>NC_090938.1:745005308-747505308 GCF_040938575.1 Ambystoma mexicanum
CTCCGACGGAGAGGCCAGAAGCAACACTGTGTCGAGCTTCGCTCCCAGAAACAGTGCGTCTTGCGCGGGCACCAAGTGGGACTTGGCGTAGTTTATGGAGAATCCCAGGTCCGTGAGAAGTTGGACGGTCCTTGCCGTGTGCTCCACGGCGAGCTCCCTCGTCTTGGCTCGGATGAGCCAGTCGTCCAGGTAGGGGTAGACGTGGATCCCCTCTCGGCGCAGCTGCGCCGCCACCGGTGCGAGGCACTTGGTGAACACCCTGGGTGCCGACCTTAGTCCGAAGGGAAGGGCTCTGAACTGATAGTGACGCCCTTGGACCACGAACCTGAGAAACTTTCGGTGTCCCTTTAGGATGGGAATATGGAAGTAGGCATCCTCCAAATCCAACGACGACAGGAAATCGCCCTCCTCCAGCTGACCCAAGACGTGTTGGAGGGTGACCATCCGGAACTTCTGTGCCTTGATGAATTTGTTCAGTCGCCGTAGGTCCAGGATGGGACGCCATCCTCCCGTCTTCTTCTTCACGAGGAAGTATCTTGAGTAAACTCTGGAGCCCCGAAGCCTCTTTGGGACGAGCTCGATGGCGCCCTTCCTGAGCATCGCCTTTACCTCCAAGAGAAGTTGAGGGACGTGATGTTCTTTCCTGGCCACAGGGGGGACGCGCGGGCACCTTTTTTGAAACTCGAGCGCGTGACCCTGGGCTAGGG
Organism: Ambystoma mexicanum; assembly: GCF_040938575.1. Taxonomy (NCBI): domain Eukaryota; kingdom Metazoa; phylum Chordata; class Amphibia; order Caudata; family Ambystomatidae; genus Ambystoma; species Ambystoma mexicanum. The sequence goes on from NC_090938.1 coordinate 745,006,016, forward strand.
CGTCCAGCACCCAACGGTCGGTGGAGATGGACTCCCACACGCTGACGAAGTTCGCCAGCCGGCCTCCCACCGGGGTGCTTCGGTGGGGGCCCGACCCCACGGCCGGTTCAGTCCTGCTTCGACAAGGCTTTGCCGCCTTGACCTCCTTGGCGACGACGGCGGGGTCCGCCTGACTTGCCTCGTCCCCTGTAAGCTTCCTGCGACGACGAACGGGCCGCTTGACGGTAGGTGGAAAATCCGCCGCCGGAACCTTTGGAGGCACCCTGTTTGCCTCCGCCGCTCCGAAAGGGCGGCCGCCGTTGCTGGAGAACCCCAAGAGCCCGGGCCGTCTCCGTGTCTGCTTTGATGGCTTGAAGGGAATCGTCCACTGTTTTCCCAAAAAGGTTGTTTCCATCGAACGGCATGTCCAAGACTCTGGTCTGCACGTCTTGACGGAAGTCAGTAGCCTTGAGCCATCCACGCCGCCCAAGGCACACGCCGTTGCCCAACTGGCGAAATCCAGTGTCAGCGATGTCCGTCGCAATCGTAATGGCGTGGTCCGACGCCACCTCTCCTTCCTGCAAGATCTCTAGGGCATCCGCCCTCTTGTCGTCCGGTAGGAAGTCCAGCAGAGGGGCCAGTTTGTACCACAGCTCCCTGTCGTAGCGGGCTACGCTGCAGACGAGATGACCCTGCGTCCCATCGTATCCAATTTCTTTCACTCGCCGTCCGGCGGGGAAGTCGACGTAGAGGCCGCACCCCCCCCAGCTTTCTTCCTGGCCGCCGCGGAGACGACGGAGTCCAGGGTCGGCTGTGCCCGGAGGCACAAGGGGGGCCGCGTCCGGGACCCGGTACTTCTTCTCGTACCGATCCCTTCTAGCCAGCGTCGTGGATGGGTTCTTGAGGAGGGCGAGGCCCTCATCCCAAATATCGTCCAGTAGAGGCACGGAGAGGACCGTCTTCCTCTTGGCCTTGCGCCGTTGATAAAGGAAACCTTCCTTCTTCTTCTCTTCCGGGCAGAGCTGGAAGAGCTCGGATGCCCTGGCGATCATGGAGTGATACGATCCAATCTCGTCGGGCGGGGAAGCCCGGGTGGGAGGTGACGACGGCAGATCCTCATCGTAAACCTCGTCGTCCGTACCCGTCGCGGCCGTGTCAGTCCCCGTATCATCCCCACGAATCGTGGACGGGGAGGAGGGCTGAACAGGGCGCGATGGCTGAAAAGGAGGTGGAGGATGAATCCTTCTTCTCTTAGGGGGAGGGCTCCCAGAAGGGCCTGGCTCCGGGTCCCCCGTCGGGAGCGGTTCCTCCGCTGGTGGTAGCGGCAGTCTCGTCCTTATCTCCGAGCATAAGGACTGTATAGCCAACAAAATGGCTGCCGAGTTGTCTTGCGGCGCTGGTTGAGGGGAGTCCGATGGGCGGTCAGGGGCCCCGTCGGCACCCTCGACGTTATCGTCGTCTCCTACGTCGGGATCCCTCCAGACAGGCTGGTCTTCTTCCACGCCAACGCCGTGGCTTAAGACCTCGATCAGCTCTTCCTCAGAGGTTGAGGCCGAATCCACGACGACCTCCTGCCCCCCCCCCCCTTTTTCTTCTCCATCGGAGGTTTCACGGGGGTCCTGTCGATGGGCATAAAAGAGGACTCCCTCCGCGGTGGCAGGGAGACTCTGAGCCCCGAGGTCGCCACCACTGGTGTAGCATCCACAGGCTGAGCCAGGGCCGCCGCGACTGTCTCGATAGAGGCCTTGGCCGGATGGATTAAGGCTTTCACCACCTTAGGTGCGCTCACCGCCTTCTCCTTGGGGGGAGGGACACTGCCTCGCTCTCCCTCCGATGGGGCCTTTGAGCTCGACCGGGGCCTCTCCAGGAGCTTCGCCGGGTGCTCGGCCTTCCTCTTACCCGAACCAGAGCGTTGGCTTGTGGTTGATGGTGCCGGGGAGGATGTGCCCTGCCTGGCGCCCGTAGAGCCCGACCGTTCGGCGCTCCCGGTGCCAGCGGACTCGCGGTGCTTGGCCTTGTGTTGGACCCCCGTCGCCGGGGCGTCCTCAAAGGTCTTAGAAGACCGCTCGGATTTCTTCTTCTTCTTCTTCTTCTCGCCTGACAAGCTCTTCCCTTCCATCCAGTTGGCGAGACGTTGATGGCGGTCCTTCATGGTCCGCTCCGACATATTGCCGCAAAACGCACAGTCCTTCTCCACGTGCGTCTTGTCCTCATGTAGGCAGTAAAGACAAAAGGAGTGTTCATCCTCCTTGAAGACATTCTGAAGCTGGCATCCAGGGCAGACCCTGAACAGCTTTCCGGGCGTCGAGCTTCCCTTCTCCTGGGCCATGTCCGAGATGGGCCTGAGAAACTTCTGGAGTCCTCCAAAAGCGTGGCTCGACGAAAAGAAACGGTGATCGGATGAAGAAACGGTGGAGCTTGAGGCTCTTTTTGACCGAAAAATCGAAGTTTTTGAGAAAAAAAAAAATGCACTAACGCTCGAGAGCAATAGCACGAGGATCCCAACACTTGAACGTGCGGTAAAAATCTGAAGATGGCTGCCAGAGGCGGGGCTTAGGTAGAGGGCAGTCATTGGCTGTGGTCAGTATGACGCAGAGATCAGTGATTGGTTACTACTACGAAAGACAGATCAGAAACGAAACCGATACTGGTTTTTTCTTTACCGAGGATTCCCAGCCTGACGACGGGGAATATTCATGAGCATGTGAATCCATGCCAGACCCCATGCTGGAGAAAGTAAATTCCGCTGGTCATTAGAAAAGACGTTCCTTCAAAACACACCATCAACAAGATACTTAGGAATGATCAACAATTCAAGTATTAATGACGCACCTTGGATTGCTAGTGTTAAATCTAAATGCCAACAATTGGCAAATCAAGCATGCATCATCCACAAAAAATATGGACAATACTCACTCCTCCCAGCCTTGGCGTTTTACAAACAAAAAGCAGTTCCAGCACTCATATATGGAGCAGAATGTGCATTTGGCGCCCCATGGCAGCTGTGGAATTCCCTTGAAAATACCTTTTGGACTAAGGTCCTTCATTTACCCCAAGGAACTCCGACGGCGTGCATCAGATACGAACTTGGGCTAATATCAATCCACGCCAGAATCTGTTGGAACACGCTAAATCTCTATTCGAAAATAACTAACATAAATACTCCTATCCAATTTGAGATTTTAAAAAATATTGAAAACTCCAAGGAACAAAATGTGCTAACATCATGGGTAGAGAGTTTCAAGATGATTTTGAAGAATCTTGATACTGATACTGAAACCTTACACACTAACCCAAACTTGGTAAAAAAATACCTATGGAGAAGTGACTGGATCGTAACAGAAGATAAAAGAAGAACTCACAAATTGATGGAAAATGTACCATATGAAAAACGAGCATATAATGAAATTCCAAACTACCTAAAATTATTTCCAGAGGCTCGGCGACGAGATCTGTACTTTAAATTCAAACTGAACCTATTTAAGACACTAGAGCGAAAAAGTTTATGGCAGAAAAATAAAAACATGCCAAAGATCTGCAGATTCTGTGGACTATGTGTGGAGACTTTAAAACATCTTACTTTGTTATGCACAGCCCTCAGAAAGGAACGAACAAGCTGTCTTGGAGACTTGATCACAAAAAGACCTTTTTTAAATGCTGATGATTGGTGGCAAATTTTGTTTGATGAGACAGAAAGGAAATTAACTTTTGCCCTTACCTTTTCTATAGAGATTGTGGAAATTAAATTAAATAACTTTGAAAAGGAAATTGCCTGAGTAAACGGCCGAAAAAACTGTTGAGCAAAAATGCAACAATCTGCTGAATGGAAATGTTTTATGTTATGTTGATTGGATTTGATGATGTAATCATATTTTAAAGGTTTGTAATAAACCATATAAAATAAAAAAAATAAAAATAGCCATCCTTTGGGAGAAGCTAGAGAAGTGGGGTATTTGCCAAGGACTTCTGCGAATGATTCAGCTACTCTATAGTAATAACTCCGTAAGTGAAAGGCTAAACACGCAGGGAGATCTATCTAGTTCTATTGCTGTTACCAGAGGGGTCCGCCAAGGTTGTGTGCTCGGCCCCATTCTCTTTAATCTTTTCATGGAGGATTTATGGAAGGAGTCTTTGTCATGGGAAGGGCACGCGCCAAAATGGGGTGAGCTAGGGGTACATTTTATTAATAGATTATACTCCCACTAGCCTACAAAGAATTTTGGACGCGGTATACGGTTACATGGAGAGGAACCATGCCGAAATGTGGGGGAATAGTCTAAACAACCATCTAAAAATGAACCCTCAGAAGTCTTTAGTTCTGGCATACTCAACAAAGCATAAGCCAAAAGCTTATTCCTGGAACCTAAACCAGTCCAAAATTGTACAAGTTACCACCGCAATCTAAGGTATGCGCTCTCGTCAAAAATAAATTCCAGCTGGAAAGAGATAGAATGACGACTAAACTTGGGTTCGGTATCACTCTTATGTAGGCCCTATGGAGTAAACTCTGTGCTTTCTCCTCGCTGCTGCTGATTGAATTGTATAAACTAAACATCGTCGCAACGGTTGAGAATTGATGCCTTTTCTTAATAGAACCTTTTTTGAAAGACCGGAAGGGAAGGTTTGGAAGACCGTTCTAGCCCTCCCAAAGTCTACACCTATAGGTGCCATCAGGTTGGAACTGGGCCTCACATCTTGGTGGGCACAGTACATAAAAAGATGCTTGTCCTTGCACTCAAAAATAATGGCGGCCGATGGAAATTCCCTTTGCTCTTATATGAAAGATCTGCTAAAGGGCAAATTGTCCCACCCTTCATCCTTGTTTAGATTTCACAAGAGATGCGTGAACTTAGCCAGCATGATCTCACTTGCTCCCTCAGATAGTGATTATGTAAAAAAGAGGAAGATCATTGTTTGGCACAGAATCAACGACCACAACGACCTAAACAGATAGGTATTGTTCAAAGATAACCACCACCATTTGTTCACACCATCACGCAAGTTGAGATCCTACTAGCAGAAGCTCCCCTCCAAAAAATTGTGATCTCTACCTTAAGTTTCGCCTCAATGCCTTACCTACTTTTTGAAGCTATAGGGCCAAAGCTGGGGATACCAAGAGATATGCGGGGGCGCCGGATGAGCAGCTTAGTTCCACTCAAATCATTGCCCCATCTGGTATTAGAGTGCCCCTTCTTTTTGGACCTGAGAACTAGTTACTTGGGGGGCTTCTTACAATGAACGGCCCTAGTCCTGATCAAATACCTATGGGTAAGGCTAATGCTGATCTCGAATGAAGCCTTAAAAACTGCTTTGACAACACTCATTGAAAAAATAAAATAAAATGTAAGGTCTGAAGAGTAGAATGGCTGAGGAGGAAGCAGCTTGGAGGGAAATATGGGATTAATTGTATGCCGAATGACAGAACTTACACCGAGAACGCCCGGCTAACTAAATTTCAAATTGTGATCAAGTAGATGAAATTGTGTACATTTGGCTGTATTATTTCATTTTATCCATTTGTTTTTATCTACTTACATAAATTAGGGTAAGGGGCTACTAAGTAACCCCCCAGCACTACACATACGATGGTGTGTGCTGGACCTACAAAGAGAAAAGGTAAGGAAAGTCAATTTCACTTTACTATTCTTGGGAACTGTAGTTCACCCAAGAAAAGGTATTTAAACCTTAAGAGAAATCTAAAGGATTTATCTGTGACACTGAACTAAAGGTGCTGTGTGTCACCATGCAAAAAGCAGATGCCTATGGAGTTTGTCAGACTCCAAAAACAGTGAAAACACAAAATCCAAATCAGGTAGAAACACATATGAGAGTGAGAAAAAATTAGTTCACCGACTCGTATTATAGAAGTGATAGCGATAAGAAAAGAAGTTTTGTAAGTTAAATGCTTTATACTGGCTTTGTGCATCGGTTCAAAGGGTGGACCCATGAGTTTTGGGAGTACAACATTAAGGTCCCAACCAGGTGGTGGATTTGAGATGGAGAGAATATAGTATTTTAACTCCTTCCATGAATGCTTTGATTACTGGTACTTTCCACCAAGATACTTTGCTTTGAGATGTAGTGTAAGCAGAGAGTGATGCTAAGTGTACCTTGAGAGAATTAAAGGCTAGACCTGAGTCTAGAAGGTAAACATATAATGCACTATGTGCGATAGAGTAGAGTCAACTGGATTGATGTTACGTGACTTGCACCAAATGACAAATCTCCTTCACTTGTTAAAATAACAGTGGCTTGTGTTGGGTTTCCGTGCCTCTTTTAGAACATCCATACACCTTTGTGGAAGATTTCAGTGCTCAAACTCTATGACTTCAGGAGCCAGGCTGGAGCCAGGCTGCATGTTGAATGTGTACAGAGGTTTGATTGGTTTGCACGTTGCTAGTTTGAGTAGGTGTGGAAACCATAGTTGTCAATCTCACACTGGAGCTATCAGAATTAGTGTGACTTATTCTTGGTGCATTTTGTGCACTATTTTGTTCAGCAGTGGTGTTGGTGGAAAAGCGTAAGCACATTTCCCTGACCAACTCATCCCCAGGGTGTTCCCTTTGGATCTTGGTTGGGGAAACCTGGATGCGAAGTCTGGGCATTGTGTGTTTTTGTTTATTGCGAAAAAGTCTAGAGGTGAATGTCCCCATTGGGTGAAGCCATTGTTTAAAATATCTTTGTGAATTTGTCACTCGAGTTCTGCGGGGAGTTGTAGACTTCGGCTCAGTGTGTCTGCTAGTGAATTGTGTTCCCCTGGAACATGTTGTGACACTAGGTAAATGTTTCATTTGAGAGACCACTTCCAAATCTTTTGTGCTAACCTCGACAAACTTCGACAGTGTGTCCCGCCTTGTTTATTCGGATAGAACATGGCAGTACTACTGTCCGTGAGGACAAGAACTGTTTGTCTTGCTAAGTGCTGTTGAAAAGCTTAAAGGGCTTTGAGGACTGCCATCAACTCTAGTAGGTTTATGTGGTTTTTTGCTGTTTTTGTGTCCACACGCCTTGTGCAGTATGATGAAGGTAATGAGCTCCCCAACCCGAGAGTGAAGAGTCTGTTGTGAGAGTGGCTTGTACTGGTGGGTTGCGAAAAGGTTTCCCTTTTACCATGGTCAAACAACCACTAGGTTGTCCCACTGACCTGAGACCATTGTTGTGTGATAATCAAATTCTGCTACCCCTAACTGGCAACTATCTAGATGACTCCCACGTTCTAAATTCAATCTACTCTAACATCCAGGCTTGGATGAACAACAACGGCCTCTGTCTAAATGACGAAAAGACAGACCTTGATGGTCTGGCCACCATCAGTCTTAAGAAACCTCCCCCCATAATATGCCAACTTCAGTATTGACAATCTACAGATTCCAGTCTCCTCCTTGGTAAAGACCGTAGCGGTTTACCCGGATTCCTCACTCTCCTTGACGTGTCAGGTTAACGCCATCGCGACAACTGCTGCCTACACAACGAAGCTCATTAATGCGGCCAGACCTTTCCTGGCTCCAGGCGACTGCCTTACCATTGCGAGGGCCATCGTCGGAGCCAGACGGGATTACTGCTATGCCCTCTTTGCTGGCACCTCCTCTCTAACATTCACAAACTACAAGTCATCCAGAACAATGCCAGCCGCGCGGCCCTACTTAGCCCCAAAAGAGACCACATCTCAGAAGAAAGAATGAATTCCCACTGGCTGCCAGTTAAGGAAAGGATTATCTTTAAAACTCTTTCGCACTAATGCCTGTCGAACTCACCACCGTACCTCGCACAAAGCTCTGCTAAAGCCCATTCCACCAGACCCATCAGAAGAGTTTATGCCCACCACAGAAATCTTATTTAAATTCAAGCTAGCCGGGGGGTGAGGTGAGGGGTACCAGCGTCCCTTTCATTGCCATTCATCAATAGAACTCTGTTAGGGAGAATTTACATTTTAGTGTTTAATTCCTCCCTCCTTAGAGACCCCCATCTCTTTTGCTGAACTTTGGGACTTTTTACTTTTATCCTTGGAGTGAGTGAGCCCTTTTTCTCCCTCGCCCAGGTGTTTTGATCTGATTTGAACTGAGAAGTCTTTTGGATTTTTCTCAAGGTTTAAATACCCTCTCTTGGATAAACTACTGTTTCCAAGAGCAGTATAGTGAAATTGACTTTACTTACCTTTTTGTAACTTTGTAGACCCAGCACACACTATCTTACATAAGAGTGTTGTAGGAGTTACTTAGTATCCCCTTTGTCTACTTTCTCATGTAACATTTTTATGTTATCCTTTCTACAATTATTGGCTGGTGGCAGTGGTTTACTTGTTCCTACCATTGTGCGTGTTTACCGCAGGCTGAATCCTCAGCTGCAGTATTGCACCCATGGGTGCCCATTTTGTCAAAATTGCCCCGGGCTTCTTTTTTAGCCATTTCTTGTTGTAAAGGTCCCTCTTCAGATTTACTCTGCACGCCAAACCAGGTTTGGTCCCTTTGTTCATTTTGTCTTTGGCAGGGTTCACTGCAGAAGCCCGCCTCTGGCTCCAACGTGCCTGGCAGGGCAGGAAGCAAGGTAGGATCCCGAATCTCCCTGTTTAGTCTCGTTGGTTACAGGAATGCACCCCAAGGTGATTGGTTGCCTAGCTGTCCTTGCTGGACAGCCAACCTGCTGTGTAAGTGACAGCTAGGGTGCGAATGAATGGGAGAAACATGCATAAAAGGCGAGGTCTTTTGCAAGGAAGGCAGAGTCGACCACTGGACGAAGGAATCCGAAGAACATGATAGAAGAGAAGCTTGCTGTAACTCCTGGAACGTTGGTTTGCCCGGTGAAGCCCTGCTGCATTGCTGAAGCTCTGAATTCTGATTGACAAGGGAAGCCCTGCAAGGACGACTTCTCCCCTTGGGTTGGTGGGACCAATCAGCCCCAAGACGAGCTCGACTGGAACCCCTCTCTCTGCTGGCTGTACTTTCATTGCTGCTGCAGGAACCGAGTGCCAGGGGACAGGAACACCAGAATAGAGTGCATCGTTTTTAAGTCAGACCCGAGCTACAGGAGGATCCTCCGGACGCCCTCGAAGCAGGACTAACAAAGCCTGAGCCACCTCAACAGAGTGCTGGACCCCAGAATCGAGGAAAGTCCACAATGTATCTGAGAACCAAGGTGGTGCCATTTGCGAGTAGCTGAAACTGCTAAGTGCTGCTGATCTGAAGTGTGCCCATTGCTGCCACCGACCTTCAAACCGTAGTGCAGGAGTCCCCAGACGTCCTCCCTTTTGTCCCCACAACTGAGGCCCAGGAACAACCGGATCTGCAGGAACTACAAAGGGAACAGAAGCCAGCTGGAACCTTTTCTTCAGACTCAAGGTACTGTGAACTATGGGAACTTACCTCTTGTTGTGTGTAGCCTGCTTGCTCTCAGTTGAGACTCGCATTTGCTACCTTTTGCAGAGTTGCTTGCAGCTTTGCCCTTCACAAGCTTGTTGTGGCCCAACAGTGATTTCTTTTCAACAAACTATCTTTAACATTGTGCAAGCCTTTTGTGCTAATCTTCAAGAAGTGCCTCAGCTCTCCTAGACTTTGCTCAATTGACATTGGCTGTCCTGGCTCCCTGAAGACTCTTCTTACCCTCTGACTTTGCATTTAACTGTCCCTCCAAAAAGTCATACATTCTTTACTTGTATAGATGGGAAAGGCTTAACCTGCATTGTATTGGGGGATACTAAAAGTGCTTTCCTGTTTGAGAAACTTGTTAACCATTGTTTCCTCCCCTAACCTTTTTCCTTTTGACAGCAAACTCAGTATTGCTTTAAATGTACAAGTGATATATTAATGTCCACAGTGTCCTAACTATTGAAGTCACCTCAGGGTGTAGGAAGTGTGTGTGCCATCCCAAAGGGGTATCTACTTATTTACTGAAACTGAGAGCGTGTATTTTTGAAGTATATTTAAGTGTTGCATATTGCTCCCTTCTAAAGAAGGCTTATTTTAAAACTGACTGTTAAATTAATTAATAATTATTTTACCAAGAAACTTTGCGTATAAGTGTTATTTGAATACATGTCACCGTGAATCTCTATGTTGCAACCCTACAGCTCACATTGACCCCCCCTTGAGATAAGCCTGGCTGCTCAGTCACTCTACCAACTTGTGTAGTACAGGCCTATACCAAAGGTTGGGTTACCTATTGCCAAGAGGACAAGGTTGGTGTAGTCCCCCACAGGGTTACTACATACACATCTTGCCTAACAAACTCTCTCCCACCACAAACTTATTGGGCCTTCGGGAAAAGCTCTGAAAACTTGGCTTTTCACCTAGCGCCACTGACACTATTTTACTTGTTATCCGGTTTCGGCCCTCCTGCCTGTCCATACTGTAAGAGTACCTGGTTGTAACAGCACCTCGATGCCCACAGGTTTGTGCGCTTAATAAATGTAAAAATAAATAAATAAATAGTTTCCCTACCCACTCTTGCATTGGGCACACGCGCAGCCGGCCGTGTGGAACAAGATGAATGCATGAAGCCATCATCCAAGCAGGTGCATTGCCTTGCGCACGGTTATCCGATGACCGGCTATGTAGTGAGGTACTTGAAAAAGCATGTTTTGTACTCTCTCGTTTGAAGGGAAGACCCAACTCCTCTTGAGACTTTATAATTGCTCCTAGGAATTGTTTTATTTGACTGGGAACAAGACTTGATTTTCTCTCGTTGATGGAGAACCCTAATTTGAACAACAGATATTGTGCTTTGGGTGTTTTTACCAACTTGTGGCGTTTCCCCTGTTATGAGCATGTTGTAGAGATAAGGGTCAATTGGGGAGTCAGCAGTAGGCTGGTCCTTGTCTTCTGGGGATGCCATTATATATATCCGGATCGTCATCGAACTGGTCTTTTGTATATTGGTCATCTTGTGAGATTTGATCACTTTGATGAGAAGGGTCAATAATGTACAGGCCGCCTGAAGTGTCCTGACTAAGAAAAGGTTGGTTTGTGGAGGTGCTAGGCTGAGAGCTGTCTAGCCTATGTACTTTAGAAGGTGGTTCCCCACTACCTGTTGGTGTTCCAGTACCCTGTTGTCCGAATTCTTCTTGGTGCCGGTCCATAAAATCTACAAAGTATGAAATCGTGTTCATAACCTTCTTTCTGTGGTCCACTCTCTTGGAAAAGGGTTTGGTCCAGAGGGTGAGGGTTGTGACTGAGATGCAGGTTTACCATGTTGTAATGCTTCTGTTAATGTGTCTTGAGAGGGTGTGTAACGGGTTTCTTGAGAATATCTGAAATCTGGACAATTTCAATGTTTTACTTTAAAGAAGTGTCTTGGGGTTTTAGTCTTAACTGTTGTATTTTCGACAGGCCTAAACTCTGCGTCAAAGATATATGTTTCGACGTTTGTTCTTCCGCGCATGAAAGAAGGGCCTTTTTTGGAGCAGTGTCGGTAACTGGCCTACTCAACGCCTGTTTGGGAGTTTTGTCTTGCAGTGATCACGAGTGCGAGGACGCAGTGGACAATGAGTGTTTGGAACTTTTTCGCCCTCAAGACTGTGTGGCCATGTTTTACCGATGACGTGGCCGTCGTATTTGTCGGGGTTGTGCGTTTAGTCTGGTGATGGTTATGTGTGCTTTTACCGCCGGGGATTGTCTCCATCAGAGGGCCGCCGGCCTGCTTACCGGAGTCATTTCGAAAAGATTTTTAGGGGGATATCCAGTAGGGAAATGGGTCTGTAACATTTAAGGTTGTCCACCGCACCCTTTTTGAAAAGGAGGACAATAATCCCACACCTCCCGAGTGCCGGCACTTTGGCACCCTCCGAACAGTTTGCCCAGAACCGGTGCCCACCACTCTGGGGAACACAAAGAAATATCTGAGGTCAACCCATTTGGGCCTGCGGCTTTGCCGGGTTTCATTTAACCAATTGCCCCTGGAACTTCAGCATTCGAGAACTTTATATCTCCAACAGACTCTCCCACTTTGCCCCCTGCATCACTTCGAGACTTATCAAAAAAGAACCTGTGAAAATGCGCCATCCAGGTATCCTTGGCGATCCAACCTCCATCGGATCTCAGACCCATGTCGATACCCTCAGCGACCAGTTTCCAAAAGTTTATGGTCATTATTAGAAACCATTGTTGCCAGAAGGTGCCACTGGGTCTCTATAGAGGGAACGTGCACTGGGATGCCATTGCTTCGAGGCAGAGGAGCCTCTAGTACCGGAGGCTCTTCCTCTACCTCTAGCCCTTCTATAGACCCTTTGAAAATTGAATTGATAAGGAGTGGACTGAACCTGGGAATCACCCCAGGAAGAGGACTGTCCCCGATTGGATCCCTGTGAACGTGGGTATCATTGGTTGCAAAAAGAGTAGTGTGTATTGAACACCCCCATTGTATAAAAGGTTTGTAGGTGATTTGACCCAATGATTGTTTTCATGTTCTTCTTTTGCACTCTTTAGTGTATCATCGACAGATTTACCAAACAGGACATTTGGCTTGATGGGCATCCAAGGTAGCCTGGGTTTCCAATTTGAAACCGGATTGACGAAGCCATGCATGGCGTTTTATAAAAGTTAGTTCCGCTATAATGCGTCCAGCATTGTCTGCTGCATCCAAGTTATTTTTTAAGATGCAGCTGGCAACCAGTTTACCATCAGAGACTGACTTTAATATTTGTGTTTTTAAAGGTTCTGGGATGTTGTCACGTTCGCGGTGTTCCAGCGATGGCAATTATAACTGGACAATAGGGTTGTATTGTTGGCGATGCATGTTTGGTACGCTGCCAATGTTGCCACTTTCCTGCCCATAGTGTATATCTTCTTACTCTCCTTGTCAGGGGGGCCTCTGCGGATGCTAATGGGGTGCCTGCCCTTTTCCTTGTGTTTCTTGCCAGCAAGGAGTCCGGTTTTATTTGTCCTCTTATGTAGAGGGTATCTGTTGGAGCAGGTTTAAGACAATGTTCAATCCTAGTATTAACAGCTCTGGTTAAAGCGGGAGTAAGTAAAGACGGGTGAATTCGTCTTTCCACAGATTGGAGCAAGGGAATGAACTGTGTTACTGCTCTTTTATCTCCCAAAATGTCGTCCACGAAATCTGCATCTTGTAGGGCTTCTTGAGTATCAATTTGAAACTGTTGGGCGGCTTTAATTAGAAGGTCATTGTACTACATTAGATTGTCTATCGGGGAATCAGCAATTTGCTAGTCTTGGTCCTCTAGAGACGGTAATAGATATAAATCTGGGTCATCGTAATCATAAAATTGGTCTTGGCTGTATTGATTGTCCTGCGAGTACTGATCACCCCGCTGTGGAGGAGAGGGGGGTCATGAAGTATAAATCACCAGAGGTGTCTTGATTAGGACTAGGTATGGCCTGGGCTGAAGTAGTATTTGGCTCAGAAGTGTTTAACCTTTGTTCCCCACTACCCTGCAGGTTTGAGAATTCTTCTGGGTGTCTGTCCATGAAGTCTACAAAGCATGAAATACGTTTCATGACTTTTTCAAATTTGTCTCAGTGGATCTTGGTAATGGGATTGACCCTAAAGGAGAGGGTTCTGGGCAAGAGGCATGTTTCTCCTGATGTAAAGTCTCTGTTAAAGTTGTTTTAGAAGGCGTTTAAGGTTTGTCCTTTGACGTGACCTCAACAGGGTTCGAAATAATTAAGAGTTTAGTTTCATGAAACATTTTCGGTAGATGTTTTAACTGCTATTATTGCATTTTAGACCTGCCAGAGCCTAGCGTTGAGAGTTTAACTTTCGGCATTTGTTCTTATACGCTCAAAAGAAAGGATTTTTTTTTTTTTTTTTTTTTTTTTAGGAGCATTGTCAGTAATGGGCTTATTTGGCATCTGTTTTGAAATGTTGTAGTTCGGTGATCACGAGTGCGAGGACCCAGAGGACAAAGGACGGTTTGTGGAACAGGTTTTTTCCCCTCTCTTTCGAAACCGCGTGGCTGTGTGTTCCAGGCGATGTAGTCTGTGTACGGCTAGGGGTTGTGTGCCTAGTGTGAGGATGGCTGTGGGTGCTCTTGTTATGTTATCGAGTTTTATAGAGTGCTCATTCACCCAAGGGCATCTTGGCGCTAAGGGGCATCCTGAAGACAGCCAACACCAATTTAAAAAAGTAGCGTCTTAAGCAGATGTCTGAATTCCAAATGGTAACAGGTACAGCTGAGTGCGAGAGGCAGACCATTCCACAATTTACCAGCAGCAGTAGAAAATGTCTGGCCTCCCACTTGAGAAAGACGGAGCCTAGGTATCACCACCAGGCAGGCATTGGCAGAGCGAAGGTCTCCACCGGGCGGTAAGGGACAAATCTGTCTCAAAGATAGTCTGCTCCCTGCTGATAAAAAGCTTGATGAGCTAAGCAGAGCCTTAAATTCAATGCCCCTGGCCACCGGAAGCCAGTGAAGTGAACGCAGGACTGGCAAAATAAGAGAGTACCATAGGTCGAGTTTGTAGCAATTCAAGCTGCTAGGTTTTGCAATACCTGGAGACAGTGGATCAGTCCCACAAGTTGAGCCAAAAACAAAGCATTACAACAATCCAGTCGGCTAAGCACAAGCAGCCACTACTGGAGGAAGGAGGCGACTAGGCAAAAACGGTGGAACCCTCCGTAGTATCCTCAGATGAAAATGGCCAGCTTTACAAACTGTGCCTACCAGACGGGCCATAGAAAGAGTAGAAGAAAGGGCAACCCTCAGGTTTTTCACCACAGTCACTGGAAAAGGACAATTACCCAATGCAGGAGGCAAAAACGAAGGAGTCCAAAGAGTAGGATTAGGGGGAGAACCCACCACCAAGACCGACGTCTTGTCCCCATTTAGTTTCAGCCAATTGCTGTTCACCCACTCCCCAACAGCTGTCAGGCACCGACGCAACTATCACGACCCCTCCAACGGATTAAGATTGTCATGAACCTGTATTTGGGTGTCGTCGGCATATGAGTAGCACCTGAGGCGAAAAGAGCATTCGAGACAGACAAGAGGCTGAATATAGATGTTAAAAACCATAGGGGACAAGGCAGAGCCCTGAGAAACGCCATAGGATAGCGCGTGAGAAGGGGAAGAAAAAGGAAGGAGGTAAAGTGATTGGAAAGGAAAGAGGTAAACCAAGCCAGAACGGACCAGGAGAGGCCCGCCTAGGCCATGCCAGACTGCAGGATGGAGTGGTTGCCAGGGTCAAAACCCGCTGAAAGATCTAACAAAATTAGGGCACCCACACCCCCGCTGTCTACCAGCCTGGCCATATCATCAACCACAGATACCAGAACACTCTCGGTACCACGCCCCAGACGGAACGCTGACTGGAAGGGGTCCAAGAACCCAGAAGATTCCAAGAAGAAAGAGAAGAGGAGAAACCAGAGCTTCAAGTAGCTTCATAACAAGGTAGGAGAGCGATAGGATGAAAGTTAGCGGGGACTAAAGGATCCAGTGCCGGTTTTTCCCCAAGAGAAGAATAGCCACCGCTTGTTTAAGCTCCAGCGGGATATGTCCAGATTGACAGGACAGATTGACTGCTTGCGATACCTGTCTGACTATACCAGACATGATGTCTTTAAGCACCTCAGGTGGGATAGGATCCGAAGGGGCTGTGGATTTCGAGTGCATCATAGTCTGACCCACTATTTCATCCGAAAATATAGGGATATCAGACCAAGTGTGAAGTGTATCCACCATTACAGGCACTGAGTAGCTACACATAGCAGATTGCTGGGACAATTGGATATTGGCGCGTGGCAATTTTAGTGACAAAATATAAAGCTAGTGCATCACAGAGCACCTGCGAGGGCAGTACTGAGGGCAAAAGATTAGTGGTGGAGGATGGGGACCTGACCACTGCAAAGAGCTCTTGGGGCTGATTAAGGGCCTTTTCACATTGTAAGAGTATAGTGGCCCTGTTCAATAGCTATATGGTAGCCTGTAATAAGTTGACGATAAGTCACTTTTGCCAGTGACCCATATGAGTGACGCAATTTGCGTTCTGCCTGTCTCCACTTGAGATGGGCAGATTTCAGATCATCAGATAACAAGGGTTTAGAGGGGCGCCTACAAAGTTGAATAGATGTGAGAGGGGCCACAACGTCAGCCGCTGCCCTGAGAAATTCTGTTAGTAAGGAGAAATCCACAGAAGTGTTATCATTGCACTGTGAATTAAGAATAGATGCAAAAATGTTGCGATCTGCTTGGCGCCAGTTTCACTGCCAGGCAGTGACAGGCGGAATTTTTAACAGAGGAGAGGGGAGTTTGAGCAAAAAAGGAACTAATTAATCGTCAGACCAGACGACCGGTCCAGCAGAGGAGGTAGAGATTGTAGACTCATCAGACAGGACCAAGTCGAGAGTGTTACCCAGAACACGTGTGGACTCATTAATAGCTTGATGAAGACCGAGATCAGATAACAGCTCAAAACAATGGGTGACAATAGGAGGGCGGGGCTGATTAAATGTAATGTTAAAATCACCAACGACAGTGAATGTGTTTATTTTACCTGAGGTTTGGCTATTAGATCAAGAAAAGGTTTAAGAAACCCTGTATGGGAGCCAGGGGGCCTATATACAATAAGGAAGTCCCAAAACAGTGTTGCTGATATCGTGAAACAGATCAGCAAAGCTTCCATATCAATGTCTTGCACTAGTGGGGTCTGGGATGGTTGAAGATCAGATTTAAACATAATTGCCACCCCACCTCCCGGGTGGGCTGGCATTCTATCCAAGTGAATGATTTTGTAATGATCCGACAGCACATTCTTTTTTTTATTTTATTTATTTGTTAAACGCCCAAACCCTTGGGTATCACAGCGTTGTTACAGACATCTTACAGGAAAATTCAAACAGTGTTCCAATAACTTCCAGTGAGACACTGGTACAAGGATACATAGGTTAAAACATTACATGGTCACTTTCATTATATACAATTTCTAGTTCACTATATACCAAATCCCTATATACAAATATACAATTTCTGGTGACAGTCAACTGGGGAGGCATCAACCTGGGCCTGAGAGGGTGGATATTTGATCACGTGTAGTTTGACTAGTATTGGTTGAATAGCCAGGTTTTTAGTGCTTTTTTAAAGCACTGGAAGGATTCTTCATTTTGTATGTTAATTGGAAGCTTGTTCCAAAGTTTCGGGGCCATGACTAGGAAGCTGCTGCCTCCTGCTCTGGAACTTTTGAACCGGGGGACAGCAAGGAGCGACTCATTGTTAGATCTGAGCGCTCTGTTGGAGGCTTTTTTGCTTAATGAGTTATTTAAGTAGATAGGCGCTTTGTTGGTAAGGCATTTATGGGTGGTACACAGTGATTTGAAGATGATGCTAGCCTTAATGGGTAGCCAAAGAGTCTCCCTCCTGATGTTAGAGATATGGTCAAATGTTTTGATTCCTAAGGCTGCTCGTAGCGCTTTATTTTGCATTAACTGTAGTTTCCCTAGGTTGGCATTGGAGGTCCCTAATCGGAGTATGTTACAGTAGTCCAGTTTGGATAGAATTAGGGCTCTGGCTAGGGTGATACAGTTAGTGGGTGTAAGGAACTGGTGGCTCAGGGCAATCAGTTTGGAGGTGTAGGATGTAGACGACGATAACGCGCTTACATGTCTAGTCATAGTTAGATCGGCATCTAAATATACACCTACTGTTTTGACCTGTTTTGATACTGAAATCAGAGAACCATCAATGTTGATTGATGAGTAGTCTGGGTGGAGAGCATTGATTTTGGCTTGGGAGCCCACAATGGGAATGTCCGTTTTCTCATCGTTGAGGCAAAGGCTATTGAAAGCCACCCAATTATGGATTATTGCGTAAATCCTATTGATGGTTATCGTATCCTGGGCATAGTCCCCTGAGAGCGGTATAAGGATCTGAGTGTCATCTGCGAAACCCATGGCGTCCAGAGCCGAGAAGAGAAGTTTGGTGTAGGCATTATATAGTGTGGGAGAGAGGCAGGACCCTTGGGGTACTCCTATGGGGACTGGTATGGGGTCGGCTGCCTCTTTACCAATGCTTACTTTAGAAGTGCGTTCGGCTAGGAAAGATTTCACCCTAGGGTGGCATCCTTAGAAAAACAAATACCCTCAGCTAGTGTAGCACATCATTTATTGTGGTCCACTAAGTCGAATGCTGCAGATAAATCTAACAGCAGTAATATACAGAGTTTACCTGAATCCCTGATGGTATCTATCTGGATTTTCAGGTCCAGGAGAGCCGTTTCTGTGCTGTGGTTGGGCCTGAACCCCGATTGTCTGGCTCCAAGGAGATGGTTTTGTTGAAGGTGTGTTTAAATTTGATTATAAGCTATTCAATAATCTCGAGTAAAAACGGTACCGTTGTTATTGGTCAGTAGTTGGTGGGAACTGTAGGATCCAGAGAAGGGTTTGTTTAGTAATGGGGTTACCCACGCTTCTTTTATGCTTGCCGGGACTGTATTTGTTTTAAATGAGGCGTTCACAAAGTTTGTGAGAATAGGGGTAAGGAGGGGGGGCGCATAGTTTAACTAGGTGGGCTGGGAAGCCGTCATCTTTACAGTTAGAGGCTTTTAGTTTGGAGATCGTATCTGCCACTATGGCTTCAGTCACTGGAGTGAATTGGAATTGCAGGTTCGCATGTTCCTTAGTTTTAGTGAGATTGGTATTAGAAACATTTTTGCCAGTTAGGATTTTTGTTTTTGTGCAGATTTTGTTTTGGAGTAGCTCAATTTTGGATGCTAAAGCATTTTGGATGGTAGTGCACCATTCCTTACTGGAGTTGGCAGGAGTAGTGGTTGGGGTTGAGTTTTCCAATTCTTTGAGAACGGAAAAGAGATCTTTAGAATTGGAGGAGGCATTGCTAATGTGTGTGTTATATACCTTAGCTTTGTGAGATATAATTGCAGCTTTGTATGTTTTGTTGGATTCTATAGTGGGAGATTTTTGGTTGATATGATCAAGCGCTCTTTTTGTTCGTCTTAGCGAAACAAATTCTTCATTAAACCAAAAACGTGTGCGTTTGTCTGCACGTCGTGTTTTGGTTGTTAGAGGTGCTACCGAGTCGATAGTGGTGGTGAGACACCTAAAGGTAGGTCTCTGCCAGCTGATTGGGGTTGTTGTTTATGACTAAAATGGATGGCAATGAATCGGTTATAATGGGGGCTAGATTCTCAGCTGTTAGCTTGCGAATATTTCTGGTTTCATAGGTATCCGTTGCCTTGGTCATTACAGGGCTAATCTCCTTCCTAGTAAGGGAGAAGTTGATGCTATGGTGGTCAGTCCAGTCAAGAGGAACAATTGACTCGATGGATATTTTAGAGTTGAGCGTAAGTATCCAATCCAATGTTCGACCTTTGTTATGGGTGGGGGCATTCCCCAGCTGTGTAAAAATCCTATCTTTGAGTGCAGTGTGTAGGGCTTCTGCTTTAGGGTCCTGCTGATCATTAAATCCTAGATTAATACATTATGCAGCACCGGTGCACCAGCTGCAGTAAGCCAAGTCTTTGTGAGACACATTAAGTCAGGGAAATAGTCAACTAATACATCATGAACGTGGGCCGCATGGGCTACTAAAGAGCGTGTGTTGGATAAAATAACCTTGAGAGTAGGACCTACCACTTTCAAACAAATCAGAGAAGCATCAACAGTATGGGTCCAATTCAATGGAAACAGGGTATCAGCTGGGGCGAGAGCTAAGATATTTTTCTGCTTAAGTCTAGCAGCAAGTGCCATGTCCTGCCTGTCCGATACCCGGACACATTTGCCTTAAGCGTGCCTTAGGCGCGCTCAAGGTGCGCCCGCTGCGCCTGTGCTCTTGTCGTCAGGTGTTGTCTCCATCACAGGGCCACCAGCCTGCTTGCTGGAGGCGGGGACTAGCACATGGGAGCTAACGGAATCCCCATCGTCTTCGGCATCACTATGTGCGCCAATGCTGCCTTGATCGCCGTCGGACTCTTCGGCGCCTGCTAAATCGATGGACGCTTCTGCCTGCATGGCGTGGGCTGTCCAATGTTTAGTGCGGCGGTACTTCAACGTTTTGGGTTTGAAAAGCTTACAAGACTAAGTGTTTTTCTGCATGGTCTCTAGGGAGACAATGATTGTAGACACAGTACATGTTCTTTCAGGGATATTTGCGGTTTTAGGACGGACAAAATTTAAAAGGTTAATTTTCCATGTTTAATGTGAAAGGCAGCTTGACGATTAGTGGAAAGTGGTGGAATGGTAAAAGGCATTCTATAGATAAAAGAGTAAATGTCCACCCCCCACTTTCCCTGCTACAACAGGCTGGATCTTGGTGAGGGTCTCGTGTAGGCCGCAGTCAGCGGTTGTCCAGAGTCAAAGATCTCCTGTCAAAGGTGGTAACTGCAGCTGTCTGTCTAAGGTCGCTGAAGACTGGTTGTTGAGCGATGGCCGAACAAATATCAAACGGCTATTATATCTGTCTAACTTTATAATAATGCCGTTAGCCAAGAACTCCACAACACGCAACAGATTATGATGGTGGAAAAAAAACAATCCAAGGGATCTAGACACGTGAAGGACCATGGGTACAGTAGACGTCACACTAGGGATAGTATTACAAACACACCCAGTCGACATCCCTTTTTGAATTTTGAAAACAAGTCATGCAATACTTTACGACTACCACTAGATGTCGGCTTATAATTATCATGCGATTCTAAGCAGATCAACAAGCTTCAGAAATATATTTGAGATACATTTCTCACCTTAATCGTATTCCTTGTGCTTGTATCTGCTTAGATTCACATGCTCTGCATAGTCTGACATCTAGTTGTAGTCGCACAGTATTACAAGATTTGTTTTGGAAACTCGAAAACGGACGTCGACAGGGCGTGTTAGTAATACTATCCCTAGTGTGATGTGTACTGCACCCATGGTCCTTCATGTGTCGCGGCCCCTCAGATTGTTTGTTTCTGACATGAGGTTGCCTGAAGTGTAGAGCGAGTATAGATGTGATAAAACAGAAACGGTGATAACTCAGAAGAAAATCTATGCGCCTTCTACTTCAGTAGAAGGCGCCTTGAAACACTTGTGCATAGGCGCGTTATAAATGCCATATCATATCAGTAGGGGAGGAAGGGTGGGTGCATGTGAATCTAAGCAGATACAAGCACTAGAAATATGACTACGGTGAGAAATGCATCCCTTCCGGAGCTTGTGGATCTACTTAGATCACATGCTCTGCATAGATTAGCGAGCAGTATCTGGAGAAGGAGGTGGGAAGTGAGAAGGTAAAGCAGCAAAGCTGTTTTAGAACCGCTTGTCCCACCTGTGAATCTGCTATAGAGTGAGTGTGTTAGGGAGAATTCTCATTTCTATGCTAATTCCCTTCAACCTTAGAGACCCCCAGCACTTTTGCTGGACTTTAGGTCTTTTTAATTTTAACCCTGGAGCGAGTGAGCTGTTTTTCTCACTCTCTCATGAGTTTTGATCTGATTTTGATTATGAGTTTCCTTTGTTTTTGGAGTCTAAAAAACTCCATAGGCATCTACTTTTTGTATGGTGAGACACAGCACCTTCAGTGCAGTGCCACAGAAAAATGTTTTAAATACCTTTTCTTGTGTAAACTACTGTTACCAAGAATAGTAAAGTGAAATTGACTTTACTTACCTTTTTTCTTTGTAGGTCCTGCACACCCCATCTTATGTGGAGTTTTGGGGGGTTACTTAGTAGCCCCTTTTCCTACTTACTCATATAAAAAATGTTATGTTACCCTCACTACTTTAAATGGCTGATGGCAGTGGTTTAATTTTCCTACCATTGTGCTTTTCTACAGCAGGCTGAATCCTCAGCTGTAGTATAGCACCCATGGGTGACCATTTTGTCAAAATGGCCCCGGTCGTCTTTTTTCGCCATTTTCAGTCTGAGGTCTTTCTTGGGGTTTACTCTGCACGACCAACCAAGTTTGAGCCCTTTGTTCATTTTGCCTTTGGCGGTCTTCAGTACTGAAACCCGCCTCTGGCTTCAGTGTGTCTGGGAGGGCAGGAAGTGATGGAGGTTCCCGAAACTCCCCTGTCCTTTGTCTTTAAGAATGCCTGAATGCACCCAATCCTGATTGACTGGCTAGCTGTTCTTGCAGGACAGCCACCCTGCTCTTTGAGTGAAACCGGCTTAAAGGCGAGGGTTTTGGGACTGAAGACAGAGTCGACCACTGGGAAGAACAACCTAATGAAGAAACTGTGAACAAAGCTTGCTGCATCCTCCTGGACCGTTGAACTGCCCAGTGAAGTCCTGCTGCTGTGCTGACACTCCTTTTTCTGATCGACAAGAGAAGCTCTGGAAGGGACGACTTCTTCCCTTGGGTTAGTGAGACGAACTAACCCTGAGACGAACTCCACTGGACCATCTTCCCCGTCTGGCTGTACTGTTCTGACTTGGGGTACTTACCTCAGTGTCTATAGCTTGCTTTTCTCAGTTGAGACTTGCAGTAGCTACTTTGCTAGAGTGGATTTCAGCTCTACTCTTCACAACTGTAACAGCTTGTGACCCTACAGTGATTTTTCTTCAACAAACTCTAACTTTGTGCAAGACTTTTACTATCTAAGAAGTGCCTCTGCTCTATAGACTTTGCTCCAATGGACTTTGGCTGTCCTGGCTCCCTGCAGACTCTTCTACTCCATTTGACTTTGATACTTACTGTACTATAAATCATAGGGCACCTGGCGGGGTCCCGATTTACCCAGGTGGGTATACGTATCATAAACAAATAATCAGGATGAGGAGATCCAATACAGAGACACAAAAGTGCTGTGTGTGTGTGTTTATTATGTAATCACACAGGAAGTAGTTAGTGGCTCAACAATTTACTTTACATTTCTTCCGATAAGCACGAAAGATGGTTGAAACAAACGAACGGACAAAGTTAGTTATACAGTAGTAACACAAATAGGTGTCGGACTCTGGAGTGTAGAGGTCAAAACTACATTGGGATACATGTTTCCTTACAGATCGAGGGGGGTACAAGAACCCGCTGGTACAAGAAAAACACGAGCCTGAGACTGGGGATGGTCTGAGGCGTGGTAAACAAAAAGTGCACACAACAATCTTTGAATATGACAAATACAAAGTAGTGATACAGTTGTGTCACGTAGTTCGACACAGGGTGTGTTTCGGCCAAAGAGAGTGGCTTAGTTAGAGCCTGTCTTTATGCTGGCCTTCGTCAGGAAAAGGCACCGGTGGCGGTGCTGTCCGTGATGTCTGTGGGTGAAACAGAACTGTTGGGATCTCGAGTGGTTGTTCATTAAGTACTGAAGGTATTTAATACAGGCCAATCGGTGCCCAGGTGATACATCACATGGTGTATCCAAAGGACAGCTTACCTACTGCTGAGGTAGCAGAGGGATGCTGTCGGGAAATCCAAAATGAATGCAGGATAACCGGTGCAATGCTGGCACTGGGTGGGTCGGCTGTAGTTTCCTAGAGGCCGACGTGGTTCAGAGTCTCACGGTACCGTAGTGGGCCGATATTGGACCCAGGTCTGGAAGGAGAGTAGAAAAACAGGTGTGTAGTAACCCATAATCGTGGGGATTCGAGAGTGCTGGATGGTGTTCGTGACCGGCACTAAGTCGGAGGCAATTGGTGGCTATTTTGTCAACCGTGTCGAAATACCCTGTGTGCTCACGGGTCATGAGGAAGATCAAAGGTGACCGTGGGTATGGTGGACAAGCGAGGTGCTGTTATTGCTCTAAAGACACCGAGTACTAATGTGAGCTTAGTGGTGGTGCCTGGAGTACAGCGTTGGTGGTGTAAATAATAACTCGAGTGTGGTGTACAAGTTGTGCATCTCGAAGGCTTAACTTGTAGTGCATCTCGAAAAAGCTTACCCAGCGCGGGGGTAAGTGCAAAGGTTACCGAACTGAGAGGAACGCCTCTGGCTCCTGGGACACACAGTGTTCCAAACATAAATACAGTTTGCCCTTTTGAAGGGCCAGATAATGGCGGCTACTTGAAACAGGAGCAAAGCCCTGGTGAGCTGGTGGATGGTTGCCTCAAGTGAGACTGATCACTGCGTTATTGGTGGACACATACAGAAAGTGTCACGATGTGTGTGACACATGGACTAAGAGTATGTCTAGGTGGAGTGGACTCCTGTTGAGGCCCGTGAGGCATCGGCTATTGCTCTAGATACAGAAAAATTATACAACACCTAAATCAACACGGTTTTGGACTGAGGATTTCTGCCGGAGGCACATGCAGATTGTAGACATGGTTGGCATTAGTGTACATTTGTGCATAAAAGACAACACAACATAGCGGGCAACAATAAGGTTGAAAACATTGCTGCCAAAGGTGTACAGTATTAGTGGTTGTTGCACATTTCCATTTATTGAGCGTTGTAGACACTGGTAATAATCAAGTTCTAACCATTTGAGAGAAAAACTGGTGTGTGGGGGTGGCCAGTCCTCTGTGGTAGAGTGTGGGTTGGACAACCGGATGGGCACCAGGCCAAAGTGACATAATTGAAATCAATTACTGTTGCTGTAGTCTCGGTGCTGTGGCTGAAAATCCATGAATGATGTATTGATGAACCCAATGATGAAGGTGGTATCTGTAGTGCTCCCTCCGAGAGGAGGCAGGACCCATGATGGGTGAGCTAGAGTGTCTTTAGGTGTTACTTGAGGGTCAGACACCTGGGGAGGGTGTTGACGGCCATGATGGTGCCATGTTTACGGAGCACTGGTTGTTTTCTAGAAGGGTTTCCATTCAACGGTTATATTTAAACCGTTTTTAACCGACCGGTGCCTTTTCCTGACAAAGGCCAGCATAAAGACAGGCTCTAACTAAGCCACTCTCTTTGGCCGAAACACACCCTGTGTCACACCCTGTGTCGAACTACGTGACACAACTGTATCACTACTTTGTATGTCATATTCAAAGATTGTTGAGTGCACTTTTTGTTTACCACGCCTCAGACCATCCCCAGTCTCAGGCTCGTGTTTTTCCTGTACCAGCAGGTTCTTGTACCCCCTCGATCTGTAAGGAAACATGTATCCCAATGTAGTTTTGACCTCTACACTCCAGAGGCCGACACCTATTTGTGTTACTACTGTACAACTAACTTTGTCCGTTCGTTTGTTTCAACCATCTTTTGTGCTTATCGGAAGAAATGTAAAGTAAATTGTTGAGCCACTAACTACTTCCTGTGTGATTACATAATAAACACACACACACACACAGCACTTTTGCGTCTCTGTATTTGATCTCCTCATCCTGATTATTTGTTTATGATATTTTGATACTTACTGTCCGTCACAGGTGATACATTGGTTTTAAACTAATATCGCTGGGAAAGGTTTTTATCTAGACTTCATTGGAAGATTTAAAGTGCTAACATGCTCTGAAAACCTCTTTAACCTTTTTCTTTCCTTTAACCTTTCGTTTCTGCCAACCTCAGAATTTACAAAGTGTACTAGTGATATATAAATGCTATTACTGTCCTAGTTAGTGAAGTCACCTCAGGGTGTAGTAAGTGTGCAAGAAGCATCTCTAAAGAGGATCTACTAGCTTTTTGATCATTCTGACCAAGTAAAGTGTATTTGATTTCTACATATATGGCCCTTTTTAAATAATGCTTATTTAAAAACGACCGTTAAATAAACAGAACATTATTTTAACTAAAAACCCCGAGTGTAAATGTTACTTGGATACTTGTATTCGTGGATTTCATTGCTACAGCTCTACAGCTCACATTGACCCCTCTTGAGATAAGTCTGGCTGCTCAGTCACACTACCAACTTGTGTAGTACAGGCCTATACCAATAGGTGGGTTACCTAATACCAAGAGGACAACGGTGGTGTAGTCTCCCACAGGGCTACTACACCAATTCTTGCCTAACACTGGTGGCAGCGGTGGGATAGGAGTGGTTACATTGATTATTTGCTGTACTTGAGCCCAACTAAACCAGCCACAAGGCTAAGCTCCATCAAAAAGTGAAGCAATCAATGGGTGGCCATTGAGAACTACCTATTCCGCCCAGTAACGCTAGGGGAATGGCTATGGGCGCCACGAGAGGCCGCCCCGAGAAAGGTACAGATGCACAGGATCCTGCGCCCACTCTGGTCCCTCTGGAGAGTCAAGAGGGAAATGGCGGGAGTAACAACCTGGCCCTCGCTCCTGAGCCACATATGGGCACACCCCATTAGGGACCGGATCCCCGGAACATGAGAGATTACAAGACTGGTTTGAGGGAGGTGTGGAGAGAGCAGGGCAGGTCCTCAAAAAAGATGTGTTCATAGAGCTAAGTGAACTAGAAGATAAACTGGGAGGGGGGTAAGATTTCAGTATTTAAATACCTGCAACTCAAAGGGGTGCTGATGTCAGAAGATTGGAAGGAGGGCCTACAAAAGGGAACTGACACGCACAGAGAAGGTGTTGGATACAGGAAAAGAGACAAAAGGGCTTATCTCTGGATTATAGCAGGCTCTATTGGAAACGCAGGAGGTTTGGGGGGGACATAGAGATGTAAAGGAGGAAATGGGAGAGGGACATGGAGATGGTAATGAAGGACGACCAGTGGCAAAGGCTATGTGAGAACGCCCATCGCACCTCAGTGGCCTGCCAATACAAACTGCATGGGCTAGAACCTTTGTACAGATGGCAATGGGACCCGGCGAGGCTATCATTGATGTATCCCGGAGTAGACCCTCACTGCTGGAGGAAATGTGGGCTAAGGGCGGACTACTGGCATATGTGGTGGGCCTGTGACAGGGTACAGAGATATTGGTAGGAAATCCTGGGCTGGATAAAGAACCTAGATGGGGTGGATAGAAGGTTAGACCCCCTCCTGGTGTTATTCGGGATAGAGGTGACGGAGGGGGAATGGGTGAAGCTGCCGCATATGCCGCACTTCCTGCTACTGGCGGCCAGGGCTTGCTTGGCAGGAGGTTGGAAGTGGCCAAGTCCCTAGACATATAGAGAATGGAACAGCTCACTAGACAGATACATGACCAAACCCCCTCAAAGGAAATGGAATGGGCTTCCTTCCTGGAAAGATACGGCCCGGAGAGGCTCCGATCAGGAGAATGCCGGGAGTCCCCTGAAACTCAGACGGAGGGATGAACCTGGAGGGGGAAGGTATATAGAAGGGGTGTGGAGGAAAGTAACACCATGGAGGGGAGAGGGGACAATGGGAGGTGAATAGACACCAGCAGACCCCAAAGCAGACCCCGCAGTGGAAAGATGGGGTAATGTCAACAGACGACATGAATGAACTCGGAGCTAAAGAAGGGAGGAGGTGAAATAGGGGCCTGGCAGAGGCAGGCGCCAGCGAACTAAATGCTAGTCCCATCCGGAGAGCCAGAATCATTCAACAGGGGGAGGTGGGTTTGGGCTATGTTGATATTGTTGTAAAAAAAAAAAAAAATACTCACATGGTACGACGTGTAATCAGTGAACGCACAATTGCGAATCGATGTAAATTAACCATGATGACATGCCAATAAAACTAATTTGAAAGAAAAAAAAAAGTGAAGCAATCGTAACATGCCAAATATGGATAATTTTAATGAGGCAGCCCTGATTGTTCTGACAGATATGTGCAAAAACAGGGGTCTGACTCTGAGAGGAAAAGAAATGTGAACTGATTACAAGGTTGTTGAATCACCAAAGTTTGGTTAGTAGGCCTGTAACACCTACTCACCCAAGTAATATGGAAGATAATGATGAGAATGTCAGTTAAGAGTCACGCTCCAATCTGCAAGAGCAGTCAGAGGAGGTAGAAGAGTCTCAGGAAGAGAGACCCTCTCTGCCACAGCCTGCCCTTATGCTTCAGCCAGTTTCCATTGGGACCCCACAAGGTCCACATTTAAACCCAGAATATGTTTCTCTTGAAAGAATGAGAGAGTTGGAATTTAAGAAGTTACATGCCCGAGCTGAAGCCAAACATCAAGTGGTGAAGCTAAGAGAAAGAGAGATGCACCATGAAATGGATATGAAAGGGATGTCCCTTGATTCTGCTTCCTTTTCAGGGTCCTCTAGGTCTTTCTAGTCCCAAGTGCCCTCACCTGCCCAAAGAAGCAGTGAGTATGTATGAACCTAAACTTGATGTGTTGGATTGGCGGGGTACGTTTGAATACACCTATGGTCTTCAAGGAATCAGTGGGAATGATTTAATTCCATGGCTCATGTCTAGGCTCCCCCTGAATGGCCCTGATGCTCTAATTGAGTTGGGTGCCATTGAGAGAAAGGTTGAGTCAGTGAAACTGGCATTTATAGCCAGATATGGGAAAACTCCCTCCCAGTGCCTTAAGAGGTTTAGGACCCTCAAATAGACTGATGGCACCCCTTGGGCTACCTGGGTATGTGAATGTTTGAAAAACTTAGATGGTTGGGTTAAGGGTTACAGAGTGACCTCCCTTGAAGGAACGAGGAATCTTTTTTTTGTTAGAATCCGATGCCTGCTCTCCTGAGCTGAGACAGCATTTGGCTGACTCATGAGATTGATGCCAAAAAGTTAGCAGAGGCTGCTGACTTGTGGGTAGCCAACAGGGCCACTCACAAGGACTCTGGGGCAGGGGAAAGAGAATTCTAATTCAAGCCATCCAGAAGAGGGCCACAAACATAGCAAGGGTAAATTCCATGGGAAACCTGGCAAGTCTAGTGAACCCTCTGGTGCCAAACCAGAGAGGTCAACTTAAACCCCCATTCTAGAGAGAGAACATATGGGAAATGCTTTGTATATGGGTCTGTAGATCATGTGAAAGGGGATCCCAGATAAAAGGGTAAACCTTCAGGGGTCCACACTGCCTCCTTAGCCTTCATCCCTGATGGAGAAGCTCAAATGGCAAGTGCACACTTTCAATTACTGGCTGAAGACCCCATTGGAGTTCAAGCGAGTGTTTCTTTAGTGTCCCTGGGTCAACAGAATGTGGATGTGTACAACTCCATACCAGATAACACAAAAGAATATTATAAGGACGGTGTTCTTGTAAATGGTCAGGCGACCCCTGCCCTCAGAGACACTGGGGCAGGCATTACAGCATTACAGTGGTTGATGAAAGTTTTTTCAAACCTAAGTATGTGGCCACGGCACCCAAATGTCCCACTAAACTCGCAGGAGGCCCTATCCAAATGGTTCCTGTTCTGCCAGCTCTCATCCAGTGCAATAATATGACTGTTAGAACACCTGTCAGTGTACAGAATGAAGTGCCAGGGAGAGTCCGGTTGGGAAATTATTTGAAAACTTTGCAGAGTTGTAGGTAGCACCCCCAGGCCTCCCAGCAAAAGGAAGCAGGGGCAAACAAGATTGGCCAGAGAGGCAACCTTGAGAGACGCTCAGTGGGTGGTTGAGGATATTTCCTAATACCTCCAGTACACAGGAAGGCCACCCTTCTATTACAAGGAAAAAGAAAGACAAAAGAGAAATCTAAAGTCTCTGGGAGAAAGAAAGGTCTTAAACCTAAACCTGTTCACAGGACACCCCAGTGACCCCTTCCCCCCCCCATCTGAGTGGGAGGACCAACCAAACAGAGATAGCTACTGGTGACACTGTGCTGGAAGAAAACCTTCCCTGCGTTGGAGATCTGGATCCTAGAGACAATCCTGAGCTGCAGATTTTACTTGCAGAAGGTGGACCCCCTAGGGCAGACTTCAGCAGAGGTCAAAGAGAGTGTCCCTCTCTAGAAGGTCTGCACCAGCAGACAGCTTCCCCGCTGGAAGGGCAAGAGCCAGGGAATCATAGGCTTTACTGGGAGGATGGCCTCCTCTACAGTGAACCTACGAGTCTACCCCAGGGGACTACAGGTGACTGGTAGTGCCCCAGGAGGTGAGACAGATGTTCTTACAGTTACCACATGAGATTCCTCTGACTGGCCACTTGAGTTTCAAGAGGACCAAAGAGAAGTTATCTCTGTACTTCTACTGGTCCAAGATGGGGGCTGATGTAGAGAAATTCTGTAAGAGCTGCCACACCTGTCAGACTTCTGGCAAGAGTGGAGCCAAGAATGTGGCACCTTTAGTGCCCCTCCCTGTAGTGGGAGTCCCTTTTGAGATGGTGGGGATTGACATTGTTGGTCCCCTAAACCCTGCAACTTCTTCAGGTAACCGATTTATATTGGTTGTGGTAGACCATGCTACAAGGTATCCTGAAGCGATACCTATGAGAACTGTTACTGCTCAGGCAGTGGCTAAGGCCCTCCTTGGTATCTTTACCAGGGTAGGTTTTCCTAAGGAGGTCATCTCTGACAGGGGATCGAATGTTATGTCCCACTACATGCAGACCATGTGGAAAAACTGTGGAGTGACATACAAGTTCCCAACAGCCTACCATCCCCTGACAAATGGGTTGGTGGAGATGTTTAACAGAACTATGAAGAGCAGGATAGGTGCTTTAGAGGAACCCTTTAGAAGAAAGCAGGACCTTCTACTGCCATGCCTTCTCTTTCCTTGTAGGGAAGTCCCTCAAGCAGGGGTTGGGTTCAGCCCTTTGAAGTTTTCTATGGTCATCCAGTCAAATACCCTTTGGCCCTGATCAAGGAAGGATTGGAAAGTGCTCCTTCCCTACAGCCAGTGAGAGTCACTGACTATGTGTTAGGCCCCAGGAGGAGGATGGCACTCATGATGACAGAAACTTCAGATAACCTGAAAGCAGGTCAGGCTCGGCTCTGGTCAAACATTGGCATGACCAGAAGGCCAACATGGTGGAGTTTACTCCAGACCAGCTTGTTTTGGTTATGGTACCTACAAGGCAGAGGGCCTTACAGGACAAACGGGTTGGACCCTTCAAGATTGTGGGTAAACTTGGAGAGGTCAATTATTTTGTGGACTTGGGCAATCCCAAGGAGGCCAATAGGGTCTATCACACTAACCGTCTGAAGGCTTATGTTTCCAGTCAAGAACTAGGAGCTTTGCTTCTAGCCTCTGATCAAGAGGAGGAGGAGAGTGAGCCTCTCCCTAATCTCCTCGGGGCACAACCCTCAGGGTTCTCTTCAGATTTGACTCTGCAACAACAGGAGGAGGGCAAGGGTCTGTGAAATCAGTTTCCCTCCCAGTTATCACTGACACCAGGCTTGACCTCTTGGGGCCAGCATGATATTCTCACTGGTGACAGTCTCCCTGTCAAAAGCAGGGGTTACAGAATATCTATCATGTAAGATCCCACATAAAGGAAGATGTCAAGAAGATGCTTGATCTCTGGGTTATTGGGCCATCTACAGGTCCATGGGCTAGTCCAGTTGTACTAGTGCCAAAAGCAGTTGCGATTCTGTGTGGACTATAGAGCTCTTAATGCAGTCACCACGACTGATGTCCATCCTTTACCCAGGGCAGATGAGCTCGTGGATAAACTTGGTTCAGCCAAGTTCCTCAGTATATTTGACCTGACCTCAGGCTATTGGCAAATAGCTCTCACAGACCATGCCAAGGGGAAAACTGCAGTTTCCACCCCATGAGGCCTCTACCAGGTTAAGGTTATGCCTTTTGGACTAACAAATGCACCTGCTACATTCTAAAGGATGGTGAATCAAGTTCTGAATGGGTTAGAGAACTTCTGCATGGCATACTTGGATGACATTGAGTGTTCAGCCCCACTTGAGAAAAGCATCTTCACCACCTAGGATATGTTTTGCAGGCTCTGGAACAGGCCCATCTAACCATAAAGGCTAGTAAATGTCAAATTGGTCAGAGTAAAGTGTTCTACCTTGGACAAGAGGTAGGAGGTTAAATAAGGCCATTGCCTAGCAAAGTACAAGCTGTACAAGACTGGGCCACTCCTACTAATCAGACCCAAGTGAGAGCCTTTCCATGTCTCACTGGGTACTAAAGGAACTTCATAGAGAACTATGGGACCATAGCTTCTCGCTTGAATGTGATCTCCTCGCCCAAATTCTCCAAGAAGGTCAGGTGGAATGTGGAGTGCACTAAGGCTTGTGAAGGACTGAAGAAAGCCCTTTCTCAAGCTCCTGTCTTGAGAGCTCCTGACTACAACCAATCCGTCATTGCACAGACAGATGCTTCCAACACAGGGATAGGTGCAGTTATGAGTCAACTGGATGAGAAAGGCAGGGAAGACCCCATCTGCTTCATCAGTAGGAAACTGTTGGACCGTGAGACAAGGTGGGCAACTATTGACCGTGAGTGTTTTGCCATTGTGTGGTCTCTGAAGAAGTTTAGGCCATACTTGTATGGTTCTACTTTTGATATTCAGATAGACCACCAACCCTTGAAATGGTTAATGCAGATGAAGGGGGGAGAATCCTAAATTGCTGAGATGGTCAATCATCCTCCAAGGGTTTGATTTCACCATAGAACACAGGTCCCTGCTGATGGTCTCTCCAAAAACTAGGACCAACTGGATTAGGAGATTCATCCAGGAGTGGATTAAATCCTCCTGTCCCTTAGTCGCGGGGGGGGGGGGAGATGGGCAAGTGTTGGGGAGAATTCTCATTTCTGTGCCAATTCCCTTCAAACGTAGAGATCCCCAGCTCTTTTGCTGGAATTTAGAACTTTAAAATTTTAACCCTGGAGTGAGCGAGACCTTTTTCTCACTCCCTCACATGTTTTGATCTGATTTGGATTATGGGTTTCCTTTGTTTTTGGAGTCCGACAAACTCCATAGGCATCTGCTTTTTGTTGGTGACACACAGCACCTTCAGTGCAGTGTCACAGAGAAATCCTTTAGATTTCTCTTAAGGTTTAAATATCTTTTCTTGTGTTAACTACTGTTCCGAAGAATAGTAAAGTGAAATTGACGTTACTTAACTTTTCTCTTTGTAGGTCCAGCACACCCCATCTTATGTGGAGTGCTGGGGGGTTACTTACTAGTACCTTTTCCTACTTACTCATGTAAAAAAATGTATGTTACCGCCACTACTTAATGGCTGATGGCAGTGGTTTAATTTTCCTACCATTGTGCTTTTCTACCGCAGGTTGAATCCTCAGCTGCAGTATAGCACCCATGGGTGACCATTTTGTCCAAAGGGCCCCGGTCCTCTTTTTTTGCCATTTTCTGTTTGTGAGGTCTTTCTTGGGTTTTACTCTGCGCTCGAAACCAGATTTGAGTCCTTTGTTCGTTTTTTCTTTGGCGGCTTGAGCACTGAAACCCGCCTCTGGCTCCAGTGTGTCTGGAAGGGCAGGAAGTGAGGGAGGTTCCCGAAACTCCCCTGTCCTTTGTCTTTAGGAATGCCTGAATGCACCCCGTCCTGATCGGCTGGCACAGCCACCCTGCTGTTTGTGTGACTCATGTCCTATGTGGTGAAGTACGATTAATGTGTGGTATCATTAAGTGACAGATTGATTGATATGAACACTAATGAGCTATTGACTTACAACAAATTATGTAAGTAGCGGAACCAGGGAAGCTATAACCATCCTTGGAGAAGCTACGTGTCATTTTCATTTCTGTGATTTTACTTCAGTCGATGCCACAAGTACATGTACGTTAGAACAGGAAATATAAATGCACATCTTTAATTTTCGCGCATTATTCCTGAATCTCCTTCATGTTAGAGTCTGTGTTTGAAGGCAGGGCAGGCAGCAGGCCGTGGTAATTGGATATGCTGTAAATTTTGCATTGGGTACAATTCAAAATTATATTAATTCAAAGATTGATAAAGCACAATAATAGGACGTACACAAATACCTGCATTTAAGATATTCTATGGTAACCTATGCAATCATAACTCGTGCCCCCAGATGCACTGCTCACACCAACACCCATGCCAAAGATGACATCACACATGGCATCATCAATGACATCACTCATTTCTAACAATCTAGACAAAGCCCTGGCACATGGGTGTGTTTAGGGTATTGCTACCAATATATGATGGGTGTAGGTCAGCCTCTCATGAATAGTCCATGCATCACAAAATGTACTTATTCAAACAGACACTGTGTGGATAATATAGCAATCTAACAATCCATGAATATAACCAATGGCTCCAGCATGGACGAGTAGAGTAGATCCAGATCTGGTGGATTAGAAGCCTAAGCCTATTAGGACCTTGAGTGACGTTACACTTGGAGCCAAGGGGCTGAGTATACAGGAATTACTAGACACGTGGGTGGATAATACAGCAATCTAACAATCCATGAATATAGGCAATGATCCAGCATGGACGAGCAGAGTAGATCCAGATCTGGTGGATTAGAAGCCTATTAGGACCTTGAGTGACGTTACACTTGGAGCCAAGGGCTGAGTATACAGGAATTACTAGACACGTGGGTGGATAATACAGCAATCTAACAATCCATGAATATAGCCAATGGCTCCAGCATGGACGAGTAAAGTAGATCCAGATCTGGTGGATTAGAAGCCTATTAGGACCTTGAGTGACGTTACACTTGGAGCCAAGGGCTGAGTATACAGGAATTACTAGACATGTGGGTGGATAATACAGCAATCTAACAATCCATGAATATAGGCAATGATCCAGCATGGACTAGACAAGTAGAGTAGATCCAGATCTGGTGGATTAGAAGTCCAAGCCTATCAGGACCTTGAGTGACGTTACACTTGGAGCCAAGGGCCGAGTATACAGGAATTACTAGACACGTGGGTGGATAATACAGCAATCTAACAATCCATGAATATAGCCAATGGCTCCAGCATGGACGAGTAGAGTAGATCCAGATCTGGTGGATTAGAAGCCTAAGCCTATTAGGACCTTGAGTGACGTTACACTTGGAGCCAAGGGCCGAGTATACAGGAATTACTAGACACGTGGGTGGATAATACAGCAATCTAACAATCCATGGATATAGGCAATGGGTCCAGCATGATATGATATGATGTGGCATTTAGAACGCGCCTGTCCACAAGTGTTTCTAGGCGCGACAAGACAAGGAGGGGGGAAACAAGGGAGGGCAAATTGCCTTGTGTCATTCAGATCGCGCAAGTGCGGGGAAGAGAAATGGGGAGAAGTGCCAGGGGGAGGGGAAGGGGGGAGTGCAGTTAACTCAAGTGCAGCCAGCGTGTGGCTCATAAGTGCAGAGAGAAGGGACTGTAGGGTTGCAGATACAGACCCTTAAGTGCCGGGGAGCACGGAGGCAGTGCGAGGGCAACAGGACATGCAGGAGCCTGGGCCAGAGTTCAGAGGGTGACTAGGTGACCAGTGCGCGGAGCAGTCAGGTGCATCAGCAGGGGAGAGGAAGAGAGAAAGCAGAAGCGAAAAGGAAGGTCTTGAGTTGCTTCCGGAACCAGAGGTGGTTCTGCTCAAGTTTGAGAGAGGCAGGGAGGCTGTTCCAGAGGGAGGCCCCAGCCGAAGAGATAGATCTGCCCCCAACTCTCTGCATGGACTAGATGAGTAGAGTAGATCCAGATCTGGTGGATTAGAAGTCCAAGCCTATCAGGACCTTGAGTGACGTTACACTTGGAGCCAAGGGCTAAGTATACAGGGATTACTAGACACGTGGGTGAATGCGCACAGACAGGTAACATCTAGCAAGTGGGAAACCAATACTACAGCCAGCGAATTAATCTAAGATTAGTGTCAGTCATCACACAAATAAAAGATACAAACTGTATTATCTGTCTGGGTCCTGTTTATGGTCCATGTATGTGCACCATGTGCTCAGGCCAAACCCCAAGGAAATTAACTTTGGAACATGCTGCAAGGTGAAGGCTTACATATAAAGCACTTTCAAAGTATGATTGTCATGCTTGAATGCGGTACATCCAGGTAATGCTTTAACTGCTTACTATGTGATGTCATCAGTGATGCCATTTGTGATGTTCTGGGTGTTATTCTGAGCAGTGCATGGTAGGGGCGCGAGTTATGATTGCATAGCTTACGAGGACTGGTGAATTTCTTTGACTTTCCGATTTTGCGCTGTAACCATAACGTCCCTTTAACGTTTCTTTCACTGCATATATCACGCAGACTGTTCATGAGATAAACTGGAGAAGATGCAAGGAGTAAGTGAAGACAGTAAGATAAGGCGGTAAAAGGAGCAAAGAGAAAAATTATCCAAGTTTTGTGCAAATGTTTAGAGAAGGGGAGATGGTCAGAGGTAAGTGCGAGTAGTTAGTAAAACCATCTCAGAAAATAAAATAATAATTTGATAGTTGCCAAGTGTCAATAGTGAGACAGAAGTACAATGCAAACATAGAAAGGAACATATCATTGCACACATGCATGTGTATGTAGTTAGCGCAGCTGTCTAACAGGATTAAATAAAACAAAAATAGAGCTGAAGACCATGTGGTTTGAAAAGATGTCACCAAGAGAGAGAACAGCAAAAAGAAAAATAGAAAACAGTTTTGAAATAAATACTAAGATGTGCTAAGACCTACCAATAGATGTAAATAAACCCTTCCTAAATGTGCCACTAGGGGTCAGTGTTGTCTGGGGAATGGAAGACTAGCAGTTACCGAGAAATCCCAGATCATGCACATTAAAAGGGGGAAAACCAGGTGGGGGTCACAATAGAAGTCTAAATCAATTCATTAACAAAAGACCCCACTGTGCCTCCCAGCCCCCTCTCCTCCTGTGTAGACCACAAGTGAAATCTGCCAAACCACAGGAGCCGCTCGAACGAGGCACCCGCCAAAACGCTTACCCCCCCCGCACAAAAAAATATATATTACATGACCTCCATCAAAATAACAGTGCCCCTCCCTTTCAGATACAGCACAGTAACCCCAGCCCCTCTGGCCCACCCAAACAGAGGATAGTGCCCAAGCCCCCTCCCTCATCACCGCCCCCACTTAAAAGAGGCAAAAGTACCCGCACTTCTTAAATATCCCAGGATAGCGCCCGAACGCGCGAATCAAGTAACCCCCCCCCCATTATAAGAACTCCAGTTTCACCTCCCCCACCCCGTAGAAGTAAAGTGACAGATGAGCCCCCCTACAACGGACACTACAAGGGCGAGCAGTGCCCCCCCCCCCGACCCCAATAAAGACGAGCCACTGTTCCCACCCCATTATACACCGCTAGTGAGGGCCCCAATCTCTCCCCACAGACAACCCCCCCTTTCCTGCAATCCCCTCACAGACACAGCCCCCTTACCTGCAGCCCCCACCCCCAGACACAGCCCCCCTTACCTGCATGCCCCACAGACACAGCCCCCCGCCCTCACAGACACGGCCCCACCCACCCCCTCACAGACACAGCCCCCTTACCTGCAGCCCCCACCCCCACAGACACAGCCCCCCTTACCTGCAGCCCCCATGCCCCACCCCCACAGACACAGCCCCCGCCCCCACAGACACGGCCCCCATTACCTGCAGCCCCCATGCCCCGCCCCCACAGACACAGCCCCCCTTACCTGCAGCCCCCATGCCCCACCCCCACAGACACAGAGCCCCCTTACCTGCAGCCCCCCCTTACCTGCAGCCCTGCGCCCCCCCCCAGACACAGCCCCCCCTTACCTGCTGCCGGGCTCCGCTGCTGTCAGTCCCCTCCTGCCCCCGGGAGGATCCGCAGCTCCTCCTCGGTGCTCCATGTATAGAAGAAGGGTCGCAGGATGCGGGGGAAGGGGGCCCCGGGGAAGGTGAAGAGCAGAGCCCGGTCCTGAGCATCGTAGACCGAGAGCCTGCCCGCCTCATAGTCCAGGAAGAGGCCCAGGACCCTGGGGGGAGCGCGGGGGGTCAGGGGGGTGGGAGTGGAGGTGAGAGCCTTGTATTTACCATCCCAGAGCTCCACTGTCCAGAGTCCCCCCTCAGGTGATCGTGGGAGCCACTCCTTCCTGGGCACAGACTCATCACACACCCCCAGCTCCCAGCCCCTGCTGCCCCCCACCTCCACCTCCCAGTAATGCCCCCCTGAGCTCAGCCCCTCCCTCCCCAGGACACAGGGGAATATAGTGAATCTCTGGGGGGTGTCGGGCAGGTCCTGGGCTCGGGGTCCCCATCTCACGCTTCTCCCGTCCGCGGACACGATGAGCCAGGGATGAGCGGTGCCAGGATCCAGAGTCACCTCACCTGCAAGAGAGAAGCCCGGCTCAGAAACCAGCCAATCACAGGGTGCCAACAGCCTGTCAATCACAGCAACAGCGAGAGCTCAGCCAATCACAGCCTCCTGTCACCAACACCTGCAGACCCCGCCCAAAGCCCAGGGGGAATGCGGCTATTCCTCGATTCTTCAATGAAACCCCAAGTGACCCCCAAATTCCAGAGATAACGGGGAGAGCTCCGCTCCACTCCCCCCCATCCCCACAATTCCCCATTCTCCACCTCCACCAGGCCCCTTCATCTCAGGCCCCAGGGGGTCTTCGGGTCGGCAAGGAATGGGGGGAGCCAGGGGTTGCGATGGAAACGAAGAAACAGAGAAAAGAACGCAAGAGACAGCCAGAGGAGAGAGAGGGGCACAGAAGAGACAGGCAGAGAGGAGAGAGAGGGACACAGAAGAGACAGCCAGAGAGGAGAGAGAGGGACACAGAAGAGACAGGCAGAGAGGAGAGAGAGGCGGGTACAAGAGATCTGCAGGGAAAAGAGGGAGAGGCGAGACAGCAGAGAAGAGACACTGACAGAACGGAGAGACAGACAGTAGAGAGACTCAGAAAGGTAGACTGAAAAAACAAGCAGAGAGGAGACCGACTATGAATGTCGGATAGAAATAAAGAAATATTGCAGATTAAAGACAGAAAAGAGAGAGCAATAGCGACAGAGACACACGAGACGGGAACCGCCGAAGATGCAGAGAGAGCGGAACATGGAGAAAGGATGAGTGGAAGAGAGACACGTGAAGAGGAAGAGAGCAACATGGACATGATGGGAAGCAGAGAGAGGAAGAGAGGAGAGACAGTGAAGGGGAGAGAGAGGTGGTGGAACAGAGAGAGGCACTTATAATCCCTGTCACATTATTCAGAGAGAGTCCCCCCACCTCGCAGGCAGCCTCGTGATACAACAGAGTGAACTCCTGGAAAATCCCCCAAAATCCCCAAACCCCCTTCTCTTCTGACATCTTTACACACCTCACTCCCGGCCAGACAGTGACCTGCAGCTCTGCCGAGCAAAGGAAGTGAAGGGGTGAAGAGAGAGCACAGAGACAGCCAAGAAAGAGACATGTAGTGACGGGAGATCAGAGACAGCGACAGACAAAGACTGGGAGAAAAAGACAGAGCGGGGCAGGCAGAGGTGAAAGAGGGGGAGACCGAGCAGAGATGCGCGAGAGAAACAATAGGAAAGACAGAGAGACAGACTAACACAGACAAACAGGAAAGATGGAGACAGACTAACCCAGAATAACAACAGAAAAGAGAGACAGACTAACAGAGAGAAGCAACAGGAACGAGAGAGACAGATCAACACAGAGAAACAACAGGAGAGAGACAAACTAGCACAGAGAAACAACAGGAGAGAGACAGACCAACACAGAGAAACAACAGGAAAGAGACAGACTAGCACAGAGAAACAACAGGAGAGAGAGACAGACTAACACAGAGAAACAACAGCAAAGAGAGAGAAGAGAGAAAAGATGGGGAGAAGGTTGAGTGGGAGAGGAAGACAGAGGGGCAAGAGAGTGGGGAGAATGAAAGGGAGATAGGGGGATAATAGGAAAAGGCAGAGAAAAAGACATGCAGAGAGGAAATAGAAGAGCCAGTGATCAATAGGCAGACAGCAAGGGAGATAGAAATCCCAGCAGAGGGAGAGAGGGAAGGAGACAGAACACTAAAGAGGAGGGAGGGAAATGAAGAAATAAAGGTAGGACTGTCACCTTGGTGCCCCATTCACACCCCTCTGCACTCGTTTAGAGGAAAGACAGGCGTTTCTCTCGTGTTTTTAATGCAAATGCTGGATATTGCTTGAGATTCCAAAAGTGAGGGATTGGATGAAAGTATGAAATAAACCCAGAGGGGCAGAGAGAGAAACACAGCAAGAAAGAAAGATTAGCAGGCAGAGAGAAACACAGCAAGAAAGAAACAGGCAGAGAGAAACACAGCAAGAAAGAAAGATTAGCAGACAGAGAAACACAGCAAGAGAGAAAGACAGGCAGAGAGAAACACAGCAAGAAAGAAAGATTAGCAGACAGAGAAACACAGCAAGAGAGAAAGACAGGCAGAGAGAAACACAGCAAGAAAGAAAGACCGGCAGAGAGAAACACAGCAAGAAAGAACAATTAGCAAGCAGAGAAAGACAGCAAGAAAGAGAGACAGGCAGAGAGAAGCAGAGCAAGAAAGAGAGACAGGCAGAGAGAAACAAAGCAAGAAAGAGGCAGGCAGAGATAAACACAGCAAGAAAGAGGCAGGCAGAGAGAAACACAGCAAGAAAGAAAGACAGGCAGAGGGAAGCACAGCAAGAAAGAGGCAGGCAGAGAGAAACGCAGCAAGAAAGAAAGACAGAGAGAAACGCAGCAAGAAAGAGGCAGGCAAAGAGAAACAAAGCAATAGGGCCCAGTAACGATTCTAAGGCAAGGATAGCTGCACCCACAGGGCCCTAAGGGTCCGGAGTTTGTTCTGTGACCAGGACACTTTAGTTTTGAATCGTGCCCATATACTGCACTTGTTCCACGCTATTATCCCTCTACGATATTTATTGAGCAGTGTGCTGGTGGAAACGGAGTATGGCACGAGATATCATTTGGGCGTATGGGATATGAGCGTGTGCTGGTGGAAACGGAGTATGGCACGAGATATCATTTGGACGTATGGGATACGAGCGTGTGCAGGTGGAAACGGAGTATGGCACGAGATATCATTTGGACGTATGTGATATGAGCGTGTGCCGGTGGAAACGGAGTATGGCACGAGATATCATTTGGATTTATGGGATACGAGCGTGTGCTGGTGGAAACGGAGTATGGCACGAGATATCATTGGACGTATGTGATATGAGCGTGTGCTGGTGGAAACGGAGTATGGCACAAGATATCATTTGGATTTATGGGATACGAGCATGTGCTGGTGGAAACGGAGTATGGCACGAGATATCATTGGACGTATGTGATACGAGCGTGTGCTGGTGGAAACGGAGTATGGCACGAGATATCATTTGGACGTATGGGATACGAGCGTGTGCTGGTGGAAACGGAGTATGGCACGAGATATCATTTGGACGTATGGGATACGAGTGTGTGCCGGTGGAAATGGAGTATGGCACAAGATATCATTTGGACGTATGGGATATGAGTGTGTGCCGGTGGAAACGGAGTAGGGCACGAGATATCATTTGGATGTATGGGATATGAGTGTGCTGGTGGAAACAGAGTATGGCACGAAATATCATTTGGGCGTATGGGATACGAGCGTGTGCCGGTGGAAAGGGAGTATGGCACGAGATATTATTGTTTTGTGATAAATGGGAATATCATCCCAGTGAGCGATTCAGTTAAGACGCGTGGAGTCTTTTTTGATTCTCATCTTTCTTTCATATTTGAAATCCTCGTGCTCCTATCACGTGCACCTGCTGTGGCAGATTCGCCGTGACTTATCAGAGGCTAATAGGGCCCTGATTACAGCAGCCATAGTGAACACAAAGCTTGACTATTGCAACAGTCTCTTGGTGGGCACGTCTCAAGCAAATATTAAGAAGCTCCAGGTAACGCAGAATGCAGCGGTGCGTGCTGTTTGCGGCCTTGGCCACCATGCACAGTTCTCTGAATCTCGCAGGAGAATGCACTGGCTCCCAGATGAGCAGCGCTTTCAGTTCAAGGGCTCTGTCCTAGTGTTTAAATGCCTGGCAGGTGAAGCCCCGCTGCACCTCTCCTCTAGAGTGAAAAAAAACTCCCATTAGACGGGTTCTCCATTCAAATAATAGGGTAACCTTGGATCAACCGCGTGTCATCCTAAAAAAGATCGGAGGGGCCGGATTTAATGCCTGGGCCCCCCCCACCGCCTCCCTTTGGAGCTCGCTCCCGCCAGACATTAGGGGATGCGTATCTACAATACATTTTAAAAAACGTTTGAAAACCTCTCTCTTTGACAGAAAAGCTGATTAATATGAACTTATGAGGCAGGTTTCTCCCCAAGGGCTTGTCCCTCAAATGGAGTGGCCTAACTCACCCTTGTTCTTCTCTTTATGTGTTCATGTTTGTAAGTCCTGTGAGCGCTCTGAGGCCTTTGGGCGAGTGGCACCATGTACATTTCTTTTAGATAGATAGATATGACAACGGGTTACCGGCATTAAAGAATTAAACTTAAATAAAATCCCAGTTGCCCCCGAAGTTAACTATGAGGCTGGATTTCCAGCCCGTTCTGAGGGGGAAAAATCTCATTGGACTTGGCTGGCAGAATTGGTGGCTCTACACGGGGGGCCAGGCCCTTAGCACATGTCCCTGACCACATGGCGAGTCTGCTCAGTTGGAACACACGCGGACATCGCCATTTATTGGAGGGGGGTGTTACACTTTTCCGCCGCTGGTCATGGTGGCAGCACCGGCGACTATGCAGTGCAACATTCATGAATACACCCAACATGGCCGATAATCACGAGACGTTCCTGAATAGTCACGTGACTCCATATACGGATTACATCTTTGTTGCGAATTCCTGCTCATTGATACTTGACATGAGTGTGATCTTCAGATTGGGAGAGCGATCACTTTCCGCTTCTAGTGAGTCTGAACTGACATGAAGCACCTCAGACTATGTCAGCCGACGAGGAGCTTAGAGTCAATGCCGCCTTGAATCGTGTCTCATGGAACACACAAAATCTTTCTTCGATCCTGGCCCCTATACGGTCGGCTCTGCTTGGATACAAAGAGGATTGCGAAGTAACTCCCCTCGAATGCTCTAAGACCTGCGCCATTAATGCCGTTATGGATTTTGCTGTCCTGATCCAGTCGGTTATTACTAATTTCCTCATTGAGAGGAACTCTAAGGCTCGTGTGTCTACTGCTGGGTCCCACAAACACTCATTTGATAAGCAAACCACCATGAGGAGAAAGGAACTCTGTTCTCCTTAGAGAACTAGCTCGTAAGGAAAGACTGCTACAGAACATGCTTCACGGGTCAAAGAGGCCAATATTGTAAATGGTTGAGGCGCCGTAGATATGAACTGGAATGCCTTTGCTGGCGTTCATTGGTGGATTGTGCTATATCTAATGACACTCGCCAGTTTTGGAAGATCGTTGAGGGTGATTCCCACGTGACAGGTGATTTCGTCAGCGTTTCGGAAACAGCTTGGATTGATTTCATTGGCAACACCTTGGGGAGAGTCGCCACAGTGGATATAGTTAGGAGTGGTGCGACGGTGGACACCCTCACAAACTTATCTGAGAATAAGTGGACTTACTCCAAGGGTCAGGCTGATGTTCTCAGCCTAATCGGGAGAAGTAAAACCTCCAGAGCACCCGGGCCGGATGGTATTTGTAGCACTCTGATCAAAGCCGATGCTACCCATTGGGCTAATGCCCTTCACTCGTTATTTTGCTGGATCACAGAAGCGCAATTGATTCCGCAATACTGGCGGGACAGTGCCATTGTGCCTATTTGGAAGAAGGGCAATAGGATTGATCCGAGCAATTACCGGCTGCTGGCCATGCTAGACACCCCATTAAAAAACTTCACTTGTCTCTTTATTGGAGGAATTGTGGAATTGGTTAGACAGCTTGAACCTAATACCGTTCCACCAAACTGGCTTTCAAAAGGGCCTGAGAACATCCACCAATTGCCTTGCACTGTTAACGGTGATCGAACAACGCTGGAGTATTCGTCGGAGAACAGTGTATGTGGCATTTATAGACTACAGCGCTGCCTTCGACTCTGTTGATAGGCATAGGCTTTGCAATAAGCTGGCGAGTTGGAATATTCCAGCAGGTCTCCACTCTATGATAGTCGCACTTCACGATGGGACTAGAGTCAGAGTACGCCTGGACAAAGCAGGTAGGACATTGCGGTGGATTTAAACCTACCAGGGATTAAAACAAGGATGCATACTAGGGCCCCTGCTCTACAATCTCTACAAGGCCGACATGGGATCAGCGCTGCATAACCCTACCTCTATCCC
This sequence comes from Ambystoma mexicanum, assembly GCF_040938575.1. Lineage (NCBI taxonomy): Eukaryota > Metazoa > Chordata > Amphibia > Caudata > Ambystomatidae > Ambystoma > Ambystoma mexicanum. The sequence continues at coordinate 745,049,758 of NC_090938.1, forward strand.
GCCTAAATTTGGGAATCTTTCACTACAATGGATGGGTTATGCGGATGATATTGTCCTGCGCGACCTGACTCCTGTAGGGCTGCAGGCTGCTTTGTCTAAACTTAAGGAATATTCTGACCTGAACTCCTTGTCTATTAATCCTCATAAATCTAAAATCCTAAAATCCTAAAAGCCCAGCGTTTTGAATGGTACCTTGAAGAAAAAAAACTAGAGGTATTCGACGAATATAAATATCTTGGAGTTGTGCTCGACAGGAGGTTAATCGGGGCATTCCATCTTGAGATACTTGAGTGGAAATGCGCCCAGGCCCTAGGGGGATTGTTCAAGATGGCCAGGGGTGGAGGGGGATATTTCCTCGGGATACTGGCACAATTGTATGTGGCCAGGATCCTACCCATACTCCTGTATGGCTCAGAGGTTTGGGCTTTTGGGAACATTGCGTCGCTAAGCGGATTGGAGAGTAAGCTTTTAAAGAAACTCTTTCGCCTTCCTGCGCGTGCTCCTGTAGAGCCGATTTACCTTGAACTCGAACTGGCCCCATGGGATGCGAGATTTCAGCTGTCTTGTGCTAACATCCACTGGAAACTGACTCCCTAAACTGGCAAGCTGAGATGAAAGACAGGGAGAAACAAGTAGAGATGAGAGACAGCGAGACTGTGAGAAACAAGCAGAGATGAGAGACCGTGAGAAACAAGCAAAGATTTGTAAAATTTAAAATATAATTAATCTCCACTATTAAGAAAGTTAAACAGTCGTGGAGGAAAGACTCATGTTGTAACCTACGAAAACGTACTCCAGCGGCACTAGCTCTGCTCTTTGCTCCCTACTTAGCCAATCTCACTCAGTACAAGTCTGCAGCTGATCTGCCAGGAATATATAATAAAATGATGACTGAAGTTGTTGATAGTTTAGCCCCTCAAAAACTAAGACCAGAAAGGTCTATTCCTTCAAAAATCTGGTATTCATCAGAAATACAAAATCTGAAAATTAAGAAACACAAGAAACTGCGGAAATGGCAGAAAACACAATCTGCTGTTGACGAATCCGACTATAGCCGTGCAGCTAAAGAGCACAAAGATGCTGTCTGCACCGCAAACAAATGCTCCTATGAGAAAAGAATTAAGACCGCCGCGTCAGACACAAGAGCACTTTTTAGGATTCTAAAAGAAGTGGAAGACCCCTGACCCATCAATGTTACAGTCATGACAAACTCAGACTGGTGTTCCCAAATTGAAAAGGCTATGGCTAGCAGGATCCTAATGATTAAAGAGAATATTGAAACCAAGCTTGCTCAATTGAATCCATCATCTGTTTCTGCTCATGTTCACCACCAATCACCCAAGATCAATCCTTTAACCTTTGTAGAAGTGACCGAAGAGGAGGTCCTGGGTATATTAAGAAGGCAAAACCCACCAGTTGTAGAGGAGACATCTGTCCGGCTAAAATGGTGAAAGCTTGTGCCCAGTTGCTTGCCCCTCTGATCACTAAATGTGTAAATGCATCATTTAAAGATATGTCAGTACCACGAGACGCCAAGCAAGCATGGATCACTCCTCTCTTGAAGAAGCCTACACTGGAACCATCTATAGCGGGCAATTATCGCCCGATTACTAACTCCCCCGTCCTTTTGAAGGTACTGGACAAATTAGCACATGGACAGATTCTGGCATTTCTGAGTGCACATGGCATACTAGGCCATAAACAATCAGGCTTCCGGAGTGCCCATAGCACTGGGTCCACCTTGTTGGACCTTAAATCTAACATTCTTCAATTCTATGAAAATGGCAAGACATCTCTGCTGATGCTGCTCGATCTGGCAGCCGCGTTTGACCTGGTAGATCATTCCATCTTAGTCAGCAGACTGCTAGAGCAGGCTTTTTCTCCAAGGAAGCAGTCAACTGGGCCCTATCGTTTCTGTCAGACAGGACTGCTAAGGTTTTCCATGAGGATGCTGTCAGAGGGACTGACCCTGGAATGCGGAGTGCCACAGGGCACGTGCCCATCTCCCACTCTCTTCAATCTATTCATGCTCACACTTTTTGAACAACTTGAAAAAGATGGTATCTGTTACGCTAACTATACTGATGGTACTCAGTGTCTCTTTCCACTTTCAGGTTATCACCTCACGCTGAGATCATCAATGCAACGTACAACCAAATTCACCTCTGGATGTTGCTTAATGGCCTAGCCCTGAACAACTCGAAAACAGAGATCATAATCTTGGGCACTGGCCCTAAGCCTCGCCATCTTGATCAAGCCTACTCTTCCTTCCAAATCGCAGACTGTCTTCTACCTACCCTTCAGAAAGTGAAAACCTTGGGTGTTACCATTAACCAAGAACTCTCAATGAGGGCATATATCAGCTGCCTGGTGTCAAACATGACGTAATACATCAAATTACTGGCACAAACCAGACCGTACTTGGATGTAACCAGCTGTGCCACTTTAGCCAGGGCTATCATCGGGAGCGCCTTGACTAGTGTGCCAGTACCTTACTGGGCGTTGGTAAAGGGGAGCTAAAGAGTCTGCAAGTTGTTCAGAACAAGGCAATGAGGGTTGTAGTAGGTCTGCGAAAAACAGATCATGTGTCACCAGACAGGAGAGCGTTACACTGGCTTCTTATAGCAAAGAGAGTCATGTTTTGCACGCTTTGCATCTCACACTCCTGCCTGTATGGCAAGAGTCCGTCCTACCTGGCAGCCCAGTTTAAATGGCTTCCGGACAGATGTAGCCTCAGATCAAACAACTCTGCCCTACTCCTTATACCCAAGGCAAAACTGACACAGGTGACATGCAGATGTTTTCCATTCGCGTCCCGCGCCTATGGAACACCCTTCCACTCAACCCGAGGCTGTGTTCTAGCTTACCAAGTTTCAAACGAAACCTAAAAACATTCCTTTTGAATGAAGATTGAACCTTTGCCTGGCTTACCCCCCTCTGGCCCTCTTTGACTCCCTGCTATTTATGTTTTGTGTCATATGTTAGTCTTAGCGCTCCTATGCCTCAGGGCTCTTGTTCCAGCACTCTAGAAATAAAATAAATAAATAAAGATGAGAGACAGGGAGAAACAAGTAGAGATGAGAGACAGAGAGGCTGGGAGAAACAAGCAGAGATGAGCAACAGAGAGACCGGGAGAAACAAGCAGAGATGAGAGACAGAAAGACCGGGAGAAACAAGCAGAGGTGAGAGACTGAGATACCGGGATAAGCAAGCAGAGATGAGAGACAGGTAAAAACAAGTAGAGATGAGAGAGAGAGACCGGGAGAAACAAGCAGAGATGAAAAACAAGTAGAGATGAGAGACAGAGAGACCGGGAGAAACAAGCAGAGATGAGAGACAGACCGGGAGAAACAAGCAGAGATGAGAGACAGGGGGAAACAAGTAGAGATGAGAGACAGAGAGAAACAAGAAGAGATGAGAGACCGAGAGAAACAAGCGGAGATAAGAGACAGAGAGACCAGGAGAAACAAGCAGAGATGAGAGACAGGGAGAAATAAGCAGATATAAGAGACAGAGAGACCAGGAGAAACAAGCAGAGATGAAAAACAAGTAGAGATGAGAGACAGAGAGACCAGGAGAAACAAGCAGAGATGAGAGACAGAGAGACCAGGAGAAACAGGCAGAGATGAGAGACAGGGAGAAACAAGTAGAGATGAGAGACAGAGAGAAACAAGAAGAGATGAGAGACCGAGAGAAACAAGCGGAGATAAGAGACAGAGAGACCAGGAGAAACAAGCCGAGATGAGAGACAGGGAGAAATAAGCAGATATAAGAGACAGAGAGACCAGGAGAAACAAGCAGAGGTGAGAGACCGGGAGAAACAAGCAGAGATGAGAGACAGGGAAAAACAAGTAGAGATGAGAGACAGAGAGGAGAGACCGAGAGAAACAAGCAGAGATGAGAGACAGAGAGACCGGAAGAAACAAGCAGAGATGAGAAAAAAGTAGAAATGAGAGACAGAGAGACTGAGAGGAACAAGCAGATGAGAGACCGGGAGAAACAAGCAGAGATGAGACAGGGAGACCGGGAGAAACAAGCAGATATGAGAGACAGTTAGACCAGGAGAAACAAGTAGAGATGAGCGACAGGGGGGCGGGAGAAACAAGCAGAGATGAGAGGCAGAGAGACCAGGAGAAACAAGCAGAGATGAGAGCCAGGGAGAAACAAGTAGAGATGAGAGACAGGGAGAAACAAGCAGAGATAAGAGGCAGAGAGACCAGGAGAAACAAGCAGAGATGAGAGACAGGGAGAAACAAGTAGGGATGAGAGACAGAGGGACCGGGAGAAACAAGCAGAGATGAGAGACCAGTAGAAACAAGTAGAGATGAGAGACAGAGAGACTGGGAGAAACAAGCATAGATGAGAAACAGATAAATGAGAGCGAGTGATGGAAGAATATGGACATCAAGAAAAAGCAGTAAGGGAAAAGTTGGAAAGAGGGAGATGATAAAGAGAATGAAAGAGAGAGAGAGTGGTCTAACACCAGCACAAATTCTATGCTGGCATTAAACCAATGGATTCCTATGGACTTCGCCTGCTATTTACACCTGGTAAATGCCGGCGGATTCCACAGGAGCTCATTGTCAAGGACTCCTGCAATTGTTTAATGTGGGAGGCGATTACGCTCATTCCTTAAGCTTGGATAACTGTGTGATCATCGACAACGAGTCAAAGGAGGGATCAATCACTAATGAACCTGCTAACAAATAAAATAAGGGTAAAAAGAGCAAAAAGAAGGCGCACAAGAAAAAGGCTCATACTAAATAGAATGATTTTAGCTGCAATCCAGCCTGAGCAACAAGCCTGGCTTGATTAATTCCAGCTGAATAGTTACTACCATTGTGATCAGGGCTCATATGACACTCTACCATTAGAAGGAAATAAGACCAAAGTCTCCGCCTAACATCCTACTAAAAAACAAAACTACATCAAAAGGCTTCCAGCTGCTGAGTCCAATACTCTTTCTACTAGAGGTGTCTCCAGAAATAAAGACAACATTGGCAGGAACTCCTGTTCACCCTAAAAGCACTGGTTCATTTATACAGATTACAGAAACTATTAAGTGCCAACCATTACCAGAAGATTCCCACACTCTGCAAGATTTGGAAAACCCTTTTCAAGAGGACAATCATGGGATAACATCTAACGCCATTGCTTCAGACACGCAACCTAAACGGCTCCACCTAATATCCGTCCATGAGGAAAATGGCGTCGTTAAATCAGTAAATGGGAAGAGGGGCCTCTACCAACCTAATTCTAATTCGGATGCTGACTGCTTGGCCCTCAAAGTAAGGAGCCGTTTTTATGTTAGTCGGGACTATTATCCAAATCGAACAACCATCTTCCATTTAGTCCATGACATCATTCCTCTGCGGTGTCTACAAACGGAGGACATTGTGATTGTTGACCTCATAGAAGACGTACTATGCTAGCGCAATAGTTTATTTTCACAATCCCGCTGGACTAGATTGTGTCACGTCACATTATGCTATTTGGGAAAATTAGGTTAAAACTGTTCTATTGTTAAAGCTCCATCTAGAAAGTTTGGGCTGAATCTAGATAGGGGGGTACTGAAATCTAGTAGACCTGTTCCTTTGCTTTCAACTAGACCCCTAAATCAACACTATCTCCCAGCTCACAAGGCAGCGCTATTTCTGTCGCCATTGATGCTCTTGGGTTAAGACATGTTGGTGTTCACTCTCCCTTAGAAGAGAAAGAAGGGTTGGCTGCTACCAGCTGACAGTGGTTATCTTCAATTCTACAACCACAAAATCCACGCAGATCCTAGCCTGTCTTTTACCATTTTCTCCTGGAACACCCGAGGCTTCTCCCACTTCACTGAACCGGATGGTTTATTTGAGAACATCCCCAATTTCTGTGTAGTGGCATTACAGGAAACCTGGCTCCAGGTTAACTTGGGAATCGGCGGCCGCCATTCCATTCAACCTATGGCCACAAGGGGATTCAGGGGCAACCAAAAGGAGGACTGATCATTAGTGTTGATAACACTTAGCAAATCACCAAGATCAGCACTTCGGGCGACTAAGTGCTTGCTGCTATTATTAATTGGGCCCCGAAGTGTGGCAATACAACTTCTCTATTAATCATCAACTTTTATGATTTACTCCCGAGGCTTTATCATGCTAAACGGTCTTTGCCCAGGGGTAACGCCGGAGTAATATACCAGAGTGACTGACAATAGTGCATCGACTATCGAGTAGGTCTTAGTAAACATCAACATGAAAGGTCTTAACAAGAACAGAAAGTGACCACTTTCCCCTCCTCTCCTATATAAATTACACTGAGCCGGTTCATGATAGTGACCCTATCAGCAACATTACTATAAACCAAGGGTGAGTTGGAATACAGGTAATATCGATAAGGCCGTTTGCTTGATAAGCGATCTTGAATTATATTCACAAGCCACTTGCCGTGCAGAGGCCGTAATCAACCGCAGCATCACTTTCCTGCCAGTTGCACTGCAGACGTAGGCCTGATTCAGAGGTGCATGTTAAAATGGAAAAGTGTCGTGTCTCAGTTGAATGACACATGTTTTCATGAAGAAATGGATTCTGATGTAATCCGAGAGTGGCGGCAATATATCAAGTCTGCCACTCCTGCAAAGCCGGGATTTACAGCCTAGCCTTGCCAACCACCTCATGTGCAAGGGGCTGGCAAGGACTGTATTCTGAAGTTTAGAGCACCCTTTCTGCACCAGCCTAAAGAGGCATTAATTAACAGCACCCTGGAGGTGTTGTTAGTAATGAAAAGAGGCAGCATTCCTTACAAAGTGTTAGCTTTTCCGTAAAACAATTCTAGGACTGTCTGAAATAAGTTTTCTTTTCAAGCTGCCAGCGCCACATTTTCTGCGTTACAGAAAGTGCTGCCGAGACTCTTCAAGCTGACGACACTTTCTGTACTGTAGAAATATGTCTTTTCTTTTTGCATTTTGACCAGAGGTGCTCTGCACACGGTAACCCTGCAGCGCTCCATCTGCACATATTTTACATGTTTTTTCATGTCTGCTGCCCGACATCTCTCCTCCACGCTTCCTATCACCCTCAGAATGCAGGTGGGAGGATTTGGGGGGGATCTCGTATTACTGTTTCCTTTCCTATGACCAAGTGTCGCTGCAGGGGACTCAAGCTGCCTCAACTACTGGTGACTCTCTGTGACTCATGTTCCTTTCCTATGACCGAGCGTCACTGCAGGGGACTGTGGCTGCCTCGCCTAACAGTGACTCCTGAGATCCAGGAGGCCCCATGGAGGGTTAGAGTTTGGGATTTGTAAATCACAAGTACTCACGTTCACAGGATTTCACGTATCTCCAATCTGAAAGTAAGAAGAAAATTTAGGGTTTGTGAAATCAGACAAACCAGCGAGACATTGAAGTATGTTAAATATATTTATTACCATTAATTAAACGTACCCATTTCTGCAGGAAATGTTTCTGTAGTAAAAGAAAAACAAGTGATGTATTAGATCCCAAACTTTTCTACTGTAAAACATAACCCAGCACTCCCTGCCCTTCCCCCAATGCCTCCCCTCCAGCTCCCACCACTGCACCCCCACTCCCTGCCCTTCCCATAATGCGTCCCCTCCATCTCCCACCACTGCACCCCCACTCCCTGCCCTTCCCTAATGCGTCCCCTCCATCTCCCACCACTGCACCCCCACTCCCTGCCTTACCCCTTATGCCTTCCCTGCAGCCCCCACCACTGCACCCCACCACCTTGGGTGTCCAATAGTCATGTTTTGGCTTTTCCTCCCCAGCACCCAATAGGGGAGGGTCACACACCCACAGATCTCACGTTCTCAGAGCTTAACATTCTCAGCACACAGTAAAGGACCAGGGAAAAGGGCATTAAGATCACAGATAATGTAGCCTCTTTATTGGATCAGGCATATCATGCCACTAAATCTGATAAAAAGGACCTCCTATTTTAAACCCAATACTGGCTCAGTGTCCTTGCAAGCAATACTTTGGGGGGATTTAAAAGTGACCCCCGAGGTATTGCATTACCCCCCACCTGTGCATCTCTCAAATCCGAACGATTGCAATTGACTGCATTGGGAGAGTAACTTCATGCATTGGAACAAACATACCCTATTACCCCAACACCACAAGATCTAAAGGCGTTGCCAAGTTTCAGGCTCAAGCCGACCGTGAGGCTAAATTATTATCTGAGCTGGTCCAAATCCAGAAGTCTGGGGAAGCTGATATGCCCGAGACAATGTTGGCCAGACTGTTGTGTCACGAGTACGGTCAGACCTGTATTCAAACTATTCAGAGGCCAGGGGGTCCCTGATGCAGCGCTCTCAGGATATCATTCATGTCTTTATTGGCCTTTTGGGGTTCTCTCTACTCTACTATAACCAGGAAACATGGTCTACTGAGGTGGTAAAGATAAGATATTCAGAATCAGCCCTATGGAAAGATTCTCAGAGGCCACCCTATTCTGGTGAACAGGACGACACTATTGTCTAGCCAAACTCTATCAAGGTAGTGCGACTGGGCAGTAAGGCTTAGACTTGGGAGAGTGTGGGCGGTGATGGGTTCAATTAAGCACAGAATGTATACAAATGCACTACTATTTATTAGGCCTTGAACCATCTCTTATCAATGAAAATCACAGGGAAGCAAAACTACTAACCGTACACTATCAACATATGTACATCCGTCATTACGACCTCCAACACATGGTATAGGGCGACAACAGCCCTTGCAGCCGCGACTGCAGAACCGCTCAGTTTCCACTGCAGGAAGGGGAGGGTCCAAGCCACACATATTCTACCGGATCTGTCTTTTCACCACAATACTTCTGACCGAAATAAAATCTTTTTATTTTTGCAACACATTTTTTTAATGAAAGAAGTCTTTTGGCACGTCTCCTTTTAATATCAACAACCGTTTGGTTTATTTTTTCTGCATTATAATTTATTTTAAAGTTGTATTCCTCCCTTCTCTAAAGTAAAATGGTAAAAGACTGGTTAGCCTTTTATTGTCCCCTTCTAACTTCTCCCGCTCCCCTTCTTTAATGATTTGTGCCAGTCCTTCCATTTATCCTTTTTTAGGAGTTATTTTGACTAACTAAATTGAATATTTATAATTTAATTTTCCAATTCATCTTTTTTCACACCACTACATATTTTGCTAGATTTGATGAGTTTTATGTAATGAGTTTTATGTACAAGTCAACAAGTGCATTATCAGTGAAATGTATATGCATTTAGTTTTTTCATCCAGTCATGGATGACCGGTTCATTTCTTATAATCGACACCACAAAAAACATGGTTTTTGCTTGTCGGGAACCCCACCAATCAAATACTCATCCAATCAAACACTCATTCAATCATGGCTAGCTAACATGGACCTCGAAGAGTTAATGCCGAAGCTATCGCCAAGTGACAAAAATGCCCAGACGGCTTGGTAGCTACTAGCAGGACTGCACAAAATAAAATCTTTCAGGCCAGCCTCGGGATTCAGGGTTGCAGTAGGCCTCAGTTCTAGCCCACCTGGAAATGGAAACCTACTCCTCTCTGACCCCCCCCCTCAACCCTCGCGCCACACGAATCATCGGCATCAAACAGTTTGACCGCATTTCCCCCAACCTTTCTAACAGCCCAAATAATCTTTAAAATCGCCTTTATTACATACAAGGCTGTGGTAACCCAGCCACACATGTGCCTAGCAAAGGAACTGGTCACATTAGGAAGCCAGAGCAATTCCAGATGCCACACCCTGGCAAGACTGGAAATAAATAAATGCCCAAAAGCAAATGGACAGGAAGAGAAAGATCTCCCATTATGCGCCAGCACTGTGGCACACGATCCTAACCGCGCAGCACCATTATGCCTGCAGTTTACAAAAAAACTGAAGACCTTGCTATATAAGGAATTTCTCTAAACACTCGGTGCACCAGGTAATAGCATTCAGGGTATGCAGCTCTTGGCACCTGGACTCAAACATTGTGACGCTCCCCATTGCTTGCTATCTACCTGTGCGCTATACAAATACAAGAATACCGACATATTGGTTTTTCATTGAGCTGTGCAAATGCACATGTATTTCAATTAAATAAGTGCGTTGAGATGGTTGGAAAAGCCTTCCCGATCAGCATCACCTCTTGGGTGGGCCTGGACTCATAGCTACCTTTTAATTCTGTGAGCTTCTCCTGCAGGTGGGCATGTCGCGTGGTGCTCTGCAGCGTCGTCTCCATTCCAGGGGCATCTTCCTGGGGCTTTAGAGCCTTCACTTCACTGCACCTGAGAATTATAGAAAGATGCTGTATATAACCCTCAGCCTCCAGTGACAAGTGAGAGTAAGGGGGTCAAAACGCTGAGATAAGGGGGGGGGAGAGACGCCATTCCTAAAGATGGGAAAGGAAGGCTCTGAATCAACATGCACGAAAGGGAGGGGAGGCACATCCCCCGTAAAACAGAGGGGTAGACAGCACCACACGTGTGATAAATGAGAAACAAGAGATCAGCAGGGGAGTGAGGAAGGGCAAAGGAGCCACTACTGGGAGGCACATTCTGAATGAGAGACCCCCGGAGAGCAGAGTGTGGTCTGGGGAATCTCTACATTCTGACTGGGAGACCCCTGGGGAGGAGAGGGTGGGCTGGGGCATATCTACACTCTGAATGAGAGACCTCTGGAGAGGAGAGGGTGGGCTCAGGAATCTCGACATTCTGATACATTTTGAATGAGAGACCCCTAGGGGGGGAGAGGGTGGGCTTGGAAATCTCTACATTCTGACTGGGAGACCCCCGGGGAGGAGAGGGTGGGCTGGGGCATATCTACACTCTGAATGAGAGACCTCTGGAGAGGAGAGGGTGGGCTCAGGAATCTCGACATTCTGATACATTTTGGTATGAGAGACCCCTGGGGAGGAGAGGGTGGGCTCAGGAATTTCTACATTCTAAATGAGAGATCCCCGGGGAGGAGAAGGTGGGCTCAGGGATATCTACATTCTGATACATTTTGAATGAGAGACCCCCAGGGAGGGTGGGCTATGGAATCTCTGCATTCTGACTGGGAGACCCCCGGGGAGGAGAGGGTGGGCTGGGGCATATCTACACTCTGAATGAGAGACCTCTGGAGAGGAGAGGGTGGGCTCAGGAATCTCGACATTCTGATACATTTTGAATGAGAGACCCCTAGGGGGGGAGAGGGTGGGCTTGGAAATCTCTACATTCTGACTGGGAGACCCCCGGGGAGGAGAGGGTGGGCTGGGGCATATCTACACTCTGAATGAGAGACCTCTGGAGAGGAGAGGGTGGGCTCAGGAATCTCGACATTCTGATACATTTTGGTATGAGAGACCCCTGGGGAGGAGAGGGTGGGCTCAGGAATTTCTACATTCTAAATGAGAGATCCCCGGGGAGGAGAAGGTGGGCTCAGGGATATCTACATTCTGATACATTTTGAATGAGAGACCCCCAGGGAGGAGAGAGTGGGCTCGGGAATCTCTATATTCAGATACATTTTGAATGAGAGACCCCCGGGGAGGACAGGGTGCGCTCGGGAATCTCTACATTCGGATACATTTTGAATGAGAGACCCCTGGGGAGGGCAGGGTAGGATCGGACTCTCTACATTCTGCCGGCCTTGCAAGAAATAGCGACTATTTTGTGTAATGGTGACTCGCGTAGCATTTGGGCCATCTTGGGTGAAGCAAAGGGATGCATTAAACAATCTATGATTAACCCCATTAATGAGCATGAGTGGGTGGTGCTCCTGGCTCAGCGTAATTCCTTCCCCCGGGGCCATTGCCTTCTCAGATAGAGTTTAAACCGTCTGGTTTGGTATTTAAGATTATCGAGGAGGACATATATATGAAAATTAAGAGTTTAAAATCTTCTCGGGCTCCTGGACCCAATGGCTTGACGGCATAATCCCCATTTTTGGTCCTCCCTACTTGAAATATTATTTGATAAGGTCCTCGCTGAAGGCACAATTCCGATCTCATGGCAAACTGCAATTCTTGTTCCAATACTAAAAAAAGTCTCTCCCCTGGACCCTGGTAACTACCGACTGCTATCTATGTTGGACTCTACTGGGAAGCTTTTTGCTTCATTCCTTCTTAAGGAATTACAAAATTGGGTAGAACATGGTAGTATTTTGGATAGATACCAGTGTGGATTCCTTGGTTAAGCAAGCACAAGGCCCAAATAATCCCCCTTTATATGCTGTTTTTATCGACTTTAAAGCAGCTTTCGATACAGTCAGGAGGGATTTGCTCTGGCGCAAATTAGATTTATTAGGCTGCCCATCGGGGATACTCTATTACCTAGTTACTACACAGTAACAACACGGTGTGTCTGAGACTGGATAGTGGTGGGGCTATGACCAGGCCCGTTATTCAAATCTGTGTGGTTAAGCCCGGCGTTGTGTCACAGCTCCTCTATTATATAATCTCTATGTCTCAGACCTTCCCCTGTTTTTGTCCCAGACAAGAGGCTGTCCCCCTAAAATAGATGACACGCATTGCACGGTACTGGATTATGCAGACGATCTGGTGCTCCTGGATCACACTTTCAGTGGCATCCAACGCATAGCCAACGCTCTCTGGGCCTATACGGATAAGAACGGGCTTGTTATTAACAGGGGAAAAACACAGCTTATGTTATTTGCTGGCAAATGAATAGCCAGACCCAGGCTGCTGGTGCAGGACACTGAGATTGCCTATACTTTGCAGTACAAATATCTGGGGGTCGAATTTGAGGCTGGAGCGGGCTTTAAAATATGCATCGAAGGCCGTGCTAGGAAGGCAGCACAATTGACTGCACTTATTGCAGTTTGCTAGAAGAAGGGCAGGATATTCGCTGGCTGGAATAAGACAATTGTATTTATTTATTTGCATTTGTATAGCGCACATGCAGCCCAGAGGCATCGTGGCGCTGTTACATGAATGTGTAGCAGAGTTTTGGTTTAAGTTGGTTACATGCGACTGTGAGGTCTCTTGGTTACAGGTACATAAGTAAAACATACAAGGATTACAGTGGACAGCATTCAATTACTATTCAATTGTATCTACAGTGTCTTGTTCCGGCTGTCATTTACGGCCTGGAGAGTCTGGTAGATATTGATTTAAAGTGTCTCCAGCTGATTGAGGGTAGATTTTGGAGGAAATTACTGGGTTTACCTAAGTGTGTCCCCATGGCTATACTGAGGCTCGGGGTATTGATTCACTCAAATCTTTGGTCCTGAAGAAGAGATCTATCATGCACATAAAAATTGTGAATGGACCATCTAATCCTCTCCTAGAAAGGAACAAGTTACTTACCTGTAACTGTTGTTCTCCAGCATGGGTCTGGCATGGATTCACACGCTCATAAATATTCCGTCGTCAGGCTGGGAATCCTTGGTAAAGGAAAAAATCTGTTTAAGTTTCATTTCTGCAAAAAAGAGAAAGCAATCCGTGAGGGATAGCCGCGTCCCCTGCACACTGTCTAACAGGCCGAACGGCCTAATGGAGTTGATAATCCGAAGATTATTTTGAAAGTTTATGAATTTCTTTATATTCAAAATACAGAAGATTTAGGAAAAACACATTCAATAGACAATTAGTGATCATCAACAGTAAATTCTGTTATTTATTTGTGTTTTCAAGTGCCCAACGCGTTTCGAGTCGAAAAAACTCTTCATCAGGGGCGACATATTCATCAAACAATTTCTATAAAAGGAAAATTATATACAATATATTAGTGCTTTAGATAGACTTAATGGTGAACAAAATCTAACAACAAAATCACATTTGTTATGAAGACAGTAATTAGCTTAAACATTTTAGCTGTATTGGTGGGTAACACATTCTATTGAAAAAAAGCCCAACATTACCCTAGTCTTTCCACATTCACCAAGTTAGTGTGATTATGCCACATATGTGTCTATATAGAAAATAGGTAGCTGCCCCTATATTTTGCCTTTGGCGCAGTGAATTTTGGGGGGATAATTTATTACTAAGGAGTGCAAATTATTGTGCTGCATTGATGCAAAATGACCTCTTACCTTGAGTTATGCTAATAACCAGCAAGGACTCAGAGGGTAGACGATTGTGTATTGTCCACTAGGCTCACGGTAACTAGTTCTTTTAAATCTGTGACCAATGGGGACCGATGGCAGAAGCGAATCTCTCAAGCCTAGAGAGAAGGAAAGATATTTTATAACAATGTATGTGAAAAGCTTTCTAAAAGAAAAAAATAGGCTTAGAGCCCAAAGTTAAGTGCGTTTACTAAGTAGTTTTAAAGTCCGGTCTAAATACTCACTTCGATTCACACCAGCAATCTAGGAGGAGTTCAGGAGCCGTAGGAAACGGCAGTTGAATGAGCCTCTCTCACATTTTGCGTGTTTTTATATTGTTAAGTGTTATGACGTCACTCGCGCATGCGTTGGCGGCGTCACGCTTACGCATGACGTCACCCGCGCATGCGCGGAGTGATGTAAACAATCCCCCATGTTGTGTATGAATTAAAATGCAGCATTCTACCATAGGCGATCCATATGAGGAAGCAACGATATCGATTTTTAATTATATGGCGTTACTTAGTAAAAAGTGATGGCCGTAGATGTGTATTTCTAATCTAAAATTTGAAATAGCGGTAATCTGTGAACCTCGATATGGGCAAAAGTGGGTCAAACGGGCTAATGATTAGGCTTTTGTACTAGGGCAACTGAAGAGAGTAGGTTGCTCTCTGAATTGTGATGTTATGTAATTATAATTTGTGTATATATCATCAACAATACTGTCGTGGAAACTTTGTTTAACACATTTAGCATTTTTCAGACCCTTATAAACGTTTCTTAGTTAATCAGTGGAGCATAAGGAAAACACACATTTCAATCACAATGACATAGCAGAATCCAAAAAAGGATAAGGTTTTGAATGTAAAGAATTAAACCGAAAATAGCTTCTAAAAGACATGTCATTGGTTCGGAAAGTTATATCTAGTGTAAGGTTGACCTATGTGAGTGAGACTAAGATGGCTACCTCCTTGTAGTGGGAGTTCATAGGAATGGCCCTAGAAAATAGTCCTCATTAATTCCCAGGGGTGTCATAGCGTCCAATTTGTTGATCCAGAAGAGTTCTCTTTGTGCAAGCTTTTTAGGAAGATTTCCACCTCTACTTGATGGTCGTAGGACCTCCAAAACCACAAATCTCAACTGTGAGATATTGTGTTTTTTCTCTTCAAAATGTCTATAGACTGGGGATTTGCAATTTTTGGTCCTGATGCAGGATTTATGCTCCGTCCATCGGTCTTTAACTTTCCTGTTTGTTCTCCCCACGTAGTATATACCGCATGGGCAACGTATAGCATAAATTACATTCTTGGTATCGCATGTTGCAAATTGTTTTAACGAGATTTTCTTGCCGTTGTAGGGGTGTCTGATATGGTCTCCTTTTATTACATTATTGCAATGTTGGCAATGTAGACATGCAAACGTACCAAGTTTTTGTTTACTGAGAGTTGTCTGTGATGGTTGTTTTGGTTTCTCTGCCTTAATCAGTTGATCTTTCAAATTTCGCCCTCTTTTGTAAGCCATCATAGGTGGATCCGGGAAAAGCTGAGCAAGCGTATTGTCTGATTTAATAATGTCCCAGTTTTTGTGTATAATTCTTTTGATCTGATAGCTTTGGCTTGAGTATTTAAGTGTATGGATTAATCCCTTCTCGTTCTTCTTTGGATGGCCTTCCAATAGTGCATTTCTTTCCTGGGTTTCTGTGCGTATTATGGCTCTTTCTACCACTTCCGATGGGAATCCTCTATCCAAAAATCTTTGTTTCATAGTGTTATATTCTCCCTGGAGTGTATCTGTTTCTGAGGTGATTCTTTTGAGCCGTAATAATTGGCTGTAGGGTAAATTGTCTTTCAGATGCTTTGGATGGTGGCTTGTGTGGTGGAGACAACTATTCACATCCGTCGGTTTTCTGTATAATTTAGTTTTAAGTGAAGTCCCTGTTATTTCAACAGTGACGTCAAGAAAGTTCACATGTGGTTTGCCGATATCCATAGTGAAACCTATTCTTGTATTACAGGTATTTAGAAATTTCCAAAACTCTTGTAGTTCTGTTTCTGTGCCTTTCCATATCCCGAAGACGTCATCTATATACCTCTGCCAGCATTTGATCTTATTCGTCCAGGTTGGATTGTCCAATACATAATGTTTTTCAAAATGATACATGAAGATATTGGCGTAAGATGGGGCCACGGAGGACCCCATTGAGGTACCAGAAATTTGTAGGTAGAACTGCCCATTGTGTCGAAAATAGTTATTGTAGAGTATGATGTTAATTAACTCCAGTGCCAGAATCTTGTGGATTTTTACTTGTCTATTGGATAATAAAAACCATTCTAGAGCTTCAATTCCCTCGGAGTGTGGAATAGAGGTGTATAGACTGTTCACGTCCATGGTGAATAGTATCAGGTTGTCTTCTGTTAGTTGTAATGTTTGTAAAATTTTCAAAAAATGAGTCGTATCCTTAAGATAAGTCGATGTTGCTTGGACCAATGGTTGTAGGGCTGTATCTAGATAGATAGCAAGAGGTTGAAATATACTTTCTGTCCCGGCCACAATTGGACGAAATGGTGGATCTCGAAGGTTTTTGTGTATTTTCGGCAGTCCATAAAAGACCGGTGTTATGGGATATTTCTGTATCAAAAAGTCAGCTGTTTTATCTGTTATCCAGTCCATCATGAGAGCCTTCTCCACAGTTGTATTGATAATGTTAGTTATCCCAAGTATTGGGTCACTATCCAGTGGTGTGTAGGTCCTAGTATCTTGTAAAAGTTTGGAACAGCCTAAATCATAGAGGGTTGTATCCATTAGTACCAGAGCTCCGCCTTTGTCTGCTTGTTTGAGAGTCAAGCTGCTGTCCTCTGCCAGTTGTTTAATTAGTTTCAGTTGGTGCTTGCGGATGTTCTGTTTTTTAGGCTGGGTGTACTTCAATCTTTTAAGGTCTTTTATGGTTTTTTGTTTAAATAGATGAATCAATGGGTGATTGACCTGCGGGTAGAAGTTGCTTTTATTTTTCATTTCTAGGTATTTTGATTTTGTTCTGGTTTGCATGTTATCCTCAATGTTATTAAAAAAGACCTTTAATTCCATCTTCCTTATAAGTTTAAAGAGGTTGACTTCTTCTTCGAAGAACGTAGTGGAGTTAGTTGGTATAAATGAGATACCCAAATTGAGTGTATCTATTTGGGCCGAGGTAAGAGGTTTGGAAGAGATGTTAATCACCAAATTATTCTTTATTTCTTTTTCTGGCGGGGTTTTCTTTTGTCCTCTTCTGGTTTTCCGTCGCCTAAAAAAGGAATCTGTGGAGTGACTACTGTGGATCCACTGGTTGTAGCTTCAGATAAAATATTAGAAGCTGTTGTAGCACTTGGTATTTCTTCGAGTTCCCCACTAGTTACCTCGCTGCTTTCTGTATGTTCTTCTACTGCTGCTGGTTGCCTAGGTGGTCTTCTTGGTACTGGTCGGCTGTTTGTGTAAAATTCTTGCCAAGAGTAAACGATGTCCCGAGCGTAATCCAAAGTATCCCTACGGAATTTTCTAATTTTACGCTGTTCTATGTCCTGTTTGTAAGATTCAAGTTTACTGTTGGTATCTTCCAGAATCTGTTTGAGTTCTGTGTCTGTTTTTAGTTTGGAAAGCTGTGTAGAAATATCTTCAATTTCCTGTTGCAATGATGTCACTGATTTTGAGAGTTCTTCAATGGTGAGTAAGATGAGGTCCAAGGAACATTTATTCAGAATGTGCTCCCATCTATTAACAAAGTCTTTGTTCTCTTTGCAGAGGGTGGGTCTGAGATAAATTCTGAGACCCCTCGGGATCCGTTTAGCTCGATAATACTGAGCGAGTGTTGAAGCGTGTAATTTCTGTGAGATTTCACGTCTGATGAGGCGCTCTAATTTCTGTATAAGTCGCTCTGGATTGTTGTCAGATGGTGTGGATGTGCCGGTATCTTTGATAAGTCCAAGGATCCTTGCGGCTTCTTCAGGTGTGAAAGCTAACGTAGTAGCTGCTTTATCTGTTAGCGAGCTAATACTCGAAAATGACATTTTCTGTGTAAGGGTGCTAGTGTATTATGTAGATACCAACTCTCCAAATGAGGAGACAAACAAATGAATGAACACAAACTGGTAAATACACTTGCACACCAAATTAATAACAATTCAAATTTGTAAAATGAGGACTGTTCCAAATAATGATTACAGAGTTCAAGGTGCAGGGGAGAAAATACACAGCCTTGGTATCTAGGCTGGAAACATATGCAAAAAAGAGAAAGCAATCCGTGAGGGATAGCCGCGTCCCCTGCACATTTCTGAACGGTCTTTCTCCTAACAACCAATCACTGAGCTCTGGGTCATACTGCCCCCAGCCAATGACTGCCCTCCACCCAAGCCCCTCCCCTGGCAGCCATCTTCAGATTTGGCAGCACGTAAAGTGGCAGTAGGACCAAGAGAAGAGCCACAGAGGGGTAGGCGGGAGGGTTCGCATGTGAATCCATACTGGAGAACAACAGTTACAGGTAAGCAACTTGTTCCTACTCCAGCATGGGGTCTGGCATGGATTCACATACTCATGAATAAAGAATACATAGCAGTACACACATGCACAACCACGGGAGGTGGCAAGGCTCAACATAAGCATCTCTTACCTCCTCACCAGGCTCACCTTCAAGCCAACAGGTTGTGCAGCACTGCTTGGCCGACTCTGGACTCCTCCCTGGGATCCCTGTCGATGCAGTAGAATCTCGTGATGGTGTGCGTCGACCTCCACGTAGCAGCCCTGCAGATGTCCAGCAGGGGCACACCAGACAGGAACGCTGTTGTAGCAGCGATCACTCTGGTAGAGTGGGCTCTCGGACAGCCAGGCAGCGGTCGGTTTGACAACCAGTGACAGTGCGAGATACAGCCGGAAAGCCACCTGGAAATGGAAGCCTTGGAGAGGGCCTTCCCATGGTTCACAGGACCAAAGTTAACAAAAAGCTGAGAAGTCTTCCAGAAACTCTTCGTGCGGGCCAGGTAGAACTTCAGCGCTCTAGCCACATCCAGCGAGTGCAAAGTCCTTTCAGCCGGCAACAAAGGAGTCGGAAAAAACACAGGTAACACCAAGGGCTTGTTTAGATGAAAGTCCGACAGCACCTTGGGAATAAAGGAGGGGTGCGTCCGCAGCACCACCCTCGTCTCGTGAAAAGTCAAGTAAGGTGGTTTACAGGATAGGGCCTGGATCTCCCCCACTCGCCGTGCAGAGGTGATGGCCACGGGAAAAGCCGTTTTCCACGGCAAAAACTTTGAGTGGTGCAGAATGCAGAGGCTCGAATTGAGGACACTTGAGCCTAGTCAGCACCACATTGAGTTCCCACGCCAGGGCAGGAGCCTTCACCGGCGGGAACGAGCGGAATAGTCCCTTGACGAATTCCTTGACCAATCGATGCAACCACAAGGATGGCCGTCCTGGGGATCTGGTGTAGCGGGAGATGGCCCGGCCCAAGATGAATCTTAAAGGAGGCGTGGGCCAGCACCGACTTGGCCAACAACAGCAAGTATGGAAGCACCTGAGAGGCCTTGACCCTCAGCGGGTCGCTCTTCTTAGAACGGCACCAAATAGCGAATCTCTTCCACTTCAGTCCATAGAATTTCAAAGTAGATGATGCCCTAGCCTTGGCGAGAACTTCCTTGCAGTCCGCCGGGAGATCATAGCCACCGAATTCTAGCGCTGCAGGAGCCAGGCCTTCAGGTTCAGAGACCCTGGGTCGTGGTGAAGCATGGCGCCTCCTTCTCAGGCGAGAAGATCCGCGACCACTGGCAGCTTGACTGGCGGTGCCGCTGACAGGCCGAGAAGGTCCAGGTACCAGACCTGCCTCGGCCACGCCGGTGCGACGAGAATCATCCGGCACTGGCACTGTTTGAGTAGACTGATGACTCGAAGTAAAAACGGCAACGGGGGGAACGCATAAAGAAAAAGGCCTTCCCAAGGGAATGAGAATGCGTCCCCTATGCTCCCCTCCTGGGGAAACATGCTGGCAAATCTCTGGCATTTGGCGTTCGGATTGCCGCACAGGTTCTCCACTAGGTCCTGCCGGAGCTCCCACTCGTGGCACAAGCGGAGTTCTCTGCTCAGTGAGTCGGCAACCGTGTTCTTGACCCCCGCCAGATGAAACGGGACAAGGAACATCCCCTGAGTGACGGCCCAATGCCATAAGTCCTGCGCTTCTTTGGAGAGCGCTGGAGACCTGGTGCCCCCCTGTTTTCTGATGTAAAACATCGTGGTGGTGTTGTCCTGAGGGACGGCAGGAACGATCTGACGGCCCAAAAAACTGCTTGCAGCTCCAGTACGTTGATGTGCAACAACTTCTCCTCCGGCAACCACAGGCCCCTGACGTGGAGACTCCCGGTGTGGGAACCTCATCCCTCCAGGGAGGCGTCCATCATCACTGTCTCTGGATACGATGGGACCTGGAAATCTGCGCCTCCGGTGAGGTGTGGGCGAATGCCCCACCATCTTATCGCTCGACGGAAACCCTTGTCGAGAGCGATCTTGTCTTGGAAGCTTCTGAACACCTGAATCCAACGGGCGTCGAGGAACTCCTGCAGCGGCCCCATCCGCAGCCGGCAGGGCTGGATGAGGTAAATGCATGACGACATCATGCCGAGCAGAGACTTGATGGTCCGCACTGTGGCGACCGTCATAGCGAGCAGCCGTTGCACCATGCCCAAGATGGCCGCCACTCTCTCCTCCGACGGTGACGCCAGGCATGATACTGTGTTGAGACGGGATCCCAGGAACAGCGCGTCCTGCGATGGAGTCAAGCAGGACTTGGCATAATTCACTGAGAACCCCAGATCTGTCAGCAGGAGGACAGTCCTCGCTGTGTGTTTGACGGCGGTGTTGCGCGAGCCAGCCCGGATTAGCCAGTCGTCCAGGTAGGGGTAGACGTGGATCCCCTGCAGCCGCAGATGTGCCGCCACCAGCGCCAGGCACTTGGCGAAGACCCTTGGCACTGACTTCAGTCTGAAGGGAAGGGCCTTGAACTGATAATGCTTCCCTTGAACGGCGAAGCGCAGAAACCTGCGGTGACCCTTGTGTATCGGGATGTGGAAGTACGCATCCTCCAGATCCAACGACGACAGAAAGTCCCCCTCTTCTAGCTGTCCGAGAACGTGTTGAAGACTGACCATACGGAACTTCTGAGACTTTATGTACTTGTTCAGTCATCGCAGGTCAAGAATCGGCCTCTAGCCCCCGTTCTTTTTGCGCACGAGGAAGTACAGCGAGTAAAATCCGGAGCCCCGGAGTCGCTTTGGAACCAACTCTATCGCCCCTTTTCGTAGCATGGCCCGGACCTCCAACAGCAGTTGCGGGACGTGGTTTTCCTGTCGGGCCACCGCTGGTATTCAGGGACACTTTCACTGGAATTCTAGGGTGTGTCCATGGGTGACAGCGTCCAGCACCCATCGGTCGGTGGAGATTGACTTCCACATGCTGACGAAGCTCGCCAGCCGGCCTCCCACCGGGGTGCACGGGTGGGGGCCTGATGTCACAGCCGGTTCAGTCCTGCTTTGGGGCCGCCTTGGGAACCCTGGCGGCGGCGACTCCCTCCACCGAAGGCCTTGGAGCGGCCCCGGATAGACTCCTGGGCTGAGGAACGGGAGGGTTGGCGCTAGAAGAGGAGCCCCCACCGTAACCCTTCGAAGAATGGGGAGACTTGGATGGCCGTTGCTGCTGCAACGTGCCTAGGGCGCGTGCCGTCTCCGTGTCCGCCTAGATGGCCTGCAGAGACTCATCAACAGCCTTCCGGAAAAGGTTGTCTCTGTCAAAGGGCATGTCCAAAACCCTTGTCTGGACCTCCTGGCGAAAATTAGTGGCCTTGAGCCAGCCACGGCGACGAAGGCAAACGCTGTTGCCCATCTGGCGGAAGCCCGCGTCGGCAATGTCCATGGCCACCGTAATGACGTGGTCGGACGCCACCTCGCCCTCCTGCAAAATCTTGATTGCTTCTGACCTCTTGGCATCGGGGAGGAAGTCCAGCAGGGGTGCTATTTTGAAGCACAACTCCCGGTCGTAGCGCGCTACGTTTGCGAGGGCATTGACGGCCTTGATGGTCGTTGCCGCCGATTAGATAACCCATCGTCCCATTGCATCCAACTTCTCCCCTTCATTGTCCGGAGGAGTGGGTGCAGCTGAAGTAGAAGCGCCGGACGACTTCTTCTTGGCCACCGCCGAGACCACCGAGTCCGGCGAGTGCTGGGCCCGCAAGCAATTGGGGGCAGAGTCCGGGACCCTCTACTTCTTCTCGAGGTTGTCTCGCTTCGCCGGGGACGTTCTTCATGAGGGCCAGGCCCTCGTCCTAAATGTCATCCATGAGAGGTACCAAAATTATGGTCTTCCTCTTCGCCTCCCGAAGTTGGTAAGGGAAGCCTTCCCTCTTCTTCTCCTCTGGGGTGAGCTGGAAAAGCTCCGAAGCCCTGGAGATCATCGCGTGGAATGAGCCAATTTCGTCCGGCGGTGAAGACCTGGGAGGTGGCGACGGGAGGTCACCCAAACCCCCGTCGTCGTCCGTGCCAGTCGTTGTATCGCTGGATAGCCATATCCAGGTACCTCTCCTCCCTCTGGGGGGAAGACGGGAACGGAGGGTGGCAAGGAGGAGGAGGGTGCCTCTTCCTCTTCTTGGACGGTGGCTCCCCCGTAGCCAGCGTGTCGGCCGGCAAGGGGGCCGAGGGAGGGTTCACTGGTGTAACGGGCATCCTCCTCTGGATCTCAGAAACCAGTGTGTGCAGGGTAGAGAGAATGACCACGAGAGGTCCCTCTGCGGCGGCTGAGGCACCGGGTCCCTAGGAGGCCCCTCGGGAGTCAGGCGGGGGGAAGCTGTGGGGCAGGGGTAAAGCCATGACCCTAGTCATCCTGCTGCCCTTCGTCGTCCTCCTCGATGGTGTCTTTGCAGTCATCACCCTCACCGTCGCCCTCCTCTGCGCCCTAGCCATAGGGCGTGGCCTCGACGTTACCTTCGTCGCCAACCCCCTCATGGATGGTCTGAAGGCAGATGAGCTCCTTCTTGGAGGAGATATCCGTGCCCTGGAGTACCTCCGTACCCCCCCTTTCTTCACGTCCAGTGTGGACGGTCACGGGGAGAAAACCGGCATCTGCTTCACCGGGGTCCTCTTGATGGGCTTGAAAGACATTTCCCTCCTGGCAGGGAGAGAGACTCTCACCTTAGGCAGCGTACCCCGCAGGTCTGCCTCCGCGGCCTTCACGAGGGAAGCCACCACCACCTCAAGGGAAGGCGGGGCCTTCGCAGGGTGCGCCTGATCCTTCACGGGCAGGGCCGGTGCCTTGTCCTGACGGGCCTTCTTCTCCTTGGGGGACGGGTCGGCACCACGGTCCCCCTTGGCCTTCTCCGTCGCTGACTTCTCCAGGGCTACCTTGAGCTTGCCTGGATGGTCCGACTTCCTCTTAGACGTAGCGCCTGAGAGCTGGCTGGTGATAGAAGAGGCCGGTGATGACGAATGCTCCCTGGCAGCCGAGGAGCCTGCTGCAACGGCGCTCCCTGAGGCAGTGGACTTGCGGTGCTTGGCCTTTTGTTGGACCCCCGCGGGAGGGGCGCCCTCAAAGTTCTTAGAAGCCCGCTCAGGTTTCTTGGTACTGGGAGAGGCATGCTGCTGGGACCCACCCGGAGCAAAGGCCTTGGACTTCAGCCAATCCGCCATTCGTTTATGCTGATCCCGCAGCGTGCGAGGCGGCATCTCCTGGCAAAACGCACAATCTTCTTCCATGTGCGTCGGGTACAGGCAGTAAAGGCACTGGGAATGCTTGTCGTCCGCGAAAACATTCCTCGTGCCGCATGTGGAGCAAAGTCTGAACAGAGGGGCTCAATCCTTCTTCTCCTCCGACACGGTCCACGCGGTGTAGGCCCGAGAATCTTCTGGAAGCCTCCACGAAGAAACTCGACGAAATCCGCCCTTGAGGGGCGTTGAAGAATCTGAGAAACGGGTCCTCGTCAATCGGAAGGTAGATCGATGGAGTGCAAGACTCAATAAACCGAAAAATAGAGCAAAATCTCTCAAAAAGCAAAAAAAACGCAGCAAAAGCACGAGAGCTAAACACGAGGACTCCCAACACTGGAACGTGCAGTAAAAATCTGAAGATGGCTGCCAGGGGAGGGGCTTGGGTGGAGGGCAGTCATTGGCTGGGGGCAGTATGAGCTCAGTGATTGGTTGTTAGGAGAAAGACAGTTCAGAAATGAAACAGATTTTTTCTTTACAGAGGATTCCCAGCCTGACGACGGGGAATATTCACGAGCATGTGAATCCATGCCAGATCCCATGCTGGAGAAGTCTAGGTAATTTAGAGCAGAGATTGGAAATGAAATCCAGCTTTAGAAAGAGTATGAACTCTTTATTTAAAGATATAGGTTGGATCCCCAAATGGGGAGAAGAATATTTCAATCTCCGGCGTTGCTTTGAAAAACGCCTAGACTTGTGGGACTGGTTTGAAAATGTTGTACATTTCAGCTTGTTGAAAAGCTATACCTTTGAGCCTGATATGTTATACACCTTCAAGAAGATGCAATCCTATTTAGTCTTATCTCCTTCAATTCAATTGAGGAGATTCATTCTTCTATTACGTATTAATAGGATTCCGGTGTAGAGTGTTTCAGGCCCTTCACTTGCTCTGCCGGAACAGGAGTGTTTATGTCGTGTGTGCCTTGAAAAGGCACACACTGAGTCAGCTACACATGTTTTGACAGAATGTGCAGGATTGGGTCCAGTATACATGAAACACTTGAGTAAATTCGTATACCAACTTGACACCATTAAGGATCTGTCATTCTGGGAGAAATGCTTAAATACCTATAATAGGGGTTTGCATATTGCCTTGTATAGAGTATGGAAGGTGCTGGAAACACATTTAATTACGGTATATAAAGAAGGAAATGAAAATGCACTTTAACATATCTACGCCCCGGTTAAATGGGGCACAGAAGGTGACGAGGATATGGTGACCCTGATTATTTCAATATTTCAATATCTCAATATATGCTGCCAAGTTGCTGAGTTCCTTATCAGTTTTTCGTTTATTGTTTTACTGTTTAAATTGTTTAAACTTGGTAACCTGCTTTTATGTATTTTAACACACTATTGATACATCTTATTTATTAAATATGCATGGTGGCAACTATGAATTTGACACTGATTGTGATTAATTGCTGATTGATTGTTGATCGTCTGATACAGCGGCTTTCTAACTATTTAACTATCAATGTCAATAAGTGTATGTACAAGTGCATGTCATTTCTGGTTTTACTTCTGTGTATTGCTACTTTGTGTATTATTTATTGTATATGTGTATGTAAGGATGAGGCAGGAGGACCGGAATTTAGAAATTAACAGCCTTTTATTCAGGAAAAAAAAAAATCAAATATATTTTCAGTTCAATCTTCTGCTCTTTCCTTGGTAGGGATGCACTTGTAGCCTTCTTAAGTTAATCCTCGTAGGCCCAAAGCGTCTCCGGTGTGGCTCTCTCTCTCTCAGCTCGGACGTTCTGAAAGGAATCAGATGAAACACACACAGTCCGTTGTTAGTTTCTTCCTTATATAGGGGACAGAAGGCTCTTGGCCAATCAGAATGTACTTGGTGGTTAAGTCTATAAATATCCCCATAAGTCCCGCCCCCTTCCTTTCTGAACGAAGGTTGCCAAGATGTCTCCTTCCCTGTTCCAGTTAATTTTCCCTTCCACGTGCTGCCACCGACCGGAGTACCAGCTAAGTTTAATGTTTGTATGCCTGAGCGGGGAGTGGGTATTATTAAGTTTGTGTCTTTTCCTTCGTGGGTTACAGTTACTGCCTCGTCAACCCCCTCCCATCTGGGTTCGCTCTTTGAGTGTTCCGTTTTCTCTGATGTAACCGCGGCCGGGATCTGTCCCGTATTGCAGCTGTTATGTGGTTTAGCCTTGTCCGGGGTTCCCCTCAAAAGCCGCCCGCCTCGCGGTCAGCAGGTAATTTATGCTCCGGCTTGCGGCGGGGGTTTACTTTAGCCTCCGCCTTGCGGCCGTCACTTAATGCAGCCCCGGCCTCGCGGCCGGCATTCTGGCGGCTGGAATTTCACACAGCCTCGCGGCCGTCACTTAATTCAGGCTCGGCCTCCGCATCCACACGTTCACAAACCCTCCCCGAAGGATCGAGCCGTTCGGGTTGATCTACACTTCTGGATAAGTAATCCGGCACCACCTGGAACGCCGCTGGTCTGTGTAGGGTTTTGAAACAAAAAGCCTGGAGGGTAAGAAACCAACGCAGTATTCTTTGGTTGGAATCTTTATGAATTGCAAGCCACTGTAAAGGGGCGTGGTCCGTGAATACCGTAAAAGTTCGCCCCAAGAGGTAATACCTCAGAGTCTCCACAGCCCACTTGATCGCAAGGCACTCCTTTTCAATAGTCAAATATGCCATTTCATGTGCCAAGTATTTTCGACTGATAAAGGCAACAGGGTATAAGTTATCCTCAACCCCCTGTGAAAGCACTGCACCTAACCCGGAACCGGATGCATCAGTCTGTAAGAAGAACTCCTCTTTGAAATCGGGACACCGTAGAACCGGTAGAGCTGAGATGGCCTTCTTTAACTGATTGAAGGCTTGAAGGGCCTCAGGGTCAGAGTGCAAAGTTTGTTTGTAGGTAGATTTCAGGGCCTCTGTCAACGGAGCTGCTATGGAAGAGAATAAAGGGATGAATCTCCTGTAGTAACCTACAAACCCTAAAAAGGCTCTGATTTGTTTGCGGTTACTCGGCATAGGAAGCTGTAGTATGGCATCCACTTTGTCCAACTGAGGTCGGATTTTCCCTCCTCCAACCAGATATACCAAATATCTGGTCTGTTGTGCTCCTATTGTGGTTTTCTTTGGGTTGATTTTTAAACCGGCTTTGTCTAGTTCGGTTATTACTTTTTCCAGATGGATGAGATGATCGTTCCAACAGTTGCTAAACACTATTATATCATCTAAATAGGCTGAACAGTAGTCCCCATGAGGTGATAATATCTGGTTCATTAGTGAGTGGAAAGTAGACGGTGCTCCATGTAGGCCAAACGGTAATACCGTGAACTGGTATAATCCAGATGGAGTCACGAAGGCTGTTTTGACCTTGTCCTCTTGTCTTAAAGGGATTTGCCAGTAACCTTTAGTAAGGTCTATGGTTGTCAAATATTGGGCCGCCCCAGCTTCTCCAATAATTAATCTATGCGAGGCATAGGATAGGCCTGGTAAGTTGAAATGTCATTTAGTTTCCTATAATCCATACAAAACCGTGTGGAACCGTCCGGTTCTGGCACTAACACTATTGGAGACGACCAATGACTGGTAGAACGTTCGATGACTCCCAGTTTCAACATTTCTTCTACCTCATGCTGGACTGCAGCCCTTTTACTTTCAGGCAATCTATATGGTCTTGTTCTAACAAATTGATTCGGAGGGGTCTCTATTTTGTGTTCCATAAGGGTGGTTCTGCCAGGTACGAAGGAAAACACATGCTTTAAAGGGAAAAGGAATCTCAACAGTTCTGTCTTTTTCTCTTTTGTTAACTCTGATCCCCATTGAACTGACTGAAGTGCGGTTGGCTCTGACTCTTCTCCGGTATCGGATATGCACATGGTCTGGACTACCAAGGGTTCTTTCCACTCCTTTAATAGATTTATGTGATAGTTCTTGTTTTTTTCTTTTCTGTCTGGTTGTTCTATTAGGTAGTTGACGGGTCCTAGTACATCCAAAACCTTATATGGGCCTCTCCATTGTGCCAACATCTTGTTGTAGGAGGTAGACAACAACACCAATACCTTATCCCCTTTTGGAAAGACCGTACCCGAGAGGTACGATTGTAGTATTTCTCTTGGGTTGTCTGGGCTCTGCCAAGGTTCTCTTGAGCCACTTCTCTCAATTTTGTTAGGTTTTCTCGTAATTCTATAACATAGTCTTTCAAGTGGGTTTCCTCTTCCTGTTCTTCCCATTCGCTTTTTGCAATGTCCAGGACTGTTCTTGGTTTGTGTCCAAACAACAGCTCGAATGCTGAAAATCCTGTAGAGGACTGAGCGGTATCTCGCAATACCATAAGGACCCAGGGTAAGGCTCTGTCCCAGTTTGCTCCTGATGGCTCAGTGACCCTTTTTAACATCTGCTTAATGGTCTTATTATACCTTTCCACAAGGCCATCCATCTGCGGATGATAAACCGACGTTCGAAGTTGCCTAATCTTTAGTTGTTGTCATGCCTTCTGCATGACCCCTGAGACAAAATTCCTTCCTTGGTCTGTGATTATTTCAGCCGGAAGACTTACCCGGGCAAAGAAAGGTACCAAGTGGTTACATACATTAGTCGCACTGATACCCCGCATGGGAAAGGCCTCAGGGTATCTGGTGGCATAGTCCACAATGACCAGGATATATTGATGGCCGTGACTGTTAGGTTCCAGTGGGCCCACTATATCCATCCCTACCCGAAAAAAAGGTTCTTTTATTAGAGGCATTGGATGTAATGGAGCCTTCGGGGGTACACGGGGATTAGTCTTCTGACATACTACACACTCTTCACAGTATCAATCCACGTCTCGATACACCCCTGGCCAATAAAACCCTTTAAGCACTTTCTCTTGGGTTTTTTCCCTGGCCAGATGACCCCCAGTGGTATCATCGAGAGCTAGTTTTATCACGGTCGTTCTAAAACTTAGGGGAACTTACAATTGTTCAATTTCATCTGTTGTTTGACCCTTTGTCACTCGATATAGAAGTCCCTTTGATGATTTGAACCAAGGATAGGTCGATCCTTTCTCAGGTGAAACAATGGACTGTTCCCATGCTGTTTTCAGAGTAGAGTCCGTCCTCAGTTCACTGCGATATGAAGGATGCTTAACATCGGGTAACCAGTCTATCAAGCCCGTAAATTTGTTCCCTTCAGTCCACTCCCTTTTTCCCTTTCTGACTTCACTCCTGCTTTTCTTGTGAGGTTTTAGGGCCGCACTCCCTAAGTCTACTTGGGAAAATGGGGCGGTTTGTAGCCACTCAGCCTCTTTTACACACTCTTGGAAGGATGGCAGGTCTGTTCCTAATAACACCGGGGTTGGTAAGTGAGGCATGATGGCTACCTTCATTATAGATTCAACCCCCTTAACCTCTATGGCAACTTCCTTGGAGGGGTAGGTCTTAGTATCACCATGTACACATTTGATAGGTATTGGAGCCATCGTCCCACCCCCATTTCCACTTACTTCCGGTCTGATTGCCGTCTGTTCACTTCCGCTATCAAGCAGGGCTTGGCTGGGCGTCCCGTTCACTCTCACGTTCAGGAAGTAGGGGTCTCTGCTTCGCCTGAATTCTTTTCCTTGAATGTACCCAATTTCCATTGGTTCCGCTGGTTTGGGTTTTTTCGGGCAAAATCTTGCAATATGTCCCCAGTCCCCACAATTGAAACACTGTGGTTGTCTGCTTATGCTTGGCCAGGTTGCAATCTTTGGTTCCACCCGTGGGGTTCTGGGTTCCACTGCTCCCGGTCCCTTCATAATAATGGTTCTTGCTAACTCGAAAGTCGTTCCCCGGACCGAACCTGCCTTCTGGTAGGCGGAAGCAATGTCTATGGCTTCTACCAACGTGGGTCGGTGGTGCTGTCTCACCCACCTTTGCATGGGTGGGGGTAGAGCCTCAGTAAATTGCTCCAGTTTTATTTTATCCACCACATCTTGAACAGTACTATTAGCTGGTTTTAACCACTTGTCCGTTATATCCTGGATACGATAGTACAACTGATGGGGGTTTCCCCTGGCTTTAACTTGGTCTCTCAGAGCCTTATTCTGTAAGCTTCATCGTCCATTCCCATACGTTCTAGTATGGTCCTTTTAATATCTGTATACGCGGTATCTCCAGCTGGGTTAGCCGCTTGATAAGCCCCTTGCATGGTTCCTGTTAGTAATGGGGCTATGATGTGGCCCCATTTCTCCACTGGCCACTGGGCTTTTCGGGCTACTCTTTCAAAATTGGTAAAGAAATAGCATGGATCCTCCCCGGGTTGGAACTTCTGTAGGACTGCCGTTGGAGCCATAGGGTTCCCTCTAGTTACCACAGCCTCAGCCACCTTCTTTAAAGCATCTTGACCGGCGACCTGCAATTAAAAGGCTTGCTGCAGGGTTTGGCGATCAGTCTGGGCCTGGTGAGACTGCACTTGGATTGCTTGTTGAAGTTGCTGTTGTCCTTTAGCCAGGGCTTTTAGGATGGCCTCCATTTGCGTGCTGCCTGATCCCACCGCTGCCACCAAATTTGTAAGGATGAGGCAGGAGGACCGGAATTTAGAAATGAACAGCCTTTTATTTAGGAAAAAAAAATAAAAAAAATATATATTTTCAGTTCAATCTTCTGCTCTTTCCTTGGTAGGGATGCACTTGTAGCCTTCTTAAGTTAATCCTCGTAGGCCCAAGGCGTCTCCGGTGTGGCTCTCTCTCTCTCAGCTCGGACGTTCTGAAAGGAATCAGATGAAACACACACAGTCCGTTGTTAGCTTCTTCCTTATATAGGGGACAGAGGGCTCTTGGCCAATCAGGATGTACTTGGTGGTTAAGTCTATAAATATCCCTATAAGCCCCGCCCCCTTCCTCTCTGAACGAAGGTTGCCAAGATGTCTCCTTCCCTGTTCCAGTTAATTTTCCCTTCCACGTGCTGCCACCAACCGGAGTACCAGGTAAGTAATGTTTGTATGCCTGAGCGGGGAGCGGGTATTAAGTTTGTGTCTTTTCCTTCGTGGGTTACAGTTACTGCCTCATCAACCCCCTCCCATCTGGGTTTGCTCTTTGAGTGTTCCGTTTCCTCTGATGTAACCGCGGCCGGGATCTGTCCCGTATTGCGGCTGTTATGTGGTTTAGCCTTGTCCGGGGTTCTCCTCCAAAGCCGCCCCGCCTCGCGTTCAGCAGGTAATTTATGCTCTGGCTCGCAGCTGGCGTTTACTTTAGCCTCCGCCTCGCGGCCGTCACTTAATGCAGCCCCGGCCTCGCGGCCGGCATTCTGGCGGCCGGCATTCCACACAGCCTCGCGGCCGTCACTTAATTTAGCCCCGGCCTCCGCATCCACACGTTCACAGTGTAAAGTTTTACATTAAAACTATAACACATTAAATAAATAAAATAAAGATACATTTTGAATGAGAGACCCGCGGGGGGGGAGTGTGCTGGGGAATCTCTACTTTCTAAATGAGAGACTCCCAGAGAGGAGAGGGTGGGCTCGGGGACCTCTACATTCTGATACCTTTTGAATGAGAGAACCCCACGGAGGAAAGGAGGGGGTTCAGGAATCTCTATTTTCTGATACAATTTGAATGAGAGACCCCTGGGGAGGAGAGGGTGGGCTTGGGAATCTCTTCATTCTGAATGGGAGACCCGCGGGGAGGGGAGGAGAGGGTGGGCTGGGTATCTCTACCTTTAGATGATAGATTCTCAATGACAGACCCCCGGGGAGGAGAGGGTGGGCTCAGGGATATCTACATTCTGATATATTCTGCGTGAGAGAACCCGGGGAGGAGAGGGTGGGCTTGGAAATCTCTACATTCTGATACATTCTCAATGAGAGACCCCCAGGGAGGGGAGGGGGGGCTCGGGAATCTCTTCTTTCTGATACATTTTGAATGAGAGACCCCCGGGGAGGAGACGGCGGGCTTGGGAGTCTCTACATTCGGATACATTTTGAATGAGAGCCCCCCAGAGAGGAGAGGGTGGGCTAGGGAATCTCTACATTCTGATTCATTCTGAATGAGAGCCTTCCGGGGAGGAGAGGATGGCCTGGGGAATCTCTACACTCTGAATGAGAGACCCACGGGGAGTAGAGGGTGGGCTTGGGAATCTCTACATTCTAATACATTTTGAATGAGAGCCCTTAGCAGAGGAGAGGGTGGGCTCGGGAATCTATACATTAGGATATATTTTGAATGAGAGCCCCCGGAGAG
This sequence comes from Ambystoma mexicanum, assembly GCF_040938575.1. Classification (NCBI taxonomy): domain Eukaryota; kingdom Metazoa; phylum Chordata; class Amphibia; order Caudata; family Ambystomatidae; genus Ambystoma; species Ambystoma mexicanum. The sequence goes on from NC_090938.1 coordinate 745,081,726, forward strand.
GAGAGGGTGGGCTGGGGAATCTCTACATTTGGATACATTCTGAATGAGAGACCCCAGGGGAGGAGAGGGTGGTGTGAGGAGTCAGAAATGAGAGTCGCATACAAGTCAGCCATGTTTTGGGTTAAAGACTTATTGAAAATAAAAGGGTTGGGAAAAGGCCCCTCTGACCCAGCACTAAGAGGAATTTACCTACCTAAAACCAAAACTAAAGATCTGTCTGAGTCAGGAAGTCAAAACAAACTGCGCAGTGTCCAAATCTCTATTCTGACCCTCACACTAAAACTAAACTCTATGGTGAAAAAGGGACTTGTCTTTAACCTTAAGTGATTTGAAAAAGTGTTAATAAAGTAAGAGGACTTAAATAAAAAGTTCCTTCAAGGATGACGTTCTTGACTCCAGAGGGTAATTCCCTTCCACTGGATTTTTCTTTACTCCTTGAGGGTGTTTCACACACAACTGTTCTTTGGGTCTCTCATTGCCACGTATAACACTTGCACAAAAACGGTTTGGTTTCAAAATCTCGGTTTCTCTCAAAAACAGTTCTTTGGGCCTCTTCTGGCCAAGCACAACATATGCACAATAACTCTTGGACTTTACAATTGTACTTTCTCTCCAGAACAACTGTTTGGGCCTTTTTTTGGCCAGGGCAGCACTTGCACACTTTACTTGTTTTACTTAACAATATTGGCTTCTTTCAGAACAGTTTTTTGGGCTTCTTTTGGCCAAGTACAATGCTTGCACACCAATTTTGTTCTACACACTTCAATTTGCCTGGCATACTCCCCTGCCAGGACCTCTGCGTTATACACTTGAGATTGCCTGGTGTACTCTCCTGCCAGGACTTCTACTTAATTGGGTCTTCTGCCTGTTCCAAAAGCTGCTTGTTTTTGATATTGGATAATGTATCTTCTTGATATATCATCTTCGTTCTGCTCTTGACACTGTGTACATTTACACGTTAGAAAGGGGTTTATTTTCGATTTAAATGCCCTTTCCTACACATGTCATCTCTCTGCTTTCTCTCATGTATTGAACCTTCAATTGTTCGCTTTCGGCACTCTCGCTGACACGCCTCAGTGTCCCTGTTGCTCTCAGGAGGACTCACCGGTCTATGTAGGCGTTGGTTTCTCCTCTCGCGGGCAGCCGGTGAAGGAATCCTTGCAGACTCCCTCTCACGTTCTGCTTTCCTTCACTCAGCGGTCCTCCGTGGCTTCCACTCGACACACCTGCTGTGTTCTCGGCTCTGGTAAGCAGAATACTGCTGTTCACCAATGCCCAGGAATTCTTCACCAGCTCCAAGCATTCTCACAGCATCCCACGGCTTAGCAGTTCTTTCGTCCTCTGGTGGTGCACCGCCTGGCCCCACCATACCGGTTCTGGCTTCTTGTCTCTCCGCCTCGTGCAGAGAGGTGCAACGCTCTCTCGCCAGTCGCCACAGCAGCTGCCTTCCATTCTCAGTTTGGAATGCTTAAATTTCCCGGGCACAGGTGTGTGTCTGGAAACACTAGAGCGCTCACTAGGTTGGCAGTCTTTCCTATTCCACATTGCTCGATCTCCCTTCTTCGTCCCAGTACTTCGTGAACTCAGGGAATAGAAGTCCAATGATTTTGGAGGAGCATTAAAAGGTTTTGATGGCAAATCACTTTTGATGGACTTATAAGTGGAATTGAAAAAAAGTAATTGCATCAGATTGGCAAGGTTGGTTCACAGATCTGATAAAAGGGGTTTCGCTGCTCTTCTTGGGAAAGGGAGTGTAAACATGGCAATACGCCATGAGGTTTTCAGACATGGGGAGGTTATTCTCAAGGGAACATTGGGAATACCATTTCTCACCCGATGGAGCCATGACAGCTCCCCGGAGGCTGTCTCCTCCCATGTGATACTCCCTCATACTACCACCCCCAGGGTTTATTTATTTATTTCATTTGTTACACGGCCAGACCCTGGGGTATCACAGCGTGGTTACAGACATCTTAATAGTTGGTCACACAAGCAAGATAGTTGGTCATACAAACAATACATGTAAAAAATAGCGGAAGGCAGGTTATACAGGTTAAGCACGATAACGTTGCAGATTTGGGCAGATGGACATTATGCTAGTGTAGGAAAAAAACAAAATAAAACGGGTAGTAGTATTGGTTGAATAACCAGGTTTTCAGTTGCTTTTTGAAAGTGGGGAATGAGGTCTCTTTTTTGATGTGAATAGGGAGGGAGTTCCAATGTTTGGGTGCTAGTACTTGGAAACTGCTACCCCCTGCTCTAGTATTGTTGTAACGGGGAACCAGTAGGAAGTGATTGTCATTAGATCTTAGTGTTCTAGTAGTTACTTTTTTCTGAACTACATTATTCAGATAAATAGGTGCTTTTTTGGTAAGGCATTTGTGTGCAATACAAAGCGTTTTAAAGATTATTCTGGCTTCAATGGGTAACCAGTGTGCATCCTTCCTAGTCTGCGAGATGTGATCAGACTTTTTTATTCCTTATGCTGCCCTTAGTACTTGTTTTGCATGAGTTGTAGTTTGGCGAGGTTGGCCATTGAGCTTCCTAGCAATAGTACATTGCAATAATCCAATTTAGATAAAACCAATGCTCTGGCTAATGTGAGGCAGTTGGTTGGGGTCAGGAATTGGCGGCTTAACGCTATCAGTTTAGAAGTGTATGCGGTAGATGAAGAGAGGGTACTGATATATTTGGTCATCGTGAGGGTAGCATCTAGGTAGACACCTAGAGGGTAATTCATAGAATCTCGCAGAAAAGTGTCGCAAGCGGCTGGCGCAGAGTGTCCGCGTGCGATTGACTGCGCCAGGCACGTGCGCTAAAACCGATTTCCGCGCACAGCGTATTCATGGATTTTAGGCTTCCAAACCAGCCGTGGCGCAGAGAATCGCAGCGACCCTGCAGCAGCGCCAGTAACGCCCCCAAGAACGCCCTCGCGCAAGGAAAAGCCATCAAAATCGCTAAATCATCGCAAAGGGCTGCGCTAACCCTGGACCAGTTCACCGGGCTGGCAAACAGCAAACGCCAAGCGGGGAACGTGTATTGCAGGGGTGCGCGGGAAGTTCCACACGCGACTGGCCCCGTGCGAGTAGGGTACGTGTATTACATGGGTGCGCGGGAAGTTCCACACGTGATTCCATCAGGGTACGTGTATTTCAGGGGTGCGCGGGAAGTTACACACGCAAATGGGCCAGTGCGAGCAGGGTACGTGTATTCCATGGGTGCGCGGGAAGTTCCACATGCGATTTCATCAGGGTATGTGTATTTCAGGGGTGCGCGGGAAGTTCCACACACGATTGGCCCAGTGCGAGCAGGGTATGTGTATTTCAGGGTGCGCGGGAAGTTCCACACGCGATAGTCCCAGTGCGAGCAGGGTACGTGTATTTCAGGGGTGCGCGGGAAGTTGCACACACGATTTCAGCAGGGAATGTGTATTTCAGGGGTTCTGGGGAGTACTACACGTGAATTGGCCGTGTGGGTCCTCCCAGGTGTACGCTCCACAACCTCCACGGCCCCTGCAGGCAGCCCACACCACGGGGGACTACCCTGCACCCCTGCTCATGTCCCGCAGGCAGCCCATCCACCATGGGCATGCCCCCCAGCCAACCCACATGTCACCTTGCACTACTGATCAACAATGCATGTCTCCCACCACCCCCACCCCCCAGCAGTGCAGGGGCAGCCTCCACCAGGCCCCCACTCATGTCTCCCACCACCCCCACCCCCCAGCCACCAGGGGCAGCCTCCAGCATGCCCCCACACATGTCCCCCTGCACCCCCACCCCCCAGCATCCAGGGGCAGCCTCCACCAGGCCCCCACTCATGTCTCCCACCACCCCCACCCCCCTGCCACCATGGCCACCCTCCACCAGGCCCCCACTCATGTCCCCCTGCACCCCCACCCCCCAGCATCCAGGGTCATCCTCCACCAGGCCCCCACTCATGTCCCCCTGCACCCCCACCCCCCAGCATCCAGGGTCACCCTCCACCAGGCCCCCACTCATGTCTCCCACCACCCCCACCCCCCTGCCACCATGGGCAGCCCCCACCAGGCCCCCACTCATGTCTCCCACCACCCCCAGCCCCCAGCAGTGCAGGGGCAGCCTCCACCAGGCCCCCACTCATGTCTCCCACCACCCCCACCCCCCAGCCACCAGGGGCAGCCTCCAGCAGGCCCCCACTCATGTCTCCCACCACCCCCACCCCCCAGCAGTGCAGGGGCAGCCTCCACCAGGCCCCCACTCATGTCTCCCACCACCCCCACCCCCCAGCCACCAGGGGCAGCCTCCAGCAGGCCCCCACTCCTGTCTCCCACCACCCCCACCCCCCAGCAGTGCAGGGGCAGCCTCCACCAGGCCCCCACTCATGTCTCCCACCACCCCCACCCCCCAGCCACCATGGCCACCCTCCACCAGGCCCCCACTCATGTCTCCCACCCCCCCACCCCCCACCCCCCAGGGGCAGCCTCCACCAGGCCCCCACTCATGTCCCCCTGAACCCCCACCCCCCAGCATCCAGGGTCACCCTCCACCAGGCCCCCACTCATGTCTCCCACCACCCCCACCCCCCTGCCACCATGGCCACCCTCCACCAGGCCCCCACTCATGTCCCCCTGCACCCCCACCCCCCAGCATCCAGGGTCACCCTCCACCAGGCCCCCACTCATGTCTCCCACCACCCCCACCCCCCTGCCACCATGGGCAGCCTCCACCAGGCCCCCACTCATGTCCCCCACCACCCCCACCCCCCAGCCACCAGGGGCAGCCTCCACCAGGCCCCCACCCATGTCTCCCACCACCCCCACCCCCCAGCAGTGCAGGGGCAGCCTCCACCAGGCCCCCACTCATGTCTCCCACCACCCCCACCCCCCAGCAGTGCAGGGGCAGCCTCCACCAGGCCCCCACTCATGTCTCCCACCACCCCCACCCCCCAGCAGTGCAGGGGCAGCCTCCACCAGGCCCCCACTCATGTCTCCCACCACCCCCACCCCCCAGCAGTGCAGGGGCAGCCTCCACCAGGCCCCTACCCATGTCTCCCACCACCCCCACCCCCCAGCAGTGCAGGGGCAGCCTCCACCAGGCCCCCACTCATGTCTCCCACCACCCCCACCCCCCAGCAGTGCAGGGGCAGCCTCCACCAGGCCCCCACTCATGTCTCCCACCACCCCCACCCCCCAGCAGTGCAGGGGCAGCCTCCACCAGGCCCCCACTCATGTCCCCCTGCACCCCCACCCCCCAGCATCCAGGGTCACCCTCCACCAGGCCCCCACTCATGTCTCCCACCACCCCCACCCCCCAGCCACCAGGGGCAGCCTCCACCAGGCCCCCACCCATGTCTCCCACCCCCCCCACCCCCCAGCAGTGCAGGGGCAGCCTCCACCAGGCCCCCACTCATGTCTCCCACCACCCCCACCCCCCAGCAGTGCAGGGGCAGCCTCCACTAGGCCCCCACTCATGTCCCCCTGCAATCCCACCCCCCAGCATCCCGGGTCACCCTCCACGAGGCCCCCACTCATGTCTCCCACCACCCCCACCCCCCAGCCACCAGGGGCAGCCTCCACCAGGCCCCCACCCATGTCTCCCACCACCCCCACCCCCCAGCAGTGCAGGGGCAGCCTCCACCAGGCCCCCACTCATGTCTCCCACCTCCCCCCACCCCCCAGCCACCAGGGGCAGCCTCCACCAGGCCCCCACTCATGTCCCCCTGCACCCCCACCCCCCAGCATCCAGGGTCACCCTCCACCAGGCCCCCACTCATGTCTCCCACCACCCCCACCCCCCAGCCACCATGGCCACCCTCCACCAGGCCCCCACTCATGTCCCCCTGCACCCCCACCCCCCAGCATCCAGGGGTAGCCTCCACCAGGCCCCCACTCATGTCTCCCACCACCCCCACCCCCCTGCCACCATGGCCACCCTCCACCAGGCCCCCACTCATGTCTCCCACCACCCCCACCCCCTGCCACCATGGGCAGCCTCCACCAGGCCCCCACTCATGTCTCCCACCACCCCCACGCCCCAGCCACCAGGGGCAGCCTCCACCATGCCCCCACCCATGTCTCCCACCACCCCCACCCCCCAGCAGTGCAGGGGCAGCCTCCACCAGGCCCCCACTCATGTCTCCCACCACCCCCACCCCCCAGCCACCATGGCCACCCTCCACCAGGCCCCCACTCATGTCTCCCACCCCCCCACCCCCCAGCCACCAGGGGCAGCCTCCACCAGCCCCCACTCATGTCCCCCTGCACCCCCACCCCCCAGCATCCAGGGTCAGCCTCCACCAGGCCCCCACTCATGTCTCCCACCACCCCCCCCCTGCCACCATGGCCACCCTCCACCAGGCCCCCACTCATGTCCCCCTGCACCCCCACCCCCCAGCATCCAGGGTCACCCTCCACCAGGCCCCCACTCATGTCTCCCACCCTCCCACCCCCCTGCCACCATGGGCAGCCCCCACCAGGCCCCCACTCATGTCTCCCACCACCCCCACCCCCCAGCAGTGCAGGGGCAGCCTCCACCAGGCCCCCACTCATGTCTCCCACCACCCCCACCCCCCAGCCACCAGGGGCAGCCTCCAGCAGGCCCCCACTCATGTCTCCCACCACCCCCACCCCCCAGCAGTGCAGGGGCAGCCTCCACCAGGCCCCCACTCATGCCTCCCACCACCCCCACCCCCCAGCCACCATGGCCACCCTCCACCAGGCCCCCACTCATGCCTCCCACCCCCCCACCCCCCAGCCACCAGGGGCAGCCTCCACCAGGCCCCCACTCATGTCCCCCTGCACCCCCACCCCCCAGCATCCAGGGTCACCCTCCACCAGGCCCCCACTCATGTCTCCCACCACCCCCACCCCCCTGCCACCATGGCCACCCTCCACCAGGCCCCCACTCATGTCCCCCTGCACCCCCACCCCCCAGCATCCAGGGTCACCCTCCACCAGGCCCCCACTCATGTCTCCCACCACCCCCACCCCCACCCCCCTGCAACCATGGGCAGCCTCCACCAGGCCCCCACTCATGTCTCCCACCACCCCCACCCCCCAGCCACCAGGGGCAGCCTCCACCAGGCCCCCACCCATGTCTCCCACCCCCCCACCCCCCAGCAGTGCAGGGGCAGCCTCCACCAGGCCCCCACTCATGTCTCCCACAACCCCCACCCCCCAGCCACCATGGCCACCCTCCACCAGGCCCCCACTCATGTCTCCCACCCCCCCCACCCCCCAGCCACCAGGGGCAGCCTCCACCAGGCCCCCACTCATGTCCCCCTGCACCCCCACCCCCCAGCATCCAGGGTCAACCTCCACCAGGCCCCCACTCATGTCTCCCAAAACCCCCACCCCCCTGCCACCATGGCCACCCTCCACCAGGCCCCCACTCATGTCCCCCTGCACCCCCACCCCCCAGCATCCAGGGTCACCCTCCACCAGGCCCCCACTCATGTCTCCCACCACCCCCACCCCCCTGCCACCATGGGCAGCCTCCACCAGGCCCCCACTCATGTCTCCCACCACCCCCACCCCCCAGCCACCAGGGGCAGCCTCCACCAGGCCCCCACCCATGTCTCCCACCACCCCCACCCCCCAGCAGTGCAGGGGCAGCCTCCACCAGGCCCCCACTCATGTCGCCCACCACTCCCACCCCCCAGCAGTGCAGGGGCAGCCTCCACCAGGCCCCCACTCATGTCTCCCACCACCCCCACCCCCCAGCAGTGCAGGGGCAGCCTCCACCAGGCCCCCACTCATGTCTCCCACCACCCCCACCCCCCAGCAGTGCAGGGGCAGCCTCCACCAGGCCCCCACCCATGTCTCCCACCACCCCCACGGCCCAGCAGTGCAGGGGCAGCCTCCACCGGGCCCCCACTTGTGTCTCCCACCACCCCCACCCCCCAGCAGTGCAGGGGCAGCCTCCACCAGGCCCCCACTCATGTCTCCCACCCCCCCACCCCCCAGCCACCAGGGGCAGCCTCCACCAGGCCCCCACTCATGTCCCCCTGCACCCCCACCCCCCAGCATCCAGGTTCACCCTCCACCAGGCCCCCACTCATGTCTCCCACCACCCCCACCCCCCAGCCACCAGGGGCAGCCTCCACCAGGCCCCCACTCATGTCCCCCTGCACCCCCACCCCCCAGCATCCAGGGGCAGCCTCCACCAGGCCCCCACTCATGTCTCCCACCACCCCCACCCCCCTGCCACCATGGCCACCCTCCACCAGGCCCCCACTCATGTCCCCCTGCACCCCCACCCCCCAGCATCCAGGGTCACCCTCCACCAGGCCCCCACTCATGTCTCCCACCACCCCCACCCCCCAGCCACCATGGCCACCCTCCACCAGGCCCCCACTCATGTCTCCCACCACCCCCACCCCCCAGCCACCAGGGGCAGCCTCCACCAGGCCCCCACTCATGTCCCCCTGCACCCCCACCCCCCAGCATCCAGGGGCAGCCTCCACCAGGCCCCCACTCATGTCTCCCACCACCCCCACCCCCCTGCCACCATGGCCACCCTCCACCAGGCCCCCACTCATGTCCCCCTGCACCCCCACCCCCCAGCATCCAGGGTCACCCTCCACCAGGCCCCCACTCATGTCTCCCACCACCCCCACCCCCCAGCCACCATGGCCACCTTCCACCAGGCCCCCACTCATGTCTCCCACCACCCCCACCCCCCAGCCACCAGGGGCAGCCTCCACCAGGCCCCCACTCATGTCTCCCACCACCCCCACCCCCCTGCCACCATGGGCAGCCCCCACCAGGTCCTCACAATCCCCATTCATGTGCGTAATGATCAGCCTCCACAGCCAAAAAGCCCTACCAAGTAACCCATTCACCCACATGGAAATGGAAATCACATGTTACACCCCCAATGTTCATGAAGCTAATGAACCCATGTCCGTCACACACAATGGTTGCAATTGAATGGGAAAACACCCAACATGACATGCATGAAACCAATGAGATGATACCACACAGTGAAGTATGGAAACAAAATTGTATTGAAAAAAATAAAGAATGCTAAAGAAAGAAAACAAACTACAATGTGAATGAGAAAAAAAAAGCTGCATGTCCGTATAAAAACACAAAACTGCAAATCAGAATCCAAAATTTTTTTGTCCAAAGTCAAATGTAAAAAAATCTCCATGCAATAAATAACTATGTAAAAAAATACCAAGGGTCCATGAGCCCAACTGAACAAAGGAAACCTACTAAAAAACCTACCTAAAAATCAACTATATACAAAAAGTGGAGCAGTGTCCGTCGACTCCAAATCATAATAAGAAAGAAAGGAAACCTAAAACTAAAGATCTATATACAAAGGCGGCGGGCAAGTCCAGCGGCTCACTCCGTGGTGTCCCGGGCCAGGGCATCATCGAACTCCTGTTCGATGTCCCGGAGGCGGTCCAGTTCCATGGCCCCGAGGGTCCGCAGGGACGACGCCGTGTCCTCCTCCAACCCCCTGCGGATTGCCTCGAGGCACTCGGCCCGCCTCAGGGCCCTCCGCATGGAGTTCTCCGCCCTGACCATTGTGAGCCGCGCCTCTTCCACCCGCCGCCGCTCCGCACCTATGGCGTGGTCCAACCGCTGCCACACGGAAGACACTTTCTGTCCTGGGTCCCCCTGCCTTCCGGCCGATGCCTGCCCCTCCGATGTCGAAAGCCCCGAGCCTTCATGTCTCCCACCATGTTGCTGCTGCTGCTGCTCTGCCTCTGCCCGTGCACTGCCTCCTGCTGCCTGAACATCCTCCGCCGGCTGGGGTGCAGTTGTTGATGTGGCCACCCCTGCTGGACCTCCGACTCCCGACTGTGGCAGGGATGCCTCCTCCACCAGCCTGGCCGCACCGTCAGAGGCAGCTCCACAGGGCACCTAGGTGACTGATGGGTGGGAAGATGGCACAGAGGATGACTGGCGCGTAGGGGGTCCAGTTGAGGAGGGGGTCGGAGCAAGCCCCATCAGACAGCGGAATCCGGCCTGGGTGACCTGTCCCAGCAGGCTGACGTGGTCAACGAGCCATTCGCATGGCCCGTTGACGCAACGCCACACCAGCCAGGACAGGCTCAACCCGGACCTGGATGGCCACGTCCGCAGGCAGAGGAAGGCCAGTTGACGTCAGCTCATCCCCTGCCTGAAAACGGGTCTGGACGTAGGCATCCCTGCTGGTGCAAGATGATGCAGGGACAGGATCGGGGACAGGATTGCACACAGGCACCTCCGCGGCGGCCTGTGCTGCCTCCTGTCCCTGGTCCTGCACTGCACCACTAGCACCAGTGGGATCCCCACCTCCAGACCCCGTCTCTGGTGCTTGCACGGCCTCCTCCTCCACCAAACCCCCCACCAACCTGGATGACTTCGTGCCATCTTCCCCTGTTGGGCCCTGTGGGGTCCCAGCTGCCCCTTCTGCTGCCGAGGAGTCCAACTGCAACCTCCGCCTCTTGGACCTCCCCCCGGCAGCTGCGGCCTGGGACGCGGCACCGGACTCCTCACTCCCCGACGAGATGACAACACGGGAGGGGAGCCGGGCCTTGCGTCTCCGGCTGGCGGTCGGATCCCCGCCGCTGTGCTCCACAGCACCTTCTCCGCCCTCTTCATCAGTTGACGCTGCAGACAGGGAGAAACAAAACACAGGCATCAGGGCACTGTACAATGGACACATACACACATGACAGTTGCACATGAGTGGCATTGGCAAACCTCAGACATGGCATCACAATCCCCAACACACATGTCATTGCAACTCGCACACATGAGCCATACCACAGCCATATCGCAACTGCCACCACCATCCCTACACATACAACAGCATCAGCAGCCAAAGGGGAGCCAGACATCACATGCAACACAGGAAGTGCACCACACATGTACACACACCACCACACTTGCATGCATGTCTACACCTCTGCCAAGTGTCGCACTGTTCAGACGGGCATCCATGTCACATCTGCCAATCAGGCTTCCACATACCGCTGTCACATGCATCCATGTTGCATCACTGTTGCACCCTTGTCAAATACACACACATGCACATGTACACAGTGCTCATACATGCAGCCGAAAAAAACATACATGCCTGACATCACGGACATGTCTACTTACATACACATACATCCAAACATGTGTGCACGCACAACTGCATTTGCCATGCAAGCCCACACACACAAGCACCATCCATGTCTCACACATTACAGCCCTCGCATGTGTCAGCCCCACGGCCCTGTACACCCCCACCCATACTCGACCCCATACAAACAGATGTGCAACCTGCACAATACCGAATAATCACCACACGCACTGCTCACAATCAGGATGCATGTACACTCACCGCTCGACTCCAGACGGGTCTGCTTCTCTAGGACCTGGACGTGGAGCGCTGGGGATATGCGTTCCAGGACCCCCATCTGTTCTTCCGACAAGTGGCCCCGGCGCCCCTTGGCATCCGCTGCCTTCAAGAGGCGCCGGGTCTTGTTCAGGGTCCTGGACCTGAAGTCCTCCCAGCGCTTCCTGACATGTTGTAAGTCCCGGACTGCTACCCCCTCCGCGTTGATGGCAGTCACGATGTCAGTCCAGATCCGAGTCCGTCCTTCCTTGTCGGCGCGGGAACTTCCGAAGAGGGCATCATACTGCCCCAGGACTTGCTCCACCAGGACACCAACTTCGGTGGCACTGAAGCTGGTGCCCCTCTGCCTCTCTGGCCGGGGGTTGTCAGTGGTCACAGATGGTGTTTGCCCCGACATGACAACCCCAGAGGCAGGAGTGGGTGGGCAACTGGGTCCTGGGGCTGGGCTGTGGAGCGATGGAATTCCAGTCGGGAGTCTTCGGTTCCAGCAGGGGTGGTCACAGCAACAGCACCCCTGGCTGATGTGCAGGCAGCAAATGGCAGTGCACGTGGGCAGCAGGCAGTCAGGCAGCAGCAGATGGCAGGTGGGAGCGTGCTCGGGGCTCTGGGGGGCAGTAGTTCGGCCTTCTGGGCAGGAGCGTGGTCTTCCGTGTGCTTACGCGTGGCCAGCTTGGTACGGAGTGAATTGGCACGTGAAAATCCTGCACGTCAGCGTGAAAATCGAGGAAAGGCCCTTAGCGCGTAAGCGCGTCAGCACGCATACGCGAATCTATTGGACCAAAGGCCCTCAGCGCGTAAGCGCGTCTGTGACGTGACCCGCACGGGTGTTTCCCACACAGCACGTGATGACAGAGCACACGTGGAAAGACTGCACGTCAGAGTGTCATTGCGTGTGATTGGTGGAAATGGCCCTACACGCAGAAGTGACAAAGCGTGTAATTGGTGGAAATTGCCCTACACGCATAAGTGACAAAGCGTGTAATTGGTGGAAATGGCCCTACACGCATAAGTGACAAAGCGTGTAATTGGTGGAAATGGCCCTAGCGCGTACACGCCGCGTAAGTGACGCTGGACGTGTGGGCCTGTATAAAAGGTACGCGTAGAACACCATTTCCTTGTACGTGCTTTTTGTGGAGAGCGAGTGGGTGAATTCTGTACTTCTTGTCGTTTCACACGCGATTTACTTCACGGCGTTTCAAGTTCGTATTCCCTGTTACCTCTGACAGCTTTTTCTCTTTTTTCTCTTTTACTGGTTTACCTGGGCCTGTTCCCTCAAACAGTGTTCCCTTCTACTGTTGTCCTGTCTCCTCAGACAGCGTACAAATCTTCTTTTGGCGGGGGTGTTGCCAACCAAACACGCTCCTTTTTCACGCTCTTTGACCTGGCAGACGGTGAGTCACACACGTATCGAACATCTGTGCTTGCCCCGTGTGTAGCCTACCCCTTCAGAGGTAATTCTAGGCTGCGTGTGACACGCATACGTTCATTCTTGTGTTACTGGGTGCCACAGCGTAGTGCAGGTTTTTCTTTCTGCACACGTGGTCTAGGAGGGGTTGCGTGCACGTCATCTCCCTTTTTTGGGGCTCCTGTGCGTAGCGTGACCCGTCATCTTTCCCCAGGGGTTACAATCAGCCTTGCAAGAGCACTAGGGTACAATTACCATCTGGTACCCAACACCTTTGACCCCCAATTGCCCAGGACAATATTTTACAGCCACTCCCATACGCACATTAACATCAGTGCCATGGCTGGGAGGCGAGGATTCCGTAAGGTTGGCAAAGGTGGAAGAGCCACAAGTGGTGGCCGTGGTGGATCCGGTAGGGGACGTGGTCGTTACTTGCAGGGTGAGCCTGTCCCCCCATGTGTGGAGGACCAGTCAAGGGCACCCATAACCCCCCCCCCTCCCGTTGAGGCTGATGTGGCTGACACCATCCATGCTCAGCCCTTGTTGGACCAGCCCATTGTGGCACCAGACCTGGCTGACTCCATGGCTGACTTCCAGGTCAGCAGGCCTATGACACGTGCGCTGGTGCACGTTGATGTCACCATGCCACGTGCATCTGGGGCAGCAAGGTCATCTGCTGCACCAAGTAGGCAGGGCGGAGAGGCTGCAGGGGCAGCTGCGGCTCCATCCACCCCAGCCCTCACACACCCAGCCCGGACAGTGTCGGTCCTAGTCCATGCTGCTGACATTCCCCCTGACACCATCACACTAGAGCCAATGCCTGCACCAACTCCCATGCTGAGTGTGCAATCCCACACTCCTGATACAGAGTCCACCAGGGCTCCTGCCCCTAGTGTCCAGAGCGGCGCAGGACACTCAGGATCACCACCACCTTCCAAGCGGAAGAGGAAGAGTGCTCGTCCGGCACAGGCTGATGCCGCAGACACGGCTACACAGTCCGGCCCGTCCAGGAAGCCCAGCTTCACGGATGACGAACTGAATGCACTTGTCGAGTATGTGTCCGCACATGACAACGAGATGGTCATTGTTGCAGGATCCAAGACCACACCTGCACAACGCCAGGCACACTGGCAGACCGTTGCGGACATCGTAAGTGCCCTTGGAATCGTGAGGCGCACAGCCAATGATTGCTATAAGCGCTGGAATGACCTAAAGCGCAGGGCAAAGAGTAAGCTGGCCTCAAGTCATGCCGCAACTCTAGTGACTGGAGGTGGGTCTCCAGTAGTAGACATGGAACTCACTCCACATGAGTCAGTCGCTGGGACCTACGTCACGGAGGAACAGATCCAAGGCGTGGGAGATTTGGCTGATTACGAGGCATTGTCCGGTGAGTGCACATGCATGTGTGTGTCATCCATGTGCATGGTGTGTGTGAGGGCTTCTGTTTGTGTGCCAGGTGAGAGTGTGTGCGCCTGAGTCGTATGGGTCAGCCATGTGCTTCATGCAATACATCCTGCGCAGCTGCATTTGGCCATAGCAGTATCCCTTCTGCCAACAGTAGACATCTAGCCCAACTGCACGCCAGTTGCCCTTGAAGTGTCACCTTGCCACAACATTGTTGCTTAATTTTTCACTGTTCATTTAGTCAGATTGTTTGCATTCCACCACTTTTACTAGGCATGTCGCAGTCCTCTAGTCACATGTCTGACATGGCTATGGTAAAGTGGAGTGACTTTGTTACCTGGATATCATTTGTTCAAACATGTCCCTGTGCAATTGGACCATTTCGGACTGGCAGCTCCAGGTGAAGAATCTGACCTGTTTGAATTAGAAAAGCTATTACATGCGGGAACTGGACTGAATGAATAGGTGCTGCCCTCCTCTACATCTTCACTCAATAGCAATGGTACATGCCATCTGTGTGATGGCATGTGTGTTTCACCTGGCAATCACAGGCCAATGTGTGATGCCACTGCCAGGCAGCATGCAGAAAATGTGTTCATCTTCCATCTTGGTGTCATCAGTGTGTGCCATTTGCCTGCCCTTCATACGCAGTGAGGGTGCAGGCATGGGAGGGTTTTAGTCATGTGGGACATGTGTCAAACAAGTACTGGTTCTCTTGCTTCTCAGCCCTCATTGTGTGCCATGGTGCTAATGCCTGTTTCCATTTCTTTGTTTTTATGTCTTTGCAGGGGAAGACGCACCTGATACTGCTGGGGTTGTGGAGATGGTGCAGACCCAGGAGGGGTCCGAGGGCCGACCAACCACCAGTGAGGGACGTGGTGTGGTGGTGGGTGAGAACCCACAAGTGCTGCAGGTCGTGCTCTCAAGGGGTGTTTCTGGCTGCACCTCCCCCGAGCTGTACTCAGGTGTTGATTCGGATAAGACCTACGTGCCATCGCAGGTGAGTGTTCCAGGGAGGGATTCTGTTCTGTCCCACCCACCTGCACCAGGGTCAGAACCCTCAATGGGGATGTCAGTGTTGGCAGCTACGCCTTTGGTGGTTACGGATGCAGGGTCACACCCCGCGACATCTGATCCTGTTCCTGGGCCAGCAGATCAGAGGGGGAATGCAGTCCTGCAGCCTCAGGCAGTGCCGGCACAGCAAGGCGCAGTTCGCCTTGCCCCAGACAGGTGTGGTGCCCGCCGACGTGGTGGCCGTACGCCACCTGGCAATACCGCATGGGAGCAATCCATTTACGGTATGGCAACCCAACAGGCAGCATCATCCGAGATGATGGCTCAGGCCATGGATAGGATGGCCACTTCCATTGTCCCCCCTGAAAGGCTGATGGAGCGACTAGAGCAGACAACCGACTCCATCTGCCAGTCACACAGGGAGGACATGTTGGGGTCCAACAGGGACAGTCGGGCGGCACTGGCGACTCTGCAGGAGGCCATCTCCATTGAGTCCCAGGGCCACAGGGAAGCCCTGAGGCAGGAGCTCCTTCACCTCAGGACGACTCTTGTTGAGCTTGAGGCTTCAACACACCAAAGGACAGAACAGCAGCTGGAGCGTCTCACCCGTACGCTCTCAGCTGAGATGCAGGCAACGAGGGCGGAGGTCCGGGCATCCCGTGAGTTGTTGCATGGGGACCTCCGCACACTCATCCTCCAGAACCAGACCTACCACACCCGCATGCTTGCAGCCATGGAGGAGCAGACTAGGGCCTTGCGTGGGCTGCCTCCCATAGTGCAACCACCTCCGGATGCAGCTGCACAGGGTGAAAATAGCGACAGCAGTGATACTCCCACAATAGGGTAGCCGTGTGGGCCATGAGCCCATGGAGGTGTTTTTTTTTCCCAGGATCCACGCAGGTGGGTTCTGGTGTGCATCCTGTCCTCGGACCTCCTGGGTGGCCTCCCCAACCCCCCCGGGCCCATCAATAGCCATTTTTTTTATTTTTTTATTTTTTTTTTTATTTATTTTATTCCCAATTTTTTTGGGACGATTTGTTGGCTTCCGTGGTTCCTGTGTTTGCATACGCTGCATTGTGGCTGGGCACATGCAGGCTTGTAATGTATTTGGTTCAGATGCTTGGGTTTGAGTCACACACACCCCTCCTGCTTCTCGTTTCCATGGGCTTGCAAAGGGTGTGCCCAAGTGACAGTGAATTACACAGTGACGTTGGACTCCCATGAGCTGTGTGGGCAGTCTGTAGTCAATACTGTGTATACATTCCTAGTGCATATTGCTGTTGTGTTGTACACTGCATGTTGCATTGATGTGTAACTCATCTTCTGTGTCTACCTCCCAATTTGCAGGTCCCTTCCTCATGTCTACACAAGGACCTCTAGTCTGGAGATGTGGTACATGTTGGCAGCAGTGCACCTACAACTCTACATGGCGCCAACACTGCACAGTTGGTAGTGGTGGGAGTGCAGGCATTTCCAGGTGGTGAGACTACTAATATTTAACATTTGTGATGTCATGTTAATGGTAGTACGTGCTCAAGTTTGTTGTTGGTCCGGCATTACTGTGAGCATTCCAGGTGTTGCAAGTTTCTAATAGGGACACTGTACATTGTGACACTAGTGTCATGTTGTGGGGATTACTTTGTTTACCTGCAAATAGCATGACATGGCATGGTGTGTCGTGTGGCGGTGCTGGGGTTGGGTTGGCTGACATGGCACTGTCCTCTTGTTGCATTTTGCAAGTGGGAATTCATTTTAGCTGCTTGAATGTGTAACTTCACAAAACTGCATTGGTGGTGTCTGTGTGGGTAGGGATGCACACATTGTGACACTTCCAGGTGAACAATCTCAGGCTGATATGGTTTTGACGGTTCATTCTCCAGACATTCAGGATCAGTGTCAGGTTGAGTCATCATTGATTGTCAGATGGAATGTGCCAGGGCAGTGTGCACTCCACAGGGGTGTGATTTCTATGTGAAGTAATTAGCCACTAGCTGTGTACGGGCTGCCTCCCCCGTGCCCTTTCCCCTCCCATGCGCAGCGGCTGTGCATGTGGTTGGGGATGTGGTGCCACCACCATGTCCACGGCCAGGCCCAAGGCGTGTTGCAACGTTGTGCAGGACACATGCTGCCACTATGATCCTGCACACTACTGGGGGAGCGTACAACAGATGCCCGCCAGAACGGTCAAGGGAGCGAAAGCGTGACTTCAGCACTCCGAATGTGCGCTCCACTATGCCCCGGGTTGTAATGTGGGCTGCGTTATATCTTACCTGGGGTGGCATGGTGGGGTTCCGAATTGGCGTCATCATGTGGGGGCTGAGAGGGTAGGCACTGTCCCCTGTGGAGGGGTTATTGGTATCATTGGTGGGGTTGTGACCTTGCTCAGTATCTGACATGCATGCACGTGCAGTGGCATTCATACTCACCAAGCAGCCATGTATCGCCATGCCGCCCAGCTTCTAGGTCCCGGCTTAGGGTGGACATTCGGTAAATGAAGCTGTCGTGGGTTGACCCGAGATAGTTGGCATATACTGAGGTGATGATTCCCTTGGCATTACATACTACCTGCACGTTGATGGAATGCCAGTGCTTGCGGTTCCTATAGATGTGCTCAGATGCCCTGGGGGGACGTAGAGCCACATGGGTGCAGTCGATGGCACCTAGCACTTTGGGGAATCGTGCCACAGCGTAAAAATCCAGGGCGGCAGCATGCCTTTCTGCAGGGGTTCTGGGCAGGTATATGTGCCTGCGGGCTGATGGGCGTGCAGTGATGATGTTCAAGACCTGGTGTAGGCAGCGTGACTGGGTGGCCTGTGATACACCACCCACAATGGCACTTGTCCGCTGAAATGATCCAGTGGCTAAGAAGTGCAGTACATTGAGGACCTTCTCCAGGGGGCTGAGTGCTTGGGAGCACAGGGTGGGTGATGTGAGGTCATCCTCCCACTCACTCACCAGGTCCAGTATGATGTGTGGTGGAAACCTGTACCTCCCATGCACCTGGTCATCAGGCATCCCGAAAAGGCTGGTTCTGGGTGTGAATATTCTGGCCCTGACTAACCTCCTCCTCCTCCTTTGGTAGGCCACGCCCACTGCTGCTAGGAACAGTATGTTCATCCTGGGTCTGAGCTTGTTATTTTGTTAGCGCGCAAATGAATGCGTTGCGCGTGTTGTAGGCGAGCGTGTGACCCGCGCACCCCTGAAATCCAGTACCCAGTCCAATAGCGTGTGGAAATTTCCGCGCACCCCGGGATACAGGTGCGCTGACGTACTTGCGTGTGTAAGTGTCTGCGCACCCCTGATATACACGTACATAGGCCAATCGCGTGTACGCGCACTTTTGTCCAATGACACGCGATGAGACTCTGACGTGCTGTCCAATTACACGCGATGACACTCTGACGTGCAGTCTTTCCACGTGTGCTCTGTCATCACGTGCTGTGTGGGAAACACCCGTGCGGGTCACGTCACAGACGCGCTTACGCGCTGAGGGCCTTTGGTCCAATAGATTCGCGTATGCGTGCTGACGCGCTTACGCGCTAAGGGCCTTTCCTCGATTTTCACGCTGACGTGCAGGATTTTCACGTGCCAATTCACTCCGTACCAAGCTGGCCACGCGTAAGCACACGGAAGACCACGCTCCTGCCCAGAAGGCCAAACTACTGCCCCCCAGAGCCCGGAGCATGCTCCCACCTGCCATCTGCTGCTGCCTGACTGCCTGCTGCCCACGTGCACTGCCATTTGCTGCGTGCACATCAGCCAGGGGTGCTGTTGCTGTGACCACCCCTGCTGGAACCGAAGACTCCCGACTGGAATTCCATCGCTCCACAGCCCAGCCCCAGGACCCAGTTGCCCACCCACTCCTGCCTCTGGGGTTGTCATGTCGGGGCAATCACCATCTGTGACCACTGACAACCCCCGGCCAGAGAGGCAGAGGGGCACCAGCTTCAGTGCCACCGAAGTTGGTGTCCTGGTGGAGCAAGTCCTGGGGCAGTATGATGCCCTCTTCGGAAGTTCCCGCGCCGACAAGGAAGGACGGACTCGGATCTGGACTGACATCGTGACTGCCATCAACGCGGAGGGGGTGGCAGTCCGGGACTTACAACATGTCAGGAAGCGCTGGGAGGACTTCAGGTCCAGGACCCTGAACAAGGCCCGGCGCCTCTTGAAGGCAGCGGATGCCAAGGGGCGCCGGGGCCACTTGTCGGAAGAACAGATGGGGGTCCTGGAACGCATATCCCCAGCGCTCCACGTCCAGGTCCTAGAGAAGCAGACCCGTCTGGAGTCGAGCGGTGAGTGTACATGCATCCTGATTGTGAGCAGTGCGTGTGGTGATTATTCGGTATTGTGCAGGTTGCACATCTGTTTGTATGGGGTCGAGTATGGGTGGGGGTGTACAGGACCGTGGGGCTGACACATGCGAGGGCTGTAATGTGTGAGACATGGATGGTGCTTGTGTGTGTGGGCTTGCATGGCAAATGCAGTTGTGCGTGCACACATGTTTGGATGAATGTGTATGTAAGTAGACATGTCCGTGATGTCAGGCATGTATGTTTGTTTCGGCTGCATGTATGAGCACTGTGTACATGTGCATGTGTGTGTATTTGACAAGGGTGCAACAGTGATGCAACATGGATGCATGTGACAGCGGTATGTGGAAGCCTGATTGGCAGATGTGACATGGATGCCCGTCTGAACAGTGCGACACTTGGCAGAGGTGTAGACATGCATGCAAGTGTGGTGGTGTGTGTACATGTGTGGTGCACTTCCTGTGTTGCATGTGATGTCTGGCTCCCCTTTGGCTGCTGATGCTGTTGTATGTGTAGGGATGGTGGTGGCAGTTGCGATATGGCTGTGGTATGGCTCATGTGTGCGAGTTGCAATGACATGTGTGTTGGGGATTGTGATGCCATGTCTGAGGTTTGCCAATGCCACTCATGTGCAACTGTCATGTGTGTATGTGTCCATTGTACAGTGCCCTGATGCCTGTGTTTTGTTTCTCCCTGTCTGCAGCGTCAACTGATGAAGAGGGCGGAGAAGGTGCTGTGGAGCACAGCGGCGGGGATCCGACCGCCAGCCGGAGACGCAAGGCCCGGCTCCCCTCCCGTGTTGTCATCTCGTCGGGGAGTGAGGAGTCCGGTGCCGCGTCCCAGGCCGCAGCTGCCGGGGGGAGGTCCAAGAGGCGGAGGTTGCAGTTGGACTCCTCGGCAGCAGAAGGGGCAGCTGGGACCCCACAGGGCCCAACAGGGGAAGATGGCACGGAGTCATCCAGGTTGGTGGGGGGTTTGGTGGAGGAGGAGGCCGTGCAAGCACCAGAGACGGGGTCTGGAGGTGGGGATCCCACTGGTGCTAGTGGTGCAGTGCAGGACCAGGGACAGGAGGCAGCACAGGCCGCCGCGGAGGTGCCTGTGTGCAATCCTGTCCCCGATCCTGTCCCTGCATCATCTTGCACCAGCAGGGATGCCTACGTCCAGACCCGTTTTCAGGCAGGGGATGAGCTGACGTCAACTGGCCTTCCTCTGCCTGCGGACGTGGCCATCCAGGTCCGGGTTGAGCCTGTCCTGGCTGGTGTGGCGTTGCGTCAACGGGCCATGCGAGGTGACCTGCAGTCTTTTCATGGAGAGACTGCACGTCATCTCGAATGGCTCGTTGACCACGTCAGCCTGCTGGGACAGGTCACCCAGGCCGGATTCCTCTGTCTGATGGGGCTTGCTCTGACCCCCTCCTCAACTGGACCCCCTACGCGCCAGTCGTCCTCTGTGCCATTTTCCCACCCATCAGTCACCTAGGTGCCCTGTGGAGCTGCCTCTGACGGTGCGGCCAGGCTGGTGGAGGAGGCATCCTTGCCACAGTCGGGAGTCGGAGGTCCAGCAGGGGTGGCCACATCAACAACTGCACCCCAGCCGGCGGAGGATGTGCAGGCAGCAGGAGGCAGTGCACGGGCAGAGGCAGAGCAGCAGCAGCAGCAACATGGTGGGAGACATGAAGGCTCGGGGCTTTCGACATCGGAGGGGCAGGCATCGGCCGGAGGGCAGGGGGACCCAGGACAGAGAGTGTCTTCCGTGTGGCAGCGGTTGGGCCGCGCCATAGGTGCGGAGCGGCGGCGGGCGGAAGAGGCGCGGCTCACAATGGTCAGGGCGGAGAACTCCATGCGGAGGGCCCTGAGGCGGGCCGAGTGCCTCGAGGCAATCCGCAGGGGGTTGGAGGAGGACACGGCGTCGTCCCTGCGGACCCTCGGGGCCATGGAACTGGACCGCCTCCGGGACATCGAACAGGAGTTCGATGATGCCCTGGCCCGGGACACCACGGAGTGAGCCGCTGGACTTGCCCGCCGCCTTTGTATATAGTTCTTTAGTTTTAGGTTTCCTTTCTTTCTTATTATGATTTGGAGTCGACGGACACTGCTCCACTTTTTGTATATAGTTGATTTTTAGGTAGGTTTTTTAGTAGGTTTCCTTTGTTCAGTTGGGCTCATGGACCCTTGGTAGTTTCTTACATAGTTCTTTGTTGCATGGAGATTTTTTTACATTTGACTTTGGATGACATTTTTTTGGATTCTGATTTGCATTTTTTTTTTTTTTTATACGGACAAGCAGGTTTTTTTTTGTCATCCCCATTGTAGTTTGTTTCCTTTCTTTAGCATTCTTTATTTGTTTATATACAATTTTGGTTTCCATACTTCACTGTGTGGTATCATCTCATTGGTTTCATGCATGTCATGTTGGGTGTTTTCCCATTCAATTGCAACCATTGTGTGTGATGGACATGGGTTCATTAGCTTCATTGACATTGGGGGTGTAACATGTGATTTCCTTTTCCATGTGGGTGAATGGGTTACTTGGTAGGGCTTTTTGGCTGTGGAGGCTGACCATTACGCACATGATTGGGGATTGTGAGGACCTGGTGGGGGATGCCCATGGTGGCAGGGGGGTGGGGGTGGTGGGAGACATGAGTGGGGGCCTGGTGGAGGCTGCCCCTGCACTGCTGGGGGGTGGGGGGGTGGGAGACATGAGTGGGGGCCTGGTGGAGGCTGCCCCTGGTGGCTGGGGGGTGGGGGTGCAGGGGGACATGAGTGAGGGCCTGGTGGGGGCTGCCCATGGTGGCAGGGGGGTGGGGGTGGTGGGAGACATGAGTGGGGGCCTGGTGGAGGCTGCCCATGGTGGCAGGGGGGTGGGGGTGGTGGGAGACATGGGTGGGGGCCTGGTGGGGGCTGCCCCTGCACTGCTGGGGGGTGGGGGTGGTGGGAGACATGAGTGGGGGCCTGGTGGGGGCTGCCCATGGTGGCAGGGGGGTGGGGGTGGTGGGAGACATGAGTGGGGGCCTGGTGGAGGCTGCCCATGGTGGCAGGGGGGTGGGGGTGGTGGGAGACATGGGTGGGGGCCTGGTGGGGGCTGCCCATGGTGGCAGGGGGTGGGGGTGGTGGTAGACATGAGTGGGGGCCTGGTGGAGGCTGCCCATGGTGGCAGGGGGGTGGGGGTGGTGGGAGACATGAGTGGGGGCCTGGTGGAGGCTGCCCCTGCACTGCTGGGGGGTGGGGGTGGTGGGAGACATGAGTGGGGGCCTGGTGGAGGCTGCCCCTGCACTGCTGGGGGGTGGGGGTGGTGGGAGACATGAGTGGGGGCCTGGTGGAGGCTGCCCCTGCACTGCTGGGGGGTGGGGGTGGTGGGAGACATGAGTGGGGGCCTGGTGGAGGCTGCCCCTGCACTGCTGGGGGGTGGGGGTGGTGGGAGACATGGGTGGGGGCCTGGTGGGGGCTGCCCATGGTGGCAGGGGGGTGGGGGTGGTGGGAGACATGAGTGGGGGCCTGGTGGAGGCTGCCCCTGCACTGCTGGGGGGTGGGGGTGGTGGGAGACATGGGTGGGGGCCTGGTGGGGGCTGCCCATGGTGGCAGGGGGGTGGGGGTGGTGGGAGACATGAGTGGGGGCCTGGTGGAGGCTGCCCCTGCACTGCTGGGGGGTGGGGGTGGTGGGAGACATGGGTGGGGGCCTGGTGGAGGCTGCCCCTGCACTGCTGGGGGGTGGGGGGGTGGGAGACATGAGTGGGGGCCTGGTGGAGGCTGCCCCTGGTGGCTGGGGGGTGGGGGTGCAGGGGGACATGAGTGAGGGCCTGGTGGGGGCTGCCCATGGTGGCAGGGGGGTGGGGGTGGTGGGAGACATGAGTGGGGGCCTGGTGGAGGCTGCCCATGGTGGCAGGGGGGTGGGGGTGGTGGGAGACATGGGTGGGGGCCTGGTGGGGGCTGCCCCTGCACTGCTGGGGGGTGGGGGTGGTGGGAGACATGAGTGGGGGCCTGGTGGGGGCTGCCCATGGTGGCAGGGGGGTGGGGGTGGTGGGAGACATGAGTGGGGGCCTGGTGGAGGCTGCCCATGGTGGCAGGGGGGTGGGGGTGGTGGGAGACATGGGTGGGGGCCTGGTGGGGGCTGCCCATGGTGGCAGGGGGTGGGGGTGGTGGTAGACATGAGTGGGGGCCTGGTGGAGGCTGCCCATGGTGGCAGGGGGGTGGGGGTGGTGGGAGACATGAGTGGGGGCCTGGTGGAGGCTGCCCCTGCACTGCTGGGGGGTGGGGGTGGTGGGAGACATGAGTGGGGGCCTGGTGGAGGCTGCCCCTGCACTGCTGGGGGGTGGGGGTGGTGGGAGACATGAGTGGGGGCCTGGTGGAGGCTGCCCCTGCACTGCTGGGGGGTGGGGGTGGTGGGAGACATGAGTGGGGGCCTGGTGGAGGCTGCCCCTGCACTGCTGGGGGGTGGGGGTGGTGGGAGACATGGGTGGGGGCCTGGTGGGGGCTGCCCATGGTGGCAGGGGGGTGGGGGTGGTGGGAGACATGAGTGGGGGCCTGGTGGAGGCTGCCCCTGCACTGCTGGGGGGTGGGGGTGGTGGGAGACATGGGTGGGGGCCTGGTGGGGGCTGCCCATGGTGGCAGGGGGGTGGGGGTGGTGGGAGACATGAGTGGGGGCCTGGTGGAGGCTGCCCCTGCACTGCTGGGGGGTTGGGGTGGTGGGAGACATGGGTGGGGGCCTGGTGGGGGCTGCCCATGGTGGCAGGGGGGTGGGGGTGGTGGGAGACATGAGTGGGGGCCTGGTGGAGGGTGACCCTGGTGGCTGGGGGGTGGGGGTGGTGGGAGACATGAGTGGGGGCCTGGTGGAGGCTGCCCATGGTGGCAGGGGGGTGGGGGTGGTGGGAGACATGAGTGGGGGCCTGGTGGAGGGTGACCCTGGTGGCTGGGGGGTGGGGGTGGTGGGAGACATGAGTGGGGGCCTGGTGGAGGGTGCCCATGGTGGCAGGGGGGTGGGGGTGGTGGGAGACATGGGTGGGGGCCTGGTGGGGGCTGCCCATGGTGGCAGGGGGGTGGGGGTGGTGGGAGACATCAGTGGGGGCCTGGTGGAGGCTGCCCCTGGTGGCTGGGGGGTGGGGGTGGTGGGAGACATGAGTGGGGGCCTGGTGGAGGCTGCCCATGGTGGCAGGGGGGTGGGGGTGGTGGGAGACATGAGTGGGGGCCTGGTGGAGGCTGCCCCTGCACTGCTGGGGGGTGGGGGTGGTGAGAGACATGAGTGGGGGCCTGGTGGAGGCTGCCCCTGGTGGCTGGGGTGCAGGGGGACATGAGTGGGGGCCTGGTGGGGGCTGCCCATGGTGGCAGGGGGGTGGGGTGGTGGGAGACATGAGTGGGGGCCTGGTGGAGGCTGCCCATGGTGGCAGGGGGGTGGGGGTGGTGGGAGACATGGGTGGGGGCCTGGTGGGGGCTGCCCCTGCACTGCTGGGGGGTGGGGGTGGTGGGAGACATGAGTGGGAGCCTGGTGGAGGCTGCCCATGGTGGCAGGGGGGTGGGGGTGGTGGGAGACATGTGTGGGGGCCTGGTGGAGGCTGCCCCTGCACTGCTGGGGGGTGGGGGTGGTGAGAGACATGAGTGGGGGCCTGGTGGAGGCTGCCCCTGGTGGCTGGGGGGTGGGGGTGCAGGGGGACATGAATGGGGGCCTGGTGGAGGCTGCCCATGGTGGCAGGGGGGTGGGGGTGGTGGGAGACATGGGTGGGGGCCTGGTGGGGGCTGCCCCTGCACTGCTGGGGGGTGGGGGTGGTGGGAGACATGAGTGGGGGCCTGGTGGAGGCTGCCCCTGCACTGCTGGGGGGTGGGGGTGGTGGGAGACATGAGTGGGGGCCTGGTGGAGGCTGCCCCTGCACTGCTGGGGGGTGGGGGTGGTGGGAGACATGAGTGGGGGCCTGGTGGAGGCTGCCCATGGTGGCAGGGGGGTGGGGGTGGTGGGAGACATGAGTGGGGGCCTGGTGGAGGGTGACCTTGGTGGCTGGGGGGTGGGGGTGGTGGGAGACATGAGTGGGGGCCTGGTGGAGGCTGCCCATGGTGGCAGGGGGGTGGGGGTGGTGGGAGACATGGGTGGGGGCCTGGTGGGGGCTTCCCATGGTGGCAGGGGGGTGGGGGTGGTGGGAGACATGAGTGGGGGCCTGGTGGAGGCTGCCCCTGGTGGCTGGGGGGTGGGGGTGGTGGGAGACATGAGTGGGAGCCTGGTGGAGGCTGCCCATGGTGGCAGGGGGGTGGGGGTGGTGGGAGACATGAGTGGGGGCCTGGTGGGGGCTGCCCATGGTGGCAGGGGGGTGGGGGTGGTGGGAGACATGGGTGGGGGCCTGGTGGGGGCTGCCCCTGGTGGCTGGGGGTGGTGGGAGACATGCATTGTTGATCAGTAGTGCAAGGTGACATGTGGGTTGGCTGGGGGGCATGCCCATGGTGGATGGGCTGCCTGCGGGACATGAGCATGGGTGCAGGGTAGTCCCCCGTGGTGTGGGCTGCCTGCAGGGTCCGTGGAGGTTGTGGAGCGTACACCTGGGAGGGCCCACCCGGCCAATTCACGTGTGGTACTCCCCAGAACCCCTGAAATACACATACCCTGCTGTAATCGTGTGTGGAACTTCCCGCGCACCCCTGAAATACACATACCTTGCTGAAATCGCGTGTGGAAATTCCCGCGCACCCCTGAAATACACGTACCCTGCTCGCACTGGGCCAATCGCGTGTGGAACTTCCCACGCACCCCTGAAATACACGTACCCTGCTCGCACTGGCCAATCGCGTGTGGAACTTCCCGCGCACCCCTGAAATACACGTACCCTGATGAAATCGCGTGTGGAACTTCCCGCGCACCCCTGAAATACACATACCTTGCTGAAATCGCGTGTGGAACTTTCCGCGCACCCCTGAAATACACGTACCCTGCTCGCACTGGGCCAATCGCGTGTGGAACTTCCCGCGCACCCCTGAAATACACGTACCCTGCTCGCACTGGGCCAATCGTGTGTGGAACTTCCCGCGCACCCCTGAAATACACGTACCCGGCCAAATCGCGTGTGAGACTTCCCGCGCACCCCGGTATACACGCACACTTATTTTTTGTCAGCGGGTGTCCGTGTTTGTGGGTACCCCTTTGCACGTCATTTGTCCTGGAGGGCCACAGTATAGGACATTCATCATGGCAGTATATAGGTGCTATTTGTTGGCGCACCTTTTGGCGCACATTTCTTACAGCCGCAGAGACGCTACCGCCTGCTTTCTTGTGGCGGTCGTGTTTGTGCCTGTGCGCTGGTTTGACCGTGCGCTTTTTTGCCCTATTCTATTCCATGAATACGTGTTGTAGGCGAGCGTGTGGGCGTTCCGCACACTTGTGCCCTGTACTTCCCCCGTGACGCCCACGTTTTGGCAAGTTGTTCCCCATTCCGAGTGTTACGCCCGTGTTCCGCCTACTTTTGTTGCGTGCGCCGCACTATGTGCGATTTTCGCTGTGGCCTGTGCGATTTTCGCTGTGACCTGGCGCACGCTGTTAGATGGCCTGTGCGCCAACGTGCGCCGCGCAATTTTTTATCGCACATCCGCTGGTTTTCTCGCGCACGGCCTTCCATGAATCGATGTGCGCTGCTTTTCGTGCGATTTTCGCACTTGCACTGCGATTTTCGCTATTCCACTGCGATTCGCACGTTTTTGCCCACTTGCGCCACGCTAATTATTCCATGAATCGGCCTGCTAGTGTTTTGACTTGCTTGAGTACTGGAATTGGTGAGCCGTCTATATTGATAGAGGTGTAGTCCAGGTGAAGTGAAGCTATTTTGGTTGGTGATCCTACGATGAGAATTTCAGTTTTCTCATCGTTAAGACAGAGACTGTTTAATGCCATCCAGTTTTGGGTGATCGTGTAGATTTTGTTGATGACCAGGGTGTCCTGATCATAATTCCCTGAGATGGGTATACGGATATGGGTGCCATCTGCAAAATTGGTATAGATGATACCCATATCGTCAAGGGCAGAGAAGAAGAGCTTGATGTATGCATTATACAATGTAGGGGAGAGGCATGAGCCCTGGGAGACTCCTATGGGCACTGGTATAGGATCAGCAGCTTCCTTGCCTATGGCCACTCTGGAAGTGCATTCTGCCAGGAAAGATTTCACCCACATTGTGGCATCACTGGAAAAGTTAAAATCATTGGCTAACGAGGTGCAGAGTTTATCATGGTCCACAAGGTCAGATGCTGCAGAGAGGTCTAACAGCAGGAGGATGCAGAGTTTACCTGAATCTCTAATTGTGTCCATCTGGATTTTGATGTCCAGGAGGGCCGTTTCCGTGCTATGGTTGGGCCTGAAGCCCGATTGTCTGGTTCCTAGCAGTTGGTTCTGTTCAAGGTGTGCTTGGATTTGTGTGTATGCTATTTTATCAATGAGTTTGAGTAGGAATGCTACCGTTGTTATTGGTCGATAGTAGGTACTGTGGGGTCCAGTGTTGTTTTTTTGAGGAGTGGGTTGACCCAGGCTTTTTTGATACTGGCTGGGACTGTATTAGAGTTAAAGGAAGAGTTGACAAAGTTGGTAATAGTGGGGGTGAGGGTACTTGCGCATGCTTTAACTAGTTTAGCTGGGACCCTATCGCCTTTGCAATTGGTAGCTTTGAGTTTGGTGATAGTGTTGAGTACTATTTCTTGTGAGACTGGGCTGAAATGAAAAGGAGGCATTGGATTATAAAGAGGGGTTGGTGAGGCGTTGGTGATTACGGAGTTTTTGTCTGCTAGAAGTAATCTTTTGGTGGTAGTTTTATTTTGTAGCAACGTGATTTTGGCGGCGAGTGCGTCTTGAATAGTGGTGCACCATTCTTTGCTGGCCTTTTCTGTGGTGGTGTTGGGCGTCGGATTTTCTAATTCTCTGAGGATGGAAAAGAGTTCTTTGGCATCAGAGGAGGCATTGTTTATACGTGAGTTGTAAGCGTTGGCTTTGTGGGATATTATGGCTGATTTATAGATTTTGTTTGAATCCTCGAAAGCTTTGGCGGAATCAGAGGTGGGATGTTTGTTGGAGGCATGTTCAAGAGAGCGTTTGGTTCTTCTTAAAGATGCTAGTTCTTCGTTGAACCAGAAGTGGGACCTTTTGTCCGTGCGGCATGTTTTACTTGTCATAGGTGCTACTTCGTCGATGGTAAGGGAGAGGCAGTTGTGGTAATAGTCTGCAATGATATTAGGATCATCACTGGTGACTGAGTTGGATAGCAGATTTTTTTGGAGGGTGGGGGTGAAGTTCTCTACAGTGAGCTTGCAGGGATTTCTGATTTTGACGGTGTCCAGTAGTTTAGGTTTGGGAGGAGGGGGAGCATCAATCATGATGGTAAATGTTATACAGTGATGGTCTGTCCAGCCAATTGGGGTGATAGAGTCAATGGTTAGTCTAGTGTTTAAGGTCAGAATCCAGTCCAGAATTCTGCCCTTGATATGAGTGGGATCATTCACCATTTGGGTAAAGTTCATGTCTTTAAGAGCTGCTTGTAATATTGCAGCTTTATGGTCTTGGTTGTCATTATATCCTAGGTTCAGGTCTCCAAGGATAATGCACTTTGTATTGGGTTTAATGAAGGGAGCGAGTAGAAGGGGATTATCTGTTTCTGGGTGACTATTTGAGCTAGGAGTTCTATATATCACTATGATATTGATAGTAGTTTTCTCATTTATGGAAAGCTTTGCGAGCAATAATTCATAACCTGAGATGTCTTCAATGGATATTGATCTGAGTTGTATGTTAGTCCAGGCTATAATGGCTACGCCTCCACCTATGGCATGTGTTCTATCCGATCCTAGGATGTTATAGTCAGGTGGTAAGGCCAAAGCAAGTAAAGGGCCTGAGGCTTGGTGAAGCCAAGATTCTGTGATTATCAGGAGATCCAGATTTTATTCAGTGATAAGATCATGTATTTCGATGGCATGGGCTCTTAGAGATCGAGCGTTGATAAGAGCGCTTTTGAAGTTGGATGGTGTCTCAGGCTTATCTATTTTGTCATTGTTAGGTGGTTGGCATTGAACCTCCTTGGGTGGGATGATCGAGGCCTGGGCATTACGTAACATTTGTTTTTTGCTAAGTATAGAGTAGTTGGACTTGCGTGGGTTGGGCGTTGTGATAGGGAGTGGGTAGTGATTGTGTTTTGGTGCGTGATCTGAGGCGAAATAATCTGGCACTGCCAACAATAGGGCTAGTATTGGGGTCTGCTGGGAGCTTAAGAGTGGAAGGGTGATTGGGTGCAAGGGTAAAGCTAGTTGCAAACGGAGGAGTGGATGGCAGGGACGGAGTTGGGCAGGGTATGGGGTGGTGTCTGGGGCATGCTAACCTAGATAATCCGTTTCTGAGGATCAATAGGTGATTACCTGTGCATAGAATGCTTTCTGGGACCACGTAGTATGGGAACATGGTGATAAATAACCAAACTAACATCACTATGTCTAGAGTGGGGTGATTCTATAAGGAGAAGTAGGTATGGCTATATTTGATATTCGTAAAC
The DNA here is from genome assembly GCF_040938575.1 of Ambystoma mexicanum. Classification (NCBI taxonomy): domain Eukaryota; kingdom Metazoa; phylum Chordata; class Amphibia; order Caudata; family Ambystomatidae; genus Ambystoma; species Ambystoma mexicanum. The sequence continues at coordinate 745,111,675 of NC_090938.1, forward strand.
TTAGCGTATGGTGTAAAGTTCAGGTGAGGTAAGGCAAGTGGGCTAGGACCGATAAGGTCTCAGGATTCTGAAATGTCAGGGTATACTAGATGCAGAGTGTCAACAATAGCGGTATCAGTATATTAACCAAAAACAAAGAATCATGGTGTTGGCTAGAAGGCAATGCGAAGGTTGACTAACATGCAGTACAATATCAGCAGCACAAATAAAGGTATGATAGATGCAGAGTGTCAGCAATAGCAGTATTGTTAGGGCATCTTAAATGCAATATATTAATCAAAACATAGAAACATGGAGGTGCAGTGAGTTGGCAGTAACTTAGTTAATGGGGTATGCTAGTTATGACAGTATATTCGGATCAGAGCATTAGTAGAGGCAAGATGATCTGGATGTAATATCCTTCCAATTAATGATTTAGATCAGTGGAGGGATCTGCGTAGGCTACAGAGGGGCGAGGAGCTGTACCGCAGAGGAGACTAGGCAATTTACCAGGCTGTTACAAGTTTACATAGGCTAGTGCGGTATACAGGATGAGGATTAAATAAAAACAGGTTGTGCTGAAGGGGGCAGTGCAGGTGGAGAGCAATGGTGTTTGTAATTTTAGAATCGATTATAAGGGTGTTCTGTCATACAACATTTCGATATCTGAGAAGAGGCACACGTTATTGTGCAGTACCTGAGTGTCTCGTAGTCCGGAGTGCATATGATGCAGTGTTTAGGTGCCGAAAGGCTAGATGAGGAGTTCCACGGACAAAATGCAGTGTGACGTGGCGTATAAGAGCGTCCTTGATACGGCCGTAGACAGACCAGAGACAGGCAAGCGCCTTATAGTGCGCAACTTGGATTTGCGAGCCGGCTAATGCCTTCCAGCGATGACGCTGGGGTTAAAGGGGGAAGCTGGCCCAATCAGCGTGGCTCGCCGCAGTGCTTGTTGCTAGGCAGCGGCCCTAACAGAAATAAATGCAGCCATTTTGCAGTAAGAAATCTCGTGTCTGCTAATGGTGGCGGCACCTTACCATTAGCTTGTCGGGTGGTTCACGGATGATACGAGTCAGCTGTTGAGGTCGCTGAAGGCTGATCTTCAGCCCGGATTGCCCAGGAAAGACAGGCTGCAGCTCAGTGCTGCTTAATGATTACTGGCGTGCTCCTCTCTGGGGGTGATGGTGAGAGGGCTCCTGCCCTTTCACGTCCTCGGTCGTTAGGATCAGGTAGCGGCTGCCGTCCCCTTGCCACATGAGAGGAGGTTACCACCAGGAGATCAGTGATGACTCAACCGGATTCATCACAGTGGGCTTGGGAATTTATACATCCTGATACATTTTGAATGAGAGACCCCCCCAGAGAGGAGAGACTGGGCTCAGGAATCTCTACATTCTGATACATTTTGAATGAGAGACCCTCAGTGAGGTGAGGGTGGGCTCGGGAATCTCTACATTCTTAATGAGACCCTCCGGGAGGAGAGGGTGGGCTCAGGAATCTCTACCTTTAGATGATAGATTCTGTGTGAGAGACCGCCGGGGAGCAGAGGGTGGACTCAGGCATATCTACATTCTGATGCATTTTGAATGAGAGACCCCCAGGGAGGACAGGGTGTTCTCGCAAATCTCTACATTCTGATACATTTTGAATGAGAGAACCCCAGGGATATCTTCATTCTTATGCATTTTGAATGAGAGACCCCTGCGGATTAGAGGGTGGACTCGAGAATGTCTACACTCTGAATGAGAGACCCCCAGGGAGGAGAGAGTGGGGTTGGGAATCTCTACATTCTGATACATTTTGAATGAGCGACCCGCGGGAAGGAGAGAGTGGGCTCTGGAATATCTACGTTCGGATACATTTTGAATGAGAGACCCCCGGGGAGGAGAGGGTGGTGTGAGAAACCTGAAAGTGTCTCACTTATTAGTCCCCGGGGATCTGTCATCCAGGTGGCCAGGACGTGGCCATCGCTATGGGGTCCAGTTCCTGGGGATGGACCAGTGCAGGAGGATCACCTGGGTGAGGGGTCTTCGGGGAGTGGACGTGGGACACTGAAGGGTGAGACGCGGTATCCACAGCCTCATGACACCTTTTCCCCAACCTACTCTGTAGGATATCTAGAAACTCAACCCCCCGCCCCCTTTTTTGACACACACACTTTCTCACAGACCGCTTACCATGACAGACAAGGGACTAACAGCCATATACCTGACATGTCCCAACACAAGAGTCAGGCAGAGTCAGGCAATTGCCGCTAATTACACACACACCTGACTGCCCTTTCCCTTCCCCATAGGGATAAAAGGCAGAGCACGAGAACACACTCTAGGCAAGGCCAAAAGCATGAGGAAGCAGCGATTCCAAGACGGCAGTTCAAAAGAAGGAGAAAGGCGGTGAGACCTGAAAGGACGTCAATGAGGGAGTTGCCTTTGCCCTTTTCATCCCAGACCCACAAAGCCTCTGACAAAAGAAATATAAGACTGGAATTGCAGCTGGCGAATGGTGTGACGGATGTCAGCGGTACATGGAACCCTCCTGCACTGATTGCCAAGGCGGGGAGACGAGGTTGCCATTGTGGTACCGTCCTTGACTCCAGCGGCAAAAGAAACACCAACGAGTTCAGCACAGCCGGTGAGTCGGATGAACCGGATAGGGGACCGGACTGTGCTAGGCGAAAGGTTGCAGTGGCAACATTAAGAAGATTAAAACTACAAAGCTCTTTTGTGATCGAACTTGGTACCAGTGATAGAATGGTCCGGCGTCAAGTAGGCACTCGTTCGGAGGCCTCTGGCTGTTACCACCAGTCCTGAACAAAGAGACTGTGTTGAACGGAAAAGGTATAGAAACAACAAGTACCAAGACGCCATAGGGAAGGCCGACGTGAGGTGTCATGGTGGTCATACAAGTGTCCAGCCAAACCCCTTGTACAATCGAAAGTCCTTGACACGTTGATAAATGTTTAAGTATCCGAGGGAACAGGCGTTTGCGCCCGACTGAGGGAAACGCTGTAGCAAACCTGTGGGTGTGTGAAACCCGCACTTGTCAGACACTAAGAGCGACCCAGCGAGACATGATTGCCCTTCAGAAGTCTCTGTGAGTGAAGTTGGCAAGTGCTTTGGAATGTCTGAGCCCAGATGAGGGGGACCTAAACTAGCTCGATGTTTAAAAAGACATTGAGACTCTCTGATATTACAGGTAAAGAGATTTCGATTGAAAATGCAGCAGATTGTGATGACAAACGTGAACCCGACTGAGGGATGTCCACAGTGAGTGGTTGGTCTGAGCCCGACTGAGGGAGGCTAACATTGTGAGAAGGATCGGAGCCCGGCTGAGGGGGATGCACAGGTGAAGAGTAATCGCACGACGTAAAGAGAAATAGAAGGAACTTTTATTTTGTCATTTTGTGATACATCAGGCTCTCTGAAGCCAGAGACTTTGCATGAAAGATTCTCGGATACAGACGGTCCTGATATAAAAAGAAAAGAAACTGTAACCTTGTGCTGGAGAAGCGCAGGAGTGTGCTGTGCTCACGAGTCCCGTCTTGCCCCATGCTAGAAAACGTGGGAAAGAGAGACCCCGGCAATAACATCCTGACTTATCATTTTGTGAACACTTTTCTTTCTTGTGAACATTATCCCACACATATTTTGTAACATAGCAGTAAGGATTGGCAATAGGTTTCTTGGTATAGGCCTTTTTTATTTGATTAGACTCCACTTGGACAGTATTATCATTATTTGATGGTCATAGCTTGCTCCCATCTTAGATTTAGGTTTAGATAAGGCATTTATCTCACCCATTGTACAGTTTAATAAACACCCTTGAACTGTGATCACTTTTGTCTTTCTTGCTTTGATGCCATGCCTTTCTTTCAGTGGGCACAGGGATCTCTACATTCTGATACATTCTGAATGACAGACCACCTGGGAGGAGAGGATGGGCTCGGGAATCTCTACATTCTCATACATTCTGGATGAGAGACCCCCGTAGAGGAGAGGGTGGGCTCAGGAATCTCTACATGATACATTCTGAATGGGAGATGCCCGGGGAGGAGAGGGTGGGCTCAGGAATTTCTACATGATACATTCTGAATGGGAGATGCCCGGGGAGGAGCGGGAAGGCTCGGGGATATCCACATTCTGATAGAATTGGGAGGTAAAGGAAGGATTGCCCCCTTTTGTATTGCTTCACTGTCATATCTTTATGTTTAAATACTAATGGCGAGATTTGGGGGGAGTCGACGTTTTTGTAAATTAAGTGTAAGTATATGAGGTCGAGATTTAGGCAAGTGATCATTTCAATACGACTTTTAGGGCAGGTGAGATTTTAGTAGGTGATTAAAAGACAGATCACTTTTTGACATATTTTTCATTGTATTTGTTTACTGCCTATTTTTCACTGAGGTGGAGGTTGGCGGGCTCGGGGAACAGGGATATTAATGGGCCTCCACCCATCTTTTACAGAAAGAAACAGTGAAAATGAAATCAGTGATGAAATATGCCCGGTAAAAACACATGGAACCCACAGGGGTGGAATTAAACTTCACAATTCCTGGGATGAGAGCGGTTCTTTTAAAGATACCTCTCTCTTCCAAGTCATTCCCAGGAAAAAACTGCCAGGGACATTTTCATGGACACTAACAGGGAGAGCTTACTTCCAATTAACTATCTGAAGCGACAGGGAAAGTCTTAAGGGGCCACTAGATAACTTAGTGGCCTGCAGAGGGCTATTTGTTAGAACCTCTGGCCCATAGAAAGTGCTGTTAATAACAGTGGTACTGGAAGTAGTGTCTCTGATTCCAGTGGTAGGCTGGCTGTGCACTATAATGGAATGGACATACTAAGTTTCTGGGGCTTGACCCTCCCACATTAAGCAAAGCTGAAGACATCTCTGGGGTGTCTCCACAAGGGCAGGTCTCCCAGTGACCAGAGGCCATGCTTTAGGCACTCTGCTCATCAGGCTTTTTAGGGCAGCTAGGCTGACCTCTGGGGTGGACAGTTTTTCCACAGTCCCAGCAGGTGCTGGGGAGTCTGGGAATTACTGAGGAACCACCACTCACCTTTGAGTTAGTGGTGCCATCCTTCTTTTTGGACCCAGCCACAAGGGGTTACCCACTTCTACTTTGAGGCCCTTTAAGAAGGGAGAATGTTGGCCTGCCTTACCTGTCCCCTGATCACTGTGGTTAACTCTGTGAGAGACCCACAAGTCAGCCATCTTTGCTAGTTCCCTTGGATCGCTGATAATGGAATTAGCTAAGTGCTAATGCAAGTCAGGGAAGCAAGCATACAGGGGGTATATAGGGTTATACAGAAGGCGGGCCCTGCACTGTGAGCTTAGAGAGAGAGAGTGAGAGGCTTGCAAGGGGTAATGTAAAACCCACAGTCTCTATTTTTAAATCACACATAGAAATGCTAAAACTCCCAGAAGTTTAGATGGAGCCGGGGTCTGTAGTGTGTAATAAATGTGAGGAACAGAGGACATCCACCGGGATAAAAGTGAGTCCACATTGTGGGCACATCAAGGCAAGAGGAGACGTACCTGCTCAAGACACTCTTCACATCCTAGGGAGAGAAAGAGAAAGAGGACAAGATAAATAGTCATCCTACATTGTTCTAAACATTGATTTCCATTTTACAGAGACCCTGAACTGTGATTCAAGGAAGAGTTAGGCCGCTGCATTATCGAGTCTAGGAATCAGTTGAGCCTTCTGCGAGGTTTCTGGTCAGACAAAATTTGTGCTGGGAACTAGAGCCACTGAACTAAAGGTGGGGGGAGTAACATTCAGCTCAGACAAGTGGCCCAGAACCTGACATTACTGGGATATTTGAGGTTGCACTTAGATGTAGTGACTGTCATACAAACAAGGCATTAACTGCGATTAGATGGCATCACTGAGAGGTCCTGAGGTCGCACTTTGCATCTGCAGAACCTACACAAATGGGAATGAACATGACATACAGTGGATTTACAGGCATGCCAGGCACTAACTGGCATTAGAGGAGTTTGAAGCTGCACTTTGCATATGATGGCAACAACTGCACAAATGTGAAACTGCACATACGGCACTCAGCATTAGAGGGCATTTGGACTAGACTAGCTGTCATAATGCAGCATTCGCTGACCTAGCGATCTCTCTCTCTCTGCGCGCTGTCTCGCTGACAATTTCTCCCTAGATCCATGGTATGGTACAGGCTTTCTCTCCCTCTCTCTCGCTCTCTCTCTCTCCCCATCAGTGCCGTCTGTTTTTCTCTCACCCCATTCCCCATCGCTCTTGCTCGCTCTGTGTCTCTCTCTCTGCCTCCCCCTATAATTCCATCTCTCTTTCTCCTGGCTCTATCGCTGTAGCTTGCTCTATGTCCTTTGCCAGCTCTGTGGGTGTGCCGCTCTCTTTCTCTTACTCTCTCTCTCTTCTCTCTCTCTTATCTCTCTCTTCTCTCTCTCTCCAGCTCTGTGGTTGTGCCACTCTCTGCAGGGTGGTGTGTCAATGGGTGAGAGCAGTCTTTCATGCTGTCCCTCTCTCTCAGAGGTGTATTGTGAAGTGCACTCTCTTGGTTCTCTCTGTCTGGACAGTGTGGTGTGCTCACTGACAAGACAAGAGTTGCAGCCAGATATTTGTCAATTGAGCGAAGGTGCCACGGCATTTCACCCCATTCTGCCCTGCAGGGTAGGAGCAACAGGTGAGACACCATCTCATTTCAGAATATCCCTTCATAATAGTAGAACAAGCATTAATAAAATATAGTGCCTTGAAGGGGATAAGCAAGTGATGTTCCTATATTGTATTCTGTTAGGATATGGCATACATTACTTAATGTAATCGTATTTCTGATGCTTGTACCTGCTTAGATTCACATGCTATGCATAGTCTGACATCTAGTGGTAGTTGCATGACTTGTTTTCGAAATTCGAAACGGGACGTCGACTGGGCGTGTCTGTAAGAATATCCCTTGTGTGACATGTACTGTACCCATGGACGGGTATGCCCAGACGTGGGTCCCGTGCCTGCTGGGCCTAGAGACCCAGGCTACTCCTCACTGATGAGGCCTAACAAGGCCGAAACATGTTTGGGGATGCTTGTGGTCTCGTGCAGAAGGGATGTGACCTAGCAGTTCGGGCTGGACTGCCCCTTTTGGGGTGGGACCAAGCCTGATTTGCATATGGTCTTTCCCCTTCTGTAATGGCTTGGCAGGTGAAGAACGATGGTCTGGAGGGTTGCCCAGAGCAATGCCAGTGGTTAAGATTCATTCAAAACCTTCCAGCCATCACCTCTTTGTTTTCACTTCCACTTCTGCCTGGGTCACTTTATACCAGGAATTCCACTTCCACTTCTGCCCGGGTCACTTTTTACCAGGACTTCCACTTCCACCTCTGCCTGGGACACTTTATACCAGGACTTCCACTTCCACCTCTGTCTGGGTCACCTTATACCAGGACTTCCACTTCTGCCTGGGTCACTTTATACCAGGATTTCCCCTTCGACTTCTGCCTGGGTCACTTTATACCAGGACTTCCACTTCCACTTCTGCCTGGGTCACTTTATACCAGGACCTCCACTTCCAATCTATCCTATGTTTTAGGATGCTCCGAGGTCCCAACTCCCCCACCCCCTCCTTTTTACAAAAACACTGGACAGAGGGTGACTGACAGTAACAACATCCACTTACACACATCATACTGGACCTGTCCCGCTAATCGGGTCAGGCAAAAATTCAGGCACTCGATGCCAAGTGCATACACCTGATACCTATTAGCTCTCCTCACATGAATAAAAGGGAGCACCCAAAGGCACACTCTGAGCAAGGCAGAACACGAGTATGAGCAGGGCTTCTGGGAAGAAGGCAAGCCTACTGGAGCAGAACGACAGATCGAGGGACGGAAGCAGCGGGTCAGAAACCCCAAGAGTTCCTTACCAGAGGTTGTTGCCTCCGACAGGCCGCGGACAACACGTGCAGAAGGCCAGATCCCACAAGTGAAGATTGCATTGTGTTCAGAGCCTGCCGGAGACCCTCTCAGAAGAGACGCTCACAGCCGGTGACTTCGGAAAGCGATCTGAAAGACCGGTGTGTGTTAAGAGGTTTTTGAAGTGGACACATTTACCGCAAGTGGAGGCTGCGCGCGTGTGAATGAAACGCAAGGAAAGGCAGACCTCTGAATGAACTTTAAAGTGAACAAGTAGCTGCGAAGACAGCGATACTAAGGAACGGAGTGGTCTGGTGAAAGGAAGTAGCCCACTCGAAGGTCTCTGTTACAAGTGAACTGTTTGAAACATAAGCGTATAATCAGCAAAAGTGAAATAAAGAAGAGAACTCCCAGAGAAAGGGGGGAAAGTGAAAGTTGAACTGTGAACATTTAGTCAAAGTGGTCCTGCGAAGGTCATAGTTAAATCCATCGCACAATCGAAAGTCTTCGACTTGCTTGAATTGAAGAGACATTCTGAAAAGGAGTCCGAGCCCGACAGAGGGTGACCCGAAGTGAGACAAGCTTGGGGAAGGGAACCCCATTGCTTGTTTGTGTGGAACTATATTCTGGAAAGGGGTCTGAGCCCGACAGAGGGTGACCCGAAGTGAGACAAGCTTGGGGAAGGGAGCTTCCTTGCTTGTTCGCGTTGAATTACATATGTTGAGGGGTCCGAGCCCGACAGAGGGAGACCCAAAGTGAGACAAGCTTGGGGAAAGGAGCCTCTTACTTCTTTGTGTTAATCTTTATTTTTTGTGTGTTCTGAGCCCGGCAGAGGGGGACCTTCGGGAACTGTTTTTGATGAAATCTTGTTTTGAAGCCAATGAAAAGAGACTTAAACGTGGAAGGCCAGGCGGGCCTCGATCGACGTGGTGAACTGTTTATTGTGATAGAAGCTGAGCCAGAGTGTGTCATCCTGCCTACAGGGACAGCCTTATTCCATGAGGTTTAACATGGGGAGGAGAGCTCGTTCAACCACACTTACTTATTTCAACATTGATTTTCCTTTCGCATACATTTCTTCTTTTTACACTTTTGTACAAAGAATAGGGCAGGCATTAGGTTTTGTTAACATAGGCCATTTTGATTTGACAGACTCCACTAGGACTGCGTTATTAATTATTTGATGGCCGAGACGACTCCCATCTTAGTTATAGGGCAGACTAGGAGTTTCTCCAACCCCAACCATTTCAATAAAGGTTTTACAAATTGTACCCATTGTGTCAGTGCCATACTTGTGATACCATGTCTCCCCTACAGCAAGCAATGTCTCTCTTCTGAACATCAACTTTCATATAGGGCCACTTTTCAACCACTCTTGTCTTTTTGTTAAGGCACAAGCCAAGTACTTTCAATTCAACCTCTATTGGCTTTGACAATGTTAGTTATGACTAGTTGCTGTTCCGTTCACACCATAGTCATTCATTTACAAGCTCTACCTTTAAAGATGTTATATTAGCCTCTTTTCCTCTGGTAGCAACAGTTATTCTCAAAGAAACCTTTACTTTAGCTTATTTTGGGTGAGGGCAAAGCTTATCCAACTCTTGGCTTATTGTAATGCTTGTTTTCTTTGGGTCGCAATATTGAGGTTTAACACTCGGTTTCACAGGATACAATGTTATTGTGACTTTACTCAGGTTTGGTCTTTGTGTTAAAATCACTTTTAGGCACACGCAACTATTATTAACTTTGTTAAAGCAGTCTTTTATAATGTTCAACATCTCCTTCGACAGCGTATTCGTCTATACGCGAGTGCTACAATTGTTGCACTCCATTGTCTGACACAATCCGGTCAGCTTCAGTCAATTTTACTCCCTCGCAAGTGAAAGCAACTGGTTACAGTTGCCTGCTTGACAATGCCTGAAGGCTTAAGAACGCGCACAAACACTCACCGGCTTCTCGGCCCCTGTCACTGGCTGCTGGACTTCTACTACAGTGGTTTTCTCGTCCAGGCACACTTCCCTCAGCAAGCTGCCTTCGGTCCCACCACAGAGGCACAAAGTTCGGCTCAGCATGACCCCCTGGAGCACGCCAGCCTCCAGGCAGGGTCTGCTGCATGCTTCTTGCTGCGAAATCTCTCAAATCAGGTTAACAAGGGGGAAAGCTTTCAAATCTTAAGCTTCCCGCTGTGCAACCTCTGCAATCCAGGCTTTGGGGGGAAAGGACCAACTCAGGGATAGTAACTGAAAAAATCCTGGTGTCCTTTATTTCCTCACACTTCTGTGGATTCTGCCAGCAACGTGCTTTCCTCTGCCACTTTCTACTGCCCCAGCTGCTTCTGCTGCAGCTACAACTGCTACTGCCCCTCCAGCCACAACCACGACTAATGGCCTGCACAAGAGGGAGCTTTTTAAGCCTCTCAGCCTCTCTCGGGTGTGCTGTTACGCCTAATTGCCTGCCCTTCAGGTCTGCATTGCTCTTCAGCCCATTTCTTCATCCAAGTACTCTTGGGATTATGGGACTTGGAGTCCCAAACAGCAAAGTTAGTTCTAAATGGTGATTTTCTATTTTTGACTTTAGAACTATTTTGCTTATATATTTTTACAAATGCTTCATCCTGTTTCTTCACAAAAGGGAAAGGCAGTTCATGTAGGCCACCATTTAGAGGTTTCCTTTCTCTGTACCTTTGGGAGAAGGTTTTTTTGTTAGTTACTCCCTGTCCTGCTGCTGATACCTCTGTTCTATCTCTGGGATCAGGCCCCTGCGGGTGGATTGCTGCTCTAGTTCTATAGGTTTCTGATCCCCTCTCACCTGCAGTAGATCCACGTCCTGCTGCTGGCACTTCCTCTCCAGCTCTGTGATCAGGTCCCTGTGGGTTCGTTGCTGCTTCTCCAGTCGGGTCAGTTTCACCGGAATCTTCTTCATCTTCTCCTTTTGCTCCTTCTCCAGTCTGCTGAGCAGCTGCTGTTTCTCCTTCTCCAGAAACTGCTTCAGATGCTCAAATGTACTAAGGATTCTCTCTCTCTGCTTCATAATGTTTCCCTTAAAAATAGATTTAAACAAACAATAAACACATATTATATGTCTGATTATTATATTAACTATCATAACATATTTTACATATAACACCTGTAGTGGTTCCCTCTCAATAACTCTTAAAATCATAAACCTAACACACATGAGCTACTAATTGGCAATGATTATTTTTTTAAACCAGTTTTTATTACGTTTTTTCCATATTCCAACATTATTCCTCATATCCTTGTTCAAATACACATTCTTTTTAGTGTTGACCATTCGTCCTATCCCATTCCTCCTTACTCTCCCTCATTTTACCCCCTCCTTCCCTTGCCCTCTATCCCCTGCCTCCCCCCTCTTGTAGTATCTTGTACCGATGTGCCCCTTCTCTGAGGCATCCATGTCCCATTTCCCCCATATCTTCGGACACTTCCTCATGCCCCGCCCCTATTCCTGTACGTGATCTGCTCCATTCTGATGCAATGGTCCATTCCAATCTCTCAGTTTCCCAAAGTGGGCATTTCCTAGGTCTCCCATTTTGCCACTAGGTCCCTTTTTACCACCATCAATGGTATGTGTATTAGTGTCTCTTCCCCTCTACTTCCTTCAATCTCCCCTCTTATATGCTTATATGCAGTAACATCATTTTAGGAATGTTCCTACTTCCCTTCTACTTTTGAGACACCGGCCATGCGTTACTCTACCCCTGTTAAGCAGTCTATCTCTGGAATGGTACACTCTGTGCAGAATGTTGTATTGTATGAGCCTCATCTTGGGTGATACATTAACCTCTCTTGTAGCCACTAGCGCTTCTATCTATTTTTCCTCCTCTATTGTTCCAGGGTCTCTTTCCCATCTCCCTTTCAGGTGTGACATGGGGGAGGGGGTGTTTTTATTTATGACTTGATATAGTGTGGTTATCCCTTTCCCCTCTATTTTATCCCTGAATAGATTAATCTCCGGGGGATGGGGAGTGTTCGGGGGAAGTCCAATTCCCCTTCAAATTGAGCTTGTACAGTGTGTTTTAGTCTCGTGTTTGGGAAGAATTCTTCCGGGTCCCAGTCCATATTTTTGTTCCTGCATTGTTCGGCATGGGTTATCTCTTTGTTATCCAATACATCTCCCAGTCTGCATATTTCCTTTTCCACCCAACGTGGCTGCCTCCCTAGCTTTTGTATCTCTTTAATATTGGGATTTACCCACAGTGGGGACATTCTGGTAGCTTTCCCCTTCCATCCCATAGCGTGTGTGACTTCCTTCCTGATCTGCACCAATCTCGGTCCTGCTGGGGGGAGAGTACCCTCTTTAAGGGGGTTCAGCCTTCCATTCCAGTTTCAGTCTCGTGTGAGCTAGATTTCCCCCTCCAAATACCCACTCATTTGCTACCAGCAGATGGGCCGCCCAGTAGTATTTCCATATATCCGGCAGTCCTACCCCTCTGTCACATACCACTTTTGAGAGCATCCGCAGGGCTATGCGTGGATTCTTGTCACCCCATAATAGTCCTCTAATTATAGCTTCGATCCTTGTGAACTGTGCCTTGGGTATTTTCACCAAAGTGTTCTGCAAGACATATAGCAGTCTAGGCAGTGCCATCATTTTTAATAAATTGACCCTTCCGAGCAGTGTTATAGGTAGGTTAGCCCAATGTTCAGCATCTTCTTGTAGTCTGCGACTTATTGGTTCTAGATTATTTTTAAGAAACAAATGTTCATTCTTTTGCACTGTTATACCCAGATACTTAAATCCCCCTTGCTCCACCCGGAGGGGGCATTCCTCAGGGACTGCATCTTTCCCCCCTGTACTAGTATTTTGACTGATTCTCCCAGTTAACTCTCAAGACCGCAGTAAATTCCGAACTCCCGTATGGTATCCATTACCCTCTGGCCCGTTCTTCTGCGATCCCCTAGATATATCAAACGATCGTCTGCATATAGAGAGATTCTATCTTCCCAGTTCCTGAGCCATCGGAACCCTTGTATTGTTGGATCCGCTCTAATGCGCTCGGCTAGTGGTTCGATCGCTATGAGGAATAGCAGCAGCGACAGTGGACATCCTTGTCTCATGCCCCTCTGGAGCGGGAAGATACGGGATATGTGCCCATTCCCTCTAACTTTCGCGAGTAATTGTGCATTTAGTAGTTTCTTCTATCTTATGAAGTTGGGGCCCAGGCCTACCTTTTCCATTGCCGCTCACAGGAATTCCCGTTGCACCAAACCAAAGACCTTCTCTAGTGCCATTATTGCGTGGGGACCCTCTAATGAGTCAGTAATACTAAAGTGTTATGTGCCCTTCTCAGGTTCATCCTTTTGCTCTTCCTGGAACAAAACCACATTGACCTGAGTTCATTAGCTTGCTTATTACCCCTACTAGCCTTGTTGCTAGTATCTTGGCTAGGACTTTTGCCTCTCCATTCAGCAAAGATATGGGATGGTACAAGGCACATTTATCGGTGGGTTTACCTTTTTTGTGTATTAATACTATTGTAGTCGTTCTCACGTCAGAGTGTGCCTTGTGCACAGCTTTCCATGAACATGTCCCACATTGGCTTGACCACCTTGTCTCCGATTCATTTCCAAAATTCAGTCGGGATTCCATTTGGTCCTGGGGTTTCACGTAATTTAAGCTCTTACTTGCCTCTTGTACTTCCTCCATCGTTATCTCAATATCCATTACTTGTCGCGTTTGTTCAGCTACCTGTGGCAGGTTTAACCCATCTAAGTATCTCCCAATTTCGATCCCTGTAGGCCCTGGGACCGCACTGTATAGCCCCTGGTAAAAATGTGCGAAGTCGTCTACTATTTTTTCCCCTTCCGTGTAGATTGTTCCCTCCTCATTACTGATGCCCCTAACCCATCTGGACTCCTCCTCCCTTTTCTCCAATCATGCAAGCATCCTTCCACATTTGGACCCGAGTTCATACACTCTGGCTTTCATGGCCCAGCATGCCTTTTTTGCCTCATCTGTCACCACTTCTTTGTATTGCCATGCAACTTTTACATCTCTATTTTAGATTCTATTGCTTGTTCGTCTACGTGCCTCTATTCTGTCCTAGCCACCTCTTCTTCTAGTGTCTCCAGCTTTTCCTTTCTTTCTCTCCAATATCGCCTTATTGCCACCTCTGCCCTTCCTCTATTTACCTTTTTATACTTCCCAAAGTGTGCAGCCATTCTTCACTGTGCCCTCATTCAATTCAAAGTATGTCTCTGTACAGTCTTTCATCTCCTCCCGTATTGTCTCGATCCCTAGATGGTATGTTTTCAGTCTCCATTCCCCTTCAGTTCCTCCCCTCTTATCGTAATATAGAGCGGGGCATAATCCAATATGCCTCTTGTCAGGTATTCCGCTTCTATTACCCTCCCGGTGATGGTACATTGAACCAAAAAGTAGTCTACGTGAGACATTGAGTCGTGTGCTGAGGAATAGTACGAGAATTGTCTTTTACCGGAGTGTAACCCTCTCCAGACATCCCGTAATCCTGTTGCCTCCAAAAAGGTCACCAGCTTGGTGCGCGTCTACCCCCCGGGCGTTTCCCCCATCTGAGGACATCTATTCGCCCGTGAAGGACGTCAGTAAAGTCACCTCTCACTATGGTTACATTTGCACCATGTGTTGCCAGCATCGCCTGTATTTTGTTAATTAAGTCTGGTTTTAATGGTGGAGGTGCGTACACGTTCAGTATGGTAATTGCTTCCCCCCTTAATTCCCCCGGTCACTACCAAATATGGTCCTTCCCTTCTCTCTCTCCACTTGACCAACTGGAATGGAATGCTATGACTGATGTGGACTGCCACCCCGCTGGATCCTCTTGTAGTATCCTTCATGTTCCACCAACGTGTATTGACCGCTGCCCAGAAACCTACACTCTGAGCCATCAACTGCGTTTCCTGCAATAGTAATATGCAGGCTTTCTGCCTCATCAAATAGTTTGTCACCAGCCCCTCTCTTAATCTCATCATTTCGGCATTTCACAATCCTACATTCTCCTTGCATCGTTCCGTGTAGTGTCATTTGCCTCTGTGTTGTACTTTCCCAGGTGTGAGATCCCTTGCCTTGTTAAGTCAAGATGTATACCGAACTGCATTTGTGCATGTCTAACTACCCATATTCTCTCGCTCCCTGCCGCTTGACCTCTCGAACAAACCCAACAACACCCCCCTCCCCCACCCTATACTTCCCCCCAACTTGAAGCATCTGTTGACCCCAAAACAACTATCGCTCGTCCCAACCCTTGATAGGGGCCTCGGGATTTGCAAGGGGGGCTATGTCTGCTGGCCGCTCTACCCGAAGTCTTGAATTTTACCCACCTGAGTTTGTTGCTTATTCACTGGTGTTGCTCTCATGCTCCCCCTTCAAACTCCACCCCTCTCCTGGGACCACATCAATGTCAATTATTTGCAGTCTATCTTGCATACATGCTGTGTCCTGACTTCCAACTGCTTTTCCCTTCTCCCTGAGGGGGCCATTTCTGTTCCTGCATTTTTGTTTTGCCCCTTCTGCTTTATCCATTGCTGCGGGCCGATTGTTTATGTCCAGTCCCATGCATCAGTAGGGCGCGTGAAGAACCTAACTCCCTGAGGGGCGCAGTGTTGCTGGATAAATTGTGGCATACTTCATTTCTTTTTCCCCTAGCTACCTGTGCACTGCGTCAAAGGATTGCTGCGCGTTTTGTACCACTTTGGTGAAGTCGGGGTATATTGCAATCCTTGCCCCATTATACTCTAGAGTTCCCTTCTTTCTTGCTGCTTGTACGATTACATCTCGATCGCGGTAATTTAAAAGTTTGGCAATGATTTGTCTTGGTGGGGTGCCTCGCAGTGGCTCCTCAGTTGGTACTATGTGCCCTTTCAATTGAGAAACAATTAGAGAGCCCATGTGGGCCCATCTTTCTTCCATCTGCTGCGTCCTTTTCTACATTTTTATCATGTCTCAACGGGGTCATAACATCTTCGACAGACGATATACGCTCTTCCGCTTCTCCTACTCGCGGCGCTGACACTTATGCAGGTACCATCTCCGGAGACTGACATCCAGACCTACTGCATCTATCCTTTGCTCCAGCTGTGTCTTTGCCTCGTGTACGGCTATCAAGATTTCCTGGGTAGCCTGAGATTCTGCATTTCCCCTGTCCTCCATTGTCGACTATGTTCTTGTCTCCGGTGCTTATTGTGTTTTGGGCCCTCCTGTCCTATATGCGTCAATCTTAGACTGATGTTTGGTTTCTTGCCCTTATACTTATCCATTTTCATAATTGGGTGTAGCGTGGGTATCACTCTTTTGCCCGCTGTATAGTCTTCCAGAGAATTCCCTCCACACTCTGTCCTGCCCCGCTCCCTCTATCTCCTTTGTTGCTGTGCCTCCTGGTAATAGCGCCTTTTTCCACCCCCTCTTATGCAGGGCTTCCCACGGCTCCCAGCGCCTGACGATGGGTTGTAGTAGCTACTTGTGTTCCTTGCCGGTTGGCGCTGGGTACTGTGAGAAACCAGAGGGTGTCTCACCCGATAGTCCCCAGGGATCTCTCTCTGAGGTGGCCCGGTCACGGCCATCCCTTTTGGATCCAGAACCTGGGGGTGGGCCACTGCAGGAGGATCATCTGGGTGAGGGGTCCTTGGGGAGTGGGACGCCTGATGGCGAGACGCGATATCCCTTGCCCGCTAACACCTTTAACCCCTCCCAGCAGGTAGGATACTGGGGAACTTTAACTCCCTCCCCTTCCCTACACGAACACTGCTACACAAACTGCCCACTCTGGGAGAAAACAGACTAATACCCGAGCAATGTACCTGACCTGTCCGAATACCATGGTCAGGCAGAGTCAGGCAATTACCTTTGACAATACACACCTGACTTCAATTGAACCTCCCCACAAAGATAAAAGGCGGAGTACGAGAGCACACTTTGAGCGAGGCAAAGCACACAAAGGAGCGGTTCTTCCCAGGCAGCAACTGAGCCGATGGAGAGAGACAGCAGACCGAGAAAGGAGAACAAGGAAGGAGATACCCTTGATCTTTTTGACGAGTGATCGTTATACTCCTAGGAACTTGAAAGCAGCACGTGTAAGGCCAACAAGGGAAACCGAAGAATCCTGCATTGTGTGTCTAAGATATCCGAGGCCCGCCTGCATGAATGACTGAGTCGGGGAGGAGCAGCAGCCGCTGTGGTATCGTCCTTGGCTCCGAGATCAAAGCCGCAAACAGAGAAATCAACACAGCCGGTGAGTTGAAGGAAAATGTACGAGACCGGTCTGTGTTGAAACGAAGGTTGCAAGCAGCAACATTGTTCCCCGAAAGAGCAAACGTTGAAGCGTTTGATGAAAGACGCGGGTAAAGGCCAGACGGCTGATGAATTGTTTGAACATTTAACGTGAACTAAGATAAAAAATAGCAGAGTGGTGTGGCACCGCGTGTGTGCTCAAACAAAGGTCCCTGACTGATGTATCCCACAAAGAATCGGCAAAAGGAACTGTAATATGTAAATGTGAAAACGAAGAATAGAAATCAAATAAGAATGAATCAAAGTGGTCCTGCAAGGATATAAGTAAAATCCATTGCACAGTGGAAAGTCTTTGATTATGAATAAATGCATCAAGGTCTGAGCCCGGCTGAGTGAGACCTATTGTGAATTTATCGAACTGTGAAATAAGAAGAAAGCAAGAGTGCAAGGTCTGAGCCCGATCGAGGGAGACCTATTGTGAATCTGTGTATCAAAGGGGTCCGAGCCTGGCTGAGAGAGACCTAGGGTAAACAGTGCACCCGAGACTTTGTAAGCGTGAGACTCCTGAAGAGAAAGTAACTTTGATGTTGTGTTTTGTATCCAAGCCATTTTACGAATGAGAGACTTTATTGGGAATGAGACTTTGTCGCAGAAGGCCCTGGTTTATATCCTGACCTGCATCCTCGTGCTGGAGAAGCCAGAATCTGTGCTAAGCTCGAGTGTGCCACCTTGCCCCGTGCTGAAAACGCGGGGAAGGGAAGTTAATTGACCGGCTGTCCTGACATATTCTTTCTTGAATACTCTTTCTTTTGCATACATCATTTTCCCACACCATTTGTATATAGAAAAAAGGGATTGGCAATAGGTGTATTAGCATAGGCCCTTTTGATTTTGAAAAGACTCCACTAGGACTGTGCTATTTTTACTTTGATGGTTGTAGCCTGCTCCCATCCTTACATTTAGGGTTAAATAGGCGTTCATCCAACCCATTGAAGTTCAATAAACACCCCTGAACTGTGATCACTTGTGTCTGTCTTCACTGTTTGATATCATGCCTTCCTTACAGTACCCAAGCCCACTGTAAGTAGGGGTGTCACGGTATTAGTTTTATGATGGTACGATAACCTTCTTGCCAAATGACGGTATATCATGGTTATCGCGGTATAGCAGGTGAAGTTAACTGATCTTAACAAATATTTTCTAAAAGGTCATAAATTGACAGATTTATCATCACAAACAAAACCAGGCACCCAGGGCCAGAATTGGGCTTTTCAACATACTTTCCACTGAAATGCCTTGCTTCCACCAAACACAAACACACGTGTGGAGAGGAGGGGGTGGGGTGGAGGCCTGCTGCAACTGGCAAAGCAAACTGAAAAGCTTTTCTTAAGTGGTCATTTAGGCTTTTTGCTTCCCCACTGACTACTGGTGAAGATGAACATGGTGCCATCTTGATAACCTGCATGCCACAGATCAATGGAGGCTGACGGTAGTATACGCTTGTGCACATACACACACACGCACTTTCTTTTTGCGTTACAGCCTTTAGTTTACTTGCGGGCCAAAAGGTGTTCAGTAATCACTGACATGTTACCCTTTGGTATGGCAGCAGGGAATACCCACATAGATGAGTGAATTTCGCAGTGTGACTTATTATATGTAAATTCAATGATAGAACCAGGGAAATCCCCCATTGCCATATGTTTAGAGAACATTATCCATTATAAATATATAAACCCCAAAGCCGCCACCCCAAAGTAAACCCTTTTCCTTCTTGGCACTGTATCTATTCTTCCTATTGCTAACATATTGATTTTGTGTAAGGCACGTGTGGTTTATGGAATGGCATTAAAAACTGCTCCAACTGAAACTATTTGGCAGACGGCACATCCAACAGTGCAAAACCAAGACTGTGCAGCAATTGCTTACTGCAGCCTTTCCAAATCAGATTGAAAAGCACACTTAACGGTATGAACGGTATAACGGTATAAACAATGTGACGGTTATTATTGTTCAATTAAGTGGTTCACGGTATCTTTAACGGTATACCGTTATACCGTTACACCCCTAACTGTAAGTATGGGTGGTTGTTATTAGTAGACCCGACCCCTCATTGGTGCTAGTGTCTGGCTGCTAGTGTACTGTGTCAGCTAGCGGTATGTGGTAATCCATAGCTGGCTGTGGTTGTCGATGTGTTCCAGAGATACTGCAGTCTCTGGTTCTATAGTTCCGCTCCCAGGTGGGAATAGATGTGTTAGGAAGTCACGGACACTGACAGGAGTCGGACTCTGGGAGGGTGAGGTCCAGTTTGCTTCTGCAGGTAAACTTTCTGTTGTCACCGAGTCTCACTCCCTCAAAGCACTGTGAATGGAACTAAGCTTCAGGATTCAGGACTCTGTGATTCCAGGAGGGGTAGCTGTGGGGGTGGGTGAACTCTATCTCCCACCTCCACACAGAGGACTGTGTTGATATTCCAGCTCCAGCCTGGTTCCAGGCCCCTGTACCCCTCTCTCTGCGTCCCAACCTACCGGTCCACTACTTTCAGCCTGAGCTCCTCCTCCCAGCCATTCCGGAGCTCACTCCGTTCACTCCTCCACAGGTCCTCCCCGACCTCCAGACTTCACCCACGTGTGCCACAAGGATTCACCTCCTCATCGATTTTGTTCCGAGGTTTAGCACTGCCGTTTTTGGTGCAAATACCTTTTGGGCCCTCAATCGCGGGGCGGGCGGCACTTCTCTGCTGCTACTCCATTTTCTGTGCAACAGCACCCCCCCACCCCCAGATGGACAATGATGTATCAGCTAATGGTCAGCAGACTGACAGTAACATTCGAGTTCATAGATTGTTCCTCTAGAAATGGCCGTCAAGTTCATGCAAGGACTGGGTGAGAGTACCGGTCTAGTCATTCCACTATTATGGATCAGAATGGGTGTTAGAGGGGCACAAATACCAGAACCTCTCTCTGTCTGGTTTATCCGCGAAAAAACATCCCGCAACGAAAGGACGTCGTACCAGAATTACTTACCCTAGTGCTGGGAATTCTAGACATGATCTCTTTCTAAATTAAATCCGACAAGAAAAAGAATAGTTATTTTTGACAACATTTTTGATATAAAAAATATGTTGAATGACTTTCAGATTAAAGAACTAATGCATTTCTAATGCTTGAGATCTATAAAATTAAGAAATAATCTTTGTGCAAGGATGAAAGCCAAGATAAAGACGTGACACTAAGGTATTTTTAAATTTTAAACTTTAAGATAAGGAGCGCTGTTCTTGAGTTATCAGCATCATTCGATCATATGACATATTCTTCATAAATTCATTAAATGCTACAAAATTAATGGTAGCCCCTGTCATTTGTACACAGGGAATTTACCATTATGGGACAATGATGGAGAGGATACTAAGATAGTAATCTCACCAGGAAAGGTAATTATAATCTCCTCAGAGATACATACCACATTGAAAGTAAATAACAGTAATTTGAGATAATAACTCTCTCCCTTTTTTAAAATACTTTTGTCACCTGCAGATTTCTACAAAAAGGGTGTATGTGTGAACCCAGAATGTGAGGATAGAAGCAGAAATGTTAAAATTGTAAAAAGAAAAATCAGCCTATCCATTACAATGCTCTGTTGAACCATTTGTGTGTTTACATAGCGTTGGAAATTATATATACTCCCAATGAATGTTCTGCAACAATGAGTTGTGAACTGAAACATGTTGAGGATTCTAAGAAACAAAGTTTCCAGGATATGGGCCCATTCTTGTGGATAAGCCTTAAACATTGTGTTTGATAGTCCATCTGGACCCGTTGCTCGTGAGTTAATAGCTTTAGCTATAATCTCCAAGATGTCATCCAAGTCAAAGGAAAGTATCCACTCATGATTTGTCACCCTTTCCTTGAACATTGTCGTTACCAAAATCAAGGGTGAATAGTGCAATAAAATGGGCTACCCAGGTCTCGTCGGTGTTGGGGTTAACTTGTAAAGCCACATGTTGTGTTTTATTCATAAAGTTTAACAGAAACCAAATCTCTGCACTGTTTTTGCTGGCAATAGCTGCCAACATGTGTTCAGCATCTCTTTGGGCTAAAATGCTCCTAGAGCCTCGCTACCAATTACCCTAAGTCTAAAGTTTGTATGGTCTCTGGGGGGAATGGACCAGCAGCGGCTTCCATCATTATCGCTCCTGCTAAAATGGCTGAATCCAGATTGTCCGTAAACGTGATTAAGCGCTCACTTGTCACAGCATTCAAAGGTTCATGGAAATCCACTGTTGGGTTTGATTGTGCTGGCACAACCCCTGTCAAAGATCCACGCGCTGCCATTTGAAGGAAGTTGCGAATGTCTGAGGATGGCCGCAGTAGAATAATCGGCGGCAAGGCACTTAGCGGTGGCAGCAGAGGCATCAATGGACAGTTAATTGTAGAATCAGTTGCAAGGCGAGGTGCTTGGAGCAACTTTGCCAGCCTTGTGCACTTCAATACATAGGCATAAGACCTATTCCCTATTAATTAAGTTATATTAGGTTAACAAAATAGTTGGCCACTTACTCCTGTCTCTATACAAGGGTTGAAGTCAGAAGAGTGTTCTGTTTCAGTACGGTAAGGCCTTCGTAGGAGCTCTGCAGAAGCACCTCCCAGCCTAACAGCACTCCGAGTGCACTCTACGAGTGTGCGCATGCGGGTGTGCGCGGCCCGCACCTTTTATGCAATCCCAGGTGCTTGTAGGCAGGATTTACAGCATCCAGTAGAAAAAATAAAGTCCTTTGATAAAACAGCGATACAATGATTAAAAGCTCAGGGAGAGAAACGTCTTCTTTCTCGCAGTCTCTGAAGTGATGCAACCAAACAGCACTCTGAGTGCAGTATACAAGTGTTGGTTTCTCCTCTGCACCTGAAGGGCAGTGGGCCTGGAGGATGAGGTACCTTGGCGTGCATCCTTTGGCAGAGGGAGGTGGGGGGAAGAGGCCAGGTAGTGGGCCTGGAGGCAGCTTGGCATGTATCTTTTGGTAGATATGATGGGTTATTTATAACAGGCTTAATACCCAGAGGTTTCTAAGCCCGGACCTGGGGATCGAACCTGTGTTGCTCCGTGTCGTCTTGCTTCCAAGTCGAGCACATTGCCTCTGAGCTATCCTCCCGAGCTTGGGGGAGCTTGGGGCTTTGGCGTGCAGGGCAGTTGCCCTGAAGGCTGAGGTAGCTTGGCGTGTATCCTGTGGCAGTGTGAGCTGGAGCCGGGCGGCAGGGCAGTGGGCCTGGAGGCTGAGGTAGCTTGGTGTGTATCCTTGGCAGAGGGAGCTTTGAGATGGAGGCAGGGCAGTGGGCCTGGAGGTTGGGGTAGCTTGGTGTGTATCCTTGGGCAGAGGGGGCGGGGAGTGGACCTGGAGGTTGAGGTGGCTTGGCGTGTATCCTTTGGCAGAGGGGGTGCAGGGCAGTGGGACTGTTAGTGTAGAGTAGGCAGCACGATGACGGGGTGTGTGCTCTACTCTCTTAGTGGTGAGCGGGCACAGACAAGTGTGTGTCCTTTTTAGTTATACTCTTTTGGTGGGGGCAGGAAGCAATATTTTCTCTGGGCTCTGTCTCTCTCTCTCTGTATTTCTCCTGCTCCATACTGGAATGTGCTTCACAAATTTATGTGTTGCTTGAAACGCCATCTCTCACTGGCTCTCTTGAAAGATGAAAACATTGCTCCAAATTTTTCTGTCATGCTTTCTTAATTTGTAGCAAGTACCATGCATCCTATTTTAGTTTTTCATAAAAATATCTCTTTTATTATTTCGGTACTTACCAATCTTGTACACATCTCTCTTTACAGGGAACACATATCTAAAAAATTATTTTATACACATTCATTTGGCCAGACAGAAAAAGGTCTTCAACATAACAGTTTATACAGTAAAAATAAAACATCTTTCTTAGACACAAAATCTGGACACTGTTGAATTACAGTGTCTTTTTCCAGTTCATTTCCTTAGTTGTATAGGGCCTACCAATTTAGAGCAGTGCTGGTGGTTGCTGTATAGAAAGGTCGACACAGTGTTTTTCGGCCGTCTCGTCACTAACGGTGGTGTATTAGATAAGCAGCCTTCATCAGGACGATGATGTGATTTTCAATTACACAAACATATATGTATTGTGTCTTATTCAGTAGTGGCCTGTCCCGTTCTTTTAGCAGGTAGAAAACCCTATTATTGGGCGGAGTCCAAAAATGGAAAACAATGCGTCACCAATCTTAGGGAGGAAGACTGCAGCCACGAGTCTAAATGGTTGTGGGGATCCAGAATGCACGTCCCCGAGAATGGGAGTGAGTATCTTTTGGAGCCCGACACCTTTGTCACGCAAGCCCCTCTACCCCACTACAGGCTGTTGTCCCGAGAGCGATAGTCGCAGAACAGCAGCAGAAACAGTCGCAGGTGAAAGCAGCCCTTGAGAAGGCCAGTTGCAGGAAAGAGGGCGCGGGCAGCAGCACCAAGCAAACCCAGGCCTTCACTGTCAGAGCGCTGATGAAGAACTCTGTGGTGAGTGGTCCGCTACGTTTACCCACATCGGAGGCCACCGCCATATATGCTGTCACATTGCAGGGAAATAAGAGGTGGATGCTCTGACAGGTGAAAGTGCAGCCTCAAATGGCTTCTCTGGGTGCAGTACGCCATGTTTTGGCATGAGCCTTTTGGCGCAACACTTAGGGCGCAGAGCCCCTTTCGCAGCAGCCAGATTGGCGCAAAAACAAATTTGGTGCTGGCCTAACAAACCGGCACAGGATAACAAACTGAATACGAACTGTGGGGTTCATAAATATATATATTGCCCCCACGAGGACAAGTTGTCCACGTATTGGGCAATAATGCCATCCCTCGAGAGCAGTAATATCTCACATGTATGTACTTTAAATATCGAACATATTTTTTATATATTGGCATGGAGCTAGGCCCTTAGCCAAAATGCACTTCATCTTTGCACCTTTGCAGGGTTTGAAACTGAGATTCGATGAGAAGGAACTAAAACCAGCTCCTGGGTGTCAGGCATCACCTTGTAGGCAGGAGCACCGCAGGTGAACCAGGAGCTACCAGAGATGCTTCTTAAAATGTTTGTGCATTTTGTATGAACCATTGTGTTTGAATGTGTATTAGATGTGTTCTAATTCTTCTTTATTAACATTCTCAAATACTCAAAGTAAATGTCAGATTTACATGTTTGGAAGGTACCAGTTTGCCCAAATGTAGCTCCTGGTAGCTGTTGGTTTCAAGCTAACCAGGCCTTACTATGCTAGAAGCAGGATCTAAATAGCTTCCAGCTCCCCTCAATTTCAAACCCTGCCTTTGCATGAAAATGAAAAGCTGGAAAGAGCAATTGAGCTGAAAGCGCCTAGGTCATGCCATCCAGTTGGCAGTGATGACGTGCATTTCAGAACCTAGGGTGAGTTTTCCCGGAGAGGTTTTCGCCTGACTGTCACTCCCTCCCGTATAGGGACGAGGCGTGCAGCAGGTCACTTGCAGATCTCTCGCGAAGCAGGACATTTTGGTGCGGCTGTTCTGCTCAGCAGCCTGCATGCCAGGGCACCGCCACATTGATACGAAAGTCACTGCGCCAAAACATGCCGGTGCCTAACAGTCCCTGTGCCTGTTGGCTGTGCCCTAACGGCTGCGCCCTAACGGCCGCGCCGAAACATCCTGCTTCATCTGGGTGTGCCTTGCTGGTGGTGTGGTGTTGCTTTGTTGCCATCAAGTGGAAAAAAGTGTGAATTGATGTTACACAGACTTGTTAAGCATTATATACAGGATAATGTGAGGGTCAACCTCTGCACAGCAACGGAGGACCACTCCGTTACCAATGATAATGCCGGACACCGGTGCAGCGTGTAGACACGTCTTTATTTAACTTAATACTGAACTCCCCTTTCACCCCGGAATCCCTCCCTAGCCCTGCGTCACTTCCTTCCCCGCTTGGCCCATCGTGGCTCCTCCCCTAACCCAACAACAGCAATGGGCTGTGCTACGCTGCACAACATTACATCTCCCCCTTTTTAAACACCATAGATAAACATTTTACCCCATCTCTTCAATCAGTCGATGGGGTTTTATGCAAAATCGCTGAGGGCGTCTCTCTTGTCCTGGCGCTGCTGCCTCAGGATCATCACCGTGTCTGGCAGCCTAGTCACCTGAGTCTGAGCTATTCTGGTCAGCTTGGGTGGGGTACCACGTGTGCGTGTCTTCACCTGGGCATTTCCTGAAATGCGAGGTGTTTCATGTGATTGTCTTGCGAGACCCTCCTTGTGTCATCAGCATTGTTCCTCTCTTATGTGTTATGGCCAGCCATTCAGAGGCAAAAGCGGGATCTTCCTTCCAACCTCTAGGTTGTCGCACTACCACCTGGGCTCCCACCACTATGTTGTTTACCTTGGCTCCCCGCCTGGCATCAGCCCTGTCCTTAATTTTCTGTTTCTCCTCCCGATAACGGGCCCGGGCCGGTTATAGTGAGCTCTTGGGGAGAGTAATCGGGCCTTCTGGCAGTCGGGTACATACTGCTTTCCCAAACATGAGGTCAGCAGGACACACTCCTGTGGTGCTGGGCGCGGTGTGTCGGTACTCTCTGAGCAGCTGGTATAGGGTTTGTTCGAATGGGCTATTGTTGACGTTGGCCACCTGCAGAGATCGTTTGATGTTTGCCATGAATCGTACTGCAATTCAGTTGGCTTGTGGCCATAATGGTGTGATCCTCCTATGTTGAAAACCCATATACCTTGCAAAATTTGCAAAATCCTGACTAGTAAATGAAGGACCATTGTTGATTTGATGACTTTGGGGATTCCATCATATGTCGAGAGCATCTGATCCAGCACAGGTATGACACAGGTGGCAGATGTGGACTCAATCACCCGAAGGAGGGCGTGGTGGTCTGTGATGACTGAACACTTTTCTGTAGAGAAACAAATGAAAATACTCACAGGCCCACACAAGGGCCAGGCTCCCTTTCTCGAGCCTGCAAGTATGCCTACTTTGTGTGCATGAGGCTCCGGCTGGCATATGTCACTATGTACGAGTTGTGTGGATTATCCTGGTCCTGTTGTGTCAGAATGGCACACAGGCCGACTGGGCTGGTGTCCACGACCACCTCTGTGGTTCTGTCAGTGTGGAAATAAGCCATGTTCCTCTGCCTTCAAAATGCTATTACGGATGTTCTCAAAGGCTTCCTGGCATTCCTTTGTCCTTTGAAACGCCTGGTCACATTTCATGAGGTGTCTGAGAGGCGTACTAATGGTGGCGTAGTCCTGCAGGTATCTTGAGCAATAGCTAGAAAGCCAGAGGAACGAGCGTAGCTCAGACACATTCTGCGGTCTCGAGGCGGTGTTGAGCGCTGCTATTTTGTCATGGTCAGGTCGCATGCCTCGTTCAGAAAAGAGGTGTCAGAAAAATCTTAATGAGCCCTTGCGGAACAAGCATTTGTTTTTGATCATTGTCAGCCCCGCCACCTCAAGCGCTAAACATAGTCGGTACAGAACGGCATCATGTCCTCTGTGGATCTTCCAAAGACCAGGACGTCATCCAAGTAATTTAAGCAGTTAGGGATGTCGTATGACCTTGTGAAATTCGTCCTGAAAGATTTTGTGTGCAGATGATATTCTGACACTGAGTCGTTTATATCAGAATAGGCCCATATGTATCAAGAATGTGGTGATGTATCCCGACTCAGGGACAATTTCTAGCTGGTGATATCCCTTTGTGAGTTCTAGTTTCGAGAACACCTTTGCTCTGTGGATTAAGTGAACCATGTCTGTGATTCGAGGCACCTGATGTCTCTCTCTTTCTATCGCCTCATTTGCCCTTCTCATATCTACACATAGCCAGATGGACCCTTTGGCTGCTTTTTTGGGGACCGGCTCTATGGGGGGTTCAATGGCGTGTTGGTCCAATAGTTTCTTGAGTTCGTCCTCCACCTGTTTCTGTATGTTGACTGATATGCCCCGATAGTGTTGGGCTATCGGCTAGACGTCGGGATCTATATGAAGTTGTATTTTGCAGTTTCTGAGCTTTTGCCGAGACCTTTGAACAGTTTTGTGAATGTCCTTTCAATGTCCAAAAAGAGGTCAGGGCGCCCCTCTGCAAGAAAGAACACGGCATGATAACCTGTCCTGTGGGAATGTACCCACTCAGAATCTTCAGCCACATGTTTTACCTCACTGTACCTTTCACAAAGGAGGACTACCATTTGCATATCAGTCTTTGTCCTTCACTCTTGAGCAGTCCAGCACTGAAATGCTAGGCAATCCTCCTTTGAACAAGAGTACCAAACCAACAGCAACCCCAGACACGTGTTTCTGCTTAGTCCGGGCTCATCAGTGAGGTGGAGCTGTGCCTCTCTGAGGACAGTAAGCAAGGGGTTCACGTCTGGATAACTGTAGGTAACTTAGGGTGACCAACCCCAAGTTCCTTTTAACTTTAAAAAGAGGTCAGGGCGCCCCTCTGCATGAAAGAACACGGAATGATAACCTGTTCTGTGGGAATTAACCCACTCAGTCCGCAGCGACATGTTTTACCTCACTGTACCTTTCACAAAGGAGGAATACCATTTGCATATCAGTCTTTGTCCCGCCCACTTGAGCAGTCCAGCACTGAAATGCTAGGCAATCCTCCTTTGAACAAGAGTACCAAACCAACAGCCACCCCAGACAGGTGTTTTCAACTGGTAGGGGACGTGTACCAGCCCCATGTCTACTGTGGTCTTGAAGCTGAGGATACACCCACTGTTGGTCTCTGTCTTGAGCACATGAAGCTGGAGGCGTGCTGCATGTGCTTTGCATGAGCAGACTGCTGAAATTACTCCTCTGCATGGCAGGGGTGTTGTGGACCCATACAGGTAGATGTCTATGGTCGACGGTTAGCTTTGGGGCTGTGGGAGCCTGTTGTATGCCTCCACACTTAGGATGTTTACCATCGTCGATGAGGAACTCAGCAGGGATGTCATTAATGTGCATGATCAGTGTTGGGCTATGCTCCTTAGCCACATCATTGTTCAGTGTCCATATGTAGCCCTTTTTCCTCTGATCGTCTTTGGACGATAGAGAGTCACTGCTTGGCGCGGATCGTACTTTGATGTATCGAACATGTCGCCTGGAGCGCCACTGTCTGTGTCCGTCAGATGCTGGTTGACTGCAGGGGTATGATCTGGTGCTCTTGAGGTCATCCAGCCTGTATCTTCTTGTCTCACTTCCAGTCCCGGCCTCGTGTGAGCTTGCCTGCGTGGCTCTCCACCTCTCTTACTATGGAATGGCATCCACAGCAGGTCTCTATGCTATTGTTCCATTATCTGTAACTTTCGGGTGACCCCTTATATCTCTGACCCCCATTTATGCTTTTTGCTACTTTCATAGGATGCCCCATGTCGGCTTTCCAGCTCATCCACCTGGCTGTGGATGTCTAATCTCTCCCGCCTCCAGCACTTCTCAGTGGATGTCTTGTATCTCTCCCCTCCAGCTCTGCTCCCCGTACTCTCTGGGGATGTCTCGTATCCCTCCCCTCCAGCTCTGCTCCCCGTACTCTCAGGGGTTGTCTCATATCTCTGCCCTCCAGCCCTGCTCCCCGTACTCTCAGGGGATGTCTCGTATCTCTCCCCTCCGGCTCTGCTCTCTTCTGCTTCCTCTCCTTGAATCAGCTGTTCTGCGCGCTCTGCACATTTGCGGTCCCTACTTCAGCTGAATCTGTGTTTCTCCCAAAGGTAAGCCACTGGGGCTGACATCTCCAGCATTGGCCCCAATATCATGCCAATAATTTCATTCTGTGTGCGAGCGCTACTGTTTCTGAATTGTTTGCCGTGGATGGAATGCTCTGCATAATTGAAGTGCTTTGTTCACTATGGTCACGGAATGCCGTTTGACCGTTTAGCACTTGTTTTTTTAACCTGGTGCCTGACAATTCAAGGGCACCTCTGTTTCATCCCATATGGCCCTGTGGCACTCGGCCACATCCAAGATGGCGGCTCGCTTACTGCATTGAATCCTGCTGCATTGACTTCCTTCAGCGAGCCCGCCCCATTGGCTACTTCGTTTTCTTCTTCAACCATTGGGTGCACCAGCAGTGCGGAGCCGGCCCTTCCTTAAAGGCCTGCATCTAAGGCCCCTGTCTCCTTCATGTCCACTACCAGAATGCTACTTGATGTATTTTCTTGTCACCCCTGCATTCAAACTTCCTTGACGCCACAACCTCACTCTACCTTGAAATCTGGACTTCCATAACACTTCCTCCATAACTATTGGTACATTCCCTACTCTTGGCACGTTTCTACCCCCTTGTGCCTCAGTCCCCCTCTCTGCTTGTCCCCCATGTTTGCACCTCTGATTACACTGCATGTTCACACCCACTTCTAACTTCTGTATCTGGGTGCTTTCCAAATTTTGCTGTGTTTTCATGTATTTAGCTTAATTCAGATTTGGCTGTGTTTTCATGCATTTAGCTAAATTCAGATTTGGCTGTGTTTTCATGCATTTAGCTTAATTCAAATGTAGCTGTGTTTTCATGCATTTAGCTTAATTCAGATTTGGCTGTGTTTTCATGCATTTAGCATAATTCAAATCTGGCAGTGTTTTCATTCAGTTGGCTTAGTTGCAATCCTCTTTTTTGCCTATCCTTACCTCTCTTTCTATCCTTTTTCTCTAACTCCCCCTTCGTTGCCTGTATGCTTGCCTGTTGTATCTCGCCCCCCCGTTTGCTTAGATGTCTGCTTAATTAAATCCCTCTTCTTGCTGTCCCCTCATTTCTCCTCTCCCCCCTCCCTTCACTGTATCCTTAGCACTTACTATCAGAAATGTCGTCGAACTGTATGATAGCAGCTTGTTTGTCTCCTCCCCCCTCACTTGTTTTTTCCTCCCTCTCCCCCTCCAGCCTATCTGAATTGTCGTCAGGCTAAGTAGGATAGTTGCTTGTTTTGTTCACCTTCTCCCTGTTTCCCCTCCCCCCACCTCTTGTTAAATTCTGGCACTACCAAAATTGTCATCAGGCTTAGTAAGGTAGCCGCTTGTCTGTCTCATTCTCCTTCCCACCCCCCCAGCCCCCTTATCACTGTCAAAAGCTCTTGCACTATCTGAAATGTCGCCAGGCCGAGTATGATAGTTAATTTCACATTCTTAATGTATCAAGGTCTTATAAGAATGTCACTGTATTCTCCCTTGTTCCCTCCCTGCCTTGAAGCGCTTTGAAACACATTGTGTATAGGCGCTATATAAATAAACAATCAATTCAATTCAATACTCTCAGGGGATGTCTCCTATCTCACCCATTCAACACTGCTCCCTGTACTCTCAGGGGATGTCTCGCAATCTCACCCACCCAGCACTGCTCCATGGACTCTCGAAGGCTCCCTTGAGCCTCTCTGCCCTGAGCCGCTCTACACATATATGAAGCCATTGCTCTCACCTCAAGCTCGGATGCTTTCCTGCTTTCTTCCTCTACCCACTCCTGCAGGCCCTTCAGCTCTTGTTTCAGATGCTCCATGTGGCTGTAAAGTTTATCCTACAAGAATAAAACCAGTTTGTTAGTCAAAAGATTTCCTGTAAATAAATAATCTACACAGACAACAAGACAGAAGGGTCCCAGGACAGCCTCGCTCTTTCCCTACACCTGTATATAGTCTATGAAGAAAGCCCCCTGTATTTTCTCTTAAGCACACTTACAGTCTACAATGTATGCTCCCTCAGACTGCCTGCTGCTCCCATAGGCTAATGGACAGTCTATAAAGAATGCTCCCTCAGGCTCCCAACTGCTCCCATAGGCTAATGGACAGACTATAAAGAATTCTCCCTCAGACTCCTAGCTTGCTTCTCCCACAGGTTAATGTATAGTCTATAACAGAGGTCTTCAAACTGTGGGGCGCGGCCCCATCCCAGAGGGGTGGCGGGGGGAGGGGGTGGCAAGAGCCCAGCATGAAATGTAAAAAAAACAACTAAAAAAAATATATATATTTTTTTTTAGATTGGAGGAAATGGGCAGGGGCGGCTCACATGGTCGGACTGGACAATAAAACTGTCTCAGGCACCAATGAAAAAGCAGCCCGCAGTTGCAAATGGATATTCATTCCTTTAGTCACAGACTGTTTGAATAGTACCCAAGGGGGTGTTTTTTGTTAAGCAAATTGTGATATTTAAAGAATTTTCATTCAGCAACAATGGTCAAAACTACCAGCTGCATAGAGAAGTAACTCATCAAGCTGGCCCACATTGGCCAAAAAAAGCGCCGTTTTGACTGGCTTACACTAGCATTTTGCATTTTTGGTACGGGCATTGCCCTATTGCCCTATAGGCCAGTACGAACCTGGCGGCTCATCCATAATGGGCGAAGGGGCGTCCACCCAGTGGCCCCCCCACCCATTTTGGAGGAGCCGAGGAGCCAGCCCAGTGAAACACTGAGCACTCCCTCGGCTGCTTTTTACAGCTGAGGGAGTGCTCCTGGGCTGGCTGAACTGTTTTCCTTTGACAGTTCAGTTCCCCAGCCATACATGCTCACTGAGCCATGCAAGGCTGGAGGCGTTTTGCTTTGCAAGCCTTCCATAGCTCATTGGAAATACTGGCTAGGGCACAGCATGTCTGTATGTGAGAGGAGGAGCTCCTGCGCCACCTCACACATACGGACAGAGCAAACTGGAGCAGGGCATTTCAGCACCCACGTGCAGGCCCCTGTAGAAGGTACGTTTATGTTCATTTATTTTTTATTTAAATATTTGTATGGATGCGTGCATGCTTGTGTTATGATTGAGTGTATGGTGATGGGTGCTTGTATTAATGATAGAGTGATTGTTGTGTGAATGTGCGTGTATTTGTGTGTGCGTGTATGTGTGTGCGTTTGTTTTGGTCCGTTGAGCTGATTTTGGCGAGTGGGGGGTAGTGGGGGGGAACGAGGGTTGTACAACAAAGGCATTTTAAAAATGCCTTTTTTGCACAATCCCCTACCCAGCTGGCAAAATCAGCTCTCCTTCTGAGGTGCTGTGGAGCCCAGGGGATAGGAAAGGGATATTGTTTACTGGATATCTATCATAGATGTCCAGTCAAAAATATCATGCTTTCCCCCCTTGGCCCCCCATCGCCAATTGCAAACTGTTTGGCTTTTTTTTAAAGTATGCTCTAAAGTGCAACATTTTAACCCATTATTTAAAAATAATTCACGGTAGGGAAACCCCCCGAACCCCCCTTGATTGGTTCGGGCTCCCTCGCTACGCTCGGTCGCTATGGCATTTTCGTGGGGAATATTTATGATCCTCCACTTAAAAAATTTACCAGCTCCCACTGGCCCTCAGACTGTGTTGGGAACGGGGTGGGGGGAGCCCAGGGACTGTGGTGGGAGCAGGAAGGGCAGGAGCACTGGGATAGTGGTGGGAGCAGGGTGGGGAGAGCCCAGGGTCTGGGGTGGGGTGGGGAGAGCCCAGGAACTGGGTAGGAGTGGGATGAGGGAGACCAGCGACTGTGATGGAAGCAGGTGGGGGAGCACAGGAACTATACTGGGAGTAGGGTGCAGTGACGGCGTGCAATAGTTCATAGCCATTTGTACATACTGCCCATTTGGCATTTTTGGGGGGGCCCGGCCTGCCCAAATTTTGCTCAGGGGGGGCCCAGGCCAAAAAAGTTTGAAGACCACTGGTCTATAAAGAATGCTCCCTCAGACTCCTAGCTGCTCCCATAGGCTAATGCAGTCTATAAAGAATGCTCCCTCAGACTCCTGGCTGCTCCCATAGGCTAATGTACAGCCTATAGAGAATACTCCCTCAGACTCCTTGCTGCTCCCCTAGGCTAATGTAGAGTCTATAGGGACTGCTCCCTCAGTCTTCTAGCTGCTCCCATAGGCTAATGTACATTCTATAGAGAATGCTCCCTTAGACTCCTAGCTCCTCTCCATAGGCTAATGTACAGTCTATAGAGAATGCTCCCTCAGTCTTCTAGCTGCTCCCCATAGGCTAATGTACAGCCTAAAGAGAATACTCCCTCAGACTCCTTGCTGCTCCCCTAGGCTAATGTAGAGTCTATAGGGAATGCTCCCTCAGTCTTCTAGCTGCTCCCATAGGCTAATGTACAGTCTATAGAGAATGCTCCCTTAGACTCCTAGCTCCTCTCCATAGGCTAATGTACAGTCTATAGAGAATGCTCCCTCAGTCTTCTAGCTGCTCCCCATAGGCTAATGTAGAGTCTATAGAGAATGCTCCCTCAGTCTTCTAGCTGCTCCCATAGGCTAATGTACAGTCTATAGAGAATGCTCCCTCAGTCTTCTAGCTGCTCCCATAGGCCAATGGACAGTCTATAGAGAATGCTCCCTCAGACTCCTGGATGCTCTCATAGGCTAATGGACAGTCTATAGAGAATGCTCCCTCAGTCTTCCAGCTGCTCCCCATAGACTGGTTTACAATCCATAGCTCATCCATCTTGGAAGACACTCTGTTCATAGGGGTCCTAAGGTCATCAATCCTCATACCCTTTCCCCCATTAAATATAAATGGTGACACCACCCACGACACATATGTAACCAGATCCGAGATCCTTGACCTGCCACAAACACACCTGGTTCTCCTCAGCAGACCCTCCTACAGTGGGAGACGTATGGTCCTGGATATTGCACCCTCAGCAGGAGCACCCACAGAGAAGCTCGGGATATCCACACATGGCACACGTGAGGTCATGTGTGAGGTCACATGCTGGGCACATGCCAGGTTACGTGCATTGCAATGATCAGAGAGTGAAGGTTAAGCAGAAACCTTAACATTGGGTGAAGTGGGGCAGGGGGTGGGGGGCTGAAGTCGAGTAGCACCAGCCTTGCATGGGATGGGGCTGCGCCCCAGGGCTGGGTCAACCATTGCCCATCTGCAGAGAGCTCGCCATTGGGTGAAGTGGGGGGCTGCAGTCGAGCAAGAGGACTGGAGTCAGAAGAGGGGCTGAAGTCAAAAGAAGGGAGATTTTAGGGGTTAATTG
Source organism: Ambystoma mexicanum (assembly GCF_040938575.1). NCBI lineage: Eukaryota > Metazoa > Chordata > Amphibia > Caudata > Ambystomatidae > Ambystoma > Ambystoma mexicanum. Next base: position 745,145,728 of record NC_090938.1, read on the forward strand.
GGGGAACAACCTCCATTTATGTATTTCCTTAAAGGAAGGGCCTCATTAGAAGTGAACCCACACCTAAAATCTGCTGCTTTGACATGGAGTTAATACTGGCTTGTAAAGCTGCAGCAACTGTCCATGCAGAATTACTGCATGTCCTGTGGGATTCCATAATGGGGAATAGCAGCAGCTGTGCAGTGTATTACTGACCAAGACATACCACACACACACCCTGTACTCTGTGGCAGCCTCCACACAGTATGAGATGCAAGGTCCCAAACATGCCACACACACCATTATACTGTTGGGCAGCCTGGAACTCAGTAGGAGATTTAGGGTCCCAAGACATGCCACTTACACCCTCTGTACTCTGTGGTAGCCTTTACTCGGTATGAGATATATGCTCCCAGGACTTGCCACATACACCCCATGTACTCTTGGGCAGCCCCCACTCACCATGAGCTTTAGGATCCCAAGACATGCAACATTCATCACGTGTACTCTTGGGCATTCTCCACCCAGCACCTTAGGTTCTATCCATGGCATGTGTACTCTCTGGGCGCGGGGGCATCGTGGGACATGTGGTTCCTGTCTGGTCACATATGCAATTTTGAAGTGACCACCGGTAAGGAAACGGGTAAATAACTTTAATATATATTTATTATATATATATATATATATATATATATATATATATATATATATATATATATATATATATATATATATATGGAGGAGGGAGACAGTGAGTCCGGCAGCAGGGGCTCGTAGCTGTTGAAATGCGAACAGCGTTCCCCACTCCAAATGATGATGTCACTCTCGTCTGCGGCACGCTCCCAGCACGCTCCCAGCACGCTCTCCCAGCACGCTCTCAGCCTGGGTTGCTGCATTGTTTGTCGACCTCTGTTTTCTTCTAAGGTAGTGCGGATGCTACCAATTTGTACATTTGGTCAGCCTTATTCTGTGGCAACCCTTTGGTCCCAAGCTTGCTATATGAACATTGTGTGGTCTTGGGCATCTTACTATAGACGACACTGTGACCTTTGCGAGCTCAGACCCTTCACATAATATGCATGGTGTGCCCTTAGGCTGCCTCCTAAATTGGACAAACAGCGTGCACCCTAAGGTCACAGACCCGTCTAATGCACACCGTGGTACTTTGGACAGACACTTTGATTCCTGCCCCTTTACATACTCTACTTGTGCTCCTGGGCACCCTTATGAGGGCGCAGGGAGGGTGCCTTTTGCCACCAGTCAAGTCACACACAGTGTGCTCTTGGGCCCTTCTTTATAGGACACACTGTGTGAGCTCTATGCTGCAGAGATACCTGGCACACACTCAGGTGTGTGGTTCTCTTCACTGTGCAGCTGCACGTGCTGGACCTCCTCCTTTAGGGGTTCGCTGTGGCTATAATGAGTGCCTGCGCCATCACATCCACAACGCATGTCCCTATAGCACACATACCTGGTACTCCTGGGCAGCATCAGAAATGAAGAGCAGTGTGTGAGAATGCACCCATGTCCCAGACTTACAGCACACACATACCTTGTACTCATGGGCAACTGCTGGGATGGAGGCACAGTGTGAGAACCCCACCCTCCACCCAACCCCATGTCCCTATAACACACATACACCTTGTACTCCTGGACAGGCGCTGGAATGAGGAGCACTGTGCAGAGAACCCACCCATGTCCCTGGCCTACAGGCTACAGCACACATACCTTGTACTCCTGTGCAGCCTCGGAAATGGGGAGCACTGTGTGAGGCTTATGATCACGTGACATGCTGCACACCACACAGATGGGTCTCTGGTCATCCTCGCAGAAGAGTTTCAGTTTCTCTTCATGTTCTCTGCACATATTCTCCTCCTGGGGGGTGTTGCTGGGGGCGGGAAGCTGTTTGGCTATTTCCACCACGTTCGCCACTAGCCTGATGGGTCGGAGGGTTTTGCTCTGTGAGGTTTCCCTGCACTGAGGGCAGGGGAAGTTTGCCTCCAGTCCCTCCCAGCACTGAGTGATGCAGGACAGGCAGAAGGCATGTCCGCACTGCACAGACACCGGCTCTGTGAAGTATTCCAGGCATATGGAGCAGGTGGCCTCCTCCTTCAGGCTCTGGAGCTGGGCGGCTGTGGCCATGTTCCTGCTCAGCTGCAAAACACGAAACACGTTACTTTTGGTTTCGTTTCTCATCAGAGCCCCTGAAGGGGGCGTGTCAGTCCTTCTCCTTCCTTATACACCGCGGAAGAGCGTGAAGTCTTTACTGCCTGTGCGACATGCCTATCAAGGTGGATGGGCGTGTCCTCTTTAGAGCAGGCACTGGTGTGGACTTGGAACAAAGATACCTTGGAAAATACTTTAGAAGAGCCCCTCTCCCCCTATCAAGCACATTTTTCCATATTGGTATTTTCCTATGTCTTCTTTTTGTTGGTGTGTTTTCAAGCGCCATGAGTTGTAGAGCTGCTTCGGAGCACTGTCCAGAGTTATGTAACACCGGATAGCACCTTGAAACGCATTTGCCTCATGTTAGCTTCTTTATTTTGTGCCACTTTATTGTACAAATGGTGTGTGGTCACAAATTGTGGGTCTGACACAGTTTTTCCTGATTCCACTTCCGAAATCCAGCACAGAAGATGTTCTGGTTTCATAATTTAGAGACCGAGAAACCAGTCCCCAGGTAATCCAATAAGCGACCCAGGCAGCGATGCTAGAGGCAGGATGTATTCCCATGCAGCTGCGACCCAGGCAGCGATGCCAGAGGCAGATGTATTCCCATGCAGCTGCGACCCAGGTAGCAGTGCTAGAGGCGGGATGTATTCCCATGCAGCTGCGACCCAGGCAGCTATGCTAGAGGCAGGATGTATTTCCATGCAGCGGTGACCCAGGCAGCAATGCCAGAGGCGGGATGTATTCCCATGCAGGTGCGACCCAGGCAGCTATGCTAGAGGCAGGATGTATTCACATGCTGTTGTGACCCAGGCAGCAATGCCAGAGGCAGGATGTATTTCCATGCAGCTGTGACCCAGGCAGCGATGCTAGAGGCAGGATGTATTCCCATACAGCTGCGACCCAGGCAGCAATGCTAGAGAGAGGCAGGATGCAGCTGCGACCCATGCAGCAATGCTAGAGGCAGGATGCAGCTGTGACCCAGGCAGCAATGCCAGAGGCAGGATGTATTTCCGTGCAGCTGCGACCCAGGCAGCTATGCTAGAGGCAGGATGTATTTCCATGCAGCGGTGACCCAGGCAGCAATGCCAGAGGCGGGATGTATTCCCATGCAGGTGCGACCCAGGCAGCTATGCTAGAGGCAGGATGTATTCACATGCTGTTGTGACCCAGGCAGCAATGCCAGAGGCAGGATGTATTTCCATGCAGCTGTGACCCAGGCAGCGATGCTAGAGGCAGGATGTATTCCCATACAGCTGCGACCCAGGCAGCAATGCTAGAGAGAGGCAGGATGCAGCTGCGACCCATGCAGCAATGCTAGAGGCAGGATGCAGCTGTGACCCAGGCAGCAATGCCAGAGGCAGGATGTATTTCCGTGCAGCTGCGACCCAGGTAGCAGTGCTAGAGAGAGGCAGGATGCAGCTGTGACCCAGGCAGCAATGTCAGAGGCAGGATGTATTTCCGTGCAGCTGCGACCCAGGCAGCAATGCTAGAGAGAGGCAGGATGCAGCTGCGACCCATGCAGCAATGCTAGAGGCAGGATGCAGCTGTGACCCAGGCAGCAATGCCAGAGGCAGGATGTATTTCCGTGCAGCTGCGACCCAGGCAGTTATGCTAGAGGCAGGATGTATTTCCATGCAGCTGTGACCCAGGCAGCAATGCCAGAGGCGGGATGTATTCCCATGCAGGTGCGACCCAGGCAGCTATGCTAGAGGCAGGATGTATTCACATGCTGTTGTGACCCAGGCAGCAATGCCAGAGGCAGGATGTATTTCCATGCAGCTGCGACCCAGGCAGCGATGCTAGAGGCAGGATGTATTCCCATACAGCTGCGACCCAGGCAGCAATGCTAGAGAGAGGCAGGATGCAGCTGTGACCCAGGCAGCAATGCCAGAGGCAGGATGTATTTCCGTGCAGCTGCGACCCAGGCAGCAATGCTAGAGAGAGGCAGGATGCAGCTGCGACCCATGCAGCAATGCTAGATGGAGGATGCAGCTGTGACCCAGGCAGCAATGCCAGAGGCAGGATGTATTTCCGTGCAGCTGCGACCCAGGCAGTTATGCTAGAGGCAGGATGTATTTCCATGCAGCTGTGACCCAGGCAGCAATGCCAGAGGCGGGATGTATTCCCATGCAGGTGCGACCCAGGCAGCTATGCTAGAGGCAGGATGTATTCACATGCTGTTGTGACCCAGGCAGCAATGCCAGAGGCAGGATGTATTTCCATGCAGCTGCGACCCAGGCAGCGATGCTAGAGGCAGGATGTATTCCCATACAGCTGCGACCCAGGCAGCAATGCTAGAGAGAGGCAGGATGCAGCTGCGACCCATGCAGCAATGCTAGAGGCAGGATGCAGCTGTGACCCAGGCAGCAATGCTAGAGGCAGGATGTATTCCCATGCAGCTGCGACCCAGGCAGCGATGCTAGAGGGGGGATGTATTCCCATGCAGCTGTGACCCAGGCAGCAATGCTAGAGGCAGGATGCATTCCCAGGCAGCAATGCTAGAGGCAGGATGTATTCCCATGCAGCTGCGACCCAGGCAGCGATGCTATAGGCGGGATTTATTCCCATGCAGCTGCGACCCAGGGAGCAATGCTAGAGGCAGGATGTATTTCCATGCAGCTGCGACCCAGGGAGCAATGCTAGAGGCAGGATGTATTTCCATGCAGCTGCCACCCAGGCAGCTATGCTAGAGGCAGGATGTATTCCCATGCAGCTGTGACCCAGGCAGCAATGCCAGAGGCGGGATGTATTCCCATGCAGCTGTGACCCAGGCAGCGATGCTATAGGTAGGATTTATTCCCATGCAGCTGCGACCCAGGGAGCAATGCTAGAGGCAGGATGTATTTCCATGCAGCTACGACCCAGGCAGCTATGCTAGAGGCAGGATGTATTCCCATGCAGCTGTGACCCAGGTAGCAATGCCAGAGGCGGGATGTATTTGCATGCAGCTGCGACCCAGGCAGCTATGCTAGAGGCGGGATGTATTCCCATGCAGCTGCGACCCGGGCAGCAGTGCTAGAGGCAGGATTTATTCCCAAGCAGCTGCGTCCCGGGCAGCAATGCTAGAGGCAGGATGTATTCCCAGGCAGCTGCATCCCAGGCAGCAGTGATAGAGGCAGGATGTATTCCCATGCAGCTGCGACCCGGGCAGCAGTGCTAGAGGCAGGATTTATTCCCAAGCAGCTGCATCCCGGGCAGCAATGCTAGAGGCAGGATGTATTCCCAGGCAGCTGCCTCCCAGGCAGCAGTGATAGAGGCAGGATGTATTCCCATGCTTCTGCGACCCAGGCAGCGATGCTAGAGGCAGGATGTATTCCCATGCTGCTGCAACCCAGGCAGCGATGCTAGAGGCAGGATGTATTCCCATGCAGCTGCGACCCAGGCAGCAATACTAGAGGCAGGATGTATTCCCATGCAGCTGCGAACCAGGCAGCGATGCTAGAGGCAGGGTGTATTCCCATGCAGCTGCGACCCAGGCAACACTGCCATAGGCGGGTTGTACTTCCATGCAGCTGCGACCCAGGCAGCAGTGCTAGAGGCGGGATGTATTCCCATGCAGCTGCGACCCAGGCAGCGATGCTAGAGGCAGGATGTATTTCCATGCAGCTGCGACCCAGACAGCAATGCTAGAGGCAGGATGTATTCCCATGCAGCTGTGACCCAGATAGCAAAGCTAGAGGCGGGATGTATTCCCGCGGGATGTATTCCCATGCAGCTGCGACCCAGGTAGCAATGCTAGAGGCAGGATGTATTCCCATGCAGCTGTGACCCAGGCAGCAATGCAAGAGGCGGGATGTATTCCCATGCAGCTGCGACCCAGGCAGCTATGCTAGAGGCGGGATGTATTCCCATGCAGCTGCGACCCAGGCAGCAGTGCTAGAGGCAGGATTTATTCCCAAGCAGCTGCGTCCCGGGCAGCATTGCCAGAGGCGGGATGTATTCCCATCCAGCTGCATCCCAGGCAGCGATGCTAGAGGCAGGATGTATTTCCATGCAGCTGCGACCCAGGCAGCAATGCTAGAGGCAGGATGTATTACCATGCAGCTGTGACCCAGATAGCAATGCTAGAGGCGGGATGTATTCCCGCAGGATGTATTCCCATGCAGCTGCGACCCGGGCAGCAATACTAGAGGCAGGATGTATTTCAATGCAGCTGCGACTGAGAAAGCAATGCTAGAGGCAGGATGTATTTCCATGCTGCTGTGACCCAGATAGCAATGCTAGAGGCAGGATGTATTCCCATGCAGCTGTGACCCAGGCAGCAATGCCAGAGGCGGGATGTATTCCCATGCAGCTGCGACCCAGGCAGCTATGCTAGAGGCGGGATGTATTCCCATGCAGCTGCGACCCAGACAGCAATGCTAGAGGCAGGATGTATTCCCATGCAGCTGCGACCCAGGCAGCAGTGCTAGAGGCAGGATTTATTCCCAAGCAGCTGCGTCCCGGGCAGCATTGCCAGAGGCGGGATGTATTCCCATCCAGCTGCATCCCAGGCAGCGATGCTAGAGGCAGGATGTATTTCCATGCAGCTGCGACCCAGGCAGCAATGCTAGAGGCAGGATGTATTCCCATGCAGCTGTGACCCAGATAGCAATGCTAGAGGCGGGATGTATTCCCGCAGGATGTATTCCCATGCAGCTGCGACCCGGGCAGCAATACTAGAGGCAGGATGTATTTCAATGCAGCTGCGACTGAGAAAGCAATGCTAGAGGCAGGATGTATTTCCATGCTGCTGTGACCCAGATAGCAATGCTAGAGGCAGGATGTATTCCCATGCAGCTGTGACCCAGGCAGCAATCCCAGAGGCGGGATGTATTCCCATGCAGCTGCGACCCAGGCAGCTATGCTAGAGGCGGGATGTATTCCCATGCAGCTGCGACCCAGACAGCAATGCTAGAGGCAGGATGTATTCCCATGCAGCTGCGACCCAGGCAGCAGTGCTAGAGGCAGGATTTATTCCCAAGCAGCTGCGTCCCGGGCAGCAATGCTAGAGGCAGTTTGTATTCCCAGGCAGCTGCATCCCAGGCAGCAGTGATAGAGGCAGGATGTATTCCCATGCTTCTGCGACACCGGCTCTGTGAAGTATTCCATGCATATGGAGCAGGTGGCCTCCTCCTTCAGGCTCTGGAACGGGGCTGCTGCGGCCATGTTCCTGCTCAGCTGCAAAAAAAGTGAAGTTAAGTTTCGTTTCTCATCAGAGCCCACGAAGTGGGCGTGTCAGTCCTTCTCCTTCCTTATACACCGTGGAGGAGTGTGAGGTCTTTACTGGCTGTGGGACACGCCCATCAAGCTGGGTGGGCGTGTCCTCAGTATAGCAGGGACTGGTGTGGATTTGGAACAAAAAGAAACCTTGGAAAATGCTGTAGAAGAGCCCCCTCCCGCTATCAAGCACATTTTTCCATATTGGTATTTTCCTGTGTCTTCTTTTTGTTGGTGTGTTTTCAAGCGCCATGAGTTGTAGAGCTGCTTCGGAGCACTGTCCAGAGTTATGTAACACCGGATAGCACCTTGAAACACATTTGCCTCATGTTTAGCTTCTTTATTTTGTGCCACTTTATTGTGCAAATGGTGTGTGGTCACAAATTGTGGGTCTGCCACAGTTTTTCCTGATTCCACTTCCGAAACCCGGCACAGAAGATGTTCTGGTTTCATAATTTAGAGACCGAGAAACCAGTCCCCAGGTAATCAAATAAGCGACCCAGGCAGCGATGCTAGAGGCAGGATGCATTCCCATGCAGCTGCGACCCAGGCAGCAATGCTAGAGAGAGGCAGGATGCAGCTGCAACCCATGCAGCAATGCTAGAGGCAGGATGCAGCTGTGACCCAGGCAGCAATGCTAGAGGCAGGATGTATTCCCATGCAGCTGTGACCCAGGCAGCAATGCCAGAGGCAGGATGTATTCCCATGCAGCTGCGACCCAGGCAGCGATGCTATAGGCGGGATTAATTCCCATGCAGCTGCGACCCAGGCCGCGATGCTAGAGGGGGGATGTATTCGCATGCAGCTGTGACCCAGGCAGCAATGCTAGAGGCAGGATGCATTCTCAGGCAGCAATGCTAGAGGCAGGATGTATTCCCATGCAGCTGCGACCCAGGCAGCGATGCTATAGGCGGGATTTATTCCCATGCAGCTGCGACCCAGGGAGCAATGCTAGAGGCAAGATGTATTTCCATGCAGCTGCGACCCAGGGAGCAATGCTAGAGGCAGGATTTATTTCCATGCAGCTGCGACCCAGGCAGCTATGCTAGAGGCAGGATGTATTCCCATGCAGCTGTGACCCAGGCAGCAATGCCAGAGGCGGGATGTATTCCCATGCAACTGCGACCCAGGCAGCAATGCCAGAGGCGGGATTTATTCCCATGCAGCTGCGACCCAGGGAGCAATGCTAGAGGCAGGATGTATTTCCATGCAGCTGCGACCCAGGCAGCTATGCTAGAGGCAGGATGTATTCCCATGCAGCTGTGACCCAGGCAGCAATGCCAGAGGCGGGATGTATTCCCATGCAGCTGCCACCCAGGCAGCTATGCTAGAGGCGGGATGTATTCCCATACAGCTGCGACCCGGGCAGCAGTGCTAGAGGCAGGATTTATTCCCAAGCAGCTGCGTCCCGGGCACCAATGCTAGAGGCAGGATGTATTCCCAGCCAGCTGCATCCCATGCAGCAGTGATAGAGGCAGGATGTATTCCCATGCTTCTGCGACCCAGGCAGCGATGCTAGAGGCAGTATGTATTCCCATGCTGCTGCAACCCAGGCAGCGATGCTAGAAGCAGGATGTATTCCCATGCAGCTGCGACCCAGGCAGCAATACTAGAGGCAGGATGTATTCCCATGCAGCTGCGACCCAGGCAGCGATGCTAGAGGCAGGGTGTATTCCCATGCAGCTGCGACCCAGGCAGCACTGCCATAGGCGGGTTGTACTTCCATGCAGCTGCGACCCAGGCAGCAGTGCTAGAGGGTGGGATGTATTCCCATGCAGCTGCGACCCAGGCAGCGATGCTAGAGGCAGGATATATTTCCATGCAGCTGCGACCCAGGAAGCAATGCTAGAGGCAGGATGTATTCCCATGCAGCTGTGACCCAGATAGCAATGCTAGAGGCGGAATGTATTCCCGCGGGATGTATTCCCATGCAGCTGCGAACCGGGCAGCAATACTAGAGGCAGGATGTATTTCAATGCAGCTGCGACCGAGGCAGCAATGCTAGAGGCAGGATGTATTTCCATGCTGCTGCGACCCAGGCAGCAATGCTAGAGGCAGGATGTATTCCCATGCAGCTGTGACCCAGGCAGCAATGCCAGAGGCGGGATGTATTCCCATGCAGCTGCGACCCAGGCAGCTATGCTAGAGGCGGGATGTATTCCCATGCAGCTGCGACCCAGGCAACAATGCTAGAGGCGTGATGTATTCCCATGCAGCTGCGACCCAGGCAGCAGTGCTAGAGGCAGGATTTATTCCCAAGCAGCTGCGTCCCGGGCAGCAATGCTAGAGGCAGGATGTATTCCCAGGCAGCTGCATCCCAGGCAGCAGTGATAGAGGCAGGATGTATTCCCATGCTTCTGCGACCCAGGCAGCGATGCTAGAGGCAGGATGTATTCCCATGCTGCTGCAACCCAGCCACTGATGCTAGAGGCAGGATGTATTCCCATGCAGCTGCGACCCAGGCAGCAATACTAGAGGCAGGATGTATTCCCATGCAGCTGCGACCCAGGCAGCGATGCTAGAGGCAGGGTGTATTCCCATGCAGCTGCGACCCAGGCAGCACTGCCATAGGCGGGATGTACTTCCATGCAGCTGCGACCCAGGCAGCAGTGCTAGAGGCGGGATGTATTCCCATGCAGCTGCGACCCAGGCAGCGATGCTAGAGGCAGGATGTATTTCCATGCAGCTGCGACCCAGGCAGCAATGCTAGAGGCAGGATGTATTCCCATGCAGCTGTGACCCAGATAGCAATGCTAGAGGCGGGATGTATTCCCGCGGGATGTATTCCCATGCAGTGGCGACCCGGGCAGCAATGCTAAAGGCAGGATGTATTTCCATGCTGCTGCGACCCAGGCAGCAATGCCAGAGGCGGGATGTATTCCCATGCAGCTGAGACCCAGGCAGCAATGCTAGAGGCGGGATGTATTTCCATGCAGCTGCGACCCAGGCAGCAATGCTAGAGGCAGGATGTATTCCCATGCAGCTGTGACCCAGATAGCAATGCTAGAGGCGGGATGTATTCCCGCGGGATGTATTCCCATGCAGTGGCGACCCGGGCAGCAATGCTAGAGGCAGGATGTATTTCCATGCTGCTGCGACCCAGGCAGCAATGCCAGAGGCGGGATGTATTCCCATGCAGCTGAGACCCAGGCAGCAATGCTAGAGGCAGGATGTATTTCAATGCAGCTGCGACCCAGGCAGCAATGCTAGAGGCAGGCTGTATTTCCATGCTGCTGCGACCCAGGCAGCAATGCCAGAGGCGGGATGTATTCCCATGCAGCTGAGACCCAAGCAGCAATGCTAGAGGCGGGATGTATTTCCATGCAGCTGCGACCCAGATAGCAAGGCTAGAGGTGGGATGTATTTCCATAGAGCTGTGACCCAGGCAGCAATGCTAGAGGTGGGATGTATTTCCATGCAGCTGCGACCCAGGTAGCAATACTAGAGGCAGGATGTATTTCAATGCAGCTGTGACCCAGGCAGCAATTCTAGAGGCAGGATGTATTCCCATACAGCTGCGACCCAGGCAGCAATGCTAGAGGCAGGATGTATTCCCATGCAGCTGCGACCCAGGCAGCAATACTAGAGGCAGGATGTATTTCAATGCAGCTGCGACCCAGGCAGCAATGCTAGAGGCAGGATGTATTCCCATACAGCTGAGACCCAGGCAGCAATGCTAGAGGCAGGCTGTCAAAACTAACAACTTCCCCTTTCTCTATGCCCAACTCCTCCTCACCTGAATCTCCAGGGGAGCCCGTAGAAGACGACCAATCCTGTCTTCTTCGATACTTCTTTGATACCGTCTTCTTCTTGGTCTTCTTTTGACGTAAATAAGGACGTGGCTCCTCGGAGGCCACCTTGACCGGATGGGAACCAAATCCGGTGATCTCCCAGGAGCCAGTCCCAAAACTCCAGGGAAAAAGCCGATAGGCAAAAAACCCTGTGTAGCAGATCTTCTCTACTGTCGGAAAGGAGTATCTGATCCACCAATTGTGACTTCCGCTATGATGAACAAAGGATCTTTAGAGGTTGTAAATATTCTGAAGTCTTTTACACAAATCAAGGACAAGAACCGATCTGTAGTTTGTAGAAACTACAAGTTCCAGCAGGCACCGCAGGAAATCAGGCAACGTTCGGAGAGTACTGCGATCCAGAAGGCACCGTAGGAAACAGGCAACGTTCGGAGAGTACTGCGATCCAGAAGGCACCGCAGAAGGCAGGAGATGCGTAGGACCAGCGGCTCCGTGGGAAACTGCGGTACAGGAGCTTCGGCACAGAAGTATGATTGCAGCGGAGAGAGGGTGCAGCGGGAGAGAGGGTGCAGCGGAAGAGGGACTGGAAGTAGACAGAGTCTCGGAAAGGTGAGAAAGAAGCAGAACAAGAAGATATATACAAAATAGGTAATAGATAGGCAGAATAAAAAGATAGTTAAATACAAGTATAGGGACAGAAAACCGAAGAGAAAGAGAAAAGAAACTCCCGTGAACTTACCAGTATAAACCGCTGCTGAGTATACACCTGAGAGGAATACACCGCGAGTGAAAGCAGAAGGGTAGAAAAAGACCAAGGCAAGAAGGAGGGGGTAAGGTCTTTCTGCGAAACAGAATAACAACGAGCAAGGGGCAATGAACAAAGTTAGAGATCAACGATGATACAACGCACCGTTGTTACTGTGCGTGATGCGTATATACGTTCCGGACGCCATCTTGGTAGAAGGCTAGACCGTTAACTAGATATTAAAGGCATCCATGCTAGGTGTATCTCCACCGATACCATAACTTCCATGGCTGGTGCATAACACAGGCTGGATGTATTTCCATACAGCTGCGACCAAGCCAACAATGCTAGAGGCAGGAGACATTTCCATGCAGCTGTGACCCAGGCAGCGATGCTAGAGACGGGATGTATTCCCATGCAGCTGTGACCCAGGCAGAAATGCTAGAGGCGGGATGTATTCCCATGCAGCTGCGACCCAGGTAGCAATTCTAGAGGCAGGATGTATTCCCATGCAGCTTCAACCCAGGCAGCAATGCTAAAGGCAGGATGTATTCCCTTGCAGCTGCAATCCAGGCAGCAATGCTAGGGGCAGGATGTATTCCCATGCAGCTTCAACCCAGGCAGCAATGATAGAGGCAGGATGTATTCCCATGCAGCTGCCTCCCAGGCAGCAATACTAGAGGCAGGATGTATTCCCATGCAGCTGCGACCCAGGTAGCAATGCTAGGGGCAGGATTTATTCCCATTCAGCTGCGACCCATGCAGCAATGCTAGATGCAGGATGCATTCCCATACAGCTGCGACCCAGGCAGCAATACTAGAGGCAGGATGTATTTCAATGCAGCTGCGACCCAGGCAGCGATGCTAGAGGCAGGATGTATTCCCATGCAGCTGCGACCCAGGCAGCAATACTAGAGGCAGGATGTATTTCAATGCAGTTGCGACCCAGGCAGCAATGCTAGAGGCAGGATGTATTCCCATACAGCTGCGACCCAGGCAGCAATGCTAGAGGCAGGCTGTCAAAACTAACAACTTCCCCTTTCTCTATGCCCAACTCCTCCTCACCTGAATCTCCAGGGGAGCCCGTAGAAGACGACCAATCCTGTCTTCTTCGATACTTCTTTGATACCGTCTTCTTCTTGGTCTTCTTTTGACGTAAATAAGGACGTGGCTCCTCGGAGGCCACCTTGACCGGATGGGAACCAAATCCGGTGATCTCCCAGGAGCCAGTCCCAAAACTCCAGGGAAAAAGCCGATAGGCAAAAAACCCTGTGTAGCAGATCTTCTCTACTGTCGGAAAGGAGTATCTGATCCACCAATTGTGACTTCCGCTATGATGAACAAAGGATCTTTAGAGGTTGTAAATATTCTGAAGTCTTTTACACAAATCAAGGACAAGAACCGATCTGTAGTTTGTAGAAACTACAAGTTCCAGCAGGCACCGCAGGAAATCAGGCAACGTTCGGAGAGTACTGCGATCCAGAAGGCACCGTAGGAAACAGGCAACGTTCGGAGAGTACTGCGATCCAGAAGGCACCGCAGAAGGCAGGAGATGCGTAGGACCAGCGGCTCCGTGGGAAACTGCGGTACAGGAGCTTCGGCACAGAAGTATGATTGCAGCGGAGAGAGGGTGCAGCGGGAGAGAGGGTGCAGCGGAAGAGGGACTGGAAGTAGACAGAGTCTCGGAAAGGTGAGAAAGAAGCAGAACAAGAAGATATATACAAAATAGGTAATAGATAGGCAGAATAAAAAGATAGTTAAATACAAGTATAGGGACAGAAAACCGAAGAGAAAGAGAAAAGAAACTCCCGTGAACTTACCAGTATAAACCGCTGCTGAGTATACACCTGAGAGGAATACACCGCGAGTGAAAGCAGAAGGGTAGAAAAAGACCAAGGCAAGAAGGAGGGGGTAAGGTCTTTCTGCGAAACAGAATAACAACGAGCAAGGGGCAATGAACAAAGTTAGAGATCAACGATGATACAACGCACCGTTGTTACTGTGCGTGATGCGTATATACGTTCCGGACGCCATCTTGGTAGAAGGCTAGACCGTTAACTAGATATTAAAGGCATCCATGCTAGGTGTATCTCCACCGATACCATAACTTCCATGGCTGGTGCATAACACAGGCTGGATGTATTTCCATACAGCTGCGACCAAGCCAACAATGCTAGAGGCAGGAGACATTTCCATGCAGCTGTGACCCAGGCAGCGATGCTAGAGACGGGATGTATTCCCATGCAGCTGTGACCCAGGCAGAAATGCTAGAGGCGGGATGTATTCCCATGCAGCTGCGACCCAGGTAGCAATTCTAGAGGCAGGATGTATTCCCATGCAGCTTCAACCCAGGCAGCAATGCTAAAGGCAGGATGTATTCCCTTGCAGCTGCAATCCAGGCAGCAATGCTAGGGGCAGGATGTATTCCCATGCAGCTTCAACCCAGGCAGCAATGATAGAGGCAGGATGTATTCCCATGCAGCTGCCTCCCAGGCAGCAATACTAGAGGCAGGATGTATTCCCATGCAGCTGCGACCCAGGTAGCAATGCTAGGGGCAGGATTTATTCCCATTCAGCTGCGACCCATGCAGCAATGCTAGATGCAGGATGCATTCCCATACAGCTGCGACCCAGGCAGCAATACTAGAGGCAGGATGTATTTCAATGCAGCTGCGACCCAGGCAGGGATGCTAGAGGCAGGATGTATTCCAATGCAGCTGTGACCCAGGCAGCGATGCTAGAGGCAGGATGTATTTCCATGCAGCTGTGACCCAGGCAGCAATGCTAGAGGCAGGATGTATTTCCATGCAGCTGCGACCCAGGCAGCAATGCTAGAGGCAGGATGTGTTCCCATGCAGCTGTGACCCAGGCAGCAATGCTAGAGGCAGGATGTATTCCCATGCAGCTGTGACCCAGATAGCAATGCAGGAGGCAGGATGTATTCCCACGGGATGTATTCCCATGCAGCTGCGACCCAGGTAGCAATGCTAGAGGCAGGATGCATTCCCATGCAGCTTCAACCCAGGCAGCAATGCTAAAGGCAGGATGTATTCCCTTGCAGCTGCGATCCAGGCAGCAATGCTAGGGGCAGGATGTATTCCCATGCAGCTTCAACCCAGACAGCAATGATAGAGGCAGGATGTATTCCCATGCAGCTGCCTCCCAGGCAGCAATACTAGAGGCAGGATGTATTACCATGCAGCTGCGACCCAGGTAGCAATGCTAGGGGCAGGATTTATTCCCATGCAGCTGCGACCCATGCAGCAATGCTAGATGCAGGATGTATTCCCATACAGCTGCGACCCAGGCAGCAATACTAGAGGCAGGATATATTTCAATGCAGCTGCAACCCAGGCAGCGATGCTAGAGGCAGGATGTATTCCCATGCAGCTGCGACCCAGGCTGCGATGCTAGAGGCAGGATGTATTCCCATGTAGCTGTGACCCAGGCAGCGATGCTAGAGGCAGGATGTATTTCCATGCAGCTGCGACCCAGGCAGCAATGCTAGAGGCAGGATTTATTTCCATGCAGATGCGACCCAGGCAGCAATGCTAGAGGCAGGATGTATTCCCATGCAGCTGTTACCCAGGCAGCAATGCTAGAGGCAGGATGTATTCCCATGCAGCTGTGACCCAGATAGCAATGCTAGAGGCAGGATGTATTCCCATGCAGCTGCGACCCAGGCAGCAATGCTAGAGGCAGGATGTATTCCCATGCAGCTGTGACGCAGATAGCAATGCTAGAGGCAGGATGTATTCCCACGGGATGTATTCCCATGCAGCTGCGACCCGGGAAGCAATGCCAGAGGCAGGATGTATTTCCATGCAGCTGCGACGCAGGCAGCAATGCTAGAGGCGGGATGTATTTCCATGCAGCTGCGACCCAGATAGCAATGCTAGAGGCGGGATGTATTTCCATGCAGCTGCGACCCAGGCAGCAATACTAGAGGCAGGATGTATTTCAATGCAGCTGAGACCCAGGCAGCAATGCTAGAGGCAGGATGTATTCCCATACAGCTGCGACCCGGGCAGCAATGCTAGAGGCAGGATGTATTCCCATGCAGCTGCGACCCTTGCAGCAATGCTAGAGGCAGGATGTATTTCCATGTAGCTGCGACCCAGGCAACAATGCTAGAGGCAGGATGTATTCCCATGCAGCTGTTACCCAGGCAGCAATGCTAGAGGCAGGATGTATTCCCATGCAGCTGTGACCCAGATAGCAATGCTAGAGGCGGGATGTATTCCCGCGGGATGTATTCCCATGCAGCTGTGACCCAGGCAGCAATGCTAGAGGCGGGATGTATTCCCTTGTAACTGCGACCCAGGTAGCAATGCTAGAGGCAGGATGTATTCCCATGCAGCTTCAACCCAGGCAGCAATGCTAAAGGCAGGATGTATTCCCATGCAGCTGAGATGCAGGCAGCAATGCTAGAGGCAGGATGTATTCACATGCAGCTTCAACCCAGGCAGCAATGCTAGAGCAGGATGTATTCCCCTGCAGCTGCCTCCCAGGCAGCAATACTAGAGGCAGGATGTATTCCCATGCAGCTGCTACCCGGGCAGCAATGCTAGAGACGGGATGTATTCCCATGCAGCTGCGACCCAGGCAGCAATGCTAGGGGCAGGATTCATTCCCATGCAGTGTGACCCATACAGCAATGCTAGAGGCAGGATGTATTCCCATGCAGCTGCTACCCGGGCAGCAATGCTAGAGACGGGATGTATTTCCATACAGCTGCGACCCAGGCAGCAATACTATAGGCAGGATGTATTTCAATGCAGCTGCGACCCAGGCAACAATGCTAGAGGCAGGATGTATTCCCATAAAGCTGCGACCCAGGCAGCAATGCTAGAGGCAGGATGTATTCCCATGCTGCTGCGACCCAGGCAGCAATGCTAGAGGCGGGATGTATTTCCATGCAGCTGCGACCCAGATAGCAATGCTAGAGGCGGGATGTATTTCCATGCAGCTGCGACCCAGGCAGCAATACTAGAGGCAGGATGTATTTCAATGCAGCTGAGACCCAGGCAGCAATGCTAGAGGCAGGATGTATTCCCATACAGCTGCGACCCAGGCAGCAATGCTAGAGGCAGGCTGTATTTCCATGCTGCTGCGACCCAGGCAGCAATGCCAGAGGCGGGATGTATTCCCATGCAGCTGAGACCCAAGCAGCAATGCTAGAGGCGGGATGTATTTCCATGCAGCTGCGACCCAGATAGCAAGGCTAGAGGTGGGATGTATTTCCATAGAGCTGTGACCCAGGCAGCAATGCTAGAGGTGGGATGTATTTCCATGCAGCTGCGACCCAGGTAGCAATACTAGAGGCAGGATGTATTTCAATGCAGCTGTGACCCAGGCAGCAATTCTAGAGGCAGGATGTATTCCCATACAGCTGCGACCCAGGCAGCAATGCTAGAGGCAGGATGTATTCCCATGCAGCTGCGACCCAGGCAGCAATACTAGAGGCAGGATGTATTTCAATGCAGCTGCGACCCAGGCAGCAATGCTAGAGGCAGGATGTATTCCCATACAGCTGCGACCCAGGCAGCAATGCTAGAGGCAGGCTGTCAAAACTAACAACTTCCCCTTTCTCTATGCCCAACTCCTGCTCACCTGAATCTCCAGGGGAGCCCGTAGAAGACGACCAATCCTGTCTTCTTCGATACTTCTTTGATACCGTCTTCTTCTTGGTCTTCTTTTGACGTAAATAAGGACGTGGCTCCTCGGAGGCCACCTTGACCGGATGGGAACCAAATCCGGTGATCTCCCAGGAGCCAGTCCCAAAACTCCAGGGAAAAAGCCGATAGGCAAAAAACCCTGTGTAGCAGATCTTCTCTACTGTCGGAAAGGAGTATCTGATCCACCAATTGTGACTTCCGCTATGATGAACAAAGGATCTTTAGAGGTTGTAAATATTCTGAAGTCTTTTACACAAATCAAGGACAAGAACCGATCTGTAGTTTGTAGAAACTACAAGTTCCAGCAGGCACCGCAGGAAATCAGGCAACGTTCGGAGAGTACTGCGATCCAGAAGGCACCGTAGGAAACAGGCAACGTTCGGAGAGTACTGCGATCCAGAAGGCACCGCAGAAGGCAGGAGATGCGTAGGACCAGCGGCTCCGTGGGAAACTGCGGTAACAGGAGCTTCGGCACAGAAGTATGATTGCAGCGGAGAGAGGGTGCAGCGGGAGAGAGGGTGCAGCGGCGAAGGGACTGGAAGTAGACAGAGTCTCGGAAAGGTGAGAAAGAAGCAGAACAAGAAGATATATACAAAATAGGTAATAGATAGGCAGAATAAAAAGATAGTTAAATACAAGTATAGGGACAGAAAACCGAAGAGAAAGAGAAAAGAAACTCCCCTGAACTTACCAGTATAAACCGCTGCTGAGTATACACCTGAGAGGAATACACCGCGAGTGAAAGCAGAAGGGTAGAAAAAGACCAAGGCAAGAAGGAGGGGGTAAGGTCTTTCTGCGAAACAGAATAACAACGAGCAAGGGGCAATGAACAAAGTTAGAGATCAACGATGATACAACGCACCGTTGTTACTGTGCGTGATGCGTATATACGTTCCGGACGCCATCTTGGTAGAAGGCTAGACCGTTAACTAGATATTAAAGGCATCCATGCTAGGTGTATCTCCACCGATACCATAACTTCCATGGCTGGTGCATAACACAGGCTGGATGTATTTCCATACAGCTGCGACCAAGCCAACAATGCTAGAGGCAGGAGACATTTCCATGCAGCTGTGACCCAGGCAGCGATGCTAGAGACGGGATGTATTCCCATGCAGCTGTGACCCAGGCAGAAATGCTAAAGGCGGGATGTATTCCCATGCAGCTGCGACCCAGGTAGCAATTCTAGAGGCAGGATGTATTCCCATGCAGCTTCAACCCAGGCAGCAATGCTAAAGGCAGGATGTATTCCCTTGCAGCTGCGATCCAGGAAGCAATGCTAGGGGCAGGATGTATTCCCATGCAGCTTCAACCCAGGCAGCAATGATAGAGGCAGGATGTATTCCCATGCAGGTGCCTCCCAGGCAGCAATACTAGAGGCAGGATGTATTCCCATGCAGCTGCGACCCAGGTAGCAATGCTAGGGGCAGGATTTATTCCCATTCAGCTGCGACCCATGCAGCAATGCTAGATGCAGGATGCATTCCAATACAGCTGCGACCCAGGCAGCAATACTAGAGGCAGGATGTATTTCAATGCAGCTGCGACCCAGGCAGCGATGCTAGAGGCAGGATGTATTCCCATGCAGCTGCGACCCAGGCTGCGATGCTAGAGGCAGGATGTATTCCCATGTAGCTGTGACCCAGACAGCGATGCTAGAGGCAGGATGTATTTCCATGCAGCTGCGACCCAGGCAGCAATGCTAGAGGCAGGATGTATTTCCATGCAGAGGCGACCCAGGCAGCAATGCTAGAGGCAGGATGTATTCCCATGCAGCTGTTACCCAGGCAGCAATGCTAGAGGCAGGATGTATTCCCATGCAGCTGTGACCCAGATAGCATTGCTAGAGGCAGGATGTATTCCCACGGGATGTATTCCCATGCAGCTGCGACCTGGGCAGCAATGCCAGAGGCAGGATGTATTTCCATGCAGCTGCGACCCAGGCAGCAATGCCAGAGGCGGGATGTATTCCCATGCAGCTGCGACCCAGGCAGCAATGCTAGAGGCGGGATGTATTTCCATGCAGCTGCGACCCAGATAGCAATGCTAGAGGCGGGATGTATTTCCATGCAGCTGCGACCCAGGCAGCAATACTAGAGGCAGGATGTATTTCAATGCAGCTGAGACCCAGGCAGCAATGCTAGAGGCAGGATGTATTCCCATATAGCTGCGACCCGGGCAGCAATGCTAGAGGCAGGATGTATTCCCATACAGCTGCGACCCAGGCAGCAATGCTAGAGGCAGGATGTATTTCCATGTAGCTGCGACCCAGGCAACAATGCTAGAGGCAGGATGTATTCCCATGCAGCTGTTACCCAGGCATCAATGCTAGAGGCAGGATGTATTCCCATGCAGCTGTGACCCAGATAGCAATGCTAGAGGCGGGATGTATTCCCGCGGGATGTATTCCCATGCAGCTGCGACCCGGGCAGCAATGCCAGAGGCAGGATGTATTTCCATGCAGCTGCGACCGAGGCAGCAATGCCAGAGGCGGGATGTATTCCCATGCAGCTGTGACCCAGGCAACAATGCTAGAGGCGGGATGTATTTCCATGCAGCTGCGACCCAGATAGCAATGCTAGAGGCGGGATGTATTTCCATAGAGCTGAGACCCAGGCAGCAATGCTAGAGGCTGGATGTATTTCCATGCAGCTGCGACCCAGGCAGCAATACTAGAGGCAGGATGTATTTCAATGCAGCTGGGACCCAGGCAGCAATGCTAGAGGCAGGATGTATTCCCATACAGCTGCGACCCGGGCAGCAATGCTAGAGGCAGGATGTATTCCCATGCAGCTGTGACCCAGGCAGCAATGCTAGAGGCAGGATGTATTTCCATGCAGCTGTGATCCAGGCAGCAATGCTAGAGGCAGGATGTATTCCCATGCAGCTGCTACCCAAG
The DNA here is from genome assembly GCF_040938575.1 of Ambystoma mexicanum. Lineage (NCBI taxonomy): Eukaryota > Metazoa > Chordata > Amphibia > Caudata > Ambystomatidae > Ambystoma > Ambystoma mexicanum. The sequence continues at coordinate 745,166,152 of NC_090938.1, forward strand.
CAGCAATACTAGAGGCAGGATGTATTTCAATGCAGCTGCGACCCAGGCAGCAATGCTAGAGGCAGGATGTATTGTAATGCAGCTGCGACCCAGGCAGCAATGCTAGAGGCAGGCTGGATGTATTTCCATGCAGTTGCGACCCAGGCAGCGATGCTAGAGGCGGGATGTATTCCCATGCAGCTGTGACCCAGGCAGCAATGCTAGAGGCGGGATGTATTCCCATGTAGCTGCGACCCAGGTAGCAATGCTAGAGGCAGGATGTATTCCCATGCAGCTTCAACCCAGGCAGCAATGCTAAAGGCAGGATGTATTCCCATGCAGCTGAGATGCAGGCAGCAATGCTAGAGGCAGGATGTATTCACATGCAGCTTCAACCCATGCAGCAATGCTAGAGCAGGATGTATTCCCCTGCAGCTGCCTCCCAGGCAGCAATACTAGAGGCAGGATGTATTCCCATGCAGCTGCGACCCAGGCAGCAATGCTAGGGGCAGGATTCATTCCCATGCAGTGTGACCCATGCAGCAATGCTAGAGGCAGGATGTATTCCCATGCAGCTGCTACCCGGGCAGCAATGCTAGAGACGGGATGTATTTCCATACAGCTGCGACCCAGGCAGCAATACTAGAGGCAGGATGTATTTCAATGCAGCTGCGACCCAGGCAACAATGCTAGAGGCAGGATGTATTCCCATAAAGCTGCGACCCAGGCAGCAATGCTAGAGGCAGGATGTATTCCCATGCTGCTGCGACCCAGGCAGCGATGCCATAGGCAGGATGTATTCCCATGTAGCTGCAACCCAGGCAGCGATGCTAGAGGCAGGATGTATTCCAATGCAGCTGTGACCCAGGCAGCGATGCTAGAGGCAGGATGTATTTCCATGCAGCTGTGACCCAGGCAGCAATGCTAGAGGCAGGATGTATTTCCATGCAGCTGCGACCCAGGCAGCAATGCTAGAGGCAGGATGTGTTCCCATGCAGCTGTGACCCAGGCAGCAATGCTAGAGGCAGGATGTATTCCCATGCAGCTGTGACCCAGATAGCAATGCAGGAGGCAGGATGTATTCCCACGGGATGTATTCCCATGCAGCTGCGACCCAGGTAGCAATGCTAGAGGCAGGATGCATTCCCATGCAGCTTCAACCCAGGCAGCAATGCTAAAGGCAGGATGTATTCCCTTGCAGCTGCGATCCAGGCAGCAATGCTAGGGGCAGGATGTATTCCCATGCAGCTTCAACCCAGACAGCAATGATAGAGGCAGGATGTATTCCCATGCAGCTGCCTCCCAGGCAGCAATACTAGAGGCAGGATGTATTACCATGCAGCTGGGACCCAGGTAGCAATGCTAGGGGCAGGATTTATTCCCATGCAGCTGCGACCCATGCAGCAATGCTAGATGCAGGATGTATTCCCATACAGCTGCGACCCAGGCAGCAATACTAGAGGCAGGATATATTTCAATGCAGCTGCAACCCAGGCAGCGATGCTAGAGGCAGGATGTATTCCCATGCAGCTGCGACCCAGGCTGCGATGCTAGAGGCAGGATGTATTCCCATGTAGCTGTGACCCAGACAGCGATGCTAGAGGCAGGATGTATTTCCATGCAGCTGCGACCCAGGCAGCAATGCTAGAGGCAGGATGTATTTCCATGCAGATGCGACCCAGGCAGCAATGCTAGAGGCAGGATGTATTCCCATGCAGCTGTTACCCAGGCAGCAATGCTAGAGGCAAGATGTATTCCCATGCAGCTGTGACCCAGATAGCAATGCTAGAGGCAGGATGTATTCCCATGCAGCTGCGACCCAGGCAGCAATGCTAGAGGCAGGATGTATTCCCATGCAGCTGTGACGCAGATAGCAATGCTAGAGGCAGGATGTATTCCCACGGGATGTATTCCCATGCAGCTGCGACCCGGGCAGCAATGCCAGAGGCAGGATGTATTTCCATGCAGCTGCGACCCAGTTAGCAATGCTAGAGGCGGGATGTATTTCCATGCAGCTGAGACCCAGGCAGCAATGCTAGAGGCAGGATGTATTCCCATACAGCTGCGACCCGGGCAGCAATGCTAGAGGCAGGATGTATTCCCATGCAGCTGCGACCCAGGCAGCAATACTAGAGGCAGGATGTATTTCAATGCAGCTGAGACCCAGGCAGCAATGCTAGAGGCAGGATGTATTCCCATACAGCTGCGACCCGGGCAGCAATGCTAGAGGCAGGATGTATTCCCATGCAGCTGCGACCCTTGCAGCAATGCTAGAGGCAGGATGTATTTCCATGTAGCTGCGACCCAGGCAACAATGCTAGAGGCAGGATGTATTCCCATGCAGCTGTTACCCAGGCAGCAATGCTAGAGGCAGGATGTATTCCCATGCAGCTGTGACCCAGATAGCAATGCTAGAGGCGGGATGTATTCCCGCGGGATGTATTCCCATGCAGCTGTGACCCAGGCAGCAATGCTAGAGGCGGGATGTATTCCCTTGTAACTGCGACCCAGGTAGCAATGCTAGAGGCAGGATGTATTCCCATGCAGCTTCAACCCAGGCAGCAATGCTAAAGGCAGGATGTATTCCCATGCAGCTGAGATGCAGGCAGCAATGCTAGAGGCAGGATGTATTCACATGCAGCTTCAACCCAGGCAGCAATGCTAGAGCAGGATGTATTCTCCTGCAGCTGCCTCCCAGGCAGCAATACTAGAGGCAGGATGTATTCCCATGCAGCTGCTACCCGGGCAGCAATGCTAGAGACGGGATGTATTCCCATGCAGCTGCGACCCAGGCAGCAATGCTAGGGGCAGGATTCATTCCCATGCAGTGTGACCCATACAGCAATGCTAGAGGCAGGATGTATTCCCATGCAGCTGCTACCCGGGCAGCAATGCTAGAGACGGGATGTATTCCCATGCAGCTGCGACCCAGGCAGCAATGCTAGGGGCAGGATTCATTCCCATGCAGTGTGACCCATACAGCAATGCTAGAGGCAGGATGTATTCCCATGCTGCTGCGACCCAGGCAGCAATGCTAGAGGCGGGATGTATTTCCATGCAGCTGCGACCCAGATAGCAATGCTAGAGGCGGGATGTATTTCCATGCAGCTGCGACCCAGGCAGCAATACTAGAGGCAGGATGTATTTCAATGCAGCTGAGACCCAGGCAGCAATGCTAGAGGCAGGATGTATTCCCATACAGCTGCGACCCAGGCAGCAATGCTAGAGGCAGGCTGTATTTCCATGCTGCTGCGACCCAGGCAGCAATGCCAGAGGCGGGATGTATTCCCATGCAGCTGAGACCCAAGCAGCAATGCTAGAGGCGGGATGTATTTCCATGCAGCTGCGACCCAGATAGCAAGGCTAGAGGTGGGATGTATTTCCATAGAGCTGTGACCCAGGCAGCAATGCTAGAGGTGGGATGTATTTCCATGCAGCTGCGACCCAGGTAGCAATACTAGAGGCAGGATGTATTTCAATGCAGCTGTGACCCAGGCAGCAATTCTAGAGGCAGGATGTATTCCCATACAGCTGCGACCCAGGCAGCAATGCTAGAGGCAGGATGTATTCCCATGCAGCTGCGACCCAGGCAGCAATACTAGAGGCAGGATGTATTTCAATGCAGCTGCGACCCAGGCAGCAATGCTAGAGGCAGGATGTATTCCCATACAGCTGCGACCCAGGCAGCAATGCTAGAGGCAGGCTGTCAAAACTAACAACTTCCCCTTTCTCTATGCCCAACTCCTCCTCACCTGAATCTCCAGGGGAGCCCGTAGAAGACGACCAATCCTGTCTTCTTCGATACTTCTTTGATACCGTCTTCTTCTTGGTCTTCTTTTGACGTAAATAAGGACGTGGCTCCTCGGAGGCCACCTTGACCGGATGGGAACCAAATCCGGTGATCTCCCAGGAGCCAGTCCCAAAACTCCAGGGAAAAAGCCGATAGGCAAAAAACCCTGTGTAGCAGATCTTCTCTACTGTCGGAAAGGAGTATCTGATCCACCAATTGTGACTTCCGCTATGATGAACAAAGGATCTTTAGAGGTTGTAAATATTCTGAAGTCTTTTACACAAACCAAGGACAAGAACCGATCTGTAGTTTGTAGAAACTACAAGTTCCAGCAGGCACCGCAGGAAATCAGGCAACGTTCGGAGAGTACTGCGATCCAGAAGGCACCGTAGGAAACAGGCAACGTTCGGAGAGTACTGCGATCCAGAAGGCACCGCAGAAGGCAGGAGATGCGTAGGACCAGCGGCTCCGTGGGAAACTGCGGTAACAGGAGCTTCGGCACAGAAGTATGATTGCAGCGGAGAGAGGGTGCAGCGGGAGAGAGGGTGCAGCGGCGAAGGGACTGGAAGTAGACAGAGTCTCGGAAAGGTGAGAAAGAAGCAGAACAAGAAGATATATACAAAATAGGTAATAGATAGGCAGAATAAAAAGATAGTTAAATACAAGTATAGGGACAGAAAACCGAAGAGAAAGAGAAAAGAAACTCCCGTGAATTTACCAGTATAAACCGCTGCTGAGTATACACCTGAGAGGAATACACCGCGAGTGAAAGCAGAAGGGTAGAAAAAGACCAAGGCAAGAAGGAGGGGGTAAGGTCTTTCTGCGAAACAGAATAACAACGAGCAAGGGGCAATGAACAAAGTTAGAGATCAACGATGATACAACGCACCGTTGTTACTGTGCGTGATGCGTATATACGTTCCGGACGCCATCTTGGTAGAAGGCTAGACCGTTAACTAGATATTAAAGGCATCCATGCTAGGTGTATCTCCACCGATACCATAACTTCCATGGCTGGTGCATAACACAGGCTGGATGTATTTCCATACAGCTGCGACCAAGCCAACAATGCTAGAGGCAGGAGACATTTCCATGCAGCTGTGACCCAGGCAGCGATGCTAGAGATGGGATGTATTCCCATGCAGCTGTGACCCAGGCAGAAATGCTAGAGGCGGGATGTATTCCCATGCAGCTGCGACCCAGGTAGCAATTCTAGAGGCAGGATGTATTCCCATGCAGCTTCAACCCAGGCAGCAATGCTAAAGGCAGGATGTATTCCCTTGCAGCTGCGATCCAGGCAGCAATGCTAGGGGCAGGATGTATTCCCATGCAGCTTCAACCCAGGCAGCAATGATAGAGGCAGGATGTATTCCCATGCAGCTGCCTCCCAGGCAGCAATACTAGAGGCAGGATGTATTCCCATGCAGCTGCGACCCAGGTAGCAATGCTAGGGGCAGGATTTATTCCCATTCAGCTGTGACCCATGCAGCAATGCTAGATGCAGGATGCATTCCAATACAGCTGCGACCCAGGCAGCAATACTAGAGGCAGGATGTATTTCAATGCAGCTGCGACCCAGGCAGCGATGCTAGAGGCAGGATGTATTCCCATGCAGCTGCGACCCAGGCTGCGATGCTAGAGGCAGGATGTATTCCCATGTAGCTGTGACCCAGGCAGCGATGCTAGAGGCAGGATGTATTTCCATGCAGCTGCGACCCAGGCAGCAATGCTAGAGGCAGGATGTATTTCCATGCAGAGGCGACCCAGGCAGCAATGCTAGAGGCAGGATGTATTCCCATGCAGCTGTTACCCAGGCAGCAATGCTAGAGGCAGGATGTATTCCCATGCAGCTGTGACCCAGATAGCAATGCTAGAGGCAGGATGTATTCCCACGGGATGTATTCCCATGCAGCTGCGACCTGGGCAGCAATGCCAGAGGCAGGATGTATTTCCATGCAGCTGCGACCCAGGCAGCAATGCCAGAGGCGGGATGTATTCCCATGCAGCTGCGACCCAGGCAGCAATGCTAGAGGCGGGATGTATTTCCATGCAGCTGCGACCCAGATAGCAATGCTAGAGGCGGGATGTATTTCCATGCAGCTGCGACCCAGGCAGCAATACTAGAGGCAGGATGTATTTCAATGCAGCTGAGACCCAGGCAGCAATGCTAGAGGCAGGATGTATTCCCATATAGCTGCGACCCGGGCAGCAATGCTAGAGGCAGGATGTATTCCCATACAGCTGCGACCCAGGCAGCAATGCTAGAGGCAGGATATATTTCCATGTAGCTGCGACCCAGGCAACAATGCTAGAGGCAGGATGTATTTCCATGCAGCTGTTACCCAGGCAGCAATGCTAGAGGCAGGATGTATTCCCATGCAGCTGTGACCCAGATAGCAATGCTAGAGGCGGGATGTATTCCCGCGGGATGTATTCCCATGCAGCTGCGACCCGGGCAGCAATGCCAGAGGCAGGATGGATTTCCATGCAGCTGCGACCCAGGCAGCAATGCCAGAGGCGGGATGTATTCCCATGCAGCTGTGACCCAGGCAGCAATGCTAGAGGCGGGATGTATTTCCATGCAGCTGCGACCCAGATAGCAATGCTAGAGGCGGGATATATTTCCATAGAGCTGAGACCCAGGCAGCAATGCTAGAGGCTGGATGTATTTCCATGCAGCTGCGACCCAGGCAGCAATACTAGAGGCAGGATGTATTTCAATGCAGCTGGGACCCAGGCAGCAATGCTAGAGGCAGGATGTATTCCCATACAGCTGCGACCCGGGCAGCAATGCTAGAGGCAGGATGTATTCCCATGCAGCTGCGACCCAGGCAGCAATGCTAGAGGCAGGATGTATTTCCATGCAGCTGTGATCCAGGCAGCAATGCTAGAGGCAGGATGTATTCCCATGCAGCTGCTACCCAAGCAGCAATACTAGAGGCAGGATGTATTTCAATGCAGCTGCGACCCAGGCAGCAATGCTAGAGGCAGGATGTATTGTAATGCAGCTGCGACCCAGGCAGCAATGCTAGAGGCAGGCTGGATGTATTTCCATGCAGTTGCGACCCAGGCAGCGATGCTAGAGGCGGGATGTATTCCCATGCAGCTGTGACCCAGGCAGCAATGCTAGAGGCGGGATGTATTCCCATGTAGCTGCGACCCAGGTAGCAATGCTAGAGGCAGGATGTATTCCCATGCAGCTTCAACCCAGGCAGCAATGCTAAAGGCAGGATGTATTCCCATGCAGCTGAGATGCAGGCAGCAATGCTAGAGGCAGGATGTATTCACATGCAGCTTCAACCCATGCAGCAATGCTAGAGCAGGATGTATTCCCCTGCAGCTGCCTCCCAGGCAGCAATACTAGAGGCAGGATGTATTCCCATGCAGCTGCGACCCAGGCAGCAATGCTAGGGGCAGGATTCATTCCCATGCAGTGTGACCCATGCAGCAATGCTAGAGGCAGGATGTATTCCCATGCAGCTGCTACCCGGGCAGCAATGCTAGAGACGGGATGTATTTCCATACAGCTGCGACCCAGGCAGCAATACTAGAGGCAGGATGTATTTCAATGCAGCTGCGACCCAGGCAACAATGCTAGAGGCAGGATGTATTCCCATAAAGCTGCGACCCAGGCAGCAATGCTAGAGGCAGGATGTATTCCCATGCTGCTGCGACCCAGGCAGCGATGCTATAGGCAGGATGTATTCCCATGTAGCTGCAACCCAGGCAGCGATGCTAGAGGCAGGATGTATTCCCATGCAGCTGCGACCCAGGCAGCGATGCTAGAGGCAGGATGTATTCCAATGCAGCTGTGACCCAGGCAGCGATGCTAGAGGCAGGATGTATTTCCATGCAGCTGTGACCCAGGCAGCAATGCTAGAGGCAGGATGTATTTCCATGCAGCTGCGACCCAGGCAGCAATGCTAGAGGCAGGATGTGTTCCCATGCAGCTGTGACCCAGGCAGCAATGCTAGAGGCAGGATGTATTCCCATGCAGCTGTGACCCAGATAGCAATGCAGGAGGCAGGATGTATTCCCACGGGATGTATTCCCATGCAGCTGCGACCCAGGTAGCAATGCTAGAGGCAGGATGCATTCCCATGCAGCTTCAACCCAGGCAGCAATGCTAAAGGCAGGATGTATTCCCTTGCAGCTGCGATCCAGGCAGCAATGCTAGGGGCAGGATGTATTCCCATGCAGCTTCAACCCAGACAGCAATGATAGAGGCAGGATGTATTCCCATGCAGCTGCCTCCCAGGCAGCAATACTAGAGGCAGGATGTATTACCATGCAGCTGCGACCCAGGTAGCAATGCTAGGGGCAGGATTTATTCCCATGCAGCTGCGACCCATGCAGCAATGCTAGATGCAGGATGTATTCCGATACAGCTGCGACCCAGGCAGCAATACTAGAGGCAGGATATATTTCAATGCAGCTGCAACCCAGGCAGCGATGCTAGAGGCAGGATGTATTCCCATGCAGCTGCGACCCAGGCTGCGATGTTAGAGGCAGGATGTATTCCCATGTAGCTGTGACCCAGGCTGCGATGTTAGAGGCAGGATGTATTCCCATGCAGCTGTGACCCAGATAGCAATGCTAGAGGCAGGATGTATTCCCATGCAGCTGCAACCCAGGCAGCAATGCTAGAGGCAGGATGTATTCCCATGCAGCTGTGACGCAGATAGCAATGCTAGAGGCAGGATGTATTCCCACGGGATGTATTCCCATGCAGCTGCGACCCGGGCAGCAATGCCAGAGGCAGGATGTATTTCCATGCAGCTGCGACCCAGTTAGCAATGCTAGAGGCGGGATGTATTTCCATGCAGCTGCGACCCAGATAGCAATGCTAGAGGCGGGATGTATTTCCATGCAGCTGCGACCCAGGCAGCAATACTAGAGGCAGGATGTATTTCAATGCAGCTGAGACCCAGGCAGCAATGCTAGAGGCAGGATGTATTCCCATACAGCTGTGACCCGGGCAGCAATGCTAGAGGCAGGACGTATTCCCATGCAGCTGCGACCCTTGCAGCAATGCTAGAGGCAGGATGTATTTCCATGTAGCTGCGACCCAGGCAACAATGCTAGAGGCAGGATGTATTCCCATGCAGCTGTTACCCAGGCAGCAATGCTAGAGGCAGGATGTATTCCCATGCAGCTGTGACCCAGATAGCAATGCTAGAGGCGGGATGTATTCCCGCGGGATGTATTCCCATGCAGCTGTGACCCAGGCAGCAATGCTAGAGGCGGGATGTATTCCCTTGTAACTGCGACCCAGGTAGCAATGCTAGAGGCAGGATGTATTCCCATGCAGCTTCAACCCAGGCAGCAATGCTAAAGGCAGGATGTATTCCCATGCAGCTGAGATGCAGGCAGCAATGCTAGAGGCAGGATGTATTCACATGCAGCTTCAACCCAGGCAGCAATGCTAGAGCAGGATGTATTCTCCTGCAGCTGCCTCCCAGGCAGCAATACTAGAGGCAGGATGTATTCCCATGCAGCTGCTACCCGGGCAGCAATGCTAGAGACGGGATGTATTCCCATGCAGCTGCGACCCAGGCAGCAATGCTAGGGGCAGGATTCATTCCCATGCAGTGTGACCCATACAGCAATGCTAGAGGCAGGATGTATTCCCATGCAGCTGCTACCCGGGCAGCAATGCTAGAGACGGGATGTATTCCCATGCAGCTGCGACCCAGGCAGCAATGCTAGGGGCAGGATTCATTCCCATGCAGTGTGACCCATACAGCAATGCTAGAGGCAGGATGTATTCCCATGCTGCTGCGACCCAGGCAGCAATGCTAGAGGCGGGATGTATTTCCATGCAGCTGCGACCCAGATAGCAATGCTAGAGGCGGGATGTATTTCCATGCAGCTGCGACCCAGGCAGCAATACTAGAGGCAGGATGTATTTCAATGCAGCTGAGACCCAGGCAGCAATGCTAGAGGCAGGATGTATTCCCATACAGCTGCGACCCAGGCAGCAATGCTAGAGGCAGGCTGTATTTCCATGCTGCTGCGACCCAGGCAGCAATGCCAGAGGCGGGATGTATTCCCATGCAGCTGAGACCCAAGCAGCAATGCCAGAGGCGGGATGTATTTCCATGCAGCTGCGACCCAGATAGCAAGGCTAGAGGTGGGATGTATTTCCATAGAGCTGTGACCCAGGCAGCAATGCTAGAGGTGGGATGTATTTCCATGCAGCTGCGACCCAGGTAGCAATACTAGAGGCAGGATGTATTTCAATGCAGCTGTGACCCAGGCAGCAATTCTAGAGGCAGGATGTATTCCCATACAGCTGCGACCCAGGCAGCAATGCTAGAGGCAGGATGTATTCCCATGCAGCTGCAACCCAGGCAGCAATACTAGAGGCAGGATGTATTTCAATGCAGCTGCGACCCAGGCAGCAATGCTAGAGGCAGGATGTATTCCCATACAGCTGCGACCCAGGCAGCAATGCTAGAGGCAGGCTGTCAAAACTAACAACTTCCCCTTTCTCTATGCCCAACTCCTCCTCACCTGAATCTCCAGGGGAGCCCGTAGAAGACGACCAATCCTGTCTTCTTCGATACTTCTTTGATACCGTCTTCTTCTTGGTCTTCTTTTGACGTAAATAAGGACGTGGCTCCTCGGAGGCCACCTTGACCGGATGGGAACCAAATCCGGTGATCTCCCAGGAGCCAGTCCCAAAACTCCAGGGAAAAAGCCGATAGGCAAAAAACCCTGTGTAGCAGATCTTCTCTACTGTCGGAAAGGAGTATCTGATCCACCAATTGTGACTTCCGCTATGATGAACAAAGGATCTTTAGAGGTTGTAAATATTCTGAAGTCTTTTACACAAATCAAGGACAAGAACCGATCTGTAGTTTGTAGAAACTACAAGTTCCAGCAGGCACCGCAGGAAATCAGGCAACGTTCGGAGAGTACTGCGATCCAGAAGGCACCGTAGGAAACAGGCAATGTTCGGAGAGTACTGCGATCCAGAAGGCACCGCAGAAGGCAGGAGATGCGTAGGACCAGCGGCTCCGTGGGAAACTGCGGTAACAGGAGCTTCGGCACAGAAGTATGATTGCAGCGGAGAGAGGGTGCAGCGGGAGAGAGGGTGCAGCGGAAGAGGGACTGGAAGTAGACAGAGTCTCGGAAAGGTGAGAAAGAAGCAGAACAAGAAGATATATACAAAATAGGTAATAGATAGGCAGAATAAAAAGATAGTTAAATACAAGTATAGGGACAGAAAACCGAAGAGAAAGAGAAAAGAAACTCCCGTGAACTTACCAGTATAAACCGCTGCTGAGTATACACCTGAGAGGAATACACCGCGAGTGAAAGCAGAAGGGTAGAAAAAGACCAAGGCAAGAAGGAGGGGGTAAGGTCTTTCTGCGAAACAGAATAACAACGAGCAAGGGGCAATGAACAAAGTTAGAGATCAACGATGATACAACGCACCGTTGTTACTGTGCGTGATGCGTATATACGTTCCGGACGCCATCTTGGTAGAAGCCTAGACCGTTAACTAGATATTAAAGGCATCCATGCTAGGTGTATCTCCACCGATACCATAACTTCCATGGCTGGTGCATAACACAGGCTGGATGTATTTCCATACAGCTGCGACCAAGCCAACAATGCTAGAGGCAGGAGACATTTCCATGCAGCTGTGACCCAGGCAGCGATGCTAGAGACGGGATGTATTCCCATGCAGCTGTGACCCAGGCAGAAATGCTAGAGGCGGGATGTATTCCCATGCAGCTGCGACCCAGGTAGCAATGCTAGAGGCAGGATGTATTCCCATGCAGCTTCAACCCAGGCAGCAATGCTAAAGGCAGGATGTATTCCCTTGCAGCTGCGATCCAGGCAGCAATGCTAGGGGCAGGATGTATTCCCATGCAGCTTCAACCCAGGCAGCAATGATAGAGGCAGGATGTATTCCCATGCAGCTGCCTCCCAGGCAGCAATACTAGAGGCAGGATGTATTCCCATGCAGCTCCGAACCATGTAGCAATGCTAGGGGCAGGATTTATTCCCATTCAATTGCGACCCATGCAGCAATGCTAGATGCAGGATGCATTCCCATACAGCTGCGACCCAGGCTGCGATGCTAGAGGCAGGATGTATTCCCATGTAGCTGCGACCCAGGCAGCGATGCTAGAGGCAGGATGTATTTCCATGCAGCTGCGACCCAGGCAGCAATGCTAGAGGCAGGATGTATTCCCATGTAGCTGTGACCCAGGCAGCGATGCTAGAGGCAGGATGTATTTCCATGCAGCTGCGACCCAGGCAGCAATGCTAGAGGCAGGATGTATTTCCATGCAGATGCGACCCAGGCAGCAATGCTAGAGGCAGGATGTATTCCCATGCAGCTGTTACCCAGGCAGCAATGCTAGAGGCAGGATGTATTCCCATGCAGCTGTGACCCAGATAGCAATGCTAGAGGCAGGATGTATTCCCATGCAGCTGCGACCCAGGCAGCAATGCTAGAGGCAGGATGTATTCCCATGCAGCTGTGACGCAGTTAGCAATGCTAGAGGCAGGATGTATTCCCACGGGATGTATTCCCATGCAGCTGCGACCCGGGCAGCAATGCCAGAGGCAGGATGTATTTCCATGCAGCTGCGACCCAGGCAGCAATGCTAGAGGCGGGATGTATTTCCATGCAGCTGCGACCCAGATAGCAATGCTAGAGGCGGGATGTATTTCCATGCAGCTGCGACCCAGGCAGCAATACTAGAGGCAGGATGTATTTCAATGCAGCTGAGACCCAGGCAGCAATACTAGAGGCAGGATGTATTCCCATACAGCTGCGACCCGGGCAGCAATGCTAGAGGCAGGATGTATTCCCATGCAGCTGCGACCCTTGCAGCAATGCTAGAGGCAGGATGTATTTCCATGTAGCTGCGACCCAGGCAACAATGCTAGAGGCAGGATGTATTCCCATGCAGCTGTTACCCAGGCAGCAATGCTAGAGGCAGGATGTATTCCCATGCAGCTGTGACCCAGATAGCAATGCTAGAGGCGGGATGTATTCCCGCGGGATGTATTCCCATGCAGCTGTGACCCAGGCAGCAATGCTAGAGGCGGGATGTATTCCCTTGTAACTGCGACCCAGGTAGCAATGCTAGAGGCAGGATGTATTCCCATGCAGCTGAGATGCAGGCAGCAATGCTAGAGGCAGGATGTATTCACATGCAGCTTCAACCCAGGCAGCAATGCTAGAGCAGGATGTATTCTCCTGCAGCTGCCTCCCAGGCAGCAATACTAGAGGCAGGATGTATTCCCATGCAGCTGCTACCCGGGCAGCAATGCTAGAGACGGGATGTATTCCCATGCAGCTGCGACCCAGGCAGCAATGCTAGGGGCAGGATTCATTCCCATGCAGTGTGACCCATACAGCAATGCTAGAGGCAGGATGTATTCCCATGCAGCTGCTACCCGGGCAGCAATGCTAGAGACGGGATGTATTCCCATGCAGCTGCGACCCAGGCAGCAATGCTAGGGGCAGGATTCATTCCCATGCAGTGTGACCCATATAGCAATGCTAGAGGCAGGATGTATTCCCATGCTGCTGTGACCCAGGCAGCAATGCTAGAGGCGGGATGTATTTCCATGCAGCTGCGACCCAGATAGCAATGCTAGAGGCGGGATGTATTTCCATGCAGCTGCGACCCAGGCAGCAATACTAGAGGCAGGATGTATTTCAATGCAGCTGAGACCCAGGCAGCAATGCTAGAGGCAGGATGTATTCCCATACAGCTGCGACCCAGGAAGCAATGGTAGAGGCAGGCTGTATTTCCATGCTGCTGCGACCCAGGCAGCAATGCCAGAGGCGGGATGTATTCCCATGCAGCTGAGACCCAAGCAGCAATGCTAGAGGCGGGATGTATTTCCATGCAGCTGCGACCCAGATAGCAAGGCTAGAGGTGGGATGTATTTCCATAGAGCTGTGACCCAGGCAGCAATGCTAGAGGTGGGATGTATTTCCATGCAGCTGCGACCCAGGTAGCAATACTAGAGGCAGGATGTATTTCAATGCAGCTGTGACCCAGGCAGCAATTCTAGAGGCAGGATGTATTCCCATACAGCTGCGACCCAGGCAGCAATGCTAGAGGCAGGATGTATTCCCATGCAGCTGCGACCCAGGCAGCAATACTAGAGGCAGGATGTATTTCAATGCAGCTGCGACCCAGGCAGCAATGCTAGAGGCAGGATGTATTCCCATACAGCTGCGACCCAGGCAGCAATGCTAGAGGCAGGCTGTCAAAACTAACAACTTCCCCTTTCTCTATGCCCAACTCCTCCTCACCTGAATCTCCAGGGGAGCCCGTAGAAGACGACCAATCCTGTCTTCTTCGATACTTATTTGATACCGTCTTCTTCTTGGTCTTCTTTTGACGTAAATAAGGACGTGGCTCCTCGGAGGCCACCTTGACCGGATGGGAACCAAATCCGGTGATCTCCCAGGAGCCAGTCCCAAAACTCCAGGGAAAAAGCCGATAGGCAAAAAACCCTGTGTAGCAGATCTTCTCTACTGTCGGAAAGGAGTATCTGATCCACCAATTGTGACTTCCGCTATGATGAACAAAGGATCTTTAGAGGTTGTAAATATTCTGAAGTCTTTTACACAAATCAAGGACAAGAACCGATCTGTAGTTTGTAGAAACTACAAGTTCCAGCAGGCACCGCAGGAAATCAGGCAACGTTCGGAGAGTACTGCGATCCAGAAGGCACCGTAGGAAACAGGCAACGTTCGGAGAGTACTGCGATCCAGAAGGCACCGCAGAAGGCAGGAGATGCGTAGGACCAGCGGCTCCGTGGGAAACTGCGGTAACAGGAGCTTCGGCACAGAAGTATGATTGCAGCGGAGTGAGGGTGCAGCGGGAGAGAGGGTGCAGCGGCGAAGGGACTGGAAGTAGACAGAGTCTCGGAAAGGTGAGAAAGAAGCAGAACAAGAAGATATATACAAAATAGGTAATAGATAGGCAGAATAAAAAGATAGTTAAATACAAGTATAGGGACAGAAAACCGAAGAGAAAGAGAAAAGAAACTCCCGTGAACTTACCAGTATAAACCGCTGCTGAGTATACACCTGAGAGGAATACACCGCGAGTGAAAGCAGAAGGGTAGAAAAAGACCAAGGCAAGAAGGAGGGGGTAAGGTCTTTCTGCGAAACAGAATAACAACGAGCAAGGGGCAATGAACAAAGTTAGAGATCAACGATGATACAACGCACCGTTGTTACTGTGCGTGATGCGTATATACGTTCCGGACGCCATCTTGGTAGAAGGCTAGACCGTTAACTAGATATTAAAGGCATCCATGCTAGGTGTATCTCCACCGATACCATAACTTCCATGGCTGATGCATAACACAGGCTGGATGTATTTCCATACAGCTGCGACCAAGCCAACAATGCTAGAGGCAGGAGACATTTCCATGCAGCTGTGACCCAGGCAGCGATGCTAGAGATGGGATGTATTCCCATGCAGCTGTGACCCAGGCAGAAATGCTAGAGGCGGGATGTATTCCCATGCAGCTGCGACCCAGGTAGCAATTCTAGAGGCAGGATGTATTCCCATGCAGCTTCAACCCAGGCAGCAATGCTAAAGGCAGGATGTATTCCCTTGCAGCTGCGATCCAGGCAGCAATGCTAGGGGCAGGATGTATTCCCATGCAGCTTCAACCCAGGCAGCAATGATAGAGGCAGGATGTATTCCCATGCAGCTTCAACCCAGGCAGCAATGATAGAGGCAGGATGTATTCCCAAGCAGCTGCCTCCCAGGCAGCAATACTAGAGGCAGGATGTATTCCCATGCAGCTGCGACCCAGGTAGCAATGCTAGAGGCAGGATGTATTCCCATGCAGCTGCGACCCAGGTAGCAATGCTAGGGGCAGGATTTATTCCCATTCAGCTGCGACCCATGCAGCAATGCTAGATGCAGGATGCATTCCAATACAGCTGCGACCCAGGCAGCAATACTAGAGGCAGGATGTATTTCAATGCAGCTGCGACCCAGGCAGCGATGCTAGAGGCAGGATGTATTCCCATGCAGCTGCGACCCAGGCTGCGATGCTAGAGGCAGGATGTATTCCCATGTAGCTGTGACCCAGGCAGCGATGCTAGAGGCAGGATGTATTTCCATGCAGCTGCGACCCAGGCAGCAATGCTAGAGGCAGGATGTATTTCCATGCAGAGGCGACCCAGGCAGCAATGCTAGAGGCAGGATGTATTCCCATGCAGCTGTTACCCAGGCAGCAATGCTAGAGGCAGGATGTATTCCCATGCAGCTGTGACCCAGATAGCAATGCTAGAGGCAGGATGTATTCCCACGGGATGTATTCCCATGCAGCTGCGACCTGGGCAGCAATGCCAGAGGCAGGGTGTATTTCCATGCAGCTGCGACCCAGGCAGCAATGCCAGAGGCGGGATGTATTCCCATGCAGCTGCGACCCAGGCAGCAATGCTAGAGGCGGGATGTATTTCCATGCAGCTGCGACCCAGGCTGCGATGCTAGAGGCAGGATGTATTCCCATGTAGCTGCGACCCAGGCAGCGATGCTAGAGGCAGGATGTATTTCCATGCAGCTGCAACCCAGGCAGCAATGCTAGAGGCAGGATGTATTCCCATGTAGCTGTGACCCAGGCAGTGATGCTAGAGGCAGGATGTATTTCCATGCAGCTGCGACCCAGGCAGCAATGCTAGAGGCAGGATGTATTTCCATGCAGATGCGACCCAGGCAGCAATGCTAGAGGCAGGATGTATTCCCATGCAGCTGTTACCCAGGCAGCAATGGATGTATTCCCATGCAGCTGTGACCCAGATAGCAATGCTAGAGGCAGGATGTATTCCCATGCAGCTGCGACCCAGGCAGCAATGCTAGAGGCAGGATGTATTCCCATGCAGCTGCGACGCAGATAGCAATTTTAGAGGCAGGATGTATTCCCACGGGATGTATTCCCATGCAGCTGCGACCCGGGCAGCAATGCCAGAGGCAGGATGTATTTCCATGCAGCTGCGACCCAGGCAGCAATGCTAGAGGCGGGATGTATTTCCATGCAGCTGCGACCCAGATAGCAATGCTAGAGGCGGGATGTATTTCCATGCAGCTGCGACCCAGGCAGCAATACTAGAGGCAGGATGTATTTCAATGCAGCTAAGACCCAGGCAGCAATACTAGAGGCAGGATGTATTCCCATACAGCTGCGACCCGGGCAGCAATGCTAGAGGCAGGATGTATTCCCATGCAGCTGCGACCCTTGCAGCAATGCTAGAGGCAGGATGTATTTCCATGTAGCTGCGACCCAGGCAACAATGCTAGAGGCAGGATGTATTCCCATGCAGCTGTTACCCAGGCAGCAATGCTAGAGGCAGGATGTATTCCCATGCAGCTGTGACCCAGATAGCAATGCTAGAGGCGGGATGTATTCCCGCGGGATGTATTCCCATGCAGCTGTGACCCAGGCAGCAATGCTAGAGGCGGGATGTATTCTCTTGTAACTGCGACCCAGGTAGCAATGCTAGAGGCAGGATGTATTCCCATGCAGCTGAGATGCAGGCAGCAATGCTAGAGGCAGGATGTATTCACATGCAGCTTCAACCCAGGCAGCAATGCTAGAGCAGGATGTATTCTCCTGCAGCTGCCTCCCAGGCAGCAATACTAGAGGCAGGATGTATTCCCATGCAGCTGCTACCCGGGCAGCAATGTTAGAGACGGGATGTATTCCCATGCAGCTGCGACCCAGGCAGCAATGCTAGGGGCAGGATTCATTCCCATGCAGTGTGACCCATACAGCAATGCTAGAGGCAGGATGTATTCCCATGCAGCTGCTACCCGGGCAGCAATGCTAGAGACGGGATGTATTCCCATGCAGCTGCGACCCAGGCAGCAATGCTAGGGGCAGGATTCATTCCCATGCAGTGTGACCCATACAGCAATGCTAGAGGCAGGATGTATTCCCATGCTGCTGTGACCCAGGCAGCAATGCTAGAGGCGGGATGTATTTCCATGCAGCTGCGACCCAGATAGCAATGCTAGAGGCGGGATGTATTTCCATGCATCTGCGACCCAGGCAGCAATACTAGAGGCAGGATGTATTTCAATGCAGCTGAGACCCAGGCAGCAATGCTAGAGGCAGGATGTATTCCCATACAGCTGCGACCCAGGAAGCAATGGTAGAGGCAGGCTGTATTTCCATGCTGCTGCGACCCAGGCAGCAATGCCAGAGGCGGGATGTATTCCCATGCAGCTGAGACCCAAGCAGCAATGCTAGAGGCGGGATGTATTTCCATGCAGCTGCGACCCAGATAGCAAGGCTAGAGGTGGGATGTATTTCCATAGAGCTGTGACCCAGGCAGCAATGCTAGAGGTGGGATGTATTTCCATGCAGCTGCGACCCAGGTAGCAATACTAGAGGCAGGATGTATTTCAATGCAGCTGTGACCCAGGCAGCAATTCTAGAGGCAGGATGTATTCCCATACAGCTGCGACCCAGGCAGCAATGCTAGAGGCAGGATGTATTCCCATGCAGTTGCGACCCAGGCAGCAATACTAGAGGCAGGATGTATTTCAATGCAGCTGCGACCCAGGCAGCAATGCTAGAGGCAGGATGTATTCCCATACAGCTGCGACCCAGGCAGCAATGCTAGAGGCAGGCTGTCAAAACTAACAACTTCCCCTTTCTCTATGCCCAACTTTTCCTCACCTGAATCTCCAGGGGAGCCCGTAGAAGACGACCAATCCTGTCTTCTTCGATACTTCTTTGATACCGTCTTCTTCTTGGTCTTCTTTTGACGTAAATAAGGACGTGGCTCCTCGGAGGCCACCTTGACCGGATGGGAACCAAATCCGGTGATCTCCCAGGAGCCAGTCCCAAAACTCCAGGGAAAAAGCCGATAGGCAAAAAACCCTGTGTAGCAGATCTTCTCTACTGTCGGAAAGGAGTATCTGATCCACCAATTGTGACTTCCGCTATGATGAACAAAGGATCTTTAGAGGTTGTAAATATTCTGAAGTCTTTTACACAAATCAAGGACAAGAACCGATCTGTAGTTTGTAGAAACTACAAGTTCCAGCAGGCACCGCAGGAAATCAGGCAACGTTCGGAGAGTACTGCGATCCAGAAGGCACCGTAGGAAACAGGCAACGTTCGGAGAGTACTGCGATCCAGAAGGCACCGCAGAAGGCAGGAGATGCGTAGGACCAGCGGCTCCGTGGGAAACTGCGGTACAGGAGCTTCGGCACAGAAGTATGATTGCAGCGGAGAGAGGGTGCAGCGGGAGAGAGGGTGCAGCGGAAGAGGGACTGGAAGTAGACAGAGTCTCGGAAAGGTGAGAAAGAAGCAGAACAAGAAGATATATACAAAATAGGTAATAGATAGGCAGAATAAAAAGATAGTTAAATACAAGTATAGGGACAGAAAACCGAAGAGAAAGAGAAAAGAAACTCCCGTGAACTTACCAGTATAAACCGCTGCTGAGTATACACCTGAGAGGAATACACCGCGAGTGAAAGCAGAAGGGTAGAAAAAGACCAAGGCAAGAAGGAGGGGGTAAGGTCTTTCTGCGAAACAGAATAACAACGAGCAAGGGGCAATGAACAAAGTTAGAGATCAACGATGATACAACGCACCGTTGTTACTGTGCGTGATGCGTATATACGTTCCGGACGCCATCTTGGTAGAAGGCTAGACCGTTAACTAGATATTAAAGGCATCCATGCTAGGTGTATCTCCACCGATACCATAACTTCCATGGCTGATGCATAACACAGGCTGGATGTATTTCCATACAGCTGCGACCAAGCCAACAATGCTAGAGGCAGGAGACATTTCCATGCAGCTGTGACCCAGGCAGCGATATTAGAGATGGGATGTATTCCCATGCAGCTGTGACCCAGGCAGAAATGCTAGAGGCGGGATGTATTCCCATGCAGCTGCGACCCAGGTAGCAATTCTAGAGGCAGGATGTATTCCCATGCAGCTTCAACCCAGGCAGCAATGCTAAAGGCAGGATGTATTCCCTTGCAGCTGCGATCCAGGCAGCAATGCTAGGGGCAGGATGTATTCCCATGCAGCTTCAACCCAGGCAGCAATGATAGAGGCAGGATGTATTCCCATGCAGCTTCAACCCAGGCAGCAATGATAGAGGCAGGATGTATTCCCAAGCAGCTGCCTCCCAGGCAGCAATACTAGAGGCAGGATGTATTCCCATGCAGCTGCGACCCAGGTAGCAATGCTAGAGGCAGGATGTATTCCCATGCAGCTGCGACCCAGGTAGCAATGCTAGGGGCAGGATTTATTCCCATTCAGCTGCGACCCATGCAGCAATGCTAGATGCAGGATGCATTCCAATACAGCTGCGACCCAGGCAGCAATACTAGAGGCAGGATGTATTTCAATGCAGCTGCGACCCAGGCAGCGATGCTAGAGGCAGGATGTATTCCCATGCAGCTGCGACCCAGGCTGCGATGCTAGAGGCAGGATGTATTCCCATGTAGCTGTGACCCAGGCAGCGATGCTAGAGGCAGGATGTATTTCCATGCAGCTGCGACCCAGGCAGCAATGCTAGAGGCAGGATGTATTTCCATGCAGAGGCGACCCAGGCAGCAATGCTAGAGGCAGGATGTATTCCCATGCAGCTGTTACCCAGGCAGCAATGCTAGAGGCAGGATGTATTCCCATGCAGCTGTGACCCAGATAGCAATGCTAGAGGCAGGATGTATTCCCACGGGATGTATTCCCATGCAGCTGCGACCTGGGCAGCAATGCCAGAGGCAGGATGTATTTCCATGCAGCTGCGACCCAGGCAGCAATGCCAGAGGCGGGATGTATTCCCATGCAGCTGCGACCCAGGCAGCAATGCTAGAGGCGGGATGTATTTCCATGCAGCTGCGACCCAGGCTGCGATGCTAGAGGCAGGATGTATTCCCATGTAGCTGCGACCCAGGCAGCGATGCTAGAGGCAGGATGTATTTCCATGCAGCTGCGACCCAGGCAGCAATGCTAGAGGCAGGATGTATTCCCATGTAGCTGTGACCCAGGCAGCGATGCTAGAGGCAGGATGTATTTCCATGCAGCTGCGACCCAGGCAGCAATGCTAGAGGCAGGATGTATTTCCATGCAGATGCGACCCAGGCAGCAATGCTAGAGGCAGGATGTATTCCCATGCAGCTGTTACCCAGGCAGCAATGGATGTATTCCCATGCAGCTGTGACCCAGATAGCAATGCTAGAGGCAGGATGTATTCCCATGCAGCTGCGACCCAGGCAGCAATGCTAGAGGCAGGATGTATTCCCATGCAGCTGTGACGCAGATAGCAATGCTAGAGGCAGGATGTATTCCCACGGGATGTATTCCCATGCAGCTGCGACCCGGGCAGCAATGCCAGAGGCAGGATGTATTTCCATGCAGCTGCGACCCAGGCAGCAATGCTAGAGGCGGGATGTATTTCCATGCAGCTGCGACCCAGATAGCAATGCTAGAGGCGGGATGTATTTCCATGCAGCTGCGACCCAGGCAGCAATACTAGAGGCAGGATGTATTTCAATGCAGCTGAGACCCAGGCAGCAATACTAGAGGCAGGATGTATTCCCATAAGGCTGCGACCCGGGCAGCAATGCTAGAGGCAGGATGTATTCCCATGCAGCTGCGACCCTTGCAGCAATGCTAGAGGCAGGATGTATTTCCATGTAGCTGCGACCCAGGCAACAATGCTAGAGGCAGGATGTATTCCCATGCAGCTGTTACCCAGGCAGCAATGCTAGAGGCAGGATGTATTCCCATGCAGCTGTGACCCAGATAGCAATGCTAGAGGCGGGATGTATTCCCGCGGGATGTATTCCCATGCAGCTGTGACCCAGGCAGCAATGCTAGAGGCGGGATGTATTCCCTTGTAACTGCGACCCAGGTAGCAATGCTAGAGGCAGGATGTATTCCCATGCAGCTGAGATGCAGGCAGCAATGCTAGAGGCAGGATGTATTTACATGCAGCTTCAACCCAGGCAGCAATGCTAGAGCAGGATGTATTCTCCTGCAGCTGCCTCCCAGGCAGCAATACTAGAGGCAGGATGTATTCCCATGCAGCTGCTACCCGGGCAGCAATGCTAGAGACGGGATGTATTCCCATGCAGCTGCGACCCAGGCAGCAATGCTAGGGGCAGGATTCATTCCCATGCAGTGTGACCCATACAGCAATGCTAGAGGCAGGATGTATTCCCATGCAGCTGCTACCCGGGCAGCAATGCTAGAGACGGGATGTATTCCCATGCAGCTGCGACCCAGGCAGCAATGCTAGGGGCAGGATTCATTCCCATGCAGTGTGACCCATACAGCAATGCTAGAGGCAGGATGTATTCCCATGCTGCTGTGACCCAGGCAGCAATGCTAGAGGCGGGATGTATTTCCATGCAGCTGCGACCCAGATAGCAATGCTAGAGGCGGGATGTATTTCCATGCAGCTGCGACCCAGGCAGCAATACTAGAGGCAGGATGTATTTCAATGCAGCTGAGACCCAGGCAGCAATGCTAGAGGCAGGATGTATTCCCATACAGCTGCGACCCAGGAAGCAATGGTAGAGGCAGGCTGTATTTCCATGCTGCTGCGACCCAGGCAGCAATGCCAGAGGCGGGATGTATTCCCATGCAGCTGAGACCCAAGCAGCAATGCTAGAGGCGGGATGTATTTCCATGCAGCTGCGACCCAGATAGCAAGGCTAGAGGTGGGATGTATTTCCATAGAGCTGTGACCCAGGCAGCAATGCTAGAGGTGGGATGTATTTCCATGCAGCTGCGACCCAGGTAGCAATACTAGAGGCAGGATGTATTTCAATGCAGCTGTGACCCAGGCAGCAATTCTAGAGGCAGGATGTATTCCCATACAGCTGCGACCCAGGCAGCAATGCTAGAGGCAGGATGTATTCCCATGCAGCTGCGACCCAGGCAGCAATACTAGAGGCAGGATGTATTTCAATGCAGCTGCGACCCAGGCAGCAATGCTAGAGGCAGGATGTATTCCCATACAGCTGCGACCCAGGCAGCAATGCTAGAGGCAGGCTGTCAAAACTAACAACTTCCCCTTTCTCTATGCCCAACTTTTCCTCACCTGAATCTCCAGGGGAGCCCGTAGAAGACGACCAATCCTGTCTTCTTCGATACTTCTTTGATACCGTCTTCTTCTTGGTCTTCTTTTGACGTAAATAAGGACGTGGCTCCTCGGAGGCCACCTTGACCGGATGGGAACCAAATCCGGTGATCTCCCAGGAGCCAGTCCCAAAACTCCAGGGAAAAAGTCGATAGGCAAAAAACCCTGTGTAGCAGATCTTCTCTACTGTCGGAAAGGAGTATCTGATCCACCAATTGTGACTTCCGCTATGATGAACAAAGGATCTTTAGAGGTTGTAAATATTCTGAAGTCTTTTACACAAATCAAGGACAAGAACCGATCTGTAGTTTGTAGAAACTACAAGTTCCAGCAGGCACCGCAGGAAATCAGGCAACGTTCGGAGAGTACTGCGATCCAGAAGGCACCGTAGGAAACAGGCAACGTTCGGAGAGTACTGCGATCCAGAAGGCACCGCAGAAGGCAGGAGATGCGTAGGACCAGCGGCTCCGTGGGAAACTGCGGTAACAGGAGCTTCGGCACAGAAGTATGATTGCAGCGGAGTGAGGGTGCAGCGGGAGAGAGGGTGCAGCGGCGAAGGGACTGGAAGTAGACAGAGTCTCGGAAAGGTGAGAAAGAAGCAGAACAAGAAGATATATACAAAATAGGTAATAGATAGGCAGAATAAAAAGATAGTTAAATACAAGTATAGGGACAGAAAACCGAAGAGAAAGAGAAAAGAAACTCCCGTGAACTTACCAGTATAAACCGCTGCTGAGTATACACCTGAGAGGAATACACCGCGAGTGAAAGCAGAAGGGTAGAAAAAGACCAAGGCAAGAAGGAGGGGGTAAGGTCTTTCTGCGAAACAGAATAACAACGAGCAAGGGGCAATGAACAAAGTTAGAGATCAACGATGATACAACGCACCGTTGTTACTGTGCGTGATGCGTATATACGTTCCGGACGCCATCTTGGTAGAAGGCTAGACCGTTAACTAGATATTAAAGGCATCCATGCTAGGTGTATCTCCACCGATACCATAACTTCCATGGCTGGTGCATAACACAGGCTGGATGTATTTCCATACAGCTGCGACCAAGCCAACAATGCTAGAGGCAGGAGACATTTCCATGCAGCTGTGACCCAGGCAGCGATGCTAGAGATGGGATGTATTCCCATGCAGCTGTGACCCAGGCAGAAATGCTAGAGGCGGGATGTATTCCCATGCAGCTGCGACCCAGGTAGCAATTCTAGAGGCAGGATGTATTCCCATGCAGCTTCAACCCAGGCAGCAATGCTAAAGGCAGGATATATTCCCTTGCAGCTGCGATCCAGGCAGCAATGCTAGGGGCAGGATGTATTCCCATGCAGCTTCAACCCAGGCAGCAATGATAGAGGCATGATGTATTCCCATGCAGCTGCCTCCCAGGCAGCAATACTAGAGGCAGGATGTATTCCCATGCAGCTGCGACCCAGGTAGCAATGCTAGGGGCAGGATTTATTCCCATTCAGCTGCGACCCATGCAGCAATGCTAGATGCAGGATGCATTCCAATACAGCTGCGACCCAGGCAGCAATACTAGAGGCAGGATGTATTTCAATGCAGCTGCGACCCAGCCAGCGATGCTAGAGGCAGGATGTATTCCCATGCAGCTGCGACCCAGGCTGCGATGCTAGAGGCAGGATGTATTCCCATGTAGCTGTGACCCAGGCAGCGATGCTAGAGGCAGGATGTATTTCCATGCAGCTGCGACCCAGGCAGCAATGCTAGAGGCAGGATGTATTTCCATGCAGAGGCGACCCAGGCAGCAATGCTAGAGGCAGGATGTATTCCCATGCAGCTGTTACCCAGGCAGCAATGCTAGAGGCAGGATGTATTCCCATGCAGCTGTGACCCAGATAGCAATGCTAGAGGCAGGATGTATTCCCACGGGATGTATTCCCATGCAGCTGCGACCTGGGCAGCAATGCCAGAGGCAGGATGTATTTCCATGCAGCTGCGACCCAGGCAGCAATGCCAGAGGCGGGATGTATTCCCATGCAGCTGCGACCCAGGCAGCAATGCTAGAGGCGGGATGTATTTCCATGCAGCTGCGACCCAGATAGCAATGCTAGAGGCGGGATGTATTTCCATGCAGCTGCGACCCAGGCAGCAATACTAGAGGCAGGATGTATTTCAATGCAGCTGAGACCCAGGCAGCAATGCTAGAGGCAGGATGTATTCCCATATATCTGCGACCCGGCAGCAATGCTAGAGGCAGGATGTATTCCCATACAGCTGCGACCCAGGCAGCAATGCTAGAGGCAGGATGTATTTCCATGTAGCTGCGACCCAGGCAACAATGCTAGAGGCAGGATGTATTCCCATGCAGCTGTTACCCAGGCAGCAATGCTAGAGGCAGGATGTATTCCCATGCAGCTGTGACCCAGATAGCAATGCTAGAGGCGGGATGTATTCCCGCGGGATGTATTCCCATGCAGCTGCGACCCGGGCAGCAATGCCAGAGGCAGGATGTATTTCCATGCAGCTGCGACCCAGGCAGCAATGCCAGAGGCGGGATGTATTCCCATGCAGCTGTGACCCAGGCAGCAATGCTAGAGGCGGGATGTATTTCCATGCAGCTGCGACCCAGATAGCAATGCTAGAGGCGGGATGTATTTCCATAGAGCTGAGACCCAGGCAGCAATGCTAGAGGCTGGATGTATTTCCATGCAGCTGCGACCCAGGCAGCCATACTAGAGGCAGGATGTATTTCAATGCAGCTGGGACCCAGGCAGCAATGCTAGAGGCAGGATGTATTCCCATACAGCTGCGACCCGGGCAGCAATGCTAGAGGCAGGATTTATTCCCATGCAGCTGCGACCCAGGCAGCAATGCTAGAGGCAGGATGTATTTCCATGCAGCTGTGATCCAGGCAGCAATGCTAGAGGCAGGATGTATTCCCATGCAGCTGCTACCCAAGCAGCAATACTAGAGGCAGGATGTATTTCAATGCAGCTGCGACCCAGGCAGCAATGCTAGAGGCAGGATGTATTGTAATGCAGCTGCGACCCAGGCAGCAATGCTAGAGGCAGGCTGGATGTATTTCCATGCAGTTGCGACCCAGGCAGCGATGCTAGAGGCGGGATGTATTCCCATGCAGCTGTGACCCAGGCACCAATGCTAGAGGCGGGATGTATTCCCATGTAGCTGCGACCCAGGTAGCAATGCTAGAGGCAGGATGTATTCCCATGCAGCTTCAACCCAGGCAGCAATGCTAAAGGCAGGATGTATTCCCATGCAGCTGAGATGCAGGCAGCAATGCTAGAGGAAGGATGTATTCACATGCAGCTTCAACCCATGCAGCAATGCTAGAGCAGGATGTATTCCCCTGCAGCTGCCTCCCAGGCAGCAATACTAGAGGCAGGATGTATTCCCATGCAGCTGCGGCCCAGGCAGCAATGCTAGGGGCAGGATTCATTCCCATGCAGTCTGACCCATGCAGCAATGCTAGAGGCAGGATGTATTCCCATGCAGCTGCTACCCGGGCAGCAATGCTAGAGACGGGATGTATTTCCATACAGCTGCGACCCAGGCAGCAATACTAGAGGCAGGATGTATTTCAATGCAGCTGCGACCCAGGCAACAATGCTAGAGGCAGGATGTATTCCCATATAGCTGCGACCCAGGCAGCAATGCTAGAGGCAGGATGTATTCCCATGCTGCTGCGACCCAGGCAGCGATGCTATAGGCAGGATGTATTCCCATGTAGCTGCAACCCAGGCAGCGATGCTAGAGGCAGGATGTATTCCCATGCAGCTGCGACCCAGGCAGCGATGCTAGAGGCAGGATGTATTCCAATGCAGCTGTGACCCAGGCAGCGATGCTAGAGGCAGGATGTATTTCCATGCAGCTGTGACCCAGGCAGCAATGCTAGAGGCAGGATGTATTTCCATGCAGCTGCGACCCAGGCAGCAATGCTAGAGGCAGGATGTGTTCCCATGCAGCTGTGACCCAGGCAGCAATGCTAGAGGCAGGATGTATTCCCATGCAGCTGTGACCCAGATAGCAATGCAGGAGGCAGGATGTATTCCCACGGGATGTATTCCCATGCAGCTGCGACCCAGGTAGCAATGCTAGAGGCAGGATGCATTCCCATGCAGCTTCAACCCAGGCGGCAATGCTAAAGGCAGGATGTATTCCCTTGCAGCTGCGATCCAGGCAGCAATGCTAGGGGCAGGATGTATTCCCATGCAGCTTCAACCCAGACAGCAATGATAGAGGCAGGATGTATTCCCATGCAGCTGCCTCCCAGGCAGCAATACTAGAGGCAGGATGTATTACCATGCAGCTGCGACCCAGGTAGCAATGCTAGGGGCAGGATTTATTCCCATGCAGCTGCGACCCATGCAGCAATGCTAGATGCAGGATGTATTCCCATACAGCTGCGACCCAGGCAGCAATACTAGAGGCAGGATATATTTCAATGCAGCTGCAACCCAGGCAGCGATGCTAGAGGCAGGATGTATTCCCATGCAGCTGCGACCCAGGCTGCGATGTTAGAGGCAGGATGTATTCCCATGTAGCTGTGACCCAGGCAGCGATGCTAGAGGCAGGATGTATTTCCATGCAGCTGCGACCCAGGCAGCAATGCTAGAGGCAGGATGTATTTCCATGCAGATGTGACCCAAGCAGCAATGCTAGAGGCAGGATGTATTCCCATGCAGCTGTTACCCAGGCAGCAATGCTAGAGGCAGGATGTATTCCCATGCAGCTGTGACCCAGATAGCAATGCTAGAGGCAGGATGTATTCCCATGCAGCTGCGACCCAGGCAGCAATGCTAGAGGCAGGATGTATTCCCATGCAGCTGTGACGCAGATAGCAATGCTAGAGGCAGGATGTATTCCCACGGGATGTATTCCCATGCAGCTGCGACCCGGGCAGCAATGCCAGAGGCAGGATGTATTTCCATGCAGCTGCGACCCAGTTAGCAATGCTAGAGGCGGGATGTATTTCCATGCAGCTGCGACCCAGATAGCAATGCTAGAGGCGGGATGTATTTCCATGCAGCTGCGACCCAGGCAGCAATACTAGAGGCAGGATGTATTTCAATGCAGCTGAGACCCAGGCAGCAATGCTAGAGGCAGGATGTATTCCCATACAGCTGCGACCCGGGCAGCAATGCTAGAGGCAGGATGTATTCCCATGCAGCTGCGACCCTTGCAGCAATGCTAGAGGCAGGATGTATTTCCATGTAGCTGCGACCCAGGCAACAATGCTAGAGGCAGGATGTATTCCCATGCAGCTGTTACCCAGGCAGCAATGCTAGAGGCAGGATGTATTCCCATGCAGCTGTGACCCAGATAGCAATGCTAGAGGCGGGATGTATTCCCGCGGGATGTATTCCCATGCAGCTGTGACCCAGGCAGCAATGCTAGAGGCGGGATGTATTCCCTTGTAACTGCGACCCAGGTAGCAATGCTAGAGGCAGGATGTATTCCCATGCAGCTTCAACCCAGGCAGCAATGCTAAAGGCAGGATGTATTCCCATGCAGCTGAGATGCAGGCAGCAATGCTAGAGGCAGGATGTATTCACATGCAGCTTCAACCCAGGCAGCAATGCTAGAGCAGGATGTATTCTCCTGCAGCTGCCTCCCAGGCAGCAATACTAGAGGCAGGATGTATTCCCATGCAGCTGCTACCCGGGCAGCAATGCTAGAGACGGGATGTATTCCCATGCAGCTGCGACCCAGGCAGCAATGCTAGGGGCAGGATTCATTCCCATGCAGTGTGACCCATACAGCAATGCTAGAGGCAGGATGTATTCCCATGCAGCTGCTACCCGGGCAGCAATGCTAGAGACGGGATGTATTCCCATGCAGCTGCGACCCAGGCAGCAATGCTAGGGGCAGGATTCATTCCCATGCAGTGTGACCCATACAGCAATGCTAGAGGCAGGATGTATTTCAATGCAGCTGTGACCCAGGCAGCAATTCTAGAGGCAGGATGTATTCCCATACAGCTGCGACCCAGGCAGCAATGCTAGAGGCAGGATGTATTCCCATGCAGCTGCGACCCAGGCAGCAATACTAGAGGCAGGATGTATTTCAATGCAGCTGCGACCCAGGCAGCAATGCTAGAGGCAGGATGTATTCCCATACAGCTGCGACCCAGGCAGCAATGCTAGAGGCAGGCTGTCAAAACTAACAACTTCCCCTTTCTCTATGCCCAACTCCTCCTCACCTGAATCTCCAGGGGAGCCCGTAGAAGACGACCAATCCTGTCTTCTTCGATACTTCTTTGATACCGTCTTCTTCTTGGTCTTCTTTTGACGTAAATAAGGACGTGGCTCCTCGGAGGCCACCTTGACCGGATGGGAACCAAATCCGGTGATCTCCCAGGAGCCAGTCCCAAAACTCCAGGGAAAAAGCCGATAGGCAAAAAACCCTGTGTAGCAGATCTTCTCTACTGTCGGAAAGGAGTATCTGATCCACCAATTGTGACTTCCGCTATGATGAACAAAGGATCTTTAGAGGTTGTAAATATTCTGAAGTCTTTTACACAAATCAAGGACAAGAACCGATCTGTAGTTTGTAGAAACTACAAGTTCCAGCAGGCACCGCAGGAAATCAGGCAACGTTCGGAGAGTACTGCGATCCAGAAGGCACCGTAGGAAACAGGCAATGATCGGAGAGTACTGAGATCCAGAAGGCACCGCAGAAGGCAGGAGATGCGTAGGACAAGCGGCTCCGTGGGAAACTGCGGTAACAGGAGCTTCGGCACAGAAGTATGATTGCAGCGGAGAGAGGGTGCAGCGGGAGAGAGGGTGCAGCGGAAGAGGGACTGGAAGTAGACAGAGTCTCGGAAAGGTGAGAAAGAAGCAGAACAAGAAGATATATACAAAATAGGTAATAGATAGGCAGAATAAAAAGATAGTTAAATACAAGTATAGGGACAGAAAACCGAAGAGAAAGAGAAAAGAAACTCCCGTGAACTTACCAGTATAAACCGCTGCTGAGTATACACCTGAGAGGAATACACCGCGAGTGAAAGCAGAAGGGTAGAAAAAGACCAAGGCAAGAAGGAGGGGGTAAGGTCTTTCTGCGAAACAGAATAACAACGAGCAAGGGGCAATGAACAAAGTTAGAGATCAACGATGATACAACGCACCGTTGTTACTGTGCGTGATGCGTATATACGTTCCGGACGCCATCTTGGTAGAAGGCTAGACCGTTAACTAGATATTAAAGGCATCCATGCTAGGTGTATCTCCACCGATACCATAACTTCCATGGCTGGTGCATAACACAGGCTGGATGTATTTCCATACAGCTGGGACCAAGCCAACAATGCTCGAGACGGGATGTATTCCCATGCAGCTGTGACCCAGGCAGAAATGCTAGAGGCGGGATGTATTCCCATGCAGCTGCGACCCAGGTAGCAATGCTAGAGGCAGGATGTATTCCCATGCAGCTTCAACCCAGGCAGCAATGCTAAAGGCAGGATGTATTCCCTTGCAGCTGTGATCCAGGCAGCAATGCTAGGGGCAGGATGTATTCCCATGCAGCTTCAACCCAGGCAGCAATGATAGAGGCAGGATGTATTCCCATGCAGCTGCCTCCCAGGCAGCAATACTAGAGGCAGGATGTATTCCCATGCAGCTGCGACCCAGGTAGCAATGCTAGGGGCAGGATTTATTCCCATTCAGCTGCGACCCATGCAGCAATGCTAGATGCAGGATGCATTCCCATACAGCTGCGACCCAGGCTGCGATGCTAGAGGCAGGATGTATTCCCATGTAGCTGTGACCCAGGCAGCGATGCTAGAGGCAGGATGTATTTCCATGCAGCTGCGACCCAGGCAGCAATGCTAGAGGCAGGATGTATTTCCATGCAGAGGCGACCCAGGCAGCAATGCTAGAGGCAGGATGTATTCCCATGCAGCTGTTACCCAGGCAGCAATGCTAGAGGCAGGATGTATTCCCATGCAGCTGTGACCCAGATAGCAATGCTAGAGGCAGGATGTATTCCCACGGGATGTATTCCCATGCAGCTGCGACCCGGGCAGCAATGCCAGAGGCAGGATGTATTTCCATGCAGCTGCGACCCAGGCAGCAATGCCAGAGGCGGGATGTATTCCCATGCAGCTGCGACCCAGGCAGCAATGCTAGAGGCGGGATGTATTTCCATGCAGCTGCGAC
Organism: Ambystoma mexicanum; assembly: GCF_040938575.1. Classification (NCBI taxonomy): domain Eukaryota; kingdom Metazoa; phylum Chordata; class Amphibia; order Caudata; family Ambystomatidae; genus Ambystoma; species Ambystoma mexicanum. The sequence continues at coordinate 745,197,192 of NC_090938.1, forward strand.
CCAGATAGCAATGCTAGAGGCGGGATGTATTTCCATGCAGCTGCGACCCAGGCAGCAATACTAGAGGCAGGATGTATTTCAATGCAGCTGAGACCCAGGCAGCAATGCTAGAGGCAGGATGTATTCCCATATAGCTGCGACCCGGGCAGCAATGCTAGAGGCAGGATGTATTCCCATGCAGCTGCGACCCAGGAAGCAATGCTAGAGGCAGGATGTATTTCCATGTAGCTGCGACCCAGGCAACAATGCTAGAGGCAGGATGTATTCCCATGCAGCTGTTACCCAGGCAGCAATGCTAGAGGCAGGATGTATTCCCATGCAGCTGTGACCCAGATAGCAATGCTAGAGGCGGGATGTATTCCCGCGGGATGTATTCCCATGCAGCTGCGACCCGGGCAGCAATGCCAGAGGCAGGATGTATTTCCATGCAGCTGCGACCCAGGCAGCAATGCCAGAGGCGGGATGTATTCCCATGCAGCTGTGACCCAGGCAGCAATGCTAGAGGCGGGATGTATTTCCATGCAGCTGCGACCCAGATAGCAATGCTAGAGGCGGGATGTATTTCCATAGAGCTGAGACCCAGGCAGCAATGCTAGAGGCTGGATGTATTTCCATGCAGCTGCGACCCAGGCAGCAATACTAGAGGCAGGATGAATTTCAATGCAGCTGGGACCCAGGCAGCAATGCTAGAGGCAGGATGTATTCCCATGCAGCTGTGACCCAGATAGCAATGCTAGAGGCGGGATGTATTCCCGCGGGATGTATTCCCATGCAGCTGTGACCCAGGCAGCAATGCTAGAGGCGGGATGTATTCCCATGTAACTGCGACCCAGGTAGCAATGCTAGAGGCAGGATGTATTCCCATGCAGCATCAACCCAGGCAGCAATGCTAAAGGCAGGATGTATTCCCATGCAGCTGAGATGCAGGCAGCAATGCTAGAGGCAGGATGTATTCACATGCAGCTTCAACCCAGGCAGCAATGCTAGAGCAGGATGTATTCCCCTGCAGCTGCCTCCCAGATAGCAATGCAGGAGGCAGGATGTATTCCCACGGGATGTATTCCCATGCAGCTGCGACCCAGGTAGCAATGCTAGAGGCAGGATGCATTCCCATGCAGCTTCAACCCAGGCAGCAATGCTAAAGGCAGGATGTATTTCAATGCAGCTGAGACCCAGGCAGCAATGCTAGAGGCAGGATGTATTCCCATATAGCTGCGACCCGGGCAGCAATGCTAGAGGCAGGATGTATTCCCATGCAGCTGCGACCCAGGAAGCAATGCTAGAGGCAGGATGTATTTCCATGTAGCTGCGACCCAGGCAACAATGCTAGAGGCAGGATGTATTCCCATGCAGCTGTTACCCAGGCAGCAATGCTAGAGGCAGGATGTATTCCCATGCAGCTGTGACCCAGATAGCAATGCTAGAGGCGGGATGTATTCCCGCGGGATGTATTCCCATGCAGCTGCGACCCGGGCAGCAATGCCAGAGGCAGGATGTATTTCTATGCAGCTGCGACCCAGGCAGCAATGCCAGAGGCGGGATGTATTCCCATGCAGCTGTGACCCAGGCAGCAATGCTAGAGGCGGGATGTATTTCCATGCAGCTGCGACCCAGATAGCAATGCTAGAGGCGGGATGTATTTCCATAGAGCTGAGACCCAGGCAGCAATGCTAGAGGCTGGATGTATTTCCATGCAGCTGCGACCCAGGCAGCAATACTAGAGGCAGGATGTATTTCAATGCAGCTGGGACCCAGGCAGCAATGCTAGAGGCAGGATGTATTCCCATGCAGCTGTGACCCAGATAGCAATGCTAGAGGCGGGATGTATTCCCGCGGGATGTATTCCCATGCAGCTGTGACCCAGGCAGCAATGCTAGAGGCGGGATGTATTCCCATGTAACTGCGACCCAGGTAGCAATGCTAGAGGCAGGATGTATTCCCATGCAGCTTCAACCCAGGCAGCAATGCTAAAGGCAGGATGTATTCCCATGCAGCTGAGATGCAGGCAGCAATGCTAGAGGCAGGATGTATTCACATGCAGCTTCAACCCAGGCAGCAATGCTAGAGCAGGATGTATTCCCCTGCAGCTGCCTCCCAGATAGCAATGCAGGAGGCAGGATGTATTCCCACGGGATGTATTCCCATGCAGCTGCGACCCAGGTAGCAATGCTAGAGGCAGGATGCATTCCCATGCAGCTTCAACCCAGGCAGCAATGCTAAAGGCAGGATGTATTCCCTTGCAGCTGCGATCCAGGCAGCAATGCTAGAGGCAGGATGTATTCCCATGCAGTTGTTACCCAGGCAGCAATGCTAGAGGCAGGATGTATTCCCATGCAGCTGTGACCCAGATAGCAATGCTAGAGGCAGGATGTATTCCCACGGGATGTATTCCCATGCAGCTGCGACCCGGGCAGCAATGCCAGAGGCAGGATGTATTTCCATGCAGCTGCGACCCAGGCAGCAATGCCAGAGGCGGGATGTATTCCCATGCAGCTGCGACCCAGGCAGCAATGCTAGAGGCGGGATGTATTTCCATGCAGCTGCGACCCAGATAGCAATGCTAGAGGCAGGATGTATTCCCATGCAGCTGCGACCCAGGCAGCAATGCTAGAGGCAGGATGTATTTCCATGCAGCTGTGATCCAGGCAGCAATGCTAGAGGCAGGATGTATTCCCATGCAGCTGCTACCCAAGCAGCAATACTAGAGGCAGGATGTATTTCAATGCAGCTGCGACCCAGGCAGCCATGCTAGAGGCAGGATGTATTGTAATGCAGCTGCGACCCAGGCAGCAATGCTAGAGGCAGGCTGGATGTATTTCCATGCAGTTGCGACCCAGGCAGCGATGCTAGAGGCGGGATGTATTCCCATGCAGCTGTGACCCAGGCAGCAATGCTAGAGGCGGGATGTATTCCCATGTAGCTGCGACCCAGGTAGCAATGCTAGAGGCAGGATGTATTCCCATGCAGCTTCAACCCAGGCAGCAATGCTAAAGGCAGGATGTATTCCCATGCAGCTGAGATGCAGGCAGCAATGCTAGAGGCAGGATGTATTCACATGCAGCTTCAACCCATGCAGCAATGCTAGAGCAGGATGTATTCCCCTGCAGCTGCCTCCCAGGCAGCAATACTAGAGGCAGGATGTATTCCCATGCAGCTGCGACCCAGGCAGCAATGCTAGGGGCAGGATTCATTCCCATGCAGTGTGACCCATGCAGCAATGCTAGAGGCAGGATGTATTCCCATGCAGCTGCTACCCGGGCAGCAATGCTAGAGACGGGATGTATTTCCATACAGCTGCGACCCAGGCAGCAATACTAGAGGCAGGATGTATTTCAATGCAGCTGCGACCCAGGCAACAATGCTAGAGGCAGGATGTATTCCCATAAAGCTGCGACCCAGGCAGCAATGCTAGAGGCAGGATGTATTCCCATGCTGCTGTGACCCAGGCAGCGATGCTAGAGGCAGGATGTATTCCCATGTAGCTGCAACCCAGGCAGCGATGCTAGATGCAGGATGTATTCCCATGCAGCTGCGACCCAGGCAGCGATGCTAGAGGCAGGATGTATTCCAATGCAGCTGTGACCCAGGCAGCGATGCTAGAGGCAGGATGTATTTCCATGCAGCTGTGACCCAGGCAGCAATGCTAGAGGCAGGATGTATTTCCATGCAGCTGCGACCCAGGCAGCAATGCTAGAGGCAGGATGTGTTCCCATGCAGCTGTGACCCAGGCAGCAATGCTAGAGGCAGGATGTATTCCCATGCAGCTGTGACCCAGATAGCAATGCAGGAGGCAGGATGTATTCCCACGGGATGTATTCCCATGCAGCTGCGACCCAGGTAGCAATGCTAGAGGCAGGATGCATTCCCATGCAGCTTCAACCCAGGCAGCAATGCTAAAGGCAGGATGTATTCCCTTGCAGCTGCGATCCAGGCAGCAATGCTAGGGGCAGGAAGTATTCCCATGCAGCTTCAACCCAGACAGCAATGATAGAGGCAGGATGTATTCCCATGCAGCTGCCTCCCAGGCAGCAATACTAGAGGCAGGATGTATTACCATGCAGCTGCGACCCAGGTAGCAATGCTAGGGGCAGGATTTATTCCCATGCAGCTGCGACCCATGCAGCAATGCTAGATGCAGGATGTATTCCCATACAGCTGCGACCCAGGCAGCAATACTAGAGGCAGGATATATTTCAATGCAGCTGCAACCCAGGCAGCGATGCTAGAGGCAGGATGTATTCCCATGCAGCTGCGACCCAGGCTGCGATGCTAGAGGCAGGATGTATTCCCATGTATTTGTGACCCAGGCAGCGATGCTAGAGGCAGGATGTATTTCCATGCAGCTGCGACCCAGGCATCAATGCTAGAGGCAGGATGTATTTCCATGCAGATGCGACCCAGGCAGCAATGCTAGAGGCAGGATGTATTCCCATGCAGCTGTTACCCAGGCAGAAATGCTAGAGGCAGGATGTAGTCCCATGCAGCTGTGACCCAGATAGCAATGCTAGAGGCAGGATGTATTCCCATGCAGCTGCGACCCAGGCAGCAATGCTAGAGGCAGGATGTATTCCCATGCAGCTGTGACGCAGATAGCAATGCTAGAGGCAGGATGTATTCCCACGGGATGTATTCCCATGCAGCTGCGACCCGGGCAGCAATGCCAGAGGCAGGATGTATTTCCATGCAGCTGCGACCCAGGCAGCAATGCCAGAGGGGGGATGTATTCCCATGCAGCTGCGACCCAGATAGCAATGCTAGAGGCGGGATGTATTTCCATGCAGCTGCGACCCAGGCAGCAATGCTAGAGGCGGGATGTATTTCCATGCAGCTGCGACCCAGATAGCAATGCTAGAGGCGGGATGTATTTCCATGCAGCTGCGACCCAGGCAGCAATGCTAGAGGCGGGATGTATTTCCATGCAGCTGCGACCCAGATAGCAATGCTAGAGGCGGGATGTATTTCCATGCAGCTGCGACCCAGGCAGCAATACTAGAGGCAGGATGTATTTCAATGCAGCTGAGACCCAGGCAGCAATGCTAGAGGCAGGATGTATTCCCATACAGCTGCGACCCGGGCAGCAATGCTAGAGGCAGGATGTATTCCCATGCAGCTGCGACCCTTGCAGCAATGCTAGAGGCAGGATGTATTTCCATGTAGCTGCGACCCAGGCAACAATGCTAGAGGCAGGATGTATTCCCATGCAGCTGTTACCCAGGCAGCAATGCTAGAGGCAGGATGGATTCCCATGCAGCTGTGACCCAGATAGCAATGCTAGAGGTGGGATGTATTCCCGCGGGATGTATTCCCATGCAGCTGTGACCCAGGCAGCAATGCTAGAGGCGGGATGTATTCCCATGTAACTGCGACCCAGGTAGCAATGCTAGAGGCAGGATGTATTCCCATGCAGCTTCAACCCAGGCAGCAATGCTAAAGGCAGGATGTATTCCCATGCAGCTGAGATGCAGGCAGCAATGCTAGAGGCAGGATGTATTCACATGCAGCTTCAACCCAGGCAGCAATGCTAGAGCAGGATGTATTCCCCTGCAGCTGCCTCCCAGGCAGCAATACTAGAGGCAGGATGTATTCCCATGCAGCTGCTACCCGGGCAGCAATGCTAGAGACGGGATGTATTCCCATGCAGCTGCGACCCAGGCAGCAATGCTAGGGGCAGGATTCATTCCCATGCAGTGTGACCCATACAGCAATGCTAGAGGCAGGATGTATTCCCATGCAGCTGCTACCCGAGCAGCAATGCTAGAGACGGGATGTATTTCCATACAGCTGCGACCCAGGCAGCAATACTATAGGCAGGATGTATTTCAATGCAGCTGCGACCCAGGCAACAATGCTAGAGGCAGGATGTATTCCCATAAAGCTGCGACCCAGGCAGCAATGCTAGAGGCAGGATGTATTCCCATGCTGCTGCGACCCAGGCAGCAATGCTAGAGGAGGGATGTATTTCCATGCAGCTGCGACCCAGATAGCAATGCTAGAGGCGGGATGTATTTCCATGCAGCTGCGACCCAGGCAGCAATACTAGAGGCAGGATGTATTTCAATGCAGCTGAGACCCAGGCAGCAATGCTAGAGGCAGGATGTATTCCCATACAGCTGCGACCCAGGCAGCAATGCTAGAGGCAGGATGTATTCCCATGCAGCTGTGACCCAGGCAGCAATGCTAGAGGCAGGATGTATTTCCATGTAGCTGCAACCCAGGCAACAATGCTAGAGGCAGGATGTATTCCCATGCAGCTGTTACCCAGGCAGCAATGCTAGAGGCAGGATGTATTCCCATGCAGCAGTGACCCAGATAGCAATGCTAGAGGCGGGATGTATTCCCGCGGGATGTATTCCCATGCAGCTGTGACCCAGGCAGCAATGCTAGAGGCGGGATGTATTCCCATGTAGCTGCGACCCAGGTAGCAATGCTAGAGGCAGGATGTATTCCCATGCAGCTTCAACCCAGGCAGCAATGCTAAAGGCAGGATGTATTCCCATGCAGCTGAGATGCAGGCAGCAATGCTAGAGGCAGGATGTATTCACATGCAGCTTCAACCCAGGCAGCAATGCTAGAGCAGGATGTATTCCCCTGCAGCTGCCTCCAGGCAGCAATACTAGAGGCAGCATGTATTCCCATGCAGCTGCTACCCGGGCAGCAATGCTAGAGACGGGATGTATTCCCATGCAGCTGCGACCCAGGCACCAATGCTAGGGGCAGGATTCATTCCCATGCAGTGTGACCCATGCAGCAATGCTAGAGGCAGGATGTATTCCCATGCAGCTGCTACCCGGGCAGCAATGCTAGAGACGGGATGTATTTCCATACAGCTGCGACCCAGGCAGCAATACTAGAGGCAGGATGTATTTCAATGCAGCTGCGACCCAGGCAGCAATGCCAGAGGCGGGATGTATTCCCATGCAGCTGCGACCCAGGCAGCAATGCTAGAGGCGGGATGTATTTCCATGCAGATGCGACCCAGATCGCAATGCTAGAGGCGGGATGTATTTCCATGCAGCAGCGACCCAGGCAGCAATACTAGAGGCAGGATGTATTTCAATGCAGCTGAGACCCAGGCAGCAATGCTAGAGGCAGGATGTATTTCCATGCAGCTGCGACCCAGGCAGCAATGCTAGAGGCAGGATGTATTCCCATGCAGCTGTGACCCAGATAGCAATGCTAGAGGCGGGATGTATTCCCGCGGGATGTATTCCCATGCAGCTGCGACCCGGGCAGCAATGCCAGAGGCAGGATGTATTTCAATGCAGCTGCGACCCAGGCAGCAATGCCAGAGGCGGGATGTATTCCCATGCAGCTGTGACCCAGGCAGCAATGCTAGAGGCGGGATGTATTTCCATGCAGCTGCGACCCAGATAGCAATGGTAGAGGCGGGATGTATTTCCATAGAGCTGCGACCCAGGCAGCAATGCTAGAGGCTGGATGTATTTCCATGCAGCTGAGACCCAGGCAGCAATACTAGAGGCAGGATGTATTTCAATGCAGATGGGACCCAGGCAGCAATGCTAGAGGCAGGATGTATTCCCATACAGCTGCGACCCGGGCAGCAATGCTAGAGGCAGGATGTATTCCCATGCAGCTGCGACCCAGGTAGCAATGCTAGAGGCAGGATGTATTCCCATGCAGCTTCAACCCAGGCAGCAATGCTAAAGGCAGGATGTATTCCCATGCAGCTGAGATGCAGGCAGCAATGCTAGAGGCAGGATGTATTCACATGCAGCTTCAACCCAGGCAGCAATGCTAGAGCAGGATGTATTCCCCTGCAGCTGCCTCCCAGGCAGCAATACTAGAGGCAGGATGTATTCCCATGCAGCTGCGACCCAGGCACCAATGCTAGGGGCAGGATTCATTCCCATGCAGTGTGACCCATGCAGCAATGCTGGAGGCAGGATGTATTCCCATGCAGCTGCTACCCGGGCAGCAATGCTAGAGACGGGATGTATTTCCATACAGCTGTGACCCAGGCAGCAATACTAGAGGCAGGATGTATTTCAATGCAGCTGCGACCCAGGCAACAATGCTAGAGGCAGGATGTATTCCCATAAAGCTGCGACCCAGGCAGCAATGCTAGAGGCAGGATGTATTCCCATGCTGCTGCGACCCAGGCAGCGATGCTAGAGGCAGGATGTATTCCCATGTAGCTGCGACCCAGGCAGCGATGCTAGAGGCAGGATGTATTCCCATGCAGCTGCGACCCAAGCAGCAATACTAGAGGCAGGATGTATTCCAATGCAGCTGTGACCCAGGCAGCGATGCTAGAGGCAGGATGTATTTCCATGCAGCTGTGACCCAGGCAGCAATGCTAGAGGCAGGATGTATTTCCATGCAGCTGTGACCCAGGCAGCAATGCTAGAGGCAGGATGTGTTCCCATGCAGCTGTGACCCAGGCAGCAATGCTAGAGGCAGGATGTGTTCCCATGCAGCTGTGACCCAGGCAGCAATGCTAGAGGCAGGATGTATTCCCATGCAGCTGTGACCCAGATAGCAATGCTAGAGGCGGGATGTATTCCCACGGGATGTATTCCCATGCAGCTGCGACCCAGGTAGCAATGCTAGAGGCAGGATGTATTCCCATGCAGCTTCAACCCAGGCAGCAATGCTAAAGGCAGGATGTATTCCCTTGCAGCTGCGATCCAGACAGCAATGCTAGGGGCAGGATGTATTCCCATGCAGCTTCAACCCAGACAGCAATGATAGAGGCAGGATGTATTCCCATGCTGCTGCCTCCCAGGCAGCAATACTAGAGGCAGGATGTATTCCCATGCAGCTGCGACCCAGGTAGCAATGCTAGGGGCAGGATTTATTCCCATGCAGCTGCGACCCAAGCAGCAATACTAGAGGCAGGATGTATTTCCATGCAGCTGTGACCCAGGCAGCAATGCTAGAGGCAGGATGTATTTCCATGCAGCTGCGACCCAGGCAGCAATGCTAGAGGCAGGATGTGTTCCCATGCAGCTGTGACCCAGGCAGCAATGCTAGAGGCAGGATGTATTCCCATGTAGCTGTGACCCAGATAGCAATGCTAGAGGCTGGATGTATTCCCACGGGATGTATTTCCATGCAGCTGCGACCCAGGTAGCAATGCTAGAGTGTCATACCATGGAGTACCTGGCGTTTGTGGAGCCTATGGCGACACGGACGCTAGTTTCGTTTCGCTTTGCCTCAGTTCGGCCACGCCCCCTTTTCCTGTGTTTTCTCTCTTCTGCCCTGATTTCATTGGTTGTGACGCTCCCCGACTCGGACTCTTTACCAGCTCCTTCCGGGTCGGGGATGCATCGCAACGCTTCCGGGTTTTCGTATCCTCAGAGCCTTGCTTGTTGTTTCACGTTCGCCCCCCTTTTGTCCGTTCCTCCTTCTCTTTCCCTTTGCAAATATCGCGCCTCCCCTGGCACCGCTTTTTTCCGCCTAGCTACCCTCTGAACCTAGCTTTTCTTTTTCTCCTTTCCCGTATCTTTTCTTGTACCCTCCTTCTTCTCCTCCTTCCAGCCTGTTACCTCCCTTCCTCCCTTCTACGTTCTACGCTTTTCTTTCTTCCCTTTCCGGTTTTTCTAGATTTCTCTTACTCTTCATTCCGAGGTTTTTCTCTCCCTCCTTACTCTCTGTTCTTTTGGGAACCTCTGCCATTGCCCTGCTGTGTACCAGATCCTTGCCTGTTCTCCGGATTGCCTATTCTTGCCGTCTAAGATACCTGCCTATTTGATCTCCGTGTACCAGACTTCTGCCTGCATTTTGGACTGCCTTTGTTTACCGTTTTGAGATCAGACGCCTTTGTTTGTTCTTGGTTGTCCGTGGACTATTGCCATTCCAAGGTACCATTCCACGGGATACTCCAGGTCTACTGTTCTACTCACCCTTCCGGAGATTCACAGCTGTACACCAAACTATGAACAATATAGGATTCAGGGGTTTTTTGTGCCTCGTAGGCTTTTTCCCCTCCTGGGCGATTCCGGGAGAGGAGCCCCCTGGTCTTCCTTATTGGAGACACGGTGGCTTCCTTTCGGGGTCGTCCCTACCTCCATAAAAAAAAGGAACCTTCCCGGAGAAGAGAAAAGAAGGGTACCTGGAAAGAAGAAGAAGGTGAGGAGTTAGGGGAGGGGGTAACTTCAGAATCTGATGCATCTGACAAAGAGATCACTAATTCCACTGACAGTTTGCGACGCCTAAAGAAAGTGATGGCCACCCCGCAGCAGGTACAAGAGCTAGTAGCTGCCGTACAAAACTTAAATCTGGAAATGCAGAACCTAAAGGCCGCTAATGCCACCCTACAACAGCGGCTGACGGACCGAGAAAGACTCTCACCTGACTTACCTCCGCTTCCACTTGTGTCAGGAAAATTTGGCGGCTCCCCAAAAAAGGTCAAAGAGTTTCTGGATGCATGCAATTTGCATTTCTCTTTTCGCACACAGACCTTTGCCTCTGACCACGCAAAGGTAGGATTTATGATTACGCACATGACCGGGAACGCCCTAGCCTGGGCTACCCCACTTGTTAATCTACCGGACCCTGTACTGCAAGATTTTAATGCCTTTAAAAATCTGCTACAACAAACCTTTCTACGAACTGAAAGTACTTTCCTTGCCTCAGAAGACCTGCTTGATATTAGACAGGGTAGCTCAGACCTCCTAACCTACATTACTACCTTTAAACAAGTGGCCGCCGAAGCAGGTTGGCAGGAGCAGGCCCAGTATGCTATATTCCGGCGGGGTTTAAGGGAAGACCTCAAGGACGAACTAGCACAAATAGAAAGACCTGGGTCTTTTGCAGAGCTCCTAACCGCGACCCTGCGGATCGATTTCAGGATGTCAGAAAGACGTCAAGAGAAGAAAAGATGTAAGTCAAGCGCACCCCCTCTCTGGGATTCTTCATCCTCATCGGTACCCTTCCAACGGTCCGCTAAAGAAGAACCCATGCAGATCGGAACGGCTCGAGCACCACTTACCCCAGAGGAGCGAAAAAGGCGGAGAGAGAACTCCCTGTGTATGTACTGTGGGTCGGCTTCCCACTTACTCAGAGATTGTCCGGATGTACCACTCAGAAAGTCGGGAAACGTGCACCCTCGGTAAATGTTGGGACACATAACCGAGGGGCCGTTCACAGTCCCTATGCTCCTCTCTCAGTATCCTCAACTGAAGTCTCTGAGGATTCACGGTTGATGGTGCTCACAGTCACACTCAGAATCGACTCTAAAGAAGTCACCACTTTAGCCCTACTTGATTGTGGGGCTGCAGGAAATTTCATGGACATCCAATGGGCAGACAGACAAGGAATTAAGAGAATTGCTAAACAAGAAAATCAGAAAGTCGAAGGGGTGGATGGCAAGCCCCTAAGTTCGGGCATGATTACTCACACCACCATAGCTCTTACTTTGTCTATCCAACAACACGTTGAAAGTATCACGTTTGACCTCATCAGAGCAGCCCACTTTCCCATTATTTTGGGTATCTGCTGGTTACGCAGACACAATCCCAAAATCGACTGGTCTGGTAATATGTTGGACTTTCAATCTTCGTATTGCAAGACAGAATGCTTACCTGAACCCAAATTCGAGATGGTAAAGACCTCCAACAGCTGTGAAGTTCGAACGGTACACTGCCTACCACACTACCTTGAGGAATTCAACGAGGTAGTAACAGAAAAGACACCCATCGAACTCCCACCACATCGCCCTGAAGATTGCTGCATAGATCTAACCCCAGGAGCATTGGTGCCTTTTGGGAGGATGTTTTCCCTTACACTGGAAGAGAAACAATACCTCCGCGAATATCTGGATCGCAATATGGAAAACGGACTCATAAAACCATCAAAATCACCCGCCGGAGCTTCACTGTTTTTCATCTCCAAGAAAGGATCTAAGGAACTGAGGCCGTGTATTGATTATCGCGGTCTCAACAAAGTCACCATAAAGGATAGATACCCCATGCCTTTGATCACCGAAATCTTACAAGCAGTCCATGGAGCCAAGATCTTCACTAAACTTGACCTAAGAAATGCCTACCACCTCCTTCGAGTCCAAGACGGGGACGAATGGAAAACGGCGTTCCGGACTCCATTCGGCCTTTTTGAGTATAGAGTAATGCCTTTTGGGTTAGTTAACGCTCCATCAATATTCCAACGATTCATGGACCGGCTATTTTCTGATCTACTGTGCCAAACCACCTTGGTGTATCTAGACGACATTCTTATCTTCTCCAAAACTCCGGAAGATCATAAAAGACACGTCAAGGAAGTTTTTCACAGGCTTCAAATCAACCATTTGTCCGTCAAACTTACTAAGTGCGTGTTCGCAGTCTCCTCCATCCCTTATCTCGGGTTCATACTCTCGGACCATGGAATCGCCATGGATCCCTACAAGGTGTCTTCCATCCTGGAATGGCCTTCTCCGACTTCAGTCAAAGAGGTCCAAAGGTTTTTGGGTCTGGCAAATTTCTATAGGAGGTTCATCCCAAACTTTTCTCAAAAAATCCTACCTATCACTTCTCTTCTTAAAAAGACGACAACATCATTCAAATGGTCCATCGAGGCCGAAGAGAGTTTCAAGATCCTCAAGAAAGCTTTCTGCTCAGCCCCCATCCTACAACAACCTAACCAACACCGGCCCTTCATTTTGGAGACGGACGCTTCCTCAGCAGCTATAGGAGCTGTCCTGCTTCAAGAAATACAGAATGTTGAACATCCAGTGGCTTACTTCTCCAAGACTTAACCACCAGTCAAAGAAATTATTCGGTCATAGAAAGAGAGTTGTTAGCCATGAAAGCGGCATGTTTAGAATGGCGTCACCTCCTCTAGGGAGGAGAGTTTCCATTCACCATTCAGACGGACCATAAAAACTTACAGGTCCTAAGACAATTCGAGTGCTATAACACCCGACAGGCACGATGGGCACATTTCTTCGCACAATTTGATTTTCATATCACCTACATTCCAGGCAAACTGAACCTGGTAGCAGACTCGCTTTCCCGCCGAAGCGACTACCTGCCAGAGACAGAGACATCTTCCGAATTCATGTTCCCCAAACCAAAATCCATTGGTGTGGTTTCAACATTCCTCAGACAAGTACAGGAGGACTCTGGAGGTCGCTTCGAGTTGGAAAAACACCCCAAAAACTTGTCTTATGAAGTCAGAGACGGTCTTTATCTAGTCAAGGGAAGACTGTACCTACCCACACAATCTTTCCGCAAAATGGCACTGAACTGGTGCCATGACTCCAAACTAGCGGGCCATCGAGGAGGAACCAACACTTTCGAGTATCTTCAACGACACTTTTACTGGCCAAAGATGAGAGAGGATGTAAATCGCTATGTTCAGTCTTGCATTGTCTGTCTTCGGAGCAAGTCTTCACGCCAACGACCAATTGGTCTCCTCAATCCATGTGAAGTGCCCAAGAGTCCCTGGAGCACCATCTCTACTGATTTTATCGTGGACTTACCCCCATCTCAAGGTTACACATGTATCATGGTAGTGGTGGACTCATTCACCAAACTAGCTCATTTTTCCCCACTACCAGGGGTTCCCACTGCGGATAAGATGGCAGGCGTATTTCTCCAGGACATCTTTCGGTTGCATGGTATGCCAAATAAGATAATATCGGACCGCGGTAGTCAATACACCTCCCGGTTCTGGAAGGCATTATGTGCCAGACTAGGGATCGAAAGAGCTCTCACTTCAGGATTTCATCCACAATCCAACGGACAAACAGAACGATTGAACGGGACTCTAGAGCAGTACCTACGGTGCTTTATCAATTCCCAACAAGATAACTGGAATACATTGCTCCCACTAGCAGAATTCTCCTATAATAATTCAGTACATTCTGCTATTGGGTGTAGTCCTTTTTTTGCACCTACGGATACCATCCTCGTTCCATACTCCCTGTCTCTGGTCTTTCTTCTGATTTGCCCGCTGTTGATTCATCCCTCTCTCTTCTCAAGGAAACTCACAAGATGGCACAGGAGGGCCTTCGATCGACTCAAGCGCGCTATTGCGTTCAAGCCAATAAACATCGTCGGCCGGTTCCGGGGTGGGAAGTAGGAACTAGAGTAATGCTTTCCACTAGATACCTCCCTCGTTGGGTCCATCCCTCCAAACTGTCTCCCAAGTTCCTAGGGCCATATGAGATAATCCAAAAGATCAACCCAGTGGCCTTTCGTTTACGACTACCCACAAACCTAAAGAGGGTTCACCCTGTATTCCATGTCTCTCAACTCAAGTCTTTTCAGTCTGACCCCTGGGCACGTCAGGCTAAACAAAACCCGATCCCTCGGGGTTCCTCACAGACAGAGTTCGAAGTTGCTCAACTCTGTGACTCAAGATATCGCAGGGGTAGATTGGAGTATTTAGTCAAGTGGAAAGGCTATCCCTCCTCAGAAAATTCTTGGGAACCCATCACTCACATAAATGCACCTTCCTTGCTTCGCAAGTTCCACTTTTTTCACCCGGGAAAGCCAGGGGGTGGAGCCTATCGGAGGGGGCATACTGTCATACCATGGAGTACCTGGCGTTTGTGGAGCCGATGGCGACACGGACGCTAGTTTCGTTTCGCTTTGCCTCCGTTCGGCCACGCCCCCTTTTTCTGTGTTTTCTCTCTTCTGCCCTGATTTCATTGGTTGTGACGCTCCCCGACTCGGACTCTTTACCAGCTCCTTCCGGGTCGGGGATGCGTCGCAACGCTTCCGGGTTTTCGTATCCTCAGAGCCTTGCTTGTTGTTTCACGTTCGCCCCCCTTTTGTCCGTTCCTCCTTCTCTTTCCCTTTGCAAATATCGCGCCTCCCCTGGCGCCGCTTTTTTCCGCCTAGCTACCCTCTGAACCTAGCTTTTCTTTTTCTCCTTTCCCGTATCTTTTCTTGTACCCTCCTTCTTCTCCTCCTTCCAGCCTGTTACCTCCCTTCCTCCCTTCTACGTTCTACGCTTTTCTTTCTTCCCTTTCCGGTTTTTCTAGATTTCTCTTACTCTTCATTCCGAGGTTTTTCTCTCCCTCCTTACTCTCTGTTCTTTTGGGAACCTCTGCCATTGCCCTGCTGTGTACCAGATCCTTGCCTGTTCTCCGGATTGCCTATTCTTGCCGTCTAAGATACCTGCCTATTTGATCTCCGTGTACCAGACTTCTGCCTGCATTTTGGACTGCCTTTGTTTACCGTTTTGAGATCAGACGCCTTTGTTTGTTCTTGGTTGTCCGTGGACTATTGCCATTCCAAGGTACCATTCCACGGGATACTCCAGGTCTACTGTTCTACTCACCCTTCCGGAGATTCACAGCTGTACACCAAACTACGAACAATATAGGATTCAGGGGTTTTTTGTGCCTCGTAGGCTTTTTCCCCTCCTGGGCGATTCCGGGAGAGGAGCCCCCTGGTCTTCCTTATTGGAGACACGGTGGCTTCCTTTCGGGGTCGTCCCTACCTCCATAAAAAAAAGGAACCTTCCCGGAGAAGAGAAAAGAAGGGTACCTGGAAAGAAGAAGAAGGTGAGGAGTTAGGGGAGGGGGTAACTTCAGAATCTGATGGATCTGACAAAGAGATCACTAATTCCACTGACATAGAGGCAGGATGTATTCCCATGCAGCTTCAACCCAGGCAGCAATGCTAAAGGCAGGATGTATTCCCTTGCAGCTGCGATCCAGGCAGCAATGCTAGGGGCAGGATGTATTCCCATGCAGCTTCAACCCAGACAGCAATGATAGAGGCAGGATGTATTCCCATGCAGCTGCCTCCCAGGCAGCAATACTAGAGGCAGGATGTATTCCCATGCAGCTGCGACCCAGGTAGCAATGCTAGGGGCAGGATTTATTCCCATGCAGCTGCGACCCATGCAGCAATGCTAGATGCAGGATGTATTCCCATACAGCTGCGACCCAGGCAGCAATACTAGAGGCAGGATGTATTTCAATGCAGCTGCGACCCAGGCAGCGATGCTAGAGGCAGGATGTATTCCCATGCAGCTGCGACCCAGGCTGCGATGCTAGAGGCAGGATGTATTCCCATGTAGCTGTGACCCAGGCAGCGATGCTAGAGGCAGGATGTATTTCCATGCAGCTGAGACCCAGGCAGCAATGCTAGAGGCAGGATGTATTTCCATGCAGATGCGACCCAGGCAGCAATATTAGAGGCAGGATGTATTCCCATGCAGCTGTTACCCAGGCAGCAATGCTAGAGGCAGGATGTATTCCCATGCAGCTGTGACCCAGATAGCAATGCTAGAGGCAGGATGTATTCCCATGCAGCTGCGACCCAGGCAGCAATGCTAGAGGCAGGATGTATTCCCATGCAGCTGTTACCCAGGCAGCAATCCTAGAGGCAGGATGTATTCCCATGCAGCTGTGACGCAGATAGCAATGCTAGAGGCAGGATGTATTCCCACGGGATGTATTCCCATGCAGCTGCGACCCGGGCAGCAATGCCAGAGGCAGGATGTATTTCCTTGCAGCTGCGACCCAGGCAGCAATGCCAGAGGCGGGATGTATTCCCATGCAGCTGCAACCCAGGCAGCAATGCTAGAGGCGGGATGTATTTCCATGCAGCTGCGACCCAGATAGCAATGCTAGAGGCGGGATGTATTTCCATGCAGCTGCGACCCAGGCAGCAATACTAGAGGCAGGATGTATTTCAATGCAGCTGAGAACCAGGCAGCAATGCTAGAGGCAGGATGTATTCCCATACAGCTGTGACCCGGGCAGCAATGCTAGAGGCAGGATGTATTCCCATGCAGCTGCGACCCAGGCAGCAATGCTAGAGGCAGGATGTATTTCCATGTAGCTGCGACCCAGGCAACAATGCTAGAGGCAGGATGTATTCCCATGCAGCTGTTACCCAGGCAGCAATGCTAGAGGCAGGATGTATTCCCATGCAGCTGTGACCCAGATAGCAATGCTAGAGGCGGGATGTATTCCCGCGGGATGTATTCCCATGCAGCTGTGACCCAGGCAGCAATGCTAGAGGCTTGATGTATTCCCATGTAGCTGCGACCCAGGTAGCAATGCTAGAGGCAGGATGTATTCCCATGCAGCTTCAACCCAGGCAGCAATGCTAAAGGCAGGATGTATTCCCATGCAGCTGAGATGCAGGCAGCAATGCTAGAGGCAGGATGTATTCACATGCAGCTTCAACCCAGGCAGCAATGCTAGAGCAGGATGTATTCCCCTGCAGCTGCCTCCCAGGCAGCAATACTAGAGGCAGGATGTATTCCCATGCCGCTGCGACCCAGGCAGCAATGCTAGGGGCAGGATTCATTCCCATGCAGCTGCGACCCAGGCAGCGATGCTAGAGGGGGAATGTATTCCCATGCAGCTGTGACCCAGGCAGCGATGCTATAGGTGGGATTTATTCCCATGCAGCTGCGACACAGGGAGCAATGCTAGAGGCAGGATGTATTTCCATGCAGCTATGACCCAGGCAGCTATGCTAGAGGCAGGATGTATTCCCATGCAGCTGTGACCCAGGTAGCAATGCCAGAGGGGAGATGTATTCGCATGCAGCTGCGACCCAGGCAGCTATGCTAGAGGCGGGATGTATTCCCATGCAGCTGCGACCCGGGCAGCAGTGCTAGAGGCAGGATGTATTGTAATGCAGCTGCGACCCAGGCAGCAATGCTAGAGGCAGGAGGCAGCTGTGACCCAGGCAGCAATGCTAGAGGCAGGATGTATTCCCATGCAGCTGCGACCCAGGCAGCGATGCTAGAGGGGGGATGTATTCCCATGCAGCTGTGACCCAGGCAGCAATGCTAGAGGCAGGATGCATTCCCAGGCAGCAATGCTAGAGGCAGGATGTATTCCCATGCAGCTGCGACCCAGGCAGCGATGCTATAGGCGGGATTTATTCCCATGCAGCTGTGACCCAGGGAGCAATGCTAGAGGCAGGGTGTATTTCCATGCAGCTGCGACCCAGGTAGCAATGCTAGAGGCAGGATGTATTTCCATGCAGCTGCGACGCAGGCAGCTATGCTAGAGGCAGGATGTATTCCCATGCAGCTGTGACCCAGGCAGCAATGCCAGAGGAGGGATGTATTCCCATGCAGCTGTGACCCAGGCAGCGATGCTATAGGTGGGATTTATTCCCATGCAGCTGCGACACAGGGAGCAATGCTAGAGGCAGGATGTATTTCCATGCAGCTATGACCCAGGCAGCTATGCTAGAGGCAGGATGTATTCCCATGCAGCTGTGACCCAGGCAGCAATGCCAGAGGCGGGATGTATTCCCATGCAACTGCGACCCAGGCAGCTATGCTAGAGGCAGGATGTATTCCCATGCAGCTGTGACCCAGGCAGCAATGCCAGAGGCGGGATGTATTCCCATGCAGCTGCGACCCAGGGAGCAATGCTAGAGGCAGGATGTATTTCCATGCAGCTGCGACCCAGGCAGCTATGCTAGAGGCAGGATGTATTCCCATGCAGCTGTGACCCAGGCAGCAATGCCAGAGGCGGGATGTATTCCCATGCAGCTGCGACCCAGGCAGCTATGCTAGAGGCAGGATGTATTCCCATGCAGCTGCGACGTGAGTAGCAGTGCTAGAGGCAGGATTTATTCCCAAGCAGCTGCGTCCCGGGCAGCAATGCTAGAGGCAGGATGTATTCCCAGCCAGCTGCATCCCATGCAGCAGTGATAGAGGCAGGATGTATTCCCATGCTTCTGCGACCCAGGCAGCGATGCTAGAGGCAGTTTGTATTCCCATGCTGCTGCAACCCAGGCAGCGATGCTAGAAGCAGGATGTATTCCCATGCAGCTGCGACCCAGGCAGCAATACTAGAGGCAGGATGTATTCCCATGCAGCTGCGACCCAGGCAGCGATGCTAGAGGCAGGGTGTATTCCCATGCAGCTGCGACCCAGGCAGCACTGCCATAGGCGGGTTGTACTTCCATGCAGCTGCGACCCAGGCAGCAGTGCTAGAGGCGGGATGTATTCCCATGCAGCTGCGACCCAGGCAGCGATGCTAGAGGCAGGATGTGTTTCCATGCAGCTGCGACCCAGGCAGCAATGCTAGAGGCAGGATGTATTCCCATGCAGCTGTGACCCAGATAGCAATGCTAGAGGCGGGATGTATTCCCGCAGGATGTATTCCCATGCAGCTGCGAAGCGGGCAGCAATACTAGAGGCAGGATGTATTTCCATGCTGCTGCGACCCAGGCAGCAATGCTAGAGGCAGGATGTATTCCCATGCAGCTGTGACCCAGGCAGCAATGCCAGAGGCGGGATGTATTCCCATGCAGCTGCGACCCAGGCAGCTATGCTAGAGGCGGGATGTATTCCCATGCAGCTGCGACCCAGGCAGCAATGCTAGAGGCGTGATGTATTCCCATGCAGCTGCGACCCAGGCAGCAGTGCTAGAGGCAGGATTTATTCCCAAGCAGCTGCGTCCCGGGCAGCAATGCTATAGGCAGGATGTATTCCCAGGCAGCTGCATCCCAGGCAGCAGTGATAGAGGCTGGATGTATTCCCATGCTTCTGCGACCCAGGCAGCGATGCTAGAGGCAGGATGTATTCCCATGCTGCTGCAACCCAGCCACTGATGCTAGAGGCAGGATGTATTCCCATGCAGCTGCGACCCAGGCAGCGATGCTAGAGGCAGGGTGTATTCCCATGCAGCTGCGACCCAGGCAGCACTGCCATAGGCGGGATGTACCTCCATGCAGCTGCGACCCAGGCAGCAGTGCTAGAGGCGGGATGTATTCCCATGCAGCTGCGACCCAGGCAGCGATGCTAGAGGCAGGATGTATTTCCATGCAGCTGCGACCCAGGCAGTAATGCTAGAGGCAGGATGTATTCCCATGCAGCTGTGACACAGATAGCAATGCTAGAGGCGGGATGTATTCCCGCGGGATGTATTCCCATGCAGTGGCGACCCGGGCAGCAATGCTAAAGGCAGGATGTAGTTCCATGCTGCTGCGACCCAGGCAGCAATGCCAGAGGCGGGATGTATTCCCATGCAGCTGAGACCCAGGCAGCAATGCTAGAGGTGGGATGTATTTCCATGCAGCTGCGACCCAGGCAGCAATGCTAGAGGCAGGATGTATTCCCATGCAGCTGTGACCCAGATAGCAATGCTAGAGGCGGGATGTATTCCCGCGGGATGTGTTCCCATGCAGTGGCGACCCGGGCAGCAATGCTAGAGGCAGGATGTATTTCCATGCTGCTGCGACCCAGGCAGCAATGCCAGAGGCGGGATGTATTCCCATGCAGCTGAGACCCAGGCAGCAATGCTAGAGGCAGGATGTATTTCAATGCAGCTGCGGCCCAGGCAGCAATGCCAGAGGCGGGATGTATTCCCATGCAGCTGAGACCCAAGCAGCAATGGTAGAGGTGGGATGTATTTCCATGCAGCTGCGACCCAGATAGCAAGGCTAGAGGTGGGATGTATTTCCATAGAGCTGTGACCCAGGCAGCAATGCTAGAGGTGGGATGTATTTCCATGCAGCTGCGACCCAGGTAGCAATACTAGAGGCAGGATTTATTTCAATGCAGCTGTGACCCAGGCAGAAATTCTAGAGGCAGTATGTATTCCCATACAGCTGCGACCCAGGCAGCAATGCTAGAGGCAGGATGTATTCCCATGCAGCTGCGACCCAGGCAGCAATACTAGAGGCAGGATGTATTTCAATGCAGCTGCGACCCAGGCAGCAATGCTAGAGGCAGGATGTATTCCCATACAGCTGCGACCCAGGCAGCAATGCTATAGGCAGGCTGGATGTATTTCCATACAGCTGCGACCAAGCCAACAATGCTAGAGGCAGGAGGCATTTCCATGCAGCTGTGACCCAGGCAGCGATGCTAGAGACAGGATGTATTCCCATGCAGCTGTGACCC
This sequence comes from Ambystoma mexicanum, assembly GCF_040938575.1. Classification (NCBI taxonomy): domain Eukaryota; kingdom Metazoa; phylum Chordata; class Amphibia; order Caudata; family Ambystomatidae; genus Ambystoma; species Ambystoma mexicanum. The sequence continues at coordinate 745,217,997 of NC_090938.1, forward strand.
AGGCAGCAATGCTAGAGGCAGGATGTATTCCCATGCAGCTGCGACCCAGGTAGCAATGCTAGAGGCAGGATGTATTCCCATGCAGCTTCAACCCAGGCAGCAATGCTAAAGGCAGGATGTATTCCCTTGCAGCTGCGATCCAGGCAGCAATGCTAGGGGCAGGATGTATTCCCATGCAGCTTCAACCCAGGCAGCAATGATAGAGGCAGGATGTATTCCCATGCAGCTGCCTCCCAGGCAGCAATACTAGAGGCAGGATGTATTCCCATGCAGCTGCGACCCAGGTAGCAATGCTAGGGGCAGGATTTATTCCCATGCAGCTGCGACCCATGCAGCAATGCTAGATGCAGGATGTATTCACATACAGCTGCGACCCAGGCAGCAATACTAGAGGCAGGATGTATTTCAATGCAGCTGCGACCCAGGCAGCGATGCTAGAGGCAGGATGTATTCCCATGCAGCTGCGACCCAGGCTGCGATGCTAGAGGCAGGATGTATTTCCATGCAGCTGCGACCCAGGCAGCAATGCTAGAGGCAGGATATATTTCCATGCAGATGCGACCCAGGCAGCAATGCTAGAGGCAGGATGTATTCCCATGCAGCTGTTACCCAGGCAGCAATGCTAGAGGCAGGATGTATTCCCATGCAGCTGTGACCCAGATAGCAATGCTAGAGGCAGGATGTATTCCCATGCAGCTGCGACCCTGGCAGCAATGCTAGAGGCAGGATGTATTCCCATGCAGCTGTTACCCAGGCAGCAATGCTAGAGGCAGGATGTATTCCCATGCAGCTGTGACCCAGATAGCAATGCTAGAGGCAGGATGTATTCCCACGGGATGTATTCCCATGCAGCTGCGACCCGGGCAGCAATGCCAGAGGCAGGATGTATTTCCATGCAGCTGCGACCCAGGCAGCAATGCCAGAGGCGGGATGTATTCCCATGCAGCTGCGACCCAGGCAGCAATGCTAGAGGCGGGATGTATTTCCATGCAGCTGCGACCCAGATAGCAATGCTAGAGGCGGGGTGTATTTCCATGCAGCTGCGACCCAGGCAGCAATACTAGAGGCAGGATGTATTTCAATGCAGCTGAGACCCAGGCAGCAATGCTAGAGGCAGGATGTATTCCCATATAGCTGCGACCCGGGCAGCAATGCTAGAGGCAGGATGTATTCCCATGCAGCTGCGACCCAGGCAGCAATGCTAGAGGCAGGATGTATTTCCATGTAGCTGCGACCCAGGCAGCAATGCTAGAGGCGGGATGTATTTCCATGCAGCTGCGACCCAGATAGCAATGCTAGAGGCGGGATGTATTTCCATAGAGCTGAGACCCAGGCAGCAATGCTAGAGGCTGGATGTATTTCCATGCAGCTGCGACCCAGGCAGCAATACTAGAGGCAGGATGTATTTCAATGCAGCTGGGACCCAGGCAGCAATGCTAGAGGCAGGATGTATTCCCATACAGCTGCGACCCGGGCAGCAATGCTAGAGGCAGGATGTATTCCCATGCAGCTGCGACCCAGGCAGCAATGCTAGAGGCAGGATGTATTTCCATGCAGCTGCGATCCAGGTAGCAATGCAAGAGGCAGGATGTATTCCCATGCAGCTGCTACCCAAGCAGCAATACTAGAGGCAGGATGTATTCCCATACAGCTGCGACCCAGGCAGCAATGCTAGAGAGAGGCAGGATGCAGCTGCGACCCATGCAGCAATGCTAGAGGCAGGATGCAGCTGTGACCCAGGCAGCAATGCTAGAGGCAGGATGTATTCCCATGCAGCTGCGACCCAGGCAGCGATGCTAGAGGGGGGATGTATTCCCATGCAGCTATGACCCAGGCAGCAATGCTAGAGGCAGGATGCATTCCCAGGCAGCAATGCTAGAGGCAGGATGTATTCCCATGCAGCTGCGACCCAGGCAGCGATGCTATAGGCGGGATTTATTCCCATGCAGCTGTGACCCAGGGAGCAATGCTAGAGGCAGGGTGTATTTCCATGCAGCTGCGACCCACGTAGCAATGCTAGAGGCAGGATGTATTTCCATGCAGCTGCGACCCAGGCAGCTATGCTAGAGGCAGGATGTATTCCCATGCAGCTGTGACCCAGGCAGCAATGCCAGAGGAGGGATGTATTCCCATGCAGCTGTGACCCAGGCAGCGATGCTATAGGTGGGATTTATTCCCATGCAGCTGCGACACAGGGAGCAATGCTAGAGGCAGGATGTATTTCCATGCAGCTATGACCCAGGCAGCTATGCTAGAGGCAGGATGTATTCCCATGCAGCTGTGACCCAGGCAGCAATGCCAGAGGCGGGATGTATTCCCATGCAACTGCGACCCAGGCAGCTATGCTAGAGGCAGGATGTATTCCCATGCAGCTGTGACCCAGGCAGCAATGCCAGAGGCGGGATGTATTCCCATGCAGCTGCGACCCAGGGAGCAATGCTAGAGGCAGGATGTATTTCCATGCAGCTGCGACCCAGGCAGCTATGCTAGAGGCAGGATGTATTCCCATGCAGCTGTGACCCAGGCAGCAATGCCAGAGGCGGGATGTATTCCCATGCAGCTGCGACCCAGGCAGCTATGCTAGAGGCAGGATGTATTCCCATGCAGCTGCGACGTGAGTAGCAGTGCTAGAGGCAGGATTTATTCCCAAGCAGCTGCGTCCCGGGCAGCAATGCTAGAGGCAGGATGTATTCCCAGCCAGCTGCATCCCATGCAGCAGTGATAGAGGCAGGATGTATTCCCATGCTTCTGCGACCCAGGCAGCGATGCTAGAGGCAGTTTGTATTCCCATGCTGCTGCAACCCAGGCAGCGATGCTAGAAGCAGGATGTATTCCCATGCAGCTGCGACCCAGGCAGCAATACCAGAGGCAGGATGTATTCCCATGCAGCTGCGACCCAGGCAGCGATGCTAGAGGCAGGGTGTATTCCCATGCAGCTGCGACCCAGGCAGCACTGCCATAGGCGGGTTGTACTTCCATGCAGCTGCGACCCAGGCAGCAGTGCTAGAGGCGGGATGTATTCCCATGCAGCTGCGACCCAGGCAGCGATGCTAGAGGCAGGATGTGTTTCCATGCAGCTGCGACCCAGGCAGCAATGCTAGAGGCAGGATGTATTCCCATGCAGCTGTGACCCAGATAGCAATGCTAGAGGCGGGATGTATTCCCGCAGGATGTATTCCCATGCAGCTGCGAAGCGGGCAGCAATACTAGAGGCAGGATGTATTTCCATGCTGCTGCGACCCAGGCAGCAATGCTAGAGGCAGGATGTATTCCCATGCAGCTGTGACCCAGGCAGCAATGCCAGAGGCGGGATGTATTCCCATGCAGCTGCGACCCAGGCAGCAATGCTAGAGGCGTGATGTATTCCCATGCAGCTGCGACCCAGGCAGCAGTGCTAGAGGCAGGATTTATTCCCAAGCAGCTGCGTCCCGGGCAGCAATGCTAGAGGCAGGATGTATTCCCAGGCAGCTGCATCCCAGGCAGCAGTGATAGAGGCTGGATGTATTCCCATGCTTCTGCGACCCAGGCAGCGATGCTAGAGGCAGGATGTATTCCCATGCTGCTGCAACCCAGCCACTGATGCTAGAGGCAGGATGTATTCCCATGCAGCTGCGACCCAGGCAGCGATGCTAGAGGCAGGGTGTATTCCCATGCAGCTGCGACCCAGGCAGCACTGCCATAGGCGGGATGTACCTCCATGCAGCTGCGACCCAGGCAGCAGTGCTAGAGGCGGGATGTATTCCCATGCAGCTGCGACCCAGGCAGCGATGCTAGAGGCAGGATGTATTTCCATGCAGCTGCGACCCAGGCAGTAATGCTAGAGGCAGGATGTATTCCCATGCAGCTGTGACACAGATAGCAATGCTAGAGGCGGGATGTATTCCCGCGGGATGTATTCCCATGCAGTGGCGACCCGGGCAGCAATGCTAAAGGCAGGATGTAGTTCCATGCTGCTGCGACCCAGGCAGCAATGCCAGAGGCGGGATGTATTCCCATGCAGCTGAGACCCAGGCAGCAATGCTAGAGGTGGGATGTATTTCCATGCAGCTGCGACCCAGGCAGCAATGCTAGAGGCAGGATGTATTCCCATGCAGCTGTGACCCAGATAGCAATGCTAGAGGCGGGATGTATTCCCGCGGGATGTGTTCCCATGCAGTGGCGACCCGGGCAGCAATGCTAGAGGCAGGATGTATTTCCATGCTGCTGCGACCCAGGCAGCAATGCCAGAGGCGGGATGTATTCCCATGCAGCTGAGACCCAGGCAGCAATGCTAGAGGCAGGATGTATTTCAATGCAGCTGCGACCCAGGCAGCAATGCCAGAGGCGGGATGTATTCCCATGCAGCTGAGACCCAAGCAGCAATGGTAGAGGCGGGATGTATTTCCATGCAGCTGCGACCCAGATAGCAAGGCTAGAGGTGGGATGTATTTCCATAGAGCTGTGACCCAGGCAGCAATGCTAGAGGTGGGATGTATTTCCATGCAGCTGCGACCCAGGTAGCAATACTAGAGGCAGGATTTATTTCAATGCAGCTGTGACCCAGGCAGAAATTCTAGAGGCAGTATGTATTCCCATACAGCTGCGACCCAGGCAGCAATGCTAGAGGCAGGATGTATTCCCATGCAGCTGCGACCCAGGCAGCAATACTAGAGGCAGGATGTATTTCAATGCAGCTGCGACCCAGGCAGCAATGCTAGAGGCAGGATGTATTCCCATACAGCTGCGACCCAGGCAGCAATGCTATAGGCAGGCTGGATGTATTTCCATACAGCTGCGACCAAGCCAACAATGCTAGAGGCAGGAGGCATTTCCATGCAGCTGTGACCCAGGCAGCGATGCTAGAGACAGGATGTATTCCCATGCAGCTGTGACCCAGGCAGCAATGCTAGAGGCAGGATGTATTCCCATGCAGCTGCGACCCAGGTAGCAATGCTAGAGGCAGGATGTATTCCCATGCAGCTTCAACCCAGGCAGCAATGCTAAAGGCAGGATGTATTCCCTTGCAGCTGCGATCCAGGCAGCAATGCTAGGGGCAGGATGTATTCCCATGCAGCTTCAACCCAGGCAGCAATGATAGAGGCAGGATGTATTCCCATGCAGCTGCCTCCCAGGCAGCAATACTAGAGGCAGGATGTATTCCCATGCAGCTGCGACCCAGGTAGCAATGCTAGGGGCAGGATTTATTCCCATGCAGCTGCGACCCATGCAGCAATGCTAGATGCAGGATGTATTCACATACAGCTGCGACCCAGGCAGCAATACTAGAGGCAGGATGTATTTCAATGCAGCTGCGACCCAGGCAGCGATGCTAGAGGCAGGATGTATTCCCATGCAGCTGCGACCCAGGCTGCGATGCTAGAGGCAGGATGTATTTCCATGCAGCTGCGACCCAGGCAGCAATGCTAGAGGCAGGATATATTTCCATGCAGATGCGACCCAGGCAGCAATGCTAGAGGCAGGATGTATTCCCATGCAGCTGTTTTCCAGGCAGCAATGCTAGAGGCAGGATGTATTCCCATGCAGCTGTGACCCAGATAGCAATGCTAGAGGCAGGATGTATTCCCATGCAGCTGTGACCCTGGCAGCAATGCTAGAGGCAGGATGTATTCCCATGCAGCTGCGACCCGGGCAGCAATGCCAGAGGCAGGATGTATTTCCATGCAGCTGCGACCCAGGCAGCAATGCCAGAGGCGGGATGTATTCCCATGCAGCTGCGACCCAGGCAGCAATGCTAGAGGCGGGATGTATTTCCATGCAGCTGCGACCCAGATAGCAATGCTAGAGGCGGGGTGTATTTCCATGCAGCTGCGACCCAGGCAGCAATACTAGAGGCAGGATGTATTTCAATGCAGCTGAGACCCAGGCAGCAATGCTAGAGGCAGGATGTATTCCCATATAGCTGTGACCCGGGCAGCAATGCTAGAGGCAGGATGTATTCCCATGCAGCTGCGACCCAGGCAGCAATGCTAGAGGCAGGATGTATTTCCATGTAGCTGCGACCCAGGCAGCAATGCTAGAGGCGGGATGTATTTCCATGCAGCTGCGACCCAGATAGCAATGCTAGAGGCGGGATGTATTTCCATAGAGCTGAGACCCAGGCAGCAATGCTAGAGGCTGGATGTATTTCCATGCAGCTGCGACCCAGGCAGCAATACTAGAGGCAGGATGTATTTCAATGCAGCTGGGACCCAGGCAGCAATGCTAGAGGCAGGATGTATTCCCATACAGCTGCGACCCGGGCAGCAATGCTAGAGGCAGGATGTATTCCCATGCAGCTGCGACCCAGGCAGCAATGCTAGAGGCAGGATGTATTTCCATGCAGCTGCGATCCAGGTAGCAATGCAAGAGGCAGGATGTATTCCCATGCAGCTGCTACCCAAGCAGCAATACTAGAGGCAGGATGTATTTCAATGCAGCTGCGACCCAGGCAGCAATGCTAGAGGCAGGATGTATTGTAATGCAGCTGCGACCCAGGCAGCAATGCTAGAGGCAGGCTGGATGTATTTCCATGCAGCTGCGACCCAGGCAGCGATGCTAGAGGCGGGATGTATTCCCATGCAGCTGTGACCCAGGCAGCAATGCTAGAGGCGGGATGTATTCCCATGTAGCTGCGACCCAGGTAGCAATGCTAGAGGCAGGATGTATTCCCATGCAGCTTCAACCCAGGCAGCAATGCTAAAGGCAGGATGTATTCCCATGCAGCTGAGATGCAGGCAGCAATGCTAGAGGCAGGATGTATTCACATGCAGCTTCAACCCAGGCAGCAATGCTAGGGGCAGGATTCATTCCCATGCAGTGTGACCCATGCAGTAATGCTAGAGCAGGATGTATTCCCCTGCAGCTGCCTCCCAGGCAGCAATACTAGAGGCAGGATGTATTCCCATGCAGCTGCGACCCAGGCAGCAATGCTAGGGGCAGGATTCATTCCCATGCAGTGTGACCCATGCAGCAATGCTAGAGGCAGGATGTATTCCCATGCAGCTGCTACCCCTACCCGGGCAGCAATGCTAGAGACGGGATGTATTTCCATACAGCTGCGACCCAGGCAGCAATACTAGAGGCAGGATGTATTTCAATGCAGCTGCGACCCAGGCAACAATGCTAGAGGCAGGATGTATTCCCATAAAGCTGCGACCCAGGCAGCAATGCTAGAGGCAGGATATATTCCCATGCTGCTGCGACCCAGGCAGCGATGCTAGAGGCAGGATGTATTCCCATGTAGCTGCGACCCAGGCAGCGATGCTAGAGGCAGGATGTATTCCCATGCAGCTGCGACCCAGGCAGCGATGCTAGAGGCAGGATGTATTTCCATGCAGCTGTGACCCAGGCAGCAATGCTAGAGGCAGGATGTATTTCCATGCAGCTGCGACCCAGGCAGCAATGCTAGAGGCAGGATGTGTTCCCATGCAGCTATGACCCAGGCAGCAATGCTAGAGGCAGGATGTATTCCCATGCAGCTGTGACCCAGATAGCAATGCTAGAGGCGGGATGTATTCCCACGGGATGTATTCCCATGCAGCTGCGACCCAGGTAGCAATGCTAGAGGCAGGATGTATTCCCATGCAGCTTCAACCCAGGCAGCAATGCTAAAGGCAGGATGTATTCCCTTGCAGCTGCGATCCAGGCAGCAATGCTAGGGGCAGGATGTATTCCCATGCAGCTGCCTCCCAGGCAGCAATGCTAAAGGCGGGATGTATTTCCATGCAGCTGCAACCCAGATAGCAATGCTAGAGGCGGGATGTATTTCCATGCAGCTGCGACCCAGGCAGCAATACTAGAGGCAGGATGTATTTCAATGCAGCTGAGACCCAGGCAGCAATGCTAGAGGCAGGATGTATTCCCATACAGCTGCGACCCGGGCAGCAATGCTAGAGGCAGGATGTATTCCCATGCAGCTGCGACCCAGGCAGCAATGCTAGAGGCAGGATGTATTTCCATGTAGCTGCGACCCAGGCAACAATGCTAGAGGCAGGATGTATTCCCATGCAGCTGTTACCCAGGCAGCAATGCTAGAGGCAGGATGTATTCCCATGCAGCTGTGACCCAAATAGCAATGCTAGAGGCGGGATGTATTCCCGCGGGATGTATTCCCATGCAGCTGTGACCCAGGCAGCAATGCTAGAGGCGGGATGTATTCCCATGTAGCTGTGACCCAGGTAGCAATGCTAGAGGCAGGATGTATTCACATGCAGCTTCAACCCAGGCAGCAATGCTAGAGCAGGATGTATTCCCCTGCAGCTGCCTCCCAGGCAGAAATACTAGAGGCAGGATGTATTCCCATGCTGCTGCGACCCAGGCAGCATTGCTAGGGGCAGGATTCATTCCCATGCAGTGTGACCCATGCAGCAATGCTAGAGGCAGGATGTATTCCCATGCAGCTGCTACCCGGGCAGCAATGCTAGAGACGGGATGTATTTCCATACAGCTGCGACCCAGGCAGCAATACTATGGGCAGGATGTATTTCAATGCAGCTGCGACCCAGGCAACAATGCTAGAGGCAGGATGTATTCCCATAAAGCTGCGACCCAGGCAGCAATGCTAGAGGCAGGATGTATTTCCATGCAGCTGCGACCCAGGCAGCGATGCTAGAGGCAGGATGTATTCCCATACAGCTGCGACCCAGGCAGCAATGCTAGAGAGAGGCAGGATGCAGCTGCGACCCATGCAGCAATGCTAGAGGCAGGATGCAGCTGTGACCCAGGCAGCAATGCTAGAGGCAGGATGTATTCCCATGCAGCTGCGACCCAGGCAGCGATGCTAGAGGGGGGATGTATTCCCATGCAGCTGTGACCCAGGCAGCAATGCTAGAGGCAGGATGCATTCCCAGGCAGCAATGCTAGAGGCAGGATGTATTCCCATGCAGCTGCGACCCAGGCAGCGATGCTATAGGCAGGATTTATTCCCATGCAGCTGTGACCCAGGGAGCAATGCTAGAGGCAGGGTGTATTTCCATGCAGCTGCGACCCAGGTAGCAATGCTAGAGGCAGGATGTATTTCCATGCAGCTATGACCCAGGCAGCTATGCTAGAGGCAGGATGTATTCCCATGCAGCTGTGACCCAGGTAGCAATGCCAGAGGCGGGATGTATTCGCATGCAGCTGCGACCCAGGCAGCTATGCTAGAGGCGGGATGTATTCCCATGCAGCTGCGACCCGGGCAGCAGTGCTAGAGGCAGGATTTATTCCCAAGCAGCTGCGTCCCGGGCAGCATTGCTAGAGGCAGGATGTATTCCCAGGCAGCTGCATCCCAGGCAGCAGTGATAAAGGCAGGATGTATTCCCATGCTTCTGCGACCCAGGCAGCGATGCTAGAGGCAGGATGTATTCCCATGCTGCTGCAACCCAGGCAGCGATGCTAGAGGCAGGATGTATTCCCATGCAGCTCCGACCCAGGCAGCAATACTAGAGGCAGGATGTATTCCCATGCAGCTGCGAACCAGGCAGCGATGCTAGAGGCAGGGTGTATTCCCATGCAGCTGCGACCCAGGCAACACTGCCATAGGCGGGTTGTACTTCCGTGCAGCTGCGACCCAGGCAGCAGTGCTAGAGGCGGGATGTATTCCCATGCAGCTGCGACCCAGGCAGCGATGCTAGAGGCAGGATGTATTTCCATGCAGCTGCGACCCAAGCAGCAATGCTAGAGGCAGGATGTATTCCCATGCAGCTGTGACCCAGATAGCAATGCTAGAGGCGGGATGTATTCCTGCAGGATGTATTGCCATGCAGCTGCGACCCAGGCAGCTATGCTAGAGGCAGGATGTATTCCCATGCAGCTGTGACCCAGGCAGCAATGCCAGAGGCGGGATTTATTCCCATGCAACTGCGACCCAGGCAGCTATGCTAGAGGCAGGATGTATTCCCATGCAGCTGTGACCCAGGCAGCAATGCCAGAGGCGGGATGTATTCCCATGCAGCTGCGACCCAGGGAGCAATGCTAGAGGCAGGATGTATTTCCATGCAGCTGCGACCCAGGCAGCTATGCTAGAGGCAGGATGTATTCCCATGCAGCTGTGACCCAGGCAGCAATGCCAGAGGCGGGATGTATTCCCATGCAGCTGCGACCCAGGCAGCTATGCTAGAGGCAGGATGTATTCCCATGCAGCTGCGACGTGAGTAGCAGTGCTAGAGGCAGGATTTATTCCCAAGCAGCTGCGTCCCGGGCAGCAATGCTAGAGGCAGGATGTATTCCCAGCCAGCTGCATCCCATGCAGCAGTGATAGAGGCAGGATGTATTCCCATGCTTCTGCGACCCAGGCAGCGATGCTAGAGGCAGTTTGTATTCCCATGCTGCTGCAACCCAGGCAGCGATGCTAGAAGCAGGATGTATTCCCATGCAGCTGCGACCCAGGCAGCAATACTAGAGGCAGGATGTATTCCCATGCAGCTGCGACCCAGGCAGCGATGCTAGAGGCAGGGTGTATTCCCATGCAGCTGCGACCCAGGCAGCACTGCCATAGGCAGGTTGTACTTCCATGCAGCTGCGACCCAGGCAGCAGTGCTAGAGGCGGGATGTATTCCCATGCAGCTGCGACCCAGGCAGCGATGCTAGAGGCAGGATGTGTTTCCATGCAGCTGCGACCCAGGCAGCAATGCTAGAGGCAGGATGTATTCCCATGCAGCTGTGACCCAGATAGCAATGCTAGAGGCGGGATGTATTCCAGCAGGATGTATTCCCATGCAGCTGCGAAGCGGGCAGCAATACTAGAGGCAGGATGTATTTCAATGCAGCTGCGACCGAGGCAGCAATGCTAGAGGCAGGATGTATTTCCATGCTGCTGCGACCCAGGCAGCAATGCTAGAGGCAGGATGTATTCCCATGCAGCTGTGACCCAGGCAGCAATGCCAGAGGCGGGATGTATTCCCATGCAGCTGCGACCCAGGCAGCTATGCTAGAGGCGGGATGTATTCCCATGCAGCTGCGACCCAGGCAGCAATGCTAGAGGCGTGATGTATTCCCATGCAGCTGCGACCCAGGCAGCAGTGCTAGAGGCAGGATTTATTCCCAAGCAGCTGCGTCCCGGGCAGCAATGCTAGAGGCAGGATGTATTCCCAGGCAGCTGCATCCCAGGCAGCAGTGATAGAGGCAGGATGTATTCCCATGCTTCTGCGACCCAGGCAGCGATGCTAGAGGCAGGATGTATTCCCATGCTGCTGCAACCCAGCCACTGATGCTAGAGGCAGGATGTATTCCCATGCAGCTGCGACCCAGGCAGCGATGCTAGAGGCAGGGTGTATTCCCATGCAGCTGCGACCCAGGCAGCACTGCCATAGGCGGGATGTACCTCCATGCAGCTGCGACCCAGGCAGCAGTGCTAGAGGCGGGATGTATTCCCATGCAGCTGCGACCCAGGCAGCGATGCTAGAGGCAGGATGTATTTCCATGCAGCTGCGACCCAGGCAGTAATGCTAGAGGCAGGATGTATTCCCATGCAGCTGTGACACAGATAGCAATGCTAGAGGCGGGATGTATTCCCGCGGGATGTATTCCCATGCAGTGGCGACCCGGGCAGCAATGCTGAAGGCAGGATGTATTTCCATGCTGCTGCGACCCAGGCAGCAATGCCAGAGGCGGGATGTATTCCCATGCAGCTGAGACCCAGGCAGCAATGCTAGAGGTGGGATGTATTTCCATGCAGCTGCGACCCAGGCAGCAATGCTAGAGGCAGGATGTATTCCCATGCAGCTGTGACCCAGATAGCAATGCTAGAGGCGGGATGTATTCCCGCGGGATGTGTTCCCATGCAGTGGCGACCCGGGCAGCAATGCTAGAGGCAGGATGTATTTCCATGCTGCTGCGACCCAGGCAGCAATGCCAGAGGCGGGATGTATTCCCATGCAGCTGAGACCCAGGCAGCAATGCTAGAGGCAGGATGTATTTCAATGCAGCTGCGACCCAGGCAGCAATGCCAGAGGCGGGATGTATTCCCATGCAGCTGAGACCCAAGCAGCAATGGTAGAGGCGGGATGTATTTCCATGCAGCTGCGACCCAGATAGCAAGGCTAGAGGTGGGATGTATTTCCATAGAGCTGTGACCCAGGCAGCAATGCTAGAGGTGGGATGTATTTCCATGCAGCTGCGACCCAGGTAGCAATACTAGAGGCAGGATGTATTTCAATGCAGCTGTGACCCAGGCAGCAATTCTAGAGGCAGTATGTATTCCCATACAGCTGCGACCCAGGCAGCAATGCTAGAGGCAGGATGTATTCCCATGCAGCTGTGACCCAGGCAGCAATACTAGAGGCAGGATGTATTTCAATGCAGCTGCGACCCAGGCAGCAATGCTAGAGGCAGGATGTATTCCCATACAGCTGCGACCCAGGCAGCAATGCTAGAGGCAGGCTGGATGTATTTCCATACAGCTGCGACCAAGCCAACAATGCTAGAGGCAGGAGGCATTTCCATGCAGCTGTGACCCAGGCAGCGATGCTAGAGACAGGATGTATTCCCATGCAGCTGTGACCCAGGCAGCAATGCTAGAGGCGGGATGTATTCCCATGCAGCTGCGACCCAGGTAGCAATGCTAGAGGCAGGATGTATTCCCATGCAGCTTCAACCCAGGCAGCAATGCTAAAGGCAGGATGTATTCCCTTGCAGCTGCGATCCAGGCAGCAATGCTAGGGGCAGGATGTATTCCCATGCAGCTTCAACCCAGGCAGCAATGATAGAGGCAGGATGTATTCCCATGCAGCTGCCTCCCAGGCAGCAATACTAGAGGCAGGATGTATTCCCATGCAGCTGCGACCCAGGTAGCAATGCTAGGGGCAGGATTTATTCCCATGCAGCTGCGACCCATGCAGCAATGCTAGATGCAGGATGTATTCACATACAGCTGCGACCCAGGCAGCAATACTAGAGGCAGGATGTATTTCAATGCAGCTGCGACCCAGGCAGCGATGCTAGAGGCAGGATGTATTCCCATGCAGCTGCGACCCAGGCTGCGATGCTAGAGGCAGGATGTATTTCCATGCAGCTGCGACCCAGGCAGCAATGCTAGAGGCAGGATGTATTTCCATGCAGATGCGACCCAGGCAGCAATGCTAGAGGCAGGATGTATTCCCATGCAGCTGTTACCCAGGCAGCAATGCTAGAGGCAGGATGTATTCCCATGCAGCTGTGACCCAGATAGCAATGCTAGAGGCAGGATGTATTCCCATGCAGCTGCGACCCTGGCAGCAATGCTAGAGGCAGGATGTATTCCCATGCAGCTTTTACCCAGGCAGCAATGCTAGAGGCAGGATGTATTCCCATGCAGCTGTGACCCAGATAGCAATGCTAGAGGCAGGATGTATTCCCACAGGATGTATTCCCATGCAGCTGCGACCCGGGCAGCAATGCCAGAGGCAGGATGTATTTCCATGCAGCTGCGACCCAGGCAGCAATGCCAGAGGCGGGATGTATTCCCATGCAGCTGCGACCCAGGCAGCAATGCTAGAGGCGGGATGTATTTCCATGCAGCTGCGACCCAGATAGCAATGCTAGAGGCGGGGTGTATTTCCATGCAGCTGCGACCCAGGCAGCAATACTAGAGGCAGGATGTATTTCAATGCAGCTGAGACCCAGGCAGCAATGCTAGAGGCAGGATGTATTCCCATATAGCTGCGACCCGGGCAGCAATGCTAGAGGCAGGATGTATTCCCATGCAGCTGCGACCCAGGCAGCAATGCTAGAGGCAGGATGTATTTCCATGTAGCTGCGACCCAGGCAGCAATGCTAGAGGCGGGATGTATTTCCATGCAGCTGCGACCCAGATAGCAATGCTAGAGGCGGGATGTATTTCCATAGAGCTGAGACCCAGGCAGCAATGCTAGAGGCTGGATGTATTTCCATGCAGCTGCGACCCAGGCAGCCATACTAGAGGCAGGATGTATTTCAATGCAGCTGGGACCCAGGCAGCAATGCTAGAGGCAGGATGTATTCCCATACAGCTGCGACCCGGGTGCAATGCTAGAGGCAGGATGTATTCCCATGCAGCTGCGACCCAGGCAGCAATGCTAGAGGCAGGATGTATTTCCATGCAGCTGCGATCCAGGTAGCAATGCAAGAGGCAGGATGTATTCCCATGCAGCTGCTACCCAAGCAGCAATACTAGAGGCAGGATGTATTTCAATGCAGCTGCGACCCAGGCAGCAATGCTAGAGGCAGGATGTATTGATATGCAGCTGCGACCCAGGCAGCAATGCTAGAGGCCGGCTGGATGTATTTCCATGCAGCTGCGACCCAGGCAGCGATGCTAGAGGCGGGATGTATTCCCATGCAGCTGTGACCCAGGCAGCAATGCTAGAGGCGGGATGTATTCCCATGTAGCTGCGACCCAGGTAGCAATGCTAGAGGCAGGATGTATTCCCATGCAGCTTCAACCCAGGCAGCAATGCTAAAGGCAGGATGTATTCCCATGCAGCTGAGATGCAGGCAGCAATGCTAGAGGCAGGATGTATTCACATGCAGCTTCAACCCAGGCAGCAATGCTAGGGGCAGGATTCATTCCCATGCAGTGTGACCCATGCAGTAATGCTAGAGCAGGATGTATTCCCCTGCAGCTGCCTCCCAGGCAGCAATACTAGAGGCAGGATGTATTCCCATGCAGCTGCAACCCAGGCAGCAATGCTAGGGGCAGGATTCATTCCCATGCAGTGTGACCCATGCAGCAATGCTAGAGGCAGGATGTATTCCCATGCAGCTGCTACCCCTACCCGGGCAGCAATGCTAGAGACGGGATGTATTTCCATACAGCTGCGACCCAGGCAGCAATACTAGAGGCAGGATGTATTTCAATGCAGCTGCGACCCAGGCAACAATGCTAGAGGCAGGATGTATTCCCATAAAGCTGCGACCCAGGCAGCAATGCTAGAGGCAGGATATATTCCCATGCTGCTGCGACCCAGGCAGCGATGCTAGAGGCAGGATGTATTCCCATGTAGCTGCGACCCAGGCAGCGATGCTAGAGGCAGGATGTATTCCCATGCAGCTGCGACCCAGGCAGCGATGCTAGAGGCAGGATGTATTCCAATGCAGCTGTGACCCAGGCAGCGATGCTAGAGGCAGGATGTATTTCCATGCAGCTGTGACCCAGGCAGCAATGCTAGAGGCAGGATGTATTTCCATGCAGCTGCGACCCAGGCAGCAATGCTAGAGGCAGGATGTGTTCCCATGCAGCTATGACCCAGGCAGCAATGCTAGAGGCAGGATGTATTCCCATGCAGCTGTGACCCAGATAGCAATGCTAGAGGCGGGATGTATTCCCACGGGATGTATTCCCATGCAGCTGCGACCCAGGTAGCAATGCTAGAGGCAGGATGTATTCCCATGCAGCTTCAACCCAGGCAGCAATGCTAAAGGCAGGATGTATTCCCTTGCAGCTGCGATCCAGGCAGCAATGCTAGGGGCAGGATGTATTCCCATGCAGCTGCCTCCCAGGCAGCAATGCTAGAGGCGGGATGTATTTCCATGCAGCTGCAACCCAGATAGCAATGCTAGAGGCGGGATGTATTTCCATGCAGCTGCGACCCAGGCAGCAATACTAGAGGCAGGATGTATTTCAATGCAGCTGAGACCCAGGCAGCAATGCTAGAGGCAGGATGTATTCCCATACAGCTGCGACCCGGGCAGCAATGCTAGAGGCAGGATGTATTCCCATGCAGCTGCGACCCAGGCAGCAATGCTAGAGGCGGGATGTATTCCCATGCAGCTGCGACCCAGGCAGCAATGCTAGAGGCGTGATGTATTCCCATGCAGCTGCGACCCAGGCAGCAGTGCTAGAGGCAGGATTTATTCCCAAGCAGCTGCGTCCCGGGCAGCAATGCTAGAGGCAGGATGTATTCCCAGGCAGCTGCATCCCAGGCAGCAGTGATAGAGGCAGGATGTATTCCCATGCTTCTGCGACCCAGGCAGCGATGCTAGAGGCAGGATGTATTCCCATGCTGCTGCAACCCAGCCACTGATGCTAGAGGCAGGATGTATTCCCATGCAGCTGCGACCCAGGCAGCGATGCTAGAGGCAGGGTGTATTCCCATGCAGCTGCGACCCAGGCAGCACTGCCATAGGCAGGTTGTACTTCCATGCAGCTGCGACCCAGGCAGCAGTGCTAGAGGCGGGATGTATTCCCATGCAGCTGCGACCCAGGCAGCGATGCTAGAGGCAGGATGTGTTTCCATGCAGCTGCGACCCAGGCAGCAATGCTAGAGGCAGGATGTATTCCCATGCAGCTGTGACCCAGATAGCAATGCTAGAGGCGGGATGTATTCCAGCAGGATGTATTCCCATGCAGCTGCGAAGCGGGCAGCAATACTAGAGGCAGGATGTATTTCAATGCAGCTGCGACCGAGGCAGCAATGCTAGAGGCAGGATGTATTTCCATGCTGCTGCGACCCAGGCAGCAATGCTAGAGGCAGGATGTATTCCCATGCAGCTGTGACCCAGGCAGCAATGCCAGAGGCGGGATGTATTCCCATGCAGCTGCGACCCAGGCAGCTATGCTAGAGGCGGGATGTATTCCCATGCAGCTGCGACCCAGGCAGCAATGCTAGAGGCGTGATGTATTCCCATGCAGCTGCGACCCAGGCAGCAGTGCTAGAGGCAGGATTTATTCCCAAGCAGCTGCGTCCCGGGCAGCAATGCTAGAGGCAGGATGTATTCCCAGGCAGCTGCATCCCAGGCAGCAGTGATAGAGGCAGGATGTATTCCCATGCTTCTGCGACCCAGGCAGCGATGCTAGAGGCAGGATGTATTCCCATGCTGCTGCAACCCAGCCACTGATGCTAGAGGCAGGATGTATTCCCATGCAGCTGCGACCCAGGCAGCGATGCTAGAGGCAGGGTGTATTCCCATGCAGCTGCGACCCAGGCAGCACTGCCATAGGCGGGATGTACCTCCATGCAGCTGCGACCCAGGCAGCAGTGCTAGAGGCGGGATGTATTCCCATGCAGCTGCGACCCAGGCAGCGATGCTAGAGGCAGGATGTATTTCCATGCAGCTGCGACCCAGGCAGTAATGCTAGAGGCAGGATGTATTCCCATGCAGCTGTGACACAGATAGCAATGCTAGAGGCGGGATGTATTCCCGCGGGATGTATTCCCATGCAGTGGCGACCCGGGCAGCAATGCTGAAGGCAGGATGTATTTCCATGCTGCTGCGACCCAGGCAGCAATGCCAGAGGCGGGATGTATTCCCATGCAGCTGAGACCCAGGCAGCAATGCTAGAGGTGGGATGTATTTCCATGCAGCTGCGACCCAGGCAGCAATGCTAGAGGCAGGATGTATTCCCATGCAGCTGTGACCCAGATAGCAATGCTAGAGGCGGGATGTATTCCCGCGGGATGTGTTCCCATGCAGTGGCGACCCGGGCAGCAATGCTAGAGGCAGGATGTATTTCCATGCTGCTGCGACCCAGGCAGCAATGCCAGAGGCGGGATGTATTCCCATGCAGCTGAGACCCAGGCAGCAATGCTAGAGGCAGGATGTATTTCAATGCAGCTGCGACCCAGGCAGCAATGCCAGAGGCGGGATGTATTCCCATGCAGCTGAGACCCAAGCAGCAATGGTAGAGGCGGGATGTATTTCCATGCAGCTGCGACCCAGATAGCAAGGCTAGAGGTGGGATGTATTTCCATAGAGCTGTGACCCAGGCAGCAATGCTAGAGGTGGGATGTATTTCCATGCAGCTGCGACCCAGGTAGCAATACTAGAGGCAGGATGTATTTCAATGCAGCTGTGACCCAGGCAGCAATTCTAGAGGCAGTATGTATTCCCATACAGCTGCGACCCAGGCAGCAATGCTAGAGGCAGGATGTATTCCCATGCAGCTGTGACCCAGGCAGCAATACTAGAGGCAGGATGTATTTCAATGCAGCTGCGACCCAGGCAGCAATGCTAGAGGCAGGATGTATTCCCATACAGCTGCGACCCAGGCAGCAATGCTAGAGGCAGGCTGGATGTATTTCCATACAGCTGCGACCAAGCCAACAATGCTAGAGGCAGGAGGCATTTCCATGCAGCTGTGACCCAGGCAGCGATGCTAGAGACAGGATGTATTCCCATGCAGCTGTGACCCAGGCAGCAATGCTAGAGGCGGGATGTATTCCCATGCAGCTGCGACCCAGGTAGCAATGCTAGAGGCAGGATGTATTCCCATGCAGCTTCAACCCAGGCAGCAATGCTAAAGGCAGGATGTATTCCCTTGCAGCTGCGATCCAGGCAGCAATGCTAGGGGCAGGATGTATTCCCATGCAGCTTCAACCCAGGCAGCAATGATAGAGGCAGGATGTATTCCCATGCAGCTGCCTCCCAGGCAGCAATACTAGAGGCAGGATGTATTCCCATGCAGCTGCGACCCAGGTAGCAATGCTAGGGGCAGGATTTATTCCCATGCAGCTGCGACCCATGCAGCAATGCTAGATGCAGGATGTATTCACATACAGCTGCGACCCAGGCAGCAATACTAGAGGCAGGATGTATTTCAATGCAGCTGCGACCCAGGCAGCGATGCTAGAGGCAGGATGTATTCCCATGCAGCTGCGACCCAGGCTGCGATGCTAGAGGCAGGATGTATTTCCATGCAGCTGCGACCCAGGCAGCAATGCTAGAGGCAGGATGTATTTCCATGCAGATGCGACCCAGGCAGCAATGCTAGAGGCAGGATGTATTCCCATGCAGCTGTTACCCAGGCAGCAATGCTAGAGGCAGGATGTATTCCCATGCAGCTGTGACCCAGATAGCAATGCTAGAGGCAGGATGTATTCCCATGCAGCTGCGACCCTGGCAGCAATGCTAGAGGCAGGATGTATTCCCATGCAGCTTTTACCCAGGCAGCAATGCTAGAGGCAGGATGTATTCCCATGCAGCTGTGACCCAGATAGCAATGCTAGAGGCAGGATGTATTCCCACAGGATGTATTCCCATGCAGCTGCGACCCGGGCAGCAATGCCAGAGGCAGGATGTATTTCCATGCAGCTGCGACCCAGGCAGCAATGCCAGAGGCGGGATGTATTCCCATGCAGCTGCGACCCAGGCAGCAATGCTAGAGGCGGGATGTATTTCCATGCAGCTGCGACCCAGATAGCAATGCTAGAGGCGGGGTGTATTTCCATGCAGCTGCGACCCAGGCAGCAATACTAGAGGCAGGATGTATTTCAATGCAGCTGAGACCCAGGCAGCAATGCTAGAGGCAGGATGTATTCCCATATAGCTGCGACCCGGGCAGCAATGCTAGAGGCAGGATGTATTCCCATGCAGCTGCGACCCAGGCAGCAATGCTAGAGGCAGGATGTATTTCCATGTAGCTGCGACCCAGGCAGCAATGCTAGAGGCGGGATGTATTTCCATGCAGCTGCGACCCAGATAGCAATGCTAGAGGCGGGATGTATTTCCATAGAGCTGAGACCCAGGCAGCAATGCTAGAGGCTGGATGTATTTCCATGCAGCTGCGACCCAGGCAGCCATACTAGAGGCAGGATGTATTTCAATGCAGCTGGGACCCAGGCAGCAATGCTAGAGGCAGGATGTATTCCCATACAGCTGCGACCCGGGTGCAATGCTAGAGGCAGGATGTATTCCCATGCAGCTGCGACCCAGGCAGCAATGCTAGAGGCAGGATGTATTTCCATGCAGCTGCGATCCAGGTAGCAATGCAAGAGGCAGGATGTATTCCCATGCAGCTGCTACCCAAGCAGCAATACTAGAGGCAGGATGTATTTCAATGCAGCTGCGACCCAGGCAGCAATGCTAGAGGCAGGATGTATTGATATGCAGCTGCGACCCAGGCAGCAATGCTAGAGGCAGGCTGGATGTATTTCCATGCAGCTGCGACCCAGGCAGCGATGCTAGAGGCGGGATGTATTCCCATGCAGCTGTGACCCAGGCAGCAATGCTAGAGGCGGGATGTATTCCCATGTAGCTGCGACCCAGGTAGCAATGCTAGAGGCAGGATGTATTCCCATGCAGCTTCAACCCAGGCAGCAATGCTAAAGGCAGGATGTATTCCCATGCAGCTGAGATGCAGGCAGCAATGCTAGAGGCAGGATGTATTCACATGCAGCTTCAACCCAGGCAGCAATGCTAGGGGCAGGATTCATTCCCATGCAGTGTGACCCATGCAGTAATGCTAGAGCAGGATGTATTCCCCTGCAGCTGCCTCCCAGGCAGCAATACTAGAGGCAGGATGTATTCCCATGCAGCTGCAACCCAGGCAGCAATGCTAGGGGCAGGATTCATTCCCATGCAGTGTGACCCATGCAGCAATGCTAGAGGCAGGATGTATTCCCATGCAGCTGCTACCCCTACCCGGGCAGCAATGCTAGAGACGGGATGTATTTCCATACAGCTGCGACCCAGGCAGCAATACTAGAGGCAGGATGTATTTCAATGCAGCTGCGACCCAGGCAACAATGCTAGAGGCAGGATGTATTCCCATAAAGCTGCGACCCAGGCAGCAATGCTAGAGGCAGGATATATTCCCATGCTGCTGCGACCCAGGCAGCGATGCTAGAGGCAGGATGTATTCCCATGTAGCTGCGACCCAGGCAGCGATGCTAGAGGCAGGATGTATTCCCATGCAGCTGCGACCCAGGCAGCGATGCTAGAGGCAGGATGTATTCCAATGCAGCTGTGACCCAGGCAGCGATGCTAGAGGCAGGATGTATTTCCATGCAGCTGTGACCCAGGCAGCAATGCTAGAGGCAGGATGTATTTCCATGCAGCTGCGACCCAGGCAGCAATGCTAGAGGCAGGATGTGTTCCCATGCAGCTATGACCCAGGCAGCAATGCTAGAGGCAGGATGTATTCCCATGCAGCTGTGACCCAGATAGCAATGCTAGAGGCGGGATGTATTCCCACGGGATGTATTCCCATGCAGCTGCGACCCAGGTAGCAATGCTAGAGGCAGGATGTATTCCCATGCAGCTTCAACCCAGGCAGCAATGCTAAAGGCAGGATGTATTCCCTTGCAGCTGCGATCCAGGCAGCAATGCTAGGGGCAGGATGTATTCCCATGCAGCTGCCTCCCAGGCAGCAATGCTAGAGGCGGGATGTATTTCCATGCAGCTGCAACCCAGATAGCAATGCTAGAGGCGGGATGTATTTCCATGCAGCTGCGACCCAGGCAGCAATACTAGAGGCAGGATGTATTTCAATGCAGCTGAGACCCAGGCAGCAATGCTAGAGGCAGGATGTATTCCCATACAGCTGCGACCCGGGCAGCAATGCTAGAGGCAGGATGTATTCCCATGCAGCTGCGACCCAGGCAGCAATGCTAGAGGCGGGATGTATTCCCATGCAGCTGCGACCCAGGCAGCAATGCTAGAGGCGTGATGTATTCCCATGCAGCTGCGACCCAGGCAGCAGTGCTAGAGGCAGGATTTATTCCCAAGCAGCTGCGTCCCGGGCAGCAATGCTAGAGGCAGGATGTATTCCCAGGCAGCTGCATCCCAGGCAGCAGTGATAGAGGCAGGATGTATTCCCATGCTTCTGCGACCCAGGCAGCGATGCTAGAGGCAGGATGTATTCCCATGCTGCTGCAACCCAGCCACTGATGCTAGAGGCAGGATGTATTCCCATGCAGCTGCGACCCAGGCAGCGATGCTAGAGGCAGGGTGTATTCCCATGCAGCTGCGACCCAGGCAGCACTGCCATAGGCGGGATGTACCTCCATGCAGCTGCGACCCAGGCAGCAGTGCTAGAGGCGGGATGTATTCCCATGCAGCTGCGACCCAGGCAGCGATGCTAGAGGCAGGATGTATTTCCATGCAGCTGCGACCCAGGCAGTAATGCTAGAGGCAGGATGTATTCCCATGCAGCTGTGACACAGATAGCAATGCTAGAGGCGGGATGTATTCCCGCGGGATGTATTCCCATGCAGTGGCGACCCGGGCAGCAATGCTAAAGGCAGGATGTATTTCCATACTGCTGCGACCCAGGCAGCAATGCCAGAGGCGGGATGTATTCCCATGCAGCTGAGACCCAGGCAGCAATGCTAGAGGTGGGATGTATTTCCATGCAGCTGCGACCCAGGCAGCAATGCTAGAGGCAGGATGTATTCCCATGCAGCTGTGACCCAGATAGCAATGCTAGAGGCGGGATGTATTCCCGCGGGATGTGTTCCCATGCAGCTGCGACCCAGGCAGCAATGCTAGAGGCAGGATGTATTTCAATGCAGCTGCGACCCAGGCAGCAATGCCAGAGGCGGGATGTATTCCCATGCAGCTGAGACCCAAGCAGCAATGGTAGAGGTGGGATGTATTTCCATGCAGCTGCGACCCAGATAGCAAGGCTAGAGGTGGGATGTATTTCCATAGAGCTGTGACCCAGGCAGCAATGCTAGAGGTGGGATGTATTTCCATGCAGCTGCGACCCAGGTAGCAATACTAGAGGCAGGATGTATTTCAATGCAGCTGTGACCCAGGCAGCAATTCTAGAGGCAGTATGTATTCCCATACAGCTGCGACCCAGGCAGCAATGCTAGAGGCAGGATGTATTCCCATGCAGCTGCGACCCAGGCAGCAATACTAGAGGCAGGATGTATTTCAATGCAGCTGCGACCCAGGCAGCAATGCTAGAGGCAGGAGTTATTCCCATACAGCTGCGACCCAGGCAGCAATGCTAGAGGCAGGAGTTATTCCCATACAGCTGCGACCCAGGCAGCAATGCTAGAGGCAGGCTGGATGTATTTCCATACAGCTGCGACCAAGCCAACAATGCTAGAGGCAGGAGGCATTTCCATGCAGCTGTGACCCAGGCAGCGATGCTAGAGACAGGATGTATTCCCATGCAGCTGTGACCCAGGCAGCAATGCTAGAGGCGGGATGTATTCCCATGCAGCTGCGACCCAGGTAGCAATGCTAGAGGCAGGATGTATTCCCATGCAGCTTCAACCCAGGCAGCAATGCTAAAGGCAGGATGTATTCCCTTGCAGCTGCGATCCAGGCAGCAATGCTAGGGGCAGGATGTATTCCCATGCAGCTTCAACCCAGGCAGCAATGATAGAGGCAGGATGTATTCCCATGCAGCTGCCTCCCAGGCAGCAATACTAGAGGCAGGATGTATTCCCATGCAGCTGCGACCCAGGTAGCAATGCTAGGGGCAGGATTTATTCCCATGCAGCTGCGACCCATGCAGCAATGCTAGATGCAGGATGTATTCACATACAGCTGCGACCCAGGCAGCAATACTAGAGGCAGGATGTATTTCAATGCAGCTGCGACCCAGGCAGCGATGCTAGAGGCAGGATGTATTCCCATGCAGCTGCGACCCAGGCTGCGATGCTAGAGGCAGGATGTATTTCCATGCAGCTGCGACCCAGGCAGCAATGCTAGAGGCAGGATGTATTTCCATGCAGATGCGACCCAGGCAGCAATGCTAGAGGCAGGATGTATTCCCATGCAGCTGTTACCCAGGCAGCAATGCTAGAGGCAGGATGTATTCCCATGCAGCTGTGACCCAGATAGCAATGCTAGAGGCAGGATGTATTCCCATGCAGCTGCGACCCTGGCAGCAATGCTAGAGGCAGGATGTATTCCCATGCAGCTGTTACCCAGGCAGCAATGCTAGAGGCAGGATGTATTCCCATGCAGCTGTGACCCAGATAGCAATGCTAGAGGCAGGATGTATTCCCACGGGATGTATTCCCATGCAGCTGCGACCCGGGCAGCAATGCCAGAGGCAGGATGTATTTCCATGCAGCTGCGACCCAGGCAGCAATGCCAGAGGCGGGATGTATTCCCATGCAGCTGCGACCCAGGCAGCAATGCTAGAGGCGGGATGTATTTCCATGCAGCTGCGACCCAGATAGCAATGCTAGAGGCGGGGTGTATTTCCATGCAGCTGCGACCCAGGCAGCAATACTAGAGGCAGGATGTATTTCAATGCAGCTGAGACCCAGGCAGCAATGCTAGAGGCAGGATGTATTCCCATATAGCTGCGACCCGGGCAGCAATGCTAGAGGCAGGATGTATTCCCATGCAGCTGCGACCCAGGCAGCAATGCTAGAGGCAGGATGTATTTCCATGTAGCTGCGACCCAGGCAGCAATGCTAGAGGCGGGATGTATTTCCATGCAGCTGCGACCCAGATAGCAATGCTAGAGGCGGGATGTATTTCCATAGAGCTGAGACCCAGGCAGCAATGCTAGAGGCTGGATGTATTTCCATGCAGCTGCGACCCAGGCAGCAATACTAGAGGCAGGATGTATTTCAATGCAGCTGGGACCCAGGCAGCAATGCTAGAGGCAGGATGTATTCCCATACAGCTGCGACCCAGGCAGCAATGCTAGAGGCAGGAGTTATTCCCATACAGCTGCGACCCAGGCAGCAATGCTAGAGGCAGGCTGGATGTATTTCCATACAGCTGCGACCAAGCCAACAATGCTAGAGGCAGGAGGCATTTCCATGCAGCTGTGACCCAGGCAGCGATGCTAGAGACAGGATGTATTCCCATGCAGCTGTGACCCAGGCAGCAATGCTAGAGGCGGGATGTATTCCCATGCAGCTGCGACCCAGGTAGCAATGCTAGAGGCAGGATGTATTCCCATGCAGCTTCAACCCAGGCAGCAATGCTAAAGGCAGGATGTATTCCCTTGCAGCTGCGATCCAGGCAGCAATGCTAGGGGCAGGATGTATTCCCATGCAGCTTCAACCCAGGCAGCAATGATAGAGGCAGGATGTATTCCCATGCAGCTGCCTCCCAGGCAGCAATACTAGAGGCAGGATGTATTCCCATGCAGCTGCGACCCAGGTAGCAATGCTAGGGGCAGGATTTATTCCCATGCAGCTGCGACCCATGCAGCAATGCTAGATGCAGGATGTATTCACATACAGCTGCGACCCAGGCAGCAATACTAGAGGCAGGATGTATTTCAATGCAGCTGCGACCCAGGCAGCGATGCTAGAGGCAGGATGTATTCCCATGCAGCTGCGACCCAGGCTGCGATGCTAGAGGCAGGATGTATTTCCATGCAGCTGCGACCCAGGCAGCAATGCTAGAGGCAGGATGTATTTCCATGCAGATGCGACCCAGGCAGCAATGCTAGAGGCAGGATGTATTCCCATGCAGCTGTTACCCAGGCAGCAATGCTAGAGGCAGGATGTATTCCCATGCAGCTGTGACCCAGATAGCAATGCTAGAGGCAGGATGTATTCCCATGCAGCTGCGACCCTGGCAGCAATGCTAGAGGCAGGATGTATTCCCATGCAGCTGTTACCCAGGCAGCAATGCTAGAGGCAGGATGTATTCCCATGCAGCTGTGACCCAGATAGCAATGCTAGAGGCAGGATGTATTCCCACGGGATGTATTCCCATGCAGCTGCGACCCGGGCAGCAATGCCAGAGGCAGGATGTATTTCCATGCAGCTGCGACCCAGGCAGCAATGCCAGAGGCGGGATGTATTCCCATGCAGCTGCGACCCAGGCAGCAATGCTAGAGGCGGGATGTATTTCCATGCAGCTGCGACCCAGATAGCAATGCTAGAGGCGGGGTGTATTTCCATGCAGCTGCGACCCAAGCAGCAATACTAGAGGCAGGATGTATTTCAATGCAGCTGAGACCCAGGCAGCAATGCTAGAGGCAGGATGTATTCCCATATAGCTGCGACCCGGGCAGCAATGCTAGAGGCAGGATGTATTCCCATGCAGCTGCGACCCAGGCAGCAATGCTAGAGGCAGGATGTATTTCCATGTAGCTGCGACCCAGGCAGCAATGCTAGAGGCGGGATGTATTTCCATGCAGCTGCGACCCAGATAGCAATGCTAGAGGCGGGATGTATTTCCATAGAGCTGAGACCCAGGCAGCAATGCTAGAGGCTGGATGTATTTCCATGCAGCTGCGACCCAGGCAGCAATACTAGAGGCAGGATGTATTTCAATGCAGCTGGGACCCAGGCAGCAATGCTAGAGGCAGGATGTATTCCCATACAGCTGCGACCCGGGCAGCAATGCTAGAGGCAGGATGTATTCCCATGCAGCTGCGACCCAGGCAGCAATGCTAGAGGCAGGATGTATTTCCATGCAGCTGCGATCCAGGTAGCAATGCAAGAGGCAGGATGTATTCCCATGCAGCTGCTACCCAAGCAGCAATACTAGAGGCAGGATGTATTTCAATGCAGCTGCGACCCAGGCAGCAATGCTAGAGGCAGGATGTATTGTAATGCAGCTGCGACCCAGGCAGCAATGCTAGAGGCAGGCTGGATGTATTTCCATGCAGCTGCGACCCAGGCAGCGATGCTAGAGGCGGGATGTATTCCCATGCAGCTGTGACCCAGGCAGCAATGCTAGAGGCGGGATGTATTCCCATGTAGCTGCGACCCAGGTAGCAATGCTAGAGGCAGGATGTATTCCCATGCAGCTTCAACCCAGGCAGCAATGCTAAAGGCAGGATGTATTCCCATGCAGCTGAGATGCAGGCAGCAATGCTAGAGGCAGGATGTATTCACATGCAGCTTCAACCCAGGCAGCAATGCTAGGGGCAGGATTCATTCCCATGCAGTGTGACCCATGCAGTAATGATAGAGCAGGATGTATTCCCCTGCAGCTGCCTCCCAGGCAGCAATACTAGAGGCAGGATGTATTCCCATGCAGCTGCGACCCAGGCAGCAATGCTAGGGGCAGGATTCATTCCCATGCAGTGTGACCCATGCAGCAATGCTAGAGGCAGGATGTATTCCCATGCAGCTGCTACCCCTACCCGGGCAGCAATGCTAGAGACGGGATGTATTTCCATACAGCTGCGACCCAGGCAGCAATACTAGAGGCAGGATGTATTTCAATGCAGCTGCGACCCAGGCAACAATGCTAGAGGCAGGATGTATTCCCATAAAGCTGCGACCCAGGCAGCAATGCTAGAGGCAGGATATATTCCCATGCTGCTGCGACCCAGGCAGCGATGCTAGAGGCAGGATGTATTCCCATGTAGCTGCGACCCAGGCAGCGATGCTAGAGGCAGGATGTATTCCCATGCAGCTGTGACTCAGGCAGCGATGCTAGAGGCAGGATGTATTCCAATGCAGCTGTGACCCAGGCAGCGATGCTAGAGGCAGGATGTATTTCCATGCAGCTGTGACCCAGGCAGCAATGCTAGAGGCAGGATGTATTTCCATGCAGCTGCGACCCAGGCAGCAATGCTAGAGGCAGGATGTGTTCCCATGCAGCTATGACCCAGGCAGCAATGCTAGAGGCAGGATGTATTCCCATGCAGCTGTGACCCAGATAGCAATGCTAGAGGCGGGATGTATTCCCACGGGATGTATTCCCATGCAGCTGCGACCCAGGTAGCAATGCTAGAGGCAGGATGTATTCCCATGCAGCTTCAACCCAGGCAGCAATGCTAAAGGCTGGATGTATTCCCTTGCAGCTGCGATCCAGGCAGCAATGCTAGGGGCAGGATGTATTCCCATGCAGCTGCCTCCCAGCAGCAATGCTAGAGGCGGGATGTATTTCCATGCAGCTGCAACCCAGATAGCAATGCTAGAGGCGGGATGTATTTCCATGCAGCTGCGACCCAGGCAGCAATACTAGAGGCAGGATGTATTTCAATGCAGCTGAGACCCAGGCAGCAATGCTAGAGGCAGGATGTATTCCCATACAGCTGTGACCCGGGCAGCAATGCTAGAGGCAGGATGTATTCCCATGCAGCTGCGACCCAGGCAGCAATGCTAGAGGCAGGATGTATTTCCATGTAGCTGCGACCCAGGCAACAATGCTAGAGGCAGGATGTATTCCCATGCAGCTGTTACCCAGGCAGCAATGCTAGAGGCAGGATGTATTCCCATGCAGCTGTGACCCAGATAGCAATGCTAGAGGCGGGATGTATTCCCGCGGGATGTATTCCCATGCAGCTGTGACCCAGGCAGCAATGCTAGAGGCGGGATGTATTCCCATGTAGCTGCGACCCAGGTAGCAATGCTAGAGGCAGGATGTATTCCCATGCAGCTTCAACCCAGGCAGCAATGCTAAAGGCAGGATGTATTCCCATGCAGCTGAGATGCAGGCAGCAATGCTAGAGGCAGGATGTATTCACATGCAGCTTCAACCCAGGCAGCAATGCTAGAGCAGGATGTATTCCCCTGCAGCTGCCTCCCAGGCAGCAATACTAGAGGCAGGATGTATTCCCATGCCGCTGCGACCCAGGCAGCAATGCTAGGGGCAGGATTCATTCCCATGCAGTGTGACCCATGCAGCAATGCTAGAGGCAGGATGTATTCCCATGCAGCTGCTACCCGGGCAGCAATGCTAGAGACGGGATGTATTTCCATACAGCTGCGACCCAGGCAGCAATACTATGGGCAGGATGTATTTCAATGCAGCTGCGACCCAGGCAACAATGCTAGAGGCAGGATGTATTCCCATAAAGCTGCGACCCAGGCAGCAATGCTAGAGGCAGGATGTATTTCCATGCAGCTGCGACCCAGGCAGCGATGCTAGAGGCAGGATGTATTCCCATACAGCTGCGACCCAGGCAGCAATGCTAGAGAGAGGCAGGATGCAGCTGCGACCCATGCAGCAATGCTAGAGGCAGGATGCAGCTGTGACCCAGGCAGCAATGCTAGAGGCAGGATGTATTCCCATGCAGCTGCGACCCAGGCAGCGATGCTAGAGGGGGGATGTATTCCCATGCAGCTGTGACCCAGGCAGCAATGCTAGAGGCAGGATGCATTCCCAGGCAGCAATGCTAGAGGCAGGATGTATTCCCATGCAGCTGCGACCCAGGCAGCGATGCTATAGGCGGGATTTATTCCCATGCAGCTGTGACCCAGGGAGCAATGCTAGAGGCAGGGTGTATTTCCATGCAGCTGCGACCCAGGTAGCAATGCTAGAGGCAGGATGTATTTCCATGCAGCTGCGACCCAGGCAGCTATGCTAGAGGCAGGATGTATTCCCATGCAGCTGTGACCCAGGCAGCAATGCCAGAGGAGGGATGTATTCCCATGCAGCTGTGACCCAGGCAGCGATGCTATAGGTGGGATTTATTCCCATGCAGCTGCGACACAGGGAGCAATGCTAGAGGCAGGATGTATTTCCATGCAGCTATGACCCAGGCAGCTATGCTAGAGGCAGGATGTATTCCCATGCAGCTGTGACCCAGGTAGCAATGCCAGAGGCGGGATGTATTTGCATGCAGCTGCGACCCAGGCAGCTATGCTAGAGGCGGGATGTATTCCCATGCAGCTGCGACCCGGGCAGCAGTGCTAGAGGCAGGATTTATTCCCAAGCAGCTGCGTCCCGGGCAGCATTGCTAGAGGCAGGATGTATTCCCAGGCAGCTGCATCCCAGGCAGCAGTGATAAAGGCAGGATGTATTCCCATGCTTCTGCGACCCAGGCAGCGATGCTAGAGGCAGGATGTATTCCCATGCTGCTGCAACCCAGGCAGCGATGCTAGAGGCAGGATGTATTCCCATGCAGCTGCGACCTAGGCAGCAATACTAGAGGCAGGATGTATTCCCATGCAGCTGCGAACCAGGCAGCGATGCTAGAGGCAGGGTGTATTCCCATGCAGCTGCGACCCAGGCAACACTGCCATAGGCGGGTTGTATTTCCATGCAGCTGCGACCCAGGCAGCAGTGCTAGAGGCGGGATGTATTCCCATGCAGCTGCGACCCAGGCAGCAATGCTAGAGGCAGGATGTATTTCCATGCAGCTGCGACCCAAGCAGCAATGCTAGAGGCAGGATGTATTCCCATGCAGCTGTGACCCAGATAGCAATGCTAGAGGCGGGATGTATTCCTGCAGGATGTATTGCCATGCAGCTGCGACCCAGGCAGCTATGCTAGAGGCAGGATGTATTCCCATGCAGCTGTGACCCAGGCAGCAATGCCAGAGGCGGGATGTATTCCCATGCAACTGCGACCCAGGCAGCTATGCTAGAGGCAGGATGTATTCCCATGCAGTTGTGACCCAGGCAGCAATGCCAGAGGCGGGATGTATTCCCATGCAGCTGCGACCCAGGGAGCAATGCTAGAGGCAGGATGTATTTCCATGCAGCTGCGACCCAGGCAGCTATGCTAGAGGCAGGATGTATTCCCATGCAGCTGTGACCCAGGCAGCAATGCCAGAGGCGGGATGTATTCCCATGCAGCTGCGACCCAGGCAGCTATGCTAGAGGCAGGATGTATTCCCATGCAGCTGCGACGTGAGTAGCAGTGCTAGAGGCAGGATTTATTCCCAAGCAGCTGCGTCCCGGGCAGCAATGCTAGAGGCAGGATGTATTCCCAGCCAGCTGCATCCCATGCAGCAGTGATAGAGGCAGGATGTATTCCCATGCTTCTGCGACCCAGGCAGCGATGCTAGAGGCAGTTTGTATTCCCATGCTGCTGAAACCCAGGCAGCGATGCTAGAAGCAGGATGTATTCCCATGCAGCTGCGACCCAGGCAGCAATACTAGAGGCAGGATGTATTCCCATGCAGCTGTGACCCAGACAGCGATGCTAGAGGCAGGGTGTATTCCCATGCAGCTGCGACCCAGGCAGCACTGCCATAGGCGGGTTGTACTTCCATGCAGCTGCGACCCAGGCAGCAGTGCTAGAGGCGGGATGTATTCCCATGCAGCTGCGACCCAGGCAGCGATGCTAGAGGCAGGATGTGTTTCCATGTAGCTGCGACCCAGGCAGCAATGCTAGAGGCAGGATGTTTTTCCATGCAGCTGCGACCCAGGCAGCTATGCTAGAGGCAGGATGTATTCCCATGCAGCTGTGACCCAGGCAGCAATGCCAGAGGCGGGATGTATTCCCATGCAGCTGCGACCCAGGCAGCTATGCTAGAGGCAGGATGTATTCCCATGCAGCTGCGACGTGAGTAGCAGTGCTAGAGGCAGGATTTATTCCCAAGCAGCTGCGTCCCGGGCAGCAATGCTAGAGGCAGGATGTATTCCCATGCAGCTGCGACGTGAGTAGCAGTGCTAGAAGCAGGATGTATTCCCATGCAGCTGCGACCCAGGCAGCAATACTAGAGGCAGGATGTATTCCCATGCAGCTGCGACCCAGACAGCGATGCTAGAGGCAGGGTGTATTCCCATGCAGCTGCGACCCAGGCAGCACTGCCATAGGCGGGTTGTACTTCCATGCAGCTGCGACCCAGGCAGCAGTGCTAGAGGCGGGATGTATTCCCATGCAGCTGCGACCCAGGCAGCAATGCTAGAGGCAGGATGTGTTTCCATGCAGCTGCGACCCAGGCAGCAATGCTAGAGGCAGGATGTATTCCCATGCAGCTGTGACCCAGATAGCAATGCTAGAGGCGGGATGTATTCCCGCAGGATGTATTCCCATGCAGCTGCGAAGCGGGCAGCAATACTAGAGGCAGGATGTATTTCAATGCAGCTGCGACCGAGGCAGCAATGCTAGAGGCAGGATGTATTTCCATGCTGCTGCGACCCAGGCAGCAATGCTAGAGGCAGGATGTATTCCCATGCAGCTGTGACCCAGGCAGCAATGCCAGAGGCGGGATGTATTCCCATGCAGCTGCGACCCAGGCAGCTATGCTAGAGGCGGGATGTATTCCCATGCAGCTGCGACCCAGGCAGCAATGCTAGAGGCGTGATGTATTCCCATGCAGCTGCGACCCAGGCAGCAGTGCTAGAGGCAGGATTTATTCCCAAGCAGCTGCGTCCCGGGCAGCAATGCTAGAGGCAGGATGTATTCCCAGGCAGCTGCATCCCAGGCAGCAGTGATAGAGGCAGGATGTATTCCCATGCTTCTGCGACCCAGACAGCGATGCTAGAGGCAGGATGTATTCCCATGCTGCTGCAACCCAGCCACTGATGCTAGAGGCAGGATGTATTCCCATGCAGCTGCGACCCAGGCAGCGATGCTAGAGGCAGGGTGTATTCCCATGCAGCTGTGACCCAGGCAGCACTGCCATAGGCGGGATGTACCTCCATGCAGCTGCGACCCAGGCAGCAGTGCTAGAGGCGGGATGTATTCCCATGCAGCTGCGACCCAGGCAGCGATGCTAGAGGCAGGATGTATTTCCATGCAGCTGCGACCCAGGCAGTAATGCTAGAGGCAGGATGTATTCCCATGCAGCTGTGACACAGATAGCAATGCTAGAGGCGGGATGTATTCCCGCGGGATGTATTCCCATGCAGTGGCGACCCGGGCAGCAATGCTAAAGGCAGGATGTATTTCCATGCTGCTGCGACCCAGGCAGCAATGCCAGAGGCGGGATGTATTCCCATGCAGCTGAGACCCAGGCAGCAATGCTAGAGGTGGGATGTATTTCCATGCAGCTGCGACCCAGGCAGCAATGCTAGAGGCAGGATGTATTCCCATGCAGCTGTGACCCAGATAGCAATGCTAGAGGCGGGATGTATTCCCGTGGGATGTGTTCCCATGCAGTGGCGACCCGGGCAGCAATGCTAGAGGCAGGATGTATTTCCATGCTGCTGCGACCCAGGCAGCAATGCCAGAGGCGGGATGTATTCCCATGCAGCTGAGACCCAGGCAGCAATGCTAGAGGCAGGATGTATTTCAATGCAGCTGCGACCCAGGCAGCAATGCCAGAGGCGGGATGTATTCCCATGCAGCTGAGACCCAAGCAGCAATGGTAGAGGCGGGATGTATTTCCATGCAGCTGCGACCCAGATAGCAAGGCTAGAGGTGGGATGTATTTCCATAGAGCTGTGACCCAGGCAGCAATGCTAGAGGTGGGATGTATTTCCATGCAGCTGCGACCCAGGTAGCAATACTAGAGGCAGGATGTATTTCAAAGCAGCTGTGACCCAGGCAGCAATTCTAGAGGCAGTATGTATTCCCATACAGCTGCGACCCAGGCAGCAATGCTAGAGGCAGGATGTATTCCCATGCAGCTGCGACCCAGGCAGCAATACTAGAGGCAGGATGTATTTCAATGCAGCTGCGACCCAGGCAGCAATGCTAGAGGCAGGATGTATTCCCATATAGCTGCGACCCAGGCAGCAATGCTAGAGGCAGGCTGGATGTATTTCCATACAGCTGCGACCAAGCCAACAATGCTAGAGGCAGGAGGCATTTCCATGCAGCTGTGACCCATGCAGCGATGCTAGAGACAGGATGTATTCCCATGCAGCTGTGACCCAGGCAGCAATGCTAGAGGCGGGATGTATTCCCATGCAGCTGCGACCCAGGTAGCAATGCTAGAGGCAGGATGTATTCCCATGCAGCTTCAACCCAGGCAGCAATGCTAAAGGCAGGATGTATTCCCTTGCAGCTGCGATCCAGGCAGCAATGCTAGGGGCAGGATGTATTCCCATGCAGCTTCAACCCAGGCAGCAATGATAGAGGCAGGATGTATTCCCATGCAGCTGCCTCCCAGGCAGCAATACTAGAGGCAGGATGTATTCCCATGCAGCTGCGACCCAGGTAGCAATGCTAGGGGCAGGATTTATTCCCATGCAGCTGCGACCCATGCAGCAATGCTAGATGCAGGATGTATTCACATACAGCTGCGACCCAGGCAGCAATACTAGAGGCAGGATGTATTTCAATGCAGCTGCGACCCAGGCAGCGATGCTAGAGGCAGGATTTATTCCCATGCAGCTGCGACCCAGGCTGCGATGCTAGAGGCAGGATGTATTTCCATGCAGCTGCGACCCAGGCAGCAATGCTAGAGGCAGGATGTATTTCCATGCAGATGCGACCCAGGCAGCAATGCTAGAGGCAGGATGTATTCCCATGCAGCTGTTACCCAGGCAGCAATGCTAGAGGCAGGATGTATTCCCATGCAGCTGTGACCCAGATAGCAATGCTAGAGGCAGGATGTATTCCCATGCAGCTGCGACCCTGGCAGCAATGCTAGAGGCAGGATGTATTCCCATGCAGCTGTTACCCAGGCAGCAATGCTAGAGGCAGGATGTATTCCCATGCAGCTGTGACCCAGATAGCAATGCTAGAGGCAGGATGTATTCCCACGGGATGTATTCCCATGCAGCTGCGACCCGGGCAGCAATGCCAGAGGCAGGATGTATTTCCATGCAGCTGCGACCCAGGCAGCAATGCCAGAGGCGGGATGTATTCCCATGCAGCTGCGACCCAGGCAGCAATGCTAGAGGCGGGATGTATTTCCATGCAGCTGCGACCCAGATAGCAATGCTAGAGGCGGGGTGTATTTCCATGCAGCTGCGACCCAGGCAGCAATACTAGAGGCAGGATGTATTTCAATGCAGCTGAGACCCAGGCAGCAATGCTAGAGGCAGGATGTATTCCCATATAGCTGCGACCCGGGCAGCAATGCTAGAGGCAGGATGTATTCCCATGCAGCTGCGACCCAGGCAGCAATGCTAGAGGCAGGATGTATTTCCATGTAGCTGCGACCCAGGCAGCAATGCTAGAGGCAGGATGTATTTCCATGTAGCTGCGACCCAGGCAGCAATGCTAGAGGCGGGATGTATTTCCATGCAGCTGCGACCCAGATAGCAATGCTAGAGGCGGGATGTATTTCCATAAAGCTGAGACCCAGGCAGCAATGCTAGAGGCTGGATGTATTTCCATGCAGCTGCGACCCAGGCAGCAATACTAGAGGCAGGATGTATTTCAATGCAGCTGGGACCCAGGCAGCAATGCTAGAGGCAGGATGTATTCCCATACAGCTGCGACCCGGGCAGCAATGCTAGAGGCAGGATGTATTCCCATGCAGCTGCGACCCAGGCAGCAATGCTAGAGGCAGGATGTATTTCCATGCAGCTGCGATCCAGGTAGCAATGCAAGAGGCAGGATGTATTCCCATGCAGCTGCTACCCAAGCAGCAATACTAGAGGCAGGATGTATTTCAATGCAGCTGCGACCCAGGCAGCAATGCTAGAGGCAGGATGTATTGTAATGCAGCTGCGACCCAGGCAGCAATGCTAGAGGCAGGCTGGATGTATTTCCATGCAGCTGCGACCCAGGCAGCGATGTTAGAGGCGGGATGTATTCCCATGCAGCTGTGACCCAGGCAGCAATGCTAGAGGCGGGATGTATTCCCATGTAGCTGCGACCCAGGTAGCAATGCTAGAGGCAGGATGTATTCCCATGCAGCTTCAACCCAGGCAGCAATGCTAAAGGCAGGATGTATTCCCATGCAGCTGAGATGCAGGCAGCAATGCTAGAGGCAGGATGTATTCACATGCAGCTTCAACCCAGGCAGCAATGCTAGGGGCAGGATTTATTCCCATGCAGTGTGACCCATGCAGTAATGCTAGAGCAGGATGTATTCCCCTGCAGCTGCCTCCCAGGCAGCAATACTAGAGGCAGGATGTATTCCCATGCAGCTGCGACCCAGGCAGCAATGCTAGGGGCAGGATTCATTCCCATGCAGTGTGACCCATGCAGCAATGCTAGAGGCAGGATGTATTCCCATGCAGCTGCTACCCCTACCCGGGCAGCAATGCTAGAGACGGGATGTATTTCCATACAGCTGCGACCCAGGCAGCAATACTAGAGGCAGGATGTATTTCAATGCAGCTGCGACCCAGGCAACAATGCTAGAGGCAGGATGTATTCCCATAAAGCTGCGACCCAGGCAGCAATGCTAGAGGCAGGATATATTCCCATGCTGCTGCGACCCAGGCAGCGATGCTAGAGGCAGGATGTATTCCCATGTAGCTGCGACCCAGGCAGCGATGCTAGAGGCAGGATGTATTCCCATGCAGCTGCGACCCAGGCAGCGATGCTAGAGGCAGGATGTATTCCAATGCAGCTGTGACCCAGGCAGCGATGCTAGAGGCAGGATGTATTTCCATGCAGCTGTGACCCAGGCAGCAATGCTAGAGGCAGGATGTATTTCCATGCAGCTGCGACCCAGGCAGCAATGCTAGAGGCAGGATGTGTTCCCATGCAGCTATGACCCAGGCAGCAATGCTAGAGGCAGGATGTATTCCCATGCAGCTGTGACTCAGATAGCAATGCTAGAGGCGGGATGTATTCCCACGGGATGTATTCCCATGCAGCTGCGACCCAGGTAGCAATTCTAGAGGCAGGATGTATTCCCATGCAGCTTCAACCCAGGCAGCAATGCTAAAGGCAGGATGTATTCCCTTGCAGCTGCGATCCAGGCAGCAATGCTAGGGGCAGGATGTATTCCCATGCAGCTGCCTCCCAGGCAGCAATGCTAGAGGCGGGATGTATTTCCATGCAGCTGCAACCCAGATAGCAATGCTAGAGGCGGGATGTATTTCCATGCAGCTGCGACCCAGGCAGCAATACTAGAGGCAGGATGTATTTCAATGCAGCTGAGACCCAGGCAGCAATGCTAGAGGCAGGATGTATTCCCATACAGCTGCGACCCGGGCAGCAATGCTAGAGGCAGGATGTATTCCCATGCAGCTGCGACCCAGGCAGCAATGCTAGAGGCAGGATGTATTTCCATGTAGCTGCGACCCAGGCAACAATGCTAGAGGCAGGATGTATTCCCATGCAGCTGTTACCCAGGCAGCAATGCTAGAGGCAGGATGTATTCCCATGCAGCTGTGACCCAGATAGCAATGCTAGAGGCGAGATGTATTCCCGCGGGATGTATTCCCATGCAGCTGTGACCCAGGCAGCAATGCTAGAGGCGGGATGTATTCCCATGTAGCTGCGTCCCAGGTAGCAATGCTAGAGGCAGGATGTATTCCCATGCAGCTTCAACCCAGGCAGCAATGCTAAAGGCAGGATGTATTCCCATGCAGCTGAGATGCAGGCAGCAATGCTAGAGGCAGGATGTATTCACATGCAGCTTCAACCCAGGCAGCAATGCTAGAGCAGGATGTATTCCCCTGCAGCTGCCTCCCAGGCAGCAATACTAGAGGCAGGATGTATTCCCATGCCGCTGCGACCCAGGCAGCAATGCTAGGGGCAGGATTCATTCCCATGCAGTGTGACCCATGCAGCAATGCTAGAGGCAGGATGTATTCCCATGCAGCTGCTACCCGGGCAGCAATGCTAGAGACGGGATGTATTTCCATACAGCTGCGACCCAGGCAGCAA
Source organism: Ambystoma mexicanum (assembly GCF_040938575.1). NCBI lineage: Eukaryota > Metazoa > Chordata > Amphibia > Caudata > Ambystomatidae > Ambystoma > Ambystoma mexicanum. Next base: position 745,254,885 of record NC_090938.1, read on the forward strand.
TACTATGGGCAGGATGTATTTCAATGCAGCTGCGACCCAGGCAACAATGCTAGAGGCAGGATGTATTCCCATAAAGCTGCGACCCAGGCAGCAATGCTAGAGGCAGGATGTATTTCCATGCAGCTGCGACCCAGGCAGCGATGCTAGAGGCAGGATGTATTCCCATACAGCTGCGACCCAGGCAGCAATGCTAGAGAGAGGCAGGATGCAGCTGCGACCCATGCAGCAATGCTAGAGGCAGGATGCAGCTGTGACCCAGGCAGCAATGCTAGAGGCAGGATGTATTCCCATGCAGCTGCGACCCAGGCAGCGATGCTAGAGGGGGGATGTATTCCCATGCAGCTGTGACCCAGGCAGCAATGCTAGAGGCAGGATGCATTCCCAGGCAGCAATGCTAGAGGCAGGATGTATTCCCATGCAGCTGCGACCCAGGCAGCGATGCTATAGGCAGGATTTATTCCCATGCAGCTGTGACCCAGGGAGCAATGCTAGAGGCAGGGTGTATTTCCATGCAGCTGCGACCCAGGTAGCAATGCTAGAGGCAGTATGTATTTCCATGCAGCTGCGACCCAGGCAGCTATGCTAGAGGCAGGATGTATTCCCATGCAGCTGTGACCCAGGCAGCAATACCAGAGGAGGGATGTATTCCCATGCAGCTGTGACCCAGGCAGCGATGCTATAGGTGGGATTTATTCCCATGCAGCTGCGACACAGGGAGCAATGCTAGAGGCAGGATGTATTTCCATGCAGCTATGACCCAGGCAGCTATGCTAGAGGCAGGATGTATTCCCATGCAGCTGTGACCCAGGTAGCAATGCCAGAGGCGGGATGTATTCGCATGCAGCTGCGACCCAGGCAGCTATGCTAGAGGCGGGATGTATTCCCATGCAGCTGCGACCCGGGCAGCAGTGCTAGAGGCAGGATTTATTCCCAAGCAGCTGCGTCCCGGGCAGCATTGCTAGAGGCAGGATGTATTCCCAGGCAGCTGCATCCCAGGCAGCAGTGATAAAGGCAGGATGTATTCCCATGCTTCTGCGACCCAGGCAGCGATGCTAGAGGCAGGATGTATTCCCATGCTGCTGCAACCCAGGCAGCGATGCTAGAGGCAGGATGTATTCCCATGCAGCTGCGACCCAGGCAGCAATACTAGAGGCAGGATGTATTCCCATGCAGCTGCGAACCAGGCAGCGATGCTAGAGGCAGGGTTTATTCCCATGCAGCTGCGACCCAGGCAACACTGCCATAGGCGGGTTGTACTTCCATGCAGCTGCGACCCAGGCAGCAGTGCTAGAGGCGGGATGTATTCCCATGCAGCTGCGACCCAGGCAGCGATGCTAGAGGCAGGATGTATTTCCATGCAGCTGCGACCCAAGCAGCAATGCTAGAGGCAGGATGTATTCCCATGCAGCTGTGACCCAGATAGCAATGCTAGAGGCGGGATGTATTCCTGCAGGATGTATTGCCATGCAGCTGCGACCCGGGCAGCAATACTAGAGGCAGGATGTATTTCAATGCAGCTGCGACCGAGAAAGCAATGCTAGAGGCAGGATGTATTTCTATGCTGCTGCGAGCCAGGTAGCAATGCTAGAGGCAGGATGTATTCCCATGCAGCTGTGACCCAGGCAGCAATGCAAGAGGCGGATGTATTCCCATGCAGCTGCGACCCAGGCAGCTATGCTAGAGGCGGGATGTATTCCCATGCAGCTGCGACCCAGGCAGCAGTGCTAGAGGCAGGATTTATTCCCAAGCAGCTGCGTCCCGGGCAGCATTGCTAGAGGCGGGATGTATTCCCATGCAGCTGCATCCCAGGCAGCGATGCTAGAGGCAGGATGTATTTCCATGCAGCTGAAACCCAGGCAGCAATGCTAGAGGCAGGATGTATTCCCATGCAGCTGTGACCCAGATAACAATGCTAGAGGCGGGATGTATTCCCGCAGGATGTATTCCCATGCAGCTGCGACCCGGGCAGCAATACTAGAGGCAGGATGTATTTCAATGCAGCTGCGACCGAGAAAGCAATGCTAGAGGCAGGATGTATTCCCATGCTGCTGTGACCCAGGTAGCAATGCTATAGGTGGGATTTATTCCCATGCAGCTGCGACCCAGGCCGCGATGCTCGAGGGGGGATGTATTCCCATGCAGCTGTGACCCAGGCAGCAATGCTAGAGGCAAGATGCATTCTCAGGCAGCAATGCTAGAGGCAGGATGTATTCCCATGCAGCTGCGACCCAGGCAGCGATGCTATAGGCGGGATTTATTCCCATGCAGCTGCGACCCAGGGAGCAATGCTAGAGGCAGGATGTATTTCCATGCAGCTGCGACCCAGGGAGCAATGCTAGAGGCAGGATTTATTTCCATGCAGCTGCGACCCAGGCAGCTATGCTAGAGGCAGGATGTATTCCCATGCAGCTGTGACCCAGGCAGCAATGCCAGAGGCGGGATGTATTCCCATGCAACTGCGACCCAGGCAGCTATGCTAGAGGCAGGATGTATTCCCATGCAGCTGTGACCCAGGCAGCAATGCCAGAGGCGGGAATTATTCCCATGCAGCTGCGACCCAGGGAGCAATGCTAGAGGCAGGATGTATTTCCATGCAGCTGCGACCCAGGCAGCTATGCTAGAGGCAGAATGTATTCCCATGCAGCTGTGACCCAGGCAGCAATGCCAGAGGCGGGATGTATTCCCATGCAGCTGCGACCCAGGCAGCTATGCTAGAGGCGGGATGTATTCCCATGCAGCTGCGACGTATGCAGCAGTGCTAGAGGCAGGATTTATTCCCAAGCAGCTGCGTCCCGGGCAGCAATGCTAGAGGCAGGATGTATTCCCAGCCAGCTGCATCCCATGCAGCAGTGATAGAGGCAGGATGTATTCCCATGCTTCTGCGACCCAGGCAGCGATGCTAGAGGCAGTTTGTATTCCCATGCTGCTGCAACCCAGGCAGCGATGCTAGAAGCAGGATGTATTCCCATGCAGCTGCGACCCAGGCAGCAATACTAGAGGCAGGATGTATTCCCATGCAGCTGCGACCCAGGCAGCGATGCTAGAGGCAGGGTGTATTCCCATGCAGCTGCGACCCAGGCAGCACTGCCATAGGCGGGTTGTACTTCCATGCAGCTGCGACCCAGGCAGCAGTGCTAGAGGCGGGATGTATTCCCATGCAGCTGCGACCCAGGCAGCGATGCTAGAGGCAGGATGTGTTTCCATGCAGCTGCGACCCAGGCAGCAATGCTAGAGGCAGGATGTATTCCCATGCAGCTGTGACCCAGATAGCAATGCTAGAGGCGGGATGTATTCCCGCGGGATGTATTCCCATGCAGCTGCGAAGCGGGCAGCAATACTAGAGGCAGGATGTATTTCAATGCAGCTGCGACCGAGGCAGCAATGCTAGAGGCAGGATTTATTTCCATGCTGCTGCGACCCAGGCAGCAATGCTAGAGGCAGGATGTATTCCCATGCAGCTGTGACCCAGGCAGCAATGCCAGAGGCGGGATGTATTCCCATGCAGCTGCGACCCAGGCAGCTATGCTAGAGGCGGGATGTATTCCCATGCAGCTGCGACTCAGGGAGCAATGCTAGAGGCGTGATGTATTCCCATGCAGCTGCGACCCAGGCAGCAGTGCTAGAGGCAGGATTTATTCCCAAGCAGCTGCGTCCCGGGCAGCAATGCTAGAGGCAGGATGTATTCCAGGCAGCTGCATCCCAGGCAGCAGTGATAGAGGCAGGATGTATTCCCATGCTTCTGCGAACCAGGCAGCGATGCTAGAGGCAGGATGTATTCCCATGCTGCTGCAACCCAGCCACTGATGCTAGAGGCAGGATGTATTCCCATGCAGCTGCGACCCAGGCAGCAATACTAGAGGCAGGATGTATTCCCATGCAGCTGCGACCCAGGCAGCGATGCTAGAGGCAGGGTGTATTCCCATGCAGCTGCGACCCAGGCAGCACTGCCATAGGCGGGATGTACTTCCATGCAGCTGCGACCCAGGCAGCAGTGCTAGAGGCGGGATGTATTCCCATGCAGCTGCGACCCAGGCAGCGATGCTAGAGGCAGGATGTATTTCCATGCAGCTGCGACCCAGGCAGCAATGCTAGAGGCAGGATGTATTCCCATGCAGCTGTGACACAGATAGCAATGCTAGAGGCGGGATGTATTCCCGCGGGATGTATTCCCATGCAGTGGCGACCCGGGCAGCAATGCTAAAGGCAGGATGTATTTCCATGCTGCTGCGACCCAGGCAGCAATGCCAGAGGCGGGATGTATTCCCATGCAGCTGAGACCCAGGCAGCAATGCTAGAGGCGGGATGTATTTCCATGCAGCTGCGACCCAGGCAGCAATGCTAGAGGCAGGATGTATTCCCATGCAGCTGTGACCCAGATAGCAATGCTAGAGGCGGGATGTATTCCCGCGGGATGTATTCCCATGCAGTGGCGACCCGGGCAGCAATGCTAGAGGCAGGATGTATTTCCATGCTGCTGCGACCCAGGCAGCAATGCCAGAGGCGGGATGTATTCCCATGCAGCTGAGACCCAGGCAGCAATGCTAGAGGCAGGATGTATTTCAATGCAGCTGCGACCCAGGCAGCAATGCTAGAGGCAGGCTGTATTTCCATGCTGCTGCGACCCAGGCAGCAATGCCAGAGGCGGGATGTATTCCCATGCAGCTGAGACCCAAGCAGCAATGGTAGAGGCGGGATGTATTTCCATGCAGCTGCGACCCAGATAGCAAGGCTAGAGGTGGGATGTATTTCCATAGAGCTGTGACCCAGGCAGCAATGCTAGAGGTGGGATGTATTTCCATGCAGCTGTGACCCAGGCAGCGATGCTAGAGACGGGATGTATTCCCATGCAGCTGTGACCCAGGCAGCAATGCTAGAGGCGGGATGTATTCCCATGCAGCTGCGACCCAGGTAGCAATGCTAGAGGCAGGATGTATTCCCATGCAGCTTCAACCCAGGCAGCAATGCTAAAGGCAGGATGTATTCCCTTGCAGCTGCGATCCAGGCAGCAATGCTAGGGGCAGGATGTATTCCCATGCAGCTTCAACCCAGGCAGCAATGATAGAGGCAGGATGTATTCCCATGCAGCTGCCTCCCAGGCAGCAATACTAGAGGCAGGATGTATTCCCATGCAGCTGCGACCCAGGTAGCAATGCTAGGGGCAGGATTTATTCCCATGCAGCTGCGACCCATGCAGCAATGCTAGATGCAGGATGTATTTCCATACAGCTGCGACCCAGGCAGCAATACTAGAGGCAGGATGTATTTCAATGCAGCTGCGACCCAGGCAGCGATGCTAGAGGCAGGATGTATTCCCATGCAGCTGCGACCCAGGCTGCGATGCTAGAGGCAGGATGTATTCCCATGTAGCTGTGACCCAGGCAGTGATGCTAGAGGCAGGATGTATTTCCATGCAGCTGCGACCCAGGCAGAAATGCTAGAGGCAGGATGTATTTCCATGCAGATGCGACCCAGGCAGCAATGCTAGAGGCAGGATGTATTCCCATGCAGCTGTTACCCAGGCAGCAATGCTAGAGGCAGGATGTATTCCCATGCAGCTGTGACCCAGATAGCAATGCTAGAGGCAGGATGTATTCCCATGCAGCTGCGACCCTGGCAGCAATGCTAGAGGCAGGATGTATTCCCATGCAGCTGTTACCCAGGCAGCGATGCTAGAGGCAGGATGTATTCCCATGCAGCTGTGACCCAGATAGCAATGCTAGAGGCAGGATGTATTCCCACGGGATGTATTCCCATGCAGCTGCGACCCGGGCAGCAATGCCAGAGGCAGGATGTATTTCCATGCAGCTGCGACACAGGCAGCAATGCCAGAGGCGGGATGTATTCCCATGCAGCTGCGACCCAGGCAGCAATGCTAGAGGCGGGATGTATTTCCATGCAGCTGCGACCCAGATAGCAATGCTAGAGGCGGGGTGTATTTCCATGCAGCTGCGACCCAGGCAGCAATACTAGAGGCAGGATGTATTTCAATGCAGCTGAGACCCAGGCAGCAATGCTAGAGGCAGGATGTATTCCCATATAGCTGCGACCTGGGCAGCAATGCTAGAGGCAGGATGTATTCCCATGCAGCTGCGACCCAGGCAGCAATGCTAGAGGCAGGATGTATTTCCATGTAGCTGCGACCCAGGCAGCAATGCTAGAGGCGGGATGTATTTCCATGCAGCTGCGACCCAGATAGCAATGCTAGAGGCGGGATGTATTTCCATAGAGCTGAGACCTAGGCAGCAATGCTAGAGGCTGGATGTATTTCCATGCAGCTGCGACCCAGGCAGCAATACTCGAGGCAGGATGTATTTCAATGCAGCTGGGACCCAGGCAGCATTGCTAGAGGCAGGATGTATTCCCATACAGCTGCGACCAGGGCAGCAATGCTAGAGGCAGGATGTATTCCCATGCAGCTGCGACCCAGGCAGCAATGCTAGAGGCAGGATGTATTTCCATGCAGCTGCGATCCAGGTAGCAATGCAAGAGGCAGGATGTATTCCCATGCAGCTGCTACCCAAGCAGCAATACTAGAGGCAGGATGTATTTCAATGCAGCTGCGACCCAGGCAGCAATGCTAGAGGCAGGATGTATTGTAATGCAGCTGCGACCCAGGCAGCAATGCTAGAGGCAGGCTGGATGTATTTCCATGCAGCTGCGACCCAGGCAGCGATGCTAGAGGCGGGATGTATTCCCATGCAGCTGTGACCCAGGCAGCAATGCTAGAGGCGGGATGTATTCCCATGTAGCTGCGACCCAGGTAGCAATGCTAGAGGCAGGATGTATTCCCATGCAGCTTCAACCCAGGCAGCAATGCTAAAGGCAGGATGTATTCCCATGCAGCTGAGATGCAGGCAGCAATGCTAGAGGCAGGATGTATTCACATGCAGCTTCAACCCAGGCAGCAATGCTAGAGCAGGATGTATTCCCCTGCAGCTGCCTCCCAGGCAGCAATACTAGAGGCAGGATGTATTCCCATGCAGCTGCGACCCAGGCAGCAATGCTAGGGGCAGGATTCATTCCCATGCAGTGTGACCCATGCAGCAATGCTAGAGGCAGGATGTATTCCCATGCAGCTGCTACCCCTACCCGGGCAGCAATGCTAGAGACGGGATGTATTTCCATACAGCTGCGACCCAGGCAGCAATACTAGAGGCAGGATGTATTTCAATGCAGCTGCGACCCAGGCAACAATGCTAGAGGCAGGATGTATTCCCATAAAGCTGCGACCCAGGCAGCAATGCTAGAGGCAGGATATATTCCCATGCTGCTGCGACCCAGGCAGCGATGCTAGAGGCAGGATGTATTCCCATGTAGCTGCGACCCAGGCAGCGATGCTAGAGGCAGGATGTATTCCCATGCAGCTGCGACCCAGGCAGCGATGCTAGAGGCAGGATGTATTCCAATGCAGCTGTGACCCAGGCAGCGATGCTAGAGGCAGGATGTATTTCCATGCAGCTGTGACCCAGGCAGCAATGCTAGAGGCAGAATGTATTTCCATGCAGCTGCGACCCAGGCAGCAATGCTAGAGGCAGGATGTGTTCCCATGCAGCTATGACCCAGGCAGCAATGCTAGAGGCAGGATGTATTCCCATGCAGCTGTGACCCAGATAGCAATGCTAGAGGTGGGATGTATTCCCACGGGATGTATTCCCATGCAGCTGCGACCCAGGTAGCAATGCTAGAGGCAGGATGTATTCCCATGCAGCTTCAACCCAGGCAGCAATGCTAAAGGCAGGATGTATTCCCTTGCAGCTGTGATCCAGGCAGCAATGCTAGGGGCAGGATGTATTCCCATGCAGCTTCAACCCAGACAGCAATGATAGAGGCAGGATGTATTCCCATGCAGCTGCCTCCCAGGCAGCAATACTAGAGGCAGGATGTATTCCCATGCAGCTGCGACCCAGGTAGCAATGCTAGGGGCAGGATTTATTCCCATACAGCTGCGACCCATGCAGCAATGCTAGATGCAGGATGTATTCCCATACAGCTGCGACCCAGGCAGCAATACTAGAGGCTGGATGTATTTCAATGCAGCTGCGACCCAGGCAGCGATGCTAGAGGCAGGATGTATTCCCATGCAGCTGCGACACAGGCTGCGATGCTAGAGGCAGGATGTATTCCCATGTAGCTGTGACCCAGGCAGCGATGCTAGTGGCAGGATGTATTTCCATGCAGCTGCGACCCAGGCAGCAATGCTAGAGGCAGGATGTATTGCCATGCAGATGCGACCCAGGCAGCATTGCTAGAGGCAGGATGTATTCCCATGCAGCTGTTACCCAGGCAGCAATGCTAGAGGCAGGATGTATTCCCATGCAGCTGTGACCCAGATAGCAATGCTAGAGGCAGGATGTATTCCCATGCAGCTGCGACTCAGGCAGCAATGCTAGAGGCAGGATGTATTCCCATGCAGCTGTTACCCAGGCAGCAATGCTAGAGGCAGGATGTATTCCCATGCAGCTGTGACGCAGATAGCAATGCTAGAGGCAGGATGTATTCCCACGGGATGTATTCCCATGCAGCTGCGACCCGGGCAGCAATGCCAGAGGCAGGATGTATTTCCATGCAGCTGCGACCCAGGCAGCAATGCCAGAGGCGGGATGTATTCCCATGCAGCTGCGACCCAGGCAGCAATGCTAGAGGCGGGATGTATTTCCATGCAGCTGCGACCCAGATAGCAATGCTAGAGGCGGGATGTATTTCCATGCAGCTGCGACCCAGGCAGCAATACTAGAGGCAGGATGTATTTCAATGCAGCTGAGACCCAGGCAGCAATGCTAGAGGCAGGATGTATTCCCATACAGCTGCGACCCGGGCAGCAATGCTAGAGGCAGGATGTATTCCCAAGCAGCTGCGACCCAGGCAGCAATGCTAGAGGCAGGATGTATTTCCATGTAGCTGCGACCCAGGCAACAATGCTAGAGGCAGGATGTATTCCCATGCAGCTGTTACCCAGGCAGCAATGCTAGAGGCAGGATGTATTCCCATGCAGCTGTGACCCAGATAGCAATGCTAGAGGCGGGATGTATTCCCGCGGGATATATTCCCATGCAGCTGTGACCCAGGCAGCAATGCTAGAGGCGGGATGTATTCCCATGTAGCTGAGACCCAAGCAGCAATGGTAGAGGCGGGATGTATTTCCATGCAGCTGCGACCCAGATAGCAAGGCTAGAGGTGGGATGTATTTCCATATAGCTGTGACCCAGGCAGCAATGCTAGAGGTGGGATGTATTTCCATGCAGCTGCGACCCAGGTAGCAATACTAGAGGCAGGATGTATTTCAATGCAGCTGTGACCCAGGCAGCAATTCTAGAGGCAGTATGTATTCCCATACAGCTGCGACCCAGGCAGCAATGCTAGAGGCAGGATGTATTCCCATGCAGCTGCGAGCCAGGCAGCAATACTAGAGGCAGGATGTATTTCAATGCAGCTGCGACCCAGGCAGCAATGCTAGAGGCAGGATGTATTCCCATACAGCTGCGACCCAGGCAGCAATGCTAGAGGCAGGCTGGATGTATTTCCATACAGCTGCGACCAAGTCAACAATGCTAGAGGCAGGAGGCATTTCCATGCAGCTGTGACCCAGGCAGCGATGCTAGAGACGGGATGTATTCCCATGCAGCTGTGACCCAGGCAGCAATGCTAGAGGCGGGATGTATTCCCATGCAGCTGCGACCCAGGTAGCAATGCTAGAGGCAGGATGTATTCCCATGCAGCTTCAACCCAGGCAGCAATGCTAAAGGCAGGATGTATTCCCTTGCAGCTGCGATCCAGGCAGCAATGCTAGGGGCAGGATGTATTCCCATGCAGCTTCAACCCAGGCAGCAATGATAGAGGCAGGATGTATTCCCATGCAGCTGCCTCCCAGGCAGCAATACTAGAGGCAGGATGTATTCCCATGCAGCTGCGACCTAGGTAGCAATGCTAGGGGCAGGATTTATTCCCATGCAGCTGCGACCCATGCAGCAATGCTAGATGCAGGATGTATTCCCATACAGCTGCGACCCAGGCAGCAATACTAGAGGCAGGATGTATTTCAATGCAGCTGCGACCCAGGCAGCGATGCTAGAGGCAGGATGTATTCCCATGCAGCTGCGACCCAGGCTCTGATGCTAGAGGCAGGATGTATTCCCATGTAGCTGTGACCCAGGCAGTGATGCTAGAGGCAGGATGTATTTCCATGCAGCTGCGACCCAGGCAGCAGTGCTAGAGGCAGGATGTATTTCCATGCAGATGCGACCCAGGCAGCAATGCTAGAGGCAGGATGTATTCCCATGCAGCTGTTACCCAGGCAGCAATGCTAGAGGCAGGATGTATTCCCATGCAGCTGTGACCCAGATAGCAATGCTAGAGGCAGGATGTATTCCCATGCAGCTGCGACCCTGGCAGCAATGCTAGAGGCAGGATGTATTCCCATGCAGCTGTTACCCAGGCAGCAATGCTAGAGGCAGGATGTATTCCCATGCAGCTGTGACCCAGATAGCAATGCTAGAGGCAGGATGTATTCCCACGGGATGTATTCCCATGCAGCTGCTTCCCGGGCAGCAATGCCAGAGGCAGGATGTATTTCCATGCAGCTGCGACCCAGGCAGCAATGCCAGAAGCGGGATGTATTCCCATGCAGCTGCGACCCAGGCAGCAATGCTAGAGGCGGGATGTATTTCCATGCAGCTGCGACCCAGATAGCAATGCTAGAGGCGGGGTGTATTTCCATGCAGCTGCGACCCAGGCAGCAATACTAGAGGCAGGATGTATTTCAATGCAGCTGAGACTCAGGCAGCAATGCTAGAGGCAGGATGTTTTCCCATATAGCTGCGACCCGGGCAGCAATGCTAGAGGCAGGATGTATTCCCATGCAGCTGCGACCCAGGCAGCAATGCTAGAGGCAGGATGTATTTCCATGTAGCTGCGACCCAGGCAACAATGCTAGAGGCAGGATGTATTCCCATGCAGCTGTTACCCAGGCAGCAATGCTAGAGGCAGGATGTATTCCCATGCAGCTGTGACCCAGATAGCAATGCTAGAGGCGGGATGTATTCCCGCGAGATGTATTCCCATGCAGCTGCGACCCGGGCAGCAATGCCAGAGGCAGGATGTATTTCCATGCAGCTGCGACCCAGGCAGCAATGCTAGAGGCGGGATGTATTTCCATGCAGCTGCGACCCAGATAGCAATGCTAGAGGCGGGATGTATTTCCATAGAGCTGAGACCCAGGCAGCAATGCTAGAGGCTGGATGTATTTCCTTGCAGCTGCGACCCAGGCAGCAATACTAGAGGCAGGATGTATTTCAATGCAGCTGGGACCCATGCAGCAATGCTAGAGGCATGATGTATTCCCATACAGCTGCGACCCGGGCAGCAATGCTAGAGGCAGGATGTATTCCCATGCAGCTGCGACCCAGGCAGCAATGCTAGAGGCAGGATGTATTTCCATGCAGCTGCGATCCAGGTAGCAATGCAAGAGGCAGGATGTATTCCCATGCAGCTGCTACCCAAGCAGCAATACTAGAGGCAGGATGTATTTCAATGCAGCTGCGACCCAGGCAGCAATGCTAGAGGCAGGATGTATTGTAATGCAGCTGCGACCCAGGCAGCAATGCTAGAGGCAGGCTGGATTTATTTCCATGCAGCTGCGACCCAGGCAGCGATGCTAGAGGCGGGATGTATTCCCATGCAGCTGTGACCCAGGCAGCAATGCTAGAGGCGGGATGTATTCCCATGTAGCTGCGACCCAGGTAGCAATGCTAGAGGCAGGATGTATTCCCATGCAGCTTCAACCCAGGCAGCAATGCTAAAGGCAGGATGTATTCCCATGCAGCTGAGATGCAGGCAGCAATGCTAGAGGCAGGATGTATTCACATGCAGCTTCAACCCAGGCAGCAATGCTAGAGCAGGATGTATTCCCCTGCAGCTGCCTCCCAGGCAGCAATACTAGAGGCAGGATGTATTCCCATGCAGCTGCTACCCGGGCAGCAATGCTAGAGACGGGATGTATTTCCATACAGCTGCGACCCCGGCAGCAATACTAGAGGCAGGATGTATTTCAATGCAGCTGCGACCCAGGCAACAATGCTAGAGGCAGGATGTATTCCCATAAAGATGCGACCCAGGCAGCAATGCTAGAGGCAGGATATATTCCCATAATGCTGCGACCCAGGCAGCGATGCTAGAGGCAGGATGTATTCCCATGCAGCTGCGACCCAGGCAGCGATGCTAGAGGCAGGATGTATTCCAATGCAGCTGTGACCCAGGCAGCGATGCTAGAGGCAGGATGTATTTCCATGCAGCTGTGACCCAGGCAGCAATGCTAGAGGCAGGATGTATTTCCATGCAGCTGCGACCCAGGCAGCAATGCTAGAGGCAGGATGTGTTCCCATGCAGCTATGACCCAGGCAGCAATGCTAGAGGCAGGATGTATTCCCATGCAGCTGTGACCCAGATAGCAATGCTAGAGGCGGGATGTATTCCCACGGGATGTATTCCCATGCAGCTGCGACCCAGGTAGCAATGCTAGAGGCAGGATGTATTCCCATGCAGCTTCAACCCAGGCAGCAATGATAGAGGCAGGATGTATTCCCATGCAGCTGCCTCCCAGGCAGCAATACTAGAGGCAGGATGTATTCCCATGCAGCTGCGACCCAGGTAGCAATGCTAGGGACAGGATTTATTCCCATGCAGCTGCGACCCATGCAGCAATGCTAGATGCAGGATGTATTCCCATACAGCTGCGACCCAGGCAGCAATACTAGAGGCAGGATGTATTTCAATGCAGCTGCGACCCAGGCAGCGATGCTAGAGGCAGGATGTATTCCCATTCAGCTGCGACCCAGGCTCCGATGCTAGAGGCAGGATGTATTCCCATGTAGCTGTGACCCAGGCAGTGATGCTAGAGGCAGGATGTATTTCCATGCAGCTGCGACCCAGGCAGCAATGCTAGAGGCAGGATGTATTTCCATGCAGATGCGACCCAGGCAGCAATGCTAGAGGCAGGATGTATTCCCATGCAGCTGTTACCCAGGCAGCAATGCTAGAGGCAGGATGTATTCCAATGCAGCTGTGACCCAGATAGCAATGCTAGAGGCAGGATGTATTCCCATGCAGCTGCGACCCTGGCAGCAATGCTAGAGGCAGGATGTATTCCCATGCAGCTGTTACCCAGGCAGCAATGCTAGAGGCAGGATGTATTCCCATGCAGCTGTGACCCAGATAGCAATGCTAGAGGCAGGATGTATTCCCACGGGATGTATTCCCATACAGCTGCGACCCGGGCAGCAATGCCAGAGGCGGGATGTATTCCCATGCAGCTGCGACCCAGGCAGCAATGCTAGAGGCGGGATGTATTTCCATGCAGCTGCGACCCAGATAGCAATGCTAGAGGCGGGGTGTATTTCCATGCAGCTGCGACCCAGGCAGCAATACTAGAGGCAGAATGTATTTCTATGCAGCTGAGACCCAGGCAGCAATGCTAGAGGCAGGATGTATTCCCATATAGCTGCGACCCGGGCAGCAATGCTAGAGGCAGAATGTATTCCCATGCAGCTGCGACCCAGGCAGCAATGCTAGAGGCAGGATGTATTTCCATGTAGCTGCGACCCAGGCAACAATGCTAGAGGCAGGATGTATTCCCATGCAGCTGTTACCCAGGCAGCAATGCTAGAGGCAGGATGTATTCCCATGCAGCTGTGACCCAGATAGCAATGCTAGAGGCGGGATGTATTCCCGCGAGATGTATTCCCATGCAGCTGCGACCCGGGCAGCAATGCCTGAGGCAGGATGTATTTCCATGCAGCTGCGACCCAGGCAGCAATGCTAGAGGCGGGATGTATTTCCATGCAGCTGCGACCCAGATAGCAATGCTAGAGGCGGGATGTATTTCCATAGAGCTGAGACCCAGGCAGCAATGCTAGAGGCTGGATGTATTTCCATGCAGCTGCGACCCAGGCAGCAATACTAGAGGCAGGATGTATTTCAATGCAGCTGGGACCCAGGCAGCAATGCTAGAGGCAGGATGTATTCCCATACAGCTGCGACCCGGGCAGCAATGCTAGAGGCAGGATGTATTCCCATGCAGCTGCGACCCAGGCAGCAATGCTAGAGGCAGGATGTATTTCCATGCAGCTGCGATCCAGGTAGCAATGCAAGAGGCAGGATGTATTCCCATGCAGCTGCTACCCAAGCAGCAATACTAGAGGCAGGATGTATTTCAATGCAGCTGCGACCCAGGCAGCAATGTTAGAGGCAGGATGTATTGTAATGCAGCTGCGACCCAGGCAGCAATGCTAGACGCAGGCTGGATGTATTTCCATGCAGCTGCGACCCAGGCAGCGATGCTAGAGGCGGGATGTATTCCCATGCAGCTGTGACCCAGGCAGCAATGCTAGAGGCGGGATGTATTCCCATGTAGCTGCGACCCAGGTAGCAATGCTAGAGGCAGGATGTATTCCCATGCAGTTTCAACCCAGGCAGCAATGCTAAAGGCAGGATGTATTCCCATGCAGCTGAGATGCAGGCAGCAATGCTAGAGGCAGGATGTATTCACATGCAGCTTCAACCCAGGCAGCAATGCTAGAGCAGGATGTATTCCCCTGCAGCTGCCTCCCAGGCAGCAATACTAGAGGCAGGATGTATTCCCATGCAGCTGCGACCCAGGCAGCAATGCTAGGGGCAGGATTCATTCCCATGCAGTGTGACCCATGCAGCAATGCTAGAGGCAGGATGTATTCCCATGCAGCTGCTACCCGGGCAGCAATGCTAGAGACGGGATGTATTTCCATACAGCTGCGACCCAGGCAGCAATACTAGAGGCAGGATGTATTTCAATGCAGCTGCGACCCAGGCAACAATGCTAGAGGCAGGATGTATTCCCATAAAGCTGCGACCCAGGCAGCAATGCTAGAGGCAGGATATATTCCCATGCTGCTGCGACCCAGGCAGCGATGCTAGAGGCAGGATGTATTCCCATGTAGCTGCGACCCAGGCAGCGATGCTAGAGGCAGGATGTATTCCCATGCAGCTGCGACCCAGGCAGCGATGCTAGAGGCAGGATGTATTCCAATGCAGCTGTGACCCAGGCAGCGATACTAGAGGCAGGATGTATTTCCATGCAGCTGTGACCCAGGCAGCAATGCTAGAGGCAGGATGTATTTCCATGCAGCTGCGACCCAGGCAGCAATGCTAGAGGCAGGATGTGTTCCCATGCAGCTGTGACCCAGATAGCAATGCTAGAGGCGGGATGTATTCCCACGGGATGTATTCCCATGCAGCTGCGACCCAGGTAGCAATGCTAGAGGCAGGATGTATTCCCATGCAGCTTCAACCCAGGCAGCAATGCTAAAGGCAGGATGTATTCCCTTGCAGCTGCGATCCAGGCAGCAATGCTAGGGGCAGGATGTATTCCCATGCAGCTTCAACCCAGACAGCAATGATAGAGGCAGGATGTATTCCCATGCAGCTGCCTCCCAGGCAGCAATACTAGAGGCAGGATGTATTCCCATGCAGCTGCGACCCAGGTAGTAATGCTAGGGGCAGGATTTATTCCCATGCAGCTGCGACACATGCAGCAATGCTAGATGCAGGATGTATTCCCATACAGCTGCGACCCAGGCAGCAATACTAGAGGCTGGATGTATTTCAATGCAGCTGCGACCCAGGCAGCGATGCTAGAGGCAGGATGTATTCCCATGCAGCTGCGACCCAGGCTGCGATGCTAGAGGCAGGATGTATTTCCATGTAGCTGTGACCCAGGCAGCGATGCTAGAGGCAGGATGTATTTCCATGCAGCTGCGACCCAGGCAGCAATGCTAGAGGCAGGATGTATTGCCATGCAGATGCGACCCAGGCAGCAATGCTAGAGGCAGGATGTATTCCCATGCAGCTGTTACCCAGGCAGCAATGCTAGAGGCAGGATGTATTCCCATGCAGCTGTGACCCAGATAGCAATGCTAGAGGCAGGATGTATTCCCATGCAGCTGCGACCCAGGCAGCAATGCTAGAGGCAGGATGTATTCCCATGCAGCTGTTACCCAGGCAGGATGTATTCCCATGCAGCTGTGACGCAGATAGCAATGCTAGAGGCAGGATATATTCCCACGGGATGTATTCCCATGCAGCTGCGACCCGGGCAGCAATGCCAGAGGCAGGATGTATTTCCATGCAGCTGCGACCCAGGCAGCAATGCCAGAGGCGGGATGTATTCCCATGCAGCTGCGACCCAGGCAGCAATGCTAGAGGCAGGATGTATTTCCATGCAGCTGCGACTCAGATAGCAATGCTAGAGGCGGGATGTATTTCCATGCAGCTGCGACCCAGGCAGCAATACTAGAGGCAGGATGTATTTCAATGCAGCTGAGACCCAGGCAGCAATGCTAGAGGCAGGATGTATTCCCATACAGCTGCGACCCGGGCAGCAATGCTAGAGGCAGGATGTATTCCCATGCAGCTGCGACCCAGGCAGCAATGCTAGAGGCAGGATGTATTTCCATGTAGCTGCGACCCAGGCAACAATGCTAGAGGCAGTATGTATTCCCATGCAGCTGTTACCCAGGCAGCAATGCTAGAGGCAGGATGTATTCCCATGCAGCTGTGACCCAGATAGCAATGCTAGAGGCGGGATGTATTCCCGCGGGATGTATTCCCATGCAGCTGTGACCCAGGAAGCAATGCTAGAGGCGGGATGTATTCCCATATAGCTGCGACCCAGGAAGCAATGCTAGAGGCAGGATGTATTCCCATGCAGCTTCAACCCAGGCAGCAATGCTAAAGGCAGGATTTATTCCCATGCAGCTGAGATGCAGGCAGCAATGCTAGAGGCAGGATGTATTCACATGCAGCTTCAACCCAGGCAGCAATGCTAGAGCAGGATGTATTCCCCTGCAGCTGCCTCCCAGGCAGCAATACTAGAGGCAGGATGTATTCCCATGCAGCTGCGACCCAGGCAGCAATGCTAGGGGCAGGATTCATTCCCATGCAGTGTGACCCATGCAGCAATGCTAGAGGCAGGATGTATTCCCATGCAGCTGCTACCCGGGCAGCAATGCTAGAGACGGGATGTATTTCCATACAGCTGCGACCCAGGCAGCAATACTATAGGCAGGATGTATTTCAATGCAGCTGCGACCCAGGCAACAATGCTAGAGGCAGGATGTATTCCCATAAAGCTGCGACCCAGGCAGCAATGCTAGAGGCAGGATGTATTCCCATGCTGCTGCGACACAGGCAGCGATGCTAGAGGCAGGATGTATTTCCATGCAGCTGCGACCCAGGCAGCAATGCTAGAGGCAGGATGTGTTCCCATGCAGCTGTGACCCAGGCAGCAATGCTAGAGGCAGGATGTATTCCCATGCAGCTGTGACCCAGATAGCAATGCTAGAGGCGGGATGTATTCCCACGGGATGTATTCCCATGCAGCTGCGACCCAGGTAGCAATGCTAGAGGCAGGATGTATTCCCATGCAGCTTCAACCCAGGCAGCAATGCTAAAGGCAGGATGTATTCCCATGCAGCTGCCTCCCAGGCAGCAATACTAGAGGCAGGATGTATTCCCATGCAGCTGCGACCCAGGTAGCAATGCTAGGGGCAGGATTTATTCCCATGCAGCTGCGACCCATGCAGCAATGCTAAATGCAGGATGTATTCCCATACAGCTGCGACCCAGGCAGCAATACTAGAGGCAGGATGTATTTCAATGCAGCTGTGACCCAGGCAGCGATGCTAGAGGCAGGATGTATTCCCATGCAGCTGCGACCCAGGCTGCGATGCTAGAGGCAGGATGTATTCCCATGTAGCAGTGACCCAGGCAGCGATGCTAGAGGCAGGATGTATTTCCATGCAGCTGCGACCCAGGCAGCAATGCAAGAGGCAGGATGTATTTCCATGCAGATGCGACCCAGGCAGCAATGCTAGAGGCAGGATGTATTCCCATGCAGCTGTTACCCTGGCAGCAATGCTAGAGGCAGGATGTATTCCCATGCAGCTGTGACCCAGATAGCAATGCTAGAGGCAGGATGTATTCCCATGCAGCTGCGACCCAGGCAGCAATGCTAGAGGCAGGATGTATTCCCATGCAGCTGTTACCCAGGCAGCAATGCTAGAGGCAGGATGTATTCCCATGCAGCTGTGACCCAGATAGCAATGCTAGAGGCAGGATGTATTCCCACGGGATGTATTCCCATGCAGCTGCGACCCGGGCAGCAATGCCAGAGGCAGGATGTATTTCCATGCAGCTGCGACCCAGGCAGCAATGCCAGAGGCGGGATGTATTCCCATGCAGCTGCATCCCAGGCAGCAATGCTAGAGGCGGGATGTATTTCCATGCAGCTGCGACCCAGATAGCAATGCTAGAGGCGGGATGTATTATGATATGGTATTTGTAACGCGCCTATACACAAGTGTTTCAAGGCGCGACGAGGCAGGGAGGGAGGAAAACAAGGGGAAAACAGACAAACGATCCTACTAGGCCAGGTGTCATTCAGATCGCGCAAGTGCAGAGGTAAGGGGAAAAGGAGGAAGTGCAGGGGGGAGGAGGTGGGGGGGAAGTGCAGTACAAGGTAAGTAGCGTAAAAAATAATAAATAATAAATAAAAAGGGCCAGCTGGTGGCAAGTGCGAGGTAAGTGCAGAGCAAGTGCTGGGAAAGGGGCTGTAGGGATACAGTGACAGTCCCACAGTGCAGGGGGAGCCAGGGAGGCAGTGCAAGTGGAGAGTGGCTGGGCCCTGGACCGAGGTTGCTGAGAGTGGCCCAGATGCAGGTTTAGTGCTGAATTCAGTGGGGAGTTAAGCAGGATTAGCAGGGGAGAGGGAGAGAGAAGGCAGAAGCGAAGAGGAAGGTTTTGAGGTGCTTCCGGAACCGGAGATGGTTCTCCTCAAGTTTCAGGGAGGCAGGAAGGCTGTTCCAGAGGGAGGCCCCTGCTGCGGAGAGAGATCTACCCCCAGCTCGTTGCTTCGAGAAGCGGCTGACCATGAGGGAGTTGGAGACGGATGAGCGAAGGGCTCGTGAAGGAAGATATTTAGGAAGAGAGAGTTGGAGGTATTTAGGTCCCAGGCCCCAGAAGGCCTTGTGGACAATGAGGAGGGTTTTGAACTTAATCCTCGCAGCCACTGGGAGCCAGTGAAGAGATTTCAGTCCTGGAGAGATACGGTCCCTGGGCTTGAGGCCAAGGACAAGTCTCGCAGTTCTGTTCTGGATAAGTTGCAGAGGGCGGAGAGTGGAGGCAGGCAGATTAAGATAGAGGCTGTTACAGTAGTCCAGCCTTGAGAGAACCAGAGCTCGAGAGACAGTGAGCTTCTGGGGGAAGGAGAGGAAGGGAAGAATACCTCTGAGGAGGTGCAGCTGCGACCCAGGCAGCAATACTAGAGGCAGGATGTATTTCAATGCAGCTGACACCCAGGCAGCAATGCTAGAGGCAGGATGTATTCCCATACAGCTGCGACCCGGGCAGCAATGCTAGAGGCAGGATGTATTCCCATGCAGCTGCGACCCAGGCAGCAATGCTAGAGACAGGATGTATTTCCATGTAGCTGCGACCCAGGCAACAATGCTAGAGGCAGGATGTATTCCCATGCAGCTGTTACCCAGGCAGCAATGCTAGAGGCAGGATGTATTCCCATGCAGCTGTGACCCAGGCAGCAATGCTAGAGGCGGGATGTATTTCCATGCAGCTGCGACCCAGATAGCAATGCTACAGGCGGGATGTATTTCCATAGAGCTGCGACCCAGGCAGCAATGCTGGAGGCTGGATGTATTTCCATGCAGCTGCGACCCAGGCAGCAATACTAGAGGCAGGATGTATTTCAATGCAGCTGGGACCCAGGCAGCAATGCTAGAGGCAGGATGTATTCCCATACAGCTGCGACCCGGGCAGCAATGCTAGAGGCAGGATGTATTCCCATGCAGCTGCGACCCAGGCAGCAATGCTAGAGGCAGGATGTATTCCCATGCAGCTGCGACCCAGGCAGCAATGCTAGAGGCAGGATGTATTTCCATGCAGCTGCGATCCAGGCAGCAATGCTAGAGGCAGGATGTATTCCCATGCAGCTGCTACCCAAGCAGCAATACTAGAGGCAGGATGTATTTCAATGCAGCTGCGACCCAGGCAGCAATGCTAGAGGCATGCTGGATGTATTTCCATGCAGCTGTGACCCAGGCAGCGATGCTAGAGGCGGGATGTATTCCCATGGAGCTGTGATCCAGGCAGCAATGCTAGAGGCGGGATGTATTCCCATGTAGCTGCGACCCAGGTAGCAATGCTAGAGGCAGGATGTATTCCCATGCAGCTTCAACCCAGGCAGCAATGCTAAAGGCAGGATGTATTCCCATGCAGCTGAGATGCAGGCAGCAATGCTAGAGGCAGGATGTATTCACATGCAGCTTCAACCCAGGCAGCAATGCTAGAGCAGGATGTATTCCCCTGCAGCTGCCTCCCAGGCAGCAATACTAGAGGCAGGATGTATTCCCATGCAGCTGCGACCCAGGCAGCAATGCTAGGGGCAGGATTCATTCCCATGCAGTGTGACCCATGCAGCAATGCTAGAGGCAGGATGTATTCCCATGCAGCTGCTACCCGGGCAGCAATGCTAGAGACGGGATGTATTTCCATACAGCTGCGACCCAGGCAGCAATACTAGAGGCAGGATGTATTTCAATGCAGCTGCGACCCAGGCAACAATGCTAGAGGCAGGATGTATTCCCATAAAGCTGTGACCCAGGCAGCAATGCTAGAGGCAGGATGTATTCCCATGCTGCTGCGACCCAGGCAGCGATGCTAGAGGCAGGATGTATTCCCATGTAGCTGCGACCCAGGCAGTGATGCTAGAGGCAGGATGTATTCCCATGCAGCTGCGACCCAGGCAGCGATGCTGGAGGCAGGATGTATTCCAATGCAGCTGTGACCCAGACAGCGATGCTAGAGGCAGGATGTATTTCCATGCAGCTGTGACCCAGGCAGCAATGCTAGAGGCAGGATGTATTTCCATGCCGCTGCGACCCAGGCAGCAATGCTAGAGGCAGGATATGTTCCCATGCAGCTGTGACCCAGGCAGCAATGCTAGAGGCAGGATGTATTCCCATGCAGCTGTGACCCAGATAGCAATGCTAGAGGCGGGATGTATTCCCGCAGGATGTATTCCCATGCAGCTGCGACCCGTGCAGCAATGCCAGAGGCAGGATGTATTTCCATGCAGCTGCGACCCAGGCAGCAATGCCAGAGGCGGGATGTATTCCCATGCAGCTGAGACCCAGGCAGCAATGCTAGAGGCGGGATGTATACTCATGCAGCTGCGACCCAGAGAGCAAGGCTAGAGGCGGGATGTATACTCATGCAGCTGCGACCCAGAGAGCAAGGCTAGAGGCGGGATGTATTTCCATAGAGCTGCGACCCAGGCAGCAATGCTAGAGGCTGGATGTATTTCCATGCAGCTGCGACCCAGGCAGCAATACTAGAGGCAGGATGTATTTAATGCAGCTGGGACCCAGGCAGCAATGCTAGAGGAAGGATGTATTCCCATACAGCTGCGACCCTGGCAGCAATGCTAGAGGCAGGATGCATTCCCATGCAGCTGCGACCCAGGCAGCAATGCTAGATGCAGGATGTATTTCCATACAGCTGCGATCCAGACAGCGATGCTAGAGGCAGGATGTATTTCCATGCAGCTGTGACCCAGGCAGCAATGCTAGAGGCAGGATGTATTTCCATGCCGCTGCGACCCAGGCAGCAATGCTAGAGGCAGGATATGTTCCCATGCAGCTGTGACCCAGGCAGCAATGCTAGAGGCAGGATGTATTCCCATGCAGCTGTGACCCAGATAGCAATGCTAGAGGCGGGATGTATTCCCGCAGGATGTATTCCCATGCAGCTGCGACCCATGCAGCAATGCCAGAGGCAGGATGTATTTCCATGCAGCTGCGACCCAGGCAGCAATGCCAGAGGCGGGATGTATTCCCATGCAGCTGAGACCCAGGCAGCAATGCTAGAGGCGGGATGTATACTCATGCAGCTGCGACCCAGAGAGCAAGGCTAGAGGCGGGATGTATTTCCATAGAGCTGCGACCCAGGCAGCAATGCTAGAGGCTGGATGTATTTCCATGCAGCTGCGACCCAGGCAGCAATACTAGAGGCAGGATGTATTTTAATGCAGCTGGGACCCAGGCAGCAATGCTAGAGGAAGGATGTATTCCCATACAGCTGCGACCCGGGCAGCAATGCTAGAGGCAGGATGCATTCCCATGCAGCTGCGACCCAGGCAGCAATGCTAGATGCAGGATGTATTTCCATACAGCTGCGATCCAGGTAGCAATGCTAGAGGCAGGATGTATTCCCATGCAGCTGCGACCCAGGCAGCAATACTAGAGGCAGGATGTATTTCAATGCAGCTGCGACCCAGGCAGCAATGCTAGAGGCAGGATGTATTGCAATGCAGCTGTGCCCAGGCAGCAATGCTAGAGGCAGGCTGGATGTATGTCCATGCAGCTGCGACCCAGCCAACAATGCTAAAGGCAGGAGGCATTTCCATGCAGCTGCGACCCAGGCAACGATGCTAGAGGCGGGATGTATTTCCATGCAGCTGCGACCCAGATAGCAATGCTAGAGGCGGGATATATTTCCATAGAGCTGCGACCCAGGCAGCAATGCTAGAGGCAGGATGTATTCTCATGCAGCTGCGACCCAGACAGCAATACTAGAGGCAGGATGTATTTCAATGCAGCTGCGACCCAGGCAGCAATACTAGAGGCAGGATGTATTCCCATACTGCTGCGACCCGGGCAGCAATGGTAGAGGCTGGATGTATTCCCATGCAGCTGCGACCCAGGCAGCAATGCTAGAGGCAGGATGTATTCCCATGCAGCTTCATCCCATGCAGCAATACTAGAGGCAGGATGTATTCCCATGCAGCTGCGACTCATGCAGCAATGCTAGAGGCAGGATGTATTCCAATGCAGCTGCTACCCGGACAGCAATGCTAGAGGCGGGATGTATTCCCATGCAGCTGCGACCCAGGCAGCAATGCTAGAGGCGGGATGTATTCCCATGCAGCTGCGACCCAGGCAGCAATGCTAGAGGCAGGATGTATTCCCATGCAGCTGCGACCCAGGCAGCAATGCTAGAGGCGGGGTGTATTCCCATGCAGCTGTTACCCAGGCAGCAATGGTAGAGGCGGGATGTATTCCCATGCAGCTGCGACCCAGGCAGCAATGCTAGAGGCGGGATGTATTTCCATGCAGCTGCGACCCAGGCAGCAATGCTAGAGGCGGGTTGTATTTCCATGCAGCAGCGACCCAGGCAGCAATGCTAGAGGCAGGAAATATTTCCATGCACCTGTGACCCAGGCAGCAATGCTGGAGGCAGGATGTATTTCCATGCATCTGCGAACCAGGCAGTAATGCTAGAGGCAGGATGTATTCCCATGCAGCTGCGACTCATGCAGCAATGCTAGAGGCAGGATGTATTCCAATGCAGCTGCTACCCGGACAGCAATGCTAGAGGCGGGATGTATTCCCATGCAGCTGCGACCCAGGCAGCAATGCTAGAGGCGGGATGTATTCCCATGCAGCTGCGACCCAGGCAGCAATGCTAGAGGCAGGATGTATTCCCATGCAGCTGCGACCCAGGCAGCAATGCTAGAGGCGGGGTGTATTCCCATGCAGCTGTTACCCAGGCAGCAATGGTAGAGGCGGGATGTATTCCCATGCAGCTGCGACCCAGGCAGCAATGCTAGAGGCGGGATGTATTTCCATGCAGCTGCGACCCAGGCAGCAATGCTAGAGGCGGGTTGTATTTCCATGCAGCAGCGACCCAGGCAGCAATGCTAGAGGCAGGAAATATTTCCATGCACCTGTGACCCAGGCAGCAATGCTGGAGGCAGGATGTATTTCCATGCATCTGCGAACCAGGCAGTAATGCTAGAGGAAGGATGTATTCCCATGCAGCTGCGAACCAGGCAGCAATACTAGAGGCAGGATGTATTTCCATGCAAGTGCGACCCAGGCAGCAATGCTGGAGGCAGCATGTATTTCCATGCAGCTGCATCCCAGGCATCAATACTAGAGGCAGGATGTATTTCCATACAGCTGCAACCCAGGCAGCAATGCCAGAGGCAGGATGTATTCCCATGCAGCTGCGAACCAGGCAGCAATGCTAGAGGCAGGATCTATTTCCATGCAGCTGCGACCCAGGCAGCAATGCTGGAGGCAGGATGTATTTCCATGTAGCTGCATCCCAGGCATCAATACTAGAGGCATGATGTATTTCCATACAGCTGCAACCCAGGCAGCAATGCCAGAGGCAGGATGTATTTCGATGCAGCTGCGACCCAGGCAGCAATGCCAGAGGCAGGGTGTATTCCCATGCAGCTGCGACCCAGGCAGCACTGCCATAGGTGGGATGTACTTCCATGCAGCTGTGACCTAGGCAGCAGTGCTAGAGGCAGGATGTATTCCCATGCAGCTGCGACCCAGGCAGCAATGCTAGAGGCGGGATGTATTTCCATGCAGCTGCGACCCAGATAGCAAGGCTAGAGGCGGGATGTATTTCCATAGAGCTGCGACCCAGGCAGCAATGCTAGAGGCTGGATGTATTTCCATGCAGCTGCGACCCAGGCAGCAATACTAGAGGCAGGATGTATTTTAATGCAGCTGGGACCCAGGCAGCAATGCTAGAGGAAGGATGTATTCCCATACAGCTGCGACCCGGGCAGCAATGCTAGAGGCAGGATGTATTCCCATGCAGCTGCGACCCAGGCAGCAATGCGAGAGGCAGGATGTATTTCCATACAGCTGCGATCCAGGCAGAAATGCTAGAGGCAGGATGTATTCCCATGCAGCTGCGACCCAGGCAGCAATACTAGAGGCAGGATGTATTTCAATGCAGCTGCAACCCAGGCAGCAATGCTAGAGGCAGGATGTATTGCAATGCAGCTGTGACCCAGGCAGCAATGCTAGAGGCAGGATGTATTTCCATATAGCTGCATCCCAGGCATCAATACTAGAGGCAGGATGTATTTCCATACAGCTGCAACCCAGGCAGCAATGCCAGAGGCAGGATTTATTTCGATGCAGCTGCGACCCAGGCAGCAATGCCAGAGGCTGGATGTATTTCCATGCAGCTGCGACTCAGGCAGCAATGCCAGAGGCAGGGTGTATTACCATGCAGCTGCGACCCAGGCAGCACTGCCATATGTGGGATGTACTTCCATGCAGCTGTGACCTAGGCAGCAGTGCTAGAGGCAGGATGTATTCCCATGCAGCTGCGACCCAGGCACTAATGCTAGAGGCGGGATGTATTTCCATGCAGCTGCGACCCAGATAGCAAGGCTAGAGGCGGGATGTATTTCCATAGAGCTGCTACCCAGGCAGCAATGCTAGAGGCTGGATGTATTTCCATGCAGCTGCGACCCAGGCAGCAATACTAGAGGCAGGATGTATTTTAATGCAGCTGGAACCCAGGCAGCAATGCTAGAGGAAGGATGTATTCCCATACAGCTGCGACCCGGGTAGCAATGCTAGAGGCAGGATGTATTCCCATGCAGCTGCGACCCAGGCAGCAATGCGAGAGGCAGGATGTATTTCAATGCAGCTGCAACCCAGGCAGCAATGCTAGAGGCAGGATGTATTGCAATGCAGCTGTGACCCAGGCAGCAATGCTAGAGGCAGGCTGGATGTATTTCCATGCAGCTGCGACCCAGCCAACAATGCTAAAGGCTGGAGGCATTTCCATGCAGCTGCGACCCAGGCAGCGATGCTAGAGGCGGGATGTATTTCCATGCAGCTGCGACCCAGATAGCAATGCTAGAGGCGGGATATATTTCCATAGAGCTGCGACCCAGGCAGCAATGCTAGAGGCAGGATGTATTCTCATGCAGCTGCGACCCAGGCAGCAATACTAGAGGCAGGATGTATTTCAATGCAGCTGCGATCCAGCCAGCAATACTAGAGGCAGGATGTATTCCCATACTGCTGCGACCCGGGCAGCAATGCTAGAGGCAGGATGTATTCCCATGCAGCTGCGTCCTAGGCAGCAATACTAGAGGCAGGATGTAAACCCATGCAGCTGCGACCCATGCAGCAATGCTAGAGGCAGGATGTATTCCAATGCAGCTGCTACCCGGACAGCAACGCTAGAGGCGGGAAGTATTCCCATGCAGCTGCGACCCAGGCAGCAATGCTAGAGGCGGGATGTATTCCCATGCAGCTGCGACCCAGGCAGCAATGCTAGAGGCAGGATGTATTCCCATGTAGCTGCGACCCAGGCAGCAATGCTAGAGGCGGGGTGTATTCCCATGCAGCTGTTACCCAGGCAGCAATGGTAGAGTCGGGATGTATTCCCATGCAGCTGCGACCCAGGCAGCAATGCTAGAGGCGGGATGTATTTCCATGCAGCTGCGACCCAGGCAGCAATGCTAGAGGCGGGTTGTATTTCCATGCAGCTGCAACCCAGGCAGCAATGCTAGAGGCAGGAAATATTTCCATGCACCTGCGACCCAGGCAGCAATGCTGGAGTCAGGATGTATTTCCATGCATCTGCGAACCAGGCAGTAATGCTAGAGGCAGGATGTATTCCCATGCAGCTGCAAACCAGGCAGCAATGCTAGAGGCAGGATGTATTTCCATGTAGCTGCATCCCAGGCATCAATACTAGAGGCAGGATATATTTCCATACAGCTGCAACCCAGGCAGCAATGCCAGAGGCAGGATGTATTTCGATGCAGCTGCGACCCAGGCAGCAATGCCAGAGGCTGGATGTATTTCCATGCAGCTGCGACTCAGGCAGCAATGCCAGAGGCAGGGTGTATTCCCATGCAGCTGCGACCCAGGCAGCACTGCTATAGGTGGGATGTACTTCCATGCAGCTGTGACCTAGGCAGCAGTGCTAGAGGCGGGATGTATTCCCATGCAGCTGCAACCCAGGCAGCAATGCTAGAGGTGGGGTGTATTCCCATGCAGCTGTTACCCAGGCAGCAATGGTAGAGGCGGGATGTATTCCCATGCAGCTGCGACCCAGGCAGCAATGCTATAGGCAGGATTTATTCCCATGCAGCTGCGACCCATGGAGCAATGCTAGAGGCAGGATGTATTTCCATGCAGCTGCGACCCAGGCAGCAATGCTAGAGGCAGGAAATATTTCCATGCACCTGCGACCCAGGCAGCAATGCTGGAGGCAGGATGTATTTCCATGCATCTGCGAACCAGGCAGTAATGCTAGAGGCAGGATGTATTCCCATGCAGCTGCAAACCAGGCAGCAATGCTAGAGTGTCATAAATCACCAAAGTATCAACTGAAAAGGATACAGTAACCAAAAAAGGATACAATTTGGTAGGGCTTTTCCGGATCCTATCTTCACACGACTTGATTGTAGGCAAGTCAAATTAGACCTTCCAAATGATACAACTCTCTGACTGAAATAAACAGGCAGAGAGATGGATCACTGGAAAGGGCGTGGGAATTGTATAGGAAGTATGCCTAGAATAGATAAGTATCATAAGACACTGTCCCAAGTCAAATACTAAGAAACACAGAATTGGGATTAATTCAAACACTGACCTTAAGGCTAAACTGAAGAATTCCAGGACAGTTTCTTGAAGAGTCCCAAGAGTTGAACAAATGACAAAGGAAGGGAAGATTAGTAAGGGAGACTTATCCCGAACGGCACGAGGCTCTCGCTAGATACCGGGTTGGTGCACCACAGGATAGCGTCTAATGTACTGTGCACAATCACCTTCCAATAGTTCATGAAATACTTCCTTTCCCACGAAGAACAAAATAAGAATTTCACCTGTTGACTGTCACAGGTACCAAAAGTTCAAAGGAGTTCAGAAAAACACGTGCAGGATTGCACGCGACAGCATACACGCAGCCAAGACAGCCGTGCTTGTAGACAGCGTCCGCGTGGAGATTTGGCACGCAAACTGGATTCACGCAGCTCAGGACAGCCGCGCTTGTAGACAGCGTCCACGTGGAGATTTGGCACGCGAACAGGATTCACGCAGCTCAGGACAGCCGCGCTTGTAGTCAGCGTCCGCGTGGAGATTTGGCACGCGAACAGGATTCACGCAGCTCAGGACAGCCGCGCTTGAAGACAGCGTCCGCGTGGAGATTTGGCACGCAAACTGGATTCACGCAGCTCAGGACAGCCGCGCTTGCAGACAGCGTCCGCGTGGAAATTTGGCACGCGAACTGGATACACGCAACCCAGGAATTAGCGTGTGGAGGAAAGCAGGCTCAAATTAGGCCAAAGAAGTTTGCTGAAAAGAATGCGAGAACGCAGGTCCGGAGTTCAGCTACAAACGCCAAAATTGATTTAATCAGAAGCAGCGAATGGAGTTTCCACGCTGCTTATGTACGCACTGCCGTGATACACGTGACGGACCTAAGTCACGTGAGAATTAACAACGTGAAAAATGCAGACGTCATTTTCCGGGCAATGTATCGAACAACCTCCATTTTGAGTAAAAAGGTCTACTGGTTCTATGGGCATAACTCATCTTGTATGGAGAAGTTGTTCCTGGTCCAGAGGTATGTCCAGCAGGCATGACAGTGCCACCCCCCAAAGGAGCAGCTTCTCCCCTTTTCGAGTGCAATCGCCTTAATAAAGCAGGAGCATGAATGTTAGACAGAGGTTCCCAGGATCTATCCTCGGGACCATAACCTTTCCAATCTACCAGATAAAATGGTTTTCCAGACCGCAACCTCATATCCAGAATGTCATGCACTTCATATTCGTCTGACCCTTTCACTGAAATAGCAACAGGCCGTATAGGTAATCTAGTAGCATCCGAACACGGTTTGATGAGTGATACGTGGAAAACGGGATGCACTCGCCACCGTTGTGGCAAAGCCAGACGAACAGCAGCCAGATTTATAACTTGGAGCACTTCATATGGCCCAATGTATTTAGGCAACAGTTTCCTTTTGCCGGGTATTCTCAAGTTTTTTGTGGACAGCCATACCTTCATTCCTGCTTTGTAGACAGGTGCAGGGATTCTATGAGCGTCGGCATAGTACTTGTCGCGTTTTTTAGCTTGCTCCAATTGCTGCTCAACTTTCTTCTGTAGACTTTTAAGATCCCTAAAAGTACGTCCTGCTGCAGGAGTATCCAAAGACAAACTGGAGTCAAAAGGAATGGATCGTGGGTGTTGCCCATACAAAGCATAGAAGGGCGAAGTACCTATAGCACTATGATAGGAATTGTTATAGGCGAACTCTGCTGCCGGCAGAACATTGAGCCAATCTGACTGAAACTGCAAGCACAAACATTGCAGATATTGTTCCATAGTGCTATTGACTCTCTCAGTCTGTCCATCCGTTTGAGGGTGATAAGCACTAGACAACCTGTCATCAATTAATAATGCCGAATTTAGTGCTTTCCAAAAACGTGACGCAAATTGTGAGCCCCTGTCAGTGATGATCACTGAAGGTAGACCAAAAAACCGGAATATATGCCAGATGAATAGATCAGCCAGACCAGCAGCTGTTGGTACACCAATACAGGGAATGAAAAGCGCCAACTTTGTAAAGTAGTCCACCACCACCCATATGGTATCGTAGCCTTTATTTCTTGGAAGTTCAACCACAAAATCCATTGATATCATGTCCCATGGTTTTTTGGGAACTGGTAGAGACTGGAGTAAACCCACTGGTTTTCCAGGAGTATTCTTGCATTGACTGCATACCGAACATGTTGAAACATATTTTATAACATCTTGTGTTATAGACGGCCACCAACACCATCTTTTCAATAGCTCTAGAGTCTTCTTCTGTCCAGGATGGGCGGCAATCAAAGAATCATGACTCCAACTGAGGGCTTTTTTCTGAATGGTATCAGTTGGCAGATAGAGTACTCCTTGTTTGAAAGGCAAACCATTGTATAAATCAATGTTCAATTCCTGAATCAATTGTGGATTTAGTTTCACCCACTCCTGTAAGTCGTTTTTTAGAGAAGGTTGTGCAGAACAACTACATATCACCTGATCTGCCAACAACTTATTTTGTACCGATGATTCTTCTTTCACCTCTTCACCGATGCGAGACAAAGCATCAGATTTGACATGTTGTCTGGCAGGGCGATAAGTAATTTGAAAATCGTATTGAGCAAAAAAAACATGCCATCTGGCTTGTCTAGCTGTGAGACACTTCATAGTTTTAAATGACTGAAGATTTCTATGATCGGAGTACACCACCACCTGATGTTTGGCCCCAAGAAGATGATGTCTCCACTCTCGGAAAGCATCTTTGATTGCAAGTAACCCACGCTCAGTGACAGTATAGTTCTGTTCATAAGGGGTAAGTTTGCGTGAGAAGAAAGCAACTGGATGCTCCTCCTTAGTTTCTGCACAAACCTGCGAGAGTACAGCTCCTGTAGCGACACTGGATGCGTCTGCTTCAACGATAAACTGACCATCCGGATCCGGATGCTGAAGTACAGGTGCAGTTGTAAATGCTTCTTTTAACTTCTCAAAGGAAGCTTGAGCATTCTGGTTCCAACAGAATAGAATTTTAGAGCTAGTTAAAGCTGTCAATGGGGCCACTGTTTTGGAGAAAGAACAAATAAATCTGCGATAAAAATTCGCAAATCCTAGAAATGACTGTAATGACTTGACATTGTGTGGGATAGGCCAATTCAATATGGCTTTCACTTTAGAATGACTCATTCGAACACCATGATTGGTAATGTCATAACCCAGAAATTCCACTTCTTGTGTATGAAAAACACATTTCTCGGCTTTAACAAAAAGTTTATTCTCTCTCAGTCTTTGTAAGACAGCTGAGACGTGATTAACATGTTCTGGAAAAGATGATGGATATATCAAAATGTCATCCAAGTAAATCACCACGAATTGATCCATCATATCTTTGAAGATATCGTTCATGAAGAACTGAAATGTGGCGGGAGCGTTACAAAGACCAAAAGGCATCACTAAATGTTCGTAAAGGCCGTACCGCGTCTTAAAAGCGGTCTTCCATTCGTCTCCTTCGCGAATGCGAACCAGATTGTAGGCGCTGCGCAAATCCAATTTAGAGAAATACTTGGAAGTTCCTAATTGGTCTAACAGGACATTAATCAATGGTAAAGGATACTGATTCTTTATGGTGATGTCGTTAATAGCCCTATAATCAATGCAAGGTCTTAAGTCTCCTTCTGTAACGCTCACCTGGTTCCCACGGAGGCGCAGACCCTGGCTGGACAGTTACCGTGTCTTCAATTGAGAAGCGCAGGACTCGGATGGTTCTCTGGACCGGACCTCCTCTTATGGAATGTCTGACTTGTAGAGTAAGGTGTTGCAGACGGAAGAAAAAGGGATTAATGGCTGGTTGTTGGTTGGGCTTCTCCTCCTTATTCGTCTTTTCCCTGAGGCCCAAAGTCTGAATGAGCTCTCACCTTAGATATGTAAATGCTGGGCTCTCCATCCTGCGACTGATGCAGGGGCGCTGGGTTCCAGTTACTTCACTGGGACTGCTTTAAGTCTCTTGTAGCCTCAGAGGGTTTAAAGCTGCTGAAGAAGCGATGCCGTCGTTTTCTGCACGAGCGGATGCTGGTCAGTTTGTAAAGTTCGTGGCCCAAAAGAGAGCACCTTTTAATGAAGTCTTTGCCTTTGTTTCTTAGGTGCCGAAATGCTGAGAGCGTGGCCACAGAGTATGCTGAGCGTGCGGATGCACGTAAGTATGAAGGTCCGTGCACGTGGAGGAGCACGTAAGTAATATGCTTGCCGACGGGTTTATTCGCACCTTTTTAATGTCTTTTTCTTGATTTGCAGGTGCGGAGATGCAGCAGAAGAGGAGATGGCGAGGAGCGCACAACTCCGGTAAGCGAAAATATAATTGCGTCCAATTCCCCCTTTTCTGAACTAACCGGGGTTCTTTGTCTTGCAGGAAGAGGCCGCGGGATTCGGAAGATGCCGTTGATTCGGGTAAGTAAGCGCGGCTGCTAAAGCGTTGCCTTTTGCTAACCTGATGTTCCTTTGCTGACAGGTGCGGCCGGAGACTGGATCCCTGGAAGGTAAGTGAAGATCAGACTCGTTTCCACAGATGCTGGAGCAGAAGATATCTCTGGAAGACTGGAGCTGACTCGGTGAGCGTCCTGCTGCAGATGCAGAATAACGCGAAGCACATTCTTCCAATCGGGTGTGGTTTAAATAGTGTTGAGGTGATTAGGTGTCTTCCTCCTCAGCCTCGCCCAAGAGAAAAAGAGTTCCTGTGTTCCAGAGTCAAGGAGTGATGCCAGCCCCACCCAGGTAAGAAAGTAGTCCCAGATTCAGAAAATAGTCCCTCCCAGCAGAAGGCTGGGGCTTCATCTTGCCAGGACTTGTGAAGGTGAGTATGCAGCATGGTCTGCTACAGGTAAGTCCACCCAAGCACCTTTACACAAAGTATGAGCCCGGCACCTCTGGCGCCGGGACCAGTGATTCTTATGAGCCTGGCGCCAACGGCGCCAGGACATGGTCCAGAGGGCCCCGGTAGGGGTCGGTTGGGACCAGGGGTTGTGAGCCTGCTTCCGGGGATGTTGGGCTTGTCCTGACTCCTTGGAAACAGTGCTCATGACACCTTCCTTCTTTGGAACAAAGAATAAAGGAGAGGCAGCCGGCGATTGAGATGGCCGCATAAATCCCATATCCAGAGCTTTATCGATATATTCTTTCAAGACAGCATCTTCTTTGAGAGTCAAAGAATAAACTCGACCAGTAGGAATTTTAGCTCCAGGAATCAATTGAATTGGACAATCATATTGCCTATGTGGAGGAAGCTGTTCTGCCTGACCTTTGTCAAACACATCGGCAAAATCTGCATATTCACTTGGTATATGCGTACCGTTCTGATGTACCACATTGATAGCAGACATTCCCTCAATAGAGGCCAACATATGTGATTTATTTGACACCACCTGGCTGGTAAAGCAATGTTCGTTACAAAAAACGGAAGGATATTGGATCAATCCCGTAACCCAGTCTATGGCGGGGTTATGAAGAGTCAACCAATTAAGTCCAAGTATTATTTGGTATTGTGGAGCCGCAATGACATCGAAGACTATCTCCTCCGAATGACCATTTGATAAAGTCATCTGAATAGGTACAGTCTCCTGAGTTACCATACCGGAAATCAAGATTGATCCATCCACTGTATTAACAGTTTCAGGTTTGTTCTTGTGTATAAGGGGTATAGAACATTTCTTGGCATATGTGATATCAATGTAATTATTAGTGGCTCCCGAGTCAACCATAGCCTTGGAAGCCAAGTCTTGATCATTGAAACGTAACATCACCTCAACAGCTATCGGTGCATGGGCTGTAAATGTAGTGGAGTCCGATGTAACACTTGACACAGGGACTCCTGCTACTGTCGAGTTTTGGCGTTTCCCGAAGGCTTATTTGGTCTTTTAGGACATGCCGCCAATAAATGCTCGGAGGAACCGCAATACAAACATAAGTTATTTCTCTTTCGGTTCTCTCTTTCGGCTTTAGACAACCGGCCTCTCATCGCGCCAATTTGCATTGGTTCAGGATCATTCGAAGAATGTGCTGGTGTATCAGAACGAACTGGTGCCGGAAGAAAAGGTTTTTTCTCTCCTTTGCGGGCATTTCTTCGGGCATCAATTTGTAAAATTAAATCAAGAAATTCTGAAAAACCTGTAGGAACCACTGGAACCGTGGACAAAGCGTCCTTGAGTTCTTCTGAAAGACCCTTGTAGAAAACAGCCGTCTTCTTGTCTTCCGGCCATCGGGTTTCGGCCGTTAATTGGTTAAATCGTGCAATGTAAGCCAACAGAGGTTGAGTACCCTGTTGTAAATTCAACAACTCCAGATCTGTGGCTTGGGTAGCATAGCGCATATCAAAGACTTTGTTCATAGCCGCCAGAAGATCATTGCAATCGTACAACAAGGGGCTATTTGATTCCAATAGAGGATTTGCCCAAGCAGCAGCTGTACCCCGCAAATGGGAAAGCACGAATGCTGCTTTAGTAGTAAGATCAGGAAATGAATTAGGCCGGCAAAGAAAATGAAGTCGGCACTGATTAACAAAGGTTCTATAGGTTTTAGGATCACCTGTGAAGCTTTCCGGAGGAGCCAAGGGAAACTGTGTGGGCATAACCACTTTATGAGTTTCCTGTGATAATGATGGTATCGTAATCCCAGATCCAGATGCAGTGGCTACTGGAACCTGTGCTCCCTGAGGAGTGGCATGCATGGCATCTTGCATAACATCCATTTGATGCTGTAGCATATCCTGTGCTGTAATCATTTCATTTCTCAAGTCAGAAATTAACTGAGTCAAAACAGTTATAGGATCCGTACCCTCCATGGCTTCTGATTCTGTCGTAAATCACCAAAGTATCAACTGAAAAGGATACAGTAACCAAAAAAGGATACAATTTGGTAGGGCTTTTCCGGATCCTATCTTCACACGACTTGATTGTAGGCAGGTCAAATTAGACCTTCCAAATGATACAACTCTCTGACTGAAATAAACAGGCAGAGAGATGGATCACTGGAAAGGGCGTGGGAATTGTATAGGAAGTATGCCTAGAATAGATAAGTATCATAAGACACTGTCCCAAGTCAAATACTAAGAAACACAGAATTGGGATTAATTCAAACACTGACCTTAAGGCTAAACTGAAGAATTCCAGGACAGTTTCTTGAAGAGTACCAAGAGTTGAACAAACGACAAAGGAAGGGAAGATTAGTAAGGGAGACTTATCCCGAACGGCACTAGATACCGGGTTGGTGCACCACAGGATAGCGTCTAATGTACTGTGCACAATCACCTTCCAATAGTTCATGAAATACTTCCTTTCCCACGAAGAACAAAATAAGAATCTCACCTGTTGACTGTCACAGGTACCAAAAGTTCGAAGGAGTTCAGAAAAACACGTGCAGGATTGCACGCGACAGCATACACGCAGCCAAGACAGCCGCGCTTGTAGACAGCGTCCGCGTGGAGATTTGGCACGCGAACTGTATTCACGCAGCTCAGGACACCCGCGCTTGTAGACAGCGTCCGCGTGGAGATTTGGCACGCGAACAGGATTCACGCAGCTCAGGACAGCCGCGCTTGTAGTCAGCATCCGCGTGGAGATTTGCCACGCGAACAGGATTCACGCAGCTCAGGACAGCCGCGCTTGAAGACAGCGTCCGCGTGGAGATTTGGCACGCAAACTGGATTCACGCAGCTCAGGACAGCCGCGCTTGCAGACAGCGTCCGCGTGGAGAGTTGGCAAGCGAACAGGATTCACGCAGCTCAGGACAGCCACGCTTGTAGACAGCGTCCGCGTGGAAATTTGGCACGCGAACTGGGTACACGCAACCCAGGAATTAGCGTGTGGAGGAAAGCAGGCTCAAATTAGGCCAAAGAAGTTTGCTGAAAAGAATGCGAGAACGCAGGTCCGTAGTTCAGCTACAAACACCAAAATTGATTTAATCAGAAGCAGCGAATGGAGTTTCCACGCTGCTTATGTACGCACTGCCGTGATACACGTGACGGACCTAAGTCACGTGAGAATTAACGACGTGAAAAATGCAGACGTCGTTTTCCAGGCAATGTATCGAACAACCTCCATTTTGAGTAAAAAGGTCTACTGGTTCTATGGGCGTAACTCATCTTGTATGGAGAAGTTATTCCTGGTCCAGAGGTATGTCCGGGAAGGCATGACATAGAGGCAGGATGTATTTCCATGCAGCTGCGACCCAGGCAGCAATGCTGGAGGCAGGATGTATTTCCATGCAGCTGCATCCCAGGCATCAATACTAGAGGCAGGATGTATTTCCATACAGCTGCAACCCAGGCAGCAATGCCAGAGGCAGGATGTATTTCGATGCAGCTGCGACCCAGGCAGCAATGCCAGAGGCAGGGTGTATTCCCATGCAGCTGCGACCCAGGCAGCACTGCCATAGGTGGGATGTACTTCCATGCAGCTGTGACCTAGGCAGCAGTGCTAGGGGCAGGATGTATTCCCATGCAGCTGCGACCCAGGCAGCAATGCTAGAGGCGGGATGTATTTCCATGCAGCTGCGACCCAGATAGCAAGGCTAGAGGCGGGATGTATTTCCATAGAGCTGTGACCCAGGCAGCAATGCTAGAGGCTGGATGTATTTCCATGCAGCTGCGACCCAGGCAGCAATACTAGAGGCAGGATGTATTTTAATGCAGCTGGGACCCAGGCAGCAATGCTAGAGGAAGGATGTATTCCCATACAGCTGCGACCCGGGCAGCAATGCTAGAGGCAGGATGTATTCCCATGCAGCTGCGACCCAGGCAGCAATACTAGAGGCAGGATGTATTTCAATGCAGCTGCAACCCAGGCAGCAATGCTAGAGGCAGGATGTATTGCAATGCAGCTGTGACCCAGGCAGCAATGCTAGAGGCAGGCTGGATGTATTTCCATGCAGCTGCAACCCAGCCAACAATGCTAAAGGCTGGAGGCATTTCCATGCCGCTGCGACCCAGGCAGCGATGCTAGAGGCGGGATGTATTTCCATGCAGCTGCGACCCAGATAGCAATGCTAGAGGCGGGATATATTTCCATAGAGCTGCGACCCAGGCAGCAATGCTAGAGGCAGGATGTATTCTCATGCAGCTGCGACCCAGGCAGCAATACTAGAGGCAGGATGTATTTCAATGCAGCTGCGATCCAGCCAGCAATACTAGAGGCAGGATGTATTCCCATACTGCTGCGACCCGGGCAGCAATGCTAGAGGCAGGATGTATTCCCATGCAGCTGCGTCCCAGGCAGCAATACTAGAGGCAGGATGTATTCCCATGCAGCTGCGACCCATGCAGCAATGCTAGAGGCAGGATGTATTCCAATGCAGCTGCTACCCGGACAGCAATGCTAGAGGCGGGATGTATTCCCATGCAGCTGCGACCGAGGCAGCAATGCTAGAGGCGGGATGTATTCCCATGCAGCTGCGACCCAGGCAGCAATGCTAGAGGCAGGATGTATTCCCATGTAGCTGCGACCCAGGCAGCAATGCTAGAGGCGGGGTGTATTCCCATGCAGCTGTTACCCAGGCAGCAATGGTAGAGGCGGGATGTATTCCCATGCAGCTGCGACCCAGGCAGCAATGCTAGAGGCGGGATGTATTTCCATGCAGCTGCGACCCAGGCAGCAATGCTAGAGGCGGGTTGTATTTCCATGCAGCTGCGACCCAGGCAGCAATGCTAGAGGCAGGAAATATTTCTATGCACCTGCGACCCAGGCAGCAATGCTGGAGGCAGGATGTATTTCCATGCATCTGCGAACCAGGCAGTAATGCTAGAGGCAGGATGTATTCCCATGCAGCTGCGAACCAGGCAGCAATGCTAGAGGCAGGATGTATTTCTATGTAGCTGCATCCCAGGCATCAATACTAGAGGCAGGATGTATTTCCATACAGCTGCAACCCAGGCAGCAATGCCAGAGGCAGGATGTATTTCGATGCAGCTGCGACCCAGGCAGCAATGCTAGAGGCTGGATGTATTTCCATGCAGCTGCGAACCAGGCAGCAATGCCAGAGGCAGGGTGTATTCCCATGCAGCTGCGACCCAGTCAGCACTGCCATAGGTGGGATGTACTTCCATGCAGCTGTGACCTAGGCAGCAGTGCTAGAGGCGGGATGTATTCCCATGCAGCTGCGACCCAGGCAGCAATGCTAGAGGCGGGATGTATTTCCATGCAGCTGCGACCCAGATAGCAAGGCTAGAGGCGGGATGTATTTCCATAGAGCTGCGACCCAGGCAGCAATGCTAGAGGCTGGATGTATTTCCATGCAGCTGCGACCCAGGCAGCAATACTAGAGGCAGGATGTATTTTAATGCAGCTTGGACCCAGGCAGCAATGCTAGAGGAAGGATGTATTTCCATACAGCTGCGACCCGGGCAGCAATGCTAGAGGCGGGATGTATTCCCATGCAGCTGCGACCCAGGCAGCAATGCTAGAGGCGGGATGTATTCCCATGCAGCTGCGACCCAGGCAGCAATGCTAGAGGCAGGATGTATTCCCATGCAGCTGCGACCCAGGCAGCAATGCTAGAGGCGGGGTGTATTCCCATGCAGCTGTTACCCAGGCAGCAATGGTAGAGGCGGGATGTATTCCCATGCAGCTGCGACCCAGGCAGCAATGCTATAGGCAGGATTTATTCCCATGCAGCTGCGACCCAGGGAGCAATGCTAGAGGCAGGATGTATTTCCATGCAGCTGCGACCCAGGCAGCTATGCCAGAGGCGGGATGTATTACCATGCAGCTGCGACCCAGGCAGCTATGCTAGAGGCGGGATGTATTCCCATGCAGCTGCGACCCAGGCATCAATACTAGAGGCAGGATGTATTTCCATACAGCTGCAACCCAGGCAGAAATGCCAGAGGCAGGATGTATTCCCATGAGGCTGCGAACCAGGCAGCAATGCTAGAGGCAGGATGTATTTCCATGCAGCTGCGACTCAGGCAGCAATGCCAGAGGCAGGATGTATTCCCATGCAGCTGTGACCCAGGCAGCAATACTAGAGGCAGGATGTATTTCAATGCAGCTGCAACCCAGGCATTTTCAAGAGCCTGTCCCGGGTTGCACCCAGCTATCTTTCTGAACGGATTCAGAGGTACGTTCCTACACGATCCCTTAGGTCACTTGATCAGGCCAAAATTTGCCAACCTAGGTTTCGACTAGCCAAATTTGGAAAAACAATATTTGATGTCTTGGCTCCAGCCACTTGGAATCCAATTCCCTTGTATCTTAAAAGCATCACATCCTTGGTTGATTTAAAAAAGAAGCTAAATACATTTCTTTTCAGGGCTATCTAAGCCCTGTCTTTTGTCTCTGCTTTGAATCTGTCTCTTTCACTCCCATTGTCTGTTTGTCTTTTTTTTGCGCGTCTTGAGGCCTAGGGGCGATGTGGCGCGTCACCAAGAATTTAAATAAATATATAAATAAATAGTACCAATGTGGAGAGTAGTGATAGAAAGGAGGAGGAAGATAGGAGTAGCAAGAGAACATTAGTAGGACGGAAAGGAGAAGAGAGAAAGAGGGAGAGACAAAGGAGAGTGGAAGAAAGAAGGGGAGTAGAGTAGGAGGGAAGGCGAGAAAGGATAGAACATCAGGGCCAGGAGTACAAGGGCGTGAAAGGAAAAGACCAAGTGGGACCCGAGTGTGTGGAAGGCATCTCTTCTTGTAGAAATTATATTGTATGACCTTGGTTAGGTTCCACCTGGATTGTTCCCATGGGGAGTTAGATGGAAAGGGTGTT
Source organism: Ambystoma mexicanum (assembly GCF_040938575.1). Classification (NCBI taxonomy): domain Eukaryota; kingdom Metazoa; phylum Chordata; class Amphibia; order Caudata; family Ambystomatidae; genus Ambystoma; species Ambystoma mexicanum. The sequence goes on from NC_090938.1 coordinate 745,294,079, forward strand.
TGCTCTTAGGCCATCACAAGAAGGCAGGCAGAATTTGAGGCAGGAGGGGTCACCGATCTCTAGAGACCATCCTGGGGTTCAATGACATCTGGGCTAAAGAGAAAACCTACCACACTAGATGAGAGAGAGAGAGGGTAGGCCCTTAGCAATCCCCTTTAGACTTTCTCTAATAAAAACCTTTGAAATGTCTTCGAGAGTTGGTTACCCCCTTCTAAGAACGGCATGGCTGTTCTGAATACACTTTTAAATATACCTCCCAAACCATTGCTGTACATGGCTAGCGCCCCGTGGAAGGCTGGCATTCCGTGACCCACCTGGGCCATGTAATAATCCCTGTAAAGGGAAGGGTCCCCATCGTTTTTCACCACCACCATAAGTAGCCAAAACTCTTACAAGGTCGCAGGTGTAGTTTCGTGATCACCTTTCCAAACTTGAATGAGACGGGAGCTGCCTGGTCATCCATTATCACGATGTTGATGGTGTTAAAATGGTCTTTACACACCGGCACATAGGGCCTCATTACACGGTAGGCGGTGAGCCATGGCGCTATTAGCGCCATGGCTCATGCCGGTAAGATACCGGCACCGCCTTGGTGGAAAGGGGATTTACCGCCCCATTCCAAGGTTGGAGGGACGGTAAATCCCCCTTCCACCATTTCCCTTTCCCATTTCTGCCCCATAGGGCTCTATGGGAATGGGGAAGGCGCTAATTACGGCACCGCAATTTTGCGGTGCCGTAATTAGCTCCGAGGTCCCTTTGCGGGTTGGATTTTAACGCCTGCAAAAAGCAGGCGTTAAATCCCCCAACCTGCAAAGGGACCTCGTAGTAAGGCGGTAAGGATTTACTGGTATTTTACCGGTACCGGTAAATCCTTACCGCCATCCGTGTAATGAGGCCCATAGTCTCTTTTGATATACTGAATATGCACAACCGTATTGTTTAAACCCTTGATTGGCACGATTCTGAGCAGGGGCATGTAACTGTCACCCACCCTCTGTCACAGTACAGAAAGAGAGTGTGGAACCCCCCGTTAATATCCACACTGGTTTTGTTGAGAGTATCATATTCATCTATGTTCTGCACCATTCCCAAAACCCTAAAGACTTTCCCAGTGCAGGTGAATTTGGTATCTGGGTCGAGCGTTATAAGAAATATTTTCCTTAAACAGGTGTCTATGCGTTTCATTGTCTGCAGCCTCTTGTTGATGCTCCTTAAAATGTCAGATCGTATTTAGGACTGTCCCCCTCTCTAGACTTGTTCCTTTGTTCAAAGTTCTGTAGAAGGGTGTCTGGGGCTTTATCATAATTGACACAGGTGTCTAGAGTCAGTTTGATATCAATGCGGATTGTGAATTCCGCTTTGCTTCTGGAAAAAGTGTCCCAGGTATGGAGATACCATGCCTCTGTTAACACAACATCACGCAATCCCTTTTTAAAAATAAATCTTTATTTTTCTGTTTTCAAAACTTGCCAGCCAATCTGTCAACCTAGTCAAACCTTTACACCAGCCCCTCACCCTTGCCCCCCCCTGAGTGCAGATGCTAATGAATACCATGAGGCAGTCAATCGGCTAGCAATCGCCATATAAATATCCACCCGAGGGACATACCTTAAGAGTCTTCCAAATTCCAGGACCCACAATTGTCTTTTCCAAAAGAGAGTGGAAGGACATTACCCGGCATACCTGCCCCCCACCACCCCTCTATACATACACCCAGGCTGATTTGCAATATGTATCCCCCTTACTCTCATACTATGCAGAAAGCCTAACCATTCCCCTTCTCTGGAGGCTCTCACGTCATGTAGCAAAGCTGTAGTGTTTTCCATCAAATATATTTCCTTAGCCTTGCTCACCCATCTCCTGTCAGATGGCCTACGTTCCCTTTTCCATGCAATAACCAAACAGGCTCTAGCGGACAACAACAGAAATTGAACCATGTGCAGAAGAGACTTCACCCCGCGCCCCCAATATTCTTCCAGCCCAAACCATACCAATACCAGATCCTGCTGTCTTTCAATCCCCTCCACTCCCCTGATCCATCCAAGTACTTCCTTCCAAAAAGCCTGCCCCTTAACACAGGGCCACCACATGTACCAATAGGAGGCTCTGAGACCAGAACCCTGCCAAAACCTTGGGTCAACCACGGGAAACATTCTGGAAAGCCGCACTGGATGGTATTGCCATCTATATAGGAGTTTAATCCTGTGCAGCGTATATATTGACATGCGATAGATGGTTTATATGTTCCCCTGCACATTGCCCCCCGCAGGACCTTATCTATTTCCTTCCCCATGCCCCGTTCCCATTTACCTTTTAAGTTCTCAGTACTCTTTCCCCTTGTCGCCAACAAAGCCGCATAAAGGCCTGAAATCAAACCCCTATTCCCCATGTGTGTGTACAAGATCGTTTCCACAGGAGTCTGGTCCCGCAGTAGCTTACACTTACACTTCTCAGCCGTCACAGCTCCTTTCAGCTGCAGGCCCATAAACACAGAAAGCTTGCCAATCCCTAAAGAGGTCTCCAATTCCTGTATGGAAATATATTTCTCCTTCACCCACAATTGGGGGCCCACACTTTCCAAGCCCGCCTCCTACCATTCCTGAAATCTCAGCGGATCAGGGAGGTCGTCTCTTATTGGTGGTGCCCACAGATGACTCAAGGGTGATGGCCATGACGTAACCTCCTTCATCCCAAATATCCCATACGACTCCCAAAATGGGGGTGTGGGTTGAATTCCTAAGTAGCCTACCAGTTAGGATGGGGTAAAAGTTTTACAGGGATGGGGATACCGCGTCTCGTCATCCGGTGTCCCACTTCCACTCCCAGAAGACCCCTCATCCAGGTGATCCTCCTGCACTGGTCCACCCCCAGGAACTGGATCCAAAAGCGATGGCCGTGTCCTGGCCAACTGGATGACAGATCCCCGGGGACTAGCGGGTGAGACACCTTCAGGTTTCTCACAACAGGCCAATCAATGGTGTGAATTACTTGTGAAACCTAATTGTGAAACCATCATCCCCGGGTGCCTTGCCTATGCGCATTTTGGATATGGCTCTCTGGATCTCTTCCTGGGTGAAAGAGGCTTCCAACAATTGTACCATCTCTGAACTCAACCTCGGAAGGGGGGTATTTCTCAAATACTGATCAACTTGCAGATATCCATCACTGATTGAACACCATTGAGGGCCCCATAAAATGCTGCAAAACCCTGCAGAAGCTCACCGGTTTAGAGCTCAACCCTCCCTCCGGCATCTCTATTTCCTCCACGCATCTCTCAGCTCGATGCGACCTGAGCCTGGCCACCAACAGCGAGGCAGCCAAATCCCCATTCTCATTCTCATAAAACCTTTGTTTCAGAAACTGCAATTCCCAAACCACATCTCCGGTCTCCAGCTGCTTGAGCTCCCACCTCTTCCCCCTTACTTCAGCAAGAGGACCTTCCTCCACAACCTTTGGATTTTGTATTCTTCCTTCGAGGACCTCTACCTCTTGACATAATGTGTCTCCCAATAACAACCTTTACGTCTTTCTTCTCGCCCCCTCCCTAATCAACAGGCCTCTCCATGTTGCCTTTGCCGCCTCCCAGACCGTGCAGGTATCAACCGCCCCAGTATCATTAACATCAAGATGTTCACTGTACCTCTCTGCATTTCATCCGCGAAAACTACGTCCCTTCAGAGGGAGTCATTACACCTCCACAATGTGTCACGTGAGTTCCAGCCACACATTACAACCCCCGTAACCACCAAATCATGATCCGACCACCCAGTCGGAACCAATTCACAAGATACAACCTATCCCAGTAATTCCCTAGCCACACACAAGTAATCATTTCATGTATATGTTCCATGGGGGTGTAAGGGGCAAGTATAACCCCCTATGCTAGGATTATTCCATCTACACACATCCTACTCTAACTCCTTCCGCGAACCTCCGTCCCGTAGCACCCTCCTATCCAGGTCCCGGTCCTCCCACATATGGAAATCTCCCCCTATCAACAATGGCCCCTGTGTCTCTCTCAGGATCAAATCCAAGGCATCACTAGAAACGTCTGCTTGCCCCTGATTAGGGGACTATACTGTTGCCACCACCATACTGAACCCTCCTATGCAACATTTAACCACCAAAACCCGTTCCTCCTTTACCCTCATCACCCGCGGGTCAATCCCTCTCAACCTTTTTTGAAACAATATGCCCACACACCCCTTTTTCAATTCTCCTGAAGCCCAGTAGGACTGCCCTATGAGCGTGCACAGGATGCGTCCTTCCTCCCAAGTCAAGAGCTGCATTTCCTGTAACATCAGTATGTCCAGACCCAACCTCCGACAAGTCACAAACAACTAGAGGCTGCTAAATTGGGGAGTTCAGGCCTTTTACATTCAAAGTTCCCACATGAAGCGAACTTCCTCCACTCCCCATTGTTGCTCTATGCCCACCATTGCAGGCCCACTACATCTCTCATGACTGTTACCTCAGCACCACTATTTTCCCTACCCGCATATCCACCCTCAAACACTCCCCTCCCCTCAGCACCCGTCACTCTCCCCAACCCACAGCCCACCCTCCCTCTTTCCCCCATCAGCCACCCCCACACTCCTGTGAGAAACCAGGGGGTATCTCACCCGCTAATCCCTGGGGATCTTTCTCTCAGGTGACCAGGGCACGGCCATCGCCTTTGGATCCAGACCCTGGGGGTGGACCAGTGCTGGAGGATCACCTGGGTGATGGGTCTTCAGGGAGTGGGGGTGAGATAACCGATGGTGAAATGCGGTATTCCCCCCTTTTTTGTTCATCTACCCCATCCTATTTTTTAGGATTTTCCCAAGTCCCATCCCCCCACCCCATTTTACGCAAATGCTGGGCCGAGGAAGAGGATGACTGAGAGCAACCAGACTAACTCTCTCACATCGCACTGGACATCCGAAAGTGGCCCGAGTCCGATTGAGGGAAACCCGATATATATTAAGCTTGGGGAAGGGAGCCCCCTTGCAATGTTGTGTGAACTGTATACTAAGAGGGCTGAGCCCAGCACAGGGGGACCTACGAGAACTGGATGGTGAAAGGTCTGAGCACTGGAGTGGGGGACCTTTGTGAATGTTTTGGTTGAAATATTATTTTGAAAGCCAGAGAAAGACATTTTAAACGTGGAAGGCCAGGCGGGCCTCGATCCACGTTGTGAACTGTGTACTGTGTTTGAAGCTGAGCCAGAGTGTGTCATCCTGCCTACAATACAAGGATCGCCAGCCGCTCTCAGAAACATGATTAAGTGTTGACGATGATAGTCCATGTTGTGTAGAAATGGATACATGGTCAAAGTCACTCACCCGTGTTACTAACATCACTTAACCCTAAATGTGCACACGATACATCTGTTTTTGCTGCATTAGGTACTGGCCACATAAGCAATTAAAAGTGGTCTTTCTCTTTCTCACTTCAACAAACGCCTGTAATCATAAGTGCTTTTTATGAATTTGTGTTTTTAATACTATTTACATGTATTGCTATGTACTTATTAAAATATGTTTTTGATACTATGCCTGTGGTAAGATGCATAACTAGGTGAGAATTAGTATCACCTGTCGAGTAGTCTACCTACACCTTATATGTGGACAAGGTGGGTAGCTGGTGGTGATATTGCCACTTTGTTATTTGCCTTCGGGGAGACATACAGGTTCTACTACAGAACCACGGCAAAACTCCATTTGAAATACACTGTGGGGACAAAATTGCACAGGGAATCCTGGAGAAGTGTCAAGACTTGATGGTCGTGTAGGCGATGATACCTCTGTCCCCAAGTTCCACTCGAGCAAACAGTCAATATACTGCCCGAGCAGCCCTTGAGGCCACCGGTGGTGAATGTCGTCAGCCGGAACCAGGAATGCCGGAAGATGTTTTCCCCTGACCACTGTAAGGCAAACACGCGGGTTAGATAACAATTACACCCTGTGCACAATCCTAAATGTTTATCTACAAGGAGCTTACCCTGAGTGGTTGTCTGGAATGTGATGTAGGGTGTCTGTCTGAGGGGCCGGCAGGGTTGACGACAAGGTAGCAGCCTGGCAAAGCACTTGAAGGATGGAATCACCACCTGATACGGACCCTGGTACTGTGAGCCAAACTAGATGGCACGTGATGCAGAGAGCAGAGTTCAAACCAAAGGGTAATCCAATTGCAGTCCAGGAGAAAAGCCAAGGTCGTGTCCAGGGGAAGCGGTTCAAGACAAAGTACCAAACAAGGGAAATCCAAGAAGCAGTCCGTGGGAGTAGCCGAGGTCAAAACCAGAAAGAAGCAGATCTAGGCGAGGTACAAAAGGGGAAGCGGGTCGGAATCCAAAGGCAAAATCCAAGATCAAGGATATCAGCGTCCGTAGTCCAACCAAGATCAGCTGTGAAGCGTGGATGGGAGTTCGCGCGTTGCTTTTGAACGCTCGCTCCAGTGATCACGTGGCTCACACACGTGATTGACGCACACGCAATTGGACGCGTGGAGGAAGAACGTCCAAGCGTCGGCAGCGGAGACGCGGAATGCCCATGGCGCGTCTCCACGGCAACCGCCAATGCAGGAATGGAGAGCGAGGCATACACCAGCGCCGCGCAGTTCGGCCATCCCCTTGTCGGCAAACCTGAAGGCGAGGATGTGCAATGGTGCGTGTGGGGACTTGTTGTGTACTATGATTCTGCCGTATATTGATGGAATCACGGGATGCAATAGGAGGGCTTGTGGATGTGGATGGGGGTGTGACAGAGCCCCCCCTCAAAGGCCCATGACCCCGTGGGCTCGAAGGGTACTCTTTGTGGAACCGAGCCACCAATAACGGAGCATGGACGTCAGGAGACGGGACCCAGGACCGTTCCTCAGGACCATAGCCCAACCAGTCAACCAGGTACTGCAACTGCCCTCTAACAATCCGGGACCCCAAAATAGCGCTAACCTCATAATCCTCCTGGGAGGCCAGTGGAACAGGACCGGGAGTGGGCGTCATGCGAGTGGCATCAGGGCAGGGTTTGAGAAGGGACGTGTGAAAAACAGGGTGCAGCCTCCACGAAGTGGGGACAGCAAGACGGTAAGCTACCGGATTCAGGACCTTGGAGATCCTATATGGGCCGACGAAACGGGGTAGTAGTTTACGTGAACCTGGTATGCGCAGGTGACGCGTAGACAACCACACCCGATCGCCCGGTGAGTATGAAGGGGCCTCCTTTCTCCTTTTGTTAGCGGCTGTCCGCATCGACTCCTGTGCTTCCTGGAGATGGACAAGGGTTTGAGCATGTATGGAAGCGAGATCCCGGGCACAGTCATTTGCCGCCGGAGTCCTGGTCCGTAGTGCGGGGGTATTGGAAAAGTCAGAATCAGAAAAAGGGAGAGTACGTGGATGCTGACCATAGAGTGAGTAAAAAGGGGAGAACCCAGTGGATGTATGCATGGTGTTGTTGTAGGCAAATTCTGCGTAATGTAGTGAATCAAGCCAGGTGTATTGAAATTGCAAGGCTAAACAACGTAGGTACTGTTCCAGGGCCTGATTTACTCTTTCGGTCTGGCCATCGCTTTCGGGATGGTAGGCCGACGAGAAGCGTGCGTCAATACCCAGTAGTTTGGTAAGGGCCACCCAGAAAAGTGACGTGAACTGTGTTCCACGATCTGACACAATGACACATGGCAGACCGAACAGACAGAAAACAGACCTGAAGAACATTCGAGCCAAGGAAGGAGCGGTGGGGATGCCTTTACATGGTATAAAGCGGGTCATTTTGGTGTATGAGTCCACTACTACCCAAACTGTGTCATAACCCCGAATACGTGGTAATTCTGTTATCAGATCCATGGACACCGTATGCCAAGGTTTTGGGGGTATGGGCAGGGGCTGTAGTAATCCCAATGGACGGCCTCTCTGTGTTTTGCACTGTGCGCATATAGAGCAGGTGTTGACATAAGTCTCCACATCTCGTCGCATCGATGGCCACCAGCACCAGCGTTTCAATAATTCCAGGGTTCGTCGTTGACCTGGGTGACCATTGATGAGAGCATTATAGGACCACTCCAAAGCCTGGTTACGTGTATCATTGGTGGGTAGGAATAGTTTCCCTTGAACAAAAGGCAGGCCGTCTTGTATGTCAGGATCCCAGTCAGCTAGTATCTGGGGATGTTGTGTACCCCATTGTCGAATAGCAGTCAACATAGGTGGGGGTGGTGTGCAAGCACAAACTACATGGCCTTCGCCTAGAAGCATTTCGGGATACGAAGGAAGGGGCACCCCCCCTGGTGAACGAGACAGGGTGTCAGCTTTTCCATGGATCGCCCCAGGTCTATGCTTGACAATGAAATCATAGCAGAAAAGAAAAGATGCCAACGAACTTGTCTACTGTTAACACATTTCAATGACGCTAGGTCCTGTAGGTTTTTGTGGTCAGTGTAGACTGTGGTCTGGTGCTTTGCTCCCAGGAGATGATGTCTCCAGACCAGCAAAGCATCCCTGATTGCTAGGAGCTCTTTTTCGGTGACCGTATAGTGTGTCTCGGTCGGTGTGAATTTCCTGCAATGGTAGGCCACCGGGTGTAGTGCTCCGGTGGAAGGACATGGTTGGGACAGGATGGCCCCCAAAGCGAATGAAGAGGCATCTGCTTCCACAACATACGGGAGTTCTGGGTCCGGGTGTTGCAAGACAGGAGCCGTGGTGAACGAGGTTTTGAGGGTATCAAAGGCTACCTGATGTGTAGCGGTCCAGTCAAACAACACCGCGGGACTGGTCAATGCGGTTAGGGGTGCCACAATGCAAGAGAAATTCGCGATGAATCTCCGATAAAAGTTAGCGAACCCCAAGAAAGATTGCAGTTGTTTCACAGTGACAGGGATCGGCCAGTCTATGATAGCTTGGACCTTTGACTGGTTCATAGTCAGCCCCCCTGGGGATATATGAAACCCCAGGAATTCGACTTCGGCTGTGTGAAATAGGCATTTCTCGGGTTTGGCATATAAGGAATGTTTTCTGAGTCGTGTGAGTACTTCCCTAACATGAAGGACATGCTCGGCCATAGTTTGGGAAAAGACTAGTATGTCATCTAGATATACTACGACATATACGTCCAGAATATCATTGAATATGTCGTTTACGAACCGTTGGAAAGTGGCGGGGGCATTGCAAAGGCCAAAAGGCATCACCATATACTCATACAACCCCTGACGGGAGCAGAAAGCCGTTTTCCACTCGTCACCAGAGCGCATACGGACCAGATTGTATGCTCCCCGTAGATCCAACTTGGTATATACAGAAGCATTGGTCAGTTTGTCTAGCAAGGTCGATATGAGTGGGAGAGGGTAGCGGTTTTTTATGGTGACCGCATTCAGGCGTCTGTAATCTACACATGGACGGAGGTCTCCCTCCTTCTTCGGAACAAAGAATATGGGACTAGCCACAGGGGAAGAAGAAGGCCTGATGTGACCTAATTGAAGGGCATGACATATGTATTCCTTCAGGGCCACTTCTTCTGATGGTGATAGCGAATATATGCGCCCCTTGGGAAGCGTTGCCCCATCGATCAGATCAATGGGACAATCATACGGTCTGTGGGGTGGTAGTACTTCGGCAGAGGCTTTGTCAAAAACCGAATGGAAATCGTGGTATTCCGGGGGTACCCCTGACACAGTGGCTCCCACTGTGTGTGCCCCTTCAGGAGGATTCTCAACCACTATGCGTAGCCCCCCCGAGTGCCCTTGCAGGACTGATGAGAACATCGTCGTCCAGTAGGCAAAAATGCTGGCATACCTCAGATACAAATGAGACCTGACCAGTACCCCAATCGATGAGAGGGTTATGTTTTTTCAACCAGGGAAGACCCAAGATTATCCCGAACTGGGGTGTTGATATCAGATCAAAGGACAGTTGTTCCTTATGGTTGCCCTGGATGGTCACGTCCATTTGGGCGGTTTGTTGCTTGATCGGACCGGATACGAGGGAGGACCCGTCCACTGTCTGAACTGGTTCGGGATGTATCTTGGTCACCAGAGGAAGGTTCAGTGACTTAGCCAATGATATGTCAATGAAACAACCAGTAGCTCCTGAATCAATGACGATGTGGACTTCATGTGAACACTCTCTGGCCGGTTGAAGAACCGCTTGAACAACTACTGGCCTTATTGGACCGAATGAAGGAACCCCGGGGTTATAAACCGAGCTCGCCTTGTTCCCCGTACTCAAGGGCGAGCTTTCTGAAAACCCGAAGCCTTGTTCTTTGGGCGTCGAGGACACTCCTTGATAAAATGTCCACTGAGGCCACAATAGAAGCATGCATTGTCGGTTCTTCGATGCTCTCTTTCGGTTTGGGTAATAGGGCTTCGTAGACCTCCTATTTGCATGGGTTCACCAGCACCATCTGGGGTAGAGGGCAAGGTTTTTACAGAAAGGCCTGACTCCATCTGGCGTTCAGACTTCCGAGCGTCTACCTGTAGGGCTAGGTCTACCAGATCAGAATAGGTGTCAGGAAAGGAAGGCACAACAGAAAGGGCGTCCTTCATAGCGATACATAAACCTTTGTAGAATACCACGGCTTTCCTGTTTTCTGGCCATGAGGTTTCAGCTGACAACTGGTTGAAATGTGTGATGTATTCTATCAAAGATTGTCTGCCTTGGGATAGCTCTAGCAGCTCCAGGTCCCGGGACTGGGCTTTATACCTGGTGTCCAATATTTTTGCCAACTCACTCACCAGGAGGTCAAAATCATAAAGGGCTGGGTGATCGTTTTCAAGGAAAGGATTAGCCCAAGTAGCGGCAACCCCGGACAGATGGGAAAGCAGAAAAGTGGCTTTTGTGGTGGAATCATGAAAGACTAAGGGCCGACAAAGGAAATGAAGTTTACATTGGTTGATAAAGGTACGGTATTTTCTGGGGTCCCCCTGGAACTTCTCAGGGGATGCCAAAGGAAACTGAGAGGGCAATACCACAGGAGTAGGTGGCGTGATTGGTGCAGAGGGCCCCGGGGTAGGCGGTGCCGGATCCCCAAATTCGGCATCTGGCGGTAAAGGGTTACGGTTACTCTGGATGGTGTCTAAGCGATGATGAATCGCGGTTGTGGCAGCCACCACTTCCGTTCTAAGGGATGCAACCGCTTGCATTAGAGCGGCCACGGGATCCCCGACAGCGGATTCCATCGCCTGAACGACCAGAAGGGCTTCACAGTCTGTCAAGACTTGATGGTCGTGTAGGCGATGATACCTCTGTCCCCAAGTTCCACTCGAGCAAACAGTCAATATACTGCCCGAGCAGCCCTTGAGGCCACAGGTGGTGAATGTCGTCAGCCGGAACCAGGAATGCCGGAAGATGTTTTCCCCTGGCCACTGTAAGGCAAACACGCGGGTTAGATAACAATTACACCCTGTGCACAATCCTAAATGTTTATCTACAAGGAGCTTACCCTGAGTGGTTGTCTGGAATGTGATGTAGGGTGTCTGTCTGAGGAGCCGGCAGGGTTGACGACAAGGTAGCAGCCTGGCAAAGCACTTGAAGGATGGAATCACCACCTGATACGGAACCTGGTACTGTGAGCCAAACTAGATGGCACGTGATTCAGAGAGCAGAGTTCAAACCAAAGGGTAATCCAATTGCAGTCCAGGAGAAAAGCCAAGGTCGTGTCCAGGGGAAGCGGTTCAAGACAAAGTACCAAACAAGGGAAATCCAAGAAGCAGTCCGTGGGAGTAGCCGAGGTCAAAACCAGAAAGAAGCAGATCCAGGCGAGGTACAAAAGGGGAAGCGGGTGGGAATCCAAAGGCAAAATCCAAGATCAAGGATAGCAGCGTCCGTAGTCCAACCAAGATCAGCTGTGAAGCGTGGATGGGAGTTTGCGCGTTGCTTTTGAACGCTCGCTCCAGTGATCACGTGGCTCACACACGTGATTGACGCACACGCGATTGGACGCGTGGAGGAAGAACGTCCAAGCGTCGGCAGCGGAGACGTGGAATGCCCATGGCACGTCTCCACGGCAACCGCCAATGCAGGAATGGAGAGCGACTATGATTCTGCCGTATATTGATGGAATCACGGGATGCAATAGGAGGGCTTGTGGATGTGGATGGGGGCGTGACAAGAAGACTCTATTTCCCGTTTAAGGAAGAAAGTGAAACAAAGGAAACTGATAGAGGTAGCTTAGGCTTTGGAGAGGCTGATGAAACACCTATCACTGTGTCATGCCTGCGCCGCTGGCACACGCATTGCAACCATCATGGACTACTTGGTACTCATTTATCCTCCTAATACTCCTTGAACAACTCCTTTTCACGCCTTGGTCTTTTATTTCCATTTGCTCAACTTTGGTTCGTTCTTATTTTATTCAATTAACTACATTTACCATAATGCACCTGGCTACAGTCCTCAATTCCTGGCTATTCTCATTCATCGTTATTGGGACCACAATCCCCAGAAGCCCTAGCGGCCAGTGCTGCTTCCACCTGCTCAGGACCAGAGAGAGAGAAGGCAGATTGTCATCAGGTGTGCTGCCCCAGGTGCTGTCAATTAGCCTGCCTCAGAACAGGGCAGGGCTGTATATAAGCAGCTGCCTGCAGGAGCACAGTGTCTTGCATCTCCCCGCTCCTGTTTGCCTTGACCCGCTACTTTGTATGCTGTTCCTGCATTATCCTGTTTTGATCCAGTGCCCTTTCCGGGCTCCCTGCCTTCTACCTACAGCCCTTGTCCTCTGGGCTTCCTGCCTTGCAGCCTACTACAGTCCTCTGCAGCCCTCTACAGCCAGCGGCCCTGCTCCTCTGGGCTCACTCCTTGCTGCCCTGCTCTTCTGGGCTCCTTGCCTTGCAGCCTGCCTCACTCCGGCTGCCTACAGTCCTTGTCCTCTGGGCTTCCTGCCCTGCAGCCTGCCTCACTCCGGCTGCCTACAGTCCTTGTCCTCTGGGCTCCCTGCCCTACAGCCTGCAACCCTCTGCTGTCTCCAAGCCCTTGTCCTCTGGGCTTCCTGCCCTGCAGCCTGCCTCACTCCGGCTGCCTACAGTCCGTGTCCTCTGGACTCCCTGCCTTGCGGCTTGCTACACTCCTCTGCAGTACAGCCTGTTTTACACTTAGCTGCCTACAGCCCTGCTCCTCTGGGCTCCCTACAGCCCTGCTCCTCTGGGCTCCCTACCTCGCGGCCCTATTCTTTTGGGCTCTCTGTCTGTCGCCTCCTACTTATCTCTCTCGTCCTGTTCTTCTGGACTCACTGCCTTGCAGCCTACTACAGTCCTCCGCAGTCCACTACAGTTTGCCTGCACCTAGTCCCACTCTTGACTGCAGACCTGCTTCCTACTTTGCAGCCCTTCTGTTTTCCTGACTGCTGCTGCCTTGTTCTCTTCCTTGAGTCCTCTGTACTCCACCTTAGGTTATCTACTTCAGTCTAACTGCCTTTCCTTCATTTCCTTCTGCTAGATTGCTCATTGACTTCCTTTTCGCTGGATATATCTGTTCTTATCTTCTCATGTGTCTTATGTAATCCCTTTGTACAGAGCTTGCCTGTTGGTTTCCGGCAGGTAACCTCTGCCCCTTCCCTTGTCGCGTTTTCAGTGTTAGACACCCACTGCTGTTGTTCCCAGCCATGAGCATACAGCGTGGGCCTCTGTTATAGCAATCTGTGCAGAAGGCTGGAGTTTCCTAAGGTTCGTGGAACACTCTTTCCCATTTCAGCATACACCCCAAGAGGGAATCCAGTTTGTTTGTACCTTTGTATCTTTTGCCCCTTTTGGCTCACAGCTACAGTTTCCTACTCTTCTTTCTTGTTTAACTCCCTGCTGTGTGTGCTTATCTGCTACCTTACTTCGGCACAGCCACCCAAAATCTACCTGGGTACCCTGTGCCACTCTTGACAGAGTGCCATTCCTGACACACTGAGGCAAAGAGAGAAGAAGAACCTACCATCCTTCCCAAACTAGCCTTTGCTCAGCAAAATGATCCAGCACTTGCAGATGCTTTCTTACAAGTGATTCCTGAGGAAGAAGGACTAGAAAAAGGGCTTCCTTTTTTCTTACTGCAACAGGGATTACTATATAGAAAGGAAACTGCAGAGAAGACCCAAGTAAAACTCAGTTAGTAATACCCAAAACCCATTGCAAGATAGTACTAGGGATTTCACACTCTCATTTGACAGTGGGACATTTAGGACAATCTAAAACCCAAGCTCGCATTAGTGGGAAATTCTACTGGCCAAGTATCCATGCTGACATAAGGAACTCCATTTAGACATGTGAGATATGCCATAAAACCAGCGCTCATATTCCCTTACCTGCCCCTCTAAACCCCTTGCCAATAATAGAAGCCCCTTTCCCCTGAATTGGGATGGATATCATTGGACCATTGGAAACCTCTAGACTAGGTAATACATTCGTTCTAGTAAACGTTGATTATGCTACCCGGTACCCAGAGCCTTTCCCCATGCGCAACAGCACAACCCAGCACATTTGAAAACACCTATTTCCATTCTTTTCTAGGGTTGGTTTTCCCAAGTAAACTCTAACCGATCAGGGATCCATCTTTATTAGCAAACTTATGAGGGAAGTGAAGGAATTACTACACATTACCACCTTAAGAACCTCAGATTACCACCCCCAAATGGACAGATTGGTAGAGAAATTTAACAAGACCCTTAAAATGATTTTCAGAAAATTGATAGATGAGGATGGGAAGGACTGGGGTCGTATGATCCCATGGGCCCTATCTGCAGTAAGAAAGACACCTCAGGCATCCACTAGATTCTCTCCTTTTGTACTACATTATGGTAGAGAACCAAGAGATGTCTTAGACATACTCCGGGAGACCTGGTATGAGAGAGAAGAGGCATTTTTCCCTTCTCACAAACAGCTACCCGATTACCAGAGCACATGAAAATTGTCCATAGTCTAGTCCATACTCATATGGAGAAAGCTCAAGCACAACAAAAGTCCATCTATGACAAGAAGAAGAATTTAAGATCTTTTTCATTAGGACAGAAGGTATTAGTCATCTTACCTACCTCTGAGAATAAACTCGTCTCAAAGTGGCAAGGGCCATTGTCTTGATATGGGCAAAATCTTCCTCGGGGCCAGCCCTTTGAGAGCAAAAATACCCAATTCAGCCCAAAATACAGGTTCTATTGTGCTGAGCAGTGATCTCATGCTAGTGACAAAATGACACCTTCATTAAGTTTTAGCATATTTATTCTAAGCAGTGAATTTCATATACATTTGGGATTCAAGTTAAAGAATATTACAAAGCATAAAATTTAGAGCAATGCAAAATATAGTGAAACATGGAATTTAGATAAACATCGAGAAATATAGAGAAACATAGAGAAACACAGTCTTACGTCCCTTTAATCAGCACTGGGAGACCTTGGCTTTTCATAGAAAAACAATGCTGAAGGACACCGTCAGAGCCAATTCCGGGCACTTGACTGTACACGAATCAAGTCCACAGGACGATCTCCCACCGAGTCATGTGTGCATGGATATTTTATAATCTCGTGCTGTCAGTCACCATGACGCACAGTTCCAGAACTTTCCCTGTGCAACTGGCTCATGGAAAAAACCCAACTCTCTCTGAGAGGCTCCCTGCTCGCTCCTACCCCTCCCTGGTTCCCATCTGCGAAGGCTGAGGAATGTCTTATCAGTACCTTCCCAGAGAAAAGGAAGATTAGCTTGGAGCCAGGGCTACCGTTAGTGAGGCTGAATATTCTAAGGGAAGCAGGGATGTATTAACCCCATCTGCAAGCTCTAAAAGGCATGCACTCATAGCTTAGTGTTTATAGCGCTTAAGACTGGCTATCTAAGCGCTATATAGGTGCCATGATGTTCCAAACACTCCAAAAATACCTATTAGCTACAGAGCTAGGGGCCCTCTCCCTGCCTGTCTATCAACAATGCATAATGTGACCTATTTCATACTAGGCCTGCATATTCCTTGTAGCTCACTACTGCATAATGGAAGTGCTACAACAGACTACTGTCAGCATTTTTAGCACATACCTTGAATACACTATTGGCTTTCAGCGGCTAATGCTGTCATCTAAAGCCCTGATTGGCAAGGTTGCAATTTCGTGTATCACTACATTCCACCCCTATTCAACGTTTGTGCGACAAATGCTGACTAATACCTATCAATATAGTATTTAGTGCAGTGATAAAGACCTTGGGGCTTTGCAAGAGGTTTAAGCAAACTATCTTCTAGCGGTTAGTTAGCGTGGCATGCAAGGTAAAACACTACCTAAACAAAAATGTACACAAAGTGAACAGTGACATATACCCTTGCCAAAACCTGGCCTACACAAAAATATCTACACAAAGTGAACATGGGCATTTACTCTAGCCAAAACCTGGCCTACACAAAAAATACCTACACCAAGTGAACATGGACATTTACTCTAGCCAAAACCTGGCCTACACAAAAATACCTAAATCAATTTTGTATAACTGATTGTCAGTTAAAAAGCAGCATGCAGTTAAAATGTCAAGGCAATCCAGTGTAGTCTAATCTACAATGCACTATTGCATTTATGTATGGTTACCAATTCTAAAACCTGGCAGCCTTTCACTCTAAGGGCCTACCTCCCCCTGATCCCAGGGCATTCAAGCGTGACTGTGGGCTGTGTGACTAGACACTTCCCCCAGGTAGGTGGAACCCAACCAGAAACCATCTAATTTCGTGAACAAGGTGAACCCATGGGCACCAGGTTATCTAAATAAAAACAATTCTACTAATTTACATCAAGCATGGCATGTGTTATTCATGCAATCAAAAGCAAGCAATTCAATCCATATGTATGCTGGTATCTGTAGCTCTGCGTGCCAGTGTGTGGAGGATGGTCGCCCCCACCCAGTAAAAAGCCAACACCTGCTGATCAAACAATGTTTGCCATACAATGCATCGTGTGTATATAGCAGTCTTGTTGACCTGCCCTATGGCAGAAAAAATGTCTTCATATCTAAAATTCTGCCATCTTCAGTTGGCTGTCAATACTTGTAGCAGTGTTGGGCATATCAATGGGCCCCACTAGGCCAGAAGTTCTATAGCAGAGCTGGCATCAGAACCCATAGCAGCTAGCTTATTGTGCACAGTTTCTATGTCACAAGCATATAAAGCACCTGCAATTAATGAATCTAGCTCCCTAGCTACGCGCACTCTAGTGATGGGCCATAGAAATGGACTCCATTTGTAGCAGCTTGGTAGTACTAAGGAAACATTGCCTCATGATAAATCTATGTCTAAGTGTATCACTGTAATAATGGAGGTGTGCATTACCAGCCTACAATTTACATGTTACCTTACTACTGGCAAATCTAACATGTTCACAGTGTCTACCTATTGTGACTTGGAGAATACTCTTCTTCAAGTGGGATATCTACCATATACAATATTAACTTTAGCCACAAACACCATACTACTATCCGGCAGTGGCTGTTTCATCACACCATGGTATAAAAATGCATTAGTCAAGTTATAGTCCATAAAATCTTGGCGAGAAACTCGCTGCAGTTCTTGATCAGAAAAACATCACATTAACAAATTAAACAAATCGTGTCCATTCAGTGACAAAAGATGCCTGACAATGTGCCAGGCCAGTACGCTAGCAATTCCATGTGGATACTCATTTGTAGCGCTTTTCCAAAGAATTATTCCAAATGTCTACAATCAAAAGGTGACTCTTTGCATTAGTGTGCTGGAGACAGCTGTCCCCACAAAAACATGAAACTGGTTGGTTTAACAAAAACCGTGTCACACTCTGTGTCATAAAATCAAACATCAAGTCAGTCATGGTTTCATTTACCTGCCTTAAGCTGGCTGTAAAAGTATCCAGTGTTTCAAAGATTACCATTTCAAATTATAGCTCACACACTTGGCAGCATTACTTCAATTAAGAATCTTAACCTACGCACAGGTCACTTTGATGTGCGCACTCATCTTATCTCAAAATAAATTACGCTCCTGCTTGCATAATTCTGCTGCCCCAACAATTCATAAATCATTCTCCTGCCTACGTGTAACGTAGAAGTTTTTTTTTTTTTCAAAGCAAAAAGCAAAACATCTCTGGTTAAAGCAATTCAGTTGGCAGAGTAAAACCATTTTGTTTTTTCAGATTCATCTCAACAGTGCATTTAAAAACCATTTTTCAATGTGTTAGCATTCAATTGCTGTGTCACACAGCTGTTTGTGGTGCCTGATGTTACAGTCCACAACTCATTGTCCATAGTCCTTTAAACAAGAAAGGGCAAACCATGTCATTTAAGTTATTTCCAGCAACTGAATCATTTGAATGTGTAGCATCAAATATTTGATAATTAGCCAAGTCTGCACCGTGCCAGTTCAGCAGAAGTTATTACTCTGTTGGACACCTTTCGCAGGTTGCAGCATTGAGTGCGGTGCAGGGCACGTTTAAAGTTGAAATAGCATGTCGCAGTGGCTCGCTTTCTCTGAGAATGCGTCTGTTTCCTTGATCAGCGTCACCCGGCATTTGCACATGTCTACCCCCCAATCTATTTCTTGGTTATTTGCCTAGGCAAAATACAAACAGAAATGTTAGGATTTCATCAAAAGTTCAATATCATTATTCTTCATGTTAGGATGTCATCAAAACTTCAATATCAGCGTTATCCACCCCTTCCCATAATACCACCCCCATCTTCAAAAAGTCTCATCAGGTAACTACACACTTTGTCATTGCTACTGCAATTATTTATCACCCTTCTGCATGTTTCTGGGGGCTTATTTACACTCAACCATACGGGGTGTAACTGCCTAATCACAAACTCATTTGTGCAATGCAATCATAGTTGGTCAATGGTACCTCAGACTGATCTGTGCTTTTACAAAGCCATATAATAAGTACCCAGGTCGCACAATGCTTTTCTTTTTTCACCAAAGCGATCACAAATGCCAGGCGCCAACTTGCTTCCGGTGTCTCATGATCTTGATTTAGTTTGCCCTGCTGGCATCACTCCATTTTTCAAAGGTAAAGTCTTTCAGTCCAATACCGCTTACAGTGGTACAAGCAGCTGTTTATTTATTTTTCTCCATACAGGCAGTGTCTTCCAAGCCTCTGGTTTTTTCACTTGTCATTTTTTAAAAGGGGGTTTGCTGTTTCTTGGACTACCCCTTTGAGTGCAACAGTCTAAGTCAGTTTCTTTTGTTGCTTCAACAAATCATTCATTCTTGCACTAAGCCATGAGGCTTCTGGATCATGGCTAATGTGCAGTGTTCATGTTGTCCTTCAAAGCCCCGCTCTGCATGTTGTCTCTTGCAAAACGGCTAAGCACTTTTGTCAGTTTTGCTTCCATCTGGAATGCCATAATGTCTTTGTCAGTTACTCCATTCCTGGCAATGTAGCTTGCAGTTTGCCAGATGTGTATTTTCTCTTCTCAAAGCGCCTAGAGGTTTCTTCTCCAGTGCACAGCGCTTTACTTCAGTTCACATCACATGGAGCATTGGAATGCAGCTTGCACAGCAATAGCGTTTCACTTCACATCACATCACATCACATTGGAATGCGGTTTGCACAGTAATGTCTGTTGGAATGGGCAGCTGTCTTTTCTTGGCCCATTCACAGATGCATAGGTTAATGTTTAGATGTGATGTGCCCGTCTGCCATCCTGCATGCCTTTGTTCCCTACCACAGTGTCACTGGGCAAATTCTTTACTTCTGAACAGCTCTCTGTCTTTGCACCTCCTTCCTCAGGAATGCAGGCATTGTTTATCTTTCGTGTGCACCTGGCAGCGCCATGAGCACGCAGCTTATCTCTTTTTGCTCTATAACTCTTACACTGTGGCGGCTTCAATGGAAAGGCACTCGTTTCAGACAGTTCATCCAGATTAACTCTTTCTTGTACTGTTTCTGCTTTTGTTTGCCTTCCTTTCGCGCACCTCGCCCAAAACAGCTTCAAGGCACAAGCTCTGCACACACAGCAAGACTCTTATTTTCAAAAGAGGCACTTTCCTTGTCATCAGATTCTACTCCATGTAATTTTGCAAAATGTCAAAGCGTCTTTTTGCCTGTTTTAACCTGATTAATGTCCCATTTAAAAGCATACGTTTTTTTTTTCTTTTCCTTGTAGTTTTGGCTTCACGAGCTGCTTCCAAAGTAATGTGCGATCTTTCAAGAGAACTCACAACCCACTAAATCTTTGTGCTATCTTATCACACACAGATTTTTTATTCTGTTGTACCATTGCCAAAATATAACCACTCATTTCAGTGCATTTAAAAAATAAAAATGCCAATGTTTAGTGCAGCTCCCTGCACGTTTTCCTGCAAGAGCAACCCACACTCTATATTGCTTGTGGGCTGTTTAATGTGTCAACAACATTTTTTCACCATGTATCACAGTCAACAGGTTACTATTTCTAAATCATACATCACTTATAAGGCAACAGCACAAATCCATGGCATAGCATGGGGACAGTCAAAAATACTCCAGGGGCAATTTAGAAAAATATAAATTGTTTTTCCCCCCAAACCATTGCAAACTGATTCTGCAAATTCAAATCAATACACAAAAATCGAAAATCCAAATAACATTCACTCACTTTCCTTTTTAAGTGAGTTTCTCACCCATTATAAGCATGGCACAGCCTAAAATGCAATATAACCATTTTAGTGTGTTTCCTTTAAAACAGAATTCGCCACCACCAGCACATGGAATTTTACAGTTGCCAAAAGGGAAAAAAAAAACTCTTTAGGCTCTCAGCACAGATGTTACTCATTCTCCTAAGCATGGCTCCTCATTATTCAGGAATGCCAACACTTCAAAAGCATAACTCAAAAAAGCGAACCTTCGCCTCCGAACATTACAGCCCCCACTCACTAGCACACTGGGGCTGAGTCAATGGTTAAATCACTATTCACAATTTGCATGTCAAATCCTTGCAGTTATTTTTCCCTGCCCTCATGACAGAATAGAGATGAGAACTCCGTCTCACTATGCATTCCAAATTACAACTTTAAACTGGGGAAACCGCATGATAAAATTATTTTCTAATTGAGCATACATCTTTCTTGACCATTCATCGGAGTGCTTTAAACAAAGCCATTTCCCGCTCGTTTATCGCCTTGTACTCCCTGGCTCCATCCCAAGCAATAAGTCAGTCACGACTGATTTACTGAAGGGAGTCTTAACCACACGAGCTATCGGCCACGGCAAGCCGACACAACATTGCTGCCTTTTGAAGTCTCAGAGCTGCAGTGAGACCACCAAGGAAATGCGACAGCCTGCTCCCCACTCTACACTGTGTTCTCTCACACAATTTGTCATGTCACAGCATGGCACTGCTCTTCACAAATCCCACAAAGCTGCCACCAAATGTCTTGATATGGGCAAAATCTTCCTCGGGGCCAGCCCTTTGAGAGCAAAAATACCCAATTCAGCCCAAAATACAGGTTCTATTGTGCTGAGCAGTGATCTCATGCTAGTGACAAAATGACACCTTCATTAAGTTTTAGCATATTTATTCTAAGCAGTGAATTTCATATACATTTGGGATTCAAGTTAAAGAATATTACAAAGCATAAAATTTAGAGCAATGCAAAATATAGTGAAACATGGAATTTAGATAAACATAGAGAAATATAGAGAAACATAGAGAAACACAGTCTTACGTCCCTTTAATCAGCACTGGGAGACCTTGGCTTTTCATAGAAAAACAATGCTGAAGGACACCGTCAGAGCCAATTCCGGGCACTTGACTGTACACGAATCAAGTCCACAGGACGATCTCCCACCGAGTCATGTGTGCATGGATATTTTATAATCTCGTGCTGTCAGTCACCATGACGCACAGTTCCAGAACTTTCCCTGTGCAACTGGCTCATGGAAAAAACCCAACTCTCTCTGAGAGGCTCCCTGCTCGCTCCTACCCCTCCCTGGTTCCCATCTGCGAAGGCTGAGGAATGTCTTATCAGTACCTTCCCAGAGAAAAGGAAGATTAGCTTGGAGCCAGGGCTACCGTTAGTGAGGCTGAATATTCTAAGGGAAGCAGGGATGTATTAACCCCATCTGCAAGCTCTAAAAGGCATGCACTCATAGCTTAGTGTTTATAGCGCTTAAGACTGGCTATCTAAGCGCTATATAGGTGCCATGATGTTCCAAACACTCCAAAAATACCTATTAGCTACAGAGCTAGGGGCCCTCTCCCTGCCTGTCTATCAACAATGCATAATGTGACCTATTTCATACTAGGCCTGCATATTCCTTGTAGCTCACTACTGCATAATGGAAGTGCTACAACAGACTACTGTCAGCATTTTTAGCACATACCTTGAATACACTATTGGCTTTCAGCGGCTAATGCTGTCATCTAAAGCCCTGATTGGCAAGTTTGCAATTTCGTGTATCACTACAGCCATGTGAGGTGCTAGAGCAAACCGGAACCTGTACCTATAAAATAGCCCAACAAGATAGAAAACAAAATACTCACCATTACTACATAAATCTCCTAAAGGAGTGGAAAGAAAATACTTCTGCTACCTCCTCTTCGATATTGTCTTGTTTGATACCGGAGGAGATAGATAACTCTGAACGTATTCCCCGAGAACTATATAAAAGAAAAACAAGAAGATTTGATTGACCTTATTACAGCATTCCCCGATGTATTCTGATAGAAACCAGGGAGAGTACATGGTACTTATCATTATATCAGAACTCCAAAGGGAAAAGTTGTCCATTTGAAACCATATAGTCTCCCAGAAACACGAAAACAAATAGTGGTTGAGGAAGTGAAAAAAATGCTAAAAGCAAACATTATCGAGCTCTCTTCAAGTCCTTGGTCCTCCCCTATTGTATTGGTAACTAAACCCTATCATTCTTGGAGGTTTTGCATAGACTTTGGGCAGGTTAACGCCATCCCCGCCTTCGATGCCTATGCTATGCCACGCATTTGATGAGTCAATAGATAAACTTGGAAATGCCACATTTCTAAAAACCCTAGATTTAACTAAGGGATATTGGCAGGTCCCAGTATATGGACCTAATAAGGAAAAGACAGCTTTCCCGACACCCCTGGGATTATTCCAGTTCAAAGACCTCCCTTTTGGCCTGCATGGGGCCCTAGCCACGTTCCTACAACCTATGGACAGGATATTACAGCCCTACACCGATTTCTTTGGGGCCTATATTGACGACATAGTAATTTAAAGTAGAACTTGGGAAGACCATCGTTTTCATCTTTCTACTATTATGAGGAACCTCAGAGATGCCGGCCTAACTGCTAATCCATCCAAATGCAAGCTGGCTCAATCGGCCGTGAAATACTTAGATTTCTTTGTAGGGAATGGCAGTGTCCAGCCCCAACAAGAAAATGTGAAAGCTGTCCTAGATACCCCCACACCCAAGACCAAGAGATATCTCAGGGCATTCTTGGGACTGATTGGTTATTACCGTAGGTTTATCCCACATTTCTCAGACAGAATGGACAGGTTAACAGACAAACTAAAGAATGCTGAACCTCAGAAGGTTCATTGGAATGAGGAGGACGATGCATGTTACAACAACCTAAAACAACCCTTGTGTCAGAACCCAATCCTAAAGGCAGTAGACTTTTCGAAATAATTTGTATTACAAACAGATGCCTCTCTCACAGGGTTAGGAGCAGTTCTATCACATATATACGATGGATTAGAACATTCCATCCTCTTCACCAGTCGTAACCTCTTCCCACATGAGAAGAATTACTCTGTGTTGGAATTAGAGGCCCTTGGCATCAAATGGGCAATCATCTATCTAAGACAGTGGTCTTCAAACTTTTTTGGCCAGGGCCCCCCTGAGCAAAATTTGGGCAGGTCGGGACCCCCCAGAAATGCCAAATGGACAGTATATATTGCGCGCCGTCACCTGCTCCCATCAAAGTCGCTGGGCTCCCTCATCCCACTCCTACCCAGTCGCTGGTCTCTCCCCACCCCATCACACACCCAGGGCTCTCCCCACTCTGCTCCCATCACTATCCCATGGTTCCCGCCCATTGTGCTCCCACCATAGTCCCTCGGTTCCCCCATCCCGTTCCCAACACAGTCTGAGGGCCAGTGGCGGCTGGTGAATCTTTTTTAAGTGGAGGGGCATTAAGGGGAGGTTCGGGGGGGTTTCCCCCTGTGAATTTTTTTTTAAATAATAGGTTAAAATGTTGCATTGTAGAGCATACTTTTAACAAAAAATGGGTAAATAGCCAAACAGTTTGCAATTGTTGCTGGGAGTCCAGGGGGCAGGCATTGATATTTTATTTCTATTGCGCTCGTACACAAGTGTTTCAGAGCGTGACAAGGCAAGGGAGGGGAACAGAGGAGAATAAAACAGAGATCTTACTAGGCCCAGTGACATTGAGAACGCGCAAGTGTGAGGGGAAAAGTGCATGGAAGGGAGGAGAAGTGGAAAGTGCGAAGCAGAGGAGAAACAGATAAATAACAATAAATAAATAATAAAGGCAACAAACAGTGGTAGTGCAGCCAGCAATTTGCAAGTGCTACGTTTAAGGCAGCAGACAGGGTAGGCCTGATAAGTGCAGGAAGAAAGATGGTTCTCCTCAAGTTTTAGAGTGGCAGGGCGCTGTTCCAGAGGGAGGCCCCAGCCGAAGACGGAGATCTACCCCCAGCTCGTCTCTTTGATAAACGACTGACCCTGAGGGAGTTGGAGGTAGAGGAGTGAAGAGCTCGAGAGGGGAGGTATTTGCAGAGGAATAGCTGAAGGTATTTTGGACCCAGGCCCCAGAAAGCCTTGTGGACAAGGCAGAGGGTTTTGAATGATAGATGTCCGGTAAAAAGATACCATCCCTGTCCCCTGGGCCCCACTGGTCCTAACACAATGAACATGATTATGTGTATATGCAAGGCGCTGCACATTCATACAGCAATCACTCTATCATTCACATGAGCATCCATCACCATACACTCACTCATAACGCATCCATACACATGTTTAAATAAAAACAATGAACATAAACGTACCTTCTGCATTGGCCTGTGTGTGGGTGCTGAAACGGCCTGCTCCAGCTGCTCTGTCCGTATGTGCGAGGAGGCGCAGGAGCTCCCCCTTGGACATACAGACATGCAGTGCCCCAGCCAGCATTTCCAATGAGCTATGCAATGCTGGCGAAGCAAAACGCCCCAGCACTTGCATGGCTCAGTGAGCATGTGCGGCTGGGGAACTAAACTGAACTGTCAAAGGGAAACAGTGTTTCCCTTTGACAGTTCAGCCAGCCCAGGAGCACTCCATTAGCTGGATAAAGCAGCTAAGGGAGTGCTCACTGTTTCACTGGGCTGGCTCCTTAGCTCCTCCATAATGGGTGAGGGGCCACTATGCAGTTAGTAATGTTGACCATTGTTGCTGAATATATCACAATTTACTTACATTTTAACACAAAGCACCCCTTTGGGTACTATTGAATCAGTGGGCTTCATAACTACTCTGGCGGTAGCTGTGCCGGTAAAACCGGCACGGCTGCCACTGGAGTTGCATCCGGGTCTGGCACCCGCGAATGGGCAATTACTAGGTCATGCCGAGTTAGGCGGACATGATAATTGCCCTTTCGAAGGTGCCGGTAGATCCCCATTCCCATTTGTGCCCCATATGGCTCAAATGGGAAGGGGGAGCTCGGATGCACCGGCACCGTTAATAACGGTGCTGGTGCATCCGACGAGCTGAGGTCAGACCTGGCGGGGGCTGTCAAGCACCCACGAGCACAACTCTTACTATGGCGGAACGGTAGCAACGGTGCCGGTAGCTTACCAGCACCGTTGTTACTGGTCCGCCATAGTAGTAATGAGGCCCAGTCTGTGACTAAAGGAATGAATATCCATTTACAACTGTGGGCCACTTTTTCATTGTTGCCTGAGACAGTTTCATGCTTCAGCCCGCCCATGTGGGCCACCCCTGCCTATTTCTTCCAATCTAAAAAAAAAAAAAAATCTTTTTTCATGCTGAGCTCTCAGGGCCCCCCTTGGATGCACCCGCGGACCCCTAGGGGGTCGCGACCCACAGTTTGAATACCACTGATCTAAGGTATTATCTTTTAGGGAGAAAGTTCACACTTGTCACCGACCACTCACCTTTAGTATGGATAAGTCAACGGAAGGACTCTAGCCCTCAGTTTATGCAATGGTTCTTAGACCTGCAACCCTATTGTTTCACTGTGGAACACTGAAAGGGTAAAGAACAGGGGAGCGTTGATTTCCTTTCCCTGTTCCCCTGTCATACAGAGGCGGCTACATCGCATAGGGGAAGGGTATCAGAGAAACCAGAGGGTATCTAACCTGCTAATCCCCGGGGATCTCTCTCTCTCTCTCAGGTGGCCAGGGCACAGCCATCGCCTTTGGATCCAGAGCCTGGAGGTGGACCAGTGTGGGAGGATCACCTGGGTGAGGAATAAAAGGCAACACCTAAAGACACACTCGGAGCAAGGCGGAACACGAGAACAAGCAGAATTTCCAGGACGAAGGCATACCTACTGGAGCAGAGCAACAGACCAAGGGACGAGAGTAGTGGACCGAAAGCCCCAAGGCTTCTTTATTGGAGGTTGTTGCCTCCGACAGGCCGCGAAAGACGCGTGGAGAAGGCCAGATCACACAAGTGAAGATTGCATTGTGTTTCAAGGACGCCAGCGATCCTCCCGGGTGAACGGCAGAGTTGGGGAGGCGAGGTCAAGCCTGTGGTACTAACCTTGAGTCGAAAATCGGAAAACGCCAAACAAGAAAGAATCGCACAAAGCCGGTTAGTTGACAAGCAACCTGAAAGACCGGTGTGTTAAAGTGAATGAAGTAGCAACATCATATGATGAGCGAAGGCTGCACGTGAGTGGATTATACGTGAAGAAAGGCACACCTGTGAATAAACCTTAAAGTGAAAATCAGGCCCGGCTCCAGGAATTTCATCTGGGTGGGCCAGGGTTGTGACCAGGGGGGGCCACATTCCATTGGGTGTGGGTCTAGGAGAACCCTACTCAAAGTGCTGGCGTTGATCCAGATTTTGCAGATCTCCAAAAATACATTTGCACACCTCTATAAAAAAAAGTACATAGCAAAAGAGAAGCAAGGAAAATCTTGTTGCAACATCAATCTACCTGTCTTCCCTTCCCATCTGCTCTCCCCTTTCTGTTATATCTGATCCTCCTTCACCTTTCACCATCCAGACACATTCCTCCAGCTGCCCTAATCACTGTTCCCATTTACCTACCCTTTCACCTGTTCACACCAGCACCCAACATGCACTTCCTGGCCTGGTTTAAGAGAATTCAGGGCGATGCCTTCTCCTCTTCCTCTGAGAGGGCTGAGCAGATGGATGGTGTCTGCCCAACAATACCTTCCTGAGCGCTGTGGCTACTCCCAGTGGGCCCCAAAGGGGATGCTTGTTCTCCCTCCATCCTGTTGTGAAAGATATACCCCCCACAATACTGAAGCAAGGAATAGGAGATTTTGTTTCCTACAAAATTACATTTTTTTCGAACTTCTTTGTATTTCATGAACAGAACATACCATGCCCAATCAATACAGGTAGTCTTGTTGATCTTAACAATATTTAGAGCACGACAACATATCCTCCAATAACATACACATGTATACAATTCTCCCTTCACCCACCCATTCCACAAATGCCCCCTCCTTTCCAACTGAACCCTTACATTAGTCCCATTCTGAATGTCTCCCATCAATGGTTCATGTCCAATATTGAATTTGAAACAAAATGTTATTTTTTGTTGCATTTTCGCAGCACATTTTAATTGATTTGAGAGTGCAAGGCTGTGCTAGGGTTGTAAGGGCTGCATCAGGAGGCAGACGGTGCTGGTTGAGGGTATTCCAGCCTCCTGGTATCACTCCTGGTGGAGTATGGCATGAAGGAGCGGGTCTTGCTCCCCAGCCATGCCCCTATACATCATTGTCTGGTACATACTGTACATACTGTTTACATACTGGTTATAAAATGCAATTGTCCGAGATGACTCTTTGTTTGATGTGTTCACTACATGCGGCCTGGATATTTTCAAAGGTGTGTGTGTGTGTGTGTGTGTGTGTGTGTGTGTGTATATATATATATATATATATATATCCTAATGCCTGTGCTGGCCATCTATTAAATCATGAGTGAGGTTTTTTGGAATAGCTTGTAATGCAAACTAAATCCCTTCTAGGGGCACCTACTTTTAACAGGCAAAGCATAGTGAAATTATGCTGAGCATCACACACTTTTGTTGAATGGTAAAGCCATAATTTCAGCGTAGCCTGAAATATAGATATTTGACCAAACATCAGCAGAGCTCAAGTTGGTACAAATATGTGTTGAAGTTTGGCTTTCAATAACTAAAATAACACTAAATTGTATACAGTGTACTTAAAAAATGCACCAGTCACATGATAAACCAACTTGACAATGTATTCATCATTGTAGAAACATGTTGATGAAAAGGTTAAGGTGGGGCATTTTGTTTTGAATCCTGAACTACATAGAGCAGAATTCTCCTGTTTGCGCTTTATTGCAAAAGGGGCCATTCATTAATTTTAATTGTTTCCACCAAGTACTGGAAAAGTAAAGATTAAGAGGCCGATTCATGGAATAATTAGCGCGGCGCAAGTGTGCAAAAACGTGCGATTCGCAGTGGAATAGCGAAAATCGCAGTGCAATTGCGAAAATCGCACGAAAAGCAGCGCACGTCGATTCATGGAAGGCCGTGCGCGAGAAAACCAGCGGATGTGCGATAAAAAAGTGCGCGGTGCACGTTGGCGCACAGGCCATCTAACAGCGTGCGCCAGGTCACAGCGAAAATCGCACAGGCCACAGCGAAATTCGCACATAGCGCGGCGCACGCAACAAAAGTAGGCGGAACACGGGCGTAACACTCGGAATGGGGAACAACTTGCCAAAACGTGGGCGTCACGGGGGAAGTACAGGGCACAAGTGCGCGGAACGCCCACACGCTCGCCTACAACACGTATTCATGGAATAGAATAGGGCAAAAAAGCGCACGCTCAAACCAGCGCACAGGCACAAACACGACCGCCACAAGAAAGCAGGCGGTAGCGTCTCTGCGGCTGTAAGAAATGTGCGCCAAAAGGTGCGCCAACAAATCGCACCTATATACTGCCATGATGAATGTCCCATACTGTGGCCCTCCAGGAAAAATGACGTGCAAAGGGGTACCCACAAACACGGACACCCGCTGACAAAAAATACGTGTGCGTGTATACCGGGGTGCGCGGGAAGTCTAACACGCGATTTCAGCAGGGTACGTGCATCACAGGGGTTCGCGTGAAGTTTCACACGCGATCGGGCCTGGGGGAGCGGGCTACGTGTATATCAGGGGTTCGCGTGAAGTTCCTCACGCGATCGGGCCTGGGGGAGCGGGCTACGTGTATTACAGGGGTTCGCGTGAAGTTCCTCACGCGATCGGGCCTGGGGGAGCGGGCTACGTGTATTACAGGGGTTCGCGTGAAGTTCCTCACGCGATCGGGCCTGGGGGAGCGGGCTACGTGTATTCCAGGGGTGCGCGGGAAGATCCAGGGGTGCGCGGGAAGTTCCACACGCGAATAGCCTGGGGGCGCGTGTATTCCAGGGGTGCGCGTGAAGTTGCACACGCGAATAGCCTGGGCGCGTGTATTCCAGGGGTGCGCGGGAAGATCCAGGGGTGCGCGGGAAGTTCCACACGCGAATAGCCTGGGCGCGTGTATTTCAGGGGTGCGGGGGAAGTTCCACACGTGAATAGCCTAGGCGCGTGTATTTCAGGGGTGCGGGGGAAGTTCCACACGCGAATAGCCTGGGGGCGCGTGTATTTCATGGGTGCGCGGGAAGTTCCACACGCGAATAGCCTGGGCGCGTGTATTTCAGGGGTGCGCGGGAAGTTCCACACGCGAATAGCCTGGGCGCGTGTATTTCAGGGGTGCGCGGGAAGTTCCACACGCGAATAGCCTGGGCGCGTGTATTTCAGGGGTGCGCGGGAAGTTCCACACGCGAATAGCCTAGGCGCGTGTATTTCAGGGGTGCGGGGGAAGTTCCACACGCGAATAGCCTGGGGGCGTGTGTATTTCAGGGGTGCGCGGGAAGTTCCACACGCGAATAGCCTGGGCGCGTGTATTTCAGGGGTGCGCGGGAAGTTCCACACGCGAATAGCCTGGGCGCGTGTATTTCAGGGGTGCGCGGGAAGTTCCACACGCGAATAGCCTAGGCGCGTGTATTTCAGGGGTGCGGGGGAAGTTCCACACGCGAATAGCCTGGGGGCGCGTGTATTTCAGGGGTGCGCGGGAAGTTCCACACGCGAATAGCCTGGGCGCATGTATTTCAGGGGTGCGCAGGAAGTTCCACACGCGAATAGCCTGGGCGCGTGTATTTCAGGGGTGCGCGGGAAGTTCCACACGCGAATAGCCTGGGCGCGTGTATTTCAGGGGTGCGTGGGAAGTTCCACACGCGAATAGCCTGGGCGCGTGTATTTCAGGGGTGCGCGGGAAGTTCCACACGCGAATAGCCTGGGCGCGTGTATTTCAGGGGTGCACGGGAAGTTCCACACGCGAATAGCCTGGGCGCATGTATTTCAGGGGTGCGCGGGAAGTTCCACACGCGAATAGCCTGGGCGCGTGTATTTCAGAGGTGCGCGGGAAGTTCCACACGCGAATAGCCTGGGCGCGTGTATTTCAGGGGTGCGCGGGAAGTTCCACACGCGAATAGCCTGGGCGCGTGTATATCAGGGGTGCGCGGGAAGTTCCACATGTGATTTGACAGTGTGGGTCCTCCCAGGTGTACCCTGTACACCCTCCACGGCCCCTGCAGGCAGCCCACACCACAGGGGACTACCCTGCATCCCTGGTCATGTCCCGCAGGCAGCCCACCCACCATGGGCATGCCCCCCAGCAAAGGCACATGTCTCCTTGAACTAATGAACACCAACTCATGTCCCCTTGCACCCCCACCCCCCAGCACTGTGGGGCACCTGCCAGCAGGCCCCCACCCATGTCCAACTCATGTCCCCCACCACCCCCACCCCCCAGCACTGTGGGGCACCTGCCAGCAGGCCCCCACCCATGTCCAACTCATGTCCCCCACCACCCCCACCCCCCAGCCACCAGGGGCACCCTCCACCAGGCCCCCACTCATGTCTACCACAACCCCCACCCCCCAGCCACCAGGGTCAGCCTCCACCAGGCCCCCACTCATGTCTCCCACCACCCCCACACCCCAGCAGTGCAGGGTCACCCTCCACCAGGCCCCCACTCATGTCTACCACCACCCTCACCCCCCAGCCACCAGGGTCAGCCTCCACCAGGTCCCCACTCATGTCTACCACCACCCCCACACCCCAGCAGTGCAGGGTCACCCTCCACCAGGCCCCCACTCATGTCTACCACCACCCCCACCCCCCAGCCACCAGGGTCAGCCTCCACCAGGCCCCCACTCATGTCACCCACCACCCCCACACCCCAGCAGTGCAGGGTCACCCTCCACCAGGCCCCCACTCATGTCACCCACCACCCCCACACCCCAGCAGTGCAGGGTCACCCTCCACCAGGCCCCGACTCATGTCACCCACCACCCCCACACCCCAGCAGTGCAGGGTCACCCTCCACCAGGCCCCCACTCATGTCACCCACCACCCCCACACCCCAGCAGTGCAGGGTCACCCTCCACCAGGCCCCCACTCATGTCTCCCACCACCCCCAAGCCACCAGGGGCACCCTCCACCAGGCCCCCACTCATGTCACCCACCACCCCCACCCCCCAGCCACCAGGGGCACCCTCCACCAGGCCCCCATTCATGTCTCCCACCACCCCCAAACCCCAGCAGTGCAGGGTCACCCTCCACCAGGCCCCCACTCATGTCACCCACCACCCCCACCCCCCAGCCACCAGGGTCACCCTCCACCAGCCCCCCACTCATGTCTACCACCACCCCCACCCCCCAGCCACCAGGGTAAGCCTCCACCAGGCCCCCACTCATGTCTCCCACCACCCCCACACCCCAGCAGTGCAGGGTCACCCTCCACCAGGCCCCCACTCATGTCTCCCACCACCCCCAAGCCACCAGGGGCACCCTCCACCAGGCCCCCACTCATGTCACCCACCACCCCCACCCCCCAGCCACCAGGGGCACCCTCCACCAGGCCCCCATTCATGTCTCCCACCACCCCCAAACCCCAGCAGTGCAGGGTCACCCTCCACCAGGCCCCCACTCATGTCACCCACCACCCCCACCCCCCAGCCACCAGGGTCACCCTCCACCAGGCCCCCACTCATGTCTACCACCACCCCACCCCCCAGCCACCAGGGTCAGCCTCCACCAGGCCCCCACTCATGTCTCCCACCACCCCCACCCCCCAGCCACCAGGGGCACCCTCCACCAGGCCCCCACTCATGTCTACCACCACCCCCAGCCCCCAGCCACCAGGGTCAGCCTCCACCAGGCCACCACTCATGTCACCCACCACCCCCACACCCCAGCAGTGCAGGGTCTTCCTCCACCAGGCCCCCACTCATGTCTACCACCACCCCCACCCCCCCAGCACTGTGGGGCACCGGCCAGCAGGCCCCCACCCATGTCCAATCCATGCCCCTCTGCACCTGGGTCCCAACATTCCCCAATCATGTCCGTAATGCCCATCCTCCCCTGCCAAAAGGCCCAACCAACTATCACACCCACCCACATATCAAAGGCAATTACATGTTACACCCCCAATTTAAATAATGCAATTGAACACATGTCTGTCACACACAATGGCTGCAAGTGAATGACAAAACACCCAACATGACATGCCTGAAAGCAATGAGATGATACGACACATTGAAGATTAAAAAAATAATATGTATTTAACAGCAAGTAGAATGGAAATGAAATAAGAAAAAACACAAAGCAAATCAAACAAAACAAGATGAATGTCCAAGAAAATAATCTGAAAAATTAAAATAAGCCAATGAAGAAGATCATCCTGGGTCCATGAGCCCTACCAAATTAAACCTAACTATGACTACTAACTAAAAAGTGAACTATATACAAAAAAGTGGTGCATTGTCCAATCGCAACCAAAAAAAAATCAAAAAAACAAAGGAAACCTAACCCTAACTATACAACTATATACAAAGGCAGCGGGCTATTCGGACGGCTCACTGGTTGTTGTCATGGGCCAGGGCATCATCGAACTCCTGGTCAATGGCGTGGAGGCGGGCATGTTCCCTGGCCCCGAGGTCCTGCAGGGATAACGCAGTGTCAAGCTCAAACTCCCTGCGAAGACCCTCGAGGCACTCAGCCCGCCTCAGCGCCCTCCGCATGGAGTCCTCCGCCCTGACCATCGTGAGCCGTTCCTCCTCTGCCCGCTGCCGCTCCGCACCTATCCGCTGGCACAACCTCTCCCACACGGAAGCCACTCCCATTCCAGGGTTCTCCTGCCCTCCGGCCGATGCCTGCACCCCTGATGTTGATGGCCCCGAGCCATGATGCCTCCCACGTTGAGCCTGCTGCTGCCTCCGACGCAACTGCCTGTGCCAGCACGACGGCATCCAGGCTGATGGAAACCACCGACGCCGTCGTGCACGTGCCCTGCCCGATGATGCCGTCACATCCTCCATCTGCTGGGGTCCAGTTGCTCTGGTGTCCACCCCTGCTGGATCTCTGACTCCCGACTGTGGCAGGGATGGGATCCCCACCGAGCTGGCTGCATTGGTCGGGGCAGGTCCACAGGGGGCCCTGGTGGCATCTGGGCTGGAAGACGGCAAGGAGAACGACTGGTGGATAGCCTGCACAGAGGAGGAGAGGGCCGCCACATTGGCCAACACATGCAGGAAACCCCCGAACATGGCCGATCCCAATTGGGCCACGTCGGCACGGTGCACTTCGTGATAACGTGCGTGCTCCTCCCGGGAAGCACGCACGGCATCACGAATCACAGCCGTGCGCATCGCGACCCCAATCAGGACCTTCTCCGCACGGCCAGGGGTTCCCACGTCCGCAGGTGGAGGGGAGTCAGGTGACATGGACATCCCCTCTACCTGCGGACAGGCCTGGGACGGGGCATCCCTGCTGGTGCATGGTGGTGCACTCACAGGGTCAGGGACAGCGACATGCACAGGCCCCTCCACGGTGACCTGTGCTGCCTCCTGCCCCTGGCCCTGGACTGCACCACTTGCACCAGCAGGGATGCCCCCACCAGGCCCCATGTGTGCCCCAGTGGCGGCCTCCTCCTCCTCTGTGCAAACCACCAACCTGGATGGCTCCTCACCGTCTCCCACCGTAGCAGGCCCCTGTGGGGGCTCACCCACCCCTTCCGCTGCAGCCGTGGGGGCATCCCCGCCACCTTGCTCCACAGCGCCGTCCCCGCCCTCTTCTTCACTAGCCGCTGCGTAGAGGGAGACAAAGAACACAAGCATCAGGGCACTGTACAATGGTCCCCTAGACAGGAAGCAATAGCAGATGAGCACCAGTGTCAAAGTACACTTCCATCATGTCCCTCCACAACACATGGGTCAGTCCAGGCAAAACACACACAGTAACAGGCATGGTGCATGCCATGGACATTTCCATGCATGTCCAATGGACTCTTGAAACATTCAATGATATGTAACTCACATGCATCATGGCTCATGCCCATCACATGCACACACTTCACCTCAGTCACATCCATCTGGCCCCAAACACACCAAACACAGCGGATACAAGGGTAATTTGGCTGCTTTACTGAATCTCTGCATTGTCACACACATGTGTCATGCATCCATGGCATGCACAAGTCACAGACACGCAGGTCAGGCACACAGACATGGCTACCATATATGTACCTGGCATCAGCACCCATCCCTCACCCCCACCCATGTCCTGGTACAGAGACTGGCATGCTCTCATGTTCAAAATCTGAATAGGGCTCCCCATGCGGCATTTCAACACATGCAACAACCATGTGCATCACACATCACTGGTCGCACATGCATTACCATGATGTCCCTGCACACATACATGCATACATGGCCTATGGCACACATACAGGCAAGTATCATAGAACCAGCACACCGCAACATGCCCTGTCTCACACAGTAATGCATGGACACTTACTGCTCAACTCCAGACGGGCCTCCCTCTCAAGGATCTGGGCATGGAGCGCTGGGCGTACGCGTTCCAGGACCCTCATCTGGATGGAACTTATGCGGCCCCGGCCCCCCTCCACGAGGCGCTGGGCCTTCACAAGGGTCCTGGACCTCAAGTCCTCCCAGCGCTTCTTGATCTTCAGGACGTCGCGGGTTGCCACCCCCTCCGCGTTGATGGCAACCACACAGTCGGCCCAGATCCTCTGCCGTCCTTCCTTGCTGGCGCGGGACGATCCAAAGAGGGCATCATACTGCCCCAGGACATGCTCCACCAGGACACCAACTTCGGTGACAGTGAAGCTGGTGCCCCTCTGCCCCTCTGGCCTGGGGTTGCCACTGGTGCCAGATGTGGAAGTGCCCGACATGGCAACCCCAGAGGCAGGTGTGGGTGGGCAACTGGGTCCTGGGGCTGGGCTGTGGAGCGATGTAATCCCAGTCGGGAGTCTTCAGTTCCAGCAGGGGTGGACACAGCAACTGGACCCCTGCAGATGGCTGATGTGCAGGCACCAAATGGCAGGGCACGGTGGCAGCAGGCAGGCAGGCAGGCAGCAGCAGATGGCACGTGGGAGGCTGCTCGGGGCACTGGGGGGGCAGTAACTCGGCCTTCTGGGCAGGAGCGTGGGCTTCCGTGTGTTTTCGCGTGGCCAGCTTGATACGGAGTGATTTGGCACGTGAAAATCCTGCACGTCAGCGTGAAATCCGAGGAAAGGCCCTTAGCGCGTAAGCGCGTCAGCACGCATACGCGATTCTATTGGACCAGAGTCCCTCAGCGCGTAAGCGCGTCTGTGACGTGACCCGCACGGGTGTTCCCCACTCAGCACGTGATGACGGGGCACACGTGGAGATACTGCACGTCAGAGTGTCATCGCGTGTAATTGGACAAAAGTGCGCGTACACGCGATTGGCCTATGTACGTGTATTTAATGGGTGCGCGGCCACTTACACACGCAAGTACGTCAGCGAACCTGTATCCCGTGGTGCGTGTGAATTTCCACACGCTATTGGACTGGGAACTGGATTCCAGGGGTGCGCGGGTCACACGCTGTATCCCGTGGTGCGTGTGAATTTCCACACGCTATTGGACTGGGAACTGGATTCCAGGGGTCCGCGGGTCACACGCTGTATCCCGTGGTGCGTGTGAATTTCCACACGCTATTGGACTGGGAACTGGATTCCAGGGGTGCGCGGGTCACACGCTGTATCCCGTGGTGCGTGTGAATTTCCACACGCTATTGGACTGGGAACTGGATTCCAGGGGTGCGCGGGTCACACGCTGTATCCCGTGGTGCGTGTGAATTTCCACACGCTATTGGACTGGGAACTGGATTCCAGGGGTGCGCGGGTCACACGCTCGCCTAGAACACGCGCAAAGCATAAAATTGCGGACTTTAACAATAACAAGCTCAGAAGCCAGGATGAACATACCGTTCCTAGCAGCAGTGGCAGTGGGCTACCAAAGGAGGAGGAGGAGGATAGTCAGGGCCAGAATATTCACACCCAGAACCAGCCTTTTCGGGATGCCTGATGACCAGGTGTATGGGAGGTACAGGTTTCCACCACACATCATACTGGACCTGGTGAGTGAGTGGGAGGATGACCTCACATCACCCACCCTGTGCTCCCAAGCACTCAGCCCCCTGGAGAAGGTCCTCAATGTACTGCACTTCTTAGCCACTGGATCATTTCAGCGGACAAGTGCCATAGTGGGTGGGGTGTCACAGGCCACTCAGTCACGCTGCCTACACCAGGTCTTGAACATCATGACTGCACGCCCATCAGTCCGCAGGCACATATACCTGCCCAGAACACCTGCAGAAAGGCATGCTGCCGCCCTGGATTTTTACGCAGTGGCACGATTCCCCAAAGTGCTAGGTGCCATCGACTGCACCCATGTGGCTCTACGTCCCCCCAGGGCATCTGAGCACATCTATAGGAACCGCAAGCACTGGCATTCCATCAACGTGCAGGTAGCATGTAATGCCAGGGGAATCATCACCTCAGTATATGCCAACTATCCCGGCTCCACCCACGACAGCTTCATTTACCGAATGTCCACCCTAAGCCGGGACCTAGAAGCTGGGCGGCATGGCGATACATGGCTGCTTGGTGAGTATGTATGCCACTGCACATGCATGCATGTTGGATACTGAGCAAGGTCACAACCTCACCAATGATACCAATCCCCACCTCCACAGGGGACAGTGCCTACCCTCTCAGCCCCCACATGATGACGCCAATTCGGAACCCCACCACGCCACCCCAGGTAAGATATAACACAGCCCACATTACAACCAGGGGCATAGTGGAGCGCACATTCGGAGTGCTAAAGTCACGCTTTCGCTCCCTTGACCGTTCTGGCGGGCAGCTGTTATACGCTCCCCCAGTAGTGTGCAGGATCATAGTGGCAGCATGTGTCCTGCACAACGTTGCAACACGCCGGGGCCTGGCCGTGGACATGGTGGTGGCCCCACATCCCCAACCACATGCACAGCCGCTGCGCATGGGAGGGGAAAGGGCACGGGGGGAGGCAGCCCGTACACAGCTAGTGGCTAATTACTTCACATAGAAATCACACCCCTGTGGAGTGCACACTGCCCTGGCACATTCCATCTGACAATCAATGATGACTCAACCTGACACTGATCCTGAATGTCTGGAGAATGAACCGGGAATACCATGTCAGCCTGAGATTGTTCACCTGGAAGTGTCACAATGTGTGCATCCCTACCCACACAGACACCACCAATGCAGTTTTGTGAAGTTACACATTGAAGCAGCTAAAATGAATACCCACTTGCAAAATGCAACAAGAGGACAGTGCCATGTCAGCCAACCCAACCCCAGCACTGCCACACGACACACTGTGCCATGTCATGCTAATTGCAGGTAAACAAAGTAATCCCCACAACATGACATCAGTCTCACTATGTACAGTGGCACTATTAGAAACCTGCAACACCTGAAATGCTCACAGCAATGCCGGACCAACAACATACTTGAGCACGTAGTACCATTAACATGACATCACAAATGTTACATATTAGTAGTCTCACCACCTGGAAATGCCTGCACTCCCACCACTACCAACTGTGCAGTGTTGTCGCCATGTAGAGTTGTAGGTGCACTGCTGCCAACATGGTCCCCATCTCCAGACTAGAGGTCCTTGTGTGGACATGAGGAAGGGACCTGCAAATTGGGAGGTAGACACAGAAGAAGAGTTAGTACAGCAGTGGGGGGTATTTTGGAATATCAACCATCAATGTCCTGCGCTAGATAAGCAGAGGTGGCAGCTGAACAGTGGAGTGACGAAGTGATAAACCCCCTACTCCGGTAAGTATGAAGTAAGTATATAGGGCTCAGGAGGAACCCTGCTCCACTTTAGATCAATCTAAAGTGGAGCAGGGTTCCTCCTGAGCCCTATATACTTACTTCACAGAAGAAGAGTTACACATCAATGCAACATGCAGTGTACAACACAACAGCAATATGCACTATGAATGTATACACAGTATTGACTACAGACTGGCCACACAGCTCATGGGAGTCCAACGTCACTGTGTAATTCACTGTCACTTGGGCACACCCTTTGCAAGCCCATGGAAACGGGAAGCAGGAGGGGTGTGTGTGACTCAAACCCAAGCATCTGAACCAAATACATTACAAGCCTGCATGTGCCCAGCCACAATGCAGCGTATGCCCACAGGAACCACGGAAGCCAACAGATCGAAGCCACCAGATCGTCCCAAAAAAATTGGGAATAAAAGAAATAAAAATAAAAATAAAAATAAGAAACGATCAAAAATGGCCATTGATGGGCCCGGGGGGGTTGGGGAGGCCACCCAGGAGGTCCGAGGACAGGATGCACACCAGAACCCACCTGCGTGGATCCTGGGAAGATAAAACACCTCCATGGGCTCATGGCCCACACGGCTACCCTGTTGTGGGAGTATCACTGCTGTCGCTATTATCACCCTGTGCAGCTGCATCCGGAGGTGGTTGCACTATGGGAGGCAGCCCACGCAAGGCCCTAGTCTGCTCCTCCATGGCTGCAAGCATGCGGGTGTGGTAGGTCTGGTTCTGAAGGATGAGTGTGCGGAGGTCCCCATGCAACAACTCACGGGATGCCCGGACCTCCGCCCTCGTTGCCTGCATCTCAGCTGAGAGCGTACGGGTGAGACGCTCCAGCTGGTGTTCTGTCCTTTGGTGTGTTGAAGCCTCAAGCTCAACAAGAGTCGTCCTCAGGTGAAGGAGCTCCTGCCTCAGGGCTTCCCTGTGGCCCTGGGACTCAATGGAGATGGCCTCCTGCAGAGTCGCCAGTGCCGCCCGCCTGTCCCTGTTGGACCCCAACATGTCCTCCCTGTGTGACTGGCAGATGGAGTCGGTTGC
The DNA here is from genome assembly GCF_040938575.1 of Ambystoma mexicanum. Taxonomy (NCBI): domain Eukaryota; kingdom Metazoa; phylum Chordata; class Amphibia; order Caudata; family Ambystomatidae; genus Ambystoma; species Ambystoma mexicanum. Next base: position 745,333,480 of record NC_090938.1, read on the forward strand.
CTGCTCTAGTCGCTCCATCAGCCTTTCTGGGGGGACAATGGAAGTGGCCACCCTTTCCATGGCCTGAGCCATCATCTCGGATGATGCAGCCTGTTGGGTAGCCATACCGTAAATGGATTGCTCCCATGCGGTATTGCCGGGTGGCGTACGGCCACCACGTCGGCGGGCACCACACCTGTCTGGGGCAAGGCGAACTGCGCCTTGCTGTGCCGGCACTGCCTGAGGCTGCAGGACTGCATTCCCCCTCTGATCTGCTGGCCCAGGAACAGGATCAGATGTCGCGGAGTGTGACCCTGCATCCGTAACCACCGAAGGCGTAGCTGCCAACACTGACATCCCCATGGAGGGTACTGACCCTGGTGCAGGTGGGTGAGACAGAACAGAATCCCTCCCTGGAACACTCACCTGCGACGGCACGTAGGTCTCATCCGAATCAACACCTGAGTACAGCTCGGGGGAGGTGCAGCCAGAGACACCCCTTGAGAGCACGACCTGCAGCACTTGTGGGTTCTCCCCCACCACCACACCACGTCCCTCACTGGTGGTTGGTCGGCCCTGGGACACCTCCTGGGTCTGCACCATCTCCACAACCCCAGCAGTATCAGGTGCGTCTTCCCCTGCAAAGACATGAAAACAAAGAAATGGAAACAGGCATTAGCACCATGGCACACATTGAGGGCTGAGAAGCAAGAGAACCAGTACTTGATTGACACATGTCCCACATGACTAAAACCCTCCCATGCATGCACCCTCACTGCGTATGAAGTGCAGGCAAATGGCACACACTGATGACACCAAGATGGAAGATGCACACATTTTCTGCATGCTGCCTGGCAGTGGCATCACACATTGGCCTGTGATTGGCAGGTGAAACACACATGCCATCACACAGATGGCATGTACCATTGCTATTGAGTGAAGATGGAGAGGAGGGCAGCACCTATTCATTCAGTCCAGTTCCCGCATGTAATTGCTTTTCTAATTCTAACAGGTCTGATTTTTCACCTGGAGCTGCCAGTCTGAAATGGTCAAATTGCACAGGGACATGTGTGTACAAATGATATCCAGGTAACAAAGTCACTCCACTTTACCATACCCATGTCAGACATGTGACTAGTGGACAGCGACATGCCTAGTGAAAGTGGTGGAATGCAAACAAACTGACTGAATGAACAGTGAAAAAGAAGCAAATATGTTGTGTCAAGGTGACACTTCAAGGGCAACTGGCGTGCAGTTGTGCTAGATGTCTACTGTTGGCAGAAGGGATACTGCTATGGCCAAATGCAGCTGCGCAGGAAGGATTGCATGAAGCACATGGCTGACCCATACGACTCAGGCGCACACACTCTCACCTGGCACCCGAACAGAAGCCCTCACACACACACCATGCACATGGATGACACACACATGCATGTGCACTCACCGGACAATGCCTCGTAATCAGCCAGATCTCCCACGCCTTGGATCTGTTCCTCCGTGACGTAGGTCCCAGCGACTGACTCATGTGGAGTGAGTTCCATGTCTACTACTGGAGACCCACCTCCAGTCACTAGAGTTGCGGCATGACTTGAGGCCAGCTTACTCTTTGCCCTGCGCTTTAGGTCATTCCAGCGCTTATAGCAATCATTGGCTGTGCGCCTCACGATTCCAAGGGCACTTACGATGTCCGCAACGGTCTGCCAGTGTGCCTGGCGTTGTGCAGGTGTGGTCTTGGATCCTGCAACAATGACCATCTCGTTGTCATGTCCGGACACATACTCGACAAGTGCATTCAGTTCGTCATCCGTGAAGCTGGGCTTCCTGGACGGGCCGGACTGTGTAGCCGTGTCTGGGGCATCAGCCTGTGCCGGACGAGCACTCTTCCTCTTCCGCTTGGAAGGTGGTGGTGATCCTGAGTGTCCTGCGCCGCTCTGGACACTAGGGGCAGGAGCCCTGGTGGACTCTGTATCAGGAGTGTGGGATTGCACACTCAGCATGGGAGTTGGTGCAGGCATTGGCTCTAGTGTGATGGTGTCAGGGGGAATGTCAGCAGCATGGACTAGGACCGACACTGTCCTGGCTGGGTGTGTGAGGGCTGGGGTGGATGGAGCCGCAGCTGCCCCTGCAGCCTCTCCGCCCTGCCTCCTTGGTGCAGCAGATGACCTTGCTGCCCCAGATCCACGTGGCATGATGGCATCAACGTGCACCAGCGCACGTGTCGTAGCCCTGCTGACCTGGAAGTCAGCCATGGAGTCAGCCAGGTCTGGTGCCACAATGGGCTGGTCCAACAAGGGCTGAGCATGGATGGTGTCAGCCACATCAGCCTCAATGGGAGGGGGGGGAAGGGGGGGGGGATTGTGGGTGCCCGTGACTGGTCCTCCACACATGGGGGGACAGGCTCACCCTGCAAGTTACGACCACGTCCCCTACCGGATCCACCACGGCCACCACTTGTGGCTCTTCCACCTTTGCCACCCTTACGGAATCCTCGCCTCCCAGCCATGGCACTGATGTTAATGTGCGTATGGGAGTGGATGTAGACTATTGTCCTGGGCAATTGGGGGTCAAAGGGGTTGGGTACCAGATGGTAATTGTACCCTAGTGCTCTAGCAAGGCTGAATGTAACCCCTGGGGAAAGATGACGGGTCACGCAACGCACAGGAGGCCCAAAAAAGGGAGATGACGTGCACGCAACCCCTCCTAGACCACGTGTGCAGAAAGAAAAACCTGCACTACGCTGTGGCACCCAGTAACACAAGAATGAACGTATGCGTGTCACACGCAGCCTAGAATGACCTCTGAAGGGGTAGGCTACACACGGGGCAAGCACAGATGTTAGATACGTGCGTGACTCACCGTCTGCCTGGTAAACGAGCGTGTAAAAGGAGCACGTTTGGTTGGCAACACCCCCGCCAAAAGAAGATTTGTCCGCTGTCTGAGGAGACAGGACAACAGTAGAAGGGAACACTGTTTGAGGGAACAGGCCCAGGTAAACCAGTAAAAGAGAAAAAGCTGTCAGAGGTAACAGGGAATACGAACTTGAAACGCCGTGAAGTAAATCGCGTGTGAAACGACAAGAAGTACTGAATTCACCCACTCGCTCTCCACGAAAATCACGTACAAGGAAAACGTGTTCTACACGTACCTTTTATACAGGCCCACACGACCAGCGTCACTTACGCGGCGTGTACGCGCTAGGGCCATTTCCACCTATTCCATGCTTTGTCACTTCTGCGTGTAGGGCCATTTCCACCAATCACACGCTTTGTCACTTCTGCGTGTAGGGCCATTTCCACCAATCACACGCTTTGTCACTTCTGCGTGTAGGGCCATTTCCACCAATCACACGCAATTCCACTCTGACGTGCAGTCTTTCCACGTGTGCTCTGTCATCACGTGCTGTGTGGGAAACACCTGTGCGGGTCACGTCACAGACGCGCTTACGCGCTGAGGGCCTTTCCTCAGTTTTCACGCTGACGTGCAGGATTTTCACGTGCAAAATCACTCCCTACCAAGCTGGCCACGCGTACGCACACGGAATACCACGCTCCTGCCCGGAAGGCCGAACTACTGCCCCCCAGAGCCCGAGCACTCCCACCTGCTGCTGCCTGACTGCCTGCTGCCCCTGCACTGCTGGGGGGTGGGGGTGGTGGGTGACATGAGTGGGGGCCTGGTGGAGGGTGACCCTGCACTGCTGGGGTGGTGGGGGTGGTGGGTGACATGAGTGGGGGCCTGGTGGAGGGTGACCCTGCACTGCTGGGGGGTGGGGGTGTTGGGTGACATGGGTGGGGGCCTGGTGGAGGCTGCCCCTGGTGGCTGGGGGGTGGGGGTGGTGGGTGACATGAGTGGGGGCCTGGTGGAGGGTGACCCTGCACTGCTGGGGTGTGGGGGTGGTGGGTGACATGAGTGGGGGCCTGGTGGAGGGTGACCCTGCACTGCTGGGGTGTGGGGGTGGTGGGTGACATGAGTGGGGGCCTGGTGGAGGGTGACCCTGCACTGCTGGGGGGTGGGGGTGGTGGGTGACATGAGTGGGGGCCTGGTGGAGGGTGACCCTGCACTGCTGGGGGGTGGGGGTGGTGGGAGACATGAGTGGGGGCCTGGTGGGGGCTGCCCCTGGTGACTGGGGGGGTGGGGGTGATAGGGGACATGAGTGGGGGCCTGGTGGGGGCTGCCCCTGCACTGCTGCGGGGTGGGCGGGTGGGAGACATGGGTGGGGGCCTGGTGGAGGCTGCCCCTGGTGGCTGGGGGGTGGGGGTGGTGGGAGGCATGAGTGGGGGCCTGGTGGAGGCTGCCCCTGGTGGCTGGGGGGTGGGGGTGGTGGGTGACATGAGTGGGGGCCTGGTGGAGGGTGACCCTGCACTGCTGGGGTTTGGGGGTGGTGGGAGACATGAGTGGGGGCCTGGTGGGGGCTGCCCCTGGTGACTGGGGGGGTGGGGGTGATAGGGGACATGAGTGGGGGCCTGGTGGGGGCTGCCCCTGCACTGCTGCGGGGTGGGGGGGTGGGAGACATGGGTGGGGGCCTGGTGGAGGCTGCCCCTGGTGGCTGGGGGGTGGGGGTGGTGGGAGACATGAGTGGGGGCCTGGTGGAGGCTGCCCCTGGTGGCTGGGGGGTGGGGGTGGTGGGTGACATGAGTGGGGGCCTGGTGGAGGCTGCCCCTGGTGGCTGGGGGGTGGGGGTGGTGGGTGACATGAGTGGGGGCCTGGTGGAGGGTGACCCTGCACTGCTGGGGTGTGGGGGTGGTGGGAGACATGAGTGGGGGCCTGGTGGGGGCTGCCCCTGGTGACTGGGGGGGTGGGGGTGATAGGGGACATGAGTGGGGGCCTGGTGGGGGCTGCCCCTGCACTGCTGCGGGGTGGGGGTGGTGGGAGACATGGGTGGGGGCCTGGTGGAGGCTGCCCCTGGTGGCTGGGGGGTGGGGGTGGTGGGAGACATGAGTGGGGGCCTGGTGGAGGCTGCCCCTGGTGGCTGGGGGGTGGGGGTGGTGGGTGACATGAGTGGGGGCCTGGTGGAGGGTGACCCTGCACTGCTGGGGTTTGGGGGTGGTGGGAGACATGAGTGGGGGCCTGGTGGGGGCTGCCCCTGGTGACTGGGGGGTGGGGGTGATAGGGGACATGAGTGGGGGCCTGGTGGGGGCTGCCCCTGCACTGCTGCGGGTGGGGGTGGTGGGAGACATGGGTGGGGGCCTGGTGGAGGCTGCCCCTGGTGGCTGGGGGGTGGGGGTGGTGGGAGACATGAGTGGGGGCCTGGTGGAGGCTGCCCCTGGTGGCTGGGGGGTGGGGGTGGTGGGAGACATGGGTGGGGGCCTGGTGGAGGCTGCCCCTGGTGACTGGGGGGGTGGGGGTGATAGGGGACATGAGTGGGGGCCTGGTGGGGGCTGCCCCTGGTGGCTGGGGGGTGGGGGTGGTGGGTGACATGAGTGGGGGCCTGGTGGAGGGTGACCCTGCACTGCTGGGGTTTGGGGGTGGTGGGAGACATGAGTGGGGGCCTGGTGGGGGCTGCCCCTGGTGACTGGGGGGGTGGGGGTGATAGGGGACATGAGTGGGGGCCTGGTGGAGGCTGCCCCTGGTGGCTGGGGGGTGGGGGTGGTGGGTGACATGAGTGGGGGCCTGGTGGAGGGTGACCCTGCACTGCTGGGGTTTGGGGGTGGTGGGAGACATGAGTGGGGGCCTGGTGGGGGCTGCCCCTGGTGACTGGGGGGGTGGGGGTGATAGGGGACATGAGTGGGGGCCTGGTGGGGGCTGCCCCTGCACTGCTGCGGGGTGGGGGTGGTGGGAGACATGGGTGGGGGCCTGGTGGAGGCTGCCCCTGGTGGCTGGGGGGTGGGGGTGGTGGGAGACGTGAGTGGGGGCCTGGTGGAGGCTGCCCCTGGTGGCTGGGGGGTGGGGGTGCAGGGGGACATGAGCAGGTGTGCAGGGTAGTCCCCTGTTTTGTGGGCTGCCTGCAGGGGCTGTGGAGGGTGTACAGGGAACACCTGTGAGGACCCACCCAGCCTAATCGCGTGTGTAACTTCCCACGCACCCCTGTAATACACGTACCCAGCCAAATCGCGTGTGATAATTCCCGCGCACCCCTGTAATACACGTACCCAGCCAAATCGCGTGTGATAATTCCCGCGCACCCCTGTAATATACGTACCCAGCCAAATCGCGTGTGATAATTCCCGCGCACCCCTGTAATACACGTAGCCAGCCAAATCGCGTGTAAAACTTCCCGTGTACCCCTGTAATACACCTACCCAGCCAAATCGCGTGTGATAATTCCCGCGCACCCCTGTAATACACGTACCCAGCCAAATCGCGTGTGATAATTCCCGCGCACCCCTGTAATACACGTACCTGGCCAAATCGCGTGTGATAATTCCAGCGCACCCCTGTAATACATTTACCCAGCCAAATCGCGTGTAAAACTTCCCGTGAACCCCTGTAATACACCTACCCAGCCAAATCGCGTGTGATAATTCCCGCGTACCCCTGTAATACACGTGCCCTGGCTAATCGCGTGTAAAACTTCACGCGTACCCCTCTAATACACGTACCCTGGCCAATCGCGTGTTAAACTTCCCGCGTACCCCTGTAATACACGTACCCTGGCTAATCGCGTGTAAAACTTCCCGCGTACCCCTGATATGAACGTTACCCGCTTTGCGTTCCTTGTTTGGCAGCCCTGTAAACTGGTCCAGGGTTAGCGCAGCCCTTTGCGATGATTTAGCGATTTTGATGGCTTTTCCTTGCGCGAGGGCGTTCTTGGGGGCGTTACTGGCGCTGCTGCAGGGTCGCTGCGATACTCTGCGCCACGGCTGGTTTGGGAGCCTAAAATCCATGAATACGCTGTGCGCGGAAATCGGTTTTAGCGCACGTGCCTGGCGCAGTCAATCGCACGCGGACACTCTGCGCCAGCCGCTTGCGACACTTTTCTGCGAAATTCTATGAATTACCCTGTAAAACGGGTGCAAATCACTTTTGATCTTTACTTTACCACTACGTGTCTGGAAAAGTGTAAATCACCTCCACAATTAATGATTGTGGGAGTCATCCGCAATGGATTCCTTTTGACTCGTGTAAAAGTCGGCAGATCTCATTGGAATCCATTGGATTTCAGCCAACTTAAAAATACATACTGCTGGAATGCCAATAGAATTTGGCAGGGGGGGCCTTGTTAAGTTTGATCTGCTCTCCAACTTCGCTTGTCAAATCATCCAAAATCCTGTAGCTCATACAAAGTGGAGCTAAATGTATTTAGCGTCACTTCGTCCACTCTGCTTGTCCTGGAAAAGAATCCCTTATCACTGTAGTTTTATTTTCCTCATCCTGAATGGATGCCTACAAGCTCCAGCATAGCAATGAATGAGAATTTACAAAAAATCTCTTACAGACACAAGTGAAATGAAATGCATGTCAAGGTTATTGTTTCACACAGCTTGTTCTGTACCCCCTTAATTACTAATCACCTAACAATCACACTTAAACAGCTTCTTAAAACCCTATATATTTTTTTAAGTGCCACAGCAATGATCACTGTCTTTTTACCTTTTCTCATCTCTAATTTATTTATTTATTGAATTTATTCCTAAAGCACAATGACAGTGGCCCGGGGGCATAAGAGCGCTGACATGACATGCAATAAAAAACATAAACCTCAGCGAAGCCTAAGGAGAAACCCGAGAGAAACTAGTGGAGGTCAAGGATCCATTTACTCAAAAGGCAAGGTTTTCAGGACATGTTTGAACCTGGGAAGACTGGCACACAGCCTCAAATCAGGCAGGAGAGTAGTGCACAAGTGAGGAATTGCGGCTGGGAAGCATCCATTTTGCACCTGTACTAGTTTGGCCTTTGGGGTGAAAAGCAACCCTGTGTTATTGGATCTTAGATTACGACTGTTAGAGAGCCACTTCAACTGTGCTGCCATATAAAAAGGGCTTATTCCATACATGCAAGCCCCTGAAATGCAAAAGGTACGAAACTTGATTCTCTTTGTAATAGGAAGTCAATGTAATGCTCTGCTTGCTGTTGAGACATGATCTGTTTATAACGACCCTAACTGCATTGTTCTGGACAGCTTGCTGACGATTGAGCTCTCCTTTGCCTACCCCAAGTAGACTGCTGCCACAGAGGTCCGGGCGGCTCCCAATGATCGCCCTGGCTAGGGTGGCACAACTGCAGGCCTCAAGGAATGGTCTGAGTTGTGCCAAAAGTATAATGTAATATAATGTTGAGTTTGACACTAGGCCGCTGATATGGGACCTCAATTGTAACTCCCAAGGTTTTTATTGTTTTTTCAAAGTGGGGAGCAGACAGTCTGCGATTTGAAAGAATGAATAGGACTGATCAGGCTGGCGCCACTTGGGGCTGGTGCTCAGGATAGTAATCTCAGTTTTTAAGTTATTCAGGGATAGGCCATTATACATCATCCAGAGCTGGATTTGGTTGTATGTGGCATTAATGACCTCAGTGTCTCTGGAGTGGTCACCTGATAAAGTGAAAAGACACTGAGTATCAACAGCATATTTGGCATAGCACCTCCTAATGTAAATAATCTGCCTCTGAGACTTGTTAAAAGATACAACCTCAATGGTAGGACCTGTTCAGCCCTGATGTTTGCATGTGAGGGGTGATGGTAGAGCAAGGGAGGGGCATTGGCATGTGTCCCTTGTCTAAATGTTAAATCCACCTCTGATTGTACTCTTTAGAAAATATTGAAATACTGATTTTTATTTATAAAAGATGTACACCTTATATACTTTGCCCTGGAACATTATAGAAAACGCTCTTCTTTTTTGTTTATTTTGTGGGTGTTCATGTTTAATTTCTGGCACTGCCTAAACACCCAGCACCCATGATTTACATCATACTTTGCAAACTCTGTAAAGTTACTCAACAGATTAAGGTTATGAAGTCAGTACTTATCAGTTTGAATCATGAAACATTCTGGCAGAGTAGACTAGGCTTCAAAACAAAGATACATTCTATTTAGGTCAGAGCCCCACTGGTAAGTATGCATGAGAAGATCTGAAACTTGTCTAAACTTGCCAACCTAGCCTAATAATTTTCAGGTAGGGCCTTGTTGGACCAGCTCAGTGCAGCTTGATTCCCAAGGCATAGCCAGCAAGACACCCACATCTGGGCACATACACATTAACTTAGGGAGACAAACAGAAGCCAACATGCATCAGCAAAGCCAACGGCTTGGGCTTTTGATTAGGCATGGATAGGCATTTGCCAAACACTTCCATAAGGACACCACATAAGGGTACCACCTGGTCATAAGATGGGAACAGCTGGAAAATGGTGGCAGTAACTGGGCATATGATGGCATTGACTGGCAAATGTCTAATACCTATGAGCAAGCCAAAACGGATGGAATGTGATTGCTTGCTTATGACATGACTTCAGTGCAATCGCAGAAGCATTGACAAATATATTGCTTATAAAATCAACTGGCTGAAGACACACATAAAGAGAATTTTATTACACCAGGAGCTTATTTACACAGGTAATTAAGTAGTTAAACACTCAAAACAATGCTTAGATATAACACTGGCAGGCCCTATACAGCAACATGTTTGGTGTTACTTTGTTATAGAGCTTGCTCATAGAGTTCTAGAAACGTTAGGTTTTTCTGGTGAGTTATTAACACAGCTATGGCTAGTCATTAGGTGGGTAAATGAACAGACACACCCATAGGATGTGTGTTTCTTCTCACATTTTATCGCCATCCTAGCTGTGTTTCACTGCATGCGTTCTGGTTGTACCTAATAGGTAAAAAGTCTATGAATCAATTAAAACCACTGTCATTGCTCTGGACAGCCTTGCATACTATTGTTTGCATATCAGCCTTGGCCCTGTCACTAATATCAGAAGCCTGTCCCAACCTTCTAGTCCACAGGGCCTAAAAATCCATGTGGTTACTTGTGTTCCAGTGAAGATGGAAATTGAGACCGAACTGCACCTTTTGGTGGCAGCACCAAAAGTCATTTGCTAATGGCTTGTCCCCTTCTCTAATGGTACAGACATACTGCAAAATTAAGTCATGGAATGGTGCGCAGAGCAACGGTAGTGGTAATGTTTCGTTCAAAGCCCTGCATGTATCACTTTTTGATTTTACTACACTCTCCCCTCCAGAATTACATTTTTGTTACAACCAACCTTATCTTTTCACTTATACTCAAGTAGTTCATGCAGCAGAATATATACTTTGAATGTAATTTGTAAGAACCCCAAGTCAGGTGACGTACCTTGCGCAGAAATCTGTGTTCAAGCATCTTACCTGTCATTTATATAACTTGATACAGTTAACCATTTTATTAAGCATGATGTGAAAAACCATTATATTCTCACAAAAAATAAACACAATTTAAACTACAGAAACCAACATTGTGATTGTAGGTTTGAGAAAATAGTTGTAGGCAGCCTGCTTGAATATGTGTGCTACCTCACTTAGAGGTGTGCATGGCTCTCCATCTCTCTGGTTATTTGTACATGGCTGTGGGGCATACATCATTGTCTAGGGCAATAAAACAAATCCTGCAGTTCAGCCTCTCAGAAGGTCTTTGAGGTTGCTGATTAATGTTTAGAGTGCCGTCCATCCCCCCACTGCCTTGGTTACTAGTGGTGTATAACACCACTGACATGGCCTCCTTTCCAGGGGGGGCCAGGGGCTGGATCTGGGGGGGCCTGGCCCCCCTGCCCCACTGCTGGAGTGAAATACAGCTGCAAGATAAGCAATAATAAGTAACGGAATGGTCCGGTGAAAGGAAGTAGCCCATTGAAAGGTGCATTGTTTGAAGCTAAATGGCAAACAATCAGCAAGAGTGAAAGTAAATAGTGAACTTTGAATTGAAGTGGTCCTGCGGTGGTCTATAAAGAAAGACTCGCACATTCGAAAGACTTCGACATCCGAAATTGGTCTGAGCCCGATATATATTAAGCTTGGGGAAGGGAGCCCCCTTGCATCTTTGTGTGAACTGTATCATAAGAGGTCTGAGGCCGGCAGATGGGGACCTTTGTGAATGTTCTGGTTGAAATAATATTTTGAAAGCCAGAGAAAGGAGCTTTAAACGCTTAAGGCCAGGCGGGCCTCGATCCACGGTTGTGAACTGTGTACTGTGTTGGAAGCTGAGCCAGAGTGTTTAATCCTGCCTACTAGGAGCGCCTTACCTCGTGAGGCCTAACGTGGGGAGGAGAGCCTGTTCAGCAACATTATCATTTGAACACTGACTTTTCCTGTTCCATGCATTTTCTCCTTTTTACACTTTTTGTACAAGAAATAAGGCACGCATTAGGTTTTTATTAGTATAGGTCATTTTGATTTAACAGACTCCACTAGGACTGTTTTATCGTTTCATAGTCAAGACTACTCCCATCTTAGTTATAGGGCAGAATAGGAATGTCTCCAACCCCTACATTATCAATAAAGGTTTCACAAATTGTATCCATTGTGTCAGTGTCAATACTTGTGATACCATGCATTCCCTACACTCCCCACCCAGAGACACCCATCTAATCAATGGGCCGCTGGGATAAGCTCGCTTCCTCCTCCACTCCTCCCCTTAAACAGACTTCACTTTGCGCTTGACCCCCTTTCCTCATAAATCACAGTGTTCAATGTCCTTCAATCTGAATGAATCCATGTCCAGGCCTGTACTCAGAAACCATCACAAAAGTCACGTCACTGAGACGCATTCACAGCCATCGAAACTTCCTTCCGCAGGAACCCGTTTTTGTGGAGGCAAGGCCCTGGCCCAATCATGCTTCTTTTCTCTCTACTCTCCTGGAGGATGATTCCCCTCTTCATGGACCTCCTCTGAAGGATGGTGGAGGACCTGTGTCGCTTACATTCCCGATGTGACCCTATAATCCGCCTCTGTGACTTAAAAAATCAAGGCAAATGGCGAGCCTTCTATATGTGATGCCCCTTTCATTCAGCCAAGCCATAAGCGGGCGACACTCCCTCTGTCTGGCAAGAGTGAAACTGGACAAGTCCTAGTATATACATGGGGTCTAGCCCTTTCCAGCACTGCAGCCTTTTCTGCATAGTTGTGAAAACAGACCACCACCTTCCTAGGGCCATTTCCCCCTGCCCCTCTACCTCTATGTGCTCTGTCCAATGTTTTTTTTTTACCACCCTCTCCCAGGAAAGGAATATTGACAATCTCTTAACCTTACTCGCCACTTCACCAGTCGTTTTCCCTCACTGCTCCTTGAGGCAGAGGACTCTCAGATTATTCCCCCCCCCCATTTTCTAAATCATCCAATTTCAGCCGGACCTCTTCCTCCTTGGTCTCCAAGTCCAGCAATCTGGCGTTGTATCACATCTCCACAAATCTGCACTGATTTGATTGTTCTCCATGCCTCCACCCTTTTTTCCAATGAGTCAACTCTGCCCCTCAAGTCTGTGATGTAGGTCTCTATGTCACCACTCAGCGCTCTGATTTCCTGGAGAATGCCCTGTATGTCGTCATTCATGGCCACGGCTGAGAGACCTCCGGTTTCACCCTCCTGTAGAGCCGTGTCCTTGCCTCCACATGCCATCTTCTGGTCCCTACGAAAATTGCTGTAGGGCGTGAACACTTTGTAAGCCTGTTTCCTCCAGTGTACCGCCGGAGAATCCTACTATTATCTCAGCTGGGTGGTAATCAGGCCAATCTGGATCAGCTTGTCATGCCGCCTCCAGTCTCCACAACCCACGCTGCAGAGCTGGCCCGACAAGGAACTCCCCAAGCTCTCCTCTGCTGCTCGCCCAATATTCCCCACAACAATCTATGAGCCTGGGCACTGTGGTGAAATGGCCAGCTCCCCAAATTTGTTCACTCCACCAAGACTGCACCTTGCCCCACTGCTGAGGCCATAAGGACACCCTCCTCTAACTCACGAAAGTCTGCTTCAGCAAGGGGGGGTCACGACACCTGTCACAGGGCCTCCACCACTTTCATTGGTGTATCTGGTTCACACACTCTTCGTCCATCTCCAGGGTCCCTCTCACAGGCACCAGAATTCAGTCAGCTGCTCACGTGCTCTTCTGGGCACCGTTGGAATGAAGTTGTTTCATCTAGCGGCCAGGACATCTCAGGCTCTCTGACAGGGGAGCAGTGTGCCTCATCCCGTCCGTTTGCCTGCGCCTATGTGCTCTATCTTGTCGCCCGCCGGGGTGGTCCCGTCCCAACCTGCTTGCACCTTTGCCTCGGCCTGCGTGGCCAGCGATCCCGGCCTTCCACCTCCTTTCCATGGTTCCATTCCGTTCACGGTGCTGCTCCTCAACGCCCTTCTCTGTCTTCCAATCGGAACGATTGATCCACACAAGGACCAGGGTGACCACCCTCCTCACGCTGCTCCAGTACAGGGGGTGGGGGGTCAATGTCACTCCAGTGCATCTCCGGAGTGGGGATTTCTCAGAGCTTGACTTAAACCGGCCATCTTGGCCCACGCCTCCTAGCAGTCTCCCCACAATCCTTTTAAATCTACGAGTTTGGCTACTTATTCGTTATAATTGGAGATGTGATTATTGGGAAACTGTCCATGGAGGCATTTGATGGTAAGGTGATATGAAAAGAGGTAATTTCAATTTTTTCATTGTTTTGTTCATGTCGGAAAGGTTGGTTACAGGTCCTTCAAGGAGCTAGCAAAAATCCAACTATTGAAGTCGTCATGCCAAGCCTCTCATTTAACCAGAAACTCCTTCTTAGAGCCTGTAAGCTGTGATGCAATAATCGTTTCCACGTGGTACACGCTATCAGGATAATTTTTTATTCTCTGCAACTTCTCTGCATGAAAAATACCTTTTAAAACCTCATTGTTATAGCCCTTCAGACGGTAGATGGGTACCCACTCCGTGATGTCTACTTTATCTACTATAAACAACTCTATCGTATGCGTTTGCAAGTATCCCTTGGTAAATACACCTTGCAGCTTTCAGATCCTCACGTGGTCTCTTTTTTGAACCCACATTTTAGGCTTTTTGGGTTGCATCTTGCGGTGTGAATGTTTTGCAACACGGTTGAAGCGTTATCGGGCGTCACCTGCTGAGGGGACATTTTTATATATATAGCATTATACATCCGTATAAACATCTGTAAGACATCTTTGTACATGTAGGTATTGCTTCCGATAAAATAACGCCATAGTATGCTTTTCAACGTTCTATTAAAGCGTTCGATTATAGAGGCCTTGATGTTGGTATGCATCTCTATGTGCTATATGTCAGGTTTCTTTAGCAAGGTTCTAAATTACTTGTTCAAAAAAACTCTTTAAGGGCATCAGTCTGTACTTTTACGGGTATCCGTCCCTGTTTGAAAATTAATTTGAAGCATTAGTCAAGGTCGATACCCATCTTGTCTTTAAGAATCTCTGCAAAGGAATACTTGGATAAGACATCTCTGACTGCCCATATATGGGGGGTCATTACGAGCTTGGCCCCATTACGAGTCTGCTCGCGGGACCCGCAAAGGGTGCCTGGTAAAACCAGGTGCCCTTAGCGGGTCCCGCTAGCCGACCAGGGAGCTAACAACAGGCCTGTTATTAACGGGCCCGTTGTTAGCTCCCTCCCCATTCCCATTGAGCCCTATGGGGGCTCGAATGGGAATGGGGGTGTACCGGGTCCGGGTTCCTCGAATGAGGAATTACCAGGTCCTCCAAGGTTGGAATGGCCCGGTAATTCCTCATTTAAGGAACCCGGACCCGGTACCCGGTAAGGGGGTAACCATGCCGCAAATTGCGGCATGGTTACCTCCAAGGTCGTAATGACCCCCATGGTTATAATAGTCTTTATGCTTTGCTAATTTGCTCAAATGAATTCAACCTGCTTGAAATTGATGGTTTAAAATCCCAATTATTGTAACCCTGCAGGGATAATGCCTACTAGTGGTTTATGCATTATGTAAGAATCCTCCCTTCATAATCACTCTAGGGGTTTGATACCCCTGTAGCTGCCCACTAACTCTGCAGGGTAGTAGATTTTGCATAACAGCCTGTCCAACATCTTTCTCTCCCAGCAATAAATCCACAAGAGAGGTTCCACACTTTAAGACTTTTATTTTATGACATTTTCTCAGAAGTATACAAATGTGCATTCTTTAGGAATCAGGGTTACATTTTCTGCTAGATGCAGTGGCACATTTTTTGACAGTTTTATAAAAGACACCCCTCTCAATCCTTTTGTAGGCCTGGCTAAATAAGACACTAGTTGCATTCAGCAGATCGTGCAATTAATACTGGTACAACAAATGCCCATTGACCTTTCACCCACATGCCCCGCATGGATGGGGCCCACCGTTTTATCATATGTCTTCGGCAATAAAACGACCGTGAGACAAAAAAAACATGTTCAATATAAAATAACATTCATATAAAAAAGACATTAAATATGAATATTAAAAAGAAATAAAAATGCAATCTTTTTTTATTTACAAACATTCATTTTTGATTAAAAAGAAATAAAAAATGGCTGGGGCGGGTCATCATGCCTTTGGGGTCATCCCTCTAGGGACCACCTGTCACGTTTGATGAATGGTATCCCTATATACTATTTTGGTACATTGGAGTTCCACAATCTCCAGTCTTCCGATTACAATCCACAAGTCTCTCTTCATTTGGGGAATGCTCACCATGTAACGACTTGATTCTCTAGGAACTTGCAATTCACATATGTCTCAATGGACCACCCAGTCCCATCTGTATCTCTCCCACATCCCGCCATTATACAATACATTAGAGCACACGTTGCTGGAACATGCCCACACCCATTGAAGACACACCTCCCTGTCTCACTGATGTAGTGTCATTTGGAAAGCTTCCATGCTTTCCTCAAGGGCCTTAGCATCACTGAGACTCCTGAATCTTCATTTAATGCCATAGGCTGGGACTGGTACTTGACGTCATCACAGATCGATCTCAGCTGGTCATCCAGGTAATCTTGCACTGCTCCATAAACGATGCCCTGCTTGATCCTTTGTGCTGAAATTGTGATTTTGAATATTAGACTTGTTAACACTGTTTGCGTGATACTGCTTATAACACCAATGACATGTACTTCTAATCTTGCATCTATATTGGGCATTTGCAATCCTGTCATTAATCATTTTGCTTTCTCCAATTCCCCCAATCTTTTCTCATGCATTGTTCTGCTGTACATATTCCCGGCACAATGGATACTAATTTGGCCCTGTCCCAGATTAGACCTTCGAGGATTCTCTGCTCTCTGCTTTTCAGCATCAGCATGTCCTTCTGCTGCACCAGTTGTATTGCTGCTCCTGTAGAACCATTAGAAAAATAAGATGTCATTTGAAAGTGTAGGATTGGCAAGAAGAACTGCACAGAGCCAAGGGCTGTATTTAGGATTTCCCATCTCTCTAGACTTGTTCCTTTGTTTAAGGTTCTGTAGAAGGCTGTCTGAAGCATTATCAAAATTGCCCATTTCAAATGTTTTGTCTTTAGGTGTAGAAGAAGTATTCACTGGATGACAGTTGTTACAGAGTGGATGTTTATTGTGAAAAAGGCCAGACCAGGGAATTAGGTTAAAGTGTTTCATTAATAAATATGTACAGGATTGGCCAAAATAAACAAATATGATCTGAATGAAAGAATGAAAGTAACGTCTCTCAGGGTGGTTCTTCTGCTCAGTGGGGGGGGGTGCTTTGGGAAAGCTTTTCCTAAAGGAAGTGTCTCTCTTGAAGTGAAGGGTCACAATGAAAAGCCTGCCAGTGCTCAGTAAGTCCAGGGGCTGCATGTCCCCCTGGTAAATCCGGACCACACTTGTGAGTTCAAAGTCCCCTGCTTTCAGATGTTCCCACGCCCTATTGTCAAGATGTGCGTCCCTAGGGCGCTGCGTACCTGTGTTTCCTGTAGGCTTGCGTGCCGGGGTCGCCAGGACGTTGCTTGTAGAACGAAAGATGAGAGGGTAACGCCAGGAAACGGCCCAGGTCCCGTCCTGATTGCAGGATTGAAAATGGGTCCGATTCCTGACGCCACGGATGAACACTTCCCTGGATTTACGTGGCGCCAGAACAGTGCGAGCACTGAACAGGGAAGGCCGGTAGATGTAGACAGCTAGCTTGAGTGCATTGCTGTGATTCTGCAGAATCCTTCTTGAAGATGTTGAGAGAAGCCAGCCGGGACTGTAGTATGGCAGCAATGGCAGACAGCAAGAGGGACCGAACAAAGGCACCGAAGGCACTGGCACCCAGCACAAGGCCGAGGAATATTCAGGTAAGGAAGGTGGTCAGGCAGGAGAGGGATAGGTGGTAAGGAGGAAAAATGAAGGGACCGGAGGAACCAGGCCAGGACCGGACAAAACCCAACCCAGGGGAGCAGACCCTCGACCAAGGAACCAACCACCAGGGTAAGGAAGGCCGGGCAAACTGGAAGGGAACAAGGAGGCAAGCGGGGAGACCAAGGAGAATAAGGAATTCCAGAAGCGAGCGGGAGGTCAGGACCAAACCGCGTTGAGACGCGGCGAGGACAGATCCGGAAGCTCCTTTATAGTGATTCGGCAGGAAGCGAGGCTTGACCCGCAATCCAAGTTGGCGCATGCGCGGAATCACGGTATTCGTGGGAACAAGGCTTGAACCACAAGCCCATTCCCTGCCGCTTCCGCGTATGCACGCATGCACCCCAACTCGCCCGAAGCGGGCACGCACCCCGAATGAGCGATGAGCTCGAAGAATGCGCCCACGACCAAGGCGAAACCGCGGGTACAGCCGCCAGGCATCACCCCGCCCACGAGGACACGGCAGATCCCGATCCCGGGTGAGTGTCCTAACACCATGCCCCCTCCCAGAAAGACCCGGGGCCCCCGGTCTACAAGGATGGGGTAAATAGAACTAACGCACCAAACGGGGAGCATGGACATTCCCAACAGGTTCCCAAGTGCGGTCACAAGCCGAATACCCCTCCCAATCCACCAGGAACTGCAATTGACCCCGATGGAAACGAGAATCACAGATTTCCCGGACCTCATATTCAGGAACACCCTGCACCTCCATGGCCGCAGGACGAGAGCCCGAGCGCCTATAGGGGTCCTCCAGGTGAGGCTTAAACAAGGAGACATGAAACACGGGATGCACCCGCCAGGATGGGGGTAGATCTAGTTTGAATGCCACCGGGGAAATCTGTCTAGTAATCCGGAAGGGTCCTAGGAAACGGGGAGCAAGTTTCGTAGGTAAGTTGCGAACAGGTAAGTTCTTGGAAGAAAGCAACATCTTCCCACCAACCTTGAATATAGGTTCCGGGGTACGCCTCTTATCTGCCTGGACCTTCATGTCCTCACGTGCCTTAACCAGGGTACCAGTCGCCTGGGCATGCAGTCCCCGGATCTCTTGAATCAGCTGATCAGCAGAGGGAACCGTGCTTGGTCGTACAGGAACAAACGGAAAAAGTCTAGGACTGAGTCCATAGGTACAAAGAAAGGGGCTTAATCCTGTAGCAGAATGAATCGAGTTGTTGTAAGCTACCTCAGCAAAGTCCAGTTGCAATGCCCAGTTGGTTTGAGATGCGTTGGAGAAACAGCGCAGATACTGTTCCAACGTCTGATTGGTCCTCTCCGTCTGTCCGTTGGACTGTGGATGATAGCCGGAAATAAGTGCTCGATGTATGCCCAGGTGATGACACAGTTGTTTCCAAAAGGATGATATGAACTGGGAACCGCGGTCCGAGATGATCTTATCAGGTAGTCCATGTAACCGGTAAATGTTATGCAGAAATGCTCGGGCCATGGAACTCGCAGTGGGAACTTTAACAAAGGGGATAAAATGAGCCATCTTGGAAAAACAGTCAACTACTACCATAATGCATGTGAAGCCCTCGGAAGGTGGTAGTTCCACTATGAAATCAGTAGCTATGGTGTGCCAAGGATAGGGCGGTGTCTCGATGGGTTGGAGTAGACCGAGTGGTTTCCTTCTGGGTATCTTTACTTGTGCACATACTGGACAGCATTCCACGTATTGTTTAACTTGTTTGGCCAATCCTGGCCACCAAAACTGTTGGGCGACAAGTTCTTGTGTAGCACGTATGCCCCGATGACCCCCAATCTTCGAATCGTGAAATGCATGCAAAATGGCAATCCGAAGAGAGTCGGTGGGTGCATACAATTTCCCACTGAAGAAGAGCAACCCCTCGTTCTCACTAACTTGGGGCAATTTCAATAGTTCCGTTCAGTAAGGGTCTGCCAATGTTTCCTGTAAGAACGTATCCAGGCAATGAGACACAGAAAACAAGAAATGTTCTGGGGCTAGCAATAACTGGTTCTGGCTGTCTTGCTTGATGTCTTCCAAGGAGCGAGACAACGCGTCTGCTTTCAGATTCCGAGCATTAGGTATGTAAGTGATTGTGAAATCATAATGAGAAAAGAAAAACGCCCAACGGGCCTGGCGGGAAGTGCGACATTGAAGGGATCGTAGATACTGTAGATTTCTATGGTCGGTACGGACCTCAACAGGAAACTGGCCTCCCAAAAGATGATGGCGCCATTCTTCAAAAGCCAATTTGATGGCTAAAAGCTCCTTCTCGATCACAGCATAATTCCGTTCGCTCGACGTTAGTTTTCGGGAAAAATAAGCCACTGGGAATTCAACATCCGACTGCGGGTCCTTCTGTAGCAAAACTGATCCAACGGCGAAATTTGACGCATCTGCTTCCACAATGAATGGTCTACTTTGGTCGGGATGGTGTAGGATGGGAGAGGTGCTGAAGGCGTCCTTGAGATGTTCGAATGCATTAGTAGCTTCCTCATTCCACACAAACAACGTCTTACTGCTGGTTAAACTGGTTAAAGGTGCTGTGAGATTGGAAAAACCTGGTGTAAAGCGCCTATAGAAATTGGCGAATCCAAGGAATCGCTGAAGGGCCTTCACATCGTTAGGTCGTTTCCATTCTTGAATAGCCCGTGACTTAGTTGGGTCCATCTGTATGCCAGAACGGCAAATCACGTACCCAAGAAACTCAATCTTGTCTTGATTGAAGAGACATTTCTCAGTCTTGGCGTACAAGTTGTTCTGACGTAAACGGTTGAGAACTTCTTTGACATGTATGATGTGTTCCTTCTCATTCTTAGAGAAAATCAGTATATCATCTAGGTATACCCACACTGATATTCCGAATAAATCCGAAAATATCTCATCCATCAAACGCTGGAAAACGGCTGGGGCATTGCATAGTCCGAAAGGCATTACACGATATTCATAGTGCCCTAAGGGTGTCTTAAAAGCCGTTTTCCACTCGTCACCAGTCTTGATTCGTACCAGATGATATGCCTCTCTTAAGTCCAACTTAGTAAATATACAGGCAGAGTGCAAGGATTCCAGGATATCACGTATTAGAGGCAATGGATATCTGTCCTTCCGAGTAAGTTCATTTAACTGCCGATAGTCCACACAGGGACGTAACGTACCCTCCTTTTTCTTGACGAAAAACAGCGGAAATCCCGCAGGAGACTTGGAAGGGGTGATATACTGTTTCTGAAGGCAGTCATTTAGATATTCTTGTAAGGCTGTTCTTTCTTGTGGGGATAAGGAGTACACTCGTCCATGTGGAATCACAGAATCTGGCAACAGATCTATGGCACAATCAAAACTTCTATGAGGAGGCAGGGGAATGTCCCTAGGTTCCGAAAACACAGAGGAATAATCCGCATATTCAGAAGGTATGGTAGACAACAGGCATACACAAGATGTTCCATTCACCTCTGTCTGCGTGGCAGTTGTAGATATCCCAACAGACAACCTTGCGGAGGAACAATCCATCAAACAACGATCCGAATTGAATGTCAATGTACGGGTTACCCAATTAACTTTAGGGTTGTGGTACAACAACCAGGGTAAACCCAACACGATCGGATAAGACGGTGACTTAATCACATCCAAAGATATGTTTTCCAGATGTTCATTGATCCACAACTGCAGAACTCCGGTGTGATGTTGAATGGGACCAAAAGACAAAGGTGTCCCGTCAATGACCTCAATTGGTGTAGCTTGCCTTTTCTTAAGTAGAGGGATCTGGTTCTTCTTGACGAACTCAACATCGATATAGTTGCCGGATGCACCACAATCTAGAAGACCCATGATTTCAGTTGACTTATCCTGCCACAGTACTTTAATTCGGAGTACCAAAAGGGCTGCGGGAGACATGGGCAGTAAGATCCCATCGGTATCCGGAAAGGCTGGTGTGAACGGTAGGCCTGTCATTGCCTTCCTTATACCTGACAGGCCTATTAGTTTTCCGACTTCCTGAGTGGTCGTAACTGACAAGTACCCAAATAGTGCCCGGAGGCACCGCAATATAGGCACAAGTTCAAGTCCCTTCGACGTTTCCTCTCTTTCGCGGACAAAGGTCCACTGAGTGCCCCCAATTGCATGGGTTCCGGACCCGTTTCTGCTGTACTTGAAGCACCAGCAGGTGATGGAAAAGACCTGGAGTACGGCCTCTCCAACCGACGTCTTTCCCCCTTCCGCTCAGCCAAACGGTGATCGATTCAAAGAACCTGTTCCAGAAGTACCTGTAAAGTATCCGGTTCTGGTATATGAAGAAGTTCGTCTTTGTACTCCTCTCTCAGACCTCGCCGAAAAAGCGTCTTCTGTGTTACTTCTGGCCATTGAGAATCCGCCGCCAATTGACGGAACCGACCAATGTACGAGATCAGATCACTTGAACCCTGTTTTAGATCCATCAATTGGTTTTGTGCAGTGGCGGCCAAGTTAGGTGACTGGAATACTGCCAGAAACGCTTTCTCGAAGGCGGCAAAATCACCCAGTATTGGACTGTTTGCGGACACCAAAGGAGCTGCCCATGCAAGCGCATTTCCGGTTAGATTTCCTAGAATATATCCAATCTTCGCCTTCTCGTCGGTAAAATAGGAAGCCCGGAACAAAAAATGGATCCTGCAGTGGTTACAAAATTCGGCCACTCTTCTAGAATCCCCGTCGAAATTCATGGGTGTCGTCTGTCCCATGGCAGAATCAGCCTGGGTTGTGGTGCTAGTCCTATGCACCACCATCTGATGTAGAGTCTCGTTTTCTAGACGAAGTGCTGTCATTTCAGCCCTTAAAGACCTGATTTCGTCTCTCAGATCAGAGGTTTCCTCCATCTCCGAGTCTGAACCGGAGGTTAGGCGTCTCAATCTGTCAAGATGTGCGTCCCTAGGGCGCTGCGTACCTGTGTTTCCTGTAGGCTTGCGTGCCGGGGTCGCCAGGACGTTGCTTGTAGAATGAAAGTTGAGAGGGTAACGCCAGAAACCGGCCCAGGTCCCGTCCTGATTGCAGGATTGAAAATGGGTCCGATTCCTGACGCCACGGATGAACACTTCCCTGGATTTACGTGGCGCCAGAACAGTGCGAGCACTGAACAGGGAAGGCCGGTAGATGTAGACAGCTAGCTTGAGTGCGTTACTGTGATTCTGCAGAATCCTTCTTGAAGATGTTGAGAGAAGCCAGCCGGGACTGTAGTATGGCAGCAATGGCAGACAGCAAGATGGACCGAACAAAGGCACCGAAGGCACTGGCACCCAGCACAAGGCAGAGGAATATTCAGGTAAGGAAGGTGGTCAGGCAGGAGAGGGATAGGTGGTAAGGAGGAAAAATGAAGGGACCGGAGGAACCAGGCCAGGACCGGACAAAACCCAACCAAGGGGAGCAGACCCTCGACCAAGGAACCAACCACCAGGGTAAGGAAGGCCGGGCAAACTGGAAGGGAACAAGGAGGCAAGCGGGGAGACCAAGGAGAATAAGGAATTCCAGAAGCGAGCGGGAGGTCAGGACCAAACCGCGTTGAGACGCGGCAAGGACAGATCCGGAAGCTCCTTTATAGTGATTCGGCACGGAAGCGAGGCTTGACCCGCAATCCAAGTCGGCGCATGCGCGGAATCACGGTATTCGTGGGAACGAGGCTTGAACCACAAGCCCGTTCCCTGCCGCTTCCGCGTATGCACGCATGCACCCCAACTCGCCCGAAGCGGGCACGCACCCCGAATGAGCGATGAGCTCGAAGAATGCGCCCACGACCAAGGCGAAACCGCGGGTACAGCCGCCAGGCATCACCCCGCCCACGAGGACACGGCAGATCCCGATCCCGGGTGAGTGTCCTAACACCTATTTCCCCAGTTCTCAGGGTCACTTCTCCTTGGTTCTCAGACACTTGTGCTAGTCCCATACTTGGAGCTTATGAGTGGAATCTGTAATAGAGGCTATGAGGGGAGAGCCTTCCCAGAAGGATTGTAGTCAGAGGATTACAGGAGGCTTCACTACCTTTGGGACAGGGTTCTTGCTAGGTTCCTCCCTCTCTGTCAGGGTTCTGCTCCTTCAGCCACCTACTCCAATTTCTATCTTCTCCAATGGGCCTTGCCTCATGCCTTGCACTCACAAAGCTTCTCACCTGCCTTCCTTGGTGTACCCCTCTTGCTTCACATTGCTCTCTACTTCCTCCACTAGTCCTTTCCTTGTCATCGACTTCACCTGTTCAGTTCTGTCTACTGTTTCCTTGAGGTTACCCAAAGTTTACCCTTACTTCTCTCAGTCACAACCTCCTTTCCCATCTGACGTTTTCTCCACTTCTCCCCCTCTTTCAACCCATTCTATATTTCCTTTTTTCTTTCCTTACCTATCCCTCATCACTTTTGTCTTGCTGCAGCTGTCTATTCTGCTCTCCACCTTCTAATCCCCTTTGAGCATCTCTTTCAACTCTTTCGTTACGTCCCCTAGAACAATTCAGGCTTATCAATTCCTTGTTATCTCCCTCCTTCACACCCTTGAGCATCCCCCTTTAAAGTAATTCCAAATCACCAGTTCGCTACTATCCCCCTCTTCTTCATCATTTTGGGCACCTCCTTCACCTCTTTGGGTACCGTTTTCCCCCCACTCACCTGGGACCTCATCCACCTGGCCCGCCGGGCCATTCTTCTCCCAACCTCCTTGACCTTTTCCTCCACAACCTTCTGGGTCTTGTTCCTTCCAGCCCACTTGGTCTCTGGGTCTATTTGTCAATGTGATGGATCTCCGCAGAAATGGATCTCCTGTAACAATCATTGAGCACTCATACCCAAGTTTGTAGATGCAATAACAATGGTCCAGGACATATGATAGTGTGGTCTCTGTGGTAAAATAAACATTTGAGTTAGCCTTACTGACATCCTCACGTAGGTCCACCAAAGCTATGTCTCTGCTGTTTACAAAACGCAGGGGAATAACATTATGAAGTAGATCCAACAAGCATGACCGATTCAGATGGAAAGTGTGTTCATGTCCGAAGACACTCTCGATCCTCATTGCTTTCACAGTGCCCTCATTATTTAAAGGATTGGGTCAATTCTTGTCAGAGTTCCCCCTGGCACTTTGGCCGGATTGTAGGTTTGTCATCACTTCAGTGTCAACAATGTTTTTTCATATATTAGAGACCTCTCTAGGAGGGCGCTCCTTCTAAATGTTACACTGGCATGGTTGTTGGGCTGCCAAGGGACCTCCTGCTTTTAATTGCTGTTGGCGTCCAATACTGTCTTCAGTGCTGATTGAGAAATTGTCTTCACCCACTGCCAGTGCATTTTTAGACACGCAATTCTGAGCAGCAGATGACTGTCCATTTTGCTGTTCGCCTCCGGAGCCGAATTAATACCATCAGATGTCGTGACTGGATTAGTAGGCTCCACTTGAGTTAATCGTGATATTTCTTTGTTGATTCTTTTTGTTTTATCTGAGAGGTGTTCATACATTGAGGCTTGCCTCACCACTTTTCTCTTTTTGCGTTGATACCATGAGTTCTGATCAGTTCCAAACCTTTCATTGTTCGAATAGGGTGAGATCAGGTATAGTGGGAGGGGGACGTGTGTTTACTGTTGAGTTTTAGGACAGTTGATTAATGTTCATACGCTTATCCATGGTGTTTAGGAATGTAGTGATTTTTTCACGTTTAGCGCACAGCAAATTCATTTTCATCCCAGCAGAGTCACTTTTACCCAATAACTGCCTCAATATAGACTTTAGTTCAGAGAAGATGGTTTCTGAGGCGCTGTTGTCACTTACATCAGATGGGCAAGTACTAATTGCCTCTTGGGTAGTTACATCACCGTTGATGATACTGCATTCTCCCCCTCAAGGTTGTGTTCCTATTGTGCCTGGTGAAGATTGATCTGGAGAAGTAAATCTCTTTGCTGTAGTTGTTGAAAAAGCAGGTTCCCCCTGGATTAGTTGTATGAGTTCTGGTCAAGGTAATCCTCCAGAAACCCATCCTGTTCCTGCATTATCGGAGAGGGTAAAGTAGTCGAGGGAACGCTGGTCATGGGGGTGGAAAAACAAGAAATGTTTGTATCCATGGTCGTAGTAAGATTATTCGGTCGATGGGGGACAATCAATGCTCTAACGACCGCTTCAATGTTCTCTGAGCCAAGACAGGGCACAACCGCAATAAGTTCGTCTGTGAGTTTGTCCACTAAATCGGAACAAATTGGTGCGTTAAATGATCACTTCGTTAGGTGCTTTATTCTCGATCTCATTCTCATTCACAGGCCCATCCGCAATCCGCTCTTGATTAGCCTGGGCGGAGTAATAGTCAGTAATTGGTAACATTTTTACCGGGGGTTTGTTTTTAGCTAGCTTTTCTGCTAGTTTAACTGTACGTTGTGGGCACGCACGTCCCCTTCCTCTCGTGCTTTTGTCATGAGTTGAAGTTGGTGTATATTTGTCAGGATCAAGAAAATTACAGTTCTTTTCATTATTTTTTGTGCTTGAAAAGTCCTCATTCGAAATAGTGTCCATTTCCGCACTAGACTGCATAATAGAAGTCATGTGAGATTGATTAGCCAGCGCGGCCTGTCTTGTGGCATGCGTGACTATAGCTGATGTTGCGCGGCACTTCAGAGTGAGGCAAAGTTGTCAATACCTCTACGGTTACCTTGAGGGATAACCTCGTCAAGAAAGACAGTTAGCAGGCACAGGCACAAATACAAATGTATCAGACAGTTTCACAAACAAACTGCAGAAGGGGCAAGAGCGAAGCGGTGGAGCAGTAGTTCAAAACTCATCAGAGTCACAGATGTTATACAAGGGATGTCTTTCCAGAACCTGCAGTCAGATGCTCCTCAACAGTTTCGCCCTTCATCCCTAAACACAGAAGCGCACACTGTGCGCTCCGCGAGTTTGGCAGGTTTTAAGTCCCACTTCTTGGCTGGGACAGGGAAATGAAGGAAAGACTCGAAATGTGCCTCCAGGCAGAGTCAGTGAAGCAGAGTTAGACACAGCGGTTCTGGCAAAACACAGAAACACAATTTTTTGTATCTTTATCATTTAGAATCCATTGCAAATTATTTTGCTATAGCATGTATTTCTACCAGATCCATTATATCGTTATGTATATTGCACAGCAATATGATCCAGTCTTTTCTGAGATGTAATTGAATAAAGTAAGGTTTTCATTCGACACAAAACACTAAAGCTTCTCTCAGCCTCACAGGAAGAAACTGGAACAGTTAAGATGTGCAGTAGCTTCACCTGTACAAAGAAAGCTCTTTCTCGGGGGGAGATTACTTTGAAAATGAAGTACCAGTTTAGAGACTGATGAATACTTGTGGATGCTTGATAAGGTTGTCAATTGTGTAGAGAGGAGGACATATTTGGTTTCTGGGTATTTTACAATCCTTTCAGAGCTTCTCCCTGGTTAGTGGAAGAGTGGAAAGGAAGAGGTCAGAAGGGGAGTGGGGAGAGTGAAAGAAGGGAGTGGACACGAGGATAGTTGTTAACAAATAGTGTGAGAGTGGTGGAAAAGGATAATTAGGGGGGAGCAGCATATAAGAGGAAGAGAGTGTTATAATTAATGTCCAAATAAAAGGTTGATAGATACTCATTTGCCTATTACCAGGCCTGCTGCAGCATTTTAGACTCCACTAAGAACAAGCAATGACAAAGCAAATGGTGTTGGCTGCTGTATAAGCATTTTATATGCATTGGTGTTAATCTTCAGGTACCTACGCTAATTACCAGCTATTTCAATCATAAGCCCAGAAAGTAACACAATGTGTCAGGTATTGGCAGTATGTGATCTGGTACTCACACCACGCACCATATATTGATACCCTATACAAAGTAATTCAATCAAAAGCCCAAGTATTTCCAATTTCAACATTTTGTTATCAAAATCAAAGGTACGCATACCATCACCAAGGATTTCCATCAATACATCAGGTTCTCACTCAGTTACCATCCAATGCCCAGGTAACTCAATCGATTATCAAGACTATGCAAAATTAGCATTCTCGAGCCAGTGTCCACGATGCCCGGTTAGGAGGCAGTGCAGATTCCATTATGTCCAGTTAGCAAAGACATGCCTGGCTATTTTATGCCCATTTAGCATAGCAGTGCAAGATTCTGTTTCACCCAATTATGATGTCAATGCAAGGTTCTATTAGGCCCCTCATTCACCTAGTCCATCTAATCAGCCGGGTCCCAGTACTTGGGCTACAAATGAATTGTCTGTGCCAACGCACACCTCGGGCCCTAAATATGCGGGTTCAGAAGCAGGCGCACGTCGGGCCCTACATATGCGGGTTCAGAAGCAGGCACACCTCAGGCCCTAGATATGCGGGTTCAGAAGCGGCCGCACCTCGGGCCCTAGATATGCGGGTTCAGAGGCAGGCACACCCTGGGCCCTAGATTTGCGGGTTCAGAGGCAGGCACACCCTGGGCCCTAGATATGCGGGTTCAGAAGCAGGCACACCTCGGGCCCTAGATATGCGCGTTCAGAAGCAGGCACACCTCGGGTCCTAGATATGCAGGTTCAGAAGCAGGTGCACCTCGGGCCCTAGATATGCGGGTTCAGAAGCAGGCACACCGTAGGCCCTAGATATGCGGGTTCAGAGGCAGGCACACCTCGTGCCCTAGATATGCACGTTCAGAAGCGGCGCATCTAGGGCCCTAGATATGCGGGTTCAGAAGCGGGGGCACCTTGGGTCCTATATATGTGGGTTCAGAAGCGGGCGCACCTCGGGCCCTAGATATGCGCGTTCAGAAGCGGGAGCACCTAGGGCCCTAGATATGCGGGTTCAGAAGCGGGCGCACCTTGGGTCCTAGATAGGCGGGTTCAGAAGTGGGCGCACCTCGGGCCCTAGATTTGCGGGTTCAGAAGCGGGCGCACCTCGACCCCAAGATATGCGGGTTCAGAAGCAGACACACCCTGGGCTCTAGATATGCGGGTTAAGAGGCAGGCGCACCTCGGGCCCTAGATATGCGGGTTCAGAAGCAGGCACACCACGGCCCTAGATATGCGGGTTCAGAGGCTGGCACAACCCATGCCCTAGATATGCGGGTTCAGAGGCAGGCACACCCTGGGCCCTAGATATATGGGTTCAGAAGCGGGTGCCCTCGGGCCCTAGATATGCGCATTCAGAAGCGGGCGCACTTCAGGCCCTAGATATGCGCGTTCAGAAGCAGGTGCACCTCGGGCCCTAGATATGCAGGTTCAAAAGCAGGCACACCTCGGGCCCTAGATATGCGGGAGAAGCAGGCACACCTCAGGCCCTAGATATGTGGGTTCAGAAGCAGGCGCACCTCAGGCCCTAGATATGCGGGTTCAAAAACAGGCACACCTCGGGCCTTAGATATGCGGCAGAAGCAGGCACACCTCAGGCCCTAGATATGCGGGTTCAGAAGCAGGCGCACCTCGGTCCCTAGATATGCGGGTTCAGAAGCGGGCACACCTCAGTTCCTAGATATGCGCATTCAGAAGCGGGCCCACATCGGGCCCTAGATATGCGCGTTCAGAAGCGGGCGCACCTCGGGGCCCTAGATATGCACGTTCAGAAGTGGGCGCATCTCAGGCCCTAGATATGCGGGTTCAAAAGCAGGCACACCTCGGGCCCTAGATATGCGGGAGAAGCAGGCACACCTCAGGCCCTAGATATGCAGGTTCAAAAGCAGACACACCTTGAGCCCTAGATATGCGGGAGAAGCAGGCACACCTCAGGCCCTAGATATGCGGGTTCAGAAGCAGGCACACCACGGCCCTAGATATGCGGGTTCAGAGGCTGGCACAACCCATGCCCTAGATATGCGGGTTCAGAGGCAGGCACACCCTGGGCCCTAGATATATGGGTTCAGAAGCGGGTGCCCTCGGGCCCTAGATATGCGCATTCAGAAGCGGGCGCACCTCAGGCCCTAGATATGCGCGTTCAGAAGCAGGTGCACCTCGGGCCCTAGATATGCAGGTTCAAAAGCAGGCACACCTCGGGCCCTAGATATGCGGGAGAAGCAGGCACACCTCAGGCCCTAGATATGTGGGTTCAGAAGCAGGCGCACCTCAGGCCCTAGATATGCGGGTTCAAAAACAGGCACACCTCGGGCCTTAGATATGCGGGAGAAGCAGGCACACCTCAGGCCCTAGATATGCGGGTTCAGAAGCAGGCGCACCTTGGGCCCTAGATATGCGGGTTCAAAAGCAGGCACACCTCGGGCCCTAGATATGCGGGAGAAGCAGGCACACAACTCAGGCCCTAGATATGCAGGTTCAAAAGCAGGCACACCTTGGGCCCTAGATATGCGGGAGAAGCAGGCACACCTCAGGCCCTAGATATGCGGGTTCAGAAGCAGGCACACCTCGGGC
Source organism: Ambystoma mexicanum (assembly GCF_040938575.1). Lineage (NCBI taxonomy): Eukaryota > Metazoa > Chordata > Amphibia > Caudata > Ambystomatidae > Ambystoma > Ambystoma mexicanum. Next base: position 745,363,015 of record NC_090938.1, read on the forward strand.
CCTAGATATGCAGGAGAAGCAGGCACACCTCAGGCCCTAGATATGCACGTTCAGAAGTGGGCGCATCTCAGGCCCTATATATGCGGGTTCAAAATCAGGCACACCTCGGGCCCTAGATATGCGGGAGATGCAGGCACACCTCAGGCCCTAGATATGCGGGTTCAGAAGCAGGCACACCACGGCCCTAGATATGCGGGTTCAGAGGCTGGCACAACCAATGCACTAGATATATGGGTTCAGAAGCGGGTGCCCTCGGGCCCTAGATATGCGCATTCAGAAGCGGGCGCACCTCAGGCCCTAGATATGCGCGTTCAGAAGCAGGTGCACCTCGGGCCCTAGATATGCAGGTTCAAAAGCAGGCACACCTCGGGCCCTAGATATGCGCATTCAGAAGCGGGCACACCTCAGGCCCTAGATATGCGCGTTCAGAAGCAGGTGCACCTCGGGCCCTAGATATGCAGGTTCAAAAGCAGGCACACCTCAGGCCCTAGATATGCGGGAGAAGCCGGCACACCTCAGGTCCTAGATATATGGGTTCAGAAGCAGGCGCACCTCAGGCCCTAGATATGTGGGTTCAAAAACAGGCACACCTCAGGCTTTAGATATGCGGGAGAAGCAGGCACACCTCAGGCCCTATATATGCGGGTTCAGGAGCGGGCACACCTCAGTTCCTAGATATGCGCGTTCAGAAGCGGGCCCACCTCGGGCCCTAGATATGCGCGTTCAGAAGCAGGCGCACCTCGGGGCCCTAGATATGCACGTTCAGAAGCAGGCACACCTCGGCCCTAGATATGCGGGTTCAGAAGCAGGCGCACCTCGGGCCCTAGATATGCGGGTTCAGAAGCAGGCACACCCTGGGCCCTAGATATGCGGGTTCAGAAGCAGGCACACCCTGGGCCCTAGATATGCGGGTTCAGAAGCAGGCACACCTCAGGCCCTAAATATGCGGGTTCAGAAGCAGGCGCACCTCGGGCCCTAGATATGTGGGTTCAGAAGCAGGCACACCCTAGGCCCTAGATATGCAGGTTCAGTAGCAGGCACACTTCGGGTCATAGATATGCGGATTCAGAAGCAGGCACACCCTAGGCCCTAGATAAGCAGGTTCAGAGGCAGGCACACCTCGGGCCCTAGATATGCAGGTTCAGAAGCAGGCGCACCTCGGGCCCTAGATATGTGGGTTCAGAAGCAGGCACACCTCGGGCCCTAGATATGCAGGTTCAATTGGATGTCCCATAAGTGCCACAAGGCTTGAAAAGGCACTTTTAGGCTGCACGAAACACGTGTTGACATGCCTCTGTAATACTCACACTGGAACCTTACACAAAAAAGTGCAAATATTAAAGCACTGATATGGAAGCAACATCTGACTATAAAAACACTCTTTGTTAAAAATACATGCAGACAATACAGCACAGTATCATGACGTACAGCACAGTATCATGACGTACAGCACAGTATCATGACGTACAGCACAGTATCATGACGTACAGCACAGTATCATGACGTACTGCACATCTCACTTGCGATTGCAACTGTCTCTTAACACTGGCGTATAGACTCACCACAACATCCATGTAAAGCTTGTGTGTTTGCATGAGAGCCCCTTGGTGCCACCTTTCTCTAAAGTCTGAACTGAAAGGGAAAGGGGGGTGCGCATAGGGTGGAGCTGAGGGTCACTCAGCATCCTTGCCACTGAAACTAGGGGGCGCTATAGTGTAAGGGCGGGACAGGATCAGGTGGTGTGCTGGATCAGAGAGATGCGAAGGGGAGAAGGAATAAAGCCAGAGGACAGAGGAATCATGGATTGCCTCAGAAGTATAGTAGAGAGGTCTGGGCTGGTGGGTGCTGGGAAGAAAGACGGGTGCTTGAGGACAGAGGTTGGGGAGAAGAGGGACGGATGGGTAAGAATTAAGCGCTTTTTACAGAAGCCATTTTTGTTCAAATGAGATATTGTCAAATGTACGCTTTTGAATGAGGTGGTGGAGATTAGCCTGTTTCCAAACATTCACAATGTGTTTTTAAAGAAGGAACAGAGGCACAGGGTGATACAGTGATTAGCTCTGAACCGCACAGGCGAGCAAGACGGAAATATAAATCAGGGTTCTTGATTACAGGGTCAGCCACATAGCCATTGGACAGCACCCCAAAATAGTAACTATAGCACATCTCAATTTAGGCACTAGAGATGTACTAAACTTAGTTATCAACATCAAATCTCAGCAGAACACATCTCAACTTAGTCACTAGAACACATCTCAACTTAATCAATAGAACAGACCTGAATTTAGCCTGTAGAGTACATCGCAACTTAGCCAGTAGAGTAAATCTCAACTAAGCCAGTAGAGTACATCTCAATTTAGCCAGTAGAGTACATCTCAACTTAGCCACTAGAACACATATCGACTTCGCTGCTACACCACATCACAATTTGGACACTGGACATGTGTCATCTTAACCACTCAATCACATTTGGACTTAGCCACTAGACCACCTCTCAATTATTCATACCAACTAGTCCCCTAAATCTGAATTCATATTAGCCACTGTATCGCATCTTAGTATGCCCGAAAGGCAAACGTTTAAACTAACCACTATATTACATCTGAGTTTAGCAACTGGATTACGTCTCAGTTTAAACAGTAAATCAAATGATAGTGTAGCCACTACACCATATTTCAGTGTAAGCATGACATCATATATGAAGTAAGTCATCAGAGCAGAACACAGCACATGTACCAGATCACATTCGAACTTGGACACCGAATCAGAACTTCTCTCTGGCCACCACAAGTTGCAGGGATGTGTGTGGAGTAGCAGCCACGTGCTCAGACACCCCAGTCTTAGCAGGTCTCTTGACTACCTCTAGTCTCTGTCACAGATCTCCGTGAACACAGAGGTCCGCCTGACCAAGGCTAACGAGCTGCTGGTGAATCATCACCTACTGGTGGGATGCCTGACCCTGGCTAACGAGCTGCTGGTGAATCATCACCTGCTGGTGGGATGCCTAACCCAGGCTAACGAGCTGCTGGTGAATCATCACCTGCTGGCTGGACGCCTGACCCTGGCTAACGAGCTGCTGATGAATCATCACCTGCTGGTGGGACGCCTGACCCAGGCTAACGAGCTGCTGGTGAATCATCACCTACTGGTGGGACGCCTGACCCAGGCTTACGAGCTGCTGGCGAATCATCAACTGCTGGCGGGATGCCTAACCCAGGATAATGAGCTGCTGGCGAATCATCACCTGCAGGTGGGACGCCCAACCCCAGCTAATGAGCTGCTGGCGAATCATCACCTGCTGGTGGGACTGTTTGAGAGAACCAAGAACTGCTCCAGCCAGATTCACGTATCCTTTCCCAGTGTTTCTCACTGTCTTTGCCTCATCTCTGGCCAACAAGACACTGCCACGGAGACCCAAAGAAGACGGCATTAGTCAGTGCTTCCCATTCCAGAAGGCAGGTTATCCGGGCTCTGTATACTACGCATAACACAATGGCGCCAGATGGAGAGAAGCGGCTCCACCTTTTACTCTTCATAATCGCCTTTTTACACCAGACCACATCTTGGATTGTTGATACACTAGTATCTTTCAAGGAAGCAAATGAGAACTGATGTGAAAGGGCAGTGACGGGGCAGATGAACAAGTTACTTTCTTACCTGGTAACGTTCTTTCGATGGGATGGTCCGACGATGTATTCCATATCTAGCTGTGACAGGTAATGTCCACAGCTGTGCTGCTTCGGAAAATCTTTGGCGTCTGCGTCCTGTGTCGATGACGTCGATGCGCCGTCCCCGAGGTCCTCCTCCGACGGACAACGTCACCCGATGCGATAAGTAGGACGCACGACGCCCATAGCCTCAGTTATAGTTTTTTCCCACAGAACGCGTGCCACCAGTTTTCTGCCAGTCAGACACACAAGGCCTTGCAGAACGCAAGCTGCAATCGCAAAAGAAATTCTGCAGCGGGGAAGGTAGGGAGGGAGCGATATGGAATACGTCATCGGACCAACCCATCGAAAGAACGTTACCAGGTAAGAAAGTAACTTGTTCTTTGAGGGGATTGGGTCCTCCGACGTATTCCATATCTCTGACAGACTCCCAAAGCAGTACCAAGCAAGGAGGTGGGAAAGAATTTAGAACACAAATTTAGCATGCCCAATCAAATTGCGGAACATAGGACTGCCTTGCCAAAGGCCAGAAATAATCCAACGAGACAAAGTCTGTTTCGTCACAGCTTGTCCCAAACGCTTTCCAGCGTAACCAATGAAAAGTTGATCGTCCACCCTGACCCGGGACATGCGCGAAATATAAAAGCTCAACGCCCTCCTAGGATCAAGCCTATGGAGCCTCTCCTCTTCCTTACCAGGATGTGGAGGAGGACAGAACGCCGGAAGAACAACCTTCTGGCTCAAATGAAAATCCAAAACCACCTTCGGAAGAAAAGAAGGACGAACTCGAAGGACAACCCTGTCCTTATGAAACACAGTGAAGGGTGGCTTAACTGAAAGTGCCTGTAACTCACTCACTCTGCGAGCGGAAGTAACCGCAACTAAAAACACAGTTTTAAGAATTAGCAGTCTCAAAGGGCAAGAATGTAAAGGCTCAAACGGAGCACCCATAAGAAACTTAAGAACAAGGTTCAAATCCCAACCGGGCACCAGAAAAGGTGACGGAGGGAACACATTAGTAAACCCTTTCAAAAACTGAGAAATTAAAGGAATCTTAAAATAGGAACATTCTTCAGACGAGCGCTTAAAGATGGATAGCGCCGCCAGGTAACCTTTAATGGTCCCCACTTGCAAGCCCCTGTGGGCCAAAGAAAGCAAAAAAGACAGAACCATGGGAATGTCACATTCAAAAAGGATCCACATTCTTAACTCTGCACCAGTCGCAGAACTTTCTCCAACTGCAACGGTACACAGACTTTGTTGCCGGCCGCCTGGCCGAGAGCAACACCTCCATCACGTCTTCAGGAAGGTCCCAATCCTTATACCTCAACTTTTCAGAAGCCAAGCGAGAAGGTTGAGGGATCTGACCTCTGGATGGAGAACCTGACCCCCCTCCCGTGAGAGCAGATAGTCTCGGTAGGGAAGATGACGTGGAGGGCAGATGGACAAGTCGAGAAGGTCCAGGTACCACGTCCTCCGGGCCCACACCGGAGCAATGAGGATCATCCGGGAACCAAACCTCCGTAACCTGCGCAGTACTTGCGGGATGACGGGGACTGGAGGAAACGCGTACAGCAGTGGGAATGACCACTCCACCACAAACGCGTCTCCTAAGGCTCCTTTTGGAGGAAATTCCCGCAAGCAAAACCCTTCGCACTTCCGGTTGACACTGGAGACGAAGAGATCCACTTTAGGGGTCCCCCAAAGGGCGAAGATCTCCAGGAGAATCTCTTGAGCCAGCTCCCACTCGTGAGAGATCGTGCTCTGCCTGCTAAGAGCATCCGCCGTCTCGTTGTCGTCCCCGGCCAGATGAACAGCCGAGATCGAAACTTCCTGCTGGATGGCCCAGAACTCGAGCTGCATCGCCTCCATGCACAGAGGAAGTGACCCTGCCCCCCCCTTTTTGTTGAGGTAGTGCACGGCCATCGTGTTGTCCGTTAGAATCAGGACACTCTTTGCTCGCACAGTTGGCAGAAAAGCCTTCAGGGCTAGCATGACGGCCCTCAGCTCCAACAGATTGATATGGAGTCTGGACTCCGACGGAGACCAACGACCGCTGACTGTGAACTCGTTGGCATGAGCTCCCCATCCCGTGAGGGATGCGCCCGTCTCGATCGTCACCTTCGGCCAGGGCAGCCCAAATGGGGCCCCCTTCATCAGATTGCCTTCGACGGCCCACCACAGAAGGTCCTGGGTGACCAAGGGCGGCACCTGAACAGGGTGCGACAGCCTGCCGGAGGACTGAGACCACTGGAGCTTGAGTGCCCACTGCAAAGATCTCATCCGCAGACGAGCCTCTGGCACCAGAAGAATGCAGGATGCCATGAGGCCGAGCAGTCTCAAGAACTCAGACGCTGGGAGATTTTGGGCAAATTGAAACTTGTGCACCATCTGCTGAATGTGAAGAGCCCTCACCTAGGGAGGAAAACACTGCCCCAGGGATGTGTCGAGCACTGCTCCGATGTACTGGAGTCGCTGCGTTGGTGTCAAATGGGACTTCTTTAAATTGAGGGAGAAGCCCAGCTTGTGAAGGGAGTGGCAGGTGACGACAGATGATCCAGGACTTGCTCGGGAGAGCTCCCCCTGATCAACCATTCGTCCAGGTAGGGGTAGACGTGAATCCCCCCTTTCCTGAGATGCGCTGCCACCACCACCATGAGCTTGGTGAAAACCCTCGGGTCGGAGGTCAATCGGAACGGCAGGACCCGAAACTGAAAGTTCGAGTCGCCGACCGCGAACCTCAGGTACTTCTTGTGCTTGGGATGGATCGGCACATGGAAGTAAGCATCCTTGAGGGCAAGAGACACCAACCAGTCCTGAAGTTGAAGGGCCTGGAGGACTTGAGAGAGAGTAACCATCTTGAACTTGTCCTTCCTGAGGAGTTTGTTCAAACCGCGCAAGTCCATGATGGGTCTCAATCCCATGTCTTTGTTCGAAATCAAAAAATAAGGGGAATACCATCCCTTGTTCCTCTCCGCTACAGGCACCAGTTCTATGGCACCTTTCTCCAGCAGGGCTTGAATTTCCTGCGCAAGGAGCGGATCCGGACTCTTCAAAGAGAGGTTCCCAGGTGGATTGTCATGAGGCCTCTGCCGAAAAGGAAGACAGTAGCCATGGGTTATGATCTCCACAACCCACATATCTGAAGTAATGGCTTGCCACTCTACAAGATGCTGCGCCAGCCTTCCCCCAACCGGCGACCCATGGGACCTGGCCTCATGACTGAGTGGTAGCGGCTGCGGCGTTGCCTGAGGGCAAAGAGGCAACTGCCCGAGCGGCCTTGGCACCTCGAGTACCCTTGTTTCCACCTGTGGCACTCTTACGGTGGCTTCTTTGACTGCTAGGCTCCTCTCGCTTTACTGAAGGACGAGTAATAGCGAAAGGAACCTCCCCTCCATTGCTGTCCCCTAGGACGAAAAGGCGGAGGTTGGCGAACTGCAGCGCCCAACGACTTCGCTGCAGCTTTGGAGGTCTGCAACCTCTCAAGGCTCTTGTCAGCCTTGCTGCCAAAAAGGTGTTCACCGTCAAAGGGCATGTTGAGGAGCCAGGACTGCACATCAGGAGCGAACCCAGACTTCCACAACCACGCAAACCTGTGTATTACGGTGCTCGCCGCCATGGACCGGCTGACACAATCTGCCATGTCCAAACCGGACTGAACGGCCTCACACATGGCATCCTTGCCACCCTGAACCATAGCAAGGAAACCATCCCGTTCGTCCCCTTCGGGAATACGTTCAGCCGCTAATGCAACACAGTTCCACAGAGTGTGTGTGAAACGAGACAAGGCACATGTGGAGTTGGCCGCCTGAAGCGCCATACCCCCTGAAGAAAACACTTTCTTCGCCCAGCCGTCAAAACGTTTGTCGTCCCTATCCAGAGGGATGGTAGGATACGGCGCCTGCTTTGCCGGGGCCGTAGCCGCCTGCACCACCAAACTCTCCGCAGTGGGGTGCCTGGACAAGTAGCAGGGGTCGCTACTGGCTGGATGGTATTTTCGCAAAAAAGACTTGCCCACTGCCGGGAGACTCTCCGGAGCAGTCCAAGCCACCGCCACCCTTCTCTGCAGAGCCATATGAAACGGCAAAACTGGGTCAGTGCGGGGACCAAGATCAAGGATGTCCGTGAGATCATCCTGAACGAACTCCCCTGGGGGAGCTGACCAACCCAAGTACTCGGTGACCCGAGACATAAGGCGCCGATATGAAGAATCAGCATGAGTGCCAAGCTCCGGCCTACAAAACTCCACCTCCGGAGAGGTGTCCAGGCCACTGGCATCATGCAGTGACTGCCTCAGGTCATCAAACTGGCTATGGCCCGAGATAAGCTCATCTGGTACCGTAGCCGGAACCAAGCCGTCATCATAGCCTTCATCACCCTCTGAAATGTACTCCAGGTGGGGAGAGGAAGACAACGGGGGACCAAAGCAGTGCCTGACCTTAGCCAGAGCCTTTCTAGGGGCTAGCCCCGTGCCACGGGGCCCCTCCGACACCAGCGCCTCGAAAGGCATTGAGGGCGCCGAACGAGTCGGCGCCGACAGAAACGGCATCGACATCGAGTGAATCTGCGTCGACGTCAGCTGCAGCGCCACCAGCATCGGCGGCGTCGACACAGGCCTCGAAGCTGGAGCTCCGAGCGTGTCTCTGGACAACCTCGGCGCCGACAGCGTCGACGACCCTCTCGGAGGCGGAGCCTCGAGAGAAATCGTCGACGACCTCTGCGCCACAGGCGTCGACGTCTTCTTCGAAGATGGCACAGGCTCACGCGGTCTCGAGCGCGTCGAGGACCGGGAACGGGCATGGCGAGAACGGCTACCTTGTCCGAGCGGGACCTCTCCCACGAGCCGTGCCGACCACCCGAGCCCGAAGGCATACGAGCGGTGTCTCTCGACCGGTGCAGACCGACCCCACTCGGAGGCGCGGACGGACTGGTGCCCTGCGATTCAAGAATCGCTAGCATCTGCTTCCCGAAGAAAGCCCATTCTCCGGTGTCGCTTGCATGGAGAGATAAGCGACCCGCCGACGGGCGGAGTCCTCAAAGAGGACTGGGAAGGCGACCGATGCTGGCGCTTCCGGGAATCCCTCGAAGAGGCGGAGGAGTGGTGAGACCGACTCCTGGAAGGAGACCCACTGGACTTCCGACGATGACGCGGAGAGTCGCCCCTCGAGTCATCCGTCGAAAGCCCCGCAGACCTCGACTTCCGGGGCTTAGACACCCAACCTACCGACAGCTTCTTCTTGCGTTCCCGCAAGGCCTTTGCCGTGAGCGACTGGCAGTCGACACAGTCGTCCGTATCATGGGCCTCCCTAAGGCACCAGAGGCAGGCGTTGTGCGAGTCCGTGACCGACATCTTGGACCCAGAGTCCCCGCATTTCTTGAAGCCCGGACGCAGGGTTGAAGACGAAGTAGACATCACCACGAACAGGTCTTCACAAAAAAACCGAGCAGGTTCAACGAACCGAGAATTGAAAACAGCAAACTCCAAAGAGTCGAGGCGTACCGAGATTCACGAAGTGAACACGTTTGCAGAAAAAACGGAACTGAGGCTATGGGTGTCGTGCGTCCTACTTATCACATCGGGTGACGTCGGCCATCGGAGGGGGTCCTCGGGGACGGCGCATTGACGTCATCGACGCAGGACGCAGACGCCAAAGATTTTCCGAAGCAGCACAGCTGTGGACATTACCTGTCATAGATAGATCTGGAATACGTCAGAGGACCCAATCCCCTCGAAATATGGGTAAGGGAAAATGGATCTTCAACTAAGTTGAGCGGTTCTTGAAATGACCCTACACCACCCTTTTATTCTGCTGTAATCGCTGCTGCCGAGGAAGGCCAAAACATTACTGGACAGGTCCAATACTTCCAAACTTGTCTGTTGCATGTGAAACCACCCACACCTGAACCTTGGTGTAGATCCATGGCTGTCATCGGACGATTGTTTTTTGACTTGAGATTTTCTTTCTGTCTCTTCCCCTAGCCCATCCTATCACATAGTATTTAAGCAAGGTCTTAAGGTAACGACGCGGTAACATCCAGGGACGAAGAGTTTCCCACTGCGACAAGCATGTGAACCTTCACTCGTCGTCATGTTATAAATGTAGGTGCCACAGACGTTTTCATTTAGGGGAACATCAGAGTTTGCCAATACTTGGGTCCAAGGACATTTACAGGAGTGAGTTCCAGGTTTAAAAGCAGGACTGACCATCATGGAAGCAGAATTATCTCTCACTTTCCAGACCCCATTCAGCTACTGTCAGGCCTTAGACTAACCTTCCTTTACCAGGGAAACCCCAAAAGGTGATAGTCATTCCGAGCTTCTTTACCTTCGCTGATGACTCTTGGTAGCATTTAATTCCCTTGTGTTTAACTCAACTTTGCCATTACCCACCATATGCAACTTTCCAAATGAACAGTCCCGGTCAATTGCCAGGTCACCGCGCCAGTGGATGGGAACACAAGCAACCACAGGCATGCTTTGACCTTGTAGTTTATCATCAGTGTGATGCAGCCTGATTCCCTGTTCACAGCAAGCAAGACACACACACCTCGGCACACTGCATCATTTAGAAAGACTCCCTGAGAAAACAGGAAAGTGAAGCATGAAAGGGATTAGGCTAACGCTTCTTAGCCACTGGTACTTGCTCTTGGTAGCACTCGATTCCACTGTTTATTAGCTCGCAGGTGTGCCACTGCAGGAGACCACCATGTGCAGATCAGCTCTCTCCAATAGTCCTGGAGACGGGAAACGGAGATCATGTGTGGAAGATGAAATAATAAGCACCACACTGTCCCTAGGCACCATCTTAAGAACCGAAAGATGTCCTGTCTGCAGCAGAACTCCTATGTGTCCCTAGACCAGAGATCAGCTATCCTTGGCTCTCTAGATGTTTGGACTAAAATACCCATCGGCTCTAGCCAGCACAGCGAATGGTGAGGGGGGTGTCCAGTCATAATATCGAAAAAATAAAGTCGAATGACAAAAAAGTCGAATCAATAATGTCGAAAAAAAAAAAGTGGAATTTGTTTTTTTATTATTAATATATTTTTTTTGGGTTTGGTAAGTAAAAAAAAGGGGTAAAATAAAAAAAAAATAGAAAAAAAGGGGGGTTGGGGGGAACCCCCCCATTTCGAATAAAAAACGTATTAAAAAAAAATTCGACTTTTTTTTTTCGAGATTATTTTTTCGACATTTTGACTTTCGATTTTATTGATTTCGATTTTATGTCTAGGAACCGTGAGGGGTTATGGGAGTTATAGTTCAAAATATCTATAGTGCTGCAGGTTGCAGGCCCCTGCTCTGGACCATCATTCTCCTTGACTCTGCTGATAGCTCAGTTTCTGCTACTTCAAGGCGCTTCAGTGTTCCAAGCGGCTCGTGCATCTCTTGGATGGGAAGCAAGAGAACAGTCGCCGCCTGCAGGTAAGGACCAGGAATTCCTCATCTAGCCATCTTGGAACTTATGGTTGGGCGGCCTCTGGGGCAAAAGACTGAAGGGGAGAGGTAAAGAGAGTACATTGTGTATTATCATTAATTCCACTGTTTGTTGTCTGTGATAATCACCATAGCTACTTGGGTTGTGGAAAAACCATTGCTGCTGCCTGGGACCTTTCACGCCCTGCACACGGGGGTTGCTTGTCAGTGGCTTTGTTGTGGGAGGGACAACTTCTCCCTACACCTGCTTTCATAGCTCCCCCACTTTTTACGTGCCAGCCTACATTTGGGGAAAAGATTCTTGGGCGCTGAAATGCACTATGTTTATTTAACTCCAGCATTCACTGGTGCCTGTGTGAATTCCAACTGCTTGCTGTTTAGCTTTTTCACTTCCTCCACTTATTTAGCAAGAAGTGCGTTTTGGGAGTCAGTCAGCACCCTAAGGATTAGGATATGTAGTGTGCGATGTAGATGGGGTCGGACTGCCTGACTTAAGGATGGCTGATCCCTTTTCATCCTGTCTGCTCCCCCATGGCTCCCGCCAACCCTGATGCACTGTAGCTCAATACAGGAGAGTGGGCACTGTCCAGGATCTGCTGGGTTGTGTCAAAGGGGGTGTGCCCCTGGCTTCCCCTTAAGACAGTTTAGGTGTCCAACTTTGTGTCTGTGTTTATTTGTAGTGGCTCATTTCCTAAAAGGCCTTTGCCAGTGATGGGGTGTTAGGAGTGTCGGGAGAGTGAGAGACTTGTCAAGTGACTGGCTGTGCTTAGGGCCCTTATGGAATTTCAGAAGCATGGATCTACTCTTTTACTTGCCGCTTTCTCTATATCTTTCCATACTTTGACCAGACAAGGGTAAAACAGAAATGCAGGGGTTTTAGTGTGGTGGTCATCCAGAGCAGCACCCCCCTGCACCCCCAACGATCTGGATGCAGTGGAGCCGAAGGAATGGAATCGGAGGAGACCTCACTTCTGCCCACCCCAATCGTCCAATTGTAGCTTGGCGTGCAGCGTAGCACCAGTGGGGAAGGCCGCAGGTAAGAGACATCATGGCTGCCTGGGGTCAACCAATGTAGAGATATCACATTGGCTGGATTGTGCCCTGTGTTTGGGACGTCACATATTTATATCCAGTGCTATCTCTGGAGAACCAGGACTATCGCCCGGAGACTGCAGGAGTCGCGACAATAGATGATCATGACAAAATGTGCAGAATGACTTAGTATCAATGAGAGCTCATCCTATGGACTCAGAGGCTTCTAAGAATGAGAACTGGCTTATGTTATGTTAGTGTGTGCATGAGAGTCTGGGAGGGGCTGTGAGGGTGGGGGTCTTCAGGTCGGAATGCAGTTCAGGTGTCTTGCTAGAGGGCAAACCCTACACACCGATAGTTCCTGCTTCCTGCAATAGGACGAATCATAGACATATGCAGGGCAGGCCATACATAACATAGCAAGACTTTACTCTCATAGACATATGCAGGGCCGGCCATACATAACATAGTAAGACTTTACTCTCAGACACCAAGAATACCACATTTCCACTTCAGCCCACTGGAAGGCAGCCAATAACAGCTCTGCAGTTCCTGCTTCCCGCAATAGGACGAATCATAGACATATGCAGGGCGGACCACACATAACATAGCAAGACTTTACTCTCAGGCCCCAAGAATACCACATTTCCACTACAGCCCACTGGAAGGCAGCCAATAATAGCTCTGCGGTTCCTGCTTTCAATCATTAGATATTTGTTATGTAATTAATATCATGCGTCAAACCCCACTCTTGCCCGTATTCCGGTGCCCCTTGATGAAACTCCATTACAAGATGTGTGATATGCCCTTAGATATTTGGCCAAAGAGTATAATGGTAACTAGTTACCCGAGTTTGGTACGTTGTTCTGGGAATCTTTATTAACCCCACCATGGCAATCCCATTGTGTTTTTATTGATACTTTAATTATGAATAACATAATTGATCACCCAATAACTATTATTAGTCACCTTGAGAATATGGTATGAGTTACTAGAGGCAGCACAAAGAGGTCACTGTGTATCCGGTCATCAAGTACCACTCAATAGCCAGACACAGGTCTTATGTGGAATGAATTAGTGATGTAGGAAGCATTTACTCATACACAGATGCACAGCCAGGATAGTCTTGTAAGTGGGGCCTGACGCTAATGTAGTTGAGCCCATCACAGTGACATTAACGCTGCAAATGCCCACACAGCGCTGATGAGTGGGCATTTATAGATTTTTAGTGGGCCTTGCCTGCTCAGGCCATGCCCTGTCTACACCTCTGCTCACACAATGTTTTCCACTCTCTTATCCCTTGTAATCCCCCTTGTCCCTAACCCAGTTTTTCTGCCCATCTATTGAACATACATGTGTTCATGATGGGACTCACTGTTGTGTGTGTTTTGATTGCTTTGACAAAGTGTGACCGCACTAACACTTTGTTTTGCTTTCGCCATCTTGATATTATTTTTACTGCATCATTTTCATCTGTACAGCCCTGTTTTGAAAAAGGCCCAAGTGACGCCGAAACACGTGTCAGTAAAAAAGGGCAACCATCGCACTCATCAACCAATAGTTCGTATTCATTGACTAGTATTCAATTGATCACCCATCATCTGGAGTTAGCAGAATGCATGGCGCTGCGTCTAGGCGGCCTCTTTTGAAAAAGTATATATTTATAAGCGCACAAAGCTGGATTTGCTGTTTGATCACTGTAACGGCTCCCCCATGCTTCTGCCTTTCCCATACACCCCACGGCACATGCAATTGTGGTATAACCAAAGTACTGTGAAACACATAAGAAAGCCTGGCATGCAAGTTCACCAGGCAGCTGAAGCTGTATCAAGATACCTGGCAGGGGAGTACACCAGGTGATCTGAAAACCCATAAGAGACGTCCTGGCAAGTTAGTATAGCAGGCATCTGAAATTATACAAAGATTCCTGGCAGGAGGGTGCACCATGTGATCTGCAAAGTTACAAGAAGGATTACCGAAAGACTGTTACCATACCTATTGTTTAACCAAGAACTTGTGAGTCCAATGAAGGCCCAAAGGAACTCTCAACTAAAGAGACATTTTGTACTATTCTATTTAAGAATCCTGGGGAAGGGAGACACCCTCTGGAACCAAGAGTCTTTTGTTTGGAGGACATTTTCATTGGAGTTATTCTTGTATTTTTGGTTTCGAACACTTTTGCCAATAACAAGTAAAATACATTTTCCTTGCATCCTTTTATTGTTTTTTTGTTTGTAGTGTGAGGGTCAGGATAGGATGTTTTGGAGACGTGGATGGCTTTTCATTTACTGACATTCTGACACAGACAGATTCTTAGTTTTAGTTCCTACATAGGGAAATTCCTCTTTAGAATAGGACCAGAGAGGCCTTTTCCTAACCCATTTTCATTTAATAAAATGTCTTGTTTTGAGAATACAACAACTTTGTGTCCGGTTATCAGCACTGACCCATCACAGGTGGCCCACGCAACTTATCACAAGCCGGAGTGGAACAGCTTCCTGCACACTGGAAAGACCGCTATTTCACTGCAGTGAAACGAAGACCATACGCCAGAGGAAACGTTGGATCCGAAGCCAGAAAAGACTGTCGATGGCACAGACTCAACAAAGGGAACGGGGCTCAGTGGATTTTTTAAAAAGCTTTGATCTCGTGTAACCCGACCCCTGGGGAAAAGACGGACAGCAATTAGCCCGTAGTGTCAGATGAGCAGTGGAGCCAATGGGGAGGGAATGGAGAGGCGGAAGCAATGAAAGAGCCCTATAAAAGGGGAATTTGGAAAATACAGGACCTGGGTTGTTCGGGTAAGGTCATGTAGATGGGAGGTGAACCAAGAGAGCAGGTGGAGGAAGAATGGTGGGGTATACACGCATTTCACCGCGGTATTTTTCATTGCATGTTTTTTCATCGCCGTTTTTATTTCGAAAAAAAACTCGTTTTTTTTGGGGGGGGGGTTAAAAAATTAAATATATGGTTGTGGGTGTAACGGAATAAAAAAAAAAAGGGGGGGCTTGGGGGGGGATTACCCCCCACAAAAAAAAAAAAAACATGAATTTTTTGAGAAAAAAAACAGCGATGAAAAATACCGCGGCGAAATAACGTAGAACCAATGGTGGACCGGAGCGCGGCAGAGACTCGGGTGGAGATTGTTACAAGTGAGGTGTTAGTTGTGAGAGAGAGAGTGGTACCTGTGTACCTGTGTAAAAGCATGTGTGAATGATTGGTGCAAGGCGTGAGTGAGAGTTAGAGAAAGAGTAGGTGAGGGTGAGTGGAGTGCAGGGAAGAGTGCCAATGGCAAATGTAAGTCAGAGGAGATAAGAGTAGAGGGTAGAGTATAGGAAAGTGGAGTGGAGAGTAGAGATGAGAGAGGAGAGGAGAGGGGAGAAAAGGCCAGAGCGTGACAAAGAGAGAGAGCAGTGAGTCTGGGTGATCAAAGGGACAGGAGGAAGGAGGACATAAGGATGGAAGAAGAGGGAGTTTAGTAGTTGTGAGGTGGAGCATCAGGAAAGGAACGTCAGGGACAGGAATGTAAGGGCTTGGAAGAATCGAGTGCTGGAGATGCCTTTTGGAGGGACAGGGCCTCCTAGTCCTTGCCCTACCACTAATCTGTGTGTGTTTTCTATATGTTTTCTGCCTCAGAGGTCCAGCCTGGACCTCTGGCAGTGCAGCTGTTCTTTTGGTGAACAACATGCATGTTATGGCATCCAGGGGTGGGGGTACACCCTTGTACACCTTATGTGTGTTTTGGGCACCTCTATGTTGCCCACAGAGCAGGGTATGGTCTGGTGGCAGCTACATGCTGACTTGGCAGTGGCTCTGAGTATCCTCCATTGTTGGGACACCCAGGCCCTGCCAAAGGAATCAATGGATTCCTGAAGAAAGGCAAGATGGCCACTGTAACCTCTGGATTTCTATTGCCTTTAAAACTTGTTTTCCAGAATCCTAGGAAGCCATGACTCTGTCCCTTCCCCCTGACTTCTGCTGGGTGGAAGAACCATATATGGCTCTGGGGCTGTCTCCTGTCAGACTGACTGGAGCCTTCCCAGGGGCTGTGTGTTGTGGGAGCACCCTTGGGGTGGGACCTGTATGAATGGAGTGTGAAGTCAAACCATAGTCTGTGTTGTTTTCTGGTTTTGGTTTGTGTGAGACAATGTCTAGGCCAGTACTGACTGAAACTGGAGTGTATGCAGTGTAGTGTTCTGAAAGGCTGGGTGCTTACTCCAATCCACATTCTGTGTTATGGGTGTCTGGTTTGGGTGAATGGCCTAAATTCCTGTGAGTCTGATTGGCTGCCTGCATGAATGCACTTGTGAATGCTTGGCTGCCTGAGAATACATGCATACACTGGGCAAGGCTAAATTTGTGGAAGTCCAGATGAGGTGAAGTGATGGTTGAACAGTTCCATGTATTAAGGAAGGAATCCAGAGGATAGAGATGTGAGATATCAAATTCTCTTATCATGCAGGTTTAGCTTTGTTTGAGTGCTGCCAAATAAAAACCCTTGAACCATTCTCTGGAGTCTGAGCATCCTTAAGGCCATTGCTGACAGCCTTTTGTAGGAGGCAAACAAGTGCACCAGCCTAAATTAGGGATCTTCTGCACTTTGTTCCATTTAAAGCACTGTCTGAGCACCCCTTCCCGGTCCCAGAGAGTAGGGAGGATCCAACCGCCCACATCCCCGGTCTAAGGGCTGATCAACCCTGCTGAGGCTGGACCCCAGCCAGGAGCATGCCCTTTACTTCACAGAGACTCAGTCCTGCAATATAATCAATCAGCCTCATATAGTGTTCGGCATACTGCAATACCAAACACCACCACATGAGGTTCCAAAAGCTACCCCGTTCAGAGTGTAGCAATGTCAGACTAGAGCAGGGCCCACAGGAGGGAGAAGCATGTGTAGCCCAGGGCTCAAATTGGGTCCAGCTAGGCTGGGCTACATGCTTGTTCCCTGTGGGACAAATAGAAATAAAGACAGAGACACCAGGGTGTGGGAAATAAAATAGTTTATTTGGTATAGTGTAGGTATGTAGTGTGTGTGTTTATTGTACTAACCTACCTGGACTGAACCATCCAGCCCATCATGGGAAGAGAGAGCGGCCCGCCCCCTGCATCCCTCCAAAGCTGTGAAGAGAGGCCGGGCCGCGAGGCCTTGCTGTGCACTGTGGGCACCGCAGTAATGTTTGACGAATCACAATAATCCATCACTTCTCCCCAAGGGGGAGCTTTTCCCTGTGAAGCCAGGGAGATTAGCCCACTACGCGACACCCTCCCTAGGGATAGAGGCAAGCGGGACCTCACCAGGAGAGACTCCCCCCCCCCCTTTGGGGACATGGACTCTCGTTCTTACGAGGAACTCCCTAAGAAACATACCAATGATATACCTGCAAATACATCCAGTGAAGAAAGGTTTGGAGAACATACCAAAATGTGTTCATGTCATCAGGAAACTCTGGTTATTTCTTTAATGAAATGACTGCATTGTACTGAGGTGAGGAAAAATATATGTGGAGGAATACAGAGCATAAAACAAATAGAGAGAAAGGACTGTGACATTGTGCCAGGGAAGTCTGACGGCAGTTTAATAAAGGAAAGAGGCAGAGACTGGTAAATGAGAGCGAGAGCCCGCGTGTTAAGAACTTGCTCACAGATGTATGCTAAAGACCAACAGGATGCGCGGCGTCCAATGCCGAAAAGGAAGCTCAGTGGAACTTCAGACGTGCAGTGTCGTGAAGGGTAAGAAAGGAGAGAAGCTGACGTGGAAATGAGAGGTCCTCATCCCGAGTGAGAGCTAAATGGTCAGGTGACCGCAACTGAGCAGAGGTAGACCCGTGGGTCTGTGAATGATGCCGATACTACCTCCTTTACTTTGACACAGAATGCCCGGGCAAACAACGAAGCTGGGAGAATGTACGTGAAACCAAGGGAATTACGAGAGGCCAACCAGACAAGTGGTAGAGAACGTCCCAACCAAGCGTGAACCCAGGTGATGCTATCCCTGTACTGGACAGGTTCCTCTTGGAAAGCGGGAGACCGGTGAGGGGGAATGAGAATCATTACTGGAACGCTGATACTCCTCCCAGTCGAGATAAGATATTGGCATTGAATGAAGAGAAAGAGAATTATTACTGGAAAGCTCATACTCGTCCCAATCGAGATAAGACAGGGTCCGAAATTCCAGGGCGCTGAGCGCTAAATAGCTCATGGATTGAGTGATTTGGCGCCTGGTAAGGCCTCCCAGTAAGGCTGCCAATTGCTGTAAAAGGAACCAAAACAGATTATGTAGTAATTTCATGCTACCACCACTAGATGGAAGCAGAGCCTAACAGGAGCTGAAATTTGGCATTGTATGCACACACAACTTGCACTCAGCCGAGTTGAAAAGAGAGCCGACCATGACCTTGGGCAAAGCGCTTTGTAAATAAATCGGGGGAAGGGCGGAAACAGGATGCATACAACGCGTTGCTCACAGACTTTGGAATACAAACAATGAATGAGCGGAGCTTGCCCCCATGCCCCATCTTTCTTATCTGAGAAGTGAAGGCGCAGACGTTTGTGGGATTGTTACTCTGAGCAGAATACCCCCCTTCACCATTACGCCGATTGTGAGCGCAGTGTATATCATACGCACTCAAAGGAACGCGCCCCTCAGAGATTGTTCACCGGTGGCAGAAGCTCAATTGATGGCCCGTATTGGGGTCCCGAGGCCAGGAGCTGCCGTGGATCGTGCACGCTGCAGACGCGACTGTGCCAGTGTAACGTCACTTTTTGCTATCTGTCAGGAAATCCTATCTTGCTGACTGAGCATGCCTGCCCATGCTCAGTCAGTACTTAACGGATAGGATTTATTGACAGCAGGAATGTGGTGTGCCTGTGTGTGTGGGGTCCCAGGGGTACAGTTTCTGTAACTTGATGTGAGCCAGGCTCACTGAAATATCAGAACACGGTGAAGCTGTGTTAAGAGCGACTCATAAACAGACACAAACCGCACGAACCCAGTGGACTCAAGAAGATGAATGCAGCGGACACTGTATTTCATAAAGTCCCAGGATTCTAATAAGCATTAAATGTGCAAAACATATGAAAGTAGCCATAACAAATATATATGTACCTGTATGTGAACTAAGTGCATCATTATCACGTTAATAATGCACTTATTTCACATACACGTACATATTTGTGATAAATCCGGTGTGCGCATGCGCCCACATGCTCAGTCATGACTTATAGTTAAGCAGCGGGGGCAGGGCCGCTGAAATAGCAGAGGAATCTTTGTACAGATGAAAGCAGTGGGGGCAGGGGAGGGGGCGCTCAGCCATCTGTCCACATTGGCCTCTCAGCCCTTGGTGATGTCTCCCCATGCCCCCCACAGGCTCTTTAACGCAGAGTGCCTAAATAAACTCACAAAGGTTCGAAAGGGTTCTGTCTCACTTCCCAGCGCAGTCTTCATTGGAAGGAATGGGGCAAAAATGGTGAATTTTACAGCACACGTTTCAGTACTGTGGGTGCAAAGCCGTAGATTGTTTGCAAACCATTTAACGGTGTCAGATAGTAGAAAGGAGAATTCTGCAACACACGGTCATGTGGGTCATTGTAACAAGGTATGCCAGTCATGCTATAGTGAAACGCATCTTCATGCTGCTTGTTGCCACTCAGTATCCAGTTCGGGTCCCCTAGGGGCCGAGTTCTGCCACCATTGGATGGAGAGTCGTATGCCGAAAATGTTGGGGAGAGAATGAATTAGTGACACTTTGGCTGTGTCAAGAAAGGAGGGAATGAGATGGGGAGGAGTGATGGGGTGGGGGGGTGAAATCGGGGCAGGGCTTGACCTCTGGATTGGCTGTTGTTGCTTTAGGGGTGGGCTAGACAATGAAGGAACAAAAAAAACACGAAAGGCACTAGATTTATCCCCAACGGAAAATAGCCAAACGGTAGGCTAATACATGGGATCCTTTGATCCAAGTAAACAAGATACTACCTGACAAACATCGCTTTGGAGCAGATCTATACATTTTTCCTTTATACTAAAGCACACAATCATGAACATGGCTCAAACATGTTGTGATTGGCATTAACTTCGAGCTGACAGGTGACAGTAGTATTCCTTTCCTATTGTTATTACTGCATCTTGTCCCTTAAAGGAATTTATTAATAAAGAACTGTAATTGAGCAAAACAGAAATGCAATAGTACTGTACCCTGCGTTGCTTGCAACAGCAAAAGATAGATGCCCGCAGCTCGTCATCATACTGGGGAGCATAGGCAGGTAGTGTTTCGCAATTTGTTTCTGAGCGCCGCCTCGGACCGCGCAGGGTTGGAAGCTAGTTGGAAGAGTTGGTTATTGGGCAGGGAATGCTTTTGGTCTGTTGGGAGGTGGCAGCAGGGGTGGACTGGGAACTAAAAGAAGCCCTGGAAATAATTACTGGGGACCAAAAGAGGTCCTGGAAATAATATGCGAAGTGGCCCCATATTACACATTTTCAGCAAGCCCAATGCTTTTCCTATTGACAAAATGGGGAATACCACACAAAAGAGGCCCAGGGTGCAGAGGCTCAGCGGGTAATCGGCAGAGTTCCCTATAGGCCAGTCCACCTCTGGGGGAGAGTATGGTGCGGTTCTAGGCGTCTGTCGGAAATTTAATGCACTGTGCCATTGTGTTGGGGGCGGCTGCCCAGAAATGGCAGGCCGGTGCTTATGTGTTTTTCTGCGCTTAAAGCATGACCCTCCCGCTTCTGAGCACTGTCATGCCAAGGGGAGTGTGGGGCTCTGGCTGGCGTAACGAGGGTGGGGGAGCTGGGGCACTTCGCAAGGGAAGTACAGCCAAAGGGGTAGTTGGCAAAGTAGTGTCAGAGGCTGGGAGGACAGTGAACGTTAAGTGGGGGCAATAGGTGTGTGGATGCTAAACGTTAGGAAACGGTTGGCCCCCACAATAGGATGAAGGAGTTTTCGGTATGAGTAAACAAGGAAAGGTTAGGGGGGTTTGCTACCAGAAGAGCAGATCATGGGTAGGATGCCCCGCCCAATCTATAGAGGCGTGATGAGGAGTATGGACTGGGGTGGCTTTGTGGTTGGACATATGCTGTGTCCTCCACTACTAGTTGGAAAGTATAGGCAGCGTCACCCTCTAATCCACACAAATAAAGCGGGTATGAGGAGGCAATGGGCATGTCATTGTCTGAAGTGTTCCTCAGGATGACGGAAGCACAAGGTGTTCAGGACTCATCAAACTGGGCCACACTGGCCAGAAACCTCTCAATATAAATCACATAATCCCACAATTGGACAATATACCTTTGGATTAGCGCAAGATTTAACCCAGGTGTCTATCTGATTTCTATAAATTAAGCACATCGGTAGGTTTGGGAGGGGGAAGGGAAGAGGGCGACCATTATTAGGGTGAAGTAAATTACTGTCTCATGACCTATACTGATAAAATGTGTCTTTTGTTTCTAAGGTGGCCACGTTTTGTGGGGTCAACAAAAGAAAGAGGGGGGGGGGCACAGTTCCAAGACAGCTGTCCTTGGCACAGAATTGCAAATGTACTTGCGCATACTGAGTTAATAGTATGTTTAAGAAAATAGTTAGTACACATATGGAATGGAAGACGAAAGGGATGCAACAGACCGGAAAATAGGTAAAGTAAGGCGGGACAAATGCCTGCTGTCACCCAAACTGAGCTGTTAGGTAGTACAATGGTGCAGTGTACTCAAACAGCTAGCTCAAGGGCCGGGCAAACAGAGTTAAGGTAAGGTGCGCAAGTTCGATCCTCTTCTCCCTAAAGCGAGAAATTGCAGGGGAGAGGGGTGCTCTGGCGGGCGCAACTGGAGGGGATTAGGGGGATTCGTATACGGCAAGAAGGAAGAAAGGCAAGGGGACAATAAATAGCACCAAAAGGGGATTCTCTCTTCCTCACTCATATGGCACGTGCATAGGATATGCTAGGGATAGCGCACGTATACACCAGTGTTTCAAGGTGCGACGAGGCGTAGGAAGTGGACAAGGGGGGGCAATGGGACAATCACCTTCCTAGGACCAGTGACAATGAGGTTGCACAAGTGCACGGAGGAGAAAGAAGGCAAGGATGACAATGCAGTGGGAAGGTTGCCACCTCAGCCAAACGCCCTAACATGGGAACTAACATGTGAGTTTAAGTCAGGTTGTGTTGCGCAAAAAATTAGCAAGTAGAATTTTCTGTGTGGCTGGGCATTGCGGGTATTCTGACTTGCTGTGTTACGGACTGTTTAAAAGCCCATAATAACATTGATCCTGAAGTTGAAGGGCCTGGAGGACTTGAGAGAGAGTAACCATCTTGAACTTGTCCTTCCTGAGGAGTTTGTTCAAACCGCGCAAGTCCATGATGGGTCTCAATCCCATGTCTTTGTTCGAAATCAAAAAATAAGGGGAATACCATCCCTTGTTCCTCTCCGCTACAGGCACCAGTTCTATGGCACCTTTCTCCAGCAGGGCTTGAATTTCCTGCGCAAGGAGCGGATCCGGACTCTGCAAAGAGAGGTTCCCCGGTGGATTGTCGCGAGGCCTGTGCCGAAAGGGAAGACAGTAGCCGTGGGTTATGATCTCCACAACCCACATATCTGAAGTAATGGCTTGCCACTCTACAAGATGCTGCGCCAGCCTTCCCCCAACCGGCGACCCATGGGACCTGGCCTCATGACTGAGTGGTAGCGGCTGCGGCGTTGCCTGAGGGCAAAGAGGCAACTGCCCGAGCGGCCTTGACACCTCGAGTACCCTTGTTTCCACCTGTGGCACTCTTACGGTGGCTTCTTTGACTGCTAGGCTCCTCTCGCTTTACTGAAGGACGAGTAATAGCGAAAGGAACCTCCCCTCCATTGCTGTCCCCTAGGACGAAAAGGCGGAGGTTGGCGAACTGCAGCGCCCAACGACTTCGCTGCAGCTTTGGAGGTCTGCAACCTCTCAAGGCTCTTGTCAGCCTTGCTGCCAAAAAGGTGTTCACCGTCAAAGGGCATGTTGAGGAGCCAGGACTGCACATCAGGAGCGAACCCAGACTTCCACAACCACGCAAACCTGTGTATTACGGTGCTCGCCGCCATGGACCGGCTGACACAATCTGCCATGTCCAAACCGGACTGAACGGCCTCACACATGGCATCCTTGCCACCCTGAACCATAGCAAGGAAACCATCCCGTTCGTCCCCTTCGGGAATACGTTCAGCCGCTAATGCAACACAGTTCCACAGAGTGTGTGTGAAACGAGACAAGGCACATGTGGAGTTGGCCGCCTGAAGCGCCATACCCCCTGAAGAAAACACTTTCTTCGCCCAGCCGTCAAAACGTTTGTCGTCCCTATCCAGAGGGATGGTAGGATACGGCGCCTGCTTTGCCGGGGCCGTAGCCGCCTGCACCACCAAACTCTCCGCAGTGGGGTGCCTGGACAAGTAGCAGGGGTCGCTACTGGCTGGATGGTATTTTCGCAAAAAAGACTTGCCCACTGCCGGGAGACTCTCCGGAGCAGTCCAAGCCACCGCCACCCTTCTCTGCAGAGCCATATGAAACGGCAAAACTGGGTCAGTGCGGGGACCAAGATCAAGGATGTCCGTGAGATCATCCTGAACGAACTCCCCTGGGGGAGCTGACCAACCCAAGTACTCGGTGACCCGAGACATAAGGCGCCGATATGAAGAATCAGCATGAGTGCCAAGCTCCGGCCTACAAAACTCCACCTCCGGAGAGGTGTCCAGGCCACTGGCATCATGCAGTGACTGCCTCAGGTCATCAAACTGGCTATGGCCCGAGATAAGCTCATCTGGTACCGTAGCCGGAACCAAGCCGTCATCATAGCCTTCATCACCCTCTGAAATGTACTCCAGGTGGGGAGAGGAAGACAACGGGGGACCAAAGCAGTGCCTGACCTTAGCCAGAGCCTTTCTAGGGGCTAACCCCGTGCCACGGGGCCCCTCCGACACCACCGCCTCGAAAGGCATTGAGGGCGCCGAACGAGTCGGCGCCGACAGAAACGGCATCGACATCGAGCGAATCTGCGTCGACGTCAGCTGCAGCGCCACCAGCATCGGCGGCGTCGACACAGGCCTCGAAGCTGGAGCTCCGAGCGTGTCTCTGGACAACCTCGGCGCCGACAGCGTCGACGACCCTCTCGGAGGCGGAGCCTCGAGAGAAATCGTCGACGACCTCTGCGCCACAGGCGTCGACGTCTTCTTCGAAGATGGCACAGGCTCACGCGGTCTCGAGCGCGTCGAGGACCGGGAACGGGCATGGCGAGAACGGCTACCTTGTCCGAGCGGGACCTCTCCCACGAGCCGTGCCGACCACCCGAGCCCGAAGGCATACGAGCGGTGTCTCTCGACCGGTGCAGACCGACCCCACTCGGAGGCGCGGACGGACTGGTGCCCTGCGATTCAAGAATCGCTAGCATCTGCTTCCCGAAGAAAGCCCATTCTCCGGTGTCGCTTGCATGGAGAGATAAGCGACCCGCCGACGGGCGGAGTCCTCAAAGAGGACTGGGAAGGCGACCGATGCTGGCGCTTCCGGGAATCCCTCGAAGAGGTGGAGGAGTGGTGAGACCGACTCCTGGACGGAGACCCACTGGACTTCCGACGATGACGCGGAGAGTCGCCCCTCGAGTCATCCGTCGAAAGCCCCGCAGACCTCGACTTCCGGGGCTTAGACACCCAACCTACCGACAGCTTCTTCTTGCGTTCCCGCAAGGCCTTTGCCGTGAGCGACTGGCAGTCGACACAGTCGTCCGTATCATGGGCCTCCCTAAGGCACCAGAGGCAGGCGTTGTGCGAGTCCGTGACCGACATCTTGGACCCAGAGTCCCCGCATTTCTTGAAGCCCGGACGCAGGGTTGAAGACGAAGTAGACATCACCACGAACAGGTCTTCACAAAAAAACCGAGCAGGTTCAACGAACCGAGAATTGAAAACAGCAAACTCCAAAGAGTCGAGGCGTACCGAGATTCACGAAGCGAACACGTTTGCAGAAAAAACGGAACTGAGGCTATGGGTGTCGTGCGTCCTACTTATCACATCGGGTGACGTCGGCCATCGGAGGGGGTCCTCGGGGACGGCGCATTGACGTCATCGACGCAGGACGCAGACGCCAAAGATTTCCCGAAGCAGCACAGCTGTGGACATTACCTGTCATAGATAGATCTGGAATACGTCGGAGGACCCAATCCCCTCGAAATATGGGTAAGGGAAAATGGATCTTCAACTAAGTTGAGCGGTTCTTGAAATGACCCTACACCACCCTTTTATTCTGCTGTAATCGCTGCTGCCGAGGAAGGCCAAAACATTACTGGACAGGTCCAATACTTCCAAACTTGTCTGTTGCATGTGAAACCACCCACACCTGAACCTTGGTGTAGATCCATGGCTGTCATCGGACGATTGTTTTTTGACTTGAGATTTTCTTTCTGTCTCTTCCCCTAGCCCATCCTATCACATAGTATTTAAGCAAGGTCTTAAGGTAACGACGCGGTAACATCCAGGGACGAAGAGTTTCCCACTGCGACAAGCATGTGAACCTTCACTCGTCGTCATGTTATAAATGTAGGTGCCACAGACGTTTTCATTTAGGGGAACATCAGAGTTTGCCAATACTTGGGTCCAAGGACATTTACAGGAGTGAGTTCCAGGTTTAAAAGCAGGACTGACCATCATGGAAGCAGAATTATCTCTCACTTTCCAGACCCCATTCAGCTACTGTCAGGCCTTAGACTAACCTTCCTTTACCAGGGAAACCCCAAAAGGTGATAGTCATTCCGAGCTTCTTTACCTTCGCTGATGACTCTTGGTAGCATTTAATTCCCTTGTGTTTAACTCAACTTTGCCATTACCCACCATATGCAACTTTCCAAATGAACAGTCCCGGTCAATTGCCAGGTCACCGCGCCAGTGGATGGGAACACAAGCAACCACAGGCATGCTTTGACCTTGTAGTTTATCATCAGTGTGATGCAGCCTGATTCCCTGTTCACAGCAAGCAAGACACACACACCTCGGCACACTGCATCATTTAGAAAGACTCCCTGAGAAAACAGGAAAGTGAAGCATGAAAGGGATTAGGCTAACGCTTCTTAGCCACTGGTACTTGCTCTTGGTAGCACTCGATTCCACTGTTTATTAGCTCGCAGGTGTGCCACTGCAGGAGACCACCATGTGCAGATCAGCTCTCTCCAATAGTCCTGGAGACGGGAAACGGAGATCATGTGTGGAAGATGAAATAATAAGCACCACACTGTCCCTAGGCACCATCTTAAGAACCGAAAGATGTCCTGTCTGCAGCAGAACTCCTATGTGTCCCTAGACCAGAGATCAGCAATCCTTGGCTCTCTAGATGTTTGGACTAAAATACCCATCGGCTCTAGCCAGCACAGCGAATGGTGAGGGGGGTGTCCAGTCATAATATCGAAAAAATAAAGTCGAATGACAAAAAAGTCGAATCAATAATGTCGAAAAAAAAAAAGTGGAATTTGTTTTTTTATTATTAATATATTTTTTTTGGGTTTGGTAAGTAAAAAAAAGGGGTAAAATAAAAAAAAAATAGAAAAAAAGGGGGGTTGGGGGGGAACCCCCCCATTTCGAATAAAAAACGTATTAAAAAAAAATTCGACTTTTTTTTTTCGAGATTATTTTTTCGACATTTTGACTTTCGATTTTATTGATTTCGATTTTATGTCTAGGAACCGTGAGGGGTTATGGGAGTTATAGTTCAAAATATCTATAGTGCTGCAGGTTGCAGGCCCCTGCTCTGGACCATCATTCTCCTTGACTCTGCTGATAGCTCAGTTTCTGCTACTTCAAGGCGCTTCAGTGTTCCAAGCGGCTCGTGCATCTCTTGGATGGGAAGCAAGAGAACAGTCGCCGCCTGCAGGTAAGGACCAGGAATTCCTCATCTAGCCATCTTGGAACTTATGGTTGGGCGGCCTCTGGGGCAAAAGACTGAAGGGGAGAGGTAAAGATAGTACATTGTGTATTATCATTAATTCCACTGTTTGTTGTCTGTGATAATCACCATAGCTACTTGGGTTGTGGAAAAACCATTGCTGCTGCCTGGGACCTTTCACGCCCTGCACACGGGGGTTGCTTGTCAGTGGCTTTGTTGTGGGAGGGACAACTTCTCCCTACACCTGCTTTCATAGCTCCCCCACTTTTTACGTGCCAGCCTACATTTGGGGAAAAGATTCTTGGGCGCTGAAATGCACTATGTTTATTTAACTCCAGCATTCACTGGTGCCTGTGTGAATTCCAACTGCTTGCTGTTTAGCTTTTTCACTTCCTCCACTTATTTAGCAAGAAGTGCGTTTTGGGAGTCAGTCAGCACCCTAAGGATTAGGATATGTAGTGTGCGATGTAGATGGGGTCGGACTGCCTGACTTAAGGATGGCTGATCCCTTTTCATCCTGTCTGCTCCCCCATGGCTCCCGCCAACCCTGATGCACTGTAGCTCAATACAGGAGAGTGGGCACTGTCCAGGATCTGCTGGGTTGTGTCAAAGGGGGTGTGCCCCTGGCTTCCCCTTAAGACAGTTTAGGTGTCCAACTTTGTGTCTGTGTTTATTTGTAGTGGCTCATTTCCTAAAAGGCCTTTGCCAGTGATGGGGTGTTAGGAGTGTCGGGAGAGTGAGAGACTTGTCAAGTGACTGGCTGTGCTTAGGGCCCTTATGGAATTTCAGAAGCATGGATCTACTCTTTTACTTGCCGCTTTCTCTATATCTTTCCATACTTTGACCAGACAAGGGTAAAACAGAAATGCAGGGGTTTTAGTGTGGTGGTCATCCAGAGCAGCACCCCCCTGCACCCCCAACGATCTGGATGCAGTGGAGCCGAAGGAATGGAATCGGAGGAGACCTCACTTCTGCCCACCCCAATCGTCCAATTGTAGCTTGGCGTGCAGCGTAGCACCAGTGGGGAAGGCCGCAGGTAAGAGACATCATGGCTGCCTGGGGTCAACCAATGTAGAGATATCACATTGGCTGGATTGTGTCCTGTGTTTGGGACGTAACATATTTATATCCAGTGCTATCGCTGGAGAGCCAGGACTGTCGCCCGGAGACTGCAGGAGTCGCGACAATAGATGTTCATGACAAAATGTGCAGAATGACTTAGTACCAATGAGAGCTCATCCTATGGACTCAGAGGCTTCTAAGAATGAGAACTGGCTTATGTTATGTTAGTGTGTGCATGAGAGTCTGGGAGGGGCTGTGAGGGTGGGGGTCTTCAGGTCGGAATGCAGTTCAGGTGTCTTGCTAGAGGGCAAACCCTACACACCGATAGTTCCTGCTTCCTGCAATAGGACGAATCATAGACATATGCAGGGCAGGCCATACATAACATAGCAAGACTTTACTCTCATAGACATATGCAGGGCCGGCCATACATAACATAGTAAGACTTTACTCTCAGACACCAAGAATACCACATTTCCACTTCAGCCCACTGGAAGGCAGCCAATAACAGCTCTGCAGTTCCTGCTTCCCGCAATAGGACGAATCATAGACATATGCAGGGCGGACCACACATAACATAGCAAGACTTTACTCTCAGGCCCCAAGAATACCACATTTCCACTACAGCCCACTGGAAGGCAGCCAATAATAGCTCTGCGGTTCCTGCTTTCAATCATTAGATATTTGTTATGTAATTAATATCATGCGTCAAACCCCACTCTTGCCCGTATTCCGGTGCCCCTTGATGAAACTCCATTACAAGATGTGTGATATGCCCTTAGATATTTGGCCAAAGAGTATAATGGTAACTAGTTACCCGAGTTTGGTACGTTGTTCTGGGAATCTTTATTAACCCCACCATGGCAATCCCATTGTGTTTTTATTGATACTTTAATTATGAATAACATAATTGATCACCCAATAACTATTATTAGTCACCTTGAGAATATGGTATGAGTTACTAGAGGCAGCACAAAGAGGTCACTGTGTATCCGGTCATCAAGTACCACTCAATAGCCAGACACAGGTCTTATGTGGAATGAATTAGTGATGTAGGAAGCATTTACTCATACACAGATGCACAGCCAGGATAGTCTTGTAAGTGGGGCCTGACGCTAATGTAGTTGAGCCCATCACAGTGACATTAACGCTGCAAATGCCCACACAGCGCTGATGAGTGGGCATTTATAGATTTTTAGTGGGCCTTGCCTGCTCAGGCCATGCCCTGTCTACACCTCTGCTCACACAATGTTTTCCACTCTCTTATCCCTTGTAATCCCCCTTGTCCCTAACCCAGTTTTTCTGCCCATCTATTGAACATACATGTGTTCATGATGGGACTCACTGTTGTGTGTGTTTTGATTGCTTTGACAAAGTGTGACCGCACTAACACTTTGTTTTGCTTTCGCCATCTTGATATTATTTTTACTGCATCATTTTCATCTGTACAGCCCTGTTTTGAAAAAGGCCCAAGTGACGCCGAAACACGTGTCAGTAAAAAAGGGCAACCATCGCACTCATCAACCAATAGTTCGTATTCATTGACTAGTATTCAATTGATCACCCATCATCTGGAGTTAGCAGAATGCATGGCGCTGCGTCTAGGCGGCCTCTTTTGAAAAAGTATATATTTATAAGCGCACAAAGCTGGATTTGCTGTTTGATCACTGTAACGGCTCCCCCATGCTTCTGCCTTTCCCATACACCCCACGGCACATGCAATTGTGGTATAACCAAAGTACTGTGAAACACATAAGAAAGCCTGGCATGCAAGTTCACCAGGCAGCTGAAGCTGTATCAAGATACCTGGCAGGGGAGTACACCAGGTGATCTGAAAACCCATAAGAGACGTCCTGGCAAGTTAGTATAGCAGGCATCTGAAATTATACAAAGATTCCTGGCAGGAGGGTGCACCATGTGATCTGCAAAGTTACAAGAAGGATTACCGAAAGACTGTTACCATACCTATTGTTTAACCAAGAACTTGTGAGTCCAATGAAGGCCCAAAGGAACTCTCAACTAAAGAGACATTTTGTACTATTCTATTTAAGAATCCTGGGGAAGGGAGACACCCTCTGGAACCAAGAGTCTTTTGTTTGGAGGACATTTTCATTGGAGTTATTCTTGTATTTTTGGTTTCGAACACTTTTGCCAATAACAAGTAAAATACATTTTCCTTGCATCCTTTTATTGTTTTTTTGTTTGTAGTGTGAGGGTCAGGATAGGATGTTTTGGAGACGTGGATGGCTTTTCATTTACTGACATTCTGACACAGACAGATTCTTAGTTTTAGTTCCTACATAGGGAAATTCCTCTTTAGAATAGGACCAGAGAGGCCTTTTCCTAACCCATTTTCATTTAATAAAATGTCTTGTTTTGAGAATACAACAACTTTGTGTCCGGTTATCAGCACTGACCCATCACAGGTGGCCCACGCAACTTATCACAAGCCGGAGTGGAACAGCTTCCTGCACACTGGAAAGACCGCTATTTCACTGCAGTGAAACGAAGACCATACGCCAGAGGAAACGTTGGATCCGAAGCCAGAAAAGACTGTCGATGGCACAGACTCAACAAAGGGAACGGGGCTCAGTGGATTTTTTAAAAAGCTTTGATCTCGTGTAACCCGACCCCTGGGGAAAAGACGGACAGCAATTAGCCCGTAGTGTCAGATGAGCAGTGGAGCCAATGGGGAGGGAATGGAGAGGCGGAAGCAATGAAAGAGCCCTATAAAAGGGGAATTTGGAAAATACAGGACCTGGGTTGTTCGGGTAAGGTCATGTAGATGGGAGGTGAACCAAGAGAGCAGGTGGAGGAAGAATGGTGGGGTATACACGCATTTCACCGCGGTATTTTTCATTGCATGTTTTTTCATCGCCGTTTTTATTTCGAAAAAAAACTCGTTTTTTTTGGGGGGGGGGGTTAAAAAATTAAATATATGGTTGTGGGTGTAACGGAATAAAAAAAAAAAGGGGGGGCTTGGGGGGGATTACCCCCCACAAAAAAAAAAAAAAAACATGAATTTTTTGAGAAAAAAAAACAGCGATGAAAAATACCGCGGCGAAATAACGTAGAACCAATGGTGGACCGGAGCGCGGCAGAGACTCGGGTGGAGATTGTTACAAGTGAGGTGTTAGTTGTGAGAGAGAGAGTGGTACCTGTGTACCTGTGTAAAAGCATGTGTGAATGATTGGTGCAAGGCGTGAGTGAGAGTTAGAGAAAGAGTAGGTGAGGGTGAGTGGAGTGCAGGGAAGAGTGCCAATGGCAAATGTAAGTCAGAGGAGATAAGAGTAGAGGGTAGAGTATAGGAAAGTGGAGTGGAGAGTAGAGATGAGAGAGGAGAGGAGAGGGGAGAAAAGGCCAGAGCGTGACAAAGAGAGAGAGCAGTGAGTCTGGGTGATCAAAGGGACAGGAGGAAGGAGGACATAAGGATGGAAGAAGAGGGAGTTTAGTAGTTGTGAGGTGGAGCATCAGGAAAGGAACGTCAGGGACAGGAATGTAAGGGCTTGGAAGAATCGAGTGCTGGAGATGCCTTTTGGAGGGACAGGGCCTCCTAGTCCTTGCCCTACCACTAATCTGTGTGTGTTTTCTATATGTTTTCTGCCTCAGAGGTCCAGCCTGGACCTCTGGCAGTGCAGCTGTTCTTTTGGTGAACAACATGCATGTTATGGCATCCAGGGGTGGGGGTACACCCTTGTACACCTTATGTGTGTTTTGGGCACCTCTATGTTGCCCACAGAGCAGGGTATGGTCTGGTGGCAGCTACATGCTGACTTGGCAGTGGCTCTGAGTATCCTCCATTGTTGGGACACCCAGGCCCTGCCAAAGGAATCAATGGATTCCTGAAGAAAGGCAAGATGGCCACTGTAACCTCTGGATTTCTATTGCCTTTAAAACTTGTTTTCCAGAATCCTAGGAAGCCATGACTCTGTCCCTTCCCCCTGACTTCTGCTGGGTGGAAGAACCATATATGGCTCTGGGGCTGTCTCCTGTCAGACTGACTGGAGCCTTCCCAGGGGCTGTGTGTTGTGGGAGCACCCTTGGGGTGGGACCTGTATGAATGGAGTGTGAAGTCAAACCATAGTCTGTGTTGTTTTCTGGTTTTGGTTTGTGTGAGACAATGTCTAGGCCAGTACTGACTGAAACTGGAGTGTATGCAGTGTAGTGTTCTGAAAGGCTGGGTGCTTACTCCAATCCACATTCTGTGTTATGGGTGTCTGGTTTGGGTGAATGGCCTAAATTCCTGTGAGTCTGATTGGCTGCCTGCATGAATGCACTTGTGAATGATTGGCTGCCTGAGAATACATGCATACACTGGGCAAGGCTAAATTTGTGGAAGTCCAGATGAGGTGAAGTGATGGTTGAACAGTTCCATGTATTAAGGAAGGAATCCAGAGGATAGAGATGTGAGATATCAAATTCTCTTATCATGCAGGTTTAGCTTTGTTTGAGTGCTGCCAAATAAAAACCCTTGAACCATTCTCTGGAGTCTGAGCATCCTTAAGGCCATTGCTGACAGCCTTTTGTAGGAGGCAAACAAGTGCACCAGCCTAAATTAGGGATCTTCTGCACTTTGTTCCATTTAAAGCACTGTCTGAGCACCCCTTCCCGGTCCCAGAGAGTAGGGAGGATCCAACCGCCCACATCCCCGGTCTAAGGGCTGATCAACCCTGCTGAGGCTGGACCCCAGCCAGGAGCATGCCCTTTACTTCACAGAGACTCAGTCCTGCAATATAATCAATCAGCCTCATATAGTGTTCGGCATACTGCAATACCAAACACCACCACATGAGGTTCCAAAAGCTACCCCGTTCAGAGTGTAGCAATGTCAGACTAGAGCAGGGCCCACAGGAGGGAGAAGCATGTGTAGCCCAGGGCTCAAATTGGGTCCAGCTAGGCTGGGCTACATGCTTGTTCCCTGTGGGACAAATAGAAATAAAGACAGAGACACCAGGGTGTGGGAAATAAAATAGTTTATTTGGTATAGTGTAGGTATGTAGTGTGTGTGTTTATTGTACTAACCTACCTGGACTGAACCATCCAGCCCATCATGGGAAGAGAGAGCGGCCCGCCCCCTGCATCCCTCCAAAGCTGTGAAGAGAGGCCGGGCCGCGAGGCCTTGCTGTGCACTGTGGGCACCGCAGTAATGTTTGACGAATCACAATAATCCATCACTTCTCCCCAAGGGGGAGCTTTTCCCTGTGAAGCCAGGGAGATTAGCCCACTACGCGACACCCTCCCTAGGGATAGAGGCAAGCGGGACCTCACCAGGAGAGACTCCCCCCCCCCCTTTGGGGACATGGACTCTCGTTCTTACGAGGAACTCCCTAAGAAACATACCAATGATATACCTGCAAATACATCCAGTGAAGAAAGGTTTGGAGAACATACCAAAATGTGTTCATGTCATCAGGAAACTCTGGTTATTTCTTTAATGAAATGACTGCATTGTACTGAGGTGAGGAAAAATATATGTGGAGGAATACAGAGCATAAAACAAATAGAGAGAAAGGACTGTGACATTGTGCCAGGGAAGTCTGACGGCAGTTTAATAAAGGAAAGAGGCAGAGACTGGTAAATGAGAGCGAGAGCCCGCGTGTTAAGAACTTGCTCACAGATGTATGCTAAAGACCAACAGGATGCGCGGCGTCCAATGCCGAAAAGGAAGCTCAGTGGAACTTCAGACGTGCAGTGTCGTGAAGGGTAAGAAAGGAGAGAAGCTGACGTGGAAATGAGAGGTCCTCATCCCGAGTGAGAGCTAAATGGTCAGGTGACCGCAACTGAGCAGAGGTAGACCCGTGGGTCTGTGAATGATGCCGATACTACCTCCTTTACTTTGACACAGAATGCCCGGGCAAACCACGAAGCTGGGAGAATGTACGTGAAACCAAGGGAATTACGAGAGGCCAACCAGACAAGTGGTAGAGAACGTCCCAACCAAGCGTGAACCCAGGTGATGCTATCCCTGTACTGGACAGGTTCCTCTTGGAAAGCGGGAGACCGGTGAGGGGGAATGAGAATCATTACTGGAACGCTGATACTCCTCCCAGTCGAGATAAGATATTAGCATTGAATGAAGAGAAAGAGAATTATTACTGGAAAGCTCATACTCGTCCCAATCGAGATAAGACAGGGTCCGAAATTCCAGGGCGCTGAGCGCTAAATAGCTCATGGATTGAGTGATTTGGCGCCTGGTAAGGCCTCCCAGTAAGGCTGCCAATTGCTGTAAAAGGAACCAAAACAGATTATGTAGTAATTTCATGCTACCACCACTAGATGGAAGCAGAGCCTAACAGGAGCTGAAATTTGGCATTGTATGCACACACAACTTGCACTCAGCCGAGTTGAAAAGAGAGCCGACCATGACCTTGGGCAAAGCGCTTTGTAAATAAATCGGGGGAAGGGCGGAAACAGGATGCATACAACGCGTTGCTCACAGACTTTGGAATACAAACAATGAACGAGCGGAGCTTGCCCCCATGCCCCATCTTTCTTATCTGAGAAGTGAAGGCGCAGACGTTTGTGGGATTGTTACTCTGAGCAGAATACCCCCCTTCACCATTACGCCGATTGTGAGCGCAGTGTATATCATACGCACTCAAAGGAACGCGCCCCTCAGAGATTGTTCACCGGTGGCAGAAGCTCAATTGATGGCCCGTATTGGGGTCCCGAGGCCAGGAGCTGCCGTGGATCGTGCACGCTGCAGACGCGGACTGTGCCAGTGTAACGTCACTTTTTGCTATCTGTCAGGAAATCCTATCTTGCTGACTGAGCATGCGTGCGCATGCTCAGTCAGTACTTAACGGATAGGATTTATTGACAGCAGGAATGTGGTGTGCCTGTGTGTGTGGGGTCCCAGGGGTACAGTTTCTGTAACTTGATGTGAGCCAGGCTCACTGAAATATCAGAACACGGTGAAGCTGTGTTAAGAGCGACTCATAAACAGACACAAACCGCACGAACCCAGTGGACTCAAGAAGATGAATGCAGCGGACACTGTATTTCATAAAGTCCCAGGATTCTAATAAGCATTAAATGTGCAAAACATATGAAAGTAGCCATAACAAATATATATGTACCTGTATGTGAACTAAGTGCATCATTATCACGTTAATAATGCACTTATTTCACATACACGTACATATTTGTGATAAATCCGGTGTGCGCATGCGCCCACATGCTCAGTCATGACTTATAGTTAAGCAGCGGGGGCAGGGCCGCTGAAATAGCAGAGGAATCTTTGTACAGATGAAAGCAGTGGGGGCAGGGGAGGGGGCGCTCAGCCATCTGTCCACATTGGCCTCTCAGCCCTTGGTGATGTCTCCCCATGCCCCCCACAGGCTCTTTAACGCAGAGTGCCTAAATAAACTCACAAAGGTTCGAAGGGGCTCTGTCTCACTTCCCAGCGCAGTCTTCATTGGAAGGAATGGGGCAAAAATGGTGAATTTGACAGCACACGTTTCAGTACTGTGGGTGCAAAGCCGTAGATTGTTTGCAAACCATTTCACGGTGTCAGACACGGTCATGTGGGTCATTGTAACAAGGCATGCCAGTCATGCTATAGTGAAACGCATCTTCATGCTTGTTGCCACTCAGTATCCAGTTCGGGTCCCCTAGGGGCCGAGTTGTGCCACCATTG
Organism: Ambystoma mexicanum; assembly: GCF_040938575.1. NCBI lineage: Eukaryota > Metazoa > Chordata > Amphibia > Caudata > Ambystomatidae > Ambystoma > Ambystoma mexicanum. Next base: position 745,398,730 of record NC_090938.1, read on the forward strand.
GATGGAGAGTCGTATGCCGAAAATGTTGGGGAGAGAATGAATTAGTGACACTGTGTCAAGAAAGGAGGGAATGAGATGGGGGGGTGAAATCGGGGCAGGGCTTGACCTCTGGATTGGCTGTTGTTGCTTTAGGGGTGGGCTACACAATGAAGGAACAAAAAAAACACGAAAGGCACCAGATTTATCCCCAACAGAAATAGCCAAACGGTAGGCTAATGCATGGGATCCTTTGATCCAAGTAAACAAGATGCTACCTGAAAAACATCTTTCCTTTATACTAAAGCACACAATCATGAACATGGCTCAAACATGTTGTGATTGGCATTAACTTCGAGTTGACAGGTGACAGTAGTCTTCCTTTCCTATTGTTATTACTGCATCTTGTCCCTTAAAGGAATTTATTAATAAAGAGCTGTAGTTGAGCAAAACAGAAATGCAATAGTACTGTACCCTGCGTTGCTTGCAACAGCAAAAGATAGATGCCCGCAGCTCGTCATCATACTGGGGAGCGTAGGCAGCGTAGTGTTTCGCGATTTGTTTCTGAGCGCCGCCTCGGACCGCGCAGGGTTGGAAGCTAGTTGGAAGAGTTGGTTATTGGGCAGGGAATGCTTTTGGTCTGTTGGGAGGTGGCAGCAGGGGTGGACTGGGAACTGAAAGAAGCCCTGGAAATAATTACTGGGGACCAAAAGAGGCCCAGGGTGCAGAGGCTCAGCGGGTAATCGGCAGAGTTCCTTCCCTATAGGCCAGTCCACCTCTGGGGGAGAGTATGGTGCGGTTCTAGGCGTCTGCCGGAAATTTAATGCACTGTGCCATTGTGTTGGGGGCGGCTGCCCAGAAATGGCAGGCCGGTGCTTATGTGTTTTTCTGCGCTTAAAGCATGACCCTCCCGCTTCTGAGCACTGTCATGCCAAGGGGAGTGTGGGGCTCTGGCTGGCGTAACGAGGGTGGGGGAGCTGGGGCACTTCGCAGGGGAAGTACAGCCAAAGGGGTAGTTGGCAAAGTAGTGTCAGAGGCTGGGAGGATAGTGAACGTTAAGTGGGGGCAATAGGTGTGTGGATGCTAAACGTTAGGAAGCGGTTGGCCCCCACAATAGGATGAAGGAGTTTTCGGTATGAGTAAACAAGGAAAGGTTCGGGGGGTTTGCTACCAGAAGAGCAGATCATGGGTAGGATGCCCCGCCCAATCTATAGAGGCGTGATGAGGAGTATGGACTGGGGTGGCTTTGTGGTTGGGCATATGCTGTGTCCTCCACTACTAGTTGGAAAGTATAGGCAGCGTCACCCTCTAATCCGCACAAATAAAGCGGGCATGAGGAGGCAATGGGCATGTCATTGTCTGAAGTGTTCCTCAGGATGACGGAAGCACAAGGTGTTCAGGACTCATCAAACTGGGCCACACTGGCCAGAAACCTCTCAATATAAATCACATAATCCCACAATTGGACAATATACCTTTGGATTAGCGCAAGATTTAACCCAGGTGTCTATCTGATTTCTATAAATTAAGCACATCGGTAGGTTTGGGAGGGGGAAGGGAAGAGGGCGACCATTATTAGGGTGAAGTAAATTACTGTCTCATGACCTATACTGATAAAATGTGTCTTTTGTTTCCAAGGTGGCCACGTTTTGTGGGGTCAACAAAAGAAAGAGGGGGGGGGGCACAGTTCCAAGACAGCTGTCCTTGGCACAGAATTGCAAATGTACTTGCGCATACTGAGTTAATAGTATGTTTAAGAAAATAGTTAGTACACATATGGAATGGAAGACGAAAGGGATGCAACGGACCGGAAAATAGGTAAAGTAAGGCGGGACAAATACCTGCTGTCACCCAAACTGAGCTGTTAGGTAGTACAATGGTGCAGTGTACTCAAACAGCTAGCTCAAGGGCCGGGCAAACAGAGTTAAGGTAAGGTGCGCAAGTTCGATCCTCTTCTCCCTAAAGCGAGAAATTGCGGGGGAGAGGGGTGCTCTGGCGGGCGCAACTGGAGGGGATTAGGGGGATTCGTATACGGCAAGAAGGAAGAAAGGCAAGGGGACAATAGCACCAAAAGGGGATTCTCTCTTCCTCACTCATATGGCACGCGTATAGGATATGCTAGGTATAGCGCACGTATACACCAGTGTTTCAAGGTGCGACGAGGCAAGTTGGATCCCCCTCTCCCTAAGGCAAACATTTGTGGGGGATAGGGGTACTCTGGCTGGCGTAACAAAGGGGGAAAGGGAGGTATCTGATGAAAAGGGCAAGGAACAGTGCAGAGTGTTGGGGGGCTAGAAAGGACAGTGGTTGTAAGGAATAGTGAACAAAAGGGGGGCATAGGGGGTAAATGTAAACAAGGAAGGAAGTGGTTGGCTTCACAGCGAGATTAAGGTCTTGCTAGGGGGAGTGAACTAGTAAAGGAGAAGAGGGTTGAGTAGCGAAAGGTAAAGAAAAATGAAGAGTAAGTAAAATTATAAAAAGGTAAAGGCAAACATAAAGCGGAAATAAGCTAATTTTTATGTAAAGTGAAAGTAGGGCGTGCAAGCTAGAACACCTTCTCCCTAAGGCAAGAATTTGTGTGGGAAGGGATGCTCAGGTGGCACAACGGGGGGGGAGGGGGCAAGGAGGGTATGCAGAAAATGGCACTGATAAGGATTCCTGGATGCTTGCCTAGGGCAGAACATCTCAGGACGATAGCTGGGAGCGATAACCCACACGTATGGGCCAAGGAAGTATAGGTAGGAGCAAGAGAGATGGAAAATGTCGGTGAGACAGTAGGGAACGGTCACCAGCAAAATCCAACCATATTTAAAAGTAATGTGTAAGTGATTAGTAAGCGAAAGCAAGAGAAGTTAAGTGTAAACACTTAAAGAAGAGGGTTAAGAAAGTAAGGGAATTAATAAATAAAATTAAAAAAAGATAATTATAATGCAACCAGAAAGCTAAAGTATGGCGCGCAAGTTGGGATCCCCTTCTCCCCAAGACAAGGATTTGCAGTGTGTGGGGGTGCTCTGACAAGCGTGATCAGGGGGTGCAGATGGGGAATAGGGGAAGGGGACCGAGGGGGGATATAGGGGTCAAATGGTAAAGAAAGGAAAGGGGAAAGTAAAGTAAAAGCGAATAAGTGATTGAAAAAGGAAAAGTGTGCAAGGTCACGGGAGAGGACGGCGGCGGGGGCATAACCTCTGATGCACCACGGGGCATGTGGAGGGTGGTGGGAGGGGGATAGAAAGTAAAAAGAAAAGTAAAGTAAAATGTGAAAAATGGGTGCAAAGTGAAAGATGAAAAGTAAAATTGAGAATAAGCTAATTATTAGAAGTGGAAGTTTAAGGTAGGGCTCTCAGTGCCTAGGGGACGTTAACTGATCTAAGCTAACGGGAGCTCCGAATGGGGAAGGGACGGGCACCAGACCAGGTAAAGAGGCCTACGAAGAGGCAGGTGGGGGAACTCTCAGGTGCCGTAAGCTGCCCAAAAGTCATGGCGGTGGTCTACGTAGCTGGCAGTAGGGGCTGGCAGGTAAAAGGTAACAGGGCACAGGGGGAATCCAGTTGGTCGGTAAAGGGTGAAGGGGACAAATGTACAGAAAGAAAGCAGCGCAGCTACTTGGGGAATTGGTATAGGACTAGTGGTCGGGTACCAGTGGGGAGCAAAGAGGGAGGGAGGAGAGTGGGGGGGGAATAACCCCCAGGGGAATGAGGGGCAGGCAACAGGGGTAAGGGAAGGGGGCAAGTGCAACGGGGAATGAAGGTGAATTGAAACCTAATGGGGAGCAACAATGGGGGAGTCACACAAGCAACGGGGAGTGAGTAATAGGCCTGGAGACTGTGTGGACGGGGCATTTTCCTACCCCGTCACTTTTTCCTACCCCTAGGTGGGTTGCCCAATGCCTGCTCTCGGTAGGATTTTCTGACGGGTAGGAAAAAATGACAGGTCAGGCTGTCAGATTTTCCTACCCCGTCACTTTTGCCTATCCCTGGGTGGGTTGCCCAATGCCTGCTCTCGGTAGGATTTTCTGACGGGTAGCAAAAAATGACAGGTCAGGCTGTCAGATTTTCCTACCCCGTCACTTATTCCTACCCCTGGGTGGGTTGCCCAATGCCTGCTCTCGGTAGGATTTTCTGACGAGTAGGAAAAAATGACAGGTCAAGCTGTCAGATTTTCCTACCCAGTCACTTTTGCCTACCCCTGGGTGGGTTGCCCAATGCCTGCTCTCGGTAGGATTTCCTGACGGGTAGCAAAAAATGACAGGTCAGGCTGTCAGATTTTCCTACCCCATCACTTTTTCCTACCCCTGGGTGGGTTGCCCAATGCCTGCTCTCGGTAGGATTTTCTGACGGGTAGGAAACAATGACAGGTCAGGCTGTCAGATTTTCCTACCCAGTCACTTTTGCCTACCCCTGGGTGGGTTGCCCAATGCCTGCTCTCGGTTAGGATTTTCTGACGGGTAGCAAAAAATGACAAGTCAGGCTGTCAGATTTTCCTACCCCGTCACTTTTTCCTACCCCTGGGTGGGTTGCCCAATGCCTGCTCTCGGTAGGATTTTCTGACGGGGAGGAAAAAATGACAGGTCAGGCTGTCAGATTTTCCTACCCAGTCACTTTTGCCTACCCCTGGGTGGGTTGCCCAATGCCTGCTCTCGGTAGGATTTTCTGACGGGTAGCAAAAAATGACAGGTCAGGCTGTCAGATTTTCCTATCCCGTCACTTTTTCCTACCCCTGTGTGGGTTGCCCAATGCCTGCTCTCGGTAGGATTTTCTGATGGGTAGGAAACAATGACAGGTCAGGCTGTCAGATTTTCCTACCCAGTCACTTTTGCCTACCTCTGGGTGGGTTGCCCAATGCCTGCTCTCGGTAGGATTTTCTGACGAGTAGGAAAAAATTACAGGTCAGTCTGTCAGATTTTCCTACCCCGTCACTTTTTCCTACCCCTGGGTGGGTTACCCAATGCCTGCTCTCGGTAGGATTTTCTGACGGGTAGCAAAAAATGACAATTCAGGCTGTCAGATTTTCCTACCCAGTCACTTTTGCCTACCCCTAGGTGGGTTGCCCAATGCCTGCTCTCGGTAGGATTTTCTGACGGCTAGCAAAAAATGACAGGTCAGGCTGTCAGATTTTCCTACCCCGTCACTTTTTCCTACCCCTGGGTGGGTTGCCCAATGCCTCCTCTCGGTAGGATTTTCTGACGGCTAGCAAAAAATGACAGGTCAAGCTGTCAGATGTTCCTACCCCGTCACTTTTTCCTACCCCTGGGTGGGTTGCCCAATGCCTGCTCTCGGTAGGATTTTCTGACGGGTAGCAAAAAATGACAGGTCAGGCTGTCAGATTTTCCTACCCCGTCAATTTTTCCTACCCCTGTGTGGGTTGCCCAATGCCTGCTCTCGGTAGGATTTTCTGACGGGTAGCAAAAAATGACAGGTCAGGCTGTCAGATTTTCCTACCCCGTCAATTTTTCCTACCCCTGTGTGGTTTGCCCAATGCCTGCTCTCGGTAGGATTTTCTGACGGCTAGCAAAAAATGACAGGTCAGGCTGTCAGATTTTCTTACCCCGTCACTTTTTCCTACCCCTGGGTGGGTTGCCCAATGCCTGCTCTCGGTAGGATTTTCTGACGAGTAGGAAAAAATGACAGGTCAGTCTGTCAGATTTTCCTACCCTGTCACTTTTTCCTACCCCTGGGTGGGTTGCCCAATGCCTGCTCTCGGTAGGATTTTCTGATGGGTAGCAAAAAATGACAGTTCAGGCTGTCAGCTTTTCCTACCCAGTCACTTTTGCATACCCCTAGGTGGGTTGCCCAATGCCTGCTCTCGGTAGGATTTTCTGACGGCTAGCAAAAAATGACAGGTCAGGCTGTCAGATTTTCCTACCCCGTCACTTTTTCCTACCCCTGGGTGGGTTGCCCAATGCCTGCTCTCGGTAGGATTTTCTGACGGGTAGCAAGAAATGACATTACAATTCCTGTCAGATTTTCCTAGTGCGTCAGATTTTCCTATAGGTAGGATTTTCCGACAGTGCATTGCCGTCAGAGGGAAGACAGATTCCACGGGCGTGACAGTCATCATTTTGTCTGCACTTCCCTTTGCAATTTAAAGACTTGCACGCTTCATTTATGTAGTGTGTGTGTTATATACCAGACGACCCTCCTAGCACAGACGGCTCGAGGCTCCTATTTTACTAGAATGATGTCATACCTGTCAGTTAATTTGCCCCATTCACAGAGATTACATCACGTCCGCTTATTAGCGATTTCAACCAGTACATCCCAATACTGCGTCAATAGCTGGTGTATTATGATCCTGTGATGCCAATGTGGCTTTCACGTGGGTTACCCTGTGTCCTTGTTTTATATAGTGAGATCCCATTTTGATATAATGCCACGTGCTGCAACCCTTCCACTTCTAGGCGCTAAGTTAATATTACCCAGGAACAGTCTATTGACATCGAAGCACTTGAAACGTGCATATCTCCTGCTTTTAACGAAGGAACTCCCGAGACCCGCTGGGTTGAAAAAGTTTTGCTCCTGTAAGTGCAATTATTTTAGCAAATGTGTGAAGGTCACCCGGACAAGCAAAGGACAGGACGCATTCAGCGCCTTTGAACGACATTCACCTGCACCTGTGACTCATTCCCGTTACAGGAGCGCGAAAACATCCCGGCGGCCAAAGGTCCCCGCGCCCGGCTGGCTGCAGCGAACAGGGCGCGCCACAACAGGACCTGCGCCCATCTGGGCGCGCCAAACAAGCCTGCGCCAAACCGGCGACGCCGAAACGTCCTGCTCCGAGGAAACAGGAAGTACATTAACAAGATACATTTGTTTCCATGTTTGCAGAGGCGCTGCCCAATCAGGGCCGCCCCCTTTACACTTCAGAAGATGCATTGGATTTCCTCAGTGTCGCAGGACATGCAAGGTATCCATTGAGGTTTGAGTGCTAGCAGCTTACTCCAGTGAGTGCTGATATGGAAAGCGATGCACTGTGCACTGCAGCGTTCCTATGGGTCTAGGGAGCCAGAAGCACTGTATTTAGAAGCTGCTGCATCCGAGAGACATCAGAATGGGCCTGCAGCCAAAGTGCTTCAGCTGCTTCAACGGGCACTCTGCAAAAGTGCCTCAGCTTCAACGGGCACTCTGCAAAGGTGCCTCAGCTTCAACGGGCACTCTGCAAGGGTGCCTCAGCTTCAACAGGCACTCTGCAAAGGTGCCTCAGCTTCAACGGGCACTCTGCAAGGGTGCCTCAGCTTCAACAGGCACTCTGCAAAGGTGCCTCAGCTTCAACAGGCACTCTGCAAGGGTGCCTCAGCTTCAACGGGCACTCTGCAAAGGTGCCTCAGCTTCAACGGGCACTCTGCAAAAGTGCCTCAGCTTCAACGGGCACTCTGCAAAGGTGCCTCAGCTTCAACGGGCACTCTGCAAGGGTGCCTCAGCTTCAACGGGCACTCTGCAAAGGTGCCTCAGCTTCAACGGGCACTCTGCAAAGGTGCCTCAGCTTCAACAGGCACTCTGCAAAGGTGCCTCAGTTTCAACGAGCACTCTGCAAAGGTGCCTCAGCTTCAACGGGCACTCTGCAAAAGTGACCCAGCGTGCGCTGCGAATCCGTTTCTCTGCACTCTTTGTTTAAAGCGCTGTGTGCAATTGGACTCGCCATTGTTAACTACAGCAGATAATACACAGGTTGTAGGAGGTGCTCATTTCTTATTTGTTAATAATTGTGTCATTACCCTGGGTATGACCATTTGCGTTTCAAAGCCCCCATGTGCTTTTCCATCTGTGCCTGCTCTTAATTAAAGCAAATGACCAAGTATTGGTCGAATTAAAACTTTTTGAAACTGACTGGTCAATGATATCTGCTTGTTGTGCAAAATCAGAAGTGGTGCCAAGGAGCGGCTTGTGTGCATTACCAGCTTCAGTGAGCTATGCAATTGCCAACTGCAGCAATTACTTTGCATGTGGATTATGATTGTGCAGCAGAAGAATGTGTTTACTACTGCAAAGTGGGTTCCTCCCATGAGGCCAGGTACGTGTATGTCAATCTCCAAAGTTATTGGTGCAAACTGCACACGTTGGAATGCAGGGCCTCGTTTCGTTTGATAATAGCAACATCTGTTATTCGCAATGCCCAGAAGCTAATGGCACGTACTGTGATGCAGTGAAGATTGCATGTTGCGCACGTAAGGCCCTAGACTGTAGCAATGTTGTGAGAATCTGGCACAAGAGCCAATGAGATGGCTGAGTAGGTTTCTCCTTTTGACCATGCAGTAGGAGTTCCAGATGATGGCCACAGAAAACAAGCCTTATTCAGTAGCTGTTTCCTTCCTCAAGGCCCCCCAATCCCATTACCCACAAGCAGTCCTCCAGCCCACTCCTGCCATGCTGACCCATCAGCTATCACCAATGCCTTTTCTTATGCAAAAGGGCAAAGTCAGTTACTCTTCAAACGCTACCCTGGATCTTCATCCAACAAGAGATACGGCAGCAGCAGAGCGCAAGAACAAGCCTTTAGCAGAGTTAAGGCAGCAAGAAAGAGAAAACTACCAGGGCAGCGATGAGATGGCAAGAGAGACTGCACCAGTAAAGCACGAGAACAAGCCTTTAGCAGAGGGGAGGCAGCGAGAAAGAGAAAACTACCAGGGCAGCGATGAGATGGCAAGAGAGACTGCAGCAGTAGAGCATGAGAACACACCGTTAGCAGAGGGGAGGCAGCGAGAAAGAGAAAACTACCAGGGCAGCGATGAGATGGCAAGAGAGACTGCAGCAGTAGAGCACGAGAACATGTCTTTAGCAGAGGGGAGGCAGCGAGAAAGAAAACTACCAGGGCATCGACGAGATGGCAAGAGAGACTGCAGCAGTAGAGCACGAGAACACGCCGTTAGCAGAGGGGAGGCAGGGAGAAAGAGAAAACTACCAGGGCATCGACGAGATGGCAAGAAAGACTGCAGCAGTAGAGCACGAGAACAGGCCTTTAGCAGAGGGGAGGCAGCGAGAAAGAGAAAACTACCAGGGCAGCGATGAGATGGCAAGAGAGACTGCAGCAGTAGAGCACGAGAACAAGCCTTTAGCAGAGGGGAGGCAGCGAGAAAGAGAAAACTACCAGGGCAGCGATGAGATGGCAAGAGAGACTGCAGCAGTAGAGCACGAGAACAGGCCTTTAGCAGAGGGGAGGCAGCAAGAAAGAGAAAACTACCAGGGCAGCGATGAGATGGCAAGAGAGACTGCAGCAGTAGAGCACGAGAACAAGCCTTTAGCAGAGGGGAGGCAGCGAGAAAGAGAAAACTACCAGGGCAGCGATGAGATAGCAAGAGAGACTGCAGCAGTAGAGCACGAGAACAAGCCTTTAGCAGATAAGAAGCAGCGAGAAAGAGAAAACTACTAGGCCAGCGACGAGATGGCAAGAGAGACTGCAGAAGTAGAGCATGAGAACAAGCCTTTAGCAGAGGGGAGGCAGCGAGAAAGAGAAAACTACCAGGGCAGCGATGAGATGGCAAGAGAGACTGCAGCAGTAGAGCACCAGAACACGCCTTTAGCAGAGGCGAGGCAGCGAGAAAGAGAAAGCTACCAGGGCAGCGATGAGATGGCAAGAGAGACTGCAGCCGTACAGCACGAGAACACGCCTTTAGCAGAGGGGAGGCAGCGAGAAAGTGAAAACTACCAGGGCATCGACGAGATGGCAAGAGAGACTGCAGCAGTAGAGCACGAGAACAAGCCTTTAGCAGAGGGGAGGCAGCGAGAAAGAGAAAACTACCAGGGCATCGACGAGATGGCAAGAGAGACTGCAGCAGTAGAGCACGAGAACAAGCCTTTAGCAGAGGGGAGGCAGCGAGAAAGAGAAAACTACCAGGGCAGCGACGAGATGGCAAGAGAGACTGCAGCAGTAGAGCACGAGAACAAGCCTTTAGCAGAGGGGAGGCAGCAAGAAAGAGAAACCTACCAGGGCAGCGACGAGATGGCAAGAGAGACTGCAGCAGTAGAGCACAAGAACAAGCCTTCAGCAGACGCGAGGCAGCAAGAAAGAAAACTACCAGGGCAGTGACGAGATGGCAAGAGAGACTGCAGCAGTAGAGCACAAGAACAAGCCTTTAGCAGAGGGGAGGCAGCGAGAAAGAGAAAACTTCCAGGGCAGCGATGAGATGGCAAGAGAGACTGCAGCAGTAGAGCACAAGAACAAGCCTTTAGCAGAGGGGAGGCAGCGAGAAAGAGAAAACTACCAAGGCGGCGACAAGATGGCAAGAGAGACTGCAGCAGTAGAGCACGAGAACACGCCGTTAGCAGAGGGGAGGCAGCGAGAAAGAGAAAACTACCGGGGGAGCGACGAGATGGCAAGAGAGACTGCAGCAGTAGAGCACGAGAACGCACCGTTAGCAGAGGGGAGGCAGCGATAAAGAGAAAACTACCAGGGCAGCGACGAGATGGCAAGAGAGACTGCAGCAGTAGAGCACAAGAACAAGCCTTTAGCAGAGGGGAGGCAGCAAGAAAGAAAACTACTAGGGCAGCGACGAGATGGCAAGAGAGACTGCAGCAGTAGAGCACAAGAACACGCCGTTAGCAGAGGGGAGGCAGCGAGAAAGAGAAAACTACCAGAGCAGCGACGAGATGGCAAGAGAGACTGCAGCAGTAGAGCATGAGAACACACCGTTAGCAGAGGGGAGGCAGCGAGAAAGAGAAAGCTACCAGGGCAGCGACGAGATGGCAAGAGAGAGTGCGGCAGAAGAGCACAAGAACAAGCCTTTAGCAGAGGGGAGGCAGCGAGAAAGAGAAAACTACCAGGGCAGCGACGAGATGGCAAGAGAGACTGCAGCAGTAGAGCACCAGAACACGCCTTTAGCAGAGGCGAGGCAGCGAGAAAGAGAAAGCTACCAGGGCAGCGATGGCAAGAGAGACTGCAGCCGTACAGCACGAGAACACGCCTTTAGCAGAGGGGAGGCAGCGAGAAAGTGAAAACTACCAGGGCATCGACGAGATGGCAAGAGAGACTGCAGCAGTAGAGCACGAGAACAAGCCTTTAGCAGAGGGGAGGCAGCGAGAAAGAGAAAACTACCAGGGCATCGACGAGATGGCAAGAGAGACTGCAGCAGTAGAGCACGAGAACAAGCCTTTAGCAGAGGGGAGGCAGCGAGAAAGAGAAAACTACCAGGGCAGCGACGAGATGGCAAGAGAGACTGCAGCAGTAGAGCACGAGAACAAGCCTTTAGCAGAGGGGAGGCAGCAAGAAAGGGAAACCTACCAGGGCAGCGACGAGATGGCAAGAGAGACTGCAGCAGTAGAGCACAAGAACAAGCCTTCAGCAGACGCGAGGCAGCAAGAAAGAAAACTACCAGGGCAGTGACGAGATGGCAAGAGAGACTGCAGCAGTAGAGCACAAGAACAAGCCTTTAGCAGAGGGGAGGCAGCGAGAAAGAGAAAACTTCCAGGGCAGCGATGAGATGGCAAGAGAGACTGCAGCAGTAGAGCACAAGAACAAGCCTTTAGCAGAGGGGAGGCAGCGAGAAAGAGAAAACTACCAAGGCGGCGACAAGATGGCAAGAGAGACTGCAGCAGTAGAGCACGAGAACACGCCGTTAGCAGAGGGGAGGCAGCGAGAAAGAGAAAACTACCGGGGGAGCGACGAGATGGCAAGAAAGACTGCAGCAGTAGAGCACAAGAACACACCGTTAGCAGAGGGGAGGCAGCGATAAAGAGAAAACTACCAGGGCAGCGACGAGATGGCAAGAGAGACTGCAGCAGTAGAGCACAAGAACAAGCCTTTAGCAGAGGGGAGGCAGCAAGAAAGAAAACTACTAGGGCAGCGACGAGATGGCAAGAGAGACTGCAGCAGTAGAGCACAAGAACACGCCGTTAGCAGAGGGGAGGCAGCGAGAAAGAGAAAACTACCAGAGCAGCGACGAGATGGCAAGAGAGACTGCAGCAGTAGAGCATGAGAACACACCGTTAGCAGAGGGGAGGCAGCGAGAAAGAGAAAGCTACCAGGGCAGCGACGAGATGGCAAGAGAGAGTGCGGCAGAAGAGCACAAGAACAAGCCTTTAGCAGAGGGGAGGCAGCGAGAAAGAGAAAACTACCAGGGCAGCGACGAGATGGCAAGAGAGACTGCAGCGGTAGAGCACAAGAACAAGCCTTTAGCAGAGGGGAGGCAGCGAGAAAGAGAAAACTACCAGGGCAGCGACGAGATGGCAAGAGAGACTGCAGCAGTAGAGCACAAGAACAAGCCTTCAGCAGACGCGAGGCAGCAAGAAAGAAAACTACCAGTGCAGCGACGAGATGGCAAGAGAGACTGTGGCAGTAGAGCACGAGAACAAGCCTTTAGCAGAGGGGAGGCAGCGAGAAAGAGAAAACTACCAGGGCAGTGATGAGATGGCAAGAGAGACTGCAGCAGTAGAGCACGAGAACAAGCCTTTAGCAGAGGGGAGGCAGCGAGAAAGAGAAAACTACCAGGGCAGTGACAAGATGGCAAGAGAGACTGCTGCAGTAGAGCAAAAGAACAAGCCTTTAGCAGAGAAGCAGCAGCAAAACCACCAGGGCAGCAACGAGATGGCAAGAGAGACTGCAGCAGTAGAGCACGAGAAGAAGCCTTTAGCAGCAAGAAAGAGAAAACTGCCAGGGCAGCGACGAGATGGCAAGAGAGACTGCAGCAGTAGAGCACGAGAACACGCCATTAGCAGAGGGGAGGCAGCAAGAAAGAGAAAACTACCAGGGCAGCGACGAGATGGCAAGAGAGACTGCCGCAGTAGAGCACAAGAACACGCCGTTAGCAGAGGGGAGGCAGCGAGAAAGAGAAAACTACCAGGGCAGCGACGAGATGGCAAGAGAGACTGCAGCAGTAGAGCATGAGAACACGCCTTTAGCAGAGGGGAGGCAGCAAGAAAGAGAAAACTACCAGGGCAGCGACGAGATGGCAAGCTGGACTGCAGCAGTAGAGCACAAGAACACGCCGTTAGCAGAGGGGAGGCAGCGAGAAAGAGAAAACTACCAGGGCAGCGACGAGATGGCAAGAGAGACTGCAGCAGTAGAGCATGAGAACACACCGTTAGCAGAGGGGAGGCAGCGAGAAAGAGAAAACTACCAGGGCAGCGACGAGATGGCAAGAGAGACTGCAGCAGTAGAGCACAAGAACAAGCGTTTAGCAGAAGGGAGGCAGCGAGAAAGAGAAAACTACCAGGGCAGCGATGAGATGGCAAGAGAGACTGCAGCAGTAGAGCACAAGAACAAGCCTTTAGCAGAGGGGAGGCAGCGAGAAAGAGAAAACTACCAGGGCAGCGACGAGATGGCAAGAGAGACTGCAGCAGTAGAGCACAAGAACAAGCCTTCAGCAGACGCGAGGCAGCAAGAAAGAAAACTACCAGTGCAGCGACGAGATGGCAAGAGAGACTGTGGCAGTAGAGCACGAGAACAAGCCTTTAGCAGAGGGGAGGCAGCGAGAAAGAGAAAACTACCAGGGCAGTGACAAGATGGCAAGAGAGACTGCAGCAGTAGAGCGCAAGAACAAGCCTTTAGCAGAGAAGCAGCAGCAAAACCACCAGGGCAGCAACGAGATGGCAAGAGAGACTGCAGCAGTAGAGCACAAGAACACGCCTTTAGCAGAGGGGAGGCAGCAAGAAAGAGAAAACTACAAGGGCAGCGACGAGATGGCAAGAGAGACTGCAGCAGTAGAGCACAAGAACACGCCTTCAGCAGAGGGGAGGCCGTGAGAAAGAGAAAACTACCAGGGCAGCGACGAGATGGCAAGAGAGACTGCAGCAGTAGAGCACAAGAACAAGCCTTTAGCAGAGGGGAGGCAGCAAGAAAGTCTATGGTGACCATGATCTCGGTTTTTCCTCGAGAAGGTGGCAAATACTAGCACAAACTCAGTGGATAAATGACTCCACAGCCGGGAAGGTACTGGTGCTTGCTCCAAAAACCCAATAGGCCTTTTCGTGCTATATTTATATTAGGCACATACAGGACAGGAGGATATAAAGGCTTTGATGTCTCCAAGGCCGTTAGGCAACCAAAATGTTCTCTGTACAAGATCCAGGGTTGTAGTAAATCCTCTGTGTCCTGCCGACTTACTGTCATGACACCAAGTAAGGATTTGTCTTTGCAAGGATGGTTTCGGAATCACCAGACACCCCAGGTAGAACAGCATACCTTCCTTTCAAAAGGTTCCCCCCTATGTCCGTACTTAATGAAAGAGGAGTTACAGCAGGCTTCCTTGATTTCCTGTAAAAAATATGAAACTTGAGAACCACAAATCTGTTCCGTTGAAACATGGATTCCCTGGGTCTGGGAACAGTAGAGTCCTGGTCCTGGTAGCAAGACAAGGCATCAGTGATGACTTTCTGGGTTCCCGGAACATAGGTTAAGGAGAAAACGAACTGTGCTAAATAATGAGCCCATCTTGCCAGTCTGGGGTTCCCACATTCCATCAGTTGTAAGACTTTGAGATTCCGGTGATCAGTCCGGACCTCAAATTGATTCTTGGCCCCTTGTGAAGCCAGTTTGATAGATAACAGTTTCTTTTTGATGACCAAGTAATTGCACTCGCTAGGAGACAGTGGGCCTCATTACGAGTATGGCTGTCTCCAAACTCAGGTCTGGGTCCGGGTTCCCTGAATGGGGAAATACTGGGCCATTGCGACCTTGCAGGGCCCGGTATTTCCCCATTCAGGGAACCCGGACCCGGTCCATCCCCATTCCCATAGGGCTCAATGGGGAGCATGCTAACAACGGGCCAGTTATTAGCATGCTGGGCCCCTCGCGGGACCCGCTAAGGACGTCTGGTCTGACCAGACGTCCTGAGCGGGTCCCGCGAGGGGACCTTGTAATGCCGCAGTATGGGTTTAACGGTGCCAGCAGCTCTACCAGCGCCGTTAAACCCATACCGCCAGGGTCATAATGAGGCCCAGTGTCTTGGATAGATAAGCTATGGGATGTTCCAGCCCCTCACCTTCTTGTTGGAGTACAGCCCCTACAGCCAAGGCATCAGTTTCGATTGATGAAAGGTAGGTTCGGCTTAGGTTGTAGCAAAATAGGAGCTGTACAGAATAACGTCTTGAGATGTTGTAAGGGTTTTTCCGCTGAAGTATCCCACCAAAAAGATACATTCTTCTTGAGAAGCGCTGTGATAGAAGCACCAGCTCCGTAAATCCATGAATAAACTTGCGGTAGACATTTGCAAACCCAAGAAACTATTGTATCTCTTTCACAGACATGGGTGCCAGCCATTTAAAGATAGCTGAAACCTTCCTTTGGTCCATCTCGATACTCTTATCCGTATGTTTTAAGCCCAGATAGGGTACAGATGACACTCCAAACAGGCATGTCTCTGGTTTAACCAAAGGATGATGATCATGCAGTCTGTGTAGAACCTCAGAGAGCTGATTCTGATGCTGCTGATGTGAAGAGGAAAAAAATCAAAATATCATCAAGATAGATGATCAGGGAGTGAAACAACATGTCAGAGAACAGTCTGTCCATAAAACGTTGAATCACTGAGGGAGCGTTTACAAGTGCAAAGAACATGACCTGATACTCAAAGTGCCCAAAAGGGCATCCAAAAGGCTGTCTTCCCCTCGCCCCCGGACTTGATACATAGAAGATGGTAGGCCCCTCGCAAATCCAGTATGGAAAATAATACTAATCCTTGTACGGCTTCCAAAATATCCTTCATTAGGGGCATCGGATATCTATCCCTAACAGTAACCTTGTTGAGACCCTGATAGCCTATACATGGTCTCAGTCCATGGGTGTCTTTCTTAGGTATGAAAAAAAAGAGAGACCCCGGCTGGTGAGCGAGAGTGACCGTTCTGTAGAGTGGAATCCAGATATTCCCTAAGGGCAGTCTTTTCTGCGACAGACAATGGATACATGCGGCCAAAAGGTACTAGTGCCTCAGGAACCAGATCTATGGGACAGTATTCCGGGTGAAGATCCTTAGGCACCTTACCTTGAAATACATCAGCAAATTCAGAGTCCGGGAAGTATGCAGTTCACTCCGATGACTGGGGTGGGTTCAGCAGAACTAGCTAAAACAGTATTTTTCTGGATCTACCCCAGGCATTGGTTAGAACAATAATCAGACTCCAACAATAAGATGTTCTTGGTCCAGTTGATACTGGGATTATGTTTTCTCAACCAAGATATGCCCAGAATCACAGCAAAATGCGTGGCATGGATGACATCAAAATGCAATGTTTCATAATGGTGGAAAATCTTCATTTCCATCAATTCCATACTGTGTGTGATGGGTCTAGAGCTTAAGGGTGTTTCGTCTATTCCTTCTACAGTCTGGTTTTCCTTCCTCACCTGTAACGGAATCCCTTCCTTCTTAGCCGAATGTGTCTACACAATTTCCTGCTGCCCCGCTATCTGTGAGGGCTAGAGTCTCTATGGCCCTTTGATCGATAGGCAAATGGATACATACTACCATAAGCCT
Source organism: Ambystoma mexicanum (assembly GCF_040938575.1). Taxonomy (NCBI): domain Eukaryota; kingdom Metazoa; phylum Chordata; class Amphibia; order Caudata; family Ambystomatidae; genus Ambystoma; species Ambystoma mexicanum. The sequence goes on from NC_090938.1 coordinate 745,415,102, forward strand.
GGTATCAGTCTGCGCAGTACAGGTAATGAGAGTGGTTGAGGGACTGACATTCTGACCCTGGTAACTGGCCCCTCCAGTACCAGGGTTTGTCATTTCCCGAACGCCGGGGTGGCACTTCCAGACAGCTTTGCAGGAGATCTGCGAAACTAAAATACATGCAGAATCCCTTATTGTCATGACTTCGGTCGGGCGGCGTGTCTTTTCTCTATGGAGACGCCATTGACTGTTCCACCACGTCTGACGGCCGTCTGGGAACACCGCTCTAGTGTTTTTCCAAGATGGCCGCCGGCGTTTCTTACAGCCGGCTCACTGTGGCGTTCCTCGCGTTGCACCTTCACTGTGTTTCTCCCGACTGGAAGGTAACGCTTGGTGTGTCCCTTCTACGTGTATTTCCCCCTGTGATTCTTCCCGTGTCCCGTCCTCCTTTGGTTTCCCTTTGGCTGTTCGCTCCGGTACAACTCGTACTGGACTCTCTCTCTCTCTCCGTTCCCTCTCCCCTCTGCCCTTCAGCTGTTCTACCCTCGTCCGTGCTTCTACTCCCATAGAGCCTGGGGCGTTTGTTGTTCCATACTATCCGGAGCAGTTTGTGGGCCGTTCTGGCTACGGCTGGTACACTTACCAGTAGCTGTTCTTTCGGATCCTTTCTACTGTGCTATTCTATGCTGAAGGATCGCTCGCCTGGACTTCTCATTGCCACTGACTCTCTCATCAGGACATTTGCAGCACGGTTTTTTCTGCCCTTTTGGGCTTTTTCCCTGCATAGGAGCCGGCTCCCGGGAGTCCCCGCTGTTCGTGTTCCCTAGTTACCCGACAGTGTGGCATCCCAGGGAGCTCGCCCCTACTTACGTCAAAAGAAAGAAGCAAGGAAGACCGATAAAGCACAGACCCGAAGACGTCCTGGAAGAAGGCCGGAACTACAGGAAAGGTCCACAGACGATTCAGGTGAGGAGGAAGGAGGGGATAGTTCAACCAACCCTGATATCCCTGACAGCGTGCAACGCCAAAGGACCCCCATGGCTTCTCTCGAGCAGTACCAAGAATTGGTGGCAGCCATACAGGGGCTTACCGTAGAAGTGCAATCACTTCGGTCCGAAAATCAGTCTCTGCGACAACAGGTAGCAGCTTGTGAGGATGCCCGTGGAGAACTACCTCCCCTTCCTTTACCTTGCGGGAAATTCGACGGAGATCCAAAAACATTGAAGGCATTTCTGGACGCATGTCAGTTGTATTTCACCTTCGGCCCTCCTATTTATGAGACCTCCAGGGCCAAGGTGGGTTTCCTAGTATCTAACTTAACGGGAAGTGCCTTGGCATGGGCTTCACCGTTGGTATTACAGGCTGATCCAGCTACTGCTGATTACGATCAGTTTGTGCAATTCCTAAAATCTCGCTTTGATCGACCCGAGGTACAGTATGCCTCTTATGAAGCATTCCTCGATATCAGACAGGGTACGCACGACGTACTGACTTATGTTACCTCCTTCATACAGCTTGCCACAAATGCCGATGGCCTGATTCTGCTCAACAGACTTTGTTTCGCCGCGGCTTGCATAAAGAGATAAAGGATGAACTGGCACGTATTGCACGACCTCAGATGTTTCAGGAACTAGTGTCCCTCGCTCTCCAGATTAAGTATAGGTTGAGAGAAAGAAGACAAGAAAGGAAACGTCCACGACCTCCTCCCTCAACCTTCTCCCCAAACCCTTCTAGGGAACATCCAACCTCATCCGCTGGGGAAGAACCGATGCAAATAGGCACCACCCGAGGACCTTTATCAGCCGAAGAGAAGAAGAGAAGAAGGGAGCTAGGCCTCTGCATGTATTGCGGGTCTAGCAAACATCTGCTCCGTAACTGCACTGAGGTTCCTCCACGCCGCCAGGGAAACGGTTCACCCCGAACCTAAACAGGGATAGGTCCGGGGGTGTTGGGATGAATCCCTGTACCAACACTTTGACTCCTCTTCCCCGTGAAGACAATCGTCTTATGGTATTTCAGGTTAAACTGTCCCGAGACTCCTCTACCTTCTGGGAAGCCTTAGCCATGTTGGATTGTGGGGCAGCAGGGAATTTTATAGATGTATCCTGGGCTCAAGAGAATGGTGTGCCCATTGTTCCAAAGAATCTGCCCATTCCGGTGGAAGGGGTGGATGGCCAGCCTCTGTCCTCAGGACCTGTTACTTAAGAGACTCTGCCACTTCGGGTCAAATTGTTTCAACATCAGGAGGAAATGGCATTCGATCTCATCAAGGCAGCGCATTTCCCGGTGATCCTCGGGATCCCGTGGTTGCGTAAACACAACCCAAAGATCGATTGGTCAAACAATACTATCCAGTTTCAGTCGCATCTTTGTCTTAATGAATGTCTAAACAATGAATACCCCCTAGACTCCCTGCAGAAGAGTGAATCCGTGCTGACAGCTTCACTCCATCAAGTACCGGAACACTATCAGGAGTATGCAGAGGTCTTCATGGACAAACAACCTCACTCCCTTCCTCCTCACAGAAGAGAAGACTGCACTATTGAGATCCTACCAGATGCGTCTGTTCCTTTTGGGAGGATGTTTCCCCTATCTTTACCCGAGCGGAAGGCTCTTAAGGAATACCTAGACTGCAATCTACAGAATGGGCTCATCCAGGAGTCCAAATCACCCGCTGGAGCATCGCTATTCTTCATCCCGAAGAAGGGATCATCGGAACTCCGTCCTTGTATCGACTACCGGGGCCTAAATCGCCTTACTGTTAAAGACCGTTACCCTATGCCGCTAATCAAAGAGATAATAGAAGCTGTCCAAGGTGCGTCTGTCTTCACAAAATTGGATCTCAGGGGTGCGTACCACCTGCTTCGTATAAGACAGGGTGATGAATGGAAGACGGCATTTCGGACCCCACTAGGGCATTTCGAATATCGAGTTATGCCTTTCGGTTTGGTAAACGCCCCTGCTATATTCCAGCGCTTTATGGATACATTGTTTACCGACCTCCTATTCTCTTCAGTGGTGGTATGCTTGGATGATATCCTCATTTACTCTTCCTCTCTTCCTGAACATAGAAGACAGGTCCGACAAGTGCTGAAACGTCTACGGGAAAACAAGCTACTTTTAAAGCCTGAAAAGTGTGTCTTCGAGGCCCGTTCGGTGTCTTATTTGGGTTTTATCCTCTCCCATGAGGGCATTCGCATGGATCCCTGTAAGATACAAGCAATCACCCATTGGTCCGCTCCAAGAAACGTTAAGGAAGTACAACGTTTCCTCGGTCTGGCCAATTTCTATCGCCAATTTATATCAGGCTTCTCCAATATGGTTCTTCCAATCACATCACTCTTGAAGAAGGGCGTTGTCTTCACCTGGACACAAGAAGCGGATTCAGCTTTCCAAACTTTAAAGGAGGCATTCACCTCGGCTCCCGTATTGGTACAACCGGATCAACTTTTTCCCTTCATTGTAGAGACGGATGCCTCAGGTGGAGCCATAGGAGCTGCTCTCTTGCAAAAGGGCAAGGACGGACTTGAACATCCTGTGGCTTATTTTTCAAAGACTCTGTCACCCAGTGAAAGAAATTATTCTGTCATCGAGAGGGAATTAATGGCTATCAAACAGGCCTGTGAAGAATGGCGTCATCTTCTTCAGGGAGCCATGCATAAGTTTACAGTCCGTACCGACCACAGTAACCTTCGTATACTCCAACAGATGGAATGTCGCAATGCCAGACATGCCCGTTGGGCATACTTTTTCTCTCAGTTTGACTTTGTGATTACCTATCTACCAGGCAAACAGAATATCTTAGCTGATGCCCTGTCACGCAATCATGGGTCGGACTATGAGGCAGGTTCTAGCCACGAATTATTGTTAGCGGGCAAAGAGGTACGGACTGTGGCAAATACTTTTTTACGCGAAGTCCAGTACGAACAACACAGTGCACCGATGAAGACAGAAGCAGCCTCCAAATTGGAAGAAAGAGAGGGAATCCTGTTCAAGGGTCAAGCCTTGTATCTGCCCAACAAGAAACACCAAAGGCTGGCCCTTTCATGGTGTCATGATTCGCCCATGGCTGGTCATAAGGGCATTCGAGCCACCAAAGATTTGGTGTCCAGGCTATTTTGGTGGCCAGGTTGGAACCAAGACGTACATTCTTATGTATCTACCTGTGCCATCTGTGCTTCCAATAAGTATCGTTCAACCAAACCCCTAGGTCTTCTGCAACAGGAACCTGCTCCCAAACAACCATGGACCCACGTTTCTACAGACTTTATCGTGGACCTGCCTAATTCTGAAGGGAACACTGTCATCATGGTGACTGTGGATTCGCTAAGCAAATTGGCTCACTTCACTCCCTTGAAAGGATTACCTACAGCCCCTGAAACAGCCAAGACCTTTCTGAAAGAAATAGTGCGGCTTCATGGCCTTCCTGAGACCGTGATGTCCGATCGAGGTCCTCAATTCACTTCCCAGTTTTGGGGTGCCCTCTGTAAACAACTAGGGATTCAACAAGCCCTTTCATCTGGGTTCCATCCACAAAGCAACGGACAGACGGAAAGGCTCAATCACACGCTGGAACAATATCTTCGATGTTTCTGTGGCAGAAAGCAAGAGGACTGGAACGTCTTTCTCCCTATGGCTGAGTTCACTTATAACAATACCAAACATACAGCCACTAATATGTCTCCCTTTTTTTGCACATTTGGTTACCATCCGAAACATCTGCCATTGGCAGATATCCAACCCTCAAAATCGCCTGCTCTTGACCACCTCCTGAAGGAACTCAAAGACACCCATGCGCTAGCCAGCAAAACCTTGGACGCAAGCCGTCATGTTTATAAGATATGGGCTGACAAAAAAAGGAAGGCTGCACCTTCTTGGTCGGAAGGTGATAAGGTTTGGTTAGCCACTAAATTTCTACCTCGTTGGACGCACATAGGGAAATTTGCACCAAGATATATCGGACCCTTTCAAATCAAGAAGAAGGTAAACCCTGTTGCATTTCGCCTTCAGCTACCCCTCTCCCTTAAACAGGTGCATCCCGTGTTCCATACCTCCCTTTTGAAGCCATACCTTCCGGATCCATATAAGAGACGATCCAAGAGGCGTTCTGCTGATGTGCAGTCTGGACCAGCTGAATATGAGGTTTCACATCTGGTGGATTCCCGCTACCATCACGGTAGTCTACAATATTTGGTTCACTGGAAGGGTTATCCCATCGAAGAACGGACATGGGAGCCCGTGAGACACATTCACGCCCCTCGACTCATTAGAAAGTTTCACAGACTGCATCCGGGCAAGCATGGGGGCCCCCCATGTAGAAGGGGGCATACTGTCATGACTTCGGTCGGGCGGCGTTTCTTTTCTCTATGGAGACGCCATTGACTGTTCCACCACGTCTGACGGCCGTCTGGGAACACCGCTCTAGTGTTTTTCCAAGATGGCCGCCGGCGTTTCTTACAGCCGGCTCACTGTGGCGTTCCTCGCGTTGCACCTTCACTGTGTTTCTCCCGACTGGAAGGTAACGCTTGGTGTGTCCCTTCTACGTGTATTTCCCCCTGTGATTCTTCCCGTGTCCCGTCCTCCTTTGGTTTCCCTTTGGCTGTTCGCTCCGGTACATCTCGTACTGGACTCTCTCTCTCTCCGTTCCCTCTCCCCTCTGCCCTTCAGCTGTTCTACCCTCGTCCGTGCTTCTACTCCCATAGAGCCTGGGACGTTTGTTGTTCCATACTATCCGGAGCAGTTTGTGGGCCGTTCTGGCTACGGCTGGTACACTTACCAGTAGCTGTTCTTTCGGATCCTTTCTACTGTGCTATTCTATGCTGAAGGATCGCTCGCCTGGACTTCTCATTGCCACTGACTCTCTCATCAGGACATTTGCAGCAGGGTTTTTTCTGCCCTTTTGGGCTTTTTCCCTGCATAGGAGCCGGCTCCCGGGAGTCCCCGCTGTTCGTGTTCCCTAGTTACCCGACAGTGTGGCATCCCAGGGAGCTCGCCCCTACTTACGTCAAAAGAAAGAAGCAAGGAAGACCGATAAAGCACAGACCCGAAGACGTCCTGGAAGAAGGCCGGAACTACAGGAAAGGTCCACAGACGATTCAGGTGAGGAGGAAGGAGGGGATAGTTCAACCAACCCTGATATCCCTGACACTTATTCCTTCTCCTCTTCCTTTCTGTAGGAGAAAGCAGCCCTCTGGCAGCCCCGACTTGCATGGCTTCTTCAGGGGAAGTCGGAATAGGGAGAGAAGCTTCTGGGGACATCAATTGGGGTCCCCTGTTCCTTTTTCTCTCAGTTCTTCTCTCCGTTAGGCAATGTTCTATATGTAGAATCATAGATATCATGGCAGCCAAAGTATCAGGACGGTTGGTGCTGGCTAATTCGTCCTCGATTTCCTCATTCAAGCCATGCCTGACGATGGTGTATTGAGCTTCTTCTGGCCAACCGGCTTCAGGGGCAGTACACTGGAACAAGGTCACATAAGACATGACATCCACTGATCCTTGTCGTATGTTCAAGAGGGATTTGCATGCAGAAAACACCACTTCAGGTCATTCGAAAGTACATCTCAGAAAGGCTAGAAAAGCCCCATAATCTTGTAGCACCGGATTGGCAGACGTTACCAATAGAGTAGCCCATGCAAGAGCGTTACCAACCATGTTCGATATCATAAATCCTATCTTGGAGTGGTCAGAGGCATAAGTGCCGGCGCAGAATGTAAAATGCACTACACAAGCATCTATAAACTCCTTCAGTTTCTTTGGTGATCCATCAAACTTCCCCGAAGCCAAACCCATGGGGGGAAGATCTGTAGGGTGGTGTTCTCTTGCAGTGACAAGTTGCTTTAAGACTGTTTAAGTTTCTGAACTTCTAGAGTTAAGCCTTGTACTGCAGCCAGTAGCTCTTGCACCTGCTCTGCAGTAGCCATTGTTTCTTCTCACCTGAACCTTCCGAGGTGGTGTGGGGGGATTGTTCCACAGGTGTCTTCACCTTGTCCTTCTATTTTTCTGGAGGTCTTCCATTCTTGGTAGAGGTATGGCCTGCCACAGGAAGTAGCCACTATGCCTATCTGCTGAATTCAGCCAAGGCAATGGACTCACTTCCTGAACACCCAAAAAGCCACAAGGCACAAAATAAACCCAGATGTTAATCTTGTAAAATGCAGGTTAAGTAGGAATGCAAGCCACACAGTGAACCAAACCCAGTACCAGAACTCTACAAGCAAAGGAGGATAATCAGCAAGCAGGAAGAAGAACAGGATACTAGATGGAGGCAGTCTCAGGACAAGGTAGCAGGCAGGTAAGGAAATAAATCAGTAGCTGAAAGGAAGGATGCAGCGAAGGGTAGCGCAACCGCTGGAAGAAGTGAGGCAAGGGGAGGAGAACCACTCAGAGCAAGGAGGAGGGAATGCAGAAACTAGCGTCTTACCGGTAGATAGGAATACGGGTTGCAAAGCACCGACGTTGCAGTCCGGAATGAAAATATCCTGCTGGTGGCCGACATGTTTGAAAATAAGTTAGAGCATGCAAAACGCTCCGGAGAATGCATGACGACACTAATGGCGGCCAGTTCCTCTCCACCAAGCCGTGACACAAATCGACATTTTCTGAGATTTTCAATGTTTTTATTTTCTATATTGGATGTGTAATGATTGTATTGAAATATGTTATATTATTTGTGTGTATGCTAAAGACAATTCTGTCGAATAAAGCATTATGAACTGAACTTATAATTAAAGATTCACATGCTACCAGACTGACTAAAGCATACAATAATTAAGTCTGGAAAAATCGGTGCAGCAGATTAACAAGCCACCTCTGCCTGCAGGAACTTTGTGTTAAGGCAGCTGGTGGGTATGCACGTGTCTTTTGATCCTGTACTGTGCCACTGCAGGCCTGATACTACTGCTGAGCGCGCCAAGATGCTGTCTCAACAAAGGCACATGTGTGCACTATAATTTTGGCATGGAGCATATCCTCCCTTTCAGAAACCGAATCACCTGCATAGTTTTATATAAGTATCAAAACAGCAACGGATTTAACACCCTTCCAGATGGCAATCTATCACAGAATCCCCACTGAAAGAATGTCCAGAAGATAACCTTGATTTGCACAATCCTGCTATGTTATGTTATTTGGCATTTAAATAGCACTCCATATATCATTGGTATGACCTCAAAGCACTTTTGGGTTGAACGGCCTCGGGGACCATAGGCCAGGTCAGTCGAGAGAGTAGGGTATCATAGGGTGCTTGGGTGTACTCAATATGTGTGCAGCTGATGCAATTGGCTGACGGTAGCTGCATCCTAACATTAGGTGTGGTGGTATTGAGATCAGTCGAATGTGCGCAGTCTGGAGGTTGGACTCAGAGACTGAATTCTGGCTGTGTTAAGCCTGTGTCGGACGCTTATGTGTGCAGCTAGGCCATTTTTCGTGGTTATGGCTGCGTTTTAGCAGGATGTTGAGGTGTTCATGGAGTATTGTTCATATGTGAGCAGCTAGGCTGAAATTGATCGAGGGGTGTAGCTGTGCTCTATTGTGTGTTGGTGTAGAGAGTGAGCATAGTGATAGGAGATGTGAGTGTCTGGAGTGGAGGTTATACTCTTACGAGCCCAATGTTCCAGATTTCATTTACAGGTTTTAAGGTTGCTGTATTCACAATTCTACCTAAATGTGGCAATGGCTAACATCCACAATTCTATCCAAATGCAGCAATGGTTAACATTCACAGTCATGTCTAGATGTGACGCAGGGTAATATTCACTACTCTATCCAACTGTGGCAATGGCTAACATCCACAATTCCATCCAAATGTGGCAATGTCTAATATTCACAATTCTATCCAAAAGTTGCAATGGTTAACATTCACAGTCATGTCTAGATGTGAGTAACTATAGCAAGGGAGTAACTGGATGTAGTGCGCTCAACTTTCTTAAATCATATCTGAATGCAGCAGAAACTATACATGAGGTTCCCCTTGATGCCTCAAATAGTGATATACAAAGTAGTTATGTTGTATAGTGAAACTGTCCAGTATGTGAAGGGTGATTTTAATTCAGGTACAACCGACATGTGTTTCGACCAGCAGGTCGTTCTCAAGGCCAAGATGTTACTGGGGGTTAATCCCTAAATGGTTTTGTAAGGAAATTTCATGGATGAAGAAAAATTGTTGCAGTTAGTACGGACATGTCTTGCAGACCTTCATTTGGGATCTAACCCAACACTAGATCACAAGGTATTGGAACCTTGTTTTCCATTAAAGATTTATTGAAAAAACAGGCCAACGCGCAGCACTTTATTCTTCACAAGGCATTTGAGCCATACATTAAGTGGGCTTTTTCCTCAGATTTAATAAAGAGGCAACAGTCTGTACTAACTGCAACAATTATTCTTCATCCATGAAGTTTCCCTACAAAACCATTTAGGGATTAACCCCCAGTAACATCTTGGCCTTGAGAACGACCTGCTGGTCGAAACACGTGTCAGCTGTACTTGAATTAAAATCACCCTTCACATACTGGACAGTTTCATCTATCATATTTGAACTTGTTATGTGATTGGAATTTCATTTAGAGAGTATTGAATACTATGATTTATTAATCTGTTTGCGCAGTACAACTATACAACATAACTACTTATATCTAACTGTGGTACTTGCTAACATTCACAGTCCTGTCTAGATGTGACGCAAGCTAACATTTACAATCCTGTCTAGGTGTGACGCGAGCTAATATCCACAATTCTATTTAAATGTGGCAATGGCTGATATTCGCAAGTCTATCTAGATGCAGCACTGGCTAACATTCAGAGTCATGTCTAGATGTGATGCGAGCTAATATTCGCAAATTATATCTAAATGTGGCACTAGCTAACATTCACAATCCTGTCTAGATGCGACGCAAGCCAACATTTACAATCCTGTCTAGGTGTGACGCGAGCGAATATTCACAATTCTAATTAAATGTGGCATTGGCTAACATTCACAATCATGTCTAGAAGCAACGCAGGCCAACATTTACAATCCTGTCTAGATGCGACTGTAGCGATACACAAAATTGCAAATTAGCCAATCAGGGCTTTAGATGACAGCATTAGCCACTGAAAGCCAATAGTTTATTCAAAGTATGTGCCAAAAATGCTGACAGTAGTCTGTTGTAGCACTTCCATTACGCAGTAGTGAGCTACAAGGAATATGCAGGCCTAGTAGGGGTGGTAGGTCACATTATGCATTGTAGATAGACAGGCAGGGCGAAGGCCCCAGCTCTGTAGCTAATAGACATTATTGGAGTGTTTGGAACATTATGGCACCTATATAGCGCTTAGATAGCCAATCTTAAGCGCTATGAACACTAAGCTATGAGTGCATGCCTTTTAGAGCTTGCTCACATGGGGTTAATTCATCTCGGCTTCTCTTAGAATATTCTGCCTTTCTAACGGTAGCCCTGCATGACTTCGTAAACAAATCCTCTTTCTCTGAGAAGGCACTGATAAGACATTCCTGAGCTTTCGCGCAGATGGGATCCAAGTAGGTAGGGGCACAGAAAAGGAGCACAGTGGAAATCCACAGAGTTGGGTTTTTCCATGAGCAAGCCTATATTTTGCACAGGGAAAGTTCTGGAACTGTGCGTCATGGACTGACAGCACGAGATTATAAAAATGCATGCCCACATGACTCAGGTGGGAGATCGATCTGTGGACTTGGTTCGAGCATGATCAAGTGTCCGGAATCTGTGGCTCCGTCGGCACCCTGTAGCGCTGTCCTCTGAGCGGGGCTTGTTACAGCTAGCTTATGAGGGCCAGGGTCTCCCAGTGCTGATTGAAGGGGCTTAAGACTGTGTTTCTCTATGTTTCTCTAAGTTCTATGTTTCTCTATATTTTGCATTTCTCTAAGTTTTGTGCTTTGTAATCTTCTCTAACTTGAATCCCAAAATGTTGCTGAAATTCACTGTTTAGAATAAATACTAAAACTTTCTGAAGGTGTCATTTGTCACTAGCATGAGTTCACTGCTCTGCACAATAGAACCTGTATTTTGGGCTGAATTGGGTAATTTTTGCTCCCAAGGGCTGGTCCCAAGGAAGATTTGCCCAATATCAAGACATTTGGTGGCAGGGGTGGGATTTGTGCAGAGCAGTGCCTTGCTGTGAAATGACAAATTGTGTGAGAGAACACAGTGCAGAGTGATGAGCAGGCTGTCGCATTTCCTTGGTGGTCTCACTGCAGCTCTGAGACTACAAAAGACAGCAACGTTGTGTCGGCTTGCCGTGGCCGATAGCTTGTGTGGTTAAGAATCCCTTCAGTAAATCAGTCGTGGCTGACTTATTTCTTGGGAATGGAGCCAGGGAGCACATGGCGATAAACAAGCGGGAAATGGCTATGTTTAAAGTGCTCCGATGAATGGTCAAGAAAGATTTATGTTCAATTAGGAAAGTATTTTATCATGCGGTTTCCCCAAGTTTAAAGTTGTAATTTGAAATGCAAAGTGAGACGGAGTTCTCAACTCTATTCTGTCAGGAGGGCAGGAAAATAGTTGCGAGGATTTGACATGCAAATTGTGAATAGTAATTCAACCATTGATTCAGCCCCAGTGTGGCTGTAATGTACGGAGGTGAAGGTTCGCTTTTTTAATGTATGCTTTTGAAGTGCTCACATTCCTGAAGATAACGTGGGAATGAGCCGTGTTTAGAAGAAAGAGTAACATCTGTGTTGAGAGCTTAAAGGGTTTGTTTTTTGGGCAACTGTAAATTCCATGTGCTGGTGGTGCATTCTGTTTAAGGAAACACACTAAAATGGCTACATTGCATTTTAGCTGTGCCATGCTTACAATGGGTGAGAGACTCACTTAAAAAAGGAAGTGAGTGAATGGTATTTGGATTTTCGATTTTTGTGTATTGATTTGGAATTGCAGAATCAGTTTGCAATGGTTTAGGGGGAAAAGACAATTTATATTTTTCTAAATTGCCCCTAAATTGACCCTGGAGTGTTTTTGACTGTTCCCACGCTATGCCATGGATTTGTACTGTTGCGTTATAAGTGATGTATGTTTTGGAAATAGTGACCTGTTGACTGTGATACATGGTGAAAAATGTTGTTGGCACATTAACAGCCCACAAACCATATAGAGTGTGGGTTGCTCTTGCAGGAAAAAAAAACATGCAGGGAGCTGCACTACACATGGCATGTTTTAAATGCACTGAAATAAGTGGTTATATTCTGGCAATGGTACAACAGAATGAAAAATCTGTGTGTGATAAGACAGCACAAAGATTTAGTGGGTTGCGGGTTCTTTTTAAAGATCGCACATTGCATTGGAGTGAGTTTGTGAAGCCAAACTACAAGGTTACGAGGAAAAAGAAAAAAAAATGTATGACTTTTAATGGAACATTGATCAGTTCAAAACAGGCTAAAAGACGCTTTGACATTTTGTAAAAATTACATGGAGTAGAATCTGATGACAAGAAAAAAGTGCCTCTTTTGAAAATAAGAGTCTTGCTGTGCAGAGCTTGTGCCTTGAAGATAACTTGCACTGTCTTGGGCGAGGTGCGCGAAAAAAAAAAAAAAGAAAACTGTTGGAGGAAGGCAGAAAAGCAGAATACTGCGCTCCTGTTCAGTGAAATGGTGTTTACAGAAGCTGGCAGTTATGGGAGCTTTTCTGAGTTGCTGAAGCAGTGCAGGAAACAGTTAATCTGGATGAACTGTCTGAAACGAGTGCCTTTCATTGAAGCCGCCCCAGTTTATGAGTTATAGGCAAAGAGATAAGTTTGCTGCGTGCTCATGGCGCTGCCATGTGCACATGAAAGATAAACAATGACATTCCTGCATTCCATCCCCTGTGAGAGACACCGTCAGTGTGAGCAAAAACTGAGGAGGGGGGTGCAAAGACAGAATGCTGAAACAGAACTGAAGGCAATAATTGCTGTGAGTGAGAAATTGAAAAAGAGTGCAATCTACCTTACATGCTGATGTACGCATGCTTTCTAACACCGGCATGCAAAAACAGAGCTGATCAGAAGTAAAGAATTTGCCCAGTATCAACACTGGAAGGAAAACAAATGCTGCATGCAGGATGGCAGACGGGCACATCGCATCTGAACATTTGGGGAACCTGTGCATCTGTGAATGGGCTAAGAAAAGACAGCTGCCCATTTCAAGAGACATTGCCGTGCAAGCTGCATCCCCATGCGCCATGTGATGTGATGTGAAGTGAAGAGACATTGCCGTGCAAGCTGCATCCCAGTGCTCCATGTGATGTGAACTGAAGTAAAGCGCTGTGCACTGGAGAAGAAACCTCTAGGCGCTTTGAGAAGTGAAAATACAGAGCTGGCAAAAATGCAAGCTACATTGCCAGGGCTGGAGTAACTGACAAAGACATTATGGTGTTCCAGATGGAAGCAAAACTGACAAAGGTAGCCGTTTTGCAAGAAACAACATGCAGAGCGGGGCTTTGGAGTATCACATGAACACTGCACATTAGCCATGATCCAGAAGCCTCACGGCTTAGTGCAAGAATGAATGATTTGTTGAAGCAACAAAAGGAACAGACTTAGACTATCGCGCTCAAAGGGGTGGCCCAAGAAATCAGCAGACACCCTTTGGGAAAATGACAAGTGGAAAACCAGAGGCTTGAAAGACACTAGCTGTATGGAGAAAAATAAACAAAGCTGCTTGTGCAACTGCAGGCGGTATTGGACTGAAGGACTTTACCTTTGAAATATGGAGTGATGCCAGCAGGGCAACCTAAATCAAGATCATGAGACACTGGAAGCAAGTTGGCGCCTGGCATTCGTGATTGCTTTGGTGAAAAAGAAAAGCATTGATCCATTGAGAAGTGCGACCTGGGTACTTATTATATGGCTTTTGTAAAATCACAGATCAGTCTGAGGTACCATTGACCAACTATGATCGCATTGCACAAATGAGTTTGTGATTAGGCAATTACACCCCGTATGGTTGAGTGCAAATAAGCCCCCAGTAACATGCAGAAGGGTGACAAATAATTGCAGTAGTTACCTGATGAGACTTCTGAAGGTGGGGGGTGGTGTTAAGGGCAGGGGTGGATAACGCTGATATTGAAGTTTTGATGACATCCTAACATGAAGAATAATGACATTGTACTTTTGATGAAATCCTAACATTTCTGTTTGTATTTTGCCTAGGCAAAAAACCAAGACAGTTGCGTGCCATGATTGGGGTAGATGTGTGCAATTTGCGGGTGACACTTATCAGTCAAGCAGACGCATTCTCAGAGAAAGCGAGTCACTGCGAGATGATATGTGAACTTTGAACCTGTCCTGCACTGCACTCAATGCTGCTAACATGCATGACGTATGAGGACATTTGTTCTGCAATCTGCGAGAAGTGTCCAACAGAGTAATATCTTTTGCTGAACTGGCACGGTGCAGACTTGGCTAGTTATCAAACATTTGATGCTGCACATTCAAATGATTCAGTTGCTGGAAATAACCTGGTTGATATGTTTTGCCTTTCTTGTTTAAAGGACTGTGGACAATGGGTTGTGGACTGTAACATCATGCACCACAAACAGCTGTGTGACACAGCACTTGAATGCTAACACATTGAAAAATGTTTTTTAAATGCACTTTTTGAGATGAATCTGAAAAAACGAAATGTTTTGCTCTTCCAACTGAATTGCTTTAACCAGAGATATTTTGCCTTTTCTAAAACTACTACGTTGCACGTAGGCAGGAAAATGATTTATGAATTGTGTGGGCAGCAGGATTATGCAAGCAGGAGCGTAATTTATTTTGAGATAAAATGAGTGCGCACACCAAAGTCAGCTGTGCGTTGGTTAAGGTTCTTAATTTGTAGTAATGCTGCCAAGTGTGTGAGCTCTAATTTGAGATGGTAACCTTTGAAACACTAGATACTTTTGCAGCCAGCCTTAAGGCGGGTAAATGAAACCATGACTGACTTGATATTTGATTTTATGACACAGTGTGTGACACGGTTTTTGTTAAACCAACCAGTTTCATGTTTTTGTGGGGACAGCTGTCTCCAGCACACTAATGCAAAGAGTCACCTTTTGATTGTAGACATTTAGAATAATTCTTTGGAAAAGCGCTACAAATGAGTATCCACATGGAATTGCTAGCGTACTGGCCTGGCACATTGTCGGGCATCTTTTGTCACTGACTCATATGACTGGTGTTTATGAAATCCTCAGCCCAAATGTTTCAGTGAATGGATCCAACGATTTGTTTTTCTGACCAAGAACTGCAGCGAGTGTTCTCGCCAAGATTTTATGGACTATAACTTGACTATATGCATTTCACACAATGGTGTGATGAAACAGCCACTGCCGGATGGTAGTATGGTGTTTGTAGCTAAAACTAATATTGTATATGGTAGGCATCCCACTTGGAGAAGGGTATTCTCCAAGTCACACAAGGTAGAAACTGTGAATATGTTAGATTTTCCAGTAGTAAGGCAACATTTAAATTGTAGGCTGGTAATGCACACCTCCATTATTACAGTGATACACTTAGACATAGATTTATCACGAGGCAATGTTTCCTTAGTACTACCAAGCTGCTACAAATGGAGTCCATTTCTATGGCCCATCACCAGAGTGCGCATAGCTAAGGAGCTAGATTCATTAATTGCGGGAGCAGCGGGGAGTAACAGGAGCTTTAAACGATTTTGACATAGAAACTGTGCACAATAAGCTAGCCACTATGGGTTCTGATGCCAGCTCTGATATAAAACTTCTGGCCTAGTGGGGCCCATTGATATGCCCAACTCTGCTGCAAGTATTGGCCACCACCTCAGATGGCAAAACTTTAGTTATGAAGACACTTTTTCTGCCATAGGGCAGGTCAACAAGACTGCTAAATACACACGATGCATTTTATGGCAAACATTGTTTAATCAGCAGGTGTTGGCTTTTCACTCTGAGTGGGGGCGACCATCCTCAACACACTGGCACACAGAGCTACAGTTACCAGCAAACATATGGATCAAATCGCTTGCTTTTGATTGCATAAATAACACATGCCATGCTTTAATGCAAATTAGTAGAATTGTTTTTATTTTGATAACCTGGTGCCCATGGGTTCACCTTGCTCATGAAATTAAATGGTTTTTGGTTGGGTTCCACATACATGGGGGAAATGTCTAATCACACAGCCCATAGTCACGTTTGAATGCCCTGGGATCAGGGGGAGGGTAGGCACTTAGAGTGAAAGGCTGCCAGGTTTAGAATTGGTAACCATACATAAATGCAATAGTGCATTGTAGATTAGACTACACCGGATTGCCTTGACATTCTAACTGCATGCTGCTTTTTAACTGACAATCAGTTATACAATAATTATTTAGGTATTTTTGTGTAGGCCAGGTTTTGGCTAGAGTAAATGTCCATGTTCACTTTGTGTAGGTCTTTTTTTATTTTTGTGTAGGCCAGGTTTTGGCAAGGGTATGTGTCACTGTTCACTTTGTGTAAATTTTTGTTTAGGTAGTGTTTTTACTAACCTTGCATGCCACGCTGACTAACCGCTAGAAGATAGTTTGCTTAAACCTCTTGCAAAGCCCCAAGGTCTTTATCACTGCACTACATACTATGTTGATGGGTATTAGTCAGCATTGTCGCACACACTTTGAATAGGAGTGGGGTGAAGTGATACACAAAATTGCAAATTAGCCTAATCAGGGCTTTAGATGACAGCATTAGCCACTGAAAGCCAATAGTTTATTCAAAGTATGTGCCAAAAATGCTGCCTGTAGTCTGTTGTAGCACTTCCATTACGCAGTAGTGAGCTACAAGGAATATGCAGGCCTAGCAGGGGTGGTAGGTCACATGATGCATTGTAGATAGACAGGCAGGGCGAAGGCCCCAGCTCTGTAGCTAATAGACATTATTGGAGTGTTTGGAACATTATGGCACCTATATAGCGCTTAGATAGCTTAGTGTTCATAGCGCTTAAGATTGGCTATGAGTGCATGCCTTTTAGAGCTTGCTCACATGGGGTTAATTCATCTCGGCTTCTCTTAGAATATTCTGCCTTTCTAACGGTAGCCCTGCATGGCTTCGTAAACAAATCCTCTTTCTCTGAGAAGGCACTGATAAGACATTCCTGAGCTTTCGCGCAGATGGGCTCCAAGTAGGGAGGGGCACAGAAAAGGAGCACAGTGGAAATTCACAGAGTTGGGTTTTTCCATGAGCAAGCCTATATTTTGCACAGGGAAAGTTCTGGAACTGTGCGTCATGGACTGACAGCACGAGATTATAAAAATGCATGCCCACATGACTCAGGTGGGAGATCGATCTGTGGACTTGGTTCGAGCAAGATCAAGTGTCCGGAATCTGTGGCTCTGTCGGCACCCTGTAGCGCTGTCCTCTGAGCGGGGCTTGTTACAGCTAGCTTATGAGGGCCAGGGTCTCCCAGTGCTGATTGAAGGGGCGTAAGACTGTGTTTCTCTATGTTTCTCTAAGTTCTATGTTTCTCTATATTTTGCATTTCTCTAAGTTCTGTGCTTTGTAATCTTCTCTAACTTGAATCCCAAAATGTTGCTGAAATTCACTGTTTAGAATAAATACTAAAACTTTCTGAAGGTGTCATTTGTCACTAGCATGAGTTCACTGCTCGGCACAATAGAACCTGTATTTTGGGCTGAATTGGGTAATTTTTGCTCCCAAGGGCTGGTCCCGAGGAAGATTTGCCCAATATCAAGACAGCGACGCAGGCTAATATTCACAGTTATATCTAGTTGTTAAGGGGTTAGTATTAATATCCTGGTCTGCTATGTTCTCGGGGTAGGTTGAATGGCAGGGCTTCCGGAGTAGAGCGATTGCTCTACTCCCACCCAGGCCACACCTACCTTGATGGTTGCTGCTGGTTGACGTCTGGCCTCCCCTGCCGACACCTGTAGACACAATCTGGAGTCGCGCCTATGTAGGAGCCGCCCTTTGCCTTGGGGCCCTTATCCGCAGGGGCTGCACCGGGCCATTCAGGGGAGGGGGCGGGAAGGGAGGAGGGGATAAGGCCAGGACCAGGAAGTGGGAGGGGGAGGCAGACAACGGGCTGTGCGTGGAGCCCGAAATAATTTTAAAAATGCTGCAGGGCTAGTGGAGCAGGCTATGGGGCTTTGATCTATCTCAGAAAGCACAGAGACAAATGCCGGGCCTATATTAAATCCTATACCTGATTAGGAGCTCAATCAGCCCCAAGCGGTAGCATCTGCTACATCATCTCCATCTGGTGGATAGGTCCAATCAAAAAGCCCAGATTTATCTGTCAGTGAACCTCCTCCATCTAGCCAGTCCTACCGCTATAAGAACAATGGGAGGCTCTACTTCGCAATTATTTCCCGCTATTGATGCAATATGTGATGGGTGGTGGATATCAAGATTTTTTGGTGCCCTACCTACAGTACCGGTTTAACAACCTCTGCATATACTGAGATCCACTGGCTACAGTGCCCTGCCATGCGCAGGAAAGCCTGCGTCATAGGCTTGAGCCCTAGGAGTAGATTTAGTGCATGTTGGTGTTCAATACCCTGCTATGATTTTGTGTCCTAAATAATGTACCCTCTCTACATAGCTGCAACTTCAGTTTGGATGCTTTTGGTCCCAACTAGCTAATGCAGTAACAATTCTAAGGTATCTTGCTTACAAGCGCTGTAGGAGAGTGATGTTAGAAGTCGTTCATTAACCTGCTGAATTAATAGAGTGCCCTGAGAATTTTCTAACAAGGTCTTTCTTCAGCTGGTGAAAGAACAAGGTCAGAGATTCAGGAAGGCAGGTCCAAGTATACTGAATGGCATGACGACAAAAGGCAACCATGGATCTACTCTCTGGGTGGATCGTTATATAGAGGAAAAATACAGAGCAGAGATTTACAAATGTAAAGTGTGTCGCTGACTGTGGGATACAGGACAATATAGTAGCTGGATTTGATTCTAGCAGAAATAGGGATAGCACTAGAGAGTTTACAGCACAGACACCTTACACAAGGCATTAGGTGTCCTTTCCTGGCTCCAACACAAGGAGTATTGGATTACTACAAGGGCTACTAGTCTGAATTATAATTTCCCATTTCAGGAGTGACTAACAGTGGTAATCCCTGTTCCTGCTTTGCGGCGCAACCGATGATAAATTTTCCGTAGTAGTTTGGACACATCCCACATCGTTATTGTGCACTGACCATAAGCAGTAAGGGACCTGGGATAACGATTCTGTGAGATCTAGAGACAAAATTTCCTTTGGGTCTGAATCTTGGGACCGGACCCCCTGAAGAGTACCTAACACAGACTTGGTGATACTGTCAGAGATGTCCAGGAATACTCTGTCTGGAGTGTAATAGATGGCATATTTCAGTTTGCAAAGGAGGTCTGTGCCTGAAAACCGACCGTTGCAGAAGGATTTAGCAAGAAAGCATGCTTGTCCATGATAGGACCTAAGGTAATTGATACTGGTTCAGTAACATGGTGTGGGACTGAAGTGTTGGAAATACCCACTGTATTAATCATAGTAGATGACAGAGGGACAACTGGAAAACAATTGGATCATAAGGCAGACTTACTATCCCATATCTACCACACATGAAATGGTTTGCCCTTCAATTCTACACTTTACATAGGGACTTTCCTGATCTACAGGTGTCAATGGATTCATGATGAGGTTTCCTCTCGGGCTGTCCAGGTTCTGATCTTCATCTGGGGTCGCAGGCCATACCTTGTTCGGGGTAAATTCAGGGCACATCCGGGTTAGGGAATTGGGTGGATTTAAGAGTAGGGTGTGGGACCTGTTAGAGCACTCATATTTCCAGTGATCCTCCTGCTTACAATAATTACAGGCTGTGAGGCTCACAAATCCGCTACTCTGGGGATCCGGTCCAACACATTGTCCTCTCCCTCTGATGCTTATTTCTCACATCCTCTGGGCAACCCATTTTCCCTTTTGGGGTTCTGTTAGGGCCAGCAAAGGGAGGGAATCATCCGTGCTCTATGCATTCCCAGGTAAACAAGCAGCAGGTGCATCACATCTCACTCACACCTTACCATCCAACCCTAACATGAAAACAGTCACTCCACACCCTGCTCCCACGCACGTCCAACTCACAGAACCTCAACCAGATCCCTCTTACCACCCACATGCCACCTTCAAAACACACATGCAACCTCATGCTAATCAATGCTCATTCTGTAGTACTAAATGCAGTAGACATTGCTGACCTCATCACCACCCAAATTCGATGCACATTTTATCAGAGACATACTTCACCCCCACATCCTCGCACATCCTGGATGCACTACTCCCTACAGGTTACAGCATGCAACTCAACAGTGCTACAACTGGTAACTAAAAGATTGGTGATGCGAGGGCAACCTGTAAAGTCAATTATAACATTTATTGGAACGCAAAATACTATCTTCACTTGTTAGCACTTTCCAACCAATTTTATGTGCGAGATTCTTGCCTGCTGGCAGCTACTGAAGACCCTCTTGACCTCTCCCAAAAACCAAGACAGAGTTTACAAATATAAAGTACTCTCAGGAAGGGGTTGGGGACAGAACAACCAATTCCGGGACAGTCCAGACAACACCTGGATGTCTGGTCACCCCAAGTAAGAGTAATCTTGGGAAGCGGATGAGAGAGACAGGCTCAATAGGGAGAAGGTGAGAATTAATATTACGCGCCGTGAGGCCTACAGGCATGTGGCGTGTAATAAGAATTAAAATAAATAATTAAATAAATACTTGAGAGAGAGCAAAAGAGACTCCTATTGAGTGCACAGATTCAAAAGGCAGAAGGGGAGGGTGAGAGAGGAAAGAGAAAATACATTGCACCCTACAGACAGTGTGGCCCCTGAGAGAGGGGTGGAAAGACAGGGAGGAAGCGTGAGACAAAGGGACAGTGTCAGAGAGAAACACAGATATAGGGAGAGTGCGGTAAAGAGAGACAAGAACATAGAGAGAGCAACACACACACACACACACACACACACTTTCTTTCTCTCATAAAAAAACAACGGCACAAAGCACTGGGGGCAAGTTGGTAATGAGAGAATTTCTTGCCATCAGAAGCTCAAGGGTCATGGGAAGTGCCTTATTTCTTGTTTTCTTCCATGGTCACATGATTCATTGTATACACTGCCCGGGTTATACTCTAGTCCTGTAAACCTGAGAAAGTGGTACAGGAGGTGTGAGGAGGCTGGTGTTGAGCCCAAGTGTGTAACCTGTGAGAGATCAAGTATAAGTGAGCAATATGCGAGTACCATCGCGCCAGTAACTGTGAGAACTAAATGTCTTGGAAAAAAAAGAAATCTATGTGATCAGGACGCCAGGTTTTCTCTTTGATGGAGTACCTCCTCTCGCGGAATGGTAAGGCATGTTCTCCCAGGATGGGACACCCACCTCTGTCCCCATGGACGCCAAGTTTTCTCATCATGGAGGCCTTGATCTCTGCTGAGGACTATTAAAGACAAAATGCACCCATTTTAGGATCAGTGAAGCAGTGGAAAGAACACATCCTTATACTTTCTTGACTACTTTTAGAATATTCCCATTCTAGTTATGCACGTTAAGAAAAGCATTGCCTTAAAAATATAAATGCATGATTCTTGTGAATGACGATAGTGGATGCTCTAATACTTTGCTTATGCGCACTATGGAATTGCGTTCCAATCCATTCTAGGCAAAGTATTGTACATGCATTTCCTGCAACATCAGTACATCCAAGATTTTATAAGATACTTCGATAATCACTTCTCATTGGCCACCTGGATAACGGAGATGACGTCCCTAGCTTCTTTGGAACGATGAACAAACCGATATCCAGAATAAGGACTGTCAACATGTGGAAAATTCTTGTAAGCTACTACCCCTGACGATTCTGCATGATCATTTGCATGGCTTTATAATATGATAGAGGGACTTCAGCTAAGTGTCTATTGAGACATAGACATAAAAGATGTCTGAGAATATCATGCGATTTCTTCAGCCTATCTGGAATCGAGCTTGCCTCCTCTGGTGTAGGGGCTCAGACATTGAAATGGACACAGGAAAGCTTAATTTCATGAGCGTCACAGAAGTGCGCATGACGGAATGAAGGAAAGAGAAAGAGGGAAGTGGATTGACATGAGGAACAGTGATGCAGATATCGCTACTTGTACCAGGAGATGCAATGAGCACATTCATACGAGAATGGGGTGTACACTCTGTGCTTAAGCTACAAGGGTGAATTCTATAGTCTTTGACATTGTTGAAATACAGACATGGCTATGACCAAATTAAGAAATCTTGAAAATCAGACTATCAAAAAATATATACATGATATACATAGGTTTTCTTTAAGCCACCGGAGGATGGTTTTGGGGACCAAAACATGTACCTGTAGTGGCAGGATGGACTATGGACGCCATTAAGATTTGTTTTAAAAAAATGTCATTGAATGGGCTAAAATTAATGAATCATCAAATCAAAGAGGATAAAATTAACAGCTGGATTAATAGTCAGGATCATCAGGCTAAGAGTGTATATCCCCTATGCTAGGGTACCCTACGCAAAACTGTGTACCCATATGTGAATCTTAGTTTTTTCTTTTAGGGAAAGTGCACATAGGTGTGCCAGTCATTGCTGGATTTGCATGGCATGCACTTGTGCAGGCTACAGGTAAACTATTGCCACCCCTGGCCCCCCATGTCAGAGGTACAAAGGTCCAGATGTTGATTTTAGATTTAGCCAACATTGAACAGATTCGCACAAATTCCGCTAAACACCCACAGACACTGGACAAAGACTATATTAAAAAGCAAAGCAACCCTTCGAGTGTCCTTAGTACCTGGGTATAAACACGAAAATAGGGGTTTTGATTTGCTACAATATGGGATACAATGGGATACATTACTCACCGTATCTGATGCTTGTTTTTGCTTAGATTCACATGTTGTTTACGAAACTCGAAAAGGGACGTTGACAGGGCGTGCCAGTAATACTATCCCTAGTGTGACGTCTACTGTACCCATGGTGTTTCACGCGTCGAGGTCCCTCAGATTGTTTTGTTTCTGACATGAGGTTGCATGAAGTGTAGCGCGAGTACAGGTGTAGTAAAGCAGATCATGTATCAGATAAGCCCAGAAAACATCTATGCACCTTCTACTCCAAGGGGAGGAAGGGTGGGCACATGTGAATCTAAGCAGATACAAGCATCAGAAATACGATTAGGGTGAGTAATGTATCCCTTCTGAGGCTTGTGGAATCTGCTTAGATCACATGCTATGCATAGATTAGTGAGCAGTGTTTGGAGAAGGTGGTGGGTTGTGAGAAGGTACAGCGGAAAATAGATGTTTGTCCCACCTGGGAATCTGCTTTAGAGTGAGTGTCAATGCAGTAGTGCTGAGTAAAAGTGTGGAAAGAGCTCCATGTAGCTGCTTTGCAAATGGCGTCCAGCGGGACGTTTGCGATAAAAGCTAAGGTAGCTCCTGTACCCCTGGTGGAGTGAGCACTTGGTGTCAAAAGCAGTGTATTATTTGATAGAGAATAGCAGAGCTATATGCATCTGACTATCGATCTGGAGATAGCGTTTTTGGACAAGCGCTCTCCTTCCCTGCCTGGAGCTATGGAGATGAACAGTTGGTCTGTTTTCCTTTACATAGTAAAGGACCGCCCTCCTTACATCTCGTGTATGGAGTTTCTTCTCAGCCGAGCTTGATGGATTTTGGAAGAAAGCTGGTAAATCGATGTCCTGATTGACATGGAACTTTGAAATGAATTTAGGTAAAACCTAGGGTGCATTTTATTTATTTTCTAACTTAATAAAGTTTACAGGTACAGTTAAGCATATTCAATCATTGTTAAGCTGTTCAACGTCTGTTAGATTCACATTCCCACACTCCCAGTAGAACCCTCCCTAACCCAATCTATGAACAGTAACTACATCACAGGGTCTTATTTCTTGGAGTTGCAAATGATCTAAGTCAAGTTATCTTCTAGGATGATACGTGCTGTGGGTTATTAGGTGCTTTGTGTCTCTTGGTATGTTTGTGTTCGTCTTCTTGTCGGAGGATACATTCAGGGGGTTTTGTCGTCTGGCGAGGTGTATAGTTCTTGCACTAGCGCATTCCACGTTGTGATGTCTGCAGAGCTTTCTCTCCCCCCTTTTACTAGCGCTTCATACCATACTGCAGTTTCCGCTGTTGTCCACCTTTTCAGATCTTTCCACCACATTTCTACATTCGGGCCTTCTTTGGCTTTCCACTTCATTGCTATTCGCCATTTAGCTAATGCCCACGCTAGGTCTATCATCTTTTGCTCGGTTTTGTTTGGGTATTTGTATAACCCTAAGAGGCAAGCTTTGATTGTCCAGTCTTGGCCCTTTATTCCATTTTTCCAGAGTCATCGTTCTATTTCTTGCCAGTACTTTAGGATCACTGGGCAGAACCAGGACATATGTCCCATGTCAGCTTTTCCTCCGCGCATTTCGGGCAACTCTGTATGCCCGCTCCGGGGAAGTGTGATATTCTTTTCAGGTCAAGTATGCTCTGTGGAGCATATAGAATTGTAGCTGTTGTAGTTTGGCATTTCTGGATATCTTTTTGGGATATAAGTTCGCCTTGGTCCATTCCTTATCTGTAATTTCTCTTCCTATTTCGGTTTCCAAAGTCTGTTTGCCTTTGGGTAGGTCTTTGGGTATTTCTTCCACAAGTGTCTGATATAACCTAGATACCATATGTCCTCCTTCAGTTACATCGTATAGTAGGTTAGCACCGGGTTCTCGGTTTGCAGGGCGTAATTAGAGACATCTTGATTATAATTGGGTAGCATTCATAGTACATTCATTTGCAAAACAATTATACAAACAAATACATATTTTGGACGCATTAGTTGTCGTTACATCACACATTTACAAATTTGCATGTTCGGGGTACAAGTCATCATTTCCTTGGTGTCTATATAGGGAGGAGGGTTACCGACTGGTATTAACTAGGTAGCAGCTGGCTAGAATTGGTTAAATAGCCAAGTTTTTAGTAACTTTTTGAAACACTGGAAAGAGGCTTCATTTTTTATATGTTTATGGGGAGTGTGTTCCAGTGTTTTGGGGATATGACTGGGAAGCTTTGCTCTGGAACATTTGTAGCGCGGGACCACGAGGAGAGAATTTTTGTTAGATCTAAGTGTTCTGTTAGATTCTTTTTTGGTTATTGATATATATGGGTGCTTTCTTGGCGAGACATTTATGGGTAACACACAGTGATTTGAAGATGATTCTAGCTTTGATGGGTAGCCAATGGGTCTCCCTCCTGATGTTGGAGGTGTGGTCTGACTTTTTTGGTTGATCCACTTTCAGCATTTTCTTAGCTCTGTTCCATATCTGCTGTCCTAGCCGTAGGAATGTCGGAGGATGTGCTAGTCTGTTTTCCTCTAGCCAGCACGTTTCCTTGAGGAGTTATGGAGTCAGAGTGGCACTCAGCAGGGCATGTGCTATTGTTTCCCTATTTGTCAGCCAGTTTTCTACATGTTGGAGTTGGCCCGCTAAATAGTATAGTTCAAAATGTGGAAGGCGCACTCCGCCCTCTGTGTAGTATCTGCATGGCACTTCCATGGCTACTCGTTTCCGGCTTTCCCCATATGAAGCTACTCAGTGTTGAGTTTAGGTCTCTGAAAAATGTTTTTGGAAATTGGTACGGTACATTTATAAAGTGATATAGTAATCTGGGAAGGGCTATCATTTTTACCAGCAAGATCCGTCCCATTACTGACAGGGGGAGTTTTCCCCAAGAATTTTATGGATGCTTGTATGCCTTTTTTTGCTCTCTGTGTGTTGGTAATGTGGGTGTTTTCCATGTCATGGCATATATTTATGCTTAGGTAGCAAAACGTGTGTGGTTTACATTGGTGAGCGAGGCTAGGAAGTTGGTCTTGTCTGCCTGCCCAACCTGCTAGGGGGAACAAACAGGATTTACTTTTACTTATGAAAATTCCTGATAGTTGTGCAAAGTTGTTCAGCACTTCTAGGTACGTCTCTAAGTTGTCTTCTGGGTGTTTTATATACAATAGTATATCGTCTGCATAGAAGGATATCGTGTGTGTGGTCTCAAATATTTGTAGTCCTGTATCTGCGAATGATTCTCTTATATAAATCACCAGGGGTTCTAGCACTAAGATGCACAGTAGGGGCGACAATGGGCAGCCCCGTTTAGTGCAGAATCGGGAGTGTGTCTGATATATATCTGCCTGTGCGGACTCTCGTATATGGTTTTCTGTAGAGCATGCATATCCATTTCATGAATCCCTGTCCTATCGCATAATGTTCTAAAACAGCGAACAGCCATTGCAGGGAATCAAATGCCTTAATGGCATCTAGTGCCGCTACTGCACAGCCTTCTGGTCTAGAATGTGTCCTATCTATAATTGCCTGAAGTCGCCTCAGGTTTGCCCTTGTGGCTCTACCCGGGATGTACCCTGTCTGGTCTGGGTGGACCAGTGTGGTGATTACTCTTTTGACATATTCCCATCAAGGCTTATAATTAGTTTATAGCTCTGAATAATTACTCAGAAACCCATTTGCTGTCATTTGTCCCAGACCGCGCGCCTCGCCAGGTCGCGATCACGTGGTTTTTTAAAAAGGAGCGTTGTCTGGGCAATGCTCCGATGCGAACAACGCAGTCACACGCCGGCAAGCGAGAGGAACAGTCCGACTCCTCGCTGGTCTCATGGTAAACTCCCCTGACGTTATGACACGTACTGTTCACACGGGTCCCACCCGGGTTCCTTACAATGTCTTTCTTACATTTCAGCTTATATGCGCCTTGGCACTGATTTTGTCCGGGCAGCTTTCTGCCCACCTCATGGTTCTGGTTCTCCAAGCCACTTCCCATGCAAGCATTCTGCCATTTTCTCACGTAAACGCGTTCTGCATCTCTTGTCATCGCTAACCTCATTACTAACAGACTTCTTATTGCTCATTCTTTTTCTTTTTCTATTTCTATTTTTTCTTTTATGTATCAATCGATTTCGTCTTCTTCTACCACTACAATGATTGGTATGTTATTTACATTTTTTATGCGAATGTGCATTGTGATACACTTTCTTTTGGATGTTATGTAAACGTACATTTTAATTACAGACTTGCCCTGACGAAGGATTTGTAAATCCGAAATGCATTGGCAAAAAATTGTTTTGGTCTGATGTAAAATGCTAATGGTTTTTTTCTTCCTCACTAAGAAGATATTAGTGACGCCTCATACCAAGAGATGTTTATATTTTTTTACAAAACCATTGATTGATAAAAGTCTTTATGAAATACCACTGAACTTTCATTATTATCATTATTTTTGAATATGTAAACATTTTACTTTGGAGTTTACCAAGCTTTGGAGAGTTTACATTACTTTCATACCCTGATTGGGTCTTCTGAGAGAGCGGCTGTGTGACCTTGTATCCCACTTGGTCTTTGGCTTCTTGTGTATTTTTGAATTAGGGTGTCTCTTTATACGTCACAGCCAGCTCCTTTTTATAATTTGACAACAAGGAATCTTCAGAGAAACTAAACTTCTTCACAGAAACAAATATTTGAGAAACGTGAACATCGTACAGTGGTGCCCACTCTTTTTGCTTTCTGCTTTTTTCTTCCCCAATTTTGGTGAGACACACCAGAGTGGAGGCACACATTTTCTTTAGCATTTAAAGGATAAAAATGATATTACTATGTCATTTGAGGACATTGAAGGATTATCGAACAAATGTGCAGAGACCGTAGGGTTTTCATCTGAGGAAGCGAATACCATTTTGGGATTAATCAGTGACACATCGATTGGCACACATGGAACTTCACTTAAGGATCCTGCAAAACGGATTAGACAGCTAGAATACCTAATACGCAAAGAGATCAACAGAAAATTACATGCAATCACATTAGGGCGTTATTTTAAGAACCAACGGATCCCTAGAGGCCTACGGATACAACTTCGACCAACCCTGTGTAAAGAAAGCAAGGAGTTTGTCCGTAAGTGGGAGGCAATCTTGAACAAATGTTCATTAGACCTCATTCTGTTAACCATCCAAGAACTCTCCAAGAACTTGACGACGCTTAAGATAGAGATTGAAGATATTGAGAAAGAACTAGTTGGTACACTAGGAAAGGAGGAATATGATACCATCTTGCTAGACATTAACACCAAGCTTGAAGACTATAAAACGGAATTGGAACAGAAAAAGGTTAAAAAATGTAAACGAGACACCTACGACTACATCAACGATGAAGTCTTTACATGGATGGAACGGTATGGTCCTGTAGCACCCAAGAAACTTTTTAAATACACATCAGATAACACCAGTAGTTCTGATTCAGAAGCCCAGAGAGAACCCGAAACATCCACGGAACAGACGATAGAGGAGCTCAACACAGGAACTGGTCCTGCAGCACAAGCACCTTCCTCTTCGGCTTTTTTAGGCGCCTACCCAAAAAGGACCCGCAGGGGGAGGAGGAAACCCAAAAAACAAACCACAAACCAGATTTCAGTCAAGGAGAACCTAGTTTTTTTTTTTTTTTAAATATTTTATTGATTTTATATTTTAGAAAACCAAACAGCACACAACACAATACAACTGTTACAGCATGTCGTCATCGAAGCACCATATTACATTACAGAAACACGAAAAAACTCCCCCCACCCCCCATCAAGCCAGAGCCGGCTCCCTTGTATCATCAATCGGGGCACCGCAGGGTGGAGCATTGTCCGTATGCCCATCATCCGAATTCTCAGATTCATCCAAACCCTGTTGTGGGTTGGTCATAGAGGCCACCAATTGTCGCCAGGCCAGCAAGGGCCCTATCTCCTCCTCGCCCCCTCTAGTGACTGCTTCAAACCATACCACGGATTCCGCCTCCGCCCACCTCACGAGGTCCGCCCACCATAGTTCCACTCTCGGCCTGCTGGCCACTTTCCAGTTCATGGCAATCCTGCGTTTGGCCAGAACATATGCCAGGTCCGTCATCTTGCTCAGGTGCCTAGAGTGTCTGGGCCTGGGGAAGATCCCAAGCATACACGACCAAGCCGATCCCACGTCCAACAACACTCCCCCACCTGCGAGCTTCATCTTGACCTCCTCCCAAAATCTGTACACTTCTGGGCAGGCCCAAAACATGTGTAGCAACCCTGCATCCACCTCCCCACACCTGGGGCATTTTTGAGTGATCGAGCCTCCAAACCTTGCGATCTTCTGGGGAGTCAAGTAGGCCCTGTGAGTAATGTACAGCTGGAGTTGTTGGAGCCGTGCATTTCGGGACACCTTTTTATGATACCTCAGGACCCTCTTCCACTGACCCTCCGTCATAGGTCCACCCATCTCCTCCTCCCATTCATGCCTCAGTTGGAGCAACTCTTTCCCAGCCTTCGCTCTAAGGAGTTCGTATATCCGTGATATTTCATGCCCGCCCTCTGAGACATCATACATAGTTTCAAGGGAGGAATCAGGGTCATCTGCCAGTGCCGTCTCCGGCCATCTCTCTCTTACTCGTTTCACAAGCCTGGCATAGGTGATGTATTGGCCTCTATGCACCCCCGTCTCATCCTGCAACTTTTGGAAGTCCAACGCCTCCCCCTCCTGCCATATGTCCCCGAGCGTGGCCAGGCCCACCGGCTCCCAATGTCTACGGACAGACTGAAACAGTTGGGAGTTGTTTCCGCACAGTGCCACCAACGGGGCCTGCTGAGAGAGCGGTTCCGACTCCCCCATCAATTTCCACGTTCTGTGCCAGACCTCCCATCCCAACCTCAATAGCCGCCCTCTTCCCGTCAGTTTGTTCCTTTGTAGCCACACCACCTCTCTTAGGAAGTATGGGGCCGTGTCCTCCCGCAGCAACCTAGATTCCGCCGAATCTTCATCAGACAACCACCTGGCCACATACAACAGCTGCCCCGCCAGATAATATAGTTCGAAGTTGGGCAGGCCTATACCCCCCTTCTCGCACGGGTTCTGGAGCTTCCACAGGGCCACCCTATTCCTGGAGTTACCCAAGGAGAACCTAGTTATTAATATATCCAGCCGACCACTGAGCAGGCCAGAGGTGGACACGTTACAAAAAGGTCTGAATTTTGTACCCACTTATGGTACCACTCTGTTCGACACAAAAATTGAGCTCTACAAATTCATTAGGAAATTGAAACTGAAGGTCTTTTTTGAAGAACTAGAAGTCCAAGAGAAACCATCAGATGGTCCAGATTTCCAAGAATTTAGAAGAAAGAGCGGTTTCGTGCCTCCTATCACTGTTCCATCCATCGACATCTTCCAAAAAATGGTGACCCGTGACTTGGAGAGAATCAGCTACAAGAATCCTCCACACAAAAATCTGAAACCTCACGAGATGAGACTCATCAAAGACTTGTAAAGTGACAAGAACATAACTATCCGTCCAGCGGATAAAGGTGGAGCGTTGGTCATCCAGAACACGGCTGACTATGATGCAGAATGCAACAAGCAACTTCAAGATAGGACTATTTATGCCACCTTAGATCAAGATCCAACTGTCACGATCAAGCAGAACCTGAAGACTTTACTAGATAAAGCTCTCGAACTTGAATGGATAAACGAACACACCCAAAAATTGTTTAACGACCACCCAAGGATTCCACACTTCTACACTTTACCAAAGATTCACAAACATACTACTAACCCACCAGGAAGATACATTGTTGCAGGCATGGAAAGCATCAACCAACCGCTGGGTATTTACATTGATTTTTTTCTACAGCCTCTGATTCAAAAAACTTCAACATATACTCGTGATACCACACATTTCCTACAGAAACTTAATTCTATAACTCCCGAACAGGATGATTTGATGTTCACTATAGACGTTAAAAGCCTTTATACGTCTATACCACATGACCTCGGAATAGAATCAGTAGAATGGCTACTGCTACAAGCATCTGAAATCCGAGCACAGAAAGAGTTCATACTAGCCCTCCTACAATTCATTTTAGAAAATTCTTACTTCCAATATCGCAATCAGTTTTACCTCCAAACCTCGGGGACATCTATGGGAGCAACAATGGCACCCTCATATGCCAACAGTTTTATGTATAAGTTTGAGACTGATAATGTACTCAACAACCAGCTTTGGAAGAATGACATTCACCTTTGGACCGGGTACATCGACGATATTTTTGGAGTGTGGAGAGGCACAAGGATATCCTTCGACAGTTTCTTTGAATATCTCAACAACATAGACAAACGGATCCAATTCACGAGAGAAATTTCATATGACACTATCACCTTCTTGGATGTTTCCATTAAAAAGGAGACCACGTGTTACAGCACCTCAATCTTCCGTAAACCAACTGATCGCAACAACCTTTTACATCGTCTGAGTTTTCACCAGCCCAGTTTACTCAAAAATCTCCCATATAGTCAACTTCTAAGGGTTAAGAAGATTGTCAGCGACCCCAATGACTGTTTAGCCCAACAACAGATCATGAAAGAGAAATGTTTAGCCCGGGGCTACAAACAAGCAGAACTGGATACAGCATCAGCTAGGGTCAACAGCCTGACACGAGAGACCTTGTTATCTACCCAAAATCCTATAAAGAAGAGAGAACTGAAAACACCTGTATTTGTATCTAAATTCTCTATCCAGCGCAACAGAATTAAGAAAACCATCAGTAAGCACTGGGGGATCTTTAAAAATGACATCAGAGTACAAAGTTTATTCACAGAATTACCGGTGTTTGCTTACCAACGTAGAAGGAATCTGAGAGATGAACTTGTGCACACAAGACCACCCCTTAAGGAACCGATAACCCAACGGACGGGCACATACCCTTGTTTGAACTGTACTAACTGCAATTTAGTTATCAAGGGAAATTCAATTAACCATCCCAGAACAGGGAAAAAGATTTTGCTCAAAAACTATGGTACCTGTGATAGCACCAATATAATTTATGGCATTAAATGCCCGTGTGGAAAATTTTATGTGGGCCAATCCACAAGAATGGCCAAAACAAGGTGGAATGAGCATCGTTCATGTATTCGTAATGCTAACACCAACTCTGCTGTAGCACGGCACTGGTTGGAGAATGGACATAATTTGACTCAGATTAGATTTGTGGTTTTAGAGGTACTCACAAGAAACAACCCACATGAAGACCTTAACCAGCGGTTGAATCGCAGTGAGTCATTCTGGATTGACAAACTTGGGAGTCTGGTTCCCAATGGGATCAACGAGGAGATTAATTATCACTGTTTTCTATAATTTTGTAATTTCTTTGCTTTAAGGTATATATCTCTAGCTACTATATACTGCGCTATACCTTATGTGTTATGGACCTAGGCCACCCCGCTGTGTTTCCTGGACTTTTGTCTGGGACCCAAGGTGCCGTCTGGCGACGACACCATTACAGTGGGGTGGCACTTCAATTATGACTCATGCCTCTAACCTACTCTCTGTTTTTTCCTATCACTATATAAAACAGCCCCAGATGCCGTCGTTTGATGACACGGTCCAGTGAGGACATATATATATATTAATGTTGATATAGATGTTATTACCATGTGTTTACTTTGCAACTTCCTTTTATCAGCCCAGTTTTCCTTTGGGCTCTTTTGTATTCGCTATTTCTCTTTTATGACTCTCTCATCTTTCTTTTACTTGTTCCACTCCTGTTATTAGTTGCTCGCTTGTGATTTTTTCCTGCGTTGCAGTATTTCTTTTATCTCTATGCTTTCAGTTTCCTTGTTTTTACATTATTTTGTTTCCACAATTCTTGACATATTCCCATCAAGGCTTATAATTAGTTTATAGCTCTGAATAATTACTCAGAAACCCATTTGCTGTCATTTGTCCCAGAGCGCGCGCCTCGCCAGGTCGCGATCACGTGGTTTATTAAAGGAGCGTTGTCTGGGCAACGCTCCGATGCGAACAACGCAGTCACACGCCGGCAAGCGAGAGGAACAGTCCGACTCCTCGCTGGTCTCATGGTAAGCTCTCCTGACGTTATGACACGTACTGTTCACACGGATCCCACCCAGGTTCCTTACAATGTCTTTCTTACATTTCAGCTTATCTGCGCCTTGGCGCTGATTTTGTCCGGGCAGCTTTCTGCCCACCTCATGGTTCTGGTTCTCCAAGCCACTTCCCATGCAAGCATTCTGCCATTTTCTCACGTAAACGCGTTCTGCATCTCTTGTCATCGCTAACCTCATTACTAACAGACTTCTTATTGCTCATTCTTTTTCTTTTTCTTTTTCTATTTCTATTTTTTCTTTTATGTATCAATCGATTTCGTCTTCTTCTACCACTACAATGATTGGTATGTTATTTACATTTTTTATGTGAATGTGCATTGTGATACACTTTCTTTTGGATGTTATGTAAACGTACATGTTAATTACAGACTTGCCCTGACGAAGGATTTGTAAATCCGAAATGCATTGGCAAAAAATTGTTTTGGTCTGATGTAAAATGCTAGTGGCTTTTTTCTTCCTCACTAAGAAGATATTAGTGACACCTCATACCAAGAGACGTATATATTTTTTTACAAAACCATTGATTGATAAAAGTCTTTATGAAATACCACTGAACTTTCATTATTATCATTATTTTTGAATATGTAAACATTTTACTTTGGAGTTTACCAAGCTTTGGAGAGTTTACATTACTTTCATACCCTGATTGGGTCTTCTGAGAGAGCGGCTGTGTGACCTTGTATCCCACTTGGTCTTTGGCTTCTTGTGATTACTCTTTTGAGCCGTTCTGCCAATACCGCTTAAGGATCTTGGTGTCTTAGTTCATTAATGCAATTGGCCGATAGTATTCGCAAAATCTACGGTCTTTGCCTGGTTTTAGGATGGGGAGCATCAGGGCCTTTTCCATTGTGTCTGGTAGGGTGCCTGCTTCGTATGCCTCTCCCAGGACCCGCTGTAATTGTGGGGCTAGTAGGTCTGTATAATCTTTATAAAATTAGTCTGGAAGGCCGTCGCTACCTGGTGTTTTCCCCGTGGGTAGTGAGGTGATGACTCCTTGTATCTCCTCTAAGGTGAGGGGGGCCAGCTAACATTTCCCTTTGTTCTACGGTTAATGTGGGCAGTCCTATGTCTACTAGGGTTTCATTTATTTCAGTTTCTGTAGGTTGTGTACTATCTTCATATAGCTTGCTATAGAAGTCGCTAAAGGTGCGGTTGATTTCTGCTTGTGATCGCCACATGTGCCCGCATTCATCTGCCCACATTCATCTGCAATTTCCACAACTTCTTCCCTGGTATCGGAGTTCCGGACCAACCAGGCCAGAAGACGGCCTGGTTGGTCACCCTGTCCATGTATCTTTTCTGTATATTTCGCAAAGCTAAAGTTGCCCAGTTTCTGCCATTGTTGTATGCATTTTTGTCTCAGTGCTATGAGGGCACCTTCTTTGTTCTCCTATATTGATTCTGTTCTCTCTAGTTTTTTAATCTCTGCTTCTACTCCTGATATTTAATTTTCCAGGTCTTTTTGGACTCTGCCTGCTGCGGCTGTGGCTACTCCCCGTATGACCACCTTGTAGGCATCTCATACTGTTCGTATATGTTCAACGCTCCCCAGATTGTGCTCTACCCTTGTGGGTGGGACCAGACAGATATGCAAATGGTAATTTCTCCTCTGTGAAGAGTGCAGTGAGCTAAAATGTGGTTGTAGACCCAACTGAGTAGAATATTATTTGCAACAATATTATCTGCTTTCAGTGACAGTTTTTAGAATTTCTGTACGAATAGGGTCTGGGAAATAATCTAGTTGAGTTTGTACTTTATCCCAAAGGGATCTATTGTAACTGGAGAGCAGGGTTGTGCTGTTAGCAATTCACACATGGCAGGCGGCTGACGTTGCTACCCTTTTCCCTAGATCGTAAAGCTTTTTGCTCCCTTTTTTGGGGGTGCCTCAGCAGAAGCTAATGGTGTCCCTGCCCTTTTGCGGGTGGCGATAACCACTGAGGAGTCAGGTTTGAGATGGCCATTGATGTACAAAGGGACAGAAGGTGCAGGCCGAAAAGTGTTTTCAATTCTGGGGTTAACAGCCCTGGTAAGAGATGGTGTAACTAGCGAGGGCTGTTTCCTTTTATTTATTGACTTTAGTAAAGATATAAATTGACCTACTGCAGACTTCTCTTCGAGCATCTCGTCTACGAAGTGTAAATCTTGGGGACATCTTGTGTTTGTATCTTAAAGTGATCTGCTGCCCTTTTGAGCAGATCATTGTACAAGACTTGATCATGCACAGGAGAATCAGTTACTGGCTGATCTACATCTGGAGGTGAGGGGATTAAGTATTGGTCATCAGCATAATCGTCCTCATCACAATATTGATCATCATAATAGTCAGTATTGACTTGATCTACGTCAATGGCTTCGTCATGTGCAGAGGTAGTAACATGGGGCTGTAAAAGAGCATCCACCTGCCACCTGGAGGACTCAGAGGGAGGCTCTCCTGGCATTCATTCTATTTGCACCTGGAGGACTTGGAGGGAGGCTCTCCTTGAATTAATTCTATTTGTTTCTCTGTAAGTGGGTATTTTTCCATAAAGGATACAAAGGAAGACACTTTGTCCATAGTTTGTTGGAATTTTTCCCTAGTCCAAGAACCTGAAGTACGTTTTTCTCTGAAAGGGAATGTAGCATCCTCAGGGTTATGATATGGGCTATAACCCAAAGTAGGGGACAAAGGAGAAGAGTCTTCAGTGTAATGGGATATTTTCAGAGACACATGGGCTTGCGCTGAAATCTGGGAATTCATGCATTTCGATGGCTGTTTGTCTTTTGAAGTACGTTTGGTGGTGTGAGCAGTAGTCGGATATGGCATCTGTTTCGGCAAATGTTTAGTTGAGTGCGCAGTGGAAACTTGTGGCCCATGTTTTATATGCACTGATGTTTTTCGCTCGACATTTGTCATGGCATGACATGGCATGAACGAGATGTGGGCGCAGAGGACTGCATTGAGGCAGATTCGCAGGAGTAGCGTTTCTGTTCCGCGTAGCCATGTTTCGAATAAATGTTTCGTCCAATGGCTTGGGTTTCTGAGTTTCTCTCGAGTGAGCGTGAGTTTGTCCATGTTTCTATGGCCGTGTGGGCCACTGTCGCCAGGTGTGGTCTCCATAGCGATGCCGCCGGCCTGCCTTTCGGAGGGGGACTGGCACTTGGGAGCTGCTGTTCCCGTTTCCTCTTTGATCTTTCCACTAGCTACTTTCAGTATCAGTCCTCTCCTCCATTCCCCAGTGCTCCCTGCTTCTCTCTTCACAAAAAAAATTCAGTGTGACCTACGCAGCTTTAACTCTACACTTTTCTTTGACAACTGTTCTGCTAGACTTCCTTCTCTCTCATATCTTTCTACTCTCAATGCTGATGAGGCAGCTTCTGCCATTTCCTCATCTCTTTCTCTCTCCCTAGATCAACTCTATCCTTCATCTGCTTTGCATTCTACTCAGAAACCCTCTCATCCTTGGCTTTCCCCTCACCATCGCGCTATGCAACGCTTTCTCCACCGACTCGAAAGGCAGTGGCTCAAATCCAAATCTGGACCTGATCATTACTCTTACTTCTCCTATTACACACTTTATGACGACTGATACTCTCTGCTTAGCAGGTATACTTTTCTGATCTTCT
The DNA here is from genome assembly GCF_040938575.1 of Ambystoma mexicanum. NCBI lineage: Eukaryota > Metazoa > Chordata > Amphibia > Caudata > Ambystomatidae > Ambystoma > Ambystoma mexicanum. The sequence goes on from NC_090938.1 coordinate 745,451,658, forward strand.
TCACACTCAAATCTGCCCACCCTAGGCGTTTTTTTCAAACCCTTGCACGCCTTCTGTCTCCTCCTACACCTGACCACTCTCATAACTCCACTGTGTCCGCTCTTGACTCGGCCCACTTCTTCTCATCGAAGTGTCTCTCTTCATCAAAACATTGAAGCTTCCCTTCCTTTAGGCTCGCCACCTCCCTCTTTTTCTATCCCTTCTGCCTCTATCTCTCACTTCGCTCCTATCGCCAACACTGATGTTCTTCTCTTAATTAATAAAGCCCACCCTACTGCTACTCCCGCCGATCCAATTCCCTCTGTTCTCATACCTAGGGTCTATCCTCTTCTAATACCCTATCTTGTCTCCTTCTTTAAAAAACCCACAGCTAATCCCCAGATTGTCTCAATTTCCACCATCTCTCTCTTTTACTCTATCTCTCTAAGCTCCTTGAGTGTCTTGTTTATTCTCAGATCTTATCTTTTGTCACTGATCTCTCACATCTTCCTAGATTTCAATCTGGCTTTCATCCTCTCCACTCTACCGAAACTGCTCTGATTTCTGTTCTCAATTCCCTTCTCACAGCTCCATATTCTAAACACTCTTCCTTTCTCATTCTTCTTGATTTATCTGCTGCATTTGACACCATGGATCACTCCTTGCTTCTGGCTTCACTTTCTTCCTTTGGTTTTAAGGGTTCTGTTCTATCTTGGTTTAGCTCTTCTCTCTCTAATCTGACCTTCTCTGTATGGGCAGGCAAAACCTCTACATCTTTCCCTCTTGACCATGGGGTACACCAAGGGTCAGTCCTAGGCCCTTTCCTCTTCTAATTGTACACTTCACAACTCGCGGCTATTATCTCCTCCTTTGGTCTCTCCCATCACTTCTTTGCGGATGATACTCAGCTCTTTCAATCTTTCTCATCCTTTACTCCTGAAATTCACTGCACCCTCACAGCCTGTCTTACCGTCTGTTCTTCCCTGCCAAAACCCCCCCCCCCATCCTCAACCTCTGTTCATATCCTTCCCTCCCTCTAATTTTCCAATCTCTACTACTGCTCGTAATCTTGGTCTCCACTTTGATTTCAATCTTTCCTTCTCTCACCACATTTCTCTCGCTTCCATTCATTTCGTTTTCACCTTCATAATATCCGTAAAGCTCGCCCCTTCCTCACTTTCCAGGCATCTAAACTTCTAATTTCCTCACTGATCTTCTCTAGACTCTTACTGTATTTCTACTCTCTTTGGTCTTCCAAGCTCTCGTCTTGCCCAACTAAAGTCAGTCTTTAACTCTTCTATTCGTTCACGTTGTCTTCTTTCCTATTAAGACTCTATTTCTGCTTCTCTTGCCACACTTGGTTGGCTTTCTTTCTATTCTCAAGTCAAATTTCACTTTCTTTGCCTTGTCTTTAAATACCTCTATGGACTTGCGCCCAACTACCTCTCTGTGCTTTTATCTTTGTATACCACGACCCATTCTCTTCGGTCTTCCTCTCTCTTTAGACTTGTGCTTCCTCATCTTTCATGTGCCCAGTCTCACTTCCGATCCTTTCAGCTTCTTGCTCCTCTCAACTGAAATGCCCTTCCACTCACACTTCAATCTATCAGTGTTACTGTCTTTCGCGCTTCCTTGAAAACCCATCTTCTTCAACATCCTTGATTGATTACTATCTGCATTTTGTTTTACTGTCTAACCATCTTTTATTGTACTGTACCCTGTTTCAAAATGTTCAGCACTATGGATTAAGGTGCTTTATAAAACATAAATAAAATAGAGGAAATTAATTCCTCCTCTGACTCTTGTGTGCCTGCTGGCGCCTCTATGGAAGCCTCGGCCTGCATGGCGTGGGCCGTCCAACGTTTAGTACGCCGGTCCTTTAGAGTCTTAGGTCAACAAATCTGGCAGGCAGCACAGCGCTATTCGGAGTGATCTTGTGGAAGGCACAAATTGCACACCTAATGGGTGTCCTTCCAGGGATCCATATTATGACAGGAGGGGCAGAATTTAAAAAGGAGTGTTCTCCATGATAAAGGATACTTGTAAAAAGTCTAGGTAGAAAAGCGGTAAAGAGAAAAGGTAGGCATTCTCTAAGAGATATGTGGAATGCGACCCCCCAAACCCCCTAATGTGCAGGCCAAAGGCCTGAAGTAGGCTGAAGCATGACGACAGTCCATCAGGAGGCTTGTCTGTCGAAAGCTCTGTCAAGGACAAATAACTGCAGTCATCGAACTCCATATTAAATTTAAGTATCACCAATATAAGTAATAAAGGCTACATGCCACAAGCAACAATCTGAGGGACTTCGACGCGTGAAGGACCATGGGTATTACGAACGTCACACTAGGGATAGTATTACAGACACGCCCACTCAACGTCCCTTATTTCGACTTTCGAAAAGAAGTCATGCAATACACTGCACGTACCACTAGATGGAACGTATCTCAGTGGGACCTGCTTTTTGGTGAACAGAGGATAGCACAGGGGCAGCGCGCTGGTCTTTGAAACAAGACCATGCAGAGCAACAGAGGTTTGAATCCTGGATTTGCGGTTAGAAACCGAACTCAGGTACATTATTAGGCATGTTATGAAAAAATAATTAAATAAATAAAGCATGGGATTCTAAGCAGATCTACAAGCATCAAAAATATGGGATACATTACTCACCGTTATCGTATTTCTGATGCTTGTATTTGCTTAGATTCACATGCTATGCATAGGCTGACATCTAGTGGTACCTGCGGAGTATTACAATTTTTGTTTTCGAAACTCGAAAAGGGACATCGACAGGGCGTGCCAATAATACTATCCCTGGTGTGACGTCTACTGTACCCATGGTCCTTCACGCATTTAGGGTGTCATATTCCTATTTTACACTTTTGAGAGCATCTTCCACTGCTTTCCGAACAAAGCGTTGGATTCAATGGGTATGTTAAGGAGGGTTGCATGGGTTTCAAGTTTGAAGCCTGATTGCCGTAGCCACGCATATCGTTTAATCAGTGTGCCTTCCACCGTGATTCTCCCTGCATTGTCCGCTGCCTCCAAGTTGTTTTTGAGGATACAGTTGGCTACTTGTTACCCCCTGCGATGGCGAGTGAGAGCAGTGTTTTGAGGGGCTCTGGGACAGAGTCGATCTGTTTGGCGATTTCATCCCACTTGTGACAATTGTAACTGGCTAATAGCGTCGGGTTATGTTATGTTACTTTGCATTTATATAGCGCCTTATGTACCATTGGTATAGTCTCAAGGCGCTGGTAAGTTGAACGCCCTCGGGAACCGAAGTTCAAGTCAGTATAGAGAGTAGAGAGTGTCAAAGGTGCATGTGAGCACCGGATATGTGTGCAGCTGGTGTTGTATTCATGTAGTAGCTGCTTCATAGCGGTAGGTGTGGTGGTCGAGAGATCAAGAGTATGCGTTCGTTCTGGCAGGTTTTATCCAGACCGGTTCTGGCTGCGTTAGGCCTGAGGAGAACGCCTGGCTGGAGGGTGTGAAACCAGCAGTGTTTAGTTAGAGTGATGTGGGATATGAGGCAGATGTTAGTATGAGAACAGCTATACCGAATGGTGTCATAGTCTCTCTGTGTTCTAGTTCAATGGTGGTGTAAGGAAGAGAGTAAGCATGGTGATGTGATATGATGGTTTTCATGCTCTTTCAAATGTTACGTGCACTCAAACCCGTTCGATGTATGTTGCGCACTTCTATGCGCTCCAGTCAGTTCCATGCACTCCAATCAGCAATTCCTGTTTGGTAAGCTGCCAAAGAAGCCACCTTCCTGCCAAAGGTGTAGATTTTTTTCCTTGTCAAGAGAGGCCTCAGCAGAGACCAGAGGGGTTCCCGCCCTTTTTTGTGTAGTAGTAACTACCAAAGAGTTAGGTTTTAACTGCCCCCTAATGTATAAGGGATCTGAGGGGGCTGGTCTGAACATCTTCTCGATGCACAGGTTGACTGCCCGTGTTAAATTGGGTTTGAGCAGAGAGGGTTGCACGAGTCTCTGCACTGATGCAACAGGGGGATAAATTGGGTTGCTGACCTTTTATCCCCGAGGATGTCTTCCACAGTCTGTCGACTTGGGCTTCTTGTATGTCTATCTTGAAGTGCTCTGCGGCCTTCAGGAGCAGGTCATTATATTGTAATTGGTTATCTACCGGTGAGCCTGCCACCGGTGGGTCGGTGTGATCTTGTGACTGGATGACGTAAACGTCCTCATCATAATATTGGTCCAGGTCCACTGTGTCCCCTTGGTCGTCTGGGTATGTATAAGTGGCAGGGTGGTCCTGGGAGTCTTGGATGGTATAATAGTAAGTATCTTGCCCTAAGTCCTGATGCGAGGTGGAAGCCTGGGTGGGGTCTAGGCGGGCTCTTTTGGCGGTTGGCTGAGTAGCTGCTGCCCCGCGCTGTGGTGTTCCTGAAGATTTTGGAGGACCTTGGGGTGGTCAAAGAAATTAACAACACAGGACATCCTCCTCATAACTTTATCAAATTGTTCTGTTGTCCATAGTGAGGAGCTTGGTATAACTGAGAGAGCAGGAGTAGGAGTAGTGGGTATAGGAGGTGGCTCTGCGACAGGGGTTTTCTTATGGTGCATAGACCCTGAAAGAGTGCTCTCTGTTGTAGTGAAATCCCTGCTTTTAGAAGCTTTGGCTTTTTTCCCTTGGGACGCCATGGACGTCTGGTTTTTCAACGTACGGCCTTTTAACAGAGTACCGGGAACATATTTTTTGATGAACTCTCATCTTCGAGCTGTTTGTGCCTTTCTTGGAGGCCGTCAACGCATCTTTCGACACCAGTCGTTGGCGCCCGAGGACTTTGAAGGTTTAGACATGGTGTCGGAAATGGATTTTACCGCCTGTTTCGTGGGCCTGTCGTGTGGTGATCATGACGGCCCAGAGGACAGGGAAATTTCAGACCTCCCCCTCAAGCCACACGCGGCATCATCGGTCAGCGGCATTGGTCGACTTTCTGCCGTCAAAGGTGTGAATTGTGTGTCGAGACTTGGTCGTGCTTGAGCCGCCGGGTGTCGTCCTCGTAGCAGAGCCGCCAGCCTGCCTGTTGGGGTCTCGCACGTGGGAATCCGATGGATCCCGATCGCCCTCGGCATCACTGAATAAGTCGATGCTGCCCTCGCTGGAGGTTCCCTCGACTTCCATGGCAGCCTCGGCTTGCATGGCGTGGTGGGTCCAGCATTTGGTTTTACGATCCTTGAGTGTTTAAGGCCTGAACAGTTTGCAGGACTTGCACTGTCCCTCGGCGTGATCCCTGGGGAGACAAAGATTGCACACCTGGTGCAAGATTTTCCAGGAAAATTTCCTATTACAGGAAGGACACAACTTAAAAGGTGCGTTTTCCATAATGTATGGGAATGGCAGCCTGGCGAAATAGATGGGAGTAAAGGGGAATATACATTCTCTTAATGAGAATAGGATATGAACCTCCCCCCGCTCTCCCTACTGTGCAGGGCCGAGGCCTGTTGCGGCCTTCTGAGGCTGTAGACAAAGGATCGTTGAGACAGGTGTTGTATCGACGATGGAAACAACAACTTGTCCTTGAAGCCATCGCCGAAGTTTTCGTGGTAAACAGATATCGAAAAGACAGGAAGACATACTAGCTTTTTCTAAATAATGGAGTTAGCCAAGATGGCACTCTGCGATATGCGTCTGACTATGATGGTGGAAAAAAACAATCTAAGGGACCTGGACACGTGAAGGATCGTGGGTACAGTAGACGTCACACTAGGGATAGTATTACTGGCACGCCCTGTCGACGTCCCTTTTCGAATTCCGAAAACAAAGACTGTAATACTTGCAGCTAACACTAGATGTCGGCCTATGCATAGCATGTGATCTAAGCAGATTCCACAAGCCTCAGAAATATATATACATACATACTGTGACGAGTCACAGGTACTGTCACTTCTCCCCAAGGGGGAGACCTTTCCCATGAGGCTAGGGATGTGCGGCCACCACCCAATATTCCCCGTAGGGTTGGTTTAATGCAGGAGCACCTCATGAGGAGTGTAAGGAAGGCATGGTATCAAACAGTGAAGACAGACACAAGTGATCACAGTTCAAGGATGTTTATTGAACTTCAATGGATTGGTTAAAATGCCCAACTAACCCTAAACCTAAAGATGGGAGCAAGCTACGACCATCAAATAATAATAACACAGTCCTAGTGGAGTCTTTGTCAAAATAAAAGGGCTTATACTAATAAACCTAATGCCAATCCTTACTTCTAAATACAAATAGTGTGGGATAATGTTAGGCAGAATCCTGTGCAGTTCCCTTGGGGAACACTGCAAAAAGATTAAGGCCACAGGAGTAAGCAGTAAACCCAATTGGTAGCAGTCTGCACCAACCAGATTTACCTGGTAGCTGTGGCTGAGCAGTCAGACTTCTCTCAAGAAGAGTAGGGCAGTATACAGAGCATACACAATAGGGCTAAAAACACAGTAGAGCAAACAAACACTGACCAGAGCTTTGTATCAAAAGTATATAATTATTTATTTAAAACACACTTTAGGCAATACACTAGCACTCTAAATCAAAAGGAAGTTAAAATACAGTCAGGCAAAGTATACACACCTCCCTTAATGACAAGTCAGAGTTAAAACACCACTATTTGTCAAGGCAGATGTGAGCGCGTAACCTAGATGGCACTCCAATAGTTAAGGAAAAGGGAGAGAAAAAGGCAGAGCATAAAAATAAACAGTTCCCAATACTTTTCTAAATTCAAAGCAAGTAAGTGAAGGCAGTATACACTGTAGAGCCAAAGTGCATAGGCCAGGCCCACTTTAAATGGAGCAAAGCGAAATGTGCCCAAGATCACACAGTTTAAAATGCACTAAAAGTCTTTGCAGAATGTTCAAAAGAGGTTGGGTTGATTCAAGAAGTAAAGTTGGAAGGTCTGGGGCCAACCCAGTTGGAAATCCAAGGATTTAAGCGTCACCTTTAGCAATCCGTGGAAAGGGAGGCCAGGCAGGACACAGTACCTTAAAGAGAGAAGAAGCTCCAGCGGTGGCAGTTGTTCCTGGCAGTGGTTGCAGTTCGTTGTTCCGACCAGGGGAAGAGAGGATCTCGTCGAGGAAGTAACGTGGAGTCGTTGCACTGCCCAGAGATGAAACCAGCTGTGGAGTTCTCGATTAAAAGGTGCAGTCCTTTTATTTGCGGTCAAAGTTGTGAAGCTTGGCTATCCGGCCGCCGGGGTGCTTGGCACGGGCGATTCGACCAAGAGACGTCTTTGGAAGGCGAAAAGGGCGAACTGGTTGGTCCCACCAGCTCAGAGGAAGAAGACTCGTCCAGCAGAAGATTTTCTCTTGTCGTTGGGAAAGTGGTGAGTTTGTTGCAGCAGGGCTTCACCGGTGGTGTCGTCGCTGCAGATGGCTCAGCTTCTTCCCTCTTCGGATTCTTGGGTCCTTTGGCGACTTCTGAAGTTCCAGTCCCAAAGCCCCTGCTTTTATGCAGAAAAACCCTCATTCAACAGCCTAGCTGTCACTCACACATGCTAAGTGGTGAGCCGGGCGGCTCACCACTGGGCCAATCAGAGTAGAGTGCGACTTAGGTTGCTACGGCAACGCAGTCCAGGGTGCCAATTCCCCCCTCCACGCCTCCTGTGGAACCCAGACAGAGTGGCACCATTTGGAGGGCTTCTGTGGAGAAGCCCGCCGAAAAGTGGAACAAAGGACTCGACCTTGGTTAGAGTTACAGAGACGGACACAAACGCCATTTTAGAAATGAGTTCTGGCAAAAAGACCCAACCGGCGATTTAATATTAATTAAATAAATCGATCTTTAACATCGCACCAAAAAGTGGTGCGTTTAAAATCAATGGGAAAATCCCATAGGAAATATTCCAGAGGAATATTTTGCGTGGTAACCACTGCCACCAGTGAGTAACTCGACAAGGGGGGACTGGACAGTGTTCCCTTGGAAAACAGACCAAGGGCCAATCGAATTACCCCTACCAGTACTTCCACAATATGGTGCTTTGTGCTGGTTCTGTTTACAATTTAGGACTAGTAAAGTCAATGGTGACTTTACCTGCCCTGGGAGAAACTAGTCAGTCCCAGGGTACGGAGTCTATGTTTGGGGGTCACTAGGACACCCCTGTGTTACTGCACTGAGGGTGCTGTGTAACACATACAAACACAGATGATGCCCTGTGGAGTAAGAGAGGCTACCCCATAGCCCATGAACACAAACTAAGTCAAAAGCACACCTCAAATCATGTCTAAGAGTGGGAGGAAAAGAGTCTCACTCTTAGAAGGAGAAAAAAAACAAACCCCAAAAATCCAGCAAAACTGCTGGGGGACTCACTAGGCTTGGGAAATTAGCCTTTTAAGAGAATTCTTCCTAACAGATAACAATGTATGCAAAATGAAAAAGTGTTCAGGAAAGAATAGGGCAGGATAGTTGAGCAGTTGGCTTCCCTTCCCCACGTTTTCAGCATGGGACTCGGCGGCGTGTTCGAGCTTCGCGCTCACTCTGGCTTCTCTGCCACGAGGATACAGTTCAAAGTATAGATATCAGGGCCTTCTGTGCTAAAGTCTCTTTACCATTCAAAGTCTCTTATTGCAGAGGGCCTAACGTAACAACAAGCATTAAAGTTCCTTTCTTCTCAGGTTTTTCACATTCACAAGTTCTCGGGATCACTATTCACCATTGGTCTCTCTCCTCGAGGTTCGGACCCTCTTTCAGCACAATATTCACAATTGGTCTCCCTCATTCAGACTCTGACCCCTTAACTGAGTGTTCTCAAATCGTCTCCCTAGTTTGGGCTCGGACATGTCAAAAATCAAAGACTTTCGTTTGTGCAATGGATTTTCCCTAAACCGTCGCCGGACCGCGTCGATTCACTTCATTTCTCACTCATCTTTTACTTTTAATTACTTTTAGCTGGACACCTTACTGAGACCTTCGATTGAGAACACTTATGGTGCCGGACCACTTTGTCACAGGTGTTGTATCTTTTTTCTCTTAGTTCAAACATCCATCAGCAATTCAGCTTTCCTCGCATCTTTCATCATACGCGTTACAAATCTTCCATCTTGTGCTCTTTATACGATGTTGCCGCTTGCAACATTGACTTCAACACAGATCGATCTTGCATCGGTCTCTCCAACTCAGCGGCTGTGTTAATCTTACTGGCGTTGCTTTAACCTCTAAGCCAAGGACGGTATCACAGCAGCTGCCGCTCCTCCCCGACTCAATCAGCCATGCAGGAGGGCCCCGGGTATTGCTGACACACAATGCAGGACTGTTCAGTCTTGTTTCCTGGCCTTACGCCTTTCAATCTGAAGGACTTTTGAAAGTAACAGTATCTCCCTCCTAGTGCACCCTTCTTGGTTTGCCGTCTTTCTCCCCTCGTTTAGCTGCCGCCTCAAAAACACTGTTCCTTTGTGTGCTTTGCCTCGCTCAGAGAGTGCTCTTGTGCTCCGCCTTATATCCAAGTTGGGAAGCTTAATGGAAGTCAGGTGTGAGTGGTTAGCATTAATTGCCTGACCATAGTAGTGGGACATATCAGGTGCAAAGCTTGGGTGCAAGTCTGTTTTCTCCCAGAGCGGGCTGTCCGTGTGAAAGTGTTCATGTAGAAAAAGAGGGGAGAGGGGGGTTTAAAGTTCCTAAATATCAGATCAGGTAGGATGGGGCAAAGGCATTACAGGGAAGGGGATATCGCGTCTCGCCATCAGGTGTCCCACTCCCACAAGACCCCTCACCCAGGTGACCCTCCCACACTGGTCGACCCCCAGGAACTGGATCCAAAAGCGATGGCTGTGTCCTGGCCACCTGGATGACAGATTCCCCAGGGACTTGCGGGTGAAACTCCTACTGGTTTCTCACAGGAGGGACTCCCCTCCTGGGGATAAGGATGACCAGCTGGGTGATAGCATGCACAACACCACTACCCAAACCTTCCCAAGACCTCTAGCACCTTCTTTCACACCCCCTCTGACTAGTACCTCCATGTGTTATTGTAATACTATAACCATTACACCTACTGAAACAAAGAGGATTTGTAGCAACAAAAAGATAATGGCTGACCCAAGTACTGGCATGAAGAAGATGCGCGGAAGCATTGACAGCGAGTCATAGAAAATAACAAAGGTCTTTAATAGGACCTAAAAGATACCAACGGGTATAAAAACTGAGAAGGGACTTATATGGTGGTCAACAGAGCCCCGGAGCAGCAGCAGGGGAGAAAGCTGTGGAGTGCGGAAGCAGAGAAGCGACAAAGACCAGGAAGCTGCGGACGCCGGCAGAATGCAGACCGTACCTCTCTGAAACCCGACGTCGACTGATCCAGACAGAAACCAGCGAGGCAGTGGTACAACCTCCAGGAGGCGGTGGAACATGCAGTCCGCTAACTGTACCCACACTGTAATGAGCCACAAGACGCAGAGAGAAGAAATAGACTGTTACGGAAGGCAAAACAAAGACCAGCTCCAGTCCTGGGAAGAGCCACAGCCATACGACAAAGCCCTAGAAGGTAACAGGCGATATGGGCTGGCCAGCAGGGACATGGGGAGGTTAAGGGGGTCTCTGAGAAGCACCCAAAACACAGTGAGGCCTAGTGAGGGGCCAAGAAGGGTCGGGACCCTAGAGCATATGAAGAATGCATCAGAGCAGGACTTCCTCATCCGAGTGGCATACCCAAGACCATTATCATACAGAAAAGGGTCTGGGGCTCTACGAGTACATCAGACGTGTGCATCCTCATCCCAGTGCTGTCTAGGGGACCATTGAGACACAAAGAACGGTCTGGACCCTGTGCAGTGTGAAACAAACATGGAAGTAGAACCAGGGGAACGAGCCCTTCCCCCTGGTCTAGAAGTTACCAGAGGAGGGTCTGGAACTCTGTACAAAATAAAGTACAAAATTGGCAAGAGTTAAGAGCCATACAATTGTATCAGAAACCAGGGGAACAGAGTCATTCCCCCTGGTTTAGAATTGACGAACATTCTTAACAGTACATACCGGCCAGGTCAAGGGAGTCATTCTCCTGGTAGTTGAATTACCGAGGGCATGCCAAAAAGGACGGCAGGGGAAGGGAGTCATTCCTCTGGGCTCAAGGACAGAATATTAAAAATTCAAGCCAGTCAGGAGAAGGGAGACATTCTCCTGGTCCACAAGAGAGTGACACTTTGCCTGTGGAAAAACCAAACAGCCCGGGTAAGGGAGTCTTTCCCTCCGGGGAAGGGAGTATTTCCCCCTGGCCTAGGCCTTTGGTTTAATAGACTTTCCTTCCAAGGAAGTTTTGGTACCATATTTTCAAAGAAACAATGATATCCTCTTTTCTTCACAAGAACCTCCAACATTCAACAGGGGAAGGAAGTCATTCTCCTGGTGTGAGAACTTTACATTTATTAGAACTCTTTGGATGTAGTGTAAGGGATAGAGACAGATTCTTGACACGGGACAGTGAACTTTCAGGTGACGGACATTCAGACTTTCCTTTAGTTTTAGGTTGGGGCAGGGAAACCCCTCAGAGATAGCGATAGATAGGTTTTTGCAAAGCTCAATAAAAGTGTATAGCCCAAAATATGTCACATTCTGGTCAGTCTCCATCTTCAGATCTCTTACAATACACACACACATATGTAGATAAATAAGTCCCAATAAGGGTGTGGTAAGTCCTGTGCCCACCACCTAACATCACTGCATCCAACTGAGACAGCCAAGCAAAGCTTTTTTGTATTGGTACCCCTGGAGAGTGAGGAGGGGGTGGGTAGAACTGAAAGGTTTTAACAAGTCGAAGCAAATGATGATGCCAGAAATGAGCCAGGAAGGCAAGGGACCAACACCCTGTACTCACAGCAGAGTCCTGGAAACAGGGAACTATTTCCCCTAACTCAGACTCTCCTAAATAGCCCAGGGGTGAACAATGAATTATGATGGAAATCCCACCAACAGCACAGAATGGAATGATCTGAAGGGGAGGCTGTCACTGAAGAACAGAAGCCGCCCGAAGACCCCTTGTCTCCCTCCAAATCCTGGAGCAAGAAGCCAGGAAAAGAGCCCCCTCTGGAGAAAGGAGACCCCCTGGAGCAAGGAACCAAAGAGTACTGCCTAAAGGAAGGCTGTGATAATCTGGAAGAAACTCAAGAGAAGCCAGGCTGGAAGCTGCCCATGGAGCCTGGGCAGAGAGACTTGCCTGGATGCGGGAATAAACCATCTTTCAAACCTCCAGGGAATTGACAGGCTGAGGCTGTCCACCAGCGATCCTCGGGTACAAGGGAGAAAGACCTGAGCCATGGCAGGAGTGCGACTACATTGGATGCCTGACAAGGTCCCTACTTTGAGGGACGGGGGTTGCACCCATTACTGCTGTTATGAATGCAGAAAGAAACCTCAAGGTCTGGGAGAGACCTGTTGTGAATCCTGACAAACCCAAAGACTGTGAGGGGTGTACTGTAAACCCTGAGTACTGCAAGGGCTGGGAGAAGTCTACAAGTGGCTGTTGCAAGGCAGAGGAACCGCCTGAAGGAGAGAGAACCATTAAGCTTCAAACCTGGAAGAGTTGTTGAGACCAAAGGTGAAAACAGAGAGGCCTAAAGGAGTGACCAGAGTGAGTAACTACTACAAGAACATTCCCAGAGGAAAACTTCTAGACAACAGAGTTGGACTTTGGAGGCTAGGTTTGTGAAGCCTTTACACTGGGCCAAAACCTTGGAACATTTGTGCTGCTAGTTTAGGGGAGCCAGGGGGTTAAAAGACTTGTTAAGATTAGGTGCTGGAACATTTCGTTGCATGACTATTTTGAGACTTTACATTGTAGGTGAGGGCGCTCAAGTAGAGACAAGAACTTGCAAGAACAAGTTAAGAACTTTATGATTTGAACCTGAATCAACTAAAGTGTTGGACACCTGGACGAAAACCCCCACTTTGTGTAGTTACACCCTGTGCGCTGTTTGCTTTAGGACAATCCTTATTATTTGTAGTTCATCCCCTATACCAGTCAGTGTTTAACTATCACAACTAACCATCAAAGGCCCACTAATAAGAGGTCAGTCGCAAGTGTGTCGTTGCTCGTTCTTCCACCCAAAACACTGCACTTTGGACTCCACTGTTGTCAAGATATTTATTTTAAATCCTGATTTAAAGGGCTTAGGGGTGTTCAGAGGAGCTTAGCGCAATGTCTGGAGCCTGCTCTTTCTGGCTCAACCCTGCTGCGAGTAGCTCTGCTCTAATAGTGCCATTTCTCTTGCTTGATGGGGTTCAATCACTGGCTCCTGGGGTCTTGCCCGTGGTGGTGGAGAGCATTTATTGGGTTAAGCTGCCCAGGCTATGTCTGCATCGGCTCAGGTGCATGCTCTTAGCATTGTAATGAAGCCAGATCAACGTATGGCACACTAGATTGACCTTGCACTATAACATGATCACAGAGACTTGTGATGCTGGACCTTGCACCATAACATGATCACAGAGACTTGTGATGCTGGACCTTGCACCATAACATGATCACAGAGACTGTATGATGCTGAACCTTGCACCATAACATGATCACAGAGACTGTATGATGCTAGACCATTCACCATAACATGATCACGGAGACTGTAAGATGCTGGACCTTGCACCATAACATGATCACGGAGACTGGAAGATGCTGGACCTTGCACCATAACATGATCCCGGAGACTATATGATGCTGGACCTTGCACCATAACATGATCACAGAGACTGTATGATGCTGGACCTTGCACCATAACATGATCACGCAGACTGTATGATGCTGGACCTTGCACCATAACATGATCACAGAGACTGTATGATGCTGGACCTTGCACCATAACATGATCACGCAGACTGTATGATGCTGGACCTCACACCATAACATGATCACTGAGACTGTATGATGCTGAACCTTGCACCATAACATGATCACGGAGACTGTATGATGCTAGACCATTCACCATAACATGATCACGGAGACTGGAAGATGCTGGACCTTGCACCATAACATGATCACGGAGACTATATGATGCTGGACCTTGCACCATAACATGATCGCAGAGACTGTATGATGGTGTACTCAATGGCTGGGTGTATTAATTTCCACTATCTTTCCAATACATTCCTCATATATTGCTGAACACAGGAACAGGGCAGGAACTGTTTGGTACAGTGACCCAGCAAACATGCTCTGCTGGATCCCCATTCTGTAGAGAAAGAAACAATGCATTTGACTCCTGTGCCACTGCAAGACCCAGACACTGAACAGTGACTCGGCAAACAAGCTTCGCTGGATCACCATTCTGAAGTGAGAGGAACAATGCATATGTCCCCTGTGCTGCTGCAAGGCCCAGACACTGAACAGTGACTAAGCAAACATGCTCCTCTGGATCCCCATTCTGTAGTGCGAGAAACAATGCATGTGACCCCTGTGCCGCTGCAAGACCCAGACACTGAACAGTGACTAAGCAAACATGCTCCTCTGGATCACCATTCTGTAGTGCGAGAAACAATGCATGTGACCCCTGTGCCGCTGCAAGACCCAGACACTGAACAGTGACTAAGCAAACATGCTCCGCTGGATCACCATTCTGTAGTGCGAGAAACAATGCATGTGACGCCTGTGCCGCTGCAAGACCAAGACACTGAACAGTGACTCAGCAAGCATGCCCCGCCTTATCACCATTCTGTAGTGAGAGAAACAATGCATTTGACCCCTGTGCCATTGGAAGTCCAAGACACTGAACAGTGTGAAGGAAACACTGCTGTCCAAGGCACAGAGATAGACTGGGCACTGCTGTCTCAAGCTCAGAGCAGAGACCATGAGCATTGCAGGAAAGGCAGCTGTGGTAAGCACAGAGCGAGCGAGAGACTGGGCACTGGTGTCCCAAGCCCATAGCAGAGAGACACTGGGCATTGTCCAGGGAAGACACTGCTGTACCACACCATGAGATGCACTTAGCAGTGCATAAAACATTGCTGTGTCAAGTCCAGACAGGTGCTGAGCAGTGCTGGAGACGCTGCGGTCTCAAGCATAAAAGCATAAAGAAACAGTGGGTAATGTCCAGGAGAGACACTGCTGTACCACACCTTGAGATGCACTTAGCAGTGCATGAAACACTGCTGTATCAAGCCCAGACACTGAGCAGTGCTGGAGACGCTGCTGTCTCAAGCATAAAGAAACAGTGGGCATTGTCCAGGAGAGACACTGCTGTACCAAAGCTTGTGTTTAGGGTATCGTAACCACGGTTACCATGCTGCAGGAGAGATGAGACCCCAAGCATCTAACTAGTTAAGCAGTAGGCAACTAGTAAACCGATCAAGAGTTTGTATACACAGATATGCCGCATACAATAGACAGCACAGATCATTATGCATTTACAGATATGTATACAGGGAAAGAACCTGAGCAAGCCAAGAACTTACAAATGACTCAGAGCGCAAGAAATTGATCAGGAAGCCAGAGAAGAGCAACTATAGACTCCAGTAAGTAAATATCCACCAGGACGAATAGAACGGGTTCAGACCAATTATGAACATATTCTTATGAAATTCATGAATTACAGGTCACAAGAGATATGTCGAGACTGTAGACAAACATTAGATGCATCATGCAGTACAGGTAGTACCTTTACTTCAACATTATTTTTGGATTACAAGATTTAGCAAAAGTAAATATATTGTATATTATTTGGAGAACTATTAAGAGTTTTTACATACTCAAAATACATAATTATACTAATATCTTCCTGTATTCTCCCCCCACCCCGATACAGGTTTATGCAATTGTATTTCTATACAAAAAATGTATCAATATTTGTTTAAATGATTAAACTGATCCTGTAAATAAGGAAATCGCCCTGAAGAAGCTCACCGTAGGACAGCTGACACATGTCCCATGGGGTGAAGTACGTGTAGATGGACATTAATATGTGGTATCATTAAGTGACAGATTAATATTAACACTAATGAGCTATTGACTTACAACAAAAGATGTAAGTAGTGGAACCAAGGAAGTAATAACTATCCTTGGAGAAGCTACGTGTCCTTTTCATTTCTGTGATTTTACTTCTGTCGATGCCACAAGTAGATATACGTTAGAACAAGGCATAAAGTAGTTTTCAAAAATGTAAATGGATTAGCAGAGTTTGCTAATTAAAACGTTCTTGATTAGCAAACAAACCCATTTGATTAGCAATGTTGTACTAATATTTATAATGCCACCAGACGTTATTTGTACCCAAGATGGAACATGAGCAAAAAAATTGCATTTTTGTTTAACGCTGAAGAAAGACATTAGTGCAAGGAGTCAAGCCTTGCAAATTCTTTAAAATTCTGCTAGACCTGCAGGTGTAGTAACCTAGTTTACCTACTCGACCTAAGAGAATGCACTCTACCCATGGCAACAGATTAGAAAAAATGTAAATGCACTTTCTGTAAAATGGTGCATGCCATCACAAACCCACTTTGTTTGGCGCACTGCTGCTACCCAGAGGCCAGCAATGCCCAGCAAAACTTTTGTTTGACATTTATTGCAAACAAAGCAAATGTTAAATACAAGTTTCAAGCATCCCCTGTAAAAGGTACTCATCCTGCATAAAATCTACTCGACTATGCGAGTGGACAAGCAGACTTTGCGAGCCCTGGATGAGTGTCTGTAAAATGTAAAAGGTTAGCTGCATGAATGGACACAAATAGATATGATATAATGGCTCTGAAAATGTTTTGGCCAGCTCTCTCCCACAGGTGCAGCTATAAAATGCTGGTGGATGATATAGGCCGGCTGGGCTAAAAACAACGAGTTGCAGTAATCCAGCCTGCTCAGTATCAACGCGGACACCACCAATGGGCGAAGAATCGCCAGAAGAAAGGGCAGAACTTTCTTTAATACTTTAAGATGGAAGTAACCAGACTTGCATATCGAATTAACTTGCGATGTGGCAGACAGAGACTCTGAAAACAAAAACCCCAGATTCCTGACTACCGGAACAGGTAGAGGACAGGGGCCAAGCTCAGAAGGCCAAAAAGCAGAAGACCAACGTCATGAAGAGGCAGGGGAAGAAGAGGGGCCCTGTGAAGAAGCAGAAGAACCCACCACCAATACCTCTGTTTTGTCTCCATTAAACTTCAGCCATTTTCTCCCCATCCTACCACTAATGGCTGCCAGACATACCTGCAGCTGAGACGCTGTGTCTGGCTTGGCACGATCCCCCACATGCACTGCTCACACAAACACCCAGGCCAAAGATGACATCACACATGGCATCATCAATGACATCACTGATGACATAACTCATTTGTAACAATCTTGACAAAGTTCTTACAGAGGGTTGTGTTTAGGGTATTGCCACCAATATATCAAAGGTGATAGGCCGATCTCGATCTCACATGAATAGTCCATGTATCACAAAATGTACTTATTCAAACAGACACTGGGCCTCATTAATACCACCAAAATCGCTACAGACACCGGCACCCGCGAATGGGCCATTACCGGCCCATTACGAGTTGAATGGGCCGGTAATTGCCCATTCGCGGGTGCCAGTATGGCCGGGCTCCCGATCCCCATTCTGCCCAATAAGGCAGAATGGGGGTGGGGAGCATGGTTGCACCGGCACCACTTAGAACGGTGCCATCACAAGTTCTGCTTGCGGGTGCCGCTCTGCATGCCTGGTCTGACCACGGTGTCAGTAGCACTACCAGCGCTGTTGTTGCCTTACTGCCACATTCGTAATCAGGCCCACTGTCTGTGAATAATATGGCAATCTAACAATCCACGAATACAGGCAATGGCTCCAGCATGCACTAGACGAGTAGAGTAGAGTAGATCTAGATCTAGTGGATTAGAAGTCCAAGCCTATCAGAACCTTGAGTGACGTTACACTTGGAGCCAAGGGCTGAGTATACAGGAATTACTAGACACGTGGGTGGATGCACATAGAGAGGTAACATCTAGCAAGTGGGAAACTAATAGTACAGCCACCGAATGAATCTAAGATTAGAGTCAGTCATCAGACATATAAAGGATATAAACTGTATGATCTGTCTGGGTCTGGCGTATTGTTCCATGTATGTGCACCATGTGCTCACGCCAAACCCCAAGGAAATTAACTTAGGAACATGCTGCAAGGTGAAGGCTTACATATATAGCCCCTTCAAAGTACGATTGTCATGTTCTCAAAGCAGTACCGCCAGGTAATGCTTAAACTTACTGTCGCTACACGAAAAGAACTTTCCAGAAAATGTGATGCCATTTGTGAGTTATGGTTGCATAGCTTACGATAACTGGTGAATGTCTTTGGTTTTTTGATTTTGCTCTGCGACCATAAAGTCCCTTTAATGTTGTTTTTCTTAATTTCAAAAGGTTTTTATTGGAGCAACTAAACCATAACGCCCCTTTAACGTTTTCTTCACTGAATATATCACGCACACTGTTAATTGATAAATTGGAGAAGATATAAGGAGTAAGTGAAGAAAGTAAAATAAGGCGGTAAAAGGAGCAGAGAAAAATTATCCACGTTTTGTGCAAATGTTTACAGAAGGGGAGATGGTCAGAGGTAAGTGCAAGTAGTTAGTAAAACTCTCTCAGAAAATAAAATAATGATTTGATAGTTGCCAAGAGTCAATAGTGAGACAGAAGTACAATCCAAACATAGAAAGGAACATATCATTGCAAACATGGATGTGTAAGTAGTTAGTGCAGCTGTGTAACGGGATAAAATAAAACAAATATAGAGCTGAAGTCCATGTGGTTTGAAAAGATGTCACCAAGAGAGAGAACAGCAAAAGAAAACCATAAAAGAGTTTTTAATAAATACTAAGGGGGTAATTCATAGAATTCAGCGCCGAAGTAGCGCACGCGGCCAGCGCAGAGAGGGAGCGTGCGCCAGCATGCACCAGCCACATGCACCAAACAGCATTGAGGCGCACATTGTATTCATGGATTTCCCAAGCCATATGCAGCCGTGGCGCAGCGAACATCCAGCAGCACCAGTTACGGCCCCAAGAACGCCCCTTGCACCAGGAAAAGCCATAGAAATCCCCAATACGGCGCAAAGGGCTGCGCTAACCCTGGACCAGTTTACAGGCCCCCTATGCTGTAATCGCGTGATAAACTATGTGTACCCCGCTCACGGCTGCCAAACCATGTGAAAATACCCCCGCGTACCCCCTTCAATACGCGTACCCCGCTTGCGGCAGCCAAAAAACGCGTGATAATCTACTTGTGCACCACCCCCTTGAATACGCGTACCCCGCTCGTGCCTTCATAAATCATGTGAAAAAGGCCTGCCGTAACCCCGCGAATATGCGTACCGTGCACGGGCAGCCAAATCGCGTGAAAATCTCCATGCGCCTCCCCCTGCAATATGCGTACTCTGTCTGTGCCAGACAAATCGCATGGAAAAAGTCCCCCCGTGGTGTGGGCTGCCTGTGGGGCATGGTCACTGGTGTTGGGCTGCCTGCGGGGCATGGTCAAGGGTGATGGGGTGTCCCCTGTGGTGTGGGCTGCCTGCGGGGCATGATCACGGGTGTTGGGTAGTCCCCTGTGGTGCGAGCTGCCTGCGGGGCATGGTCACAAGTGTAGGGGTATCCCCTGTGGTGTGGGCTGCCTGAACACAGCCGTGCGCCACCGGACAATACTGTGTGGGAGAACTCCATTTTTGCAATTGCACAACAACAGTGGGCATCATGTGAGATGATGGCTCAGGCCGTGGAAAGGGTGGGCATTTGCATTCTCCCCCCGAAAGGCAGATGGAGCTCCAGCAGCAGGCAACGCAGTTCACGTGCCGCTCACACAGGCAGGACATGTTGGCCACCAACAGGGACCGACGGGCCGAACTGGGTGCTCTGCGCACAGCCATATATGCAGAGACACAGGCCCACAGGGATGCCCGGAGGGAAGATAACACCTCCCTCAGAGCTACTCTGGGTGCACTTGAGAAGGCCCGGAGTACACGGTCAGAACAGCAGCTGGAGCAGCTAACACGCAACAGCTCAGCTGCAGCCAACCCGTGAGGATGTCCTTGCATCACGTGAGGTGCTGCATGGGGAACTCCGGACCATCATCCTGCAGAACCAAACCTTTCATACCCGCATGTTTGTTGGCATGAAGGAGCATGCCAGGGCTTTTCGTGGTCTGCCTCCCATACCATGCACACCTTCTCATATTCCACCAGAGTGTGACAACAGCGACAGCAGTTCTCCCACGATCGGCTAGCCGGGCAGGCCATGAGCCCATGGAGGTTTTTTTTTTCTCAACATCCACGCATGTGGGTGTTGAGGTGCACCCTGCACCTCCTCCCTCCTGGGTGCTCCCCCCCCCCCGGTCAACCATGGCCATTTTTTAAATTTTATTTTCTCTTGCTTTTTTCACTTTTTCTGTCTATTGTGCATTTATGTAACAGTGTGTTGCTTTGTGTGGCATCCAAAGGCATCCACTGTGTGTTCCAGCTGGGCCCATACAGGCTTGTCTTGTGTTTGTGTCTGAGGCTTGGGGTCCAGGCACATATGCCACTCCTGCTTCCCCTTTCCATGGGCTTGCAAGGATGGCACTGTGTGACAGTAACTTACACAGAGGCATTGGGCTTCCATCAGTTGTGTGGCCAGTCTGTAGTCCAAACTGTGTATACACCCCTAGTGGGGATTCATGGTGGTTTCTCCAATGCATGGTTGATAAGTATATTACTCATTGTGCATATTTACATGTTGCTTCTTCATGTGTTACCTTGCCTGTCTCCATTGCAGATGCAGTTCATGCTGTATGCAGTACCCTGCCACATTTACCTACCAGCAACACACTGAAGATGGGAGGGGTCCATGTGGTGGCTTTCTCGGATTGTGACACTTGGGCTATTGGGTTTGGTCACTGTCTGACGTTGCCACTGTTGGGTCCTGTATTTGTGATTTGTCATGCAGGTAAATATATGGTCATGGGTACAGTTTCATTTTGATATGTAAGAGGGGATTTCTGACGGTGCACTTTGTGACAGTTGTCTCATGTGTTGTGCATTTATTTGGTTGCCTTCACATTGCATGCCATGGCATGGTGTGTCGGGCGGGTGACATGGGCTTTGGGAGGGGTTAGGTGACATACCAGTATTTGGCTGTGCCGATTTGCAAGGGGGTAGTGGATTATGCAGCATGAATGTGTGCCTTTTGGTCACACTGCATTGGGTTTCTTTAAGTAGCTAGGGATGCGCACATTGTAGCACTTCCAGGGACACATTCTCAGGTTGGTAAGGTTGCGACAGTTCACTGTCCCTTTTTCATCATCGATTGTCACCTGGTATGTGCCAGCCCTGTGTGCACTCAGCAGGGGTGGTATTTTAGGTGAAAAATGTAGCCACATGCTGGGTACGGGCTGCCTCGCCATGTGCCCTTTCCCTCCCCATGCACAGGGGCTGTGGGGGCACCAACATGTCCACCGGTATACCCCGTCGGGTTGCAACGTTGTGCAGGACACATGCTGCCACAATGATCCTGCACACTACTGGGGGCGCATATAGTAGCTGCCCACTAGAGCCGCCAAGGGAGCGGAAACGTGACTTCAGCACTTCAAATGTGCGCTCCACTATGCCCCGGGTTGCAATATGGGCTACGTTGTGTCTTACCTCGGGTGGTGTGGTGGGGTTCCGTATTGGCGTCATCATGTTGGTGCTCAGAGGGTAGGCACTGTCCCCTGGGGAGGTAATAATGGTTGGGATTAGTTGGGTTTCTCCATTTCTGTGGGTAGTGACATGCATGCATGTGCACAGGCATTTGTCTCACCAATGAGCCATGTTTCGCCATGCCTCCCAGCTTCCAGTTCCCGGTTTAGGGGTGACAGTCTGAATATGAATGTATCATGGGTGGACCCTGGATAGTTTGCGTAGACAGAGGTGATTATTCCCTTGGCATCACATACCACCGGCACATTGATGGAATGCCAGCACTTGCGGTTGCCATAAATGTGCTCAGTGGCCCTAGGTGGACGTAGAGCCACATGGGTGCAAAAAATGGCACCATGCACTTTGGGGAAGTGTGCCATCCCGTAAAAGTCCTGTACCACGGCCTGCCTTTCTGCGGGTGTTCTGGGCATGTATATGTGCCTGCGGACTGAGGGGCATGCAGTCATGATTGCCGGTGTAGGCAGCATGACTGCGTGGGCTGGGAGACGCCCCCAACTATGGCAGTTGTCTGCTGAAATGAAACAGTGGCCAAGAAATGCAGTACATTTAGCACCTTTTCCAAGGGGCTCAGTGCTTGGGAGCACAGGGTGGGTGATTTGAGGTAATCCTCCCACTCAGTGATCAGGTCTAGGATGATATGGGGTGGTAACCTGTACCTGCCATAGACCTGGTCATCGGGCATCCCAAAAAGGCTGTTCCTGGGTAAAAAAATGCAGGGCCTGGCTATCCTCCTCCTCCTGCGGTGTGTCACGACCACTGCTGCGAGGAGCGGTACATTCAATGTAGCAGTATAAGCTTGTTTGTTGTTTGCACGCTCTTTTATGCTGCACGGGGGCGCTTACTCCAGCTTTCGCCTGGCGCATGTGTTTCCGGCTTAGCTCGTCTTTTGTGGCGCACAGGTTTCGCCTGTTCGATTCCATGAATACGTGTTGTTAGCGTGCGTGTGGGTGTTGCGAGGATTTCGCTGTGGTACTTTCCCCGTAACGCCCACATTTTCACGTGTTGTTCCCCATTCTGCGTGATCTGCCCCCTTTTTAGGTATGTGCACAGTGGGCAGTGTGCGCCTTCACTGGGCGTCTCGCGCACGGCCTTCGGGATGTCGCAATGACGTGTGCCACATGCGTATTCGGCGCAGGTCACAGGTAAGCCACGCGCATCGCCTTCCATGAATCGCCAAACGGGCACTTGCGCGGCTTTCGCACGCGTGTGCTGCGATTTTCACGCTTGCGCCCACATTAATTCCATGAATTACCCCCTAAAAAAAATTAAGACCTACCAAGGGATGTAAATAAACCCTTCCTAAATGTGCCACTAGGGGCCAGTGTTGGCTAGGGAATGGAAGACTAGCAGTTACCCAGAAAGCAATAGTAGCAAGAAAGATAGTGATTCATAACCAAGTAAAGTGGCCATCGTGCCATATAGATTAGCCGTAAAATATAAGTGAAACTCCAAAGGAAAGGAAATTTCACTGAAGAAATGACGCCATACAAGAGCCTATAGCAGGATGTTATATAATAAATATTGCAAATAAAACTAATATTGAAAAGCCCTATTTGTGCAGAAGCGGGTGATGTAAGAGCAAAGTTTTGCAATGGAAATGTGAGAGCCTGTGACAGGGTCACGAGTAAAGCATGGAAATCCCAGATCATGCACATTAAAAAAGGAGGAAAAACCTGGGGGGGATGAGGGGGGAGGCACAATAGAATAATAAAACACTTAATTAACAAAAGACCCCACTGTGCCTCCCCGCCCCCTCTCCTCCCATGTAGACCCCAAATGAAATCTGCAAAACCACAGGAGCAGCTCGAACGAGGCACCCGCCAAAACGCTTAACCCCCGCTAAATATATATATATGACCTCCATCAAAATAACAGTGCCCCTCCCTTACAGATACAGGACAGTAACCCCAGCCCCCCCCCCCCCTTAACAGGATAGTGCCCACCCCCTCCGTCATCCCCACTCCCACTAAAAAGAGGCAACAGTACCCGCACTTCTCAAACATCCCAGGACAGCACCTGAAAGAAGCAATTGCCCCCCCTTTACAAGAACATCAGTCACCCCCAGAAGTAGAGCCCCCTACAACCTGCACTGCAAGGACGAGCAGTGCCCCCCCAATAAAGACGAGCCCTACCCCCACAGCTACCCCAATCCCTTCCCTCCCCACCCCCACATGTCCCCCAGACACAGCCCCCCCTTACCTGCTGCCGGGCTCCGCTGCTCTCAGTCCCCTCCTGCCCCCGGGGGGATCCGCAGCTCCTCCTCGGTCCTCCATGTACTGAAGAAGGGCCGCAGGGTGCGGGGAAAGGAGGCCCCCGGAAAGTGAAGAGCAGAGCCCGGTCCTGAGCATCGTAGACCGAGAGCCTGCCCGCCTCATAGTCCAGGAAGAGGCCCAGGACCCCGGGGGAA
This sequence comes from Ambystoma mexicanum, assembly GCF_040938575.1. Taxonomy (NCBI): domain Eukaryota; kingdom Metazoa; phylum Chordata; class Amphibia; order Caudata; family Ambystomatidae; genus Ambystoma; species Ambystoma mexicanum. Next base: position 745,475,657 of record NC_090938.1, read on the forward strand.
CGCAAGGGGTCACGGGGGTGGAAGGGGAGGTGAGAGCCTCGTATTCACCATCACAGAGCCCCACTGTCCAGAGTCCCCCCTCAGGTGATGCTGTGATCCCCACCTTCCTGGGCACAGACTCATCACAAACCCCCAGCTCCCAGCCCGTGCTGCCCCCCACCTCCAAGTAATGCCTCCCGGAGCTCAGCCCCTCCCTCCCCAGGACACAAGGGTGATGAATCTCTGGGGGGTGTCGGGCAGGTCCTGGGCTCGGGCTCCGCGTCTCACGCTTCTCCCGTCCGCGGACACAATGAGCCCGGGATGAGCGGGGCCAGGAGGATCCAGAGTCACCTCACCTGCAAGAGAGAAGCCCGGCTCAGAAACCAGCCAATCACAGGGCGCCAACAGCCTGTCAATCACACCCACAGCGAGAGCTCAGCCAATCACAGCCTCCGGTCCCCAGACACCTGCAGACTCTGCCCACAGCCCAGGGGGAATGGGGCTGTTCCTCGATTCTTAAATGAAACCCGAAGTGACCCCCAAGTTCAACAGATAACGGGGAGAGCTCTCCACCTCCCCAGAGACGAGACAGCAGAGAAGAGAGTGGGAGGGAGAGGGACACAGAAGAGAGGCAGGCAGGGAGGAGACAGGCGGGTGCAAGAGATCTGCAGGGAAAAGGCGGAGAGAGAAGACAGCAGAGAAGCAGAGAGGAGAGTGGGAGGGAGAGCGACACAGAAGAGACAGGCAGGGAGGAGACAGGGAGACGGGTACAAGAGATCTGCAGGGAAAGAGGGAGAGACAGCAGAGAAGAGGCACTGACAGAACAGAGAGACAGACAGTGGAGAGACTCAGAAAGGTAGACTGAAAAACAAGCATAGAGGAGACTGACAATGTCGGATATAAATAAATAAATATTGCAGATTAAAGACAGAAAAGAGAGAGCAATAACGACAGAGTAAGAGACACGAGAGGGGAACCGCCGAAGATGCAGAGAGCGGGGAACATGGAGGAAAGGATGAGTGGAAGAGACACGTGAGAGGGAGAGAGCAACATGGACATGAAGAGGAGCCAAGAGATAAAGAGAGGAGAGACAGTGAACAGAAACAGTCAGAGGCGGAACACAGAGAGACACTTATAATCCCTCTCATATTATTCGGAGAGAGTCCCCCAACCTCAGAAGCAGCCTCGTAATACAACAGAGTGAACTCCTGGAAAATCCCCCAAAATCACCCATCCCCCCCTTCTCCTCTGACATCTTTACACACCTCACTCCCGGCCAGAGAGTGACCTGCAGCTCTGCCGAGCAAAGAAAGTGAAGGGGTGAAGAGAGAGCACATAGACAGCGAAGAAAGACACGTAGTGACGAGAGATCAGAGACAGCGAGAGGTAGAGACCGGGAGAAAAAGACAGAGTGGGACAGGCAAAGATGAAAGAAAGCAACAGATCAGATGGGAGGGGAGAGACTGATTAGAGATGCGCGCGAGAGAAACAATAGGAAAGATAGACAGACTAACAGAGACAAATAACAGGAAAGAGTGACAAACTAAAAGAGAGAAACAGGAAAGAGAGAGACTAAGAGAGAAACAACATGAGAGAGACAGACAAACAACAGGAAAGATGGAGACAGGCTTACCCAGAACAACAACAGGAAAGAGAAACAGACTAACACAGAGAAACAACAGGAAAGAGAGAGACAAACTAAAAGAGAGAAACAACAGCAGAGAGACGGACTAAGACAGACAAACAGGGCAGATGGGTACAGACTAACCCAGAATAACAACAGGAAAGAGAGACAGACTAACACAGAGAAACAACAGGAAAACGAAACAGACAGCAGAAACAACAGGGACGAGAGAGACAGACTTAACACACAGAAACAACAGGAAAGATAAAAGACTAGAGGAGAGGGAGTGAGGGCGATAAGCAGAATGGAGAAGTCGACGAGACACAGTCGAGCAAGGGCGAAAGGGACAAAGAAGGAAGAGAACCCAAGCAAAAAAGACAGAGACAAACTAACATGCAGAGGAGGAACGGGAAAAAGAAAGATAAAGCAAAGAAAGAGACATGTAGTGACGGGAGACCAAGAGAGAAAAGGGCGGGAAAATAATAGAGGAGGCCAGAGAAATACAGGCGAAGAGAAAGAGGCGACAAGAAGAGAGCGACAGACCGGGTGAGTGACAAAGGAGCATGGACAGAAAATTAACCAGGAAGAGACAAATGGAAAGACAGACAGGCCTACGGGCGAGAGAGAGAGAGAGAGAGAGAGAGAGAATACGGGCCTGCAAAGGGGAGAGACACTAGGAAAAGACAGAGGAGGCGGAAGAACAGAGAACATGGACACAAGAGAAGCAGAGACAGAAAAGATGGAGAGAACGTGAGGGGGAGAGGAAGACACAGGTGGCAGAGAGTGGGGAGAATGAAAGGGAGATAGAGAGGGATAATAGAAAAAGACACGCAGAGAGGAAATAGAGGAGCTGGTGATCAATAGGCAGACAGCACGGGAGATAGAAATCCCAGCAGAGGGAGAGAGGGAAGGAGACAGAAAACTAAATAGGGAGAGAAATTAAGAAATAAAGGTAGGACTGTCACCTTGGTGCCCCATCCACACCCCTCTGCACTCGTTTAGAGGAAAGACAGACGTTTCTCTTGTGTTTTAAATGCAAATGCTGGATATTGCTTGAGATTCCAAAAGTGAGGGATTGCATGAAAGTATGAAATAAACCCAGAGGGGCAGACAGAGAAACACAGCAAGAAAGAAAGACAGGCAGAGAGAAACACAGCATGTAATAGAGACAGGCAGAGAGAAACAGCAATAATGAAGTAAAGGCAGACAGAGATAAACACAGCAAGAAAGAAAGACAGGCAGAGAGAAACACAGCAAGAAAGAGACAGGCAGAGAGAAACACAGCAAGAAAGAGACAGGCAGAGAGAAACACAGCAAGAAAGAACGATTAGCAGGCAGAGAAACACAGCAAGAAAGAGGCAGGCAGAGAGAAACGCAGCAAGAAAGAGGCAGGCAAAGAGAAACAAAGCAAGAAAGAACGATTAGCAGGCAGAGAAACACAGCAAGAAAGAGGCAGGCAGAGAGAAACAGCAATAGGGCTCAGTAACGATTCTAATGTTCCTCATGGACTGTCAGTGGTTGGCGAGTTGTCACATATCAGGGGGCAAGGCCCACGGGGTCGCCTACTGCCTGCCCTTAGGGACCGGAGTTTGTTCTGTGGCCAGGACACTTTAGTTTTGAATCGTGCCCATATACTGGACTTGTGTCACGCCATTATCCCTCTACGATATTTATTGAGCAGTGATATAAAAACAGTCGATATATGTGAGAAAGTTACCAAACCTACTTTGATTGCCTTATTCCATTCAGACAGTATTTTGTCATATGTGTTGGAGCAGGAAAGCATGATTGAACGTATGGGATATGAGTGTGTGCCGGTGAAAACGGAGTATGGCACGAGATATCATTTGGATGTATGGGATATGAGTGTGTGCTGGTGATATCATTAGGACGTATGGGATACAAGTGTGTGCTGGTGGAAACGGAGTATGGAACGAGATATCATTTGGACTTAAGGGATATGAGTGTGTGCTGTGATATAATATGGACATATGGGATATGAGCGTGTGCTGGTGGAAACGGAGGAGGGTACAAGATATCATTTGGACGTATGGGATATGAGCGTGTGCCGGTGGAAACGGAGTATGGCACGAGACATCATTTGGACGCATGGGATACGAGCGTGTGCGGTGGAAACGGAGTATGGCACGAGATATCATTGTTTTGTGATAAATGGGAATATCATCCCAGTGAGCGATTCAGTTAAGACCCGTGGAGTCTTTTTTGATTCTCCTCTTTCTTTCATATTTTAAATCCTCGTGCTCCCATTATGTTCACCTGCTCTGGCAGATTCGCTGCAACTTATCAGAGGCTAATAGGGCCCTGATCGCAGCAGCCATAGTGAACACAAAGCTTGACTATTGCAACAGTCTCTTGGTGGGCACGTCTCAAGCAAATATTAAGAAGCTCCAGGTAACGCAGAATGCAGCGGTGCGTGCTGTTTGCAGCCTTGGCCGTCATGCACAGTTCTCTGAATCCCGCAGTAGAATGCACTGGCTCCCAGATGAGCAGCACATTCTGTTCAAGGGCACTGTCCTAGTGTTTAAAAGTCTGGCAGGTGAAGCCCCGCTGCACCTCTCCACTAGAGTGAAAACAACTCCCATTATACGGGTTCTCCATTTAAATAATAGGGTAACCTTGGATCAACCGCGTGTCATCCTAAAAATTATCGCAGGGGCCGGAATTAATGCCTGGGCTCCCTCCCTTTGGAACTCGCTCCCGCCAGACCTTAGGGGATGTCTATCTACAATACATTTTAAAAAACGTTTGAAAACCTTTCTTTTTTTGACAGAAAAGCTGATTAATATGAACTTCTGAGCGCAGGTTTCTCCCCAAGGGCCTGTCCCTTAAATGGAGTGGCCCAACTCACCCGTATTCTTCCCTTTATGTGTTCATGTTTGTAAGTCCTGTGAGGCCCCTGAGGCCTTTGGGCGAGTGGCGCCATATACATTTTTTTAAGATAGATAGATAGATAGATAGATAGATAGATAGATAGATATGACAACGGGTTACCCGGCATTAAAGAATTAAACTTAAATAAAATCCCTGTTGCCCCCGAAGTTAACTATGAGGCTCTACGCGGGGGACCAGGCCCTTAGCACATGTCCCTGACCAAATGGCGAGTCTGCTCAGTTGGAACACACGCAGACATCGCCGTTTATTGGAGGGGGGTGGCTTGATGGAAGAAAATTATGACTACACCCTGGTAGATCTCCAAGAGACTTGGTTTACTGAAGAATTTGTCATTGATGGTTGGCAATCTTGCCATAAGCTTGCGGCCAAGGGTCTACGGGGGTCGCCCGAAGGGAAGCCTACTGCTCGCAGTTAAGAACCCCCTTATTTTGGTAGAGATTGTTATTACTTCTCCGAGTGTGTTAGTTGGTAAGATTACCTTTCCAATTGGTTCACTCTGTGGGGTGTCCGGTGAACTTGTTGTGAACATCTATGATCCACCCTAAAGGACCCCACAGGAGATGGTGATGTCCGAGTTGGACTTATTCCCCCAGTGTAAGCTTGGATGTACCCCATGTATAATCTGTGGGGACTTTAATTCCAGGATACCGAGGGAATTGTCCCGCCCGGACTGTGAAGCCACCGCCTGAGATCATTCTGACAGATGAGGATCTGCTCTCACGTTGCTGTAAGAGGGGCTTGGAGTGGGCAAGCATCTTATACTTGTGTGGGTTTAAAATGCTAAATGGATCTGTGCCGTCCAACTGCCCGCCACAATATACTCGCACGGGACAAAAATCGAGTACTATACTGGATTACGTCTTTGTTGCAAATTTCTGCTCATTGATACTTGACATGAGTGTAATCTTCAGATTGGAGAGCAATCACTTTCCGCTTCGAGCGAGTTTGAACTGCCGTGAAGCACCTCAGTCTATGTTAGCCGACGGGGAGCTTAGAGTCAATGATGCCTTGTATCGTGTCTCATGGAACGCACAAAATCTTTCTTCGATCCAGGCCCCTATGCGGTCGGTTCTGCTTGGATACATAGACGATTGCGAGGTAACTTCCCTCGAACACTCTAAAACCTGCGCCATTAATGTATTTATGGATTTTGGTGTCCTGATCCAGTCGGTTATTACTAATTTCCTCATTGAAAGGAACTCTAAAGCTTGAGTGACTACTGCTGGGTCCCACAAACACTCATTTGATAAGCAAACCACCATGAGTAGAAAGGAACTGTTTTCCTTAGAGAACTAGCTCGTAAGGAGATGACTGCTATGGAACATGCCTCATGGGTCAAAGAGGCCATAAACTCTTATCGTAAATGGTTGAGATGCCGTAGATATGAACTGGAATGCCTTCGCTGGGGTTCATTGGTGAATTGTGCTGTATCTAATGATACTCGTCTGTTTTGGAAGATCGTTGAGGCGGATTGCCACGTGAAACGTGATTTAGTCGGTGTTTCGGAAACAGCTTGGGTTGATTTCATTGGCAACACCGTGGGGCGAGTTGCCACGGTGGATATAGTTGGGAGTGATGCGACGGTGGACATCCTCACAAACTTATCTGAGAATAAGTGGACTTACTTCAAGGGTCCGGCTGATGTTCTTAGGCTAATCAGGAGAAGTAAAACCTCCAGAGCACCCGGTCTGGATGGTATTTGTAGTACCCTGATCAAAGCTGATGCTACCCATTGGGCTAATGCCATTCACTGGTTATTTTGCTGGATGACAGAAGCACAATTGATTCCGCCATCCTTATGCCTTTTTGGAAGAAGGATAATATGATTGAACCAAGCAATTACAGGCTGTTGGCCATGCTAAACTCCCCTTCAAAAATCTTCACTCGTCTCTTATTGGAGGAATTGTGCATACAGCTTGAACCTTATACCTTTCACCCAGACTGGTTTTCAAAAGGTCCCGAGTACATCCACCAATTGCCTCGGGCTGTTAACGGTGATCCAACAAGCTTGGAGTATTCATCGGAGAACAGTGTATGTGGCGTTTATAGACTACAGCGCTGCCTTCGACTGTGTTGATAAGCATAGGCTTTGGAATAAGCTGGCGAGTTGGAATATTCCAGCAGGTCTCCACTCTATGATAGTCGCACTTCACGATGGGACTAGAGTCAGAGTACGCCTGGACAAAGCAGGTAGGACATCGCAGTGGATTTCAACCTACCAGGGTTCAAAACAAGGATGCATACTAGCGCCCCTGCTCTACAAGGCCGTCATGGGATCGGTGCTGCATAACCCTACCTCTACCCGCCTAAATTGGGGAATCTTTCACTACAATGGATGGGTTATGCGGATGATATTGTCCTGCTCGACCTCACTCCTGTAGGGCTGCAGGCTGCTTTGTCTAAACTTAAGGAATATTCTGACCTTAACTCCTTGTCTATTAATCCTAATAAATCTAAAAATCATGATTTTTTTCACCGCAGCATGTGCTAAAGCCCAGCCTTTTGAATGGTACCTTAAAAAAAAAAACAACTAGAGGTTGTCAACTAATATACATATCTTGGAGTTGTGCCCGACGGGAGGTTAACCGAGGCATTCCATCTTGAGATACTTGAGCGGAAATGCGCCCAGGCCCTGGGGGATTGTTCAAGATGGCCAGGGGTGGAGGGGGATATTCCCTCGGGATACTGGCACAATTGTATGTAGCCAAGATCCTACATACACTCCTGTATGGTGCCGATGTTTGGGCTGTTGGGAACATTGCGACGCTAAGCAGATTGGAGAGTAAGCGTTTAAAGAAACTCTTTCGCCTTTCTGCGCGTGCTCCTGTAGAGCCGATTTACCTTGAACTGGAACTGGCCCCATGGGATGCGAGATTTCAGCTGTCTTGTGCTAACATCCACTGGAAACTGACTAATGCAACTAGTGGCTCTCTAAACTGGCACATATCTGAGGCTGCCAGGACTAAGGTTCATCTTATGCCAAATAGTAATCCGGCGAATATCTTGGCTATGGTGGATCACTGGCACCCCCTGACAACTGGTTCAGGTGAGAGTACCAGTTATGCACAACACAAACTGCATATGAAAAACATCCTCCAAAATGTTCATGAACAACTGAAAACTAAACTTTCTGGGAAAAGGTCTTGTGTTTTATTCCTTGGTTATATCACACAACAAGCTCTACTCAATCCCTTGGTGTGGGACTATTTTAAGATTAAAACAAATGTGGCAAAGTCCTTGGAAATAACCAGTGTTTGGGTCCATATATCGCGGACATTCCGATACTGCAGGCTTTCTGGGGAATTCAAAATTGAAACCGTGAAACATCTCCTAATGAACTGTTAAGCTTTAGGGCCTTTGAGGGCCGCCGCATGTACCACTGCGGGAATATCTGAACGTGATGACGTATTGTGGATGTTGTTTTTAAGGTTTGGGTCTATTTAACCTAAAACATTTGATCTAATCATATTTGATGGAATTTATTTGACCTTTTTTCCGGTCTAAAAGCCCCGCCACTTCCCCTCAACCTAATCTATACCGTTACCCACCCCATATATATATATATATATATATATATATATATATATATATATATATATATATATATATATATATATATATATATATATATATGATACATTACTCACCGTAATCGTATTTCTGATGCTTGTATCTGCTTAGATTCACATGCTGTGCATAGGCCGACATCTAGGGGAAGCTGCAGAGTATTACAGTTTGTTTTTCAAAACTCGAAAATGGGCGTCGACACAGGGTGTGCCAGTAATACTATCCCTAGTGTGACGTCCACTGTACCCATGATCCCTCACGCGTCTAGGACCCTTAGATTGTATTTTTTCTGACATGAGGTAGCATGAGGAGTAGCGTGAGTACAGATAATCCAAGCAGATAGATAGATAGATGAGACTACAAGCATCCAAGCGCCTTCTCTCAGAGGGGAGGAAGGCTGGGTCGCATGTGAATCTAAGCAGATACAAGCATCAGAAATACGATTACGGTGAGTAATGTATCCCTTCTGAGGCTTGTGGAATCTGCTTAGATCACATGCTGTGCATAGATTAGCGAGCAGTGTTAGAAGAAGGAGGAGGAGGTGGGATGTGAGAAGGGTCATGAGCAAATAAATGTCTTAGAACCGCTTGTCCCACTTGAGTATCCGTCTTGGAACGGGTGTCAATGCAGTAGTGCTGAGTAAAAGTGTGAATAGAGCTACAAGTAGCTGCTTTGCAAATGGTGTCAAGGGGTACATTTGCAATGAAAGCCAGAGTGGCCCCAATGCCTCTTGTAGAGTGGGCTTTTGGCGTGAAAGGCAAAGTTTTTTCAGAAAGGGAGTAACACAGCTGGATACAGTTAACAATCCACTTAGAGATGGCACCTTTAGAGACGCGATCTCCCTCTTTGCCTGTAGCTACGGAGACAAACAGTTGGTCCGTTTTCGTTAACGGTCTGTTTTTTTTTTTACATAGTATAGGACCGCCCTACGCACATCAAGGGTGTGTAGTTTCACCTCAGCTGAGCTTTGTGAGTCTTGGAAGAAAGCCGGAAGCTCGATGGACTGGTTCACGTGGAATTTAGAAATAAACTTAGGTGAGAACCTAGGGTGTGTACGTAAAACTAGTTAACTTTATGAACCGTAAAGAAAGGATCCTGCACTGACAGAGCCTGAATTTCACTGACCCTTCTTATAGATGTAATTTCTACTAAGAAGGCCGTCTTATAAGTCAGGTGTTTCAGACTGCTTTTATGCATGGGCTCGAATGAGGGGCCCATGAGTTTAGATAGCACCACGTTAAGGTCCCATCCTGGTGGTGGGTTTGAAATTGGAGGGTGAAGTCTCCTTACTCCTTCCATGAAGGCTTTAACCACTGGTACTTTCCACCACAACACCTTGTTATGGGAGGTGGTGTATGCTGACAGAGATGCCAGGTGTACCTTTAGTGAGTTAAAAACCAACCCTGCGTCCAGCAGGTGGAGCATGTATGTGACAATTGTGGAAGGAGTGCAATCAACTGGGTTGATTTGCTTATTCTGGCACCAGATAACAAATCTTTTCCATTTGTCAAAGTAGCAGTGCCTCATGTTCGTCTTCCTAGATTCTCTTAGGATGTCCATACATCTCTGCAGTAAATTGAGATGTCCGAACTCTATGACCTCAGGAGCTATGGCCAGGTTCATTGAGTTGGGTTGAGGATGCACTTTCTGACCTTGGTGCTGGGACAGTAGGTTGTACCAGCCAGGGAGTTTGATGGGTTCGCACACCGCTAGTCTGCGTAAGTGTGGGAACCACAGTTGTCTCGCCCACATGGGAGCAACCAGGATGAGCGTCATTGATTCTCTGTTCAACTTGTTGACCACCTTCCTGATGAGAGGTGCTGGTGGAAAAGCATATGCAAACATCCCTGACCAGTTCATCCACAGGGCGTTCCCCTGGGAGTCTGGTTGGGGGAACCTGTATGCGAATCCTGGGCACTGTCCGTTTTCGCTTGTGGCGGATAGGTCTATAGTGGGGAAACCCCACTGAGAGAAGATATTTTCTACGTTTTCTCTGTGTAGACACCATTCGTGTTCCTCTGGGAGGGGGTCTCTGCTCAAAGCGTCCGCCAGAGAATTGAGATCCCCTGGAACATGTTGAGATGATGGGAAGATGTTCCGTCTGAGTGCCCATATCCACATTTTCTGGGCAAGCTTGGACAGATTTGGCGAACTAGTCCCTCCTTGCTTGTTCAGGTAAAACATGGCTGTAGTGCTGTCCGTCAGGATCTGCACTGACCGGTTCAACAGGTAGGGCTCGAACGCTTGAAGCGCTCTGAATACTGCCAGAAGCTTTAGCAGGTTGATCTGATTCTTGGCCACTGAGTGAGACCAGAGACCCTGAGCTGTGTGGTGGAGATGGTGTGCTCCCCACCCTGACAGGAATGCGTCCGTTGTGACTACCGCCTGTATCTCGGGATCGTAAAAGGGTTTCCCCTTGGACAGATTTTCTCTTGTCCACCAGTGAAGGCTTTGTACAAGTGTTGGCGAAACGACCACTAGATCGTCCCACTGACCCCTTGCCTGAGACCACTGTTTCGCCAACCATTCTTGCATGGGACGCATGCACGCTTGGGTGACCAGGTAAATACATGACGCCATCATGCCCAGCAAACGCATTGCTTTGCGTACCGTTATCTGGCGACCGGCCTGATGTTGCGGAATTTGCAGCAGTATATTCCGAATTCTTTCCTCTGATGGAAAGGCCAATCCCTCTTGTGTGTTTAGGACAGCTCCTAGGAACTGTTTGGAGGTGCTTAGCACCAGACTTGATTTTTTCTCGTTTATGATTTACTCCCGAGGCTTTATCGTGCTAAACGGTCTTTGCTGAAGCGTTATTTTTTACAGAGTAATATACCAGAGTGACTGATAATAGTGCATCGACTATCGAGCATGTCTTTGTAAACATCAACATGTACCAAAATATGAAGGTCTTAACAAGAACAGAAAGTGACCACTTTCCCCTCCTCTCCTATATAAATTACACTGAGCCGGTTCATGATAGTGACCCCATCAGCAACATTACTATAAACCAAGGGTGAGTTGGAATCCAGGTAATATCGATAAGGCTGTTTGCTTCATCAGTGATCTCGAATTAGATTCACAAGCCACTTGCAGTGCAGAGGCCTTAATCAACTGCAGCATCACTTTCCTGCTAGTTGCACTGCAGACGTGGGCATGCTTCAAAGGTGCATGTTAAAATGGAAAAGTACCGTGTCTCAGTTGAATGACACATGTTTCCATGAAGAAATGGATTCTGATGTAATCCGAGAGTGGCGGCAATATATCAAGTCTGCCACTCCTGCAAAGCCGGGATTTACAGCCTAGCCTTGTCAACCACCTCACATGTAAAGGGCTGGCAAGTACAGTATTCTGAAGTTTAGAGCACGCTTTCTGCACCAGCCTAAAGAGGTGTTAATTAACGGCACCCTGGAGGTGTTAGCTATGAAAAGAGGCAGCATTCCTAACAGTGCTAGCTTTTCCTTAAAAAAATTCTAGGACTGTCTAAGTTTTCTTTTCAAGCTGTCAGCGCCACATTTTCTGCGTTACAGAAAGTGCGGCCGAGACTCTTCAAGCTCGCTGACACTTTCTGCACTGTTGGATTTTGGCCAGAGGTGCTCTGCACACGGTTACCCGGCAGCGCTCCATCTGCACATATATTACATATTTTTTCTTGCCTGCTGCACAACATCTCTCCTCCACTCTTCCCATCACCATCAGAATGCAGGTGGGAGAATTTGGAGGAGGTAATGTCGTATTACTACATGGCATTTAGCGCATGCTCAGAATCAGGCCTAAGTGTCGCTGCAGGGGACTCATGCTCCCTCACCTACTGGTGACTCTCTGTGACTCATGTTACTTTCCTACGACAGTGTCGCTGCAGGGGACTCATGCCGCATCACCTACTGGTGACTCTCTGCGACTCATGTTGCTTTCCTATGACAGAGTGTCGCTGCAGGGGACTCATGCCGCATCACCTAATGGTGACTCTCTGCGACTCATGTTGCTTTCCTATGACAGAGTGTCGCTGCAGGGGACTCATGCCGCATCATCTACTGGTGACTCTCTGCGACTCATGTTGCTTTCCTATGACAGAGTGTCGCTGCAGGGGACTCATGCCGCATCACCTACTGGTGACTCTCTGCGACTCATGTTGCTTTCCTATGACAGAGTGTCGCTGCAGGGGACTCATGCCGCATCATCTACTGGTGACTCTCTGCGACTCATGTTGCTTTCCTATGACAGAGTGTCGCTGCAGGGGACTCATGCCGCATCATCTACTGGTGACTCTCTGCGACTCATGTTGCTTTCCTATGACAGAGTGTCGCTGCAGGGGACTCATGCCGCATCATCTACTGGTGACTCTCTGCGACTCATGTTGCTTTCCTATGACGGAGTGTCGCTGCAGGGGACTCATGCCGCATCATCTACTGGTGACTCTCTGCGACTCATGTTGCTTTCCTATGACAGAGTGTCGCTGCAGGGGACTCATGCCGCATCATCTACTGGTGACTCTCTGCGACTCATGTTGCTTTCCTATGACAGAGTGTCGCTGCAGGGGACTCATGCCGCATCACCTACTGGTGACTCTCTGCGACTCATGTTGCTTTCCTATGACAGAGTGTCGCTGCAGGGGACTCATGCCGCATCATCTACTGGTGACTCTCTGCGACTCATGTTGCTTTCCTATGACAGAGTGTCGCTGCAGGGGACTCATGCCGCATCACCTACTGGTGACTCTCTGCGACTCATGTTGCTTTCCTATGACAGAGTGTCGCTGCAGGGGACTCATGCCGCATCATCTACTGGTGACTCTCTGTGACTCATGTTGCTTTCCTATGACAGAGTGTCGCTGCAGGGGACTCATGCTCCCTCACCTACTGGTGACTCTCTGTGACTCATGTTGCTTTCCTATGACAGAGTGTCGCTGCAGGGGACTCATGCCGCATCATCTACTGGTGACTCTCTGTGACTCATGTTGCTTTCCTATGACAGAGTGTCGCTGCAGGGGACTCATGCCGCATCATCTACTGGTGACTCTCTGTGACTCATGTTGCTTTCCTATGACAGAGTGTCGCTGCAGGGGACTCATGCCGCATCACCTACTGGTGACTCTCTGTGACTCATGTTGCTTTCCTATGACAGAGTGTCGCTGCAGGGGACTCATGCCGCATCACCTACTGGTGACTCTCTGCGACTCATGTTGCTTTCCTACGACAGTGTCGCTGCAGGGGACTCATGCCTCATCATCTACTGGTGACTCTCTGTGACTCATGTTGCTTTCCTATGACAGAGTGTCGCTGCAGGGGACTCATGCCGCATCATCTACTGGTGACTCTCTGCGACTCATGTTGCTTTCCTATGACGGAGTGTCACTGCAGGGGACTCATGCCGCATCATCTACTGGTGACTCTCTGCGACTCATGTTACTTTCCTACGACAGTGTCGCTGCAGGGGACTCATGCCGCATCATCTACTGGTGACTCTCTGCGACTCATGTTCCTTTCCTATGACAGAGTGTCGCTGCAGGGGACTCATGCCGCATCATCTACTGGTGACTCTCTGCGACTCATGTTGCTTTCCTATGACGGAGTGTCACTGCAGGGGACTCGAGATGCCTCACCTCACATGGACTCATGAGATCCAGGAGGCCCCATGGAGGGTTAGATTTTGGGATTTGTAAATCACAAGTACTCACGTTCACAGGATTTCACGAATCTCCAATCTGAAAGCAAGAAGAACATTTAGGGTTTGTGAAATCAGACAAACCAGCACGACATCATAGTATGTTAAATATAATATATTTATTACCATTAATGGAACTTACCCATTTCTGCAGGAAATGTTTCTGTAGTAAAAGAAAAACAAGTGATGTATTAGATCCCAAACTTTGTTACTGTAAAATACAACCAGCACTCCTGGCCCTTCCCCCCAATGCCTCCCCTCCAGCTCCCACCACTGCCTCCCCACCCCCTGCCCTTCCCCCACAATGCCTCCCCTCCAGCTCCCACCACTGCAACCCCACTACCTTGGGTGTCCAATTGTCATGTTTCAGCTTTTCCTTCCTGGCATCCCATAAGGGAGGTCATACACCCACAGATCCCACTTTCTCAGAGTTGAACATTCTCAGCACACAGTAAAGGACCATGGAAAAGGGCCTTAAGATCAGAGATAATGCAGCCTCTTTATTGGATCAGGCAGATCATGCCACTATATCTGATAAAAGGACCTCCTATTCTGAACCCAATACTGGCTCAGCGTCCTTGCACGCGATACTTCGGGGGGGTTTTAAATGTGACCCCCGAGGTATTGCATTACCCCCTACCTGTGCATCTCTCAAATCCAAACGATTGCAATTGACTGCATTGGGAGAGTAAATTCATGCATTGGAACAAACATACCCTATTACCCCAACACCACAAGCCCTAAAGGCGTTAATGCTAAGTTTCAGGCTCTGGCTGACCGTGAGGCTAAATTATTATCTGAGCCGGTCCAAGTCCAGAAGTCTGGAGAAGCCGATATGCCTGAGACAATGTTGGCCAGACTGTTGTGTCACGAGTACAGTCAGACCTGTATTCAAACTATTCAGAGGCCAAGGGGTCCCTGATGCAGCGCTCTCAGGATATAAATAATGTCTTTATTGGCCTTTTGGGGTTCTCTCTACTCTAATCAGGAGACATGGTCTACTGAGGTGGTAAAGATAAGATATTCAGAATCAGCCCTATGGATAGATTCTGAGAGGCCACCCTATTCTGGTGACCAGGACGACACTAATGTCTAGCCAAACTCTATCAAGGTAGTGTGACTGGGCAGCAAGGCTTAGACTTGGGAGAGTGTGGTTGGTGATGGGTTCAATTAAGCACACACATAGCACTCTAATAACTCAAGTTAGGCAGAATGTATACAAATGCACTCATATGTATTAGGGCTTGAACCAACTCTTATCAATGAAAATCACAGGTAAGCAAAACTACTAACTGTACACTATCAACATATGTACATGCGTCATTACGACCTCCAACACATGGTATAGGACAACAGCCCTTGCAGCCACGACTGCAGAACCGCTCAGTTTCCACTGCAGGAAGGGGAGGGTCCAAGCCACACATATTCTACCGGATCGGTCTTTTCAACACAATACTTCTGACCAAAATAAAAACTCTTTATTTTCACAACAAATTTTTCTTAATGGAAAAAGGCCTTTGGCATGTCTACTTTTAATATCAACAACCTTTTGGTTTATTTTTTCTGCATTATAATTTATTTTAAAGTTGTATTCCTCCCTTCGTGAAGTAAAATGGTAAAAGACTGGTTAGCCTTTTATTGTCCCCTTCTAACTTCTCCCCCTCCCCTTCTTTAATGATGATTTGTGTCAGTCCTTCCATTTATCCTTTTTTAGGAGTTATTTTAACTATTTATAATTTAATTTTCCAATTCATCTTTTTTCACACCACTATATATTTTGCTAGATTTGATGAGTTTTATGTACAAGTCAACGAGTGCGTTATCAGTGAAATGTATATGCATTTAGTTTTTCATCCACTCATGGATGACCGGTTCATTTCTTATAATCGACCACACAAAAAAACATGGTTTTTGCTTCTTGGGAACCCCACCAATCAAATACTCATCCAATCAAACACTCATCCAATCAAACACTCATCCAATCAGGTTCCATGTGTTAAGATCCCCACATAAATATCGCCATACAAAAATATTGCTATATTTTTGCAGCTATATTAAGGCATTGAACCTGCGGGGGACACCCCTGCATTATTTTGAAAAGAGCGGGGGACACCTCCGCAAGCCCCGCGCCCAAAAAAAACAAAAATGACCCCCCCCCCAAATATCACGTATGGCCGTTCCAAACAACCATATATAGGGCAATATATTTGGTGGGGATAATATTACCCGATACCTCCAATCATGGCTCATCCAATCATGGCTACCTGGCATAGACCTCGAAGAGTTAATGCCGATGCTATCCCCAAAGACAAAAAATGCCAAGACAGCATAGTAGCAACTAGCCGGACTGCACACAATCAAATCTTTCTGGCCAGCATCAGGTTTCAGGGTTGCAGTAGTCCCCAGTTATAGCCCACCCGGAAGTGGAAACATACTCCTCTCGGACCGTCCCCCTCAACCTCGCACCACACAAATCATTGGCATCAAACAGTTTGACGCATTTCCCCCAACCGTTCTAACGGCCCAAATAATCTTTTAAATAACCTTCATTACATACAAGGCTGCGCTAACCCAGCCACACCTGTACCCAGCCAAGGAACTGGTCAAATTAGAAGCCAGAGAAATTCCAGATGCCACACCCTGGCAAGACTGGAAATAAATAAATGCCCAAAAGCATCTCCCATTCTGCGCCAGCACTGTGGCACGATCCTAACCCACAACCGCACAGCACCATTATGCCTGCAGTTTATGAAAAAACAGAAGACCTTGCTATATAAGGAATTTCTCTAAACACTCAGTGCACCAAGTAATAGCGTTCAGGGTATGCAGCTCTCGGCACCAAAGAGCCAGCCTCACCTGGACTCAACCATTGTGACGCTCCCCATTGCTTGCTATCTACCTGTGCGCTATACAAGTACAAGAATACCGACATATTGGTTTTTCATTGAGCTGTGCATATTTACATGTATTTCAATTAAATAAGTGCGTTGAGATGGTTGGAAAGCCTTCCCGATCAACATCACCTCTTGGGTGGGCCTGGACTCATATCTACCTTTTAATTCCGTGAGCTTCTCCTGCAGGTGGGCATGTCGCGTGGTGCTCTGCAGCGTTGTCTCCATTCCAGGGGCATCTTCCTGGGGCTTCAGAGCCTTCACTTCACTGCACCTGAGAATTATAGAAAGATGCTGCATATAACCCTCAGCCTCCAGTGACAAGTAAGAGTAAGGGGGTCTAAACAGTGAGATAAGGGGGGGGGGGGAGAGACGCCATTCCTAAAGATGGGAAAGGAAGGCTCTGAATCAACACGCACGAAAGGGAGGGGAGGCACATCCCCCGTAAAACAGAGGGGTAGACAGCACCACACGTGTGATGAATGAGAAACAAGAGACCAGCAGGGGAGTGAGGAAGGGCAAAGGAGCCACTACTGGGAGGCACATTCTGAATGAGCTACCCCCGGAGAGCAGAGTGTGGGCTGGGGAATCTACATTCTGACTGGGAGACCCCCGGGGAGGAGAGGGTGGGCTGGGGTATATCTACACTCTGAATGAGAGACCTCTGGAGAGGAGAGGGTGGGCTAGGGAATCTCTACATTTGGATACATTCTGAATGAGAGCCTCCCGGGGAGGAGAGGGTGGGCTAGGGAATCTCTACATTTGGATACATTCTGAATGAGAGCCTCCCGGGGAGGAGAGGGTGGGCTAGGGAATCTCTACATTTGGATACATTCTGAATGAGAGCCTCCCGGGGAGGAGAGGGTGGGCTGGGGAATCTCTACATTCTGAATGAGAGACCCCGGGGGAGTAGAGGGTGGGCTCGGGAATCTTTACATTCGAATACATTCTGAATGCGAGACCCCAGGGGAGGAGAGGGTGGTGTGAGGAGTCAGGAATGAGAGTCGCATACAAGTCAGCCATGTTTTGGGTTAAAGACTTTTATTGAAAATAAAAGGGTTGGGAAAAGGCTCCTGTGACCCAGCACTAAGTGGAATTTACCTACTCAAAACCAAAACTAAGGATCTGTCTGTCAGGAAGTCAAAACAAACTGCCCAGTGTCCAAATCTCTCTTCTGACCCTCACACTAAAACTAAACTCTAACGTGAAAAAGGGACTTGTCTTTAACCTTAAGTGATTTGAAAAAGTGTTCGTAAAGTAAGAGGACTAAAATAATAACATTTTCCTTCAGGGATGACGTTCTTGACTCCAGAGGGTAATTCCTTCCCCTGGATTCTTCTTTACTCCTTGAGGGTGTTTCACACACACCTGTTCTGTGGGTCTCTCAGGGCCACGTATAACACTTGCACAAAAACAGTTTGATTTCAAAATCTTGGTTTCTTTCAAAAACAGTTCTTTGGGCCTCTTCTGGCCAAGCACAACATTTGGGGGCTCATCACGAGGTATACTAATATTGAAGTCCTAGATAGCCAATATGTGTACCACATAAATCTAAAAAAGAATGTGGTTAAGTGGCTAAATGGAAGAGTGGGTTAAAATCCCAGCTTCACTGTTTAACTAACGTGTGTGTGTGTGATACTAAGAACTGAAGATACTTTTGAACTGACCAACAATGTCAGTCCAGCAAAATTCTACATAAGTAAGCACCATAGCAAGTCTCACAATATGTGTTTAAGTGCCATACGTTAACAAGAATATCAAATTTTTGAGGGGTCCGAGTTTAAACATCATGTGACAGTTGTACATTTATTTTTAGGCAGGTGCGCTTCTGGGGAAAAGAAATAAACTGTACAGAATGAACATGTCCCGCATCTAGCATTGCTGCTGGGTCGCAGCTGCATGGGAATACATCCCGCCTATAGCATTGCTGCCTGGGTCGCAGCTGCATGGGAATACATCCCGCCTCTAGCATTGCTGCCCGGGTCACAGCTGTATGGGAATACATCCTGCATCTAGCATTGCTGCCTGGGTCGCAGCTGCATGGGAATACATCCTGCATCTAGCATTGCTGCCCGGGTCGCAGCTGTATGGGAATACATCCTGCCTCTAGCATTGCTGCCCGGGTCGCAGCTGCATGGGAATACATCCTGCCTTTAGCATTGTGGCCCAGGTCGCAGCTGCATGGAAATACATCCTGCCTCTAGCATTGCTGCCCGGGTGGCGGCTGCATGGGAATACATCCTGCCTCTAGCATTGCTTCCTGGGTCGCGGCTGTATGGGAATACATCCTGCCTCTAGCATTGCTGCCTGGGTCACAGCTGCATGAGAATACATCCCGCAACTAGCATTGCTGCCTGGGCCGCAGCTGCATGGGAATACATCCCGCCTCTGGCATTGCTGCCTGGGCTGCAGCTGCATGGAAATATATCCTGCCTCTAGCATTGCTGCCTGGGTCGCAGCTGCATGGGAATACATCCTCCCTCCAGCATTGCTGCATGGGTCGCAGCTGCATGAAAATAGATCCTGCCTCTAGCATTGCTGCCTGGGCCGCAGCTGCATGGGAATGCATCCCGCCTCTAGCATTGCTGCCTGGGAATGCATCCTGCCTGTAGCATTGCTGCCTGGGTCACAGCTGCATGGGAATACATCCTGCCTCTAGCATTGCTGCCTGGGTCGCAGCTGCATGGGAATACATCCTGCATCTAGCATTGCTGCCCGGGTCGCAGCTGTATGGGAATACATCCTGCCTCTAGCATTGCTGCCCGGGTCGCAGCTGCATGGGAATACATCCTGCCTCTAGCATTGTGGCCCGGGTCGCAGCTGCATGGAAATACATCCTGCCTCTAGCATTGCTGCCCGGGTGGCGGCTGCATGGGAATACATCCTGCCTCTAGCATTGCTTCCTGGGTCGCGGCTGTATGGGAATACATCCTGCCTCTAGCATTGCTGCCTGGGTCGCAGCTGCATGAGAATACATCCCGCAACTAGCATTACTGCCTGGGCCGCAGCTGCATGGGAATACATCCCGCCTCTGGCATTGCTGCCTGGGCCGCAGCTGCATGGGAATACATCCTGCCTCTAGCATTGCTGCATGGGTCGCAGCTGCATGAAAATACATCCTGCCTCTAGCATTGCTGCCTGGGTCGCAGCTGCATGGGAATGCATCCCGCCTCTAGCATTGCTGCCTGGGAATGCATCCTGCCTGTAGCATTGCTGCCTGGGTCGCAGCTGCATGGGAATACATCCTGCCTCTAGCATTGCTGCCTGGGTCGCAGCTGCATGGGAATACATCCTGCCTCTAGCATCGCTGCCTGGGTCGCAGCTGAATGGGAATACATCCTGCCTCTAGCATTGCTGCCTGGGACGCAGCTGCATGGGAATACATCCCGCCTCTAGCATTGCTGCCTGGGTCGCAGCTGCATGGGAATACATCCTGCCTCTAGCTTTGCTGCCTGGGTCACAGCTGCATGGGAATACACCTTGCCTCTAGCATTGCTGCCTGGGTCACAGCTGCATGGGAATACATCCTGCCTCTAGCATTGTTGTCCTGGTCGCAGCTGCATGGGAATACATCCCGCCTCTAGCATTGCTGCCTGGGTCGCAGCTGCATGGGAATACATCCCACCTCTGGCATTGCTGCCTGGGTCGCAGCTGCATGGGAATACATCCTGCCTCTAGCATTGCTGCCTGGGTCTGAGCTGCATGGGAATACATCCCGCCTCTAGCACTGCTGCCTGGGTCCCAGCTGCATGGGAATGCATCCCGCCTCTAGCATTGCTGCCTGGGAATGCATCCTGCCTGTAGCATTGCTGCCTGGGTCGCAGCTGCATAGGAATACATCCCGCCTCTAGCATTGCTGCCTGGGTCGCAGCTGCATGGGAATGCATCCCGCCTCTAGCATTGCTGCCTGGGAATGCATCCTGCCTGTAGCATTGCTGCCTGGGTCGCAGCTGCATGGGAATACATCCTGCCTCTAGCATTGCTGCCTGGGTCGCAGCTGCATGGGAATACATCCTGCCTCTAGCATCGCTGCCTGGGTCGCAGCTGAATGGGAATACATCCTGCCTCTAGCATTGCTGCCTGGGACGCAGCTGCATGGGAATACATCCCGCCTCTAGCATCGCTGCCTGGGTCGCAGCTGCATGGGAATACATCCTGCCTCTAGCTTTGCTGCCTGGGTCACAGCTGCATGGGAATACACCTTGCCTCTAGCATTGCTGCCTGGGTCACAGCTGCATGGGAATACATCCTGCCTCTAGCAATGTTGCCCTGGTCGCAGCTGCATGGGAATACATCCCGCCTCTAGCATTGCTGCCTGGGTCGCAGCTGCATGGAAATACATCCTGCCTCTGGCATTGCTGCCTGGGTCGCAGCTGCATGGGAATACATCCTGCCTCTAGCATTGCTGCCTGGGTCTGAGCTGCATGGGAATACATCCCGCCTCTAGCAATGCTGCCTGGGTCGCAGCTGCATGGGAATACATCTGCCTCTGGCATCGCTGCCTGGGTCGCAGCTGTATCCCGCCTCTAGCATTGCTGCATGGGTCGCAGCTGCATCCTGCCTCTAGCATTGCTGACTGGGTCGCAGCTGCATGGGAATACATCAGCATTGCTGCCTGGGTCGCAGCTGCATGGAAATGCATTCTGCCTCTAGCATTGCTGCCCGGGTCGCAGCTGCATGGGAATACATCCCGCCTCTAGCATTGCTGCCTGGTTCGCAGCTGCATGGGATACATCCCGCCTCTAGCATCGCTGCCTGGGTCGCAGCTGCATGGGAATACATCCCGCCTCTAGCACTGCTGCCTGGGTCGCAGCTCTATGGGGATAGATCCTGCCTCTAGCATCGCTGCCTGGGTCGCAGCTGCATGGGAATACATCTGCCTCTGGCATCGCTGCCTGGGTCGCAGCTGCATCCTGCCTCTAGCATTGCTGCATGGGTCGCAGCTGCATCCTGCCTCTAGCATTGCTGCCCGGGTCGCAGCTGCATGGGAATACATCCTGCCTCTAGCAGTGTTGCCCTGGTCGCAGCTGCATGGAAATACATCCCGCCTCTAGCATTGCTGCCTGGGTTGCAGCTGCATGGGAATGCATCCCACCTCTAGCATTGCTGCATGGGTCGCAGCTGCATCCTGCCTCTAGCATTGCTGCCCGGGTCGCAGCTGTATGGAAACACATCCTGCCTGTAGCATTGCTGCCCGGGTCGCAGCTGCATGGGAATACATCCCGCCTCTAGCACTGCTGCCTGGGTCGCAGCTGCATGGGAATACATCTGCCTCTGGCATCGCTGCCTGGGTCGCAGCTGCATCCCGCCTCTAGCATTGCTGCATGGGTCGCAGCTGCATCCTGCCTCTAGCATTGCTGCCCGGGTCGCAGCTGCATTGGAATACATCCTGCCTCTGGCATTGTTGCCAGGGTCGCTTATTGGATTACCTGGGGACTGGTTTCTCGGTCTCTCCGACCCAACTGGCTAGTGGCAAACATGGTGGAAATAGCCAAACAGCTTCACGCCTCCAGCAACACCCCCCAAGAGGAGAACCTGTGCAGAGAACACGAAGAGAAACTGAAACTCTTCTGCGAGGATGACCAGAGACCCATCTGTGTGGTGTGCAGCATGTCACGTGATCAAAAGCCTCACACAGTGCTCCCCATTTCCGAGGCTGCACAGGAGTACAAGGTATGTGTGCTGTAGCCTGTAGGCCAGGGACATGGGTGGGTTCTCTGCACAGTGCTCCTCATTCCAGCGCCTGTCCAGGAGTACAAGGTGTATGTGTGTTATAGGGACATGGGTGTGTTCTAATACAGTGCTCCCCATTCCAAAGGCTGCCCAGGAGTACCAGGTATGTGGGCTATAGGGACATGGAGGGGGATGGGTTCTTACACAGTCCTCCCCATTCCAGCGGCTGCCCAGGAGTACAAGGTGTGTGTGCTGTAGGTCTGCATAGTTTGCACTACAGCTCTAGGGAGAAAGGAGGCCGTGCATAATGCTTCCCATTCCAGACTCTAGCGTCCAGGATTACACAGTATGTGTGCTGTATATAGGTCAAGGAGAATAGTGGGGGGTCAGCCTCCCAGAGGAAGATGGGTAACGTTGTGGATGTGATGGCACTCATTATAACCACAGTGAACCAATAAAGGAGGAGGTCCAGCACGTGCAGCTGCACAGTGAAGAGAACCACACACCTGAGTGGTTGCCAGGTATCTCTGCAGCATAGAGCTCACACAGTGTGTCCTATAAAGAAGGGCCGAAGAGCACACTGTGTGTGACTTGACTGGTGGCAAAATGCACCCTCATAAGGGTGCCTAGAAGCACAAGAAGAGTATGTAAAGGGGCAGGCATCAAAGTGTCTGTCCAAAGTACCACGGTGTGCATTAGACGGGTCTGTGACCTTAGGGTGCACGCTGTATGTCCAATTTAGGAGGCAGCCTAAGGGCACACTATGCATATTATGTGAAGGGTCTGAGCTCGCAAAGGTCACAGTGTCGTCTATAGTAAGATGCCCAAGACCACACGATGTTCATATAACAAGCTTGGGACCAAAGGGTTGCCACAGAATAAGGCTGACCAAATGTACAAATTGCATATGTGACCAGACAGGAACCACATGTCCCACGATGCCCCCGCACCCAGACAGTACACATGCCATGGATAGAACCTAAGGTGCTGGGTGGAGACTGCCCAAGAGTACACATGATGAATGTTGCATGTCTTGGGATCCTAAAGCTCCTGGTGAGTGGAGGCTGCCCAAGAGTACATGGGGTGTATGTGGCAAGTCTTGGGAGCATATATCTCATACCGAGTAAAGGCTGCCACAGAGTACAGAGGGTGTAAGTGGCATGTCTTGGGACCCTAGATCTCTTACTGAGTTCCAGGCTGCCCAACAGTACAATGGTGTGTGTGGCATGTTTGGGACCTTGCATCTCATACTGTGTGGAGGCTGCCACAGAGTACAGGGTGTGTGTGTGGTATGTCTTGGTCAGTAATGCACTGCATGGCTGCTGCTATTCCCCATTATGGGATCCCACAGGACATGCAGTATTTCTGCATGGACAGTTGCTGCCACTTTACATGCTAGTATTAACTCCATGTCAAAGCAGCAGATTTTTGGTGTGGGTTCCAAACCCATAAACTGGCGAAGCGGTGGCCTGACTTCTAATGAGGCCCTTCTTTTAAGGAAATACATAAATGGAGGTTGTTCCCCAATTAACCCCTAAAATCTCACTTCTTTTGACTGCAGCCCCTCTTCTGATTCCATACCTTTTTCCCCATTGCTCGACTGCAGCCCCCACTGTCCCCCTCTTCATCCAATGGTGAGCCCTGGGGCAATGGACCCAGCCCTGGGGCGCAGCCTCTTCACATGCGAGGCTGGTGCTACTCGACTGCACCCCTCCACTCCCTCCACTTCATCCAATGGCGAGCTCTCTGCAGATGGGCAATGGTTGGACCCAGCCCTGGGGCGCAGCCCCATCACATGCGAAGCTGGTGCTACTCGACTGCAGCCCCCCACACCCCCCCACTTCATCCAATGGCGAGCTCTCTGCAGATGGGCAATGGTTGGACCCAGCCCTGGGGAACAGCCTCATCACATGCGAGGCTGGTGCTACTCGACTGCAGCCCCCCACTCCCCCCACTTCATCCAATGGCGAGCTCTCTGCAGATGGGCAATGGTTGGACCCAGCCCTGGGGCGCAGCCCCATCACATGCGAAGCTGGTGCTACTCGACTGCAGCCCCCCACACCCCCCCCCACTTCATCCAATGGCGAGCTCTCTGCAGATGGGCAATGGTTGGACCCAGCCCTGGGGCGCAATCCCATCGCATGCGAGGCTGGTGCTGCTTGACTGCAGCCCCCCACTTCACCCAATGGCGAGCTCTCTGCAGATGGGCAATGGTTGGACCCAGCCCTGGGGCGCAGCCCCATCACATGCGAGGCTGGTGCTACTCGACTGCTGCCCCCCACTTCATCCAATGGCGAGCTCTCTGCAGATGGGCAATGGTTGGACCCAGCCCTGGGGCGCAATCCTATCACATGCGAGGCTGGTGCTGCTCGACTGCAGCCCCCACTTCACCCAATGACGAGCTCTCTGCAGATGGGCAATGGTTGGACCCAGCCGTGGGGCGCAATCCCATCGCATGCGAGGCTGGTGCTGCTTGACTGCAGCCCCCCACTTCACCCAATGGCGAGCTCTCTGCAGATGGGCAGTGGTAGGACCCAGCCCTGGTGCGCAGCCCCATCACATGCGAGGCTGGTGCTGCCCGACTGCAGCCCCCCACTTCACCCAATGGCAAGCTCTCTGCAGATGGGCAATGGTTGGACCCAGCCCTGGGGCGCAGCCCCATCACATGCGAGGCTGGTGCTACTCGACTGCAGCCCCCCACTCCCCCCACTTCATCCAATGGCGAGCTCTCTGCAGATGGGCAATGGTTGGACCCAGCTCTGGGGTGCAGCCCCATCACATGCGAGGCTGGTGCTACTCGACTGCACCCCCCCCACATCCCCCACTTCATCCAATGGCGAGCTCTCTGCAGATGGGCAATGGTTGGACCCAGTCCTGGGGCGCAGCCCCATCACATGCGAGGCTGGTGCTACTCGACTGCTGCCCCCCACTTCATCCAATGGCGAGCTCTCTGCAGATGGGCAATGGTTGGACTCAGCCCTGGGGCGCAGCCCCCCACTTCACCCAATGGCGAGCTCTCTGCAGATGGGCAATGGTTGGACCCAGCCATGGGGCGCAGCCCCATCACATGCGAGGCTGGTGCTACTCCACTGCAGCCCCCCACTCCCCCCTCTTCATCCAATGGCGAGCTCTCTGCAGATGGGCAATGGTTGGACCCAGCCCTGGGGCGCAGCCCCTCACTTCATCCAATGGCGAGCTCCCTGCAGATGGGCAATGGTTGGACTCAGCCCTGGGGCGCAGTCCTATCACATGCGAGGCTGGTGCTACTCGACTGCAGCCCCCACTTCACCAAATGGCGAGCTCTCCGCAGATGGGCAATGGTTGGACACAGCCCTGGGGCACAGTCCCATCACATGCAAGGCTGGTGCTGCTCGACTGCAGCCCCCACTTCACCCAATGGCGAGCTCTCTGCAGATGGGCAATGGTTAGACCAGGCCCTGGGGCGGAGTCCCATCACATGCGAGGCTGGTGCTGCTCGACTGCAGCCTCCACTGCCCCCCACTTTACCCAATTGCGAGCACTCTGCAGATGGGCAATGGACCCAGCCCCGGGGCACAATCCCATCACATGCAAGGCTGGTGCTGCTCGACTGCAGCCCCCACTTCACCCAATGGCGAGCTCTCTGCAGATGAGCAATGGACCCAGCCCTGGGGCACAATCCCATCACATGCAAGGCTGGTGCTGCTCGACTGCAGCCCCCACTTCACCCAATGGCGAGATCTCTGCAGATGGGTAATGGTTGGACCCAGCCCTGGGGCGCAGCCCCATCACATGCGAGGCTGGTGCTACTCGACTGCAGCCCCCCACTTCACCCAATGGCGAGCTCTCTGCAGATGGGCAATGGCTGGACACAGCCCTGGGGCGCAGCCCTATCACATGCGAGGCTGGTGCTGCTCGACTGCAGCCCCCCACTTCACCCAATGGCGAGCCCTCTGCAGATGGGCAATGGCTGGACCAGGCCCTAGGGCGCAGCCCCATCACATGGGAGGCTGGTGCTGCTCGACTGCAGCCTCCAATTCACCCAATGGCGAGCTCTCTGCAGATGGGCAATGGTTGGACCCAGCCCTGGGGCGCAGCCCCATCACCCAATGGCGAGCTCTCTGCAGATGGGCAATGGTTGCACCCAGCCCTGGGGCGCAGCCCCATCACATGCGAGGCTGGTGCTACTCGGCTGCAGCCCCCCTGGGTTGCATTTTCACAGTAACTCATAGTTAATGTTAAGGTTTCTGCTTAACCTTTACTCTCTGATCAGTGCAATGCACGTAACGTGGCATGTCCCCAGCATGTGACCTCACACATGACCTCACGTGTGCCAAGTGTGGATATCCCAAGCCTCCCTTGGGTGCTCCTGCTGAGGGTGCAATTTCCGGGACCATAAGTCTCCCACTGTAGGAGGGTCTGCTGAGGAGAACTAGGTGTGTTTGTGGCAGGTCAAGGATCTCAAATCAGGTTACATATGTGTCGTGGGTGGTGTCAACATTCATATTTAATGGGGGAAGGGATATGAGGACCTCTATGAGCAGAGTGTCTTCCAAGATGGATGAGCTGTGGATTCTCTATAGACTTTACATTAGCCTATCTGGGCAGCCAGGAGTCTTCCGGAACATTCTTTATAGACTGTACATTAGCCTATCAGGGCAGCCAGGAGTCTTCCTGAACATTCTTTATAGACTGTACATTAGCCTATCAGGGCAGCCAGGAGTCTTCCGGAACATTCTTTATAGACTGTACATTAGCCTAACAGGGCAGCCAGGAGTCTTCCGAAACATTCTTTATAGACTGTACATTAGTGTATGGGACCAGCAAGTAGTCTGAGGGCTCATTTTGTATAGACCCCATTAGCCTGTGGGGGCAGCAAGGAGTCTGTGGGAGAATTCTATATAGACTGTACATTAGCCTATGGGAGCAGCTAGGAGTCTTATGGATAATTCTTTATAAACTACATTAGCCTATGGGGCAGTTAGGCGTCTGTGGGAGCATTCTTTATAGACTACAGTAGCCGATGGGGGCAGTCGGGAGTCTGTGGGAGCATTCTTCATAGACTTTACATTAGCCTATGGGAGCAGCACTGAGTCTGAGGGAGCATTCTTTATAGACTTTCGATTAGCCTATGGGAGCAACAAGGAGGCTGAGGGAGCATTCTTTATAGACTGAACATTAGCCTATGGGAGCAGCACAGAGCCTGAGAGAGCGTTCTTCATAGACTGAACATTAGCCTATGGGAGCAGCATGGAGTCTGCGGGAGCATACCCTATAGACTGTCTGTTAGCCTATGGAAGCACCTAGGAGTCTGAGGGAGCATTCTTTATAGACTGTACATTAGCCTATGGGAGCAGCTAGGAGTCTGATGGATCATTCTTTATAGACCAGTGGTCTTCAAACCGTTTTGGCCTGGGCCCCCTGAGCAAAATTTGGGCAGGCCGCCCCCCCCAAAAATGCCAAATGGACATTATGTACAAATGGCTATGAACTATTGCACCCCGTCACCGCACCCTACCCCCAGTATAGTTCCTGAGCTCCCCCACCTGCTTCCATCACAGTCGCTGGGCCCCTCATCCCACTCCTACCCAGTTCCTGGGCTCTCCCCACCCCATCACAGACCCTGGGCTCTCCCCACCCTGCTCCCACCACTATCCCAGTGCTCCCGCCCTTCCTGCTCCCACCACAGTCCCTGGGCTCCCCCCACCCCGTTCCCAACACAGTCCGAGGGCCAGTGGGAGCTGGTACATTTTTTAAGTGGAGGACCATAAATATTTCCCACAAAAATGCCATAGCGACCAATCAAGGGGGGATTTGGGGGGTGGGGGGGGGGTTCCCCCCCAGGTTCCCCCCCGTGAATTCTCTTTAAATAATGGGTTAAAATGTTGCATTTTAGAGCATGCTTTAAAAAAAGCCAAACAGTTTGCAATTGGCGCTGGGGGGTCAAGGGGGAAAGCATGATATTTTTGACTGGACATCTATGATAGATATCCAGTAAACAATATCCCATCCCTGTCCCCTGGGCTCCACAGCGCCTCAGAAAGAGAGCTGATTTTGGCAGGTGGGTAGGGGATTGTGCAAAAAAGGCATTTTTAAAATGCCTTTGTTGTACAACCCTACTCCCGCCCCCCCACTAGCCCCCACTCGCCAAAATCAGCTCAACTGACCACACACACACACACACACACACACACACACACACACACCCACACCCAAGCACCCATCACCATACACACACGCACATACAAGCACCCATCACCATACACTCAATCATAACACAAGCATACATGCATCCATACAAATATTTAAATAAAAAATAAATGAACATAAATGTACCTTCTGCAGCGGCCTGCACGTGGGTGCTGAAATGCCCTGCTCCAGTTTGCTCTGTCCGTATGTGTGAGGTGGCTCAGGAGCTCCTCCTCTCACATACAGACATGCTGTGCCCTAGCCAGCATTTCCAATGAGCTATGCAAGGCTTGCGAAGCAAAACGCCTCCAGCCTTGCATGGCTCAGTAAGCATGTATGGCTGGGGAACTGAACTGTCAAAGGGATACAGTTCAGCCAGCCCAGGAGCACTCCCTCAGCTGTAAAAAGCAGCCGAGGGAGTGCTCAGTGTTTCACTGGGCTGGCTCCTCGGCTCCTCCATAATGGGTGGGGGGGCCACTGGGTGGACGCCCCCTCGCCCATTATTTATGTTATTTTATTATTACATTTATTGTACGCCCAGACCCTGAGTTATCACGGCGTAGTTACAGACATGGGCAAATTACAATCTTGGTGATGAATACAGCACTCAGACAAAAGATACAATTTACATTTCTTACATTATATACACTGGTGAAACATTTATATACAGTGGATGTGCGGAGTTGGCCTGGGATGTGATGTTCTTGGGAGCGACTAAAACTGGTTGAATAACCACGTTTGAAGTCATTTTTTAAATTGTGGGAAGGATGTTTCATTCTTGATATTAGTAGGTAAGGCATTCCAGTGCTTGGGAGGTAGTACTTTGAAGCTGCTGCCTCCTGCTTTTTCTCTTTTATATCGCAGGATATCAAGGTTTTCCCTGTTGTTATATCGGAGGAGTCTAGTATGGGTTTTCTTGGTGACTGTGTTAAGCAGGTATTTAGGGGCTTTTGTTGGCAATGCATTTATGGGAAATACTGAGGGTTTTGAATAGTATTCTGGCTTTGATGGGGAGCCCGTGATTTTGTCTCCTAATATTGGAGATATGATCTGATTTTTTTATGCCTAATGCAGCTCGGCGGGCTTTATTCTGCATGAGTTGGAGTTTGGAAAGGTTACTGTTGGAGGTGTCTAGGAACAGGACGTTACAATAGTCAAGTTTAGATAGTAAGAGCGCTCTTGCTAGTGTGATGCGATTTTCTGGTGTCAGGAATTTGCGACTGAGAGAGATAAGTTTGGCTGTGTAGGAGGTAGAGGATGCTAGGGTGTTTACTTGCTTGGACATGGTAAGTGTCGCGTCAAGGTAAACCCCAAGTGTCTTTTCTTGTTAAGTACTGGGATTGTGGTGCCATCAATGCAGAATGCTGAGTAAACAGGCTGTAGGGATGCTATCTTGGAGGATGATCCTAGTATGAGCAGCTCTGTTTTGTTATCATTGAGACATAGACTGTTATTGGCCATCCAGTTTTGGATTATTGAGTAAATCTTATTGATAAGTATGGAGTCTTGCTCATGGCTTCCTGTTAGAGGGATAAGGATTTAAGTGTCATCTGCGAAGTTGGTGTAGATGACACCCATGGCATCAAGTGCTGCGAAGAGCAGCTTGGTGTAGGCATTGTACAGGGTGGGGGAGAGGCAGGAGCCTTGAGGGACGCCTAATGGGACTGGTATGGGATCTGCTGCTTCTTTACCAATCTGTGGCCTGGTTGGATAGGTTAAAGTTGTTGTTTAGGGTGGCACAGAGTTTGTCATTGTCAACCAGGTCAAAAGCCGCAGAAAGGTCGAGGAGCATTAGTAGGCAGAGTTTGCCCGATTCTCTGGTGGCATCCATTTGGATCTTCAGGTCGAGTAGGGCTGTTTCCGTGCTATGATTGAGGCGGAACCTTAATTGTCGGTCTCCTAGTAGTTGATGGTGTTCTAAATGATTTTGAATTTGGGAGTATGCTATTTTGTCGATGATTTTCAGGAGAAATGGGACGGTGGTTATGGGTCGGTAATTGGTAGGGATTGAGGGGTCCAGGGTCGGATTTTTGAGTTGGGGTGTTACCCAAGCTTTTTAAATGCTAGTGGGGACTGTGTGAGAGCTAAAGGATGCGTTGACAAATTCAGTTATGACTGGTGATAGGGTATGGGAGCAGAGTTTGACTAGATGGGAAGGGAATTGGTCTTCTTTGCAGTTGGAGGCTTTGAGTTTCATTATGGTGTCTAGTACCTCTTTGTTGGTGACTGGGGTGAATTGAAAGGGGGTGCCTGAGGGAGTGATGGGAATGTTTGAGCCGTTAGTAGGAAGTGTTTTTTCGGCAAGGAGCCTTTTTTTACTGTAGATTTTCTTTTGTAGCAACAACATTTTGGAGGCTAGTGCATCTTGTATTGTGGTGCACCAGATTTTGCTGGAATTATGGGGTACTGTCACGTGGCATGGGTTCTCAAGCTCTCTGAGAATGGAGAACAGTTCTTTGCTGTCAGAGTTAGCATTGGTTATACGCTTGTTAAGAGCGTTGGCTTTGTGAGAGATTAAAGCTGATTTATATTTTTTGTTAGCTGTTATGAATGCCTTTGCTGATTCATTAGTGTTGGTTTTCCTATGTAGATGTTCAAGTGTTCTTTTAGTACGTCTAAGGGAGACTAGTTCTTCATCAAACCAGAAGCAGGAGCGTTTGTCAGGTTTCCGAGTTTTAGTGGTGATAGGTGCGAGTGCGTCAATAGTGCGGGTGAGACTTTGTTGATAGCAGTCTGCTAAGTAATCGGGATTGTTCGTATTGGGAGTGACATTAGCTAGGGCCAGGTGCAGGATGGGGGAAAGGTTGTCTGCTGTGAGTTTTTTGATATTTCTTGCTTCAAAGGTGTCTGGTGCTTTAGGGCTGGTGGGGTCGGTATTTTTGTAGTCCAAGGTGAAGGTGATGCTAAAGTGGTCTGACCATTCTATGGGGAGGATGGACTCTATGGTGACTTGAGAGTTGAGGGAGAGGATCCAGTCTAGCGTTCTGCTTTTGGAATGAGCTGGTTCATTTATCAGCTGGGTGAAGTTCATATCTGACATAGGTGAGTGAAAGGAGGCAGCGTCCGTGTCAAGGGGGTTGCTGTACCCTAGATTGATATCCCGTAAAATGATGCATTTAGTCTTGGGTTTGATGAAGGGCGTAACCAGTAAAGGGATGTCTAAGATCGGGTGGCTGGTTTTGTTGGGTGACCTGTATACTATTAGGAAATTGGTAGTGGTTTTGGGGTTGGGGGAGAATTTGACTAGTAAGAGTTCATAGCCCTGAACTTGTTCCAATGGGCACTCTCTGAATTGCAGCGAGGTTCTGTCTATTAGGGCAACTCCGCCTCCTTGGAGGTTGTTTTTTTTTTTTTATTTAAGTGTATTTGGTTTATTTCAAACCTTTCACATCAGTAAAACAATTCGTTTCATGAAGAGATCTGTCGTAATGAAATCACATTGAACTCGACAAAGCAACGATCCAAAGAATAAGTAAAAGGTAAGAGGTAACAAAAAATTAGCTACAAATTAACTCAAGAATAACTAGAAAATCAGAGAAGCTGAACTAATTTAAAACCTCCATTCGGATTCGAGTGGAGTACTTAAAATAAATTTCGATTACCAACAATATTAATTAAGATAAAATTATTAGATCAATGATTTGGAGTAACAAGTAAATATCTAACATTGACTCAACACAACCTTTCATTCGTTCAAGTTCATTGTTTATTATGTGTTTCCCTCATCAATATGGTCTAGCTGTCATGATGCCTACCTCCAAGGAGCCAGGTCCGACCCAGCAACCCCAGAGGCAGGCATCATTTCCCCCAGGGGAGTGCCAGCGGGCCCAAGCTGGGGCCCTTTGGACGCAGTCCTGGCACCTTAGGCGCCAGGCTCATGTTGGACCTCTTTCCTGGCGCCTTAGGCGCCAGGCTCATAAAGCTAGACATGTGTTCAAGTGTTTTAATGTGCACTTACCTGATGCAGACCATGCTGCCACATCCAGGCCCTCTTGAGGCCTGAATAGGAACTACTTTACCTGTGGGACTACTTTCCACCCGGGTGTGGTCGGGGAAGGATACATACCTGATCGGAGGAAGGATACACACTTGGAACTTCTTCCAAAGCTATTTAAACCACACCCGATCAGCAACTCACGCTTCGCGTTGTTCTGCTCCTCGCAGCTGGACGCTCACCGTGTCAGCTCCTGCATCTGGACTTCAGCCACGCCTGTCAGCATCCTGGGTCACCTGCAAAGGGAGACAAGAGACCTACCAGCTAATCTGCACCACGGAGACATCACCGACGATCCTGAAAGGGAAGACATCATTTTTAAAAGCATTTCGTTACGATCGCTGCAGCGCTGCATTTCACTCACCTTTCCTGGGTTCCTCCATCTTCAGCAGCGATCATCCGGATACACAGCCACTTCCCAGAGCCTAGAGAAAAAGACAAGAATAAGAGGTGAGAGAAGGAAGGGAATAGGAAAAGCTCAGTTTCCTTCTAAGACTTACCTGTTGGGTCATTCCCATTTCATTTCGGGTCTTGCTGCTTCCAAGCAGGACCCCGGCCCCTATGGGGAAAAAAGACAAAGACATTAGATGAGCGAATGCAAAAACATTACCTGAGCGCTCATCTAGGACTTACCAGATCTTTACTGGAACTGCACGTTTCACTTCGGGTCGGCGCCATCTCCGGCATTCCGAACCCCGGCCCCTATGGGGAAAAGACATCAACATCAGCGCTTTGTTGCAATAAGTCTCCAAAGGAATCTTCATTCAATACCTGAAAAAAGACAATGAACATTATTATTTAAAGCTTGAACTTTTGAACTTGCAACAGAACTTTTACAGCGCCTTACCAGTATAATCAAGCTTACCTGAACTCCCATCCAACCTCAATCCAGTGAAGTAACTGGGTTCAACGCGCCCCTGCGTCAGAAGCAGGATGGAGAGCTCATCCTTTCAGACCCTAAGGTGAGACTTCACGGGGAATCGTGGAAGGGTATCGTGGAGGGTTGGAAGAGAGTGGGAGGCTTGAGCATAACTCAGTCAGTAGGTAATACTCCCTTTTCACGCACAGGGGAATATTCCTGCGAGCCGGAGAAGCCAGAGTAGAGGGCCCTTCCTGTCCATCTTCAGAGTCCTGCGCTTCACCATTGAAGAAGCATCAGCACTCGAAGCCAGACCTGCGCCTCCGTGGGAATCAGGTGAGCGTTACACTAGCCTTTTTAGGGTATTTTCTAAGAATTTGACCATTGCAAAGTTTATTTTTGGGGATTGGCAAGTGTAGATTAGACTCCACCATTTCTCCGCATCTAGATCGCATAAGTCAGAGATGTTGCTTGCTAGAAACAAGTTTCGCAGGTCTCTTAATTCTGTGCAAAATAGCACTAAATGAGTTAGAGATTCTTCGCTTCTTTTGCACAGTCTGCATTTTGTACATATTTCCTCTTTCGTATATCTTGCTTTTGTAGAATATTCAGTCTGAAACGTAATAACAGATCTCTTTGTTTCGAATTTGGGAATTTTTTCAAATAGTCTGGTAAAATAGACATCACACCACAGTTGGATTTCAGAAGTGTATGTGTTTTTGCCAAAGCTCGTTTCATTTCAGTATTCGACCAATCCTCAGCCCAAAGCGCTCTTTTTACAGCTGTTGGTTTCTCCGCTAATGTTTGGGTTTTGATGCCAAATTCTGTCAGGGTTTGTTCGTTTCCATTTTTCCAATCTTCTATTACTTTTTCTTCATAGTTGTTGGATTTGCCCAGTATTTCAAATTGGGGAGGTGTCAAATTGATCATTGTTTTTCTATACAGCATCAATTGGTTGTAACGTATGTGTATATATATTGATGTTAGGCCTAGTTCATGGCGAATTACCGAGATTGGGATCGCTTTTGGTATCGGGAGGACGGTTTTCCAAAAAAGACCTTCTAGAGTGGTCCAGAATTTTTTGGGATGTTTGTACCAGTTTCTGCTCCATATATTAGTGTAGGAATTACTTTGAGCTTATAGAATGTTATCACTGGACAGAGAGAGAATTTTCCGTATCTTTTGTTGATGATGATTGCTTGGGCTGTTAACTGTTTAGTTTTTGTCTTTAGCATCTTTTTCCAGGGTTCTTCATTTTTTATTCCGCTTATTTGTAAACCCAAGTATCTCATTTCATCACAAGGTTTTATCCAGGTTTCGTTCACTTTCCATTCTTCATTTTTGGTCTTTTTCCATCTTTTATCACTGATTATTAATATCTCGGTTTTATCTGCATTTATTTCTAGGTCATTGTTTTCTATGTATTTTTCGACCTGGTTTAATGCGCGTTGCAGACCAATTTGTGTATGGTCTAAGATTATCAGGTCGTCAGCATAAAGCAGATGGTTGACTGGTTTACAGTTTAATCTCGGTG
This sequence comes from Ambystoma mexicanum, assembly GCF_040938575.1. Taxonomy (NCBI): domain Eukaryota; kingdom Metazoa; phylum Chordata; class Amphibia; order Caudata; family Ambystomatidae; genus Ambystoma; species Ambystoma mexicanum. The sequence goes on from NC_090938.1 coordinate 745,510,523, forward strand.
GAAAAGTCCTGATATTTTCAAAACATTGTTGCAGATCTTCGATATAGAAGCAGAATAAAGTGGCTGCTAGCGGGCATCCTTGTTTAAGGCCTTTTGCTGTTTTTATATCCTCAGATAAGTTTCCGCCTTGATCTAATTTAATTCTTATTGAAGTTTCGGCGTACAGTTCTTTGATTGCTTTCAAGAGATCAGAGGGGCACCCTTTGGAGGCCAGTTTTTCCCAGAGTCGACTTCTGTTCACACTATCGAAGGCTTGTCGAAGATCTATACTGGCTATATACAGTTTTTGTTTATTTGTGTAGGCCCTTCTTTTCATCAGACCTAGGATCAGAAGATTTAAATTGCACCCCACATTTTCGACAAAGCCTGATTGTCTTTTATCATAGGTATTCGAGGCCTTTATCCAGGTCTTTAGTTGTTTTAGCAAAATAGTGGCAAAAATTTTCCCGACACAATCTAACAGGGCGATTGGTCGGTAATTTTTAGGATCCATTCTATTACCTTTTTTGAAAATAGGGACGATGATAGCCAACTTCCATGATCTTGGTATTTGGCCTTGCTTCACAATTCTCTTAAAGAGTCTTTCGCAGAAAGTTGCCCATTTTTCTGGATCTTCTTTTAGCACTGCATTTGACAAGCCATCTGGACCTGGGGCTCTTGACGAGCTTGCTCTCAATATTAAGGACTTTATCTCTTCCTTATCGAATTCAATTTCCCATGGACATGGTGGTTCTTCTTTAGTGTTGTCCTTATCCGGAGTTTCTGTCTCGTTGAATAGTTTTGTGAAATGTTCTGCCCAAACATTTTCTGGTATTGGATTCGTGAGCGCTGCCATTGATTGTTTCTCATTTAACAGGTCCCATAAAGATCTACTATTTGCATTAGATATTGCTTTCTGCATGGCTTCAGCATCTTGTTGGAGCAGTTGTGATTTATGGGCTTTTTGCCAGTTTTTGTATTTTTGTTTTCTTCTTTGGATCTGTTCTTTCAGGTCTTTGTTCTTTTCATTTTTTAATGCACATATGTCTTTCCTTAGAAGTTTCTTTTGTATCGCTACTTCTGGGTCATATACATGTAACTTTCTGACTCTTGGTTTTATATTTTTTCCACGGCTTTGTTTAAATATCTGTAATGATGTCTCATATTCTACGGACATTTGTTCTTTAGATTGCCACTTTTCTAGGTTCTTTAGTACAACATCAAAGTCTCTTTTTTTCAGCCTTAGGCGATTTAGGCCATGTTCTAACTCTATTTTCGTATCCCATATTTGATTTGTTCGAGTCTCCCAGTGTAAGAATTCAGCAATGATTGGTTCATGGTCACTGTAATTCGAAGGTGATATCCTAAAGCTTTGTGCCTTTGCTAGTAATCGTTCGCACACAAACATATAGTCAAGTATATTACTCACATTGCCATTTGACCAAGTCTTTGCAGGTGGAATATCGCCCTTCATATTACCATTAAGTCTGTGCAATATTCTTGTTTCCATTTCTTCATTCCATATTTTGCCACGTTTACGTTTATAATCGTTTTTGTTTGTGTCAGTTTGGGGAGCTTTGTTTTCTTCGAAGCAATTCGCATTCAGATCGCCACAGATGATAATATTTAGGTCTTTGTGTGCTTCTGTTTTTCCATCTAAGCATTCCATTATTTGGTCTATGAAGTGTTCATCTTCATTTTTTGAGGGGTTCCCATAGACGTTTAGTATTAACATTTTTTGGTTGGCTTTTGGAGCATCTAGCTGAAATTGTATGATTGTTGCTTGAGTGTGCGAATTAACATTTTTAGATTCAATCACCTGTATTCCTGACCCATTTTTAATTAGAGTTAAGAGACCTGCAGATGGTCTTCCAAACAAGCTTCCTTTAGCGGGATTGCATAACACAGTGAATCCTTCCTTAAAAGGGGCTGTTTTTAGCCAGGATTCCTGTATGCATATAATATCTAGCTCGTTTAGAAGAGGATTGAAGTCATTAAAAAGATGTCGGAAGCCTCTGGTGTTCCAGCTTCCTATTTTCCATTGGTTGGTGTGAGTTTGTTTGAGTGGCTACAGTTTTGGTTTGGTAACGAGAGAGCCTGCTAACCAATTCCAATATTTCGGATCTTCTTTTGTCGTTTGTTGCATATTTATTAGTTCGCTTGTATTTTCATTTCTTCTTATTGTTATTTTTATTTTATTTAAATGCTCTTTTTCTCGCATTTGTATTTGTTCTTTATTTCCATTTTCCATCACTGTGCTGTATGGTGATTCTATAGTCAATCCTGATTTGTTTTTATTTTCACTCATGTTACTATGGTCATGTTGATAATTCTCTCTTTGATTTGTCTTTCTATTTTTCGATTCTCGAATTGATAAGATGCGGGCCTCCATCTCCAGAGAATGTTCTCTCAAAATGTACAGTTTTCTTTTTTTTTTCACTGGTTCCAGGCTCTTCATATGTAGTTTGAGCATCAGCTAGTTCAGAGATCGTAAATCCCAGTGCTCTGAAATTCTCGTAGGCCTCTAGCATAATCGAAGCAAGTATCGCTGAGTTCGTCACAATTTCCACCAAGTCAACACGCGCTTCGTCCGGAAAGCTTACTGACAATAGTTCTTCCGATTTTATTGTTTTTAATTGAGGGATGTATTGGAGAAGTCTCATAATTGCTGATCGGTTTAATGTCAGTCCATCCGAATTTTTTACTGTTTTTTCAATTATTACAACCGTGTTTTTCGGTGGTTTTGGTTTTTGCTTGATCCATTTGGAATTCGCGCCGGTGTTTTTAAGATTTCCTTGTTTTCCATTCAGGGGCCAAGGCTCCCTTCTTGTATCATTTTGTTGTGCATTTTTCGGGAAGGTGAATTGCAGTTCTTTTTGTGAAAAATAACCCTTCGGTTCTTTTGATTCGAAGTATTTAGCTGTGCATTTTTTTAGTTTATCGCTTAAGGTTAGAAAATCTTCATTGGGTGCCTTGGGATCAATGCTTACTTCTTTGGCTTCGTATGCATTGAAATCCATGATCACTCGTTCCTGTATTTCATCTGTTTGAACATTTTCGTCATCGTATACCGAGCAGTCTAGGAGTTCTTGTATACTTCCGTCTTGTGAACTATCTTCTTCTGATGACACAGAGACTGTTGGGATCTTTTCAGGGATTAGCTGGGTAGGTGACTCTATGAGTTTACTGCAAGAGGCGGTGCTAAGCGGCTCTTTTTCCTCTGTGTCTTTTACATTTTGTAAAAAACTCCTTGATCCACATTGCTTCTTCTTTTCTTTGCTGGTCACGTTTTTTGTTTTACTTAAACTTTTTTGGCTTTTCTTTTGTGTGTTATTTGTGTTTACTACTTCTGACTTCTTATTTGCATTTGGATCGAATATTGGGAAAGCACTTGTTTTTGCTTTCTCTCCATTTTCAGTCGATTTTTCAGCAGTCTCAGATGTGGTATTTTGGCCAATTTCATTTTCCGTTTGTGTTGGAATAAGGATTGTTCTTGTATTCAGAGGCACGATGTCAGAGGCTCCTGGATGTATTGATTCAAGTCCCGTCATATGTGGAGCACTTTGAGCCTCTCTCTGTTCCTCACATATGCGAGGCCGCATGGGGCTCAGTCTTGGTTCAGTCTTTTTTGATTGAGGGGCTAAAATTGTAACAATTTCTCAAATTCCTTCTAAGAAATGATGTTTGTCGGTTTTAGCTTCTTTTAGTAAATCAATCAAGGTTTTTAGGACCACTCCGTCCATTTCTTTCTCTCGACTTCGCTTTTCTTTAATTTGCTCCATGACTGATTCCACGTAAATCATTTTGCTATTCATTAGGGCAATCATTGTTGATTGGTCTCGTTGGTTTTCATTTAAAGCTTCATAAAGTTTTAGAAAAGGGGCCAATGTTATTGATACAGATGCTATGATTGCTTCTTGTGTCTCTTTTAGCCACCTCACTTCATTTGTAGATCCATGGATAGTACTGTTTGTACGTCTTTGTAAATTTGTTCTTTTCTTTCTATTGCTCTCATTTGGACTGGACTCTGAAGAGGATGAAGAAGTGTCCTCTGATGTCATAGTTTCTATTGGGCCTTTTTTTGTGTGTGGTAAGAAGTTTTTAATTTGGTCTTGTAATGCTTTTATTTCCAGGTCACGATTTTTGTTTATCTCTCTCTCTTCGAAAGTCCTTTGTCTGTGATTTTCTAGTTCGAGCATTATTTTAGTGGCAGTGTCACTAGTCGAGGGTTCTTTATTAACAGAGTATGTGGGGTCCTCCGATGTATTGTGCGGAGAGATTTTCTCTGGTGAGTGGATTCGAGGGCGCTTAGGTGCCCAAGAATCATTTACTTCATTCTCTGTGCTTCGTTTTGGAGTAGATTCTTTCTGGTTTTTCATAGCATTCAATTTTTCTATGGTTGGGTTTATCGTCTGTGTATCTATAATCTCTACTATGTTGTTTAATAGGTCGTCGTCTGTTATTTCAGTGGTCACGTTTCCTATGAGAGGTGTATTGCTTTCTTTAGGCACGGTTCTTGCACTGGAAATTTCGATTTTGTCACTATTTGCAATTTTGCTTTTTTCTAAGGGTGCAATTTTTCCATTAAAGTGCCATCTAAGAGTGCCAATCTCTGACGTGCCGTAAGCTTCCAGTCCTTTATCTTGGCCACCATCTGCATTAGTGACCAACTTTTTTATGCTAATACTTTTTTTTGGAACTTTGGGATGTGTGTTTCCATTTGAAGATTTAGGCACTTTGTTTTCATTTAGAACATTTAGTGGTTGGAGGGGGTGAGAGGCTGCTTGAGCTATCTCCGGAGACATTTGCAAGGTCAAGTTGTTTGTTTCAGCTGGTCCTGTTTGCCTGTGCTTTTCTGTAGTCGGGAGCCTTTCATTTTGGCTTTCCTCTTCTCCGGACACGAGAGAGTTAATTCCTCTCTCTGCGTCCGCAGCACACAAGGCCAGTTCGAGCTCCTGAATGACTCCGCCCATGCTCGGCATCGAGCCGCGCGTCCCCTCGCAACCACGGGGCTCAGCGTCCGCTTCTCTCGGGCCGTCCGCCTCCGCTGGCCGTGAGACCGCGGCAGAGCACAGGGGCTCCGTGCACGGCCCACAGCTCGTCTCCTCTCCACTGCAGGGAGCCACACGGACGGCGCCCACGTCAACGCTCGCCACCAACTCGGCAATCGCAGGCGGCTCCTCCACGCCTACGACCACAACCCCCTCGGCCCGCCTCTCCCACTGGCCGCGCCGCACACCGACCACAGCCCCGGCGAACACCCCATCACAGAGGGCGCCGGAGCCGCGGCGACAGTCACACGCCTCCTCAAAACATGCCGGCGACCCTCCAGGCGCCGCGCAAGCATCCGGAGAAGGTGAGGAGCAGTTGTTTAGCGGGATTGGGGAGGTGTTTCCATTTGTGATGGTATTACAAACTTTATTGAGGCTTGAATTAGATGGCAGTTTTTTGCATTGTTTCCCAATGCCTTTTATGCCAGTCTTTATGCTAGGTGGGATAAGAGTGGTGGCTAATGATGCGTTAAGAGACTGTTTTTCTGCCAAGACATCTAGTGCACGTACCTTACTCCGTGTTCTTGAGTGCATGTCTCCTGATGTCTCAAGGTCCATTTGCTCGCACATCGGCGAACACTCGGCAAACACTCCGCTAAGCTCCGCGTCTGTGGGTGGTTCTTAAGGGTTCCAAATGTAGAAACAAAGAACAGACTCCAACAGAGCTTCTCCTTCTCCTTTTTTGCTGCCAAACACTCGGCAAACACTCCGCTACGCTCCGCGTCTGTGGGTGGTTCTTAAGGGTTCCAAATGTAGAAACAAAGAACAGACTCCAACAGAGCTTCTCCTTCTCCTTTTTTGCTGCCAAACACTCGGCAAACACTCCGCTACGCTCCGCGTCTGTGGGTGGTTCTTAAGGGTTCCAAATGTAGAAACAAAGAACAGACTCCAACAGAGCTTCTCCTTCTCCTTTTTTGCTGCCAAACACTCGGCAAACACTCCGCTACGCTCCGCGTCTGTGGGTGGTTCTTAAGGGTTCCAAATGTAGAAACAAAGAACAGACTCCAACAGAGCTTCTCCTTCTCCTTTTTTGCTGCCAAACACTCGGCAAACACTCCGCTACGCTCCGCGTCTGTGGGTGGTTCTTAAGGGTTCCAAATGTAGAAACAAAGAACAGACTCCAACAGAGCTTCTCCTTCTCCTTTTTTGCTGCCAAACACTCGGCAAACACTCCGAGGTTGTTCCTATCTGTTCTAAGGATACTGTACCCTGAGGGTAAGGCAATGGCTAGAAGGGGGCCTGCAGCAGGGTGTAACCATGTTTCGGTGATTGCTAGTATGTCAAGTTGTTGATCCACGATGAGGTCATGGATTTCTATGGCATGTGCACCAAGAGATCGAGCATTGATGAGAGCGCCTCTGATCGTGGGGGAGGGCTAGATGGGGGGGGGGTGATTACTAGGTTAGGGAGCAGAGTCAAGGTTTTGGAATCTGTGGATGGTGTGGTGTGTTTTTTCGAAAAGTCTTTGAGTGGTCTATTGGTTGGAGTGACCGTTGTTTTGGTACCAGTGTCTTTGGTTGCAGAGGGTTTGGGTACTTGGTGGTAGGAACTGGTTCTGGCTCTAAGTCTATTAAGTCTAGTGATCCCCATGGAGGGTATAGTTTGATGGATGGTTTTGTTGCAAGGGGTGGATGGTGTGGGATTGTGGCTAGGAGTGGTAGGACCACCTAGATTGGTGTCATTGGTACTAGCGATATTGTGTACACTTCTGGGGGGGAATGTGGGGAGGGATGGTAGAAATTATGGATGAGCCGCCAGGTTCGGACTGGCTTATAGGGCAATAATGCAATGCCCGTACCAAAAATGCAAAATGCTAGTTTAGGCCAGTCAAAACGGCCACTTTTTTGGCCAATGTGGGCCAGTTTGATAAGTTACTTAACTATGCAGCTGGTAGTTTTGACCATTGTTGCTGAATGAAAATTCTTTAAATATCACGATTTGCTTAACAAAAAACACCCCCTTGGGTACTATTCAAACAGTCTGTGACTAAAGAAATGAATATCCATTTGCACCTGCGGGCTGCATTTTCATTGGTGCGTGAGACAGTTTTATGGTCCAGTCCGACCATGTGAGCCGCCACTGCCCATTTCCTCTAATCTAAAAAAAAAAAAAACATGTTTTAGTTGTTTTTTTACATTCATGCTGGGCTCTCGCGCCCCCCCTGGGATGCAGCTCGCCCCTCTGTGGGGGCCCACCCCACAGTTTGAAGACCTCTGTTATAGACTATACATTAACCTGTGGGAGAAGCAAGCTAGGAGTCTGAGGGAGCATTCTTTATAGTCTGTACATTAGCCTATGGGAGCACCTAGGAGTCTGAAGGAGCATTCTTCATAGAATGTCCATTAGCCTATGGGAGCACCTAGGAGTCTGAGGGAGCATTCTTTATAGACTGTCCATTAGCCTATGGGAGCACCTAGGAGTCTGAGGGAGCATACACTCTAGACTGTCCATTAGCCTATGGGAGCACCTAGGAGTCTGAGGGAGCATTCTTTATAGACTGTCCATTAGCCTCTGGGGGAAGCTAGAAGTCTGAGGGAGCATTCTTTACAGACTCCATTAGCTTATGGGAGCACCTAGGAGTCTGAGGGAGCATACACTCTAGACTGTAAGTGTGCTTAAGAGAAAATACAGGGGGCTTTCTTCATAGACAATATACAGGTGTAGGGAACAAGCTAGGCTGTCCTGGGACCCTTCTGTCTTGTTGTCTGTGTAGATTATTTATTTACAGGAAATCTTTTGACTAACAAACTGGTTTTATTCTTGTAGGATAAACTTTACAGCCAGATGGAGCATCTGAAAAAAGAGCTGAAGGACCTGCAGGAGTGGGTAGAGGAAGAAGGCAGGAAAGCATCTGAGCTCGAGGTGAGAGCAATGGCTTCATATATGTGTAGAGAGGCTCGGGGCAGAGAGGCACGAGGGTGCCTTTGAGAGTCCATGGAACAGTGCTGGATGGCTGAGATGTGAGACATCCCCCGAGAGTATTGATTTGAATTGAATTGAATTGAATTCATTGTTTATTTATATAGCGCCTATGCACAATTTTTTTAAACGCGCTTCAAGGCAGGGAGGGAACAAGGGAGAATACAGTGACATTCTTATTAGTCCTTGATACATTAAGAATGTGAAATTAACTATCATACTTGGCCTGGTGACATTTCAGATAGTGCAAGAGCTTTTGACAGTGATAAGGAGGGGGGATGAGAAGGAGAATGAGACAGACAAGCAGCTACCTTACTAGGCCTGATAACAATTTTGATAGTGCCGGAATTTAACAAGAGGTGGGGGGGAGGGGAGCAGGGAGAAGGAGAACAAAACAAGCAACTATCCTACTAAGCCTGACGACAATTCAGATAGTGCTGGAGGGGGAGAGGGAGGAAAAAACAAGTGAGGGGGGGGGAGATAAACTGTCACGGAATTCCCCCCTTCTCACCTGAGACCGATCTTTGCAGGATATCTTGGGCGGTGTCTTCTTGCGGACGGACCTGGTCTTGTATAAGCCTGCACGAGTCTCTTCCTACTCCAGCGTGCGTTCAAAGTTCCGGGATGCAATATTCCGAGGATCCGGGAAACGAAGAAGGTGCGCAACATGGCACACGAGTCCAGGAAGCAAGAAAGAAGGGAGAGGGACAAGGAATGGGAGTGGAAAGGCCAGGAACCAGGATAACCATTCTGCGAACTACAGAGCACACGTCTAGTCGCTACTTCGCAATAGCATTGAGACGCGCGGGGCCGCGGGGGCGCTGTCTATTAGTAGAATACGCTACGTCCGACGTGTAGACCGAGGAAGGCGTTTCACGTTAGACGGCCATGTTGGGAGTACCAGGGAGTGCTAGTACCATTGTGATAAGGACCAGGAAGTCCAAAAGGGGCGCGTCCTGTGGTTCATGACAGCATGCCTCCTCCGAAGACCTGTTCCACCAGGTTTGCCCGGGTGTATGAGATGATATCTTCTGAGCAATCGAGGGGTATTCAGATTAGAAAGTGGTTCCCAAGTTCTTTCGCTAGGAGGATATCCTTTCCATTCAACCAGGTATTGAAGCTGACCCCGTTTATACCTGGAGTCGCATATTCGGGACACTTCATATTCCAGTTGGTTGTCCAAAACCACAGGAGTGGGTCTGCAGAATATCCGGGAGGATCGGATGTAGGGTTTTGTTCTGACTTGAGTGTCGTGTAGACCGTTGAGACCTCCGTCCCCAAGTGACGCACAGGGAAACCAAAAGAAACCCGCTGTGTGACCTTTGGGGCCACAGGTGGGAGATGTTACTTCCCGGATCCACGGAACCTCTGGAACACCGATGCTGCTGCAAAAAGAACGAGGTTAAGTACCAGGCAATTACAATATAAATCACAAGAATCAAAGGATCTGAATGGTCTTACCTATCCAGTGTTTGGAAAACCCAGGAAACCTAGGAGGGAGGTTCGAGACTCAGATGAAGCGGTCCCTAGAACAAGAGGGACGCAGGCAAGCGTGGATACAGGATAAGCCACCTGTAACTTGAATCCCAAGAGGGAAATAGCGTAAAAGTTCAACAAGGTACCAAGGGATGATCCGAAGACAAAGTGAGGGACGTGTCAAAATCCAGTAATAGGTAAGCAGTTCCAAGCAAAGGTACAGAAGGGTAATCCGAAGGAGTCCAGGTGAGAGTTCCAAGATCAAGATAAACCAGTAGTGTTTGTCCAAACGTAGCGCCAAACAGGGTCTAAAGACAGCTGAGAAGCGATGAGTGCTCCTTGCATCAGGCTTTATATACTGTGCTTTTCGGGGTCATGTGACGTCCACCAAGGTCACGTGGGAAACGCCGCTCTGAATCAAGTGAGCAAGTGAACGATCGGCGTGGAGGTGTTCCGCCGCCCCTTCTGCTGTATGTTCTCCATGGCAACTGCCAATGCAGGAAGGGCTGCAACCGAGCCCGTAAATTGTACCTGGTACGGAACTTTCGGTCCTTTGGGTAAACCGAATCACATGAGCCTCGAACCCTGGAGGGAGTCGTGTGGGAACCCGAGGAAGGTGTAGGGGAGATGTGAGCAGTGTTCTGGTGTGCAGAGGATCGTCTAACAGGTTTTAATAAAGAAGTGTGAAAAACTGGGTGAATTTTCTTCCAGGAGACTGGTAGCTTGAGCCGGTATGAGACTGGATTTATGATTTTCTTGATGGGAAATGGACCATAGTACCGGGGGGCCAATTTGTTTGGCCGTAAATGTCGGGGTAGTAATTTCGAGGACAACCAGACTTGATCACCAACTGCATAAGAAGGCCCTGGTCTTCTTTTGGAATCTGCATATCTCTTAGTATGTGTTCTGGCCTTCTCTAAGTGTTCCTTGGCTTCCTTGTGTATGTTGATGAGTGTTTCGATCCAGGAGTCGACAGTAGGTACCGGTGTGGGATGTGGAAGAACAGAGGGTAAAACCGATGGATGGAATCCTTGGCTGCAATAAAAGGGGCTGGTCTTAAGTGCTGAGTGATCGGAATTGTTGTAAGCGAATTCAGCCACGGGTATCAGGAGCGACCAGTCGTCCTGAACCTTGGTGGCGAAACATCGAAGGTATTGTTCCAGGGTCTGGTTAGCACGTTCTGTGGCCCCGTTGGTTTGAGGGTGATAACCTGATGAGAGAGCGCGTTGGATTCCTAAAATGCGACAGAGATGTTTCCAGAATTGTGAGACGTATTGAGGTCCTTGGTCTGATATGATCTTGGAAGGAAGTCCATGAAGACGGAATATATGTTCCAGGAAGATTCCAGCGAGTTCAGATGAGGATGGTAGCTTACATAGGGGTGTAAAATGAGCCATATGAGTGAACAAGTCAATGGTGACCATGATAGTAGTGTATCCTCTGGAAGATGGCAATTCCACAATGAAGTCTGTAGCGATGAATTCCCATGGCCTTGTTGGTAGTGTAGGTTGCAGCAGAAGACCCGCCGGTCTCTTGTTATCGTGTTTGTTTTGACTACAGATAGCACAGGGTCGGATGTACAGCTGCACGTCAGTTTTCATTCTAGGCCACCAAAATTGTCTTTGTATGAGGCGGAGGGTGTTGGTGATGCCACGATGTCCGGAGTGAAGGGTATCATGGCAGAGGTTTATTATCCTTTGTTGTAATTTCTGTGTAGGGATGACTAGAGCATTATCCTTGAACAAATATCCGTCCTTGATTCTCAGATTCCATTGATTCTTCCCTGGAATATCCTTCCAGAGCTCAGAGGATTGGGTTTGCATCTGAATTTCTTCCAGGAGACTGACTGCTTGAGCTACAAAAATCGTGTGGGGAAACTCTTAGGATAGTCCCTATCTTCAGTAGTTTCGCAGTCTGGACGTCGAGATAAGGTGTCAGCAATCAGGTTTTGTGATCCAGGAACATGACTGATGAGGAACTGGTACTGGGCAAAGAAGAAGGCCCAACGGGCCTGATGACTGTTCCTACACTCCAAGGACTGTAGAATTTGAAGATTCCGATGGTCCATGCGGACCTGGACTGGATATCTAGCTCCCAGAAGTAGATGTCGCCATTCTGTGAAGGCTTGGCGGATGGCTAACAGTTCCTTTTCCAGGACGGAGTAATGTGTCTCACTGGGAGTCAGGGTTCGTGAAAGGATGAACATCCTCCCAAAGGGAATCACTGCTGAGGGCTCTGTGTCTATGGCGCAGTCTTCAGGTCTGTGAGGGGGTAGAGCCTGAACTATGGCAGTTGAAAACACATCAGCATATCCCTGATAGGCCTTAGGGACCTGTATGATATTGAAAACCATGAGTGGTACTTGCTGGTCTATTGGTGGTTCTTTGGAAGGTGTCGAGGAGGGATCCAGGAATAGACAGTGAGACATACAAAACTCTGAGCCGAGGAATAGGGATCCTGCTGTCCAGTTGATATACGGATTATGTTTCTGTAACCAGGGCATACCCAATACCATGGGGTAATGAGCCGACTTGATGATGTCGAATCTAATCAGCTCTTGGTGATGGTTTATCGAAAGCTGGATCTCTTTAGTCTGCAGGCTTATGGGTCCTGAAGTGAGGGGTCTTCCATCGATTGCTTCCACCGGCTGCATGGTGCTTCGTGTCTCGTATGGAATGTGATGACTAAAAACCCAATCTTGATCAATGAATATTCCCATAGCTCTGCAGTCAACCAAGGCCAAAACGGAATAGGTCTTATTCCTGGAGGGCGATAGGAAGGCCTGTAGAATCACTAGGTTGTTTTGTCCAGGAGAGTTCAAGGATGGAATAGACGTGGAGCAAACATCTCTCTCCCGAAGCCTTGCTCCACCTAGGATCGGGAGCTGGCGTTTCCCGAACGCTGAGGAGGGGCTAGAGGACATTCCCTAACCAGGTGTTTATCCGAGGCACAATACATGCATAACCCCGTATGAATCCTTCTCATCCTCTCTTGCGGGGATATGGGTCCACGGAAGGCTCCTATCTGCATAGGTTCTGGTTCAGTGACTGACCCTGGGTTGTGTCAGTCTTGGAGGTACTCTCAAAGGACACCTTCAGTGGCGTTACTCTGGATTTTTTCTTCTCTGCCTTCCTTTCCTGGATACGAAAATCTAGTTGCATGGCAAGGTCCATAAGTGCCTGGAATGAGCTTAGGCGAGCCAATCTGGCCAACTCATCTTTGATCTCCTCATTCAGTCCTCTTCTGAAAAGGGTAAAACTTGCTTCAGGAGACCAGTCAGCTTCTTTGGCCAATTGCTTGAATCGGGTTACAAACGTGAGCATATCCTGGGATCCCTGCTGAAAGTCTAACAGGCGTTCCTGGGCACTATAGACCTGCTCTGGGCGGTCAAACATGGTTTTAAGGGCCCGTATGAAACCTTCGTAGTCATCCAGGAGAGCGTCGCCGGAATTGACTAAGGGCATAGCCCAGGTTAAGGCATTTCCGGAAAGGTGAGAAATTATGAAACCCACCTTAGCCCTGGGAGTCGAAAAGTAGTAGGGCTTAAAAGTAAAGTGGACCAAACATGAGTCCAGGAATCCACGAAGGGTTTTTGCCGACCCATCGTATTTGTCAACAATGCCGCCCAGCAATACACTTTCCTTTGTGGCAGAATCACGGGATAGAACTAATTGTTTGAGAGCGGCATTTTCCGCTTTTAAATTCTGTACCTCGGTTGTTAGTTCTTGCATGCCACGCATCAGATCCTGAACGGCCGCTTCCATGTCAACTTCGAGTTCGGTCGGTAGGCGTCTCAAAACTGTCACGGAATTCCCCCCTTCTCACCTGAGACCGATCTTTGCAGGATATCTTGGGCGGTGTCTTCTTGCGGATGGGCCTGGTCTTGTATAAGCCTGCACGAGTCTCTTCCGACTCCAGCGTGCGTTCAAAGTTCCGGGATGCAATACTCCGTGGATCCGGGAAACGAAGAAGATGCGCAACACGGCACACGAGTCCAGGAAGCAAGAAAGAAGGGAGAGGGACAAGGAATGGAAGTGGAAAGGCCAGGAACCAGGATAACTATTCAGCGAACTACGGAGCACACGTCTAGTCGCTACTTCGCAATAGCATTGAGACGTGCAGGGCTGCGGGGGCGCGGTCTACGCTACGTCCGACGTGTAGACCAAGAAGGCGTTTCACGTTAGACGGCCATGTTGGGAGTACCAGGGAGTGCTAGTACCGTTGTGATAAGGACCAGGAAGTCCAAAAGGGGCGCGTCCTGTGGTTCATGACACAAACAAGTTGCTATCATACAGGTCGGGCGACATTTCTGATAGAGTAAGTGCTAAGGATACAGTGAAGGGAGGGGGGAGAGGAGAAAGGAGGGGACAGCAAGAAGAGGGATTTAAATAAGCAGACATCTAACCAAACAACAGCGGGGGGCGAGATACAACAGGCAAGCATACAGGCAACCAGGCGGGAGTTAGAGAAAAAGGATAGAAAGAGAGGTAAGGATAGGCAATAAAGATGATTGCAACTAAGCCAACTGCATGAAAACACCGCCAAATTTGAATAATGCTAAATACATGAAAACACAGCCAAATCTGAATTAAGCTAAATTGCATGAAAACAAAGCCACATTTGAATTAAGCTAAATGCATGAAAACACAGACAAATTTGAATTAAGCTAAATGCATGAAAACACAGCCAAATTTGAATTAAGCTAAATGCATGAAAACGCAGCCAAATTTGGAAAGTACCCAGATACAGAAGTTAGAAGTGGGTGTGAACACGCAGTGTAATCAGAGGTGCAAACATGGGGCACAAGCAGAGAGGGGGGGCTGAGGCACAAGAGGGTAGAAGCGTGCCAGGAGTAGGGAATGTACCCATAGTTATGGAGGAAGTGTTATGGAAGTCCAGATTTCAAGGTAGAGTGAGGTCGCAGCGTCAAGGAAGTTCCAGTGCAGGGGTGACAAGAAAATACCTCAAGTAGCGTTCTGGTAGCGGACATGGAATAGACAGGGGCCTTAGATGCAGGCTTTTGAGGAAGGGCCGGCTCCGGCCTCCCGGTGCCCCCCATTGGTTGAAGAAGGAAACAAAGTAGCCAATGGGGATGGCTCGCTGAAGGAAGTCAATGCAGCAGGATTTAATGCAGTAAGCAAACCGCCATCTTGGAAGTGGCCGAGTGCCACAGGGCCATATGGGATGAAACGGAGGTGCCCTTGAATTGTAAGGCAACAGGTTAAAAAAACAAGTGATAAACGGTCAAACAGCATTCCGTGACCATAGTGAACAAAGCACTTCAATTATGCAGAGCATTCCATCCACGGCAAACAATTCAGAAACAGTAGTGCTCGCACACAGAATGAAATTATTGGCATGATATTGGGGCCAATGCTGGAGATGTGAGCCCCAGTGGCTTACCTTCGGGAAAAACACGTATTCAGCTGAAGTAAGGACCGCAAATATACAGAGCGTGCAGAACAGCTGATTCAAGGCGAGGAAGCAGAAGAGAGCAGAGTTGGAGGGGAGAGATACGAGACATCCCCTGAGAGTACGGGGAGCAGAGCTGGAGGGCAGAGATATAAGACATCGACTGAGAGTACGGGGAGCAGAGCTTGAGGGGAGGGATACGAGACATCCCCTGAGAGTACGGGGAGCAGAGCTGGAGGGGAGAGATACACGACATCCATTGAGAGTACATGGAGGCGGGAGAGATTAGACATCCACAGCCAGGTGGATGAGCTGGAAATCCGACATGGGGCGTCCTATGAAAGTAACAAAAGGCATAAATGGGGGTCAGAGATATAAGGAGTCACCCGAAAGTTACAGATAATGGAACAATAGCATAGAGACCTGCTGTGGATGCCATTCCATAGTAAGAGAGGTGGAGAGCCACGCAGGCAAGCTCACACGAGGCCGGGACTGGAAGTGAGACAAGAAGATACAGGCTGGATGACCACAAGAGCACCAGATCATACCCCTGCAGTGAACAACAAGCATCTGATGGACACAGACAGTGGTGCTCCAGGCGACATGTCCGCTACATAGAAGTACGATCCGCGCCAAGCAGTGACTCTGTATCGTCCAAAGATGATCAGAGGAAAAAGGGCTACATATGGACACTGAACAATTATGTGGCTAAGGAGCATAGCCCAACGCTGATCATGCACATTAATGAGATCCCCGCTGAGTTCCTCCTCGACAACGGTAAACATCCTAAGTGAGGAGGCATACAACAGGCTCCCACAGCCCCAAAGCTAAGACGGTCGACAATAGACATCTAGCTGTATCGGTCCACAACACCCCTGCCATGCCGAGGAGTAATTTACTGTATGCTCACACAAAGCACATGCAACACGTCTCCAGCTCCACGTGCTCAAGACAGAGACCAAGAGTGGGTGTATCCTCAGCTTCAAGACCGCAGTAGACATGGGGCTGGTACACGTCCCCAACCAGTTGAAAACACCTGTCTGGGGTTGCTGTTGGTTTGGTACTCTTGTTCAAAGGAGGATTGCCTAGCATTTCAGTGCTGGGCTGCTCAAGTGGACGGGACAAAGACTGATATGCAAATGGGTATTCCTCCTTTGTGAAAGGTACAGTGAGGTAAAACATGTGGCTGCGGACTGAGTGGGTTCATTCCAACAGAACAGGTTATCATGCCGTGTTCTTTCATGCAGAGGGGCGTCCTGACCTCTTTTTAAAGTAAAAGGAACTTGGTGTTGGTCACCCTAAGTTACCTAGTGTTATCCAGACGTGGACCCCTTGCTCACTGTGCTCAGAGAGGCACAGTTCCACCTCACTGATGAGTCCCGACTAAGCCGAAACACGTGTCTGGGGTTGCTGTTGGTACACTTGTTCAAAGGAGGATTGCCTAGTGCTGGACTGCTCAAGAGTGCAGGACAAAGACTGATATGCAAATGGATATCCCTCCTTTGTGAAAGGTACAGTGAGGTGAAACATGTGGCTGAAGACTGAGTGGGTACATTCCCACAGGACAGGTTATCATGCCGTGTTCTTTCTTGCAGAGGCATGCCCTGACCTCTTTTTGGACATTGAAAGGACATTCACAAAACTGTTCAAAGGGCTCGGCAAAAGCTCAGAAACTGCAAAATACAACTTCATATAGACCCCGACGTCAAGCCGATAGCCCATCACTATCGGGGCATATTGGTCAACATACAGAAACAGGTGGAGGACGAACTCAAGAAACTATTGGACCAACACGTCATTGAACTCGCCATAGAGCCCACGCCCTGGGTATCCCCCATAGTACCGGTCCCCAAAAAAGCAGCCGAAGGGTCCATCCGGCTATGTGTAGATATGAGAAGGGCAAATGAGGCGGTACAAAGAGAGAGACATCAGGTGCCTCAAATCACAGACATGGTTCACTTACTCCACGGAGCAAAGGTGTTCTCGAAACTAGACCTCACAAAGGGATATCACCAGCTAGAAATTATCCCCGAGTCGAGATACATCACCACATTCGTGACACATATGGGCCTATTCTGATATAAACACCTCAGTACCAGAATATCGTCTGCACACGAAATCTTTCATGACGAATTTCATAAGGTCATACGACACATCCCTAACTGCTTAAATTACTCTGATGACGTCCTGGTCTTTGGAAGATCCACAGAGTAATATGATGCCGCACTGCACCGGGTATGTTTATCGCTTGAGGCAGCCGGGCTGACAATGATCAAAACAATGCGTGTTCCGCAAGGGCTCATTAAGATTTTTCAGACACCTCTTTTCTGAACCAGGCATGCGACCTGACCATGACAAAGTAGCAGCGCTCAACACTGCCTCGAGACCGCAGAATGTGTCTGAGCTACGCTCGTTCCTCTGGCTTTCTAGCTATTGCTCAAGATACCTGCAGGACTACGCCACCATTAGTACGCCTCTCAGACACCTCACGAAACGTGACCAGGACCAGGCATTTCAAAGGACAAAGGAATCCCAGGAAGCCTTTGAGAACATCTGTAATAGCATTTCCAAGGCAGAGGGACATGGCTTATTTCCACACTGACAGAACCACAGAGGTGGTGGTGGACGCCAGCCCAGTCGGCCTGGGTGCCATTCTGACACAACAGGACCAGGATAATCCACACAACCAGTACATAGTGGCATACGCCAGCCGGAGCCTCACGCACACGGAGTAGGCATACTTGCAGGCCGAGAAAGGGAGCCTGGCCCTTGTGTGGGCCTGTGAGTATTTTCATTTGTTTCTTTACGGAAAAGCGTTCAGTCATCACGGACCACCATGCCCTCCTTCAGGTGATTGAGTCCACATCTGTCACCTGTGTCATACCTGTGCTGGATCAGAGGCACTCGACATATGATGGAATCCCCAAAGTCATCAAATTCAACAATGGTCCTCCATTTACTAGTCAGGACTTTGCAAATTTTGCAAGGTATATGGGTTTTCAACATAGGAGGATCACACCATTATGGCCACAAGCCAACTGAATTGCAGTACGATTCATGGCAAACATCAAACGTTCTCTGCAGGTGGCCAACGTCACCAATAACTCATTCGAACAAACCCTATACCAGCTGCTCAGAGAGTACCGACACACCCCGCACAGCACCAGGGGAGTGTGTCCTGCTGACCTCATGTTTGGGAGGGCAGTACCCGACTGCCAGAAGGCCCGATTGCTCTCCCCAAGAGCTCACTAGAACCGGCTTGGGCCCGTTATCGGGAGGAGAAAAAGAAAATGAAGGACAGGGCTGATGCCAGGCGGTGAGCCAAGGTAAACAACATAGAGGTGGGAGACCAGGTGGTAGTGCGACAACCTAGAGGTCGAAAGGAAGATCCCACTTTTGCCCCTGAACGGTTTGTCATAACACATAAGAGAGGAACAATGCTGATGACACAAGGAGGGTCTCGCAAGACAATCACATGAAACACCTTGCATTTCAGGAAACGCCCAGGTGAAGACACGCACCCGTGGTACCCCACCCGAGCTGACCGGAATAGCTCAGACTCAGGGGACTAGGCCGCCAGACCCGGTGATGATCCTGAGGCAGCAGCGCCAGGACAAGAGAGACTCCCTCAGCGATCTCGCATAAAACCCCAACGACTGATTGAAGAGATGGGGTAAAATGTTTATCTATTGTGTTAAAATGGGGGGAGATGTAATGTTGTGCACTGTAGCACAGCCCATCGCTGTTGTTGGGTTAGGGGAGGAACCACGTTGGGCCAAGCGGGGAAGGAAGTGACGCAGGGCTAGGGAGGGATTCCGGGGTGAAAGGGGAGTTCAGTGTTAAGTTAATTAAAGACGTGTCTACACGCTGCACCGGTGTCCGGCATTATCATTGGTAACGGAGTGGTCCTCCGTTGCTGTGCAGAGGTTGACCCTTACATTATCCTGTATATAATGCTTAGCAGGTCTGTGTAACATCAATTCACACTTTTTTCCACTTGATGGCAACAAAGCAACACCCACACCACCAGCAAGGCACACCCAGACGAAGCAGGATATTTTGGCACAGCTTTTCTTGCGCCAGATGTTTCGGCGCGGCCGTTAGGGCACAGCCGACAGGCGCAGGGACTGTTAGGCGCCGGCATGTTTTGGCGCAGTGACTTTTGTATCAATGTGGCTGTGCCCTGTTATGTAGGCTGCTGAGCAAAACAGCCACACCAAAATGTCCTGCTTCGCGAGAGATCTGCAAGTGACCTGCTGCACACCTCGTCCCTGTACAGGAGGGAGTGACAGCCAGGCGAAAACCTCCCCGGGAAAACTCACCTTAGGTTCTGAAATGCATGTCATCTCTCCCAACTGGATGGCATGACCTAGGCGCTTTCAGCTCAATTGCTCTTTCCAGCTTTTCATTTTCATGCAAAGGCAGGGTTCGAAATTGAGGGGAGCTGGAAGCTATTTAGATCCTGCTTCTAGCATAGTAAGGCCTGGTTAGCTTGAAACCAACAGCTTCCAGGAGCTACTTCTGGCTCCTAGGGCCAACTGGTACCTTCCAAACATGTAAATCTGACATTAACTTTGAGTATTTGAGAATGTTAATAAAGAAGAATTAGAACACATCTAATAAAACACAATGGTTAAACACAATGGTTCATACAAAATGGACAAACATTTTAAGGAGCATCTCTGGTACCTCCTGGTTCTGCTGCGGTGCTCCTGCCTACAAGGTGATGCCCGACACCCAGGAGCTGATTTTAGTTCCTTCTCATCGAATCTCAGTTTCAAACCCTGCAAAGGTGCAAAGATGAAGTGCATTTTGGCTGGGCCTAGTTCCATGCCAAATATAGAAAATATGTTCGATATGTAAGGTACATACATGTGAGATATTACTGCTCTCGAGGGAAGGCATTATTGCCCAATACGCATCGCGTGTCCACAGGGCAACTTGTCCTCGTCGGGGCAATATATATATTTATGAACCCCACAGTTCGTATTTAGTTTGTTATCCTGTGCCCCTTTGTTAGGCCAGCGCCAAATTGGTTTTTGCGCCAATCTGGCTGCGGCGAAAGGGGCTCTGCGCCCAAAGTATTGCACCAAAACGGCCGAAGCCAAAAGGCTCATTCCAAAACATGGCGTACCGCACCCAGAGAAGCCATTTGAGGCTACACTTTCACCTCTCAGAGCATCCACCCCTTATTTCCCTGCCTTGTGACAGCGTATATGGCGGTGGCCTCAGATGTGGGTAAACGTAGCGGACCACTCACCTCAGAGTTCTTCATCAGCGCTCTGACAGTGAAGGCCTGGGTTTGCTTGGTGCTGCTGCCTGCGCCCTCTTTCCTGCACCCGGCCTTCTCTGGGGCTGCTTTCACCTGCGACGGTTTCTGCTGCTGTTCTGCGACCATCCCTCTCGGGACACCGGCCTGTAGTGGGGTGGAGGGTCTCGTGTGACAAAGGTGTCGGTCTCCAAAAGATCCTCACTCCCATTCCCAGGGACATGCATTCCGGATCCCCACAACCATTTAGACTCGTGGCTGCAGTCTTCTTCCCTAAGATTGGTGACGCATTGTTTTCCATTTTTGGACTCTGCCCAATAATAGGGTTTATACCCGCTAAAAGAACGGGACAGGCCACTACTGAATAAGACACAATACACATATGCTTGTGTAATTGAACATCACGTCATCGTCCTGATGAAGGCCGCTTATCTAATACACCACAGTTGGTGACGAGACGGCCGAAACACACTGTCGACTTTTCTATATAGCAACCACCAGCACTACTCTAACTAGGACAGGCCCTATACAACTAAGGAAATGAACTGGAAAAAGACACTGTAATTCAACAGTGTCCAGATTTTGTGTCTAAGAAAGATGTTGTTTTATTTTTACTGTATAAACTATTATGTTGAAGGCCTTTTTCTGTCTGGCCAAATGAATGTGTATAAAAGAATTGTTTAGATATGTGTTCCCTGTAAAGAGAGATGTGTACAAGATTGGTTAGTACCGAAATATTAAAACAGATATTTTTATGAAAAACTAAAATAGGCTGCATGGTACTTGCTACAAATTAAGAAAAGAGGGGAGTGTGACTAAATGTAGCCTTGACCATTTTCTGTTTGTTTAACCTCTCAGAGCATGACAGAGAAATTTGGAGCAATGTTTTCATCTTTCAAGAGAGCCAGTGAGAGATGGCGTTTTAAGCTACACATAACTTTGTGAAGCACATTTCAGTATGGAGCAGGAGAAATACAGAGAGAGAGAGAGAGAGCCCAGAGAAAATACTGCTTCCTGATGTTGCTTCCTGCCCCCACCAAAAGAGTATAGCTAAAAAGGACACACACTTGTCTGTGCCCGCTCACCACTAAGAGAGTAGAGCACACACCCCGTCATCGCGCTGCCTACTCTACATAAACAGTCCCACTGCCCTGCACCCCCTCTGCCAAACGATACACGCCAAGCCATCTCAACCTCCAGGTCCACTCCCCGCCCCCTCTGCCAAAGGATACACGCCAAGCCACCTCAACCTCCAGGCCACTGCCCTGCCCCCCCTCCTCAAGCTCCCTCTGCCAAAGGATACACGCCAAGCCACCTCAACCTCCAGGTCCACTCCGCGCCCCCTCTGCCAAAGGATGCACGCCAAACTGCCTCAGCCTCCAGGCCCACTGCCCTGCCCTCCCACCCCAAGCTCCCTCTGCCAAAGGATACACGCCAAGCCACCTCAACTTCCATGCCCACTGCTAAAGGACACACGCCAAGCTACCTCAGCCTCCAGGCTTACTGCCCTGCCCCCACTCCCTGCCCCCTCTGCCAAAGGATACACGCCAAGCTACCTCAGCCTTCAGGGCAACTGCCCTGCACGCCCAAGCCCCAAGCTCCCTCTACCAAAGGATACATGCCAAGCTGCCTCCAGGCCCACTACCTGGCCTCTTCCCCCTCCCCAAGCTCCCTCTGCCAAAGGATACACACCAAGCTACCTCAACCTCCAGGCCCAGTGCCCTGCCCACCCCAGCTCCCACTGCCTGCTAGCTCAGCCTCCAGGCACACTGCCCTGTACCCCCTCCCCAATCTCCCTCTAGCAAAGGATGCACGGCAAGCTACCTCAACCTCCAGGCCTACTGCCCTTCAGGTGCAGGGGAGAAACCAACACTCATAGAGTGCACTCAGAGTGCTGTTTGGCTGTTAGGCTGGGAGGTGCTTCCGCAGGGCTCCTACGAAGGCCTTATCGTACTGAAACAGAACACTCTTCTGACTTCAACCTTTGTATAGTATAGAGACAGGAGTAAGTGGCCAACTGTTTTGTTAACTTAATATAACTTAATTAATAGGGAATATGTCTTATGCCTATACATTGAAGTCCACAATGCTGGCAAAGTTGCTCCAAGCACCTCGCCTTGCAACTGATTCTACAATTAACTGTCCATTGACGCCTCTGCTACAACCACTAAGTGCCTTGCCGTCGATTATTCTACAGTGGCCATCCTCAGACATTTGCAACTTCCTTCAAAAGGCAGGACGTGGACCTTTGACAGGGGTTGTGCCAGCACAGTCAAACCCAACAGTGGATTTCCATTAATCTTTGAATACTGTGACAAGTGAGCACTTAATCACGTTTACGGACAATCTGGATTCAGCCGTTTTAACAGGAGCGATAACTATAGAAGCCGCTGATGGTCCGTTCCCCCCGGAGACCATACAAACTTTAGACTTAAGGTAATTGGGGTTTCCAGGAACGTGGATAGAAACAGCTAAGGTTTTTGGGGGTGTTGCAGTGCCTCCAATCTCTTCTGAAACGTCACTGATTATGGCTCAGGTCCATTCTGCAAATAATAATGTTACTCTATATACCACACTTAATCTGGACAGAGAAGGTTCCAGAGACTTCAGTGCTTCATTTCCTCACATGGAAATACAAATACCAGATCAGTCTCCTAATATATCGCAGACTGTATTGCCGACTATCCAAGAAGCGGTCCCTGCTCGGAAGGAAAAGAGGGGTGAGCCCTTGAAGTAAGCACTGCGGTCTAGGGGCTTGGAGAAAATCGAGGATGTGAACCTATTGGCTTCGCCAAAATATTGTATGCCGACTCCTTAGATTCCTCCTCTATTTCTTCAGTATCATTTGTACATCCTACTCCCAGAAGATCTTTTGAGTTAATGGCCCCAGTTACCTCCTCAGTGCAATTAACCTTGTCTGCAATGAATACCACTATGCAATCATTGGTAAAACGTTACGATTCTTAAGTGTCACTTCTGAGCACTTGGAACTCGAAGATGTCCTTTATTGAGGGATGGATTTCCTCTTTAACAAGTATCCCGCTGTTAAAACCTTCGCCTACCAATATTTTAAATGAAGCTCCTATGAGTCAATCAATAAAACAACCAATACTTTTTAATAATCACATTTTGTCCTGTCCTCAAATGAGTCAAGTGTCAGATACTAAGGTTACTCTGCGTTACCCAGAATTTCGTACCCTGGAACAAAAAAGATTATCTCATCAACAGTCCCATGGGAATAGTTAGTATGGGCCTCCTTGTAGCAAATAAGAAAGGACTCAGTGTTAACTAAACGGAGTAGGGTCAGAAGTCATGAACAACCATTGCGAGACATCTCAACAGCAAACTCTGAGGAACCAAAGTGTCAGTATTCTTTAAACAATAATACTGACCTTCCAGTTTCTCCTCGGCGGTCCGCTGTATACCATTCGACTTCTTCTCATTGTTTACTATCCGAACGTTTGGTAGATTCAAATGTATTGTTGACATTGAATAGGTCTAATGTCTTGAGGTTGTTTGACGCTGTTCCTAGTTTACGTTCTATTCAATCTCGAGATATTGCAATGGTTGAATTTATTAATGATAAAATCTTGGATATAATTCTATTGCCGGTTCCATCGAGATTGATATTCGAGACAATATGGGATGCAGGGAAACATCTGCGCCCACTGGGATATGACATATTTGAGGTTGACAGGGAGGAAGTCTTAGACTCCTTGAAATCCTTCCTTAGGGCCTTAAGTATTTATTTCAAACCCACTCATTTTTTGCCTCTTAGGGTGACATGTTCCCAGACAAATTTGTTGAGAACTAGAGGGATAGAGTTTATCAAACCAGCAGTGGTTGATTCTGGTAGGGAGGGTTGGTCTTGGCTTCCTGAAGAATTGGTTAGTAGATCAGGCTCCCACTAGCTAAGCAGTCTGAAAAAGACAGACCATCTAAAAATGCGTTCATGGAATACCAGAGGGTATAAACAACTGTTCATGAAAGAAGATAATCTGTTGGGTATTTTGGATATTATTTTTTTGCAGGAGACGTGGTTTATGGTTCCTCCCATTTTGGATGGGTATTCTCTTATTCTATCTTGTACGACTGGAGGTACACAAGGCCGCCCTACATCTGGTCTGTTAACTGCTTGTCGAAATGGAAGAGGCTTTGTTTAATCACCCTGGATGTCCCCAAACCCATCTATACAATTGACAAAATTGATATGGGAAAACACACAACGGGGCCCGGGGAGAGTCATAGGCTTATTTAATTAATATTGGAACCCAGCGGGGATAACCACTGAATCCTTTCTGGATGGGATAGTGAAGCATTTAAACATCTGTGCCTTAGATCCAAAGCTTTTTACTGTGATAATGGCAGAAGATCTGAATTTTTCCTGTTTTGTTTGGAATGGTGCTGCAGCAGAGAAGGGATCCACAAGTGGGTTGCATTTGTTGGAACTGAGAGGTTTCCACATGGTCAACTGGACTCTAAAAGGGGACGTTCCCCCCCCCAGCCTAGATTACTTTTTTGTCTCAAGTAACATTTATATCTGGATTGATGAATTAAAGGTTCTCCAACAAAGAAGGAGCGATCATGATATGGTCTTAACAAATTGGACCATTCCGGTCATGAACCAAAGAAAGAAGGATATATATAGGCCTAGCTTGGAGATTGGTTCTGGTAAAAACCGGTACAGGTGGAATGAGAGTTCCCTGGTTGCCTTTAACAATCAGTTGGTTAAAGGTTGTGCCACTAATACTTTTGAGCTGGTCCAGCAGCCGTTTGATTATATGATCGTGTTAAACCTATTTATAGTTAACTCCAACATCTTGAAACAGAGTTTTTTTTCACTCAAGCATGTGTTTGATCTCAAAGTTCAAACTAACATCTTTTCCTATAGAGCAGAACTGAGATGGTTGACTTTTCCCCTTGAAGAGAGAATTATGAAAGTGAAATTACTTAAACAAAAGTTTAGGAATTGGTACAAGTCAACCCCATAGCCGAGGAAACCTGGGTAGCCCATTTAACTGCACTATTCACCCTTGATTTTTGTAACGACAATGTTCGAGGAAAGGGTGACAAATCATGAGTGGATACTTTCCTTTGACTTGGATGACATCTTGGAGATTATAGCTAAAGCTACTAACTCGCGAGCAACGGGTCCAGATGGACTATCCAACGCAATGTTTAAGGCTTATCCACAAGATTGGCCCCATATCCTGGAAGCTTTGTTTCTTAGAATCCTCAACATGTTTCAGTTCACAACTCATTGTTGCAGAAAATTCATTGGGAGTATATATCATTTCCAACGCTATGTAAACACACAAATGATTCAACAGAGCATTGTAATGGATGGGCTGATTTTTCTTTTTACAATTTTAACATTTCTGCATCTTCTATCCTCACATTCTGGGTTCACACATACACACTTTTTGTAGAAATCTGCAGGTGACAAAAGTATTTTAAAAAAGGGAGAGAGTTATTATCTCAAATTACAGTTATTTACTTTCAATGTGGTATGTATCTCTGAGGAGATTATAATTACCTTTCCTGGTGAGATTACTACCTTACTCTCCTCTCCATCATTGTCCCATAATGGTAAATCCCCTGTGTACAAATGACGGGCTACCATTAATTCTGTAGCATATAATGAATTTATGAAGAATATATCATATGGTCAAATGATGCAGATAACTCAAGAACCGCACTTCTTATCTTAAAGTTTAAAATTTTAAAATACCTTAGTGTCACGTCTTTATCTTGGCTTTCATCCTTGCACAAAGATTATTTCTTAATTTTATAGATCTCAAGCATTAGAAATGCATTAGTTCTTCAATCTGAAAAACATTCAACATATTTTTTATATAAAAAATGTTGTAAAAAAGAACTATTCTTTTTCTTGTCGGATTTAATTTAGAAAGAGAGCATGTCTAGAATTCCCAGCACTAGGGTAAGTAATTCAGTGTTAGAGGACCATTAAACCTTCTGTGTTATAGA
Source organism: Ambystoma mexicanum (assembly GCF_040938575.1). NCBI lineage: Eukaryota > Metazoa > Chordata > Amphibia > Caudata > Ambystomatidae > Ambystoma > Ambystoma mexicanum. Next base: position 745,536,617 of record NC_090938.1, read on the forward strand.
TATTCAGTTTGAACCTCACTTCATGCCTGTTGATAAAGGTATACAATACTGAACTAGTTACTTACTTACCATAATCATGGCACAGTCCGTCATGAATTCGCCAGTATTTCCACCTCCCAAAAGTTTTCTCGTTTGAACAAACCTGGTATTTTATGTCCCTACCTAACCAATTGTCATCCAGGATGAATTCACACAACTGGACCAGCAATCTCATTCGGCTGCTGTATCAACCAAGCAGCTGTCTTTGAGGGAGATCACACACTATCGAGCACGGCGAAACTGGATGTGTGCAAATGAAAGAAAGCTGTAGGGGTACATATATCCGTGTGCGGAAGTTCAATTGAAGTCAGATGTGTATTGTCAAAGGTAATTGCCTGACTCTGCCTCACCATGGTAGTCGGACAGGTCAGGTACATTGCTTGGGTATTAGTCTGTTTTCTCCCAGAGTGGGCGGTCCATGTAGCAGTGTTCGTGTAGGGAAGGGGAGGGAGTTAAAGTTCCCTGGTATCCTACCTGATAGTTAAAGGTGTTAAAGGGAAAGGGATACCGCGTCTCGCCATCAGGTGTACCACTCCCACTCCCCAAGGACCCCTCACCCAGATGATCCTCCCGCACTGGCCCACCCCCAGGGTCTGTATCCAAAGGTGATGGCCGTGCCCTGGCCACCTGAGAGAGAGATCCCTGGGGACTAGCGGGTGAGACACCCTCTGGTTTCTCACAGTAACCAGCGCCAACCAGCAAGGAACACAAGTAGCTACTACAACCCATCACCCGGCACTGGGAGTCGCCTCCAGACAATCGGCTAACCAGAGCCCTAAGGCCGAACGGAATTGGGGGAAGGGACACGTCAGGATTTTTAAAAGGTTTCCCCCCCCAGCACCCCAGGTCAACAGTGAAATGGTGCATGGGAAGCCCTGCAGAAGAGGGGCTGGAAAAAGGCGCTATTACAAGGAGGCACGGCAACAAAGGAGATAGAGGGAGCGGGGCAGGACAGAGTGCGGAGGGAATTCTCTGGAAGACTATACAGAGGGCAAAAGAGTGATACCCACGCTACACCCAATTATGAAAATGGATAAGTATAAGGGCAAGAAACCAAACCATCAGTCTAAGATTGACGCATATAGGACAGGAGGGCCCAAAACACAACAAGCACCAGAGACAAGACCATAGTCGACAATGGAGGACAGGGAAAAACAGAATCTCAGGCTACCCAGGAAATCTTGAGAGCCGTACACGAGGCAAAGACACAGCTGGAGCAAAGGATAGATGCAATAGGTCTGGATGTCAGTCTCCGGAGATAGTACCTGCATAAGTGTCAGCACGAGTAGGAGAAGCGGAAGAGCGTATATCGTCTGTCAAAGATGTAATGACCCCCTTGAGACATAATAAAAATGTAGAAAAGGACGCAGCAGCTGGAAGAAAGATGGGCCCACATGGGCTGTCTAAATGTTTCTCAATTGAAAGGGCACATAGTACCAAGTAAGGAGCCACTGCGAGGCACCCCACCAAGACAAATCATTGCCAAACTGTTAAATTACCGCGATCGAGATGTAATCTTACAAGCAGCAAGAAAGACGGGAACTCTGGAGTATAATGGGGCAAGGATTGCAATATACCCCGACTTCACCAAAGCGGTACAAAATGTGCAGCAATCCTTTAATGCGGTGCACAGGTAGCTAGGGGAAAAAGAAATGAAGTATGCCACAATTTATCCAGCAACACTCAGAGTCTGCGGCCCTCAGGGAGTTAGGTTCTTCACGTGCCCTACTGATCCATGGGACTGGACAGAAACAATCGGCCAACAGCAATGGATAAAGCAGAAGGGGTAAAACAAAAATGCAGGAACAGAAATGGCCCCCATGGGGTGAAGGGAAAAGCAGTTGGAATTCAGGAAACAGCAGATATGTAAGATAGACTGCAAATAATTGACATTGATGTGGGCCCAGGAGGGGGGTGGAGTGGGGAGGGGGAGAATGAGAGCAACAACAGTGAATAAGTAACAGACTCAAGTCAGTAAAATTCAAGACTTCGGGTTGAGCGGCCAGCAGGAATAGCCCCTCTTGTAAATCCTGAGGCCCCTATCAAGGGTTGGGATGAGCAATAGTTGTTTTGGGGTCAACAGATGCTTCAAGTTGGGGGGAAGTATAGGGTGGGGGAGGGAGGTGTTGTTGGGTTTGTTCAAGAGGTTAAGGGGCAGTGAGCGAGAGAATATGGATAGTTGGACATGCACAAATGCAGTTCGGTATACATCTTGACTTAACAACAAGGCAAGGGATCTCACACCTGGGAAAGGACAACGCAGAGGCAAATGACACTACACTGAACGATGCAAGGAGAATGTAGGATTGTGAAATGCCGAAATGATGAGATTAAGAGAGGGGCTGGTGACAAACTATTTGATGAGGCAGAAAGCCTGCATAGTACTATTGCAGGAAACGCACTTGATGGCTCAGAGTGTAGGTTTCTGGGCAGGGGTCAATACACGGTGGTGGAACATGCAGGATACTACAGAGGCTCCAGCAGGGTGGCAGTCCACATCAGTCGTAGCATTCCATTCCAGTTGGGTCAAGTGTAGAGATAAGGGGAGGACGAAATCTGGTAGTGACCGGGGGAATTACCGGGGGAAGCAATTACCATACTGAACGTGTACGCACCTCCACCATTACAACCAGACTTAATTAAAAAAATACAGGTGATACTGGCAACACATGGTGCAAATGTAACCATAGTGAGAGGTGACTTTACTGACGTCCTTCACGGGCGAATAGATGTTCTCAGATGGGGGAAACTCCCGGGGAGGGGAGACGCGCACCAAGCTGGTGACATTTTTGGAGGCAACAGGATTACAGGATGTCTGGAGAGGGTTACACTCCAGTAAAAGACAGTTTTCGTACTATTCCTGAGCACACAACTCGATGTCTCGCTTAGACTACTTGTTGGTTCAATGTACCATCACCGGGAGGGTAATAGAAGCAGAATACCTGACAAGAGGGCTATTGGATTATGCCCCGCTGTATATTACAATAAGAGGGGAGGGACTGAAGGGGAAAGGGGAATGGAGACTGAACACATACCACCTAGGGATCGAGACAATACACGAGGAGATGAAAGACTACGCAGAAATACTTTGAATTGAATGAGAGCACAGTGAAGAGTGGCTTCACACTTTGGTAAGTATAAAACGGTAGTTGGGGGAAGGGCAGAGGTGGCAATAAGGCGATATTGGAGAGAAAGAAAGGAAAAGCTGGAGACACTAGAAGAAGAGGTGGCTAGCACAGAAAAGAGGCACGTAGACGAACAAGCAATAGAATCTAAAATAGAGATGCTAAAAGTTGGTGGGCAATACAAAGAAGTGGTGACAGATGAGGCAAAAAAGGCATGCTGGACCATGAAAGCCAGAGTGTATGAACTCGGGTCCAAAGGTGGAAGGATGTTTGCATGATTGGAGAAAAGGGAGGAGGAGTCCAAATGGGTTAGGGGCATCAGTAATGAGGAGGGAACAATCTACACAGAAGGGAAAAAAATAGTAGACGACTTTGCACATTTTTACCACGGGCTATACAGTGCGGTCCCAGGGCCTACAGAGATCGAAAATGGGAGATACTCAGATGGTGGTGAACCTGCCACAGGTAGCTGAACAAACACGACAAGTAATGGATAAAGAGATAACGATGGAGGAATACAAGAGGCAATTAAGAGCTTAAATTCATGGAAACCCCAGGACCAAATGGAATCCCGACTGAATTTTGGAAATAAATCTGAGACAAGGTGGTCAAGCCAATGTGGGACATGTTCATGGAAAGCTATGCACAAGGTACACTCCCACGAGACGTGAGAATGGCTACAATAGTGATAATACTTAAAAAAGCTAAACCCACCGATAAATGTGCCTCGTACCGTCCCATAACTTTGCTGAATGGAGAGGCAAAGGTCCTAGCCAAGATACTAGCAACAAGGCTAGAAGGGGTAATAAGCAAGCTAATGAACTCAGGTCAATGTGGTTTTGTTCCAGGAAGAGCAAAAGGATGAAACTGAGAAGGGCACATGACACTTTAGTATTATCTGACTCACTAGAGGGTCCCCACGCAATAATGGCACTAGAGAAGGTCTTTGGTTTGGTGCAACGGGAATTCCTGTGAGCAGCAATGGAAAAGGTAGGCCTGGGCCTCAACTTCATAAAATAGAAGAAACTACTAAATGCACAACCACTTGCGAAAGTTAGACGGTATGGGCACACATCCCGTATCTTCCCGCTCCAGAGGGGCATGAGACAAGGATGTCCACTGTCGCTGCTGCCATTCCTCATAGCGATCGAACCACTAGCCGAGCGCATTAGAGCGGATCCAACAATTGAAGGGTTCTGATGACCCAGGAACTGGGAAGATAAAATCTCTCTATATGCAGATTATCTTTTGATATATCTAGGGGATTGCAGAAGAACGGGCCCGACGGTAATGGATACCATACGGGAGTTCAGAATTTACTGCGGTCTTGAGAGTTAACTGGGAGAAATCAGTCATTATACCAGTACGGGGGGGGGAAGATGCAGTCCCTGAGGAATGCCCCCTCACATACATGAGACTAAAACACACTGTACAAGCTCAATTTGAAGGGGAATTGGACTTCCCCCGAACACCCCCCAGCCCCCGGAGATTAATCTATTCAGGGAGAAAGGAGAGGGGAAAGGGATAACAACACTATGGGCCTCATTACACGGAAGGCGGTAATGGTTAACGGCCACCGTTAATGGTAACGGTGGCCGTTAACCATTACCGCCTTACTACGAGGTCCCTTAGCGGGTTGGTGTTTTAACGCCTGCTTTTTGCAGGCGTTAAAAACCTACCCGCTAAGGGCCCTCGGAGCTAATTACGGCACCGCAAAATTGCGGTGCCGTAATTAGCGCCTTCCCCATTCCCATAGAGCCCTATGGGGCAGAAATGGGAATAGGGAAGGGCAATGGCGGAAGGGGGATTTACCGCCCCACCAACCTTGGAATGGGGCGGTAAATCCCCTTTCCGCCAAGGCGGTGCCGGTAATTTACCGGCATGGTCCAGGGTGCTAATAGCACCATGGCTCACCGCCTTCCGTGTAATGAGGCCCTATATCAAGTCATAAATAAACCCCCCCCATGTCAGACCTGAAAGGGAGATGGGAAAGAGACCCAGGAACAATAGAGGAGGAAAAATTGATAGAAGCGCTAGTGGCTTCAAGAGAGGTTAATGTATCACCCAAGATGAGGCTCATACAATACAACATTCTGCACAGAGTGTACCATTCCAGAGATAGACTGCATAACAGGGGTAGAGTAACGCATGGCCGGTGTCTCAAATGTAGAAGGGAAGTAGGAACATTCCTAAAATGATGTTACTGCATATAAGCATATAAGAGGGGAGATTGAAGGAAGTAGAGGGGAAGAGACACTGATACACATACCATTGATGGTGGTAAAAAGGGACCTAGTGGCAAAATGGGAGACCTAGGAAATGCCCACTTTGGGAACCTGAGAGATTGGAATGGACCATTGCAGCAGAATGGAGGAGACCACGTACATGAATAGGGGGGGGGCATGAGGAAGTATCAGAAGATATGGGGGAAATGGGACATGGATGCCTGAGAGAAGGGGCACATCGGTACAAGATACTACAGGAGTGGGGAGGCAAGGGATAGAGGGCAAGGGAAGGAAGAGGGTAAAATGAGGGAGAGTAAGGAGGAATGGGACAGGATGAATGGTCAACCCTAACAAAAATGTGTATTTGAACAAGGATATGAGGAATAATGTTGGAATATGGAAAAAACTTAATACAAACTGGTTTATAAAAAATAATCATTGTCAATTAGTAATTCATGTGTGTTAGATTTATGATGTTAAGAGTTATTGAGAGGGAACCACTACAGGTGTTATATGTAAGATATGTTATGAGAGTTATTATAATAATCAGACATATAATATGTGTCTATTGTTTGTTTAAATCTATTTTTAAGAGAAACATTATGAAGCAGAGAGAGAGCATCCTTAGTACATTTGAGCATCTGAAGCAGTTTCTGGAGAAGGAGAAACAGCAGCTGCTCAGCAGATTGGAGAAGGAGCAAGAGGAGAAGATGAAGAAGATTCAGGAGACACTGACCCGACTGGAGGAGCAGCAAAGCACCCACAGGGGCCTGATCACAGAGCTGCAGAGGAAGTGCCAGCAGCAGGACGTGGATCTACTGAAGGTGAGAGGGGATCAGAAACCTATAGAACTAGAGCAGCAATCCACCCACAGGGGCCTGATCACAGAGCTGGAGAGCAAGTGGCAGCAACAGGATGTGGATCTACTGAAGGTGAGAGGGAATCAGAAACCTATAGAACTAGATCAGCAATCCACTGCCAGGGACCTGATCTCAGAGATAGAACGGTGGTTTCAGCAGGACAGGGAGTAACTACAAATCCCCCTTGCTCCCAAAGGTACAGAGAAAGGAAACCTGGAAATGGTGGCCTACATGAACTGCCTTTCCCTTCTGTGAAGAAACAGGATGAAGCATTTGTAAAAATGTATAAGCAAAATAGTTCTAAAATCAAAAATAGAAAATCACCATTTAGAACTAACTTTGCTGTTTGGGACTCCAAGTCCCATAATCCTAAGAGTACTGGGATGAAGAAGATGGCTGAAGAGCAATGCAGACCTGAAGGTCAGGCAATTAGGCTTACAAGCACACCTGAAGGAGGATGAGAGGCTTAAAAAGCTCCCTCTTGTGCAGGCCATTAGTCGTGGTTGTGGCTGGAGGGGCAGTAGCAGTTGTAGTAGCAGAAGCAGCTGGGGCAGGAGAAAGTGGCAGAGGAAAGCACGTTGCTGGCAGAATCCACAGAAGTGTGAGGAAAGAAAGGACACCAGGATTTTTTCAGCTACTATTCCTGAGTCCTTTCGCCCCAAAGCCTGGATTGCAGAGGTTGCACAGCTGAAAGCCTAAGATTTGAAAGCTTTCCCCCATGTGAACCTGATTTGAGAGATTTCGCAGCAAGAAGCATGCAGCAGACAGTGCCTGAAGGCTGACATGCTCCAGGGGGTCATGGAGAGCGAACTCTGCGCCTCTGTGGTGGGACCGAAGGCAGCTTGCAGAGGGAAGTGTGCCGGTCGAGAAAACCAATGTAGTAGAAGTCCAGCAGCCAGTGACAGGGGCCCGAGAAGCCAGTGAGCGTGTCTGCGCGTTCTCAAGCCTTCAGGCATTGTCAGGCAGGCAACTGTAACCAGTTGCTTTCACTCGCGAGGGAGTGAAATTGACTGAAGCTGACCGGATTGTGTCAGACAATGGGAGTGCAACAATTGTACCACTCGCATATAGACAAATACGCTGTGGAAGGAGGTGTTGAACCTTATAAAAAACTGCTTTATCCAAGTTAATAATAGTTGCGTGTGCCTAAAAGTGATTTTAACACAAAGACCAAGCATGAGTAAAGTCACAATAACAATGTATCCTGTGAAACCGAGTGTTAAACCTCAATATTGTGACCCAAAGAAAACAAGCATTACAATAAGCCAAGAGTTGGATAATCTTTGCCCTCAGCCAAAAGAAGCTAAAGTAAAGGTTTCTTTGAGAATAACTGTTGCTAGAAGAGGAAATGAGGCTAATATAACATCTTTAAAGGTAGAGCTTGTAAATGAATGACTATGGTGTGAACGGAACAGCAACTAGTCATGAACTAACATTGTCAAAGCGAATAGAGGTTGAATTGAAAGTACTTGGTTTGTGGCTTAACAAAAAGACAAGAGTGGTTGAAAAGTGGACCTATAAGAAAGTTGATGTTCAGGAGATAGAGACATTGCTTGCTGTAGGGGAGGCATGGTATCACAAGTATGACACTGACATAATGGGTACAATTTGTAAAACCATTATTGAAATGGTTGGGGTCGGAGAAACTCCTAGTCTGCCCTATAACTAAGATGGGAGACGTCTCGACCATCAAATAATTAATAACGCAGTCCTAGTGGAGTCTGTCAAATCAAAATGGCCTATGTTAACAAAACCTAATGCCTGCCCTATTCTTTGTACAAAAGTGTAAAAAGAAAAAATGTATGCGAAAGGAAAATCAATGTTGAAATATGTAAGTGTGGTTGAACGAGCTCTCCTCCCCATGTTAAACCTCACGGAATAAGGCTGTCCCTGTAGGCAGGATGACACACCCTGGCTCAGCTTCTATCACAATAAACAGTTCACCACATCGATCGAGGCCCGCCTGGCCTTCCAGATTTAAGTCTCTTTTCTTTGGCTTCAAAACAAGGTTTCATCAAAAACAGTTCCAGAAGGTTCCCCCTCTGCCGGGCTCAGAACTCACAAAAAATAAAGTTCAACACAAAGAAGCAAGGGGCTCCTTTCCCCAAGCTTGTCTCACTTTGGGTCTTCCTATGTCAGACTTGGACCCCTCAACATATATAATTCAATGCGAACAAGCAAGGAGGCTCCCTTCCCCAAGCTTGTCTCACTTCGGGTCTCCCTCTGTCGGGCTCAGACCCCTTTTCAGAATGTCTCTTCAATTCAAGCAAGTCGAAGACTTTCGATTATGCGATGGATTGAACTATGACCTTCGCAGGACCACTTCGACTAAATGTTCAACTTTCACTTTCCCCCCTTTCTCTGGGAGTTCTTCTTTATTTCACTTTTGCTGATCATACGCTTATGTTTCAAACAGTTCACTTGTAACAGAGACTTTCGAGTGGGCCACTTCCTTTCACCAGACCACTCCGTTCCTTAGTATCGCTGTCTTTGTAGCTACTTGTTCACTTTAAAGTTCATTCAGAGGTCTGCGTTTCATTCACACGCGCGTGGCCTCCACTTGTGGTAAATGTTGCCACTTCAAAAACCTTTTACACACACAGCAGTCTTTCAGATCGCTTTCCGAACTCACCGGCTGTGTGCGTCTCTTCTGAGTGGGTCTCTGGCAGCCTCGGAACACAATGCAATCTTCACTTGTGGGATCTGGCCTTCTCCACGTGTTGTCCGCGGCCTGTCGCCAGCAATGACCTCTGGTAAGGAACTCTTGGGGTTTCCAACCCGCTGCTTCAGTCCCTCGGTCTGTCGTTCTGCTCCAGTCGGCTTGCCTTCTTCCCAGAAGCCCTGCTCGTACTCGTATTCCGCCTTGCTCAGAGTGTGTCTTTGGGTGCTGCCTATTATTCATGTGAGGAGAGCTAATAGGTATCAGGTGTATGCACTTGGTATCGAGTGCCTGACTTTGCCTGACCCGATTAGCGGGACGGGTCCAGTATGATGTGTGTAAGTGGATGTTATTACTGCCAGTCACCCTCTGTCCAGTGTTTTTGTAAAAAGGGGGGCGGGGGAGTTGGGACCTGGAGCATCCTAAAACATAGGATGGGTTGGAAGTGGAAGTCCTGGTATAAAGTGACCCAGTCAGAAGTGGAAGTGGAAGTCATGGTATAAAGTGACCCAGGCAGAAGTGGAAGTGGAAGTCCTGGTATAAAGTGACCCAGGCAGAAGTGGAAGTGGAAGTCCTGGTATAAAGTGACTCTGGCAGAAGTGAAGTCCTGGTATAAAGTGGCCCAGGCAGAAGTGGAGGTCCTGGTATAAAGTGACCCATGCAGAAGTGGAAGTGGATGTCCTAGTATAAAGTGACCCGGGCACAAGTGGAAGTGGAAATCCTGGCAATAAGACAGAAGTGGAAGTGGAAGTCCTGGTATAAAGTGACCCAGGCAGAAGTGGAAGTGGAAGTCCTGGTATAAAGTGACCCAGGCAGAGGTGGAAGTGGAAGTCCTGGTATAAAGTGACCCAGGCAGAAGTGGAAGTGGAAGTCCTGCTATAAAGTGACCCAGGCAGAAGTGGGAGTCCTGGTATAAAGTGACCCAGGAAGAAGTGGAATTGGAAGTCCTGGTATAAAGTGACCCAGGCAGAGGTGGAAGTGGAAGTCCTGGTATAAAGTGACCCAGGCAGAGGTGGAAGTGGAAGTCCTGGTATAAAGTGACCCAGGCAGAAGTGGAAGTGGAAGTGGGAGTCCTGGTATAAGGTGACCCAGGCAGAAGTGGAAGTGGAAGTCCTGGTATAAAGTGACCCAGGCAGAAGTGGAAGTGGAAGTCCTGGTATAAAGTGACCCAGGAAGAAGTGGAATTGGAAGTCCTGGTATAAAGTGACCCAGGCAGAAGTGGAAGTCCTGGTATAAAGTGACCCAGGCAGAAGTGGAAGTCCTGGTATAAAGTGACCCAGGCAGAAGTGGAAGTGGAAGTCCTGGTATAAAGTGACCCAGGAAGAAGTGGAATTGGAAGTCCTGGTATAAAGTGACCCAGACAGAAGTGGAAGTGGAATAGGGATGTAACGGTATTACGGTATACCGTTAAAGATACCGTGAACCACTTAATTGAACAATAATAACCGTCACATTGTTTATACCGTTCATACCGTTAAGTGTGCTTTTCAATCTGATTTGGAAAGGCTGCAGTAAGCAAGTGCTGTGCAGTCTTGGTCTTGCAGTGTTGGATGTGCCGTCTGCCAAGTAGTTTCAGTTGGAGCAATTTTTAAATGCCATTCCATAAACCACACGTGCCTGACACAAAATCAATATGTTAGCAATAGGAAGAATAAATACAGTGCCAAGAAGGAAAAGGGTTTATTTTGGGTTGGCGGCTTTGAGGTTTATATATTTATAATGGCTAAAGTTTTCTAAACATATGACAATGGGGGATTTCCCTGGTTCCATCATTGAATTTACATATAATAAGTCACACTGCGAAATTTACTCATCTCTGTGGGTATTCCCTGCTGCCATACCAAGGTGTAACATGTCCGTGATTACTGAACACCAATTGGCCCGCAAGTAAACTAAAGGCTGTAACGTAAAGAGAGAGTGCGTGTTTGTGTGTATGCGCACAAGTGTGTACCACCATCAGACTCCATTGATCTGTGGCATGCAGGTTATCAAAATGGCAACATGTTCGTCTTCACCAGTAGCCAGTGGGGGGGCTAAAAGCCTAAATGACCACTTAAGAAAAGCCATTCAGTTTGCTTTGCCAGTCACAGCAGGGCTCCCCCCACCCCTCCTCCTCTCCACACATGTGTTTGAGTTTGGTGGAAGCAAGGGGTGGCATTTCAGTGGAAAGTATATTGAAAAGCCCAATTCTGGCCCTGGGTGCCTGGTTTTGTTTGTGATGATAAATCTGACAATGTATGACCTTTTAGAAAATATTTGTTAAGATTAGTTAACTCCACCTGCTATACCGCGATAACCATGATATACCGTCATTTGGCAAGAAGGTTATTGTACCGTCATAAAACTAATACCGTGACACCCCTAAAGTGGAAGTCCTGGTATAAAGTGACCCTGGCAGAAGTGGGAGTCCTGGTATAAAGTGACCCAGGTGGAAGTGGAAGTCCTGGTATAAAGTGACGCGGGCAGAAGTGGAATTGGAAGTCCTGGTATAAAGTGACCCAGGCAGAAGTTGACGTGGAAGTCCTGGTATAAAGTGACCCAGGCAGAAGTGGAAGTGGAAGTCCTGGTATAAGGTGACCCAGGCAGAAGTGGAAGTGGAAGTGGAAGTCCTGGTATAAAGTGACCCAGGCAGAAGTGGAAGTGGGAGTCCTGGTATAAGGTGACCCAGGCAGAAGTGGAATTGGAAGTCCTGGTATAAGGTGACCCAGGCAGAAGTGGAAGTGGAAGTCCTGGTATAAGGTGACCCAGGCAGAAGTGGAAGTGGAAGTGGAAGTCCTGGTATAAAGTGACCCAGGCAGAAGTGGAAGTGGAAGTCCTGGTATAAGGTGACCCAGGCAGAAGTGGAAGTGGAAGTCCTGGTATAAAGTGACCCAGGCAGAAGTGGAAGTGGAAGTCCTGGTATAAAGTGACCCAGGAAGAAGTGGAAGTGGAAGTCCTGGTATAAGGTGACCCAGGCAGAGGTGGAAGTGGAAGTCCTGGTATAAGGTGACCCAGGCAGAAGTGGAAGTGGAAGTCCTGGTATAAAGTGACCCAGGCAGAAGTGGAAGTGGAAGTCCTGGTATAAAGTGACCCTGGCAGAAGTGGGAGTCCTGGTATAAAGTGACCCAGGTGGAAGTGGAAGTCCTGGTATAAAGTGACCCGGGCAGAAGTGGAATTGGAAGTCCTGGTATAAAGTGACCCAGGCAGAAGTTGACGTGGAAGTCCTGGTATAAAGTGACCCAGGCAGAAGTGGAAGTGGAAGTCCTGGTATAAGGTGACCCAGGCAGAAGTGGAAGTGGAAGTCCTGGTATAAGGTGACCCAGGCAGAAGTGGAAGTGGAAGTCCTGGTATAAAGTGACCCAGGCAGAAGTGGAAGTGGAAGTCCTGGTATAAAGTGACCCAGGCAGAAGTTGCAGTCCTGGTATAAAGTGACCCAGGCAGAAGTTGCAGTCCTGGTATAAAGTGACCCAGGCAGAAGTTGCAGTCCTGGTATAAAGTGACCCAGGTGGAAGTGGAAGTCCTGGTATAAAGTGACCCGGGCAGAAGTTGAATGTACTGTGAAGGAAGCAGGTGTTGCTCACGGTGTTAGGAGAGAAACACTGTGACTTTATCCTGACAAAGAAGTGGTTGTGTTTCATGGTGCTGAGAGAGAAGCACTGTGATGAGAGTTCAACTAAACTGTGTTTTGGGAATCAACTAAGTTGTGACGGAAAACATCCTAACGAAAATCTATTGGTACTGTTTAAGGAACTTTGACTTGTGCATTTCCTGGAGGAAAAGGATCTTTTCTGTGTTGAACTGTGGAGTGTTGGAAGTTTTTCTTATCAAACTGACTTGGCCGAAAACTGTGTTGGAACTTTGTTTCAAACCTGGGTTTTCTTGTTGTTTTGAGTTATTCAACGGAACTAACCTTGACTTAAAACCTGGGGAAGGGGAATTCGCTGAGGTTACAATCAAAGACTTGAATGTGTTGCTAATACAAGTATTGCCATATGTTTTCTTGTTTATGTTTATGTATAAGTCTGAGGGCCAGAAATGTTATGCTAGAGTGTTTTCCTTAGTTGATGTAGGCAGAGAAATCCCTGTTATAGTAGGGCAAGTGAGGCGTTGGTTTGCACTTTTGATTTAATAAAACGGCATTGTTTGAAAAATGATCTAAATGTTGTCCACCTCACATTTCTGACCCCTGACACTACCTAAACAAAACGGAACCCCTACAAAAAACAGATCAGCCCTTTGTTTCCATAGCATCTGGTAGAGAAGGAGATCATGTCTCTAAATCCACTATCTCAAAATGGATAGTCAAATGCATCCAAGTTTGCTACTCACTATCTAAAAAATGCTTACCTTTCACACAGAGAGCCCACTCTACTTGAGGCACAGGGGCTACTCTAGCTTTCATTGCAAATGTTCCATTAGATGCAATTTGCAAAGCTGCTACTTGGAGTTCCATTCACACATTCACACAACACTACTGCTTAGACACACACCCTAAAGCAGATTCACAGGTGGGTCAAGAGGTATTAAGACATCTATTTGCCACTGTACCTTCACACAACCCACCTCGTACAGGTACTGCTCACTAATGATTATAAGCAGATCCACAAGCCTCAGAAGGCATACATTACTTACCGCAATTGTATTTCTGGTGCATGTATCTGCTTAGATTCACATGTGCCCAGCCTTCCTCGCCTCCTGGAGTTCATGGTTCATAGATGTCTTTCACCTTTATCTTTTATACTTTGACTTTGTTGTACTCACGCAAACACTTCATGCTCCCTCATGTCAGAAACAAAGCAATCTGAGGGATATCGACGCATGAAGGACCATGGGTACAGTACATATCACACAAGCGATATTCTTACAGACACGCCCAGTCGACGCCCCGTTTCGAATTTTGAAAAACAAGTCATTCAGTACTCTGCGACTACCACTAGATGGCAGACTATGCATAGCATGTGAATCTAAGCAGATACAAGCATCAGAAATACGATTACATTAAGTAATGTTTGCTATATCCTCACAGAATACAATATAGGAACATCACTTGCTTATCCCCTTCAAGGCACTATATTTTATTAATGCTTGTTCTACTATTATGAAGGGATATTCTGAAATGAGATGGTGTCTCACCTGTTGGTCCTACCCCGCAGGGCATAATGGGGTGAAATACCATGGCACCTTCGCTCAATTGACAAATGGCTGCAACTCTGTCTTTTAAATGGAATAAATGCTTTGGGCAGCTCTTACCAAGTACAGGTGGCCAGGCCGTGAACTCTCTGCTTCTAGAATAAGGACAGCAAGCTTGCTGTTGGTCTTCCACGATAAACTGAGAACATTCTCTACTCCACAAACCGGGGGTCAGGTTAGCAAAAGCTTTGATGCCCGAGTGTGGCCGTAAGCGCTGTACAAATCACACACATAACATAATCCATCAAGAAAACGAGAGGAGAAAGGGGGAGAGAAAGATGGACAAGGGAAAGAGAGAGGGGGCAGAGAGAAAGGGGGAATAGAGGCAGTGGGACAGGGGGACGAGGACAAATGGGGAAAGGAGGGAGGGGAAAGATGGAGGTGAAGGGGCATGGAGGGAGTGTTAGGGAGGATGCGTGGCATGGAAGGAACAGGGAAGCAGAGGGATGGAGGGACACAGAGACAGAAGGAGGGAGAAAACGAGACCGCAACGACACAGAGAGCGCACACCAGACTGCACTATTGCGATTTTGCAGGTTCTGTTCTCTAACCGAGGGATGAGAGAGAGAGAGAGAGAGAGAGAGAGAGAGAGAGAGAGAGATGACAGCTAGTCCAGTCCAAACACCCCAGTAATGCTGAGTGCAGTCTCCCACTTGTGCAGTTGTTTCCATTTGTGATGTCATCTTTGATGTCCTGGGTGTTAGTGTTAGCAGTGCACGGTGGCGCGAGTTATGGTTGCTTATCTTACCATAACTGCCGAATTTCAGGGGTTTTTCGTTTTACTTTGAACCATAACGTCCCTTTAACAAAGTTTTTTCACTGAATTTCATAGGTTTTTAGTAGCGCAACTTAACCATAACGTCCCTTTAACAAAGTTTTTTTACTGAATTTCATAGGTTTTTAGTAGCACAACTTAACCATAATATCCCTGACTTCATATACATGTAACATAGAACATACTGAGCCCCCACGTAGTGATTTTGATGTCCTGGGACTACCGTCATGTCCGCGGACATATCGAGAATCTGAGCGTGGTGAATGTAAATTTAAATAGTGTGCCCCGTTTCCCCTTTGAAGTTGGCTCTGAAAAGAGCATTTTTTTTTGTTTTTTTTACAGATGCTTGACAGACACCTGTTATTTTGTATTTTTATTCTTGTTTTTTTTTCTTACTTTACTCCTAAAATCTTCACATAACCTTCTCCAAAGCAACCCTTACATTCCAAAATAGAAAGGCATTTCCCATAAAAGATAAAGAGATGCCATCATCTTTAAAATTAACAGTATTACTGGCATCAATATTCTCATTATTACAGAAGAACATACCAGCTCTAAGCATGAAGGCACACATGCCTCGGTTGATGACACACCTAGCAATGTTTTGCTGAGGACAAAAAACTGAACTATTGTCCCATATTGTCCTAGGTAGTAATCCAGAAAAAATTACTTTCGCATTTGGAAGGATCTTCATTACGGCTTGAACCAAGCGTTCCAAATCAGCCAACAAAGTAGGGGCACTGACGTTGCCCAAATGGAAAGCACCATAGTGCAAAACTACCACATGCGGACTGTTCATCGTGGACATATCCTCATAAACTTGTACAATTCCCTGTACATTGCAATCAGGCACAGTGCTCCACACCACCTCCACTCCTTTCACATCAAAGTTCTTTTCAACATGCCTGCATTGAGCGTACTGTTGTAAACCATGCACAAACATATCTCCAAGCACCAACACCCTCACTTTCTCTACTTCTGCCATCTTCACCACACACAGTCTCTTTCAACACAAATCCACAACCTCGACATCGGATTGGCTGATCCGTACAGTCTTCTTTCCATGTTGGATTTGCTGGAAAACCCCGGATGTAGCATGCCATGTCCACGGACAGCAGCGGTGTCCGCAGACCGCGTAACTCTTCGACACCCCTTCTACCATTTCCACTTTACTCTCTGTGCCATTCCCTCATTGCATACAGCTAAGCAGTCACACAATACGAAGAACGTCCTCAGAACACCCCCATTTTGTTTATTTTCGAACATTTCAGGACAATTATCATTTCATTATTCAACATATTAACATTACAAATATTATACTTTCATCTTGTACACTGCAGACAATGCTATGTTTCTCCATTAGTAGCTCAGTATACTAGATAGAACCCCATAATACAATGCTATTTATATCAATGCATCGTTCAAAGCACTAATTACGGTATGATATTTATTGCAATGATCCTTGACACTTTTTTCGCAACATTATAATAAAAATCCCTAGTACACAAATTTCATGAAAAGTACATACACATGTGATGTCATCAGTGATGTCATCAATGACATTTGCGATGTCATCTTTGATGTCCTGGTTGTTAGTCTTAGCAGTGCACG
Source organism: Ambystoma mexicanum (assembly GCF_040938575.1). NCBI lineage: Eukaryota > Metazoa > Chordata > Amphibia > Caudata > Ambystomatidae > Ambystoma > Ambystoma mexicanum. Next base: position 745,553,080 of record NC_090938.1, read on the forward strand.
GTGGTGGCGCGAGTTATGGTTGCTTAGCTTACCATAACTGGCGAATTTCAGGGGGTTTTCGGCTTTACTTGGAACCATAACGTCCCCTAAACAAACTTTTTTTTATTAGCACGCAAACAATATACAAACATGGAGTGTAAAAACCAACTTCTCACAGATGGCTTTACACAGAATGTTGCAAAGTAAGAATTTATGCTCGTTCACAGTGAAGGTCAGCTGCTTCCATTTTTTGCTCGCGGCCCGGATAGGCCCACGACTCGCCCTATAAGGTTCTATTGTGTTTTGACCTTGACAGACAGGGATTGTGCTAAAAGACTTCTTTTGAAGGAGTGTTGCAAAAACGTAAGACACGATAAGGATGACATTTCTGAAACGAAACCACTTTTATATATTATATCACTATGAGAAAGATCGTTGGCACACGCGGAGTCGTATTTTGGGACTGCACTACTCGTAGACAATGGAAATTGCAAATGTAATGTAAGTAACCCTTTAGATTATTTTATACCGAAATATAATAACAATAGCGTAGCATTAAAGCCCACTCAAGTTGTACTTGTTCGTTTAATGTGGCATATTGTTTTCTACCGCGCACTATCACCGCCGAATTGATCCCCTGTCGTTTAGAGGGCTCTGAAAAAGGCAGACGCCACAGGGTGGGTTAATAGAAATAATTTAACCGGTCTGTAGCCGATCAAGCGCTCTACTCGCTGTGCCACTTCACTGTAGCCGGTCAAGTGGCACAGCGAGTAGAGAGCTCGCTTTGACATCCGTGCACAGCTTGCTAACGCAGGTTCGAATCCCGGCAGGGCCACACTCAGCCTTTCATCCTTCTGTGGTCGATAAATGAGCACCACACACCGTGGGTAATAATAAGAAGCTGAGATACCTGACGGTTCTTAGCGCTATATAAATGCGAAAATATTATTATTTTATTATTAACATACTCTGTTGCACTATCTTCGCTAGCAAATAGTTTCACGCCCTAATAAATAAAATGAATATTTTTAATAAAGATCGGCTGGTGAGACTAATTTATGTTTTTTAAAACAGGTATGTTGCCCCATTTTGCCAATGTCACGATGTTCAGACTCCAGCGGATGGATTTTTCAACTGCCAGGTGCAGCTCCATGTAAGCAACTTCACGACCCTCACCATTTTATGGGACAATCGCCAAAGACCAATATGCCCTTACGCAGTACTAGCGGCTAGAAGCAACATACCAACCATTATGGTGGTCTAATGCCTCGTTGTTGGAGCAGCCTTCCGATTATCAGTGCGACCATTTACTGCTTTTATCATAAACCAACAGCCTATCTACCGCAAAGGAACAGCGCGTGGCTCAAAATAAACTTTTGCTGATCGACAGCAGAGACAATTGCAAATCGCTGAATATTCACTAAACATTTCATGTGAAATAAATGTACTTTACCAAATGTACAATCCTGCTGTTTACTTTTAAACCACAGTTTCATATTCCGAATTGTGGCGCACTGTGTTGTAAGCTGATCTAACACCCTCTGTACCGCAAAGGAACATCGCGTGGCTCAACATGAACTTTTGCGGATCGACAACAAAGACAAATGCAAATTGCTGATTATTCTCTAAACATTTGATGTCAAATAAATGTACTTTACAAAATTTACAATCTTGCTGTTTGCTTTTAAATCACAGTTTCATATTCCGAATTGTGGCACGCTGTGTTGTGACATAATGTGTGTTGTCTTCCGGGTTCTGTGTAAAGTCGCGTAGGACTGGAGACGACTGGGCGCGTTTGATGACGCACCCTGTAACGTCACGGAGAGAGGCGGGGAATATGAATGCTTTGATAATGTCAGGCTTAGGGGTGGGAGATATGATTTAGTGTCGCAAAAGCAAGTCAGCCAGGTCAATAGCGCCAGTCATAGGATTATCACATAATGTCGGCGCACACCAGCCTGATTTATCGTTTCTTTAGTGGACAAAAAGTCGGGTGAGGCCCATAGGAAATTGTACTATCAGCGGACAAAAGGAGGGTTCTTAGAACACTTTCAACCTGACAACGAACAATACAAACAACGTTCTCAGAACACCCCCATTTTGTGTAATTGCAACCATTTCGGGACACCGCGAGTGTTCTTAGAACACATTCAACTTGACAGATTACAATACGGACAGCGTCCTCAGGACACCCCCAGTTTGTGTATTTACGAACATTTAAGTACACCGCAAGTGTTTTTAGCTCAATTTTACCTTCCTTGCGAACAAAAAGGACACATACTCCGTCCTCTGAACACCCCACCATTTAGTTTATTTACAAAATGTCAGAACAGCCGTGTTCTCCGCGGACAAATCGAACACAACAAAAGCGTATAGCACATAATAAAACAAAACATTGAACCTATTTCATACTCCCCCACCCTCCCCAAACACTCTTACACACCAACACACTCCACTAAATACAATTTTTAATCCAAGATTCACCGCGCTGTACGCGGTCGACGGCGAATACAAGATGGCGGGCGCCACACAAAATCTGACGCGCTCCATTCCCCATGCCGTCCAATCAGCGAACACGTCGCATGTCCGCGGACATGACGCAAGCCCATGGGCCAATCGGGGTGCTGTCCGCGGAGCGAACAGGGAAGTCCGTCCGCGAAGCGAACACAGATATCACTAATTTTTTTGCCTTACATTTTGGTCATTTTTTAAAAAACTACTGGACGGATTTACACCAAATTTGCAAAAGCACGCTTTCGGGACCAAGCCGCCGCTACTGCCGCAAATTTGGTGTAAATCCGTCCAGCGGTTCGGGGCTGTAGCCGTGCGCAAAGTTTTTTCCCATTATGTCTATAGGAAAAAACAAAAGTTTTGGGACCCCCCCCTATAACTTTGCCCCCCCTGGACCAAACCTCTCCAAACTTTGCAAAAAAATGCAGACTGGGCCATATACTTTTTTTGCAAAGTTTGGTGAGGATTCGTCCAGAGGGAGCAAAGTTATAAGCCACCCAAAAAGTGCTCTTCCTATGGAAACACCAACTTAACCATAACTACATGGACGCTACCGCGTCCATGTAATATCATAATAAATGAAAAACTGATAAGGAACTCAGCAATTTAGCAGCATATATTGAGATATTTAAATATCGAAATAATCAGAGTCACCATATCCTCGTCACCTTATGTGCCCCATTTACCCGGGGCGCAGATACGTTAAAGTGCATTTTCATTTCCTTCTTCATGTACCGTAATTAAATGTGTTTCCACCACCTTCCATGTACTATACAAGGCAATACGCAAACCCCTAATATAGGTATTTAAGTATTTCTTCCAGAATGACAAATCCTTAATGGTGTCAAGTTGTTATACGAATTTACTCAACTGTTTCATGTGTACTGGTCCCAATCTTACACATTCTGTCAAAACATGTGTAGCTGACTCAGTGTGTGCCTTATCAAGGCACACACGACATAAACACTCATCTTCCGGCAGAGCAAGTGAAGGGCCCAAAACACTCTACACCGGAATCCTATTAATACGTAATAGAAGAATGAATCTCCTCAATTGAATTGCAGGAAATAAGACTACATAGGGTTGCTTCTTCTTGAAGGTGTATAACATATCAGGCACAAAGGTATAGCTTTTTAACAAGCTCAAATGTACCACATTTTCATTCCAGTCCCACAAGTCTAGGCGTCTTTCGAAGCAACGCCGCAGATTGAAATATTCTTCTCCCCATTTGGGGATCCAACCTATATCTTTAAATAAAGAGTTCATACTCTTTCTAAAGCTGGATTTCATTTTCAATCTCTGCTCTAAATTACCTAGACTTTGTAGGAGAGGATTAGATGGTCCATTCATAATTTTTATGTACATGATAGATCTCTTCTTCAGGACCAAAGATTTGAGTGAATCAATACCAGCTGGAGCCTCAGTATAGCCATGAGGACACACTTAGGCAAACTCAGTAATTTCCTCCAAAATCTACCCTCAATCAGCTGGAGCCACTTTAAATCAATATCTACCAGACTCTCCAGGCCGTAAATGACAGCCGAACAAGACACTGTAGATACAGTTGTCTTATTCCAGCCAGCGAATATCCAGGACGGTACAATGCGTGTCATCTATTTTAGGGCGACAGCCTCTTGTCTGGGACAAAAACAGGGGAAGGTCTGAGACATAGAGATTATAGAATAGAGGAGCCGTGACACAACGCTGGGCTTAACCACACACATTTGAATAACGGGCCTGGTCATAGCTCCACCACTATGCAGTCTCAGACACACTGTGTTGTTACTATGTAGTAACTAGATAATAGAGTATCCCCGATGGGCAGCCTAATAAATCTAATTTGCGCCAGAGCAAATCCCTCCTGACTGTATCAAAAGCTGCTTTGAAGTCGATAAAAATAGCATATAAACGGGGATTATTTGGGCCTTGTGCTTGCTTAATCAAGGAATCCACACTGGTATCTATCCAAAATACTAAAGGACAAGAAAAAGTACCCACTTAGGGAAATCCCGTCCCCTGCACTCTAATGATGGCTTAAACAAGCTCAAGGTAATTATATTCCCAAATCGGGAAATCAATGTAAATTTTGTCAAAGAATTACAATATATGTACGTACATAGTATTCAGAAACATAGGTTTTCAGGCAAACAGTAATTAAAAAATGATTTAGGTACAATTCGAAAGTAGATTAGTTTTCCAACGAAGATTTATTTTTCATAAGCATATGCCCAACGCGTTTCGAGATAATGTTCTCTTCATCAGGGGCTGTAATAGTTCATGCAATAATCAAAGAAGTTTTCTAAAGAAATATATAAAAAAACAATATTGTCAGAATACATGGTAATCAGACTTAATGTGTCAAAGACAGAAAATGCTCAGGTAAACAACATGGTGGATGATGTACAAGCAATAGCTCAATATTGTTAGAAGCTAGAACCAGCATTCTCAACATCTGCCTGAATATAACAGATTCAAAATGTTCTTATATATGTGGATGATTATCCCATTAGTGTCAAAAATTGCATAGTTAAAGAGGAACATCAATTTAGTGAATTATACCCAGGTGTAAAAACCTATCAATTCCAAGACGAATAAAAAACAGGCCTACCGTGTGTTCACTATAAGTAGGAGGTAGGTGAATTATTTGGAGGGTGTAGCATCCATGAAGAAAGTCTGTATCCCCTATAAGTGTAAAAGAAGGGGGGATGTAACTATGTAAAAGGTCCTGTTCGTCTTTTAAAGAAAGTAAATGGGGAGCTAAAGTCAAGATGGGCAGACTTACTGGAAAAAGTCCAGGAGACTGCTAACATTCTCGTCCGTCCAAAGGGACCGTGGCGTTTAAGACTTCAAAGGGAGGGATCAGCGGTGTATCTCCATACTCTAGGCGGCACCTAAACGAAGGAGCCACGTGTTTACGAGACTCGTAAGAGTCACAACAATCACTGGGGTTAGAGGTAAGTATGTGTGCTCTGTAGCCCTGGAAGGGCATAAAGGCACAACAAAGGGAATGCCCGTGTACTTACTAGTGTTACAAGGAGAGGATTTCCGTCAACAACACCCAATCTGATCCAGCGCTGTGTGACGTGCTGGCAAGATGGCGGGTGCTAAATCCGTCACGAATGTGACGTCATCACGGTGTGGCGTGCGTGACATCACAAATGTAAACAATATTCTCGCGTCTGTACTGGATAGACAGGCTGATGCATGTGATGTGGTCGTCATAGATGTAACGTCATCACGTTGTGGCGTGAATGACATCACAGATGTAAACACAATTTTCGGGACTGTTGTAAAAAGTACTAACTCATGCATGAGATGCGATAAAAGGTGGGTAATGTCAAGTATTTAGGCGCGGCTATATAGAAAAAGGCCGGCTAAATAATAGGTAATATGTGGAATTTAGGAGAGTTAGTAAGGTAGTGGTGACGTCTGTCTCTCAAATGGTCTCTATATCAAATAGATAGTGAATAGATTAAATATTGTACTAGGTACAATAGCGCAAGAGTGTTACAAAAATATGTTAGCACGGTGTCAAGGAATGACAAAAATTATGATGCCATGTGTTTTCCAAGGCAAATTGAAAACAATTTGCTGAGGTACAGGAATGTGGATAAATGTGTAAAAAAACATGCACTGGCTGAGTTCAATCAATGTGAATCATAAAGTAAACCACTGTCTCATGTAGATAGAGTTCACAGTCTATTGATGTAAGTTGGATGACAAGTACCTCAAAAGAGGGTCCATTACTTAGTCAGCTGTCTCTGGAATAAGAGTTCACAATCTTAAATAAGATTACTTTGGATAAGAGTAATCTCAGCCTCAAGGCGTGGTTATGTACCTAAGAGGATGTGCAGAGTAGATAGAGGAATCTAGTGTGAGGTCATATAGAGAATATTGCTTTAAAGGAATGGCCCAAGGTAGTAATCTTCATTTAAACCTTGGGGATTCACTGCGTCCAATCTATGGATCCAGTATAGTTCTCTCTGTGCTAATGTTTTGGCAAAGTCTCCCCCTCTCGGTAAAGAGTGTACTACTTCTAAAATTACCCATTTTAGTTGTGAGATGTTGTGTCCATTCTCCTTAAAATGTCTAAATGATGATGATTTGACATTGCTGGTCCTAATATTGGCCTTGTGCTCTGTCCAACGTTCTTTGGCTTTCCTAATAGTTTTGCCTACATAATATTTCCCACAGGGACATTTTAAGGCGTAGATAACATTTTTGCTGTCACATGTGGCATAATCTGATCAAGGTATTTTTTTGCCGTTGTTTGGATGGCAAATGTACTCTCCTTTGATATTTGAGCAATGTTGACAATGTAAACATGGGTAGGTTCCTGGTTTTTGTTTTCTCAGAGATGTTTGAATTGAGGATTTTTTCTTTTCTGCTTTAACCAAGCTATCCCTCAGGTTCTTTCCTCTTTTGTAAGCCAACATTGGTGGTTCCGGGAATAGTCTGTTGAGATTAGGGTCTGCTTTGATTAAGTCCCAATTCTTGGTGATGATCCTTCTGATCTGATAACTCTGACTAGAGAATTTCAGTGTATGGATGGGTCTAGTTGTACATTTTTTAGGTTTATCTTCCGATAGGTCTGATCTAGATAGAGTATCCATGCGTCTGACTGCTTTATCAATGGTTGCATCAGGAAAGCCTCTTTTGATAAATCTCTGCATCATATCATCGTATTCACCCTGGAGTTGTGTGGTGTCCGACGGACGAGAACGGTAGCAGTCTCCTGGACTTTTTCCAGTAAGTCTGCCCATCTTGACTTTAGCTCCCCATTTACTTTCTTTAAAAGACGAACATGACCTTTTACATAGTTACATCCCCTCTTCTTTTACACTTATAGGGGATACAGACTTTCTTCATGGATGCTACACCCTCCAAATAATTCACCTACCTCCTACTTATATTGAACACACAGTAGGCCTGTTTTTTATTCGTCTTGGAATTGATAGGTTTTTACACCTGGGTATAATTCACTAAAATGATGTTCCTCTTTAACTATGCAATTTTTGACACTAATGGGATAATCATCCGCATATATAAGAACATTTTGAATCTGTTATATTCAGGCAGATGTTGAGAATGTTGGTTCTAGCTTCTAACAATATTGAGCTATTGCTTGTACATCATCCACCATGTTGTTTACCTGAGCATTTTTTGTCTTTGACACATTAAGTCTGATTACCATGTATTCTGACAATATTGTTTTTTTATATATTTCTTTAGAAAACTTCTTTGATTATTGCATGAACTATTACAGCCCCTGATGAAGAGAACATTATCTCGAAACGCGTTGGGCATATGCTTATGAAAAATAAATCTTCGTTGGAAAACTAATCTACTTTTGAATTGTACCTAAAGCATTTTTTAATTACTGTTTGCCTGAAAACCTATGTTTCTGAATACTATGTACGTACATAGATTGTAATTCTTTGACAAAATTTACATTGATTTCCCGATTTGGGAATATAATTACCTTGAGCTTGTTTAAGCCATCACTAGAGTGCAGGGGACGGGATTTCCCTAAGTGGGTACTTTTTCTTGTCCTTTTGTATATGTACAACCCATATGCCAGGGTTGTTATCTTTCTCCCCTGCACCTTGAACCAACTTAAGAACAACTCTATTTTCATAATAGAGGATCACATATCACTAATTATCTTTTAAGATTCTCAGTGCTAGGTGTTTACCTTCCAGTTTATCTATCCAAAATACTACCATGTTCTACCCACTTTTGTAATTCCTTAAGAAGGAATGAAGCAAAAAGCTTCCCAGTAGAGTCCACCATAGACAGTAGTCGGTAGTTACCAGGGTCCAGGGGAGAGCCTTTTTTTTAGTATTGGAACAAGAATTGCAGTTTGCCATGAGATCGGAATTGTGCCTTCAGCTAGGACCTTATCAAATAATATTTCAAGTATGGAGCACCAAAAATGAGGATTATGCCGCAGGACCAGATTATCCAAGCCATTGGGTCCAGGAGCCCGAGAAGATTGTAAACTCATAATTTTCATATATATGTCCTTCTCGGTAATCTTAAATACCAAACCAGACTGTTTAAACTCTATCTGAGAAGGCAATGGCCCCTGGGGGAAGGAATTACCCTGAGCCAGGAACGCCACCCACTTATGCTCATTAATGGGGTTAATCATAGATTGTTTAATGCATCCCTTTGCTTCACCCAAGATGGCCAAAATGCTACTCGCGTCACCATTACACAAAATAGTCGCTATTTGTTGCCAGGCCGGCAGAATGTAGAGAGTCCGAGCCCACCCTGTACTCCCCGGGGTTCTCTCATTCAAAATGTATCAGAATATAGAGATTCCTGAGCCCACCCTCTCCTCCCTTGGGGTCTCTCATTCAAAATGTATCAGAATGTGGATATCCCTGAGCCCACCCTCTCCTCCCCAGGGGTCTCTCATTCAGTGTAGAGATTCCGCAGCCCACCCTCTCCTCCCCGGGGGTCTCCCAGTCAGAATGTAGAGATTTCCGAGCCCACCCTCTCCCCCCCCCAGGGGTCTCTCATTCAAAATGTATCAGAATGTCGAGATTCCTGAGCCCACCTTCTCCTCCCCAGGGGTCTCCCAGTCAGAATGTAGAGATTCCCCAGCCCACACTCTGATATGATATGATATGATATGATATGGCATTTGTAACGCGCCTATACACAAGTGTTTCATGGCGCGACGAGGCAGGGAGGGGGGAACAGGGGGAGGACAGACACCGATCCTACTAGGCCAGGTGTCATTCAGACCGCGCAAGTGCAGGGGTAGGGGGAAGGGAAAAGTGCAGTACAAGGTAAGTAGAATAGAAATAAATAGATAAATAAATAGGGCCAGCTGGTGGCAAGTGCAAGGTAAGTGCAGACAAGTGCTGGGAAGGGGGGGCTGTAGGGATACAGAGAACAGTCCCACAGTGCAGGGGTTGCCAGGGAGGCAGTGCAAGTGGAGAGTGGCTGGGCCCAGGACCGAGGTCGGTGAGAGTGGCCAAGTTTCAGATTCAGTGCAGAATTTAGTGAAGAATTAGCAGGGGAGAGGGAGAGAGAAAGCAGAAGCAGAGAGGAAGGTTTTGAGGTGCTTCCGGAACCGGAGATGGTTCTCCTCAAGTTTCAGGGAGGCAGGGAGGCTGTTCCAGAGGGAGGCTCCTGCCGCGGAGAGAGATCTACCCCCAGCTCGTTGCTTCGAGAAGCGGCTGACCCTGAGGGAGTTGGAGACGGATGAGCGAAGGGCTCGGGAAGGAAGATATTTAGGAAGAGAGAGTTGCAGGTATTTAGGCCCCAGGCCCCAGAAGGCCTTGTGGACAATGCAGAGGGTTTTGAACGTAATCCTTGCAGCCACTGGGAGCCAGTGTAGAGATTTCAGTCCTGGAGAGATACGGTCCCTGGGCTTGAGGCCAAGGACAAGTCTCGCAGTTCTGTTCTGGATCAGTTGCAGAGGGCAGAGAGTGGAGGCAGGCAGATTAAGATAGAGACTGTTACAGTAGTCCAGCTTCGAGAGAACCAGGGCTCGGGAGACAGTGAGCTTCTGGGGGAAGGAGAGGAAGGGAAGAATACCTCTAAGGAGGTGCAGCTGGTAGTGTGACTTCTTAGAGACGTCAGATATATGAGGAGAGAAGGAGAGTGTGGAGTCAAAGATGACCCTGAGGTGTTTTGCCTTGCAGGTAGGAGCAGGAAGAGGCCCAAGAGAGGCTGGCCAGAGAGCTGCAGGGAAGGAGGGAGTGGTTGTGCCGATGAGTAGAATCTCAGTCTTACTAGCATTAAGGCGGAGGTCGTTGGCAGCACACCATTCCTGGATAGCAGACAGACAGTCAGAGATGAGGGCAGGAGAGGAGGAGGCCGAGGGTAGCCTGAAAATGAGCTGGGTATCGTCCGCATAGCACTGAAAGTTGGGGCAGAGGGCGGCAATGCGGTGGGCAAGAAGTGCCAGATACTGGTTGAAAAGCCAGGGAGAGAGATTAGATCCCTGGGGAACACCACAGGTGGAGAAAAAGATGTCAGAGAGGAAGGACCCAAGTTGGACCTGGGAGGGTCGATTGGAAAGGAAAGAGGTCAGCCACGCCAGAGCCTGACCAGTGATACCCAGGTTATCGCGGAGACGGTTGAGCAGGATGGCATGGTTGACAGTGTCAAAGGCAGAAGAGAGATCAAGCAGAATGAGAACACACGGAGTGTTGGAGTCGAGGTTCAAGAGCAGGTCATCACGGATGTTCAGGAGAGCAGTTTCCGTGCTTCTGGCCGCTCTGAAGCCGGATTGGTGGTCATGAAGACTACCAACAGCTTCAGCATGGAGGTTAAGCTGGGAGATGGCCAGTTTCTCCAGGAGCTTGCCCAGGAAGGGAGTGATGGAGATTGGGCGATAGTTAGCCAGGCTAACTATCCGGGGCTCTGCTCTCCGGGGGTCTCTCATTCAGAATGTGCCTCCCAGTAGTGGCTCCTTTGCCCTTCCTCACTCCCCTGCTGGTCTCTTGTTTCTCATTTATCACACGTGTGGTGCTATCTACCCCTCTGTTTTATAGGGGATGTGCCTCCCCTCCCTTCCGCGCCTGTTGAGTCAGAGCCTTCCTTTCCCATCTTTAGGAATGGCGTCTCTCCCCCCCCCCCTTATCTCACCGTTTAGACCCCCTTACTCTTACTTGTCACTGGAGGCCGAGGGTTATATACAGCATCTTTCTATAATTCTCAGGTGCAGTGAAGTGAAGGCTCTGAAGCCCCAGGAAGATGCCCCTGGAATGGAGACAACGCTGCAGAGCACCACGCGACATGCCCACCTGCAGGAGAAGCTCACGGAATTAAAAGGTAGATATGAGTCCAGGCCCACCCAAGAGGTGATGCTGATCGGGAAGGCTTTTCCAACCACCTCAACGCACTTATTTAATTGAAATGCATGTAAATATGCACAGCTAAATGAAAAACAAATATGTCGGTATTCTTGTACTTGTGTAGCGCACAGGTAGATAGCAAGCAATGGAGAGCGTCACAATGGTTGAGTCCAGGCGCCGAGAGCCGCATACCCTGAATGCTATTACCTGGTGCACTGAGTTTTTAGAGAAATTCCTTATATAGCAAGGTCTTCTGTTTTTTCGTAAACTGCAGGCATAATGGTGCTGCGCGGTTAGGATCGTGTGCCACAGTGCTTGCGCATAATGGGAGATTTCCTGTTTTTTTGCTTTTGGGCATGTATTTATTTCCAGTCTTGCCAGGGTGTGGCATCTGGAATTGCTCTGGCTTCCTAATGTGACCAGTTCCTTGGCTGGGTACAGGTGTGGCTGGGTTACCACAGCCTTGTATGTAATAAAGGCGATTTTAAAGATTATTTGGGCTGTTAGAAAGGTTGGGGGAAATGTGGTCAAACTGTTTGATGCCGATGATTCGTGTGGTGCGAGGGTTGAGGGGAAAGGTCAGAGCGGAGTAGGTTTCCACTTCCAGGTGGCCTAGAACTGGGGAATACTGGAGGCCTGAAACCCGAGGCTGGCCAGAAAGATTTGATTTTGTGCAGTCCTGCTAGTAGCTACCAAGCCGTCTGGGCATTTTTCTCACTTGGGGATAGCTTCGGCATTAACTCTTCGAGGTCCATGCCAGCTACTCATGATTGGATGAGTGTTTGATTGGATGAGTGTTTGATTGGATGAGTGTTTGATTGGATGAGTATTTGGTTGGTGGGGTTCCCAAGAAGCAAAAACCATGTTTTTTTGTGGGGTCGATTATAAGAAATGAACCGGTCATCCATGACTGCATGAAAAACTAAATGCATATACATTTCACTGATAATGCACTTGTTGACTTGTACATAAAACCCATCAAATCTAGCAAAATATATAGTGGTGTGAAAAAAGATGAATTGGAAAATTAAGTTATAAATAGTTAAAATAACTCCTAAAAAAGGATAAATGGAAGGACTGACACAAATCATCATTAAAGAAGGGGAGGGGGAGAAGTTAGAAGGGGACAATAAAAGGCTAACCAGTCTTTTACCATTTTACTTTAGAGAAGGGAGGAATACAACTTTAAAATAAATTATAATGCAGAAAAAATAAACCAAAAGGTTGTTGATATTAAAAGTAGACATGCCAAAGGCCTTTTTCCATTAAGAAAAATTTGTTGTGAAAATAAAGAGTTTTTATTTTGGTCAGAAGTATTGTGTTGAAAAGACCGATCCGGTAGAATATGTGTGGCTTGGACCCTCCCCTTCCTGCAGTGGAAACTGAGCGGTTCTGCAGTCGTGGCTGCAAGGGCTGTTGTCCTATACCATGTGTTGGAGGTCGTAATGACGCATGTACATATGTTGATAGTGTACAGTTAGTAGTTTTGCTTACCTGTGATTTTCATTGATAAGAGTTGGTTCAAGCCCTATTACATATGAGTGCATTTGTATACATTCTGCCTAACTTGAGTTATTAGAGTGCTCTGTGTGTGCTTAATTAAACCCATCACCACCCACACTCTCCCAAGTCTAAGCCTTACTGCCCAGTCACACTACCTTGATAGAGTTTGTCTAGACATTAGTGTCGTCCTGTTCACCAGAATAGGGTGGCCTCTCAGAATCTGTCCCCAGGGCTGATTCTGAATATCTTATCTTTACCACCTCAGTAGACCATGTTTCCTGATTAGAGAACCCCAAAAGGCCAATAAAGACATTATTTATATCCTGAGAGCGCTGCATCAGGGACCCCTTGGCCTCTGAATAGTTTGAATACAGGTCTGACCGTACTCGTGACACAACAGTCTGGCCAACATTGTCTCGGGCATATCGGCATCCCCAGACTTCTGGACCTGGACCGGCTCAGATAATAATTTAGCTTCATGGTCGGCGAGAGCCTGAAACTTAGCATTAACGCCTTTAGGTCTTGTGGTGTTGGGGTAATAGGGTATGTTTGTTCCAATGCATGAAGTTACTCTCCCGATGCAGTCAATTGCAATCGTTTGGATTTGAGAGATGCACAGGTAGGGGGTAATGCAATACCTCGGGGGTCACATTTAAAACCCCCCCGAAGTATTGCTTGCAAGGACACTGAGCCAGTATTGGGTTCAAAATAGGAGGTCCTTTTATCAGATATAGTGGCATGATATGCCTGATCCAATAAAGAGGCTGCATTATCTCTGATCTTAATGCCATTTTCCGTGGTCCTTTACTGTGTGCTGAGAATGTTAAGCTCTGAAAAAGTGAGATCTGTGGGTGTGTGACCTCCCCTATGGGGTGCCAGGGAGGAAAAGCCGAAACATGACAATGGACACCCAAGGTGGGGGGGGTGCAGTGGTGGGAGCTGGAGGGGAGGAATTAGGGAAGGGCAGGGAGTGGGGGTGCAGTGGTGAGAGCTGGAGGGGAGGCATTGGGGGAAGGGCAGGGAGTGGGGGTGCAGCGGTGGGAGCTGGAGGGGAGGCGTTAGGGGAAGGGCAGGGAGTGGGGGTGCAGTGGTGGGAGCTGGGGGAGGCATTAGAGGAAGGGCATGGAGTGGGGGTGCAGTGGTGGGAGCTGGAGGGGAGGCATTGGGGGAAGGGCAGGGAGTGGGGGTGCAGTGGTGGGAGCTGGAGGGAAGGCATCGAGGAAGGGCAGGGAGTGGGGGTGCAGTGGTGGGAGCTGGAGGGGAGGCATTGGGGGAAGGGCAGGCAGTGGGTGGGTGCAGTGGTGAGAGCTGGAGGGGAGGCATTGGGGGAAGGGCAGGGAGTGGGGGTGCAGTGGTGGGAGCTGGGGGGAGGCATTAGGGGAAGGGTCGGGAGTGGGGGTGCAGTGGTGGGAGCTAGAGGGGAGGCATTAGGGGAAGGGCAGGGAGTGGGGTGCAGTGGTGGGAGCTGGAGGGGAGGCATTAGGGGAAGGGCAGGGAGTGGGGGTGCAGTGGTGGGAGCTGGAGGGAAGGCATCAGGGAAGGGCAGGGAGTGGGTGGGTGAGAGCTGGAGGGGAGGCATTGGGGGAAGGGCAGGGAGTGGGGGTGCAGTGGTGGGAGCTGGGGGGAGGTATTAGGGGAAGGGCCGGGAGTGGGGGTGCAGTGGCGGGAGCTAGAGGGGAGGCATTAGGGGAAGGGCAGGGAGTGGGGTGCAGTGGTGGGAGCTGGAGGGGAGGCATTGGGGGAAGGGCAGGGAGTGCTGGGTTATGTTTTACAGTAGAAAAGTTTGGGATCTTATACATCACTTGTTTTTCTTTTACTACAGAAACATTTCCTGCAGAAATGGGTACGTTTAATTAATGGTAATAAATATATTTAACATACTTCAATGCCTCGCTGGTTTGTCTGATTTCACGAACCCTAAATGTTTTTCTTGCTTTCAGATTGGCGATACATGAAATCCTGTGAACGTGAGTACTTGTGATTTACAAATTCCAAACCCTAACCCTCCATGGGGCCTCCTGGATCTCGGGGGTCATATTGAGGTGAGGCAGCTTGAGCCCCCTGCAGTGATACTCTGTCATAGGAAAGGAACATGAGTCACAGAGAGTCACTAGTAGGTGAGACGGCATGAGTCCTCTGCAGCGGCACTTGGGACAGATTCTGAGCCTGTGCTAAATGCCACATAGTAACACGTCATTCCCTCCTCCAAATCCTCCCATTCTGAGGGTGATGGGAAGAGTGGAGGAGAGATGTTGTGCAGCAGGCAAGAAAAAACATATAAAATATGTGCAGATGGAGCGCTGCAGGGTTACCGTGTGCACAGCACCTCTGGCCAAAATGCAAAAAGCAAAGACACATTTCTACACTACAGAAAGTGTCGGCGAGCTTGAAGAGTCTCGGCAGCACTTTCTGTAACGCAGAAAATGTGGCACTGGCAGCTTGAAAAGAAAACTTATTTCAGACAGTCAGAATGTTTTATGGAAAAGCTAACACTTTGTAAGGAATGCCGCCTCTTTTCATAACTAACGACACCTCCAGGGTGCCATTAATTACCGCCTCTTTAGGCTGGTGCAGAAAGGGTGCTCTAAACTTCAGAATACAGTCCTTGCCAGCCCCTTGCACATGAGGTGGTTGGCAAGGCTAGGCTGTAAATCACGGCTTTGCAGGAGTGGCAGACTTGATATATTGCCGTCACTCTCGGACACAGCACTTTTCCATTTTAACATGCACCTCTGAATCAGGCCTAGAGACACAGCACTTTTCCATTTTAACATGCACCTCTGAATCAGGCCTAGAGACACATCACTTTTCCATTTTAACATGCACCTCTGAATCGGGCCTAGAGACACATCACTTTTCCATTTTAACATGCACCTCTGAATCGGGCCTAGAGACACATCACTTTTCCATTTTAACATGCACCTCTGAATCGGGCCTATAGACACATCACTTTTCCATTTAAACATGCACCTCTGAATCGGGCCTAGAGACACATCACTTTTCCATATTAACATGCACCTCTGAATCGGGCCTAGAGACACATCACTTTTCCATTTTAACATGCACCTCTGAATCGGGCCTAGAGACACATCACTTTTCCATTTTAACATGCACCTCTGAATCGGGCCTAGAGACACATCACTTTTCCATTTTAACATGCACCTCTGAATCGGGCCTAGAGACACATCACTTTTCCATTTTAACATGCACCTCTGAATCGGGCCTATAGACACATCACTTTTCCATTTAAACATGCACCTCTGAATCGGGCCTAGAGACACATCACTTTTCCATATTAACATGCACCTCTGAATCGGGCCTAGAGACACATCACTTTTCCATTTTAACATGCACCTCTGAATCGGGCCTAGAGACACAGCACTTTTCCATTTTAACATGCACCTCTGAATCAGGCCTAGAGACACATCACTTTTCCATTTTAACATGCACCTCTGAATCAGGCCTAGAGACACATCACTTTTCCATTTTAACATGCACCTCTGAATCAGGCCTAGAGTGACACCACTTTTCCATTTTAACATGCACCTCTGAATCAGGCCCACGTCTGCAGTGCAACTGGCAGGAAAGCGATGCTGCGGTTGATTACGGCCTCTGCACTGCAAGTGTCTTGTGAATCTAATTCGAGATCGCTGATGAAGCAAACAGCCTTATCGATATTACCTTGATTCCAACTCACCCTTGGTTTATAGTAATGTTGCTGATTAGGGTCACTATCATGAACCTGCTTAGTGTAATTTATATAGGAGAGGAGGGGAAAGTGGTCCCTTTCTGTTCTTGTTAAGACCTTCATATTTGGGTACATGTTGATGTTTGCAAAGACATACTCGATAGTCGATGCACTATTGTCAGTCACTCTGGTATATTACTCCGGTGAAACGCCTGGGCAAAGACCGTCTAGCATAATTAAGCCTCAGGAGTAAATCATAAATGTTGATTAAAAGAGAAGTTGTATTGCCACACTTCGGGGCCCAATTAATAATAGCAGCAAGCACTTAGTCGCCCGAAGTGCTGATCTTGGTGATTTGGTAAGTGTTATCAACACTAATGATCAGTCCTCCTTTTGGTCGCCCTTGCGTCCCCTTGTGGCCATAGTTTGAATGGAATGGCAGCCACCGATTTCTAAGTTATCCTGGAGCCAGTGTTCCTGTAATGCCACTACACAGAAATTGGGGATGTTCTCAAATAAACCATCCGGTTCAGTGAAGTGGGAGAAGCCTCGGGTGTTCCAGGAGAAAATGGTAAAAGACAGGCTAGGATCTGCGTGGATTTTGTGGTTGTAGAGTTGAAGGTAACCACTGTCAGCTGGTAGCAGCCAACCCTTCTTTCTCTTCTAAGGGAGAGTGAACACCAACATGTCTTAACCCAAGAGCATCAATGGTGACAGTAATAGCGTTGGCTTGTGAGCTGGGAGCTTGTGAGCTGGGAGATAGTTTTGATTTAGGGGTCTAGTTGAAAGCAAAGGAACAGGTCTACTAGATTTCAGTACCCCCCTATCTAGATTCAGCCCAAACTTTCTAGATGGAGCTTTAACAATAGAACAGTCATAACCTAATTTTCCCAAATAGCATAATGTGACGTGACACAATCTAGTCCAGCGAGATTGTGAAAATAAACTATTGCGCTAGCATAGTACGTCTTCTATGAGGTCAACAATCACGATGTCCTCCATTTGTAGGCACCTCAGAGGAATGATGTCATGGACTAAATGGAAGATGGTTGTTCGATTTGGATAATAGTCCCGACTAACATAAAAACGGCTCCTTACTTTGAGGGCCAAGCAGTCAGGGTCCGAATTAGAATGAGGTTGGTAGAGGTCCCTCTTCCCATTTACTGATTTAGCAAGACCATTTCCTTTCATGGACGGATAGTAGGTGGAGCCGTTAGGGTGCGTGTCTGAAGCAATGGCGTTAGATGTTATCCCATGATTGTCCTCTTGAAAAGGGTTTCCCAAAACTTCCAGAATGTGGGAATCTTCCGGTAATGTTTGGCAATTAATAGTCTCTGTAGTCTGTATAAATGAACCAGTGCTTTTAGGGTGAACAGGAGTTCCTGCTAATGCTGTCTTTATTTCTGGAGGCACCTCTAGTAGAAAGAGTATTGGACTCAGCAGCTGGAAGTCTTTTGATGTAGTTTTGTTTTTTAGTAGGATGTTAAGCGGAAACTTTGGTCTTATTTCCTTCTAATGGTAGAGTGTCATATGAGCCCTGGTCATTGATCACAAGGGTAGCAACTCTTGAGCTGGAATTAATCAAGCCAGGCGTGTTGCTCAGGCGCATTGCCACTAAAATCAGCCTATTTAGTATGAGCCATTTTCTTGTGCGCCTTCTTTTTGCTCTTTTTACCATTCTTTATTTATTTGTTAGCAGGTTCATTAGTGATTGAGTCCTCCTTTGACTCATTGTTGTCGATGATCACACAGTTATCCAATCTTAAGGACTGAGCGTAGTCGCCTCCCACATTAAACGATTGCAGGAGTCCTTGACAATGAGCTCCTGTGGAATTCACCGGCATTTACCAGGTGTAAATAGTAGGCAGAGTCCGTAGGAATCCATTGGTTTAATGCCAGCATGGAATTGTGTGCTGCTGGTGTTAAACCATGTGCTTTTTTGGGATGGAGCAAGGATATATGATGGACAGTGTTATTCTGTTCAGTGCCCGAGTCTCCTGAAAACAAAAAGAAAATCCCAAAAATTGGAAAAAAGACAGGATTTCATGTGTAATGCCTATCTTTACACTTTTTCCCATCCAGGGTTTTGCAAAATGACCCACTGTCTTTCTTCCTTACTCTCTCTCTCTCTCTCTCTTTCATTCTCTTTATCGTCCCTCTTTCCAACTTTTCCCTTGCTGCTTTTTCGTGATGTCCATATTCTCCCATCACTCGCTCTCATTTATCTGTTTCTCATCTATGCTTGTTTCTCCTGGTCTCTCTGTCTCTCATCTCTACTTGTTTCTGTCGGTCTCTCATCTCTGCTTGTTTCTCACTGTCCCTCTGTCTCTCCTCTCTGCTTGTTTCTCCTGTCTCTCATCTCTGCTTGCTTCTCCCGGTCTCTCTGTCTCTCATCTCTGCTTGCTTCTCCCGGTCTCTCTGTCTCTCATCTCTGCTCATTTCTCCCAGTCCCTCTGTCTCTCACCTCTACTTGTTTCTCCCTGTCTCTCATCTCTGCTTGTTTCTCCCGGTATCTCTGTCTCTCATCTCTGCTTGTTCCTCCCGGTCTCTCATCTCTGCTTGTTTCTCCCAGTTTCTCTGTCTCTCATCTCTACTTGTTTCTCCCTGTCTCTCATCACCGCTTGCTTCTCCCGGTCTCTCATCTCTGCTTTTTGCTCCCTGTCTCTCATCTCTGCTTGTTTCTCCCTGTCTCTCATCTCTGCTTGTTTCTCCCTGTCTCTCCTCTCTGCTTGTTTCTCCCTGTCTCTCCTCTCTGCTTGTTTCTCCCGGTCTCTGTCTTTCATCTCTACGTGTTTCTCCCCGTCTCATCTCTGCTTGTTTCTCCCGGTCTCTCTGGCTCTCATCTCTGCTTGTTTCTCCCGGTCTCTCATCTCTGCTTGTTTCTCCCGGTCGCTCTGTCTCTCATCTCTACGTGTTTCTCTCTGTCTCTCATCGCTGCTTGTTGCTCCCTGTATCCCCTGTGCCTCTTCCTCTTGTTCCTCCTATTACTTTGTTTATCCTACCTGCCTCTCTTTCCATTATGTCTGCTTCTTTCTCCCTGTGTCTGTCTCTCCTCTGCCTCTTCCCTGTCCCTCTCCTCTGTCTCTCCATCTCTCCTCTCCTGTCTTTTGATCTTGGTCCCCCTGTTACTACCTCTCTCATACCTGCCTCTCTCTCCTCTCTGCCTCTTGCTCGTGTGCCTCCCATCTCTCTCTCTCTTTCCTATATGCTTCTCTCTCCACTCTGCCTCCTTCATCCTCTCTATCTTCGTTGCCTGCTGCTTTCTCTCTCTCTTCCACTCACTCTTTCTCTTCACATTGCCCTCTCACTCTCCCTACTCATCTGTGTCTTTGTACTCTGTCTCCTGCTGTTTCTCTCCCTGTTCTGCTTATCTTTCTCTCTTCCCTGCCCAGTTTTCTCTCCCTCTCCTTTGTCTCTGCTTTTCTCTCTTGCTATGTTTTCTTTCTCTCTATCTCCTCCTGTCTCAACCATTTACATTTCAATATGCCTGTCTCTCTGCCCGTGTTTCTTTCTCTCACCCTATTATTATAATTATAATATAATCACTCTTGTGTCTATAGCTCCTCCTTGCCTGTTGCTCTCTTTATTTCATGCTATCTTTTTCTCTGCCTGCTTATCTTTCTTTTTGCTGTGTTTCTCTGTCTGGCTGTCTTTCTTGCTTGCTGTGTTTCTCTCTGCCTGTCTTTCATTCTTGCTGTGTTTCGCTCCGCTTTTCCCTCTTTTCTTGCTGTATTTCTTTGTCTACCTTTCTTTCCTGTTCCTTCTCTCTGCCTTTCTTTTTTGCTATCTGTGCCTCTTCCCGCTTCCTGTCTTTGGTCATTGCTGTGTTTCCCTTGGCCTGCCTATCTTTCTTTCTTGCTTTATTTCTGTCTTTCTTTCTTGCGTGTTCTGTATCTCTTTGCCTACATTTATTTTTTGCTATATTTCCTCTGTTTGCTCCCTGTCTGTCTTTCTGTTTTGCTCTGTTTCTCACTGCCTCTCCCTTTCTTTATTGGTGTGTTCCCCTCTTTGCAGTTCTCCCTTTCTTTCTTGGTGTGTTTCCCTCTTTGCATCTCTCCCTTTCTTTCTTGGTGTGTTTCCCTCTTTGCATCTCTCCCTTTCTTTCCTGCTGTGTTTCTCTCTGCCTGTCTTTCATTATTGCTGTGTGTCTCTCTGCCTGTCTTTCATTATAGCTGTTTTTCTCTCTGCCTGTCTTTCATTATCGCTGTGTTTCTCCATGTCACATGTCTCCACTGTACCAGAAACAAATCCGTGCATACAAGAATGAAATTCAAAAGGCAAAGAAAAGACATTATGATGACAGAATCAACAATGCCACCAAAACACAAAAAGAAATGTTAGAAATGAGGAACCCACCAGGCTGTGATAACACCCCAACCCCCTCAGAAAAACTATGCAACGACCTGGCAGATCACTTAAAAAAAAGAAATCAATGACATCTGGCAAACCATACAAAAGCGACCAACCAACCACAACATACAACCCAACAAACCCAACTCGGAACCGCAACACAAACTCCAAAGCTTTCCTGAAATATCAGCAGAGGCATTCGCAATGCTGGTTAAACGAAGGAAGAAAGCGGGATCACCCATGGACCCATGTCCCCCAGACATCTACAAATCAATCCTCGAGCAAGGATCGCCAGCAGAACACTACAGAAACCTTCTAAATCTATCACTATCAACAGGGACTGTACCGAAGATCTTCAAATCAGCATACATCAAGCCACTCTTAAAAAACACAAGTGGTGACGCAGATGACCTTTCCAACTACAGGTCGATTTCTAACATCCCCTACCCAGCGAAACTTCTAGAAACCTACGTATATAATCTAACCCAAGAACACGTAGAAAAACACCACCTGCTGGACCAAGCTCAAATCGGTTTCAGACCAGCGAGAGGAACGGAAACAGCACTACTATCCATCTGGGACGACCTCAAAACTAACGCAGACTCAAACACTACTTCAGCCCTTATTCTGCTCGACCTCTCTGCAGCCTTCGACACAGTTAACCACGACACCCTGAACAAAAGACTAGAAAACATAGGCATAACAGACACAGCACTACGCTGGACCAAATTATTCCTAGCAGACAGGACAGAAACCGTTTGGATCAAACCTTTCAAATCCACTCCACGAGTTAACGATTGTGGAGTACCACAAGGATCCTCACTATCTCCACTATATTTCAACATCTACCAGACTCCGGTCATCAGAATTTTCAAAAAATACAACATTACATGTTACAACTACGCAGATGACACTCAGATCATCTACAAAATCAAAGACACCGATGCCGACCATTCAACCCTTACCGACTGTCTGAAAGACGTCTTCGACTGGATGGATGCCAACAACCTGAAAATCAACCCAGGAAAGACAGAAATCATGATCGAATCCAAAGACCAAGAGAACGAAACCACCATCCCGTGGCCTACGGAAATGGGAAACGCACCAACACCATCGAAGGTAGTAAAAAATCTGGGAGTCCTAATGGACAACAACCTAACCCTGGAGCCACAAATAAACGCAACAGTGAAAAAATGCTTTTTCCTCCTCCGAACGGCAAGAAGAATTCTACCTTTCCTCTCCTTCGCGCACAAAACACTCACTATTGCCGCCCTTTATCATGTCTAAAGTAGACTATGCAAACGACCTCTACCTCGGAATACCTGAATACCTCCTGAAGAAACTACAACGGATCCGAAATGCAGCAGCAAGACTACTCCTCAAACTATCCAGAAGAGATTGCATCACTCCAGCCCTAAAAACCCTACACTGGCTCCCAATTAAACATTGCATCACCTTCAAAACAATGTGCATAACGCACAGGGCAGTCAGCGGACAAGGAGCAGAATTCCTACAAAAGAAAATAAGTCGGATCCACCAGGGGGCGCCGAGATGTTCTGAAGCATCTCCGCTCGTCTCCCCAACTGGGCGCTAATCGAGGGACCTGAGCCCCTCCCGACACCCCCGGAGCGAGACATACACCCCCCCCCCCCAGTACGAAGGTGCAGTGCACCCCCAGCTCAAACCCGAGCCTCGGGGGTGCAAAGGAGCCGGAGTTACAGCCCCGCGAGTCCAGAGGGCGTGAAGTCCCTCCCCCCTGCGGCTCTAGAGGCTCCGCGGCACGCAGCGCCGAGCCCGGGCCCAGGGAAGGCCCACAGAGACCCAGGCGACCGAGGCCACAGGCATCCACCTCGGCCTGACGGTTGTCGGCGGCGGAGCAACGGCCCGAGAGGGGGTCCCGGAAGCCCGAGAAGAGGATGCGGCGGCAGGCCGCGAAGCACTCCCAACGGGGAGGCGAGATCGTGCACCCCAGAAGCGCGCAGAACCCCCCGACCGGCGCAGGAGAGGCCCCCCGAGGTAAGGAGGCCCAACCCGGAGCTGGGCACCCGCCGGGGGTAACAAGACCCATCGGGGGGGAAGGAGAGAAACCCTGTGTAGCCCACACAAGCACCCGGAGACGGATTGGGGCGCCGGGCCCACCTAGGAGCATCTACCCCCCGCAAGTGCTGCATAAAGTCGCCCCGAGGGGCCCGGGACCCCCTCCCCGCCCCCCCCCTAGCTACACCACCCCAGGCCACGGCCCCAACTGCGGTGAACTACAAGGTGAAAACCCGAGAAGGGGAGGCCCCCACCCACTACGATCTCCCGGTGGTGGTCCCCGTGGAGCAAGTGGGCCCGAAGTAGGACTATGTCCTGGAGGGAATCGCTACAGAGGTTCCGGCGTCCGCTCCCAGAACCCCCCACAGCCCCTGGAATGGCGGCCCAAACGCAGCAAGAAGCAACAGATGCAAACGTGGTCTCCAGGGGAATGGCGGCCCTTCTCGAGGAAATTAGAGG
This sequence comes from Ambystoma mexicanum, assembly GCF_040938575.1. Classification (NCBI taxonomy): domain Eukaryota; kingdom Metazoa; phylum Chordata; class Amphibia; order Caudata; family Ambystomatidae; genus Ambystoma; species Ambystoma mexicanum. The sequence goes on from NC_090938.1 coordinate 745,576,426, forward strand.
ATTCCGCGCAGATATTACCCATAGGCTGGACTCCCTAGACAAAAAGGTGGACAATCTAGATGACAGGGTGCAGGCATTGGAAAATAACACTACCTCGAATGGCATCTTCGAGACGCAATTTGACATGCGCCTATCGGAACTGGAGAGAAGAGAGGAGAAATGTTCTCTAAAAATGGACGACTTGGAAAATAGGGAACATCGCTGCAACCTACGCTTCTTAGGTTTCCCGGAGCAAGATGGCGAAACCCAGGCGGACATCGTCAAGGCCGTAAACGCGGTGGTGCGAGTGCTCTTTGATGGGGCCAATACCAACGAGCCCACTATTGACAGAGCCCACAGAGCGGGGGCAGCCTCCAGAGGCCCCAGGTCCGTCTTAGTCCGCTTCCACTATTTCTCAGAGAAAAGCAGGATCCTCGAGCTCGCTCGCAAGAAAGGCCTGGTGGACTGGGAGGGGGCCCAGATCTCGGTTTATCAAGACTTATCGGCCTTCACTCTGGCGAGACGCCGCCTTTGTTCCCCTCTGACAAAAATGCTCCAAGCCAAGGGAGTCCGTTACAGGTGGGGGTATCCTTTTTCACTTTCTTTTGAGTTCGAGGGATATAAATATGCCCTGGTCACCGAGGACGACATCCATAGGGTGACGGGTGAGCTCCTAGACGGCTCGGGTTTGGAACCAGGTGACCACGATCGGGAGCGAGCCCCGAAGGGCCCAAAAGGGAACAATGCTCCGAAGGAAAGGCGCAGAGTACGAGGCCAAAGGAAATTCAGGAGAGTGGCCCCAACGTCTCCGGACATTCAGAATGGTTGAAACGAACCATTGGTGTCCGACGATCAATTCTTTCAAGAACGTTTCAAGGGGGGTGGTTGTTATGATATTCGATGTGTATTGTCCCCGAAGAAGGGGGGGGGGCTCATAAGGGTGCTTATGAAGAGGTAATGAGCCCGGAGGAGGGAGACATGGTTGGCCGGTTGTGTGACTTTGGGACGATGCCTCAACACAACCAGGCGATCTGGGGGGAGGTGGGTGGGGGGAGAGAGGGGGGGAAGTTGGGTTGTTGGGGAAATAGTTATATTACGCCAAGGCTCGGAGACTTGACCACACAATTTGAGATCTACGACACTTGCATCCTCGAAATTGGAGCTATGAGCATCAAACTGCGCCCCAATGGATGATTCACTCCAATCCTTGTCAGTGGGGTCTTTAAATGTACGTGGGCTCAACTCACCCACCAAGAGGTCGCTCCTTTTGCGTGAATTTAAGAGGATGAATCTACAATTCCTCTTTGTGCAGGAGACCCACTGGGTCCGGGGGAAGGAGCCCAAACTCAAGGCCAAAAGCATAGAACAGGTGCTCTTTGCCTCTGCCCAGACTAAGAAGAGGGGAGTGGCTTTACTGGTGTCTCCCGGGTCTCACTTTGGGTTCAAAGCATCTAAAGCTGACCCTGAAGGCCGGTACCTCATGGTAAAGGGGGATGTGCGGGGACGTCTGTTCACCTTGGTCTGCATATATGCCCCAAACGAGTCACAGGACACTTTCTGGGAAAACATGAAGGAGACAATAGTCGCGTTTACGGAAGGCACCCTCCTGGTGGGTGGGGACTTTAATATGGTGCTGTGCCCCGAGAGGGATAGGAAATCCGTGAACCCTTGCCCTAACTTCCGTCTTCACAAAAAAATGGCATCAACCTTTCAGAAAGTGAATGAGGAATTGGGGTTGTGCGACTCGAGTACACCCAAGGAAGGTCTAAACCCCGGCTTCACTTTTTACTCAAAACCCCACGATGTTTTCTCACGAATACACTACATTCTGGTGGACTCATCCATGCAGAGGGAGGTCGCCGGCGCAGGGGTGGAAACCGTCCCCTGGACGGACCATGACATGGATAAGATTAGGATTGGCCTCCCCCCTGCCCCGGCGGTCTGTTCCCGTTGGAGTTGTAACGACCTCCTTCTGCATGACAAGGAGACACGCCAAACCCTCCTGAAGGCCATAGAAGACTACTTCTCCCTCAACGACAACGGAGAGGTGGGCACCATGGGAGTGTGGGAGGCGTTTAAAGCAACTATCAGAGGTACCCTGATTGGCATTGGGGCGGGAAAGAAAAGGGAGAGGGAACGGGAAGAGAAAGATCTGAAATCCAAAATAGAGGCCATACAACCGGGTGGAAAACTGAAAACACAGATGTTTCCGGGGCAGTGGGAGGAGCTGCAGAGGCTGCGCGCTAAGCTAGCCGACCTGCAAATAGGGCAAATGGAAAGGAAGCTCTCATTTTTGAAACAAAAATACATGGAAAAAGGGGAAAAAGGGGGCGTGGCTAAGCGGCCATGCGGTGAGACGCGTTACTAAAGAGCTCCGCAGCGATCCGGTCTAAGATCCTCTTTAAACTGACCAAAAGAAGCCCAAACTCGAGGAAAAGGTGTCGGAACACTAGTGGACCACTCGTCCCGATCCAGGAGTAAAATCGGACCAGGAATCGGGTGAAAACGGCCCGAAGAAGAGGCGATTCCCAAAAAACAAGATGGCGGCCTGCCGAGCGGACCCCTCCAGTGCGGAGGTTTGAACCGAAGCCGAGGCTGCGGAACGGGAGGCGCGAGAGCGAACCCGGCACCAGGAGGATCCCCGCAGAAGCCACGGCGGAGACCCGGTCTCCCTGAGGGAGAGGAGGGAGGCTCGAAGCGAGGCCCACACAGCGGATGGCGAGCAGAAGATGGGAGCCTGATCCGCCACTCCGCCCCCGGAGCGAGAACGGGGACGTCTGAGGCGGGCACCGCCGGCCGGCAGCCAGCGGAAGCCCACTGCGCTGTTCCGCCTTTAGGTCGGGGGCGAGGACGCCCGCTGGCCCACACAGCGGAGGAGGTGTCGGAGGACAAGAGCCCGCTCCGCCACCGGAACACTCGCAGTAACATTCGCAGAAAGGCACACGAGAGGGAGAAAGGCCCCTGCTCCTGTCCTCGGGGAAGAAACAGCAATACCGCGGCCCCGCACACGGTCAAGACATCCCAACTGTAAGCGAAGCGGGCGGGGAGGAGCTGGCACGTTCCCTACTTGGTCCCTCCATCGGGAGATAAGCCCGTATACCAGCGGGCGGACCAGCCCCAAAGAAGATCGCGGAGGGCCGGGAGGTACGTGAAAGGCGCCGAGCACATCCTGGGAAACACAGACACATCCTGGGAGACAAGGATAAGCCGAAGCCACAAGCCATACACCCCTAGGGACGAGGAAGGAAGCAGACACAAATTACAGCCCCGGAAGCCACCAGTAGGGTGGACCAACAAGCATCGAGGACGGAAGCCTGCGGGGAAATAACAGCGCAAGAGGATTTCCGAGGAACTCCGAAGGTCCATAGCCAACCGGACTCAAGCGCCCACGACGGGCCCTACACAAGTGCGCGCGCTCAGTAAACGACAGTAAGCCATACACAGTGGCCATGTCCAACAAGAAAAACGAAGGGAAATCCAAACAAAGCAGCATGGACATTTTCACTAAAACACCGGGGGACAAACAGCAGAACCCACCGGATACAACAAGAGCGGGGACGGGCACCTCCCATCGGCCAGACCAGGGGAAGGATGACCACATCCTCGAGGCGATAGCCTCCCTAAAGACATCCCTGGAAAACAAAGTGGATGCCGCCATAGGAGCACTGAAGGCATCCCTAGAACAAAAATTAGACACAGTCATGGTAGATGTGGGCCTCCTCCGCCAAGACGCAAGGAATCTGACAGACAGAGTGACGACAACGGAGCAGCAAGTGCAACAGAACACCGCAGACGCCACGGTTGCACGAACCCAAATGTCAGAAGTGATGCAGAGAGTTAAGACCCTAGAGCGAAGAGTTGAAGATGCGGAAGGTAGGGCAAGGAGGAACAACGTCCGCATAATTGGGGTCCCGGAGGGAGAGGAAGGGAACGACCCCACAGAATATGTCGAAAACATGCTTCTCCAAGAGAACGGACCCGGAACATTGTCCCAAAATTTTGTGGTGGAGAGGGCGCACAGAGCCCTGACTAGGAGACCCCGGCCTGGTGCCCCGCCAAGGGCGATGATCGCCAAGATTATGAACTTTAAGGACAGAGAAAAGGTACTAGCATTCTCCAGGGGGGGAGGAGAGATCACCAGGGGCTCCTCCAGGATCACCATATTTCCAGACTACACAATCATGGTCCAAAAACAAAGAGCGCAGTTCGGGCCCACAAAAGAACGCCTCAGAAGAGCGGACATCCGATACATGCTCCTGTTTCCGGCCAAGCTGAAGGTCCTACACAAGGGCAAAACGTCCTTCTTTGAGTCCACAGAAGAGGCCCAGGCATGGATGGACGCCCAGGGGATCCCCCAGCTGGAACGGAGAAATGGCAACAACGAGGCAAATCAGCCCCGGTGAAGAGCCCCGAGGGCAGTTAGAAGCAGTGACACCGAGCACCCGATGAATACACGGGTCAGGAAGAACAGAAATGTGAAGGAGCAATTAACCCTAGTTAGTCGCACCAAGCCGAGGTTACTTGCCCCCAAGAAGAAGAAGAGACGTAAACTAGTTAAGATGTCAGTTTTAAGGCATCACGCTGCGGCGAGTCGGCTCCATCCAAGGGAGCAAGACGAGAGAAGCGGCGAGGCCCGAGCAGGAGGAGGGTGGCTGGGTGTTAGTTATTCAGTTACAGTTCGAGTCCGAGTTATGGACTGGTTTAAACGGCATGTGAAAGGCATGGACAGCACGGTCGAAGAGGGAGGAAGATGTGAGGGGGGAATTTCAACAACACTGAGAGCAGGCGCAGGCGACAAAGGACAAACGAGAGGCTATGGGACCATGGAGCCGGACCAAACAGCTACGCATGGGCCTGGATGACCTAGTAGTCGCGTCCTGGAACGTGAGAGGGCTAAACGCATATGTTAAGAGGCTGAGAGTCTATACTTGGCTGAACAGGATGAAGGTGAAGATAGCCATGCTCCAGGAGACGCACTTGACACCAGAAAAGCAGACTAAGGTCGTCCAAAAATGGGGAGGACAAGTATACAGTGCCACGTACTCAAAGTATGCACGAGGAGTACTAATATGGATTGCTCCGGGGGTCCCATTCCAGCTTATGAAACATGAGACTGATTCAAAGGCAAACTGGTGCTGGTACACGGCATGCTAGAAAACAGGGAAGTGTGCCTAGTTAACACTTACGCCCCAAACCAGGACGCAACAGAATTCTTCAGGAAGCTGGCGCCCAAGCTAGCCCAATATAGAGAAGCCACGTTCGTTTGGGCTGGAGACTTCAACTGCACCCTGGATCCGCTCCTGGACAGGTCGGACGACAAGTACAAGAAACCAGCACCCCCTGCCAGGGAGCTGCACAGAGCCCTTGACCGCCTGGCACTGGAGGACGTCTGGAGACAGGTACATGGAGGGAAAAGGGGGTACACACATTACAGCGCACCCCACGGAATATTCACACGGATAGACTACATATTCACAGGCACTGAGACACTGCAGGAATTCACAACGATTGACATCAAAGCCCGAACACTCTCGGACCATGCCCCGGTGCTAGCAACATGGGCACACACACACCGGAGAGCCCCGATACCAACATGGAGGCTCCGGGCAGAGGCGTTGGGGGAGGGAGAGTTTGAGGGACACCTCAGGGAGGTGATCGAAGACTACTTCGAAATTAACGAGGGAAGCGTAGGAAGCAACGCGACACTATGGGACGCGTTCAAAGTGGTGATAAGGGGAGCGGCTATTGGCAGGATGGGAGGACTGAAAGGCGCAGCCATAGAAGAACTCAACGAATTGGAGAGGCAAATAGAAATAGAAGAGCAAAGAGCGGAGACAGCGGGGGAGGAGCCGAGGGAACTGATGGAGTTGAGAATGAGATGTATAGGATTGTGGGAAAAACTAGGAAAGTTGAACTATGCGAGATACCTACAACGATTGCATGCAGAAGGGGATAAGCCCGGTAGGCTCCTAGCATGGCTCACCAAGCAAGAGACCAAAAAGGACCCCATAATAGTCATAAAAGACGAGACAGGGATAGAGGTCAGGGACCAGCAATGTATCAATCAATCATTCGCCCGCTTTTACGAACAATTATATGCTTCCAACCCAGAAACTGGCCCAGAGGATATCACAGAAGCGCTGGCGGAAATAAGACTGCCAAAGTTAGCAGAGGAACAAGCGCAAATACTCGAGGCCCCAATCAAGGAGGAGGAGATAGAGAGCGTAATTGCAGAACTCCCCACCGGCAAATCCCCAGGCCCAGACGGACTCCCAGGAGAGTTTTATAAAACATACAAAGGTACCATCACCCCGAAACTATTAGGAACATATCAAGATGCATACGAAAGCGGACAGTTACCGATTAGTATGTCGGAATCAATAATAGTACCGATCCTTAAACCAGGTAAACCGCCCACGAAATGCGCCTCATATAGGCCGATTTCCCTTATCAACCAGGACGTCAAGATACTCACCACCGTCCTGGCCAACCGCCTGAAGCAAGTGATCCCTGTCCTAATACACTCTGATCAGACCGGTTATGTCCCAGGGAGGAACACGTCATGGAACCTCCGTAGATTACACCATGTGATAGATAGGACAAACCAGAAACAAGGGGAGAGCGCGATAGTCTCCCTGGACGCCGTCAAGGCATTTGATTCGGTGAATTGGGGGTGGCTACTGAGGGTTCTCGCTCATTTTGGTATTGGAGAGGGGTTTCTTAGATGGATAAGGCTACTGTACAGAGACCCTAGGGCAAGGGTGAGGACTGGGCGTATCATTTCGGGAGAATGGAGAATACACAGGGGGACCAAACAGGGATGCCCACTGTCACCAATGTTGTATATCCTGGCCCTTGAACCCCTGGCGGTCTTCCTTAGGGAGGAATATGGGGGCACAGGGATAGACATAGACGGAGTACTACATCAAATCTCGTTATACGCAGACGACATGCTGCTTTTTGTGGGAAACCCGCGCGCTAACCTGCCCCGCCTGCTGGAAGTGATTGGGGCATACACCAGACTCTCCGGCATAGCAATCAACAAAGAAAAATCCCTGATTTTTCCCCTCGCTGGCCTGCAGCGGGTTCCCCCAACAGAGCTGCCAGACTTGGGCCTGACCTGGGCGCCACGCTCCTTCCGATACCTAGGGATAGAGATATATCATGACACTGTAGACTCTCATCAACACAACACGCAAGCAGCCCTGGAAGGGACACAGAGGTCCATGAAATTCTGGGGAACACTGCCACTGGGAATGATGGGTAGAGCGGCACTCCTGAAAATGGTGGTACTCCCACGCTTATTGTACTACTTTACGAATATCCCACACAGAATCCCCAAGACCTTCTTCACCAGGCTAGACTCGATAGCAAGAAGCTTCCTCTGGGCGGGGGGAAGAAACAGAATTGCGCTAAAGACCTTACAGAGAGACTATGAAGAAGGGGGCATCAGACTCCCGGACTTTGAAAAGTACTACTTAGCAGGGCAGCTCCAGTTCGCAGTCAAGTGGCTAGGAGAGGAGGAGACGATTGATACAATCATCCTCCAACCAACACTAAAAAAATACTATCTGAGAGAAATACCATGGCTGGACAACCCCCTACTTAAGACCTTACCACGCCTGCTTGGCCTCGCGGTGGGGTTATGGAACAGAGCGTGGAAGTTACAGGGGACACAGGACCCCCAATCGGCACAGATCCCCCTTGCGGGACTGGTGGGCACGGACATGAACACATTAGCAATCTACCGAACCGAGTGGGAAGGCAAAGGTGTGGCACAAATAGGGGACCTGAGGAAAGAAGGGAGGTGGGCGGACTTCCAAGAAATGGTGGGGGAATACGACATACATGAAGGACAATTCATCCTATATAACAGAATGATCCTTAAAATCAAGAAAAGATGGCCGGAGTGGGAGGACCAGGAGGGCGCCACAACGGAGCTGGACACGTGGTACGACATATCGGAGGGAACGCACACAACATCCAGACTATACGACCAGATGCTAAAAGCCACTAATAAGGAAGAACTTCACATAAGACTGAGCTGGGAAAGAGAACTTAGCAGACCCTTTAGCGACCAAGAATGGAGCAGAGTGTTACAATATCCCAAGAAAGTGTCCAGGAACGCGAGATTCAAGCAGGCACAACTGTACGTGACACACAGGGCGTACCTCACACCAGTGAGGATGAACAAAATGTATGGGGGAAACCAGAACAAGTGCCCCCGCTGCTCGGCGGAGGAAGCAGACATGCTCCACATGTTCTGGACCTGCCCAACCATACAAATCTTTTGGGAGGGCATCAGAGCCAGAATAACAGACAGCGGATTCCAGATACAGGTGGAGCACCCAGAGAAGTACTTGCTGGGCCTCTTCCCGAGAGGGGGGAGACAAGGAACACACCTAGCAAAGATGAAAGACCTGATATGTATACTAGCTAAAAGAAGGATAGCGATGGCCTGGAAAACGAAAGATGGCCCGACCGTCGAGTCATGGTGGTCGGACCTCCGTAAATGGACCCTGGCGGAAACCGCAGTGTGGATAAGAGCAGTGCAAAGAGGCGAAGGAGAAACGGCAGAGAAAATAGCAGCATGGAACTCCCTGGTTCAGGACTTATTTGGCCAAGAGGAGGAGGGTGAGGGAGATGATGGCCTAGAGGAGGCGTGAAGACAAGGAGAGATATAAGACAAGGACACAGGGGCACCCAACCGAATGGACAGCACAGATGGGAGGGTAGAACCTGCCCACATAGACAGCCGGCGACATGGATAACAAGGTCGCCAAGAAGCGCAAAGGAAACGGACCCGACCAGAGATATCTACAGAAATGCCAACATGCCAGTTATGTTATGTTATGTGTTTGTACGTTGTAACTTCCCTTCCCCTTCCCTTCCCCCATTTCCCCTTCTCCCTTTCGGGAAACAATAAAGATATTTAAAAAAAAAAAAAAAAGGGGAAAAAGCCGATAAGATTCTGGCCTGGAGACTCCGCGAACTTAGGAATAGCAGGAGAGTGAACTCAGTCCGCGCCGCGGACGGCGCTTCTACTGCAAGGGATTCCAAGATAGCGGAACAATTTAGGCTTTATTATGAAAAACTATACTGCTCAGAATACAAGGGAGAGGGGGTGGACATTGACAGGTTTCTGGATTCTCTCCCTGTCCCGGGCCTGCTACCCGACACAGCCGACACCCTGGAAGCCCCCATCTCCCCGGAAGAAGTAATCGATACAATCACCTCTCTAAAGAGCGGCACTGCCCCGGGGGACGACGGCTTCTCAGTCAAATTTTATAAGACCTATAGATCCACGCTAGCCCCCTTTCTGGCCAAGGTGTTTAACGTTGCACTTAGCCACGGGTCCCTCCCGCCCACGATGATGTCGGCCCTCATAGTGGTCTTACCTAAAGAAGGCAAGGACCCCGCTTTATGCCAATCATATCGCCCCATTTCGCTCCTAAACACCGATGTTAAAATCCTGGCCAAGCTTCTGGCGAATAGATTGGCAAAACTCCTCCCTACCCGGGTACATGGGGATCAAGTGGGCTTCATCCCGGGGCGCCAAGGGTCAGACAACATAAGAAAAACCCTCGACCTTATGCATCAGGCATCCGAACAGGGAGTGGAGGGATACCTCCTCTCACTCGACTCAGAAAAGGCCTTCGACCGCGTCGAATGGCCTTACATGATCAAGGTTCTTCGTAAGACGGGATTGGGAGTTAATTTTTGCGGGTGGGTCGCAGCACTGTACAACTCGCCCTCGGCGAGAGTACTGGTTAACAGGGGTACATCTGAGCCTTTTTCCCTCTCTAGGGGCACCCGGCAAGGATGTCCCTTATCGCCCCTCCTATATGCCCTGGCCATGGAGCCCCTCGCCATAGCAGTCAGGAACGACCCGGCAATCATGGGAATACGGTGTGATGAGTGTGAATTTAAGCTCTCCCTATTCGCAGACGACATACTAGGTTACCTGACCAACATTCAACAGTCCCTAACGAGACTGTTCGATCTCATACACTCTTTTGGCTCCTTTTCGGGGCTTAGAATAAATACATCCAAATCAAGCATCATGCCCATGGGCCCGGGGGAACAAGATATCGGGAACAATTCCGACATTCTGGGGGTCAGAATCGAGCGAGAATCCACAAGATACTTGGGCACCACCATCCCCAGAGACCTGTCAAAACTATACCAGTGTAATTTCCCTGGAATCCTCGCCCAGGTCAGTAGTGATCTTAAAAGATGGGCTCCCCTCACTCTCTCCTGGCTCGGACGCATGGTAACGGTTAAAATGAATATTCTACCTCGCCTCCTTTATCTCTTCTGTGCTCTCCCCACTGTGGTTCCCGAGGCCTTTTTCGAGGTGCTCCAGTCCCGTATTTCCCACTTCATCTGGAATGGCAAAAGACCCAGGATCAAAGCATCCACCCTTACTCTCCCAAAATCCCATGGAGGCTTTGGACTCCCCGATTTCAGGCTTTACTATAAAGCAGCCCAGCTTAGGGTATTGCTGGAGCACATGCGGGACGACATGCGTACGTATTGGGCGTATGTCGAAGATACCCACGCTCACCCAAAAAAAATCAGAGACTACCTCTGGGCCTCCCCCAGGTCCCTCCCCCCACAGCTCAGGACACATCCTACCTTAGCTGCTCTTTGGGCGCTGTGGAGACCCAATAGGGCCAACAAAACGCTTACCACATGGCCTTCTCCGCTGTCATCGCTCTGGGGCCCGCCCATCAACTTAGACATGAGGGGCTTCCGGGATACCCAGGCCTGGTCTGACATGGGCCTGGAAAGAGTCTCCCAGCTTTTACGAGAAGAGGGCTTCATTGAACTCGCCGACATGGCAAAGGCTCTGGTGGATAGGCCCCCCTCGGTCTTCGAATACCTGCGATTGAAAGGGATACTGACTCAACCAAGGTGGTCCGAGCAGCTCAGCCGCCCCCTCACCCCATTCGAACTTATTTTGGCCAAAAGTACATCACGAAAAGGCTCGCTGTCTAGGTTCTATAAAGTACTGGTTACATCGGACCTGGAGGGCAGACAACCCTTCAAACACATATGGGAAGAGAGGACGGGAATGTCACTGGATGATCACACCTGGAGGGCGGTCTTTAAGTGCATCTTCTCGGGCTCCTTATACACAGCAGCTATGGAACATAACTTTAAAATCCTTCACTCATGGCATCGCCCCCCGGCCTTGTTGTCCAAAATGTTCCGGGACGTCTCCCCTTTCTGCCCTAGAGGGTGCCACCAATGGGGGACTTGGTTTCACATGTGGTGGAGCTGCCCGCTCATACAAGTTTATTGGGCGGAACTACTTAGCTGGATCAAAGATATAGAGGGTTACGGTCCAGCGCTGCACCCGTTGGAAATTCTATTGGGCTCCCCCTTGCCCGAGTCCGAGGTGAATGCCTTCCCCAAGGTCATTGGCGCCATGTTGCGGGCAGGGAGGGTGGCGCTCGCGCAAAAATGGAAGAGTGCCCTGGCACCCTCTAAAGAGGAATGGCTCTGCAAACTCAGGGTGATTTTCAACTACGATAAACTCACCGCAATAGCAAACGATACTATGTCAGACTTCATCCAAGAATGGACAGCAGCTGCTGCACGATGATTGTATCTCAATGCGATTATAATGGGACAACTGTACAAAGGTTTGCATGGCATAGGCCCACTCATTCCTCAGAGGTTTGGTCCTACCTTGGCCCAACCGCTTTGGGGTTTATCCCCACAGTTTCAAGGATCACTCATTACTAATGTATGCTAAGCAAGTGTACTCCGTTAAGCTCAAAGTATTAGCATCTTCTCCGAACTTGGCAGGTTAATTGTTGGGGGGGAGGGGTCGGGAGGGGGTAAGAGGGGTTGGGAGTTTGGGCAACGGGGGGGGGAAACCTATCGGAAAATGTTACTGACAATATGATCTTCTTCTTGTTTAACTTCTTTTTTGCTACTTGGACAGGCCGCATGGCCCTCCCTGTTATGTATGTTGTCAATAAACAAATATTTAAAAAAAAAAAAAAGAAAATAAGTCTACAAACCAACGAGACCCCTCCGATCGAGCAACGAAATCCGCCTGGAACTCAAACCATACCTCAAGAAAAAACTTGAAGGCACCTCCTTCTACCACTTAGCCGCAAAAACAACAGCATCCCAAAGGAAATAAGAAACACTGAAGATCACCTTAAATTCAGAAAATCACTAAAAACCTGGCTCTACAACACCACAGACTAAACCTGGAAAACGAAACTGGTAAAAAGGATAACTAAACCGAAAAGACACGTACAGCCCTGACCGGGGAGAGCAAAGCCCACGGTAGCTGGACGGGTGACATCGGATAGACAGGAACACAGGCAGCACGCACGGAGACTGAGTCAACTAACACAGACAATCCCACCAACACCTTCGCCCACCCCTTAATTAATTACCGCCAGGTACCACATTGGTGTGGGATTACCAAGACACTGGCAATCTCCCCCACTACCTGAGAGGTTGTCATTGGCAGGCCCACTAGAGTCTAAATGGAGGATAAGGGGAGCTATCAGAGAGCATATTAGAGGCGGGGGCTAGAGGAGTATGGAACCTGCATGCCAGTCAGACCCAGATCAGGACAGAGCCGCAACAGGGGAGACTACGCAAGCCGAGCGCTCCAATTCAGGATAGAGACGCAAACTAACCAACCCTACTAACAATTTCCCTTTCTGCATACACCTCTCAAACACCAAACCAAACACAACCAAAACCTACAGCACAACAAACCGCACAAACTACACTACATGGCAACAACAAAACAAAAAAGCACATAGCCTTGCACAACAGTACACGACGACTACCGGCCGCAAACACCCCAGGCCCAGCCAACGGACCCACCGGGCTGAGGCCGCCAACAGCACATCACTGCTCTCTTGCACTTTTCCTGCTTCCTCCCACTAACTCATCCTCCCCTCCTCTTTCAGAGCCGCCAGAGCGCCAAAGGACCACTACGGTGGTGATAGTGCGCGGTACAAATGTCCTTTAACATTAACATGTCTGCCTCTCTCTTTCATGCTGTTTCTCTCTGCCTGTCTTTCTTTCTTGCTGTGTTTCTCTTCCTGCTAATCATTCTTTCTTGCTGTGTTTCTCCATGCCTGTCTTTCATTATTGCTGTGTTTCTCTCTGCTCGTCTTTCATTATCGCTGTGTTTATCCGTGTATGCCTGTCTATCATTATCGCTGTGTTTCTCCATGCATGCCTGTCTATCATTATCGCTGTGTTTCTCCAGGCCTGCCTCTTTCTTTAGTGCTGTGTTTCTCTCTTTGCCTGCCTTTGTTTTATTCTTTTTTTTAAATTTTATTAACATGCTACATAACTATACAAACAACCGTTTTTTCAGCACACAATACAAAAACATGAACCCCCCCCACTTTTCCTAACCATCAGCTCGAAATGTAATTAGCGATTTACTTCCACCCACCCATTCAGTCCCACCCTTCATTATCTACTACCCGTCTAAAATCAACATTATTTTCCTCCACAAGATAGTAAAGTAGATAATGCAAGCTTCATTATTACCATTTAAAAACAACATCCACAATACGTCATCCACAATACGTCATCCCGTTCAGATATTCCGGCAGCGGTACATGCGGCGGCCCTCAAGGGCCCTACAGCGTCACAGTTCATTAGGAGATGTTTCGCTGTTTCAATTTTGAGTTCCCCACAAAGCCTGCAGTAACGGAGTGTGCGCGATATATGGGACGTGATATAGATTGCCCCAAGCACTGGTTATTTCCAAGGACTTGGCCACATTTGTTTTAATCTTAAAATAGTCCCACACCAAGGGATTGCCCACAACATTGTGAATATAATTAGGGAGTCGAGCTCGTTGTGTGATATAACCAAGGAATAAAAACACAAGACCTTTTCCCAGAAAGTTTAGTTTTCAGTTGTTCATGAATTTCGGAAGATGATGTTTTTCATGTGCAGTTTGTGTTTTACATAACTGGTATGCTCACCTGAACCAATTGACAGGGTGTGCCAGTGATCCACCATAGCCAAGATATTCGCCAGATTACTATTTGGCATAAAATGGACCTTAGTCCTGGGAGCCTCAGATATGTGCCAGTTTAGGGAGCCACTAGTTACATTAGTCAGTTTCCAGTGGATGTTGGCACAAGACAGCTGAAATCTCGCATCCCATGGGGCCAGTTCGAGTTCAAGGTAAATCGGCTCTACAGGAGCACGCGCAGGAAGGCGAAAGAGTTTCTTTAAAAGCTTACTCTCCAATCTGCTTAGCAACGCAATGTTCCCAAAAGCCCAAACCTCTGAGCCATACAGGAGTATAGGTAGGATCCTGGCCACATACAATCGTGCCAGTATCCCGAGGGAATATCCCCCTCCACCCCTGGCCATCTTGAACAATCCCCCTAGGGCCTGGGCGCATTTCCACTCAAGTATCTCAAGATGGAATGCCCTGGTTCCTCCTGTCGCGCACAACTCCAAGATATTTATATTCGTCGACTACCTCAAGTTTTTTTTCTTCAAGGTACCATTCAAAACGCTGGGCTTTAGCACATGCTGCAGTGAATAAATCATGATTTTAGCTTTAGTAGACAAGGAGTAAAGGTCAGAACATTCCTTAAGTTTAGACAAAGCAGCCTGCAGCCCTACAGGAGTGAGGTCGAGCGGGACAATATCATCTGCATAACCCATCCATTGTAGGGAAAGGTTCCCCAATTTAGGCGGGATAGAGGTAGGGTTATGCAGCGCCGATCCCATGTCGGCCTTGTAGAGATTGTAGAGCAGGGGTGCTAGTATGCATCCGTGTTTTAAACCCTGGTAGGTTGAAATCCACGGTGATGTCCTACCTGCTTTGTCCAGGCGTACTCTGACTCTAGTCCCATCGTGAAGTGCGACTATCATAGAGTGGAGACCTGCTGGAATATTCCAACTCGCCAGCTTATTCCAAAGCCTGTGCCTATCAACAGAGTCGAAGGCAGCACTGTAGTCTATTAATGCCACAGACACTGTTCTCCAACGAATACTCCAGGGTTGTTCGATCACCGTTAAAAGCGCGAGGCAATTGGTGGATGTACTCGGGGCCCTTTTGAAAGCCAGTCTGGTTGAACGGTATTAGGTTCAAGCTGTCTGCCCAATTCCACAATTCCTCCAATAAAGAGACAAGTGAAGTTTTTTAATGGGGTGTCTAGCATGGCCAGCAGCCGGTAATTGCTCGGATCAATCCTATTGCCCTTCTTCCAAATAGGCACAATGGCACTGTCCCGCCAGGATCGCGGAATCAATGGCACTTCTGTGATTCAGCAAAATAACCAGTGAAGGGCATTAGCCCAATGGGTAGCATCGGCTTTGATCAGAGTACTACAAATACCATCCAGACCGGGTGCTCTGGAGGTTTTACTTCTCCCGACTAGTCTAAGAACATCAGCCGGACCCTTGGAGTAAGTCCACTTATTCTCAGATAAGTTTGTGAGGGTTTCCACTGTCGCACCACTCCCAACTATATCCACCGTGGCAACTCTCCCCAAGGTGTTGCCAATGAAATCAATCCAAGCTGTTTCCGAAACACCGACTAAATTACATCTCACGTGGGAATCGCCATCAACGATCTTCCAAAACTGGCGAGTGTCATTAGATATAGCACAATCCACCAATGAACGCCAGCGAAGGCATTCCAGTTCATATCTACGGCGCCTCAACCATTTACAATATTGGCCTCTTTGACCCGTGAGGCATGTTCTGTAGCAGTCTTTCCTTACGAGCTAGTTCTCTAAGGAGAACAGAGTTCCTTTCTCCTCATGGTGGTTTGCTTATCAAACGAGTGTTTGTGGGATCCAGCAGTGGACACACGAGCCTTACAGTTCCTTTCAATGAGGAAATTAGTAATAACCGACTGGATCAGGACAGCAAAATCCATAACAGCATTAATGGCGCAGGTTTTAGAGCATTCGAGGGAAGTTACCTCGCAATCCTCTATGTATCCAAGCAGAGCCGACCGCATAGGGGCCTGGATCGAAGAAAGATTTTGTGCGTTCCATGAGACACGTTTCAAGGCGGCATTGACTCTAAACTCCCCGTCGGCTGACATAGTCTGAGGTGCTTCATGTCAGTTCAGACTCACTCGAAGCGGAAAGTGATCGCTCTCCATTCTGAAGATCACACTCATGTCAAGTATCAATGAGCAGGAATTCACAACAAAGACGTAATCCAGTATACTACTCGATTTTTGTCCCGTGCGAGTATATTGTGGCGGGCAGTCGGACGGCACAGATGCATTTAGCATCTTAAACCCACACGAGTATAAGATGCTTGCCCACTCCAAGCCCCTCTTACAGCAACGTGAGAGCAGATCCTTTGTCAGAATGATCTCAGAGGTGGCTTCACAGTCTGGGCGGGACAATTCCCTCAGTATTCTGGAAATTAAGTCCCCACAGATTATACATGGGGTACATCCAAACTTACACTGGAGGAATAAGTCCAACTCTCACATCACCATCTCCCATGGGGTCCTATAGGGGGGATCATAGACGTTCACAACAATAAGTTCACTGGACACCCCACAGAGTGAACCAATTGGAAAGGTAATATTACCAACTAACAAACTAGGAGAAGTAGTAACAATCTCCACCACAATAAGGGGGCTCTTAACTGCGAGCAGTAGGCCTCCCTTGGGGCAACCCCGTAGACCCTTGGTCGCCAGCTTATGGGAAGATTGCCAACCATCAATGACATATTCTTCATTCTCCAGCATGGCGTCTGGCACGGATTCACATGCTCATGAATATTCCCTGTCGTCAGGCTGGGAATCCTCGGTAAAGAAAAAATCAGTATCAGTTTCGTTTCTGATCTGTCTTTCTTAGTAGTAACCAATCACTGATCTCTGGGTCATACTGCCCCTAGCCAATGACTGCCCTCTCCCTAAGCCCCTCCTCTGGCAGCCATCCTCAGATTTTTACCGCACGTTCAAGTGTTGGGAGTCCTCGTGCTTAGCTCTCGAGCTTTTACTGCGTGTTTCGCGCTTTTTCAGGAGAATTTTCTCATTTTTTCGGTTAATCGAGCCTCAAGCTCCACCGTTTCTACTTCCGATCAACGGGGGCCCGTTTCGGAATTTTCTACGCCCCTCAAGGGTGAAGTTTTCGTCGAGTTACGCTTCTTGGAGGATTCCAGAAGACTTGCGGCCTACACGGACATGGCCCAGGACAAGAGCACGTCGCCCGGATCCAAGCTGTTCAGGAGCTGCCCTGGATGCGGGTTACAGAATGTTTTCAAGGAGGACGAACATTCGAGATGCCTCTACTGCCTCCACGAGGATAAGGCGCACGTAGAGAAGGACTTTGTGTTCTGCAAGAACCTGTCGGAACGGACCATGAGGGACCGTCGATCCCGCCTCGCCAGCTGGTTGGCAGCAGGTGAGAAGAAGAAAGGGTCTGAGCGGTCTTCTAAGTCCTGTGAGGGCGCCCCGGAGACGGGGGCCCAACAGAAGGCAAAGCACTGCGAGTCCGCGGGATCCGGGAGCGCCGAAAGGTCGGGCTCTTCGGTTGCCAGGCAGGGCGCGCCTTCCCCGGCACCATCAACCGCGAGCCAACGCTCTGGTTCGGGGAAGAGGAAGTCCGAGAACCTGGGTAAGCTTCGGGAGAAGCCCCGGCCGATCTCGACGGAGGGGGAGCGAGGCGATGTCCCTCCCCCCAAAGTGAAGGCCCTTACCCATCAGGCGAAGGCCTCTATCGAGGGAATCGCGGCATCCCTGCGAAGCCAGCAGAGGCTCCGCCAGTGGAGGCGACCTCGGGGCCCAGAGTCTCCCTGCCACCAAGGAGGGAAGCCTCTTTCCGGCCCATCGATAAGACCCCCGTGAAGACCCCGGTGGAAAAAGAGGGGGGGGCACGGTGGCCATCACCGATTCGGAGTCAGCCTCTGAGGAGGAGCTGGTGCAAGCCGTGAGGAACCTCAACGAGAGATTCGAGAAGGTTCATACCCACGGGACAGCCCCCCGGGAGATAGTCGAGGAGATCGACGAGGACGACGACGAGCAGCCTGCTCTCCCGTCGCAGCCAGTGCTCGAGCCTCAGGATAGCTCGGCTGCCATTTTGTTGGCGATCCAATCCTTATGCACGGAGATAAGGACGAGATTACCACGGACCCCGATGGAGGTTCCAGAACCAGGCCCGTCGGGAAGCCCCCCCGAACAAGCGGAGGAGGATCCACCCCGCCCCGCCCTTTGTGCCCGCAAGGCCTGCGGAGCCCTCTTTTCCCTCGCCTGACCCCGGATCGGACACGGCGACGGATACAGCGACAGGGACGGAGGACGACAGTGGCGACGACGGAACAGGCCTCCCGTCGCCTACCCCACGGGCTTCTCCCCCCGACGAAATTGGCTCGTTCCATGCCATGATCGCCAGGGCGTCCGAGCTGTTCCAGCTCTGCCCGGAGGAACAGAAGAAGTAAGGCTTCCTCTATCAGCGGCGGGAAACCAAGAGAAAAACGGTCCTCGTGGTACCGTTGCTCGACGACATTTGGGACAAGGGGCTTGTCGTCCTGAAGAATCCTTCCACGGCGCCCACAAAAAGGGACCGGTACGAGAAGAAGTACCGGGTCCCCGACACCGCCCCCCTGTGCCTCAGGGCCCAGCCAACGCAGGATTCGGTCGTTTCGGCAGCCGGCAAGAAGAAAGCGGGGGGGGGGGCAGCAGCTTCAACCTCCACTTCCCTGCCGGACGGCGAGGGAAAGAAATTGGACGCCATGGGGCGACGGGTCATTTAGTCGGCGGCGACGACGATCAAGGCGGCCATCGCCTTGGCTATTGTTGCCCGTTAAGATAGGGAGCTTTGGTTCAAAATAGCCCCCCTACTGGACTTCCTACCAGACGACAAGAGGGCGGAGGCCCTAGGGATTCTGCAGGAAGGCGAACTGGCGTCGGACCACGCCATAACGGTGGCAACGGACATTGCCGATACCGGTTTTCGCCAACTGGGCAACGGGGTTTGCCTGCGACGACGAGGATGGCTCAGGGCGACTGACTTCCGTCAAGACGTTCAGACCAGGGTGATGGACATGCCGTTCGACGGCAACAACCTGTTTTGGAAGACGGTGGATGAGTCTCTTCAGGCCATCAAGACGGACACGGAAATGGCCCGAGCCCTGGGAGCCCTTCAGCAGCGACGGGCCTTTCGGAGTTCTGGAGGCAGACAGGGGGCCTCCAGAGGATCCAGCGGTGGCTCCTCTACCTATCGCCAGGTGGCCCGCTCCTCATCCCAAGAGGCCTACAGAGGCCGCGGCAAGCAAGGAGGATCTCGCTGCTGTCGGCAGGGAGGCCAAGGCGGCAAAGCCTCGGCCAAGCAAGACTGAACCAGCCGTGGCGTTGGGCCCCCACCGGAGCACCCCAGTGGGAGGCCGGCTGACGAAGTTCATCGGCGTGTGGGAGACCATCTCCACCGACCGTTGGGTGCTGGATACCCTGACCCGAGGACACTCACTCGAATTCCAAAAGAAGTGCCCTCACATTCCCACCGTGGCCAGGAAGGAAAATCACGTCCCTCAACTGCTGTTGGAGGTAAGGGCGATGCTCAGAAAAGGTGCCATCAAGCTCGTCCCGAAGAGGCTCCGGGGCTCCGGAGTGTACTCAAGGTACTTCCTCGTCAGAAAGAAGACGGGCGGCTCGCGCCCCATCCTGGACCTTCGTCGTTTAAACAAATATATCAAGGCACAGAAGTTC
This sequence comes from Ambystoma mexicanum, assembly GCF_040938575.1. Classification (NCBI taxonomy): domain Eukaryota; kingdom Metazoa; phylum Chordata; class Amphibia; order Caudata; family Ambystomatidae; genus Ambystoma; species Ambystoma mexicanum. The sequence continues at coordinate 745,596,104 of NC_090938.1, forward strand.
AGGATGGTCACCCTCCAGCACGTGCTCGGACAACTGGAGTAAGGCGACTTCCTGCCGTCGTTGAACCTGGAGGATGCTTACTTCCACATCCCCATCCTAAAAGGACACCGAAAGTTCCTCAGATTTGTAGTCCAGGGCCGTCACTACCAATTCAGAGCCCTACCATTCGGATTGAAGTCGGCACCCAGGGTGTTCAGCAAGTGCCTGGCGCCGGTGGCGGCGCGGCTGCGCCTGCAAGGGATACACGTCTACCCCTACCTGGACGACTGGCTCATCCGTGCAAGGACAAGAGAACTCGCCATCGAGCACACGGCGAGGACCGTCCATCTACTCACAGAACTGGGATTCGCCATCAACTACCCCAAGTCCCACCTGGTACCGTCGCAGGTGGCCCTGTTTCTGGGAGCGAAGCTCGATACAGTGAGGCGCCTGGTGGCTCCGTCGGAGGAAAGGACGACGGCCATCCTGGGCAAGGTGCAGCGCCTGCTAGCCACGGACGTGGCCAGGGTGAGGTCCATCAAGTCCCTCCTAGGGATGATGTCCTCATGCATCTACCTGGTGCGCCTTTGCAGACTACGGATGCGCCCGCTTCAAGAATTCCTCAACGCCCGTTGGACCCAAGCGACGGGCAACTTCGAAGACAGGATCCTCCTCAACAAGGTATTCCGTCGAGCCATTCAGTGGTGGGGCTCCCGTGCGCACCTCACGGCGTGCACGGACTTCCAGACCCCGGCGTACCAGGAGACGGTGACGACGGACGCCTCCCTGGAAGGATGGGGTGCCCACACCGGAGATCTACACGCAAGAGGCCTTTGGCTCTCGGAGGAGATGTCCCTCCACATCAACATCCTGGACCTCAGAGCCGTGTACTGGGCGCTCAGGTCGTTACTCCCGTCCCTCAAGGGCAAGGTGGTGAGGGTCTTCACGGACAACACCACCACGATGTTCTACATACGGAAGCAGGGCGGAACCAGATCCCCAGCCCTATCCAAGGAGGCCCAGGGGATGTTTCTGGTGCCTTTTCATCTGGCAGGAATAAAAAACACCATCACCGACTCACTCAGCAGAGAGCTGCGCTCGTGCCACGAGTGGGAACTACGCCAGGATGAAGCGGATCGACTCTTCCAGCGATGGGGCAAACCCCAGATCGATCTGTTCGCGACGGCGACAAACTCCAAGTGCCGGAGGTTCGCCAGCAGGTTTCCCCAACCGAGGAGCATGGGCGATGCTTTCTCGTTCCCCTGGGACGGCCGATTCCTGTATGCATTTCCTCCACTGCCGTTGCTGCTCCGGCTCATCAATCAGCTCAAGAGGTCCCGGTGCAAGATGATCCTCGTCGCACCGGCGTGGCCGAGGCAGATCTGGTTCCCGGACCTTCTGGACTTGTCAGCGTCTCCACCAGTCAAGCTGCCGGCGGACGCGGATATTCTCCCCAGAGGAGGAGGCGCCATTCTTCATCACGACCCGGCGTTGCTGAACTTGCAGGCCTGGCTCCTGCAGCACTAGAGTTTGGAGGGTATGATATCCCGGCTTACTGCAGAGCGGTGCTTGCAAAGGCCAGGGCCTCCTCAACTCTCAAGTGCTACGGACATAAGTGGAAGAGGTTCTCTGTCTGGTGCCGTGCACAGAAGATTAACCCTCTGCGGATTACGGCCCCTCAAGTACTGCCGTACCTACTGTCGCTGGCCAAAGCTGGACTAGCTCACGCCTCCATCAAAATACATCTGGCCGCCATATCCCGATACACCAGAACTGCAGGACGGACGTCTTTGTGGTCTCATCACCTGGTGAAGGAATTTATGAAGGGACTATTCCGATCATTCCCGCCGGTGAAGGCCCCTGCCCTGGCGTGGGAGCTCAACGTGGTGCTGACCAAGCTCATGGGGGCCCCATTCGAGCCTATGCATTCGGCACCGTTGAAGTTCCTGTCGTGGAAGACAGTTTTTCTCGTGGCCATCACCTCCGCACGATGAGTGGGAGAGATCCAGGCCCTATCTTGCAAGCCTCCATACTTGACTTTTCACGACACGAGGGTGGTGCTGAGGACGCACCCCTCCTTTATGCCCAAGGTGCCGTCGGACTTCCACCTCAACGAGCCCTTGGTGTTTCCAGTTTTCTTCCCGTCGCCTTCGTCGCCGGCCGAGAGGACTTTGCACTCGCTGGATGTAGCTAGAGCGCTGAAGTTCTACGTGGACCGCACAAAGAGTTTTCGAAAGACGTCACAGCTTTTTGTGAACTTTGGACCTGTGAACCAAGGGAAGGCTCTCTCAAAGTCTTCCATTTCCAGATGGCTCTCCGGCTGCATCATGCACTGTCATCGGTTGGCAAACCGACCGTTGCCTGGCCGTCCGAGAGCCCATTCGACCAGAGCGATCGCTGCTACCACGGCGTTCTTGTCTGGTGTGCCCCTGCTGGACATCTGCAGGGCTGCTACGTGGAGGTCGACGCACACCTTCACGAGATTCTACTGCGTCGACCGGGATTCCAGGGAGGAGTCCAGAGTCGGCCAAGCAGTGCTGCGCAACCTGTTCGCCTGAAGGTGGGCCTGGTGAGGAGGTAAGAGATGCTTAATGTTGAGTAATGCTTAATGTTGAGCCTTTGCCACCTCCCGTGGTTGTGCATGTGTGTACTGCTATGTATTCTTATATTCATGAGCATGTGAATCCATGCCAGACCCCATGCTGGAAAAGGAACAAGTTACTTACCTGTAACTGTTGTTCTCCAGCATGGGTCTGGCATGGATTCACATCCGAACCCTCCCTCCTTCCCCTCTGCGGCTCTTCACTTGGTCATACTGCCACTTTACGTGCTACCAAATCTGAGGATGGCTGCCAGGGGAGGGGCTTAGGGAGAGGGCAGTCATTGGCTAGGGGCAGTATGACCCAGAGATCAGTGATTGGTTACTACTAAGAAAGACAGATCAGAAACGAAACTGATACTGATTTTTTCTTTACCGAGGATTCCCAGCCTGACGACGGGGAATATTCATGAGCATGTGAATCCATGCCAGACCCATGCTGGAGAACAACAGTTACAGGTAAGTAACTTGTTCCTTAAGTGAAGTCTCTTGGAGAGCCACCGGGGAGTAGTCATCATTTTCTTCCATCAAGCCATCCCCCTCCAATAAATGGCGATGTCCGTTTGTTCCAACTGAGCAGACTCGCCATGTGGTCAGGGACATGTGCTAAGGGCCTGGCCCCCCGTGTAGAGCCACCAATTTTGCCAGCCAAGTCCAATGAGATTTTTCCCCCTCAGAACGGGCTGGAAATTCAGCCTCATAGTTAACTTCGGGGGCAACTGGGATTTTATTTAAGTTTAATTCTTTATTGCCGGGTAACCCGTTGTCATATCTATCTATCTAAAAAAAATGGATATAGCGCCACTCGCCCAAAGGCCTCAGAGCGCTCACAGGACTTACAAACATGAACACATAAAGAGAAGAACAAGGGTGAGCTAGGCCACTCCATTTGAGGGACAAGCCCTTGGGGAGAAACCTGCGCTCATAAGTTCATATTAATCAGCTTTTCTGTCAAAGAGAGAGGTTTTCAAACGTTTTTTAAAATGTATTGTAGATACACATCCTCTAATGTCTGGCGGGAGCGAGCTCCAAAGGGGGGGGGCCCAGGCATTAAATCCAGCCCCTCCGATCTTTTTTAGGATGACACGCGGTTGATCCAAGGTTACCCTATTATTTGAATGGAGAACCCGTCTAATGGGAGTTCTTTTCACTCTAGTGGAGAGGTGCAGCGGGACTTCACCAGCCAGGCATTTAAACACTAGGACAGAGCCCTTGAACTGAAAGTGCTGCTCATCTGGGAGCCAGTGCATACTCCTGCGGGATTCAGAGAACTGCACGGCGGCCAAGGCCGCAAACAGCACGCACCACTCCATTCTGCGTTACCTGGAGCTTCTTAATATTTGCTTGAGACGTGCCCACCAAGAGACTGTTGCAATAGTCAAGCTTTGTGTTCACTATGGCTGCTGCAATCAGGGCCCTATTAGCCTCTGATAAGTCGCGGCGAATATGCCACAGCAGGTGCACGTGATAGGAGCACGAGGATTTCAAATATGAAAGAAAGATGAGAATCAAAAAAGACTCCACGCGTCTTAACTGAATCGCTCACTGGGATGATATTCCCATTTATCACAAAACAATGATATCTTGTGCCATACTCCCTTTCCACCGGCACACGCTCGTATCCCATACATCCAAATGATATCTCGTGCCATACTCCGTTTCCACCAGCACACACTCATATCCCATACGTCCAAATGATATCTCGTGCCATACTCCGTTTCCACCAGCACACTCATATCCCATACGTCCAAATGATATCTCGTGCCATACTCCGTTTCCACGGCACACACTCGTATCCCATACGTCCAAATGATATCTAGTGTCATACTCCGTTTCCACCAGCACACGCTCGTATCCCTTAAATCCAAATGATATCTCGTGCCATACTCCGTTTCCACCAGCACACGCTCATATCACATACGTCCAATGATATCTCGTGCCATACTCCGTTTCCACCAGCACACTCATATCCCATACGTCCAAATGATATCTCGTGCCATATTCCGTTTCCACCGGCACACGGTCGTATCCCATACGTCCAAATGATATCTCGTGCCATACTCCGTTTCCACCAGCACACGATTGTATCCCATACGTCCAAATGATATCTAGTGTCATACTCCGTTTCCACCAGCACACGCTTGTATCCCATAAATCCAAATGATATCTTGTGCCATACTCCGTTTCCACCTGCACACGCTCATATCACATACGTCCAATGATATCTCGTGCCATAATCCGTTTCCACCAGCACACGCTTGTATCCCATACGTCCAAATGATATCTCGTGCCATACTCCGTTTCCACCAGCACACTGCTCAATAAATATCGTAGAGGGATAATAGCGTGGAACAAGTGCAGTATATGGGCACGATTCAAAACTAAAGCGTCCTGGCCACAGAACAAACTCTGGACCCTAAGGGCCCTGTGGGTGCAGCTATCCTTGCCTTAGAATCGTTACTGGGCCCTATTGCTTTGTTTCTCTTTGCCTGCCTCTTTCTTGCTGCGTTTCTCTCCGTCTTTCTTTCTTGCTGCGTTTCTCTCTGCCTGCCTCTTTCTTGCTGTGTTTCCCTCTGCCTGTCTTTCTTTCTTGCTGTGTTTCTCTCTGCCTGCCTCTTTCTTGCTTTATTTCTCTCTGCCTGTCTCTCTTTCTTGCTCTGCTTCTCTCTGCCTGTCTCTCTTTCTTGCTGTCTTTCTCTGCGGGCTAATCGTTCTTTCTTGCTGTGTCTCTCTCTGCCTGTCTTTCTTTCTTGCTGTGTTTCTCTCTGCCTGTCTTTCTCTCTTGCTGTGTTTCTCTGTCTGCTAATCTTTATTTCTTGCTGTGTTTCTCTCTGCCTGTTTCTCTTTCTTGCTGTGTTTCTCTCTGCCTGCTAATCTTTCTTTCTTGCTGTGTTTCTCTCTCTGCCCCTCCGGGTTTATTTCCTACTTTCATCCAATCCCTCACTTTTGGAATCTCAAGCAATATCCAGCATTTGCATTAAAAACACGAGAGAAACGCCTGTCTTTCCTCTAAACGAGTGCAGAGGGGTGTGGATGGGGCACCAAGGTGACAGTCCTACCTTTATTTCTTAATTTCCCTCCCTCCTCTTTAGTGTTCTGTCTCCTTCCCTCTATCCCCCCTGCCTCTCTCCCTCTGCTTGGATTCTATCTCCATTGCTGTCTGCCTATTGATCACCGGCTCCTCTATTTCCTCTCTGCGTGTCTTTTTCTCTGCCTTTTCTTATTATCTCCCTTTCATTCTCCCCACTCTCTGCCCCCTCTATCTTCCTCTCCCACTCAACCTTCTCTCCATCTTTTCTCTCTTCTCTCTCTTTCCTGTTGTTTCTCTGTGTTAGTCTGTCTCTCTCCTGTTGTTTCTCTGTGCTAGTTTGTCTCTTTCCTATTGTTTCTCTGTGTTGATCTGTTTCTCTCGTTCCTGTTGTTTCTCTCTGTTAGTCTCTCTCTCTTTTCTGTTGTTATTCTGGGTTAGTCTGTCTCCATCTTTCCTGTTTGTCTGTGTTAGTCTGTCTCTCTGTCTTTCCTATTGTTTCTCTGGCGCATCTCTGCTCGGTCTTCCCCTCTTTCACCTCTGCCTGCCCTGCTCTGTCTTTTTCTCCCAGTCTTTGTCTGTCGCTGTCTCTGATCTCCCATCACTACATGTCTCTTTCTTGGCTGTCTCTGTGCTCTCTCTTCACCCCTTCACTTCCTTTGCTCGGCAGAGCTGCAGGTCACTCTCTGGCTGGGAGTGAGGTGTGTAAAGATGTCAGAAGAGAAGGGGGTTTGGGGATTTTGGGGGATTTTCCAGGAGTTCACTCTGTTGTATCACGAGGCTGCCTGCGAGGTGGGGGGACTCTCTCTGAATAATATGACAGGGATTATAAATTGTTCTCTCTGTTCCACCACCTCCGTCTCCCGCACCGTCTCTCCTCTCTTCCTCTCTCTGCTTCTCATCATGTCCATGTTGCTCTCTCCCTCTTCACGTGTCTCTCTTCCACTAATCCTTTCCTCCATGTTCCGCTCTCTCTGCATCTTCGGCGGTTCCCTCTCGTGTCGCTTTATCATTATTGCTCTCTCTTTTCTGTCTTTAATCTGCAATATTTCTTTATTTCTATCCGACATTCAGTCAGTCTCCTCTCTGCTTGTTTTTCAGTCTACCTTTCTGAGTCTCTCTACTGTCTGTCTCTCCGTTCTGTCACTCTCTTCTCTGCTGTCTCGTCTCTCCCTCTTTTCCCTGCAGATCTCTTGTACCCGCCTCTCTCTCCTCTCTGGCTGTCTCTTCTGTGTCCCTCTCCCTCCCACTCTTCTCTCGTCTCTGCTGTCTCGTCTCTCCCTTTTCTCTGCAGATCTCTTGTACCCGCCTCTCTCCTCTCTGCCTGTCTCTTCTGTGTCCCTCTCTCTCCTCTCTGCCTGTCTCTTCTGTGTCCCTCTCTTCCCTGCCTGCCTCTATTCTGTGTCCCTCTCTGTCCTCTCTGCCTGTCTCTTCTGTGTCCCTCCCTCTGCTTGTCTCTTCTGTGTCCCTCTCTCTCTTCCCTGCCTGCCACTCTTCTATGTCCCTCTCCCTCCCACTCTCCTCTCTGCTTCTCTTCTCTGCTGTCTCTCCCTTTTCTCTGCAGATCTCTTGTACCCGCCCCTCTCCTCTCTGCCTGTCTCTTCTGTGTCCCTCTCTCTCCTCTCTACCTGTCTCTTCTGTGTCCCTCTCCTTTCCTTTCCTTTCTCGCTCTCTCCTCTGGCTGTCTCTTGCGTTCTTCTCTGTTCGTTTCCATCGCACCCCCTCGCTCCCCCCATTCCTTGCCGACCCGAAGACCCCCTGGGGCCTGAGAAGAAGGTGACTGATGGAGGTGGAGAATGAGGAAGTGAGGAGAATTGTGGGGAGGGGGGGAGCTCTCCCCGTTATCTCTGGAATTCGGGGTTCACTTCGGGTTTCATTAAAGAATAGAGGAACAGCCGCATTCCCCCTGGACTGTGCGCGGGGTCTGCCGGTGTCTGGCGACAGGAGGCTGTGATTGGCTGAGCTCTCGCTGTTGGTGTGATTGACAGGCTGTTGGCGCCCTGTGATTGGCTGGTTTCTGAGCCGGGCTTCTCTCTTGCAGGTGAGGTGACTCTGGATCCTGGCACCGCTCATCCCGAGCTTATCGTTTCCGCGGACGGGAGAAGCGTGAGATGGGGACCCCGAGCCCAGGACCTGCCCGACACCCCCCAGAGATTCACTATATTCCCCTGTGTCCTGGGGAGGGAGGGGCTGAGCTCCGGGGGAAATTACTGGGAGGTGGAGGTGTGGGGCTGCCAGGGCTGGGCCCTGGGGTTGTGTGATGAGTCTGTGCCCAGGAAGTGGGGGCTCACAGCATCACCTGCGCGAGGAGTCTGGGCAGTGGGGCTCCAGGCTGGTAAATACAAGGCTCTCACCTCCCCTCCCACACACCTGACCCCCCGCGTTCCCCCCAGGGTACTGGGCTTCTTCCTGGACTATGAGGCGGGCAGGCTCTCGGTCTACGATGCTCAGGACCGGGCTCTGCTCTTCACCTTCCCGGGGGCCCCCTTCCCCCGCACCCTGCGGCCCTTCTTCTGGACATGGAGCCCCGAGGGGGGGCTGCGGATCCTCCCGGGGGCAGGAGGGGACTGAGAGCAGCGGAGCCCGGCAGCAGGTAAGGGGGGGCTGCGTCTGGGGGGGGCGCAGGGCTGCAGGTAAGGGGGGGCTGTGTCTGTGAGGGGGGTGCTGCAGGTAAGGGGGGGCTGTGTCTATGGGGGGCTGCAGGTAAGGGGGACTGTGTCTGTGGGGGTGGGGGCTGCAGGTAAGGGGGCTGTGTCTGTGGGGGTGGGGTATGGGGGCTGCAGGTAAGGGGGCTGTGTCTGTGGGCAGGGGCGTTGCTAAGGGGGGCTAAGGGGGCTATAGCCCCTGATCTTTTGGTTGTAGCCCCTGATCGAATCTCATGAGCTACAGCCAAAAGACTAGCTAGCCCCCAGTCCCAACAGTTCCAACATAAGCTTAGCCCCGGGTCTTTTCCAGACCTAGCAACCCACAATCTTGAAGGGTCCAATCCGTTTGTCCTGTAAGGCCCTCTGCCTTGTAGGTACCATAACCAAAACAAGCTGGTCTGGAGTAAACTCCACCATGTTGGCCTTCTGGTCATGCCAATGTTTGACCAGAGCCGAGCCTGACCTGCTTTCAGGTTATCTAAAGTTTCTATCATCATGAGTGCCATCCTCCTCCTGGGGCCTAACACATAGTCAGTGACTCTCACTGGCTGTAGGGAAGGAGCACTTTCCAATCCTTCCTTGATCAGGGCCAAAGGGTATTTGACTGGATGACCATAGAAAACTTCAAAGGGCTGAACCCAACCCCTGCTTGAGGGACTTCCCTATAAGGAAAGAGAAGGCATGGCAGTAGAAGGTCCTGCTTTCTTCTAAAGGGTTCCTCTAAAGCACCTATCCTGCTCTTCATAGTTCTGTTAAACTTCTCCACCAATCCATTGGTCAGGGGATGGTAGGCTGTTGGGAACTTGTAGGTCACTCCACAGATTTTCCACATGGTCTGCATGTAGTGGGACATAACATTCGACCCCCTGTCAGAGATGACCTCCTTAGGAAAACCTACCCTGGTAAAGATACCAAGGAGGGCCTTAGCCACTGCCTGAGCAGTAACAGTTCTCATAGGTATCGCTTCAGGATACCTTGTAGCATGGTCTACCACAACCAATATAAATCGGTTACCTGAAGAAGTTGCAGGGTTTAGGGGACCAACCATGTCAATCCCCACCATCTCAAAAGGGACTCCCACTACAGGGAGGGGCACTAAAGGTGCCACATTCTTGGCTCCACTCTTGCCAGAAGTCTGACAGGTGTGGCAGCTCTTACAGAATTTCTCTACATCAGCCCCCATCTTGGACCAGTAGAAGTACAGAGATAACTTCTCTTTGGTCCTCTTGAAACTCAAGTGGCCAGGCAGAGGAATCTCATGTGGTAACTGTAAGAACATCTGTCTCACCTCCTGGGGCACTACCAGTCTCCTGTAGTCCCCTGGGGTAGACTCAGTAGGTTCACTGTAGAGGAGGCCATCCTACCAGTAAAGCCTATGATTCCCTGGCTCTTGCCCTTCCAGCGGGGAAGCTGTCTGCTGGTGCAGACCTTCTAGAGAAGGACACTCTCTTTGACCTCTGCTGAAGTCTGCCCTAGGGGGTCCACCTTCTGCAAGTAAAATCTGCAGCTCAGTATTGTCTCTAGGATCCAGATCTCCAACGCAGGGAAGGTTTTCTTCCAGCAGAGTGTCACCAGTAGCTATCTCTGTTTGGTTGGTCCTCCCACTCAGCTGAGGAAGGGGTCACTGGGGTGTCCCGTGAACAGGTTTAGGTTTAAGACCTTTCTTTCTCCCAGAGACTTTAGATTTCTCTTTTGTCTTTCTTTTTCCTTGTAATAGAAGGGTGGCCTTCCTGTGTACTGGAGGTATTAGGAAATATCCTCAACCACCCACTGAGCGGCTCTCAAGGTTGCCTCTCTGGCCAATCTTGTTTGCCCCTGCAACCTTTTGCTGGGAGGCCTGGGGGTGCTACCTACAACTCAAAGTTTTCAAATAATTTCCCAACCGGACTCTCCCTGGCACTTCATTCTGTACACTGACAGGTATTCTAACAGTCATATTATTGCACTGGATGAGAGCTGGCAGAACAGGAACCATTTGGATAGGGCCTCCTGCGAGTTTAGTGGGACATTTGGGGGCCTTGGCCACATACTTAGGTTTGAAAAAACTTTCATCAACCACTGTAATGCTGTAATGCCTGCCCCAGTGTCTCTGGGGGCAGCGGTCGCCTGACCATTTACAAGAACACCGTCCTTATAATATTATTTTGTGTTATCTGGTATGGAGTTGTACACATCCACATTCTGTTGACCCAGGGACACTAAAGAAACACTCGCTTGAACTCCAATGGGGTCTTCAGCCAGTAATTGAAAGTGTGCACTTGCCATTTGAGCTTCTCCATCAGGGATGAAGGCTAAGGAGGCAGTGTGGACCCCTGGAGGTTTACCCTTTTATCTGGGATCCCCTTTCACATGATCTACAGACCCACATACAAAGCATTTCCCATATGTTCTCTCTCTAGAATGGGGGTTTATGTTGACCTCTCTGGTTTGGCACCAGAGGGTTCACTAGACTTACCAGGTTTCCCATGGAATTTACCCTTGCTATGTTTGTGGCCCTCTTCTGGATGGCTTGAATTAGAATTCTCTTTCCCCTGCCCCAGTGTCCTTGTGAGTGGCCCTGTTGGCTACCCACAAGTCAGCAGCCTCTGCTAACTTTTTGGCATCAATCTCATGAGTCAGCCAAATGCTGTCTCAGCTCAGGAGAGCAGGCATCGGATTCTAACAAAAAAGATTCCTCATTCCTTCAAGGGAGGTCACTCTGTAACCCTTAACCCAACCATCTAAGTTTTTCAAACATTCACATACCCAGGTAGCCCAAGGGGTGCCATCAGTCTATTTGAGGGTCCTAAACCTCTTAAGGCACTGGGAGGGAGTTTTCCCATATCTGGCTATTAATGCCAGTTTCACTGACTCAACCTTTCTCTCAATGGCACCCAACTCAATTAGACCATCAGGGCCATTCAGGGGGAGCCTAGACATGAGCCATGGAATTAAATCATTCCCACTGATTCCTTGAAGACCATAGGTGTATTCAAACGTACCCCGCCAATCCAACACATCAAGTTTAGGTTCATACATACTCGCTGCTTCTTTGGGCAGGTGAGGGCACTTGGGACTAGAAAGACCTAGAGGACCCTGAAAAGGAAGCAGAATCAAGGGACATCCCTTTCATATCCGTTTCATGGTGCACCTCTCTTTCTCTCAGTTTCACCTCTTGATGTTTGGCTTCAGCTCGGGCATGTAACTTCTTAAATTCCAACTCTCTCATTCTTTCAAGAGAAACATATTCTGGGTTTAACTGTGGACCTTGTGGGGTCCCAATGGAAACTGGCTGAGGCATAAGGGCAGGCTGTGGCAGAGAGGGTCTCTCTTCCTGAGACTCTTCTACCTCCTCTGACTGCTCTTGCAGATTGGAGCGTGACTCTTAACTGACATCCTCATCATTATCTTCCATATTACTTGGGTGAGTAGGTGTTACAGGCCTACTAACCAAACTTTGGTGATTCAACCATTGTTTTGAGCTGTTATCTGATCTCGGTCTTCACCAAGCTATTAATGAGTCCACACGTGTTCTGGGTAACACTCTCGACTTGGTCCTGTCTGATGAGTCTACAATCTCTACCTCCTCTGCTGGACCGGTGGTCTGGTCTGACGATTAATTAGTTCCGTTTTTGCTCAAACTCCCCTCTCCTCTGTTAAAAATTCCGCTTGTCACTGCCTAGCAGTGAAACTGGCGCCGAGCAGATCGCAACATTTTTGCATTTATTCTTAATTCACAGTGCAATGAAAACACTTCTGTGGATTTCTCCTTACTAACAGAATTTCTTAGGGCAGCGGCTGACGTTGTGGCCCCTCTCACATCTATTCAACTTTGTAGGCGCCCCTCTAAACCCTTGTTATCTGATGATCTGAAATCTGCCCATCTCAAGTAGAGACAGGCAGAACGCAAATTGCGTCACTCACATGGGTCACTGGCAAAAGTGACTTATCGTCAACTTATTACAGGCTACCATATAGCTATCGAACAGGGCCACTATACTCTTACAATGTGAAAAGGCCCTTAATCAGCCCCAAGAGCTCTTTACAGTGGTCAGGTTCCCATCCTCCACCACTGATCTTTTGCCCTCAGTCCTGCCCTCGCAGGTGCTCTGTGACGCACTAGCTTTATATTTTGTCACTAAAATTGCCACGCGCCAATATCCAATTGGCCCAGCAATCTGCTATGTGTAGCTACTCAGTGCCTGTAATTGTGGATACACTTCACACTTGGTCTGATTTCCCTATATTTTCGGATGAAATAGTGGGTCAGACTATGATGCACTCGAAATCCGCAGCCCCTTCGGATCCTATCCCACCTAAGGTGCTTCAAGACATCATGTCTGGTATAGTCAGACAGGTATCGCAAGCAGTCAATCTGTCCTGTCAATCTGGACATATCCCGCTGGAGCTTAAACAAGCGGTGGCTATTCTTCTCTTGGGGAAAAACCGGCACTGGATCCTTTAGTCCCCGCTAACTTTCATCCTATCGCTCTCCTACCTTGTTATGAAGCTACTTGAAGCTCTGGTTTCTCCTCTTCTCTTTCTTCTTGGAATCTTCTGGGTTCTTGGACCCCTTCCAGTCAGCGTTCCGTCTGGGGCGTCGTACCGAGAGTGTTCTGGTATCTGTGGTTGATGATATGGCCAGGCTGGTAGACAGCGGGGGTGTGGGTGCCCTAATTTTGTTAGATCTTTCAGCGGCTTTTGACACTTGTCAACCACTCCATCCTGCAGTCTGGCATGGCCTAGGCGGGCCTCTCCTGGTCTGTTCTGGCTTGGTTTACCTCTTTCCTTTCCAATCGCTTTACCTCCTTCCTTTTTCTTCCCCTTCTCACGCGCTATCCTATGGCGTTCCTCAGGGCTCTGCCTTGTCCCCTATGGTTTTTAACATCTATATTCAGCCTCTTGTCTGTCTCGAATGCTCTTTTCGCCTCAGGTGCTACTCATATGCCGACGACACCCAAATACTGGTTCATGACAATCTTAATCCGTTGGAGGGGTCGTGATAGTTGCGTAGGTGCCTCACAGCTGTTGGGGAGTGGGTGAACAGCAATTGGCTGAAACTGAATGGGGACAAGACGTCGGTCTTGGTGGTGGGTTCTCCCCCTAATCCTACTCTTTGGACTCCTTCGTTTTTGCCTCCTGCATTGGGTAATTGTCCTTTTCCAGTGACTCTGGTGAAAAACCTGAGGGTTGCCCTTTCTTCTACTCTTTCTACGGCCCGTCTGGTAGGCGCAGTTTGTAAAGCTGGCCATTTTCATCTGAGGATACTACGGAGGGTTCCACCGTTTTTGCCTAGTCGCCTCCGTCCTCCAGTAGTGGCTGCTTGTGCTTAGCCGACTGGATTGTTGTAATGCTTTGTTTTTGGCTCAACCTGTGGGACTGTACACCGTCTCCAGGTATTGCAAAACCTAGCAGCTTGAATTGCTACAAACTCGACCTATTGTACTCTCTTATTTTGCCAGTCCTGCGTTCACTGCACTGGCTTCCGGTGGCCAGGGGCATTGAATTTAAGGCTCTGCTTAGCTCATCAAGCTTTTTATCAGCAGGGAGCAGACTATCTTTGGGACAGATTTGTCCCTTACCGCCCGGTGGAGACCTTCGCTCTGCCAATGCCTGCCTGGTGGTGATACCTAGGCTCTGTCTTTCTCAAGTGGGAGGCCAGACATTTTCTACTGCTGCTGGTAAATTGTGGAATGGTCTGCCTCTCGCACTGAGCTGTACCTGTTACCATTTGGAATTCAGACATCTGCTTAAGACGCTACTTTTTTAGATTGGTGTTGGCTGTCTTCTGGGTGCCTCTTAGTGCCAAGATGCCCTTGGGTGAATGAGCACTCTATAAAACTCGATAACATAACAAGAGCACCCACAGCCATCATCACACTAGGCACACAACCTCTAGCCGTACACCGACTACATCGCCTGGAACACACAGCCACGCGGTTTCGAAAGAGAGGGAAAAAACCTTTTCCACAAAGCGTCCTTTGTCCTGTGGGTCCTCGCACTCGTGATCACCGAACTACAACATTTCAAAACAGATGCCAAATAAGCCCATTACTGACAATGCCCCTAAAAAAAAAAAAAAAAAAATCCTTTCTTTTGAGCGTATAAGAACAAATGCCGAAAGTTAAACTATCAACGCTAGGCTCTGGCAGGTCTAAAATGCAATAATAGCAGTTAAAACATCTCCCGAAAATGTTTCATGAAACTAAACTCTTAATTATTTCGAACCCTGTTGAGGTCACGTCAAAGGACAAACCTTAAACGCCTTCTAAAACAACTTTAACAGAGACTTTACATCAGGAGAAACATGCCTCTTGCCCAGAACCCTCTCCTTTAGGGTCAATCCCATTACCAAGATCCACTGAGTGGACTACAGACAAATTTGAAAAAGTCATGAAACGTATTTCATGCTTTGTAGACTTCATGGACAGACACCCAGAAGAATTCTCAAACCTGCAGGGTAGTGGGGAACAAAGGTTAAACACTTCTGAGCCAAATACTACTTCAGCCCAGGCCATACATAGTCCTAATCAAGACACCTCTGATGATTTATACTTCATGACCCCCCTCTCCTCCACAGCGGGGTGATCAGTACTCGCAGGACAACCAATACAGCCAAGACCAATTTTATGATTACGATGACCCAGATTTATATCTATTACCGTCTCCAGAGGACCAAGACTAGCAAATTGCTGATTCCCCGATAGACAATGTAATGTAGTACAATGACCTTCTAATTAAAGCCGCCCAACAGTTTCAAATTGATACTCAAGAAGCCGTACAAGATGCAGATTTCGTGGACGACATTTTGGGAGATAAAAGAGCAGTAACACAGTTCATTCCCTTGCTCCAATCTGTGGAAAGACGAATTCACCCGTCTTTACTTACTCCCGCTTTAACCAGAGCTGTTAATACTAGGACTGAACATTGTCTTAAACCTGCTCCAACAGATACCCTCTACATAAGAGGACAAATAAAACCGGACTCCTTGCTGGCAAGAAACACAAGGAAAAGGGCAGGCACCCCATTATCATCCGCAGAGGCCCCCCCTGACAAGGAGAGTAAGAAGATATACACTATGGGCAGGAAAGTAGCAACATCGGCAGCGTACCAAACATGCATCGCCAACAATACAACCCTATTGTCCAGTTATAATTGCCATCGCTGGAACACTGCGAATGTGATAACATCCCAGAACCTTTAAAAACACAAATATTAAAGTCAGTCTCTGATGGTAAACTGGTTGCCAGCTGCATCTTAAAAAATAACTTGGACGCATCAGACAATGCTGGACGCATTATAGCGGAACTAACTTTTATAAAACGCCATGCATGGCTGCGTCAATCCGGTTTCAAATTGGAAACCCAGGCTACCTTGGATGCCCATCAAGCCAAATGTCCTGTTTGGTAAATCTGTCGATGATACACTAAGAGTGCAAAAGAAGAACATGAAAACATTGTCATTGGGTCAAATCACCTACAAACCTTTTATACAATGGGGGTGTTTAATACACACCACTCTTTTTGCAACCAATGATACCCACGTTCACAGGGATCCAATCGGGGACAGTCCTCTTCCTGGGGTAATTCCCAGGTTCAGTCCACTCCTTATCAATTCAATTTTCAAAGGGTCTATAGAAGGGCTAGAGGTAGAGGAAGAGCCTCCGGTACTAGAGGCTCCTCTGCCTCGAAGCAATGACATCCCAGTGCACATTCCCTCTATAGAGACCCAGTGGCACCTTCTGGCAACAATGGTTTCTAATAATGACCATAAACTTTTGGAAACTGGTCGCGGAGGGTATCGACATGGGTCTGAGATCCGATGGAGGTGCGATCGCCAAGGAAACCTGGATGGCGCATTTTCACAGGTTCTTTTTCGATAAGTCTCGAAGTGATGCAGGGGGCAAAGTGGGAGAGTCTGTTGGAGATATAAAGTTCTCGAATGCTGAAGGTCTAGGGGCAATTGGTTAAATGAAACTCGGCAAAGCCGCAGGCCCAAATGGGTTGACCTCAGATATTTCTTTGTGTTCCCCAGAGTGGTGGGCACCGGTTCTGGGCAAACTGTTCGGAGGGTGCCAAAGTGCCGGCACTCGGGAGGTGTGGGATTATTGTCCTCCTTTTCAAAAAGGGTGCGGTGGACAACCTTAAATGTTACAGACCCATTTCCCTACTGGATATCCCCCTAAAAATCTTGTCGAAATGACTCCGGTAAGCAGGCCGGCGGCCCTCTGATGGAGACAATCCCCGGCGGTAAAAGCACACATAACCATCACCAGACTAAACGCACAACCCCGAGCCATACGACGGCCACGTCATCGGTAAAACATGGCCACACAGTGTTGAGGGCGAAAAAGTTCCAAACACTCATTGTCCACTGCGTCCTCGCACTCGTGATCGCTGCAAGACAAAACTCCCAAACAGGCGTTGAGTAGGCCAGTTACCGACACTGCTCCAAAAAAGGCCCTTCTTTCATGCGCGGAAGAACAAATGTCGAAACATATATCTTTGACGCAGAGTTTAGGCCTGTCGAAAATACAACAGTTAAGACTAAAACATGTCCCCAAGACACTTCTTTAAAGTAAAACATTGAAATTGTCCAGATTTCAGATATTCTCAAGACACCCGTTACACACCCTCTCAAGACACATTAACAGAAGCATTACAACATGGTAAACCTGCATCTCAGTCACAACCCTCACCCTCTGGACCAAACCCTTTTCCAAGAGAGTGGACCACAGAAAGAAGGTTATGAACACGATTTCATACTTTGTAGATTTTATGGACCGGCACCAAGAAGAATTCGGACAACAGGGTACTGGAACACCACAAGGTAGTGGGGAACCACCTTCTAAAGTACATAGGCTAGACAGCTCTCAGCCTAGCACCTCCACAAACCAACCTTTTCTTAGTCAGGACACTTCAGACGGCCTGTACATTATTGACCCTTCTCATCAAAGTGATCAAATCTCACAAGATGACCAATATACAAAAGACCAGTTCGATGACGATCCAGATATATATATAATGGCATCCCCAGAAGACAAGGACCAGCCTACTGCTGACTCCCCAATTGACCCTTATCTCTACAACAGGCTCATAACAGGGGAAACGCCACAAGTTGGTAAAAACACCCAAAGCACAATATCTGTTGTTCAAATTAGGGTTCTCCATCAACGAGAGAAAATCAATTCTTGTCCCCAGTCAAATAAAACAATTCCTAGGAGCAATTATAAAGTCTCAAGAGGAGTTGGGTTTTCCCTTCAAACGAGAGAGTACAA
This sequence comes from Ambystoma mexicanum, assembly GCF_040938575.1. Lineage (NCBI taxonomy): Eukaryota > Metazoa > Chordata > Amphibia > Caudata > Ambystomatidae > Ambystoma > Ambystoma mexicanum. Next base: position 745,613,611 of record NC_090938.1, read on the forward strand.
AACATGCTTTTTCAAGTACCTCACTACATAGCCGGTCATCGGATAACCGTGCGCAAGGCAATGCACCTGCTTGGATGATGGCTTCATGCATTCATCTTGTTCCACACGGCCGGCTGCGCGTGTGCCCAATGCAAGAGTGGGTAGGGAAACTATTTATTTATTTTTACATTTATTAAGCGCACAAACCTGTGGGCATCGAGGTGCTGTTACAACCAGGTACTCTTACAGTATGGACAGGCAGGAGGGCCGAAACCGGATAACAAGTAAAATAGTGTCAGTGGCGCTAGGTGAAAAGCCAGGTTTTCAGAACTTTTCCCAAAGGCCCAATAAGTTTGTGGTGGGAGAGAGTTTGTTAGGCAAGAAGTGTATGTAGTAACCCTGTGGGGGACTACACCAACCTTGTCCTCTTGGCAATAAGTAACCCAACCTTTGGTATAGGCCTGTACTACACAAGTTGGTAGAGTGACTGATCAGCCAGGCTTATCTCAAGGGGGGTCAATGTGAGCTGTAGGGTTGCAACATAGACATTCACGGTGACATGTATTCAAATAACACTTATACGCAAAGTTTCTTGGTAAAATAATTATTAATTAATTTAACAGTCAGTTTTAAAATAAGCCTCCTTTAGAAGGGAGCAATATGCAACACTTAAATATACTTCAAAAATACACCCTCTCAGTTTCAGTAAATAAGTAGATACCCTTTTGGGATGGCACACAGACACTTCCTACACCCTGAGGTGACTTCAATAGTTATATTAATGTCCACAGTGTCCTATCACTTGTACATTTAAAGCAATACTGAGTTTGCTGTCAAAAGGAAAAAGGTTAGGGGAGGAAACAATGGTTAACAAGTTTCTCAAACAGGAACGCACTTTTAGTATCCCCCAATACAATGCAGGTTAAGCCTTTCCCATCTATACAAGTAAAGAATGTATGACTTTTTGGAGGGACAGTTAAACACAAAGTCAGAGGGTAAGAAGAGTCTTCAGGGAGCCAGGACAGCCAATGTCAATTGAGCAAAGTCTAGGAGAGTTGAGGCACTTCTTGAAGATTAGCACAAAAGGCTTGCACAATGTTAAAGATAGTTTGTTGAAAAGAAATCACTGTTGGGCCACAAGCTGGGAGGCTTGTGAAGGGCAAAGCTGCAAGCAACTCTGCAAAAGGCAGCAAATGCGAGTCTCAACTGAGAGCAAGCAGGCTACACACAACAAGAGGTAAGTTCCCTTAGTTCACAGTACCTTGAGTCTGAAGAAAAGGTTCCAGCTGGCTTCTGTTCCCGTTGTAGTTCCTGCAGATCGGTTGTTCCTGGGCCTCAGTTGTGGGGACAAAAGGGAGGACGTCTGGGGACTCCTGCACTACGGTTTGAAGGTCGGTGGCAGCAATGGGCACACTTCAGATCAGCAGCACTTAGCAGTTTCAGCTACTTGCAAATGGCACCACCTTGGTTCTCAGATACATTGTGGACTTTCCTCGATTCTGGGTTCCAGCACTCTGTTGAGGTGGCTCAGGCTTGGTTAGTCCTGCTTCGAGGGCATCCGGAGGATCCTCCTGTAGCTCGGGTCTGACTTAAAAACGATGCACTCTATTCTGGTGTTCTTGTCCCCTGGCACTCAGTTCCTGCAGCAGCAATGAAAGTACAGCCAGCAGAGAGAGGGGTTCCAGTCGAGCTCGTCTTGGGGCTGATTGGTCCCACCAACCCAAGGGGAGAAGTCGTCCTTGCAGGGCTTCCCTTGTCAATCAGAATTCAGAGCTTCAGCAATGCAGCAGGGCTTCACCGGGCAAACCAACGTTCCAGGAGTTACAGCAAGCTTCTCTTCCATCATGTTCTTCGGATTCCTTCGTCCAGTGGTCGACTCTGCCTTCCTTGCAAAAGACCTCGCCTTTTATGCATGTTTCTCCCATTCATTCGCACCCTAGCTGTCACTTACACAGCAGGTTGGCTGTCCAGCAAGGACAGCTAGGCAACCAATCACCTTGGGGTGCATTCCTGTAACCAACGAGATTAAACAGGGAGATTCGGGATCCTACCTTGCTTCCTGCCCTGCCAGACACGCTGGAGCCAGAAGCGGGCTTCCGCAGTGAACCCTGCCAAAGACAAAATGAACAAAGGGACCAAACCTGGTTTGGCGTGCAGAGTAAATCACAAGAGGGACCTTTACAACAAGAAATGGCTAAAAAAGAAGCCCGGGGCAATTTTGACAAAATGGGCACCCATGGGTGCAATACTGCAGCTGAGGATTCAGCCTGCGGTAAACACGCACAATGGTAGGAAAAAGTAAACCACTGGCACCAGCCAATAATTGTAGAAAGGATAACATAAAAATGTTACATGAGAAAGTAGACAAAGGGGATACTAAGTAACTCCTACAACACTATTATGTAAGATAGTGTGTGCTGGGTCTACAAAGTTACAAAAAGGTAAGTAAAGTCAATTTCACTATACTGCTCTTGGAAACAGTAGTTTATCCAAGAGAAGGTATTTAAACCTTGAGAAAAATCCAAAAGACTTCTCAGTTCAAATCAGATCAAAACACCTGGGCGAGGGAGAAAAAGGGCTCACTCACTCCAAGGATAAAAGTAAAAAGTCCCAAAGTTCAGTAAAAGAGATGGGGGTCTCTAAGGAGGGAGGAATTAAACACTAAAATGTAAATTCTCCCTAACAGAGTTCCATTGATGAATGGCAACGGAAGGGACGCTGGTACCCCTCACCTCACCCCCCGGCTAGCTTGAATTTAAATAAGACAAGTCTGTGGTGGGCATAAACTCTTCTGATGGGTCTGGTGGAATGGGCTTTAGCAGAGCTTTGTGCGAGGTACGGTGGTGCAGAGTTCGACGGGCATTAGTGCGAAAGAGTTTTAAAGATAATCCTTTCCTTAACTGGCAGCCAGTGGGAATTCATTCTTTCTTTTGAGATGTGGTCTCTTTTGGGGCTATTGAGGGCCGCGCGGCTGGCATTGTTCTGGATGACTTGTAGTTTGTGAATGTTAGAGAGGAGGTGCCAGCAAAGAGGGCATAGCAGTAATCCCGCCTGGCTCCGACGATGGCCCTCGCAATGGTAAAGCAGTCGCCTGGAGCCAGGAAAGGTCTGGCTGCATTAATGAGCTTCGTTGTGTAGGCAGCAGTTGTCGCGATGGCGTTAACCTGACACGTCAAGGAGAGTGAGGAATCCGGGTAAACCGCTATGGTCTTTACCAAGGAGGAGACTGGAATCTGTAGATTGCCAATACTGAAGTTGGCATATTATGGGGGGAGGTTTCTTAAGACTGATGGTGGCCAGACCATCAAGGTCTGTCTTTTCGTCATTTAGACAGAGGCCGTTGTTGTTCATCCAAGCCTGGATGTTAGAGTAGATTGAATTTAGAACGTGGGAGTCATCTAGATAGTTGCCAGTTAGGGGTAGCAGAATTTGATTATCACACAACAATGGTCTCAGGTCAGTGGGACAACCTAGTGGTTGTTTGACCATGTTAAAAGAGAAACCTTTTCGCAACCCAACAGTACAAGCCACTCTCACAACAGACTCTTCACTCTCGGGTTGGGGAGCTCATTACCTTCATCATACTGCACAAGGTGTGTGGACACAAAAACAGCAAAAAACCACATAAACCTACTAGAGTTGATGGAAGTCCTCAAAGCCCTTTAAGCTTTTCAACAGCACTTAGCAAGACAAACAGTTCTTGTCCTCACGGACAGTAGTACTGCCATGTTCTATCCGAATAAACAAGGCGGGACACACTCTCAAAGTTTGTCGAGGTTAGCACAAAAGATTTGGAAGTGGTCTCTCAAATGAAACATTTACCTAGTGTCACAACATGTTCCAGGGGAACACAATTCACTAGCAGACACACTGAGCCGAAGTCTACAACTCCCCGCAGAACTCGAGTGACAAATTCACAAAGATATTTTAAACAATGGCTTCACCCAATGGGGACATTCACCTCTAGACTTTTTCGCAATAAACAAAAACACACAATGCCCAGACTTCGCATCCAGGTTTCCCCAACCAAGATCCAAAGGGAACACCCTGGGGATGAGTTGGTCAGGGAAATGTGCTTACGCTTTTCCACCAACACCAATCCTGAACAAAATAGTGCACAAAATGCACCAAGAACAAGTCGCGCTAATTCTGATAGCTCCAATATGGGCTTCACAACCATGGCTTCCACACCTACTCAAACTAGCAACGTGCAAACCAATCAAACCTCCGTACACATTCAACATGCAGCCTGGCTCCAGCCTGGCTCCTGAAGTCATAGAGTTTGAGCACTGAAATCTTCCACAAAGGTGTATGGATGTTCTAAAAGAGGCACGGAAACCCAACACAAGCCACTGTTATTTTAACAAGTGGAGGAGATTTGTCATTTGGTGCAAGTCCCGTAACATCAATCCAGTTGACTCTTCTCCATCGCACACAGTGCATTATATGTCTACCTTCTAGACTCAGGTCTAGCCTTTAATTCTCTCAAGGTACACTTAGCATCACTCTCTGCTTACACTACATCTCAAAGCAAAGTATCCTGGTGGAAAGGACCAGTAATCAAAGCATTCATGGAAGGAGTTAAAATACTATATTCTCTCCATCTCAAATCCACCACCTGGTTGGGACCTTAATGTTGTACTCCCAAAACTCATGGGTCCACCCTTTGAACCGATGCACAAAGCCAGTATAAAGCATTTAACTTACAAAACTTCTTTTCTTATCACTATCACTTCTATAATACGAGTCGGCAAACTCATTTTTTCTCACTCTCATATGTGTTTCTACCTGATTTGGATTTTGTGTTTTCACTGTTTTTGGAGTCTGACAAACTCCATAGGCATCTGCTTTTTGCATGGTGACACACAGCACCTTTAGTTCAGTGTCACAGATAAATCCTTTAGATTTCTCTTAAGGTTTAAATACCTTTTCTTGGGTGAACTACAGTTCCCAAGAATAGCAAAGTGAAATTGACTTTCCTTACCTTTTCTCTTTGTCTCTTTGTAGATCCCGCACACACCATTGTATGTTTAGTGCTGGGGGGTTACTTAGTAGCCCCTTATCCTAATTTATGTAAGTAGATAAAAACAAATGGATAAAATGAAATAATACAACCAAATGTACACAAAATTTCATCTACTTGATCACAATTTGAAATTTAGTTAGCCGGGCGTTCTCGGTGTAAGTTCTGTCATTCGGCATACAATTAATCCCATATTTCCCTCCAAGCTGCTTCCCCCTCAGCCATTCTACTCTTCAGACCTTACATTTTATTTTATTTTTTCAATGAGTGTTGTCAAAGCAGTTTTTAAGGCTTCATTCGAGATCAGCATTAGCCTTACCCATAGGTATTTGATCAGGACTAGGGCCGTTCATTGTAAGAAGCCCCCCAAGTAACTAGTTCTCAGGTCCAAAAAGAAGGGGCACTCTAATACCAGATGGGGCAATGATTTGAGTGTAACTAAGCTGCTCATCCGGCACCCCCGCATATCTCTTGGTATCCCCAGCTTTGGCCCTATAGCTTCCAAAAAGTGGTAAGGCATTGAGGCGAAACGTAAGGTAGAGATCACAATTCTTTGGAGGGGAGCTTCTGCTAGTAGGATCTCAACTTGCGTGATGGTGTGAACAAATGGTGGTGGTTATCTTTGAACAATACCTATCTGTTTAGGTCGTTGTGGTCGTTGATTCCGTGCCAAACAATGATCTTCCTCTTTTTTACATAATCACTATCTGAGGGAGCAAGTGAGATCATGCTGGCTAAGTTCACGCATCTCTTGTGAAACCTAAACAAGAATGAAGGGTGGGACAATTTGCCCTTTAGCAGATCTTTCATATAAGAGCAAAGGGAATTTCCATCGGCCGCCATTATTTTTGAGTGCAAGGACAAGCATCTTTTTATGTACTGGGCCCACCAAGATGTGAGGCCCAGTTCCAACCTGATGGCACCTATAGGTGTAGACTTTGGAAGGGCTAGAACGGTCTTCCAAACCTTCCCTTCCAGTCTTTCAAAAAAGGTTCTATTAAGAAAAGGCATCAATTCTCAACCGTTGCGACGATGTTTAGTTTATACAATTCAATCAGCAGCAGCGAGGAGAAAGCACAGAGTTTACTCCATAGGGCCTACATAAGAGTGATACCGAACCCAAGTTTAGTCGTCATTCTATCTCTTTCCAGCTGGAATTTATTTTTGACGAGAGCGCATACCTTAGATTGCGGTGGTAACTTGTACAATTTTGGACTGGTTTAGGTTCCAGGAATAAGCTTTTGGCTTATGCTTTGTTGAGTATTGTATTGTATTGTATTGTTTATTTGATAATGCGCACAAAACCCAGGGGTAGCCGGGCGCAGCAGGTACAAGGTTACTTAAGCTTGGGTTACATACAGAGTATAGGCGAGAAACAACATAACAGTACAGTAAGAACATATCAATACACGCTGTGTGGAAGGAAAAAAACTAGCATATTGTAGTTTTGAGGGAGTGTACAGGTATAGGTATGAGAAAAGAATCGTTTTGGACAACGGTATCATGGTCATTGGGTGCCACGAGAGTTAGTTGTCGTTTGTCCAGAGCCAGTTTTTTACCTTGCATCTAAAATTGGAGTAGGGTAAGTTGGCTCTCAGTGCAATGGGCAGTGCGTTCCAGGCCTGGGCAGCTTTGACAGGGAAGCTTGCTCCGCCCGCTTTGGAACGTCTGAATCTAGGGGTTTCGAGCAGGTAGTGGTTAGTAGCCCTAGTATGGTGCCTGGATGATTTTCTAGTCAGTCTGGCTGAGATGTAGGGGGGAGCAGTGTTGTTGAGCCCTTTATGGGTAAGCAATAGTGTCTTGAGCAGGACTCTGTCGCTGATTTTGAGCCAGTGGTGGTCTTTCCTAACGTTTGAGATATGTGCTTTGCGGGGTATGTCAAGGGCTGCTCTAAGAGCGTTGTTTTGAAGGATTTGCATTTTATTTATGATGGATTTGTTGGCACCTGCATAGTATGCCAGAACTAAAGACTTCTGAGGGTTCATTTTTAGATGGTTGTTTAGACTATTCCCCCACATTTCGGCATGGTTCCTCTCCATGTAACCGTATACCGCGTCCAGAATTCTTTGTAGGCTAGTGGGAGTATAATCTATTAATAAAATGTACCCCTAGCTCACCCCATTTTGGCGCGTGCCCTTCCCATGACAAAGACTCCTTCCATAAATCCTCCATGAAAAGATTAAAGAGAATGGGGCCGAGCACACAACCTTGGCGGACCCCTCTGGTAACAGCAATAGAACTAGATAGATCTCCCTGCGTGTTTAGCCTTACACTTAGGGAGTTATTACTATAGATTAGCTGAATCATTCGCAGAAGTCCTTGGCAAATACCCCACTTCTCTAGCTTCTCACAAAGGATGGCTATTTTTATTTTTTTTATTTTATATGGTTTATTACAAACCTTTAAAATATGATTACATCATCAAATCCAATCAACATAACATAAAACATTTCCATTCAGCAGATTGTTGCATTTTTGCTCAACAGTTTTTTCGGCCGTTTACTCAGGCAATTTCCTTTTCAAAGTTATTTAATTTAATTTCCACAATGTCTATAAAAAAGGTAAGGGCAAAAGTTAATTTCCTTTCTGTCTCATCAAACAAAATTTGCCACCAATCATCAGCATTTAAAAAAGGTCTTTTTGTGATCAAGTCTCCAAGACAGCTTGTTCGTTCCTTTCTGAGGGCTGTGCATAACAAAGTAAGATGTTTTAAAGTCTCCACACATAGTCCACAGAATCTGCAGATCTTTGGCATGTTTTTATTTTTCTGCCATAAACTTTTTCGCTCTAGTGCCTTAAATAGGTTCAGTTTGAATTTAAAGTACAGATCTCGTCGCCGAGCCTCTGGAAATAATTTTAGGTAGTTTGGAATTTCATTATATGCTCGTTTTTCATATGGTACATTTTCCATCAATTTGTGAGTTCTTCTTTTATCTTCTGTTACGATCCAGTCACTTCTCCATAGGTATTTTTTTACCAAGTTTGGGTTAGTGTGTAAGGTTTCAGTATCAGTATCAAGATTCTTCAAAATCATCTTGCAACTCTCTACCCATGATGTTAGCACATTTTGTTCCTTGGAGTTTTCAATATTTTTTTAAATCTCAAATTGGATAGGAGTATTTATGTTAGTTATTTTCGAATAGAGATTTAGCGTGTTCCAACAGATTCTGGCGTGGATTGATATTAGCCCAAGTTCGTATCTGATGCACGCCGTCGGAGTTCCTTGGGGTAAATGAAGGACCTTAGTCCAAAAGGTATTTTCAAGGGAATTCCACAGCTGCCATGGGGCATCAAATGCACATTCTACTCCATATATGAGTGCTGGAACTGCTTTTTGTTTGTAAAACGCCAAGGCTGGGAGGAGTGAGTATTGTCCATATTTTTTGTGGATGATGCATGCTTGATTTGCCAATTGTTGGCATTTCGATTTAACACTAGCAATCCAAGGTGCGTCATTAATACTTGAATTGATGATCATTCCTAAGTATCTTGTTGATGGTGTGTTTTGAAGGAACGTCTTTTCTAATGACCAGCGGAATTTACTTTCTCCAGCATGGGGTCTGGCATGGATTCACATGCTCATGAATATTCCCCGTCGTCAGGCTGGGAATCCTCGGTAAAGAAAAAAACAGTATCAGTTTCGTTTCTGATCTGTCTTTCGTAGTAGCCCTCTACCTAAGCCCCGCCTCTGGCAGCCATCTTCAGATTTTTACCGCATGTTCAAGTGTTGGGATCCTCGTGCTATTGCTCTCGAGCGTTAGTGCATTTTTTTTTTCTCAAAAACTTCGATTTTTCTGTCAAAAAGAGCCTCAAGCTCCACCGTTTCTTCATCCGATCAACGGGGACCCGTGTCGGATTCGTCTACGCCCCTCAAGGGTGAAGATTTTGTCGAGCCACGCTTTTGGAGGACTCCAGAAGTTTCTCAGGCCCATCTCGGACATGGCCCAGGAGAAGGGAAGCTCGACGCCCGGAAAGCTGTTCAGGGTCTGCCCTGGATGCCAGCTTCAGAATGTCTTTAAGGAGGACGAACACTCCTTTTGTCTTTACTGCCTACATGAGGACAAGACACACGTGGAGAAGGACTGTGCGTTTTGCGGCAATATGTCGGAGCGGACCATGAAGGACCGCCATCAACGTCTCGCCAACTGGATGGAAGGGAAGAGCCCGTCAGGCGAGAAGAAGAAGAAGAAATCCGAGCGGTCTTCTAAGACCTTTGAGGACGCCCCGGCGACGGGGGTCCAACACAAGGCCAAGCACCGCGAGTCCGCTGGCACCGGGAGCGCCGAACGGTCGGGCTCTACGGGCGCCAGGCAGGGCACATCCTCCCCGGCACCATCAACCACGAGCCAACGCTCTGGTTCGGGTAAGAGGAAGGCCGAGCACCCGGCGAAGCTCCTGGAGTGGCCCCGGTCGAGCTCAAAGGCCCCATCGGAGGGAGAGCGAGGCAGTGTCCCTCCCCCCAAGGAGAAGGCGGTGAGCGCTCCTAAGGTGGTGAAAGCCTTAATCCATCCGGCCAAGGCCTCTATCGAGACAGTCGCGGCGGCCCTGGCTCAGCCTGTGGAGCCAACACCAGTGGTGGCGACCTCGGGGCTCAGAGTCTCCCTGCCACCGCGGAGGGAGTCCTCTTTTATGCCCATCGACAGGACCAACGTGAAACCTCCGACGGAGAAGAAAACGGGGGGGGGGCAGGAGGTCGTCGTGGATTCGGCGTCAACCTCTGAGGAAGAGCTGATCAAGGTCTTAAGCCACGGCGTTGGCGTGGAAGAAGACCAGCCCGTCGGGAGGGATCCCGACGTAGGAGACGACGATAACGTCGAGGGTGCCGACGGGGCCCCTGACCGCCCGTCGGACTCCCCTCAACCAGCGCCGCAAGACAACTCGGCGGCCATTTTGTTGGCTATACAATTCTTATGCTCGGAGATAAGGACGAGACTGCCGCTACCACCAGCGGAGGAACCGCTCCCGACGGGGACCCGGAGCCAGGCCCTTCCGGGAGCCCTCCCCCTAAGAGAAGAAGGATTCATCCTCCACCTCCTTTTCAGCCATCGCGCCCTGTTCAGCCCTCCTCCCCGTCCACGACTCGTGGGGATGATACGGGGACTGACACGGCCGCGACGGGTACGGACGACGAGGTTTACGACGAGGATCTGCCGTCGTCACCTCCCACCCGGGCTTCCCCGCCCGACGAGATTGGATCGTTTCACTCCATGATCGCCAGGGCATCCGAGCTCTTCCAGCTCTGCCCGGAAGAGAAGAAGAAGGAAGGTTTCCTTTATCAACGGCGCAAGGCCAAGAGGAAGACAGTCCTCTCCGTGCCTCTACTGGACGATATTTGGGATGAGGGCCTCGCCCTCCTCAAGAACCCATCCACGACGCCGGCTAGAAGGGATCGGTATGAGAAGAAGTACCGGGTCCCGGACGCGGCCCACTTGTGCCTCCGGGCACAGCCGACCCTGGACTCCGTCGTCTCCGCGGCGGCCAGGAAGAAAGCGGGGGGGGGGTGCGGCCTCTACGTCGACTTCCCCGCCGGATGGCGAGTGAAAGAAATTGGATACGATGGGACGCAGGGTCATCTCGTCTGCAGCGTAGCCCGCTACGACAGGGAGCTGTGGTACAAACTGGCCCCCCTGCTGGACTTCCTACCGGACGACAAGAGGGCAAATGCCCTAGAGATCTTGCAGGAAGGAGAGGTGGCGCCGGACCACGCCATTACGATTGCGACGGACAACGCTGACACTGGATTTCGCCAGTTGGGCAACGGCATGTGCCTTGGGCGGCGTGGATGGCTCAAGGCTACTGACTTCCGTCAAGACGTGCAGACCAGAGTCTTGGACATGCCGTTCGATGGAAACAACCTGTTTGGGAAAACAGTGGACGATTCCCTTCAAGCCATCAAAGCAGACACGGAGACGGCCCGGGCTCTTGGGGTTCTCCAGCAACGGCGGCTGCCCTTTCGGAGCGGCGGAGGCAAACCGGGTGCCTCCAAAGGTTCCGGCGGCGGATTTTCCACCTACCGTGAAGCAGCCCGTTCGTCGTCGCAGGAAGCTTACAGGGGATGAGGCAAGTCAGGCGGACCCCGCCGTCATCGCCAAGGAGATGAAGGCGGCAAAGCCTCGTCGAAGCAGGACTGAACCGGCCGTGGGGTCGGGCCCCCACCGAAGCACCCCGGTGGGAGGCCGGCTGGCGAGCTTCATCAGCTTGTGGGAGTCCATCTCCACTGACCGTTGGGTGCTGGACGCCCTAGCCCAGGGTCACGCGCTCGAGTTTCAAAAAAGGTGCCCGCGCGTCCCCCCTGTGGCCAGGAAAGAACATCACGTCCCTCAACTTCTCTTGGAGGTAAAGGCGATGCTCAGGAAGGGCGCCATCGAGCTCGTCCCAAAGAGGCTTCGGGGCTCCAGAGTTTACTCAAGATACTTCCTCGTGAAGAAGAAGACGGGAGGATGGCGTCCCATCCTGGACCTACGACGACTGAAAAATTCATCAAGGCACAGAAGTTCCGGATGGTCACCCTCCAACACGTCCTGGGTCAGCTGGAGGAGGGCGATTTCCTGTCGTCATTGGATTTGGAGGATGCCTACTTCCATATTCCCATCCTAAAGGGACACCGAAAGTTTCTCAGGTTCGTGGTCCAAGGGCGTCACTATCAGTTCAGAGCCCTTCCCTCCGGACTAAGGTTGGCACCCAGGGTGTTCACCAAGTGCCTCGCACCGGTGGCGGCGCAGCTGCGCCGAGAGGGGATCCACGTCTACCCCTACCTGGACGACTGGCTCATCCGAGCCAAGACGAGGGAGCTCGCCGTGGAGCACACAGCAAGGACCGTCCAACTTCTCACGGACCTGGGATTCTCCATAAACTACGCCAAGTCCCACCTGGTGCCCGCGCAAGACGCACTGTTTCTGGGAACGAAGCTCGACATAGTGTTGATTCTGGGCAAGGTGCAACGGATGCTGGTTGCGGACGCGGCCAGAGTGAGGTCCATCAAGTCCCTCCTCGGAATGATGTCTTCTTGCATTTACCTCATCCCCCTGTGCAGGCTCCGGATGCGCCCCTTGCAGGAGTTCCTGGATGCGCGCTGGATCCAGATGACGGGCAGCTTCGAGGAGAGGATCACACTCGACGAGAGTTTCCGACGAACGATCCGGTGGTGGGGCACCCGCGCACATCTGATGGCGGGCATGGACTTCCAGACCCCCGGCCACCAGGAGACAGTGACCACGGATGCCTCCCTGGAAGGGTGGGGAGCGCACACCGAAAATCTGCACGCGAGAGGCCTTTGGCTCCCGACGGAGAAGTCCCTCCATATCAACGTCCTGGAGCTCTGTGCAGTGTTTTGGGCCCTCAGGTCCTTTCTTCCGTCCCTCAAGGGCAAGGTGGTGAGGATCTTCACCGACAACACCACCACCATGTTCTACATCAGGAAACAGGGCGGAACCAGGTCCCCAGCCCTGTCCAGGGAGGCGCAGGATCTGTGGCATTGGGCCGTCGCCCAAAGGATGTTTCTGGTGCCGTTTCATCTGGCAGGGATAAAAAACACCATCGCCGACTCACTCAGCAGGGAGCTGCGCTCGTGCCATGAGTGGGAACTACAACAGGATCTAGTGGACCGCCTCTTCCGACGGTGGGGCACACCCCAGATCGATCTGTTCGCGACGGCGACGAACTCCAAGTGCCGGAGGTTCGCCAGCAGGTTTCCCCAGCCGAGGAGCATGGGCGATGCTTTCTCGTTCCCCTGGGAGGGCCTGTTTCTATACGCGTTCCCTCCATTGCCATTGCTGATCCGGCTCATCAACCAGCTCAAGAGGTCACAGTGCAGGATGATCCTCGTCGCACCTGTGTGGCCGAGGCAGATATGGTTCCCGGACCTTCTGGACTTGTCAGCATCCCCGTCAATCAAGCTGCCAGTGGACGCGGATCTGCTCTCCAGGGAAGGAGGCGCCATCCTCCATCACGACCCGAAGTCGCTGAACTTGCAGGCCTGGCTCCTGCAGCGTTAGAGTTTGGAGGATACGACATACCAGCCGACTGCAGAGAGGTTCTTGCAAAGGCCAGGGCTTCCTCAACTCTTAAATGCTACGGACACAAATGGAAGAGGTTCTCTGTCTGGTGCCAGGCACAGAAGATTAACGCTCTGCGGATTACGGCTCCCTAAGTACTGCCGTACCTACTGACGCTGGCCAAAGCTGGACTGGCGCACGCGTCCATCAAGATTCATCTTGCTGCGATCTCCCGATACACCAGAACCACGGGGCGGACGTCTTTGTGGTCTCATCGTCTGGTGAAAGAGTTCATGAAGTCACTGTTCAGATCGTTCCCGCCGGTGAAGGCTCCGGTCCCGGCGTGGGAGCTCAACGTGGTGCTGACCAAGCTCATGGGACCTCCGTTCGAGCCTCTGCACTCGGCTCCGTTGAAGTTCTTGTCGTGGAAAACAGCGTTTCTTGTGGCCATCACCTCCGCACGAGGGGTGAGAGAGATCCAGGCCCTTTCCGGCAAGGCCCAGTACTTGACTTTTCACGACATGAGGGTAGTGCTCAGGACGCACCCCTCCTTCATGCCCAAGGTGCCGTCGGACTTCCACCTCAACGAACCCTTGGTGTTGCCTGTTTTCTTCCCGTCGCCTTCGTCGCCGGCTGAAAGGACTTTTCACTCGCTGGATGTGGCTAGAGCGCTGAAGTTCTACGTGGACCGCACAAAGGGTTTTCGGAAGACGTCACAACTCTTTGTGAACTTTGGACCTGTCAATCAGGGGAAGGCTCCCTCGAAGGCTTCCATTTCCAGATGGCTCTCCGGCTGTATCATGTACTGTCATCGGTTGGCAAACCGACCCCTGCCTGGCCGTCCGAGAGCCCATTCCACCAGAGCGATCGCAGCTACCACGGCGTTCCTATCTGGTGTGCCCTTGCTGGACATCTGCAGGGCTGCTACGTGGAGGTCGACGCACACCTTCACGAAATTCTACTGCGTCGATCGGGATTCCAGGGAGGAGTCCAGGGTCGGCCAAGCAGTGCTGCGCAACCTGTTCGCCTAAGGTGAGCCTGGTGAGGAGGTAAGATTTGCTTAATGTTGAGTTTGATGTGATGCTTAATGTTGAGCCTTTGCCACCTCCCGTGGTTGTGCATGTGTGTACTGCTATGTATTCTTTATTCATGAGCATGTGAATCCATGCCAGACCCCATGCTGGAGAAGGAACAAGTTACTTACCTGTAACTGTTGTTCTCCAGCATGGGTCTGGCATGGATTCACATGCGAACCCTCCCGCCTACCCCTCTGCGGCTCTTCACTTGGTCATACTGCCACTTCACGTGCTACCAAATCTGAAGATGGCTGCCAGAGGCGGGGCTTAGGTAGAGGGCAGTCATTGGCTGTGGTCAGTATGACGCAGAGATCAGTGATTGGTTACTACTACGAAAGACAGATCAGAAACGAAACTGATACTGGTTTTTTCTTTACCGAGGATTCCCAGCCTGACGACGGGGAATATTCATGAGCATGTGAATCCATGCCAGACCCATGCTGGAGAACAACAGTTACAGGTAAGTAACTTGTTCCTACTCTGCCTTTGTTTCTGCCTCTAAGATTTTCTAGCACGAGAATTTCAGATTTTGTTGTGTTGATGGTAAGTCCCTTAGTTTGAAAATATCTCTCTAGGGCATTTAGTTTTCTTTGCAGGCTTATAGGAGTAAGATCTAATAAAATTAGATATTCCGCATAGAGAAGACGGCTTATTTGCTGACCATTTATTTTTGGTGGAAATGACTGGATCTGTTCAAGAGTGACATCTATGTCAGAAAGAAATAAATAGAAAATTATGGATGCCAATGGGCATCCCTGCTTAGCTCCACAATGGGTAGGTATAGCATCCGATAATTTACCAGCTCTGTCAAGTCTAATCTGTATATTAGTTTCAGTGTGCAGTTCTCGTATTGCCAATAGAAGATTTATGGGACATTTCCAAGCGTGTAATCTGGCCCATACCTTTTCTCGGGGAATGCTATCAAAAGCATGAGCAAAATCTATGACAGCGATGTATATTTATTTGCCCGATCTTATCATTTCCATTTTTAGAATGTTTACAATTAGCAAATTCAAGGCACATCCGACTCCTTTCACGAATCCTGTCTGTCTTGGGTCCAGTTGGTTTGTAGTGTGGATCCATTGATTTAATTTACGTGTTAGCATTGTTGCATATACCTTTCCCAAGACATCTAAAAGTGCTATTGGACAGTAGTCCTTCATATTGCTTCTATCTCCCTTTTTGAAGATAGGGACTACAATAGCACCTTTCCAGGATTTCGGGGTACAGCATGAAGTCGCAATTAAGTACATGACAGAAGCTGGCCCATTCATCCGGATTCTGTTTTAATATGTGATTGCTCAGCCCATCTGGGCCCGGAGCTCTTGAGAGATTTAGATTTTTAATGATTGTTAGGATCTCATCATGATCAAAGGTTAAATCCCACGATGTTACGGGTGCGAATTTTAGCTCTTTTGCATTTTCTTTTTTACTGTATACGGTGGTGTAATGAGTTATCCAGTCTTTTTCTTTTACTGCATTTGTCATGATTGCTTGTTGCGAGGTACCATGTTGGTTAATGACACTCCAGAAGTCTCGGGTGTTTGTTTTATCGAGCTTTAATAACATCATTTCAGCATCGCGTTGCGTCACGATCGATTTATGGGACTTAATGTGGTGGTTTTTTTTGCTTGTTTTTCTGGAGTATTCGTTATTTGCATAACTCGTATTTGAGATCTCATTTTGCGTTTTTGTTTTAGAATTTCTAGATCAAATGTATGTTTTGGTACAAAGCCTGATCTTTTAAGGCCATGATTTTTTTCCTTGAATTGAGCGAGAATATGATCATATTCCAGTACATCTTTTTCGTATTTGTACATTGCTGTAATGTCTTTAATATCGGAATCCTCAAGCTTCAGACGTAATCTTGTGGAATCAATGACAACATCATGTTTCCAGTAAGCTCGGGGTTCTGAAGTTATATTAGTCAGAGTTATTTCCAACAAGTTGTGGTCGCTTTCTTGCTTTTCATGGATTTGCATGGTCTTTATTCTCCAATGCAAAGTCTCAGATACAAAGAAGTAGTCTAAAATGGATTTCTGATTGTCTCTTCTCCAGGTCATGTTAGCTGGTATATCCCCTGGCGTGTTTCCATTTAGCGTATGCATCTTTCGTGCTTCCATCTCTATACACCATTGCTTAGCTATGGTAGACTCGCTCCTGTACGCTGATGTGTTTGTTATCTTCTATGCACTTGATGTTTAAGTCACCACAGAGTACAATATTAGCCGAATCAACTTGCTCATTGATTTCATCGAGCAATTGCGTTATGTCAATAAAGCACGTTGCCTTCATTATTTTATGTTGCCAGTAGATGTTAATAAGATGGATTGAATCTATAGCCCTTTGATCTTCATCTTGTTTGGACATATGGATCACTTGTATGTACGCATTTACATTTGTAGCTTCAGTTATCTTGTATCCTAGCTCTTTCTTGACCATTTTGATTAAGCCAGCCATCGGTCTTCCTTTCTCGTTTTTAATGGCTGGGTTAAAACAGATGTCATATGCATCAGAAATGGGAGGATCGATCATCCAGGTTTCCTGGAGACATATAATTCCTAGCCCTTTCATCCACTCCTGTTGGAAAAGATGTTTGTATCCTCGTGTGTTCCATGATCCACAGCTAATTGTTGATTTAGCTGAAGCGGCCTGGCGTTAATTTTTTCTATTGGATTTTGTCAACGCGACTGGTATCCAGTTCCAGTTTTTTAGCTCATCATCGTTCTCGGGCAGCGAGGCTGGCTATATCGATGTTATTGAACGCTGTGGTTAGATCTAATACTGCGACATATAGGGATTTACAAAAAATTCTGCCGAGGTGCAGGTAGACAGTGCCAGGGCACTTATCAATGCCCCACCCCTTTCTTGAGCCCGTTTTGCAAAGGGTTTAACAGATTCTTGCTCTCAACCCACTTTGTGAGATCTTTCAAGGTTATTTTAGCAAATACCTTTCCCGATTAATCAATTAGGGCTATTGAACGGTAATTTGCTGGATCTGTTCTCGTCCCAGATTTGAAGATTGGGACTATAATAGCTTTGTTCCAGAAGGCAGGACAATTTGCACCAGCCGAAATGTGGGGGAATAGTCTACACAAGATGTCAGCCCACAAAGGGGCGTTGTCTTTAAAGAATTGGTTCGAAATCACATGTTGGGGAGAATTTTCATTTTTGTGCTTAATTGCTCCCACCTTAGAGACCCCCAGCTCTTTTGCTGGACTTAAGGACTTTTTATTTTTAACCCTGGAGTGAGTGACCCCTTTTTCTCACTCTCTCATGTGTTTTGACCTGATTTGGATTATGTGTTTCCTTTGTTTTTGGAGTCTGACAAACTCCATAGGCATCTACTTTTTGTATGGTGACACAGCACCTTCAGTGCAGTGTCACAGAGAAATCCTTTAGATTTCTCATAAGGTTTAAATACCTTTTCTTGTGTGAACTACAGTTCCCAAGAATAGTAAACTGAAATTTACTTTACCTACCTTTTTATCTTTGTAGGTCAAGCACACACCATCTTATGTGGAGTGATGGGGGTTACTTAGTGGCCCCTTTTCCCACCTACTCATGTAACTTTTTTTGTTACCCTCACTACTTTAAATGGCTGGTGGCAGTGGTTTAATTTTCCTACCATTGTGTTTTCCTACCGCAGGCTGAATACTCAGCTGCAGTATAGCACCCATGGGTGACCATTTTGTCAAAATGGCCCTGTCTTCTTTTTTCGCCATTTTCTGTTTGTGAGGTCTTTCTTGGGTTTTACTCTGCGCGCCAAGCCAGGTTTGAGCCCTTTGTTCATTTTGCATTTGGCGGGCTTCAGTACTGAAACCCGCCACTGGCTCCAGTGTGCCTGGAAGAACAGGAAGTGAGGGAGGTTCCCGAAACACCCCTGTCCTTTGTCTTTAGGAATGCCTGAATGCACCCATTCCTGATTGGGAGAAACCTGCTTAAAAGGCGAGGGTTTTGGGACTGAAGACAGTCGACCACTGGGAAGAACACCCGACGAAGAAACCGTGAGCGAAGCTTGCTGCATCATCCTGGACCTTTGAATTGCCGGGTGAAGCCCTGCTGCTGTGCTGACACTCCTTTTTCTAATCGACAAGAGAAGCTCCGGAAGGGACGACTTCTTCCCTTGGATTAGTGGGACCAATTAACCCCGAGACGAACTCCACTGGACCATCTTCCCCGACTGGCTGTACTTCTTCGCTGCTGCAGGAACCCGAGTGCCAGGGGTCGAGAAATCCGTAGTCGAGTGCAACGTCTGTGATCCGGCCAGAAGCTTCAGGAGTCTCCCCAGGACCCTCCAGAAGCAGGGCAACCAGAGCTCAAGTCCCCTCACCAGAGTGCAGTACTCAAGAAGTGAAGGAAGCCCAACTGGTATCCAACATCCGCAGTGGTGCCGTTTACCGTGCGCTGAAACCGCAAAGTGCCGCTGACCTGAAAAGAGCCCAAAGCTGCCGCCGACCTCTGAATTGCTGCCGCAGGAGTCCTCCAAAGTCCTCCCTCTTGTCCCCATGACTGAGGCCCAGGAACCCAGGATCTGCATAGCTGAAACCAGACAGAAGCCAGCTGGACCACTCTTCTTCTAACCAAAGGTACTGTTCTGACTTGGGGTACTTACCTCAGTGTCTTTAGCTTTGCTCTTTTCAGTTGCGACTTGCAGTAGCTACCTTGTTAGAGTTGATTTCAGCTCTACCCTTCACAAGTATAACAGCTTGTGACCCTACAGTGATTTTTCTTCAACAAACTCTCAAACTTTGTGCAAGACTTTGCTATCTAAGAAGTGCCTCAGCTCCATAGACACTGCTCCAGTTGACTTTGGCTGTCCTGGCTCCCTGCAGACTCCTCTAGTCCATTTGACTTTGATACTTCCTGTCCCTCATAGGTGATAACTTGGGTTTTAACTATTATTGCTGGGAAAGGTTTTTATCTAGACTTCATTGGAAGATTGAAGTGCTCACATGCTCTGAGAAACTGTTTTAAGCTTTTTCCTTCCCTTAACCTTTCCTTTCTACAAACCCCAGAATCTACAAAATGTACTAGTGATATATAAATGCCATTACTGTCCTAGTGAAGTCACCTCCGGTTGTAGGAAGTGTAAAAAGCATCTTTAAAGAGTATCTACCAGCTTTGTATTGATTCTGGAAAAGTATTTTAAAGTAGGTGTTTTTGCCCAGCGACCATTAAAAAGTAAGTTTGTGTGGCTGAATCCCCATCTTGAAAACAAAGATGACCAGGGCCTACCGTGTGTATCTCTGGAGCCCTTACCACTAAGATGGTAAACTGATACAATCCTGGAGTAGATTGTCTAAGTCCTCTAATAGCCCCTCAATTGGAGAGAAAATCGAGTTAAAATAGATGTTGATAATCAAAAAATGTATTTTAGTTGGACCGGATTTATCAATTAGTTCTGTTGCCAATAAGGCCTCTGATTTACAACACCAGTTCTTGATCGAGCGACCACAACTAACTCTGATTGCAGTCAACAGCCCTCCTTTAGGTCAGCCTCATTTCCCTTTCCTAGCTGATTTGTAATTAACCTTCTGATGCTTGTTAATCTGCTTAGAATCACATGGTGTGCATATGGTCCGACATCCAGTGGTAACCGCAGAGTATTGCATCTTGTCTTTCGGGGACCGAAAGGGGACGTCGGCATAGGCGTGTCTGTAACACTATCCCTATCGTGACGTGTAGTGTACCCAAAATCCCTCATGCGCCGAAATCCCTCAGATTGTTTTTTTCCCCCCAGATAACTGGTCGCCCTATAGCGGAGCTCTTACATAAGAGACAATGTTTATCTTAAACCGACGTGTTGGTTATTCCCCGTTAAGTCACTTCGACGGCAGGAACAACTTCGACGAAGACTGCAGGGGATTTCTCTACGGCGGTGGATTTCGGCGCCTAAGATCCAGCGGCTGAAGCATCCACGTGGCCGGGCCTCTGGCCGGCCTTCACAGTAGGGAGAGTGGGGTCGGGTGGCCATATTTTCGTTATGTCTTTCCTCTTTCCCCCTCTACACCCTCTAGGTCCGGTCATCTTTCCCTTTTGCTATGGAAAGGACTCCTTTTAGGTTCTGCCCTAAGTGTAGGGTCAGATACCCGTGGAAGGACGAACACAGGACGTGCAACTCCTGTCTCCCCTTAGATCACGACGAAAAGCGGTATGCGGCTTGTAAACTCCTTCGGCCTAAGACCCTTAAGGAGCATTGTGTAAAGCGGTGGGCCACATACGGTATGTCTTCCCTCCACCGCCACACCCGCCGAAAAGTGACAGGGCACCTCTGATGATAAACATCTGTTGTGGGTGTCATAGACCTCAAGGCGGACACTTCTAGGTCTGCCACGCCCGTCCCTGACCCTTCAAGGTCTGACACTAGTCTCGCTTCAGGGACAACACCCGGCGACAGGGGCATACAAAGAACGCATTACACTAAACACACCACCCCTCCACCTATTTCGGCGGGTACGTCGAAAAAGGTGAAAGCGCCAGCAGGGCTGTCGAAAATGTAGGCGGATTCCTCTGATCGTTCAGATCAACAGCCTTCCCCGCATCCGCAGCAGCGTTTTGCGACTGGGCATTCCAAAAAAAACAAGGGCGCTACCCCTAAATCAGGTTTACACATCGAAGCGCAGAATTTCGACACTCCGATGGTCCCGAAAGGCCCGGTAGGCCCAAAAATTACGACTAGGCCTCAAGGCGAAAAACCGACCGCTAGGCTCTCTAACACCACGGTAGGCGGTAAATCTACCGATAGGCCTCCGGACCGACTAACTCATGCCGATTCGGCATAATCGAACACTGTATCGCAAGAATTACTTCGGCGGTTGGGCTTATACCTGTTCCGTTGAAAAACATGGGGCAGGCCGCAGACAAATCTATAGATACGCCATGGTGCCCTGATTCTCGCGAGACCTATGAGGACAGTCAAGAGCCTCTTTCCAACACCCTGGGTGACAAATTTCAGCGTCAAAGGGCGGAAGACGACGTTTTTCCACCCGTACGCCCTTCTGGTTCCTCTAAGTGGACAAGGGAGAAATTTGAAGGGTGTATGGATCGTCTTGAAAAAATTATCAATTTTTCTGAACATCCTTCCCCGAAAAGATCTTGTGGAGAACCTAATCTTGAATCTTCTTCACTTTTCCAAGAAGATCAGCCCTCTGTCCCCGTCCATCATGAAGACATCGTTCAGATGGATACTTATCAGGACATTTACAGTGAAGAAGAAGAACCTTCCTTCCTGCAGGGCTACAATGAGGACCAGGCGGATGCCACGGACAATTGGGAAGAAACCCAGCAAGTGGGGACAGACCCATGGACGCTCCCCCCAACAAGATCAGGACACTGATGTTCTGTGCCTGGATTCTCCTCTGTCCACCCCGGCTCTCCAGGCCTCGCCTGTAGTTGACCAAATGGACTTCAATGCCATGTTAAGGAAGGCAGCTGATCACTTTCAAATCACTACTCAAGAGGCGGTACCTGTGCAGGATTTTGTAGAAGACATTCTCAAGGAGAAACCTCCCTCAAGCCAGGCCATTCCCCTCCTTAATTCTGTTAAAAGAAGATGGGCCCCTTCCTTGGTGTCACTAGCTCAGACCCGTGCAGTGAACCCAAGAGTAGAAAAAATATTTTGGCCAGCTCCTTCGGACCCTCAATACATCAAAGGTCATGCCACCCCCGATTCCCTGGTAGTGACTACCACCCGGAAACGGGCAGGAGTACCCCTTGCTACGGGGGAGGTGCCTCCGGATAGAGAATCCAAGAGGTTGTATGCCTTAGGTAAGCAGGTCACCTCGGCTGCTGCATATACCACGCACATAGCGAATAACACTACGCTGCTGGCGAGTTATGCTGATGCTCAGTGGAACCTAGTACAGGAAGGTCTCCAGGAGGTCCCAGAACCCGTCAGGTCCAAGCTTCTCACCATTGTGGCCGAAGGCAGACAAGTAAACCAGAATGTAATAAAAAAGACTCTGGACACGGCTGAAACAGCAGGCAGGTCTCTGGCCCAGGGCACTTTACTTAAGCGGCACGCTAGGCTTCGTAACTCAGGTTTTAAGCCTGATACACAGGCCGCTCTCATCAACAAACCCATTGAAGAAACGAACCTCTTTGGGAAGGCGGCCGATGAGGCCCTAGAAACAGCCATAAAAGAGCATGAGACTCTTTGCAACAAATTACTCAAAAACCTTCCCCCCCAAAGGGGAGGTAATTCCCGTCTGTCCTTTCGAGGGCAGTCCCATGCAAGTCAGAACAACTACAGCACAGGAAACTTTAATGCTGGACAAACATCAGGAAGCCCTGCATACTACCCACCAAGGGGTCAGCGTCGCGGCAAAGCCAGAGGTAGAGGCCCCAACCCTAGAGGAGCCGCAGCCTCTGGTCAGAAATGACCATCAGATCCAGGTCCTCTCCCGTTAGGCAGAAACCTGTGCAGTTCCCTTAAGGACCACTGCAAAAGGCTTAGGACTACAGGTGTTGGCAGTAAACCCAATTGGTAGCAGTCTGTACTACCCAGTTTTACCTGGTAGCTGTGGCTGAGCACTGGCATGGCATCATGCCAGTGCTTGACCAAAGCTTGACTAGCCTTCAGGTTATCACTAGCTTCTGCCGTCATATGTGACATTCTCCTCCAGAGACCTATCACGTAGCCAGTCACTTTGACTGGCTTGGGGGTAGGAGCACTCTCTAACCCCGCCTTAATCAGGGCCAATGGACCTCTGACTGGATGGCCATAAAGAAGTTCAAAGGGAGAATAACCTACTCCCTCCTGAGGGACTTCTCTATAAGCAAAGAGAAGGCATGGCAGTAGAAGGTCCCTTTTCCTTTTTATGGGGTCCTCTAAAGCACCTATCATGCTCTTCATAGTTCTGTTGAACCTTTCAACCAACCCATTTGTCTGAGGGTGGTAAGCTGTTGAGAACTTGTAAGTAACTCTGCAGGTTTTCCACATGGCTTTCATGTAGTGGGACATAAAATTTGACCCCCTGTCAGAGATTACCTCCTCAGGAATCCCAACCCTGGTAAAAATACCAAGGAGGGCCTTAGCCACAGCCGGAGCTGTAACAGTCCTCATAGGAATTGCCTCAGGGTACCTAGTAGCATGGTCTACTACAACAAGTATAAACCTGTTGCCTGAGGAGGTTGGAGGATCAAGGGGACCAACAATGTCAATCCCTACTCTCTCAAATGGGACTGCCACAACTCGGAGAGGCACTAAAGGTGCCACATTCTTGGAGCCAACCTTACCAAAAGTCTGGCAGGTGTGGCAGCTCTTGCAGTACTTATCTACTTCAGCCCCCATCTTTGGCCAATAAAAGTAGAGAGAGATCCTTTCCTTAGTCTTCTTAAAACTCAAGTGACCAGCCAAAGGAATCTCATGGGCTAGTTGCAAGAACTGTTGTCTGTTCCCTTGGGGCACTACAAGTCGTTGGTAGTCTCCAGGTGCAGACTCAGTCGGTTCACTGTAGAAGAGGCCATCTTCCCAGTGCAACCTATACTTCCCAGGCTCTTGCCCGTCAGCCTGAGAAGCTGCCTGGTGGCGAAGACCTTCCAGAGTTGGACATTCTCTATGTCCCTTCATGAAGTCTGCCCTGTTGGGTCCACCTTCTGCCAGTAAAGACTGCAGGTCAGGATGGTCAACAGGATCCAGATCTCCAATGAGTTCCTGGCCTTCCACTAGCTCTTCCTCAGAGTCTAGTTCAACCACACAGGGTTGTACCACCCTCTCAGCCTCAGCTGGAGGGGGATTTACAGGTGTAACTTTGGACAACCTAGGAGAAGTCTTGGTTGGCAGCACCGGAGTGCTGGTTGCTGGTTTAGAGGTTCTGTAAGCTTTAGGTTTCCACTTTGCTTCAGGTTTTTCTGTTATAGCAAGTTGCAACTCCGGTGGAGTAGGAGTGATATCCTTCTTCATCATCTCCTGGAGAGTACCCCTCATGGTCCTCTCTCTTGCAGGTCTGGTTAGCTCCTGTAACCTTTTACTAGGAGGTCTGGGGGTACGTGACACAACTCCAAGAGTCTTCAAGTCATTACCCAACAGAACCCTTCCTGGTACCTCACTTTGTATGCTGACAGGTATCTTCACAGTCATGTCATTATACTGGATGAGAACTGGTAATTGGGGAAGCATCTGCATAGGCCCTCCAGCTAACTCGGTGAGGTGTTTGGGTGCCTTAGCAACATCCTCAGCCTGAAAAAAAGATTTGTCCACCACAGTTATGCTGGCCCCAGTGTCCCCAATAGCAGGAGTCTCCTGACCATTCACCTGGACACTGTCCTTATAATACTCCTTTAGTATTATCTGGGATAGAATTATAGACATCTAAATTCTGTTGTTCCCACAAACCCAGAGACACTAGAGAAACACTGGCTGAGACTCCAATGGGTTCATCAGCCAGTAGTAGAATGTTTCCACTTGCCATTTGTACTTCCTCCTCTGGAGCGAAGGCTAAGGAGACAAGCTGGACCGCTGAAGGTTTACCCTTACATCTGGGATCTCCTTTCACATGGTCAGTAGAACCACAAACAAAGCATTTACCAAATGCTTTCTGGAATGGTGGCTTGTTCTGACTTCCTTCTGGTTTGGCACCAGAAGGTACACTAGGTTTCCCTTGTTGCTTACCCTTACGGTTCTGTTTGGGGCCCTCTTTGGAATTGGAATTATTAGAATTCTCTTTGGAGTCCTTTTTAGGCTGTTTCCCCTCACACTTCTTCTGAGTCGCCTCAGAATCCTTGTGAGTAGCCCTGTTGGCAACCCACAAGTCAGCAGCCTTAGCTCGTTTACTGGAATCTAATTCCATTGAATCAGCCAAGTGCTGTCTGAGCTCAGGAGAGCAAGCATCATAAATTGACTCCAACATAAAAAGATTCTTCATTCCCTCATAAGTGTTCACCTTGTAACCCTTAATCCATCCCTCTGTTTTTCAACCCTTCTTTCACCCAGGTAGCCCAAGGGGTACCATCATGCTTTTTGAGGGTTCTAAACCTCTTAAGATACTGGGAAGGGGTCTTCCAAAATCTAGCTATTAAAGCTAGCTTCACACATTCATAATCCTTTCTATCCTCCTCCCCCAACTCCATTACCGCATCAGTTGCAACAGGGGGAAGCCTAGAGAACAACCAGGTAAGTAAAGCATTACCTGTGATGTCCTGGAGCCCATGATTATATTCAAACAAACTCAACCAATCCAACACATCCAATTTAGGCTCATACATACCAATCAACTCCTTTGGCATCCGGGGTCTTTTTGGACTGGAACTTCTAGAGGAGCCAGAGAGAGAAGTATTCTCAACAGACAATTTTTTTCATTTTTCATTTCAAGTGCATGGTTAAGCTCCATTTCTCTGAGCCTTAGTTCTTGGTGCCGTTGTTCTGTTTGAGCATTAATTCTTTTGAATTCTAATTCAAGCTTCATTTTTTCTAGTTCAAAATATGCAGGATTACATGTGGGACCTGGTAAGGGTCCAGTAGGTACAGCTGGCAGAGCAGACAGAGGCCTAGGGGGGACAGTTTCAACCGCCTCACCCTCCTCTTCTGGCTCTGAATCAAGGTTATCAATACTTTGATCAATATCAATATCATTACTGGTATCTACATTTGCTGGAGTGGTAGGTTCTTCTGAACCACCATCCAGACTTTGGTTTGCTAACAACCTTTCTATTAGCTCCATTTTCTTGCCTTTAGTCAGCAGATTTTTATGCTGACAGAGAACTCTTAGACAATCAGTAGTTTTTGTAGCAAGGGACTCTTGACTATAAGTTTCCATAGTAGACAGGTTTTTTCAGAAAATAAACTTTTTAGTGTTAAGCTTTGTGGTTAGTTGCACTAAGGTATCTATAGGCACACTAGAATGTATACTCAATACAAATCCCACCGCTGTACACCAGTGTTAGGCAGAAACCTGTGCAGTTCCCTTAGGGACCACTGCAAAAGGCTTAGGACTACAGGTGTTGGCAGTAAACCCAATTGGTAGCAGTCTGTACTACCCAGTTTTACCTGGTAGCTGTGGCTGAGCAGCCAGACTTCTCTCAAGAAGAGTTAGACAGTATATAGAGTATACACATTAGGTACAAGGATACAGTAGCACAAGCAAACACTGACCAGAGCTTAGGTATAAAGTATATAATTATTTATTTAAAAACACACTTGTAAAATACACTAACACTAATATGTCAAGCAAGTTCCAAACACAGTCACTTAGAAATATATACACCTCCCTTAGTCCTTATCAGACAAGTCTTAGTTAACACCACTTATTTTCAGACAGAGGTGAGCGCTTAACTAAAGATGGCACTCCAATAAGTTATCAAAAAAGGGAGGGAAAAGGCAGAAATTAGAACAGCACGCAACACAACACTTTAGAAGTTCGTAGCAAGGCAGGAAAGTCAAAGTCTACTGGTGAGCAAAAAGTTTAGAGGCTCAGCTCCCTCTTGGAGAGAGTAAAACACAAATGTGCCCAAGATCACGCAGTTTAAAAGGCTGGTAAAGTCTTGCAGATAGTTTGAAAAGGAATGAGTTCAATTCAGAAAAGTTCAGTTAGTCAGCCTATGGCCAACCCAAGTGGTAAGTTGAGGATTTAAGAGACACCCCACACAAACCGGAGCGAGGGAGGCTAGGCGGACACAGTACCTTGAAAGTGGAGAGAATCCTCCAGCGGAGGTAGTTGTTCCTGGCAGCGGGTGCAAGTCGTGGCGATGTCCAGATGAAGAGAAGATCTCGACTTGGGTGAAAGCTGAAGGTCGTTGCACTGCCAGGGAAGAAGCCAGCCGCGGAGTTCTCCGGTGAAAAGGTACTATCCTTTTTCGCGGTAGTGGTGCAAACGTGGTATCCCGGTTGCTGGGGTGTTGGGCACTGGCAAGGCGGCCATGAGAGGTTCCAGGCAGACGAAAAGGCGGGCAAACTGGTTATCCCCACCAGTCACAGGAAGAAGACTCTTCGGATTGAAGATCTCCTCTGTCGTTGGAAGAAGTGGTGAGTCGGTTCAGGAGGGCTCCACCGGTGGTGTCATCGTTGCAGGTCGGCTCAGCTTCTCCCTCTTTGGATTCTTTGGTCCTGTGGCGACGTCTAAAGTTCCAGTCCCCAAAGCCCTGCTTTTATGCAGAAAACCCCCATTCACAAAGCCTAGCTGTCAATCAAACATGCTAAGTGGTGAGCCGAGCGGCTCACCACTTGGGCCAATCACACAAGAGTGCGACTTGAGTTGCCGATGCAACTCAGTCCAGGGTGCCTAAACCCCCTCCCACAACCCCTGTGGTACCCAGACAGAGTGGCACCACTTTGGAGGGCTTCTGTGTAGAAGCCCGCTAAAAGTGGAACAAAGGGCTCGACCTTTGGTTTGGAGTTACAGAGGCGAACACAAACGCCATTTTAAAACAGAGTTCTGGCAAAAAATACCAACCGGTGAATTAATATTAAATAAATAAACCGGCGGTATGTTAGAGGCTATGTAAAAAAGTATAGGCCTCGAACAATGGGAAAATCCCATAGGAATATATTCGCGGTCGAATATAAAGAGTAGTATCCACTGCCACCAGACAAAACTCGACGAGGGGGGACGGGACAGTGCCCCCTCGAACAACAGACCCAGGGGCAATCGAATTGCCCCTACCAGTACGTCCACAATAGGATGGTTTGTACTGGTTCTGTTGGTAATTTGGGACTAGTAAAGCCAATGGTGACTTTACATGCCCTGGGAGACAGTAGTCAGTCCCAGGGTATGGAGTCTGTTTGGGAGCCACTATGACATCCCTGTGTTACTGCACGGAGGGTGCTTT
Organism: Ambystoma mexicanum; assembly: GCF_040938575.1. NCBI lineage: Eukaryota > Metazoa > Chordata > Amphibia > Caudata > Ambystomatidae > Ambystoma > Ambystoma mexicanum. The sequence continues at coordinate 745,641,450 of NC_090938.1, forward strand.
GTAACACACATAGCAAAACCACATGAAACCCTATGTAGTAAAAGACCCCATAGCCCATAAAACACATACATAGTCAAAGGAACACCTCAAATCATGTCCAAGAGTGGGATAAAAAGAGTCTCACTCTTGGCAGGAGAAATAAACCCCAAAAACCCAGCAAAGTTGCTGGGGGACTCACTAGGTTAGGAAATTCAGCCTAAACAGAGAATTCTCCCTAACACCTCCCATGTCACCCCGGTCGGGGGGCGCTAAACATCTTTCCTCACGGCATGGGAGGGGATAACTTCAGACCAATGGGTCATAAAGATGGTCGCCCACGGGTACTGCGTGGAATTCGCCCAACCTCCACAATTCAGACCACTGCGCTCAGAGCGCCTCTCACCGGACCATCTGGAGATCCTGAATCAAGAGGTGGAAGCGCTGCTGGGGAAGGACGCCATAGAAGCCGTCCCTATTCTTCAGGTAAACAAAGGTATTTATTCAGTGTACTTCCTTGTACCCCAAAAAGGGCCTCACCATGCTCCCAGTTCTAGACTTGCGCCCAGCGAACAAGTGCATAAAACCTCAGAGCTTTCGCATGGTAACGCTACAGGAGGTGATCCCACTGTTGAAACAAATCCAAGTGATTTGCCCGCGGCTGAAATTACCGCGGGCAAAACGTCTGCATGAGAAAGGTGCGAACTACCAAAAGTTCGCACGTTTCTCATGCGAACACGCATACATTCTCACACCCACCCAAACAACACACCCATAACACTCCCCCACCCACACCCTCAGCACACCCACACCCCAACATAAACAAACCCCACTTACCTTCATCTTCACGCTGGGTTCCTGCAGCACCAATTCCCTTTTAACTTCCGTGATCGGGAACCGGCGGTGCAGGGTCCTTTTCTTTTTTCTTTTTTTTTAAACGGAAGGCTGCGGGGTGTCCCCCGCAGCCCCCGCTCACTATACCATAAAGTATAGTGAGTGGGGCGATGCGGGGGACACCCCCGCAGACCCTGTTTTCTTTTTTTTTTTACAATGCTACCACCAAAGGTTCGAACTTTTGGTGTTCGAACCTTTGGTGGTAGCACTTTTAGAACTTTTGGTCATTGCGACCATTTTTATTCGGGGAAAATCGTCCTAAACCGTTGAAACAGGGGGACTACATGGCAAGATTGGACATGGAAGATGCATACTTTCATATTTCAATGTTGCCAGCGCACAGGAAATATCTAAGGTTCATGATAGAGGACAGGCATTACCAATTCAAAGTGCTGCCCTTCGGCATCGCCTCGGCGCCAAGGGTGTTTACCAAAGTCCTGGCAGTAGCAGCAGCACACCTGCGCAGACTGTCCATCCCAGTTTACTCTTACCTCGACGACTGGCTCATAACAGGGGATGCGTACGACACATGCTTTTTGAACACCCAAAAGACCGTAGACCTTCTGTTCAGTCTGAGTTTCTCTATCAACGAGAAAAAATCCAGTTTAGTCCTCAGTAAAATAAAACAATTTCTGGTAGCTCTAATCCGGACGAAAGACGGCCTCGTCTTCCCCTCCGAGAGGGTTCAGAACATGCTTTTTCAGATCCCTCAATATGTAGCCAGTCAGGAGGTGATGGTTTGCAAAGCCATGCGTTCGCTAGGAATGATGGCGTCATGCATATACTTGGTTCCCCACGCACGGCTGCGCATGCGTCCCATGCAAGAGTGGCTCAACAGCCAGTGGTGTTAGGCCAGCGGACAATGGGAAGATCTGGTAGTTGTCTCGCCAGCCCTCGTTCTCTCTCTGCAGTGGTGGTCAAGGGAAAACCTTCTGAAGGGCAAAACCTTCACCACCCCTGCAGTGGAAGCCACTCTCACGACAGACTCATCTCTCATGGGTGGGGGGGCTCACCTGCTTCAGCAGACAGCACATGGTGTGTGGTCCCCACGAGTAGCGTCCAATCATATAAACTTACTGGAGCTATTAGCGGTGTCCAAGGCATTAAAGGCTTTTCAGATGCAACTACAAGGGAAGACAGTGCTGAATCTAACAGACAGCACTACAGCCATGAATTACCTGAACAAACAGGGGGGCACTCACTCTCCAGGGCTATCCAAGCTGTCCCAAAACATTTGGATGTGGGCTCTCAAACACAAGATGTTTCTGTTGTCCCAACATGTTCCAGGGGAACTCAATCTTCTGGCAGACGTGCTCAGCAGAGATTTCCCTCTGCCCATAGAATATGTATGGCGTCTGCACGAAGACATCGTGTCCAACGTCTTCGCAGAATGGGGCTTCCCAGAGATCGACCTGTTCGCGACTCAGGAGAACGCCCAATGCCAAGACTACGCCTCCAGGTACCTCCAGAACCGCTCCAAGGGGAACGGTCTCTGGATAACATGGTCAGGTAAATTTGTCTATGCTTTTCCCCCCCGACTCCCCTTCTCAACAGGATAGTGCACAAGATGCACCAGGAAACACTTACCATGATACCGTTGGCCCCCATGTGGGCCCGCCAACCCTGGTTCGCTCATCTAATGGAAATGTCCCTCTCCCCACCAGTAAAACTACCCTGCCCGTACAACATGTTGTCTCAGGACAGGGGAGAGACCCTACACCCATGCCCACAAACTTTGAACTTAGCAGCCTGGCTCCTCAGGTCATAGAGTTTGGACACCTACAGCTCCCTCAGAGGTGCATGGACATACTCGGGGAAGCCAGAAAACCTAACACCCGTTATTGCTATGCCAGCAAATGGAAAAGTTTTGTTATCTGGTGTAATACCAAGGGCTTCAATCCCATCGATTGCTCACCCACACACATTGTGCTGTACCTAACCCATTTGTTGGACACAGGGTTGGTCTTCAATTCCCTGAAGGTTCATCTGGCTGCTCTTTCAGCTTACACCACATCACAACAAAAGGTGTTGTGGTGGAAAATACTGGTGATTAAGGCCTTCATGGAAGGGGTTAAGAGTATTTATCCTCCCATTTCTCACCCAGCACCTGGATGGGATCTAAATGTGGTTTTAACCAGGCTCATGGGAGCTCCCTTTGAGCCAATGCATAAAGCAAGTCTAAAAGACCTTACTTATAAGACGGCCTTCCTAGTGGCTATCACTTCTATCAGAAGGGTTAGCAAACTACAGGCCCTTTCTGTGCTAGACCCCTTTGTTACAGTCCACGGGGATAAGGTAGTTCTGCGCACTCATCTGAGATTCACGCCTAAATGTATCTCGAAGTTCCATGTGAACCAATCGATTGAACTACCTACCTTTTTCTAGAATCCCACTAGCATGGCCGAAAGAAGCCTACACACACTAGATGTGCGCAGGGCAGTCATGTTCTACCTGGAAAGAACTAAACCACTGAGGAAAACAAACCAGTTTTTCGAGTCAGTGACAGCTGGTAGAGAGGGGGAATCCTGTCTCTAAATCAGCTATCTCAAGGTGGATTGTCAAATGCATCACACTATGTTACACTCTTGCTAAGAGAGAACTGCTCTTCAAGCCTAGAGCACATTCTACTCGGGGCACTGGGGCATCCATAGCATTCATTGCAAATGTTCCCCTAGAGTCCATTTGCAAAGCGGCAACCTGGAGTTCTGTACACACCTTTACAAAACACTATTGCCTAGACACTCATTCTAGGTATTTTTCTCAGGTGGGACAAGCAGTACTAAGACATCTTTTCTCTACTGTTCCTTCTCACAACCCACCTCCAACTCTGGGTACTGCTCGCTAGTCTATGCACAGCATGTGATTCTAAGCAGATTAACAAGCATCAGAAGACATGCATTACTTACCGTAATAGCATTTCTGATGATTGTATCTGCTTAGATTCACATGCGCCCTCCCTATCTCCCCGCTCGGGGTGGAAGGAACATAGACATCTTACTACTTTCTCTCTTTATGTACTCACTCACTATAGCCTTGGGCTCCCTCATGGCAGAAAAAGTACTATCAGAGGGACCTCAGCGTGGGAGGGATTTTGGGTAGACTACACGTCACGATAGGGATAGTGTTACAGACATGCCTATGCCGACGTCCCCGAAATACATGATGCAATACTCTGTGGTTACCACTGGATGTCGGACCATATGCACAGCATGTGAATGAATCTAAGCAGATACAATCATCAGAAATGCTATTACGGTAATTAATGCATGTCATTCGACTGTCAATACCTGGCATTTCTAAGAGCCAGGTTTCTTGGAACATTATGATATCAAAATCAACCCAAGAAGAAGAGTGATGCGCATGTAAAACTGAGTGATGTCCCCGAGTATTCCAGCATAAGATTGAAGTCCTAGAATCTGGGTCTGACAGCTGGGACTGGTGGCAATGTGTCTGCAAGCCATCCCCAACCAGCGCCAGGCCGGGGTCTATGCGAGCGCCACTGACGATCATATTCAAAGTGACATTTTATCGACAGATTGTGTTTGTGTGCGCCCTCCAGAATAGCTGTTGTTTTTAGTAGCAATCAAATCCATTAAGCAAAAAGTCCTCCTGATGTTGGAAAACCAGGGTTTCTATCAACTTCGAATGGAAGTAAACCTCACATCTACCCAATTGACTTCTGTCAAAAAGATGAATAAATGTAATATCTGACGATAATATCGATGACAATTCCGGGATAGAAGAGAGGAGCGACAGCAGCCTTTCTACTTAATGGAATAGACAAGTTATCCCGAGAACTGAATCCAAGTACAGCGGAGTCAGGGGGCTGGCTGAGAAATCAACTTAACCAGGATCAGTTTGCCTAGTTTTCAAGTTCTCATACCGCCCCTGCGTAGAATCCTAGTGAGTTGGGGATTGACCAGTTCTGAATATTGCAGAAGAAGCATCATCCTTAAAAGAGGATGCTGCGGTGTTTGGATGAGATGTAGATTTATAAGCCTCTGAAAATCTCACAGGTCCTTCTTTCTCATTGCAGTTAGCAGTAGAACGAAGGATGGAATGAGAGCGCCCACCTGGATTTGTTGAGGATTTCAAGATACCCCGATAGGCATAGTGGTCTCTTGCCTTCGCTCTAATTGAGGAGCTTTTCCGAAAGTTCCCTTCTGTTTTTTCCTCGGTCCTGGCTGCCGCACCGTGCCGTTGTGTATTACAGATGGTCCATTTTCCACTACGTTGGTAGGAATCAATTTGGTCACTAGTTTCGTTTTTCCACATTCCCGGACTAAGGATTTAGGACGTGACCGAGTAACACCTTTTTTAGAAGTCGAGCGCTGTCTGTTTCTGGAAATTGCCATATCCAGAATGTAAACTCGCATCCCAAAATAGGGTTCTCTGGTATTTCCTCAACCCTAGGTTCCTATGGCGGGAGGACCCCTTGATGATTTTTGTTTTTTTCTTGTTGCTCGAAAACCGATGTTTTGCCGAGGTGGTTGGTTCACTATCCATGATGATAATGGAGGCTTTGTCACCAGGCGATTTAGAGCTCCTTTGATGGGAATTGGTTGAAAGGATTGGCACCTGGGCTACCTCCTTAGCACCGCAGCCCGAGGACAAGTCGTTCGGGGATTCGAAAGCCTGTATTCTTGAAGCCAATAGAAGAGTACGAATTTCATTCAGAGAGGCTGAATTTGCCCTAACCTTGTGCACCACATTATCAAATAAACAAATAAAAGATAGGAGCACAATGTTTAGGGCAGATAAGGATAACAACTTCAGAACAGTGGTGTATCATTCTTTGGAGAGAAGATTTTTACTTCCATAGAGTTCGCTCTATAGGCTTGGGTAATACTTGCTCTGGCTTCAGCCTCAACTTTTTCTACAACTGCTACTTCAGGTTTTAATGTGTTGCATGATATATATGTTAATCTAGAAATGAAATAAGGCACACACCATTTAATTTCCCTCTCGAACTGCCACTTTAAAGGGGAGACTCGTTCCCATCTTTCGGCCACACTCAGTCTCCAAGGTATTGTAAACATTGTCTCATGTGCAGGCTTTGAAAATGTTGTTTGCAACACTTTAGGAAAGTCTGTTTTATTTGAGTCAGGCTGCCAATGACGTTCTGCGTATTAACTGGAGACACGCGACCGCCCAGCAACAAAGTAATACTGATTTTAGGGAAAGAAAGGCTGTCACTATAAGCAAACTTTCTATATCAGCGCATGTGGCTTTCCCCTTAAGAAAAGACTTTCCACTTATGTGGTTTACATTCACTCACTTAGATGACAGCACAAGTACAATTAAAGCTGGTTGCAGTTACTGGCAAGGAAATTCTTCTGTTTGGAAGTATGGAGCTTCTCTTTCAGACTCCTAAATACGATTGCTGGCTGCTGCTGCTTCCCGACTTTGCTTCTTCTCCTGCTACTTCTGTGGGCTCTCTCGGGATCCACACCCCTCTGCTGCACGGGTGTCTCCGATCCGGCCTCATCAATGGAGAGACTCCTACGCATCAGTTTCCCTCGGCTTTCTTATGCACACGGGCCTTGGGAACCACGGCAACTTCAGCTCTGCATTCACAGCAATAAGGCGCACCTTGAAAGACTGCCATTTGCTTGCACTCCCTTCCAGTGATATCAGAGCTATATAAGGTCTGCAAGCAGAGGACCAACTCTGCAGGTGAAATCTGCCTCCTCTCTAGTCCAGCGTCCCTGTTGTGGTCACACTTCCTTGTGAACTGCTGACTGCATGCTCCGCTTCTTCTACTTCTACTTCTGCTACTGCCGACCTTCCAGCTCCTGCCCCAGCTTCTTTCTACTGGTCCTCCCTGCTGCAGCCTTTCATGCCCCTCAGATGGGCTAATTGGTTTCAGGTATAGGCCCTCAAGAATAATTCCCTAACCTTGTTTAGAACCATTAGGCTTGCCTGCCTGAACTGGACTCCTGCCTGCCTCTTCAGCCCTCTTCTTCTCAGTCCCTGAGGGATTCTGGGACTTCTAGTTTATTTTTAGAAAATTCAATTTCTATAATTCTTCACATGGATTTAAATGGACTTTCTTCCCCAGATATTATGAAGAGAAGAATTATGGGATTTAGTCCTTTGGGGAACAGAAGGGGCAGAAAAGCTGCAGCCTTTTATGTCCCTCAGATGGGCTTGGGTTGAACACGAAGTGGAATTACTCCTTCAGATTTTACCTTTTCATCCTGTGAAAAACCTGAAGCTGTCTCCCTAGCTAGTCCCTGGGATCTGTCCTCCAGGTGGCCAGGACACGGCCATCGCTATTGGATCCAGTTCCTGGGGGTGGACCAGTGAGGGAGGATTGCCTGTATGGGGGGTCCTCGGGGAGTGGGACACCGATGGGTGAGATGCGGTATCCCACTTCCTTCAACACCTTTCCCCATCCTACCACATAGGATGTCCCGAAACACTGCCCCCCCTTTTCTGACACAAACTCTTTCACACACTACGAAAGACAATGGACTAACACCAGAGCTGTTTATCTAACATGTCCCAACACAAGGGTCAGGCAAAGTCAGGCAATTGACCAGAAACAGACACACACACACACACACACCTGATGGCCCTTTCCCTTCCTCAAAGGGATAAAATGTGGAGCACAAGAGCAGAGTACGAGCAAGGGTGACCGCACGATGAAACAGCTATTGCAGCACGGTAATTCAAGAGGAGGAGAAAGGCGGCGAACATCGAAGGGGCAACAAGGAGAGAAGCGACCTTGCCCTTTCCAATTCAGACCCGCAAAACCTCCCTCCACAGAACTATAAGGCAGCGGAAACTAGCTATTGTGTGTGGCGGCAGATGTCAACAGTACACAGAGCCTACCTAAGCAGGACAGAGAGAGGGGCCTGCTACCATGGTACTGTCCTTTACTCCGGATGCCAAAGAAGCCAAGCAATTCATCACAGTCGGTGAGTCGAGAGGAGAGCAAATAAGAAACCGAACTGTGTTGAATGAAAGTTGCAAAGTGGCTAAAGAAGGGAAGTTCAAAGAACATTTAACGTTAAGGGAAAACCAGCTACAAGAGGGGTCCAGCACCACGAGAATGCTCACTCGAGACACTGGTAAATCCCGAACTACCTATACCAGAAGGTCTTAGGGGGGATTTAACCAGAGGGGTCAAAGTAGTCATACGGGGGTCTTTTCAAATTCTCTGTACAGTCGAAAGTCTTTGACCAGCAAAGCAGAAAAAAGGTAGAAGGAACTCTGTGTGATTGGCCGTAGTGAACCCGACTGAGGAAGGCGATGAAATATCCACGGAGTGTTGTTTAAAAAGACATTAAGGCCTGTGAATACAACAGGAACAAGTGTTGTCCTAACAGAGGGAGGCGAACAGTAAAGAAGGGATCTGAGCCTGGCCGAGGGAGATCCATAGGTGAAGTTGTCACCTAAAAGACTGGAGCATATTAAAGGAGAAAATGAGTAAAGCAATAGCCACAGTGAACCCGACTGAGGGAGGCTGAAAATCGAGAGACATCTGCGCACTGAAGAGGGGGACTCAGGGGTGAACCACTCTCCCCTAACGATAGTTTGAAAGGAACTTTAAGTTTGTGCAATACATCAGGTCCTCGAAGGAAGGGGGCTTTTGTGCCAAGAGACCATCGGAAAAGCCTGATAGCTTGAAAGCAGAACTGTCAACTCATGCTGGGGAAAGCTCGAGTTTGTGCTGTGCTCAGAAGTGCCACCTTATCCCGTGCTGAAAACGTGGGGAAGGGTGTCCCCTGGCTAGCACATGCTGATTATCATTTGAGAACACTTCTTTTCTTTATTGTAGCTCTTATCCACACACTTTCTATATTAGTTGCAAGGACTGGCAATAGGTTGTGTAGTATAGGCCCTTTTGTTTTGCCCAGACTCCACAAGGACTGCCTTATTATTAATTTGATGGTCAAAGCTTGCTCCCATCTTAGCTTTAGGTTAGATTAGGCGTTTTTCCAACCTGCATACTGTTAAAATAAACACCCTTGAAGCATATTCACTTGTGTCTGTCTTTACTGTTGCCACCATGAGTTCCTTACAATCTTCAATAGACAATTGAGATGTATAAAAATGGCAATGGGCCAATTACTCCTCTGTGTCTGGATCACTAATGTTCTTCTCAAAGGAAAAATACTGTGTCTCACCTTGCACAATCTCCCCACTTCCCTAGGCCTGGTCTCCACCCAGGTGATCCTCCCACAGTACAACACCACCAGGATTGGGATCAGGAAGCAGCTGCCCTCCTGGCCACCTGGGACAAGACTCTATATAGGGTTTTAGTTGGTGATCCGTAGGATTCTCTGCAATAGGCTGACATCTAGTGGTTAGTGCAGAGTATTGTATTACTTGTTTTTGGCTTGGCATGCAGGCTGTGGCCTGGTCAGATTGCACCACCAGAGCAGAGGAGTCAGAGGGAGAACCGGCAGCTACGGCGCCTTTAGTGATGCCGAAGACACTGTGTAGAAGTTGGCAGACTCCTGCATGCTCGTCCAAAGCTCAGCGCTCTGCTGTGGAGGCAACACCTGGTGACAAAAGCACTCGGACACAAACACGGGGTACACACAAGCACGTTAAACACACAACCCCCAGCAACACCTCAACAAAACCGTCAAAGGTTGACCCCCCGGTACCAAACATCATTTCCAGTGTTACTGACTCGATGCGTAAGACGTACGCTGCACCTAGACCCTCAGGTTGGGCGCATGACTCGAAGAATAAACAGACGCCGGGCATAATGGTTACCGTGCCTAAAACCCTGAACTATCACGGTTTGACATATGCTCGCACCGAAGCAGGCACTGAAACCATTGTCGGTACACCAACACCACTGTTGAAACCAACAGAAAGCGTTTCGAAGACCACACAATACAAGGCTTCATCAGGCCTACCTGATGCTTTACATGAGGATTCCCACAATGTTAATCCAGAGGCAATAGTGTTTCCTTTACATAAAACCCCCAAAACAGGCACATGGACCAAACAACGTTTTGAAGAAACCATGGACAAGGTGTCTTCCTTTGTTGACTTTCTTGAAAAACACCCCATCAAAGAAATGTATGTTTCCATGAGAGCAAGAGAACCCCCAGTAAAAACACCCATGGTAGAGAGTGTCACAAACACATTCACATAGTGTCAATAATATTGATGGTGATGTTTTCATTGAGGATCAATGTACAATGACCCAGATGATTACTTACTGTAATCACCCGATGTCCCAGATGAACCCGTTGCAAACTGACCCATAGATGACCAAATCTTACTCAATGATCTGCTTAAAAAGCCGCAGACCACTTTAAAATTCAAACGCACACATTTGAAGAAGATGCGTAGATGAAAAGAGTCTGTGGGGCAATATAACCCTTTATTACAATCAATAAAAAAACAGGTTTTACCATCTTTAAGAACTCACCCACTCACTAGAGCTGTCCATCCTAGAATTGAAAAAAGCTTTAAACCACCATCTTCAGACATTGTGAATTAGGGGGCATTTAAAACTAGATTCCATGGTTGATTCCATGGTTGTCACCAACCTGGAGAGAGCTGATACCCGTTGTCAACAGCGGAAGCTCCCCCGGATATAGCTCTATGCTTTAGATAAAAAGATTGCACCCTCGGCGGGATACCAAACTAGAATAGCCAACAACACAACAGCTACAACAGAGCCCAATGGGATATTATTCAAGAACAATTAGATTCCGTATCCAAGAACATCGCAATCCCATTTTGGGCATGGATCTACATTTTACCCGTGGTACTCATTTTAGGCACAGACCACACCCTTTCAGTCCTCCTTTCAAAGGTGTTATAGATGTGGTGTGGGGGAAGTCTGGGGTAGAAGTGCAGCCTCAGAGGCTCTTCAGCCCCTTGTAAGCAATGACAAATACATTCAGGTTCCCTCCCATGGTTCCTCAGTAGGGGGTTGCATTTCACAATTTGCCTACGCATGGGAGGGAATCACAACAGACCAGTGGGTGCTGTCAACCATGTCCAAAGACTAATCCATAGAATTTCTGAAAAAAACGTGCTGCCATCTGCCAAGATCCAGATGTCGCAAGAGCATCAGTTGATACTCCAGTCAGAAATAGTTTCTTTTGAAAAAGGAGCAATAGAGCTGGATCCCTTACACGAGGTAAACAAGAGTATGTATTCAGTGTACTTCCTTGTACCAGAGGAGGACTTAACTATGCACCCTGTGTTAGACCTGCGTCCAGCAAACAGATATGTCAAACCACATAAGGTAGGGTCCACTCACCACCAGTTCAAAGTGCTACCCTTCGGCATTGCCTCAGCACCTCAGGTATTCACAAAAGTACTGGCAGTGGTGGCAGCTCACTTACACAGGCAATCCATCCCAGTGTACCCTTATCTAGACGACTGGCTCATAACAGGAGAAACACCACAAATATGTCCGCAGCACACTCGGGACCCAATGCACCTTCTATTTCAGTTGGGGTTTTCAAACGATGAGAAGAAGTCAAGTCTCGTCCCCAGCCAAATAGAGGGTCCAAAACATACTGCTTCAATGTCCTCATTATGTCCTCATTATACAGCCGGTCGTTAGATAACTGTTCGAAAGGCAATGCGCCTTCTTGTAATGATGGCGTCCTGTATCTTTCTAGTGCCACACGCAAAGTTGCACATGCGTCCAATACAAGAGTGGCTGGCGAACCATAGGTTTCAAGCAAATAGTCCCTGGGACGATCTTGGGGTCGTTTCGCAAGCTGTAGTCCAGGCTCTGCCATGGTGGTCCATGGAAGCCACTCTAACAACAGACGCATCACGTTCAGGGTGGGGAGCACATTATCTCCATCTGACAGTGCACAGCGTGTGGACACAATTGATGTCAAAACAGCATATCAACCTTCTAGAATCGCTAGTGGTGTTCAAAGCCCTTCAAGTATTTCAACACCAACTGTCAGGGAAGACCGTTTTAGTCCTCACGGACAGCACAACAGCCATGTTTTACATAAACAGGGAGGAACACACTCTCCAAGTCTGTACAAACTTGCTTAGACGATTTGGAATTGGCCTCTCAACAAGAGCATCTTCCTCCTATTACAACATGTTCCAGGGGAACGCAACTGTCTAGTAGACGTGTTAAGCAGAAACATGTAGCTTCCCACTGAACATGAATGGGAGTTGCACTCAAACATTCTACACAACGTCTTCAAAGACGGGGAGCATCCAGACATGGATCTCTTCATAACACAAGAGAATGCAAAATGCCACGATTGCGCATCCAGGTTTCCCCAAACGAAGTCCAAGGGGAATGCACTGTAGATCAGTTGGTCTGGAAAATGTGTGTACGCTTTCCCCCCGCCCCAACACTTCTTCTCAACAAAATAGTTCACAAGATGCACCAGGAACATCTCAAAATGATCCTAATAGCTCCAATGTGGGCACATCAAACATGGTTCTCACACGTGCTCAAAATGTCCCTTCTCCCACCAGTCAAACTGCAGATCTCTTTCAACATGTCCCAGCGTCGGGGATCAAACCTCCATCCACAGCCTCAAGCACTGAATGTGGCTGCTTGGCTCCTGAGGTCATAGAGCTTGGACATTTAAACTTACCTCAAAGATGCATGGACATCTTAAAGGAAGCACGTAAACCGAACACAAGGCATTGTAATTTCAACAAGTGGAAACACTTTGTGTTATGGTGCAAGTAATGTCAACCCCATTGGCTGTTCACCTTCTAATATAATACACTACCTGCTGTATTTATTAGAATCAGGGTTAGTGTTTAATTCTCTTAAAGTCCATCTAGCCGCGTTCTCAGCATACGTTAATAGTATTTATTAAGCGCTCGGTCACCCAAGGGTATCTTGGCGCTGTGAGAGGGGAGCAGCCAGGAGGTCACCTCGCACAGCAAGGTATCTTGTTGGAGGGTTTCCGTGGTTAAATCTTTCATATAGGGGTTCAAAAGACTGTATCCCCCAATTTCAACACCGCCCCTAGGGTGGGACTTAAATGTAATCCTTTCTAAGCTTATGGGCCCCCCTTTGAGCCTATGCACAAGGCTAGTCTTAAGGCCCTCACCTATAAGACTGCTTTTATAATAGCCATCACTTCAATAAGAAGAGTCTGGGAACTGCAAGCTCTTTCATAAAGACAGTGCTGTTAATTTATTTCCAAATTTCATGTTAATCAGTCAATAGAACTTCCAGCGTTCTTTCAAAACCCACAAAAACCTGGCAGAGAGGGAAGGACAGTAATCTACTATCTAGATGAGACCAAGCCATTAACGAAGACAGATCAATTCTTTGTCTCCTTAGCTGCAGGAAGAGAAGGGGGATCCTGTTTCTAAATCAGCGATTTCAAGATGGATTGAACCAATTCTGCTACTCTCTGTCCAAGAACAGTTTGCCATTTAAACCCAGAGCACACTCAACTCGAGGTACCGGTGCTACTCTGGCTTTCATTGCAAATGTGCTATTAGAGGCATTTGCAAAGCAACAACATGGAGTTCAGTTCACACTTTCAAGCAACATTATTGTGTGGATACTCATATAAGGAGTGATTCTCAGGTGGGGTAAGCGGTGCTGACATTTTGCTGCTGTACCTAAAACCCACCTCTTTCTCCAGGTACTGCTCACTAGTCTATGCAACGCATGTGATTCTAAGCAGATCCACAAGCCTCAGAAGACAAATATTAAATACCTGTAATTGTCTTTCTGATGCGTCTCTGCTTAGATTCACATGTGCCCACCCTTCCTCTCCTCTTAGGAGTTGAAAGAACATAGACATCTTACACCTTTCTTTACCTTCCTGTACTCGCATACACATTTCATGCTCCCTCCTGTCAGAAACAAACAATCTGAGGACCTTGACGCATGAAGAACCATGTGTACAGTATATGTCACACTAGGGATAGTATTACAGACGCACCCTGTCGACGTCCCTTTTCGAACTTCAAAAACAAGTAATGCAATACTCCACACTAACCACTAGATGTCGGCCTATCCAAAGCATGTGAATATAAGCAGATACAAGCATCAGAAATACAATTATGGTAAGTAATGTATGCCATATATGTTGTAGCAAATCAAGACCCGTCTTTTCGTGTTTATACCCAGGTACTAAGGACACTTGAAGGGTTACATTGGTTTTTAGTATAGTCTGTATCCAGTGTCTATGGTTGTTTAAGGAGTTTTTGTCAGTCTGTTCAATGTTGGATAAATCATCGATCTAACAGCAAAATTTGGACCTTCCTACCTCTGATGCGGGGGGGGGGATAGTTAGCTGTAAAGCCTGTACATGTGCATGCCATGCAAACCTAGCAATGACTGGCACACCTATGTGCACTTTCCCTAAATAAATCACATATGGGGTACAAGGTTATGCATAGAGTATCCTAGCATAGGGGGTGAACACTCTTAGCGTGATGTTCCGGTCTATTCATCCAGCTGTTCATTTTATCATCTTTGATTTGATGATCCGTTAATTTTAGCCCATTCAATAAATAAAAAAACTCCTTAATGACTACCACAGTATATCATGCCACTCCGGGTACATGTTTCGGTCCCCTTAACCGTCTTCCGGCAGCTTCAAGAAAACCTATGTATATCATAGACTATGACTGCAAAAATGCCATAGACTGTAGAATTCACCCTTGTAGCTGAAGCACAGAGTGTACACGACATTCTCGTGTGAATGTGCTCATTGCATCTCGTGCTACAAGTAGTGATATCGGCATCCCTGTTCCTCATGTCAATCCACAGCCCTCTTTCTCTTTCCTTCATTCCAACGTGCGCACTTCTGTGACGCTCATGAAATGAAATGTTCCTGTGTCAATCTCAATGTCTGAGCCGCTACACTAGAGTGGGCAAGCTCGATTCCAGATATGCTGAAGAGGTCACATGATATTCACGGATATCTTTCATGTCTATGTCTCAATAGACAGTTAGCCAAAGTCCCCATATTATGTTATAAAACCATGCAAATTATGCAGAATCACCAGGGGAAGTAGCTTGCAAGAATTTTCTACATGTTGATTTATAATGCAGTCCTTACTCTGGATATCTGTATGTCCATCGTTCCAGAGAAGCTATGGACGTCATCTCCGTTATCCAGGTGGCCAATAAAATGTGATTATCGAAGTATCTTATAAAATCTTGGGTGTACTGATGTTGCAGGAAATGCATTTGCAACACATTTTGCCTAGAATGGATTGGAACGCAATTCCATAGTGTGCATAAGCAAAGTATTAGAGCACTGACTATCCTCATTCACAAGAAAAATACATTTATATTTTTAAGGCAAGGCTCTTCTTAACATGCAGAACTAGAATGGACATATTCTAAAAGTAGTTAAAGTATAAAGATGTGTTCCTGCCATTGCTTCACTGATCCTAAAATGGTTGCATTTTGTCTTTAATATTCCTCCGCAGAGAACAAGGCGTCTGTGATGAGTAAACTTGCCGTCCATGGCGACAGAGGTGGGTGTCCCATCCTGGGAGAACATGCCTTGCCATTCCGCGAGAGGAGGTTCTCCATCAAAGAGAAAACATGGCGTCCTGATCAAATCAATTTTCCAAAACATTTACTTCACATGTTCCCTCTTCAGGGAGACCAGAGTTTCCGTTTCATTGACAATGCTTGGGGGGAAATGAATAAAGGATAACAATAATTGAAAGAAGTCTGCAGAGCAGTATGAAAGAAGCTGGAGATGACAAATTCATCCTCTTCTAACTATTATTCTATCCTGGTATATACGATTTATTAAAAATGATTAATATTATCCTGCTTTCCTATGCTGGATGTTTGCCAATATGTGAAATTCAAACAAACCAATAACTAGCCAATAAATAAATATTCTTTTGATTGAACATAAGCGATTGCATGCTGTCATCAATTTGATACGATATTGAAAGCTATAAGCAGCAACAGGGACATGTTTTGAATAGGGTTAAAAGAAGCAATGTCTAAAATGTCTGACGCCTTTCTGAGCCTGATGAAACTGTGAGTATCGTCACTGCAGTGTCATCTCAATGTTGCATAGTTACATTTGAGTTGTGATGTCATTTCCACATGGGTTATTCTCTTTTTTTCTACACCCTTTTTGTCATTCTTTATTTGTGAAGCCACCAGAGGAGGGGGTGGTTGGGGGCAGAATTCTGTCTTGAGTATGGGAAGGGTTTGTGGCTGTGTATTGGGTTTCTAGTTCTTAGAGATCAGCACTCCTCTAACCCGGAAACATCCATACAGACATGATTTTGGTTTGTTTCTTATCAAAAGCAGTGTTTTTTTCAGGAATGTATAAAACATTTAAGGCTTGGCTCATCTCTGCTGTTGCTGGTGAGCTGGTACTCACATATTGCTCAATTTTACTTGATCTCTCACAGGTTACATACTTGGGCTCATCACCAGCCTCCTCACACCTGCCTCTGTAGCACTTTCTCAGGTTTACAGGACCAAGTATAACCCGGGCAGTGTATACAATGAATCATGTTACCTTGGAATAAAACAAGAAATAAGGCACGTCCCATGACACTTCTAATGGCAAGAAATTCTCTTGTTACCAAACTGCTCCCAGTGCTTTGTGCCGTTGTTTTTTTTATGAGAGAAAGAGTGTGTGTGCGCTTGTGTGTGTTCCTGTCTCATCATGTCTGTGTCTCTGTCTACCTGTGTGTGTCGCTCTTTGTGTCGCTCTCTATGTCCTTGTCGCTCTTTACCGCTCTGTCTCTCCCTATCTCTGTGTTTCTCTCTGAGACTGTCCCTGTCTCACACTCCCTCCCTGTCTTTCCACCCCCTCTCACTCGGGGGCCACGATGTCTGTAGTATGCAATGTATTTTCTCTTTCCTCTCACCCTCTCTCCCCTTCTCCCTTTTGAGTCTGTGCACTGAGTGAGGTCCCTCCCCTAGTCTCTCTCTCTCTCTCTCTCTCTCTCTCTCTCTCTCTCTCTCTCTCTCTCTCTCTCTCTCTCTCTCTCTCTTTCTCTCATCCGCCTCCCAAAATGACTCTTATTTAGAGTGACCAGACTTCCAGTCTTTGTCGGGTCTGTCCCACCCCCCTGAGAGTACTTTATATTTGTAAACTCTGTCCTGGGTTTGGGAGAGGTCAAGAGGGTCTTCAGTAGCTGCCAGCTGACAAGAATGCACAATCTTGCACATAAAACTGGATTGCAACACGCTCACAAGTCAAAATAGTATTTTACGTTCCAATAAATGTTATAATTGACTTTACAGGTTGGCCTCGATTTTAGTCAACAGTTGTAGCACTGTTGAGTTGCATGCTGTAACCTGTCGGGAGTAGTACAGGATGTGCGAGGAGGTGGGGGTGAAACATGTCTCTTTGATAAAATGTGCATCGAAGTTGGGTGGTGATGAGGTCAGCAATGTCTACTGTATTTGGTACTACAGAATGAGCATTGATGAGCATGAGTTTGCATGTGTGTTTTGGAGGTGGCATGTGGGTAGTGATAAGAGGGATGTGGTTGAGGTTCTGTGAGTTGGACGTGCATGGGAGGAGGGTGTGGACTGAATGTTTTCATGTTAGGATTAGATGGTAAGGTTTGAGTGAGACGTGATGCCCCTGCTGCTAGTTTACCTGGGAATGCGTAGAGCAGGGGTTTCATCCCTTTCAAGGCCCTAACGGGAAGAAAAGGGGAAATGGGTTGCCCAGAGGATGTGGAAAATAAGCATCCGAGGGAGAGGACAAGGTGTTGTACAGGATCCCCAGAGTAGCAGATTTGTGAGCCTCACAGCCTGTAATTATTGTAAGCAGGAGGGTCACTGGAAAAATGAGTTCCCTAACAGGCCCCAAAGGAACTTTTCACCCCCTACTCCTAAATCCACCCGATTCCCTAACCCGGATGTGCTATGATTTACCTCGAGCAATGTATGGCCTGCTGCCCAAGATGATCGGAACCTGGACAGCCCAAGAGGAAAACTCATCATGAATCCATACCTGTAGATCAGGAAAGTCCCTATGCAAAGTGTACAATTGAAGGGCAATCCATTTCATGTGTGGTAGATATGAGATGGAACGTCTGCCTTATCCGATTGTTGTCCAGTTGTCCCTCTGTCGTGTACTATGATTAATACAGTGGGTATTTCCAACACTCCAGTCCCACACCATGTTACTGAACCAGTATCAATTACCTTGGGTCCTATCACGGGCAAGCATGCTTTCTTGCTAAGTCCTTTTGCAATGGCCGGTTTTTCAGGCATTGACCTTCTCTGCAAACTGAAATATGTTATCTTTTACACTTCAGACAGAGTATTTCTGGACATCTCTGGCAGTATTACCAAGGCTGTGTCAGGTACACTTCAGGGGGCCCCGTCCCAAGATTCAGACCCAAAGGAAGTTATGTCTCTAGATCTCACTGAATCGTTATCCCAGGTCCCTTATTGCTTATGGTCAGTGCACAATAATGATGTGGGATGTGTTCGGGATGCAGAGCCCATCTAAATTGAAGTTGACCAATCCACACTACTACCCAGAATTCACCAATATCAGTTGCGATGTAAAGCAGGAACAGGGATTGCCACTGTTACAGGGAATTATAATCCAGACAACCCCTGTGACAATCCAATACTCCCTGTGTGGGAGCCAGGAAAGGACACCTAATGCTTTCTGTAAGATCTCTGTGCTGTAAACTCTCTAGTGCTATCCTTATTTCTGCTAGAATCAAATCCAGCGACTATATTGTCCTGTATCCCACAGACAGCGACACACTTTACATTTGTAAATCTCTGCTCTGCTTTTTGCCTCTATATAATGATCCACCCAGACAATAGATCCATGTTTGCTTTTTGTTATCATGCCATCCAGTATACTTGGACTCGCCTTCCTTAGAGCAACACTGAATCTCTGACCATGTTCAATCAACAGCTGAAGAAAGACCTTGTTAAGAAATTCTCAGGGCACTCTGTATTAATTCAGCATGTAGATGAACTACTCCTACAGTGCTTGTAAGCAAGATACCTTAGTATTGTTTACTGCATTAGCTAGTTAGGGCCAAAAGCATCCAAACTGAAGTTGCAGCTATGTAGAGAAAGAGTACATTATTTAGGGCACAACGTCCTAGGGTATTGAATAACACACTAAATTCACTCTTAAAGGGCTCAAGCCTATGACGATTACTCAGATGCGGGCTTCCCTGGGAATGGCAGGGCACTGTAGGCAATGGATCTCTGAGTATGGAGAGGTTGTTGAACTGCTGCTGCGGGTGGGGCGCCACAAAAGTTAGATATCAACCACCCATCGCATATTACATCAATAGCTGGAAACAATTGCAAAGTAGAGCCTCCCATTGTTCTTTGAAAGGGAACCCCAACTTACAGGAGCACCCCTTAAATATTTTGTGGTACCCCCTGATCACGCTCAAACCAGAGTAAATGCACCCCTCTAGGGAATTAAGGTCATGAGTCTATCTTGCAAGAGATAACAAACTTTAATCCAGAGGACTCTGCCATTCCGACCAGCATTCTGTCTTCCATGGCTGGCTCCTGCAGACTTAATGGCAAGCAGGCGCCATTATACTCTTCAACATGGTCACTGGATACTGGCAGAGCTCATCCAAAACTGTTCTTCCTTAAAAGGGACACTGCAGTTCTTCCTTCTGGCATGGCTGGGTTCAGTTTGGGACAAGCTACATAACATTATGCTGCCTATGCAGGAATACATCGTCGCTCTTGTTTAGCATAATATGCTATGTTATAAACATTCAAACATAAACACATCTTCCCGCCATTCTCTCAACACAGTAATTCCTACGAAAAACCCTGGTCTTCCTAGTACTCTGTATGTCATGCATTGAAACTTTTTTAGTCTCCATTGGCTTGTGATGGACAGGAACAACTGCTGAGTTACCTTGTGCTTTCTGCTAGAGCTAGCCGGTTCCCCACGCAATGCATGCAGTCTATTTTTAGAACGGGCTGCATTCACTGTGTGCTTTAAGCCCTTTAACAGTTTTACTAATATATTTAGCTAAATAATTATTTGTGCCTTATATTTAATACTATTTTCATTTAGTGGCTGGCCATGACTGTAGGTGATTATATTTGCATGAAAAAAGCTTTCTCAGTGCTATAGTGCTTAGAGAAATCTTGCCTCGTAAAGCGCTTGAGGGGTGCAGGAAGGCGCTAGCCAAAGCGCTAGCTCCTCCCCAACATCTTATAGGGGTGAACTGACTATATGCAGGGGGTTTATTGACTGATAAATCTGGGCTCTATAATTGAACCTATCCACCGGATGGCATTGACGAAGTAGATGCCGCCTTTTGGGGCTGATTGGGTTCCTAATCAGGTACATGATTTAATATAGCAGGATTGTACGGATTGAGGATATCCTTTCAGTGGGGATTCTGTGATGGATTGCCATCTGGAAGTGTGTGAAAGCCCTTGCCTTTTTGATATGTATATAACATTATGCAGGTAACCTGGTTTCTGAAAGGGAGGTTATGCTCCATGGCAAAACTATAGTGCATACACGGGCCTTTGTTGAGGCAGCGTCTTGGCTTGCTCGCCAGTAGCACCAGGCCTGCAATGGCATAGGACAGGATCAAATGGCACATGTTAATACCCGACAGCTGCTGGAACACAAAGTTTCTGCAGGCAGAGGTGGATTTTTAATCGTCTGGACCTATTTTTCCAAACTTCATTATTGTATGCTTTAGTGAGTCTGGTAGCATGTGGATCTTTAATTATAAGCTATGCCTGGTTAGGGCATGGTGACTACTAAAAGCACACACTTATACAGCCATAGCAATTTTATATCACACTTGTCTATGAAAGGACAGTTGTCTGGTCTGACTGCCATGCGGAACAATGGACAGGATCTTGCCTTTTGATCCTCCTGGAGGCAGGGCAACACCTTACTCTCAGGGTTCAGGGATCCTCATCAGGAGATCTCCTAGGAATCATTACTCCAAATGCATCACTGACATAAAGCCACATTACCACCAGGGTATTGACCACTGTTAAGGAGTGGAGTTAGAGTAGCCAGAAGGGAGAGGTGGCTGTGAGAGGGGGTCCACCATCTTGATTTCTGTTAGGGCTCTCTACTACTGCGCCCTCCACCTTTCTGGAAGGCTAGGCACTCTGGGTATGATATCAGAAGGCAAGTATCACTTGTTACAACAGGGATTGGGCACCTTACAGCAGGCTTGCTTTAGACGAATCCCCTGTGACATGTTGCCTTTTAAAAGGAGAGGGACACCCCCTCATTCTTTGATTCGTATTTGGAGCCTGAAATAAGGATTTTGCCTGGCCTCTGTTGGGGATACAGTTTTTTGAAGAGTTGAAGACAGGACGGTCCAAGGAAGAGGAAAGCTGTTGTCCTTACCCATTCCAAAAGCACATTATGGGTGAACTGCTGTGTGGGAAAGGCCTACTGCAACTGAGGCACTGGTACCCAGCACCCCTGCAAATGCCGCCTCTACAAACCTTCCTGGTTGGGAGGAGCAGAAGAAAGGCTTCACCTTGCCCCTGAAGACCTTGTACTGAATCTCCCAGCAGCCCAGAAGTCACAGATCAGCCCTGGGCCCTTTTTCCCGCGTCTCTCTACTAGTGAGCTACACTGGCATCGCCTGCCTGTCCCAAGTTTCTTTGGGCCACATGCCTGTTGCCGCTTGGACAGCGCCACGTGTTGGACCGAGTCAACCAGCTCAATGCTGAATCGCCACCTCAGGAAGCTCCTAGAAGCCTTGCTCAATACTGTTGAGCCCCCAAAAGCAGAAGGCAAAGGTGTTTGAAGAGGTCCTTTTCCCTGGTGCACCTTAAAGGACCTCCGTGACTTTTAAGCCCCCCTTTACCTCTTTCTACAAAAATGTATCCTTAAACATTGGCATTTACAAAAATCCTTGCCTGAACACTCCTGCTTATCCACTCAGGGTGCCCCTTTCACATACATTTCTGCATTCTGTGTTTAATTTTCATGGGGCGTTTTTATTGTTTTTAATTAGGTTGTTTGCATTTTATCTCCTATTTTTATTAGAACCTTGATTGGACATTATTTTATTTTGGAACTATTGCACTAAAGCTATTTGGGTTGCTACTGCTATCAGCTCACACCCCTCCTGAAGACATAGCCTGTCTTCAGCCCGCGTTACCAAAGAGGAGAAGGAGGTATACCGTTCAGGCTGTGTTTCTTTCACCATTATCATTGGTATCACTGCTGGTTTAATAGTGTGGGTTGAGTTGGAGGTTAAGCCACTACCCATCACTGTACTCCTGTAGAGCAGTAGTCCTTTCATCACAGATACCCCTGGAGTGGCAGATCAAGCCAACTGAAGTCTGTTCTACTTTTATGGACTGACACATTTTTCTTGTTCTGCTTTTAACTCTTTCAGCTGTTCTTGGAATTTCCCTCCTTCAGGCCTCTGATCTTTCATTTGGGGGGTCTTTTGGTAGCCTCTCAACATTCCACTGTTTTTGGTGGACTTTCAATCACAGGGACTCTAGCGCTCCCCTGAGAGACAATCTTATCAAGATTGAATGTACCTTCATCTGGGAATTGCATTGTGATGTCACCCCGTGAAAAATAGTGCCATTGATAGAAGTAAAAATCTTGGCTGAATAACTTCTGTCCATAAAATAATCTGGACTCCCTTTAGGATGGAGTGGCACTTGCTTCAACTGACTTGTTTCCATTCTCCCAGGGGCAAGACCAGGACTGGCTCATGAGGAAGCGTGTGCCGCTCTTTGCAATGCCCCATGCTATAGCGACGAGACACTGCCAACCCCGGCACCAGCTCATGACTACTGCTCATTTACTGTGCCCCATGCTATTGTGTCGAGACATGATCTATGTCACGGGCGGTATAGGGAAGGAGACGAGGGTTTCACTCAAATAAGGGCAAAAGATAGATGAGCCTGATCAGATCCCATTGCTAGCCTACACCGAACCGAAATAGAAAACTAGTAAAAGGACAAGTGTCTTTCACTAGGGTCTCCTTTACAAAAGCCACTGGAACTGGGACAACCTAAATAAGTATCCCTCTCACTGGCGATTTCACCAGAGAACACTGAAGTTGAGGTGACTCAGCAGAAACTGCAATAATTGTTCACCAAAGTCGCATATGTCAAAGCAGCCGGACTATGGCTGCACAAATGGATTGGGTTTGGGAAGTGTAGATGGGTAGACAACAAGCTCTTTCACACTGGTCACCTTTTGGAACCTGTATGATATTCTCTGCTGTCTGCCCTATTACACAACCTATTCCCAGTTATAATGTTTGGTGAGACTTGCAGGACAGATGTGAGGCTGTCCAGATGGTTTGTATTATGTGTGGACCTCTTTTTTATTTTTTACATTTAACTAGGAAACATTCTTGCAAGAATACAGACTTGCAACACTACGAAAACCCCTTTTAGACTACAGTGTATGGATGCAAGTGCTTAATTCTACTGACAGTCAACTGTCCCCTGCCCAAGTGGGGTTTTAAGAGTACTCGTCCCGACAGACCCAGAATAACTATTCCGAGAGAAGGACCCAGTAAAACAAATGAAGACACACGCATTGCAATTTTATATATTTACTGAACCGTCCTATGAAGAAAACTGGCTCATTCTTCAGTTGACCAAAGGTTCCCTGAACCACGGACATTCCCTTCTGCAAGATGCCCATTAAGGCAAATCATATTGCCTTCTCTCGGGTAAGGGCTCACCTGAGATTCCTCTGGGGCACCTATCAGCCAATGAAATCTGAGAATAAAGGGTCCAAAATTGTTGCGGAAAACAGATGTGGAACTCGATCTCCGGTGAGGTTGCTGGGTCAAATCTTTAATATCAGCACTGCAGGGTGACCATAGACAAGCACACACAGGTCCACAATACAATCAGACTGCTACCCTGCCCCAAATGTACTACCCTTTATATAATTTCCATTACATTGGTCTGAATGGAACGAATGGCAGATTTCATGACCTCACCAGGGAGAATTTCAGTCTTATCCAATTAACCCAATAGCTGCCTCGTAGAGCCAGGCAAACTCAGACAATCCAGGTCAGTTTTGAGTCTTCAGAAGATAACCAGCACAGATGCACACCAGAACTACAATTAAGCCTTAATATTCCTACAATGGCATATGTTTGAAGTAACTATTTCAACGTGCCCCAATATATGTTTGAAAGTGTAAGCTTGCTTCTAAATATGTTTTTCTAATGCAGCAAATTATAAGCATAAAAGTAAATTCATTGTTGGTTGCTAAACTACTTTTTGTTATTCTTCCTGCAGGAACACGTTTTCAAAATTGCTTCTTTCTTCAGCTCCACTGGGCCTAATATTAGTATTCATCAAATAAACATGCTCTTTATAAATACATTAAAGTCACTTGCTGTTACATTTACCATCAACATTCTTTAAGCATGCATTTGGAATGCTTCTGAAAGGTCAAAGTGGTGCTTAAACACAGTCTTTCTGGTTTGCATCTCTTTCCTGTTGGTGGTGAACTGTTGCTTTGCTTCCCCCTAGTGGTAACATGGGAAAAGATTGTGCACAGACATCCTACACATTTCTTATATGTAGGATATGATTAATAATCGTCAGAGATGCAAAGTTGCATGAAATCAATGGAAAAAGCATTAGGCATGTAGAACACCAAAAGCTTTTCCTTCTCACAAATGCCAAACAACTGCTTGCTGGGTGGCTCTCCTAACACTTCAAGACATCAAGAACCCCAAGCCATTAAATGCAATTGATGTGCTTCTGTGATGGAAAGAACACAAAGTAGGAAATTACCATGCTGCGGCAACTGCGCTGTGTCTATTAAAGCGTATTAAAACAGAGGAAAATGAGGCACAAATGCAGCCCTTGTTTAAGACAATGTTCATTTTCTACAATACTATGTGTCATAAAGCAATGTGAAAAACATGTTCATGATTCAAAATGCAGACAGTTGAACAAAACACAAACTCCCTTCTACATTACTCAAAGTATTATCTTGATAGAATTATTAACAGAGAGTGTTGAAAAAATAAACAGACCAGGACTCTTCCTAGTTGCTTCTTTCAAGGAACTGTGTGGATTGCTAAAGTACAGAGTGGTTTTGCAAGCTGCTGCTGGCTAGGCCGTCGCCACTGCACTCCATGATTTACGGGGGTGCTGCTGTAGATAGCGTGTGTGAGCTGTATGCAAGAAAGAATTAAAAGGGCTGCTTTCTGTGTGTAAAAGGGCCTTTTACACACCTTATCTGGAGGGCTGGGTAAAATGCCGTTACGCAGGAGCATTGTTTGCCTGAGGGACATACAGGACACTGGTGGCAAAGCAGTAGGAGTAGGAAAATGAACAAGTGAACAGGACTTGTAGGCATTACAATATTTTTTTACTTTGATAGTCTGAGGCCAGGAGAATAGCTCAGGGGCAAGACACTCACCTTAGGAGATGGGGCTGCTCGCAAGCTCTGGGAGTCTGGCATTTAAGGCTATATGGATCACCAATATGAATGAAAACTTTCACCTCTGTTGGACATTTGAGATTCCCACAAATATGCTTTGTAATCACATTTGTAATAATGATTTAATTTCATTAAAGAATGTGCAGTTACTAATCAATTTGTGTGCTTTCTGGATTGTTCAAAGTAAGATGCGGCTTCTAGGCAGCTACTCATTCATTCACTTTGTTTTTACTCTGCATAATAACCGGATTAGACAGAGTTCTTACATTACTACATCTGGAGCCCTCTGTCAGAATAGCCCCTACCGTACCAACAGAGATTTGTAGTGCTGATACTGGTAGTTGCATACGCTGTCTAGGAGAAGAATTCTTCCTATCAATGTACCCCTCTGCTGTACTAAATAGTACCAGCAGAGGGATCAATTAATCGAAAGATGTGGAGGACGCACACGGAGCACCACCGGCTGCAAGAAAAAGGACAATGAATCAATCTAAGCATTGGTACAATACCCTGGCCTTACTGCGAGAAAAATGATACCAGTAGTGCACTTTAATTATCAAAGAGATGTGCAGTCCACTGTAATAAACAAGCCCAGATAAGTGTGGAATAATAGGAACAAGAATATGAGAAAAGAAAACAATACAGGGTTGTTCTTACAACAGGTGTGATAGAAGGTGGATGATGTAGAACCTCCCTGTAGTCCGCAGAGTCCAGGAAGACTATCCCGCCGGCACGAGGACACCTAGCAAGTGTCCACAAAAGTCCCAGTAATCCACCTATTCACGACGGCATGAGGACGCCTAGACCAGGAAGGAAAATGCACATGAGGCAGTCTCTAGTCCGTGCACAGTATTTGGATAGAGCGGGTTGCAAGGTGGCAGGATAGATGGGTAGAGTAACAGGCAGTCCAGAGGGAAACTGAATTCGGCAACGAGCAGGCAATGACAATGACAGAAAGGGAGATGAAGGCAATCCGGGATAGAAATCGTCAGGGTTCTCGCTTCCCTGTACAAAACTGGAGGCAAAGAAGTCTGTGAAACAAAACAGCATCGAAAACCAGGATATCTATACTAAGGGCCTCATCACGAGTTGGGCGCTAACTAGGGCTATTAGCACTACCGCCAAACCCCTCAGCGCTATTAGCGCCGGATCATAGGTTTGGCAAAACGGTTAGTCCCTATTGGGCCCATTCGGGAATTTCACATTGGGCCCAATGGGAAATGACTGGTGCTATGCGGTAATAGCGCCGGCAGTAATAGCGCCGAAAATCAGCGGAATTGCAGCAGATTTGCCGCCAGCTGTGAGCTGGGGGCAAATCCCCCAAACCCGTGATTTGGTGGACCCTTAAATGTGGCTGTAATGGCGCTACCGCTGCATTTAAGGGTTACCGCCAAACTCGTGATGAGGCAGTAACTCAGGGAAAATGCAAGGCAAGGTCCGTTATAGCAAGAACAAGGTTGGTGCACAGGAATCGGAGTTCAAAATTTGTGTGATCCAAAGTAGCTACGTGAAAACAATCGGAAGCACCAGACTCTGTTAAGGCGGAGCTTAAATGGATCAAGTCACCTGACGACGTTGAACACGGTTCCTGCTCAACGGTGTGCGCCGTAGTCTGTGACCAGCGGACCAACGTCTCCATGGCAACTCCCAAAGGGAACGAAAGGCAGTTTTACGGGCAAATGACATTAACTGTATGTAGTGCTGGAAGGCATCTAGTAAACGCTGAAGCCCAATCTGGGTTTTGGAAATTAAAACGAGGTCGGCCGCGTACATAAGCGTTTGTATCTGATGATTATTGAATTTAGGCGAATCAGATACAATATTAGACAATGGTGCTCTGACATCGTGTATGAAATAATTAAAGATGGCAGAGGCCAATGCACAGCCCTGCTTTAGACCTCGATTAGTAAAAATATTTTTTGAAAGTAAACCATCCATAGTGATTCGAATACGGATGGATGTGTTAGAGTGTAAGGAATGGATAATGTCATACAATGTGGCTGGGCAGTGATCTCTTCGTAGCTTTGACATCAGTAGCAGGCGACTAACTGAGTCAAATGCTGCTTTGAGATCTACAAACACAAAAAAACATGTCGCTTTTGCGCGTGACATTGGGCTTTGATGGCATTAAGGGCCAATAAATTGATGTTAGTTCCCATTCCCACCACGAACCCAGTTTGATTAGGGTCACGCAGATTACACTTCATTGTCCAAGCATTGAAGTCATGCAAAACCAATTTGGTGAAAATCTTGCCCGGTGTGTCCAAAAGCGCAATAGGGCGGTAGTTCGAAGGGACGCACTGGTCGCCCTTTTTAAAGATGGGAATGATGATGGAGGTTTTCCAATATGGCGGTATGAGTCGCGTGTTTAATATGCCTCTAAAAATGATTTCAAGGATGTACGCCCATTCATGAGGGTTTGTTTTAAACATATGATTGGATAGCCCATCAAGGCCCACAGCTCTTGAGGTGCTAATCCTCAGTAGGAGGGCACAGATTGTGTTATATGAAGACTCGAGCTGCCAAGCTGATGTAGATACTGGCTCATAGTGAAGATTAGCATAGTGTGGGTCGCCATACAAGGCCGAAAAGTGGGCGATCCAATCTCGTTCATGTACACCATTGATTTGAGCATCACCTTGTTGGTGATAGGTGTGATTGTTTAAAAGATGCCACATTCCTGCAGAATTTTTAATACACATTGTATGTGCCATAGCTTCGCTGTCTTGTTGATCTAAAAATGCTTTCCGACCTCAAAGCCAGTTTTTATACCTACATTTGGCGGATTTTAGATCTTGCCAACGGGTCCAGAGAGGAGAAAAAAGGAGTTGTCTTTTAATTTTTCTAAACTCATCCCTAATGCGATGGGTTTCCAAGTCAAATGCATGAGAATGACGCATTTTATTACGATGTGGAATCGAAATTGTTGTTACAAATGGGTGCAGTAAATCAGAATACTGTATTGGGAGTGCGGGTGTGGAATTAACATCAACCGCATTCTGCACTCGCATTCCAGCTCACTCTAGATCGAGCGGTGTTTACAGTAAGTTTAGAATGATAATACACTTTTTTTTATCTGTTTGGGAAAAATTCCAGTCAAGCTGTAAGATCAGAAGACTATGATCACTATTTGAATTATCTTTCCCAGTTTGTTTACGTTCTGAAAAAGCTTGTAATCAACACAGATGTAATCAATAATACTGGTGCTCAAACCACGGTGCCACGTGTAATGCGGAGGCAAATCACCCGGTACTGCACCGTTAACTATGTAATAGTTGCGTTCACTCATAAATGTCATCCATTTTCGCACTATTTGGTTTTGGCGCTTGTCATTCCAACAATCTAAATTGAGGTCCCCCACAATGACAGCATGGGTGATTGCAGGGTCTGATAATATGTTGTGAAAAATGTTGATCAAACCAGAGTAGAAAGTCTCATCTGACATCGCCACCACATTACGGTGTATGTTAATCAAGGCAAAAGTCTTAACATTGTTGGTAATTTTTACGAGCTGGATGTGCGCACCCACAGAAGCCCATGGCGTGATGGAGAAGCCTGACTTAATGTGTGCCGCTACAAGAAGGCCAGAGGATGGTCTGCCTCCACTAGGGACAGCCGGGATCAAAGCAAGCTCGTAATTGTCCCATATTGGAGTACTTGTTAGCCATGTTTCCTGAAGAGCTATAATATGATATAGCTTAGGTGTGTTTTTGAATGAGGAGTGGAGATGGGCATGGCCTCTAGTATTCCAGCTTACAATTGTTAAGTTTGATGAGGTGTTACAGATTGGTGGTTACTGGTAAGAGCTCGTAGTTCTTAATGTATCTCGACTTTCTCTGTTAGTGCCCTGGTAGATATTTGGTTTCATTTTAGAAATTACAGATCTTGTAGGTGCACTTTCCGGGTCCTCAGCTAATAGGAAACCCATATCAAAAAGTTGCATTTTGCAACGCCATATGGATTGCCAAACCACTCCATACTCGGACTACCGAGAGTGAGCAATCTGTGGGGAATTCAATTTGATCAATATCTCATGTGGATATGTTATGCAGTTCTTCAATTTCTCCAAAAAATGTTTAGAACACTCTGCCGGTTTAAATCATATACTGGATAGGTTCCCTCTCTACATTTGAAAATGAATGTATGAAAGTTTGCCCATTGAGGATGCATGTGTCGGGGAGTGATCTGTAACTCGGGCTTGCGAGGCATCCATTTCAATTGGGCCGCAGGACCATGGGTCTTTTGGGGACAGTGTTCCTCTGGCCAAGATATACCCTTGGTTCTAGCAAGTGTGTTTATTTGTTGGCTTGGGCGCAGGTCCGCTATGCACCGCAATACACCAGCCATGACATTTTGAGGCTCTGCAGATTTAAGAAACACTTTTGCCAAATTTGTAGCTAAATATTCATCCACTCTCTTTAAGTTCTTCCACAACAGCTTGTGACATGCCTGATTCCACATGGAGACTGTGTTTACGTTGAGGAGCAAAGGACACTGTTCTCGGGTGTAAGGAGGGTTCCCCCATAAATGGGTGAGGTCTCACTATCTCCTGAGTGGATTGGCCTGTAAGCCCCTACGGGTTCGTAGCTAAAGTGTTAAGTTGTGCGTCCCGAGGACGAGGCGTACCTGTATCTCCAGGAGTCTTGCGTGCCGAGGTAGCCAGGTCGTGGTAGATGTAGACAGGTAGCTGATGAAGAGAAGTGACGCAAAGAACCAACCCCGTACTCGTCCTGTAATACAGGATTGAACAGGGGCCAGCTCCTGACGCCACGAATGACACTTCCCGATATTAACGTGGCATCAGAACAGTGCAAGCACTGATTGGGAAGGTCATAGAAGTTACTGGCAGATACTGGCAAAGTATCCCAAGCAGCTATCCAGGATGGTGAAGGTTCAAGGTAGCCAGTATGGGTAAGCAGAGAGTTCAAGGTACCAATGTAGGTAAACAGAGAGTCTAAGGTACCGGTGCAGGTAAGCAGGGAGTCCAAGGTACCAATATAGGTAAACAGAGAGTCTAAGGTACCGGTGCAGGTAAGCAGGGAGTCCAAGGTACCAATGCAGGATGAAGAACAGGAATCCACCGAAGCCGGAGAAGCGGACCAGGACCACAGGAACCCCAGCAGGAGGCGGGCAACACGGGCAATAGAAAAGGAGCAGGAAGGGGAACCAGAGAGAAGAGACCAGAGAACACAGGAGAACAGGTAAGGGCAGGAGGGAAGGCAGCCTGGCTAGAGGAGGAGCAGAAAGGATCAGGATCAGGACCCAATAACCCCAGAACCAGAGAAGCGAAGCGGAAGGGAACCAACCGCGTTGAGACGCGATGGAGAACAAAATCGGATCGCTTAAGTAGCGGTCCTGTGCGAAACCGAGGCTTGACCCACGCTGCAATGCGCATGCGCGAATGGGTGCCGCCGCGCGAACGAGTCTCGAAACGCAAACTCGCTCAAACAGCTATGCGAACGACACCCGTGCCCTACACGGGTCAGGACGGAGAAACTCCGCCGGGGAAATGCGCCCAGAGCGGCGCGTCGTCTCCACAACCTGAGACGTGGGTACAACTGCCAGGAACCAGCACGCCCCCCAGAGCCCCGTCGCCCCACACAGGTAGGTGTTCTAACATAAAGATGGCTTGGCAGCGGCAGATGGGGCATCAGATTGGCTGGTCTCAAATGCGCGGTCAACCAGCGGGACAGCGTCCCCTGAATGTTGAAGCGTATATACCAATTGGGAGAGTGGGAAAAGGAGTTGTTTGACCCCTGAGTGTGACTGGGGGCGCGAGTGGGGTGTGCGGACTGATGGTCAACCATCGCCTTCATTGGTGACTCAGTTTGGTTTGCTGTTGGCGCCAACCCAGTTTTATGGACTGTGTGTGATGTGGATGTTTTTTCAAGTGCTTTTGGATTCCTAAATTTGAGCTGCTGTAGGTGTCCTTGTCCCAAACGCGGTGAATCATTGGCTCTCTTACCATTGGAGGCAACCGGGATGGGTGCCGAATCACTGAGAGTTAACTGATTTTCGCTTGATATCGGGTTAGGCAACCCAGGAGAGAGGTGGACTGAGGTGCAAATGATGCCAGGAATTGGTGGTAGGGGACAGGGGGCCATAGCCGGTGCAGCCACAGCCACTGGCGGCTTTATTGCAGGCTCAACAACATGTTGCTCCTCTGTACACACAACCGAGGGGCTCAGCACCACATATATAGACTGATCAAGTCCCCCATTATCCTTTTTTATTAAGTTTTGAGAGGATAACCATTTCGTTAGTTCCTCAAATTGGGTTGTTTGGTGAGCTAATTTGGAGTCGAGTGATTCAAATAGTTTGCATAAACTGAAAATAGCGGTGTTGATGGCTGTAAAGGCTGGTTGAATCATGAGTAGATGATGTAGGGAGTTATCAGTCGTGGGTATTTTATTTGGACGGGGGTGGGGAGAGCAAAAGACTGTAACATGGGATTAGAGTGCACGGTCGAAGGTTAGAAAGACGCTGATTGTGAGCTAATCGTGACAGCAGCCCCCCTCGGGGAGATGGGAGACTCGCGTGAATATATATGACAGAGTGGTCTGGATACAAATGCGTAAATTCAATGGGAGAGAGGAGCATGTCCAATTTAGGCGGAACCTGGCAGTTTTTCGTGGAGGCTAACATCGTAACATCCGAGACTGGCTGGGGGTTTACACGCCCTAGTGGCGTACAATAAGAAGCATGCACCTTCCCAATAGTCAAGGGGGAGGAGGTGCGCCCACTAAACGTGGAAGAGGGAAGCGGGGATGAGGAGATCAGTGCCGCCCTATTTGTTTGTGCATTAAATGGGAATCTGGTTTGTGTACTAGCCGTACAGGCATTGGGCGTCATTGAGAAAGCAGAAAAAAAGGTCTGAGGATTTGTGCCCGAGCAGAGATTGTCTTCTATTATAGACACGGGCATAGATAACATTGGGAGCATTAACGGAGCAATAGCCAGCATATTTGTGGTAAGTTTATACGCTGCAAATGCCATCACTATTGATTAGAAAAACACAATAGACAGCAGAAGATTATGGTGGCGATTGACAGCGACACACAGAGCAGAATTGCTCACTCACCGACTGTAAATACCTGGTCCCCAGTGGTGTAACAAATGACCTTGCTATGCGGTACAAACCAATAAAACCATATACAGCCGCGTCTCCGTGGCTTTGCGGCGAAGCGGCCAAGCGTACTTACACAAGTACTTGCTAACGAGTGCGCACGAGCGGGCTCGTATATATTAAAAGGCTGCAATTGGTCGAGGACAAAGGCGGGACCTAAACAAATAGAAACAGTGTTGGCAATTAGTCCAGCATCAAAAATGTGTTGAAAATGCGTTGAAAATGCGTTGGCAGGGCACTTGCAGGGAA
This sequence comes from Ambystoma mexicanum, assembly GCF_040938575.1. Classification (NCBI taxonomy): domain Eukaryota; kingdom Metazoa; phylum Chordata; class Amphibia; order Caudata; family Ambystomatidae; genus Ambystoma; species Ambystoma mexicanum. Next base: position 745,674,027 of record NC_090938.1, read on the forward strand.
CAGTCTATGGCTCGCTTACTTGAGTCCACAATTCCACAGTCACAGTACACCAAGTTCCAAGCACGGTATCGGGCACGAAGAAAGGCAGCAAAAGCAGGAAGCGGCACGTCCAAGCGACCAAGCATATTTACACAAGTACTTGCTAATGAGTGAGAGCGTTTCCCATTGGTACTACCCATAGAAGTGGTAGCGGTGTGTTAAGAATTGCGTGGGGGGGCGTGGTTCCCTGTGATATCCTGACACCGTCTGTGATGGAATTCAAAATATAATTTGTCTTGTAACTTTATTTAACTTGATGGGAAAAGTGATATTGCTTGAATGTATTAGCTCCTGGTTTTTCAGTAGTAGCATCACTTGGTATCAACATGTTTTACAGCACATGGTCCCCCACTCTGGAGTTGGCCCCAGCTCAAGAACAACATATGTCTAGGACACTGTTTGCTCTTGAGGATACATTGCCAACAGGGATGTCTGCAACGCTGCAGTGTTGAATCCTTGGCCAGCTCCATATCCTGCTCAAAAACACATGTCTTGCCAAAGTAGTAGATACCCAGAAGGTTAAGAAGGACACAATGATGTGTTAAATAAACACGCTTCTAGCCTGCAAATGCTATCCAACTAGTGACCCATAAACGTCTACTGTGCATGGCCTAGTTTAACAATCATGATGTCATTGAGGAGTTTTCCACCCACCAGGAATCTCACTGCATGGTGTCTGACGTCCATTGTAGCTTTACCCATAATAAGGGACCTAAACCGGCTTTCTGAACATACCAGAGGAATTCCTTTTATCCAGAGAAGAAGGGTAGCCCTGCACCCTACTCCTTCTGATCCTCTTTGCAATGACAACCTGCTCCTTCATAGGCAACACCTGCTTGGTGCAACAAGGACTGGCATTATCACAGATCGTCTTCATAATATACATGGCTCTCCGAGCCACGTGATCAAGAATCCTAATATGGACTGCCACATATACCTTGATGACACTCAGCTACACCTCAAGCCACAGCCAGCAAGAATTCCCGGCACTGCAAGAGTTGGGATTTGCCAGTCGCATCTATACGATTGGATGTATCCGAACAGATTGTGTCTCCGTGCGTCTAAACATGGATCCTGATATTAGGCCCATCAGAATTGCCATTGTCTTCTGCTTGAGTTGGTCCCCCTCCATGGCACTCCCACAACCCACTCAGAAAGCGTGAAGCCTTGCGAGACTACTGGACCCCAAACTGTCATTCACACCCCACATGTTCCAACTCTAAAGTGTCTTGCACCATCTGAATTCACTGATTACCATTCCTTTGAAGGATTGCCCTCATGGCAGTTCCAACATGTCACCTTGCTTATGCCAACACTATTAATGCAAGACTCCCGACCGAGACCATTAAAATGCTTCAAAACTTCTACAACTCCATTCCTTATGTTAACTTCTGACTCTGTCACCGTGGTCACATGATCCCAGCCCAAAAAGCTTTGCATCAGTTTCTAGTTAAGGAAAGGGCTAGAGGAAGAACTCTGGGATATTTCGCCAGGAACCTCCTTCGCTACAATGTGCCCATGTGCCCAAGGTTCCTCTTGTAAAATCAACTGGCTAGAGAAAACAAGCTGCTGGGAGTTTGGGGGGACGGAGGCCTGGTATATTCATTCATGATGCTCCATCCTCAGGAACCTCATTCCCCTTCCTCTGAAGCTGGACCAAGACTTCCTGAAGTTTGTGTCAAGTGTTCAACACTCGCCTCTCCATTGCTGCTTATGGCCTTGGGATGCCATGAAGATCGGGTGACATTAGCACCAAACAGCTCCGGACGCACAGCCCAGCCTCCACTAAATAAATATTGGTCACGAACATATAAAAATCCCCTGGTACGTTAGACGTTTGGTTTTCATGATGTGGGTCTCCTTTTCATTCAGATTGAACCATGAAAGTATTCAGTTCCCCCATTTCCAGCAGCCAAACCCTGTAGGAACAATTTATAAATTAAGCATTGGAACTTTTGGTTTTATGAGTACCAAAATGAATAGTGTTCAATAAATGACCCCAGAAGGATAAATGGCTGAGTTGGCCCCACCCTGCCAGATTTCAAACCTTCAGACTGAACACATATGTCTGGGACACGTGCATAACTCATGGAGCTATCTGCCAGCTGGCTTTGCTTCCACAAAATACTCAATCCTTGTCTAGTAGAATTTAAGAAGCCACCATGGACTGTCTAGTTCTGCAGATTATGTATTCAATAGAATTCCTTGTGTGAAGTAAGCAGCCGGTTATACCAACATAATGGAATGTCGCTTGGGTACATCTACTCCTTAATGCTGGGCCTGCAGCGAAATGTGGTAGCAATCCATACACAACTTCTATTCACGCTCTGACCATCATCAGGCTGTATCCAGGGTGTGAAGCTACTTAGCATCATGCAAGAAGATGCCAGAACATCACTGGGTGGTGGACGGGCTTGGGCGCACCCACCAGTTTCCCTCCCAACTTTTAAAACTGCATTCCATACTGAGTCTTATTCTTTGCCCCTTTGTTTCTCACTACACGGATCCTGCCCACCCTTTTCAAATCCATTTGCAAGTTCTCGCTCTGACCATCATACAAATTGCTTTATTCTTAATCTTGACACCTTGATTTGGTTAATCCGCTGGAGGACACTGAAGAGTAAGAGCAGCACTGATTGGCTGCTGCCTTACTTCTTACTGTACATTGCAAATACTGTTATGTGCTTGGCTTTTATACCATGTTTCCATCTCATTTAGTTCTATCCTGCACAGTACCTTCTGAAGTATTGATACCAGTTTGCGACTGGTGCTGAGTTTTCATGAATGCTTGCACACGTTGGAAATGCATATACCAAGACTGTGAGAACATGTTACAGTAAAGAGGAGAATACACCTGGCAGGGGAGTACACAAGGTAGCCTATGAAATTGGGGCTAGTAATAAAGTTGTTTTTTGTTAATCATAGAATTCCAAGGAAGACTCATATCCTTAGGAGTTTAAAATATTGTGTAGAGGAAACCTGGGGAAGGGAGCAATCCCCTGGAACTGCGAACTGTATCCATTAATAACCTTTTGGTTGGAGTTACGCCTTTTCCTTTTGAACATGTGTGCACTTTCAAGCCCAAAGACATTATCCCTTTCACCTTAGAGTTTTCTTTTAGAATGTGAGGGCCGGAATAGTATTTCAGACACAGGACATTTCTGCTTTGGAAATCTTTGCAACAGACAGACCCTTAGTTTTGGTTGAGGTAGGGAAACACCTCTTAGAATAGGGACAGCAAGGCATTTTCCAACCCACTTTTATTTTGAATCAAAGTTTATAGCCAAAACTAAGAGCTCTCTGTGTCCGCGTCTCATTCCTGGCTCCTCACAGTGTATAGAGACAGTGTGGTGCTTATTATTTAATCTTCCACACATGATCTCCGTTTCCCGCCTCGAGGACTATTGGAGAGAGCTGATCTGCACATGGTGGTCTCCTGCAGTGGCACACCTGCGAGCTAATAAACAGTGGAATCAAGTGTTTCCAAGAGTAATTAACAGTGGCTAAGAAGCATTGGCTTAATCCCTTTCATGCTTCAATTTCTTGCTTTCTTAATGAGTCTTTCTAAATGATGCAGTGAGCCGAGGTGTGGGTTTCTTGCTTGCTGTGAATGGGCAATCAGGCTGCATCACACTGATGATACACTACAAGATCAAAGCATGCCTGTGGTTGCTTGTGTTCCCATGCACTGGCGCTGTGGCCTGGCAATTGATCGGGACTGTTAGTTTGTTACAAAATCACTAAAGCGTCCTCATCCAGACCCACCAGAGCTGCCTACGCCAACCGCATAACTCTGCCTAAATTCAAGAGGACCAAAGCTGGAGGCTCTAGCTTCCCAGCCACAGTGGCCAAATATTGGAACCACCTGCCTCCCACCCTATGTGCTGAACTCTCCTACTGGACCTTCCGAAGAACTCTAAAAACCCTACTGTTTTACTGAATGCGGGTCACAGGCCCCTACCTGGTCAGAACTCTGAAACTACAGTAATTGTTTTGTTACTGAACAACTATTACACTGTGCTTATCCTAATGTCTGTAACAGCGCCTTGATGCCCTTGTGCTTAGTGCGCTTTACAAATGTAAACATAAATAAATAAATAAATACATAAAATACATTTGGAAAGTTGCATATGGTGGTTAATGGCAAAGTTGAGTTAAACACGAGGGAATTAAATGCTACCAAGAGTCATTAGCAAAGGTTAAGAAGCTTGTAATGACTCTATCACCTTTTGGGGTTTCCCTGGTAAAGAAAGATTAGTCTAAGGCGTGACAGTAGCTGAATGGGGTCTGAAGAGTGCCAGATAATCCTGCTTCCATAATGGCCATTCCTGCTTTTAAACCTGGATCCCACTCCTGTAAATGTCCTTGAAGCCAAGTATTGGCAAACCCTGTGTCAAACTCGGTAGAAACCTCCCTCCCTTGCTCCTCACCTGATTCCACAGTCCTTTCTTTGGGATCCTTTTTTTTCTTGCCAGAGGTCTTTGGCGTGGGGTCTCTCTTCTTCTTTTCCTTCTTCTGATGTAAGTAGGGTCTCTCTTCTCGGGATGCCACACTGTCGGTAGGGAAAACCCTCAATAGTGTGTTCTCCCCTGGAGTAAGCCCAAAATACAGGGAAAAGCCTCCTGGCTGAAAAACCCTGTTGGTCTGCTATGGAAGGATGGGTCTGACGTGTTCTTGCAACCGACTGAATCTGGAGAGGATAACTGGTTTGTGGGCACAGTAGCCGAGGAGAGAATACTGAATATCACGGGAGGCGATGCTCAGGCAGTAATCCTTGTAGCAAGTTGGATCTAAGGTGACGAAGGGCAGGCAGCGGCAGAGATCCAGTGAAGATCGGACTCAATAGTACAGAGTCCGCAGGAAGGCATACGCTGGCCCCTACCACAAGAATACAAGAGAGAAAAGAAAAGAAGAACCGGCTCAGGGTGAGCCCAAGAAACAAGGCGGAACCGAAGGTAAGTCAAGAATGGAATACCCGAGAATCGGGAGATAGACGCGCAGGGGCGCAAGGAAAGTTTAAGAAAAGGAAGGAAGGAAAATGAACAGGAGTCCGAGTACCGAACAGAGTAGTGTTCTCATGTATACTTTTCTTATTCTGTGTTCTGGTGTTTACTTTTCTTATTTCTCACTTAAAATGGTTATTTGTACATCCTATGTAGTGTTGACAAAACAGAGTGATTGTGATGTAACGAAGTTCTAATGAGAATGTTTTGGCTTCATTGTATGTTCTATGGTAGTCAGTTGGAGCCTGCCTCTAAAGGGGGTGCCTGCTGTCTACGTGTGATCTTAATAAAGTACTTCTGAACTTGTTTGCCGTCTGGACCTCGAACTTAACATTGGCGACGAGGATTGCTGATTACTCACCGTGGAACTCTGTGTCTCCTGTGCGGTGGCGCCGCCCGGACCCCGGCTCTCACTCCCTGGAAGACGGCAGGCAGGAGGCAGGCGTAGGGAGGTGAGCGCATATGGCTGTACTTGGGCGCATTATGCTATGCTTGGCCGGGCACCGCCGCTAACAGCTGTTCGATTGACTTTGCCACCGCTGTGAGTGCTAACCTTTAGGAAGGGGCCCAGAGCCGCTGGAGAGCCTGCGCGAGCCATATCCTGTGCGTGCCCCAGCGCAGACGCCGGCGCAAGGTTCCCTGCAGCGCTGTAGCATTGAGGAAGACAGCGCGCATGTCCTTGCAATGTTGGGCTGCATTTAAACTCCGGCCGGGAGCCCGGCATTTAGAAGGCCAACGCAAACACAGCGCGAGCACACGCGCGAGCCCCCCTCTTCAGCGCGCCTCCAGACACGCGCTGCAGAGGGCTCGTGGATCTCCACGAACTCCGGTCCTCCCACTTTGACGTTGGTTGCTCAGCAACAGGTCTTCCACGCCTTGAGGAGAGGAAACAAAGCAGAACTCGATCTGCAAGTCTGACCAAGCCCCGGATCTCCCATTGTGACAGATACTACATAGCAACAGTATTTTCCCACCCTGGGAGCAATTTACATTCAGGTGGTACGCCAGGAGCCCATTGTAACAAGACAAGGTGGCACATTATGTTAATGGGAGCGTACAACAAATAAAAAATAAAAAAATTAAAAAAAAACATTTTTTTTTTCTATCTGCTCTCTGTTGCTCTTAGACATTAGGAAGATTACCAACAGCTCTGTTTTTGGTGTGCTTGCTGCAGCTGTACGATATGGCCACTTCCATTCCACCGCCTGTCCCCCTCCCGGGTGAACCGGGACAACCTCCAATTGCTTGGGATAGGGATAGGTGGAGAGACATGTTTGAAAACTACCTGGTGGCCATGGGAGGGGAGAGATTTCCCTCTGCACGTAAGAGAGCCTTACTCCTTCACAACCTTGGCATAGAAGGACGCAGGATTTATGATGGACTCTCTAGGAATCGTGCTCCAGATGCTGATGACATGGATGAATACATGTTTGCTCTCAACCAACTTCGTGATCACTTTGAACCAAAGAAGAATGTTAGTTTTGAGAGACACAAATTCTTTCAGAGGGTTCAAGAGAAGTGGGAGTCTGTGGAATCATACATTGCTTGCCTCAGATCCCTGAGTTATACTTGCGAGTTTGAACATTTAACGGATTCGCTAATCAGAGATCAGCTTGTTAGATGCACTAACAATGTGAGAGTCCAGGAGAAACTTCTTGCAAATGGAATTTGAAGAAATCTATGAAATTGGATGAGGCTGTAGAATTAGCCAGAAGCATCGAGCAAACATCTGAGTACGTTAAAGAATTTAGGATTGACAAACCAAATCTTTCAACAACCTCTGTGTGTGTTGTTATTCAAAAGAAGAAAATTGGTTATTCCACAGTGAAGAAAGGAAGCAGTTATACAAAGAATATGTGTTCTCGTTGCGGCAGTTCAAGACATGGTGTGAATTATCCTTCATGCCCCACCAAATATGCAGAATGTTTCAAGTGCAAGAATAAAGGGCATTTTGCTAACGTCTGCAAGGGTAATGCCATCAACAGTATAGAGTGCAAAAAATTGGATAATGGTGAAGATGAGATTGGAAAGGGGTACAACATCCATGAAGTATCCTGTACACAAGAATTCTCACCAAGGCACATTTTTGAAATTTCAGAGATGTCTGGGATGACCAAAGGTCCGGTGGATAAGTTTCACGTTGCTGGTATTGAGCTTGAAATGAAGGTAGATACTTGTTCCCCTTGGACTATCATCTCTCAAGACACGTTGATAAACATTTTGGGGAAGAGCAATGCTGTTGTTCGCCCTACCAATGTTAGGGTGTGTGGATATGCAGATTCCGATATAAAGATCTTGGGTGAATTTCTTGCCAAAATATCTTATAAGGAAAGGGAATGCCAGGCCATGCTCCTTGTGGCGGAAAAAGGGACCTCTCTCTTATGCTGGGAGGAGCAGAGGAAGTTGGGTTTAAGGGTGCAGGCTTGTGCACCAGATCCTGTCACCATTGCCGAGGTGGGCGATTCCTGGACCAGGGAGTTTCCACAAGTGTTTTCTGAGAGTCTAGGAAGGTTAAAAGAGTTTGAGCATCACATTAAGCTTAAGAGCAATGCCCAACCGGTGGTACACAAGGTACGTCAAGTACCACTGAAAATGAGGGCACAACTCAAGGAGGAACTTAATAATTTGGTTGACAAAGGGGTGATTGAACCCATTGTAGCTACTGAATGGTTGTCTCCGATTGTTCTGGTTACCAAGGCAAATGGTAAGATGAGGTTGTGTGTCGACCTACGCAGTCTCAATAAGAACATAGTGGTGGAGAGGCATCCATTACCAAATATTTCAGAAGTTTTGTCCACACTAGGAGAACCTAAGTTATTTTCCATCATTGATCTCTCTGCTGCCTATCATCAGGTTCCGCTGTCTAAAGAGTCCCAACATCTGACTGCATTCATCACTCCTGAAGGTGTTTTCAAGTATAACCGAATGCCCTTTGGTTTGGCCTCTGCGGCATCGGTATTTCAGAGAGTAATGGAGACAGTACTCAAGGGTCTTGAAAAAGTAACAGTGTTCCAAGATGACATTCTCATTTTTGCCAAGGATGGTCCTGACCATGATAGGATACTTAGATCAGTGTTGGTCAGGCTCAGGGATGCGGGTCTGATGGTACAAAGGGAGAAATGCAAGATTGCAGTCACTGAGGTGGACTACTTGGGGCATAAGATTTCTTGCAATGGTATTTCTCCCAGAAGATCACTGGTTGACAGCATTGTAGGTGCTCCCCAACCCCTGGATAAGGAACAGTTACGCTCGTTCATGGGGTTGGCGGAGTACTATCACAAGTTTGTTGATGGGTTTTCTACCATGTCGTCTCCTTTGAGAGATCTATTAAAAAAGGGCACCAAATATGTGTGGTCGGAAGAATGTCAAACTGCCTTTAGTAAGATTAAAGATAGCATTGTGAAAGCACCTTCATTAGGAGGGTTTGTTTCTGGTAGGCGAACTGTGCTGGCTGTAGACGGAAGCACATTAGGGCTTGGTGCCGCTATCTTTCAGTATGATGGTAACATTGAACATATTATAGCTTTTGCCTCGCGACCACTGAGGGGAGCAGAAAGCAACTATTCCGTGGTGGAGAGAGAGGCACTAGCTGTGTCATGGGCTGTGTCTCATTTCAAATTTTTTCTATGGGGCCAGTCGTTTGTTGTAAAAACAGATCATAAACCGCTGGTCCAGTTATTGGGCAGTGCAGAGTGGGCTAAAGGTTCACCCAGAATATCTCGTGGATGATTGACTTGCTGGCATATGATTTTAGAATGGTGTACATACCTGGGGGAGAAAATGTGGTAGCTGATTGTCTTTCTAGACTGCCTGCACAGAATGAGAGTCTTAAGGATGTGAGTGCAGAGTGTACTGTGGGCATTTGCGAACTTGTACATAATGCCATAAGCAAGGAGGAATGGGAATCCGCCGATGCTAATGATGAGGTCCTGGGGCGAGTGAAGTTGTGGACCAGAACAGGTTGGCCCAGGAAAGACCTTATTGAGAAGAAGTTTGATTCCTTTTATTGCATTAAAGAGGAGTTGAGCATGTCAGGGGATGGATCTCAACTCCGAAAAGGTATGAAGATTGTACCTCCCGGTGATATCAGGCCCAGATTAGTGGACATAGCTCATCAAGGCCATTTTGGTATGGGGGTACCAAAAGGCATATCAGGCAATCCTTTTGGTGGCCAGGGATTGATGGTCAGGTAGAAAGGTGTGTGAGGAGTTGTAAAGAATGTGAGAGAAGTGACAAAAGCAAGATGGTTAAAGAACCCCCCTTAAGACCTGTCAGTGTTCCGGGAGAGCCATGGAGAAAATTAGCAGTGGATCTAATAGGGCCTATACAGGAATTGGGAGAGGATTTTAAATATTTTATTGTCCTGGTGGATTATCACTCTAAATCGGTTGAGTGGAAAGCCATTAGAGAAGCAACTACTTCACAATTGATTAGATTGAGGAGGTGTTCTACAGGGAGGGATTTCCCTCAGAGCTTGTTTCAGATAATGGTATACAGTTCTGTTCGGACAGAATGGTGGAGTTTTTCAACAGATTTGGTATTAAGCACTACAGGACAGCACTTTACCAGCCTAGAGCGAATGGTCTTGTTGAGAGAGCTAACAGATTCTTAAAGGGAGGATTACAATTAGCCATGGATTCGGGTCTAAGGTGGCAGACAGTTCTCAGGGAGATGGTATGGAACTACTGCGTGACTCCACACTCTGTCACTGGCATTTCACCCTTCATTTTTCTCAAGGGAAGACAACCCGGTACAAAGTTGTGTCCGGGCTGGTTGGACTTAGCAAAGAGTGTACATGTAAACAGAGAAAAGATCATGGATCGCATCAGAGAGGCCCAAGATGAGTACAAAGGGAGGTTTGATACAAAAAGGGGTGTCAAAGTGATACCATGGTCAGTGGGGGACTGGGTCTATGTAAAAAATCCCAGGGTTTCTCCCAAGTGTATTGAGAGTAAATTCATTGGACCTAAGAAGATTGCTGTGATCAGAGGGAATGTTGTCATCATGGAGGGCGGAGAATGTTGGTCAATGTCCAAATTAAGTAAGTGCAATAAGGTTGACGATGATGTCGGTGAGGGAGAGAGAGAAGAGCAGGTTTCGGGTGAGCATGGAAAGATTGAGCGTAGGTTTGAACAAATTGAACCGAATGTGAGAACAGCGTTCAGTCACAACAGCAGTTTGAATGCAAACAGAGTAAAAAAAAAAACCTGTCAGATTGAATGATTATTACCTAGGTTAAATTGCCACAAATTAAAGGGAAGAGATGTGTTCTGATGTATACTTTTCTTATTCTGTGTTCTGGTGTTTACTTTTCTTATTTCTCACTTAAAATGGTTATTTGTACATCCTATGTAGTGTTGACAAAACAGAGTGATTGTGATGTAACGAAGTTCTAATGAGAATGTTTTGGCTTCATTGTATGTTCTATGGTAGTCAGTTGGAGCCTGCCTCTAAAGGGGGTGCCTGCTGTCTACGTGTGATCTTAATAAAGTACTTCTGAACTTGTTTGCCGTCTGGACCTCGAACTTAACAAGTAGAGAGGATAGAAAAGGAGCGCAAACGCGCAGAGACTAAAGATATCACGAAAACCAAGAGAACCCCAGAAAAGGGAAGGGTATGAGTGCTAGTGAAAGCTGAAAAATACGAGTAAGCGTCAGAGCACAGGAAATCCAGGTGCAACGCACCGCGGTGCAGTGTGAGTGTCCGTATATCCATGGCGGCGGCCATCTTGGAAAGAACTAGACCGCAACAAACGGAACGGCAAGAAATGTAGTGGAAAACTAGAGACGCCGCCATCGGTCCCATGTTTTCCATGAAGGCATGACACCCTGATGTTCCCCTAAATGTAACCGTCTGTGGCACCTACATTTATAACTTGACGACGAGTGAAGGTTCACATGCTTGCCGCAGTGGGAAACTCTTCATCCCTGGATGTTACTGCGTCGTTACCTTAAGACCTTGCTCAAATACTATGTGATAGGATGGGCTAGGGGAAGAAAAAGCAAGAAAATCTGAAGTCAAAAAGCAATCTTGGAATGACGGCCATGGATCTACACTCGAGTTCAGACGTGGGTGTGTTCACATGCACCAAACAACTTTGATAGCATTGGACTAGGCCGGCAATGTTTTGGCATTCCTCGGTAGCAGCGATTACTGCAGAATAAAATGGCGGCTTTACAGTCAGTTCAAGAACCGCTCAACTAAATTGAAGATCCATTTTCCCTAACCCATTTATCTCCCCCTTCACTGCCCTTTCACATCAGTTCTCATTTGTTTCCTTGAAAGATTCTAGTTTATCAAAAATCCAAGATGTGGTCTGGTGTAAAAAGGCGATTCTGAAGACTAAAAGGGGGAGCCGCTTCTCCACATCTGGCGTCATTGTGTTATACCTACCTTCTGTAATGGGAAGCATTGAATAATGCCATCTGCTTTGGGTCTTCGTGGCAGTGTCTTGTTGGCCAGAGATGAGGCAAAGACAGTGAGAAACACTGGGAAAGGATACGTGAATTTGGCTGGAGCAGTTCTTGGTTCTCTCAAACAGCCCCACCAGCAGGTGAGGATTCGCCAGCAGCTCGTTAGCTTGGGTCAGGCGTCCCACCAGCAGGTGATGATTTGCCAGCAGCTCGTTAGCCGGGGTCAGGCGTCCCACCAGCAGGTGATGATTCGCCAGCAGCTCGTTAGCCGGGGTCAGGCGTCCCACCAGCAGGTGATGATTCGCCAGCAGCTCGTTAGCCGGGGTCAGGCATCCCACCAGCAGGTGATGATTCGCCAGCAGCTCGTTAGCCTGGGTCAGGCACCCCACCAGCAGGTGATGATTCGCCAGCAGCTCGTTAGCCGGGGTCAGGCGTCCCACCAGCAGGTGATGATTCGCCAGCAGCTCGTTAGCCGGGGTCAGGCGTCCCACCAGCAGGTGATGATTCGCCAGCAGCTCGTTAGCCGGGGTCAGGCGTCCCACCAGCAGGTGATGATTCGCCAGCAGCTCGTTAGCCGGGGTCAGGCGTCCCACCAGCAGGTGATGATTCGCCAGCAGCTCGTTAGCCAGGGTCAGGCGTCCCACCAGCAGGTGATGATTCGCCAGCAGCTCGTTAGCCGGGGTCAGGCATCCCACCAGCAGGTGATGATTCGCCAGCAGCTCGTTAGCCTGGGTCAGGCATCCCACCAGCAGGTGATGATTCGCCAGCAGCTCATTAGCCGTGGTCAGGTGGACCTCTGTGTTCACAGGGATCTGTGACAGAGACTAGAGGTAGTCAAGAGACCTCCTAAGACTGGGGTGTCTGAGCATGTGGCTGCTACTCCACACACATCCCTGCAACTTGTGGTGGCCAGAGAGAAGTTCTGATTCAGTGGCCAAGTTAGAATGTGATCTGGTACATGTGCTGTGTTCTGCTCTGATGACTTACTTCATATATGATGTCATGCTTACACTGAAATATGGTGTAGTGGCTATACTATCATTTCATTTACTGTTTAAACTGAGACGTAATCCAGTTGCTAAGCTCAGATGTAATATAGTGGTTAGGTTAAACGTTTGGCTTTCGGGCATGCTAAGATGCAATACAGTGGCTAATATGAATTCAGATTTAGGGGACTAGTTGGTTTGGACAATTGAGAGGTGGTCTAGTGGCTAAGTCCAAATGTGATTGAGTGGTTAAGTTGACACATGTCCAGTGTCCAAATTGTGATGTGGTGTAGCAGCTAAGTCGATATGTGTTCTAGTGGCTAAGTTGAGATGTACTCTACTGGCTAAATTGAGATGTACTCTACTGGCTTAGTTGAGATGTGGTCTGGTGGCTAAGTTGATATGTGATCTAGTGGCTAAGTTGAGGTGTGTTCTAGTGACAAGGTTGAGATGTGTTCTAGTGGCCAAGCTGAGATGTGTTCGAGTGACTATGTTGAGATTTGATGTGGTAACTAAGTTTAATACATCTCTAGTGTATAAATTGAGATGTGCTGTAGTTACTATTTTGGGGTGCTGTCCAATGGCTATGTAGCTGACCCTGTAATCAAGAACCCTGATTTATATTTGCGTCTTGCTCGCCTGTGTGTTTTAGAGCTAATCACTTTATCACCCTGTGCCTCTGTTCCTTCTTTAAAAACACATTGTGAATGTTTGGAAACAGGCTAATCTCCAGCACTACATTCAAAAGCGTAGATTTGAAAATCTTTTAATTTTATTGTTCATTTATAACGCGCTTAATACCAGCAAGTGGTTTCTAAGCGCCGGATTGGGATTCAAACCTGTGTTGCGCAGCCTTGTCTTACCTCCAAGACAAAAGCGTTGCTCCTGAGCTATCCATCATCTCACCTGAATAAAAAAGGGATCTGTAAAATACACTTAATTCTTACCCGCCCGACCCTCTTCTCCTCAACCTGCGTCCTCAAGAACCCGTCGTTTTTCCCAGTACCCACCAGCCCAGATACTCAGACCGCCCACTAAACTCTGTACCATATTTCAGAGACAATCCACGAATCATCAATCCTCTGGCTTTATTCCTTCTCCCCTTCGCATCTCTCTAAGCCAGCACACCACCTGACCCCGTCCCGCCCTGACACTATAGCGCCCCCTAGCTTCAGTGGCAAGGATGCTAAGTGACCCTCAGCTCCACCCCATGCCTACCCACCCTTTCAGTTCACAATTTAGAGAAAGGTGGCACCAAGGAGCTCTCATGCAAACTTGGATGTTGTGGTGAGTCTATACGCCAGTGTTAAGAGACAATTGCAATCACAAGTGAGATGTGCAGTACGTCATGATACTGTGCTGTACGTCATGATACTGTGCTGTATTGTCTGCATGTATTTTGAACAAAGAGTGTTTTTATAGACAGATGTTGCTTCCATATCAGTGCTTAAAATATTTGCACTTTTTTGTGTAAGGTTCCAGTGTGCGTATTACAGAGGCATGTCAACACGTGTTTCGTGCAGCCTAAAAGTGCCTTTTCAAGCATTGTGGCACTTATGGGACATCCGATTGAACCCGCATATCTAGGGCCCGAGGTGTGCCTGCTTCTGAACCCACATATCTAGGGCCCGAGGTGCGCCTGCTTCTAAACCTGCATATCTAGGGCCCGAGGTGCGCCTGCTTCTGAACTCGCATATCTAGGGCCCGAGGTGCGCCTGCTTCTGAACCCGCATATCTAGGGCCCGAGGTCCGCCTGCTTCTGAACCCGCATATCTAGGGCCCAGGATGTGCCTGCTCTGAACACGCATATCTATGGCCCGAGGTGTGCCTGCTTCTGAACCCGCATATCTAGGGCCTAGGGTGTGCCTGCTTCTGAACCCGCATATCTAGAGCCCGAGGTGCGCCTTCTTCTGAACTCGCATATCTAGGGCCCGAGGTGTGCCTGCTTCTGAACCCGCATATCTAGCGCCCGAGGTGTGCCTGCTTCTGAACCCGCATGTCTAGGGCCCGAGGTGTGCCTGCTTCTGAACCCGCATATCTAGGGCTGAGATGTGCCTGCTTCTGAACCCGCATATCTAGGGCCCAGGGTGCGCCTGCTTCTGAACCCACATATCTAGGCCCGATGTGTGCCTGCTTCTGAACCCGCATATCTAGGGCCTGATGTGTGCCTGCTTCTCCCGCATATCTAGGGCCCGAGGTGCGCCTGCTCCTGAACCTGCATATCTAGGGCCCTAGGTGCGCCTGCTTCTGAACCCGCATATCTAGGGCCCGAGGTGCGCCCGCTTCTGAATCCGCATATCTAGGGCCCTGGGTGTGCCTGCTTCTGAATCCGCATATCTATGGCCCGAAGTGTGCCTGCTACTGAACCCGCATATCTAGGGCCTAGGGTGTGCCTGCTTCTGAACCCACATATCTAGGGCCCGAGGTGCGCCTGCTTCTGAACCCGCATATCTAGGGCCTGAGGTGTGCCTGCTTCTGAACCAGCATATCTAGGGCCCAGGGTGTGCCTGCTTCTGAACCCGCATATCTAGGGCCCAGGGTGTGCCTGCCTCTGAACCCGCATATCTAGGGCCCGAGGTGCGCCTGCTTCTGAACCCGCATATCTAGGGCCCAGGGTGTGCATGCTTCTGAACCCGCATATCTATGGCCCGAGGTGTGCATGCTTCTGAACCCGCATATCTATGGCCCGAGGTGTGCCTGCCTCTGAACCTGCTTATCTAGGGCCTAGGGTGTGCCTGCTTCTGAACCCGCATATCTAGGGCCCGAGATGCGCCTGCTTCTGAAACCGCATATCTAGGGCCCGAGGTGTGCCTGCTTCTGAACCCGCATATCTAGGGCCCAGTGTGTGCCTGCTTCTGAACTCGCATATCTAGGGCCCGAGGTGCGCCTGCTTCTGAACTCGCATATCTAGGGCCCGAGGTGCGCCTGCTTCTGAACCCGCATATCTAGGGCCCAGGGTGTGCCTGCTCTGAACACGCATATCTATGGCCCGAGGTGTGCCTGCTTCTGAACCCGCATATCTAGGGCCTAGGGTATGCCTGCTACTGAACCCGCATATCTAGGGCCCGAGGTGCGCCTTCTTCTGAACTCGCATATCTAGGGCCCTGGGTGTGCCTGCTTCTGAATCCGCATATCTATGACCCGAAGTGTGCCTGCTACTGAACCTGCATATCTAGGGCCCGAGGTGCGCCTGCTTCTGAACCCGCATATCTAGGGCCTGAGGTGTGCCTGCTTCTGAACCCGCATATCTAGGGCCCAGGGTGTGCCTGCTTCTGAACCCGCATATCTAGGGCCCAGGGTGTGCCTGCTTCTGAACCCGCATATCTAGGGCCCGAGGTGCGCCTGCTTCTGAACCCGCATATCTAGGGCCGAGGTGTGCCTGCTTCTGAACGCGCATATCTAGGGCCCGAGGTGCGCCTGCTTCTGAACCCGCATATCTAGGGCCAAGATGTGCCTGCTTCTGAACCCGCATATCTAGGGCACAGGGTGCGCCTGCTTCTGAACCCACAAATCTAGGCCTGATGTGTGCCTGCTTCTGAACCTGCATATCTAGGGCCTGATGTGTGCCTGCTTCTCCCGCATATCTAGGGCCCAGGGTGTGCCTGCTTCTGAACCCGCATATCTATGGCCCGAGGTGTGCCTGCCTCTGAACCTGCTTATCTAGGGCCTAGGGTGTGCCTGCTTCTGAACCCGCATATCTAGGGCCCGAGGTGCGCCTGCTTCTGAAACCGCATATCTAGGGCCCGAGGTGTGCCTGTTTCTGAACCTGCATATCTAGGGCCCAGTGTGTGCCTGCTTCTGAACCCGCATATCTAGGGCCCGAGGTGTGCCTGCTTCTGAACCCGCATATCTAGGGCCCGAGGTGCGCCCGCTTCTGAACCCGCATATCTAGGGCCCAGGGTGCGGCTGCATCTGAACCCGCATATCTAGGGCCGAGGTGTGCCTGCTTCGGAAACCGCATATCTAGGGCCCGAGGTGCGCCTGCTTCTGAACCCGCATATCTAGGGCCTGAGGTGCGCCCGCGTCTGAACCCGCATATCTAGGGCCCGAGGTGCGCCCGCTTCTGAACCCGCATATCTAGGGACCGAGGTGTGCCTGCTTCTGAACCTGCATATCTAGGGACCGAGGTGTGCCTGCTTCTGAACCCGCATATTTACGGCCTGAGGTGCGCCCGCTTCTGAACCCGCATATTATGGGCCCGAGGTGTGCCTGCTTCTGAACCCGCATATCTAGGGACCGAGGTGTGCCTGCTTCTGAACACGCATATTTAGGGCCTGAGGTGCGCCTGCTTCTGACACGCATATTATGGGCCCGAGGTGTGCCTGCTTCTGAACGTGCATATCTAGGGACCGAGGTGTGCCTGCTTCTGAACACGCATATTTAGGGCCTGAGGTGCGCCTGCTTCTGAACACGCATATTTACGGCCTGAGGTGCGCCTGCTTCTGAACCCGCATATCTAGGGACCGAGGTGTGCCTGCTTCTGAACACGCATATTTAGGGCCTGAGGTGCGCCTGCTTCTGAACCTGCATATCTAGGGCCCGAGGTGTGCCTGCTTCTGAACCTGCATATTTACGGCCTGAGGTGCGCCCGCTTCTGAACCCGCATATTATGGGCCCAAGGTGTGCCTGCTTCTGAACACGCATATTTAGGGCCTGAGGTGTGCTTGCTTCTGAACACGCATATCTAGGGCCCGAGGTGTGCCTGCTTCTGAACCCGCATATTTAGGGCCTGAGGTGTGCCTGCTTCTGAACCCGCATATCTAGGGCCGGAGGTGTGCAATAACCGACTCGTCGTCTGCCCTAGTGTTCATTGGCACAGGCATTAATTCATTTGTATCCCAAGTACTGGCACCGGGCTGATTAGATGGATTAGGTGAATGAGGGACTCGTTGTAGAGGTAGCGGAGTCAGGCCTCTCTGGTCCAACATACTGGAGTTCAAGGCCGGATCCCCAACACAGTTGCTCAATATAACGTCCGCTACCTTGGCAAGGATTCGCTTAATATCAGTCTGCTCCTTAGCTATCTATGAACACAACACAAACATGGCGTCGACTGTAGAAGCTATAGTGCTGAATGAGGGAGATGGCAGTGAGGTCTCATGGTTAATGAGGGAGATGGCAGTGAGGGAGATGGCAGTGAGGTCTCTTGGTGAGTGAGGGAGATGGCAGTGAGGTCTCATGGTTAATGAGGGAGATGGCAGTGAGGTCTCTTGGTGAGTGAGGGAGATGGCAGTGAGGTCTCATGGTGAGTGAGGGAGATGGCAGCGTGGTCTCATGGTGAATGAGGGAGACGGAAGCGAGGTCTCATGGTCAATGAGAGAGATGGCAGCGAGGTCTCATGGTGAGTGAGGGAGGTGGCAGCGAGGTCTCATGGTGAATGAGGGAGATGGCAGCGAGGTCTCATGGTGAGTGAGGGAGGTGGCAGCGAGGTCTCATGGTGAATGAGGGAGATGGCAGCGAGGTCTCATGGTGAGTGAGGGAGATGGCAGCGAGGCCTCATGGTGAATGAGGGAGGTGGCAGCGAGGTCTCATGGTGAGTGAGGGAGATGGCAGCGTGGTCTCATGGTGAGTGAGGGAGGTGGCAGCGAGGTCTCATGGTGAGTGAGGGAGATGGCAGCGAGGTCTCATGGTGAGTGAGGGAGATGGCAGCGAGGTCTCATGGTGAATGAGGGAGTTGGCAGCGTGGTCTCATGGTGAGCGAGGGAGATGGCAGCGAGGTCTCATGGTGAGCGAGGGAGATGGCAGCGTGGTCTCATGGTGAGCGAGGGAGAAGGCAGCGAGGTCTCATGGTGAGCGAGGGAGATGGCAGCGAGGTCTCATGGTGAATGAGGGAGATGGCAGCGAGGTCTCATGGTGAATGAGGGAGATGGCAGCGAGGTCTCATGGTGAATGAGGGAGATGGCAGCGAGGTCTCATGGTGAGTGAGGGAGATGGCAGCGAGGTCTCATGGTGAATGAGGGAGATGGCAGCGAGGTCTCATGGTGAATGAGGGAGATGGTCTCATGGTGAATGAGGGAGATGGCAGCGAGGTCTCATGGTGAATGAGGGAGATGGCAGCGAGGTCTCATGGTGAGTGAGGGCGATGGCAGTGAGGTCTCATGGTGAATGAGGGAGATGGCAGCGAGGTCTCATGGTGAATGAGGGAGATGGCAGTGAGGTCTCGTGGTGAGTGAGGGAGATGGCAGTGAGGTCTCATGGTGAATGAGGGAGATGGCAGTGAGGTCTCGTGGTGAATGAGGGAGATGGCAGTGAGATCTCATGGTGAATGAGGGAGATGGCAGCGAGGTCTCGTGGTGAATGAGGGAGATGGCAGCGAGATCTCATGGTGAATGAGGGAGATGGCAGCGAGGTCTCATGGTGAGTGAGGGAGATGGCAGCGAGGTCTCATGGTGAATGAGGGAGATGGCAGTGAGGTCTCATGGTGAGTAAACCCTCATGAAAACGATGAAGAGACCTCATCGCTATCCGAGGAAACTGAAGGCGAAGCAATGATTCCAAGATCCGGGGTGGCAGAGAGATTAGTGCCGATGATATTGTCAAAATGAGCTGATGATTTGTTTGCCACCTCAATGCCACCCATGGTGCCTTTGGAGCCCCAGACACAGGTTCAGCAAAGAGTTATTAATGTCAATAAGTGGTGACAGGTTAGTAGCAAGCACAGGTGAGATGTCATGGCTTTGGAGAGGCGGGGATGTATGTCCTAACAGAGTGCCTCCTTCCAAAGCTTGGCTTGCCATGCCAAGAACACCAGTGATTTGGGGTTGCACGTCGGGGGTACTGTCCATTTCGTCCTTCTTGGAACATGGGGCATCAGTGTTCTGTCGAGAAACCGCTGGAGGGCTACGCAAGCCTTTACCAGAAGGCACAGGGTTACTCCTTAGCCCATACACTTCAGTTTTCAGTGTTTTTAATGAACATGTACTCACCACAGCACCAACTCGTTCCTCCGCCTTGTGGCCTTAAGGCAATAAGGCACTCTACACTGCACTCACCGACCATGGCCATTCCAACCCAGTTTCTGCCCCTCATCAGCCAAATAACCTCCTCATGGGAACTCTTTGAGCTCACTTTAATCGAGCCGTACCATCAAACTAGGCACTCGGAGGGCCTGCCAGTGTTTGTTCAAAGCAGTCTTCTGATACTTAATGGGCCTCATTACGAGTTTGGATGTAGCCATGCCCGGGCATGGCCGCCTCCAAACTCGGGTCTGGGTTCCCTGAATGGGGAAATACCGGACCATTCCGACTTTGAAGGGTCCGGTATTTCCCCATTAAGGGAACCTGGACCATCCCCATTCCCATTTGAGCCCCCATAGGGGGCAATGGGAATGGGGAGCATGCTAACAACGGGCCCGTTAATGACAGGCCCGTTGTTAGCATGCTGGCCCCCTTGCGGGACCCGCTAAGGACGTCTGGTAAAACCAGACGTCCAGAGCGGGTCCCGCAAGGGGACCTCGTAATAGGGCGGTATGGGGTTAACGGCTCCGGCGCCTTTACCGGCGCCATTAACCCCTTAACGCCCACCTCGTAATGAGGTCCAATTACTTCATTGGAGCTGTAAACGTGCAACTGTTGTAATACAAATGTCTTAACCAAGTCTGCATTCAGCCACTCGATTTATAAGCACTGTGCATGTCCTTCACTGAAGTCCTATTAAAAACAAGCATTGGCCAAGCCAACAGATTTGGCTTCTGTATAAGTATTAGGCATTTATCAAGTATTGCTATTATATGCCCAGGTATTCACACCATTTTGCACCTGCTACCATCAATGACAAGTTAATACCACTACAGCAGTCACTGGCAAGGGCATTTTCCATGCCTACACAAATGTCCAAACTGTTGGCATTTCCAATGCTTGTTTTTAATTTGGTGTGAGAAAGGCACTTGAATGCATTTCTTTTTGATTAATTGGGTACATTGAAAGGACATATATTCTGAGATGTGGTCAACATTAAGAAACTCCTTTAATTGTAAAGTATGAAGCAGGCACAGCATATGCCCAAGATCTGCATAGGCAGCACGTCCCATCACTGCATATGCACCCCAGGCAGCACTGCAAATGCACACCACTGCACTGCACACCGCCCAGCACTCCGTATACACCCAATGCAGCACTGTGCATACACACCACCCCACTGCACTGCATGCCCACACTGTGCAACCCTGCGCAGTGTGCAACCCTGCCTCTCTTGGCCCTCTTCCTGCTCCCACCTGTGAGGCTAAAAACCTCCGGGTCATCTTCGACTCCACACTTTCCTTCTCTCCTCACATCTCTGACGTCTCTAAGAAGTCAAACTACCAGCTGCACCTCCTCAGCGGTATTCTTCCTTTCCTCTCCTTCCCCCAGAAGCTCACTGTCTCCAGAGCTCTGGTTCTCTCTAGGCTGGACTACTGCAACAGCCTCTTTCTAAATCTGCCTGCCTCTACTCTCCGCCCTCTGCAACTCATCCAAAACAGGACTCCAAGGCTTGGCCTTGGCCTCAAGCCCAGGGATCGTATCTCTCCAGGACTGAAATCTCTGCACTGGTTCCCAGTGGCTGCGAGGATTAAGTTCAAAACCCTCTGCATTGTCCACAAGGCCTTCTGGGACCTCAATACCTTCAACTCTCTCTTCCTAAATATCTTCCTTCTCAAGCTCTTCGCTCATCCGCCTCCAACTCCCTCAGGGTCAGTCGCTTCTCCAAGCAGCGAGCTGGTGGTAGATCTCTTTCTTCTGCTGGGGCCTCCCTGTGAAACAGCCTCCCTGCCTCTCTGAAACTTGACGAGAACCATCTCTGGTTCCGGAAGCACCTCAAGACCTTCCTCTTTGCTTCTGCTTTCTCTCCTCCTTTCTCTCCTCCTCTCCCCTGCTGATCTCCTGGCTGAATCTGTAACTGCACTGGTTGCCTGGCTACCCTCTGATCTCGGACCCAGGTCCCCTCCCCGCCAGTTGCACACCTGCACTGCCCCCTGGCAATCCTTGTACTCAGGGACTGTTTCTGCATCCCTACAGCTCCTACTAGCACTTGACCCCTGATGTCTGCACTTACCCTTGCACTTGCCACCAGCTGGCCGCACTTTTATTTATTGTATTTATTTATTTTACTGTTATCCTATGTACTGCACTGCACCCCCCATTCCCCCCTGCACTTTTCCCCTTCCCCCCTCTCCTGCACTTGCGCAATCTCAATGTCACCTGCCCTAGTAGGATGGCTGTCTGTCTTCCCTCTGTTTCCCCTCCCTTGCCTCGTCGCACCTTGAAACACTTGTGTATAGGCACGTTATAAATGCCATATCATATCATATATCATATCATACACACCACCACACTCTCACACACACACACACTGGACATACTACCCAGCCCACTACACACCCACACTCCTCTGCACTCATAACACCCTAATGCACTGAAGATATGCCTGAAGCCCCACACTGCTCTACACTCACACCATCTCCACAATGCACGAAGATCCATGGTCCCAACACTGCTCTGCACACTGTATCCAGTCCTGTAATCACACCATCCCTGCCCTAAATTCGGACACGCAGCCCCAACACTGCTCTGCACACATTGCATCACTGCGATGTACACACCTGCACACAGACACACTTACAGCCTCTTGCACTGCACACACGCTCACACACTGCCCCAGTAGTTTATTGCACATGCAAACCACGTTTAGCACCACATGCATTGTCTTTCACCAGCACTCATTGTTCTGTATGAAGACACACTAATATCAGCACTGTGCAGACCCCACCCCAACACTGTGCACATATACCATACCCAGCCCTGTGCACATATACCACCGCTAGAATTTCACACGTCACACTTAGCACTGCATACACACACATCACCTTTATAACTGCACACACACCCACCCCCAGCACTCCTTACACATGGCCCCAACACTGTGCTGTATACACACAAACCCGACCCCAACTATGCACTCCATATATACGTCCATACACATAAACACCCACACAAGTGCACCGCTCAGGTAGTGCACTGCACAGAAACCATGAAAAGCATTGCACACTCACCACCCACAGACACAACTCTCAGAGCTGCACTGCACACACATGCACACACACACAGCATTCCAGCACTGCACTTCAAACTACCCTCAGCATAGGAATGCACACACGTCACCCTGATGTGGCTACAGTGCCCCAGCACTGCACTTGCTCACTCACGCTGCCCTCAGCACCACACACATGCATCCAACCCCACACACACATACAGCCTCCTGCAGAATATGTAAGTGCAGTGCTATACAAGCATATTGAAGTCTGGGTTTACTGTGCTGGTTTATATAATGCTATCTCGCTCTACTGTGAAAACTACAAATAATTTAATGTGGCATCACTGGGCTAGTTGGGCATAATTGAATCCGCATTCCATATGATAACTTGGCATATTGGTATCTGGCCTTGTGCAAAGTGGGCCTAATAGAACCTTGCAGTGACATCATAACTGGGTGAAACAGAATCTTGCACTGCTATGCTAAATGGGCATAAGATAGCCAGGCGCGTCTTTGCTAACTGGACATAATGGAATCTGCACTGCCTCCTAACCGGGCATCGTGGACACTGGCTCCAGTATGCTAATTTTGCATAACCTTGATAATCGATTGAGTACCTAGGCATTGGATGGTAACTGAGTGAGTACCTGATGTATTGATGGCAATACCTGGTGATGGTATGAGTACCTTCGATTGTGATAACAATATGTTGAAATTGGAAGTACTTGGGCTTATGATTTAATTACTTTCTATAGGGTATTGATATATGGTGCGTGGTGTGAGTACCAGAGCACATACTGCCAATACCTGACGCGTTGTGGTACTTTCTGGGCTTATGATGGAAATAGCTGGTAATTAGCGTAAGTACCAGAAGATTAACACCAATGCATATAAAATGCTTATACAGCAGCCAACACCATTTGCTTTGGCCCTCATTACGACCCTGGCGCAAAGGGAAAAACGATGGCGGTAAACGATTACCGCCATCGTCTTCCGCTAGGGCCGATTACGACCCATGACCGTAAACTACGATGTCATTAGCGGCATCGTAGCTAACGCTGCCGCTGACTGCGCCAAGGGCGCGCGCGAACATCCACACCGTACTTAGCGCCTTGGCGGAAAGGTACGCGAATGCCGACCCAAGCGGACATGCCCCTAACGCCATCACCCAGCCCGTTAAGTACCTTACCGCCATGGTGCTAATTACGCCATCGCGAACCAACCGTAAAGGGCCATGTTAAGTGAATGCAGCTGCCACAGGTGCACAGAAACAGCACAGGTGAAGGCAATACAGACTCAGGAAGTACAAAAAGAGCACACCCCACCCCTTCCCACACCCAGTCACACTCCACAATGATACCAATAGGACTAGCAATGTTGGGGCTGGAGGACCTGATAGCAATGCGAGTGCTACAACAGCAACTACAACAACAACAACAACAACAACAACAACAACAGGCTGCACAGAGGAGACGCAGGAGGAGAAGGAGGGCAAGGCAGGCCCAGCAAGCCCCACCAGCACAGCCAGTGCCACCACGCAGGCAGCCCCCAATCCCACGCATCAGAGCCAGCCCATTCAACCTCAGCGCTGAGCAGATCCACACCCTGTACCGACTGGACCGGGACACCATCACCACCATTGTGGACATGATACACAACGACATCGTCAGCATGATTGAAACACCCACTGCCACCCCCACCCCTACTGAAGGTAGTGTCCGTGCTCCACTTCCTGGCCACAGGCACCTACCAGCACACAGTGGGGCACTTGCATGGCATATCACAACCATTATTCTCGCGTACACTGATGCAAGTGCTCGATGCCCTCCTCAAGCACACAGATGACCACATCTCATTACCACGGTCTGCCCAGGAGATTGCCAACACCAAAGTGGGTTTCCATGCACTGGCCGGCATACCTGGTAGCATTGGTGCCATTGACTGCACCCATGTTGAATTGGTGGTCCCACATGCCATGGAGGTACCGTACCGCAACCGTAAACATTTCCACTCAATCAACGTGCAAATGGTCTGTGACTCCAACAGGATCATCACACATTGTTGTGCCAGATTCCCCGGATCAACCCATGATTCTATGGTCCTTCGGAACTCCACAATACCACGCTACATGGAGCGACATGCAGGCCCAAGATCCTACCT
The DNA here is from genome assembly GCF_040938575.1 of Ambystoma mexicanum. Lineage (NCBI taxonomy): Eukaryota > Metazoa > Chordata > Amphibia > Caudata > Ambystomatidae > Ambystoma > Ambystoma mexicanum. The sequence continues at coordinate 745,698,636 of NC_090938.1, forward strand.
ACTCGGTGAGTCAAATGTCATGAGCATGGAAATGCAAAGTGGGTGTTGAATGACGTACCAATGCATATTTCATCTGGCAGATACAGGGGGGTGATGCATACGTCACATGGGTGCAACTAGCAGTAGCCAGATCATTCCCTGTGGCAGCACTGACGTCAACAGAGTAGTATACACATCATGCCTGACCTAATCATCCCAACATGTGAATGAAAGTGCATCCCAAAAACGACACAACCATCTGCAAGTGCATTGTGCAAATTGTGACCGCATTGACCCTAAAGAAAACCACCAACATGCACGTCACCATGCACCAACTACTGAAAGGCCTGTCCCCCACAACTGCGCACAAAGGAGGCACATGACAGACAGGAACATCAATGCACCACTACAAGACCCACAAACTGTCCCCATTGACACCAGTAATGCTCACTCTGGTCATAATGAGCCAGACATCAATGTTTCTATCATGTGAGCTTCAGGCTCACAGGACACGTGCAAGGTCACATGAATGACGGCCTGAACCGACACAGTGGATGGCCACTCACAAGGCAATCGTCCCCCCTGCATTGTGTTTTTGCATGCAAAACAGTACATGAGAGCCATGAACACATACTGGTTGCACAGTGTAAATCCATAACCACAACTCCAATTGGTGCACAGTAACAGTCAGAATCAAGGCATGGTTGTGCGTCATGTTCACATATCAATCTCGTTCCTGACACATTCTTTTCTCACATTTTACAGGTGATGCGGGCTATCCCCTGAAGAGGTGGCTCCTCACACCAGTGCGGAACCCATCGAACCAGCATGAGGAGGACTACAACCATGCCCATGCACGTACCCGTGTGGTGATAGAGCATGCTTTTGGCCTACTGAAGGCACGTTTCCGCTGCCTCAGCAGGTCTGGCGGGGCACTCCTGTACCGCCATGAGAAGGTTGCAAAGATCGTCATGGCATGTGTCATGCTACACAATATGTGCATCAGACGAAACGTGCCTCTGCCCCCTGACGCAGAACCACAACCACCTGATGATGGGGATGATGATGATGGGGATGGGGCAGCACCTCAGGGAGGCAGCGATGCACAGGAGGGGCATATAATGCGTCAGAATGTCATTGACCGATACTTCTAGCACACACAGCGAGTGTGTAACATATGGATGGCACTTGGGGCAATGTGTGTGTCCGGTATGTCAACACTGTGGACTGTAAAACAACAAAGCACACATACGCAATGAGCAATGTCCACACATTTCGTTTGTGAGAAAAGAAAAAGTGTATTGTTCTTCTGAATAGGTATAGCAGAACCCCTCCCCCTCCCCCTGAACACTCCAACACACCCAATTCCCCCCTCCCCCTCCCCCCTGAACACTCCAACACACCCAATTCCCCCCTCCCCCTCCCCCCTGAACACTCCAACACACCCAATTCCCCCCTCCCCCTCCCCCCTGAACACTCCAACACACCCAATTCCCCCCTCCCCCTCCCCCCTGAACACTCCAACACACCCAATTCCCCCCTCCCCCTCCCCCTGAACACTCCAACACACCCAATTCCCCCCTCCCCCTCCCCCCTGAACACCCTGCAAACATGTGACAGTGCCCGTGGTGAAGTGTGTATAGTTTAGCACACTATTGACTGCCCCCTCTCCCTGAACCTGGGGCCCCCCTGCCTGTGCTCCTCAGGGTCCTGGATGACCTGCGGACGGGAGAGGCTTGTGCTGAACTTGTAGCTGAGGATGTACCGAGCTGCTCAGTACGGCATGTGTCCAGAATTGTCTGGATGAGCTGGCTCATCATCTGCCGCACTGCAGCAAGTTCGGTGCATATGTCCCTGCTGGCAGTTTGGATGGCAGCCCTGATGCCATCAGCACTCCTCTCCATGGCTGCACTGGCACTTCCACATTCTGCAACATGCTGCGTGAGGAGTGTGCCCAGTGCTTCCTGCCTGTTGGCAATCTGCTCCAGCGACAGCTGGAATTCTGGCCCAATGGAGGGTGCCAATGGGGGACCAATGGGACTACTCCCATCTTCCACAACTCCCACTGGGCTTGGAGTTGCTGGCCATGAATTAGCTGGCGATGGGCCCTGGGTGTCATCTCCATGATGGCTGATTGGGGATAGGTGTGGTGAGTGCAGTTGCGTGTTGTGGTCAAGTCCAGTGTCATCCTCCACATCACTGTCGGAGCAGGCAGCGATGGCTGCAGTCTCCCCAACAGTACTGCTCCCTGCTAACACATTGCCCTCAGTGGGCAACAGTGGGTGTTGTTGGGCTGCAGGCGCTGTCACGACCCCTTCCTCGGGGGACTTTGCTGCCCTGGCCTCTTCAGCCTGGCGTGGTTTCTGCCTGGGTCCAGCAGAGGTGGATGCATGGTTCCCTTCTCCCACTTTCCTGGCCTTCTTGGCTGGGGTGCTGGTGCTGTCGTCCCTGCCAGTGTCCGATTGCGAGCCTGTGGTGGAGCAGAGGAGGGTGACTGTTATTGATGGTTCAGCGGACATTGAGCAGGCATTGTGAAGAGTGTAATGGATAGATGGTGGAGTTAGTAGCCCGTGACATACAGGTTGCCTCCCTTTAGTTTCGGTTTTGCATGCAGGTGTGTGTCTGCCTACTGTACAGTGTACATGCTGCATGTGCGCAGGGTGTGGCTCATCTGCTGATGTGTTGCGTCTGCCACATTGTGATTGTCACGTGCAAGTGTATCAGGGTGTCTTGCAAGTCTGGATATGAGGCACCTACCTGTGTCTCCAGATGTCGGGGCCCCTCTCTCCATCTCGCCGACACCTTCGATGCACTCAATGCCAATCAGTGAGGCACATGTCTCCTCCCATGGCTGCATCTTCAGTGGGGAGTCTGCTCCCCCGCCAGTTCCCAGGGCCAGGTTACGGTTGGCAGACATAATGCCCCGGACCCTGATCCGCAGGTCGTCCCATCTCTTGCGGCACTGTTTGGAGGTGCGTGGGGTGGTTCCAACAGCACTGACACGTTGTGCCACAAGTTCCCACACCTCCTTTTTGCGGCCTATGGCTGTCCGGGTCATCTCAGTGGAGAAGACAACATCGGCCTTCTCCTGGAGCGTGTCTGCAAGCATTTGCAGTTCCTCTCGACTGAAGCGCTCCTGCCGCTGCCTGTCACATGCCTTCTTGACTACTTTCGGCATGTTTGGCTGAAGAAATGGGTGGGTTATGGGAATGTCAGGGTTTGAGGGTTGGTTGTGGTGTGGTTGGGTAGGATGGCAATGGATTGTGTTTTTTAAGATGGCCGCTGTGCTGTTTCCCGTTCCGCCGCGATTACGCTATTTCCGGTTCCGCCTAATTGCAGTCACCGCTAATTACGGTGACCGCTGACTACGGTCGGCGCAATGATGGGTGGCGGTAGGTCACCCTGCGCTGTTAACGAGGGCGGTAAGGGCTGTTTACGGCATGGCGTAGTTTACGTTACCGCCATGGCGTAATGCTCGTGCGCGATGGGTCGTAATATGGCGCTCTTATCGCCATCGGACCATGGCGTTAACGCTCATTACGCATGGCGGTAATTTCGATCACTTACCGCCTGGGTCGTAATGAGGCCCTTTGTCAGTGCTTGTTCTTAGTGGAGTCTAAAATGCTGCCGCAGCCTGGTAATAGGCAAATGAGTATCTATCAACCTTTTATTTGGACATTAATTATACCACTCTCTCCCTCTTAAATGCTCCTCCCCCCTGATTATCCTTTTCCACCACTCTCACACTATTTGTTAACAACTATCTTCGTGTCCACTACCTTCTTTCACTCTCCCCACTCCCCTTCTGACCTCTTCCTTTCCACTCTTCCACTAACCAGGGAGAAGCTCTGAAAGGATTGTAAAATACCCAGAAACCAAATATGTCCTCTTCTCTACACAACTGACAACCTTATCAAGCATCCACAAGTATTCTTCAGTCTCAAAATTGGTACATCATTTTCAAAGTAATCTCCCCCTGAGAAAGAGCTTTCGTTGCACAGGTGATGCTACTGCACATCCTCTTAACTGTTCCAGTTTCTTCCTGTGGGGCTGAGAGAAGCTTTAGAGTTCTGCGACGACTTAAAACCTGACTGCATTCAAGTACATCTCAGAAAAGCCTGAATCATATTGCTGTGCAATATACATAACGATATAATGGATCTGGCAGAAATTCATGCAATAGCAAAATAATTTGCAATGGATTCTAAATGATAAAGATACAAACAATTGTGTGTTTCTATGTTTTGCCAGAACCCCTGCGTCTAACTCTGCTTCACTGGCTCTGCCTGGAGGCACATTTCGAGTCTTTTCTTAATTTCCCTGCCCAAAGCCAAGAAGTGGGACTTAAAACCGGCCAAACTCGCGGATTGCGCAGTGTGCGCTTCTGTGTTTAGGGGTGAAGGGCTGAAGGGTGAAACTGTCGAGGAGCACCTGACTGCAGGTTCTGGAAAGACATCCCTTGTATAACATCTGTGACTCTGATGAGTTTTGAACTATTGCTCCACCGCTTCGCTCTTGCCCTTTCTGCAGTTTGTTCTTGAAACTGTCTGATACATTTGTATTTGTACCTGTTGCTAACTGTTTTTCTTGACAAGGTTATCCCTCAAGGTAACCGTAGCGGTATTGACAACTTTGCCTCACTCTGACGCGCCGCGCTACATCAGCTATAGTCACGGGTGCCACAAAACAGGCCGCGCTGGCTAAGCAATCTCACATGACTTCTATTATGCAGTCTAGTGCGGAAAAGGACACTATTTCGAATGAGGACTTTTCGAGCACAAAAAATAAAGAAAAGAACTGTAATTTTCTTGATCCTGACAAATCTACACCAACTTCAACTCATGACAAAAGCACGAGAGGAAGGGGGCGTGCGTGCCCGCAACGTAGAGTAAAACTAGCAGAAAAGCTAGCTAAGAACAAACCCCTGGTAAAAATGTTACCAATTAATGACTATTACTCCGCCCAGGCTAATCAAGAGCGGTTTGGGGATGGGCCTGTGAATGAGAATGAGATCGAGAATAAAACACCAAACAAAGTGATCATTCACCGCTCTGCTCTTTGTTCCGATTTAGTGGACAAACTCACAGACAAAGTTATTGCGGTGGTGCCCTGTCTTGGCTCAGAGACCATTGAAGCGGTCGTTAGAGCATTGATTGTCCCACATCGACCGAATAATCTTACTACGACCATGGATACAAACATTTCTTGTTTTTCCACCCCCATGACCAGCTTTCCCTCGACTACTTTACCCTCTCCGATAATGCAGCAACAGCGGGAACAGGATGGGTTTCTGGAGGATTACCTTGACCAGAACTCATACCAACTAATCCAGGGGGAACTTGCTTTTTCAACAACTACAGCAAAGAGATTTTCTTCTGCAGATCAATCTTCACCAGTCACAATAGGAACACAACCTTGAGGGGGAGAATGCAGTATCATCAACGGTGATGTAACTACCCAAGAGGGAATTAGTACTTGCCCATCTGATGTAAGTGACAACAGCTCCTCAGAAACCATCTTCTCTGAACTAAAGTCTATACTGAGGCAGTTATTGGGTAAATGTGACTCTGCTGGGATGAAAATGAATTTGCTGTGCGCTAAACTTGAAAAAATCACTACATTCCTAAACACCATGGATAAGCGTATGAACATAATACTCAAAACAACTGATCATATGAGCAATGACATTAGCAGCTTAATCAACTGTCCTAAAACTCAACAGTAAACACACGTCCCCCACCCACTATACCTGATCTCACCCCTACTCGAACAATAAAAGGTTTGGAAACTGATCAGAACGCATGGTATCAACGCAAAAAGAAAAAAGTGGTGAGGCAAGCCTCAATGTATGAACACCTCTCAGATAAAACAAAAAGAATCAACAAAGAAATACCGTGATTAACTCAAGTGGTGCCTACTAATCCAGTCACGACATCTGATGGTATTAATTCGGCTCCGGAGGTGAACAGCAACAGACCGCCTCTCAATATACCACAAAATGGACAGTCATCTGCTGCTGCAAATTGCATGTCTCAGAATGCACTGGCAGTGGGTGAAGACAATTTTTTCAATCAGCATTGAAGACAGTATTGGACGCCAACAGCAATTAGTAGCAGGAGGTCCCTTGGAAGCCCAACAACCATGCCAGTGTAACATCGAGAAGGAGTGCCCTCCTAGAGAAGTCTATAATATAGGGAAAGCCATTGTTGACACTGAAGTGATGACAAACCTACAATCAGGCCAAAGTGCCAGGGGGAACTCTGACAAGAATTGACCCAATCCTTTAAATAAAGAGGGCACTGTGAAAGCAATGAGGATCGAGAGTGTCTTCGGACATGAACACACTTTCCATCTGAATCGGTCATGCTTGTTGGATCTACTTCATAATGTTATTCCCCTGCGTTTTGTAAACAGCAGAGACATAGCTTTGGTGGACATATGTGAGGATGTCAGTAAGGCTACCTCAAATGTTTATTTTACCACAGAGACCACACTATCATATGTCCTGGACCATTGTTATTGCATCTACAAACTTGAGTATGAGTGCTCAATGATTGTTACAGGAGATCCATTTCTGCGGAGATCCATTGACAAATAGACCCAGAGACCCAGTGAGCTGGAAGGAGCAAGACCCAGAAGGTTGCGGAGGAAAAGGTCAAGGAGGTTGGGAGAAGAATGGCCTGGAGGGCCAGGAGAATGAGGTCCCAGATGAGTGGGGGGAAAACTGTACCCAAAGCGGTGAAGGAGGTGCCCAAAGTGATGAAGAAGAGGGGGATAGTAGAGAACTGGTGATTTGGAATTATTTTAAAGGGGGATGCTCAAGAGAGTGAAGGAGGGAGATAACAAGGAATTGATAAGCCTGAATTGTTCTAGGGGACGTAACGAAAGAGTTGAAAGAGATGCTCAAAGGGGATAAGAAGGTGGGGAGCAGAATAGACAGCTGCAGCAAGACAAAAGTGATGAGGGATAGGTAAGGAAAGAAAAAAGGAAGTATAGAATGGGTTGAAAGAGGGGGAGAAGTGGAGAAACGTCAGAGATGAAAGGAGGTTGTGACTGAGAGAAGTAAGGGTGAACGTTGGCTAACTTTAGGTAACCTCAAGGAGACAGTAGACATAACTGAACAGGTGAAGTCAATGCCAAAGAAAGGACTAGTGGAGGAAGTACAGAGCAATGTGAAGCAAGAGGGGTACACCAAGGAAGGCAGGTAACCAGGTAAGAAGATTTGTGAGTGCAAGGCATGAGGCAAGGCCCATTGGAGAAGATAGAGATTGGAGTAGGTGGCTGAAGGAGCAGAACCCTGACGGAGAGGGAGGGACCTAGCAAGAACCCTGTCCCAAAGGTAGGGAAGCCTCCTGTAATCCTCTGGTAACAATCCTTCTGGGAAGGCTCGCCCCTCATAGCCTCCATTACAGATTCCACTCATAGGCTCCAAGTATGGGACTAGCACAAGTGTCTGAGAACCAAGGAGAAGTGACCCTGAGAACTGGGGGAAATAAGGTGTGGGAACCTCGGAAAGCAGGGGACTTTGAACTCACAAGTGTGGTGTGGATTTGCAGGGCCGGTCTTTGCATCAAGCCATGCAGGCCGCTGCCTGATGTGCCAGCCTCCAGGGGGCTCCACCGCCAGCAGGTGTGAATGGGAGAGTGAATCGGAGGCTAGGGTTAAAACGAACTTGCAGGAGTAAAAGCAGTGCTTTTAATCCTGCAAGTTAATTTTGACATTTCAAAAATACATGGCCTGATGCAAAGATCGGCATTGCCCCCCACCCCCAGTCCCCGCCCCACACACACACACACACACACACACACACACACACACGCACATACACTCAGACAAATGCGCGCTACATGCACTTCTAAACTCAGGCGCCTATGCTGAACCTTCAGACACTCAGGGAGGCCTGTGGCATAGGAGTAAAACGCAGTGGGGAAACTTGGGATGATGCACCAGGCCACACATGTGTCTGGGGAGCAGGAATGGTTCCGTCAGGTTGAACATGCCTAGTCACTCGTCTCGTGGCACTTAACTCAGATCTCTGTGCCTTCTAAAATATGTCCTATCATGCATGTATAATGGGAATTGAAAACCCCAAGAACCAGAATTTAAACTGATAGGACTTAAGAAAATAACCACTTGCTGAACATCTCACTACTGTGGGCACCATGGGGTGTTCTCAGAAATAAGGGACAGTCATCTTAAAAATATAGGGCACACACATGCTTTAGTTTACCCACCCACACGTGGAAAACACATTTGTTACAGGAGCATTTAAAAGCACATGACTGGGCATAGCAGAGTGTGAAGAGTAGTCGCAAAACATGCCGAAAGCATGAGTTTTTGATGAACACTTGCATAGCTGTCAAGTGGTCCCATATCATGCCCGATAACATGAGCCTGTTCTTGCTTTTGACTTTGCATGCTGGAATTTGTAGGACCATACTTAGCAGGTGAAACATGAAACTACAAATCCAATCATGCAACGATAAACGCCAGGAATGGCTCTTAGTGGCTCACATGGCAGCTATGCACTTGGACATCAAGTAGTGGCAGGGAATTTCGGAAATGGAGGCAAGGGTCCAAAGTGCACTGACTGGACAGGATAGGAAGACGACCATTAAATGCAGCACAAGGCATATCGGACTGAAACCCATGTTTGGGCGACCAGTTAGTGATGCAGTGCTTGGAAGCATGTGTGTATGTATGTATTAAAACGACTTCCTTTATAGCACAGAAATCCTCCTTTGTCGTGTTTAAAAATGCCAGCATAGTCTGTGGTAGGGAACCTTTTTGCAGAAGTCTGCTAAGTAGGCTTGCAGTGTGCACCCCTTAACAGAGAACTCAGCGGCATTCCTTTTGTAAATGACTGTGTATTGTAAGGGCCTGTGGGCATTGCCCCCACCAAACACCTGCAATGGCGCATGTATCAGAGTGTTGCCAAGCAATACGATTTACCCATACCTTTTACCTCTCTCCATCATACTAAGCTTACGTTTTAGTGGTGCAGGAGCCATATTTGTATAGTAAACTGTAGAAATGAAGTCATACTAAAATGCCTCTTTTAATAACCAGTGTTCAAGAGAATGACTAACATATATAATGTTGTTAAATAATACATTGTATGGTGGGAATATTCTGCAGGGAAGATTATGCAGGTGTAATTAGTTTATTATTTCTAACCATAGCCCACCCTGAATCACGCCCCCAAAATACTATAGTGCGAGGGTGCGTGCTGATCTGCACACAATTTATGTTGTTGTCTTTTCTTGTTGTGGGGGAGGGCGCCAACGATGCCTCCTGCCTGGGGTGCAATCTGGTGTAAGACCGGCCCTGCGGATTTACCAGGGGGACATGCAACCCCTGGACTTACTGAGAACTGGCAGCTTTTTACTGTGACCCTTCACTTCAAGAGAGACACTTCCTTTAGGAAAAGCTTTCCCAGAGCACCACCCCACTGAGCAGAAGAACCACCCTGACAAACGTTACTTCCATTCTTTCATTCAGATAATGTTTGTTTATTTTGGACAATCCTGTACATATTTATTAATGACACACTTTGTTGACCTAATTCCCTGGTCTGGCCTGTTTCACAATCAATATCCACTGTGTAACAACTGTCATCCAGTGAATACTTCTTCTACACCTAAATACAAAACATCTGAAATGGGCAATTTTGATAAAGCCTCAGAAACCCTTCTACAGAACTTTAAACAAAGGAACAGGTCTAGAGAGATGGACATTCCTAAATACAGCCCTTGGCTCTGTGCAGTTCTTCTTGCCAATCTTACAATTTCAAATGACATCTTACCTTCCTAATGGTTCTACAGGAGCGGCAATACAACTGGTGCAGCAGAAGGACCTGCTGATGCTGAAAAGGAGAGAGCAGAGAATTCCTGAAGGACTAATCTGGGACAGGGACAATTTAGTATCAATTGTGCCTGGAATATGTACAGCAGAACAATGCATGAGAAAAGATTGGGGGAATTAGAGAAAGCAAAATGATAATCACAGGATTGCAAATGCCCAATATAGATGCAAGATTAGAAGTACATGTCATTGGGGATATAAGCAGTATCAGGCAAACAGTGTTAACAGGTCTAATATTCAAATTCACAACTTCAGGACAAAGGATTGAGTAGGGCATCGTTTGCGGAGCAGTGCAAGATTACCTGGATGACCAGCAGAGATCGATCTGTGAAGACGTCAAGCACCAGTCCCAGCCTATATCATTAAATGATGATTCGGGAGTCTCAGTGATGCTAAGGCCCTTGAGGAAAGCATGGAAGCTTTCCAAATGACACTACAACAGCGAGACAGGGAGGTGTTACTTCAATGGGTGTGGGCATGTTCCAGCGACGTGTGCTCTAATGTATTGTATAATGGCGGGATGTGGGAGTGATACAGAAGGGACTGCGGGGGTCCATTGAGACATATGTGAATTGCATGTTCTTAGAGAATCAAGTCGTTACGTGGTGAGCATTCCACAAATGAAGAGAGACTTGTGGATTGTAATCAGAAGACTGGAGAGTGTGGCTGAAAGAGCCCCTGCAACTGCAATGTACCACAATAGTATATAGGGATACCGTTCATCAAACGTGACAGGTGGTCCCTAGAGGGATGACCCCAGAGGCATGGTGACCCGCCCCAGCCATTTTCTATTTCTTTTTAATTCAATTGATTTTGTATAGAACATGTTTTTTTTGGATCAAGGTCGTTTTATTGTCCGAAGACATATGATAAGACGGCGCCCCCCATCCGTGCGGGGCATCTGGGTGAAAGGTCAATGGGCATTTGTTGTACGATCTGCTGAATGCGAATAGTGTATTATTTAGCCAGGCCTACGAAAGGATTGAGAGGGGTGTCTTTTATAAAACTGTCAAAAAATTCGGCACTACATCTAGCACAAAATGTAACCCTGAATTCTAAAGAATGCCAACTTGTATATTTCTGAGAAAATGTAATAAAATAAAAGTCTTAAAGTGTGAAACGTCTCTTGTGTATTTATCTCTGGGGAGAGGAAGATGTTGGATAAGCTGTTACGTAAAATCTACTACCATTCAGAGTTAGTGGGTAGCTACAGGGGTATCGAACCCCTAGAGTGATTATGAAGGGAGGATTCTTACATATTGCACAAACCACTTGTACGCATTATCCCTGTAGGGATACAATAATTGGGGTTTTAAACCATCAATTTCAAGCAGGTTTAATTGATTTGAGAAAATTAGCCAAACATAACGACTGTTATAACCATATATGGACAGTCATTGATGTCTTATCCAAGTACGCCTTTGCAGAGATTCTGAAAGACAAGATGGGTATCGCCTTGACTAATGCTTCAAATTAATTTTCAAACAGGGACGGATTCCCGTAAAAGTACAGACTGATGCCCTTAAAGAGTTTTTGAACAAGTAATTTAGAACTTTGCTAAAGAAACCTGACATATAGTACATAGAGACGCATACCGACGTCAAGGCCCCTATAATCAAAGTTAAAAAGCAAACTGTAGTGTTATTTATCAGAAGCAATACCTACATTTACAAAGACGTTTTACAGATGTTTATACTGTTTATACTGATGTATAATGCTAAATACCACAGGTCTATCAAAATGTCCCCTCAGCAGGTGATACCTGATAACGCTTTGACTGTGTTGCAAAACATTTACACCGCAAGATGCAACTCAAAAAAGCCTAAAATGTTGGTTAACAAAAGGGACCACGTAAGGGTCTGAAAGCTGCAAGGTGTATTTACCAAGGGATACCTGCAAACCGATACGACAGAGTTGTTTATAATAGATAAAGCCCAGATGTGATTGAACCCCAGGATGGCCTTTAGAGAGCGGTGACCCCTACTGCCTCACATTCTGCCTGCCTGCTTGTGATGGCCTAAGAGCAAAATCCCTTTCCATCTAACTCCCCATGGTAACAATCCATGTGACACCTAACCAAGGTCATACAATATCATTTCTACGAGAAGAGATGCCTTCCAGACACTCGGGTCCCACTTGGTCTTTTCCTTTCACGCCCTTGTACTCCTGGCCCTGATTTTCTATCCTTCCTCGCCTTACCTTCTACTCTCCTCCCCTTCTTTCTTTTCACTCTCCTTTGTCTCTCCCTCTCTCTCTCTCCTCCCTTCTGTCCTACTAATTTTGTTTCTTGCTACTCCTATTCTCCTCCTCCTTTCTATCACTACTCTCCACATTACTACTACTCGCCCCTCCCCAACTACGACTGTCCACTCCACCCACACCCCCCCCCAGTCACCTTCTTATTCACTCTCACTCACCCCTACTCTGATAGTCTCACTCTCGCGCCTTGAACGCACACTCGCACCCAAGTGCCACTTTCTCTCACCAACAAATACCTCACCTTGCACACTTCAGCAATCCTTCAACAGTCACCTCTGCACTCTCCTTCCTCCACTTTCTCTTTTGGTCCTCCTTCTCCTCCCTTGACCTCATCGAACAAACCAGACCGCTCTGTTTCAAATATGCCTTTTTTAATCCTCCTCCTTCCCCCTCCATTGGGTCACTTCCAGAGCTCGTTCCCTGGCCCAACTGCTGTCTTTCTTCCCCCCAGGGGTGGGATTACAGTTAAGCGAAGACATGTAATGGGTGTTAAGTACCGCCCACTTTTTAAACACAGGTCCGCCAGTATTCAGGAATGGTGGCCTACTCTCAACAAAGTCAATGTCCCAGTTTGTAATGGGCTGAAAATTGTGATAACCGCTTGGGTGTATGGACTGTTCCATGGCACCAATGCAGGTACATTTAATGTCTGTGGCATGTAGAGCACTGGGATCGCCGCTTCGCTCTGCGTTCCTGTTGCAGGTAAAATGAGTGTCTGTGGTGCACAGATCGCTGAGATCGCCACCTCTAGGTGTACACCACTCCACAGTCCTGTTGAAGGTAGAATGCAGGTCTGTGTTGCACTGGAATTGTTACTTTGATGCGGGGAATACTCTGCCGGTTCATCATTTCTCACTGTCTCTCTCCAGGTTGGGTTGCTCGTTCTTTCTTCCACCACTTTGCCTTCTGGGAAAGGTATTGCTATGTGACAAAAAAAGACTGCCCGGTAGATTTTGCAATGCAGGTATGGGGCAAGAAAAGGAGGAACTCATTTCAGACATACTGGCACGTGTGGAAGGGACAGGGACTGGGCCCCTCCCAACTCTCACAGACCACCTATGAGGTAGGACTGGCCCTGGTGAAACCCTGGCAGGCCTCCCACCCCAGGCTGAGAGGGGTCAACATGCCCTCGTCACAGGGTCAGGTCCCTTACCCCATCACATAAGAAAATGCAATGAATGAAATAAAATATTTGGGAGAGTTGTGATTAAAGCACACATGTGGGGAGGCTGTTGAAACAGACAATATTTTATTTCTGAGAGGCCCTGAATGTACATGAGCAGCAGGCAGAGCAAAATCACAGCCATGTTTAGGAGGTCGCGAAGCGAGAAGTGGGATTATTTAGTATATACAGGAAAGCCCACAAGGCAATGCAAGCAGGACATTAGCCTCTGCCCAGGATGCTGGTGCTCCCAGTGACGTGTTAGACATCACCAAAGAAGGCATGTTTAGGTGCCTGAGACCCAGAACTGGGATCACATGGGTGCTAGACCCCGGATGAGGTCTTGTTGCATGTAATGGTAAGATCTGCTGTCAATAGTGGTCTGTATCATGTGGGTAGGCCGAGCAAATAGTGCAGGTCTCATAAGCAGCTGCAAAACCAAGCCCTCCGAAATGGCAACGGTGATCTGTTAGGAAGTTCATCATTAATGTAATATCTTACTGACTTTTCTGTATAAGCCTCATTGTGTAAAACCCTATAAAAACCCTGATGTTTTTGTGCTCGGCGGCCACATTTTTGGGACAGTGATACTCTGCCAGTTTCTCTATTTCTGCACAGCTGTCTGGCAATACATCCTGCCTCTAGCATTGCTGCCTGGGTCGCAGCTGCATGGGAATACATCCTGCCTCTAGCATTGTTGCCTGGGTCGCAGCTGCATGGAAATACATTCCGCATCTAGCATTGCTGCCTGGGTCGCAGCAGCACGGAAATACATCCTGCCTCTAGCTTTGCTGCCTGGGTTGCAGCTGCATGGGAATACACCCTGCCTCTAGCATTGCTGCCGAGGTCGCAGCTGCAGCCCACCTCTAGCATTGCTGCCTGGGTCGCAGCTGCATGGAAATACATCCCGCCTATAGCATTGCTGCCTGGGTTGCAGCTGCATGGGAATACATCCCGCCTCTAGCATCGCTGCCTGGTCGCAGCTGCATGGAAATAAACCCTGCCTCTAACATTGCTGCCTGGGTCGCAGCTGCATGGGAATACATCCCGCCTCTAGCATTGCTGCCTGGGTCGCAGCTGCATGGAAATAAACCCTGCCTCCAGCATTGCTGCCTGGGTCGCAGCTGTATGGAAATACATCCTGCCTCTAGGATCGCTGCCTGGGTCGCAGCTGCATGGAAATACATCCCACCTCTAGCATCGCTGCCTGGGTCGCAGCTGCATGGAAATACATCCCGCCTCTAGTACCGCTGCCTGGGTCGCAGCTGTATGGGAATACATCCTGCCTCTAGCATCGCTGCCTGTTTCTCAGCTGCATGGGAATACATCCCGCCTCTAGCATCGCTGCCTGGGTCGCAGCTGCATGGAAATAAACCATGCCTCTAGCATTGCTGCCTGAGTTGCAGCTGCATGAAAATAAATCCTGCCGCTAGCATTGCTGCCTGGGTCGCAGCTGCATGAGAATACATCCCGCCTCTAGCATCGCTGCCTGGGGCGCAGCTGCACGGAAATAAACTCTGCCTCTGGCATTGCTGCCTGGGTCGCAGCTACATGGAAATACATCCCTCCTCTAGTATCGCTGCCTGGGTCGCAGCTGCATGGGAATACATCCTGCCTCTAGCATCGCTGCCTGGGTCGCAGCTGCATGGGAATATATCCTGCCTCTAGCATCGCTGCCTGGGTCGCAGCTGCATGGGAATACAATCTGCCTCTAGCATCGCTGCCTGCATCACAGCTGCATGGGTATACATCCCCCCTCTAGCATCGCTGCCTGGGTCGCAGCTGCATGGGAATACATCCCGCCTCTAGCATCGCTGCCTGGGTCGCAGCTGCATGGGAACACATCCGGCCTCTAGCATCGCTGCCTGGGTCGCAGCTGTATGGGAATAAACTCTGCCTCTAGCATCGCTGCCTGGGTCGCAGCTGCATGGGCATACATCCTGCCTCTAGCATTGCTGCCTGGGTCGCAGCTGCATGGAAATACAATTTTTGAACTTGAGGAACTTTTTTTGTGAAGATATCTTATTTTTGTACCTACGCAACTTATATAATTTACTCCTTGTAATTGCCATATTTTCTTTGAGTATTTTTATACTTCCTTTTGTGTTAGACAGTTGTTTGTCGCATGAGTGAAGGCCACCACGGAGACACTGAGTTCCTCTACTCCGTCTGTAAACATTAGGAAAGGTACGCTTGTGCCTGCACCCCTCTGCGCCAATAGTAGATAAGTAACCAAATTGAAACAGCCGTTGTATCTCAAGTAGAAATTTTATTGGTTTGGTTTATTTTTGTTTTGTTAGCCCCTCTCGGATGACACGTGTTTCGGCGTATATGCTGCGCCTTTTTCAAATCCGGGCTACTCTTGTTCAAAAGAAATAAAGAGAAAAAAAAAAAAAAGAAACACATTGCAAAAAATATATATATAAAAATAATCATAATAAAGATCATATATAGAAACCTTCTCGGTTGTTCAGCTAATATTACTAAAAGTGACTTCATTTGTGCTCTAAACCACATACCATGTGTTAAGAAAAACATGTTTGAACCACACTTAGCACCTCGTGCATTTTTCTAGTGACTATTTACATATATTCATATTGCGGAGCTGAGTCGGAGAATTACAAATTACAGGCCTTATTGTCAATTATATCTTGCTATGATCATTGTGTTATTTAGACACACTTTTGAAAAAAGTTACCCTTCGGGTGTATTCATGCACCCAATAGTCTGAATATTTTTGATATAATATTTTCTTTCACACGGGATCAGTTTTTGCGAAATTTAATGCCCTATGTTGATGACACGTGTTTCGACGTCTACAACGTCTTTCTCAAATCAGGGCTTCAAAATGTATATAAAATGTATATATAATTTAAAGATATACCAAGTGCCAAAACCAAGACATAGGGCGCAGAGTTCTATTTCACAAGTACCTTGAATAGATTCCTTATTTAGACACACATCATCCTTATTAATTATCCAAACATTTTTCCTCATGTGTATTTACCCTTTAAATGAAGCTGCGGTTTCCCCATTGATAAGTATATTTCTGGTCTTGTCCAGTAGCTACAAAATTCATGGGTTCAATCCCTCCTATATTAAAAACATGAATTTATGTATCAGCATCTGTTTACACCGAATTGAGCCTGTCACTAGCTAAATAGGCTCGAAACACACTGTGCTTTTAGTCTTTAATCTCCTATAGATAAGCCCATATTCCTATATCCTTATTGCCCAATAGTAGTAGTGCTAAACTGTACCTTTCATCAACTGACAGGCAGTAACCACGCCCCTACCGGAAGTCCCGCCTCTCTGGGGTGTCCATTGTAACGCAGGTCCCTGCTTACCGGATGTTCCTGTGCTGTAGTGACGTCATGCGTTGTGTTGGGGGCAGTGCAGGCGTAGGAAAGGGCGTTTCCCGGTAGTGATGTCGTGGGTGAGGTAATATTTTGGGGGCTAGGCGTGGTCCAGCAGGGATGGTGACATCACGGGCGTGTCTCTGAAGTTTCCCCTAAGGCCTAACCTAATAGTGACATCATGTTTTGTGTTTAGGGGTGTGTAGGCGTAGATAAGGGCGTTTCCCGGTGGTGATGTCGTGGATGAGGTAATATTTTGGGTTAGGCGTGGTCCAGCAGGGATGGTGACATCCCGAGGGTGTCAAGGTCCAGGGCTCTGGGGAGATGATGTAGGCATGAAGTTGTGATGTCAGGGGGCAGGCCGGGGGGCGTTGTGGGGGTGATGTAGTCATGTGCCCTCCCATAGGGGCGGAGTGTGGTGTATATATAGAGAAGGAACTCTGGAGAGAGGTAGACGGTGCTCTTGGAGTCTGACTGTACTATTTGCATAACGCTAGAAATATCCCTGAATCATGAAGCGTTACAGCTACTACTCTAAGAATACCATAGGGAAAGACGCCTGCAACACCGCTGAAAAGGCCGATAGTCCTAGAAGTCCGACAACAATAATTCCTGTAGCTGATGAGGAATCGTAATGCCCCACTGGTAGTGGGATAGCGTATGAGAGGAGTTGAGCCAGGGCCTTTTTTTAATGAATCTGGGTGATATGACACCTCCTGATTCTTACCCTTTTAAAGATGCTGATGGTGTAGAGGCTGGTATAATGGATGCAGACTATACAGAGTACGATCTGAAGGCTATGGACGAATCTATGAAGACTCTTGAAGAGCCCTTGTATGCGGATCTGGTGGTTTTGGACAAGCTGTTTCCAGAGGTGGCCATGACCCCGGAGTTGGAAACAAGTCCCGATGAAGATAGGCTGTTTATGGAGACAGCTGATGCTGTGGAGGCCGGATTGTCTATGGATGCCGCTGTTGCTATGGAGGTGGAAACGGAGGGCCCTGTTCTGTGCAATTTGCTATGTAGGAAAAGGTGTGTTTGTGTTAACTATGTGTAAAAAATTTCTTTCTTTTTTGAATTGCAGAAAACGGCAGATAAAGTTGACGGCGCTGAAAGTCAGCGGTCTTCATTTAATACTGTCAATTTTTACTGTGTGTGCTGTTCAAAAATGATCGAAAGTCCTGCAACACAAGCCCGTAATAAGTGCAAGAAGTGTGTTTGTTTAAAACGCTTTGAAAGTTCTGATGAAGAAGAAGAAGAGGAAACTATGACTTTTTTGGAAACCTCAGCTGTTCAGGCTTTTGCGGCCTGTGTGGTGGAAGTATGCTTGAAGCGTGATTATTACCGCTGGTGCTATGGACATAAATGTGATGACCCGCAACAGGATGCTCATGACTGTTTACTTCCGAATTATCACGCTAGAGCAATACGTCGGATATGTTTTATGTTGAATTCATATAAAGCTTTTCAGTTGCTTAAAGCTGTATATAAAGGCATGGGCATGCGTGTACATGCTAGTGTGGAGAGTGTTTTATCTAAAACATGGATAGAAATATGTCATTGCCGCAATCCTGAGAATAAATTGAGATCTTTACAGATGGCTGGTCCTGTGCTTTTTAGAAACAGGGCAGCCGGTTTAATGGATAAAGATTTTTGTGACATATACACTTTTGGGAATCCCCTGAAGCCTTGTGTAGCACGCAAGAAACTGTTTTAAAGTGAGAAGAAATATCCAGAGTTTGTTTCTTATATGTGTATATTTGTTTCTAGGATAAGATTTCTGAAGGGCCAGCAAGGCATGTGGATCGTAAACTGAAACCTGGCCGTGTATGTGTGGAGAAACTGTTATACGCTATGCTGAAAGAGCGGATATCGGAGATTGCCCCAGATACCCTGAAATATCTACTGATACCTACCCCCCCCGACCAGAGCCGTTTTGTAAAAGTTTGATGTGTATAGGTAACATATGTACCAACACTTGGCTCCCGGTATTGGATGAATACTGGCATCTGTACAAATATGATATGGGTTCTTTATACCTACACCCTAGAGAGGTATTACATCAGCTTTTGGAGCAATTGTATGAACATTACTTTAGCATTAAGGGATACGCTTTACAGGACCGCGAATTGTATGAACTTTTAAATGCCTCAAGTGTTTTATGTATACAGAGTTATATGCGGGGGGAGCGTGGGATTTTGTATAATGCTATTTATAAGGCTGCAGAAAAAATATCAGAAAGGGTGACGTTGTGTCAGACGCTATATGTATAAGAGTTGTAATAAAATCATCTTTCACCCATTATGCCTTTGTTTATTTTTTGAAGTGTTTCAGTGGTGAACATCTCTTATTGAAGCATGCATGAAAGCTATTATGATGAAAGCGGCATTGGCAGTTATGGGGGTGTTGATGCTCTTTATAAAAAACTACAACATGACAAGAAACCTATCACACGCGGAGCTGTTAAGGAATGGTTATCTGGTGAAGAGGCATATAGTCTTCATAAAAATGCTAGAAAACGTTTTAAAAGAAGAAGAACTGTGGTTTCCCAAAGAGACGAACAATGGCAGTGTGATTTAGTAGATATGCGGCCCTATGGGAAGCAGAACGATGGGGCGCAGTACATCCTGATGGTTATTGATATTTTATCAAAATACGCCTTTGCCGAAGTTTTGAGGGATAAGACCGGATCAAGAGTGACGGCCGCTTTCAAACATGTTTTTAGCAAAGGCCGGGTGCCTGTAAAATTACAAACGGATGCCGGCAAGGAGTTTTTAAATAGACCCTTCCAAAATCTTTTAAAACAACATAATGTGTATCATTTTATAACGTACAACAAGGTTAAGGCTGCTATTGTTGAACGCTTTAATAGAACTTTAATATCTAAGATTTGGAGATTTTTTACAGCAGAGAATACACATCGTTATGTGGACGTATTACAACGTTTTATAGAGGCGTACCACGATAGCTATCATCGATCTATAAAAATGACTCCAAATTCTGTAACGTCTGAAAATTCCCTAACCGTTTGGAAAAACTTGTATGCTGACATGGTAATGAAGAAGGTCAAGAAACCATCCTTTCGAGTGGGGGACCATGTCCGAGTTTCCAAGCTTAAAGGTGTCTTTACAAAGGGGTATCAGCAATCATTTACGGATGAAATATTTATAGTGACCAAAGTGTCTGTGAAAGAGGGGGTTTACATCTACCAGCTGGTTGATTGTGATGGTGAGGGTGTGAGCGGTAATTTTTACACCGAAGAGTTAAAGAAGGTCACCAATGAGCCCCAACGCTTTTATAGGATTGAGAAAATTCTTCAGAGTAAAGGTAAAGGAAATAAAAAACAAAGTCTGGTAAAATGGACAGGGTGGCCTGAGAAATTTAACAGTTGATTTAGCGCTTCATCTCTAAAGGATCTACAAAGCAAAGGCGCTCCCTGAGAAGATGGAAAGCAGTGGATTTTATATCACCTTACCCAGTAACGCTTCTCTCGATACATTCCCCAACAATAAAATATCAAATTATTGTGTTAAAATGGCCAAACCCGTTGATTTACAAGGTCTGTGGGAAGCGGGTCTAATGGAGATTCAATACCCCATACCTGGGACACTGTGTCTAGAAGAGAGGCCAAATTTACCATCAAGCGTGAAGGTCCTATTGAACTGTTACACGCCGGTTTTCCTCCTGGATTTTACAGCAGTATACAAGCTTTGTTAGAGGCTATCAATAAAAGTCTCGCAAACATTGAACGCTATTGTGATATACAGTTGTTTCTGGATAAGGTGCAGAGAAAAGTATTTCTAAAATCGACGGATCTTACCACCAAGTTTATATGTACTGGGAAACTTTTTCGTGTTTTGGGAACCGTTCAACATGTAAAAAGTACTAAAGATTTGGACAAAACACATGCTGATATTGATGGGGGCTTTTACATTCTTAAGATCTACAGTGATATAGTAGAATATCAAAGGGTCGGTGACTCCTACGCCCCCCCAATGAGTACAGCCCAGGTGAAAGGTGAAAATAATGGCATTGTTAATATACAATATATTAAACCTGATTATATACCAGTTTCTAAGAGTCATTTTGACACCATCAATATACAGATAAGGGATGATCAGGGGGAGTTGGTGTCATTTAAATACGGGAAGGTGCTAGTGAAACTACACCTCCGTCCTAGGAGAGAAAAAGACTATTAAAAACATGGTATTTATGAAAAACTATGGGGAGCCGTACGTTTATAGGGATTATTACCGCCGACAAGCTGGTTATGGCAATCAACCTTACTTTCAAGGGGTGCCCGTTATGTATGGTGCGGGTTTCGGAAGTATTTTTAGAAGCCTCTTTCGAAGGGCTATGCCGTTTCTACGAAAGGGGTTTGAATTAGCCAAACCACATGTGAAAACAGCAGCTACAAATATTGCTAAGGATGTGGTGTCTACGGCTACAACCTCCATCGCAAATCGTTTTAACCAACCACCGCAAGAGGGTTCTGGCCTGGTTTATGTGAAAAAAAAACACAAACAAAAGAAAAAGGAAAACATCGCACAGATGGGGGCCTCCAGGGATGCATAAAAAACCAGGCTCAGCAACGAAAACTGCTCAGAAGAGAAAAAGAACTCGCAAGAACAGATCGGCCAAGAAAAATAAAACTAGCCCCAGCATTAATATTTTCTAAAAGATGGCATTTATCCATTGTGCGTCGGGGGAATGTGTCAAATCTGAACTCAATCTGTTTGCTGTACCCCCGACACAAACTAGCACCGAAAACAGCTTTTTCATGGAAGTGGCTCCCCTTGCTGCACTATCTCCGCTAGCGCCTATAGAGCTTTACATATCAGGCTCAACAGAGATGTATCTGGATTTAAATGACACGTTACTTTACCTCAATTGTAAAATAACAAATGCTGATGGATCAGCTATCCCAGCAACGGCTAAAGTTGCTACAATTGCTTACCCCGTGGCTACCCTCTTTAATCAGGTTTATATTACTCTAGGCGACCGTCTGATTACACAGAGCGACAACATGTACGCCTATAGGGCCTATATAGAAAGCATTTTGAACTACAGCAATGACGCTTTGGACACTCAACTTACAGCAGGGCTTTTCTATAAGGACACAGCAGGCCATATGGAGGATTATGCTCTAGATGGGGCTAATGCCGGTTTTATAAAAAGAGCGGCACATGCCACAGGGAGCAGTAATTTTGATTTACTAGGCCGTCTACACTCCGATCTATTTTTCCAGGAGAAACTAATGGTAAACGGTGTTGATCTGAAAATTAAACTTTCTAGAAATAAAGATTCTTTTTGCCTCTACAGCGATGATGCTGAAGCCTACAAGCTGATCATAGTATCAGCTAGTTTATTTATTGAAAGGGTGAATGTGTCACCCACTGTCAGATTAGCTCATGCTGATGCTCTACAAGTATCAAACTTAAAATATCCGGTGGAGCGGACATCTTTGAAAATGTTCAGTGTTCCAGCGGGTAGCCGTGTCGCCAGTCAAGATAACTTATTCCTTGGACAGTTACCGAAAATAATCATCATTGGTTTTGTGGACAACACAGCTTTTTCCGGGGCTTACGCCAGCAACCCTTTTAATTTTAAACATTACAACATCAACTACGCAGCTCTTTTTAAAGACGGGGTCGTTATACCGTCTAAAGCCTACAGCCCCAGTTTTCAACAAAAAAATACAATTAGGGAGTATTTGGGACTTGTCTCCATCAGCGGTAAACACTTGCATGATAAAGGTTTTGTTATACCCCGGGACACTTATGGTGGGGGTTATACTCTGTTAGCTTTTGATTTGAGACCTGATAATACATCAACCAGACATTATAATCTTATTAGAAATGGTAATCTACGCATAGAGATACGCTTTGCTGCAAATTTACCCAACACAGTGAATCTAATTATTATGGCTCTATTTGACTCGGTTATGGAACTGAACAATCAACGACAAGTATTGTACGACATGTAATGGATACTTACCAGATCAAACATTTTCTTTAAGACAAACACGCTAAGAAATCATTCAAGGGTGTGTATTCATGTGATAACCTTCCAAGAGACATTAGTAATGAGCGACCCATTAGTCTTGTGGCGAACACCGATCCCCAAGATCAGGAAGGCACCCATTGGATAGGTATGTTTATAAACAAGGATACAATAACTGTCTTTGACAGCCTGGGGTGTTTCCCAAGCCACCCCATATACAGAAGCGCAATCCTGGACTATGTGAAGGATATAGCCCCCGTCATACATTATAATAGAACACCTGTGCAACATCCTAAAGACATCACGTGTGGACAGCACTCCTGTTACTTTGTATCTAACATGTCTGAGAAACACTCTCTGATAAGGGTTATGCAGACCTATTCACTGGACCTCTGGCAAAATGATGTCATGGTTACTGCTTTTGTGAATAAGACAGCTTTCGGAGATCCCCTGTAAATGTTTTTGATCGTTGGCAAAAATTTACTCTTGTTACTAAACCTTAAAATTGTGTACACATATGAATAAACACAATTTCTTTTTAATTGAAACAGTCTTTTTTGTCTTTTTTTTCATTTATTTAATATTTTATAAGCATGTTAGACATAATCGAAATGATTAGACATAACGCATTTGAAAGTATGAATAATATTTTTATTGTAATTATAACCTTTTTTTTACAGACTGGAAAGCTAATATTATTTTTTAAAAATATACATGTATATACATATTTTACAACGGTTAAAGAATTTGTTAAAAAAAAAAGAGGTTACACGTTAAACCAAGAGGCGCGTTCACTGGATTTCTTTTTTTTCTTTTTTTTATTGACATTTCAGATGATTCAATAGCTGATGTTAAGGGTTTGATCACAGAGTCTTTTAAATTTAAACAGTTCGCAATGTCCCATATTTCCAATTTCCAATTAAGGTTGCGGGCAGGTTCACATCGGCAGCTGCTTGCATAAACAGGTCCCACCCTCGAGGTTTTGTGTGTCTTCCAAAAGCCTGAGGATTGGTAATGCTGCGAACTAAATCGTGAACATTTGATCCTTTAACAACTGTTCCTTTATAGACAAATTCTCCCTTGTTGTTCCATGTTGCCACATTTTTTTCACTTCCCATTTTGTTCAGCAAAAGTTCTGCATTTTTCCGATAATGGGGGTTAATAGTGTCCAAAACTTCCATTACAATAGGATCCGGGCAGAGGTTGATAGGGAGGGTTTAGAGCTAATTGCAGGGTCTTTGCGGGTCATGTACAACGTCAGTTTATTTTTCTCATTTTCGGCCTGTCTAAAGTATGTTAAGTATTTTTGTAGAATAGTTGAATAGAGCCCCACCTTATCATAGTCTGATAAATCATGCCATTTTAAAACCTCTTGCATTTCAGAGTCAAGCCTTAAAGTGGCTGATTTTCGGATATCTGCTTCTTCCCGCTTCGGAGTACTTATTCCCTCCAACTGGCGTTTGTCAACCAAATACATCTTTTGGGCATGCTCCATTAACCACCCCCTAAAAGCCTAGTAATCAGAAGCAATGCCAAACCTAGGAGCGCGCCTATAAAACCCCAGATTGTTTTAAAAGCTTTCTTTTGGTTTTTATAGACGACCTCTTGTTACTCAGCTTTTTAAGAAGGGTTTTTTTCTTTTTTAAAGCGCCTAGCTGCCGGGTGGATAACGGAACGTTACCCTTTATAGTGTTGAAGGCAATCTCTGCTATAGCCGATACTAGATCATCAGAGGCTGAGCACAAAATGGCCTTTCGTTGTTGGGGTGGAGCTGTTACTAGCATTTTAAGAAGAGCAAAGTTCCTACGTATACGGGCCGTCATGGTAGCTGGTCGTCATCGCTAATGAGGAAAGATTGTTTTTCACCGGGGTTTTCTAGACGTCTTTTGTACGTAAACCACTGGTATATCTGGAGGGAAAACACCAGCCCTCAATCTGTAGTCTTCTAAAGTGTTTGTTTTTAGATCCACCAAGAGGTAACCGTAAGGTTTTAAGGTAGCGTCTTCAAAAGCATCCATAAAAAAACGGGTATTACCCGGGTACATTTGTCTCGCTAGGACGGTTAGTTGGTGTTTATCTCTAGGGTTTTTAAACAACACTATATAACTGGCGTTTAATGTTATCGAGCAGTTGCCCTTTTCGCGGTAGAATACATTTTGAACAATGTAACAAATGCTAAGGTTCCTGTGATGCGAGTATTGTGTGAAGGCTTTTTCGATTTCCGAGCTATGCCCTCCTCCCATCATAAGATTTGGTGGTAGCAAGCGGTCATCATTCAAAGAATTTGGTAAGCCCTCCACAAACTTCAGATGTGGTATTTTAGATGGCAATTCATTATACAAGGGCTGCCAGCAAGAAAAAAAACAGATCACATTTTCAGGAATCGTATTCATAACAGAGGGTGCATTTTCTAATAGCTGTTTAATAAAATAGCTTTTACCACAGCTAGAAGGTCCCGCTAACACGTATGAAAAAGGGTGTTTTAACTGGGTATCCATCGTATACGATGTTCCCTTTTCAATAACCATAGGGTAATGTAAAGTGATACCCTTTACTTTCATACAGACAACACCGTTGGATGTCCTATAGGAATAGGTTTTGGGACCTGCAGAAACAAATTCTACAATGTGTTCGCCCGGAGCTAGTTCGCTTGTTAAATTACCTAGATAATCCCCCAGGGGCGGGTCCTCATCACCGGGTGAGCTGACAAAAATAACAGAGTCAGTATTGTGGTACAAACAACGTTCTTGGAGGGCATCCATGATTTTATAGAGCTCCAAACGGGCGTGGGCTGTTGTCAAACATGCAATAAAAATATTTATGTTGTTGGAGCACGTTGGGTACTCTTTGGCATACTTCCAACAAAGACGCGCTGTTTCCTCATCTATAAACTGTAAGCTTAAAATGTCATAACCCAGGTCAAAAAAATAAGCGGTCAACTCTTCAGGGTCCGTTATAATGGCTGTGTTTGGAAGGTTGGTTCTTTGCGCAAATTTACCCCATAAGGAATTTAAACACAGTTTAGCTAACTGGCGTCTAGAGGGATTGCTTTCAATAAACTGTATCCCTTGGTGTTTGTAATACTCGTCTATATACCATTGCCGGGATTCAGCATCCTTGCAACTCTCGGGGTAACGCGACGCTTCCTGTTTGTCTCGAAGAAAAAGACAAATGTATTTTGTGAACAGCTCTACTGTAGCTTTCCCAAAGTGCCATATTTCATAAATCCTACCAAGCCGGTATCCTTTCTGCAAGGCCACTTGTAGCTCAACAGTGCACCAGGTACCAGTAATAGATCGTTCCTCGTCACTGTGTGTGCATTTTTCAGTTTGTTTTGTAGTGGCACAAGTCATACATAGCGGGAACATTAGTTTTCCAGAAACTCTTTGAGGGAGCACTGGAAAATAAAGGTTTTTAGGTGGGTACACCTGACATTTAATCAGTCCAAAATATTGTTCAACATCTCCAAAATCTTCATAGATGATTTGGGGGTACACTAGAGGGTATGGTTTTGAATTGTTAACAAAGGGGTAGAGACTGGTGTAGTCCAAGTAATGTATCTTTTCACCAGGAGCTATCGCGTGGTAAAGTTTAACAGCATTAGTCCTTCCCCCAAAAAGAGCACCACGGGGTTCTAAGGGTTCTGGTAGATTTGTTTGTTTCAAAAAACTGTTTAGCCCCTCATCATTTTTTAGCGTATCTGTCCAGTCATGCTCCCAAAGTGTAATAACGCGCAAACCATTGTTTTCAAGAAAATTATTTTTTAAAAGTGTTCTTCTATGTAGATGGTCATTATGGTGTTATAGTCATTTTCCTGATAGCAGCGGGGGCATCCATGAAAAAAACAATCATTAAATTCGTAGGCCAATTCTTTCCCATTTATACACGCATAACCATCTAAAAAATAGGGACCGATCTTTTTTTCCCCCTCCACGCAGGGCATGCTGTATAGGTATACCATCTTGATGGGACACATACATCAACCACTGTATAGAAGGGGTAGAAAAGCGTTTTTGTTTTCCATGGTACAAGTCGATTGGCACAAGGGCTATTGTTTCAGGCTCTAGAAACAGTTGCTTGTATATATGCATACACATGCTAGCTAGCGTGATAAAATTGAATGGATCTACATACGTCACATATTTTAACTCCTCAGGAGTATCGGGTTTCAAAATGTGCTCCTTTTGGGTTAGCTCAATGATACCGTTTCTAAAAATGTTACAGGCTGTTCTCAAAATATTGACATCTTCGCGACAATACCTTTTTAGTTCCCTCAGAAAATCAAAAACATCTTTACGGGCCTCTGAGTACCATTTTAGAAATGCCTCCTTTTCTTCAGACATCATAAATTCTGAACCAAAACACTCCACAGGGGGAATGGGGCCCACATAGTTTTGATTCTGCCGGGTATTGAAAAAATGTGGAAAATAACCTTTCGACCATGGAAATCCAAAAGCTTAAGGCAGCTTACTTAAATTCATAGGCAAGAAATTCAAGCTGTCAATAAACCTAATTTTAAAGTCTATTATCTCTAGAAGTTTTAGCTTTGCACCTTGCATTATCAGTTTGACTGCTACTCGTTCTTTAATCATTTCATGTATCAAAAAGAAAGAATCATACCCTTGACTGTTGTGTGCCAATAAGCTATACCCCCTAAATTTTTGATCCAAGAAATTAGTAATAAAGCGCTTAATGCAGTCTATACCATAAAAGGACCACGTCTTATCACCCGTCAAATGTTTGGCATAAACATAGTTTGGGATGTGTATGCCTGTCTCTTGCATACACTCTATATCAAACACAATATAATCCTCAGTTTTAGCCACATCTTTTGGAACGGCCATGTAACACAAATGGTCCTCCAATGAAACAACTTCAATTTTACATCTAGGACAAATCTTACCACGACATTCATGATTAGCTTTTATAAAGTGACCGCATGAAACACAGTCCATTTTCAAATAGCATTGGGCTAAACCCTGCGCTGCTTTCTCAATGTGTTTTTCAAGGCATTCTTCAGACCGGGCAAAGGTTTTACACTTGGGACATTTAAACCTTGATTCATCCATCACAAGACACCTGTCTCTTTGACACATGTGACAATGAAATCTACATTTGTGAGACATTCGATTGCTGTATATATGACAACAAAAAGGGCATAAATTCTGTACCCCTAGAAAACCTTGTAGATTTAAAATACCGTAATAGTGTTTCTCATGATGTAAAAGGTAGACAGTGTTTTTATTAAAAGTGTCACCCTGGGGAAAATATTTCCAAGTCCTGTCTTCATTATACAAAATTTTGATCGGCACCCCAAAGTAATCTTCAAATAGACACACTTCATTAAAACCAACCATGACGTCGGGGGTATACCCAGAGTCTGGTGGACCTCTAAAGCCTTTCTTTGTATGTAACCGTCAGTAACAGTTCTAGGCTCCAGCAGACCTATGGTACTGGAAGCCATACATATATTTAAGTCCCCATAGTTAAAATCCAAAAGCCAACGCTTCTTCTTAGCCACAATCATACTGTAGAGTGGTTTCTTTAAAGGCCTGTACACGCCTCCCTCTCTAGATCTAACAATCACAGTTACAATTCTTAAGGGTTCCGTTACAAGAAGCTCCGCCTTACTCTGTAGCAAACAGCCAATGTTTTCTAAAAACTCTAAAACATCAAACACTTGTCGGTGGGATCGTCTGGTAAAAAGAGGTCTGTTTAAAGTAGAACTGTCTAAACGGATCTGGACAAAGTCATTAGGACCAGCTGATTCCAAAATGTGGGAAACAAGCCTCTCAACCGATTCTGTTATCAGTAATAGTGCGTGACCTGTTGAGGTTATCCGATCTAGATACATAAAACGAAAAACTTCATAGTATTCAACACTTTTATATTTTGGTATATCATGATGGTATGTTCCCAAACTCTGTAAAAAAACAGTTTCTGTATCAGACGTGTCAGGTGTATTTGGAGAGTGAAGCTCTAAATCTTTCTTTGTGCGGCGGCTAATGATAGCTTTTGCTTTTTTTAAGCGTTTCAAAAACATTTTCCTCTGTCTCCTAGAGCGAAGCCATTTTAAACGCAAGGCCTCTGTACCTTTTACAGGTAAATGTGGTATGTCTACAGGCTGAGGGGGTGTATGCACATCTTCCAAACCATGCCCTGTGGTGCTAGGGGGTGTTATTACGTCTACACCATTTGTGGACTTGCCAAGACCTAGCCCAGTCCTTAATGCCGTTATGGGGGTTGCCAACTGTTTTGGAGCAGCCCTAGCTTTTTTTTTAAAGACTGCTTTTTATAGTCTTGAGCCAATACATTGGTTTTAGATTTCATGTTGAACAAAAGGTGTTTGGCCTTACAAACACGTCTACGCGTATCAATTAAAGCTTTTTTAGTACACTTTTGCTTTAATCTATACCTCTGGCGTCCTAGGTTTACTTTCTTATGTTAACCTGGTAAATGTTTTCCTTTTTTACTATTTAATACATTTACCCCAAATAACCGCTTAGCAGCGCCACCCCTTTTATAACCGGGAACCGTCACCCTGGCGGCTGGTGTGTTAACGTGTTTAAAGGTATGTAGGGCAGACAATGGTTTATTATCAGTCTTGTGAAAATTTTTCACTGCACACACCCGTTTGTTTACACCATTTGGCCCTGTGCTTGAAAGATCTAGTGGTTTAGGGGGATCATTTAACCTACAAATAACAGAGGGATATACAAATGCTTCACAAGCTAATTTTATGTGGGAGTCTGAGTTAACTATAATAGGCTCTTTTATAGGGGGATTAACAATAGGCTCTTTTACAGGGGAGTATATAGCTATTATAACAGTCACCTTCTTATTCACTCTCACTCACCCCTACTCTGATAGTCTCACTCTCGCGCCTTGAACGCACACTCGCACCCAAGTGCCACTTTTTCTCACCAACAAATACCTCACCTTGCACACTACAGCAATCCTTCTACAGTCTCCTCTGCACTATCCTTCCTCCACTTTCTCTTTTGGTCCTCCTTCTCCTCCCTTGACCTCATCCGAACAAACCAGACCGCCCTGTTTCAAATATGCCTTTTTTAATCCTCCTCCTTCCCCCTCCATTGGGTCACTTCCAGAGCTCGTTCCCTGGGCCAACTGCTGTCTTTCTTCCCCCCAGGGGTGGGATTACAGTTAAGCAAAGACATGTAATGGGTGTTAAGTCCCGCCCACTTTTTAAACACAGGTCCGCCAGTATTCAGGAATGGTGGCCTACTCTCAACAAAGTCAATGTCCCAGTTCGTAATGGGCTGA
Source organism: Ambystoma mexicanum (assembly GCF_040938575.1). NCBI lineage: Eukaryota > Metazoa > Chordata > Amphibia > Caudata > Ambystomatidae > Ambystoma > Ambystoma mexicanum. The sequence goes on from NC_090938.1 coordinate 745,728,543, forward strand.
AAATTGTGATAACCGCTTGGGTGTATGGACTGTTCCATGGCACCATTGCAGGTACATTTAATGTCTGTGGCATGTAGAGCACTGGGATTGCCGCTTCGCTCTGCGTTCCTGTTGCAGGTAAAATGAGTGCCTGTGGTGCACAGATCGCTGAGATCGCCACCTCTAGGTGTACACCACTCCACAGTCCTGTTGAAGGTAGAATGCAGGTCTGTGTTGCACTGGAATTGTTACTTTGATGCGGGGAATGCTCTGCCGGTTCATCATTTCTCACTGTCTCTCTCCAGGTTGGGTTGCTCGTTCTTTCTTCCACCGCTTTGCCTTCTGGGAAAGGTATTGCTATGTGACAAAAAAAGACTGCCCGGTAGATTTTGCAATGCAGGTATAGGGGCAAGAAAAGGAGGAACTCATTTCAGACATACTGGCACATGGGGAAGGGACAGGGACTGGGCCCCTCCCAACTCTCATAGACCATCTATGAGATAGGACTGGCCCTGGTGAAACCCTGGCAGGCCTCCCACCCCAGACTGAGAGGGGTCAACATGCCCTCGTCACAGGGTCAGGTCCCTTACCCCATCACATAAGAAAATGCAATGAATGAAATAAAATATTTGGGAGAGTTGTGATTAAAGCACACATGTGGGGAGGCTGTTGAAACAGACAATATTTTATTTCTGAGAGGCCCTGAATGTACATGAGCAGCAGGCAGAGCAAAATCACAGCCATGTTTAGGAGGTCGCAAAGCGAGAAGTGGGATTATTTAGTATATACAGGAAAGCCCACAAGGCAATGCAAGCAGGACATTAGCCTCTGCCCAGGGTGCTGGTGCTCCCAGTGACGTGTTAGACATCACCAAAGAAATATGTTTAGGTGCCTGAGACCCAGAACTGGGATCACATGGGTGCTAGACCCCGGATGAGGTCTTGTTGCATGTAATGGTAAGATCCGCTGTCAATAGTGGTCTGTATCATGTGGGTAGGCCGAGCAAATAGTGCAGGTCTCATAAGCAGCTGCAAAACCAAACCCTCTGAAGTGGCAACAGTGATCTGTTAGGAAGTTCATCATTAATGTAATATCTTACTGACTTTTCTGTATAAGCCTCATTGTGTAAAACCCTATAAAAACCCTGATGTTTTTGTGCTCGGCGGCCACATTTTTGGGACAGTGATACTCTGCCAGTTTCTCTATTTCTGCACAGCTGTCTGGCAATACATCCTGCTTCTAGCATTGCTGCCTGGGTCGCAGCTGCATGGGAATACATCCTGCCTCTAGCATTGCTGCCTGGGTCGCAGCTGCATGAAAATACATCCCGCATCTTGCATTGCTGCCTGGGTCGCAGCTGCACGGAAATACATCCTGCCTCTAGCTTTGCTGCCTGGGTCGTAGCTGCATGGGAATACACCCTGCCTCTAGCATTGTTGCCGAGGTCGCAGCTGCAGCCTGCCTCTAGCATTGCTGCCTGGGTCGCAGCTGCATGGAAATACATCCCGCCTCTACCATTGCTGCCTGGGTTGCAGCTGCATGGGAATACATCCCGCCTCTAGCATCGCTGCCTGGTTGCAGCTGCATGGAAATAAACCCTGCCTCTAACATTGCTGCCTGGGTCGCAGCTGTATGGAAATACATCCTGCCTCTAGGATCGCTGCCTGGGTCGCAGCTGCATGGAAATACATCCCGCCTCTAGCATAGCTGCCTGGGTCGCAGCTGCATGGAAATACATCCCGCCTCTAGTACCGCTGCCTGGGTCGCATCAGTATGGGAATACATCCTGCCTCTAGCATCGCTACCTGGGTTGCAGCTGCATGGGAATATATCCTGCCTCTAGCATCGCTGCCTGGGTCGCAGCTGCATGGGAATACATTCTGCCTCTAGCATCGCTGCCTGGGTCGCAGCTGCATGGGAATACATCCTGCCTCTAGCATTGCTGCCCAGGTCGCAGCTGCATCCCACCTCTAGCATTGCTGCCTGGGTCGCAGCTGCATGGAAATACGTCCCGCCTCTAGCATTGCTGCCTGGTTCGCAGCTGTATGGGAATACATCCCACCTCTAGCATCGCTGCCTGGGTCGCAGCTGCATGGAAATACACCCTGCCTCTAGCATTGCTGCCTGGATCGCAGCTGCATGGAAATACATCCCTCCTCTAGTATCACTGCCTGGGTCGCACCTGCATGGGAATACATCCTGCCTCTAGCATCGCTTCCTGGGTCTCAGCTGCATGGGAATATATCCTGCCTCTAGCATCGCTGCCTGGGTCGCAGCTGCATGGGAATACAATCTGCCTCTAGCATCGCTGCCTGCATCACAGCTGCATGGGTATACATCCCCCCTCTAGCATCGCTCCCTGGGTCGCAGCTGCATGGGAATACATCCCGCCTCTAGCATCGCTGCCTGGGTCGCAGCTGCATGGGAACACATCCTGCCTCTAGCATTGCTGCCTGGGTTGCAGCTGTATGGGAATAAACTCTGCCTCTAGCATCGCTGCCTGGGTCGCAGCTGCATGGGGATACATCCTGCCTCTAGCATTGCTGCCTGGGTCGCAGCTGCATGGAAATACAATTTTTGAACTTGAGGAACTTTTTTTGTGAAGATATCTTATTTTTGTACCTACGCAACTTATATAATTTACTCCTTGTAATTGCCATACTTTCTTTGAGTATTTTTATACTTCCTTTTGTGTTAGACAGTTGTTTGTCGCATGAGTGAAGGCCACCACGGAGACACTGAGTTCCTCTACTCCGTCTGTAAACATTAGGAAAGGTACGCTTGTGCCTGCACCCCTCTGCGCCAATAGTAGATAAGTAACCAAATTGAAACAGCCGTTGTATCTCAAGTAGAAATTTTATTGGTTTGGTTTATTTTTGTTTTGTTAGCCCCTCTCGGATGACACGTGTTTCGGCGTATATGCTGCGCCTTTTTCAAATCCGGGCTACTCTTGTTCAAAAGAAATAAAGAGAAAAAAAAGAAAAAAAAAGAAACACATTGCAAAAAATATATATATAAAAATAATCATAATAAAGATCATATATAGAAACCTTCTCGGTTGTTCAGCTCATATTACTAAAAGTGACTTCATTTGTGCTCTAAACCACATACCATGTGTTAAGAAAAACATGTTTGAACCACACTTAGCACCTCGTGCATTTTTCTAGTGACTATTTACATATATTCATATTGCGGAGCTGAGTCGGAGAATTACAAATCACAGGCCTTATTGTCACTTATATCTTGCTATGATCATTGTGTTATTTAGACACACTTTTGAAAAAAGTTACCCTTCGGGTGTATTCATGCGCCAAATGGTCTGAATATTTTTGATATAATATTTTCTTTCACACGGTATCAGTTTTTGAGAAATGTAATGCCCTATGTTGATGACACGTGTTTCGACGTCTACAACGTCTTTCTCAAATCAGGGCTTCAAAATGTATATAAAATGTATATATATTTTAAACATATACCAAGTGCCAAAACCAAGGCATAGGGCGCAGAGTTCTATTTCACAAGTACCTTGAATAGATTCCTTATTTAGACACACATCATCCTTATTAATTGTCCAAACATTTTTCCTCATGTGTATCACTTCTTACCCTTTAAATGAAGCTGCGGTTTCCCCATTGATAAGTATATTGCTGGTCTTGTCCAGTAGCTACAAAATTCATGGGTTCAATCCCTCCTATATTAAAAACATGAATTTATGTATCAGCATCTGTTTACACCGAATTGAGCCTGTCACTAGCTAAATAGGCTCGAAACACACTGTGCTTTTAGTCTTTAAGCTCCTATAGATGAGCCCATATTCCTATATCCTTATTGCCCAATAGTAGTAGTGCTAAACTGTACCTTTCATCAACTGACAGGCAGTAACCACGCCCCTACCGGAAGTCCCGCCGCTCTGGGGTGTCCATGGTAACGCAGGTCCCTGCTTACCGGATGTTCCTGTGCTGTAGTGACGTCATGCGTTGTGTTGGGGGCAGTGCAGGCGTAGGAAAGGGCGTTTCCCGGTAGTGATGTCGTGGGTGAGGGCATATTTTGGGGGCTAGGCGTGGTCCAGCAGGGATGGTGACATCACAGTCGTGTCCCTGAAGTTTCCCCTAAGGCCTAACCTAATAGTGACGTCATGCGTTGTGTTTGGGGGCGTGCAGGCGTAGATAAGGGCGTTTCCCTGTGGTGATGTCGTGGATGAGGTAATATTTTGGGTTAGGCGTGGTCCAGCAGGGATGGTGACATCACGGGCGTGTCCCTGAAGTTTCCCCTAAGGCCTAACCTAATAGTGATGTCATGTTTTGTGTTTAGGGGTGTGTAGGCGTAGATAAGGGCGTTTCCCGGTGGTGATGTCGTAGATGAGGTAATATTTTGGGGGCTACGCGTGGTCCAGCAGGGATGGTGACATCACGGGTGTGTCTCTGAAGTTTCCCCAAAGGCCTAACCTAATAGTGACATCATGTTTTGTGTTTAGGGGTGTGTAGGCGTAGATAAGGGCGTTTCCCGGTGGTGATGTCGTGGATGAGGTAATATTTTGGGTTAGGCGTGGTCCAGCAGGGAGGATGACATCCCGAGGGTGTCAAGGTCCAGGGCTCTGGGGAGATGATGTAGGCATGAAGTTGTGATGTCAGGGGGCAGGCCGGGGGGCGTTGTGGGGGTGATGTAGTTATGTGCCCTCCCATAGGGGCGGAGTGTGGTGTATATATATGGAAGGAACTCTGGAGAGAGGTAGCCGGTTCTCTTGGAGTCTGACTGTACTATTTGCATAACGCTAGCAATATCCCTGAATCATGAAGCGTTACAGCTACTACTCTAAGAATACCGTAGGGAAAGACGCCTGCAACACCGCTGAAAAGGCCGATAGTCCTAGAAGTCCGACAACAATAATTCCTGTAGCTGATGAGGAATCGTAATGCCCCACTGGTAGTGGGATGGCGTATGAGAGGAGTTGAGCCAGGGCCTTTTTTTAATGAATCTGGGTGATATGACACCTCCTGATTCTTACCCTTTTAATGATGCTGATGGTGTAGAGGCTGGTATAATGGATGCAGACTATACAGAGTACGATCTGAAGGCTATGGACGAATCTATGAAGACTCTTGAAGAGCCCTTGTATGCGGATCTGGGGGTTTTGGACGAGCTGTTTCCAGAGGTGGCCATGACCCCGGAGTTGGAAACAAGTCCCGATGAAGATAGGCTGTTTATGGAGACAGCTGATGCTGTGGAGGCCGGATTGTCTATGGATGCCGCTGTTGCTATGGAGGTGGAAACGGAGGGCCCTGTTCTGTGCAATTTGGTATGTAGGAAAAGGTGTGCTTGTGTTAACTATGTGTAAAAAAAATATATATATATATTGAAGAGTTACATTTCTTTCTTTTTTGAATTGCAGAAAACGGCAGATAAAGTTGACGGCGCTGAAAGTCAGCGGTCTTCATTTAATACCGTCAATTTTTACTGTGTGTGCTGTTCAAAAATGATCGAAAGTCCTGCAACACAAGCCCGTAATAAGTGTAAGAAGTGTGTTTGTTTAAAACGCTTTGAAAGTTCTGATGAAGAAGAAAAAGAGGAAACTATGACTTTTTTGGAAACCTCAGCTGTTCAGGCTTTTGCGGCCTTTGTGCTGGAAGTATGCTTGAAGCGTGATTATTACCGCTGGTGCTATGGACATAAATGCGATGACCCGCAACAGGATGCTCATGACTGTTTACTTCCGAATTATCACGCTAGAGCAATACGTCGGATATGTTTTATGTTGAATTCATATAAAGCTTTTCAGTTGCTTAAAGCTGTATATAAGGGCATGGGCATGCGTGTACATGCTAGTGTGGAGAGTGTTTTATCTAAAACATGGATAGAAATATATCATTGCTGCAATCCTGAGAAAAAATTGAGATCTTTTACAGATGGCTGGTCCTGTGCTTTTTAGAAACAGGGCAGCCGGTTTAATGGTTAAAGATTTTTGTGACATATACACTTTGGGGAATCCCCTGAAGCCTTGTGTAGCACACAAGAAACTGTTTTAAAGTGAGAAGAAATATCCAGAGTTTGTTTCTTATATATGTATATTTGTTTCTAGGATAAGATTTCTGAAGGGCCAGCAAGGCGTGTGGATCGTAAACTGAAACCTGGCCGTGTATGTGTGGAGAAACTGTTATACGCTATGCTGAAAGAGCGGATATCGGAGATTACCCCAGATACCCTGAAATATCTACTGATACCTACACCCCCCTGACCAGAGCCGTTTTGTAAAAGTTTGATGTGTATAGGTAACATATGTACCAACACTTGGCTCCCGGTATTGGATGAATACTGGCATCTGTACAAATATGATATGGGTTCTTTATACCTACACCCTAGAGAGGTATTACATCAGCTTTTGGAGCAATTGTATGAACATTACTTTAGCATTAAGGGATACGCTTTACAGGACCGCGAATTGTATGAACTTTTAAATGCCTCAAGTGTTTTATGTATACAGAGTTATATGCGGGGGGAGCGTGGGATTTTGTATAATGCTATTTATAAGGCTGCAGAAAAAATATCAGAAAGGGTGACGTTGTGTCAGACGCTATATGTATAAGAGTTGTAATAAAATCATCTTTCACCCATTATGCCTTTGTTTATTTTTTGAAGTGTTTCAGTGGTGAACATCTCTTATTGAAGCATGCATGAAAGCTATTATGATGAAAGCGGCATTGGCAGTTATGGGGGTGTTGATGCTCTTTATAAAAAACTACAACATGACAAGAAACCTTTCACACGCGGAGCTGTTAAGGAATGGTTATCTGGTGAAGAGGCATAAAGTCTTCATAAAAATGCTAGAAAACGTTTTAAAAGAAGAAGAACTCTGGTTTCCCAAAGAGACGAACAATGGCAGTGTGATTTAGTAGATATGCGGCCCTATGGGAAGCAGAACGATGGGGCGCAGTACATCCTGACGGTTATTGATATTTCATCAAAATACGCCTTTGCCGAGGTTTTGAGGGATAAGACCGGATCAAGAGTGACGGCCGCTTTCAAACATGTTTTTAGCAAAGGCCGGGTGCCTGTAAAATTACAAACGGATGCCGGCAAGGAGTTTTTAAATAGACCCTTCCAAAATCTTTTAAAACAACATAATGTGTATCATTGTATAACGTACAACGAGGTTAAGGCTGCTATTGTTGAACGCTTTAATAGAACCTTAAAATCTAAGATTTGGAGATTTTTTACAGCAAAGAATACATATCGTTATGTGGACGTATTACAACGTTTTATAGAGGCGTACAACGATAGCTATCATCGATCTATAAAAATGACTCCAAATTCTGTAACGTCTGAAAATTCCCTAACCGTTTGGAAAAACTTGTATGCTGACATGGTAACGAAGAAGGTCAAGAAACCATCCTTTCGAGTGGGGGACCATGTCCGAGTTTCCAAGCTTAAAGGTGTCTTTACAAAGGGGTATCAGCAATCATTTACTGATGAAATATTTATAGTGACCAAAGTGTCTGTGAAAGAGGGGGTTTACATCTACCAGCTGGTTGATTATGATGGTGAGGGTGTGAGCGGTAATTTTTACACCGAAGAGTTACAGAAGGTCACCAATGAGCCCCAACGCTTTTATAGGATTGAGAAAATTCTTCAGAGTAAAGGTAACAGAAATAAAAAACAAAGTCTGGTAAAATGGACAGGGTGGCCTGAGAAATTTAACAGTTGAGTTAGCGCTTCATCTCTAAAGGATCGACAAAGCAAAGGCGCTCCCTGAGAAGATGGAAAGCAGTGGGTTTTATATCACCTTACCCAGTAACGCTTCTCTCGATACATTCCCCAACAATAAAAAATCAAAATATTGTGTTAAAATGGCCAAGCCCGTTGATTTACAAGGATTGTGGGAAGCGGGTCTAATGGAGATTCAATACCCCATACCTGGGACACTGTGTCTAGAAGAGAGGCCAAATTTACCATCAAGCGTGAAGGTCCTATTGAACTGTTACACGCCGGTTTTCCTCCTGGATTTTACAGCAGTATACAAGCTTTGTTAGAGGCTATCAATAAAGGTCTCGCAAACATTGAACGCTATTCTGATATACAGTTGTTTCTGGATAAGGTGCAGAGAAAAGTATTTCTAAAATCGACGGATCTTACCACTGAGTTTATATGTACTGGGAAACTTTTTTGTGTTTTGGGAACCGTTCAACATGTAAAAAGTACTAAAGATTTGGACAAAACACGTGCTGATATTGATGGGGGCTTTTACAGTCTTATGATCTACAGTGATATAGTAGAATATCAAAGGGTCGGTGACTCCTACGCCCCCCCAATGAGTACAGCCCAGGTGAAAGGTGAAAATAATGGCATTGTTAATATACAATATATTAAACCTGATTATATACCAGTTTCTAAGAATCATTTTGACACCATCAATATACAGATAAGGGATGATCAGGGGGAGTTGGTGTCATTTAAATACGGGAAGGTCCTAGTGAAACTACACCTCCGTCCTAGGAGAGAAAAAGACTATTAAAAACATGGGGCCTCATTACGACCCAGGCGGAGGACCATGGTGCTAGTAGCACCATGGTCCATGCCGGTAACTTACCGACTCCGCCACGGTGGATGGCGGAATTACCGCCCCATTCCAAAGTGAGTGGGGCGGTAATTCCCCATTCACCATTTGCCTTTCCCCATTCCCATTTTTGCCCCATAGGGCATAATGGGGATGGGGACGGCGCTAATTACGGCACCGTAAATTACGGTGCCGTAATTAGCACCAAGGTCGCTTAGCGCCTTGGACTTTAACGCCTGCAAAAAGCAGGCGTTAAAGTGTGAATCTGGCGTTAAGGGTTTAACAGCGCCGCAGCCTTTTTACGGCGCCGTTAACCCTTTAACGCCAGGGTCGTAATGAGGCCCATGGTATTTATGAAAAACTATGGGGAGCCGTACGTTTATAGGGATTATTACCGCCGACAAGCAAGTTATGGCAATCAACCTTACTTTCAAGCGGCGCCCGTTATGTATGGTGCGGGTTTCAGAAGTATTTTTAGAAGCCTCTTTCGAAGGGCTATGCCGTTTCTACGAAAGGGGTTTGAATTAGCCAAACCACATGTGAAAACAGCAGCTACAAATATTGCTAAGGATGTGGTGTCTACGGCTACAACCTCCATCGCAAATCGTTTTAACCAACCACCGCAAGAGGGTTCTGGCCTGGTTTATGTGAAAAAAAACACAAACAAAAGAAAAAGGAAAACATCGCACAGATGGGGGCCTCCAGGGATGCATAAAAAACCAGGATCAGCAACGAAAACTGCTCAGAAGAGAAAAAGAACTCGCAAGAACAGATCGGCCAAGAAAAATAAAACTAGCCCCAGCATTAATATTTTCTAAAAGGTGGCGTTTATCCATTGTGCGTCGGGGGAATGTGTCAAATCTGAACTCGATCTGTTTGCTGTACCCCCGACACAAACTAGCATCGAAAACAGCTTTTTCATGGAAGTGGCTCCCCTTGCTGCACTATCTCCGCTAGCGCCTATAGAGTTTTACATATCAGGCTCAACAGAGATGTATCTGGATTTAAATGACACGTTACTTTACCTCACTTGTAAAATAACAAAGGCTGATGGATCAGCTATCCCAGCAACGGCTAAAGTTGCTACAATTGCTTACCCCGTGGCTACCCTCTTTAATCAGGTGGATATTACTCTAGGCGACCGTCTGATTACACAGAGCGACAACATGTACGCCTATAGGGCCTATATAGAAAGCATTTTGAACTATAGCAATGACGCTTTGGACACTCAAACTTACAGCAGGGCTTTTCTATAAGGACACAGCAGGCCATATGGAGGATTATGCTCTAGATGGGGCTAATGCCGGTTTTATAAAAAGAGCGGCACAGGGAGCAGAAATTTTGATTTACTAGGCCGTCTACACTCCGATCTATTTTTCCAGGAGAAACTAATGGTAAACGGCGTTGATCTGAAAATTAAACTTTCTAGAAATAAAGATGCTTTTTGCCTCAACAGCGATGATGCTGAAGCCTACAAGCTGATCATAGTATCAGCTAGTTTATTTATTAAAAGGGTGAATGTGTCACCCACTGTCAGATTAGCTCATGCTGATGCTCTACAAGTATCAAACTTAAAATATCCGGTGGAGCGGACATCTTTGAAAATGTTCAGTGTTCCAGCGGGTAGCCGTGTCGCCAGTCAAGATAACTTATTCCTTGGACAGTTACCGAAAATAATCATCATTGGTTTTGTGGACAACACAGCTTTTTCCGGGGCTTACGCCAGCAACCCTTTTAATTTTAAACATTACAACATCAACTACGCAGCTCTTTCTAAAGACGGGCTCGTTATACCGTCTAAAGCCTACAGCCCCAGTTTTCAACAAAAACATACAATTAGGGAGTATTTGAGACTTTCTCCATCAGCGGTAAACACTTGCATGATAAAGGTTTTGTTATACCCCGGGACACTTATGATGGGGGTTATACTCTGTTAGCTTTTGATTTGAGACCTGATAATACATCAACCGGACATTATAATCTTATTAGAAATGGTAATCTACGCATAGAGGTACGCTTTGCTGCAAATTTACCCAACACGGTGAATCTAATTATTATGGCTCTATTTGACTCGGTTATGGAACTCAACAATCAACGACAAGTATTGTACGACATGTAATGGATACTTACCAGATCAAACGTTTTCTAAGCAAAGACAAACACGCTAAGAAAACATTCAAGGGTGTGTATTCATGTGATAACCTTCCAAGAGACATAAGTAATGAGCGACCCATTAGTCTTTTGGCGAACACCGATCCCCAAGATCAGGAAGGCACCCATTGGATAGGTATGTTTATAAACAAGGATACAATAACCGTCTTTGACAGCGAGGGGTGTTTCCCAAGCCACCCCATATACAGAAGCGCAATCCTGGACTATGTGAAGGATATAGCCCCCGTCATACATTATAATAGAACACCTGTGCAACATCCTGAAGACATCACGTGTGGACAGCACTCCTGTTACTTTGTATCTAACATGTCTGAGAAACACTCTCTGATAAGGGTTATGCAGACCTATTCACTGGACCTCCGGCAAAATGATGTCATGGTTACTGCTTTTGTGAATAAGAACAGCTTTCGGAGATCCCCTGTAAATGTTTTTGATCGTTGGCAAAAATGTACTCTTGTTACTAAACCTTAAAATTGTGTACACATATAAATAAACACAATTTCTTATTAATTGAAACAGTCTTTTTTGTCTTATTTTTCATTTATTTAATATTTTATAAGCATGTTAGACATAATCGAAATGATTAGACATAACGCATTTGAAAGTATGAATAATATTTTTATTGTAATTATAACCCTTTTTTTACAGACTGGAAAGCTAATATTATTTTTAAAAAATATACATGTATATACATATTTTACAACGGTTAAAGAATTCGTTAAAAAAAAAAGAGGTTACAAGTTAAACCAAGAGGCGCGTTTACTGGATTTATTTTTTTTCTTTTTTTTATTGACATTTCAGATGATTCAATAGCTGATGTTAAGGGTTTGATCTCAGAGTCTTTTTTACATTTTCCAATAGTTCGCAATGTCCCATATTTCTAATTAAGGTTGCGGGCAGGTTCACATCGGCAGCTGCTTGCATAAATAGGTCCCACCCTCAAGGTTTTGTGTGTCTTCCAAAAGCCTGAGGATTGGTAATGCTGCGAACTAAATCGTGAACATTTGATCCTTTAACAACTGTTCCTTTATAGACAAATTCTCCCTTGTTGTTCCATGTTGCCACATTTTTTTCACTTCCCATTTTGTTCAGCAAAGGTTCTGTATTTTTCCGATAACGGGGGTTAATAGTGTCCAAAACTTCCATTACAATAGGATCCGGGGCAGAGGTTGATAGGGAGGGTTTAGAGCTAATTGCAGGGTCTTCGCGGGGCATGTACGTCAGTTTATTTTTCTCATTTTCGGCCTGTCTAAAGTATGTTAAGTATTTTTGTAGAATAGTTGAATAGAGCCCCACCTTATCATAGTCTGAAATGCAAGAGGTTTTAAAATGGCATGATTTATCAGAGTCAACCCTTAAAGTGGCTGATTTTCGGATATCTGCTTCTTCCCGCTTCGGAGTACTTATACCCTCCAACTGGCATTTGTCAACCAAATACATCTTTTGGGCATGCTCCATTAACCACCCCCTAAAAGCCTAGTAATCAGAGGCAATGCCAAACCTAGGAGCGCGCCTATAAAACCCCCAGATTGATTTAAAAACTTTCTTTTGGTTTTTATAGACGACCTCTTGTTACTCAGCTTTTTAAGGAGGGTTTTTTTCTTTTTTAAAGCGCCTAGCTTCCGGGTGGATAATGAAATGTTACCATTTATAGTGTTGAAGCCAATCTCTGCTATAGCCGATACTAGATCATCAGAGGCTGAGCACAAAATGGCCTTTCGTTGTTGGGGTGGAGCTGTTACTAGCATTTTAAGAAGAGCAAAGTTCCTACGTATACGGGCCGTCATGGTAGCTGGTCGTCATCGCTAATGAGGAAAGATTGTTTTTCACCGGGGTTTTCTAGACGTCTTTTGTACGTAAACCACTGGTATATCCGGAGGGAAAACCCCGGCCTTCAATCTGTAGTCTTCTAAAGTGTTTGTTTTTAGATCCACCAAGAGGTAACCGTAAGGTTTTAAGGTAGCGTCTTCAAAAGCATCCATAAAAAAACGGGTATTACCCGGGTACATTTGTCTCGCTAGGACGGTTAGTTGGTGTTTATCTCTAGGGTTTTTAAACAACACTATATAACTGGCGTTTAATGTTATCGAGCAGTTGCCCTTTCCGCGGTAGAATACATTTTGAACAATGTAACAAATGCTAAGGTTCCTGTGATGTGAGTATTGTGTAAAGGCTTTTTCGATTTCCGAGCTATGCCCTCCTTCCATCATAAGATTTGGTGGTAGCAAGCGGTCGTCATTCAAAGAATTTGGTAAGCCCTCCACAAACTTCAGATGTGGTATTTTAGATGCCAATTCATTATACAAGGGCTGCCAGCAAGAAGAAAAACAGATCACATTTTCAGGAATCGTATTCATAACAGAGGGTGCATTTTCTAATAGCTGTTTAATAAAAAAGCTTTTACCACAGCTAGAAGGTCCCGCTAACACGCATGAAAAAGGGTGTTGTAACCGGGTATCCATCGTATACGATGTTCCCTTTTCAATAACCATAGGGTAATGTCTTGTAATTAGCAGTAAGCACATGCTTATCAAATACTACCCTCAAGGTTTTTTGCAGCGTTTCACTGCTAATCTCCCATTGTTTCTTTTTTCACACTATTGAAGGTTGTTGAACTGTGATATTTCTGGTTATATTGTTTAAAGAGTACTCCTGCACCAGCTCCTTTAAACTGTCAAAATTAATTTTTAAACTGTTGCTAACATTTAAAGTGATACCCTTTACTTTCATACAGACAACACCGTTGGATGTCCTATAGGAATAGGTTTTGGGACCTGCAGAAACAAATTCTACAATGTGTTCGCCCGGAGCTAGTTCGCTTGTTAAATTACCTAGATAATCCCCCAGGGGCGGGTCCTCGTCACCGGGTGAGCTGACAAAAATAACAGAGTCAGTATTGTGGTACAAACAACGTTCTTGGAGGGCATCCATGACTTTATAGAGCTCCAAACGGGCGTGGGCTGTTGTCAAACATGCAATAAAAATATTTATGTTGTTGGAGCACGTTGGGTACTCTTTGGCATACTTCCAACAAAGACACGCTGTTTCCTCATCTATAAACTGTAAGCTTAAAATGTCATAACCCAGGTCAAAAAGATAAGCGGTCAACTCTTCGGGGTCCGTTATAATGGCTGTGTTTGGAAGGTTGGTTCTTTGCGCAAATTTACCGCATAAGGAATTTAAACACAGTTTAGCTAACTGGCGTCTAGAGGGATTGTTTTCAATAAACTCGGGTCTTAACTGTATCCCTTGGTGTTTGTAATACTCGTCTATATACCGTTGCCGGGATTCAGCATCCTTGCAACTCTCGGGGTAACGCGACGCTTCCTGTTTGTCTCGAAGAAAAAGACAAATGTATTTTGTGAACAGCTCTACTGTAGCTTTCCCAAAGTGCCATATTTCATAAATCCTACCCAGCCGGTATCCTTTCTGCAATGCCACTTGTAGCTCAACAGTGCACCAGGTACCAGTAATAGATCATTCCTCGTCACTGTGTGTGCATTTTTCAGTTTGTTTTGTAGTGGCACAAGTCATACATAGCGGGAACATTAGTTTTCCAGAAACTCTTTGAGGGAGCACTGGAAAATAAAGTTTTTTAGGTGGGTACACCTGACATTTAATCAGTCCAAAATATTGTTTAACATCTCCAAAATCTTCATAGATGAATTGGGGGTGCCCTAGAGGGTATGGTTTTGAATTGTTAACAAAGGGGTAGAGACTGGTGTAGTCCAAGTAATGTATCTTTTCACCAGGAGCTATCGCGTGGTAAAGTTTAACAGCATTAGTCCTTCCCCCAAAAAGAGCATCACGGGGTTCTAAGGGTTCTGGTAGATTTGTTTGTTTCAAAAAACTGTTTAGCCCCTCATCATTTTTTAGCATATCTGTCCAGTCATGCTCCCAAAGTGTAATAACGCGCAAACCATTGTTTTCAAGAAAATTATTTTTTAAAAGTGTTCTTCTATGTAGATGGTCATTAGTACAGCCCATCATGGTGTTATAGTCATTTTCCTTATAGCAGCGGGGGCACCCATGAAAAAAACAGCCATTAAATTCGTAGGCCAATTCTTTCCCATTTATACACGCATAACCATCTAAAAAATAGGGACCAATCTTTTTTCCCCCTCCACGCAGGGCATGCTGTATAGGTATACCATCTTGATGGGACACATACATCAACCACTGTATAGAAGGGGTAGAAAAGCGTTTTTGTTTTCCATGGTACAAGTCGATTGGCACAAGGGCTATTGTTTCAGGCTCTAGAAACAGTTGCTTGTATATATGCATACACATGCTAGCTAGCGTGATAAAAGTGAATGGATCTACATACGTCACATATTTTAACTCTTCAGGAGTATCGGGTTTCAAAATGTGCTCCTTTTGGGTTAGCTCAATGATACAGTTTCTAAAAATGTTACAGGCTGTTCTCAAAATATTGACATCTTCGCGACAATACCTTTTCAGTTCCCTCTTAAAATCAAAAACATCTTTACGGGCCTCTGAGTACCATTTTAGAAATGCCTCCTTTTCTTCAGACATCATAAATTCTGAACCATAACACTCCACAGGGGGAA
Source organism: Ambystoma mexicanum (assembly GCF_040938575.1). NCBI lineage: Eukaryota > Metazoa > Chordata > Amphibia > Caudata > Ambystomatidae > Ambystoma > Ambystoma mexicanum. The sequence continues at coordinate 745,743,813 of NC_090938.1, forward strand.
TAGGGCCCACATAGTTTTGATTCTGCCGGGTATTAAAACAATGTGGAAAATAACCTTTCGACCATGGAAATCCAAAAGCTTTAGGCAGCTTACTTAAATTCATAGGCAAGAAATTCAAGCTGTCAATAAACCTAATTTTAAAGTCTATTACCTCTAGAAGTTTTAGCTTTGCACCTTGCATTATCATGCACCTTGCATTATATGCTACTCGTTCTTTAATCATTTCATGTATCAAAAAGAAAGAATCATACCCTTGACTGTTGTGTGCCAAAAAGCTTTACCCCCTACATTTTTGATCCAAGAAATTAGTAATAAAGCGCTTAATGCAGTCTATACCATAAAAGGACCACGTCTTATCACCCGCCAAACGTTTGGCATAAACATAGTTTGGGATGTGTATGCCTGTCTCTTGCATACACTCTATATCAAACACAATGTAATCCTCAGTTTTAGCCACATCTTTTGGAACGGTCATGTAACACAAATGGTCCTCCAATGAAACAACTTCAATTTTACATCTAGGACAAATCTTACCACGGCATTCATGATTAGCTTTTATAAAGTGACCGCATGAAACACAGTCCGTTTTCAAATAGCATTGGGATAAACCCTGCGCTGCTTTCTCAATGTGTTTTTCAAGGCATTCTTCAGACCATGCAAAGGTTTTACACTTGGGACATTTCAACTTCGATTCATCCATCACAAGACACCTGTCTCTTTGACACATGTGACAATGAAATCTACATTTGTGAGACATTCGATTGCTGTATATATGACAACAAAAAGGGCATAAATTCTGTACCCCTAGAAAACTTTGTAGATTTAAAATACCGTAATAGTGTTTCTCATGATGTAAAAGGTAGACAATGTTTTTATTAAAAGTGTCACCCTGGGGAAAATATTTCCAAGTCCGGTCTTCATTATACAAAATTATGATCGGCACCCCAAAGTAATCTTCAAATAGACACACTTCATTAAAACCAACCATGACGTCGGGGGGTATACCCAGAGTCTGGTGGACCTCTAAAGCCTTTCTTTGTATGTAACCGTCAGTAACAGTTCTAGGCTCCAGCAGACCTATCATACTGGCAGCCATACATATATTTAAGTCCCCATAGTTACAATCCAAAAGCCAACGCTTCTTCTTAGCCACAATCATACTGTACAGTGTTTTATTTAAAGGCCTGTACACGCCTCCCTCTCTAGATCTAACAATCACAGTTACAATTCTTAAGGGTTCCGTTACAAGAAGCTCCGCCTTACTTTGTAGCAAATGGCCAATGTTTTCTAAAAACTCTAAAACATCAAACACCTGTCGGTGGGATCGTCTGGTAAAAAGAGGTCTGTTTAAAGTAGAACTGTCTAAACGGATCTGGACAAAGTCATTAGGACCAGCTGATTCCAAAATGTGGGAAACAAGCCTCTCAACCGATTCTGTTATCAGTAATAGTGCGTGACCTGTTGAGGTTATCCGATCTAGATTCACAAAACGAAAAACTTCATAGTATTCAACACATTTATATTTTGGTATATCATGATGGTATGTTCCCAAACTCTGTAAAAAAACAGTTTCTGTAATCAGACGTGTCAGGTGTATTTGGAGAGTGAAGCTCTAAATCTTTCTTTGCCTGGCGGCTAATGATAGCTTTTGCTTTTTTTAAGCGTTTCAAAAACATTTTCCTCTGTCTCCTAGAGCGAAGCCATTTTAAACGCAAGGCCTCTGTACCTTTTACAGGTAAATGTGGTATGTCTACAGGCTGAGGGGGTGTATGCACATCTTCCAAACCATGCCCTGTGGTGCTAGGGGGTGTTATTACGTCTACACCATTTGTGGACTTGCCAAGACCTAGCCCAGTCCTTAATGCAGTTATGGGGGTTGCCAACTGTTTTGGAGCAGCCCTAGCTTTATTTTTTAAAGACTGCTTTTTATAGTCTTGAGCCAATACATTGGTTTTAGATTTCATGTTGAACAAAAGGTGTTTGGCCTTACAAACACATCTACGTGTATCAATTAAAGCTTTTTTAGTACACTTTTGCTTTAATCTATACCTCTGGCGTCCTAGGTTTACTTTCTTATGTTAACCTGGTAAATGTTTTACTTTTTTACTATTTAATACATTTACCCCAAATAACCGCTTAGCAGCGCCACCCCTTTTATAACCGGGAACCGTCACCCTGGCGGCTGGTGTGTTAACGTGTTTAAAGGTATGTAGGGCAGACAATGGTTTATTATCAGTCTTGTGAAAATTGTTCACTGCACACACCCGTTTGTTTACACCATTTGGCCCTGTGCTTGAAAGATCTAGTGGTTTAGGGGGATCATTTAACCTACAAATAACAGAGGCATATACAAATGCTTCACAAGCTAATTTTATGTGGGAGTCTGAGTTAACTATAATAGGCTCTTTTATAGGGGGATTAACAATAGGCTCTTTTACAGGGGAGTCTATAGTTATTATAACAGTTTCAGAAGCAGGGGCTGTTGGTATATCTGGTACCAACGGGCCCCGTTTTAAATTTTGGAAAATATCAGCATACCGCTCGCTGTTGGGGCTTGTGGGTGAATAGGTATGGGGTGTTGGATAATCTCCACAATCCAGAGACCGCTGCCTAAAAGTGTCCGGTATTGGGTCTAAAGCAGGAAAATCTCCAAGAGGTTCTTTTATAGGGGAGTCTATAATTATTATAACAGTTTCAGAATCAGGGGCTATTGGTACCCCTGGTACCACCAAGGCCTGTTCTAAATTTTGGGGAATATCAACATACCTCTCACTGTTGGTGATTGTGGGTGAATAGGTATGGGGCGGTGTACAGTATCCATAATCCGGAGACCGTGCCCTAGCGACGGCAGGTATTGGGTCTAAAGGGGTTCCGGCCTTTAAAGATGAAAGCACATGAGGTGGGGTAATCTCGCCACAACCTATACTCTCCAGCCGCGAGCTATCAACTGATGGGTCTATAGGTGTTATAACTAGGGGTGTACCGAACTTCGGCTTCGAGCAAACATTCGGCCGAATTCCGGCTGAAACCAGCTATTCTGCATCCAGCCGAATAATTCTTGAATTGGCACTCGTATGCGTCATGCAATTGTACTACAGTGTCCTTAGCGCTTCCCTGCCAGTCTGCTCCTAGGATCTAGGTCAGCATTATAGTAATTTCCAAACATGTTTTCCTCTAAACTATTTTTGGGCAGAACACCATTGGTACGCGTGTTTTCTACGTCGGTGAACGTTTTGGCTTTGGCAGAAAATTGAGACAAGCGAGGCGGCAGTCCTTCTGGGCCTGGGTGTGCCAGCAACATTACCATTTCATGAAAGGGTCACAGCCTTCTCGTTTGTTTTGTAAAGGTTTAAGAGGCGGAGCACAGCAAGAGTTCTTTTTGTTTACACCCAAAGGACAGCAAATGTCAGCAATGGGGTTTTGTTTTAATGGGCTGGCGTCTAAGAGGTGTCATCACCTGGGGGGACAGCCCACTGCTTTGCAGGCATTTCATCGCAACCGTGTTTGTAACATTCTGCGGATTGACAGAATGTATACCCGCTGCAATCAATCATTTGGTTTTCCTATGTTCACACAGAGGGTGATACAAAAATGGCAAGAAAACATTAGTGCACCGTTCCATGTTATCACTGCGCAGGGGGCATTTATTTACTGCAACATACTACAAAAACTGCTCGCATTGTAAAAACATGCGCGTTTCACTTAAACCTCTGGGCTATTAGGCATCCTTATGCAATTAGGTCGAACGAACTGGCACCTCTGCGCTTAAGGGTTATGTGTAAACTGCTAGAGTAGGTACAACAAGAACATACGTGCTCTTGGTGACGGGCCGTTTCTACCTCGGGTATAACAGTCTCTGGTGCTGCAGCACACACAGCTAGATGGGCTCCCAACACATATAGCACTCCAATAAGGAAACAGGAACCTTTGCCGGGATGAAAGGACTCCTACAGTTAAGGAATGGTGCATAATGTTGTTGCGAAGATAACCTTTGCAACCTTTGTCATCTGCACCACCCCGCAGCTGATCACTGTCAGCACCCCCACCTGAGCAGCCTTCCTCAGCTGCATAGAGGATAAAAGACCTGAGATGGAAAGGGCTGCGGAAGTAAAGCTGTTTTGCTGTGGCGAGTGGAAAGGAAAGGAAGTTGAGACTCTCCATCTATCTATCTATCTTCATTTTGAACCCAGAGAAGCCAAAGAAGCCTGTGGAAGAGGGTAGAGGTGCGTGTGCCTTTAAACAACTTGGCTGTCAGCTGACCACCCAGCTGACTTCTTAAGGCCGCCTCCGTGACCCTTGCAGCGTGAAACCCTGAGGTGGAAAGGGCTGCGGAAGTAAAGCTGTTTTGCTGTTTGGCGAGTGGTGAGTGGTGACCAATGGCGTCGACCCTGTCCCCTGTTCTGAGGACACGGGCTCAGAGGCGGCGAGATGGTGTGGCCGTCACAGACGATCCTGCGGTTATTCAGCGCCGTCCACGCCCTCATCACACTTGCACTTCTGAGACAGTTGAGTACAATGAAGCACTTTCTCATGCACAGGATGCACTGGTCTCTGAATCTGCAGCGATTAACACCTCCCATACACTCCCTCTCTGTGACATTGTGTTCCAAACTGCAAGTTATATGACTGAAGCCATTCACGCACAAGATGGAACTCACGTGGTGTGCGGTGCGGCTGGCGAGTTCTGTGTTCCCGGCTGTCAGTGGCCCCCGGTGTGCGACCGCGGCGAGCGCCGAGTCCGGTGCATCCGATGTCTCTGGGGCGTTGTCTTGCAGCGGCGGCGTGGGCGCCGGTGGGGATTGGGCTTCGCAGCGGCGGTGCTCTCGTCCCGGCGTCTGACGCGGGGTGCGCTTGTCTGACCTGTGCTCCTGGGAGTGACGGCTCTGAGGGGGCTGGACTCGGAGCGAGGGTGACTTTGAACTTACATGGCCCGAGCGGCTTGCAACGCGAGGTAGTTCATGGCGGCAGGGAAGAGGGTGCAGCTCCCCCTAGAGGCGAGCACCCCTCTGAGTCTGTTGACGATCAACTTAAAGATCGAAACTTTGCTGGAGCACGGAACACTGCAGCTCGGTTATTGGATTGTTCTCTCTCCAGCTTACCTTGTGAGGACGTGGGGCTCATTGCGAAGGATACAGATGCAGTGATCACTGCAAGTTCCCCAGTGTGTGTAACCACAAACTTGGAAACAGTGGGTTCGCATGAAGGTAACGTGAATGACCTTAGCTACCAACAAAGCACTTTAAACTCAGGTATGCATGGTTGCGACCACAACTCAAAGAATGGCAATCTGAGTGAGTCGGAGGCAAGCCATTTAATGACTGCAAGAAGAGACTCACTCGGGGTTGTGAACAATGTTCTTCAGAACCTAGTGCTCCTGAACAAAGCGTGTTCAAGCAAGTTGGCTATAGAGCAGAGGTTTCCTGCCGAAATTAAGGCAAAAACAGCCGTAAAACGTAACAACAGTCAGTTGTTGGGGGCAACGTCTGACATATGGCCAGAAGCTTGTTACAAAGGGCTAAAGTCAATCGATCACCCGTCAAAGGGTGAATCGAGGCATGAGATATCTGACATCCATTTGACCTCCCAAAAAAGACATGCCACCTTTAACTGGAAAACAAATGGAGTCATTGAGGAACCTGACTGCAATGAGCACTCCTCACACAACGATTCTATGGACTCTTCTATAATGGAACGCCCGTTTCCTAAAATTCGCCGCGACAAGGAGCCTTATGTTGCCAGACCTTCTGAGTTCCACGCAAATTTATCAAGCAAGGTTTTACCGGCTGTGTCATCTTCGACGGAACCACAAGCCCTTCTTATGGCTTCCTCGTCGATCTCGTTGGCCCCGTTTATGAAACTTTATGAGAATATACACGAGGCCACTAAGGATCTAACAACCGTTGTAGCAATGATGAATTCCAAATTAATACAACTGGAAAAAACTTGTGATCGCTCTTATGTTGAACAACACAAGTGCTTTAAAAGACTGGATGCAGCGTTTGTCTTGTTAAGCGAGAGCAGGAAATGTGACTCATCTGACAAAAGACTGTTTGCAGAAGTGGCCCGAGAGACTCTTGCCCTATTTAAACATGACACTAAAAACGCAGGCAGGCATGTGTCTGAAGAGTGTCCCTGCTCCGATGGTAAGCAACCGAGTGTGAAGTGCAAACCTCAAGCTGAACAAGAACATAATAGGTCAGTAAAACAACGGCATCTTCCCACTGATGCTGTATCCACCCAAGAACCTCAATGTCCTCAGTCGTCAACATCAACGCACATTACTTCAGTGGAAGCGGACCCAGTACTGGCATCTGCAAAGGTCTTCGAAGCTCCCCTAGACACAGGATGCAAGGTCACAAAACTTTCATCGAAGACTGGTCCTTGCTCGTCGGTTATTCCGTTTGAATCGAATGTTGTTGACCTGTCTTTTAACACAGCGTTCGAACAGGCAAGATGTCCGGCCAATAAAATTTGTCATGACCCCCAAATGGCTTCATCTTCAGGTGTTGGTTTTCTAACTGAACCAACTTCAGAAGTTTCAATTACTTCCTCCATTGTGGGCCTACCCAATGTTTTCTCAATCTTCACAGGCGGCCATAATGCCACGGAGAAACCCGCGACTTTGCCATTAAAATCAAAATGCGCTGCAACCAGCAAGAAACCGAAGAACCAAAAGGCAATGAAAAATAATGCTTCAAATGGAGCACGAAAATTCCTGCGTAACATAAAAATGGTACAGGCAGATCCTTCTGACTTGGTTATGATCTCTACTGCCCTGCTTCATCTAATATCCATGCCAAAAATCAACAAAAAAGTGCTCTCTCAATTTCGGTCAAACAGACCCAAACAAAGAGTACCACGCCATCTGAGGAGGACGTGACGGAACTTCTGGACCTGTCAATTTATGATGAACCAGAACAGGTTGAGTTAGAAACCGACTTACCAACAAGCTCTGAGTTGCCCCTCCATACTGGATCTCTGCCAAATGTGGTCCCGATTCAATGTAAGGAGAAACCTGTACGATCGACGGCTAATGTTGTCTTGTATAATCCTGCAATAATGCAACCACGTAATGTGGAGGTCATTGGCAAAAACCCTGCGACTAATCACAAGTCTCATGAAAGATATTGCGAACTGATCGAAGTATGTGATAACACGACCTCATTGTCTCTGCCAGTAGTCAGTCCTGTGTTTATGACTATGGATGAGAAGAGAAAACATTGCATAGCTAACGCTCTAGTCGTTAGACCAGGGAGGCCATTGTTAATGTCAGGACAAACTAACAAAATAGGTAAGGAAAACGAGCCCTATAGGACACAGATGGGAGGCTTGGAGGCTGACGACCTGGAAAGCAATCGAAGAAAGCTGAAAGAGCTGGCGTTTGATAGACGTCCTCAAACCGTAAATAAAAACTCTTCAAAATCAATGCTGAACAAAGGCCTTACATATAAGCTGAAAATTGAGAGTCTTGAACCAATCAAGAATTTGATCTTGAATCGAAGAACGGTTCTTCAGCTACTCCATCTTGTACCAAGCTTACGTGCAATTTCCTCTAATGACATAAAAGTCGTGGAGTTTCCAGCAGAAGGAACCAATGACAAGGTAGTGCTCCATTTTGCCTCGAATCTTCTAATTACATCAATATTAGAAGAAAATGTAGCATTGTTTTCACTAGACTTTGACGTCTATGAATTGAACGAGTCTGATGTACCTCGACCAAATTACAATGGAACCTCCAATAACGTAAAGGAGGCACCTCCGAATGTAGTTACAGCACCTATGCCTTCAAAAGATACGGCAACAATGACCTCAGAAGGGTCGTCTCACTTGATTCACACCAGTAATCAAAATCAAAATCATATTCAATTACAGTGCCCGTCAAGGATACCTCAATTGCCAATGAGTGATATTAGTGTAAAATCTGACGGCCTAAATGCACAAATAAGAATCACAATCAAAAGAAAGGAGCCTTCCGACGAAACCATTAAAGAGTCTCATCAATCCTCAACATCTGCATCTGGAAATCATGAATGGCATTGGCTAGCAGGGGCCTTAAATGCAAAAAACAGCCAATAATGCCAGGACTCGGTAGCCCCCACGGTTTGTTCCTTGGCCTCCTGGAACACTCGAGGGTTCTCACACTTGTTTAACACACTCTGGATAGACAATCTCCAAATTGTGTGTTTACAAGAAACATGGCTAAGTGAGTTACCAGTCACCTCGGACTTTGAGTCTGTAATGAATCCGGCCATAAAGTCTAAGCTTGGCCGCCCTATGTCAGGCCTTTTAACGATGGTGAGAAGAGCATCAGGTTGGCGTGTTATAAATTCCATCAATCATTCTCCCTATATTCAGGAGACTATCATTGAAAGCTTTGGGGGACAGGATTCGGCGCAGGACAAGATCATAATCTTGAACTTGTATTGGAACCATCTACGGGCAGGAAAAATGGAGTTCATTGATCAGATAACAGGTCTAATTGATCTCCGTATGGAATCATCAGACTTGCCAAAGATACTTCTGTGTGGTGATCTAAATATCGATCTACTTAAGGAATCAAACTCAGACCAAAACTTAGTAGCACAGGCTTGGTTAACCGAAATGAGGCTACGCAACTTTCAGATGTTGAATGGCAGTACCTGTGGCGACATACCATCAGTTCAAACATGGCATCGTGCGGATTCATCCTCAACAATTGATTACATGTTTGTATCCGAAGCTTTGCATCCTAGGATACAATCGCTGACGATTTGTGAAAAAGCAAATAGCGATCACAATATGTTGCTCATGAAATTTGCAACAGTTAGACGTACTAAAAGATCAAAATGGGCACATAAACTTGAGGTTGAATCAAATAGAGTTCGTTTAAGACTGGAGGAGAGTGAAGTCAAGGGCGTAATGATCCAGTACTGTCAACTGAGTGCTGACCTTGAATATGATCAACTATTGACACAATTTAGAACTGCAAAAGTGGGCTTAAAAAATCTCAACATGGTCCGTGCCCATCACTTCGATCTCGAGATCCTTATTCAAAAACGAAAGATGCGTGCGGCCATTAGGAGAGCTAAGTCTCTTGACATTGACACTCGCAAATTGGAAACAAAGGCGTTGAAGCAAAAATATAAGAACTGGTTGAAAATGCATAAATACACTCTAATGCAAAACGACGCGGAACAGATGCTAGCCACTCTAAAGAATAAAAACTCGAGTGACTTCTGGAGACTCATTAATAACTTTCAAGCTCCTCAAACGGCATTGCAGTCCTGCATGGTCTCGGAAGCAGCTTGGGTTGACCACTTCGAAGCCCTCTACAAAGCAGAAGTCCCTGGCATTATTACATTGGAACCAACTTCGAAACCATGGGATTTGACGTTTCCAAGAAAGGAGATTGTGTCTACAATTAACAAGGCAAAAAAAATCTAGAGTTCCTGGACCGGATGGTTTTACCAACTTCACGATTAAACAGCAGCCTGAGCTATGGGCATCAATATGCGTAACCCTATTTGACAGAATATGCAAAACCCAGAAGACTCCTAAATCCTGGAAATCCGCTGTTATTGTCCCGATATTTAAGAAAGGGGACAGAACATGCCCAAAAAACTATCGCCCAGTGGCATTACTGGATATTGTGGGGAAAATCTACGCCACAATGTTACAGCAAAAACTGGTGACCTGGGCAATCGAGTCTAATCATGTAGACAAAAGACAATCTGGCTTTGTGAAGCAAGTGGGCTGCTCATTAAACTTGTTACTCCTGAACCTGATGAAAATGGAAGCGATAAAATCTAAATCTAAGGTATATTTGGCCTTTATCGACTTCTCAAGTGCCTTTGATACCATCGACAGGCCTCGCTTGTGCTCAAAACTACAAAGTTGGGGCTGTCCAGCTGACTTAATGGCAGCAATTCGAGAATTACACTCCGAAACCTCCATAAAAATCCGGTTGGATCGATCTGGAAATGTAACTACCCCAATTAAAACCTATAAAGGGGTAAAACAAGGCTGTCACTTAGCTGCCGCAATATTCAGTCTATTCATCTCAGATATTGGGTTAGCAATTGACTCTGTAAGATCATTTCCCCCGAAGATTGATAAGACCCGTCTAAGTTGGCTGCTATACGCCGACGATCTCGTTCTTATGGACCTAACACCTGTCGGCCTACAGAGGAAACTGAATGTGGTCGACCAATACGTTGCATCTAACCACTTGGTGATAAACACAAAAAAATGTGAAATTTTGGTGTTAAAGAATCTTAACAGCGGAAGACAAAACAAGTTGAGACAACCAAGATGGCACTTGGGTCGGGACGCCATTCAGATATCTCAGAACGTAAAATATCTCGGAATGCTGATAAATTCATCAATCAACGATGGACCATGGATTATTGAAAATAAAAGGAAATGCAAACAATTGGCTAGTCAAGCGGTCATCATACAGAAAAAATGTGGGAAATTTTCATTAAAACCAGTTCTTGCTTTTTACCATCAAAAGGTAATCCCAGTGTTATTATATGGTGCTGAAAACGCCTTGGGTTGCAGTCATGATACATGGTCATCGTTGGAGCACTGCTTTTGGTCTAAAGTTTTGTCTTTGCCAAGGGGAACTCCGACATCTTGTGTGAGGTATGAACTCTCGCTTATCTCGCTACATGCTAGGGTATGCTGGGCCCTAGTAAGTTTGTATCGGAAATCTCGTCAGCGCGAGCACATACCACAATTTGACATCTTTCATGATCCATCGCCAGCTAATAATAGCATGGTGTCATTATGGTCTGAAAGATGCAAAGAGATCTTGAGTGATCACGGAATCAGCCTGGATAAGCTGCATAATGACCCGAATGCTGCCAAACTGAAAATCTGGCGCACGGACTGGGAGCAAACTTGCTCACAACGTGCCACAGCCTCCATGATGAAGGATGCCCTGCTTGAAACAAGGCCATTTAACGTGCTACAACACTATATCGAGAGGTTTCCAGACTCACAGGCTCGAAGAGTGTACATGATGCTGCGTCTGAACGCATTTAAAACTAACGAGCGGTTGGCGGCATGGAGATCAAACAAAGTCTCAACCTTAACGTGTAGATTATGCGCTAAAGATAAGGAAACCCTGAAGCATTTGGTGCTATTCTGCACGGCACTTCGCTCAGAAAGGACAATTTGGGGCTTTGGGGCATAAATTACCCCTCACGTTGTGCTGACGACTGGTGGGCCCATATGTTTCAAGGATGGGACATGAAACTGATATTACCACTAACTCGATTTCTAATGTAAATTGAAAAATGCCTGAATATATTGTCGGCTGATGAGTAATGACGACAGTGCATTGCTTACTTGTTTGATAACTGGGAGGGGTATTTCTAAGGGATTCCTAAAGGATGACGTATTCTGATTATGTGTTGTGTTTTGTGTTTTGTTTGTAATCATTTTAAAGGTTTGTAAGAAACTGATCAAATTAAAATAAAAAAAAAATAAAAAAGACCTTTTGTTGTCAGTGGGAGGCTGAAAGGCTACACTCCCCACAAACGGCACTGCTTCTCATTAGCCCCTCCTCAAAGTCAAAAGCTGAGTGCTGCCCTGATCCTGTTATACACTAATGGGGTGAGAAAGGACAGTAGTGCCTTAAGGTATCACACATGGCAAGGGGCCTCGTTGAAGCTCCAGAAACTGAGATAGCTGGAGGGCATCAAACAGGTGCAGGACATACACTGACACAGCCTGTGGAGCTACACCACATCTAAGCAGACCGAGGCAGCTTGGAGTTCATGTAATTTATTATTAATAAATGGCATCATTATAAGTCGGGATTAAATGGCATTTTTAACACAATGGGTACAAAGAATGGACTTTAATGGGTTAAATAGATAATGTGTTCTTTCACTTACAGCACATTCAGTGTATCCCCTGCCCTGAATATCCAATTTAATCCCAAATCATGATTGGGTGGTATTTTAAAAACATGTGCTATATGTTTTTCACATTGCCACAATACTCATCATGAGACCCAAATTAGGAGTGATGCATTGCGCAGTCCCAGCGAATTAAGGGCATCTTGACAACCGTTGAGGTAACACTAAAACAGATGTTATTTATAGAATACTTCATATTTTAGCACCAACCTATAACAGGTAGGGCAGCAAATACCACCACCAATACCTTTAAATTACTTTTTAAAGGTATTGCTTTGTTATTAGCAGTGTCATATTGTAATATATATGTTTAAGTAATTGGAGTTGTGATGGAATATTTTATTAGGCAATGAAAGCAAGCAATGATAAAACTCCCCTTCTAAAGCTTAGTTACACCTATAAACTATTTATAAGCACTATGCATGTCCTTCACTGAAGTCCTGTTAAAACAAGCATTGGCAAAGCCAACAGTTTTGGCTTGTTATGCATATATTGACACATTTGTAGTAATTAATGACTATTCGGTTCACTATTCGGCTCAGCCGAATTCTTCGGCCAACTATTCGGTAATCGGCCGAATGGTAAATGTACTATTCGGTACACCCCTAGTTATAACCTTTACACGGGACCGTATATTTTTATCACAGCTAACAGACTGGGCCTGAGGGTCATCCGCCAGAGTGTCCTGAATACTTTGAGCTTCCACAGTTTCAGAGTTAGCAACATTTAAAACATGTTGAACCCCTTAAACCGTACATCTTTTTTCAAACTTAATTTACAGGTTTTTATTTTCTTTAAAATATTTTGGAGCCCCACACATTCCTCATAACCCCCATCTGTTGTTGTGTCAAAGTGTTCTGTGTAGGGCTGACCTGTTTTCTTCACACGAGTCGTTGGTGGGACCGCAAAGGGCGGAAGCGCAACACTAGACCCTAAACAGAAACATAATTAAAAGAAAATTAGATACATAATTACAAACTAAAAGCAAAAGCCTATTCCTTATAAACATACACCATCCTATAGCCTAATACATGCTTCCTTTTGAAACATCCAAATCCCATGAAGACCTATAATAAAATACGCCCTAGATACCTTTATAAAACTTAAAGCTGCAAAAATATTTCGTTAGCAAACATAAATAACATACCATGCGTACTGTCCCCTGAATAGGTCCTTTTCAAAATCCCCTTAAAACGCTCTAAGGTCGGGCCTGTTTTTTTCACACGATCCGCTGCCTGGCCTCCAGAGGTAGCATTCGCTAAGCCTTTAGACTTTTGCACAACACTAGGCCCTAAAAAATGACCATAACATAATTAAATACATATTTACAAAACTAGAAGCATGAGTCTGATTCTTTATAAACATACAAACTCATAAACCCCTGATACGTTTCCTTCTAAATCATCCAAAACCCATTAAAAAAAAAAAAAACTATAATAAACCTTAAAGCTCCAAGAATATTTTTGTTAGCAAACATAAATAACATACCGTGCGTATCTGTCTCCAAACGCTTCCTTTTCAAAATCCCCTCAAAACGCTCTAAGGTCGGGCCTGTTTTTTTCACACGATCCGCTGCCTGGCCTCCGGAGGTAGCATGCGCTAAGCCTTTAGAGTTGTGCACAACACTAGGCCCTAAAAAATGACCATAACATAATTAAATACATATTTACAAAACAAGAAGCATGAGTCTGATTCCTTATAAACATACAAACTCATAAACCCCTGATACATGTTTCCTTCTAAATCATCCAAAACCCATTAAAAATAAAAAATAAACCTATAATAAACCTTAAAGCTGAAAAACGTTTTCGTTAGCAAACATAAACAAAATACTGCGCGTATCGTATCTGTCTCCAAACGCTTCCTTTTGAGCTGTCCCTCAAAATGTTGTGCTCGGCCCACCAATTGGAAATCTATATAAAAAACATTATAACATAAATCCAAACTTACATAACACACTCACAGACACACGCACACACAATAAAATAAAAATATTTTATTACCTTTGCCACCCTCAACTATAGCATTGATATGCTTTCTCTTCTTTGAAGCCTTTTTGCCATAGGCATGGTCTACTGTAATGTTAATACAAAAGCATATATTTTAATTCCTATGTGATTAGACCTTAAATCCTAATGCCCTAATGCTGCAGGTGTTCAAAAACAACACTGTAAAATATGATTTACAAAACGCCTTGTGTCTTTACACAGTATAACAGCCACACCACAACCCTATGCAAACTAAAAATGCCCTTTAAAGGTTGCACCAGCCCTTTTAAAACAAACCCATGTTAAACATTCATGGTTCTACTACCGTTTTAAAAATCAGATTTCTGCTCCGCTTCGAAATTAAAGAGACATATTTTTCATAAAAGCCCATCAGCTTGTAACCCCAACTGATTCAACTTAAAAGGTTTCGTAGCCCATGTCCATTTATACATTGCTGTTCAATATTGATCCACGGTGTCCTGTTCAAAGAAAGAAATCAATATTATAGATTGGCTAGTCAAATACATCTTCTTTTTTTTTTTACATAGCGCAAGTCACCAGACACATGTTAAACAACCTTATTTCTTCTAAAGTGTCGTATTGCTGCTGTTTTTTTTTGTTCACTCATTTCTAGAATAAAAAGACATTTTATTTTTTTATTTTAATAGGCTCAAATAATCTTCTGTCCACCCTGGATTCAAAACTCTCAAATTCACGAGTCTAAAACATTTACTGCCTAGATCCTTTAGAAAAAAAAAGCTCAAAGTCCTTTGCGCTCCTCCGCGGGTCTAACTAATCAATATTAGAGATTACCTATGCATATATCTTTTACCGAGCGCCAAAGCAACAAACACATGTTAAACAGTGAAATTACCTTCTAAAATGCAAACGTCCTGATCTTTTGATGCATCTAATATAAATAAAACACATAGTGTAGCTTTATTAATCGACCATAAGCTCCTATTCAGTCCCTAAATACAATTCTTTTGGTTTTACAGACCCTCGTATGTTTACATTGCCTTTTTTTTTTATTCACGGGACTCTTTTTCAAACAACTTAAACACCTTCCAATTGTAACATTAATTGAACACTTATGAAACAAAATACACATACCCTTACCTAATATTATTTGGAAGTCAAATTCATCGTAAAAGGACGGTGCTTCGTATCTCTAAATAAAAGGAATCAATAATTATACACCTTAAAGCATTTTTAAACATTAAAAAAAAAAATGCACTTACTTCGTTTCCAAATTCCATGACCCCTTTATTTCAGGCGCAGAAGTGTGAACAAGAAAAGACCGCTTCCCAGTTACCGTTATTTTTTTTTTTAAACGTATTTTATTGATTTTGGTGAAAAGAAAAAAAAAAAAACGTGCAATACAACGAAAAATTAAGCAGTGATTCAAACAAGGGAGGGAATAGTACAGGGGGGAACAGGGAAGAGGGAAGGAACAAACAAAACAACAACAGTCTTCATGTTGTAGCAAACTTTTCAGTGGATGGATGGGTCAAGGCCAGCGACCCAGAGTCTCAGGAAGCAGGAGGGGTCGCATACAGGGGCTGTCCTTTCGGGCTGGGAGCAGGGGATTAGGGCCAGTGTGATGCTACGGGATTTCAGGGGGGCTTGTGGTCGGCGGTGAAGCGTATGTCTCTGAGGAGGGCCTTCCATGATTCTTAGTTGCCGCTCTCAGTTTCGCCGCTTGACGTGATTCCTTCTTGCCATGCCCTGGTTTCGGCTACCGTCCATCTCTCGAGTTCTTTGAGCCATTGTTCGTGCCTGGGGCCTGACGGCGTCTTCCAAGCCATAGCAATTGTTCTCTTAGCCAGGATGCATGAGATATCCATTAACCTGACAGCATGCTTGAACTTGCTAGGTCTGGGGTACTTTCCCAGAAGGCACTCGCCGGGAGTCCATTCGTACCTCGTCATTCCGGCGTCCATGCAAGTCTGTTTGGCTTTGGACCATAGTGTCATCGCCCTAGTGCAAGTCCAAAACATGTGGATCATATCCGCTTTATCGTTCCCACACCATGGGCATGCAGGGGAGGATGTCTTGTTGAAGGAGGCGACCCTATGTGGGGTCATGTATGTCCTATACAGGACGTTCAACTGAATCTGGCCGAATCTAGCATTCCTAGACACTTTTTTGGGAAATATTAACACTCTTTCCCATTCTTTGTCCGTAATCGGGGTCTCGAGGTCCACTTCCCATTTCGCCCTCAGAGCTTCGCCTTTAGGGTTAGGTTTGTCGCATAGTCTGCTATAGAGCCTGGAGACTGGTCTCCAGCCATCCGAGAGGTCATGCATTTCTTGAAGTAGAGGGTCAGGGGAGGGTTCCTCCGGCCAGCCGTTCCATTGTTTCTTGGCAGTCTGCTTGAGGCGGTGGTACCAGAGGAACTGGCCCAGAGGTATTCCTTCGGTGGCCTTAAGAGATTCAAAGTCCCTGAATTCCCCTTCCTCGAACATGTCACCCCATGTGTATATGCCGGCTTCTTCCCACCTCCTTGCTGTGGAGAGGTCTGCATCCGTTCGGCAGGTATCTGCTAAGATGGGGTTATCCGGAGAGTATGGGTGTTGCACTCGCCTGATGTAGCAGGACCGGGCCCATATCCTCCTACCCAGGTCAATCACTTGTAAGGTGGTCGGGGATTGCCGTGTGGGGTGCCATAGGGTTTCCTTGGGGATCACGTTGTTCGAGGATTGCCTCAGTAGTTCCGTCTCGGCCAAAGGTTTGTCCGAGAGCCATTTCGTTATGTGACTTAACTGGGCGGCCAGGTAGTACAGCTGGAGATCCGGTAGCTTTATTCCACCCTCTTTATGTGGCAGGGAAAGGACGGATAGCGACAGTTTATGCCTGTGAGGGCCCCATAGGAAGTCCTTGATGATAGCCTCCAGTTTCTTGAAGAAGGGCAGTCGGACATAATGGCAAATATTCACGAAGAAGTATAGGAAACGGGGGAGTACGATCATCTTGACTATCGCTGCTCTGCCCACCATGGCCAATGGGAGCTTGGGCCAGAATTTTATAGAGCGTCGAAGACTCGTAATGGCGACCTCAGTGTTATGTTCGTGCGTGAATAGCGGGGTGTGGCTCACGTTGATCCCCAGGTACCAGAACTTGACCAGTTGCCAACCTATTCCTATCACTGGGAGATCGCTTTCTGATGTGTTTCGTAGGCCCGCCAGGGGGAATGCGGAGGACTTGCTTCTGCTGAATCGGATCCCCGCGTACTTCGCGTAATTGTCTAGCACCTCCAGTGCTGTCGGTGCATTAACTTCGGGGTTTCTTAAGTATAGGAGAACGTCGTCTGCGTATAGAGATATTATGTGGTGTACATTGCCCACCATGATGCCAGCGTCGAAGAGCTGCTGCCTGAAGTATAGTGCGATCGGCTCCAGGCCCAGTATGTACAGCATGGGCGATAGCGGGCACCCCTGTCTTGTTCCCCTTTGTATTTCCCAGGCTGCTGATACCATTCTTCCCGTTTTCACTCTTGCCATTGGGGAATTATAGAGGACCTCGATCCACCTGATGAAGCCCCCTTCGAAGCCGAATCTTCTCAAGACCTCCCTGATCCATTCCCAATATATGGAGTCGAAGGCCTTGATAGCGTCGAGGGACAACACCGCCAGGTCTTCATCTCTCGCGTATGTTTCGCCCATTACATGTTGTAGCCTCCTAAGGTTAGCTGTGGTGTTGCGCCCAGGCACAAATCCGTTCTGGTCCTCATGGACGATGGATCCCACCACTCTGGCCAGTTTGCGGGCTAATATGGATGTGAGAATCTTGGCATCATAGTTTAGCATGGCCAGATGGCGGTAGGACTCACAGTCGGTGGGTGATTTGTGCGGCTTGAGCATGGGAATGATTATGGTCTCTTAACTGGGGTGAGGATGGACTCGTACGTTTTGTAAAACTCAGGTGGGAGGCCGTCGCTGCCAGGGGCTTTGCTGTTAGAGAGGGACCTGATTGCCCCTTGCACGTCCTCAAGAGTGATCTCCATCTCCAGTTCATCTCTCTGCTCGGGTGAAATACGGGGGAGTTCTATCTCCTCAAGTGTGTCTATAATGTCTTCAGTAGGAATTTGTGCCTCGTGGGCATACAGTTTAGTGTAGAATCTGGCAAAGGCGTCATTGATCCCCAGCTGAGTCGTGTGGGATGTCCCATCGGCGTCCCGTATCTCCATTGGGAGGTGTTTGGGGTGTTCCGGCTTGCAGAGCCAGGCCAGTAACCTCCCTGGTTTGTCCGATTCCTTGTGGGATCTGATGGTGTGTGGTGAAATCGAATTTCTCCAGTCTTTCCCAAGCTTGTTGACATTCTGCCCGGGCTTCCTTCAATTTGTTCTCGGCCACTGTGGAGTTGTCATGGGTAGACTCTAGTCGGGAGATCTCTGCTTCTTGTGCTTCAAGCGTTATCTTCAATTGCCTGCGAATTCCGCCGGCTCTCGATATAATTTCTCCTCTGGTCACCACCTTCATAGCTTCCCATAATGTGCTCCAGGAGGATACCGACCCCATGTTGATTTCCAGGTAGTTTTCCAACTTTTCGGCCAGGTTTTCCCTGAACTCGGGGTCTTCAAGTGCCGCAGTCGGCATCCTCCACATAGGGATCGGGGGTCTGGGGCCCCTCAGCTGCCATAGCATGGTCAGTGGGGAATGGTCGGAGATCGTTCGCCCCAGGTACTCTGTGGCTGTGGCACATGGGGCGAGCTCCTTGTTGATAAACAGGTAGTCGATTCTTGTGTGGACTCCGTGTGGAGCTGAGTAATGGGAGTAAGTCCTATCGGCCGAGTGGTGTTCCCTCCAGATATCCACCAGATTGAGCTGCTCCAGAGTTTCCTTCAGGGCCAGGGGTGCGGGGTTGCTCGGGTGGGGTGGAGGCAGCGATCTGTCCATGCTTGCGTCAACAACGCAGTTGAAGTCGCCTCCCCATATAAAGGTGCAGTCCCGGTGCTGAGTCAGCTTTGTGATCATTGTGGTGAGGTACGCCGGTATCGCGTGATGTGGGAAGTATGAGTTGACCAGGCAGACCGGGGTCTGTTCCATTGTGCCCCAAATCACTACGTATCTCCCTTCTTTGTCTTGTTCACACCCCTCCATCTGGAAGGGCACATCTGGGCTTATCCATATTAGCACCCCTCTCGCGTATTTAGAGTAGGGGGACCCTCTCACAGTCCCGGCCCATCGGTCTGCAATCTTGGACATGGCCTCTGTCGTGAGGTGGGTTTCTTGAAGGAGTGCTATCGAGACTTTCTTCCTTTTAAGGTAGGACTGTATACGATTACGTCTGAGGAATGAGCCCATACCCCTCACGTTCCATGTCATCAAGGTGAGCTATGCCGCCATCGGGTCTGAGTTTCGGATCTGATGCGGGACACCGTCCCCGGAGTCCGGCTCTGCTGTAATCCGCATTAAGTAGGCTGCGAGGGGGATACCACTGGTTTCCGATCTACCGGGTCAAGTCCTGGACCCATCTCGATTGGCGAAAGAAGCATGAAGACTGTACAACTAGTGAAACTAATAACAAAACTCAAACTGGTGCGCCCAGCGACTACAACATCGTCGCGGTGCTCAGGCGCTCTCGAGCCGTCGGAGCCCATCCGGGAGTCGGGCGCGAGCTGGGTCAGGCGGGTGCCTGGACCGGGTGAATTCTACGCTGGGGGTGGGGCAAGGGCCTGGCGGCGGAGCCGAGCGAGGCCGTTTCCAAATAATAAACTGAAGTTCGATTACCTTCTGTGTTCTGGCGTCGTATGTGGTGGTTCTTACTCTTGCTTGGGGGTCGCTTGTGGGATCCGAGGGGGTTAGGCCTCAGTCTGTGAGTTGTCCTTGCCATCGGCCAGGTTATTATCCTCTAGCCACATGCTGGCTGCTTCTGGGTTATCGAGGAACACCACTCTCTCCTTATAGATGACCCTGAGGCGTGACGGGTATAGTAGTCTGTATTTTAGGTTCAGTTGGCGGAGCCTAGCTTTTATCGGGACAAATGAATTCCTCTCTCTTTGCACCTTCTGCGTATAGTCCGGGTAGATGGAGATTTTGGAGTCCCCTCTTTCGATGGGGCCACCTTCCCTAGATCGCCTTAAGACAGTATCTCTGTCCTGAAAGTTCAGTATCTTAGCAATTATAGGTCTGGGGTGCGATCCAGTTTGCCGGCCCCAATTTCTTGCAGCAGAAGGGTTTCGACGAAGGATGTGGTGTTTGCCCCCTCGTTCCCCTCCGGGACACCCAGGATCCTGATGTTGCCCCGTCTGGCCCGGCCTTTGGCCTCTTCCGCCCTTTCCTCCAGGAAGGCGACTTTCCTCCTCAGGAGGGCGACTTCTGACTTCATAGCTGTGGTGGCCGTAGATGTTTCCTCTGTTGACTGTTCGACGGTTGTGACCCTCTCAGCTAAGTTGCGAGCGTCCTGGCAAATTAGTTGAATGTCTATTTTGAATTTGTCGATCTTAGAGTCTATATGCGTTTTTAGTGAAGCTATGGCATCAAGTATCTGAGAGTGGTTATCGGTGGCCACCCCTTCGCCCGCCTGGGTGACTTCAGAGGGGCCGGCCCTGGCTTGAGTGGGGGTCTTCACCTTGGTGGAAACAAAGGAGTCCATGGTGGTGGCTCTGGTCTTGTTGTGGATGTCCTGGGCCTCAAAAGTTAGGTAGCTTGCGGGGTTGCTAACGAGGCCCTCTTCTTAAGCTGGACTTCGGGCCGTGGGCTGTATTTAGCCAGCCCCCATGTCTGGGTGTGCGGCCCCCGGAGGCGGATATCAGAAGAGTAGGGGTAAGCGGGAGGCCCCTTACTCAGTTGATGCGAGATCTCACGCCCCTTGTCTTGTGGGGCTGGATCAGTGGAGTGACCCGAGCCAGGCCAGTCCTCTGTTGGTGTCAGACGGGCGGCACCCGGGGGGGTCGTTCTCCTTGTCGGGCTTCCGCTTCACCCCACCAGGCCTGGGAGTCCGTTGGGGGAGGGTTTCCGCTCAGAGGCTCCGCTATGCGATGCGAGACGCCATCTTGGATTCGATCGGAGCGGGGGGAGAGAGCAGTTTTAGGGCCACGGTGGCGTCTAGGAGGTCCAATTCGGTGGGCCCGATGGTGGTTCAGATGCAGGTCTGCTTCCCCCAACAGCACATTCTTCTGCAAGGGCTGGGGCCTCACATAGGCCGGAGAAAAAGGATCAGGAAACGACGTCTCGGCCGGAGCTCGGCAGATCAGCTACCGCTCGCCATCGGCGCCAAGCCACGCCCCCCAGTTACCGTTATATTTATAGACTAGCCTGTTTAATATTTAGCCAGTCACGCCACATTATACCTATTTACATAAAAACGTATATCGTCAGAGACATGCCCCTAGCCTCTTACATCTGACGACGTGCCATTTTCCAAATGGTACACGTACACTCTACAATTGTATACAATGACCCTGCTTAAAATTCCATGCTCCCTTCAAAACAAAAGTAATACGTGTTTTACAAACATAAGCCAAATGCTACACATCAGAGTGTGACCGAACTATTGATCGTTCCCACAACGTCACAAAGCTTCTATAAATACCCCAGTTAACTCTACAATGCCGGGCTGATTCTTCAATAAAGCACCAAAGCTTTTTTTGCCACACATTTTACCACAACACAGTTCAACATTTATAACTGTTAAGCTTTTTACCCTGCTTATTTACACACACACACACACACACACACACACACATACACACACACACACACACACACACACCCCACCCCCCCTAAAACTTACACATTTTGGAAATATATTTATCAATTAAAAAAAGATCCATAGCAACCCAAACATATGGTCAGACTGTGTATACTAGCGCAGACTCCCAGAGCACCGTCTACCTCTCTCCAGAGTTCCTTCTCTATATATGCACCACACTCCGCCCCTATGGGAGGGCACATAACTACATAACCCCTACAACGCCCCCCGGCCTGCCCCCTGACATCACAACTTCATGCCTACATCATCTCCCCAGAGCCCTGGACCTTGACACCCTCGGGCTGTCACCATTCCTGCTGGACCACGCCTAACCCAAAATATTACCTCATCCACAACATCACCACCGGGAAACGCCCTTATCTACGCCTGCACGCCCCCAAACACAACGCATGACGTCACTATTAGGTTAGGCCTTAGGGGAAACTTCAGGGACATGCCCGTGATGTCACCATCCCTGCTGGACCACGCCTAGCACCCAAAATATTACCTCACCCACGACATCACCACTGGGAAACGCCCTTTCCTACACCTGCACTGCCCCCAACACAACGCATGACGTCACTAGGAACATCCCGTAAGGAGGGACCTGCGTTACCATGGACACCCCAGAGAGGCGGGACTTCCGGTAGGGGCGTGGTTACTGCCTGTCAGTTGATGAAAGGTACAGTTTAGCACTACTCCCAATCATTGTCGCAGCTGTATGGAAATACATCCCGCCTCTAGCATTGCTGCCCGGGTAGCAGCTGCATGGGAATACATCCTGCCTCTAGCATTGCTGCATGGGTCGCAGCTGCATGGGAATAAATCCTGCCCCTAGCATTGCTGCCTGGGTTGCAGCTGCATGGGAATATATCCTGCCTCTAGTATTGCTGCCTGGGAGGCAGCTGCATGGGAATACATCCTGCCTCTAGCATTGCTGCCTGGGTTGAAGCTGCATGGGAATACATCCTGCCTCTAGCATTGCTGCCTGGATCGCAGCTGCATGGGAATACATCCTGCCTCTAGCATTGCTGCCTGGATCGCAGTTGCATGGGAATACATCCTGCCTTTAGCATTGCTGCCTGGGTAGAAGCTGCATGGGAATACATCCCGCCTCTAGCATTGCTACCTGGGTCGCAGCTGCATGGGAATACATCCCACCTCTACCATTTCTGCCTGGGTCACAGCTGCATGGGAATACATCCCGCCTCTAGCATCGCTGCCTGGGTCGCAGCTGCATGGAAATGCCTCCTGCCTCTAGCATTGTTGGCTGGGTCGCAGCTGCATGGAAATACATCCAGCCTGTCTCTAGCATTGCTGCCTGGGTCGCAGCTGTATGGGAATACATCCTGCCTCTAGCATTGCTGCCTGGGTCGCAGCTGCATTGAAATACATCCTGCCTCTAGTATTGCTGCCTGGGTCGCAGCCTCATGGGAATACATCCTGCCTCTAGCATTGCTGCCTAGGTCACAGCTGTATGGAAATACATCCTGCCTCTAGCATTGCTGCCTGGGTCGCAGCTGCATGGGAATACATCCTGCCTCTAACATTGCTGCCCGGGTCGCAGCTGTATGGGAATACATCCTGCCTCTAGTATTGCTGCCTGGGTTGCAGCTGCATGGAAATACATCCCGTGTCTAGCATTGCTGCCTGGGTCTCAGCTGCATGGGAATACATCCCGCCTCTAACATTGCTGCCCGTGTGGCAGCTGTATGGGAATACATCCTGCCTCTAGTATTGCTGCCTGGGTCGAAGCTGCATAGAAATACATCCCGCGTCTAGCATTGCTGCCTGAGTCACAGCTCTATGGAAATACATCCCGCCTCCAGCATTGCTATCTGGGTCACAGATGCATGGAAATATATCCCGCCTCTAGCATTGCTGCCTGGGTCTCAGCTGCATGGGAATACATCCCGCCTCTGGCATTGCTGCCTGGGTCGCAGCAGCATGGAAATACATCCTGCCTCTAGCATTGCTGCCCGGGTCGCAGTTGCATGGGAATACATCCCGCGGGAATACATCCCACCTCTAGCATTGCTATCTGGGTCACAGCTGCATGGGAATACATCCTGCCTCTAGCATTGCTGCCTGGGTCGCAGCTGCATGGAAATACATCCTGCCTCTAGCATCGCTGCCTGGGTCGCAGCTGCATGGGAATACATCCTGCCACTAGCATCGCTTCCTGGGTCGCAGCTGCATGGGAATACATCCTGCCTCTAGCATCGCTGCCTGGGTCGCAGCTGCATGGGAATACATCCTGCCTCTAGCATTGCTGCCTGGGACGCAGCTGCATGGGAATACATCATGCCTCTAGCATCGCTGCCTGGGTCGCAGAAGCATGGGAATACATCCTGCCTCTAGCACTTCTGCCCGGGTTGCAGCTGCATGGGAATACATCACGCCTCTAGCATTGCTGCCCGGGTCGCAGCTGTATGGGAATACATCCTGCCTCTAGTATTGCTGCCTGGGTCGCAGCTGCATGGAAATACATCCCGCGTCTAGCATTGCTGCCTGGGTCACAGCTCTATGGAAATACATTCCGCCTCTAGCATTGCTATCTGGGTCGCAGATGCATGGAAATATATCCCGCCTCTAGCATTGCTGCCTGGGTCTCAGCTGCATGGGAATACATCCTGCCTCTGGCATTGCTGCTTGGGTCGCAGCAGCATGGAAATACATCCTGCCTCTAGCATTGCTGCCTGGGTCCCAGCTGCATGGGAATACATCCTGCCTCTAACATTGCTGCCCGGGTCGCAGCTGTATGGGAATACATCCTGCCTCTAGTATTGCTGCCTGGGTCGCAGCTGCATGGAAATACATCCCGCGTCTAGCAATGCTGCCTGGGTCACAGCTCTATGGAAATACATCCCGCCTCTAGCATTGCTATCTGGGTCGCAGATGCATGGAAATATATCCCGCCTCTAACATTGCTGCCTGGGTGTCGGCTGCATGGGAATACATCCCGCCTCTGGCATTGCTGCCTGGGTCGCAGCAGCATGGAAATACATCCTGCCTCTAGCATTGCTGCCTGGGTCGCAGCTGCATGGAAATACATCCCGTGGGAATACATCCCGCCTCTAGCATTGCTATCTGGGTCACAGCTGCATGGGAATACATCCTGCCTCTAGCATTGCTGCCTGGGTCGCAGCTGCATGGAAATACATCCTGCCTCTAGCATCGCTGCCTGGGTCGCAGCTGCATGGGAATACATCCTGCCACTAGCATCGCTGCCTGGGTCGCAGCTGCATGGGAATACATCCTGCCTCTAGCATCGCTGCCTGGGTCGCAGCTGCATGGGAATACATCCTGCCTCTAGCATTGCTGCCTGGGACGCAGCTGCATGGGAATACATCCTGCCTCTAGCATCGCTGCCTGGGTCGCAGAAGCATGGGAATACATCCTGCCTCTAGCACTGCTGTCCGGGATGCAGCTGCTTGGGAATACATCCTGCCTCTAGCATTGCTGCCCGGGACGCAGCTGCTTGGGAATAAATCCTGCCTCTAGCACTGCTGCCCGGGTCGCAGCTGCATGGGAATACATCACGCCTCTAGCATTGCTGCCTGGGTCGCAGCTGCATGGGAATACATCCCGCCTCTAGCATAGCTGCCTGGGTCGCAGCTGCATGGGAATACATCCCGCCTCTGGCATTGCTGCCTGGGTCACAGCTGTATGGGAATACATCCTGCCTCTAGTATTGCTGCCTGGGTCGCAGCTGCATGGAAAAACATCCCGCCTCTAGCATTGCTGCCTGGGTCACAGCTCTATGGAAATACATCCCGCCTCTAGCATTGCTATCTGGGTCGCAGATGCATGGAAATATATCCCGCCTCTAGCATTGCTGCCTGGGTCTCAGCTGCATGGGAAAACATCCCGCCTCTGGCATTGCTGCCTGGGTCGCAGCAGCATGGAAATACATCCTGCCTCTAGCATTGCTGCCTGGGTCGCAGCTGCATGGGAATACATCCTGCCTCTAACATTGCTGCCCGGGTCGCAGCTGTATGGGAATACATCCTGCCTCTAGTATTGCTGCCTGAGTCTCAGCTGCATGGGAATACATCCCGCCTCTGGCATTGCTGCCTGGGTCGCAGCAGCATGGAAATACATCCTGCCTCTAGCATTGCTGCCCGGGTCGCAGTTGCATGGGAATACATCCCGCGGGAATACATCCCGCCTCTAGCATTGCTATCTGGGTCACAGCTGCATGGGAATACATCCTGCCTCTAGCATTGCTGCCTGGGTCGCAGCTGCATGGAAATACATCCTGCCTCTAGCATCGCTGCCTGGGTCGCAGCTGCATGGGAATACATCCTGCCACTAGCATCGCTGCCTGGGTCGCAGCTGCATGGGAATACATCCTGCCTCTAGCATCGCTGCCTGGGTCGCAGCTGCATGGGAATATATCCTGCCTCTAGCATTGCTGCCTGGGACGCAGCTGCATGGGAATACATCCTGCCTCTAGCATCGCTGCCTGGGTCGCAGAAGCATGGGAATACATCCTGCCTCTAGCACTGCTGCCCGGGTCGCAGCTGCATGGGAATACATCACGCCTCTAGCATTGCTGCCCGGGTCGCAGCTGTATGGGAATACATCCTGCCTCTAGTATTGCTGCCTGGGTCGCAGCTGCATGGAAATACATCCCGCATCTAGCATTGCTGCCTGGGTCACAGCTCTATGGAAATACATCCCGCCTCTAGCATTGCTATCTGGGTCGCAGATGCATGGAAATATATCCTGCCTCTATCATTGCTGCCTGGGTCTCGGCTGCATGGGAATACATCCCGCCTCTGGCATTGCTGCCTGGGTCGCAGCAGCATGGAAATACATCCTGCCTCTAGCATTGCTGCCCGGGTCGCAGCTGCATGGGAATACATCCCGTGGGAATACATCCCGCCTCTAGCATTGCTATCTGGGTCACAGCTGCATGGGAATACATCCTGCCTCTAGCATTGCTGCCTGGGTCGCAGCTGCATGGAAATACATCCTGCGTCTAGCATCGCTGCCTGGGTCGCAGCTGCATGGGAATACATCCTGCCACTAGCATCGCTGCCTGGGTCGCAGCTGCATGGGAATACATCCTGCCTCTAGCATCGCTGCCTGGGTCGCAGCTGCATGGGAATACATCCTGCCTCTAGCATTGCTGCCTGGGACGCAGCTGCATGGGAATACATCCTGCCTCTAGCATCGCTGCCTGGGTCGCAGAAGCATGGGAATACATCCTGCCTCTAGCACTGCTGTCCGGGATGCAGCTGCCTGGGAATACATCCTGCCTCTAGCATTGCTGCCCGGGACGCAGCTGCTTGGGAATAAATCCTGCCTCTAGCACTGCTGCCCGGGTCGCAGCTGCATGGGAATACATCACGCCTCTAGCATTGCTGCCTGGGTCGTAGCTGCATGGGAATACATCCCGCCTCTAGCATAGCTGCCTGGGTCGCAGCTGCATGGGAATACATCCCGCCTCTGGCATTGCTGCCTGGGTCACAGCTGCATGGGAATACATCCTGCCTCTAGCATTGCTGCCTGGGGAGCAGCTGCATGGGAATACATCCTGCCTCTAGCATTGCTGCCTGGGAATGCATCCTGCCTCTAGCATTGCTGCCTGGGTTGCAGCTGCATGGGAATACATCCCGCCTCTAGCATTGCTGCCTGGGAATGCATCCTGCCTCTAGCATTGCTGCCTGGGTTGCAGCTGCATGGGAATACATCCCGCCTCTGGCATTGCTGCCTGGGTCGCAGCTGCCTGGGAATGCATCCTGCCTCTGGCATTGCTGCCCAGGTCGCAGCTGAATGGGAATACATCCTGCCTCTAGCATTGCTGCCTGGGTCGCAGCTGCATGGAAATACATCCTGCCTCTAGCATTGCTGCCCGGGTCGCAGCTGCATGGGAATACATCCTGCCTCTGGCATTGCTGCCAGGGTCACAGCTGCATGGGAATACATCCCGCCTCTAGCATTGCTGCCTGGGTCGCTTATTGGATTACCGGGGGACTGGTTTCTTGGTCTCTAAATTATGAAACAAGAACATCTTCTGTGTCGGGATTCGGAAGTGGAATCAGGAAAAACTGTGGCAGACGCACAATTTGTGACCACACACCATTTGCACAATAAATTGGCACAAAATAAAGAAGCTAAACATGAGGCAAATGCGTTTCAAGGTGCTATGCAATGTTACATACATAACTCTGGACAGTGCTCCGAAGCAGCTCTACAACTCATGGCGCTTGAAAACACACCAACAAAAAGAAGACATAGGAAAATACCAATATTGAAAAATGTGCTTGAAAAAAATGGTTGAAGCTGCATTCTAAAAGCTTTCTGCAGGGGGGAAATCCTCCCCCTTACAGGGATTGCACTTGCCTACTCGCTGTAATAGGGGGAGGGGGCTCTTCTACAGCATTTTCCAAGGTCTCTTGTTGTTCCAAGTCCATACCAGTGCCTGCTCTACTGAGGACACGCCCACCCAGCTTGATAGGCGTGTCCCACAGCCAGTAAAGACCTCGCGCTCCTCCAAGGTGTATAAGGAAGGAGAAGGACTGACACGCCCCCTTCATGGGCTCCGATGAGAAACGAAACTTAAGTTACTTAACATCACTTTTTTTTTTGCAGCTGAGCAGCAACATGGCCGCAGCCGCCCACCTCCAGAGCCTGAAGGAGGAGGCCACCTGCTCCATATGCCTGGAATACTTCACAGAGCCGGTGTTTGTGGAGTGCGGACATGCGTTCTGCCTGTCCTGCATCACTCAGTGCTGGGAGGGACTGGAGGCAAACTTCCCCTGCCCTCAGTGCAGGGAAACCTCACAGAGCAAAACCCTCCGACCCTTCAGGCAGCTGGGGAACATGGTGGAAATAGCCAAACAGCTTCACGCCTCCAGCAACACCCCCCAAGAGGAGAACCTGTGCCGAGAACACGAAGAGAAACTGAAACTCTTCTGCGAGGATGACCAGAGACCCATCTGTGTGATCTGCCGGGAATCCAAGGGTCACAGAGCCCACAAAGTGCTCCCCGTTCCAGAGGCTGCCCAGGAGTACCAGGTATGTGTGCTATAGGGACATGGGAATGTTCTAACACAGTGCTCCCCATTCCAGAGGCTGCCCAGGAGTACATGGTATGTGTGCTATAGGTCTGGACATGGGTGTGTTCTAATACAGTGCTCTTCATTTCTGAGGCTGCCCAGGAGTACAAGGGAAGTGTGCTGTAGGTCTGGGACATGGGGGGTTCTCACACAGTGCTCTTTATTTCTGAGGCTGCCCAGGAGTACAAGGAATGTGTGCTGTAGACCAGGGACATGGGTGGGTTCTCTGCACAGTGCTCCTCATTCCAGCGCCTGTCCAGGAGTACAAGGTGTATGTGTGCTATAGGGACATGCGTTGTGGATATGATGGCGCAGGCACTCATTATAGCCACAGCGAACCCCTAAAGGAGGACGTCCAGCACGTGCAGCTGCACAGTGAAGAGAACCACACACCTGAGTGTGTGCCAGGTATCTCTGCAGCATAGAGCTCACACAGTGTGTCCTATAAAGAAGGGCCCAAGAGCACACTGTGTGTGACTTTACTGGTGGCAAAAGGCACCCTCGCGGCACCTTCATAAGGGTGCCCAGGAGCACAAGTAGAGTATGTAAAAGGGCAGGAATCAAAGAGTCTGCCCAAAGTACCACAATGTGCATTAGACGGGTCTGTGACCTTAGGGTGCACGCTGTTTGTCCAATTTAGGAGGCAGCCTAAGGGCACACCATGCATATTATGTGAAGGGTCTGAGCTCGCAAAGGTCACAGTGTCGTCTATAGTAAGATGCCCAAGACCACACAATGTTCATATAGCAAGCTTGGGACCAAAGGGTTGCCACAGAATAAGGCTGACCAAATGTACACATTGCATATGTGACCAGACAGGAACCACATGTCCCACGATGCCCCCGCGCCCAGAGAGTACACATGCCATGGATAGAACCTAAGGTGCTGGGTGGAGACTGCCCAAGAGTACACGTGATGAATGTTGCATGTCTTGGTATCCTAAAGCTCATGGTGAGTGGGGGCTGCCCAAGAGTACATGGGGTGTATGTGGCAAGTCTTGGGAGCATATTTCTCATAATGAGTAAAGGCTGCCACAGAGTACAGAGGGTGTACGTGGCATGTCTTGGGACCCTAAATCTCCTACTGAGTTCCAGGCTGCCCAACAGTATAATGGTGTGTGTGGCATGTTTGGGACCTTGCATCTCATACTGTGTGGAGGCTGCCACAGAGTACAGGGTGTGTGTGTGGTATGTCTTGGTCAGTAATACACTGCATGGCTGCTGCTATTCCCCATTATGGAATCCCACAGGACATGCAGTAATTCTGCATGGACAGTTGCTGCCACTTTACATGCTAGTATTAACTCCATGTCAAAGCAGCAGATTTTAGGTGTGGGTTCACTTCTAATGAGGCCCTTCTTTTAAGGAAATACATAAATGGAGGTTGTTCCTCCAATTAACCCCTAAAATCTCCCTTCTTTTGACTCCAGCCCTCTTCTGACTCCAGTCCTCTTGCTCGACTGCAAACCCCACTGCCCCCCACTTCATCCAATGGCGAGCTCTCTGCAGATGGGTAATGGTTGGACCCAGCCCTGGGGCGCAGCCCCATCCCATGCGAGGCTGGTGCTACTCGACTTCAGCCCCCACCCCCTGCCCCACTTCACCCAATGTTAAGGTTTCTGCTTAACCTTCACTCTCTGATCATTGCAATGCAAGTAACCTGGCATGTGCCCAGCATGTGACCTCACCCATGACCTCACGTTGCCATGTGTGGATATCCCAAGCCTCCCAGTGGGTGCTCCTGCTGAGGGTGCAAGTCTCGGGGCCTTAAGTCTCCCACTGTAGGAGGGTCTGCTGAGGAGAACTAGGTGTGTTTGTGGCAGAACAAGGATCTCAGATCTGGTTACATATGTGTCGTGGGTGATGTCATCATTCATATTTAATGGGGGAAAGGATATGAGGATTGATGACCTTAGGACCTCTATGAACAGAGTGTCTTCCAAGATGAATGAGCTATGGATTGTAAACCAGTCTATGGGAGCACCCAGGTGTCTGAGGGAGCATTCTCTATAGACTGTCCATTGGCCTATGGGAGCAGCTAGAAGACTGAGGGAGCATTCTCTATAGACTGTACATTAGCCTATGGGAGCAGCTAGAAGACTGAAGGAGCATTCTCTATAGACTGTACATTAGCCTATGGGAGCAGCTAGAAGACTGAGGGAGCATTCCTTATAGACTGTACACTAGCCTATGGTAGCAGCTAGAAGACTGAGGGAGCATTCTCTATAGACTGTACATTAGCCTATGGGGAGCAGCTAGGCGTCTAATGGAGCATTCTCTATAGACTGTACATTAGCCTATGGGAGCAGCTAGAAGACTGAGGGAGCATTCCCTATAGACTGTACATTAGCCTATGGGAGCAGCTGCGAGTCTGAGGGAGCCTTCTCTATAGACTGCACATTAGCCTATGGGAGCAGCTGGGAGTCTGAGGGAGCATTCTCTATAGACTGTACATTAGCCTATGGCAGCAGGTCAGAGTCTGCGGCAGCATTCTTTACTGACTGTGCATTAGCCTATGGGAGCAGCCAGGAGTCTATGGGAGCGCTCTATATAGACTGTACATTAGCCTATGGGGGCAGCCAGGAGTCTGTGGGAGCATTCTATATAGACTGTACATTAGCCTATGGGAGCAGCCAGGAGTCTATGGGAGCATTCTATATAGACTGTACATTAGCCTATGGGGGCAGCCAGGAGTCTGTGGGAGCATTCTATATAGACTGTACATTAGCCTATGGGAGCAGCCAGGAGTCTATGGGAGCATTCTATATAGACTGTACATTAGCCTATGGGGGCAGCCAGGAGTCTGTGGGAGCATTCTTTATAGACTTTACATTAGCCCATGGGAGCAGCCAGGAGTCTGAGGGAGCATTCTTTATAGACTTTACATTAGCCCATGGGAGCAGCCAGGAGTCTGAGGGAGCATTCTTTATAGACTATAGTAAGCGGTGGGGGCAGTCAGGAGTCTGTGGGAGCATTCTTTATAGACTGCATTAGCCTATGGGAGCATCAAGGAGTCTGAGGGAGGGTTCGGGGGTTTCCCTACCGTGAATTATTTTTAAATAATGGGTTAAAATGTTGCATTTTAGAGCATACTTTAAAAAAAAGCCAAACAGTTTGCAATTGGAGATGGGGGGCCAAGGGGGAAAGCATGATATTTTTGACGGGACATCTATGATAGATATCCAGTAAAATATATCCCTTTCCTGTCCCCTGGGCTCCACAGCACCTCAGAAGGAGAGCTGATTTTGCCAACTGGGTAGGGGATTGTGCAAAAAAGGCATTTTTAAAATGCCTTTGTTGTGCAACCCTCCTTCCTCCCACTACCCCCCACTTGCCAAAATCAGCTCAACGGACCAAAAAAAACGCACACACATATACACACACACACACATACACGCACATTCACACAACAATCACTCTATCATTCATACAAGCACCCATCACCATACACTCACTCATAACACAAGCATACATGCATCCATACAACTATTTAAATAAAAAATAAATGAACATAAACGTACCTTCTGCAGGGGCCTGCACGTGGGTGCTGAAATGCCCTGCTCCAGTTTGCTCTGTCCGTATGTGTGAGGTGGCGCAGGAGCTCCTCCTCTCACATACAGACATGCTGTGCCCTAGCCAGCATTTACAATGAGCTATGCGAGGCTTGCGAAGCAAAACGCTTCCAGCCTTGCATGGCTTAGTGAGCATGTATGGCTGGGGAACTGAACTGTCAAAGGGAAACAGTTCAGCCAGTCCAGGAGCACTCCCTCAGCTGGAAAAAGCAGCCGAGGGAGTGCTCAGTGTTTCACTGGGCTGGCTCCTCGGCTCCTCCATAATGGGTGGGGGGGCCACTGGGTGGACGCCCCCTCGCCCATTATGGATGAGCCGCCAGGTTCGGACTGGCCTATAGGGCAATAGGGCAATGCCCGTACCAAAAATGCAAAATTCTACTGTAGGCCAGTCAAAACGGCCCCTTTTTTGGCCAATGTGGGCCAGCTTGATGAGTTACTTCTCTATGCAGCTGGTAGTTTTGACCATTGTTGCTGAATGAAAATTCTTTAAATATCACAATTTGCTTAACAAAAAACACCCCCTTGGGTACTATTCAAACAGTCTGTGACTAAAGGAATGAATATCCATTTGCAACTGCGGGCTGCTTTTTCATTGGTGCCTGAGACAGTTGTATTGTCCACTCCGACCATGTGAGCCACCCCTGCCCATTTCCTCCAATCTTAAAAAGAAAGAAAAAAAAAAGATTTTGTTTTTTTACATTTCATGCTGGGCTCTTGCCACCCCCCCCTCCCCCCCCCTCTGGGATGGGGCCGCGCCCCACAGTTTGAAGACCTCTGTTATAGACTATACATTAACCTGTGGGAGAAGCAAGCTAGGAGTCTGAGGGAGAATTCTTCATAGTCTGTACATTAGCATATGGGAATAGTAAGGAGTCTGAGGGAGCATTCTTTATAGACTGTCCCGTAGCCTATGGGGGAAGCTAGAAGTCTGAGGGAGCATTCTTTACAGACTCTCCATTAGCCTATGGGAGCACCTAGTAGTCTGAGGGAGCATTCTTTATAGACTGTCTGTTAGCCTATGGGAGCAGCAGGGAGACTAAGGGAGCATTCTTTATAGAATGCATTAGCATATGGGAGCAGCAAGCAGTCTGAGGGAGCATTCTTTATAGACTGTACATTACCCTATGGGAATAGTAAGGAGTCTGAGGGAGCATACACTCTAGACTGTCCATTAGTCTATGGGAGCACCTAGGAGTCTGAGGGAGCATTCTTTATAGACTGTCTGTTAGCCTATGGGAGCAGCAGGGAGTCTGAGGGAGCATACATTATAGACTGTAAGTGTGCTTAAGAGAAAATACAGGGGGCTTTCTTCATAGACTATATACAGGTGTAGGGAAAGAGCTAGGCTGTCCTGGGACCCTTCTGTCTTGTTGTCTGTGTAGATTCTTTATTTACAGGAAATATTTTGACTAACAAACTGGTTTTATTCTTGTAGGATAAACTTTACAGCCACATGGAGCATCTGAAAAAAGAGCTGAAGGGCCTGCAGGAGTGGGTAGAGGAAGAAAGCAGGAAAGCATCCGAGCTCGAGGTGAGAGCAATGGCTTCATATATGTGTAGAGCGGCTCAGGGCAGAGAGGCTCGAGGGAGCCTTCGAGAGTCCATGGAGCAGTGCTGGGTGGGTGAGATGCGAGACATCCCCTGAGAGTACAGGGAGCAGTGCTGGATGGGTGAGATAGGAGACATCCCCTAAGAGTATTGAATTGAATTGATTGTTTATTTATATTGCGCCTATACACAATGTGTTTCAAAGCACTTCAAGGCAGGGAGGGAACAAGGGAGAATACAGTGACATTCTTATAAGTCCTTGATACATTAAGAATGTGAAATTAACTATCATACTCGGCCTGGCGACATTTCAGATAGTGCAAGAGCTTTTGACAGTGATAAGGAGGCTGGGGGGGGTGGGAAGGAGAATGAGACAGACAAGCAGCTACCTTACTAGGCCTGATGACAATTTTGGTAGTACCGGAATTTAACAAGAGGTGGGAGGAGGGGAAACAGGGAGAAGGAGAACAAAACAAGAAACTATCCTACTTAGCCTGACGACAATTCAGATCGTGCTGGAGAGGGAGAGGGAGGAAAAAACAAGTGAGGGGGGAGGAGACAAACAAGCTGCTATCATACAGTTCGGCGACATTTCTGATAGCAAGTGCTAAGGATACAGTGAAGGGAGGGGGGAGAGGAGAAAGGAGGGGACAGCAAGAAGAGGGATTTAAATAAGCAGACATCTAAGCAAACAGGGGGGGGGCGAGATACAACAGGCAAGCATACAGGCAACCAGGGGGGAGTTAGAGAAAAAGGATAGAAAGAGAGGTAAGGATAGGCAAAAAAAGAGGATTGCAACTAAGCCAACTGAATGAAAACACTGCCAGATTTGAATTATGCTAAATGCATGAAAACACAGCCAAATCTGAATTAAGCTAAATGCATGAAAACACAGCCACATTTGAATTGAGGCTAAATGCATGAAAACACAATCAAATTTGAATTAAGCTAAATGCATGAAAACACAGCCACATTTGAATTAAGCTTAAATGCATGAAAACACACCCACATTTGAATTAAGCTAAATGCATGAAAACATAGCCAAATCTGAATTAAGCTAAATGCATGAAAACACAGCCAAATCTGAATTAAGCTAAATACATGAAAACACAGCCACATTTGGAAAGCACCCAGATACAGAAGTTAGAAGTGGGTGTGAACATGCAGTGGAATCAGAGGTTCAAACATGGGGGACAAGCAGAGAGGGGGGCTGAGGCACAAGGGGGTAGAAACGTGCCAAGAGTAGGGAATGTACCCATAGTTATGGAGGAAGTGTTATGGAAGTCCAGATTTCAAGGTAGAGTGAGGTCGCAGCGTCAAGGAAGTTTGAATGCAGGGGTGACAAGAAAATACCTCAAGTAGCATTCTGGTAGCGGACATGAAGAAGACAGGGGCCTTAGATGCAGGCCTTTGAGGAAGGGCCGGCTCCGCACTGCCGGTGCCCCCATTGGTTGAAGAAGAAAACGAAGTAGCCAATGGGGCGTGCTCGCTGCAGGAAGTCAATGCAGCAGGATTCAATGCAGTAAGCGAGCCGCCATCTTGGATGTGGCCGAGTGCCACAGGGCCATATGGGATGAAACAGAGGTGCCCTTGAATTGTCAGGCACCAGGTTAAAAAAACAAGTGCTAAACGGTCAAACAGCATTCCGTAACCATAGTGAACAAAGCACTTCAATTATGCAGAGCATTCCATCCACGGCAAACAATTCAGAAACAGTAGCGCTCGCACA
Organism: Ambystoma mexicanum; assembly: GCF_040938575.1. Taxonomy (NCBI): domain Eukaryota; kingdom Metazoa; phylum Chordata; class Amphibia; order Caudata; family Ambystomatidae; genus Ambystoma; species Ambystoma mexicanum. The sequence goes on from NC_090938.1 coordinate 745,779,320, forward strand.
CAGAATGAAATTATTGGCATGATATTGGGGCCAATGCTGGAGATGTGAGCCCCAGTGGCTTACCTTCGGGAGAAACACGGATTCAGCTGAAGTAGGGACCGCAAATGCGCACAGCGTGCAGAACAGCTGATTCAAGGTGAGGAAGCAGAAGAGAGCAGAGCCGGAGGGGAGAGATACGAGACATCCCCTGAGAGTACGAGGAGCAGGGCTGGAGGGCAGAGATATGAGACAACCCCTGAGAGTACCGGGAGCAGAGCTGGAGGGGAAGGATACGAGACATACCCTCAGAGTACGGGGAGCAGAGCTGGAGGGGAGAGATACAAGACATCCACTGAGAAGTGCTGGAGGCGGGAGAGATTAGACATCCACAGCCAGGTGGATGAGCTGGAAAGCCGACATGGGGCGTCCTATGAAAGTAACAAAAAGCATAAATGGGGGTCAGAGATATAAGGGGTCACCCGAAAGTTACAGATAATGGAACAATAGCATAGAGACCTGCTGTGGATGCCATTCCATAGTAAGAGAGGTAGAGAGCCACGCAGGCAAGCTCACACGAGGCCGGGACTGGAAGTGAGACAGGAAGATACAGGCTGGATGACCTCAAGAGCACCAGATCATACCCCTGCAGTCAACAAGCATCTGACGGACACAGACAGTGGTGCTCCAGGTGACATGTCTGCTACATAGAAGTACGATCCGCGCCAAGCAGTGACTCTGTATCGTCCAAAGATGATCAGAGGAAAAAGGGCTACATATGGACGCTGAACAATTATGTGGCTAAGGAGCATAGCCCAACACTGATCATGCACATTAATGACATCCCTGCTGAGTTCCTCATCGACGATGGTAAACATCCTAAGTGTGGAGGCATACAACAGGCTCCCACAGCCCCAAAGCTAACCGTCGACCATAGACATCTACCTGTATGGGTCCACAACACCCCGGCCATGCAGAGGAGTAATATCAGCAGTCTGCTCATGCAAAGCACATGCAGCACCCCTCCAGCTTCACGTGCTCAAGACAGAGACCAACAGTGGGTGTATCCTCAGCTTCAAGACCGCAGTAGACATGGGGCTGGTACACGTCGCCTACCAGTTGAAAACACCTGTCTGGGGTGGCTGTTGGTTTGGTACTCTTGCTCAAAGGAGGATTGCCTAGCAGTTCAGTGCTGGACTGCTCAAGTGGGCGGGACAAAGACTGATATGCAAATGGTATTCCTCCTTTGTGAAAGGTACAGTGAGGTAAAACATGTTGCTGCGGACTGAGTGGGTTCATTCCCACAGAACAGGTTATCATTCCGTGTTCTTTCATGCAGAGGGGCGCCCTGACCTCTTTTTAAAGTTAAAAGGAACTTGGGGTTGGTCACCCTAAGTTACCTACAGTTATCCAGACGTGAACCCCTTGCTTACTGTGCTCAGAGAGGCACAGCTCCACCTCACTGATGAGCCCCGACTAAGCAGAAACACGTGTCTGGGGTTGCTGTTGGTTTGGTACTCTTGTTCAAAGGAGGATTGCCTAGCATTTCAGTGCTGGACTGCTCAAGAGTGCAGGACAAAGACTGATATGCAAATGGATAGTCCTCCTTTGTGAAAGGTACAGTGAGGTAAAACATGTGGCTGAAGATTCTGAGTGGGTACATTCCCACAGGACAGGTTATCGTGCCGTGTTCTTTCTTGCAGAGGGGCGGCCTGACCTTTTTTTTGGATATTGAAAGGACATTCACAAAACTGTTCAAAGGGCTCGGCAAAAGCTCAGAAACTGCAAAATGCAACTTCATATAGACCCCGACGTCTAGCCGATAGCCCAACACTATCGGGGCATATCAGTCAACATACAGAAACAGGTGGAGGACGAACTCAAGAAACTATTGGACCAACACATCATTGAACCCGCCATAGAGCCCACACCGTGGGTATCCCCCATAGTACCGGTCCCCAAAAAAGCAGCCGAAGGGTCGATCCGGCTATGTGTAGATATGAGAAGGGAAAATTAGGCGATACAAAGAGAGAGACATCAGGTGCCTCGAATCACAGACATGGTTCACTTACTCCACGGAGCAAAGGTGTTCTCGAAACTAGAACTCACAAAGAGATATCACCAGCTAGAAATTGTCCCTGAGTCGAGATACATCACCACATTCTTGACACATATGGGCCTATTCTGATATAAACGACTCAGTGTCAGAATATCATCTGCACACAAAATCTTTCAGGACGAATTTCACAAGGTCATACGACACATCCCTAACTGCTTAAATTACTCGGATGACGTCCTGTTCTTTGGAAGATCCACAGAGGAACATGATGCCGTACTGTACCGGCTATGTTTAGCGCTTGAGGTGGCGGGGCTGACAATGATCAAAAACAAATGCGTGTTCCGCAAGGGCTCATTAAGAATTTTCGGACACCTCTTTTCTGAACGAGGCATGCGACCTGACCATGACAAAGTAGCAGCGCTCAACACTGCCTCGAGACCGCAGAATATGTCTGAGCTACGCTCGTTCCTCTGGCTTTCTAGCTATTGCTCAAGATACCTGCAGTGAAAGGGGCCCCTAGGGGTCCCTCGTGTTATGGAAACAAGGCAAATCACCATACAAGATAGATACGCCAGACACGAGGTTGTATTCCCAAAAGCTAGGGTTTATTGCAAGCAAAAATAGTCTCAGTTGGCCAACTCGGTCTCACGCCCCGCGATGTGTGTTTCTGGACCTCGTGGGACGCAAGAGAGCGAATTACATACAACAGTTACATATATACAAAATGCATGTCTTACAATCAGCTGTGACACGTCTAACACCGCCCTTTGTATGGTTTCTTTGAACTTGGTTTGATGATAGACATTTTCAATGAATATGACGAAGATGACACCTTCAAATATCTATTTTAGCAACAATATACAACATTGCAAGTTTTTTTTTTTTTTTTTTTTACTTTTATTTATTCAGCTCAGCAACACAGATACAGGTGAGTATAAATAAGGCATATGGAAACAAAACAGTGCAATCGGCACAAATACATATAGTTTGTATAAACGAAGCACATAAAGGAAAAAGAATCAACATATGCACATGGGGGGACACATGGAAGGTCGGAACATAGGCAGATGGAAAATAATTCAAGGACCACCTAAGGATGAACTAGGATAGGGAGTTGGGGATGCTGGATCTGAGTCGGAGTCAGTGGAAGACATGAATGAGCGGAACTTCAGCCAGATATCTCTAGGTCTGGAATGGGCGGGCTGTTGTATCGCCCAGGACTCTTCGGTGTCGGAGGCCCACGTAACTGCCCTGAGCCACTGTGCATGAGTAGGGGTGGTAGGCCGAAGCCAGCGAAGTAGAATTGTGCGCACAGCTAGTAGCATACAGAGGCCAGCCAGTTTTCTGGAGTCACGGTGGAGCTCGGGGAAATCGTGAAATAGACATTTCATTGGGGATGGGGAGATGGGGGATTCGAGGATAGACGACATAGTGGAGCACACTGAGGTCCAGAATTGAGTGAGTCGGGGACAAGACCAGATCATGCGGATATAATCAGCATCATCATAGCCACACCTAGGGCACGTAGGGGAGGAGTCGCCCGATATGCGATGTAGCCTGGTCGGGGTGTAGTGGTACCTGTGGAGCACCTTAAATTGAATTCATTTGAATCGGGAGTTGAAGGAGACCGCTTGGATACGTACACACATATGGGTCCAACGCTCATCAGACATCTCGAGGCCGAGATCTGTCTCCCAGGAGCGCCGTAGTTTGGGGAATGTGGGGGGTGATCTGGTTTGAAGCAGAGTATATAGTCTGGAGATTTTGCCCCTCAAGGGGACAGGTGAGGATAGTTCGGTGATTGCAGGTTCATCAGGTGGCAGTGCTGGAAAACACGTGTACTTGTGCTTGAGTACTCTACGGAGGGACGAATATTGGAGCCAAACGGAGGGTCTCCGTCTGAGGGGAGCCGGGAGGTCAGGCCATTCTATGAAATTACCCTGTTCGAATATGTCCCGCAACAATTCATAACCCGCCTCGGCCCAAGTACGAACCACAGAGGGAGGGACTCGTGGGACCTCCGGAAGGAAATTCCAAATTGGGAAGTTACCGTGGAAGGGATGGGCGATGCCCAGTATTTGCCAAGATTTGGATAAGGCCAAGGATGTGCATGTCGCTGGATCCAGTGAGTCCGATACCATTGGCATAGGTTTGATCACGAGAGATCGAATGTCACGGTCACTGACTGATAGCCTTTCTAGTCTGACATGGGGGGGGCCGATATATTGAACCAGTGCGCAGTGTGTTGGAGTTGTGCCGCCAGCCAGTACTTAAGGAAGTCTGGTGCCCCAAAGCCGCCAGCTTCCATTGGGGCGGAAAGGGTCTTGAATTTAAGGCGGACTGCGCCAGAGTGCTAGAGGAAGGTATTAAGGGTGCGTGTCAATGCCCGAAAAAAGTCAGCTCCCGGCCACTGCGGAATATTAGCAAATCTATACAGGAGTTGGGGAAGTACCACCATCTTCAGTACCCCTATCCTACCCGCCAGTGAGATCGGAAGTTTGTTCCAGCCCTGTATTTTTATTGTAAGGTTTGCCAGGTATGACTGATAATTTTCCTCCAGGACCCGTTCAGTGTGACGGGACACCACTACGCCCAAATAAGTAAATTTAGATTGGGCCCATGCGAATCCTATGGTATCGGGAGGTGGGAGTGTACTGGGAGTGAGCGGAAAGAGGGTTGATTTAGAACAGTTCACCGTGAGACCAGAGATACGTCCAAATAGAGCAATATCTTTCAGTATTGGGGCCAGATTAATTTCGGGGGAGCGAATATAGAGGAGAGCATCGTCAGCATATAGAGAGACTATATCTGAGGAACCAGCTGTACGTAGACCCCTATGCGCATGGTTTTGGCGAAGCATGTCAGCAAACGGCTCCATTGCCACAGCGAAGATTAAGGGTGAGAAGGGGCAACCCTGTCTAGTGCCCCTAGCTATATGGAAGAGGGGGGAACAACGGTCCTCAGTACGGACTCTGGCCACGGGGTTGGAGTACAGTAGCCTGACCCAGGAGACAAAGGTGGGGCCAAATTTGCATTTGTCAAGTACCCGCCAGAGATAGCTCCACGAGACCGAATCAAAAGCTTTTTGCATATCGAGAGTCGCGGCCACCGCGTGCACACCCGGGCTTACTCTACTTATAATGTTGAAAAGGCGTCTCAAATTCAGGGAGGTGGAACGGCCTGGGATGAATCCCGCCTGATCTGGGTGAATGATATGTGGCATGAAGGGCACAAGAGGTAGAGCGAGTAATTTTGCATAAATCTTGACATCACAATTGATCAATGAAAGCGGACGGTAAGAGCCGCATTGAGTAGGGGATTTATTGGGTTTTAGTAGGACTGTTATGGTGGCTTCGCGGAGTGAGGGGGGGAACTGGCCTACCTCCACCGACTCCTCCCAAAGTGCAGCCAGACGAGGGAGTAGGAGTGATTTGAAGTGCTTATAAAACTCAACAGGTATACCATCCGATCCTGGGGATTTGCCCGAAGATAGGGAGTTTATAGCCTCCGAGAACTCCTCAGGGGTGGATGGATTCTCAAGGGATCCGATGGTATCGGGAGAAAGGACCAAAAGGGGAAGTTTATCAAGGTAAGCATCAATTTCTGCCGTAGTGGCGTTGTCCGAGTGTGCATATAGGGATTGATAGAAGGAAAGGAATTTGGCATTGACATCTCCAGGGGAGGTGGCCAGGGATCCGTCAGGCCTCTCGATTCCGGGAATGGGTGGGGCACCGAATTCGCGGCAGAGAAGTCTAGCTAGGAGACGGCTAGGACGTTCACCCTCACCATACCTACTTGCCCGCCCGGGATTATCGAGAAACCTCAGCTCGCGGTCTGCAAGCGAGTGAAAGGTGTCCAATTCCGTGCCAATTAACGCAAGGATTTCAGGGGTTGGATCTAGAGTGTACTGGGTCTCCAGCGCAGATAATGTGGCCTCGCTCTCGGCGATTTCCCTACAAATAGTTTTGAGGATACCATTTTCCTTGGAAAGGGCAATGCCTCTAATATAGACCTTAAAGGACTCCCATAGAGTGGACTGTGAAGACACGGAGTTGGTGTTGATCTCGAAGAACTCCTCGATCGTCGACTCCATCTCTGAGCTAAGGACCGGATCGAGGAGAGAAAGTGGCTTCATTCTCCAGTGTCTGGTTTGGTCCCGGTCTGGACCCCAACATAGGGTGACAGTCACTGGGGAGTGATCAGATAGGGTCCTGGGGAGGATTGCCATACCAGACACGGTCTTTATCAGACCGTCAGATAACAACCATCTGTCAATCCGGGAAAAGGAATCGTGAACCGAGGAATAAAAGGAATAAGAGCGGGAGTTGGGATAAAGGAGCCTCCATGCGTCAAACAGGGCTAAGCGGGGAAGGGAGGAAAGTGTAGTATATGCAGCTCTGGAGAGTTGATGGGGTCTGGAGCCAGATCTATCAAGATCCACGTCGAATATCGTGTTGAAATCGTCTCCCCAGAGAATCGGTATCAGAGGGAAGTCATCTAAGAGAGTTATAAGGTGTGTGTAAAAGTCGGGATCGTCAATGTTGGGACCGTATATATTTAGCAGGACAACTTCCCTGTTCTGTAGGGTACCATGAAGTAGCACGTACCTGCCCAGGGGATCAATTATCGTAGCAGTGGGGATGAATCTAAGGCTCCTGTGAATAAGGGTCATAACCCTGCGGCTCAGGGTAGAGTAGGTGGTGAAGTACCTTTGTGGACCCCATGTTTTAGCAAATTTTTCACAATACTCTGTGCATGCATGCGTCTCCTGAAGGAACAGGATTTTAGCCCCGTGACACTCGGCCTGAAGTTGTAATAGCCACATTTTCTTGTAATTACCCAGCCCCCGTACGTTCCAGCTCATAAATGTCAAGGTTTCCTCACTCAACCCTCCAGGGGTAGCCATAGAGGAATACGGGTGGATGGAAATGTGCCCCCCATGGACGGCGCCCAGTGCGGGCAGATCTGTATCGCCGACGGGACCGTGGTGCTTCGGACTCAACCTTCTCTGTGAATACCAAGCTTTTTTTTAACATATAACCCCATTCCCTCCTCCCCCTCCCACATCCCTCCCCCAAACAGAGGGATGATCACCCCATAACCCAACAACCAAAACCAACACAATGGCATCGACGCCTGGGGGGCCTGTGAAGTGGCCTGGCGGCGAAGCTCCGAACCATGAGGCAATATTAGGATAAACATAATGCCAGACACTAATATCAATTCCCATCCAGGGGAGGTCCCCTGGGGGAAGGGGCATGCTTGGTAAACATATAATGAACCAATTTAACGGGATTAGCCCGGCCGCTTTGCGTTAGGACAATGAGTCAGAGCAATAACAGTAGTGAGAAACAGCAAAGATGACACCATTATTTGTTACAGGTGCGACCAAGTGGTCTCATGGGAACCACATTAGGTAATGTCAGAATACCAGAAGTCCAGATAAGTTCTGAGGCAGGATATAACGACATTCGTTCATCAGATATCTTAAGCTGTGGCGAGGCAGTGGTGGCGCCTGTTACGAGTACATTTCAGCCGGGAAAGTGTTCATCTATGAACCTGGAGGCCTCCTCAGGCAGCGTGAAGAAGTAAACGCGGTTTGCATGCTCGATACGCAGTTTGGCGGGGTATAACATGGCATATTTAACCTGGAGCTCGCGTAGTCTCCTCTTTACTGCCAGGAAGGTCTTGCGTTCCCGCTGAACAGCCACCGAAAAGTCCGGATATAGGTGGATCCTGGCTGCGCCTAAGAGAAGGTCCCCCTTGGCCCTCGCCGCCCTGAGGAGGGCATCACGGTCGCGAAAATTTAAAACCCTGGCTATGATCGGGCGTGGAGGTGCTCCAGGTTTGGGTTTCGCCGTGAGTGAACGGTGGGCTCTCTCGATCGCAAACTGCGGGAGAGTTTTGGGGAGTCCAGGAGCTGGAGTAACATACCCTCCACATAATCCTCCATGGGTTCTTGTATACCGTCCTCCGGCACCCCAACAATGCGAAGGTTGTTGCGCCTCGAGCGAGATTCAAGGTCCTCGTTCTTCTTCTCCACCTCGGTAACACGGGCGGATAGTGTGGAGACCTCCGCACGGAGGGAACCCAGGCCCGGCGGTGCTCACACGTTCCTCAATCTCGGCCACTCGACCATCAGTTCTCTCCATATGTGCTTTAATAGAGGATATCGTGCCATTCATGTCATCCAGCTTGCTATGAATTGTGGTAAACCCCTCACGGATAAACTCCGTCATCTTCTGGGAGTCGGATGGTTCCAGCGCGAGTGGGGGGGAAGGTTCCTGTGTAGGTGCCTCCGCCCCGGGGCCCACCGAGGGTTTAGTGAAAATATTGATAGAGGATTGCTTCTTGCCGGTTCGTGTCGACATGTTGCCGGAGGGGGGATAAATTTAAGTCCCGGAGATCAAGCAGGAGAGTGGATATGGCCACCAGGGAAGGTACCAGGATCGAGCAGGCGGGGTATGAGCGGAGGCCGAGCCGAGCACCAGGAAGGAAGGAATATGGCGTCTCCGACGGGGGCCCGCCGGGTCGGTCAATCCAAGCAGGAGCAAGTTAACAGCAGGCGGACCCAGGAAATTCGCAGGGGGTCCGGGCCCAAGAAGCAATGAGCAGCCGGAGAGGCACAAGAAGCCGGGGTCATAGGTGTTGAAGTAGTGCAGGGGAGCAACCCTGTATGAGGCAGTAAGACGGGTGGCACTCGGTGCAGGTCGTTGAAAGCAAGTGGAGGGGACCGGGGCCCTAGAACAATCGTAGAAATAGGCCCAACAGCCGGGAGGATCGGTGGGAGAAAATTGAGGTTGTGACAGTATTGAAGGTAGTCAAACCGACTGCCACAGCCAGATGGCTTAAGGAGGGAAGGGACCGCTGTTGTGTGGCGGGCGCGGAGGGGATCGGGCCAGGGCCACTCACCACCCAGAGCCGGATCGATGCGCACTCAACCCTCGTTCAGCACACCGCCCAGGACGGGGCAGCGGAGCAGGTCGCTCTTGAATCCAGCGTGGTGAGGAGGAAGAGGTCGCGGTGCCGGCCGGCCCACGCCGGAGCGAGCCGCGCAGGGCGAATGGAGCGCCCCTCCCCCACACAGCAGGCCGCAAGCTGCGGAACTCGGGCGGGAACTCCTGGAGCCGAGCGCGGAGGCCGGAGGGCATCCGCCTCCGCACTTCTCACAGCGGGCTGTAACTCCGCAGCAGGGGCAGCCCAGCGGGCGAAACTCGCGTGGTAGACTCCCGGCCCTGTCAGTAACCCACGTCGCGGGTCGGCTATACGCAGTGTCGGGGCAAACAGGAGATATTACAGATAGAAAGTGCCACACGGGACGGAGCAGTGAATCAGGCGGCCATCTTCGCTGAGCGCAACAGCGCCCCCGACATTGCACGTTTTGAGACATCTTTCTTTGTTGAACAGAACACAATGCTTCTGTTCTTGCGAGTGAGCTACATACGGGGGAAGATTCACATTCCTAGCCTTTTGTTATCTTTTAGCTGCTATTCGTGTCCTGGGAGCCGACACGCTCTACAGGGCTCGGAGAAGGGGGGCTGTAAGGAGAGCATTCTCACTCCCATCAATGTTTATGGCCATTGATTCTTTTATTGTTCTTGTCTCGTCTGCACTAACTAGAGTAGCGTGCTTCTTCGTTACCATATGTATGCACTCCTCACTTATCTCTGTGCAGATTATTGGTAGGCAATGTATACAACAACAACATTTTATGAATATCCCAAGTACGACCACCAGGATTGCAATCAACTTCCAACCCCATGAGCGCAGTATTTCCCAAAACCAGGAACCCATGCCTATTCCCCAACCGTCGTTCATGGAATGGAGTTCAGAATTTAGGACATGCATTTTTTTATTGCTTCAAAGATTGTGGGTGATGAGTCGTTTACAAATACACAACATGAGGACCCCACGATTTTACAAACTCCCCCACGATCAGCCAGGATTACATCGAGGGCCATCCTATTTTGTGCCATTAAGTGCCATTAATCTAATCCCTTTCTCCTCCAACGTCATATTATATAATGTGTCCGTTGTCCCATTTATTGTTTCTTCTAACACTTTCGACAACTTTCGTATTTGGACAGAGTTTATTGCTACGCCCCATGGTGGCATAAGTGATTTAGCTATATCCTCTGCAATCATTCCTGCAGTACTTCGTCGTTGTCTCGATTTCTGTTTCGCTAGTTTGGCTATCTCTGCCGTCTCTGCGAGAAACACCCCCGGAAACAGAATACCCAAATAACATATCCCTCCCCAATTTCTTGGTAACCAGGGATAAGCTTTGTCTCCGCATATGAAATATACTGGATCACCTATATATATTGGTTCCTCGCCTCGTTCAAGGTACGCTAGATTCTTACATCTAGTGCTTACTCCTGTTTTAAATGAACCTTTCTTTTTCAAGCAGCATGGAACAGACCGAGGTCTGTAATTTATTATGTAGGAAGGGGGCACTGCGTCTTTACTTCTCTCTTCGTTCATGCGGAACGTGATTAAAGTTAATGGTTCATAAGGCCCATGAAATTTATCTTCGGGTACCACTGTGGGTGCTGTTGGTTTATTTTTCCAAAACATCGAGCAGCCAATAGGTTCCATTAACATTTCTTCAAATTCATTCATGTTTGTTCTGTCTATCTGAGCCACATCAGTTTTATTCCATTTCCCATGGTATAATGTACTTAGGGCTGTATAACATTCAGGTTTTAGGAGTAATGGCTGTACGTACCACCCTATTCCTTTTCCCCCGTGCTGGGGTAAATGGGCACATACCCACAATTGTTTTTCCTTAAAACTGAGTGTGTCTTGTTCATTAACAACAATAGAGTGTTATTCCCATACCCTTCCCTATGTTGTTCTTCCATTGGGGACAGGGTATAGGATACTACATGGACCGGGTTTCAGTAGTGGAAATAATAATTACTGGCAAAAGCATGTTTAATGGGTGCACTGCCTCTACATACCATAGTATCAATGCTGTTATAATTGGTGCTATCATACTCATTATGCACATTACTATTGTTGAGATCAGCATACAATTCTTTTTACCATGCGTCTTCCCTAACTTTACAGTCTTTATAGTGGACTTATTATCAGCAGTGGTGCAGGAGGAGGCTGTTTGTGGTATCCTTCTGTATTGCACTCATCCGAATGTCAATAGCCCGATAAATGTTATTAGTTCAGTCTGCCAGTCTTACGTAGCCTGGATTGCTTGTTCATTTAGGCAAGATCATCATACATCCGTATGTTGCTCATAAAGACTCCAGAGCAGTTTATCAATTGCCTTTATACCATGTGCGCCCCGCTTGTCCGCTCGGGTTCCTGACACATGTATTGTTATAATAGCACCAAGGAGCCGTGATTTTTGGATTGCCCGACTTGCACAACCCTCACGCTTCTCTCCTCTAGACCTCCAGTTCCTTCTTTTTTTCCATTCGTGATGGGAACCAGAGGCAATGATGGAAAAAAAAAAACAAGAAAGTGTAGAGTTGATCACTCCTTCTTTCAGAGTCGAAGGTTGTACCGTCTAGCTCCTGGTACAGTGTGATCCTCGAAGAGTGCCGGTGCACTTCCAGGCTCAAATTCAGGCGCCTGTGGTGAGAGGGCAAGTGGCTGCGGGCGCCGCAACGGTGATGCAGATTTTGTTTCAGGCTGTGGCACAATGATAGATGCTGTTGGGTGCCACAGTGGTACACGCTTTGTGTCGGCCGGCAGTGACGCAGATTCTGCTGGCCGATGTTGGGGCACTTTTCCCCCTTCCTCCTTTATAGCAATCTTTCCAGGCTTTGTTTCAAGTTGCACTTCAGAAGTAGGCAGATTCTGCGGTAATGGACTGGTAGCAGCTTCTTTCGTTTCTGGAGCTGTTGTTTCTTTCTGGCTGTCTTGATCAGGCAAGTCTTTCATTGGCAGCGGGATCTTTGTTTTTGTTTCTGTGTGCCCCGGACCAGTATACCCCACGGGTAATGCCTACTGCACCTGCTGATGAATCAAACGCAACTTTTGTATTAAAAGGCCACAATAAGTACTAAACACGGGATGCTCAACTTCGCATAGTCGCTTAGGCTGAGGTGCACACCAAACATTTGCCGGCCTCCCCATGACTATTTCATATGGGGAGAGCCCAGTCTTAGCTTGTACAGACATGCGCATACATAGTAGCGCTATAGGTAATGCGTCCACCCAACTTAACTTGCTTCCTGCTCTGCTTATCTACCCAGCACCCCTCTAGATCTAGTTCTGCGGAGCCCTCAGCCCACCCCTGTATCTCATCGACCGTGGCTTCTGCCTGCATTTTTTTCACAGTGGCAATCCCATCCTCTATCATGCAGGGTACTTCCTCAGACTGTACTGTCATCGTTTTAGTAGTTAGATCAGTGGCAGTTTGTTTCGCAATTCTGTCTGCAAATGCGTTTCCCTCTCCCACTTTGCAGGTCACTTTCTTATGCGCCTCGCATTTCACTATTGCTAGGTGCTTTGGAAACGTGAGTGCAGACAGCAATTGCACAATCAAAGGGCCATGCTGAATTCTGGCCCCATGCGATGTCAAGAACCCCCTCTCAGCCCAAAGTCGACCAAAATTATGGACTACGCCAAAGGCATACTGGCTATCAGTGTATATGTTTACACTGAGGTTTTCGGAAATCTCAGAGGCTCTTGTCAAGGCTATTATCTCTGCGGCTTGTGCCGAGTTGTAGGGGATTCTTTTGCTTTCTATAATACTCTCCAGTGTAGTAATAGCATAGGCGGCAGTTGATGTGCCATCAGGTAGTTTAAAAACAAGAGCCATCACAAAACAGCTCTCCATCTGGTTTTTCTTGTGGGGTGTCTGTTAGATCAACTCTCCCCTTCGTTTCTTCCTCAGTAACCATTAAACAATCATGGGGAGGTGATTCATCATTACCAAATTCTTTCGTGGGTAGTGGCATTAATTCTGCTGGATTTAACATGCTACACCTCATAATTTGGATCTAGTTAATCTAGCAGAGGTGAGGTGTTGCGTCTGTGTTCTATTAAGTAGAACGTCTATGGCATGTGGCACCATCAAGACTAAAGTGTGCCCCAATACCATCCATTCTGTTTGTTTCACTGACGCAGCAGCCGCTGCCACAGATCGCAAACATCGGGGTAGTGCACGCGCTACAGGGTCCAACGCGGACGAAAAATAGCTGCACGGCCTATTTCTTCCACATTGTTCCTGTGTCAAAACAGCCAATGCACATCCTTCACTCTCGCATACAAATAGTCTAAAGATCTTTTCATAATTTGGTGTGCCCAAAACTGGAGCAGAACATAATGCAATCTTCAACAATTCAAATGCTCTCTGACATTCTTCATTGCATTGCAAAGGCACCACCGCATCTTTTTTAGTCAAATTCACCATTGGCTTCACAATCAATGCAAAATTGCCAATCCATTGTCGGCAATAAGAAGCCATGCCTATAATGGCCCTGACTCCTTTCTGTGTTCTTGGAATAGGCATACAAGAAATGCTTTCTATGCGCTCTGGCGTTAGCCTTCTCCCGTCTTTCGAAAGTAGGTAGCCCAAATAGGCCACCTCCTTTCGATTATATTGAAACTTTTTCAGGCTTGCCTTATGGCCATGTGCTCCTAGGTGTGACAATGGGCCTCATTACACGGTAGGCGGTAAACCATGGCGCTATTAGCGCCATGGTTCATGCCGGTAATTTACCGGTACCGCCTTGGCGGAAAGGGGATTTACCGCCCCATTCCAAGGTTGGAGGGGGCGGTAAATCCCCTTTCCGCCATTGCCCTTCCCCATTCCCATTTCTGCCCCATAGGGCTCTATGGGAATGGGGAAGGCGCTAATTACGGCACCGCAATTTTGCGGTGCCGTAATTAGCTCTGAGGTCCCTTAGCGGGTTGGATTTCAACGCCTGCAAAAAGCAGGCGTTAAATCCTCCAACCCGCAAAGGGACCTCGTAGTACGGCGGTAAGGGTTAACGGTCACCGTTGCCATTAACGGTGACCGTTAACCCTTACCGCCGTCCGTGTAATGAGGCCCAATAGGTTTATAGTCATAATGTCGAAAAAAAATGTCGAAAAAAAAATGTCGAAAACAATAATGTCGACATCCTATGCATATAATGGAGAAAGTCAATTTTCCGAAAAAAAAATGTCGAAAAAAATGATCAATTAACATAGGCAATAACACGAAATAAATAAACATAAGAAAAATACTGTTTATTATTGGGGGTTCCCCCCCCGAACCCCCCAACCTCACCCTACATCACAAACCATCCCAACACCCCCTCCCCTCCCCCTCGCCCGTGATCACCCACTCGTCTAACACACTCGAGAAAAGTAGGTTGCGAAATGGTTAACACAATAGGTGACATTCCTGAGTAAAGCACCTTGTTTTGGTAGCAGGAAACCAGTAACGGCTGTGGAAAACCGTCATTACCTGACAGAACATCTTGTGAGAGCGTACTTCAGGCAATAGATTACAATTCATTCATACTCAAAACAGGTAAGACACACAAACATTAAAAGAAAAGAAAATGTACTATAAAACACATAGTATGAAATACCACAAAAAATAATTTTATGTATCGTTTCAGGTGATATAATGGAAAACAAAGTGGAATTCATAAGCAGTCAAAAAGGCGGAAAGCAGTTCATTTTGAATGGTTACGTGTTCTATAAAGAACTTCAGACAAAAGAACGGATTTACTGGCGCTGCGCAGAATATACAAAAAATAAATGTACCGCACGTGCAATAACAGTCGGATCAGAAGTACAAGGTAAACAAGAACACAATCATATGCCTGATCAGACTAATATAATCATCAGGAAAACCTTGACAGAACTGAAAAGAAAAGCCATTGAATATCAGGGGGAAGCTAGCGGATCTGTGCTCAGATAAGTTTGTGGCCAGTTACCGACCCATATAACAGCTCAGTTGCCGGCTGAAAAATTAATGCAGCACACAATTAACCGAACAAAACATGCGAATGAAAACCTGCCACCACCACCAATGTCATTTGAAAATATAACAATTCCAGATATTTTTAAGGTAACTGCCAGAGGAGAGAATTTTTACCATGGCACAATTGAGATGAACACTGAAAAAATCTTAGTATTCTCTACCGCAAATAACTTTGAGCATCTGAGTCGAAGCAAACAATGGCACAGTGACGCAACATTTAAAGTATGCCCTCAACCGTTTTTTCAATTTTACACAGTACATCTGACAATAAATGATAAAATAATACCGCTAGTATACTTTTTGATGCCAAAAAAACCAGAGGAAACATACAAAATCGTGTACAATAAAATTAAGGAAACAGCACCAGAATCGAAACCAGAAACAATAATCATGGATTACGAAACAGCTCAGATCAAGGGATTTTCAACAGTGTACAGAGAGACTAAAGTAAAGGGATTTTTTTTCATTTTACACAGAGTGTTTGGCGAAAGATACAAAAATTAGGTTTGGGATCAAAATATACAGAGGACAGTTGCTTTCAATTTAACATTAAGAAACTTTTTGCTTTAGCTTTTATACCAGAAAATCATGTCATTGCTTTTTACGAACATTTAATAGAAAGTGAATACTATAAAAATCATGAGGAGGACTGTACAAATTTACTGGACTACTTTGAGAACACCTGGATAGGCCAATTAACGAGAAGTGGAAACAGACGCAGACCAAAATACCCAATAGAATTGTGGAACTGCTACCAGGCTACCATGGAAAACACACCGAGAACGAATAACGCATTAGAAGGCTGGCATAGCCGCATAAATAAAAATTTCAACACACACCATCCGAATTTATGGCATTTTTTAAAGGATTTAAAATTAGAAGAACAGCACCAGGAATTACGTATTTCACAAACAATATCATTGGCAAACCAAGCACCGAAACGAAAAAAGTACAGAGATTATGACAGTAAATTGATGCAAATAGTACACAAATTCAACATGGAAAACAAGGAAAATTATTTAGATTCACTGGCATTTAACTTAAAATGTTGAAAAACACTTACAGTTGATGGTCATCACGATTCCACGGTGAAATACGTGAAGACTCCAAGAAAAACCCATAAATCCTGGTGTAAAGCTACATTCCATATAATTGATCCACGAAAAAGCCAACCGAAAAAACAATATTCCAATGAAACTAAAAAAATTGATGATTCCAGGCGAAAATCCAAACCAACGGAAAAAAAATATCCACCCTCCACGGTGACTTGGTAAAAAAAAAGAAAATAAAATCCAAGGAAAGAATCCGTAAATCCGGATGTGAAATTGCAATCCTTATGTTTGTTCCAAGAAAAAAACATAATCCAGGAAAAAAAATGTATTAATCCATACGAAAAAGGCCGCCGCTCGAAAAAAACAATAATCCAAGAAAAAAAATGTATTAATCCATACGAAAAAGCACGCCGCTCGAAAAAAAACCTGACTCCAGGAAGCATCCAAGGAAACCCAGTCAATCCAATGAAAAATGCAAGAAAAAGTATTGAAAACAAGAAAAAATCCAAAAAAACAAAGACCGAACTAACGGAGACGTGACCGCGGGAGAAGCATTTGGAGAGTGAACTTTAAAAATGGCGCTTACGGTTACGTAGCAGGACGTACCGTGCGTAAGAAACAAAAACAAACTTTTGTTATTAGTATACATGCATTTTTAGCGCAATAGCACCATCAAATGGTCATTTAATATATTACATGTTAAAATGAAATTTAGACTTAGAATACAGTTATTTATTTATTTGAGTGGTTACATGCATCTAAAAGTTTATATTTAAAAACTATAATTAGATTTAAAAACATTATTTATTTTACTGATAAGTTATAGTGATATATTTAATATTTTACCAATATATTGTGTTAAAAAAAAATAAAGATAACTTACCTGTGATGAATGCTTCTTATTTTAGTAATTTCGAAAAATAAATGTCGAAAAAAAATAATGTTGACATTTTTGTTTGTCGACATTATTGTTTTCGACATTTATTTTTCCAAATTTTGACTGTCGACATTTTTACTGTCGAAATTATGACTGCCCACCGTGACAATAGTAACACAGTGCTCTTTTTACAAATCTCTGTGTCTGCAGCGATCAATAAGTCGTCTATATACTGTAATAGTACACAGCCTGTTGATAATTCTAGCATGTCTAGCTGCTCCTTTAATGCTCTACTGTAAATACTCAGACTTTCCGTGTATCCTTGTGGAATGCGCGTGAATGTGAATGATCATCCTCCTAGTGTGAACGCGAACAAATACCTACTGTCTTTGTCTACTGGAATGCTAAAGAAAGCGTTTTTTAAGTCAATCACACTAAAATATTCCGCTGAGGCAGGTATCATTGTCAGAATTGTAGTGACGTCTGGCACTAAGGCAAATTGGGGATCAACTACTTTATTTAATGCGCGTAAATCAATTATAAAACAATAGGGTACCTCATTACCTCCTTTCTTGTATACCGGAAGAATCGGGCTGTTACATGTACTACCTGTTATCTCCTCAATTACTCCCAACTTCACCAGATCTGAAACAATACTTTTCAATCCTTTCTCTCCATCAGCTAAAATTTTATACTGCGGGATACGTGGCAACTGTAGGTGCCTTTCCCCCGTCTTACTACGTGTGAGAGAAAAATAAATAAAACAACAGGCACAACCCCTTGTCGGGGAAAGAGGCACTGAGACCCGGCTGCAAGAGTTGAAAAGAAGGTTTATTTCTCAAGCTACGAAATAACCCAAAAACTCCTTAAAAAACATTACATCAATGCCAGTATTTATATTAGTTAAAGTAACTCTAACAAAAAATACTAAATGCGTCTGATTGGTCCGACGGTGTGGTGCTATAGGTGGGGGTAGCTGTCACGCCCCTGCGGAGACCATGGTCACTGTGGCATAGATGGTCTATTAGACGGATTGCGGCCATCTTTACTCCCAAGATGGCTGCCGCTACAGATGGTGTGGGTCTAGACTTACACCATGGCCGCGCGGTGGAAGGACCGCCCCCCGACTCCGGAGCCGGTTCATCTGATCCTGCGAACAACGCGCGGATGCGTTGCTACTCTTCCACAACAACGCTTCGTAAGTTCGAAACTAGGATCTATTGCATACTATTTTGTTTGTCATTCCTTCTGTGTAACTCTACTCTTTTCACTCACCTGTTTTCAGACTTGAATCCTTCTTCCAACTCTTGCACGATATCCAAGTCTCGAGTGGATTTCCCTTGCCTCTATCGTTACGAGCTGAACCTCTCTGACCGGATCGCTAGTGAGACTCCCTCCCTGGCGTGCGGTACGTGAGAATTGACATCCAGTCCTT
This sequence comes from Ambystoma mexicanum, assembly GCF_040938575.1. Classification (NCBI taxonomy): domain Eukaryota; kingdom Metazoa; phylum Chordata; class Amphibia; order Caudata; family Ambystomatidae; genus Ambystoma; species Ambystoma mexicanum. The sequence continues at coordinate 745,797,665 of NC_090938.1, forward strand.
AGTCTATCCGGGGGTTAGAAATAGACCAGAATTGACACCTGACATTATCTTACCTATGCAGAAGCAGGAATACACAGGGTCCGATCCGCAGCATTACTCCTTTCCGCGTCTCATCGGAAGACCTGCAATATAGCTTGATAGGTGTGTCCCCCTTCCAATCAGGTACTCCTCATTTCTTCAATCCATATTCAATCCATATTCTGCTATCTAGTTTTCCTCTTGAAACTTACCACTTTCCTCTGTCTTTATTCAGACGGCTCCCCTTCAGCGGATATTCTGGGTACCAAGAACCTCTCCAGACAGACAACGCTTATCCAGTGACCATCGACACAGGGTTTTCTTCCCCAGAGGGTTTCCCTGGAGTCCTTTCCCTCCTTAATCTTTGTATTTGAGGCGGAGGAAGGGTTTCAGGGAGGCACTCATTCTCTACCCCTGTCGGAACCATTTCCGAAGAAGGATACGTAGGAGGGAGAACGACTGGTGTTTCTCTAAGGTAACCTTTTGGTGTATCCATATTTCTCGTGAATAGTCTAATATTACAGTGAATTACAGTTAGCAACGCCTAAAAGAAGATACTGGGGCTTCCCAGGTGCTGAACGGTTACCTTATAGAACTCGTTAGTTCTAGGAGATACCATGGACGCAGCCCAACAGCAGCAATTGGTTTCTGCAGTCCAGTCTTTGACTGCGGAAGTCCAAGCATTAAAACAGGAAAATGCCTTTTTGAGACAACAGGTTGGAAGGGTACCTAGTTGTTCAGAATTACCTCCCGGTCCCATTCCAGGGGGGTTATATGATGGGAATCCCCACAAACTGAAGGCCTTTATCGAAGCATGTACAGTTCAGTTTTCATTTAAAACGGCCTTCTTTCAGAATGATCGTGACAAGGTGGGACACATGATAGCTAACTTGACTGGACCAGCATTGGCATGGGCTACACCACTGGTTGTGACAAACAACGCTCTGCTAGACTCCTATCCCGCCTTTCTGAACAGTCTTAGGTCCATGTTTAGTAGACAAGAGATCACTGTTTCTTCCCAAGAGCAATTATTAGACTTCAAACAGGGATCACAGGATCTATTGTCGTATATCACCTCTTTTAAACAGCTTGCTGCTGGAACCTCTTGGGCTGATGATGCTCTGATAACACTATTTCGTAGGGGTTTGAATGAGGAACTTAAAGACGAGGTGTCTAGGGTGTCCCGACCTCCCAACCTAGCGGAAATGATTACATTAGTGATGCAGATGGACTACCGTCTACAAGAAAGGCTCAGAGAACGACGTCGAAATCGTTCTGTGAGACCATTGACTATGCATCCTTCTAGTCCTATGAAAACCCCAACTGATGAACCTATGCAGATAGGAATCACCAGTGGAAGAGGTAGACTCACCTTGGAAGAACGTAATCGACGTAGGGCTAAAGGCTTGTGTATGTATTGTGGATCCAAAGACCACCCAGTACAGGATTGCCCCATCACCCCTACCAAACGACAGGGAAACGCTTCCTCCCAACCGCATGGGGAACCGCGGCTAGGGAGCCAATAATAGGTTCCTCATCCATGTCAGTTACTTCTCAAGTCACAGAGACTCCCGATCCTCCCATGATTGTTATACAGGTTTCAATGGAATGGGGCACCTCCGAACCAATTTTGGTTCCCGCATTGATTGATTGCGGAGCAGCGGGGAATTTTGTAGACACTCATTGGAAGAATGACAAGAATATACCATGCTCCCTTAAGACCATTGCTGTTCCAGTAGAATCTGTTGATGGAAGTCCATTGACATCCGGTCCTATCCGAGAACAAACAAACCCTATTCAAATGAAGATTGCTTCTCATCAAGAGACTATCGTATTCGATGTCATTCGCACAGCACATTATCCCTTGATATTGGGGTTACCATGGCTTAGAGCCCATAATCCATACATCAATTGGAAAGCCGGCACAATTTTTTTAGGATCGGAACATTGCCTTACCCATTGCCTTTCTGGTGGAGCGCTGGGGTTCTGTTCTACACACTCCGTCCAAGAAAGGAATGGCACTACTTCGGTGTTACATAACATCCAGGAGATTCCTCCAGATTACCAAGAATTTCAAGTAGTATTTTCCGATTCAGAGTTCGCTGAATTACCTCCCCATCGTAGAGATGATTGCGCTCTAGAATTAGATCCGGGTGTTCCAATCCCCTTTGGGCGCATGTATATACTATCAGCTCGCGAACGGGAAGTCCTAAAGGAGTATCTCCAGAAGAATTTACATAACGGCCTCATTCAGGAATCCACTTCTCCTGCCGGCGCATCACTGTTCTTTATCCCTAAGAAGGATTCAACAGAACTCAGACCATGTGTAGACTATCGGGGTTTGAATAAAATCACCACTCCGGATCGCTACCCGATGCCATTAATCCCAGATATTCTTGAGGCAGTAAAGGGTGCCAAGATATTTACCAAGCTTGACCTACGCGGAGCTTACCATCTTATCCGAATCCGCGCAGGGGATGAATGGAAAACCGCCTTTCGTACTCCCTTGGGCCACTATGAATACAAGGTGATGCCATTCGGACTTTCCAATGCACCAGCTGTTTTCCAACGTTTTATGGATCACATATTCTCGGACATCCTACTACATACTGTCATTGTCTATTTAGACGATATACTGGTCTTCTCAGTTTCCATGTCGGACCATATCCGACATGTGAGGGAAGTTTTGCAGAGACTGAAAGAGAATCATCTTTTCTGCAAGTTAGACAAGTGTGAATTCCACAAGGATAGAGTGGCTTATTTGGGTTATATACTATCCGCCAAAGGAGTTGCCATGGATCCCAGGAAAGTCTCTGCCATAACGGAATGGCCAGTTCCACTGTGTGTTAAAGATCTGCAGAGATTCTTAGGATTCGCCAACTTTTATAGGCGTTTCATTCCCCACTATTCGGAGAAAATTCTCCCTATGACGGCTCTCCTTAAGAAGAATGTAAAGTTCCTTTGGTCAGACAGGGCTCAAATAGCCTTTGAGAGTCTCAAGGAAGATTTCACCAAGGAACCTATACTCTTGACCCCTGATCAAAACAAGAAGTTCATTGTAGAATCAGACGCCTCGCATCATGCTGTAGGAGCAGTTCTATTGCAAGAAAATGAACAAGGAGACGAGTGTCCTGTGGCCTATCTATCTAAAACACTCTCACCTTCGGAGATCAATTACTCGGTCCTCGAAAAGGAATTATTAGCTATTAAGAGAGCCTTTGAGGAGTGGCGACATCTGCTACTAGGGGCCAAACATGCAATTGAAGTTCGGACCGATCACAGCAACCTCCGAGCCTTACAATACTCTCAAACACGAAACAGTCGCCAAGCTCGTTGGGCCCATTTTTTTTCACCCTATGATATCATCTTCTCTTTCATACCGGGAAGAGTTAACCCCAAGGCAGATGCATTATCCAGAAAGGATTACAACTCTACCACTCCTTTCCGTTCCGAACCCTTGTTTCCCAAAGCCAGATTTTTGCAAGAAATCACCACCTTCCTTCAACTGGTAGCTATGGATACCTCCCGATTTATACAGACCAATCCTCGGTTTGCCACTCTCTGGAGGCTTAATTCATCTCAAGGATGCTTCTATAGAAACAAGCAGTTATTCATTCCCTCCGAAGAACTAAGAAGAGTGGTACTTCAACTCTGTCATGATTCTCCAATGGCAGGACATCGCGGTATGGCTAATACCAAGGAATTGATTCAACGCCATTTTTGGTGGCCAAGGATGAGCAGAGATATCAGAGACTATGTGTCGGCATGTGCCATATGTTTACAAACAAAGACCCCTCGGTCGGCCCCAGTGGGTCTCCTATCATTGATGCCGATTCCTGATCGACCCTGGCAGATAATTTCGACAGATTTTATAGTCGAACTCCCTATCTCGGATGGTTGTACAGTAATCATGGTTACAATCGACTACTTTACGAAGATGGCACACTTTATTCCTCTACCTTGCATTCCCACTGCAGCCCAGATGGCGAAACTTTTTCTTTCACGAATCTTCACGCTCCATTGGCTTCCAGAAACTATCATCTCCGACCGTGGTTCCCAATATACTTCACGTTATTGGCAACAGATATGTAAAAGCCTCAAAATCTCCCGAGCATTGAGTTCTGGCTTCCATCCTCAAACTAACGGTCAGACGGAACGACTGAACCAGACATTGGAAGGCTATTTGCGCTGCTACATCTCAGCTTCACAGGACAACTGGGTTTCTCTATTACCATTGGCGGAGTTTGCCTACAACAACTCCCGTCATTCCGCTCTGGGTTCCAGTCCTTTTTTTTGCTCATATGGATTTCACCCTTCTTGTTTTCCTACTGGGCTTCCTTCTTTGTCACGATTTCCAGATGTGGATAACCTACTTCAAGTTATCCAGACAGGTCATTTGGCGGCCAAATCTTCGCTACTTGAGGCTCAGGATAGAGTCAAACGGTTTGCGGACAGACACCGTTCTCCAGCGCCCTCCCTGAAGGCGGGTGATTTGGTATGGCTGGCCTCTCGTTTCTTACCACGGCATCTGGTCCCATCCAAGCTGTCTCCTAAATATTTCGGACCTTTTCCCATTTTACAGAAATTGGGTTCCTCTGCTTTCAAACTCAAGCTTCCCCCTTCTTGGTCCAGGATTCATCCTGTGTTTCATGTGTCCCAACTGAAGAAAGATGTGTGTGATCGATTTTCAAGATTAAGGAATACTCCCCCTCCTCCGGTGTCTACCCCGTCGGGTCCTGAATATGAGGTGGCTGATATTTGTGACTCTCGCATCTTTTGAGGTCGCCTTCAGTTTTTGATTGACTGGCAAGGTTATTCTCCTGCTGACCGTTCCTGGGAACCTGCCTCTGCAGTGCATGCACCGGCTCTTATTCGCAGATTCTTCCGTAATCATCCGGGGAAGCCGGGGGCCCCTGCCCTTCGGAGGGGGCATACTGTCACGCCCCTGCGGAGACCATGGTCACTGTGGCATAGATGGTCTATTAGACGGATTGCGGCCATCTTTACTCCCAAGATGGCTGCCGCTACAGATGGTGTGGGTCTAGACTTACACCATGGCCGCGCGGTGGAAGGACCGCCCCCCGACTCCGGAGCCGGTTCATCTGATCCTGCGAACAACGCGCGGATGCGTTGCTACTCTTCCACAACAACGCTTCGTAAGTTCGAAACTAGGATCTATTGCATACTATTTTGTTTGTCATTCCTTCTGTGTAACTCTACTCTTCTCACTCACCTGTTTTCAGACTTGAATCCTTCTTCCAACTCTTGCACGATATCCAAGTCTCGAGTGGATTTCCCTTGCCTCTATCGTTACGAGCTGAACCTCTCTGACCGGATCGCTAGTGAGACTCCCTCCCTGGCGTGCGGTACGTGAGAATTGACATCCAGTCCTTAGTCTATCCGGGGGTTAGAAATAGACCAGAATTGACACCTGACATTATCTTACCTATGCAGAAGCAGGAATACACAGGGTCCGATCCACAGCATTACTCCTTTCCGCGTCTCATCGGAAGACCTGCAATATAGCTTGATAGGTGTGTCCCCCTTCCAATCAGGTACTCCTCATTTCTTCAATCCATATTCAATCCATATTCTGCTATCTAGTTTTCCTCTTGCAACTTACCACTTTCCTCTGTCTTTATTCAGACGGCTCCCCTTCAGCGGATATTCTGGGTACCAAGAACCTCTCCAGACAGACAACGCTTATCCAGTGACCATCGACACAGGGTTTTCTTCCCCAGAGGGTTTCCCTGGAGTCCTTTCCCTCCTTAATCTTTGTATTTGAGGCGGAGGAAGGGTTTCAGGGAGGCACTCATTCTCTACCCCTGTCGGAACCATTTCCGAAGAAGGATACGTAGGAGGGAGAACGACTGGTGTTTCTCTAAGGTAACCTTTTGGTGTATCCATATTTCTCGTGAATAGTCTAATATTACAGTGAATTACAGTAGCATCTCTTCCTCCTGGTTGGCTGAGTAGCTGACAGACGTCAAACATCTTGTGCTCCATGCAGGTCAGGGTCCGGTCACTGTGGTCACTACCTAAGCTAACATTGTTCCTTACTAAATGACAATTTATTTAAAACATTTTATACTATTTGTCACATTTCTACATGAGTTACACACAATGATTATTGTCAGTACAATTGGGTCATTCGTGGCTTTAATTGAAGGCCTTGACCTTTATTTGTGCATGTGAAAGAGTCAGGCTATGTTCGCACCTCCTCCTAGGCTTCAGATTCATTAGTACAAAATAAAAGCATGTATAATAATAGAAAAGCCTAAGGTTAGTGTTGGGTGTGTTGGGTGGGTTTCGCAGCACAGGCGAGGGTCTGGCACTTGAAAGAAATACCTTACAGGGGGTGCAGGGTCAGAATGGTAATAAATTGTTCTAATGGGGGTGTGTGGCTTGCACGTTTATGAGAATGAATTGAGGCAGGAAGTGCTTAGCTCATCTTGGTTCACATGCCGGTTTTCAGGCATACCGTGATCTCAGAGGAAGAAAACTGTAGCATATAAATTGTTGCAACTTTCTCTAACTTCAGCGTGAGAATGGAAGTGCAGAGCTTTTCCTTCGCAGGGGAATGCAAGGGTGGGGGCCAGCCAGCTGCCTGCGCGCCTTGTGTGTGTGTGTGTCTCTGTCTTTGGCTGCTGCAGTGGAAGGGGGAGCCGAGCATTGCTGTACTATCGCAGTGAGGCCTGTTTACTCAAGATGGAGTTGAAAGGGGGCACAAAAGATGGATGCCCCGTGTCCTGCTCAGGAGTCCCATCTATGCATCAGTCAACCGTGGTTAACTTTACATAAGGGCAAGGGGTAATCCCACTACCGGAAGCATGTGGTCCAAATCTCGTACTAAGGAGTGTACGGCGCAAGGGGGCCTGGGGACCCCTCGCTCCCATACATTCCCCCCTTTCGTTACATCCAAAGTAACAAACTACTTATCTCGTTCTTTCCGTTTTCCCTTCGGTAGCGTTCAGCTTCAGTCACAGCCTCATCCCAAGCGGGTGTACCCTTTATTGGCATCCATGCTTTACACACACTTCTTAAGCTATTACCTCCTCTTGCGCATTCTTCTGGGGTGACCATTAAGTATATCCCACCCTCCCCATCTAAATCTATCCAAACCTCATTATACCACAGTAAGTTGTTTGGTTCTTTAATAGTGGTGTGATGTAGTTTATCGACCACGTCCCCATATTGCCTATAGATGACAGTCATTCTATACTGCGGTGTGGTGTATTCTCCATTTTGAACTTGGGCATCTATCATGGTAACCACCGTTGTCTGTCGGCCCATTGTCACCATCATCATCGCTGAATTAGGCATATTATTTTCACAGCATCTTAGTCCCAGTTGGCACACACAAAATATTAGTAGGAAAAAGACGATAATGGGTATAAGTATCTTCGCTGCTATGTTCACCCATGACGGTATCCAGCTGAATAGTTGTCGAACCATGTGCTGTTGTCTACTCCACCTTCGGTTCTCATTCTTTCTCCTAAATTATGCACTGCTGTTATCACGTGTGACAGTGTCCCGTTATCAGCATCTGAAGTTGGTACGAACGTGCAACACGCCCCCCCAATTTTTTTGCAAACACCGCCGTCCATCGCTGTGATAAGATCTAAGACATATCTGTTTTGCATCGTCATCAGGCGCAGTGCACCGAGCTCTATTTTTATGATGTTGAATCCTTCTTCAGTGTCGTTAGCCAGTTGGATGAGCTCCCAGCGTGTTATCTGCAACCATTTCGCGTTTGTTCTTGCTTGAACGCCTGGTGCTAGGAATGATGCGAAAAATGTCTCTGCAGATGAGAAAAGCTTGTACTGCTGTGGGATTTCAGCAAGGAGTTCTGACGATTTGGATGAAATATAATTGGATCTTTTGCTGCGTGACAATTTGGTTCTCAATGTTTCTTCTGACAATAGTTCGTATGCTGGGGGCTCTGTGATTGTCTCTTCGGGCGCTGTCGATGGTTCAGCCGATTGCCCTGCTGTTGATGTGTCAGCCGACTGGCCTGCTGCCGATATGTCAGCCGAAGGCCTTGATGAAAACTGAACGTGGCTTTCTGGTATCACCATTAGTGCTGAGTGAAGTGTGGCTAGGGCACATGTGCCCCTCCAGGATGCTGGGAGATGCAGGTAAGCTCGTTTGCCACAAACCCAGTATATGTCCATTAATGCAGCAGTGCCTTTTCTCATAACTGGCATTATTAAAGTCTTATTGCACTGCCGTACCGCTCCCATGTTCACCTTCCCTTCTCCATGGAAGCAAAGTTTGTGCGGTATTTCCTTTTGAATCTTAATGGGTCTCTCCAGGGGTGTGACCCATGAGAGCTTGGTGATATGCTGTGTCCAGATGGGGATGCACATTTCTTTTGCCCATTCGTATGTTCCATCTGGCAGCCCTCGAAGCCCCTCAGCTTTGCATTCAATTGTTTCATCATGCCACTTGTCATCTGCATATCTGGTACCTTTTATAACGAAAAATGGCTCTTGGAGGCAGATTACTCCTTGTCGTTTGCTGGTGCATGTTTGTTCGTTTTCCAATTTTTCAATGGTTACGGTGTGTGCCTGAAATGTCTTTTTTATTCTACACAGTATCAGATGAATCAAACATTGGGCCTCAGACAAGGGTACTTCCTGTGGAATTAACATTTTCGGGGTTCCAGTTGCATGGGGAATAAGTGAGCAAACATAGCAGCTTTCATGACTTGCTTGCTTTGCTGCGGTGCTCATGTCAGAATACAATTTGTTTGATTGATCAGGGTGTCGGGGGTCCTCTATTTCATCTAACCCCAAGTTATGATAAATATCGTATCTGTTTTTTCCCACCCCCCTTTTTCTTCTCCTTCTGTTTTTTAATTGGGTTCCAACTACTGAATATTGCAGCGGGAATATTCTAGACCATGGTTCATCTATATTGTTCATTATGACATGTGTATATTCAGTAGTGGTTTCTGGTGCAGTATGTGTGTGCATGCCTGTAGTTCTAGAATCAGTCATCCCATAATAATCATTATTTACATTCCCTCCAAGTTCTCTTTCCTTGGCTCTAGTATTATTCAACAATGGAATGGCAGTTTCGTTTACGTGCATTTGTGAAAGGGGCAATGTTATATTTTTATCATTCAATTCAATGCTATAAATGTCCTTCAAAGCAGTTGTTGTTTCAGTCCATATTAATTTAGAGTCTGGTTTTATAATATCAATTCCACTTCCCCCGGTATTCATTTCATTTGCCACATATAAAACAACATTATACCAAATAAAATAAAACATCATCGTTAAAAATAATATTACAGTATATTTTATAACACATTCCACATTACTTAATCTACTGGCCCTAGTGGCATCCCTATTTCTATCTAACATTTCAGCTTGCTCAGCCATTTCGTCGCATTGGCTCATGTTGAACCTATGTGGGCGGGACATTCGTTAAGTCATATGAAAAGAAACATAATTACAATTACTTACTCTTTCATTTTTACTCAATTAGGCATTTAAAAATCTCTTTCCATTTATCATAAAATCAATAAAGAAAAATAGGAAAAAATAACACAATTCATATGAGAATAAGAGAGAAAAACAAGAGAGGGAGAGAGAGAGAGAGAAAGAGAGATAGAATATATAAAATAATAAAGAAAATAAAAAAAACATTTGACTTTTTTCACTATTCTTTCCCTGTCTTAGTTGCAGTTTTCATCGTCTCAGACTGTGTTAGCAATGCCATCCACACAGTCTGTTTCATTTTGGGGAAGTGCTACACTGTGCGCCCTTCTCACATCTGAGAGGCGCACCCAGTATTTCAATTCTTTTACTTTAACCGCAGTTGGGGTGCTATACACCACTGTGTATGGACCATGAAATCTTGGTGAGTTCCACCTCCTTACGAAGCTCCTAACAAGGATTTGCTCCCCTGGCATTAAAGGCCCTGTTGGGCTCTCTGCTGTTGGCATGGTGGTGTCTGTTGCTACATTTTCAGTAAATGGTGGAGCAATCTGTTTCGCTATGTTGCGTACTTTGCGCGTTAGTTGTACCAGGTAATCCTTAAACTCTTCCCCCAGCACTGTGGCAGCCCTGTGCGCATCCGACGCTCTCCTAACAGGAGAGAGCGGTGTGTGCATTCTCCTTCCCGTCACGATTTCGTGCACGCTCAAATGGTGGTCCTTGCATGGTTGATTTCTGAGTTGGAACAGTGCTTGGGGCAGACAATATACCCAATTTTTCTTCAACGTGCTGCATCATTTCGATAAATTGCTTTTGAGTAACCCGTTGATCCTCTCCACAATCCCATTGGCCATTGGATGATAAATCGAACATAATTTGTGTTTCACCCCCAGAAGGGAGGTTACTTCTTTGAAGAGGCCATTTACAAAGTGCGTGCCGTTATCTGAACGGATCACGTCACAGATTCCCCACCGTGAGAATACTTCTCGCACAAGGAACTTGGCGGCACATTTTCCATCAAGATGGGGACAGGGGCCCGCTTCCACCCACCGTGAAAAGGGGCATACCACCACAATCAAGTATCTTGCTCCGTTACATCTTTCTCCCATATCGGCATAATCGATATGTAGTTCTCTGAATGGACCTGTAGGGCGTGGCAAAGTGCCACGCAGAGTTCACAATGTCATTCCTGAATTGTAAGTTTGGCATGTAGTACATTCAATCACAAAGTTAGTCAAGTATTCACGTAGGTTGGGAATAAACCAGTCCTCCTGAATATCTGAGGCAATGTGTTGTTTTGCAACGTGAGCTGGGAAATGTAGTTGTTGGAATGCTACTTCTAATAGTTCTACGGGCATCACTACCTTGCCTGTCGTTTCCTGTCTCCAAATAAGATCTGTGGCTGATTGCTTACACCCTCGTTTACTCCACAACTCCTGTTCTTCCGGTGGGACCCTTCTTTGGAGTTCTATCAATTGTGCTATGGGTGTGTTATTGTATGCATCTGCTGGCTGTTCTACTGTGGTTGCTTTTACAATGTACTCTGATGCTGGTATCTTATTGAAGTACGAGGCCTCTTTCACTGCTGCGTTGGCTGCCGCGTTCCCCAATGAGACAAAGTCTGAGTTATTGGTATGGGCTTGGCATTTAACGACTGCTACTACCGATGGCTCTGTTAAAGCTTCTATTAGTTCATTAAGCAGCGTGGCATGTAGTACAGGGGACACGTCTGCTCTTCTGAACCCTCTCCTTCGCCAACGTGATAGCCCTGAGTGAACTGTGGTGGTAACATAGGCTGAATCTGAATATATGGTCACGACACAATCTTTGGCTGTGTGTAACACGCTGATTAGAGCAGTCAGTTCGGCTGCTTGTGCAGAGTAGTGTGAGGGGAGACGTTTTTGAACAATCACTTCATATGTGTCTTCTTCCATGCGCATTACTGCCATTCCCACATGTTTTTCTCCTGTCTCTGAATTTATGGATGCTGACCCGTCTATGAAATACATTTCACCTTCTGTAAGGGCGTTTTCGCTTGCTTTGGGAATGTCATCGCCCTCTCCCTCGTATGTGCTACAATCGTGTTCCTGTAAATCCTCAGTTGTGCATGGCTCTGTAATAAATGTGGCTGGGTTCACTGTCTTGCATCTGACCACATGTACATTTGGACTGGATATTATTATTTCATAAGCAGATGCTCTCTGTGTTGTGAGAGTAGACTTTGATCTTTCCAGGATAGCAAATAATGAGTGTTCCGCATATAGCGTCACTGAACATCCCCTTACGATCGTGGCGCTTTTCTCAATGGCGAAGGCTGCTGCAGCTAGGGACTGTTTGCAAGCGAAATGTCCCTGCATTACTGGTCTAATATTCCACTGTAGTACGCTAATGGTTTGTGGCCTAGCGATGTCTTTTGTGTCAATACTGCTGTCATCAATGTTCCATTGCTGTGTGAAAACAGGAAAAATTCCCTTTCATAATCTGGATTTGCGAGGACTGGGGCGTCTGCAATTAGGTCTTTTAATCGGGAGAATTGGGCAATTGTCTCATGTGTCCATTTTATTGGGCCCCTGTTCTTCTGTGCTTCTTTTAGTGCTTGTAGCATTGGCCGTGTGTACGCTGCGTAATCGAGGATCCATGCTCGGCAATAGTTACATATGCCTAAAAATGTCTGCATGTCCTTCACTGTCTTTGGTATAATAATGTCTCGAATGGCTGCTGCTCTGTCTGGTAGTATTCTTTTTCCATCTTTAGATATTTGTTGGCCAAGATACACAACGTCAGTAAGGCAGTATTGTAACTTTCCTTTGTCCACCTTGTATCCCTTGGCAGCCAATACGTTAAGCAGTGTTATTGAGTCTTCTCTACACTCTTCTTCTGTTTTGCTGCAGACAAGTAAATCGTCTACGTACTGTATGATGGTACTCTCTACATCTATGTTGCCAATGTCTTCTCGTAGTACTCTGTTAAAAATGCTTGGGCTCTCGCAATACCCCTGTGGGAGTCTGCGGTGTTCAAATCTGTTGTTTCCTAATGTAAAAGCTGTGCGGTACTGTGACTCTGGTGCGAGTGGCACAGAGAAAAAAGCATTTTTCAAATCAATGACAGTGAAGCAAGTTGCCTCTTTTGGTATACTGCACAATATTGATGACGGGTTAGGCACTAAAGGAAACTCTTTTTGGATGATGTCATTGAGTGGGCGGAGATCCTGGACCATTCTCCACACCGCTCCTTTTGCTTTCTTAATCGGAAAAATTGCTGTGTTGCATGGGGAAGTAGATGGCACTAAGATACCTTGGCTTAGGAGCGCATTCACTGTTTCTCTAATACATTCCTCTGCTTCTTTGGATATTGGGTATTGCTTCACTCTGGGTGGGAGGGTACCTGGTTTCAGTTTTATTTTTATAGGAGTTACCTCATGCAACAATCCTACATCGTGTGGTCCCGTAGTCCAAATTTCAGGTGCTACTCTGGCCATGTCTTCCTCAAATATTGTCAGTGGGGCCTTTATGTTAGCCATGAGTGGGTTGTGTATTTCTCTGTATTGAATCATAATGTCACATGGTATGCTTACTTCCATTATTATTTCTCCATCCCCCTCATAATCAGTAAACAATTCTTCATCAGTAAAGTCTTTTAGCATTATGTTTGGCTCTATGCATAGCACACTTCTCCACTCGCGTCCTTGCGTGTCCTGGCCCATGACCACAATGCGTTTGTTGGAAACTTGAACTGCCTCAATGTCTATAGACATAATTGTGCCTGGCACTACATCTGTTGGTGTGATTGGGCGGAATATGAAGTCTGATGGTATTCTCCACTCTTTTTGTGTTATTTCAGGCACTACTCGGGCTAGTACCTGTATTCCATAGACGAACATGTCCATATCAATGGGAATCCCTCTTACTGCAACTTCCTTTGTAATCGTGCTTATTATCAGGAGGGCTCGTACGGGGCATACCCCTGGCGTCGAGCACACTATCCCTCTTCAGTAAAGGCTATGGTCATGTTTAGCTTACTGAGCAAGTCTCGTCCCATCAAATTGATTGGCGCGTCTTCGTAATACAGTAAGGGTGCGCGCACTGTCTTTCCCCCTACTGTTATATCAAGATCTTTTTTATAAGGAACTTTTAAAATAGCCCCCGAGAACCCCTGCGTTTCCAAATTTCTTCCCGAGAGCTGAAACCGCCCTTCTGTGAGGAATGATTTTTCTGCTCCAGAGTCTACCATAAAGATAAACTGCTTGTTTCCTATCTCTACCGCCACTAATGGTTCCTCATTTGCACTTTGTGTGGTGGATAGGACTGGACACGCAAGTACTCTCTGTGGGCTGTCCTAGTCTTGGTATCTTTGCTGACCTGGCACTGAGAAAACGTTGTCACCTACTACTGTTGCGCCATGGAATGGTGCAGGGGCACCATTTGCGGCCGCTGCAAAAGGATTATTGTTTATGTTCCCTTCTGGGTTTTGTCTCGCCATGGGCTGTCGTGCGTTTTGTTGTTGTGGCTGCTGCTGTTGCTGCTGCTGCGGTGGGGCTGGCTGTCTCTGTTGCATTTGGGGGTCATAGCAGTATTGATCTCGTTGTCCTCCCCTCCCCATTGGAGCTCCACAAGGGCTACCTGGGTGTGGGCAGTCCCACCCCTGTTCATTGTTCATGGGTTGCTGTTGCCCCTGAAAATAACCTGATGGTCGCATTCTACAATCTCGTGAATAATGTCCCCCATCTTCCACAATTCCAACATGACCCCTGTTGTCCTCCTCTATGTCCTTGCCCACCATACCCTCTGTTTCCCATTCCTCCATATCCTCCTCTCTGCCCACGGTACCCACCTCTTCCTTGGGCTGGTCTGTTCTGCCACTGTGGTCCTTGGCATGGCTGTTCCTCTCTGTTCCACTGTCCTTGATCCTCTCCAACCCACTGTGCGGCTATTCCAACAGGTCTTCCTCCTGCGTTTTCTTCTTCGTTTCCTCTGTCTGCGGTTACACTGGCAGTAATGGCGGCGACCTTCACTAATTTCGTTTGTACTAATTTTGCTTCATCAGCGAGCCTCTTTTGTGTGACCTCCTTTTCTTTCTCTTTGATCCTCCTCCAGTGGTGTACAATTATGCTCTGAATTTCAGGCCACCCTTTGGCTTCGATCCCAGCTATTTTGTCCAAGGCCTTCTGCACTTCTTTCAGCAACCCCTTTTTAATGATAAAATAGAATAAAGCTGTTGATTGATTCCACGCCGTACCAGTTTTGCTTCTCCATAAATCTTGCACTCGCAAAATGAATTGCGCAGGATCCTCGTTCTCCTCCATCGTACACTGCATGTAAATCTGGAACGTCTGGAAATGCACGCCGCAATGCATCCCACACTTGTGCTCGAACATTGTTGAATGGTGATCCATCGTGGCGATCACAGTTCATTGTTACTCCCGGGAACCCTGCTTTTTCCCAGATTGTGTCTGCTTGGTCCCCGATTGCTGACACTAATAAGCTTTTTACATCGCCTATAGCTAACGGCACTCCGGCCGCGTTCTTTTCAAATACATGTATCCACTTACCTGCCCCTCCCGTCAGCGGGGGGAGGAGTTTTAACAGGTTATTTTTGTCCATTTGGGCCCACGGAATATAGTTTGGCCTACCGGCTCCTTTATGTATCAATGGCATTTGTAGTTTCTGTTTCTTTCCTGTTTTGCTCGTTCTTTCTTTTTTCGTTTTACTTACCAGTATGTTTCCCGTTCTCCCTGTTCGTTGTCTTAATCTACCTTGCCATAATGGTGGTGATAATGTGTCTGGGTAGCAGTGATTTGGCAGTGGGGAACCCTCCGTGGCAGCTGCCTCTTCGTATTCATCTAAATCGTCCCATACTTCTTCTATTTCTGACTCTTGCTCGTTACTATCCTCCCAGTTCTCCTTGGGTTCACTTCCTTGTCTTTCACCCTGATCTCCACTTTGTTGACTCTCCGGTGTGTCTGGGCGTATAATTCTCACTGGCTTGTTATTCAATTGAAACAGGAACTGTCCCGACTGCCATTCTTGTTCTTGCCTCTGCTGCGATGACATCCCTTGCGATACTATAGACTGCCCTGATACGGAGGCTGCTGGGGTTGCATTGCTTGCTGCCCCTATCGGGGGTGTGAGATCTGCTAGTGACAGCGGGGGTGTCTCTCCTCCCCCTGGCAGCATCTGCCCTCTGTCACATAAAGCTCTTAACCTGGTTATTTCTATGTGTGCATGTGTTAGTTGACGGTTCAAATCACCTGTAAAACGTGCTATGTCCACCGGAGGCGCACTCGTGGGGCCATACAGGCCTCCTCTCTCATATGGCAGGGGTTCGGGGGCTGTTGCCCCGCCCTGAGTAGTGGGGGTGGGTGGTACATACAGGGGCTGACTAAACCCCACTGCTGGCCTGGTCATTAAGGGATATATTTGTGTTACTTCGTTTTCGGTTGTAGTTGTTGAGCATTCCCCTTTTGGTGTCTCGTTTGCTTCTTCAGGTGTTCTCTGCTTTTCGGTCATTCGCCTTGTACCTACCTCTGCCGTGAGGGAAACTACCTCAAACATTCGCCATGAATCTAACACTTCTCTCCGGTTCTGTAACTGTTTCCCTTTGTATCGCGCTAGCAAATGTGTTGATACTAGGTACAACACTCTTTTGTCAAATGATCCTCCTTCTGGCCAAATTGGTATAACCCCATCTCCTTTTATCTCAGTGATCCACTGATCATGATACTTCTGTATCCTGTCGCTATAAAGTGGAAGGTGCTGGCAAATATGTGCCAGTGGTGTTACTCCCCCCATGGCAATGTTTCTTTTCCTTTCTTGTGTATTTCAGTACCTTTTGAATCTCTTCCCACCTCTAACTTGGTATATCAGTTACAATATGTAAAAATAATACGCTCTTTTATCAATGTTCCCAATTACCATATGTCAAATTTTTCTGAGAGGTGTTACCTAATCACCCCTCACAGTTTATTTCTTTTGCTTTACCTTTATCAATCACAAATTAAAATACTTTAGCGTGTTCAACAAGACATATACATAAAAGCAGACCAACAAACATATAATCATGCAACATACACATGCACTGCCTGCGCGCGCTTGTTCTTTCCCTATTCCCGTTACTGTCCCTGTTTTCTCTTCTTCCCTATGCTACTTACTATTTCGCATTCACTCCCCACCTCTTCCACCTTTATTATATCTCAAGATTTCTTACTTCCCCGGAAAAAGAATATTCTAAAAACTACTCCGAGCCTACACGAGACCCCTACTTTCTCTTTATCTCTACTCTGCACTTGGTCGGGACAAATGCTACGCGGCGCCGTCTTCTACCCCTACGGGCTAGGATACCACTTCTCTTCTTCTAACTTCTTACAACACCTAATGGCCATATAAAGGATAGATCAGAAAAGCCTCACCGTCACTCACGCAGACCCTATTCTTGGCTACTTTCCCTTTGTTGCTAATTCCCTTCTTCCCGTTTTGTCCCCTTACCTTCCTTTGGGGTCTTTGCAACCGGGACTCCACGTGTTCAGTCAGGTACCCCGAGGGTCGCCACTCGCGGTCGGACCTCGCTCAGGTCCGTCCCCCAACCAAAGCCGTGGCCTGCCTTGGTGAGCAGCTTTTTCGATCGGGTATTCGTCAACCGGGAACCCTTGACCCTTTCTTCTTTGGTGTGCACAGTCTGGTCAACCGTAGAGGCGATGGTTTTGCTGGGGGCGTCCTGGATCTCGCTGCCGGGCGGCGCAGGCCTCAAGGCACCTCTCTAAATCACGTCGGGGTCACCAAAAATGTAGGTGCCTTTCCCTGTCTTACTACGTGTGAGAGAAAAATAAATAAAACAACAGGCACAACCCCTTGTCGGGGAAAGAGGCACTGAGACCCGGCTGCAAGAGTTCAAAAGAAGGTTTATTTCTCAAGCTAGGAAATAACCCAAAAACTCCTTAAAAAACATTACATCAATGCCAGTATTTATATTAGTTAAGGTAACTCTAACAAAAAATACTAAATGCGTCTGATTGGTCAGACGGTGTGGTGCTATAGGTGGGGGTAGCATCTCTTCCTCCTGGTTGGCTGAGTAGCTGACGGACGTCAAACATCTTGTGCTCCATGCAGGTCAGGGTCCGGTCACTGTGGTCACTACCTAAGCTAACATTGTTCCTTACTAAATGACAATTTATTTAAAACATTTTATACTATTTGTCACATTTCTACATGAGTTACACACAATGATTATTGTCAGTACAATTGGGTCATTTGTGGCTTTAATTGAAGGCCTTGACCTTTATTTGTGCATGTGAAAGAGTCAGGCTATGTTCGCACCTCCTCCTAGGCTTCAGATTCATTAGTACAAAATAAAAGCATGTATAATAATAAAAATGCTTAAGGTTAGTGTTGGGTGGGTTTCGCAGCACAGGCGAGGGTCTGGCACTTGAAAGAAATACCTTACAGGGGGTGCAGGGTCAGAATGGTAATAAATTGTTCTAATTGGGGTGTATGGCTTGCACGTTTATGAGAATGAATTGAGGCAGGAAGTGCTTAGCTCATCTTGGTTCACATGCCGGTTTTCAGGCATACAGTGATCTCAGAGGAAGAAAACTGTAGCATATTAATTGTTGCAACTTTCTCTAACTTCAGCGTGAGAATGGAAATGCAGAGCTTTTCCTTCACAGGGGAATGCAAGGGTGGGGGCCAGCCAGCTGCCTGCGCGCCTTGTGTGTGTGTCTCTGTCTTTGGCTGCTGCAGTGGAAGGGGGAGCCGAGAATTCCTGTACTATCGCAGTGAGGCCTGTTTACTCAAGATGGAGTTGAAAGGGGGCACAAAAGATGGATGCCCTGTGTCCTGCTCAGTAGTCCCATCTATGCATCAGTCAACCGTGGTTAACTTTACATAAGGGCAAAGGGTAATCCCACTACCGGAAGCACGTGGTCCAAATCTCGTACTAAGGACTGTACGGCGCGAGGGGGCCTGGGGACCCCTCGCTCCCATACACAACGTAATACCTTTTTTCAGAATTATTTTTACTGGCTCTATCTTTAAACATCCCACATCATTGTCATGCATTGCCCATATGCAAGTCGGCACTTTACTTAATTCATCTGGCAATGGTTTGGACAAAAATTCTGACACGGGTGTATCTTGAGGCCAAATTGTCAGAAACACCCCGTCCGGCGAGCAATGAATAATCGCACCTAGTTTTTTCAACAAATTCAATCCCAACAGATTTTCCCCACAATTTTTGGTAAAAGAAATGGACAATGCTCAGTGAATGGGCCTATGGTAACTGGGACTGGTTGAGATACTGGGTTAACTACTGGTGTTCCTGCGAACCCTACTGAAATATTCTTTTGCCCTGACAGTGGTATCTTTGGAACCAAGTGATGATCTATTGAACACTTTTGCGCTCCTGTGTCTACAAGAAAACGATGTTCCTCATTCGCTCCAGTCCCTGTCTTTGGCTACCCTATTCGGGAAATAACACATCATCCGATGTGTAATTACCGCTATTACATTCATCCCTTTGTCCAACAACTCGTCCATTCGTCTCACTACTGAAGATCTTTCCACCACCATCTCTATTTTTCCTACCCTGTTCTTGGCTGCTCGGAGCCTGTCTCTGTCCACGTCCCGCTTTGTTTCGATGTCCCTCATAATTTCACCTTCGACCCAACTCATTCCTCCTCGGTAAGTGTGGACATTGCGCTTGCCAATGTCCCTTCTCCTTGCAATATTCACACTGATTTAGCCCTAACGGCCCTCCGTGCATATTGGGCTCATCCTTCAATTGGACATTTCTTCCCCTCCCATTGTATTCGCCCACTCTCTGTAGTAACACTCCTGTCTTCAAGTTCCATTTTAGCGTCTCTTGTACGCATACCTCTAATTCGTCCCTTATTTTTCTTAATGGTAGAACGAAACACCGCCGCTCATATGAGCCTGGTTCCTTCTCCCTCCTCGCGTCTTTACTTCTCCACCCCGATCCCCTACATATCTGAGCATGCCTTTCATTTAGCTCGTTCTTGAATTCAAAAAGCCTTCCCAGGTGTTCTTTTATTGCCTCCTCTCTTGTTCTGCCCCGCGCCATAGCATTCAAATCACGCAGTGCTTGTGGCGGCACCGTATCCGTTTCCTGCCTCCATACCTCCATCAAATATTCCCCCATGCATTCCAACAATACCTGTTCTCGCCAGCCTCTTTGAAATCATACAGTGAAGCCCGCGTCGCTGTTTCATCGTTCCCATCTATATACATCTCCGCTACTTCCCTCATCTTCCGTCTTTTCTTCTTGCTAACCATCTCATGCGTTATTCCGGAACATTCACTTGGTGTCATTCCCCCTCTTACTGACTCCTCCTTTGTTACAATGGGCTCGGGTACCTTAATGGTCGTAGGGAAAAAAGGAAGCTCTTGGGAGGGGGGTGCAGACGGAACAACTGGAACGGGAACGGGGAGTGGCTGTTGTAATGCTAGCGCTACGGGTTGGAGGATGATTGCAAGGCGGGAGAGAAATGTGTGTGCATCATGCAACTGTGTCGGTGTTTGAGCAACAAGGATATCCCCTCCCATCCCATAGGTGCACTGAATCACTGGAGGGGGGATGAACAACAGCCTGGGCCACATACAATGGTGCAACTCTCGTCCACCCTTCTCTCCCATACTGTGGGCCTTCTCTTCTTTGCTCAATTACTATATTCTCACTCAATCCACCTTGCGCACGTAATTCTTGCTGAGGATATATTTCATTTATCCCTAACTTGCTGACTTTATCAATTCGTCCCAGCCCAGCCCATACTTCTACTTTGTCTAACATCGCCTTATGTCTACATGCCTTTTCTTCCCTATTCTTCCACTGAATCATGGCTTCCTTCCTCCAACCTTTGAGATTGATGAATGCTGCGGGACGTTCTTTCTTTTTTATCAATACCTTCTCTAAGTTATCTATTCTCCTGATCTCAAAACTCCCATGGACCGGCCACTGAAGGTCCACTTGTTTTCTCGTTTGCCTATTCCAAGTCTCACAGAACATTATTGCACCCACACCATACTTCACATACATATCATACGCCGGCGTTCCCCCAGGTGGTGCAATTTGGCCATCTTCCAAAGATTGTCAACCGCAGTGGAAAAACTCTGCTAGGGTGGACAATACCCCAGGCATGTTTTTAACCTTCCCTTGGCTAATCAATCTTACACTGGGCGTTTGAATTTGCAAAATCAACTCTTAATCAATATCAGGGTATTTCGAATCGGGATACGACTCACCTGATAAATCAAATTGTCCTCAGGACACAATTCGTCCGTATACTGACGCAACCAATAATCGTCGTGTCTGCGTTTCTTGGCTTCTGCCTCGTTTTGGGACCCTCGCCTCCTTGTTCTCTGGCCAGGTACGTCGATCCGGGATCAGATGTGTGCAGATCTGCAGAGGAATTTTATCACTTCTACAGGGCGCCCCGAACACCTCTTGATCCCGGCCCGATCGTCCCGTCCTCGCCGTTCTCCGCCTTCACTCTATTACAACGCACACGATGGAACAAGTGGGGGAGGGTCCCTATTCGGGCGCCATCTTGAAAGGGGCCCCTAGGGGTCCCTCGTGTTATGGAAACAAGGCAAATCACCATACACGATAGATACGCCAGACACGAGGTTGTATTCCCAAAAGCTAGGGTTTATTGCAAGCAAAAATAGTCTCCGTTGGCCAACTCGGTCTCACGCCCCGCGACGTGTGTTTCCGGACCTCGTGGTACGCAAGAGAGCGAATTACATACAACAGTTACATATATACAAAATGCATGTCTTAAAATCAGCTGTGACACGTCTAACACCGCCCTTTGTATGGTTTCTTTGAACTGGGTTTGATGATAGACATTTTCAATGAATATGACGAAGATGACACCTTCAAATATCTATTTTAGCAACAATATACAACATTGCAAGTTTTGAGACATCTTTCTTTGTTGAACAGAACACAATGCTTCTGTTCTTGCGAGTGAGCTACATACAGGGGAAGAGTCACATTCCTAGCCTTGTTATCTTTTAGCTGCTATTCGTGTCCTGGGAGCCGACACGCTCTACAGGGCTCGGAGAAGGGGGGCCGTAAGGGGAGCATAATTCAAGCCTTTAGCTGCACTTATTCTAACATTTACTACCATATAACGAGACTGGTTGGCATCCGTGAAATGATTAAATGCCCTGCTGCTCTCTTCCAAGGCTACATGCAGGAGGGGACTGGGCATTCCTCTACGCGGCTGCCTACGTTGTGTTTCAACGAACATCTCACAGCCTTGCAGCCTTGCTCTTTCACGTTTCGAACAACAATGTAACAGTCGAGCATGATAAGCGACCTAAGCAGAATAGGCAGAATATGTATTCAGCGAAGCAGGTTAAACAGAAGGCAATGAGCAATCGTTAGAAAACAAGATGGCGATACTTGTCACATTAAGATGGCCGCACATTGGTCAAGCTCGGAAACCTGTATTCCGAGCGTTCTGCACAAGAGGCGGTTGGCCTTCGGCCAATCTATACATTGCTCATCAATCATGTAATACCTATCTTTTAGACTGACAGCAGGACTACGCCACCATTAGTACGCCTCTCAGACACCTCACGAAACGTGACCAGGCGTTTCAAAGGACAAAGGAATGCCAGGAAGCCTTTGAGAACATCCGTAATAGCATTTTGAAGGCAGAGGGACATGGCTTGTTTCCACACTGACAGAACCACAGAGGTGGTCGTGGACACCAGCCCAGTCGGCCTGGGTGCCATTCTGACACAACAGGACCAGGATAATCCACACAACTAGTACATAGTGACATACGCCAGCCAGAGCCTCATGCACACAAAGTAGACATACTTGCAGGCCCGAGAAAGGGAGCCTGGCCCTTGTGTGGGCCTGTGAGTATTTTCATTTGTTTCTCTACAGAAAAGCGTTCAGTCATTACGGACCACCATGCCCTCCTTCGGGTGATTGAGTCCACATCTGCCACCTGTGTCATACCTGTGCTGGATCAGATGCTCTCGACATATGATGGAATCCCCAAAGTCATCAAATTCAACAATGGTGCTCCATTTACCAGTCAGGACTTTGCAAATTTTGCAAGGTATATGGGTTTTCAACATAGGAGGATCACACCATTATGGCCACAAGCCAACTGAATTGCAGTACGATTCATGACAAACATCAAACGATCTCTGCAGGTGGCCAACATCACCAATAGCCCATTCGAACAAACCCTATACCAGCTGCTCAGAGAGTACCGACACACCGCGCACAGCACCACAGGAGTGTGTCCTGCTGACCTCATGTTTGGGAGAGCAGTATGTACCCGACTGCCAGAAGGCCCGATTACTCTCCCCAAGAGCTCACTATAACCGGCCCGGGCCCTTTATCGGGAGGAGAAAAAGAAAATGAAGGACAGGGCTGATGCCAGGCGGGGAGCCAAGGTAAACAACATAGTGGTGGGAGCCCAGGTGGCATGCGACAACCTAGAGGTCGGAAGGAAGATCCCACTTTTGCCTCTGAATGGCTGGCCATAACACATAAGAGAGGAACAATGCTGATGACACAAGGAGGGTCTTGCAAGACAATCACATGAAACACCTCACATTTCAGGAAATGCCCAGGTGAAGACACGCACACGTGTTACCCCACCCGAGCTGACCGGAATAGCTCAGACTCAGGGGACTAGGCTGCCAGACGCAGTGATGATCCTGAGGCAGCAGTGCCAGGACAAGAGAGACGCCCTCAGCGATCTTGCATAAAACCCCAACGACTGATTGAAGAGATGGGGTAAAATGTTTATCTATGGTGTTAAAAAGGGGGAGATGTAATGTTGTGCAGTGTAGCACAGCCCATTGCTGTTGTTGGGTTAGGGGAGGAGCCACGTTGGGCCAAGTGGGTAAGGAAGTGACGCAGGGCTAGGGAGGGATTCCAGGGTGAAAGGGGAGTTCAGTGTTAAGTTAAATAAAGCCGTGTCTACACGCTGCACCGGTTTCCGGCATTATCATTGGTAACGGAATGGTCCTCCGTTGCTGTGCAGAGGTTGACCCTCACATTATCCTGTATATAATGCTTAGCAAGTCTGTGTAACATCAATTCACACTTTTTTTCCACTTGATGGCAACAAAGCAACACCACACCACCAGCAAGGCACACCTAGACGAAGCAGGATGTTTCGGCGCGGCCGTTAGGGCGCAGCCGTTAGGGCACAGCCGACACAGGGACTGTTAGGCACCGGCATGTTTTGGCGCAGTGACTTTCGTATCAATGTGGCGGTTCCCTGGCATGCAGGCTGCTGAGCAGAACAGCCGCACCAAAATGTCCTGCTTCGCGAGAGATCTGCAAGTGACCTGCTGCACGCCTCGTCCCTGTACGGGAGGGAGTGACAGTCAGGGGAAAACCTCTCTGGGAAAACTCACCTTAGATTCTGAAATGCACGTCGTCGCTGCCAACTGGATGGCATGACCTAGGCGCTTTCAGCTCAATTGCTCTTTCCAGCTTTTCATTTTCATGCAAAGGCAGGGTTTGAAATTGAGGGGATCTGGAAGCTATTTAGATCCTGCTTCTAGCATAGTAAGGCCTGGTTAGCTTGAAACCAACAGCTACCAGGAGCTACATTTGGGCAAACTGGTACCTTCCAAACATGTAAATCTTGAGTATTTGAGAATGTTAATAAAGAAGAATTAGAACACATCTAATACACATTTAAACACAATGGTTCATACAAAATGGACAAACATTTAAAGGGGCCTCTCTGGTAGCTCCTGGTTCCGCTGCGGTAACTCCTGCCTACAAGGTGATGCCCGACACCCAGGAGCTGGTTTTAGTTGCTTCTCATCGAATCTCAGTTTCAAACCCTGCAAAGGTGCAAAGATGAAGTGCATTTTGGCTAAGGGCCTAGCTCCATGCCAATATATGAAAAATATGTTCGATATGTAAGGTACATACATGTGAGATATTACTGCTCTCGAGGGAAGGCATTATTGCCCAACTTGTCCTTGTGGGGGCAATATATATATTTATGAACCCCACAGTTCGTATTCAGTTTGTTATCCTGTGCCCGTTTGTTAGGCCAGCGCCAAATTGGTTTTTGCGCCAATCTAGCTGCTGCGAAAGGGGCTCTGCGCCCAAAGTGTTGCGCCAAAATGGCCGGCACCAAAAGGCTCATGCCAAAACATAGCGTACTGCACCCAGAGAAGCCATTTGAGGCTACACTTTCACCTGTCAGAGCATCAACCTCTTATTTCCCTGCAATGTGGAAGCGTATATGGCGGTGGCCTCCGATGTGGGTAAAAGTAGCGGACCACTCACCACAGAGTTCTTCATCAGCGCTCTGACAGTGAAGGCCTGGGTTTGCTTGGTGCTGCTGCCAGCGCCCTCTTTCCTGCAACCGGCCTTCTCGTGGGCTGCTTTCACCTGCGACTGTTTCTGCTGCTGTTCTGCGACTATCGCTCTCGGGACACCGGCCTGTAGTGGGGTGGAGGGGTTGCGTGACAAAGGTGTCGGACTCCAAAAGATCCTCACTCCCATTCTCAGGGACGTGCATTCCGGATCCCCACAACCATTTAGACTCGTGGCTGCAGTCTTCCTCCCTAAGACTGGTGACGCATTGTTTTCTATTTTTGTACTCCGCCCAATAATAGGGTTTTCTACCTGCTAAAAGAACGGGACAGGCCACTACTGAATAAGACACAATACATATATGCTTGTGTAATTGAAAATCACATCATCGTCCTGATGAAGGCTGCTTATCTAATACACCACAGTTGGTGACGAGATGGCCGAAAAACACTGTGTCGACTTTTCTATACAGCAACCACCAGCACTGCTCTAAATTGGTAGGCCCTATACAACTAAGGAAATGAACTGGAAAAACACACTGTAATTCAACAGTGTCCAGATTTTGTGTCTAAGAAAGATATTTTATTTTTACTGTATAAACTGTTATGTTGAAGGCCTTTTTCTGTCTGGCCAAATGAATGTGTATAAAATAATTTTTTAGATATGTGTTCCCTGTAAAGAGAGATGTGTACAAGATTGGTAAGTACCGAAATAATAAAAGAGATATTTTTATGAAAAATTAAAATAGGATGCATGGTACTTGCTACAAATTAAGAAAGCATGACAGAGAAATTTGGAGCAGTGTTTTCATCTTTCAAGAGAGCCAGTGAGAGATGGCGTTTCAAGCAACACATAACTTTGTGAAGCACATTTAAGTATGGAGCAGGAGAAATACAGAGAGAGAGAGACAGAGCCCAGAGAAAATACTGCTTCCTGATATTGCTTCCTGCCCCCACCAAAAGAGTATATAACTAAAAAGGACACACACTTGTCTGTGCCTGCTCACCACTAAGAGAGTAGAGCACACACCCCGTTATCGTGCTGCCTACTCTACACTAACAGTCCCACTGCCCTGCACCCCCTCTGCCAAAGGATACACGCCAAGCCACCTCAACCTCCAGGTCTACTCCCCGCCCCCTCTGCCCATGGATACACACCAAGCTACCCCAGCCTCCAGGCCCACTGCCCTGCCTCCATCTCAAAGCTCCCTTTGCCAAGGATACACACCAAGCTACCTCAGCCTCCAGGCCCACTGCCCTGCCGCCCGGCTCCAGCTCACACTACCACAGGATACACGCCAAGCTACGTCAGCCTTCAGGGCAAGTGCCCTGCACGCCCAAGCTCCCCCAAGCTCGGGAGGATAGCTCAGGGGCAACGTGCTCACCTTGGAAGCAAGACGACACGGAGCAACACAGGTTCGATCCCCGGGTCCGGGCTTAGAAACCTCTGGGTATTAAGCGTGTTATAAATAACCCATCATATCTACCAAAGGATACATGCCAAGCTGCCTCCAGGCCCACTACCTGGCCTCTTCCCCCTCCCCAGCTCCCTCTGCCAAAAGAAACACGCCAAGCTACCTCATCCTCCAGGCCCACTGCTCTTCAGGTGCAGGGGAAAAACCAACACTTGTAGAGAGCACTCAGAGTGCTGTTTGGCTGCATCACTTCAGAGACTGCGAGAAATAAGACGTTTCTCTCCCTGAGCTTTCAATCATCGTATCGCTGTTTTATCAAAGGACTTTATTTTTTCTACTGGATGCTGTAAATCCCGCCTACAAGCACCTGGAATTGCATAAAACACTCGTAGAGTGCACTCGGAGTGCTGTTAGGCTGGGAGGTGCTTCTGCAGAGCTCCTACGAAGGCCTTACCGTACTGAAACAGAACACTCTTCTGACTTCAACCCTTGTATAGAGACAGGAGTAAGTGGCCAACTATTTTGTTAACCTAATATAACTTAATTAATAGGAAATAGGTCTTATGCCTATGCATTGAAGTGAACAAGGCTGGCAAAGTTGCTCCAAGCACCTCGCCTTGCAACTGATTCTACAATTAACTGTCCATTGACGCCTCTGCTGCAACCGCTAAGTGCCTTGCCGCCGATTATTCTACTGCGGCCATCCTCAGACATTCGCAACTTCCTTCAAATGGCAGCGCGTGGATCTTTGATGGGGGTTGTGCCAGCACACTCAAACCCAACAGTGGATTTCCATGAATCTTTGAATACTGTGACAAGTGAGCACTTAATCACGTTTACGGACAATCTGGATTCAGCCATTTTAGCAGGAGCGATAATGATGGAAGCCGCTGCTGGTCCATTCCCCCCAGAGACCATACAAACTTTAGACTTAGGGTAATTGGTAGCGAGGCTCTAGGAGCATTTTAGCCCAAAGAGATGCTGAACACATGTTGGCAGCTATTGCCAGCAAAAACAGTGCAGAGATTTGGTTTCTGTTAAACTTTACGGATAAAACACAACATGTGGCTTTACAAGTTAACCCCATAACCCCATAGCCAACGAGACCTGGGTAGCCCATTTTATTGCACTATTCGCCCTTGATTTTGGTAACGACAATGTTCAAGGAAAGGGTGACAAACCATGAGTGGATACTTTCCTTTGACTTGGATGACATCTTGGAGATTATAGCTAAAGCTACTAACTCGCGAGCAACAGGTCCAGATGGACTATCCAACGCAATGTTTAAGGCTTATCCACACGAATGGGCCCATATGCTGGAAACTTTGTTTCTTAGAATCCTCAACATGTTTCAGTTCACGACTCATTGTTGCAGAACATTCATTGGGAGTATATATCATTTCCAACGCTATGTAAACACACAAATGATTCAGCAGAGCATTCTAATTGATAGGCTGATTTTTCTTTTTACAATTTTAACATTTCTGCATCTTCTATCCTCACATTCTGGGTTCACACATACACCCTTTTTGTAGAAATCTGCAGGTGACAAAAGTATTTTAAAAAAGGGGGAGAGTTATCTCAAATTACTGTTATTTACTTTCAATGTGGTATGTATCTCTGAGGAGATTATAATGACATTTTCGGGTGAGATTATTACCTTAGTCTCCTCTTCATCATTGTCCCATAATGGTAAATCCCCTGTGTACAAATGACCGGGGCTACCATTAATTTTGTAGCATATAATTAATATATGAAGAATATATCATATGGTCGAATGATGCTGATAACTCAAGAACGGAGCTTCTTATCTTAAAGTTTAAAATGTAAAAATATCTTAGTGTCACGTCTTTATCTTGGCTTTCATCCTCGAACAAAGATTATTTCTTAATTTTATAGATCTCAAGCATTAGAAATGCATTAGTTCTTCATTCTGAAATTCTCCCACGCTCCTGCTTCTTTGTTCAGCGGAGCGTGGGAGAGTGGTCGCCGGTAGCCCTGAGGGAACTGCAGGCCAAGGAAGCCCTGCCTGGCCCTTGCGGGCCTCCGTGAGTGGATTTGTGTTTTGTTTTGAATATTTGCTTCGCGCTCTGAGTGCGTTGTTGTGCCTGCTCCGCCTCCCATTTCCTGGTCCTCCTCTCCCTTCCCGCCTCCCTGCCCGCCCACACCCCCCTCTGATTGGCTGTCTGGCTGGTTCCCTTCTGGCCTGCTCGACGGCCGCTCCCCCTGCTCGCTTCTTTGTTCAGCGGAGCGTGGGAGAGCAGTCGCCGGTAGCCCTGAGGGAACTGCAAGCCAAGAAAGCCCTGCCTGGCCCTTGCGGGCCTCCGTGAGTGGATTTGTGTTTTAATTTGAATATTTGCTTCACGCTCTGAGCGCGTTGTTGTGCCTGCTCCCCCCTCCCATTTCCTGGTCCTCCTCTCCCTTCCCGCTTCCCTGCCCGCCCACACCCCCCTCCCCTTCCTCTCCTCCCTCTGCCTATAACCACCCCCTCCTGGGCAGCCCTCTGTCCGGCAGCCCCCCTGCGGCTAAGGGCCCCTAGGCCAAGGGCGACTCCTACAGTTGCGG
Organism: Ambystoma mexicanum; assembly: GCF_040938575.1. Taxonomy (NCBI): domain Eukaryota; kingdom Metazoa; phylum Chordata; class Amphibia; order Caudata; family Ambystomatidae; genus Ambystoma; species Ambystoma mexicanum. The sequence goes on from NC_090938.1 coordinate 745,826,435, forward strand.
CTCCCTGTGTGTCTGCAGGTGTCCGCAGGGGACGCTTGGCGCCGGTCCACCTTGGTTAGCTCCTCCTGCTCCCTCTGCCCACCGCTTTTAGACCTGTCACCTCCTTCGCATTGTGCCCTGTCTTCACTATGCCTTGCAAAATGTGGTAAACTAGGGTTTTTCTCCCCTCGCAGGATTTTCAAACTTAGGTGGCCTCTCCACTAGGTACCTGATATGCATTACTGTGTTCACTGTGTTCTGAATCTGTGGTAAACTAGGGTTTTTCTCCGCTCGCAGGATTTCAAACTTAGGTGGCCTCTCCACTGGGTACCTGATATGCATTACTGTGTTCACTGTGTTCTGAATCTGTGGTAAACTAGGGTTTTTTCTCCCCTTGCAGGATTTTCAAACTTAGGTGGCCTCTCCACTGGGTACCTGATATGCATTACTGTGTTCACTGTGTTCTGAATTTGTGGTAAACTAGGGCTTGCTGCTCTCTTCCTGCCCGCTTGTGCTTGTCCTACCCCCCTCCCCACTCCCTCCTATCCCATGGTGCTCTCTATCTCACCTATCTTTTCTAACTGCTTCTCCATTGACTATCCTGCTCTCCTCACTAAATCTGGTAGGAAAAAGTTTAAAAAGGACATCCTGGTCTCCAACCCAGGCCTCCCTATCGCTGACACCTACACCAGTGCCTCCTCTAAGGAAACTCTAACTGACATCCTCTTTTTCGTGCCTTCACCTGACCTATGGACCCTTCATATGGTCTCTGTGCTCTCTCCTTTCTCCTCTTCTCCCATTAATGGTGGCACCCGCTGGGACGTCCTCTTGGCCTCCTTCCACTCCTCTAAGGCCATCATTAATGTCTACGCTAATGGGACCGTCTTGGTCCAAGGCCCTCAGGCCAACCTTCACCTCTTTGATAGACGCTTCCCGCGCCTCATCAACTTCCTTTCCTCTCCTGCTGTCCCCCCTCCTCTGTCCTCGGCTACCTTGCCTCTACCCTCCCTCCCTGCCCCCTCCCGTGCTCCTTCTTCTCCTCCACAGGGCGTACCTCTGATCTGTACCCCTCCCCGGAAGTCCTTCAAAGATGGCAACCTTCTCCACATTGCCACTCTTAACTCTCGCTCTGCTGTCAAACATTCCTCTGATATCTGCCGCCTTCTTGAGGAACTGGACCTTGACGTACTCTGTCTCACTGAGACATGGTTCACGGCCAGCTCTGTCACCAGCTTTGACACACTCCTACCTGACGGCTACAAGATCCTCTCCGTGCGCAGGCCCAACCGTGCAGGGGTGGGTGTGGCCCTTATCTTCCCCGAGTGGATTCCTGCCACTGCTATTCCCCCGCAGACCTACTCCTCTTTTGAATGTCTTGTCTGCCGACTCTCTCTCTCTCCTAGCCATTCCCTTACCATGGCTACTATCTATCGGCCACCTGGTCAAATTTCCTCCTTCCTCTCCGAGTGGGCGGACCTCTCCTCCTCACTCCTGTCCTCAACCACTCAACACCTCTTTCTTGGAGACTTCAACATCCACCTGGATGCCTCCTGTCCCCCCTCTGGACTCTTTCGCGACCTCTGCGACTCTCTCTCACTCTCTATTCTCCCGTCTGGGCCAACCCATTCTGCTGGGCACACTCTTGATGCCCTGATCTCTTCTGACCTTCCCCGCTCTGTCCCTCTCTCCACCCCTCTCTCCTGGAGTGATCACTTTCTCCTCTCCTCCCACCTCACCCTCCCTACCCCACAGGCAAAGCCACCCTCATCACTGCCATCTTCCTTCTCGGTCATCCGACCCATGAAGCGTGTGTCAGTTGAGGCTTTCGCTGCCACCTTCTCGCCCCCTCTTTCCCCCTCGGCTGACTCCCACCCTGACACAGCCCTCTCCACTCTCTACTCTGCTATATCTGATACTCTTGATATCCTTGCCCCTGTTATGAGAATCCGCCTGAAGCCCAAAGCCAAATGTACCTCCTGGTATGACTCGGATCTCGTCACCCTTAAACGCTTGTGCAGGGTGGCAGAGAGGAAATGGCGTGCTTCATGTTCATCCTCTGACAAACTGGCCTGTCGCCTGCTCCAAAGGCAATACCGGCTCTCCGTTCTCACCAGAGAGCCCTTATCCAAGCCCGCATCACTGCAGCATCTAACAATTCGGCTGAACTCTTTAAAATCTGCAAGGAGCTGGCCAACCCTGCTGCAGTCTCTACCTCTCCTGTCCTCTCCCAGGCCCTCTGTACGGCACTGGCCTCTCACTTCATTTCAAAAACTCAGGACATCCTGTCCTCACTCTCCTCCCATCACCTCCCCCCCTCTATTCCCTGCCCATCCTCTGGCCCTCCTGCAGCCACCCCTCCTCTCTCCTTCTCTGCCTTTCCCCTTTTTTCTGCAGTTTCGAGACAAGTCCGATCTATGAAAGTCTCGTCAACACAGGTTCACCCCTGCTCCTCCAAAACTATTAAGGACCACATCGACTCCTTGGCTCCTGCCCTTGCTGACTTCTGCAATCACTCCTTCGCCTCTGGAGTCTTCCCATCCCCTCTCAAGCACTCCCTTGTGCACCCCCTTCTTAAGAAACCCTCTTCCGACCCGTCCTGCCCAGCTAACTATCGCCCTATCTCTATCACTCCTTTCCTGGGCAGGCTCCTGGAGAAACTTGCCATCTCCCAGCTTAATCTCCATGCTGAATCTGTTGGTAGCCTTCATGACCATCAGTCTGGCTTCAGAGCTGCCAGAAGCACGGAAACTGCTCTCCTGAATATCCGTGAGGACCTGCTCTGGAACCTTAACTCTAACATTCCATGTGTTCTCATTTTGCTTGATCTCTCTTCTGCCTTTGATACTGTCAACCATACCATCCTGCTCAACCGTCTCCGTGATAACCTGGGTATCACTGGTCAGGCTCTGGCTTGGCTGACCTCTTTCCTCTCAAATCGACCCTCCCAGGTCCAACTGGGGTCTTTCCTGTCTGACATCTTTTTCTCTACCTGTGGTGTCCCCCAGGGTTCTAACCTCTCTCCCTGGCTGTTCAACCAGTATCTGGCACTTCTCGCCCACCTCATCGCTGCTCTCTGCCCCAACTTTCAGTGCTATGCGGATGATACCCAGCTCATTTTCAGGCTACCCTCGGCCTCCTCTTCTCCTTCCCTCATCTCTGACTGTCTTTCTGCTATCCAGGAATGGTGTGCCGCCAATGACCTCTGCCTTAATGCCAGTAAGACCGAGATTCTACTCATCGGCACACCCACTCCCTCCTTCCCTGCAGCTCTCTGGCCGGCCTCTCTTGGCCCTCTTCCTGTTCCTACCTGCAAGGCAAAAAACCTCGGGGTCATCTTCAACTCCACACTCTCCTTCTCTCCTCACATTTCTGACGTTTCTAAGACGTCACACTACCAGCTGCACCTCCTCAGAGGTATCCTTCCTTTCCTCTCCTTCCCCCAGAAGCTCACTGTCTCCAGAGCCCTGGTTCTCTCGAAGCTGGACTACTGTAACAGCCTCTATCTAAATCTGCCTGCCTCTACTCTCCGCCCTCTGCAGCTCATCCAGAACAGGACTGCGAGACTTGTCCTTGGCCTCAAGCCCAGGGACCGTATCTCTCCAGGACTGAAATCGCTACACTGGCTCCCTGTGGCTGCGAGGATTAAGTTCAAAACCCTCTGCATTGTCCACAAGGCCTTCTGGGGCCTGGGGCCAAATTACCTTCAACTCTCCCTTCCTAAATATCTTCCTTCTCGAGCACTTCGCTCTTCCGCCTCCAACTCCCTCAGGGTCAGCCGCTTCTCCAAGCAACGAGTTGGGGGGAGATCTCTCTCCGCAGCAGGGGCCTCCCTCTGGAACAGCCTTCCTGCCTCCAAGAAACTTGAGGAGAACCATCTCCTCAAAACCTTCCTCTTTGCTTCTGCTTTCTCTCTCCCTCTCCCCTGCTAAATCACTGAAACTGTACTGAATCAGCAACTGGGCCACTCACCAATCTCGGTCCTTGGTCCAGCCACTCTCCCCTGCACTGCCTTCCTGGCAACCCCTGCACTGCGGGACTGTCTCTGTATCCCTACAGCCCCCCTTCCCAGCACTTGTCTGCACTTATCTTGCACTTGCCACCAGCTGGCCCTTATTATTTATCTTGTTCATTACTAACCCTGTACTGCACTTTCCCCTCTCCCTTTCCCCCTTGCACTTTTCCCGTCCCCCTTACCCATGCACTTGCGCGATCTGAATGACACCTGGCCTAGTAGGATCGTTGTCTGTCTCCCCTTGTTCCCCCCTCCCTGCCTCGTCGCGCCTTGAAACACTTGTGTATAGGCGCGTTACAAATGCTATATCATATCAAATCATTCAACATATTTTTTATATCACAAATGTTGTCAAAAATAACTATTCTTTTTCTTGTCGGATTTAATTTAGAAAGAGAGCATGTCTAGAATTCTCAGCACTAGGGTAAGTAATTCAGTGTTGGAGGACCATCAAACTTTCTGTGTTATAGATATTCAGTTTGATCCTCACTTCATGACTGTTGATAAAGGTATACCTGTTACTACCCCTATTGTCGATCAAATTTACTTAAAATTGACACATATTGCCAAAAAACCCACAATACTGAACTAGTTACTTACTTACCATAATCACGGCACAGTCCGTCATGAATTCTCCAGTATTTCCACCTCCCAAGAGTTTTCTCGTTTGAACAAACCCAGTATTTTATGTCCCTAGCTAAGCAATTGTCGTCAAGGATCAATTCCCACTGCTAGACCAGCAATCTCATTCGGCTGCTGGATCAACCAAGCAACTGTCTCTGAGGGAGATCACATATTATTGAGCACAGCGAAACTGGATGCGTGCAAATGAAAAAAGTTGTAGGGGTACACATATTGGTAATAACAATGTTCTAAACCAGACAGAGAGAGGTTCTGGTATTTGTGCCCCTCTAACACCCATTCTGATCCATAATAGTGGAATGACTAGACCGGTACTCTCAACCAGTCCTGGCATGAACTTGACGGCCATTTCTAGAGGAACAATCTATGAACTAGAACGTTACTGTCAGTCTGCTGACCATTAGCTGATACATCATTGCCCATCGGGGGTAGGGGGGTGCTGTTGCACAGCAAATGGAGTAGCAGCAGAGAAGTGCCGCCCACCCCGGGATTGATGGCCCAAAAGGTATTTGCACCAAAAACGGCAGTGCTAAACCTCGGAACAAAATCGATGAGGAGGTGAATCCTTGTGGCACACATGGGTGAAGTCTGGAGGTCGGGGAGGATCTGTGGAGGAGTGAACGGAGTGAGCTCCGGAATGGCTGGGAGGAGGAGCTCAGGCTGAAAGTAGTGGACCGGTAGGTTGGGATGCAGAGAGAAGGGCACAGGGGCCTGGAACCAGGCTGGAGCTGGAATATCACCACAGTCCTCTGTGTGGAGGTGGGAGATAGAGTCCCGCCCTCCCGGCTACCCCTCCTGGAATCAAAGAGTACTGAATGCTGAAGCTTAGTTCCATTCACAGTGCTTTGAGGGCGTGAGACTCGCTGACAACAGAAAGTTTACCTGCAGAAGCAAACTGGACCTCGCCCCCCCAGAGTCCGACTCCTGTCAGTGTCCGTGACTTCCTAACACATCTATCCCCGCCTGGGAGTGTAACTATAGAACCAGAGACTGCAGTATCTCTGGAACACATCGACAACCACAGCCAGTTATGGATTACCACCTACTGCTAGCTGACACACTACACTAGCAGCCAGACACTTGCACCAATGAGAGGTTGGGTCTACTAATAACAACCACCCATACTTACAGCGGGCTTGGGTACTGTAAGGAAGGCATGATATCAAACAGTGAAGACAGACACAAGTGATCACAGTTCAAGGGTGTTTATTGAACTTCAATGGGTTGGATGAACGCCTATCTAACCCTAAATTGAAGGATGGGAGTAGGCTACAACCATCAAAGTAAAAATAACACAGTCCTAGTGGAGTCTTTTCAAAATAAAAAGGGCCTATGCTAATAAACCTATTGCCAATCCCTTCTTCTAAATACAAATGGTGTGGGAAAATAATGTATGCAAAAGAAAGAGTATTCAAGAAAGAATATGTCAGTACAGCCGGTCAATTAGCTTTCCTTCCCCACGTTTTCAGCACGGGGCAAGGTGGCACACTCGAGCTTAGCACAGATTCTGGCTTCTCCAGCACGAGGATGCAGGTCAGGATATAAACCAGGGCCTTCTGCGACAAAGTCTCATTCCCAATAAAGTCTCTCATTCGTAAAATGGCAAAACACAACATCAAAGTTTCTTTCTCTTCAGGAGTCTCACGCTTACAAAGTCTCGGGTGCACTGTTTACCCTGGGTCTCTCTCAGCCGGGCTCGGACCCCTTTGATACACTGATTCACAATAGGTCTCCCTCGATCGGGCTCGGATCTTGCACTCTCGCTTTCTTCTTATTTCACAGTTCGATAAATTCACAATAGGTCTCACACAGCCGGGCTCAGACCTTGATGCATTTATTCATAATCAAAGACTTTCCACTGTGCAATGGATTTTACTTATATCCTTGCAGGACCACTTTGATTCATTCTTATTTGATTTCTATTCTTCGTTTTCACATTGACATATTACAGTTCCTTTTGCCACTTCTTTGTGGGATACATCAGTCAGAGACCTTAATTGGACACACACGCGGTGCCAGACCACTCTGCTATTTTTTATCTTAGTTCGCGTTAAATGCTCAAACAATTCATCAGCCGTCTGGCCTCTACCCGCGTCTTTCATCAAACGCTTCAACGTTCGCTCTTTCGTGTAACAATGTTGCTGCTTGCAACCTTCGTTTCAACACAGACCGGTCTCATACAGTTTCCTTCAACTCACCGGCTGTGTTGATTTCTCTGTTTGCGGCTTTGATCTCGGAGCCAAGGACGATACCACAGCGGCTGCTGCTCCTCCCCGACTCGGTCATTCATGCAGGCGGGCCTCGGATATGTCAGACACACAATGCAGGATTCTTCGGTTTCCCTTGTTGACCTCACACATGCTGCTTTCAAGTTCCTAGGAGTATAACGATCACTTGTCGAAAAGGTCAAGGGTATCTCCTTCTTTGTTCTCCTTTCACGGTCTGCCGTCTCTCTCCATCGGCTCAGCTGCTGCCTGGGAAGAACCGCTCCTTTGTGTGCTTTGCCTCGCTCAAAGTGTGCTCTCGTACTCTGCCTTTTATCCGTGTGGGGAGGTTCAATTGAAGTCAGGTGTGTATTGTCAAAGGTAATTGCCTGACTCTGCCTGACCATGGTATTTGGACAGGTCAGGTACATTGCTCGGGTATTAGTCTGTTTTCTCCCAAAGTGGGCGGTTTGTGTAGCAGTGTTTGTGTAGGGAAGGGGAGGGAGTTAAAGTTCCCCGGTATCCTAACTGGTAGGAGGAGTTAAATGTGTTAGAGGGAAAGGGATACCGCGTCTCGCCATCAGGTGTCCCACTCCCCAAGGACCCCTCACCCAGACGATTCTCCCGCACTGGCCCACCCCCAGGGTCTGGATACAAAGGGGATGGCCGTGACCTGGCCACCTGAGAGAGAGATCCCTGGGGACTATCGGGTGAGACACCCTCTGGTTTCTCACAGTACCCAGCGCCAACTGGCAAGGAACACAAGTAGCTACAACAACCCATCGTCAGGCGCAGGGAGCCGTGGGAAGCCCTGCATAGGAGGGGCTGGAAAAAGGCGCTATTACAAGGAGGCACGGCAACAAAGGAGATAGAGGGAGCGGGGCAGGACAGAGTGCGGAGGGAATTCTCTGGAAGACTATACAGCGGGCAAAAGAGTGATACCCACGCTACACCCAATTATGAAAATGGATAAGTATAAGGGCAAGAAACCAAACCATCCGTCTAAGATTGACGCATATAGGACAGGAGGGCCCAAAACACAACAAGCACCGGAGACAAGACCATAGTCGACAATGGAGGACAGGGGAAATGCAGAATCTCAGGCTACCCAGGAAATCTTGAGAGCCGTACACGAGGCAAAGACACAGCTGGAGCAAAGGATAGATTCAGTAGGTCTGGATGTCAGTCTCCGGAGATAGTACCTGCATAAGTGTCAGCGCCGCGAGTAGGAGAAGCGGAAGAGCGTATATCGTCTGTCGAAGATGTTATGACCACGTTGACACATGATAAAAATGTAGAAAAGGACGCAGCAGATGGAAGAAAGATGGGCCCACATGGGCTGTCTAATTGTTTCTCAATTGAAAGGGCACATAGTACCAAGTAAGGAGCCACTGCGAGGCACCCCACCAAGACAAATCATTGCCAAACTGTTAAATTACAGCGATCGAGATGTAATCTTACAAGCAGCATGAAAGAAGGGAACTCTGGAGTATAATGGGGCAAGGATTGCACTATACCCCGACTTCACCAAAGCGGTACAAAACGCGCAGCAATCCTTTGACGCAGTGCACAGGTAGCTAGGGGAAAAAGAAATGAAGTATGCCACAATCTATCCAGCAACACTGCAGCCCTCAGGGAGTTAGGCTCTTCAAACGCCCTACTGATGCATGGGACTGGACAGAAACAATCGGCCCGCAGCAATGGATAAAGCAGAAGGGGCAAAACTAAAATGCAGGAACAGAAATGGCCCCCTCAGGGAGAAGGGAAAAGCAGTTGTAAGTCAGGAAACAGCAGATATGCAAGATAGACTGCAAATAATTGACATTGAAGTGGTCCCAGGAGGGGGGTGGAGTGGGGAGGGGGAGCATGAGAGCAACAACAGTGAATAAGCAACAGACTCAAGTTGGTAAAATTCAAGACTTCGGGTAGAGCGGCCAGCAGGCACAGCCCCCCTTGCAAATCCAGAGGCCCCTATCAAGGGTTGGGACGAGCGATAGTTGTTTTGGGGTCAACAGATGCTTCAAGTTGGGGGGAAGTATAGGGTGCAGGAGGGATGTTGTTGGGTTTGTTCGAGGGGTCAAGGGGCAGGGAGCGAGAGAATATGGGTAGTTAGACATGCACACATGAAGTTCGGTATATACATCTTGACTTAACAACAAGGCAAGGGATCTCACACCTGGGAAAGGACAACGCAGAGGCAAATGACACTACACGGAACGATGCAAGGAGAATGTAGGATTGTGAAATGCCGAAATGATGAGATTAAGAGAGGGGCTGATGACAAAGTATTTGATGAGGCAGAAAGCCTGCATATTACTATTGCAGGAAATGCACTTGATGGCTCAGAGTGTAGGTTTCTGGGCAGGGATCAATACACGTTAGTAGAACATGCAGGATACTACAGAGGCTCCAGCGGGGTGGCAGTCTACATCAGTCATAGCATTCCATTCCAGTTGGGTCAAGTGGAGAGAGAAGGGGAGGACAATGTCTGGTAGTGACCAGGGGAATTACCGGGGGAAGCAATTACCATACTGAACGTTTACGCACCTCCACCATTACAACCAGACTTAATTATCAAAATACAGGCGATACTGGCAACACATGGTGCAAATGTAACCATAGTGAGAGGTGACTTTACTGACGTCCTTCACGGGCGAATAGATGTTTTCAGATGGGGGCAACTCCCGGGAGGGGAGGAGACGCGCACCAAGCTGGTGACCTTTTTGGAGGCAACAGGATTACGGGATGTCTGGAGAGGGTTACACTCCGGTAAAAGACAGTTCTCGTACTATTCCTGAGCACACGACTCGATGTCTCACGTAGACTACTTTTTGGTTCAATGTACCATCACCTAAGATGATGTTACTGCATATAAGAGGGGAGATTGAAGAAAGTAGAGGGAAGAGACACTGATACGCATACCATCGATGGTTGTAAAAAGGGACCTAGTGGCAAAATGGGAGACCTAGGAAATGCCCACTTTGGGAACATGACAGATTGGAATGGACCATTGCAGCAGAATGGAGCAGATCACATACAGGAATGGGGGGGGGGGGTCCATGAGGAAGTGTGAGAAGATATGGGGGAAATGGGACATGGGTGCCTGAGAGAAGGGGCACATCGGTACAAGATACTACAGGAGGGGTGAGGCAGGGGATAGAGGGCAAAGGAAGGAAGGGGGTAAAATGAGGGAGAGTAAGGAGGAATGGGATAGGACGAATGGTCAACCGTAAGAAAAATGTGTATTTGAACAAGGATATGAGGAATAATGTTGGAATATGGAAAAAACTGGTTTATAAAAAATAATCATTGCCAATCAGTAATTCATGTGTGTTAGATTTATGATTTTAAGAGTTATTGAGAGGGAACCACTACAGGTGTTATATGTAAGATATGTTATGATAGTTAATATAATAATCAGACATATAATGCGTCTATTGTTTGTTTAAATCTATTTTTAAGGGAAACATTATGAAGCAGAGAGAGAGCATCCTTAGTACATTTGAGCATCTGAAGCAGTTTCTGGAGAAGGAGAAACAGCAGCTGCTCAGCAGACTGGAGAAGGAGCAAGAGGAGAAGATGAAGATGATTCAGGAGAAACTGACCCGACTGGAGGAGCAGCAAAGCACCCACAGGGACCTGATAACAGAGCTGGAGTGGAAGTGCCAGCAGCAGCACGTGGATCTACTCAAGGTGAGAGGGGATCAGAAACCTATAGAACTAGAGCAGCAATCCACCCACAGGGGCCTGATCCCAGAGATAGAACAGAGGTATCAGCAGCAGGACAGGGAGTAACTAAAAACCCCCCTTCTTCCCTGCAGCTCTCTGGCCGGCCTCACTTGGCCCTCTTCCTGCTCCTACCTGCCAGGCAAAAAACCTCAGGGTCATCTTCGACTCCACACTCTCCTTCTCTCCTCACATTTCTGACATCTCAAAGAAGTCACACTACCAGCTGCACCTCCTCAGAGGTATTCTTTCTTTCCTCTCCTTACCCCAGAAGCTCACTGTCTCCAGAGCCCTGGTTCTCTCTAAGCTGGACTACTATAACAGCCTCTATCTAAATCTGCCTGCCTCTACTCTCCGCCCTCTGCAACTCATCCAGAACAGGACTGCGAGACTTGTCCTTGGCCTCAAGCCCAGAGACCGTATCTCTCCAGGACTGAAATCTCTGCACTGGCTCCCAGTGGCTGCGAGGATTAAGTTCAAACCCCTCTGCATTGTCCACAAAGCCTTCTGGGGCCTGGGGCCGAAATACCTTCAACTCTCTCTTCCTAAATATCTTCCTTCTCGAGCTCTTCGCTCATCCGCCTCCTACTCCCTCAGGGTCAGCCGCTTCTCCAAGCAACGAGTTGGGGGTAGATCTCTCTCTGCGGCAGGGGCCTCCCTCTGGAACAGCCTTCCTGCCTCCCTGAAACTTGAGGAGAACCATCTCTGGTTCCGGAAGCACCTCAAAACCTTCCTCTTTGCTTCTGCTTTCTCTCCCCCTCTCCCCTGCTAAATTCCTGATTGAAACTGCACTGAATCTGCACTGGGCCACTCTCACTGATCTCGGTACCTGGCCCAGCCACTTGCCCCCTGCACTGCCTCCCTTGCAACCCCTGCACTGCGGGACTGTCTCTGCATCCCTAAAGCCCCCCTCCCAGCACTTTTCTGCACTTACCTTGCACTTGCCACCAGCTGGCCCTTTATTATTTATCTTGCTATTCTACTACCCCTGTACGGCACTTCCCCCTCTCCCCTTCCCCTTGCACTTTCCCTTCCCCTCTTCCCATGCACTTGCGTGATCTGAATGACACCTGCCCTAGTAAGATCGTTGTCTGTCTTCCCTTTGTCCCCCCTCCCTGCCTCGTCGCGCCTTGAAACACTTGTGTATAGGCGTGTTACAAATGCCATATCATATCATATCAAAGGTACAGAGAAAGGAAACCTGTAAATGGTGGCCTACATGAACTGCCTTTCCCTTCTGTGAAGAAAAAGGATGAAGCATTTGTAAAAATGTATAAGCAAAATAGTTCTAAAGTCAAAAATGGAAAATCACCATTTAGAACTAACTTTGCTGTTTGGGACTCCAAGTCCCATAATCCCAAGAGTACTTGGATGAAGAAGAGGGCTGAAGAGCAATGCAGACCTGAAGGTCAGGCAATTAGGCTTAACAGCACACCCGAGGGAGGCTGAGAGGCTTAAAAAGCTCCCTCTTGTGCAGGCCATTAGTCATGATTGTGGCTGGAGGGGCAGTAGCAGTTGTAGCTGCAGCAGAAGCAGCTGGGGCAGTAGAAAGTGGCAGAGGAAAGCACGTTGCTGGCAGAATCCACAGAAGTGTGAGGAAAGAAAGGACACCAGGATTTCTTCAGTTACTAGTCCTGAGTTGGTCCTTTTCCCCCAAGCCTGGATTGCAGAGGTTGCACAGCTGGAAGCTTAAGATTTGAAAGCTTTCCCCCATGTGAACCTGATTTGAGAGATTTCGCAGCAAGATGCATGCAGAGACAGTGCCTGGAGGCTGGCATGCTGCAGGGGGTCATGGAGAGCGAACTCTGCGCCTCTGTGGTGGGACCGAAGGCAGCTTGCAGAGGGAAGTATGCTGAGTCGGGAAAACGACTGTAGTAGAAGTCCAGCAGCCAGTGACAGGGGCCCGAGAAGCCGGTGAGTGTTTGTGCGCGTTCTCAAGCCTTCAGGCATTGTCAAGCAGGCAACTGTAACCAGTTGCTTTCATTTGCAAGGGAGTGAAATTGACTGAAGCTGACCGGATCGTGTCAGACAATGGAGTGCAACAATTGTAGCACTCGCGTATAGATGAATACGCTGTGGAAGGAGGTGTTGAACATTATAAAAAACTGCTTTAACAAAGTTAATAATAGTTGCGTGTGCCTAAAAGTGATTTTAACACAAAGACCAAACCTGAGTAAAGTCACAATAACATTGTATCCTGTGAAACCGAGTGTTAAGGAAACAAGCATTACAATAAGCCAAGAGTTGGATAAGCTTTGCCCTCAGCCAAAAGAAGCTAAGTAAAGGTTTCTTTGAGAGTAACTGTTGCTAGCAGAGGAAAAGAGGCTAAAATAACATCTTTAAAGGTAGAGCTTGTAAATGAATGACTATGGTGTGAACGGAACAGCAACTAGTCATGAACTAACATTGCCAAAGCCAATAGAGGTTGAATTGAAAGTACTTGGCTTGTGGGTTAACAAAAAGACAAGAGTGGTTGAAAAGATGTCCCTATAAGTAAGTTGATGTTCAGGAGATAAAGAGACATTGCTTGCTGTAGGGGAGACATGGTATCACAAGTATGACACTGACACAATGGGTACAATTTGTAAAACCTTTATTGAAATGGTTGGGGTTGGAGAAACTCCTAGTCTGCCCTATAACTAAGATGGGAGTCGTCTCGACCATCAAATAATTAATAACGCAGTCCTAGTGGAGTCTGTCAAATCAAAATGGCCTATGTTAACAAAACCTAATGCCTGCCCTATTCTTTGTACAAAAGTGTAAAAAGAAGAAATGTATGCGAAAGGAAAATCAATGTTGAAATAAGTAAGTGTGGTTGAACGAGCTCTCCTCCCCATGTTAAACCTCATGGAATAAGGCTGTCCCTGTAGGCAGGATGACACACTCTGGCTCAGCTTCTATCACAGTAAACATTTCACCACGTCGATCGAGGCCCGCCTGGCCTTCCACGTTTAAGTCTCTTTTCTTTGGCTTCAAAACAAGGTTTCATCAAAAACAGTTCCCGAAGGTCCCCCTCCGCCGGGCTCAGAACTCACAAAAATTAAAGTTCAACACAAAGAAGTAAGGGGCTCCTTTCACCAAGCTTGTCTCACTTCGGGTCTCCCTCTGTCGGGCTCGGACCCCTCAACATATGTAATTCAACGCGAACAAGCAAGGAAGCTCCCTTCCCCAAGCTTGTCTCACTTCGGGTCTCCCTCTGTCGGGCTCAGACCCCTTTTCAGAATATAGTTCCACCCAAACAAGCAATGTGGTTCCCTTCCCCATGTTTGTCTCACTTTGGGTCTCCCTCTGTCGGGCTCGGACCCCTATTCAGAATGTCTCTTCAATTCAAGCAAGTCGAAGACTTTCGATTGTGCGATGAATTTAACTATGACCTTCGCAAGGACCACTTCGACTAAATGTTCACAGTTCAACTTTCACTTTCCTCCCTTTCTCTGGGAGTTCTCTTCTTTATTTCACTTTTGCTGATCATACGCTTATGTTTCAAACAGTTCACTTGTAACAGCGAGTTTCGAGTGGGCTACTTCCTTTCACCAGACCACTCCGTTCCTTAGTATCGCAGTCTTCGCAGCTACTTGTTCACTTTAAAGTTCATTCAGAGGTCTGCCTTTTCTCGCGTTTCATTCACACGCGCACAGCCTCCACTTGCGGTAAATGTTGCCACTTCAAAAACCTCTAACACACACTGGTCTTTCAGATTGCTTTCCAAACTCACCGGCTGTGAGCGTCTCTTCTGAGAGGGTCTCTGGCAGCCTCGGAACACAATGCAATCTTCACTTGTGGGATCTGGCCTTCTCCACGTGTTGTCCGCGGCCTGTCGGAGGCAACAACCTCTGGTAAGGAACTCTTGGGGTTTCTGACCCACTGCTTCCATCCCTCGGTCTGTCGTTCTGCTCCAGTAGGCTTGCCTTCTTCCCAGAAGCCCTGCTCGTACTCGTGTTCTGCCTTGCTCAGAGTGTGTCTTTGGGTGCTGCCTTTTATTCATGTGAGGAGAGCTAATGGGTATCAGGTGTATGCACTTGGCATCGAGTGCCTGACTTTGCCTGGCCCGATTAGCGGGACAGGTCCAGTATGATGTGTGTAAGTGGATGTTGTTACTGCCAGTCATCCTCTGTCCAGTGTTTTTGTAAAAAGGGGGCGTGGGGGAGTTTGGACCTCGGAGCATCCTAAAACATAGGATGGGTTGGAAGTGGAGGTCCTGGTATAAAGTGACCCAGGCAGAAGTGGAAGTGGAAGTCCTGGTATAAAGTGACACAGGCAGAAGTGGAAGTGGACGTCCTGGTATAAAGTGACCCAGGCAGAAGTCGAAGTGGAAATCCTGGTATAAAGTGACCCAGGCAGAAGTGGAAGTCCTGGTATAAAGTGACCCAGGCAGAAGTGGAAGTGGAAGTCCTGGTATAAAGTGACCCAGACAGAAGTGGAAGTCCTGGTATAAGGTGACCCAGGCAGAAGTGGAAGTGGAAGTCCTGGTATAAAGTGACCCAGGCAGAAGTGGAAGTGTATGTCCTGGTATAAAGTGACCCAGGCAGAAGTGGAAGTGGATGTCCTGGTATAAAGTGACCCAGGCAGAAGTGGAAGTGGAAGTCCTGGTATAAAGTGACCAGGGCAGAAGTGGAATTCCTGGTATAAAGTGACCAGGGCAGAAGTGGAATTCCTGATATAAAGGGACCAGGGCAGAAGTGGAATTCCTGGTATAAAGTGACCGGGGCAGAAGTGGAATTCCTGGTATAAAGTGACCAGGGCAGAAGTGGAATTCCTGGTATAAAGTGACCCAGGCAGAAGTGGAAGTGGAAGTCCTGGTATAAAGTGACCCAGACAGAAGTGGAAGTCCTGGTATAAAGTGACCCAGACAGAAGTGGAAGTCCTGGTATAAGGTGACCCAGGCAGAAGTGGAAGTGGAAGTCCTGGTATAAAGTGACCCAGGCAGACGTGGAAGTGGAAGTCCTGGTATAAAGTGACCCAGACAGAAGTGGAAGTCCTGGTATAAAGTGACCCAGACAGAAGTGGAAGTCCTGGTATAAGGTGACCCAGGCAGAAGTGGAAGTGGAAGTCCTGGTATAAAGTGACCCAGGCAGAAGTGGAAGTGGAAGTCTTGGTATAAAGTGACCCAGGCAGAAGTGGAAGTGGAAGTCCTGGTATAAAGGGACCCAGGCAGAAGTGGAAGTGGAAGTCCTGGTATAAAGTGACCCAGGCAGAAGTGGAAGTGGAAGTCCTGGTATAAAGTGACCCAGGCAGAAGTGGAAGTGGAAGTCCTGGTATAAAGTGACCCAGGCAGAAGTGGAAGTGGATGTCCTGGTATAAAGTGACCGAGGCAGAAGTGGAAGTCCTGGTATAAAGTGACCCAGGCAGAAGTGGAAGTTGCAGTCCTGGTATAAAGTGACCCAGGTGGAAGTGGAAGTCCTGGTATAAAGTGACCCGGGCAGAAGTTGAATGTACTGTGAAGGAAGCAGGTGTTGCTCACGGTGTTAGGAGAGAAACACTGTGGCCTTATCCTGACAAAGAAGTGGTTATGTTTCATGGTGCTGAGAGAGAAGCACTGTGATGAGATTTCAACTAAACTGTGTTTTGGGAATCAACTAAATTGTGACGGAAAACATCCTAACCAAGAATCCCATTGGTACTGTTTAAGGAACTTTGACTTGTGCATTTCCTGGAGGAAAATGATCTTTTCTGTGTTGAACTGTGGAGCGTTGGAAGTTTTTCTTAACAAACTGACTTGGCCAGAAACTGTGTTGGAACTTTGCTTCAACCCTGGATTTTTTTGTTGTTTTGTGTTATTCAACGGAACTAACCTTGACTTAAAACCTGGGGAAGGGGAATTCGCTGAGGTTACAATCAAAGACTTGAATGTGTTGCTAATACAAGTATTGCCATATGTTTTCTTGTTTATGTATAAGTCTGAGGGCCAGAAATGTTATGCTAGAGTGTTTTCCTTAGTTTATGTAGGCAGAGAAATCCCTGTTATAGTAGGGCAAGTGAGGCGTTGGTTTGCACTTTTGATTGAATAAAACGGCATTGTTTGAAAAATGATCTAAAAGTTGTCCACCTCACATTTCTGACCCCTCACACTACCTAAACAAGACCTAACCCCTACAAAAAACTGATAAGCTCTTTGTTTCCATAGCATCTGGTAGAGGAGATCATGTCTCTAAATCCGCTATCTCAAAATGGATAGTCCAATGCATCCAAGTTTGCTACTCACTATCTAAAAAAATCCTTACCTTTCACACCGAGAGCCCACTCTACTCGAGGCACAGGGGCTACTCTAGCTTTCATTGCAAATGTTCCATTAGATGCAATTTGCAAAGCTGCTACTTGGAGTTCCATTCACACAACACTACTGCTTAGACACACACTCTAAAGCAGATTCATAGGTGGGTCAAGCGGTATTAAGACATCTATTTGCCACTGTACCTTCACACAACCCACCTCCTCCAGGTACTGCTCGCTAATCTATGCATTGCTTGTGATTCTAAGCAGATCCACAAGCCTCAGAAGGCATACATTAGTCACCGTAATCGTATTTCTGATGCATGTATCTGCTTAGATTCACATGTGCCCAGCCTTCCTCCCCTCCTGGAGTTCATGGTTCATAGATGTCTTTCACCTTTATCTTTTATACTTTGACTTTGTTGTACTCGCGCAAACACTTCATGCTCCCTCATGTCAGAAAAAAAGCAATCTGAGGGATCTCGAAGCATAAAGGACCATGGTACAGTACACGTCACACAAGCGATATTATTACAAACGCGCCCAGTCGACGTCCCGTTTTGAATTTTGAAAACAAGTCATTCAATACTCTGCGACTACCACTAGATGTCAGACTATGCATAGCATGTGAATCTAAGCAGGTAAAAGCATCAGAAATACGATTACATTAAGTAATGTTTGCCATATCCTCACAGAATACAATATAGGAACATCACTTGCTTATCCCCTTCAAGGCACTATATTTTATTAATGCTTGTTCTACTATTATGAAGGGATATTCTGAAATGAGAGGATGTCTCACCTCTTGCTCCTACCCTGCAGGGCAGAATGGGGTGAAATACCGTGGCACCTTCGCTCAATTGACAAATATCTGGCTGCAACTCTGTCTTTTAAATGGAATAAATGCTATGGGCAGCTCTTACCAAGTACAGGTGGCCAGGCTGTGAACTCTCTGCTTCTAGAATAAGGACAGCAAGCTTGCTGTTGGTCTTCCACGATAAACTGAGAACATTCTCTGGTCCTCAAACCGGGGGTCAAGTTAGCAAGTGCTTTGATGCCCGAGTGTGGCCGTAAGCGCTGTACAAATCACACACATAACATAATCCATCAAGAAAGAGAGAGGGGGAGAGAAGGATGGACAAGGGAAAGAGAGAGGGGGCAGAGAGAAAGGGGGAATAGAGGTAGAGGGACAGGGGGACAAGGACAAATGGGGAAAGATGGAGGTAAAGGGGGATGGAGAGTGTTAGGGAGGGACAGAAATGGACTGGTAGGGGAGGATGCGGGGGGTGAAAGGGACAGGGAAGCAGAGGGATGGAGGTACATAGAGACAGAAGGAGGGAGAAAACTAGACCACAATGACACTGAGAGTGCACACCAGACTGCACTAGTGCTATCTTGCAGGTTCTGTTCTCTAACCGAGGGATAAACTACACTGACAGAGAGAACCAGAGTGAGCACACCACACTGTCAGACAGAGAGAACCAAGAGAGTGCACTTTACAATACACCTCCGAGAGAGGGACAGCATGAAAAACTGCTCTCGCCCACTGTCACACCACCCTGCAAAGAGCGGCACAATCACAGAACTGGACAGGGAGAGAGAGAGAGAGAGAGAGAGAGAGAGAGAAAAAGAGAGAGAGAGAGAGAGAGAGAGAGAGAGAGAGAGAGAGAGAGAGAGAGAGAGAGAGAGAGAGAGCTAGGTCAGCGAATGCTGCTCTATGACAGCTAGTCTAGTCCAAACGCCCCAGTAATGCCCTCTAATGCTGAGTGCAGTATGTGCAGTCTCACATTTGTGCAGTTGTTTCCATTATATGCAAAGTGCAGCTTCAAACTCCTCTAATGCCAGTTAGTGCCTGGCATGCCTGTAAAGTCACTGTATGTCATGTTCATTCCCATTTGTGTAGGTGCTGCAGATGCAAAGTGCGACCTCAGCACCTCTCAGTAATGCCAACTAATCGCAGTTAATGCCTTGTTTGTATACCCCAGTAATGTCAGGCTCTGGGCCCCTTGTCCGAGCCAAATGTTACCCCCCCCCCACTTTTCATTCACAGTGGCTCTAGTTCCCAGCACAAACATTGTCTGACCAGAAACCTCGCAGAAGGCTCAACTGATTCCTAGACTAGATAATGCAGCGACCTAACTCTTTCCTTGAATCACAGCTCAGGGTCTCTGTAAAATGGAATCAATGCTGAGAGCAATGTGGGATGACTATTTATCTTGTCCTCTTTCTCTTTCTCTCTCTAGGATGTGAAGAGTGTCTTGAGAAGGTACGTCTCCTCTTGCCTTGATGTGCCCTCAATGTGGACTCACTTTTATCCCGGTGGATGTCCTCTGTTCCTCACATTTATTACACACTACAGACCCCAGCTCCATCTTAACTTCTGGGAGATTTAACATTTCTATGTGTGATTTAAAAATAGAGACTCTGGGTTTTACATTACCGCTTGCAAGCTTCTCACTCTCTCTCTCTAAGCTCACAGTGCAGGGCCCGCCTTCTGTATAACCCTATATACCCTCTGTATGCTTGCTTCCCTGACATGCATTAGCACTTAGCTAATTCCATCATCAGTGATCCAAGGGAACTAGCAAAGATGGCTGACGTGTGGGTCTCTCACAGAGTTAACCACAGTGATCAGGGGACAGGTACGGCAGGCCAACATTCACCCTTCTTACAGGGCCTCAAAGTAGAAGTGGGTAACCCCTTGTGGGGGGTCCAAAAAGAAGGATGGCACCACTAACGCAAAGGTGAGTGGTGGTTCCTCAGTAATTCCCAGATTCCCCAGCACCTGCTGGAACTGTGGAAAAACTGACCATCCCAGAGGTCAGCCTAGCTGCCCTAAAAAGCCTGCTGAGCAGAGTGCCTAAAGCATGGCCTCTGGTCACTGGAAGACTTGCTCTTGTGCAGACATCCCAGAGATGTCTTCAGCTTTGCTTAATGTGGGGGATGGGAGGGGGGGGGTTAAGCCCCAGCAAGGGGACAGGGAGTGGGGTATTTCCCTCCAATACTTAGTATGTCCATTCCATTATAGTGCACAGCCACCCTACCACTGGAATCAGAGACACTACTTCCAGTACCACTGTTATTAACAGCACTTTCTTTGGGCCAGAGGTTCTAACAAATAGTCCTCTGCAGGCCACTAAGTTATCTAGTGCCCCCTTAAGACTTTCCCTGTCGCTTCAGATAGTTAATTGGAAGTTAGCTCTCCCTGTTAGTGTCCATGAAAATGTCCCTGGCAGTTTTTTCCTGGGAATGACTTGGAAGAGAGCGGTATCTTTTAAAGGCACTGCTCTATTCCCAGGAATTGTGAAGTTAAATTCCACCCCTGTGGGTTCTATGTGTTTTTACCAGGCATTTTTCATCACTGATTTGATTTTCACTGTTTCTTTCTGTAAAAGATGGGTGGAGGCCCATTAATATCCCTGATCCCCCAGCCCGCCAACCCTTCCCCTTCCAACCCCCACCTCAGTGAAAAAGCGCCAGTAAACAAATACAATGAAAAATATATGTCAAAAAGTGATCCGTCTTTTAATCACCTACTAAAATCTCACCTGCCCTAAAAGTCGTATTGAAATGATCACTTGCCTAAATCTCGACCTCATATACTTACACTTAATTTACCAAAAAGTCGACCCCCCCCAAATCTCGCCATTAGTATTTAACCATAAAGATATGAAAGTGAAGCAATACAAAAGGGGGCAATCCTCCCTGTACCCCCCAATTCTATCAGAATGTGGATATCCCCGAGCCCTCCCTCTCCTCCTGGGCATCTTCCATTCAGAATGTATCACGTAGAGATTCCTGAGCCCACCTTCTCCCCCCCAGGGGTCTCTCATTCAGAATGTATCATGTAGAGATTCCTGAGCCCACCCTCTCCTCCCCGGGCGTCTCCCATTCAGAATGTATCATGTAG
The DNA here is from genome assembly GCF_040938575.1 of Ambystoma mexicanum. Taxonomy (NCBI): domain Eukaryota; kingdom Metazoa; phylum Chordata; class Amphibia; order Caudata; family Ambystomatidae; genus Ambystoma; species Ambystoma mexicanum. The sequence goes on from NC_090938.1 coordinate 745,847,118, forward strand.
AGATTCCTGAGCCCACCCTCTCCTCCCCGGGCGTCTCCCATTCAGAATCTATCATGTAGAGATTCCTGAGCCCACCCTCTCCTCCCCGGGCGTCTCCCATTCAGAATGTATCATGTAGAGATTCCTGAGCCCACCCTCTCCTCCCCGGGCGTCTCCCATTCAGAATGTATCATGTAGAGATTCCTGAGCCCTCCCTCTGCTCCTGGGCATCTCCCATTCAGAATGTATCATGTAGAGATTCCTGAGCCCACCCTCTCCTCTACGGGGGTCTCTCATTCAGAATGTATCATGTAGAGATTCCTGAGCCCACCCTCTCCTCCCCGGGCGTCTCCCATTCAGAATGTATCATGTAGAGATTCCTGAGCCCACCCTCTCCTCCCCGGGCGTCTCTCATTCAGAATGTATCATGTAGAGATTCCTGAGCCCACCCTCTCCTCCCCGGGCGTCTCTCATTCAGAATGTATCATGTAGAGATTCCTGAGCCCTCCCTCTGCTCCTGGGCATCTCCCATTCAGAATGTATCATGTAGAGATTCCTGAGCCCACCCTCTCCTCCCCGGGCGTCTCTCATTCAGAATGTATCATGTAGAGATTCCTGAGCCCTCCCTCTGCTCCTGGGCATCTCCCATTCAGAATGTATCATGTAGAGATTCCTGAGCCCACCCTCTCCTCCCCGGGCGTCTCTCATTCAGAATGTATCATGTAGAGATTCCTGAGCCTGCCCTCTCCTCCCCGGGCGTCTCCCATTCAGAATGTATCATGTAGAGATTCCTGAGCCCACCCTCTCCTCCCCGGGCGTCTCCCATTCAGAATGTATCATGTAGAGATTCCTGAGCCCACCCTCTCCTCTGCGGGGGTTTCTCATTCAGAATGTATCATGTAGAGATTCCTGAGCCCACCCTCTCCTCTGCGCGGGTCTCTCATTCAGAATGTATCAGAATGTAGAGATTCCCGAGCCCATCCTCTCCTCCCAGGTGGTCTCTCATTCAGAATGTATCAGAATGTAGAGATCCCTGTACCCACTGTAAGAAAGGCATGGTATCAAAGCAAGAAAGACACAAGTGATCACAGTTCAAGTGTGTTTATTAAACTGTACAATGGGTGAGATAAATGCCTTATCTAAACATAAATCTAAAATGGGAGCAAGCTATGACCATCAAATGATAATAATACTGTCCAAGTGGAGTCTAATCAAATAAAAAAGGCCTATACCAAGAAACCTATTGCCAATCCTTACTGCTATGTTAGAAAATATGTGTGGGATAATGTTCACAAGAAAGAAAGAAGTGTTCACAAAATGAAAAGTCAGGATGTTATTGCCGGGGTCTCTCTTCCCACGTTTTCTAGCACGGGGCAAGACGGGACTCGTGAGCACAGCACACTCCTGCGCTTCTCCAGCACAAGGTTACAGTTTCTTTTATTTTTATATCAGGACCGTCGGTGTCCGAGAATCTTTCATGCAAAGTCTCTGGCTTCATTGGGCCTGATGTATCACAAAATGACAAAATAAAAGTTCCTTCTATTTCTCTTTACGTCGGGCAATTACTCTTCACCCGTGGATCCCCCTCAGCCGGGCTCCGATCCTTCTCACAATGTTAGCCTCCCTCAGTCGGGCTCAGACCAACCACTCACTGTGGACATCCCTCAGTCGGGTTCACGTTTGTCATGACAATCTGCTGCATTTTCAATCAAAATCTCTTTACCTGTAATATCAGAGAGTCTCAATGTCTTTTTAAACATCCAGCTAGTTTAGGTCCCCCTCATCCGGGCTCAGACCTTCCAAAGCACTTGCCAACTTCACTCACAGAGACTTCCGAAGGGCAATCATGTCTCGCTGGGTCGCTCTTAGTGTCTGACAAGTGCGGGTTTCACACACCCACGGGTTTGCTACAGCGTTTTCCTCAGTCGGGCGCAAACGCCTGTTTCACAATTCCCTCGGATACTTAAACATTTATCAAATTGTCAAGGACTTTTTTCGATTGTACAAGGGATTTGGCTGGACACTTGTATGACCACCATGACACCTTACGTCGGCCTTCCCTATGGCATCTTGGTACTTGTTGTTTCTATACCTTTTCCGTTCAACACAGTCTCTTTGTTCAGGACAGGTGGTAACAGCCAGAGGCCTCCGAACGAGTGCCCACGTGACGCCAGACCATTCTATCTCTGGTACCAAGTTCGATCACAAAAGAACTTTGTAGCTTTAATCTTCTTAATGTTGCCACTGCAACCTTGAGCCTAACACAGTCCGGCCCCCTATCCGGTTCTACCGAATCACCGACTGTGCTGAACTCGTTGGTGTTTCTTTTGCCGCTGGAGTCAAGGACGGTACCACAATGGCAACCTCGTCTCCCCGCCTTTGCAATCAGTGCGGGAGGGTTCCATGTACCGCTGACATCCGTCACACCATTCTCCAGCTGCAATTCCAGTCTTATATTTCTTTTGTCAGAGGCTTTGCTGGTCTGGGTTGAAAAGGGCAAAGGCAACTCCCTCCTTGACGTCCTTTCAAGTCTCGCCGCCTTTCTCCTTCTTTTGAACTGCCGTCCTGGAATCGCTGCTTCCTCATGCTTTTGGCCTTGCCTAGAGTGTGTTCTCGTGCTCTGCCTTTTATCCCTATGGGGAAGGGAAAAGGCAGTCAGGTGTGTGTGTAATTAGCAGCAATTGCCTGACTCTGCCCGACTCTTGTGTTGGGACATGTCAGGTATACGGCTGTTAGTCCCTTGTCTTTGATGGTAATCGGTCTGTGAGAAAGTGTGTGTCAAAAAGGGGGTGGGGGGTTGAGTTTCTAGATATCCTACAGAGTAGGATGGGGAAAAGGTGTTATGAGGAAGGGGATACCGCATCTCACCCTTCAGTGTCCCACTTCCACTCCCCGAAGACCCCTCACCCAGGTGATCCTCCTGCACTGGTCCACCCCCAGGAACTGGATCCCATAGCGATGGCCACGTTCTGGCCACCTGGATGACAGATCCCCGGGGACTAATAAGTGAGACACCTTCAGGTTTCTCACACCACCCTCTCCTCCCCGGGGGACTCTCATCAAAATGTATCCGAATGTAGATATTCCCGAGCCCACTCTCTCCTTCCCGGGGGTCTCTCATTCAAAATGTATCAGAATGTAGAGATTCCCAACCCCACTCTCTCCTTCCCGGGGGTCTCTCATTCAGAGTGTAGACATTCTCGAGTCCACCCTCTAATCCGCAAGGGTCTCTCATTCAAAATGCATAAGAATGTAGATATACCTGGGGGTCTCTCATTCAAAATGTATCAGACTGTAGCGATTCCCAGGCCCACACTCTCCTCCCTGGGGTGTCTCTCATTCAGAATGTATCAGAATGTAGAGATTTGCGAGCACACCCTGTCCTCCCTGGGGGTCTCTCATTCAAAATGCATCAGAATGTAGATATCCCTGAGTCCACCCTCTGCTCCCCGGCAGTCTCTCACACAGAATCTATCATCTAAAGGTAGAGATTCCTGACCCACCCTCTGGTGAGAGAGTGTTGCACCTCTATGCGCGAGGCGGAGGGACTAGAGACCAGAGCCGGTGTGGTGGGGCCAGGCGTTGCACCACCAGAGGAAGAAGGAACTGCTAAGCCATGGGACACTGCGAGAATGCCAGAAGCCGGTGAGGAGCTCCTGTGCGTTCACAGAAGGTGAAAAGCAGTATTCTGCTTACCGGAGCTGAGAGAACAGCAGGCGTGCCGAGTGGCAGCCGAGAAAGACCCTCTGAACCAAGGAAAGCAGACCGTGAGATTGAGACTGCAGCGATTCCTTCACCGGCCGCCCGTGAAAGACAAAACCAACGCCTACAGAGACCAGTGAGTCCTCTTGAGAGCAATGGGGACACCAGGGCGTGTCGGCGAGAGCGCCAAAAGCTAACAATTGAATGTTCAATACCTGAGAGAAAGCAGAGAGATGGTCATGTTGAGGAAAGGGCATTTAAATCGAAAATAAACCCCTTTCTAACGTGCAAATATACACAGTGTAATATGAAAACAGCAGAACGAAGATAATATATCAAGAAGATACATTATCCAATATCATATGCAAGCAGCTTTTGGAACAGAAGGATGACCCGATGAAGTAGAAGTCCTGGCAGGAGAGTACACCAGGCAATCTCAAGTGTATGAAGTAGAAGTCCTGGCAGGAGAGTACACCAGGCAATCTCAAGTGTATGAAGTAGAAGTCCTGGCCGGAGAGTACACCAGGCAAACTTAAGTGTTTAAAGCAGATGTCCTGGCAGGTGAGTATACCAGGCAAACTGTAGTGTGTAAAACATGTTTGGTATGCAAGCATTGTACTTGGCCAAAAGAGGCCTAAAGAACTGTTCTGAAACAAGCCAACATTGTGAAGTCAAATAGGTACAGTGTGCATGTTTTGCCCTGGGCCAATAAAAGGCCCAAAGAATTGTTCTGGAGAGAAAAGTACAATTGTGAAGTCAAACAGTTATTTTGCAAATGTTGTGCTTGGCCAAAAGAGGCCCAAAGAACTGTTTTTGAAAGAAACCAAGATTTTGAAACCAATCTGTTTTTGTGCAAGTGTTATACGTGGCCAAGAGCGGCCCAAAGAAGAGTTGTGTGTGAAACACACTCAAGGAGTAAAGAAGAATACAGGGGAAGGGAATAACTGTCACGCCTTCTCTCGCACACCCTCTTCCTACTCCCTCCGCACGCCCGGTCTCTGCCATGAGACACCATCAGGGGATTCCGTGTGTGCACTCTGGCAGTCGGAAACTGCATCATCTTACCCGCCATACCAGGACACTGTTTGGACCAGGGGTTTACCGGCCATCCCAGCGCTGGAAATTGCAATGGAGACTCCCACTGGCAGCCCGTAACAATCCGCATCGTTTTAGACGATCCTCGCGTCCCGTGAGAGGGCCAACACGGTCACGCATCACATGAGGTGGCTAGCGAGGAATCACGTGGCGACAACGCTCCGCATCACGTGACACGCTTGACACGCATCACGTGATATTCTCTCAAGGGTTCAAAAGCGGCCGGGAACACGGAAGCGTTGCTTCACAGCTGAAAACTTACAGTACTGTACGGCTCTTGTTTTTGAACCTGACTTCTATGAATTTTGCACGACCTCGGAATTTGTCTACTGGATTGCTCTTGTCTAAACCCTTGGCATTTGTGAACTTTGGCTTGAACACTGTTACGACCTCGGATTTGTTTACCGGATTGATTAGTCTACATCCCTGGTACCTTTGAACCTTGGCTTGCATTTTCCTACGACCTCGGACTTGAAATTTGGACTGCCTCAAAGATCTTCCTTGTGTTTTGGTACTTTGGTCCCCGGCCCCTGCAAGGCGTTCGCCTGGATGCATAACCTGGATTTGCCTCTAACCTTGGTGTGCGCCCATCCACAGAATCTCGCATCCCAAGCCCAACCCTCTGCTATTGGAAGTCCAAGCCCCGTCCAGGGCCCCACTATCCATCGGGGTAACACTTCTTAGACTCTAGGTAAGCGGTGCTCCTTTTTCCTAGTTGGGTCCTCACTGTTGTAAACGCACATTGTTTTGATAATCACTCATTGCCTTGCAGCGCTCCAGGGGTCCTTCTGGCTGTTCCCGGTTCCAGACCTGACGGCTCACAACAAACAACCTGTGGCCTCAAAGATTGCACAGACACTGATTATCTTGTTGTCTGTGTGGTACTTGGGGACAGAGGCATTACTAATCTACACGACCATCAAGATCAAGTCCATAACAATAACCCTCTGGAGTCAAGAACTGCATCCTTGAAGGAACTTAAGTCCTCCTACTTTATGAACACTTTTTCAAATCACTTAAGGTTAAAGACAATTCCCTTTTTCACCTTAGAGTTTAGTTTTAGTGTGAGGGTCAGAATAGAGATTTGGACACTGAACAGTTCTGTTTTGACATCCTGACACAGACAGATCCTTAGTTTTGGTTTTAGGTCGGGAAATTCCTCTTATTGCAGGGTCTGAGAGGCCTTTTCCCAACCCTTTTATTTTCAATAAAGGTCTAAAACCCAAAACATGGCTGACTTATGTCTAACTCTCATTCCTGATTCCTCACATATGGTGTAAGGAATGGGATTGGGCTCAGTTGACACAAACTGGTGATCCAACCTGAATAATAAAGAATATCACTTGACCTCTAGTCCACTGATAAAGAGGCCCGGAATTATTAACATCACCCTTTCCACCAGTAGGACATTTACTTACGAGACCAACCCATTCCACTCTAAAGGGGCAAGACAACTAGATCATAGTCAACTAAGCGACCATGACCCGCATAACCACTTAGGCTACCGGATAGGGGTCACTTCCGCTTACTGACCTCACAGGCCATTCCCCCCCATAAGGAAGACCATGGAGGGGAACGTTTACCATCTATTTTGTCCCCAGGAATATCTGGTGCAGGGAAGAGAGAAAGCAATAACCTCTGTGGATTTACAGATACGTTTCCCTACCAACTGTGCCATCTATGTTATATCTCGTAGGGAAAGAGAGATGAAAATACTACCCCTTCTCTCCTGTGGAGAAGAGCTGAAATTTGTTTTCTTAAATTTCTCTTCAACTCCGATTTAAGATCAGCAGGGGGAAATAGTGTGGAACCTAGTATATGAAATCTTATGAGAACAGCCCATCGGGGAGACAAATAGAGAAACCAAGGGAGAACACTGTGGGAGCTCATCTAGGAAGAGCGAAACCTCAGAAAATGTTCTTTATCACTTGGAAGGGGAGGTCGAAAGTGAGCAGATCAAAGGTGAGTCAGTGTGGGAGAATACCGGACTTTCCGACACAGTATATCTGTGAAAGATTTCTCTCCTCTGGAAAATGAAAACCTGGTAAATCTAGAGCATAGAGTCTCAAAGTCCTTAGACAAATGTAATAATAACCTTATAAAATCTGGGGGCCAGAAGAGAACAACATTGTACTTTGAGGAGACTAGGAACATGAGTCACTGGTAACGGTAATTCAACCTCCCCTCCAATCTACTGAAAGCTTAGATGGAGCCTCTACTAGGGGCAAGAACAACTCTCCCATTACTGCATCTTCTCCGACAACTTCTTATCCCTTAAAGGCAAAACACGATAGGATCTCCAAAACCCCAGACATATCGCTTTCTCCCCAGAACGGGCATCCCGATACCTTCGGGGAAGAAGGTGAACAAATGCCACAACCCAAGAGAGGTATTTTATCAGAGCCATCAGTCCTCACTGACAAACGGAAAGCCCTCCGCCTACTTTTGGGAATAAGTGAACAGAGGCCATATCTGATCCTCGGTTCCTAGTAGAGCAGGAGGGGGAAAAAATACCACCTGGCTAGTCTCTCATTTCCTTGAGTGAACCAGAACCCTCATGGCAGGAATGTGGATTCCCTCCAGGATACTGCCTTTCAGAACAGGGAGAGCAAGAACCATTCACCCCAAGGACACTCCTCTATAAATTACAGGGATTAGAGACACCTGGATCGGCCAAGGACTCGAGAACATCTATCGCCGGGGCAACCCTTTCCTAGTAGATCCTACTGAGGATCTGATAATACCATCCCCAACTCCACACCGTATATATTATTCCTGTGGAGAATACAGGCACTCCGTAAGACATTGTCCCCCGAAAATGTACTTGTACCATCACCACTAACCTCAGACAAAAGCAGTTAGGCTATTGGGCTAACTTATATTCAGGTCTGTTATGCCCAGATCGAGGAACTTAAGAATCCCAGGAAGAATGGCAGGAAGGGAAAGAGAAACACAAAGAAGGGAGCCACCATTTCGCTCTATACCAGGGAGAACACCATATATAGAGTCCACGCCATTCTTAATAAAAAGGAAGATTTGGGCCCAACTCTACAGTGGAAATAAGGGATGTACCGTAAGATTCCCAGGGAGTGGAAGAAGTTAGGAAAAGATGAGGTTGATTGTGTCCATGGCCATATTGAAAATCGCCTATTGACACAAATCCAAGTCACACTCTTGGGAAGAGAACTATATCTGATAGTGGCGATACTTTCCAACTTACCAGCCCAAATAGTTATAGGGAGCAGTGTGCCTCAGTTCGACCCATGGATCTCGCAGGTGGCCCAAATAGGGATCAGGTTAAGAACTCCTAAGGGAAACACTGGTGTGTTCCAGAGGGACAACCCAGACTGTAGGGGAAGGGTATGTGATTATTCCGGTGGAGTCATCACTGATCTCCCGGCGGTAACCTCCTCTCATGTGGCAAGGGGACTGCAGCCGCTATCTGATCCTGACCCTGGGGGCAGCAATATGAGGGAGGATCACATGGGAGGAGACAGCCTTTCGTGAGCTGTCATGGCTCCATCTGGTGAGACATGGTATTCCCCATGTTCCCTTAAGAATAACCTCCCCATGTCTGAAACCCTCATGGCTTATTGCCATGTTTCCACTCCCTTTCCCATGAAGAGCAGGGAAACCCCTTTGATTAGATATGTGAACCAACCTTGTCAATCTGATGGAATTACTTTTTTCATTTCCACTTATCAGTCCATCAGTAGTGACTTACCATCAAAACCTTTTAATGCTCATCCAAAATCCATAAGTCAATCATTGGACTTCTATTCCCACAGTTCACGAAGTACTGGGACGAAGAAGAGGAGAGATTGAGCAATGTGTAATAGGAAAGACTGCGAACATAGTGAGCGCTCAAGTGTTTCCGCACACACACCTGTGCCCGGGAAATTCAAGCAGCCCAAACTGAGAATGGAAGGCAGCTGCTGTGGCGACTGGCGAGAGAGCGTTGCACCTCTCTGCACGATGCGGCATGTCGAGAAGCCAGAACCGGTATGGTGGGGCCAGGCTGTGCACCACCAGGGGAAGAAGGAACTGCTAAGCCGTGGGATGCTGTGAGAATGCTTGGAGCCGGTGAAGAATTCCTGGGCGTTCTCAGAAGGTGAACAGCAGTATTCTGCTTACCAGAGCCGAGAAAACAGCAGGTGTGTCGAGTGGAAGCCACGGAGGACCGCCGAGTGAAGGAAAGCAGAACATGAGAGGGGATCTGCAGGGATTCCTTTACCTGCTGCCCACAAGAGAAGAAACCAACGCCTACAGAGACCGGTGAGTCCTCCTGAGAGCAACAGGGACACTGAGGCGTGTCAGCGAGAGCGCCGAAAGCGAACAATTGAAGGTTCAATACCTGAGAGAAAGCAAAGAGATGACATGTTGAGGAAAGGGCATTTAAATCGAAAATAAACCCCTTTCTAACGTTTAAATGCACACAGTGTCAATATGAAAAGAGCAGAACAAAGATGATATATCAAGAAGATACATTATCCAATATCATATACAAGCAGCTTTTGGAACGGGCAGAAGACCCGATTAAGTAGAAGTCCTGGCAGGAGAGTACACCAGGCAATCTCAAGTGTATAAAGCAGAGGTCCTGGCAGGGGAGTATGCCAGGCAAATTGAAGTGTGTAAATCAAAATTGGTGTGCAAGCATTGTACTTGGCCAAAAGAAGCCCAAAGAACTGTTGTTAAGTAAAACAAGTACAGTGTGCAAGTGCTGCCCTGGACCAAAAAAAGGCCCAAACAGTTGGTCTGGAGAGAAAGTACAATTGTGAAGTCCAACAGTTATTGTGCAAATGTTGTGCTTGGCCAGAAGAGGCCCAAAGAACTGTTTTTGAAAGAAACCAAGATTTTGAAACCAATCTGTTTTTGTGCAAGTGTTATACGTGGCAATGAGAGACCCAAAGAACAGTTGTGTGTGAAACACCCTCAAGGAGTAAAGAAGAATCCAGGGAAAGGGAATTACCCTCTGGAGTCAAGAACGTCATCCTTGAAGGAACTTTTTATTTAAGTCCTCTTACTTTATTAACACTTTTTCAAATCACTTAAGGTTAAAGACAAATCACTTTTTCACCTTAGAGTTTAGTTTTAGTGTGAGGGTCAGAATAGAGATTTGGACACTGGGCAGTTTTGTTTTGACATCCTGACAGACAGATCCTTAGTTTTGGTTTTGAGTAGGTAAATTCCTCTTAGTGCTGGGTCACAGGAGCCTTTTCCCAACCCTCTTATTTTCAATAAAAGTCTTTAACCCAAAACATGGCTGACTTGTATGCGACTCTCATTCCTGACTCCTCACACCACCCTCTCCTCCCCTGGGGTCTCGCATTCAGAATGTATCCAAATGTAGAGATTCCCCAGCCCACCCTCTCCTCCCCCAGGGTCTCACATTCAAATTGTAGTGATCCCCCAGCCCACCCTCTCCTCCCCAGGAGGCTCTCATTCAAAATGTATTCGAATGTAAAGATTCCCGAGCCCACCCTCTACTCCCCCGGGGTCTCTCATTCAGAATGTAGAGATTCCCCAGCCCACCCTCTCCTCCCCGGGAGGCTCTCATTCAAAATGTATTTGAATGTAAAGATTCCCGAGCCCACCCTCTACTCCCCCGGGGTCTCTCATTCAGAATGTATCCAAATGTAGAGATTCCCTAGCCCACCGTCTCCTCCCCGGGAGGCTCTCATTCAGAATGTATCCCAATGTAGAGATTCCCGAGCCCACCGTCTCCTCCTGGGTGGCTCTCATTCAAAATGTATCCAAATGTAGAGATTCCCTAGCCCACCCTCTCCTCCCCGGGAGGCTCTCCTTCAAAATGTATCCAAATGTAGAGATTCCCGAGCCCACCCACTCCTCCCCAGGGGTCTCTCATTCAAAATGTATAAGAAAGTAGAGATTCCTGAGCCCCCCCCCCTCTCCTGCCTGGGGGTCTCATGCAGAATGTATCAGAATGTAGAGGTTCCTGAGCCCACTCTCTCCTCCACGTGGGTCTCTCATTCAAAATATATCAGAATGCAGAGATTCCCAAGCCCACCCTCTCCTCGCCGGGGGTCTGTCATTCAAAATGTATCAGAAGGTAGGGATTCCTGAGCCCAGCCTCTCTTCCCTGGGGGTCTCCCATTCAGAAATGTTCAGAAAGTAGATATTCCTGAGCCCCCCTCTCCTCTCTGGGGTCTCTCATTCAAAAAGTATCAGATAGTAGAGATTCCTGAACTCCCTCCTGAGGGTCTCTAATTCAAAAGGTATCAGAATGTAGAGGTCCCCAGCCCACCCTCTCCTCTCTGGGGGTCTCTCATTCAGAATGTTGAGATTCCCCAGCCCACCCTCTCCTCCCCGCGGGTCTCTCATTCAAAATGTATCAGAATGTAGAGAGTCCGAGCCTCCCCTGTCCTCCCTGCAGGTCTCTCATTCAAAATGTATCTTTATTCTATTAATTTAATGTGTTATAGTTTTAATTTAAAACTTTACACATGTTAATGTTAATGTTAAAGGACAATTGTACCGCGCACTATCACCACCGGAGTGGTCCCCTGGCGCTCTAGCGGATATGAAAAGGAAAGGGGGTGGGGTGAGTTAGTAGGACCGAGCGGGAAAAGTGCAAGAGAGCAGTGATGTGCTGTTGGCAGCTTCAGTTCGGTTAACACCGTTCGGTGAGCTCAGGTGTGGTTTTTGGTTGGTAGCCGTCGTGTTCTGTTGTGCAAGGCTATGTGTGATTTGATTATTTAAGGGACTTAGGTTTAGTCACCCTAAGTTTCCTAGGGTCATCCAGACGTGGACCCCTTGCTCACTGTGCTCAGAGAGGCACAGCTCCACCTCACTGATGAGGCCCAACAAGGCTGAAACACGTGTATGGGGTTGCTGTTGGTACTCTTGTTCAGAAAGGAATTGCCATAGCATTTTGATGCTGGACTCCCCATGTGGGCGGAACAAAGACTGATATGCAAAGGCATATTTCCCATCTGTGAAAGGTACAGTGAGCTAAAGTGTGGCTGCGGACTCTCGAGTGGGCACCTTCCCAAAGAACAGGTCAATGGGCCGTGTTTGTTCTCGCAGAGGGGCGCCTATGGACTATTTTTTGATTATTTAAGGGACTTAGGTTTAATCACCCTAAGTTTCCTAGGGTCATCCAGACGTGGACCCCTTGCTCACTGTGCTCAGAGAGGCACAACTCCACCTCACTGATGAGGCCCAACAAGGCTGAAACACGTGTATGGGGTTGCTGTGGGTACTCTTGTTCAGAAAGGAATTGCCATAGCATTTCGGTGCTGGACTGCCCATGTGGGCGGGACAAAGGCTGATATGCAAATGGATATTTCCCATCTGTGAAAGGTACAGTGAGCTAAAGTGTGGCTGCGGACTCTCGGGTGGGCACCTTCCCAAAGAACAGGTCAATGGGCCGTGTTCATTCTCGCAGAGGGGCACCTATGGACTATTTTTTTATTTGTTTTGTTGTTGCGGTGTAGTGACATTTATACGGTTTGGTGTGCCTTAGAGGTGTGGTTGTGTTTGGTTAGAGTTTGAGAGGTGTACGCCGAAGGGTGAGATTTTTAGTGGGTTGGTTAGTGGCATCGCTACCTAGATGTGATGCATGCTAATTTCCAAATTCTTTCTAGATGTGGCGCATGAATATCTCCACATTTCTATCTAAATGTGGCACAGGCTAATATTCACAAATCCTGTCTAGATGTTACGCAAGCTAATATTCACAGTTGTATCTTAAAAGTGGTACAGGCTAATATTCACAATCCTGTCTAGATGTGACGCAGGCTAATATTCACAATTCTATCTAAATGTGTCGCAAGCTAATATTCACAATTCCATCTAAATATGGCACTGGCTAATATTCACAATCCTGTCTAGACTTGACACAATATTCACAATTCTATCTAAATGTGACGCAAGATAATATTCACAATTCTATCTAAATGTGACGCAAGCTAGTATTCACAATTCTATCTAAGTGTAATGCAAGCTAATGCTCACAGTTCTTTCAGGAGTGGCTAGCACAGTCAGGGTACAGTTCATCTAGATGTGAGAGATGGCTAGGCAATACAGTTTACAGCTTAGTGGATATATATGGGGTTAACAGTTGCTAAAAAGAGAGTGGTACATCATGAAGGCTTCAAGTTAATGGGTGGTGGGGAAGATAAGGTAGGAGAGAGGTGGGACAGTTTAGAGGGGCGCAGTGATTGCTGTGCCCCTGTCTCCACACCTACTTTGTCTGTCGCTGCTGGTTGACGGCTGCCTGCTTCCTGCTTCCCCTGCTGACACCGGCTGACAGCATCTGGAGCTGCTTCTGTAGGAGCTGCCCTTTGCCTTGGGGCCCTTAGCCGAGGGCTGCCTGGGCAAGGCTGCCCTGAGTGGAGGTCAGAAATGGCTTTCCCTGGCCAATCGAGAGAGCAGTGGCAGGGGAAGGGAGGCCGGAGAAAGGAAGAACCAGCAAGCTGGCTGCTTTGCAAGCGAGGGAGGGCAGAGTTACAATTCAACCAATGCGAATGGTGGGGGTCGCACTATGTGTCGCTGCCTTCATAAGGGCAGAAGGCAGTTAAAACTGGCCTATCAGGGAGGACAGAGGAGCGCGAGGCGAGTAGAAGAAGAAGCAGAGTGAGAAAACAGGGGGAAATGGTGTAAAGAGCAAAAAGAGAGGTATTAAAGACAGAGATGGAGACAAGATGGAGGAGGGGGGTCGCCGAGGATCGTAGTGAGAAAACAGGGGAAAAAGTGAGAAATGGAGGAAAGGCAGAAGAAGGATGCAAACAGCAGAAAAAAAGGGGAAGCAGGGAGTACACAGTGCGGGAAGAGGGACACTCACCTCGCAGGGGCCAGGACGCAAGATGGAGTGGAGCAGTCCTGGACCCAGAAGGTGGTTTTGCCTTCCTCTGAAGGAAAGGCCAATCAGCTGTAGGTTATCCGGGTCGGGGCGGGAAAGAGAGCAAGGGAGAGGTTGCATATGAGAGCCAGATACGGCAGAGGCCGTAGTAAAAGGAAAGGCAAACGAAGGATGCAAACAGCAGAAAAGAACAGAAAGAAGAGGGAAAAGGGCAGAGGAGAGGTTGTATATGAAGCCAAGCACGGCAGAGGCTGTAAAAAACGGTAAGGCAGACAAAGGATGCAAACAGCAGAAAATAACAGAAAAAGAGGGAAACAGGGCAAGGGAGAGGTCGCATATGAGAGCCAGGTACAGCAGACACCATAGAAAAAAGGAAAGGCAGACGAAGGTTGCAGACAGCAGAAAATAACAGAAAAAGAGGGGGAAAAGGGCAGGGCAGAGGTTGCATATGGAGCCAGGTACGGCAGAGGCCGTAGAAAAAGGAAAGGCAGACGACGGATGCAAACAGCAGAAAATAACAGAAAAAGAGGGGAAAAGGGCAGGGCAGAGGTCGCATATGAGGGCCAGGTACGGCAGAGGCCGTAGAAAAAGGAAAGGCAGAAGGAGGATGCAAACAGCAGAAATAAAAAGGTGAAGCAGGGAGGGCACAGTGCGAGAAGGGGGTCACTCACCTCGCAGGGGCCAGGACGCAAGGTTAATGGTTCACCTCATAAATTAAGGATGGCTTTAATCTGCTGTCTTTGCATAGACACCTATTCTAATCTTCCACAACAAGATCTGTTAAGAGAAGAGTAAGCTCCACCAAGGCAAACCAAAACAAAGCATCTTGAATCCCTTTCACCCACTCCCAAACCCATGCCTTGTGTTTCGATTTCCGTTTCTTCTTGGATCTCCTCTTCCTTTTCGCACTCCTTCCGCCTTTTTCACTTCATTCTCCGGTGCGCTTTCTCCTCATCTGAATTACTTGGCTGCTTTTCACTCTTCTCTGATTCTTCAGAAGCCTCTTGGGCTGCCTCCTCGCCTCCGTCATCTTCAAGTTCACCCTCTTCCAGTTCCCCATCTTCCCTCAGGAGCAGAAGCCTCTTGGGCTGCCTCCTCACCTCCGTCATCTTCAAGTTCACCCTCTTCCAGTTCCCCATCTTCCCTCAGGAGCAGAAGCCTCTTGGGCTGCCTCCTCGCCTCCGTCATCTTCAAGTTCACCCTCTTCCAGTTCCCCATCTTCCCTCAGGAGCAGAAGCCTCTTGGGCTGCCTCCTCATCTCCGTCATCTCCAAGTTCACCCTCTTCCAGTTCCCCATCTTCCCTCAGGAGCAGAAGCCTCTTGGGCTGCCTCCTCGCCTCCGTCATCTTCAAGTTCACCCTCTTCCAGTTCCCCATCTTCCCTCAGGAGCAGAAGCCTCTTGGGCTGCCTCCTCGCCTCCGTCATCTTCAAGTTCACCCTCTTCCAGTTCCCCATCTTCCCTCAGGAGCAGAAGCCTCTTGGGCTGCCTCCTCACCTCCGTCATCTTCAAGTTCACCCTCTTCCAGTTCCCCATCTTCCCTCAGGAGCAGAAGCCTCTTGGGCTGCCTCCTCGCCTCCGTCATCTTCAAGTTCACCCTCTTCCAGTTCCCCATCTTCCCTCAGGAGCAGAAGCCTCTTGGGCTGCCTCCTCATCTCCGTCATCTCCAAGTTCACCCTCTTCCAGTTCCCCATCTTCCCTCAGGAGCAGAAGCCTCTTGGGCTGCCTCCTCGCCTCCGTCATCTTCAAGTTCACCCTCTTCCAGTTCCCCATCTTCCCTCAGGAGCAGAAGCCTCTTGGGCTGCCTCCTCGCCTCCGTCATCTTCAAGTTCACCCTCTTCCAGTTCCCCATCTTCCCTCAGGAGCAGAAGCCTCTTGGGCTGCCTCCTCGCCTCCGTCATCTTCAAGTTCACCCTCTTCCAGTTCCCCATCTTCCCTCAGGAGCAGAAGCCTCTTGGGCTGCCTCCTCACCTCCGTCATCTTCAAGTTCACCCTCTTCCAGTTCCCCATCTTCCCTCAGGAGCAGAAGCCTCTTGGGCTGCCTCCTCGCCTCCGTCATCTTCAAGTTCATCCTCTTCCAGTTCTCCATCTTCCCTCAGGAGCAATCAATATATATATACAATAAATAATACACAAAAAAGCAATACACAGAGTAAAACCAGAGATTACATGCACTTACACATATACTTATTGACATCTGTAGTTAAATAGTTAGAAAGCTGCTGTATCAGACGATCAACAATCAGCAATTAATCACAATCAGTGTCAAATTCATAGTTGCCACCATGCATATCTAATAAATAAGATGTATCAATAGTGTGTTAAAATACATAAAAGCAGGTTACCAAGTTTAAACAATTTAAACAGTACAACAATACTGTTGTATCATATCATACCATATCATATATATATATATATCATAATAAACGAAAAACTGATAAGGAACTCAGCAATTTAGCAGCATATATTGAGATATTGAAATATTGAAATAATC
Source organism: Ambystoma mexicanum (assembly GCF_040938575.1). Taxonomy (NCBI): domain Eukaryota; kingdom Metazoa; phylum Chordata; class Amphibia; order Caudata; family Ambystomatidae; genus Ambystoma; species Ambystoma mexicanum. The sequence goes on from NC_090938.1 coordinate 745,863,210, forward strand.
AGGGTCACCATATCCTCATCACCTTATGTGCCCCATTTACCTGGGGCGCAGATACGTTAAAGAGCATTTTCATTTCCTTCTTCATGTACCGTAATTAAATGTATTTCCACCACCTTCCATGTACTATACAAGGCAATATGCAAACCCCTAATATAGGTATTTAAGCATTTCTTCCAGAATGACAAATCCTTAATGGTGTAAAGTTGTTATACGAATTTACTCAAGTGTTACATGTATACTGGACCCAATTTTACACATTCTGTCAAAACATGTGTAGCTGACTCAGTGTGTGCCTTATCAAGGCACACACGACATAAACACTCATCTTCCGGCAGAGCAAGTGAAGGGCCCAAAACACTCTACACCGGAATCTTATTAATACGTAATAGAAGAACATATCAGGCACAAAGGTATAGCTTTTTAACAAGCTCAAATGTACAACATTTTCATTCCAGTCCCACAAGTGTAGGCGTCTTTCGAAGCAACGCCGGAGATTGAAATATTCTTCTCCCCATTTGGGGATCCAACCTATATCTTTAAATAAAGAGTTCATACTCGTTCTAAAGCTGGATTTCATTTTCAATTTCTGCTCTAAATTACCTAGACTTTGTAGGAGAGGATTAGATGGTCCATTCATAATTTTTATGTACATGATAGATCTCTTCTTCAGGACCAAAGATTTGAGTGAATCAATACCAGCTGGAGCCTCAGTATAGCCATGAGGACACACTTAGGCAAACTCAGTAATTTCCTCCAAAATCTACCCTCAATCAGCTGGAGCCACTTTAAATCAATATCTACCAGACTCTCCAGGCCGTAAATGACAGCCGGAACAAGACACTGTAGATACAGTTGTCTTATTCCAGCCAGCGAATATCCAGGACTGTACAATGCGTGTCATCTATTTTAGGGGGACAGCATCTTGTCTGGGACAAAAACAGGGGAAGGCCTGAGACATAGAGATTATAGAATAGAGGAGCCGTGACACAACACCGGGCTTAACCACGCAGATTTGAATAACGGGCCTGGTCATAGCACCACCACTATGCAGTCTCAGACACACTGTGTTGTTACTATGTAGTAACTAGATAATAGAGTATCCCCGATGGGCAGCCTAATAAATCTAATTTGCGCCAGAGCAAATCCCTCCTGACTGTATCAAAAGCTGCTTTAAAGTCGATAAAAATAGCATATAAAGGGGGATTATTTGGGCCTTGTGCTTGCTTAATCAAGGAATCCACACTGGTATCTATCCAAAATACTACCATGTTCTACCCACTTTTGTAATTCCTTAAGACGGAATGAAGCAAAAAGCTTCCGAGTAGAGTACACCATAGACAGTAGTCGGTAGTTACCAGGGTCCAGGGGAGAGACTTTTTTTAGTATTGGAACAAGAATTGCAGTTTGCCATGAGATCGGAATTGTGCCTTCAGCTAGGACCTCATCAAATAATATTTCAAGTATGGTGCACCAAAAATGAGGATTATGCCGCAGGACCAGATTATCCAAGCCATTGGGTCCAGGAGCCCGAGAAGATTGTAAACTCATAATTTTCATATATATATGTCCTCCTCGGTAATCTTAAATACCAAACCAGACTGTTTAAACTCTATCTGAGAAGGCAATGGCCCCTGGGGGAAGGAATTACGCTGAGCCTGGAACGCCACCCACTCATGCTCATTAATGGGGTTAATCATAGATTGTTTAATGCATCCCTTTGCTTCACCTAAAATGGCCCAAATGCTACGCGCGTCACCATTGAAAATAGTCACAATTTGTTGCCAGGCCGGCAGAATGTAGAGAGTCCGAGCCCACCCTGTCCTCCCCAGGGTTTTCTCATTCAAAATATATCAGAATATAGAGATTCCCGAGCCCACCCTCTCCTCCCTTGGGGTCTCTCATTCAAAATGTATCAGAATGTGGATATCCCTGAGCCCACCCTCTCCTCCCCAGGGGTCTCTCATTCAGAGTGTAGAGATTCCCCAGCCCACCCTCTCCTCCCCGGGGGTCTCCCAGTCAGAATGTAGAGATTTCCAAACCCACCCTCTGCCCCCCAGGGGTCTCTCATTCAAAATGTATCAGAATGTCAAGATTCCTGAGCCCACCTTCTCCTCCCCAGGGGTCTCTCATTCAGAGTGTAGAGATTCCCCAGCCCACCCTCTCCTCCCCAGGGGTCTCCCAGTCAGAATGTAGAGATTCCCCAGCCCACACTCTGCTCTCCGGGGGTAGCTCATTCAGAATGTGCCTCCCAGTAGTGGCTCCTTTGCCCTTCCTCACTCCCCTGCCGGTCTCTTGTTTCTCATTTATCACACATGTGGTGCTGTCTACCCCTCTGTTTTATAGGGGATGTGCCTCCCCTCCCTTCCGCGCCTGTTGATTCAGAGCCTTCCTTTCCCATCTTTAGGGATGGGGCCTCTTTTTTCTCCCCCTTATCTCACCGTTTAGACCCCCTTACTCTCACTTGTCACTGGAGGCCGAGGGTTATATACAGCATCTTTCTATAATTCTCAGGTGCAGTGAAGTGAAGGCTCTGAAGCCCCAGGAAGATGCCCCTGGAATGGAGACAACGCTGCAGAGCACCACGCGACATGCCCACCTGCAGGAGAAGCTCACGGAATTAAAAGGTAGATATGAGTCCAGGCCCACCCAAGAGGTGATGCTGATCGGGAAGGCTTTCCAACCATCTCAACGCACTTATTTAATTGAAATACATGTAAATATGCACAGCTCAATGAAAAACCAATATGTCGGTATTCTTGTATATTGTATTGTATTGTTTTATTTGTTTTATTTGTATTGCGCAACAGACTCACAGGTAGCAGGGCGCAGAGCATAAGATAATTCAAAGCTTAGTTACACAGAAAACGTACAGAAATAACCAGTTAAACACAAAAGATGAATGTGGTACGCAAGTGAGAGTGACATAGGGAGATGCAATGTACGGAAAACATACAAATAAATCATAGTAGCCTTAGTAACATGAGGAGAAAAACTGTACAGTTTGAAGGCAGGTATTTACAAGTATTTACAGTCAGTATTGGCAGTCAAGGTGTAATACAGTGGCAAGTAGCAACTATAGGTCTGAGTCTTTAAGCCATTTAATAGTATTCTTGCGGAAATTGTGGAAGAACTGGTTGACTCTTAGTGTCGGTGGTAGTGAGTTCCACAATGTAGCTACAGCCCCCGATTCTAGATAACTTAAATCTAGGAACTGCCAGGTAGTTGGTATTGGATAGTCTAGTGGTCCTAGTTGAAGCCATCTTGTTGAATCTTTCCGACAGGTGCAGCATTATTTAAACATTTGTGGGTTAGGGTCGCAACTTTCAGCTTAATTTTGTCATGCGTGGAGAGCCAGTTATATGCTCTTCGGGTCGTGGAGATGTGTTCTCGCTTGGCAATACCTAATGCGGCTCTAAGAGCATTTTTTTGCAGGGTCTGGATTTTTTTAATGATTTGTTTATTAGCACCTATGAATAACGCATTGCAATAATCCAATTTTGATCAAATAAGAGCTCGGGCCAAGGTGATGCACCTGCTATTGGATAGAAAAGGTTTGCTGGCTCTAATCAATTTGCACGTGTAGGCTGTGGACGAGGCCACCGCGTTAACTTGCTTGTTGAGAGATAAGGTCGAGTCTAGGAAAAATCCTAAAGTCTTTACCTCCCTGGCCACAGAGATAATATTGATATGATATGATATGGTATTTGTAACGCGCCTATACACAAGTGTTTCAAGGCACGATGAGGCAGGGAGGGAGGGAAACAAGGGGAAGACAGACAAACAATCCTACTAGGCCAGGTGTCATTCAGATCGCGCAAGTGCAGAGGTAAGGGGAAAAGGAGAAAGTGCAGGGGGAGGAGGTGGGGGGGGAAAGTGCAGTACAAGGTAAGTAGCGTAAAAAAATAATAAATAATAAATAAAAAGGGCCAGCTGGTGGCAAGTGCGAGGTAAGTGCAGAGCAAGTGCTGGGAAGGGGGCTGTAGGGATACAGTGACAGTCCCACAGTGCAGGGGGAGCCAGGGAGGCAGTGCAAGTGGAGAGTGGCTGGGCCCTGGACCGAGGTCGCTGAGAGTGGCCCAGATGCAGGTTTAGTGCAGAATTCAGTGGGGAGTTAAGCAGGTTTAGCAGGGGAGAGGGAGAGAGAAGGCAGAAGCGAAGAGGAAGGTTTTGAGGTGCTTCCGGAACCGGAGATGGTTCTCCTCAAGTTTCAGGGAGGCAGGAAGGCTGTTCCAGAGGGAGGCCCCTGCTGCGGAGAGAGATCTACCCCCAGCTCGTTGCTTCGAGAAGCGGCTGACCATGAGGGAGTTGGAGACGGATGAGCGAAGGGCTCGTGAAGGAAGATATTTAGGAAGAGAGAGTTGAAGGTATTTAGGCCCCAGGCCCCAGAAGGCCTTGTGGACAATGCAGAGGGTTTTGAACTTAATCCTCGCAGCCACTGGGAGCCAGTGAAGAGATTTCAGTCCTGGAGAGATACGGTCCCTGGGCTTGAGGCCAAGGACAAGTCTCGCAGTTCTGTTCTGGATAAGTTGCAGAGGGCGGAGAGTGGAGGCAGGCAGATTCAAGGCTGTTACAGTAGTCCAGCCTTGAGAGAACCAGGGCTCGGGAGACAGTGAGCTTCTGGGGGAAGGAGAGGAAGGGAAGAATACCTGTGAGGAGGTGCAGCTGGTAGTGTGACTTCTTAGAGACGTCAGATATATGAGGAGAGAAGGAGAGTGTGGAGTCGAAGATGACCCCGAGGTTTTTAGCCTTGCAGGTAGGGGCAGGAAGGGGGCCAAGGGAGGCCGGCCAGAGAGCTGCAGGGAAGGAGGGAGTGGGTGTGCCGATGAGTAGAATCTCAGTCTTACTGGCGTTAAGGCAGAGGTCATTGGCGGCACACCATTCCTGGATAGCAGACAGACAGTCGGAGATGAGGGAAGGAGAGGAGGAGGCCGAGGGTAGCCTGAAAATGAGCTGGGTATCGTCCGCATAGCACTGGAAGTAGGGGCAGAGAGCGGCGATGCGGTGGGCAAGGAGTGCCAGATACTGGTTGAAAAGCCAGGGAGAGAGGTTGGATCCCTGGGGGACACCACAGGTGGAGAAAAAGATGTCAGAGAGGAAGGAGCCCATTTGGACCTGGGAGGGTCGACCGGAAAGGAAAGAGGTCAGCCATGCCAGAGCCTGACCAGTGATACCCAGGTTATCACAGAGACGGTTGAGCAGGATGGCATGGTTGACAGTGTCAAAGGCAGAGGAGAGATCGAGCAGAATGAGAACACAGGGAGTGTTGGAATCGAGGTTCAGGAGCAGGTCCTCACGGATGTTCAGGAGAGCAGTTTCCGTGCTTCTGGCCGCTCTGAAGCCGGATTGATGGTCATGAAGATTACCAACAGATTCAGCATGGAGGTTAAGCTGGGAGATGGCCAGTTTCTCCAGGAGCTTGCCCAGGAAGGGAGTAATGGAGATTGGGCGATAGTTGGCCGGGCAGGAGGGGTCGGAAGAGGGTTTCTTGAGGAGGGGGTGCACAAGGGAGTGCTTGAGGGGGGATGGGAAGACTCCAGAGGCGAATGAGTGGTTGCAAAAGTCAGCCAGGGCAGGAGCCAGGGAGTCGATGTGGTCCTTGATGGTTTTGGAGGAACAGGGGTGAACCTGTTTAGACAAGGCTTTCATAGATCGGACTTGTCTGGAAACCTCATCAGCAGAAAAAGGTGGAAAAGCAGAGAAGGAGGGCGGAGGGGCGGCTGCAAGAGAGCAAGAGGAAGAGCCGGGAAGAGAGGGAGGGAGGAGAGAGGAGGAGAGCGAGGACAGGATGTCCTGAGTTTTTGAGATGAAGTGCGAGGCCAGTGCAGTGCAGAGGGCCTGGGAGGGGACAGGAGAGGTAGAGACTGCAGCAGGGTTGGCCAGCTCCTTGCAGATTTTAAAGAGTTCAGCCGAGTTGTTAGATGCCTCAGAGATGCGGGCTTGGATAAGGGCTCTCTTCTTGGTGAGAACGGAGAGCCGGTATTGCCTTTGGAGCAGGCGGCAGGCCAGTTTGTCAGAGGATGAACATGAAGCACGCCATTTCCTCTCTGCCACCCTGCACTTGCGTTTTAGGGTGACGAGATCCGAGTCATACCAGGAGTTACATTTGGCTTTGGGCTTCAGGCGGATTCTCATGACGGGGGGAAGGATATCGAGAGTATCAGATATAGAGGAATAGAGCATGGAGAGGGCTGTGTCAGGGTGGGAGTCAGCCGAGGGGGGAGGAGGGGGCGAGAAGGTAGCAGCGAAAGCCTCAACTGACACGCGCTTCATGGGTCGGATGACCGAGAAGGTGGGTGGCAGTGAAGAGGGTGGCTTTGCCTGTGGGGTAGGGAGGGAGAGGTGGGAGGATAGGAGAAAGTGATCGCTCCAGGAGAGAGGAGTGGAGAGAGGGAGGGAGAGGGGAAGGTCAGAAGAGATCAGAGCATCAAGAGTGTGCCCTGCAGAGTGAGTAGGCCCAGACGGGAGAATAGAGAGTGAGAGAGAGTTGCAGAGTTCGCGAAAGAGACCAGTGGGGGGACAGGAGGCATCGAGGTGGATGTTGAAGTCACCGAGAAAGAGGAGTTGGGTGGTTGAGGACAGGAGTGAGGAGGAGAGGTCAGCCCACTCAGAGAGGAAGGAGGAAATTTGACCAGGTGGCCGATAGATAGTAGCCACGGTAAGGGAATGGCTAGGAGAGAGAGAGAGTCGGCAGACAAGACATTCAAAAGAGGAGTAGGTCTGCGTAGGAGTGACAGTGGCAGGAATCCACTCAGGGAAGATAAGGGCAACACCACCCCCTGAACGGTTGGGCCTGGGCACGGAGAGGATCTTGTAGCCGTCAGGTAGGAGTGTGTCGAAGCTGGTGGCAGAGCTGGCAGTGAACCATGTCTCAGTGAGACCGAGGACGTCGAGGTCCAGTTCCTCAAGAAGGCGACAGATATCAGAGGAGTGCTTGATGGCAGAGCGAGAATTTAGAGTGGCAATGTGGAGAAGGTTGCCACCCTTGAAAAACTTCCGGGGAGGGGTACAGATCAGAGGTACGCCCTGCGGAGGTGTTAGAGAAGGAGTTGAAGAGGGAGCAAGAGAAGGGGCAGGGAGGGAGGGGAGAGGCAAGGTAGCCGAGGACAGAGGAGGGGGGACAGCGGGAGCGGAGAGGAAGTTGATGAGGCGTGGGAAGCGTCTATCAAAGAGGTGAAGGTTGGCCTGAGGGCCTTGGACCAAGACGGTCCCGTTAGCATAGACATTAATGATGGCCTTAGAGGAGTGGAAAGGGGCCAAGAGGACATCCCAACGGGTGCCACCATTAATGGGAGAGGAGGAGAAAGGAGAGAGCACAGCGACCATGTGAAGGGTCCATAGGTCAGGTGAAGGCACGAAAAAGAGAATGTCAGTGAGAGTTTCCTTGGAGCAGGCGCTCGTGTAGGTGTCAGCGATAGGGAGGCCTGGGTTGGAGACCAGGATGTCCTTTTTAAACTTTTTCCTACCGGATTTAGTGAGGAGAGCAGGATAGTCAATAGAGAAGCAGTTAGAGTAGATAGGCGAGATAGAGAGCACCATGGAGTAGGAGGGGAGGCGGACGACACGAGTATGCAGACAGGAAGTGAGTGGAGGGCACTAGTTTACCACAATGCAGAGCAAACAGTAATGCGTAGTAGGTCAGGGCCACCTAAGTTTGAGAATCCTGCGAGGGGAGAAAAGCACCCTAGTTTAACACAATGCAGAGCAAACAGTAATGCGTAGTAGGTCAGGGCCACCTAAGTTTGAGAATCCTGCGAGGGGAGAAAAGCACCCTAGTTTAACACAATGCAGAGCAAACAGTAATGCGTAGTAGGTCAGGGCCACCTAAGTTTGAGAATCCTGCGAGGGGAGAAAAGCACCCTAGTTTACCACAATGCAGAGCAAACAGTAATGCGTAGTAGGTCAGGGCCACCTAAGTTTGAGAATCCTGCGAGGGGAGAAAAGCACCCTAGTTTACCAATATTGTTATCAATATTGAAGGTGGAGTAGTTGGAACTTAATTTATTGAGGGATGCAGTAGTGCCCAGGATGATGATCTCAGTCTTGTCGTCATTGAGGCATAGACCGTGGGTAGCCATCCATGCCTGGATGACGAGATATATCCTGTTCACCAAAGCCAAATCCTTGTCGTAATCACCAGAAAGAGGTAAGAGGATCTGGGTGTCATCTGCATAGTTAGTGTAGGTGACACCCAGATGATCCAGATCATCAAAAAGGGGCTTGGTGAAGATATTGTAGAGAGTAGGTGAGACGCATGATCCCTGAGGCACTCCACAAGTGAAAGGGATTGGGTCAGCGGCTGCAGTTGTTGAGAAGACTCTCATAGTCCGGTTACTAAGAAAGGATTGTAACCAGACTATAGCTTCCGCTGAAAAATGGGCGGCAGTGTCAAGGTGACTGCAAAGGACTCCATGGTAGACTAAGTCAAATGCCGCGGAAAGATCCAATAGGAGAAGGAGGACGGGAGTCCCCTTATCTCTGAGTTCGTCAATCTGTGCCTTTAAGTCTAGTAAAGCTGTTTCGGTTCCATGCTGTGGCCGGAATCCAGACTGCAGTGAGACTAATAAGGTATTAGATTCCAAATGTTTTTGAATTTGTGAGTAAGCCATTTTATCTAATATTTTCAGCAGGAATGGCACAGTGGTGATGGGTCGGTAGTTAGTAGGGATATTTGGGTCCAATGTCTGTTTTTTTAGAAGTGGGAGCACCCACGATTCCTTGAGGTTAGCTGGAATTTTACCAGTAACAAATGAAGCGTTGATCAGTTTAGTGATGAACGGGGCCAAGCCTCTAGCGGCATCCTTTATGAGTTGTGCCGGGCAATGATCTCCCTTACAACTGGAGGGTTTGAGTGATAAGATAATTTTTTCTGTATCAAGTGTAGTAACTTTGGAGAACTTGAAACGAGGGGGGTGGTCAAGGCTGTTAGGTGTGGTATCAGCCGTGGGGGGAGATGTCCTGATTAATGACTCTTTTTTTCTTGGCAATTTTCGTAAAGTCATCACTTTATTGACTAGTGCGTGCTGTATATCCGAGCACCAAGGTTTATCTTTTGTACAATTATCCGGTGTGAGGATTGGGGTTTCAAGCTCTTTAAGTATAGCAAAGAGTTCCTTCGTGCTTGACTTAGCCTGGGCTATTCTAGAATTGTAAACTTCACGCTTTGCTTGGAGTATTTCCTTTTTATAGAGAGCCGATATAGTATGGAGGTTAGTTTTATTTTCCTCAGATGGAAGTAGTCTCCAGGTTACCTCGCATTGCCTTTTATTTTTCCGCAGAGTTTTCAGGTGTGGAGTGTACCAAGAATTCAAGTGTGCCTTGGGTTTACTTTGTTTTGTTTTTAAAGGTGCTATGGAGTCTAGGGAGGCGGACATAATTTGATTAAATTCTTTAACTAGGACATCCAGATCCATATGATCTGGGAGAGCATTGAGTGTAGGGAGAATCAGAGGGAGCAGGTTGTCAACTGTAATATTCTTTTTACTTCTAGTTAGAGTGGGAGGGGGAAGAGCAGGCATAGCAATAGGTCTTTCCGTACCTAGGGAGAAGGAGATCATGTAGTGGTCAGTCCAGATCTGGGGAGATATGGAGGATATTGTAGTCTTGCCATTGTGGTCTGCCACCCAATCTAGAGTACGGCCTTTGATATGGGTGGGGTCAAGCACTCTTTGAGTGAATCCTAGTTCAGTTAAGGTATTTGTCACACTGGCTGCCTGTGAGTCCTTGGGGTCATTGAGGCCTAGATTCATATATCCTAGTATTAGTACCTGAGAGGTATTTTTAAGGTTATTAGACACAATGTTAGAAATGTCTTCCTCAAAGGTACTAATATGGGCTGGGGTTCTGTACACCAGGTGAATCGTGAGAGTTTGGGTTTTATTAATAGTAAGTTTGGCTGTAAGGAGTTCACATGATTTGATTCGGTCAGAGTTATTAATCTGATAGGTAGATCCGCTTTGGTAATGAGGGCAATGCCTCCTCCTCGTGAGTCATTTCTATCGGCTCTAAGGATAGTGTAACCATTAGGTATAGCTAAGGAGAGAGCTTGGCCTGCCGCCGCATGTAGCCAAGATTCAGTAATTGCCAAAATGTCACGGTTTTCAGATTGGATGATGTCCCCTATCTCGGAGGCATGAGCTACCAGAGACCTAGCATTTAGCAGTGCACCTTTAAGGCAGCGTTGGTAAGTGTTAAGGCTGGTAGGGCTTTAGGCTTTTGGGTCTTCGGTGTAGTATGGTTGAAGGAGTTATATGCAGAATGTGTCTTTCTAAGATCTACTTTTGTGGGATTAGAGGCTTCTAGTTGGGGATTCACCTTTTATTGGGGCAGGTAAGGGTTCTGGTTAAAGGTTCAAATTATTTTTGAAGCCTTGAGCGGAGTCTATTATTTCTATCATGCGTGTTGCATGGGTAAGAGTTTAGTGTAAGTGGAGGTAAGGGCTCCATATTTGGTTTGGCTAATTGTATAGAATAGTTTGGAATTTTTGGGTGGGTAGTGAGTTGAGTAGTGCTACCATTAGGGATGGTATAGGCGAGATGTGCTAGGGGAGTAATGGATTTATTCGATGGACATGTTTTTAACAAGGGCAGTAGATACATTAGAATGAGCATTTTAAGTATGGGAGGAGCACTGAGTAAGGGCAGTAAAGGTCTGAGATTCAGCAGGTAGTAGTCGGACTGAGTCAAAACCCTGAATCAATTGGGGCTACCCTTGTAGCTTGTGTAGTAGGCTGAGCAGGTGGGTAGGGTTCCTGGCCAGGCACGTTTACAGAAGAGTGCTGGCTCTATGAGCTTATGACAGTGGATCTACCACTCTCATAAGCTTATGAGAGTGGTACTTGCATAGCGCACAGGTAGATAGCAACCAATGGAGAGCGTCACAATGGATGAGTCCAGGTGAGGCTGGCTATTTGGTGTCGAGAGCCGCATACCCTGAATGCTATTACCTGGTGCACCGAGTGTTTAGAGAAATTCCTTATACAGCAAAGTCTTCGGTTTTTTCGTAAATTGCAGGCATAATGGTGCTGTGTGGATGTGGGTTAGGATCATGTGCCACAGTGCTGGCGCATAATGGGAGATCTTTCTCTTCCTGTTTTATTGCTTTTGGGCATTTATTTATTTCCAGTCTTGCAACGGTGTGGCATCTGGAATTGCTTTGGCTTCCTAATTTGACCAGTTCCTTGGCTAGCTACTTTAAAGATTATTTGGGCCGTTAGAAAGGTTGGGGGAAATGCGGTCAAACTGTTTGATGCCGATGATTCGTGTGGTGCGAGGGTTGAGGGGGAAGGCCAGAGCAGAGTAGGTTTCCACTTCCAGGTGGCCTGGAACTGGGGAATACTGCAACCCTGAAACCCGAGGCTGGCCAGAAAGATTTGATTGTGTGCAGTCCTGCTAGTAGCTACCAAGCCGTCTGGCCATTTTTGTCACTTGGGGATAGCTTCGGCATTAATTCTTCGAGGTCCATGCCAGCTACCCATGATTGGATGAGTGTTTGATTGGATGAGTCATGATTGGATGAGCGTTTGATTGGATGAGTATTTGATTGGTGGTGTTCCCGAGAAGCAAAAACCATGTTTTTTGTGGGGTCGAAAAAACTAAATGCATATACATTTCACTGATAATGCACTCGTTGACTTGTACATAAAACTCATCAAATCTAGCAAAATATGTAGTGGTGTGAAAAAAGATTAATTGGAAAATTAAATCATAAATATTGAATTTAGTTAGTCAAAATAACTCCTAAAAAAGGATAAATGGAAGGACTGACACAAATCATCATTAAAGAAGGGGAGGGGGAGAAGTTAGAAGGGGACAATAAAAGGCTAACCAGTCTTTTACCATTTTACTTTAGAGAAGGGAGGAATACAACTTTAAAATAAATTATAATGCAGAAAAAATAAACCAAAAGGTTGTTGATATTAAAAGTAGACATGCCAAAGGCTTTTTTCCATTAAGAAAAATTTGTTGTGAAAATAAAGAGTTTTTATTTTGGTCAGAAGTATTGTGGTGAAAAGACCGATCCGGTAGAATGTGTGTGGCTTGGACCCTCCCCTTCCTGCAGTGGAAACTGAGCGGTTCTGCAGTCGTGGCTGCAAGGGCTGTTGTCGCCCTATACCATGTGTTGGAGGTCGTAATGACGCATGTACATATGTTGATAGTGTACAGTTAGTAGTTTTGCTTCCCTGTGATTTTCATTGATAAGAGTTGGTTCAAGCCCTAATACATATGAGTGCATTTGTATACATTCTGCCTAACTTGAGTTATTAGAGTGCTCTGTGTGTGCTTAATTAAACCCATCACCACCCCACACTCTCCCAAGTCTAAGCCTTACTGCCCAGTCACATTACCTTGATAGAGTTTGGCTAGACATTAGCGTCGTCCTGGTCACCAGAATAGGGTGGCCTCTCAGAATCTATCCATAGGGCTGATTCTGAATATCTTATCTTTACCACCTCAGTAGACCATGTTTCCTGATTAGAGTAGAGTAGAGAGAACCCCAAAAGGCAAATAAACACATTATTTATATCCTGAGAGTGCTGCATCAGGGACCCCTTGGCCTCTGAATAGTTTGAATACAGGTCTGACTGTACTCGTGACACAACAGTCTGGCCAACATTGTCTCAAGCATATCGGCTTCCCCAGACTTCTGGACTTGGACCGGCTCAGATAATAAGAGCCTGAAACTTAGCATTAACGCCTTTAGGGCTTGTGGTGTTGGGGTAATAGGGTATGTTTGTTCCAATGCATGAATTTACTCTTCCAATGCAGTCAATTGCAATCGTTCGGATTTGAGAGATGCACAGGTAGGGGGTAATGCAATACCTCGGGGGTCACATTTAAACCCCCCCCCCTCCCGAAGTATTGCTTGCAAGGACACTGAGCCAGTATTGGGTTCAAAATAGGAGGTCCTTTTATCAGATTTAGTGGCATGATACGCCTGATCCAATAAAGAGGCTACATTATCTCTGATCTTAATGCCCTTTTCCCTGGTCCTTTACTGTGTGCTGAGAATGTTAAGCTCGAAAAAGTGAGATCTGTGGGTGTGTGACCTCCTCTATGGGGTGCCAGGGAGGAAAAGCCAAAACATGACAATTGACACCCATGGTGGTGGGGGTGCAGTGGTGGGAGATGGAGGGAAGGCATCGGGGAAGGGCAGGGAGTGGGTGGGTGTAGTGGTGAGAGCTGGAGGGGAGGCATTAGGGGAAGGGCAGGGAGTGGGGGTGCAGTGGTGGGAGCTGGAGGGGAGCCATTAGGGGAAGGGCAGGGAGTGGGGTGCAGTGGTGGGAGCTGGAGCGGAGGCATTGGGGGAAGGGCAGGGACTGCTGGGTTATGTTTTACAGTAAAAAAGTTTGGGATCTAATACATCACTTGTTTTTCTTTTACTACAGAAACATTTCCTGCAGAAATGGGTACGTTTCATTAATGGTAATAAATATATTTAACATACTTCAATGCCTCGCTGGTTTGTCTGAGTTCACGAACCCTAAATGTTCTTCTTGCTTTCAGATTGGCGATACATGAAATCCTTTGAACGTGAGTACTTGTGATTTACAAATTCCAAACCCCAACTCTCCATGGGGCCTCCTGGATCTCAGGGGTCATCGTGAGGTGAGGCAGCTTGAGTCCCCTGCAGTGACACTCGGTCATAGGAAAGGAACATGAGTCACAGAGAGTCACCAGTAGGTGAGACGGCATGAGTCCTCTGCAGCGGCACTTGGGACTGATTCTGAGCCTGTGCTAAATGCCACGTAGTAACACGACATTCCCTCCTCCAAATCCTCCCATTCTGAGGGTGATGGGAAGAGTGGAGGAGAGATGTTGTGCAGCATCCAAGAAAAAACATGTAAGATATGTGCAGATGGAGCGCTGCCGGGTTACTGTGTGCAGAGCACCTCTGGTCAAAATGCAAAAAGAAAAGACATATTTCTACAATACAGATACTGTCGGCATGCTTGAAGAGTCTCGGCAGCACTTTCTGTAACGCAGAAAATGTGGCACTGGCAGCTTGAAAAGAAAACTTATTTCAGACAGTCAGAATGTTTTATGGAAAAGCTAACACTTTGTAAGGAATGCCGCCTCTTTTCATAACTAATGACACCTCCAGGGTGCTGTTAATTAACGCCTCTTCAGGCTGGTGCAGAAAGTGTGCTCTAAACTTCTGAATACTGTCCTTGCCAGCCCCTTACACATGAGGTGGTTGGCAAGGCTAGGCTGTAAATCCCGGCTTTGCAGGAGTGGCAGACTTGATATATTGCCGCCACTCTCGGACACAGCACTTTTCCATTTTAACATGCACCTCTGAATCAGGCCTAGAGACACAGCACTTTTCCTTTTTAACATGCACCTCTGAATCAGGCCGATGTCTGCAATGCAACTTGCAGGAAAGCGATGCTGCGGTTGATTAAGGCCTCTGCACTGCAAGTGACTTGTGAATCTAATTCGAGATCGCTGATGAAGCAAACGGCCTTATCGATATTACCTGAATTCCAACTCACTGTTGGTTTATAGTTATGTTGCTAATAGGGTCACTATCATGAACCGGCTCAGTGTAATTTATATAGGAGAGGAGGGGAAAGTGGTGACTTTCTGTTCTTGTTAAGACCTTTCATGTTGATGTTTACTAAGACCTACTCGATAGTCGATGCACTATTGTCAGTCACTCTGGTATATTACTCCGGCGTTACCCCTGGGCAAAGACCGTTTAGCATGATAAAGCCTCGGGAGTAAATCATATATGTTGATGATTAATAGAGAAGTTGTATGGCCACACTTCGGAGCCCAATTAATAATAGCAGCAAGCACTTAGTCGCCTGAAGTGCTGATCTTGGTGATTTGGTAAGTGTTATCAACACTAATGATCAGTCCTCCTTTTGGTCGCCCTTGCGTCCCCTTGTCGCCATAGTTTGAATGGAAAGGCAGCCACCGATTTCCAAGTTAGCCTGGAGCCAGGTTTCCTGTAATGCCACTACACAGAAATTGGGGATGTTCTCTAATAAACCATCCAGTTCAGTGAAGTGGGAGAAGCCTCGGGTGTTCCAGGACAAAATGGTAAAAGTGTGGCTAGGATCTACAAGGATTTTGTGGTTGTAGAATTGAAGGTAACCACTGTCAGCTGGTAGCAGCCAACCCTTCTTTCTCTTCTAAGGGAGAGTGAACACCAACATGTCTTAACCCAAGAGCATCAATGGCGACAGTAATAGCGTTGCCTTGTGAGCTGGGAGATAGTTTTGATCGATTAAGGTTGACTCCCATAGGTTGGATGTAGAGGGGTCTAGTTGAAAGCAAAGGAACAGGTCTACTAGATTTCAGTACCCCCCTATCTAGATTCATCATGGCTTAACCCAAGAGCGTCCGTGGCAACAGAAATAGCATCGCGTTGTGAGCTGGGAGATAGTTTTGATCGATTAAGGTTGACTCCCATAGATTGGATGTAGAGGGGTCTAGTTGAAAGCAAACAAACAAGTCTACTAGATTTCAGTACCCCCCTAACTAGATGCAGCCCAAACTTTCTAGATGGAGCTTTAACAATAGAACAGTCATAACCTAATTTTCCCAAATTAGCATCATGTGACGTGACACAATCTAGTCCAGCGGGATTGTGAAAATAAACTATCGCGCTAGCATAGTACGAGTCTTCTAGGAGGTCAACAATCACGATGTCCTCCATTTGTAGGCACCGCAGAGGAGCGTTAGATGTTATCCCATTATTGTCCTCTGGAAAAGGGTTTCCCAAAACTTCCAGAATGTGGGAATCTTCCGGTAATGTTTGGCACTTAATAGTCTCTGTAGTCTGTATAAATGAACCAGTGCTTTTAGGGTGAACAGGAGTTCCTGCCGATGTTGTCTTTATTTCTGGAGGCACCTCTAGTAGAAAGAGTATTGGACTCAGCAGCTGGAAGCCTTTTGATGTAGTTTTGTTTTTTAGTAGGATGTTAAGCAGAGTCTTTGGTCTTATTTCCTTCTAATGGTAGAGTGTCATATGAGACCTGGTCATTGATCACAAGGGTAGCAACTCTTGAGCTGGAATTAATCAAGCCAGGCTTGTTGCTCAGGCTGCATTGCCACTAAAATCAGCCTATTCGAGGGGATTGGGTCCTCCGACGTATTCCATATCTATGACATGTAATCGCCACAGCTGTGCTGCTTCAGAAACTTTTTTTCTGCGTCCTGCGTCGATGACGTCGATGCGCCGTCGTCGAGGACCTCCTCCGACGTCCGACGTCATCCGATGTGATAAGTAGGACGCATGACGGCCGCAGCCTCAGTTCCGTTTTTTCCGCGAACGTGTTGCTTCGTGTTTCTCGGTTAAACGCCTCGACTCTTTGGAGTTCTGTTCTTCTCGGTTCTTCGAACCTGTTCGTTTTGTGAAAAATCCTTCGTGTGAAGATGTCTTCTACTTCGTCTTCGACCCCGCGTCCGGGCTTCAAGAAGTGCGGGGAGTGTGGGTCCAAGATGTCGGTGACGGGCTCGCACGATGCCTGCCTCTGGTGCCTCGGGGAGGCCCACGACACGGATGACTGTATCGACTGCCAGTCGCTCACGTCCAAAGCCTTACGCGAACGTAAGAAGAAGTTGTTGGTAGGTCGGGTGTCCAAGCCCCGGAAGTCGAAGTCTGCGGGGCTTTCGACGGAGGATTCGAGGGGTGACTCACCGCGTCATCGTCAGAGGTCTCGTGGGTCTCCTTCTAGGAGTCGGTCTCGCCACTCCTCAGCCTCTTCGAGGCATTCTCGGAAGCGCCGACACCGTTCGTCTTCCAGGTCCTCTTCGGAGGACTCTGCCCGGCACGTCGCTTACCCCACCAGCTGTGCGACGCCGGAGGAATGGGCTTCCTTCGGGAAGAAAATGCTGGCGATTCTTGAGTCGCAGGGTACTAAGCCGTCCGCGCCCCCGAGTGGAGTCGGTCATGAGAGGTCGAGAGACGCCGCTCGCAGGAGTGGTCGGCACGAGTCACGGGAGAGGTCCCGTTCGGACAAGGAGACTCGTTCTCGACGTACCCTTTCCAGGTCCCGGTCCTCGACGCGTTCGAGACCGTGTGCACCTGTGAGGTCTTCGAGGAAGACATTGATGTCTGAGGCGTCGAGGGCGTCGACAGGCTTTCTCGAGGCTCCGGCTCCGAGGAAGTCGTCGAAGCCGTCGACGCTCAGGTCGTCGAGGGACACGCTCGGGGCTCCAGCCTCGAGGGCTGTGTCGACGCCACCGATGCTGGAGGCGCTGCATCTGACGTCGACGCCGATTTCCTCGACGTCGACGCCGATCCTCTCGGCGCCGATGCCGGTTCTCTTGACGCTGGCGCCGATTCGCTCGACGCCATCGACGCCTTTCGTGTCGGAGGTGCCCCGTGGCACGGGTGAACCCCCTAGGAAGGCTCTGGTTAAGAGCAAGCACTCTCGGGTGCCTTCTTTTCGCCACCTGGACTATATTTCAGAGGTGGATGAGGATTCTGATGGCCTGGTTCCTAGTCAGGTTCCAGATGAAATTGTCTCGGGCCATAGTCAGTTTGATGATTTGAGACAGTCACTGCATGATGCCAGTGGACTGGACACCTCTCCGGAGGTGGAGTTTTGTAGGCCTGAGCCTGGCTCTCATGCCGATTCCTCGTACCAGCGCCTTATGGCTAGGGTTTCTGAGTACTTGGGATGGTCTGCTCCCCCAGGGGAGTTTGTGCAGGAGTTTGTGCAGGATGATCTGACGGACATCCTTGATGTTGGTCCCCCAACTGACCCGGTACTGCCGTTCCATATGGCTTTGCAGAGAAGGGTGGCAGCGGCTTGGACTGCTCCGGAGAGTCTCCCGGCAGTGGGCAGATCCTTGTCGTGAAAATACCGTCCAGCCAGTAGCGACCCCTGCTACTTGACCAGGCACCCCACTCCGGAGAGTTTGGTGGTGCAGGCGGCCACGGCCCCGGCAAAGCAGGCGTCGTACCCTACCATCCCTCCTGATAGGGACGACAAACGTTTTGATGGCTGGGCGAAGAAAGTGTTTTCTTCTGGTGGTATGGCGCTTCAGGCGGCCAACTCCATTTGTGCCTTGTCTCGTTTCACACTCTGTGGAACTATGTTGCGTTAGCGGCTGAACATATTCCTGAAGGGGACGAACGGGATGGTTTCCTTGCTATGGTCCAGGATGGTAAGGATGCCATGTGTGAGTCCGTTCAGTCGGGTTTGGACTTAGCTGAATGCGTCAGTAGGTCCATGGCGGCGAGCACCGTGATGCGCAGGTTTGCGTGGTTGCGGAAGTCGGGGTTTGCTCCTGATGTGCAGTCCCGGCTCCTCAACATGCCCTTTGACGGTGAACACCTTTTTGGCAGCAAGGCTGACGAGAGCCTTGAGAGGTTGCAGACCTCAAAAGCTGCAGCGAAGTCGTTGGGCGCTGCAGTTCGCCAACCTCCGCCTTTTCGTCCTAGGGGACAGAAGTGGAGGGGTGGTTCCTTTCGCTATTACTCGTCCTTCAGTAAAGCGAGAGGAGCTGGCAGTCAAAGTGGCCAACGCAGGGGTACCAGAGGTGGACGACAGGGTACCCGTGGTGCCAAGGCCGCTCGGGCAGTTGCCTCTTTGCCCTCAGGTAACGCCGCAGCCGCTCCCACTCAGTCATGAGGCCATGTCCCATGGTTCGCCGGTTGGGGGAAGGCTGGCGCAGCATCTTGTAGAGTGGCAAGCCATTACTTCAGATGTGTGGGTTCTGGAGATCATAACCCACGGCTACTGTCTTCCCTTTCGGCACAGGCCTCGCGACAATCCACCGGGGAACCTCTCTTTGCAGAGTCCGGATCCGCTCCTTGCACAGGAAATTCAAGCCCTGCTGGAGAAAGGCGCCATAGAACTGGTGCCTGTAGCGGAGAGGAACAAGGGATGGTATTCCCCTTATTTTTTGATTTCCAAGAAAGACGGGGGATTGAGACCCATCATGGACTTGCGCGGTTTGAACAAACTCCTCAGGAAGGACAAGTTCAAGATGGTTACTCTCTCTCTCAAGTCCTCCAGGCCCTTCAGCTTCAGGACTGGTTGGTGTCACTCGACCTCAAGGATGCTTACTTCCATGTGCCGATCCATCCCAAGCACAAGAAGTACCTGAGGTTCGCGGTTGGCGACTCGCACTTTCAGTTTCGGGTCCTGCCGTTCGGATTGACCTCCGCCCCGAGGGTTTTCACCAAGCTCATGGTGGTGGTGGCAGCGCATCTCAGGCAAGGGGGGATTCACGTCTACCCCTACCTGGACAATTGGTTGATCAGGGGGAGCTCTCCCGAGCAAGTCCTGGATCATCTATCCGTCACCTGCCACTCCCTTCACAGGCTGGGCTTCTCCCTCAATTGAAAGAAGTCCCATTTGAAGCCAACACAGCGGCTCCAGTACATCGGAGCAGTGCTCGACACTTCCCTGGGGCAGTGTTTTCCTCCCCAGGTGAGGGCTCTTCACATTCAGCAGATGGTGCACAAGTTTCAGCATGCCCAGACGCTCCCAGCGTTCGAGTTCTTGAGGTTGCTCGGCCTCATGGCATCCTGCATTCTTCTGGTGCCAGAGGCTCGCCTGCGGATGAGATCTTTGCAGTGGGCACTCAAGACGCAATGGTCGCAGTCCTCCGGCAGGATGTCGGACTCGGTTCAGGTGCCGTCCTCGGTCGCCCGGGACCTTCTGTGGTGGGCCGTCGAAGGCAACTTGATGAAGGGGGCTCCATTTTGGCTTCCCTGGCCGGAGGTGACGATCGTGACGGATGCATTCCTCACGGGATGGGGAGCTCATGCCAACGGGCTGACAGTCAGCGGTCGTTGGTCTCCGTCGGAGTCCAGACTTCATATCAATCTGTTGGAGCTGAGGGCCGTCAGGCTAGCCCTGAAGGCTTTTCTGCCGACTGTGCGAGAAAAGAATGTCCTGATCCTGACGGACAACACAGTGGCCATGCACTACCTCAACAAAAAGGGGGGGGGTGGCAGGGTCACTTCCTCTGTGCAGGGAGGCGATGCAGCTCGAGTTCTGGGCCATCCAGCAGGAAGTTTCGATCTCAGCAGTTCATCTGGCCGGAGACGGAAACGTGACGGCGGACGCTCTGAGCAGGCAGAGCGCGATCTCTCACGAGTGGGAGTTGGCTCAGGAGATTCTCCTGGAGATCTTCGCCCTTTGGGGGACCCCTCAAGAGGATCTCTTCGCCTCCAGTGTCAACCGGAAGTGCGAAAGGTTTTGCTCGCGGGAATTTCCTCCAAAAGGGGCCTTAGGAGACACGTTCGTGGTGGAGTGGTCATTCCCGCTGCTGTACGCGTTTCCTCCAGTCCCCGTCATCCTGTAAGTGCTGCGGAGGTTACGGAAGTTCGGTTCCCGGATGATCCTCATTGCTCCGGTGTGGGCTCGGAGGACGTGGTACCCGGACCTTCTCGACTTGTCCATCTGCCCTCCACGTCGTCTTCCCTACCGAGACGATCTGCTCTCACGCGAGGGGGGTCAGGTTCTCCATCCAGAGGTCAGATCCCTCAACCTTCACGCTTGGCTTCTGAAAGGTTGAGGTATAAGGATTGGGACCTCCCTGAAGACGTGATGGAGGTGTTGCTTTCGGCCCGAAGGCCAGCAACAAAGTCTCTGTACCGTTGCCGTTGGCGTAAGTTCTGCGACTGGTGCAGAGTTCAGAATGTGGATCCTTTTGCATGTGACATCCCCATGGTTCTGTCCTTTTTACTTTCTTTGGCCCACAGGGGCTTGCAAGTGGGTACCATTAAAGGTTACCTGGCGGCGCTGTCCATCTTTAAGCGCTCGTCTGAAGAGTGTTCTTACTTTAAAATCCCTTTAATTTCACCGTTTCTGAAAGGGCTCACTAATGTGTTCCCTCCGTCACCTTTCCTGGTGCCCGGTTGGGATTTAAACCTTGTTCTTAGGTTTCTTATTTATGGGTGCTCCGTTTGAGCCTTTACATTCTTGCCCTTTGAGGCTGTTAACTCTGAAAACTGTGTTTTTAGTTGCGGTTACTTCCGCTCGCAGAGTGAGTGAGTTACAGGCACTTTCAGTTAAGCCACCCTTCACTGTATTTCATAAGGACAGGGTTGTCCTTCGAGTTCGTCCTTCTTTTCTTCCGAAGGTAGTGACGGAATTTCATTTGGCCCAGAAGGTTGTTCTTCCGGCATTCTATCCTCCTCCGCATCCTGGTAAGGAAGAGGAGAGGCTCCATAGGCTTGATCCTAGGAGGGCTTTAAGCTTTTATGTTTCACGCATGTCCCGGGTCAGAGTGGACGATCAACTCTTTATTGGTTACGCTGGGAAGCGTTTGGGGCAAGCTGTGACGAAACAGACTTTGTCTCGCTGGATTATTTTAGCCATCTCGGAGTGTTACCGCTTGGCGGGTAAGGACCCACCGGCTGGCTTGCGGGCCCATTCTACCAGGGGTGTGGCTGCATCTACTGCCCTGCAGAGGGGTGTTCCTATTCGCAACATCTGTGATGCAGCCACCTGGGCTTCAGTACATACATTTGTACGTCACTATTCCCTCGATTCCATCCGAGGGCAGGATCTCGCCTTTGGCAAGGCGGTCCTTTGCTCTGCTATTTGATTGGCTATTCTAAATTTTGATTATAAATTCTTTCCCTCCTCCTTGCTCTGGTACTGCTTTGGGAGTCTGTCATAGATATGGAATACGTCGGAGGACCCAATCCCCTCGAAGAACAAGTTACTTTCTTACCTGGTAACGTTCTTTCGATGGGATGGTCCGACGACGTATTCCATATCGCTCCCGCCCTGCCTTCCCCACTGCAGAATTTCTTTTGCGATTGCAGCTTACGTTCCGCAAGGCTTTGTGTCTGACTGGCAGTTGACTTATGTCACACGTTCTGGGGGAAAAAACTACAACTGAGGCTACGGGCGTCGTGCGTCCTACTTATCACATCGGATGACGTCGGACGTTGGAGGAGGTCCTCGACGACGGCGCATCGACATCATCGACGCAGGACGCAGACGCCGAAAAAAAGTTTCCGAAGCAGCACAGCTGTGGTGATTACATGTCATAGATATGGAATACGTCGTCGGACCATCCCATCGAAAGAACGTTACCAGGTAAGAAAGTAACTTGTTCTTTAGTATGAGCCTTTTTCTTGTGCGCCTTCTTTTTGCTCTTTTTACACTTCTTTTTTATTTGTTAGCAGGTTCATTAGTGATTGAGCCCTCCTTTGACTCATTGTTGGCGATGATCACACAGTTATCCAAGCTTAAGGACCGAGCGTAGTCGCCTCCCACATTAAACGATTGGAGGAGTCCTTGACAATGAGCTCCTGTGGAATCCGCCTGCATTTACCAGGTGTAAATAGCAGGCGGAGTCCGTAGGAATCCATTGGTTTAATGCCAGCATGGAATTGTGTGCTGCTGGTGTTACACCATCTGCTTTTTTGGGATGGAGCAAGGATATATGATGGACAGTGTTATTCTATTCAGTGCCCCAGTCTCCTGAAAACAAAAAGAAAATCCCAAACATTGGGAAAAAGACAGGATTTCATGTGTAATGCCTGTCTTTACACTTATTCCCATCCAGGGTTTTGCAAAATGACCCACTGTCTTTCTTCCTTACTCTCTCTCTCTCTCTCTCTCTCTTTCATTCTCTTTATCATCCCTCTTTCCAACTTTTCCCTTGCTGCTTTTTCTTGATGTCCATATTCTCCCATCACTCGCTCTGATTTATCTGTTTCTCATCTATGCTTGTTTGTCCCGGTCTCTCTGTCTCTCATCTCTACTTGTTTCTGCCGGTCTCTCATCTCTGCTTGTTTCTCACTGTCCCTCTGTCTCTCCTCTCTGCTTGTTTCTCCTGTCTCTGTCTCTCATCTCTACTTGTTTCTCTCTGTCTCTCATCTCTGCTAGTTTCTCCCGGTCTCTGTGTCTCTCATCTCTGCTTGTTTCTCCCGGTCTCTCTGTCTCTCATCTCTACTTGTTTCTCCATGTCTCTCATCTCTGCTTGCTTCTCCCGGTCTCTCTGTCTCTCATCTCTGCTCGTTTCTCCCAGTCTCTCTGTCTCTCACCTCTACTTGTTTCTCCCTGTCTCTTATCTCTGCTTGTTTCTCCCGGTATTCCTGTCTCTCATCTCTGCTTGTTTCTCCCGGTCTCTCATCTCTACTTGTTTCTCCCAGTTTCTCTGTCTCTCATCTCTACTTGTTTCTCTCTGTCTCTCATCGCCACTTGCTTCTCCCGGTCTCTCATCTCTGCTTTTTGCTCCCTGTCTCTCATCTCTGCTTGTTTCTCCTTGTCTCTCATCTCTGCTTGTTTCTCCATGTCTCTGTCTCTCATCTCTACTTGTTTCTCTGTGTCTCTCATCTCTGCTTGTTTCTCCCAGTCTCTCATCTCTGCTTGTTTCTCCCGGTCTCTCATCTCTGCTTGCTTCTGCCGGTCTCTCTGTCTCTCATCTCTGCGTTTTGTTCCCTGTCTCTCATCTCTGCTTGTTTCTCCCTGTCTCTCCTCTCTGCTTGTTTCTCCCGGTCTCTGTCTTTCATCTCTACGTGTTTCTCCCAGTCTCATCTCTGCTTGTTTCTCCCGGTTATCTCTGGCTCTCATCTCTGATTGTTTCTCCCGGTCTCTCATCTCTGCTTGTTTCTCCTGGTCTCTCCCTCTCATCGCTAATTGTTTCTCCCTGTCTCTCATCTCTGCTTGTTTCTCCCGGTCTCTCTGTCTCTCATCTCTACGTGTTTCTCTCTGTCTCTCATCACTGCTTGTTGCTCCCTGTCTCCCCTGTGCCTCTTCCTCTTGTTCCTCCTATTACTTTGTTTATCCTACCTGCCTCTCTTTCCATTATATCTGCTTCTTTCTCCCTGTGTCTATCTCTCCTCTGCCTCTTCCCTGTCTCTCTCCTCTGTCTCTCCATCTCTCCTCTCCTGTCTTTTGCTCTTGGTCCCCCTGTTACTACCTCTCTCATACCTGCCTCTCTCTCCTTTCTGCCTCTTGCTCATGTGCCTCCCATCTCTCTCTCTCTTTCCTATCTGCCTCTCTCTCCACTCTGCCTCCTTCTTCGTCTCCATCTTCGTTGCCTGCTGCTTTCTCTCTTTCTTCCACTCACTCTTACTCTTAATATTGCCCTCTCACTCTCCCTACTCATCTGTGTCTTTGTACTCTATCTCCTGCTGTTTCTCTCCCCGTTCTGCTTGTCTTTCTCTCTTCCCTGCCCAGTTTTCTCTCCCTCTCCTTTATCTCTGCTTTTCTCTCTTGCTATGTTTTCTTTCTATCTCCTCCTGTTTCAACCCTTTACATTTCAATATGCCTGTCTCTCTGCCCGTGTTTCTTTCTCTCACCCTATTGTAATTATAATATAATCATTCTTGTCTCTATAGCTCCTCCTTGCCTATTGCTCTCTTTATTTCATGCTATCTTTTTCTCTGCCTGCTTATCTTTCTTTTTGTTGTGCTTCTCTGTCTGCCTGTCTTTCTTGCTTGCTGTGTTTCTCTCTGCCTGTCTTTCATTCTTGCTGTGTTTCTCTCTGCTTTTCCCTCTTTTCTTGCTGTATTTCTTTGTCTCCCTTTCTTTCTTGTTCTTTCTCTCTGACTTTCTTTGTTGCTATCTGTGCCTCTTCCCGCTTCCTGTCTTTGGTCATTGCTGCTATTTCCTTGGCCTGCCTATCTTTCTTTCTTGCTTTATTTCTGTCTTTCTTTCTTGCTTGTTCTGTATCTCTTTGACTACATTTATTTGTTGCTATATTTCCTCTGTTTGCTCCCTGTCTGTCTTTCTTTCTTGCTGTGTTTCTCACTGCCTCTCTCTTTCTTTATTGGTGTGTTCCCCTCTTTGCAGTTCTCCCTTTCTTTCTTGGTGTGTTTCCCTCTTTGCATCTCTCCCTTTCTTTCCTGCTGTGTTTCTCTCTGCCTGTCTTTCATTATTGCTGTGTTTCTCTCTGCCTGTCTTTGATTATAGCTGTTTTTCTCTCTGCCTGTATTTCATTATCGCTGTGTTTCTCCATGTCTGCCTCTCTTTCATGCTGTTTCACTCCGCCTGTCTTTCTTTCTTGCTGTGTTTCTCTTCCTGCTAATCATTCTTTCTTGCTGTGTTTCTCCATGCCTGTCTTTCATTATTGCTGTGTTTCTCTCTGCTCGTCTTTCATTATCGCTGTGTTTCTCCATGCATGCCTGTCTATCATTATCCCTGTGTTTCTGCATGCCTGCCTGTCTTTCATTATCGCTGTGTGTCTCCATTCCTGCCTCTCTCTTTCATGCTGTTTCTCTCTGCCTGACTTTCTTTCTTGCTGTGTTTCTCTGCCTTCTAATCATTCTTTCTTGCTGTTTCTCCATGCCTGTCTTTCATTATTGCTGTGTTTCTCTCTGCTCGTCTTTCATTATTGCTGTGTTTCTCCGTGCATGCCTGTCTATCATTATTGCTGTGTTT
The DNA here is from genome assembly GCF_040938575.1 of Ambystoma mexicanum. Classification (NCBI taxonomy): domain Eukaryota; kingdom Metazoa; phylum Chordata; class Amphibia; order Caudata; family Ambystomatidae; genus Ambystoma; species Ambystoma mexicanum. The sequence goes on from NC_090938.1 coordinate 745,888,525, forward strand.
CTCCAGGCCTGCCTCTCTTTCTTTAGTGCTGTGTTTCTCTCTCTCTGCCTGCCTTTGTTTCATTTTTTTCATTTTTTATTAACGTGCTACATAACTGTACAAACAACAGTTTTTTCAGCACACAATACAAAAATATTAACCCCCTACTTTTCCTAACCATCATCAGGAAATGTAATTAGCGGTTTACTTCCACCCATTCAGTCCCACCCTTCATTATCTACTCAGCAACCCGTCTAAAATCAACATTATTTTCCTCCACAAGATAGTAAAATAGATAATGCAGGCTTCATTATTACCATTTAAAAACAACATCCACAATACGTCATCACGTTCAGACACTCCCGCAACGGTACATGCGGCGGCCCTCAAGGGCCCTACAGCTTCACAGTTCATTAGGAGATGTTTTGCTGTTTCAATTTTGAGTTCCCCACAAAGCCTGCCGTAACTGAGTGTCCGCGATATATGGGCCCAAGCGCCGGTTATTTCCAAGGACTTGGCCACATCTGTTTTAATCTTAACGTAGTCCAACACCAAGGGATTGCCCACAACATTGTGAATATAATTAGGCAGTAGAGCTCGTTGCGTGACATAACCAAGGAATAAAACACAAGACCTTTTCCCAGAAAGTTTAGTTTTCAGTTGTTCATGAATTTTGGAAGATGCTGTTTTTCATATGCAGTTTTTTTTGTACATAACTGGTACTCTCACCTGAACCAATTGTCAGGGGGTGCCAGTGATCCACCATACCCAATATATTCGCCAGATTACTATTTGGCATAAGATGGACCTTAGTCCTGGCAGCCTCAGATATGTGCCAGTTTAGGGAGCCACTAGTTGCATTAGTCAGTTTCCAGTGGATGTTGGCACAAGACAGCTGAAATCTCGCATCCCATGGGGCCAGTTCGAGTTCAAGGTAAATCTGCTCTACAGGAGCACGCGCAGGAAGGCGAAAGAGTTTCTTTAAAAGCTTACTCTCCAATCCGCTTAGCGACGCAATGTTCCCAAAAGCCCAAACCTCTGCGCCATACAGGAGTATAGGTAGGATCCTGGCCACATACAATTGTGCCAGTATCCCGAGGGAATATCCCCCTCCACCCCTGGCCATCTTGAACAATCCCCCTAGGGCCTGGGCGCATTTCCACTCAAGTATCTCAAGATGGAATGCCCCGATTAACCTCCTGTCGAGCACAACTGTAAGATATTTATATTCGTCGACGACCTCTAGTTTTTTTTCTTCAAGGTACCATTCAAAACGCTGGGCTTTTAGGATTTTAGGATTTTAGATTTATTAGGATTAATAGACAAGGAGTTAAGGTCAGAATATTCCTTAAGCTTAGACAAAGCAGCCTGCAGCCCTACAGGAGTCAGGTCGAGCAGGACAATATCATCCGCATAACCCATCCATTGTAGTGAAAGATTCCCCAATTTAGGCGGTATAGATGTAGGGTTATGCAGCGCTGATCCCATGTCGGCCTTGTAGAGATTGTAGAGCAGGGGCCCTAGTATGTATCCTTGTTTTAAACCCTGGTAGGTTTAAATCCACCGCAATGTCCTACCTGCTTTGTCCAGGCGTACTCTGACTCTAGTCCCATCGTGAAGTGCGACTATCATAGAGTGGAGAACTTCTGGAATATTCCAACTCGCCAGCTTATTCCAAAGCCTATGCCTATCAACAGAGTCGAAGGCAGCACTGTAGTCTATTAATGCCACATACACTGTTCTCCGACGAATACTGTCAAGATCCGAGTCCACCTCCCCTTTCTCCTCACCTGACTCCTCTGAGGTAAGTACACAAGGATCCGTCTCAACCTTGCCTGGCTTCTCCTTAGTCCTTGGAACCTTGCCTTTCTGTGTTCTGGTCTTCTTTTCGTGAAGGTATGGTCTGGCCCCTCCGGAGGCCACCTTGACAGAAGTGTGGACCTGTCACTGGGGAACCCCAGGGGGCCAGCCTCAGCTCTAGGGAAAAAGCCCGAAGGCAGAAAAAACCCTAGTCCATAGATGGGTTCGGAAGACTGGTCCTTTAGATGGTACAGATCTTTAGTTTGCAGTTCCAAGATGCCAGGTATGATGATGTAGTCAGTGTAGCTGAAGGCAGGAATCCAAGAAGTTAATGCCAAGATAAGGAGTGGAAGGGTAGCAGACCCTGGGAGAAGGGTAGGAAAAGGAAGGTATAGAAAAGAAAAGGTATACAGGAGTTAGAAGCAACAGGAAGGGACTACTGTACTAAATCAGAGAGAAGGCAACAGGAATGTCTCGAGTAGTCTGAAGCAGCGCTGAACCACCGCGGCGGAACGGAAAGGAACAACTCGCCAGAAGGCAGTGCGCCGAGAAGGCAGAAAGGTAGAAAGCAACAGGGGCTCAAGAAACGCAGAAGCAGCAGAAAGCAGCGCTTCGCGCCTGTTAAAGAAAGAAATTACCAGCCAGAAGGGCTGAGAGGACAGCCGATAGCAAGTACAGCAGGGAAACTCCTGTTCACGGACGCGGAAACACAGTGCGAGAAGCACCTTCGCGGCCGGAGTTAGGATGGAGACCAGGTAGAAGGAAGGTAGATAGAAAGTTTAGAGCGAAAGAAGAAATAGGGAAGCGGAGAGGCACCGCAGCAATTATAACAGCGGTACCTGATAACAGAGAGTAGAACTGTAGCGAGCACGAAGGCAATAGAAAGGTAGTGGACAAGGGATAAAGGTAAGGAACAAGGTGAAAAATAGGGACTAGGAGGGTAATACACGGGATGGCGATAATCCAAAGTCGGAGCGTTGAGAAAGTGAAACAGATACAACGCGCCGAGAAGTGGGCGGAGCCAGATTATATAAGCTCCAGCGCCATGTTGGGCGCCATGTTGGGTGAGGACTAGACCGCTCACCGTCGGAACCGCCAGTGATTCCAATGTTTCCAATCTTGGGTCCTGACAGTATACCCCCTTCCTCTCGGGGTACCCCCCGGTTTGCCCGGGTGAAGGCGATGAAACCTTCTCAAGAGCCTAGGGGCATGAACATGGCTTACCGGTTCCCAAGACCTCTCCTCCACGGGATAGCCTTTCCAGTGAACCAGGTATTGGAGCCGACCTCTGTGGTATCTGGAGTCCACGAGGTAGGCTACTTCGTATTCTTCTGGAACGGAATGTACCTGGGCTCGACTCTTGCGGATGGGTCTAAGGAACGGGTCTACCTTGTACTCCTTGAGCAAAGAGACGTGAAACACCGGTTGAACCCTCTTTAGATAGTCAGGAAGTTTTATCTGAAAGGCAACCGGGTTGACCTGTTGGAGAATGGAAAACGGTCCAAGATAACGGGGGGAGAATTTTCCAGCATGAACCCATCTAGGAAGAAATCTAGTAGATAACCAGACTAGTTGTCCTGGTCCCCATGTAGGATTGGAAGCTCTGCTCCTATCTGCCCATCTCTTCTGTGATTGTTGGCTGAGTTGATGTGTCTTCTTGGCGAGATCATGAACCTCCTGAAGTTCCTGTAAAACGCCGTCCAAAGTTGGAATCTTAGTGGCTAGGGAACCAAACCCGGGTAGGTGTTTGGGATGAAAACCGTAAGTGCACAAAAAAGGACTCATTTGGATAGTGGTATGCAGGGTATTATTATAAGCGAACTCAGCTTGTGAAAGGAAACAATGCCATCTCTCTTGTTGTGTACTGCAGAAACACCGTAAGTACTGCTCCAGGTTCGCGTTTAACCTCTCGGTTTGTCCGTTACTCTGGGGGTGGTATCCCGAAGAAAGGGCTCTGTTGATACCCAGGGTCTGACAAAGCGAAGCCCAGAATTTGGACGTGAACTGAGGTCCTCGGTCAGATACAATGGTCTGGGGTAGACCGTGTAGACGGACTATGTCTCGGAGGAAGATATCAGCAGTCTCAGAAGCAGAAGAAATGTGTTTAAAAGCTGAAAAATGGGCCAGTTTGCTGAATGAATCTATTGTGACCATAATCATCGTCATACCCTCAGAAGGGGGAAGATCGACGATGAAATCTGTAGAAATATGTTCCCATGGTCGTGATGGTAAGGTATGTTGTTGTAGGAGTCTGAGCGGTTTACCGGTTCGGTATTTGTTAGAGGCACAGATTGAGCAAGAGGTAACATACTGATATACATCAGTCTTCAATTTTGGCCACCAAAAGCCTCTTTGCAAGAGTTCATAGGTCTTTCTGATGCCCGGGTGACCCGACAGGGGGGTATCATGGCACCACGAAAGGACAAGCTTCTGGAGATCCTTGGTGGGAATGAAAAGGGCGTGATCATGATAGTACAGTCCATCCTTGCCTTGGATGACCGTGGCGGGTAGTTCTGCACCGGACTGATAATGAGGTATCAGATCTCGGAAAAAGGAGACAGTGGAAGCTAAGACTTTGAGATTTGGAAAAATTCGGTCATGTTCATTGTAGGTTCCTGAACTGTTCCCGATACTTCGTGATAAGGCGTCTGCCTTTTTGTTTTCTGTGCCTGGGATATAGGTTATTATGAAGTCGAACTGTAGGAAGAAATATGCCCACCGAGCATGTCGGGCATTGGTGCACTCCATTTGTTGTAGAACTCGGAGATTGCGGTGGTCAGTTCTGATCACGAAGGAATGGGTTGCGCCTTGTAAGAGATGTCGCCATTCTTGGCAGGCTAACTTGATGGCTAAGAGTTCTCTCTCCAAGACGGAGTAGTTCCGTTCACTACTGGTGAGGGTCTTCAAGAAATACGCCACCGGGTGTTCGTAGCTATCCGCTGTCTTCTGTAATAGGATGGCACCTACTGCTCCTATCGAAGCATCCGTCTCCAGGATGTATGGTAAGGTCTGGTCTGGCTGTATCAAAATGGGAGCGGAGGAGAAACATTCCTTAAGGGTCTGAATAGCTCTCTTTTGTTCATCCCCCAAGGCAAACTTGACTCCTTCCTTGAGCAGGGATGTGAGAGGAAGCACTAGATTGAAAAAGGTAGGTATAAATCTTCTATAAAAGTTGGCTAACCCTAAGAAGCTTTGTAGCTCCTTGATAGTGCTGGGTTCTCTCCACTCCATGATAGCCTTGACCTTGGCTGGGTCCATCTCTATGCCTTTGCCAGATAAAACAAATCCCAGGTAGGATACGGAAGTGGTCTCGAATTTGCATTTTTCTGGTTTCACCAAATGCTGGTGTTCAAGAAGACGTTGGAGTACCTTTCTCACCAGTGACCTGTGTTCGGTTAACGACCGAGAGTATACCAGGATATCGTCCAGATACACCACAACCGAGACAAACAACATGTCTGCGAACACCTTATCCATATACCTCTGAAAGACAGCGGGGGCGTTGACCAGGCCGAATGGCATCACCTGGTATTCGAATAACCCGAAAGGAGTGCGGAACGCGGTCTTCCACTCGTCGCCTTTTCTTATTCTTAGGAGATAGTAGGCGCCTCTGAGGTCCAGTTTGGTAAAATATACGGCTCCTTGCACCGCCTCCAAGATGTCTCGGATCAATGGCATAGGATACCGGTCTCTGATCGTCACCTTATTAAGCCCTCTGTAGTCAATACATGGACGCAGTTCGGCACTGTCTTTCTTTGGTATAAAGAATAAGGAGGCTCCACAGGCTGATCTCGACTCTTGAATGAGCCCGTTTTGGAGATTGGAGTTCAGATATTCTCGCAGGGCCTTCCTTTCTGGGAGTGACAAAGGGTACATTCGTCCGAAAGGAATCACTGCTTCGGGTACTAAGTCAATGCCGCAGTCTTCTGGTCTGTGGGGAGGAAGATCACGGGGTTGGATGTCTATGAATACCTCTGAGAATTCGAGATATTGAGGTGGAACTGAGGCTATGATTGTCAAACTCTGTGTAGGAAGTGGTTCTGCTTCGGGATGAGTGAAGGAAACCATGTTGTCCACACAAGTTGACTTACAAAAGAGTGAGTTGAAGCTCACTCTATTAGCCTTCCAGTCGATGTGGGGATTGTGTTTTCTTAGCCATGGAATACCGATGACCAGATGGAAATGGGCCGCTCTGATCTGATCGAAGACCAGATATTCCAAGTGATGGCTCATCTCCATTCTTAGTGGTATTGATTCTGTGGTGATAGGTCCGGATGACAAAGGTCGACCGTCTACGCCCTCTACCGGAACGGGAGTCGTCTTAAGTTTGGTAGCTATGTGATGTTCTATAGCCCAGTTCGCATTCATGAAGTTACCTGCAGCTCCACAGTCCAGCATGGCAAGTACCTCAATGGAACTCGAAGGAGATAACCATAACCTGACTTGGAACACCATCAGGCTGTTTTCCTCAGGGTTGTTCATGGTTCTTGAGTGGTTGCAAGGGTACTTGGCACTTCCCCCGAGACTTCCCTTGCTGTAGATCGGGGGTTGAGGTTTTCCTTCCTCCGGGGTGGCACTTCCGGGCAGTTTCTCAATAAGTGTTTGGCGGAACCACAATACATGCATAACCCGGTCTCTCTTCTTCGTTTACGCTCTTCCGGTGTAAGGGGTCCCCGGGTAGTTCCGACTTGCATGGGTTCTTCAGATGAGATGTTGGTCCGGGTTGCAGGAGAGGGGTTCGGTAGACTGATAGACTGAGGATTGCTCCTGAATCGTCTCTTTTCTTGCCGCCTTTCTGTTAACCGGAACTCAATCTGTAACGACAAGGTCATCAGTTCTTGGCAAGAAACTGGTCGGGCTACACGAGCTAACTCGTCCTTGAGCTCGTCGTGGAGTCCTCTCCGGAATATGGTTTGTTGGGCTGAATCAGGCCAGTCTGCCTTAGCCGCTAGTCTCTGGAAGCGGGCGATGTAAGTCTGGACGTCTGTGTTCCCTTGTTCGACATCCAGGATAGCTTCTAGAGAGGAGTAGAATACCTCTGGTCTGTCGAATCGTTCCTTGAAGCCCTCTATAAAACTATCATAATCAATCAAAGAAGGGTCGTTTCTGGCAACAAGAGGAGTGGCCCAAGCCAGAGCATTTCCTGTGAGATTGGCAATGATGAATCCAACCCTAGATCTTGCCGATTCATAGGCATGGGTACGGAAGGCAAAATACACACCACAGGCATCAAGGAATTCCTTCATTCCTCCCGGATGACCGTTGTATTTGCCGAAGGAAAGGGGCATCGCAGGTAGATCTCCACGGTCGTCTCTATGTAGGACTACCTGCTGTCGGAGTGCTATGTTCTCTGTCCTCAAAGCTTGGACTTCAACTGTGAGGTTTTGCATTGCTGCCACCAGCTCTTGGTATTGTTCCAAGGAAGCCATGTTAGGGTTTGGGCATTGTATTCTGTCAAGATCCGAGTCCACCTCCCCTTTCTCCTCACCTGACTCCTCCGAGGTAAGTACACAAGGATCCGTCTCAACCTTGCCTGGCTTCTCCTTAGTCCTTGGAACCTTGCCTTTCTGTGTTCTGGTCTTCTTTTCGTGAAGGTAAGGTCTGGCCCCTCCGGAGGCCACCTTGACAGAAGTGTGGACCTGTCACCGGGGAACCCCAGGGTGCCAGCCTCAGCTCTAGGGAAAAAGCCCGAAGGCAGAAAAAACCCTAGTCCATAGATGGTTCGGAAGACTGGTCCTTTAGATGGTACAGATCTTTAGTTTGCAGTTCCAAGATGCCAGGTATGATGATGTAGTCAGTGTAGCTGAAGGCAGGAATCCAAGAAGTTAATGCCAAGATAAGGAGTGGAAGGGTAGCAGACCCTGGGAGAAGGGTAGGAAAAGGAAGGTATAGAAAAGAAAAGGTATACAGGAGTTAGAAGCAACAGGAAGGGACTACTGTACTAAATCAGAGAGAAGGCAACAGGAATGCCTCGAGTAGTCTGAAGCAGCGCTGAACCACCGCGGCGGAACGGAAAGGAACAACTCGCCAGAAGGCAGTGCGCCGAGAAGGCAGAAAGGTAGAAAGCAACAGGGGCTCAAGAAACGCAGAAGCGGCAGAAAGCAGCACTTCGCGCCTGTTAAAGAAAGAAATTACCAGCCAGAAGGGCTGAGAGGACAGCCGATAGCAAGTACAGCAGGGAAACTCCTGTTCACGGACGCGGAAACACAGTGCGAGAAGCACCTTCGCGGCCGGAGTTAGGATGGAGACCAGGTAGAAGGAAGGTAGATAGAAAGTTTAGAGCGAAAGAAGAAATAGGGAAGCGGAGAGGCACCGCAGCAATTATAACAGCGGTACCTGATAACACAGAGTAGAACTGTAGCGAGCACGAAGGCAATAGAAAGGTAGTGGACAAGGGATAAAGGTAAGGAACAAGGTGAAAAATAGGGACTAGGAGGGTAATACACGGGATGGCGATAATCCAAAGTCGGAGCGTTGAGAAAGTGAAACAGATACAACGCGCCGAGAAGTGGGCGGAGCCAGATTATATAAACTCCAGCGCCATGTTGGACGCCATGTTGGGTGAGGACTAGACCGCTCACCGTCGGAACCGCCAGTGATTCCAATGTTTCCAATCTTGGGTCCTGACAAATACTCCAGGATTGTTGGATCACCGTTAACAGCGCGAGGCAATTGGTGGATGTACTCGGGCCCTTTTGAAATCCAGTCTGGTTGAACGGTATTAGGTTCAAGCTGTCTGCCCAATTCCACAATTCCTCCAATAAGAGACGAGTGAATATTTTTAATTAAGAGTCTAGCATGGCCAACAGCCGGTAATTGCTCTGATCAATCCTATTGCCCTTTTTCCAAATAGGCACAATGGTACTGTCCCGCCAGGATGGCGGAATCATTTGCGCTTCTGTGATCCAGCAAAATAACCAGTGAAGGGCATTAGCCCAATGGGTAGCATTGGCTTTGATCAGGGTACTACAAATACCAGCCGGACCGGGTGCTGTGGAGGTTTTACTTCTCCCGATTAGCCTCAGAACATCAGCCGGACCCTTGGAGTAAGTCCACTTATTCTCGGATAAGTTTGTGAGGGTGTCCACTGTCGCACCACTCCCAACAATATTCACTGTGGCAACTCGCCCCAAGGTGTTGCCAATGAAATCAATCCAAGCTGTTTCCGAAACACCGACTAAATTACATCTCACGTGGGAATCACCATCAACGATCTTCCAAAACTGGCGAGTGTCATTAGATATAGCACAATCCACCAATGAACGCCAGCGAAGGCATTCCAGTTCATATCTACGGCGCCACAACCATTTACAATATTGGCCTCTTTGACCCGTGAGGCATGTTCTGTAGCAGTCTTTCCTTACGAGCTAGTTCTCTAAGGAGAACAGAGTTCCTTTCTCCTCATGGTGGTTTGCTTATCAAACAAGTGTTTTTGGGACCCAGCAGTATTCACACGAGCCTTAGAGTTCCTTTCAATGAGGAAATTAGTAATAACTGACTTGACCAGGACACCAAAATCCATAACTGCATTAATGGTGCAGGTTTTAGAGCGTTTGAGGGAAGTTACCTTGCAATCCTCTATGTATCCAAGGAGAGCCGACCGCATAGGGGCCTGGATCGAAGAAAGATTTTGTGCGTTCCATGAGACACGATACAAGGCGTCATTGACTCTAAGCTCCCCGTCGGCTAACATAGTCTGAGGTGCTTCACGGCAGTTCAAACTCACTCGAAGCGGAAAGTGATTGCTCTCCAATCTGAAGATTACACTCATGTCAAGTAACAATGAGCAGGAATTCACAACAAAGACGTGATCCAGTATACTACTCGATGTTTGTCCTGTACAAGTATATTGTAGCGGGCAGTCGGACGGCACAGATCCATTTAGCATCTTAAACCCACACGAGTATAAGATGCTTGCCCACTCCAAGCCCCTCTTACAGGAACATGAGAGCAGATCCTCTGTCAGAATGATCTCAGAGGTGGCTTCACAGTCTGGGCGGGACTATTCCCTCGGTATCCTGGAATAAAATTCCCCACAGATTATACATGGGGTACATCTAAGCGTACACTGGAGGAATACGTCCAACTCAGACATCACCATCTCACGTGGGGTCCTATAGGGTGGGTCATAGACGTTCACAAAAATAAGTTCACTGGACACCCCACAGAGTGAACCAATTGGAAAGGTAATGTTACCAACTAACAAACTAGGAGGAGTAGTAACAATCTCCACCACAATAAGGGGGCTCTTAACTGCGAGCAGTAGGCCTCCCTTGGGGCGACCCCGTAGACCCTTGGCCGCCAGCTTATGGGAAGATTGCCAACCATCAATGACACATTCTTCAGTAAGTCAAGTCTCTTGGAGAGCCACCGGGGAGTAGTCATCATTTTCTTCCATCAAGCCATCCCCCTCCAATAAATGGCGATGTCCGTTTGTTCCAACTGAGCAGACTCGCCATGTGGTCAGGGACATGTGCTAAGGGCCTGGCCCCCCGTGTAGAGCCACCCATTTTGCCAGCCAAGTCCAATGAGATTTTTTCCCCCTCAGAACGGCTGGAAATCCAGCCTCATAGTTAACTTCGGGGGCAACTGGGATTTTATTTAAGTTTAATTCTTTAATGCCGGGTAACCCGTTGTCATATCTATCTATCTAAAAAAAATGTATATGGCGACCCTCGCCCAAAGGCCTCAGAGCGCTCACAGGACTTACAAACCTGAACACATAAAGAGAAGAACAAGGGTGAGCTAGGCCACTCCATTTGAGGGACAAGCCCTTGGGGAGAAACCTGCGCTCATAAGTTCATATTAATCAGCTTTTCTGTCAAAGAGAAAGGTTTTCAAACGTTTTTTAAAATGTATTGTAGATACGCATCCCCTAATGTCTGGCGGGAGCGAGCTCCAAAGGGGAGGGGGGCCAGGCATTAAATCCGGCCCCTCCGATCTTTTTTAGGATGACACGCGGTTGATCCAAGGTTACCCTATTATGTGAATGGAGAACCCGTATAATGGAAGTTGTTTTCACTCTAGTGGAGAGGTGCAGCAGGGCTTCACCTGCCAGGCATTTAAACACTAGGACAGAGCCCTTGAACTGAATGCGCTGCTCAACTGGGAGCCAGTGCGTTCTCCTGCGAGATTCTGAGACCTCTGCATGGCGGCCAAGGCTGCAAACAGCACGCACCGCTCCATTCTGCATTACCTGTAGCTTCTTAATATTCGCTTGAGACGTGCCCACCAAGCGACTGTTGCAATAGTCAAGCTTTGTGAAAGAAAGATGAGAATCAAAAAAGACTCCAAGCGTCTTAACTGAATCGGTCACTGGGATGATATTCCCATTCATCACAAAACAATGATATCTTGTGCCATACACCGTTTCCACCAGCTCACGCTCATATCCCATACGTCGAAATGATATCTCGTGCCATACTCCGTTTCCACCAGCTCACGCTCATATCCCATACGTCCAAATGATATCTCGTGCCATACTCTGCTTCCACCAGCACACGCTCATATCCCATACATCCAAATGATATCTCGTGCCATACTGCGTTTCCACCGGCACACGCTCATATCACATACATCCAATGATATCTCGTGCCATACTCCGTTTCCACCAGCTCACGCTCGTATCCCATACGTCCAAATGATATCTCGTGCCATACTCTGCTTCCACCAGCACACGCTCGTATCCCATACGTCCAATGATATCTCGTGCCATACTCCGTTTCCACCAGCTCACGCTCATATCCCATACGTCCAAATGATATCTCGTGCCATACTCTGCTTCCACCAGCACACGCTCATATCCCATACGTCCAAATGATATCTCGTGCCATACTCTGCTTCCACCAGCACACGCTCATATCCCACACGTCCAATGATATCTCGTGCCATACTCCGTTTCCACCAGCTCACGCTCATATCCCATACGTCCAAATGATATCTCGTGCCATACTCTGCTTCCACCAGCACACGCTCATATCACATACATCCAATGATATCTCGTGCCATACTCCGTTTCCACCAGCTCACGCTCATATCCCATACGTCCAATGATATCTCGTGCCATACTCCGTTTCCACCGGCTCACGCTCATATCCCATACGTCCAAATGATATCTCGTGCCATACTCTGCTTCCACCAGCAAACGCTCATATCCCATACGTCCAAATGATATCTCGTGCCATACTCTGCTTCCACCAGCACACGCTCATATCCCATACATCCAAATGATATCTCGTGCCATACTGCGTTTCCACCGGCACACACTCATATCCCATACGTCCACATGATATCTCGTGCCAATACTGTCTGAATGGAAAAGGCAATCAAAGTAGGTTTGGTAACTTTCTCGCATATATCGACTGTTTTTATATCACTGCTCAATAAATATCGTAGAGGGATAATAGCGTGGAACATGTCCAGTATTGTGTCAATTCAAGTGTAGGCAGTGGGCGACCCCCTGGGCCTTGCCACCTGATATGTGGCAACTCGCCAACCACTCACAGTCCATGAGGAACAATAGAATCGTTATTGGGCCCTATTGCTTTGTTTCTCTCTGCCTACCTCTTTCTTGCTGTGTTTCTCTCTGCCTGTCTTTCTTTCTTGCTGTGGTTCTGTGCCTGCTAATCTGTCTTTCTTGCTGTGTTTCTCTCTGCCTGTCTTTCTTTCTTGCTGTGGTTCTCTGCCTACTAATCCTTCTTTCTTGCTGTGTTTCTCTCTGCCTGTCTTTCTTTCTTGCTGTGTTTCTCTCTGCTGTCTCTCTATCTTGCTGTGTTTCTCTCTGCCTGCTAATCTTTCTTTCTTGCTGTGTTTCCATGCTTGCTAATCTCTCTTTCTTGCTGTGTTTCTCTCTGCCTGTCTGTCTTTCTTGCTGTGTTTCTCTCTGCCTGTCTCTTTCTTGCTGTGTTTCTCTCTGCCTGCCTCTTTCTTCCTGTGTTTCTCTGCCTGCTAATCTTTCTTTCTTGCTGTGTTTCTCTCTGTCTGTCTTTCTCTCTTGCTGTGTTTCTCTGCCTGCTAATAGTTCTTTCTTGCTGTGTTTCTCTCTCTGCCCCTCTGGGTTTTTCTGTCTCCTTCCCTCTCCCCCTCTGCTGGGATTTCTATTTCCCCTGCTGTCTGCCTATTGATCACCGGCTCCTCTATTTCCTCTCTGCATGTCTTTTTCTCTGTCTTTCCTGTTATCCCTCTCTATCTCCCTTTCGTTCTCCCCACTCTCTGTCCCCCCTCTCTTCCTCTCCCACTCACCTTCTCTCCATCTCTTCTGTCTCTGCTTCTCTTAAATCCATGTTCTCTGTTCTTCTGCCTCCTCTGTCTTTTTCTAGTGTCTCTCCCCTTTGCAGGCCTGCATTCTCTCCTCTGTCACCGTCTGTCTGTCTCTCTCTCTCTCCTGTATGCCTGTCTCTGTCTTTCCATTTGTCTCTTCCTGGTTAAGTTTCTGTCCATGCTCCTCTGTCACTCACCCGGTCTCCCTCTGTCGCTCTCTTCTTGTCGCCTCTTTCTCTTTGCCTGTATTTTTCTGGCCTCCTCTGTTAGTTTCCCGCCCTTTTCTCTCTTGGTCTCCCGTCACTACATGTCTCTTTCTTTGCTATTTCTTTCTTTTTCCCAGTTTCTCCTCTGTGTGTTAGTTTGTCTCTCTGTCTTTCTTGCTTGGCTTCTCTTCTTTCTATGTCCCTTTTCCCCTCGCTCTACTGTGCCTCGTCGTCCTCTCCACTCTGCTTATCCCACTCACTCTCTCTCCTCTAGTCTTTGTCTTTCCTGGTGTAGCTGTGTGTTAGTCTGTCTCTCTCTTTCCTGTTGTTTCTTTGTTAAGTCTGTCCCTCTTTCCTGTTGTTTCTCTCTTTTAGTTTGTCTCTCTTTTCTGCTGTTTCTCTGTGTTAATCTGTGTCTCTCCTTGCTGTTTCTCTCTCTCGCTCGCATCTCTGCTCGGTCTCTTCCCCCCCTTTCTGATCTGTCTCTTTCTTTCATCTCTGCCTGTCCCACTCTGTCTTTTTCTCCCAGTCTCTACCTCTCGCTGTCTCTGGTCTCCCGTCACTACATGTCTCTTTCTTGGCTGTCTCTGTGCTCTCTCTTCACCCCTTCACTTCCTTTGCTCAGCAGAGCTGCAGGTCACTCTCTGGCTGGGAGTGAGGTGTGTAAAGATGTCGGAAGAGAAGGGGGTTTGGGGATTTTGGGGGATTTTCCAGTTCACTCTGTTGTATCACGAGGCTGCCTGCGAGGTGGGGGGACTCTCTCTGAATAATGTGACAGGGATTATAAGTGCCCCTCTCTGTTCCACCACCTCTCTCTCCCCTTCACTGTCTCTCCTCTCTTCCTCTCTCTGCTTCCCATCATGGCCATGTTGCTCTCTCCCTCTTCACGTGTCTCTCTCTCCCACTCATCCTTTCCTCCATGTTCCGCTCTCTCTGCATCTTCGGCGGTTCCCGTCTCGTGTCTCTCTGTCGCTATTGCTGTCTCTTTTCTGTCTTTAATCTGCAATATTTCTTTATTTCTATCCGACTTTCAGTCAGTCTCCTCTCTGCATGTTTTTCAGTCTACCTTTCTGAGTCTCTCTACTGTCTGTCTCTCCTTCTGTCACTGTCTCCTCTCTGTCTGTCTCTTCTGTGTCCCTCTCCCTCCCACTCTCCTCTCAGCTTCTCTTCTCTGCTGTCTCGTCTCTGGGGAGGGGGAGCGCTCTCCCCGTTATCTTTGGAATTTGGGGGTCACTTGGGGTTTCATTAAAGAATCGAGGAACAGCCGCATTCCCCCTGGGCTGTGGGCGGGGTCTGCAGGTGTCTGGCGACAGGAGGCTGTGATTGGCTGAGCTCTGCTGTGGGTGTAATTGACAGGCTGTTGGCGCCCTGTGATTGGCTGGTTTCTGAGCCGGGCTTCTCTCTTGCAGGTGAGGTGACTCTGGATCCTGGCACCGCTCATCCCGAGCTCATCGTGTCCGCGGACGGGAGAAGCGTGAGATGCGGACCCCGAGCCCAGGACCTGCCCAACACCCCCCAGAGATTCACTATATACCCCTGTGCCCTGGGGAGGGAGGGGCTGAGCTCCGGGGGGCATTACTGGGAGGTGGAGGTGGGGGGCAGCACGTGGTGGGAGCTGGGGGTGTGTGATGAGTCTGTGCCCAGGAAGGGGGGGCTCCCACTATCACCTGCGGGAGGACTCTGGGCAGTGGGGCTCCAGGCTGGTAAATACGAGGCTCTCACCTCCCCTCCCACCCCCCTGACCCCCCGCGCTCCCCCCGGGGTCCTGGGCCTCTTCCTGGACTATGAGGCGGGCAGGCTCTCGGTCTACGATGCTCAGGACCGGGCTCTGCTCTTCACCTTCCCCGGGGCACCCTTCCCCCGCACCCTGCGGCCCTACTTCCTCACATGGAGGACCGAGGAGGAGCTGCGGATCCTCCCGGGGGCAGGAGGGGACTGACAGCAGCGGAGCCCGGCAGCAGGTAAGGGGGGGCTGTGTCTATGGGGGGCAGCAGGTAAGAGGGGGCTGTGTCTGTGGGGGTGGGGCATGGGGGCAGCAGGTAAGAGGGGGCTGTGTCTGTGAGGGGAGATTGGGGCCCTCACTAGCGGTGTATATAGGCGTGGAGGCAGTGACTCGACTTTATTGGGGGGGGGGGGGGTGTACTGCTCGCCCTTGCAGTGTGCGTTATAGGGGTGCTCCACCTGTCAGTTTACTTCTGGGGGGCGGGGGGGGGGGGATTACTTCTTTCGGGTTCGGGCGCTGTCCTGGGATGTTAAAGAAGTGCAGATACTTTTGCCTTTTTTTTTTAGTGGGGAAAGAAATGAGGGAGGGGGGCGGGCACTGTCCTCTGTTTTGGGGGGCTGGGGTCGCTGTCCTGTATCTGAAAGGGAGGGGCACTGCTATTTTGATGGAGGTCATATATAAAAATGGACTCGGACGAGTTTTAAAAGATGGAGACAGATAACATAAACTGTGAAAAAAGCGGGGGGGTGGTTGGCGGGTGCCTCGTTCGAAGGTTTCATTTGGGGAGGAGGGGGGCGGGGAGGCACAGTGGGGTCTTTTGTTAATGAATTGTTTTAGAATTCCATTGTGCCTCCCCCTGCATTATCTGAGTTTGAGACGCCCTCTGCATTTCCCATTTTGCCCCCCCCCCCTTTCATCTTCCCACCCTATGTACACAACCATATTGAAGGGCTTTTCAATGTTAGTTTTATTTGCAATGTTTATTATATCATACCCTGCTATAGGCGCTTGGTGTGGAGTCATTTCTTCAGTGATATTTCCTGCCCTTTGGAGTTTCACTTATTAATCTACATGGCAGGAAAGCCACTTTACTTGGTTATGAATCACCATCTTTCGCGCTACTATTGCTTTCTCGGTAACTACTAGTCTCACATTCCCTAGCCAACACTGACCCCTAGTGGCACAGTTAGGAAGGGGCTATTTACATCTCTTGGTAGGTTTGAATTTTTTTTAGGGGGTAAAATTCATAGAATTAATGTGGGCGCAAGCGTGAAAATCTTCTACGGGGTGGGGGAGGTGAAACTGTAGTCCTTATAAAGGGGGGGGGGTTACTTGATTCGGGCGCTGTCCTGGGATATTTAAGAAGTGCGGGTACTTTTGCCTCTTTTAAGTGGGGGCGGTGATGAGGGAGGTGGTTGGGCACTGTCCTCTGTTTGGGTGGGCCAGAGGGGCTGGGGTTACTGTGCTGTATCTGAAAGGGAGGGGCACTGTTATTTTGATGGAGGTCATGTAATATATATTTTTTAGTGCGGGGGGGTAAGGGTTTTGGCGGGTGCCTCGTTCGAGCGGCTCCTGTGGTTTGGCAGATTTCACTTGTGGTCTACATAGGAGGAGAGGGGGCTGGGAGGCACAGGGGGTCTTTTGTTAATTAATTGATTTAGACTTCTATTGTGACCCCCACCTGGTTTTTCCTCCTTTTAATAATGTGCATAATCTGGGATTTCTCGGTAACTACTAGTCTCACATTCCCTAGCCAACACTGACCCCTAGTGGCACAGTTAGGAAGGGGTTATTTACATCCATTGGTCGGTCTTAAAAAATGTTAGTATTTATTAAAAACTGTTTTAGGGTTTTCTTTTTTGCTGTTCTCTCTTGGTGACATCTTTTCAAACCACGTGGTCTTCAGCTCTATATTTGTTTTATTTTATCCCGTTACACAGCTGCACTAACTACATACACATTCATGTGTGCCATGATATGTTCATTTCTATGTTTGCATTGCACTTCTGTCTCACTAGTGACTCTTGGCAACTATCAATTCATTATTTTATTTTCTGAGAGAGTTTTACTAACTACTTGCACTTAGCTCTGACCATCTCCCCTCCTCTAAAACTTGGATAATTTTTCTCTCTCCTTTTACCGCCTTCTCTTACTTTCTTCACTTACTCCGTATATCTTCTCCAGTTTATCACTTTAACAGTGTGAGTGATATATTCAGTGAAGAAAACATTAAAGGACGTTATGGTTTAGTTGCTCCAATAAAAATCTTTTTAAATAGAAAGCAGGCGGTAGCGTCCCTGCGCCTGAAAAAAATGTGCGCCAAAATGTGCGCTAACAAAAAGCACCCATATACAGCCATGATGAATGGTCCATACAGTGGCCCCTTAGGACAAATGAGGTGCAAAGGGGTACCGACAAACACCGACACCCGCTGTGTGAAAAATAGCGTGTGCGTGTGTTCCTGGGTGCGCGGGAAGTTCCACAGGCGATTGGCCTGGGTACGTGTACTTCGGGGTGCGCGGGAAGATTCACACGCGATTCCAGCAGGGGACGTGTATTTCGGTGGTGCCGGGGAATGCTACACGTGATTTGGCCGTGTGGGTCCTCCCAGGTGTTCCCTCTACACTCTCCACGGCCCCTGCAGGCAGACCACACCCCAGGGGACTACCCTGCACCCCTGCTCATGTCCCACAGGCAACCCATCTACCATGGCCATGCCCCCCA
The DNA here is from genome assembly GCF_040938575.1 of Ambystoma mexicanum. Taxonomy (NCBI): domain Eukaryota; kingdom Metazoa; phylum Chordata; class Amphibia; order Caudata; family Ambystomatidae; genus Ambystoma; species Ambystoma mexicanum. The sequence goes on from NC_090938.1 coordinate 745,906,216, forward strand.
GCCAACCCACATGTCAACTTGCACTACTGATCACCAACACATGTCTCCCAGCACCCCCAACCCCCAGCATCCAGGGGCAGCCTCCACCAGGCCCCCACTCATGTCTCCCATTACCCCCACCCCCCAGCAGTGCAGGGGCAGCCTCCACCAGGCCCCCACTCATGTCCCCCTGCACCCCCACCCCCCAGCAGTGCAGGGCACCCTCCACCAGGCCCCCAATCAAGTCTCCCTGCACCCCCACCCCCCAGCATCCAGGGGCAGCCTCCACCAGGCCCCCACTCATGTCCAACTCATGTCCCCCTGTACCCCCACCCCCCAGCATCCAGGGGCAGCCTCCACCAGGCACCCACTCATGTCTCCCTGCACCCCCACCCCCCAGCATCTAGGGGCAGCCCCCACCAGGCCCCCACTCATGTCTACCACCACCCCCCAGCAGTGCAGGGCACCCTCCACCAGGCACCCACTCATGTCTCCCTGCACCCCCACCCCACAGCATCCAGGGGCAGCCTCCACCAGGCCCCCACTCATGTCTACCACCACCTCCAGCAGTGCAGGGCACCCTCCACCAGGCACCCACTCATGTCTCCCAGCACCCCCATCCCCCAGCATCCAGGGGCACCCTCCACCAGGCCCCCACTCATGTCTACCACCACCCCCCCCAGCATCCAGGGGCAGCCTCCACCAGGCCCCCACTCATGTCCCCCTGCACCCCCACCCCCCAGCAGTGCAGGGCACCCTCCACCAGGCCCCCACACATGTCTCCCACCACCCCCACCCCCCAGCAGTGCAGGGCACCCCCACCCCCCAGCATCCAGCGGCAGCCTCCACCAGGCCCCCACTCATGTCCAACTCATGTCCCCCTGCACCCCCAGCATCCAGGGGCAGCCTCCACCAGGCCCCCACTCATGTCTCCCTGCACCTCCACCCCCCAGCATCCAGGGGCAGCCTCCACCAGGCCCCCACTCATGTCTCCCACCACCCCCACCCCCAGCAGTGCAGGGCACCCTCCACCAGGCCCCCACCCATGTCCAACTGATGTCCCCCTGCACCCCCACCCCCCAGCATCCAGGGGCAGCCTCCACCAGGCCCCCACAGATGTTTCCCACCACCCCCACCCCCCAGCAGTGCAGGGCACCCTCCACCAGGCCCCCAGCCATGTCCAACTCATGTCCCCCTGCACCCCCACCCCCCAGCATCCAGGGGCACCCTCCACCAGGCCCCCACTCATGTCCCCCTGCACCCCACCCCCCAGCATCCAGGGGCAGCCTCCACCAGGCCCCCACAGATGTTTCCCACCACCCCCACCCCCCAGCAGTGCAGGGCACCCTCCACCAGGCCCCCAGCCATGTCCAACTCATGTCTCCCTGCACCCCCACCCCCCAGCATCCAGGGGCACCCTCCACCAGGCCCCCACCCATGTCCAACACATGTCCCCCTGCACCCCCACCCCCCAGCATCCAGGGGCACCCTCCACCAGGCCCCCTCTCATGTCTCCCACCACCCCCACTCCCCAGCCGTGCGATTTGCCTGGGTACGTGTATTCCTGGGGTGCGCGGGTAATCTCCCATGCGATACCATCAGGGTACGTGCATTATGGGTCCGCGTGAACTTCCACACGCGATACCAGCAGGCTACGTGTAATACGGGGTTCGCGGGAAGTTGCACACGCGATTCCCCTGGGTACGTGTATTACGGGGTGCGCGTGAACTTCCACACGTGACTGGGCCTGTGAGAGTGGGGTGCGTGTATTCCAGGGGTGGGCGGGAATATTTACTCGCGACTGGGCCTGGGAGAGCGTGTTACGTGTATTCCTGGGGTGGGCGGGAAGATTCACACGTTCGCCTACAACGCACCGAAAAATAAATTGTCCAATCCTGAAACAAGTACGCCAGCATGAAGCAGGCGTACGTCGACCCGCGCAGCATAAAAGTGCGCGCAAGCAACAAACAAGCCCAGACGCCAGGATGAATATACCGTTCCTAGCAGCAGTGGCCGTGGGTTACCAAAGGAGGAGGAGGATGATAGTGAGGGCCCGAATTTTCACTCCCAGAACCAGCCTTTTTGGGATGCCTGATGACCAGGTGTATGGGAGGTACAGGTTTCCACCACACATAATACTGGACCTGGTCAGTGAGTGGGAGGATGACCTCACATCACCCACCCTGTGCTCCCAAGCACTCAGCCCCCTGGAGAAGGTCCTCAATGTACTGCACTTCTTGGCCACAGGATCATTTCAGCGGACAAGTGCCATAGTGGGTGAGGTGTCACAGGCCACGCAGTCACGCTGCCTACACCAGGTCTTGAACATCATCACTGCACGCCCATCAGTCTGTAGGCACATATACCTGCCCAGGACACCTGCAGAAAGGCAGGCTGCCGCCCTCGATTTCCATGGTGTGGCACAATTCCCCAAAGTGCTAGGTGCCATTGACTGCACCCATGTGGCACTACGTCCCCCCAGGGCATCTGAGCATGTCTATAGGAACCGCAAGCACTGGCATTCCATCAACGTGCAGGTAGTATGTAATGGCAAGGGAATTATCACCTCAGTATATGCCAACTATCCAGGGTCCACCCACGACAGCTTCATTTACCGAATGTCTACCCTAAGCCGGGACGTAGAAGCTGGGCGGCATGGCGATACATGGCTGCTTGGTGAGTATGAATGCCACTGCACATGCATGCATGTCAGATGCAGAGTAATGTCACTACCCCACTAATGATGCCCATCACCTCCTCACCAGGGGACAGTGCCTACCCTCTGAGCACCCACATGATGATGCCAATTCGGAACCCCATCACGCCTCCCGAGTTAAGATACAACACAGCCCATATTGCAACCTGGGGCATAGTGGAGCGCACATTCGTAGTGCTCAAGTCACGCTTTTGCTCCCTTGACCGTTCTGGCGGGCAGCTGTTATATGCGCCCCCAGTAGTGTGCAGGATCATAGTGGCAGCATGTGTCCTGCACAATGTTGCAACACGCCGGGGCCTGGCTGTGGACATGGTGGTGCCCCAACATCCCCAACCACATGCACGCCTGCTGCGCATGGGAGGGGAACGGGCACGGGGTGAGGCAGCCCATATACAGGTGGTGGCTAATTACTTCACATAGAAATCACACCCCAGTGGAGTGCACACAGGCCTGGCACATACCATCTGACAAGCAATGATGACTCGACCTGACAATTATGACGAACAAAGGGACAGTCAACTGTCAGAACCATAGCAGCCTGAGATTGTTCATGTGGAAGTGTCGCAATGTGTGCATCCCTACCTACACAAACACCACCAATGCAGTGTCATCAAAAGACACACTTCCATGCTGCAGAAATGAATACCCACTTGCAAAATACTACATGAGAACAGTGCCATGTCACCCAACCCCTCCCCGGCACGGCCACACAACACACCATGGCATGTCATGCAATGTGAGAGCAAACAAATGAATCCCCACAACATGCCCCAAGTGTCACCAACTACAGTGTCCCTAATGGAAACATGGCCACACATGAAATGCTCACAGTAATGCAGGACCTACAACACACATTACCAAATACTTACCAAGAATACCAATCACCTACACAACCTCCAACCTACCTTAAACATGACATTACAGACTTAAAAAATCGTTTGCCTCACTACCTGATGATGCCAGCACTTCGAACACTTCTAGCGCCACGCAAAAGTGTAGGTGCACTGCTTACAACATGGACTCCAGTTCCAAGGTGGACCGCCTTGTGAAGACATGAGAAATGGACCTGCAAATTAGGAGGATGAGATGGATGCAGAGGCACATATCAATACACCATGCAGTGTACAATACAACAACAATATGCACTATGAATGTATACACAGTATTGACTACAGACTGGCCACACATCGAATGGGAGTCCAACGTCACCATGTACGTCAATGTCACTTGGGCACACCCTTTGCAAGCCCATGGAAACGGGAAGCAGGAGGGGTGTGTGTCACACAAACCCAAGCATCTGAACCAAATTCATGACAAGCCTGCATGTGCCCAGCCACAATACAGCGTATGCCCACGGGAGCCACACAAGGCAACACACTGACCCAAAAAATAAAAAATGAAAAAAAAATAAAAATAAAAAATGGCCATTAATGGGAGGCCACCCAGGAGGTCCGAGGACAAGGTGCACACCAAAACCCACCTGTGTGGATCTTGCGGAAAAAAACCCACCTCCATGGGCTCATGGCCTACACGGCTACCCTATTGTGAGAGAATCACTGCTGTCGCTCTCCTCACCCTCTGCAGCTGCATCAGGAGGTGGTGGCACTATGGGAGGCAGCCCACGCAAAGCCCTAGTCTGTTCCTCCATGGCAGCAAGCATGCGGGTGTGGTAGGTCTCGTTCTGGAGGATAATTGTGCGTAGGTCCCCATGCAACAACTCACGGGATGCCCGGACCTCCGCCCTAGTTGCCTGCATCTCAGCTGAGAGCGTACGTGTGAGACGCTCCAGCTGCTGTTCTGTCCTTCTGTTTGTTGAAGCCTCAAGCTCAATAAGAGTCGTCCTGAGGTGAAGGAGTTCCACCCTCAAGGCTTCCCTGTGGCCCTGGGACTCTACGGAAATGGCTTCCCGCAGAGTCGCCAGTGCCGCCCGCCTGTCCCTGTCGGACGCCAACATGTCCTCCCTGTGTGACTGGCAGATGGAGTCTGTTGCCTGCTGTAGTCGCTCCATCAGCCTTTCGGGGGTGACAATGGAAGTGGCCACCCTATCCATGGCCTGAGCCATCATCTCTGATGATGCTGCCTGTTGGGTTGCCATACCGTATATGGATTACTCCCATGCGGTATTGCCAGGTGGCGGACGGCCACCACGTCGGCGGGCACCACGCCTGTCTGGGGCAAGGCGAAATGCGCCTTGCTGTGCCAGCACTGCCTGAGGCTGCAGGACTGCATTCCCCCTCTGATCTGCTGGCCCAGGAACAGGATCAGATGTTGCGGAGTGTGACCCTGCATCCGTAACCACCAAAGGCGTACCTGCCAACACTGACATCCCCATTGAGGGTTCTAACCCTGGTGCAGGTGGGTCGGACAGAACAGAATCCCTCCCAGGAACACTCACCTGCGACGGCACATAGGTCTCATCATCCGAATCGACACCTGAATACAGCTCGGGGGAGGTGCAGCCAGAGACACCCCTTGAGAGCACGACCTGCAGCAGTTGTGGGTTCTCACCCACCACCACACCACGTCCCTCACTGGTGGTCGGTTGGCCCTCAGACCCCTCCTGGGTCTGCACCATCTCCACAACCCCAGCAGTATCAAGTGCGTCATCCCCTGCAAAGACATAAAAGAAAACAAATGGAAACAGGCATTAGCACTATGGCACACAATTTGGTCTGAGAGGCTACAGAAACAGTACTTGATCGACACATGTCCCACATGACTAAAACCCTCCTATGCATTCACCGCCACTGCGTGTGAAGGGTAGGCAGATGGCACACACAGATGACACCAAGATGGAAGATGAACACATTTGCTGCATGCTGCCTAGCAGTGGCATCACACATTGGCCAGTGATTGGCAGGTCAAATACACATGCCATCACACAGATGGCATGTACCCTAGCCATAAAGTGAAGAGGGAGAGGAGGGCACCAATTGTTCATTCAGTCCAGTTTGCTCATGAAATTGATTTTTTCATTGAAATGGTTCAAATGTATAACCCGGAGCTGCCAGTCCAAAATGGTCCTATAGCACAGGGACATGTCCACACAAATCATGTCCAGGAAACAAAGCCAGTCCACTGTACCATAGCCATGTCAGACATGTGACAATAGGACTGAGAAATGCCGAGTAAAAGTGGTGGTATGCAAACAATCTGCCTGAATGAACAGAGGAAAATAAGCAACAATGTTGTGGCAAGATGACACTTCAAGGGCAACTGGCGTGGTGTTGGGCTGGATGTCTAATGTTGGCAGAAGGGATACTGATATACCCAAAGGCTGGTGCGCAGAATGTATTGGATGAGGCACATGGGTGACCCAAACCACTCAGGCACACACACCCTCACCTGGCACCCAAACAGAAGCCCTCCCACACACACCATGCACATGGATGACACACACATGCATGTGCACTCACCGGACAATGCCTCGTAATCTGCCAGTTCTCCCACGCCTTGGATCTGTTCCTCCGTGACGTAGGTCCCAGCAACCTGCTCATGTGGAGTGAGTTCTATGTCCTCTGCTGGAAACCCACCTCCAGTCACTAGAGTTGCAGCATGACTTGAGGCCAGCTTATTCTTTGCCCTGCGCTTCAGGTCATTCCAGCGCTTGTAGCATTCAGTAGCTGTGCGCCTCACGAATCCAAGGGCACTTATGATGTCCGCGATGGTCTGCCACTGTGCTTGACGTTGTGCAGGTGTGGTCTTGGATCCTGCAACAATCACCATTTCGCGGTCATGTGCGGACACATACTCTACAAGTGCATTCAGTTCGGCCTCATTGAAGCTGGGCTTCCTTGACGGGCCGGACTGTGTAGCCATGTCTGAGGCATCAGCCTGTACTGGACGAGCACTCTTCCTCTTCCGCTTGGAAGGTGGTGGGGATCCTGAGTGTCCTACGCCGCTCTGGACACTAGGGGCAGGAGCCCCGGTGGACTCTGTACTAGGAGTGTGGGATTGCACACTCAGCATGGGAGTTGGTGCAGGCATTAGCTCAAGTGTGATGGTGTCAGGGGGAATGTCAGCATGATGGACTTGGACCGACACTGTCCTGGCTGGGTGTGTGAGAGGTGGGGTGGATGGAGCCGCAGCTGCCCCTGCAGCCTCCCCAGCCTGCCTATGCGGGGAAACAGCTGACCTAGCTGCCCCTGATCCACGTGGCCTGATGACACCAACGTGCACCGTCGCACGTGGCCTAGACCTGCTGACCTGGAAGTCAGCCATGGAGTCACCCTGTGCCAGGTCTGGTTCCACAGTGGGCTGGTCCAAGAAGGGCTGAGCATGCATGGTGTCAGCCACGTTACCCTCAACCGGGGGGGGGGGCATGGGTGTCCCTGACTGCTCCTCCACACATGGGGGGGCTAGGGGCACCCTGCAAGTCACGGCCACGTCCCCTACCGGATCCACCTCAGCCACCTTTGCCACCCTTACGGCTTATTCGCCTCCCAGCCATGGCACTGATGTAATTGTGCGTATGGGAGTCGATGTGAACTATTGTCGTGGGCAATTAGGTGTTAAAGGGGTTGGGTACCAGATGGTAATCGTACCCTAGTGCTCTAGCAAGGCTGTATATCACCCCTGGGGAAAGATGACGGGTCACGCAACGCACAGGCACCCCAAAAAAGTGAAGTAAGGTGCACGCAACCCCTCCTAGACCACGTGTGTGAAAAAAGAAACCTGCACTACGCTGCGGCACCCAGAAACACTAGAATGAACGTATGCGTGTCACACGCAGCCTAGAATGACCTCTGAAGGGGTATGCGACACACGGGGCAAGCACATATGTTGAATACGTGCGCGACTCATCGTCTGCCAGGAAGTAAAGCATGAAAAATATGCGCGTGTGCGCGTTGGCAAAACCCCTGCCAAAAGAAGAATTGTACGCTGTTTGAGGAGACAGGACAACAGTAGAAGGGAACGCTGTTTGAGGAAACAGGCCCAGGAAAAAGAGGACAAGAGAAAAAGCTGTCAGAGGTAACAGGGAGTACGAACTTGAAACGCCTGAAGTAAATCGCGTGTGAACCGACAAGAAGTACAGATTTCACCCACTCGCTCTCCACGAAAAGCACGTACAAGGAAATGGCGTTCTACACGTACCTTTTATACACAGACGCGCATACGCGATGAGGCCATTTCCACCAATTACACGCTTTGACACTCGGATGTGTATCTTTTTTTTTACACGCGCCATTCTCTACGCCCATGCGCGTGACGTCATAGCTGCGCATGGGGGCCTTTGGGCCAATGAAATCGTGTATGCGTGCAGACGCGCTTATGCGCTAAGGGCCTTTCCTCGAATTACACGCAGACGTGCAGGATTTTCACGTGCCAAATCACTCCGTATCAAGCTGGCCACGCGTAAGCACACGGAAGACCACGCTCCTGCCCAGAAAGGCGATTTACTGCCCCCCAGAGCCCCGAGCATGCTCCCACCTGCCATCTGCTGCTGCCTGACTGCCTGCTGCCCACGTGCCCTGCCATTTGCTGCCTACACATCTGCCAGGGGTGCTGTTGCTGTGACCACCCCTGCTATAACCGAAGACTCCCGACTGGGATTCCATCGCTCCACAGCCCAGCCCCAGGACCCAGTTGCCCACCCACTCCTGCCTCTGGGGTTGTCATGTCGGGCACTGCAACATCTGGCACCACTGACAACCCCCGGCCAGAGAGGCAGAGGGGCACCAGCTTCACTGCCACCGAAGTTGGTGTCCTGGTGGAGCAAGTCCTGGGGCAGTATGATGCCCTCTTCGGAAGTGTGCGCGCCGACAAGGAAGGAAGGACGGACGGACTCGGATCTGGACGGACATCGTGACTGCAATCAACGCGGAGGGGGTGGCCATGCGCGACTTCCAACATGTCAAGAAGCGCTGGGAGGACTTCAGGTCGAGGACCCTGAACAAGGCCCGGCACCTCTTGAAGGCAGCAGATGCTAAGGGGTGCCGGGGCCACTTGTTGGAAGATCAGATGAGGGTCCTGGAACGCATATCCCCAGCGGTCCAGGTCCTTGAGAGGCAGGCCCGTCTGGAGTTGAGCGGTAAGTGTACATGCATCATGATTGTAAGCTGTGCGTGTGGTGATGTGCCAGGAGTGTGCCGGTTGCACATCTGTTTGTATGGGGCCGAGTATGGGTGGGGGTGTACAGGGCCGTGAGGATAACACATGCGAGGGCTGTCATGTGTGAGACATGGATGGTGCTTGTGTGTGTAGGCTTGCATGCCAAATGCAGTTGTGTGGGCACACATGTTTGGATGAATGTGTATGTAAGTAGGCATGTTCGTGTTGTCACGCATGTATGTTGTTTTCAGCTGCATGTATCAGCACTGTGTACATGTGCATGTGTGTGTATTTGACAAGGGTGCAACATGGATGCATGTGAGAGCCGGATGTGGAAGCCTGATTGGCAGATGTGGCATGGATGCCCATCTGAACACTGCGACAGTTGGCTGAGGTGTACACATGCATGCAAGTGTGGTGGTGTGCGTGCATGTGTAGTGCACTCCCTGTGTTGCATGTGATGTCTGGCTCACCTTTGCCTGCTCATGCTGTTGTATGTGTATGGATGGTGCTGGCAGTCGTGATGTGGCTGTGGTATGGCTCATGTGTGCAAGTTGAAATGGCATGTGTGTTGCCAATTGTGATGCCATGTCTGAGGTTTGCCAATGCCACTCATGTGCAACTGTCATGTATGTATGTGTCCATTGTACAGTGCCCTGATGCCTGTGTTTTATTTCTCCCTGTCTGCAGCGTCAACTGATGAAGAGGGCGGAGAAGGTGCTGTGGAGCACAGCGGCGGGGATGGCACCGCCAGCCGGAGACGCAAGGCCCGGCTCCCCTCCCAGGTTGTGATCTCGTCGGGGAGTGAGGAGTCCGGTGCCGCGTCCCAGGCCGCAGCTGCCGGGGGGGATGTCCAAGAGGCGGAGGTCGGAGTTGGACTCCTCGGCAGCAGAAGGGGCAGCTGGGACCCCACAGGGCCCAACGGGGGAAGATGGCACGGAGTCATCCAGGTTGGTGGGGGGTTTGGTGGAGGAGGAGGCTGTGCAAGCAACAGAGATGGGGTCTGGAGGTGGGGATTCCACTGGTGCTAGTGGTGCAGTGCAGGACCAGGGACAGGAGGCAGCACAGGTTGCTGCGGAGGTGCCTGTGTGCAATTCTGTCCCTGATCCTGTCACTGCATCATCTTGCACCAGCAGGGATGCCTACGTCCAGACCCGTTTTCAGGCAGGGGATGAGCTCACGACAACTGGCCTTCCTCTGCCTGCGGACGTGGCTATCCAGGTCCGGGTTGAGCCTGTCCTGACTGGTGTGGCGTTGCGTCAACGGGCCATGCAAGGTGACCTGCAGTCTTTTCATGAGGAGACTGCACGTCATCTCGAATGGCTCGTTGACTGCGTCGGCCTACTGGGACAGGTCACCCAGGCCGGATTCTTCCGTTTGATGGGGCTTGCTCCGACCCCCTCCTCAACTGAACCCCCTATGCGCCAGTCATTCTCCGTGCCATCTTCCCACCCATCAGTCACCTGGGTGCTCTGTGGAGCTGCCTCTAACTGTGGCGCCAGGCTGGTGGAGGAGGCATCCCTGCCACAGTCGGGAGTCGGACGTCCAGCAGGGGTGGCCACATCAACGAGTGCACCCCAGCCAGCGGAGGATGTGCAGGCATCAGGAGGCAGTGCACGGGCAGAGGCACAGCAGCAGCAGCAGCAGCAACGTGGTGGGAGCCATGATGGCTCGGGGCCTTCCACATCAGAGGGGCAGGCATCGGCCGGAGGGCAGGAGGACCCAGGATGGGAAGTGTCTTCCGTGTGGCAGCGGTTGGGCCACGCCATAGATGCGGAGCGGCAGCGGGCGGAAGAGGCACGGCTCACGGTGGGCAGGGCGGAGAACTTCATGCGGAGGGCCCTGAGGCGGGCCGAGTGCCTCGAGGCAATCCGCAGGGAGTTTGGGGTGAACATGTGGACGGCCCTGCGGACCCTCGGGGCCATGGAGGAGGAGGACCGCCTCCGGGACATTGAGCAGGAGTTCGATGATGCCCTGTGCTGGAACATCCCAAAGTGAGCCGTCGGACTAGCCCGCTGCCCTTGTAAATAGTTCTGTAGTTAGTGTTAGGTTTCCTTTGGTTTTGCATATTTTTTTTTTTTGGACAATGGGCCACATTTTTGTATATAGTTCTTCTTTTTTTTTTTTTTTTTTTTTTTTTTTTTTAGGTAGTGTTATTAGAAAGGTTTCATTTCTTCGGTTGGGATCATGGACCCTGGATTGTTTATCTGTATATAGTTGACTTTTGGATTTTCAATTTTTTTTATGATTTCCCCATGGAGCAATGTTTTTCGATTTTAATTTTTCCATTGTATTTACTTTTGTGGACTGTGTCTTTGGACACCTTTCCTTTGCATTATGATTTGTGGTTTTGCATTATTTCACGGACCTGCTGTTTTTTTTAAATTTCCATTATTGTTTATTTTTTATTCAATTTATGTTGCTTTTAATACATATTTCTACTTCTAACTTCAATGTGTAGTATCATCTCATTGGTTTAATGCATATCATGATCTGGGTTTTGACATTCACTGACACCCATTGGGTGTATGTGAGGGACATGTGTTCATTTCCAAACTTGCAATTGGGGTTCTATCATGTTTTTGCCATTTCTAAGTGGGTGGATGCAATACTCAGGTGGGTGTTTGGCATTTGGAGTCTGACCATAAGGGCCAGGGATCTAGATTGTGGTGACATGTTGGCTGGGGGACATGAGTGGGGGCCTGGTGGAGGGTGCCCCAGGATGCTGGAGGGTGGGGGTGCTGGGAGACATGAGTGGGGGCCTGTTGGAGGGTGCCCCTGGATGCTGGGGGTGGTGGTAGACATGAGTGGGGGGCCTAGTGGAGGGTGCCCCTGGATGCTGGGAGGTGGGGGTGCTGGGAGACATGAGTGGGGGCCTGGTGGAGGGTGCCCCTGGATGCTGGGGGGTGGGGGTGCTGGGAGACATGAGTGGGGGCCTGCTGGCAGGTGCCCCGCAATGCTGGGGGGTGGAGGTGCAGGGGGACATGAGTGGGGGCCTGGTGGAGGGTGCCCCTGGATGCTGGGGGTGGGGGTGCAGGGGGACATGAGTGGGGGCCTGGCGGAGGGTGCCCCTGGATGCTGGGAGGTGGGGGTGGTGGTAGACATGAGTGGGGGCCTGGTGGAGGGTGCCCCTGGATGCTGGGGGGGTGGGGGTGCAGGGGGACATGAGTTGGTGTTCATATTGCAAGGTGACATGTGGCTTGGCTGGGAGGCATGCACATGGTGGATGGGCTGCCTGCGGGGCATGACCAGGGGTGCAGGGTAGTCCCCTGTGGTGTGGGCTGCCTGCAGGGGCCGTGGAGGGGGTAGAGGGGACACCTGGGAGGACCCACACTGACAATTCACGTGTAGGAGTCCCCGCGCACCCCTGAAATACACGTACCCCGCTCCCCCAGGCCCGATCGCGTGTGAAACCACCCGCGCGCCCCTGTAATACACGTACCCTGCTCCCCCAGGCCCGTTCGCGTGCGAAACCACCCGCGCGCCCCTGTAATACATGTACCCCGCTCCCCCAGGCCCGATCGCGTGTAAAACTTCCCGCGCACCCCTGAAATACACGTACCTGGCTCCCCCAGGCCCAATCGTGTGTGAAACCACCCGCGCGCCCCTGTAATACACGTACCCCGCTCCCCCAGGCCCGATCGCGTGTAATACTTCCCGCGCACCCCTGAAATACACGTACCCCGCTCCCCCAGGCCCGATCCTGTGTGAAACCACCCGCGAGCCCCTGAAATACACGTATCCCCCCTCCCCCAGGCCCGATCGCGTGTGAACATACCCGCGCACCCCTGAAATACACGTACCCCGCTCCCCCAGGCCCGATCGCGTGTGAAACCACCCGCGCACCCCGGTAATACATGTACCCCGCTCCCCCAGGCCCGATCGCGTGTAATACTTCCCGCGCACCCCTGAAATACACGTACCCCGCTCCCCCAGGCCCGATCGCGTGTGGAACTTCTCGCGCACCCCAGTTATACACGTACCCCGCTCGCAGAGGCCCTTTCGCGTGTGGAAGTTACCGTGAAACCCGTAATACACATTCCCCGCTTGGCGTTTGCTGTTTGGCAGTCTGGTAAACTGGTTTTGGGTTGGTGCAGACCTTTGCGCTGGATTGGGGATTTGGATGCCTTTTCCTTGCGCAAGGGCGTTCTTGGGGGCGTCACTGGCGCTGCTGCAGGGTCGCTGCGCCACTCTGCGCCACGGCTGGTTTTGGAGGCTAAAATCCATGAATACGCTGTGCCCTGAAATGGATTTTATCGCACGCGGATGGCGCAGTCTATCGCACGGGAGCACTGTGCGCCAGCCGCCTGCGCCACTTTTGTGCGAATTTCCATGAATTACCCTGACATTCTGGCCTTTTGTACCAAGCGAACTGCTTTCCTTTATATATTTGTATCAGTCAAACCAATCTTTGTTACACATGAGCAAAATTACATTACTGAGCTCCTAACTGAGGCTCTCTCATACAATACAGGAAAGTAACAATGTTCAACAGTCTTCATTTCATCACTTTCGGTATCATCAATTACACATTTTCTGCCTTAGTGTCGTGACTGTCGGAATCCGGAGTACCCTCCCGAGCCTCCTCCTCACCTCTTTCTTCCGATGTGCTGTCTCGGGTCTCAGATAGTTCCTTTCGTGTTGACCTCTTGCTTTCCTTGGACTTCTTTTCCTTACTTTTCTTTTCCTTCTTGTCGTGTAAATAAGGTCTGGCTCCCCCAGAGGTCACCTTGACAGAAATAGAAACCCACGCCAAAGCCAGCCCCAAACCAGGCAAAAAGCCTTCAAGCAACAAAAAACCCTGGCAGTAGTATGCCGAGTCTTCTCCGGGACTGAAGAATACATGTTCAGAAAGGAGGTGGTTCCAGTAATGGCAGTCCTTAAGGAACGAAACACAGAGCAATAGTCCAAATGTCCTTGACGTGTGCAAGATTTCGCCGGTTATGTTGGGGAACCCCGGCAAACCAGAGAAGTTCCACTTACTTAAAGGCAGCTGGAATGGCTTGAGAAAACCTGGAGCGGAATCCTTCCGGATCGAAGGGTATGAATCCAGCTGAAGCCAGAACAGGTAAGCCGTAACTGTTAGGAAAGATTTCATAATTGTATTTAATTTTCCATCCATGTGTACACCCCCCAAACTTTTTGCTGCTGTTTAGACACCACAGACTGACTTTGCCAGAGAAGCACAGCCTTCAGCTGCACTCCTCTGGGCTTTCAGTTACTTTTAATGGAGAAACTGACATGCCCTTAAGACAGTCAGTACTGAGAGACTTTGTTTCCCTTAGTCCTTTTCCAATGTTGCAACTTTTGTGCAACGTGTAACAAGTGCACAATGTACCTTACAGTACAGTGTACTTGGGTCTGTAGTCATTTTCCAAAGGCTCTAGATACTCCCAATGGACTTTTTGTGAGATGTGCAGATGTGTCATGGATAGGCCTGGTGGCAGCTATCTTTTCGCATTATTTTTAACCCTTTCCTGCCATGTTAACTGTGTTAACCGCTTTTGGCACGAATAGGTGGCCTGGCTCCAAAATGGCCATGCCACAAGGTTCTTTGTCCTGTCCTTTGGCCATCTTGCCCCTTCGCCTTCCCCAGGTCGAGTCGACCCGGGTCAGTCCTTATTTGGTAATGCATTTTCCTGTGAAACACAATGCTTTTGCGGGCTTCTGCATGCCTTGTGTGTGTGCCTCCAGGTTGTGGGCTGGAACGTCTGAGTCCAATACACATCCTGGGTGCCAGAGAGTCTGGAGTCCCATGAATGACTGGGACCACCATGGTCCATGATTGGTCCACGTATGGAGTGTGTGTTTGTGAGCAGATCTCCCATTGGGTCCTCTTCGTTTTGGCGTGAAGGGAACTTTGGATAAGAGGAGGCCAAAAACACCCATACCATGTCGATCTCTGGAGTTCTCACTGAACAAAGGATAGGATCCAAGTATCCTGAAACTAAGAAGCCGAGTCGAGGAACCGCTGGTGAACCGCTGGAAGGTTTGGCACCCTGAGACCACTGTTGTCCCGTGGGACCCCTCTGCATCTGGTCGTCCTAGAAGGTCTGCAAAAGCGCTTCGACCCATTAGAATAGTGGGACCAACTATTCTCGGCACCTTCGTCAAACCCTGCAAGTAAGCTTTCTCGGAAGTGTCCCTGGGCCAACCAGTGGCCTAACCAGCTTACGCAGGACCTTTGCTCTGTCTCTGCCATCGTTTCGAGGAGGCCCTAGAAACCTGGTATACTGCTAGCCCTGTGTCCGCGGCACCCTCACACTGAATTTCGTACACTTGGCATTCCCAGGTCTGAAGTGAGATGAGTGCGCCGGGAACGGAGCATACACGGTTACCGTGTTGCCCTGCCGCGGCAACAACATTTGCAGGTGCGCTGCATTTGTGACCCTCTTGCCCCTGAAGACTGCTGCAGTGAAACTAGGTCGATTAATCCACCCAGAGTGGAGAAATCGCCACTGTCCCGTTTGGGAATCCTTACAGTATCTTTGGAATTGAAAGCCGCAGAGCCATCATATTGCCGCAGTAGAACCCGCAACCGTAGTGGACTTGACTGGCGAAGTTTGGTAAGTGCGCCTGGGGCCGGTGAGTAACCCTAACCTTAACCGGTGGCCCCTAGCGCCTCCATCCATTATTACGCACGAGTGGCCCCTGGGGGTCCCTCTCCTTTCCACTGCTAGTGCAAACTGGCGACTCCATCCCACACTCTGGAACTGCCTCTGCCTTCAAGTGGAGGTCCTCCCTGAATAGTGGGAACTTATTCTTCATCGCCTCATCCACCTTCCTGAGCTTCTAGAGACCCCTGAAGAGACCCTGCTTTGCCCATTGGAACAACCGCGTGCGCTTGCATTACATGTACCATTGAGCACACGGCTCCTCTCTTCTTGGGGCTTGGACTGCCTCTTAGTTAGGTGTGTTGTCGATGTCGAAGGGGCCTAAGGACTATCTGCACTGCATGTTTCCTTCCCCTCTAGGTTGTGGACATATTTCGTGCATTTAACCCTTTACACCCCAGTGGTCTTGTATATATCTTGTATTGATTGTGTTGTATTGCTGTGATTCTTTTGCTATGGTCTGAGTTACAAAGGCCTTGTAATACATGTGTCTATATTTTTGATATAACACCTGTCTGGGAGTAATTTGTAAGTGTCCTTGCTCTGTGTGCTCATTGAGGCCTTTCAGTCACCCTCACCCCTCCTGAGACATAGTCTTGACCGCCTGCCATAGCTACCTTGATTGGTCTGGCTTGTCCAGAGGTTACCCTGTTGCAAGAAACTAGGCTGGCCTTCTGAACCTCTGCCCCCCCAGGTCAGAGTTCAGAAATCTATCTTAACAAATTGGTGTACAGCGGTGGGATAGGACTGAATTTACCCAGTGTTGCAGACTAGTGAAGGCATTTCAAGTTATTTCTACCCAGGACACATAGTGAATTGTTGTAGCATAACTGAAAAAGGCCATAGACCTATCTAACAGTATGGAAACAAGTACCTTGTTAACCTTAAATGCTTCTAAATCTGAAACATTAATAAAGATGTGTGCTGAGAGGGGTTTACCTGCTCAAGGCACACAAATGGAAATGAGTCAAAGAATCATGCAATGGCAAGAGTCGCAACTTGATGCCATAGCTCCTGAGGAAAGTGCAGAAGGTGGCGGGGCTGCTCTCACTGGCAGAACTGACAAGTCTGTCGCTGCACTTCTCCATGGGACAGGATGTGATGTCCAATGTTTCCTCTGCCAGTGCTGATGCTGAGGCCATGCTTGAAGTCAAGAAGCAGGAACTGCTGTTTAGGCAGAAGGAGCTTGAATTTAACATGACCAAGCTGAAGATAGAGCAGGCAGAGAAACAGAAGGACCGGGATCACCAGTTGGAACTGGCCAAGCTTCAAGTTTCCAATGGACCTAAGGGTCCTGGACATGTGTCTGGGTCCTCCTCTCATCCAAGGTTTCCTAAAGATCTGCTCAGTGTGTATGATGAAAAGAATGACATTATGGACTGGCTGAATACATTTGAGTATGCATGTGAAGTTCAACAGGTTGACAATGCTGATAAAATTGCCTGGTTACTTAGCAGACTGCCCCATTCTGGCTGCAGTGCCATTATGGAAATGTCAAAAGCTGAGCGAGCAGATTTTGCAATGTTGAAGCAAACTCTCATCTTAAAGTTTGGAAAGACTCCTGCACAATACTTTAAAAGATTCAGAGAGTACAAAAAGAAAGAAGGAGGTGGTACTTGGGTATCTTATGTAACTGAATCCTTAAAAAACTTGGCTGGCTGGGTTGAAGGTTAGAAGGTCTCCACCTTTGAGGGTAAGATATGTCTTGTCATGCTTGAACATATTTAGGCATCTTGTTCCCCTGAGTTTAAGCAGCATTTGGAAGATTCAAAGGAGATGGATCCTAAGAAGCTGGCCATAGCAGCAGATTTGTGGGTGTCACAGAGTGTCCCATAAGGGCAAGACTCATCCTGGTAAGCAGGAGGAGGGGGAAAAAGTCCAAAGATAATGAGGGTGGGGAATCTGATAAAAACTTCCTCCCATAAGGGTCACAAAAAGAAAAATAAGGGTAAGACACAAGAGAACTCGCAGGGTAGTGGAGGTCAGCCACCAAAACAGAACTCTGGTTATAATAAGCCTACCTATGTAAACCGACCCAGTAGATCTTGTTTTGCTTGTGGAGCAACTGACCATGTTAAGGGGAACCCCAGATGTAAGGTCAAAACCATGGGGGTCCACTCTGCTAATCTGGCCTTCTCCTCCTATGAGGAAGAAGAGATTACAGGGGCATCCATCTCCTCAGACTCCTTCCCCAGTGGAATAGAAGCTGAGGTAGTTTCCTTGGGTTTCTGGGAGCCTTAAGTCTCAGAGGCTTATGCTAGGATTGCAGATAATACCAAGCACTACTTTAAAGACAGTGTGCTGATCAATGGAGTAGATACTCCAGCTCTTAGGGATAGTGGGTGTAGTCAAACTGTAGTTGATTCTACCTTGGTAGACCCAGCGGAAGGTGTCAGAGCTGTTCTGTTACCCACTAAGTTGGCTCATGGCCTACCTTCCATGTTCCCAGTAATACCTGTAACTCTTACTTTGAATGGTACAGCAGTTAGGATTCCAGTGAGCATCCAAGAGAAAGTCCCAGGAAAGGTCCTGCTGGGAAATGATCTCAGAGCTTTAGGGCTTGTGGGAGATGCAGCTGAAGGACCCTGCACAAGGTCTGAAACGGGGGCAGCACTGGAGAAGACCACTGCATTGCCCCAGCCAAAGGGGAAACCCAAGGCTAAAGGAGTCAGAAAAACCAAAAGAGGGAAAGAAAATATTCCCCCTAACTCACCTACCACTGAGGTGGAGGTAGTTGGACAAACACCAGAACCTGACGTGAATTGCGTTATACTGACCCCCGTATGATCTATATACGTTTTTAATTGACACATTGAATTGTTGTGTCCTGTGTTTGTCTTTTTTGATATTGTATAGTGCAATGAATTATTAGTAAATCGTAATTTTTTTATATTGGTCTGATGGGTATGTATGGTTCGTTGAGGCGTCTTTTCTATGTGTTTCTGCATGTAAAATTTTGTTGATTTAACATGTTGCTGCTGTAAAATCACCACCAGCCCTACCCCGTCCCTCTTTGCTTACGCTTTTCCCCCCAACCATGGTATTCCCACCTGCTCACAACGTCCCTTTGCTCACCAGTAAAACCTCCGAGCCCATACAACATGCTGTCACAACATCAAGCGACAGTACATCATCCAGGCCCTCGGACTCTGGACCTGGCAGCTTGACTCCTGAGGTCGTAGTTTGGTCATTTAAACTTACCACAAAGATGTATGGACATCCTCAAAGAGGCACGCAAACCTACTACAATACAATGCTGGTAAGATAGCTCAGCGGGTTGAGCGCTCGCTGCTGCAATCTGAGCCTGATCTGCAGGTCACATGTTCGAATCCCGGCAAGGCCAACTCAGCCTTTCATCCTTCCGAGGTCAATAAATGAGCACCAATTTCAGTTGGGTGATATTGTATGTAAAAATGTGCTCCGTAAAGCGCTTTGGATAAAGGCGCTATATTAATAACACATCATTACAATAAATGGAAACTGTTTGTTTTCTGGTGCAAAACGCGAGGCACCAATCCAATGTACTGCTCTCCCTCACAGATCGTTCTATATTTGCTTTACCTTTTGGACACAGGGTTAGTTTTCAACTCTCATAAAGTCCACTTAGCTGCACTGTCTGCATACACCACCTCTCAAAATAAGGTTTCTTGGTGGAAAGTGCAAGTAGTTAAGATGGCAAGGCGGTGTCCAGCTGCATCTTGAAAAACATCTTAGATGCCGCAGATAATGCAGGCAGGATCATTGCAGAAGGGACCATTATTAAACGCCATGCATGTCTTTGCCAATCTTGTCGGTTTCGAGGGCCAAATTCACCAAGGGGTTCCAGTTATGGCCAAAATCAGGGCGCATCCTGGGGAAACAATCAGGGACAAGCCTTGCAAGGTTTCCAGAGGGGCCAGCGTCGATCTTGTGGCCAGGGGAGGTCATCCACTTCCAGAGGTGGAGCAACACCTCCTAAACAATGACCACCCACTTCAGGTCCCCTCCCATGCCTCTCACACTTCACCCACGCATGGGAGGTAATCACCTCGGACAAATGGTTGCTATTGACCGTAGCAGGCGGTTATTGCGTGGAGCTACTTCAGCGACCCTCAAACCATCCCCCGCGGAAAAAAATCTTCCACGAAGGAAGAACAATGCATCCTTCTAGAGGAAGTTGCAGCGCTGCAACTCAAGAACCCCATCAAAATCGTCCCAGCGAACCAGGTAAACAAGGGTATCTATTCAACCTACTTCTTGTGCCAAAAGAAATCGAACAATGCACCCAGTATTAGACCTATGCCCTGCAAACACCTATGTCAAGCCACACAAATTCTGCATGACAACGATACAAGAAGTAATCCCACTGCTAAAGCGAGGGTACTACATGGCAACATTAGTTATGAAAGATGCCTATTTTCATATTTCCATGTTCCCAGCACACAGAAGATTCTTGCGTTTCAAGACAGCAAACCAGCACTACCAATTCAAGGGGCTACCCTTTGGAATAGCATCTGCTCCAAGGATATTCACCAAGGTACTGGCGGTGATGGCAGCGGACCTGTGCAGGGAGGCAATCCCAGTGTACCCCTACCTGGACGACTGGCTGATTATAGGGGAGTCTCCCCAAATTTGCAGGCTCAACACTCAAAGAACTATAAACCTTAACTTCCAATTGGGCTTCTCAATAAACGAGAAAAAATCAAGCCTTGTACCTAGTACAACCAAACAGTTCCTAAGAGCTGTCAAAAACACGGAAGAAGGGTTAGTCTTTCCATCAAAAGAAAGAGTTCAAAACATGCTACTGCAAATACCTCAGTATCAAGCCGGTCACCAGATAAGCATACGCAAAGCAATGCGTTTGCTCGGCATGATGGCATCTTGCATTTACCTGGTCCCACATGTACGGTTGCACATTCGCCCAATGCTGTAGTGGTTGGGGAAACAGTGGTCTCAGGCAAGCGGTCAGTGGGACGATCTAGTGGTCGTTTCGCCAACACTAGAACAATACCTTCACTGGTGGACAAAAGAGAATCTGTTGAAGGGAAAACCCTTCCACGATCCGGCGCTGCAAGCAGTAGTTACAACAGACGCGTCACTCTCTGGGTGGGGGGCACATCACCTTCAGCTCACAGCACATGGTCTGTGGACTCGCATCACGGCACAGAACCACATCAACCTGCTGGAACTTCTGGCGGTACTCAAAGCGCTTCAAGCATTTGAAGCACAATTGACCAATCAGTTGATACAGATCCTCACCGACAGCACCACTGCAATGTTCTACATCAACAAGCGGGGGGGCACATATTCTCCAAATCTGTCCAAGATAGCACAGAAAATATGGAAATAGGCACTTAAATAAATGGGGGATGTTCCTATCTTCCCAACACGTTCCAGGGGAACTCGACACTCTAGCGGACTCGCTAAGCAGAGATCCCCTACCAGAGGAACACGAGTGGCAACTAGACACAAATGTCGTAGTCCACATCTTCTCACAGTGGGGTTACCCTACACTAGACTTGTTTGCTACAAAAGAAAACAAGCAATTCCCAGACTTCGCGTTCAAGTTTCCCCAACCAGACTCGAAGGGGAACGTCCTATGGATGAGCTGGTCTGGGAAATTTGCTTACGCTTTTCCACCAACTCTTCTAATGAACAGGGTGGTGAACAAGATTCTCAGAGAACAGATGACGCTCATTTTAGTTGCTCCTATGTGGGCGAGACAACCATGGTATCCACATCTGCGCAAACTGGTGATGTGCGATCCCATAAAACTCCTGTGCCAGACCAACGTACTGACCCAACACAGCGGAGTAACAGTACACCCTCAACCTCACTCAATGAACTTGGCAGAATGGCTCCTGAGGTCATAGAGTTTGGACATCTAAACCTACCACAGAGGTGTATGGATATCCTCAAGGAGGCTCGCAAACCAAACACCAGAAACTGTTATTTCGACAAGTGGAGGAGATTTGTAATTTGGTGCCAGTCTAAACTAATCAACCCTATAGAATGTACTCTATCCCACATTCTACACTACATGCTCCACTTGCTAGACTCAGGGTTGGTCTTTAACTCTATAAAGGTTCACCTGGCGGCTTTATCAGCTTACACCACCTTACACAGTAAAGTATCGTGCTGGAAAGTCCCTGTCATCAAAGCATTCATGGAGGGAGTAAACGACTCCATCCTCCAATTTCAAACCCACCGCCAGGATGCAATCTCAATGTAGTTATTACAAAGATCATTGGACCTCCCTGAGCCGATGCATAAGTCAAGTCTTAAACACCTTACTTATAAAACTGCCTCCTTAGTGGCTATCACATCCATAAGAAGATTTAGTGAACTTCAAGCATTGTCAGTGCAGGACCCTTTCTTTGTCATCCACAAGGACAAATTGGTTTTACGAACACACCCTAGGTTTTCACCTAAATTAATCTCCAAATATCACATAAACCAATCCATTGAGCTACCAGCGTTCTTTGAGAACCCAGCCAGCTCAGCTGAGAAAAAACTCCATACACTAGATGTATGGAGTGTGGTCCTTTACTATGTAAACAAGACCAGACCGCTCAGAAAAACAGACCAACTGTTTGTCTCCGTAGCACCAGGCAGAGAAGGAGACCGCATTTCCAAGAATGACATCTCCAGCTGGATAGACAAAAGTGTGGTTGTTCCCAAAACACTTTGGGAACTCCCGTCCCCTGCACACTATCGAATATCTGAAAAAATCAGAACAATAACTCAAGAGAGTTTCTGGATTTCGTTCACATATAATCTTTTAGGTAGAATTTTTGGAAAAACGAGAATTATGACAAACACTTTTCATGATACATAAATAATTTTCCTTAAACAAGTAAGCAAATATGCAAATATTTTCTGGAAACCAGAGATTTTCGTAAAATTATCCTTTTCTTTATTGTACAAAGCATATGGTGGTGCCCAACGCGTTTCGAGTACAACTCTTCTTCAGGGGCAATGGCACAATTGTTTCATTTTTCTACAAAGTGAAGAGATGATATAAGTCAAATTATATTAGCCCATACATATAGTTTATCTCTGTTTTTATCTCAGTTTAACTCAAAAATAGCGTCAACAAGTCATCCGTTGAACATAAAGTAACACATTTAAACAGGTGATCGTAATTTAAGAAAAATATTCATTAATACAAAAAAACACTTGGAAACCATATAGTAGTGTGCTTGTTTTACACAAAGATAAAGAAGACCAAATGCTGTTTATATTCAGCTCGGTAAATCTGCTTATGATCCCATCATCCATTCTTGAACAAGAGTTTACGTAGTTATATTTGTACATCGAACTTTTTTAACAACAAAAGCGTTTTTTAAAAAAAATTGAAAACAAGGTTATCTAATTGGCACTTTCTAAATGAAAGTTAGTGGATTGAAAACTTACGTATCTTAAGAAAAAATGATCGGTAAAAGTGAGGTGAATGCAAAGTGCATCTAGTGGTTGTCATCCAACACGGAAGGTTTGCGGCAAAAAGGTTCAAAGTCTGTCAACTACTATTTTTTAACTGAAAAGAGAGAGACGAAGATAAATATTTCAAATAGACTAAATCTAATCTAGAGAAAACCTGATGGCTACAAGTACTTACATGAAATATTTTGGAGGGAGGCGCTACAAGGATGGTCGCATCTGCCGGATTGGAGATGCGTCCACCCTGTGCAGCGTCTCTTTATATACTGACTGTGATGCTCTTTGTTAGCAAAGTGACATGCGCGGTGAGTAGCCTAAGTGCGCATGTGTAGATAAAGCTTGTCATGTCTACTGACGTATTTAGGAAAAGGAAGAGTTGCGCATGTGTAGGCCAGATCTCATCATGTTTACTGACGTATCCAAGATCAAGTGGTTGCGTGGTGTACGTCAACCGTGTGACGTATCATCCGCGTCTTTCAAGTAAAAGAAACCAAAATGATGAACCTTAGGGAGGCGAGTCAAAGAGTGCTCGGCAAAGACTAAATGTGAAATTTAGTATACCTGATGTTAAAAAGGTGTAATCTCGGGAATTGAAGTATGGTATTCTATACAACGGCCGCATGGGAGGTGGAATGTCGAAACAAGATGGTTCAGGTGCATGTAAACATAAGGAAACATATGTATTGGATACGTAAGGATATGTATCAACAAAAACATAAACATAAACATAAACATAAATTCAACCATTAAACGATTCCAAATTACTGTATAAGTTAATTAGTCTGAGCAACCTCTGCAGACGGTTTGTTATCAAATTTCATTTATATCTGCTCCTCATGGATGCACATTCTATTTCTGGAAACTGTAGCATGGTATCCGAGTCTTTTTTAGAAAAATATTGGCATAACATTTTTTATATAGAAATAGAACGGGAATCTAACAACGATGTATCAACAAATGCTACATTATAAGTAAGGGCCTAGGTAGTATTCTTCGTTCATCCCTAACAGGGTAAGTGAATCAAGGCAGTGTATCCAATATAATTCTCTTTGTGACAAGATTTTTTGTAGATCACCACCTCTTGGAAGCGGCTGCACAATTTCGAGAATCACAACTCTCATTTGGGCCACAGTATGTTTGTGGTCTCTAAAATGTCTGTATACTGGGGATTTTGTGTTTTTGGTACGGATGTTAGATTTGTGCTCCGTCCAACGTTCTTTCGCTTTTCTGGCTGTTTTACCCACATAGTACAGTCCACAAGGACAGCGTAGAGCATAAATGACATTCTTTGAGTCACAGGTGGCATATTGTTTTAATAGTATTTTTTTACCTGTGTTGGCATGTCTAATGTGATCTCCCTTTATTACATTCGAACAATGCTGACAATTCAGACACGGGAAAGTGCCGTTTTTTGGTTTGTTAAAAAATGACTGATTGGACTTTTTCCTTCTTTTGGCTTTAATTAATTTGTCTCGAAAGTTTCTGCCTCTTTTGTAGGCAAGCATCGGTGGTTCTGGGAACAGTTGATTAAGCTGTGGGTCTGATTTAATGATATCCCAGTTTTTGTAAATTATCCTTTTTATCTGAAAGCTCTGGCTGGAGTATTTCAGTGAGTGTATCAAGTTAGATTTGGTTTCCTTGGGTTTAATGGTCAGCAATTCCGTTCTAGTCTGTGCTTCTGTTCTGAGTATAGCTTTGTTTAGGAGGACAGTTGGAAAATGTCGATCTTCAAAACGGGATTTCATAATCAAGTATTCTTCTTGGAGTTTATCCGCCTCTGAGGTAATTCTTTTCAGGCGAAGGAGTTGACTATACGGTAGATTTTCTTTTAGATGTTTTGGATGAAAACTGTGAAAATGAAGAGTGCTATTGAAATCTGTAGGTTTTCTGTAAATTTGTGTCTTAAGTGCTGAGTTTGAGATTTCTATAGTAACATCCAAAAAGTTGATGGAAGGCTTTCCAATTTCAATTGTTAGTTGAATTCTGTCATTGCATTGGTTCAAGAACTCCCAGAAGTGCAGTAGTTCAGATTCCGTTCCTTTGAAAATGCCAAAGATGTCATCAATGTATCTGTACCATTTTTTGATTTTTCCTTTCCACGTTGGATTTTCCAAGACATAGGTGTGTTCAAAGAAGTAAATAAAGATGTTAGCATAGGAGGGTGCCACTGGGGAACCCATCGATGTACCCGAAGTTTGTAAAAAGTATTGTCCGTTGAACCTGAAGTAATTATTGAACAAGATGATATTAATTAATTCAATGGCAAAGGTTTTCTGTATTTGGATTTCATGATGTTTCAGGAGGAACCATTCTAGTGCATCAATGCCTTGGTTGTGTGGAATTGAGGTATATAAACTAGTCACATCCATTGTGAATAGTATGAGATCAGTTTCAGTCATATCAATATCTTTGATGTTCTGTAAAAAGTGGCTAGTATCTTTGATATAGGTGTTGGTTTCCTGTATTAGCGGTTGTAATGCTGTGTCAAGATAAATAGCAAGAGGTTGGAAAATACTTTCTGTTCCTGCCGCAATGGGTCTTAATGGTGGGTTAGTTCTATGTTTATGGATTTTCGGAAGGCCATAGAACACTGGAGTGACCGGGTGTTTGTTGATCAGGAAGTTGCTAGTATTCTCTGAAATCCAGTCCAGTACTTCCGCTTTTTCTACTGTATTTTTGATGATTTCCTTGATATTAGTAATAGGGTCATGATCCAGTTTAAGATAAGTGTTTTGGTCAGATAAGAGTTTGAGGCACCCTTCATTGTAAGACAAGGTATCCATAATGACTAGGGCTCCTCCTTTATCCGCTTTTTTGATTGTGATCTGATTATCTTCTGCTAAATTCTTAATGATATTCAATTGATGTTTTTTGATATTTTGTCTACTCGAGGGTTTGAACTTCAATTTTTTCAGAGCCATAGTTGTTTTAGTTTTGAATAAGTTGACCAAAGGATGGTTAACCTGAGGATGGAAATTACTCTTATTCTTCATTTCTAGAAATGGACATTTTTCTTTTTCTCTAGTGTCCGGATTCAGATTGTCAAAGAAAATTTTGAGCTCCATTTTTCGAATCAACTTGAAAAGATTAACCTCTTCTTCAAATAAGGTTGAATTATTAGTAGGTATAAAGGATACACCTAGATTAAGGGTGTCCATTTCTGATTTTGATAACACCTTGGAGGAAATGTTTACAATTATTGGTTCCTTCAGTGTTTGGTCTTCTGACGGCCTTTTCTTTTTCCCTCGTCTTGTTTTTCTCCTCCTCCTAAAAAAGATTCTGGTACGGGAGTAGTGTCTCTGGGTTGTAGGGGAACTCTGCTTTGTGGTTGTATAACTGGAGTAGTCGTAGGTGGTACGATGTTAATGGTGGAAGGCCTCTCTTCCAGTTCTCCACTGGTTACTTCACTGCTATCTGTATTATTAACAGGGCTTGGTCTTGGTTGTCTTGGGGTAAAATTGGTTGATCTATTACTGTAGAATTCTTGCCAGGTGTAGACAATATCTCGGGCGTAGTCAAGGGTGTCACGTCTGAACTTTCTGATCTTTCTCTGTTCTATTTCTTTTTTATAAATTATTTCTTTTTATAAAATATCAAAAGATAAATGGGGTTAAAGATAAATTTGAGGTGCAGGGGGAGAAAAGCTCAACCTTGGCATCTAGGTTGGACAAAAATAGACAAAAGTGTGGTTGTTCCCAAAACAACCACTTTTCTCCCCCTGCACCTCAAATTTATCTTTAACCTCACAATTATCTAAACTTAAACCTGCAGCAGAACTTCAGGCAATCCTGGAAGATACTAACAACAAATTGGATAATTATAAAAAAGAAATAGAACAGAGAAAGATCAGAAAGTTCAGACGTGACACCCTTGACTACGCCCGAGATATTGTCTACACCTGGCAAGAATTCTACAGTAATAGATCAACCAATTTTACCCCAAGACAACCAAGACCAAGCCCTGTTAATAATACAGATAGCAGTGAAGTAACCAGTGGAGAACTGGAAGAGAGGCCTTCCACCATTAACATCGTACCACCTACGACTACTCCAGTTATACAACCACAAAGCAGAGTTCCCCTACAACCCAGAGACACTACTCCCGTACCAGAATCTTTTTTAGGAGGAGGAGAAAAACAAGACGAGGGAAAAAGAAAAGGCCGTCAGAAGACCAAACACTGAAGGAACCAATAATTGTAAACATTTCCTCCAAGGTGTTATCAAAATCAGAAATGGACACCCTTAATCTAGGTGTATCCTTTATACCTACTAATAATTCAACCTTATTTGAAGAAGAGGTTAATCTTTTCAAGTTGATTCGAAAAATGGAGCTCAAAATTTTCTTTGACAATCTGAATCCGGACACTAGAGAAAAAGAAAAATGTCCATTTCTAGAAATGAAGAATAAGAGTAATTTCCATCCTCAGGTTAACCATCCTTTGGTCAACTTATTCAAAACTAAAACAACTATGGCTCTGAAAAAATTGAAGTTCAAACCCTCGAGTAGACAAAATATCAAAAAACATCAATTGAATATCATTAAGAATTTAGCAGAAGATAATCAGATCACAATCAAAAAAGCGGATAAAGGAGGAGCCCTAGTCATTATGGATACCTTGTCTTACAATGAAGGGTGCCTCAAACTCTTATCTGACCAAAACACTTATCTTAAACTGGATCATGACCCTATTACTAATATCAAGGAAATCATCAAAAATACAGTAGAAAAAGCGGAAGTACTGGACTGGATTTCAGAGAATACTAGCAACTTCCTGATCAACAAACACCCGGTCACTCCAGTGTTCTATGGCCTTCCGAAAATCCATAAACATAGAACTAACCCACCATTAAGACCCATTGTGGCAGGAACAGAAAGTATTTTCCAACCTCTTGCTATTTATCTTGACACAGCATTACAACCGCTAATACAGGAAACCAACACCTATATCAAAGATACTAGCCACTTTTTACAGAACATCAAAGATATTGATATGACTGAAACTGATCTCATACTATTCACAATGGATGTGACTAGTTTATATACCTCAATTCCACACAACCAAGGCATTGATGCACTAGAATGGTTCCTCCTGAAACATCATGAAATTCAAATACAGAAAACCTTTGCCATTGAATTAATTAATATCATCTTGTTCAATAATTACTTCAGGTTCAACGGACAATACTTTTTACAAACTTCGGGTACATCGATGGGTTCCCCAGTGGCACCCTCCTATGCTAACATCTTTATGTACTTCTTTGAACACACCTATGTCTTGGAAAATCCAACGTGGAAAGGAAAAATCAAAAAATGGTACAGATACATTGATGACATCTTTGGCATTTTCAAAGGAACGGAATCTGAACTACTGCACTTCTGGGAGTTCTTGAACCAATGCAATGACAGAATTCAACTAACAATTGAAATTGGAAAGCCTTCCATCAACTTTTTGGATGTTACTATAGAAATCTCAAACTCAGCACTTAAGACACAAATTTACAGAAAACCTACAGATGTCAATAGCACTCTTCATTTTCAGTTTTCATCCAAAACATCTAAAAGAAAATCTACCGTATAGTCAACTCCTTCGCCTGAAAAGAATTACCTCAGAGGCGGATAAACTCCAAGAAGAATACTTGATTATGAAATCCCGTTTTGAAGATCGACATTTTCCAACTGTCCTCCTAAACAAAGCTATACTCAGAACAGAAGCACAGACTAGAACGGAATTGCTGACCATTAAACCCAAGGAAACCAAATCTAACTTGATACACTCACTGAAATACTCCAGCCAGAGCTTTCAGATAAAAAGGATAATTTACAAAAACTGGGATATCATTAAATCAGACCCACAGCTTAATCAACTGTTCCCAGAACCACCGATGCTTGCCTACAAAAGAGGCAGAAACTTTCGAGACAAATTAATTAAAGCCGAAAGAAGGAAAAAGTCCAATCAGTCATTTTTTAACAAACCAAAAAACGGCACTTTCCCGTGTCTGAATTGTCAGCATTGTTCGAATGTAATAAAGGGAGATCACATTAGACATGCCAACACAGGTAAAAAAATACTATTAAAACAATATGCCACCTGTGACTCAAAGAATGTCATTTATGCTCTACGCTGTCCTTGTGGACTGTACTATGTGGGTAAAACAGCCAGAAAAGCGAAAGAACGTTGGACGGAGCACAAATCTAACATCCGTACCAAAAACACAAAATCCCCAGTATACAGACATTTTAGAGACCACAAACATACTGTGGCCCAAATGAGAGTTGTGATTCTCGAAATTGTGCAGCCGCTTCCAAGAGGTGGTGATCTACAAAAAATCTTGTCACAAAGAGAATTATATTGGATACACTGCCTTGATTCACTTACCCCGTTAGGGATGAACGAAGAATACTACCTAAGCCCTTACTTATAATGTAGCATTTGTTGATACATCGTTGTTAGATTCCTGTTCTATTTCTATATAAAAAATGTTATGCCAATATTTTTCTAAAAAAGACTCGGATACCATGCTACAGTTTCCAGAAATAGAATGTGCATCCATGAGGAGCAGATATAAATGAAATTTGATAACAAACCGTCTGCAGAGGTTGCTCAGACTAATTAACTTATACAGTAATTTGGAATCGTTTAATGGTTGAATTTATGTTTGTTTATGTTTTTGTTGATACATATCCTTACGTATCCAATACATATGTTTCCTTATGTTTACATGCACCTGAACCATCTTGTTTCGACATTCCACCTCCCATGCGGCCGTTGTATAGAATACCATACTTCAATTCCCGAGATTACACCTTTTTAACATCAGGTATACTAAATTTCACATTTAGTCTTTGCCGAGCACTCTTTGACTCGCCTCCCTAAGGTTCATCATTTTGGTTTCTTTTACTTGAAAGACGCGGATGATACGTCACACGGTTGACGTACACCACGCAACCACTTGATCTTGGATACGTCAGTAAACATGATGAGATCTGGCCTACACATGCGCAACTCTTCCTTTTCCTAAATACGTCAGTAGACATGACAAGCTTTATCTACACATGCGCACTTAGGCTACTCACCGCGCATGTCACTTTGCTAACAAAGAGCATCACAGTCAGTATATAAAGAGACGCTGCACAGGGTGGACGCATCTCCAATCCGGCAGATGCGACCATCCTTGTAGCGCCTCCCTCCAAAATATTTCATGTAAGTACTTGTAGCCATCAGGTTTTCTCTAGATTAGATTTAGTCTATTTGAAATATTTATCTTCGTCTCTCTCTTTTCAGTTAAAAAATAGTAGTTGACAGACTTTGAACCTTTTTGCCGCAAACCTTCCGTGTTGGATGACAACCACTAGATGCACTTTGCATTCACCTCACTTTTACCGATCATTTTTTCTTAAGATACGTAAGTTTTCAATCCACTTACTTTCATTTAGAAAGTGCCAATTAGATAACCTTGTTTTCAATTTTTTTAAAAAAACGCTTTTGTTGTTAAAAAAGTTCCATGTACAAATATAACTACGTAAACTCTTGTTCAAGAATGGATGATGGGATCATAAGCAGATTTACCGAGCTGAATATAAACAGCATTTGGTCTTCTTTATCTTTGTGTAAAACAAGCACACTACTATATGGTTTCCAAGTGTTTTTTTGTATTAATGAATATTTTTCTTAAATTACGATCACCTGTTTAAATGTGTTACTTTATGTTCAACGGATGACTTGTTGACGCTATTTTTGAGTTAAACTGAGATAAAAACAGAGATAAACTATATGTATGGGCTAATATAATTTGACTTATATCATCTCTTCACTTTGTAGAAAAATGAAACAATTGTGCCATTGCCCCTGAAGAAGAGTTGTACTCGAAACGCGTTGGGCACCACCATATGCTTTGTACAATAAAGAAAAGGATAATTTTACGAAAATCTCTGGTTTCCAGAAAATATTTGCATATTTGCTTACTTGTTTAAGGAAAATTATTTATGTATCATGAAAAGTGTTTCTGTCAATTCTCGTTTTTCCAAAAATTCTACCTAAAAGATTATATGTGAACGAAATCCAGAAACTCTCTTGAGTTATTGTTCTGATTTTTTCAGATATTCGATAGTGTGCAGGGGACGGGAGTTCCCAGTGTTTTGGGAACAACCACACTTTTGTCTATTTTTGTCCAACCTAGATGCCAAGGTTGAGCTTTTCTCCCCCTGCACCTCAAATTTATCTTTAACCCCATTTATCTAACTTAGTTTGATGAGATAAAAATTTCATAAACAGGTGTGCCTCCTGGTTCTCTATATATCTTTCTTATCTCCAGCTGGATAGTCAGATGCATACAGCTCTGTTACTCATTATCAAGCAAAACACTGCCTTTCACACCAAGAGCTCACTCCAAAAGGGGTACAGTAGCTGCTTTGACCTTTATCGCAAATATCCAGCTGGACACCATTTGCAAAGCAGCTACATGGAGCTCAGTACACACTTTCACTCAACACTACTGCATTGACACTCATTCCAAAGCAGATACACAGGTGGGACAAGCGGTTCTAAAACATTTCCGCTGGACCTTCTAACACTGCTTGCTAATCTATGCATACCATGTGATCTAAGCAGATTCCACAGACCTCAGAAGGGATACATTACTCACCATAATCGTATTTCTGATGCTTGTATCTGCTTAGATTCACATGCACCCGACCTTCCTCCCCTCGGAAAGAAGGATGTTTATATGAGCTTTATCTGATACATATCTGCTTTAATACACCTGTACTCACGCTAGACTTCATGCTACGTCATGTCAGAAACAAAACAATCTGAGGGACCTCCTTGCATGAAGGACCATGGGTACAGTGGATGTCACACTAGGGATAGTATCGCTGGCACGCCCTGTCGACGTCCCTTTTCGAGTTTCAAAATCAACAACTGTAATACTCTGCAGCTTCCAATAGTTGTCGGCCTATGCATAGCATGTTATCTAAGCAGATAAAAGCATCAAAAATACGATTACGGGGAGTAATGTGTCCCAAATATGTTGTAGCAAATCAAGCATCATTTTTTTGGTGTTTATACCCAGGTACTAAGGACACTCGAAGGATTACATTGCTTTTTAATATGGTCTGTCTCCAGTGTCTATGGTTTAGAGGAGTTTTTGTGAATCGGTTCAATGTTGGCTAAATCATCGATCTAACAGCAACATCTGGACCTTTGTACCTCTGATGCGGGGGGATAGTTTAGCTGTAAAGCCTGTACATGTGCATGCCATGTAAACCCATCAATGACTGGCACACCTATGTGCACTTTCCCTAAAAAAACAAAATCACATATGGGGTACGCAGTTATGCGTAGAGTACCCTAGCATAGGGGATAGACACTCTTAGCCTATTAATCCAGCTGTTCATTGTATCATCTTTGATCACCCATTAATTTTAGCCCATTCAATTAAATAAAAAAAAAAGAAACTCTTTAATGGCGTCCATAGTATATCATGCCAGTACAGGTACATGTTTCGGTCCCCTTGACCGTCTTCCGGTGGCTTAAATAAAACCTATTTACATCTTTGACATGTTTTTTGATACATTCCAACTTTCAAGATTTCTTAATTTGGTCATGGCCATGTCTGTAATTCAAAAATATCAAAGACTATAGAATTCACCCTTGTAGCTTAAGCACAGAGTGTACACCCCATTCTCGTATGAATGTGCTAATTGCATTTCGCGCTACAAGTAGTGATATCTGCATCCCTGTTCCTCATGTCAATCCACAGCCCTCTTTCTCTTTCCTTCATTCCAACGTGCGCACTTCTGTGACGCTCATGAAATTAAACTTTCCTGTGGCAATTTCAATGTCTGAGCCGCTACACTAGAGCGGGCAAGCTCGATTCCAGATATGCTGAAGAGGTCACATGATATTCACGGATATCTTTTATGTCTATGTCTCAATAGACAGTTAGCTAAAGTCCCCATATTATGTTATAAAACCATGCAAATGATCATGCAGAATCGTCAGGGGCTGGGGAGGGGGGGGGGGGGAGTAGGTAGCAAGATTTTTCCACATGTTTTATAATGCAGTCCTTGTTCTGGATATCTGTATGTTCATCGTTCCAAAGAAGCTAGGGACATCATCTCCGTTATCCAGGTGACCAATGAGATGTGATTATCGAAGTATCTTATAAAATCTTGGATGTACTGATGTTGCAGGAAATGCATTTGCAACACTTTGCCTAGAATGGGTTGGAACGCAATTCCATAGTGTGCACAATCAAAGTATTAGAGCACCAACTATCCTCATTCACAAGAAACATACATTTATATTTTTAAGGCAATGCTCTTCATAACGTGCATAACTAGAGTAGAGATATTCTACTAGGCAAGAAAGTATAAGGATGTGTTCTTTCCACTGCTTCACTGATCCTAAAATGGGTGCATTTTGTGTTTAATATTCCTCAGCAGAGAACAAGGCCTCCATGATGAGAAAACCTGGCGTCCATGGCAACAGAGGTCGGTGTCCCATCCGGGGAGAATAAGCCTTACCATTCTGCTAGAGGACGTTCTCCATCAAAGACATGGCAAATTCAGCCTCTTCTAACTATTATTCTATCCTGGTATATACGATTATTAAAATTGATTAACATTGCCCTGCTTTCCTATGTTAGATGTTTAATGCCAATATGTGAAATTCAAATAAAAAGCCAATAAATAAATATTCTTTTGATTGTACAGAAGTGATTACTTCGTTTCATCAATTTTATACAATATTGAAAGCTATAAGCAGCAACAAGGACATGTTTTGAATAGGGTTAAAAGAAGCAATGTCTAAAATGGCCGACACCTTTCTGAGCCTGATGATACAGTGAGTATTGTCACTGCAGGGTCATCTCAATGTTGCATAGTTACATTTGAGTTGTGATGTCATTTCTACATGGGAAATTCTCTTTTCTATCCCTTTTTGTCTGTCTTTTGATTTGTGAAGCGGCCAGAGGAGGGGGCGAGGGGCGTTTAGGGGCTGAATTCTGTCTTGGATGGATACACCTGTTAAAATTTCAGCTGAAGCCTTTTCTATAGACAGGGTGCCCATTATCTTTGCCCACCATTTCTCCGGGGAAATGGGTGTAGTAGGGAGGGGCTTGTGGGTGTGTATCGGATTTCTAGTTCTTACAGATCAGCACTCCTCTAACCTACATCCATAAATACAGACATGATTTTGCTTTGTTTCTTGTCAAAAGCAGTGCTTTTTTCAGGAATTATAAAGCTGATTAAGGCTTGGCTCGCCTCTGCTCCCTCACTGTTGCTGATGAGATGGTACTCGCATATTGCTCATCTTTACTTTATTTATTTTGCATTTTTATTTTCTTTGCATTTTTAAAGCGCTCACACAGCCCGGGGGCATCGAGGCGCTGTTACAGGAATATGTCTCGTAGTTGTGTATTTATAACGCGCTCAATACCCAGAGGTTTATAAGCGTGGAGCCGGGGATTGAACATGTGTTGCTTCGTGTTGTCTTGTTTCCAAGGCGCTAACGTTGCTGCTGAGCTATCCTCCTGGGACTTGATCTCTCACTGGTTACACACTTGAGCTCCTCACCAGCCTCCTCACA
This sequence comes from Ambystoma mexicanum, assembly GCF_040938575.1. NCBI lineage: Eukaryota > Metazoa > Chordata > Amphibia > Caudata > Ambystomatidae > Ambystoma > Ambystoma mexicanum. The sequence continues at coordinate 745,940,582 of NC_090938.1, forward strand.
CCTGCCTCTGTAGCACTTTCTCAGGTTTACAGGACTCGAGTATAACCCGGCAGTGTATACAATGAATCATGTTACCTTGGAATAAAACAAGAAATAAGGCACTTCCCATGACCCTTGAGTTTCTGATGGCAAGAAATTCTCTCGTTACCAAACTGCCCTCAGTGCTTTGTGCCATTGTATTTGTTCTGAGAGAAAGAGAATGTGTGGGTGTGCTTGTGTGTCCCCGTCTCGCCATGTCTGTTTACGTATGTGTGTTGCTCTTTTTGTGTCTCTCTATGTCCGGGTCTCTTTAGTGCTGTCTCTCTCTTTCTCTATGTTTCTCTCTGAGACTGTCCCTCTGTCTCACGCTCCCTCCCTGTCTTTCTCCCCACCCCTCTCTCTCAGGGGCCACGCAGTCTGTAGTGTGCAATGTATTTTCTCTTTCCTCTCTCACCCTCTCTCCCCTTCTCCCTTTTGAGTCTGTGCACTGAGTAGGAGTCTCTTTCGCTGTCTCTCAAGTCCTCTCTCACATTCATCCTCTTGAGCCTGTCCACTGAGGCAAGGTCCTTCCCTAGTCTCTCTCATCCGCCTCCCAAGATTACTCTTAGGGTGACCAGACGTCCAGGTTTTGTTGGGACTGTCCTGGAATTGAGTGTCCTGTCCCAGCCCCCGTCCTGAAAGTACTTTATATTTGTAAACTCTGTCCTGGAGAGGTCAACAGGGTCTTGAGTAGCTGCCAGCCAGCAAGAATGTTTAATCTTGCAGAAAAAGTGGGGTGCAGCACGCTCAAAAGTCAAGATAGTATTTTGCATTCCAATAAATGTTATAATTGACTTTACAGGTTGGCTTTGAACCACCAATCTTTTAACCGTTGTAGTGCTGTTGAGTTGCATGCAGTAACATGTTGGGAGCAGTACATCCTGGATGTGTGAGGAGGTGGGGTGAACCATGTCTCTGTGATAAAATGTGCATCTAAGTTGGGTGGTGATGAGGTCAGCAATGTCTACTGCATTTGGTACCACAGAACGAGCATTGATGAGCATGAGGGTGCATGTGTGTTTTGGAGGTGGCATGTGGGTGGTGATGAGAGGGCTGTGGTTGAGGTTCTGTGAGTTGGACGTGCATGGGAGCAGGATGCGGACTGACTGTTTTCATGTTAGGATTGGATGGTAAGGTGTGAGTGAGACGTGATGCACCTGCTGCTCGTTTATCTGGGAATGTGCAGAGCAGGGGTTCCATCCCTTTCCAGACCCTCAAGGGACCAAAGAGGATAATGGGTTGCCCAGAGGGTGTGGGAAATAAGCCTCAGAGGGAGAGGACAAGGTGTTGGACAGGATCGCCATAGTAGCAGATTTGTGAGCCTCACAGCCTGTAATTATTGTAAGCAGGAGGGTCACTGGAGAAATGAGTGCCCTAACAAGCCCCAAAGGAGCATTCCACCCCCCACTCCTAAATCCACCCGATTACCTAACCTGGATGCACCATGATAGAAAACCTCATCATGAATCCATTGACACCTGTAGATCAGGAAATTACCTATGTAAAGTGTACAATTGAAGGGCAAACCATTTCATGTGTGGTAGATACAGGATAGAAAGTCTGCCTTATGATCCGATTGTTTTCCAGTTGTCCCTCTGCCATCTACTATGATTAATGCAGTGGGTATTTCCAACACCTGTTAATGAACCAGTATCAATTACTTTAGGTCCTATCACGGAGAAGCATGCCTTCTTGCCAATCATTCTGCAACTGTGGGTTTTCTCAGGCAGCGACCTCCTTTACAAACTGAAATATGCCATCTATTACACTCCAGACAGAGTTTTCCCTGACATCTCTGGCAGTATCACCAAGGCTGTGTTAGGTGCACTTCAGGGGGTACCATCCCAACTTTCAGACCCAAAGGAAGTTATGTGTCTAGATCTCACTGAATCGTTAACCCAGGTCCCTTACTGCTTATGGTCAGTGCACAATAACAAAGTGGGATGTATTCAGGATGCAGAGCCCATCTAAATCTGAGTTGACCAGTCCAAACTACTACCCAGAATTCACCAATATCATTTGTGCCGCAAAGCAGAACCTTGATTTGCCACTGTTACAGTCACTCCTGAAATGGGGAAATATAATCCAGACTAGGAGCCCTTCTAACAATCCAATACTCCCTGTGTGGGAGCCAGGAAAGGACACCTAATGCTTTCTGTGCTGTAAACTCTCTAGTGCTATCCCTATTTCTGCTAGAATCATATTCAGCTACTTTATTGTCCTGTATCCCACAGTCCGCGACACACTTTACACTTGTAAATCTATGCTCTGCATTTTTCCTCTATATAATGATCCACCCAGACAGTAGATCCATGGTTGCCTTTTGTTATCATGCCATCCAGTATACTTGGATTCGCTTTCCTTAGGGCAATACTGAATCTCTGACCTTGTTCTTTCAACATCTGAAGAAAGACCTGGTCAGAAAATGCTCAGGGCACTCTGTATGTATTCAGCATGTTGATTAACTACTTCTAGCATCACTCTCCTACAGCACTTGTAATCAAGCTACCTTAGTATTGTTACTGCATTAGCTAGTTAGGATCAAATAGCATCCAAACTGAAGTTGCAGCTATGTCGAGAAAGAGCACATTATTTAGGACACAACATCATAGCAGGGTATTGAATGTTAACACCAACATGCACTAAATCCACTCTTAAAGGGCTCACGCCTATGACATTTAGGGGCCGATTCATGGAACAAACGTGCGCCGAAAATCTTGGGGCAAGCAGGCGCAAGCGCAAAAAAACAGGCGCACGCGCACGCGTGCGATTCATGGAAGTCCATGCGCGTGATTACCTCGGGATGTGCGCCAAACCCGTGCATGGCGCACAAGTCACTGCAACATCCCGAAAGGCGTACGCGACGCGCACAGTGAAAGCGCACAACCTCGGCGCATACACCAGAAAGTGGGCGGGACACGGGGCGTAACGCGCGAAATGGGGAACAACGCGCGAAAATAACCGTAACTGGGGATGTAATGCAGGGAAGCAGACGGACGCCCACACGCACTCGAACCACACGTATTCATGGAATCGAATAGGGCAAAGCCACGCACAGCCAAAGACACGCACAAGCCGAAACACGTCCGCCACACGAAGGCAGGCGGTAGAGTCCCCGTGCATCACAAAAGTGGCAACATACAGCAATTGGGCCTGTGCGAGCAGGGTACGTGTATTTCGGGTGTGCGCGGGAAGTTACACACGCGATTGAGCGGGGTACGTGTATTTCGGGGGTGCGCGGGAAGTTACACACGGGATTGAGCGGGGTACGTGTATTTCGGGGGTACGCGGGAAGTTACACACGCGATTGAGCGGGGTACGTGTATTTCGGGGGTGCGCGGGAAGTGCCACACGCAATTTCATCAGGGTACGTGTATTTTGGGGTGCGGGGGAAGTTTCACACGCGACATCAGCAGGGTACGTGTATTCCAGGGGTGCGCGGGAAGTTCCACACGCGATTCCATCAGGGTACGTGTATTACAGGGGTGCGCGGGGAGCACCACACGTGAATTGCTCGTGTGGGTCCTCCCAGGTGTTCCCTCTACACCCTCCACGGCCCCTGCAGGTGGCTCACACCACAGGGGCCTACCCTGCACATGTCCTGCAGGCACCCATGCCATGCCCCCCAGCCAACCCACATGTCAACTTGCACTACTGCCCACCAACGCATGTCCCCCTGCACCCTCAGCCACCAGGGGCACCCTCCACCAGGCCCCCACCCATGTCTCCCACCACCCCCAGCCCCCAGCAGTGCAGGGTCACCCTCCACCAGGCCCCCACCCATGTCTCCCACCACCCCCAAGCAGTGCAGGGTCACCCTCCACCAGGCCCCCACCCATGTCTCCCACCACCCCCAAGCAGTGCAGGGTCACCCTCCACCAGGCCCCCACCCATGTCTCCCACCACCCCCACCCCCCAGCACTGTGGGGCACCTGCCAGCAGGCCCCCCCCATGTCCAACTCATGTCTCCCACCACCCCCACCCCCCAGCAGTGCGGGTCACCTGCCAGCAGGCACCCACCCATGTCCAACTCATGTCATCACCCCCCCACCCCCCAGCACTGTGGGGCACCTGCCAGCAGGCCCCCACCCATGTCCAACTCATGTTCCCCACCACCCCACCCCCCAGCACTGTGGGGCACCTGCCAGCAGGCCCCCACCCATGTCCAACTCATGTTCCCCACCGCCCCCACCCCCCAGCACTGTGGGGCACCTGCCAGCAGGCCCCCACCCATGTCCAACTCATGTTCCCCACCACCCCCATCCCCCAGCACTGTGGGGCACCTGCCAGCAGGCCCCCACCCATGTCCAACTCAGGTTCCCCACCACCCCCACCCCCCAGCACTGTGGGGCACCTGCCAGCAGGCCCCCACCCATGTGCAACTCATGTTCCCCACCCCCCCCACCCCCCAGCACTGTGGGGCACCTGCCAGCAGGCACCCACCCATGTCCAACTTATGTCATCACCCCCCCCACCCCCCAGCACTGTGGGGCACCTGCCAGCAGGCCCCCACCCATGTCCAACTCATGTTCCCCACCACCCCCACCCCCCAGCACTGTGGGGCACCTGCCAGCAGGCCCCCACCCATGTCCAACTCATGTCTCCCACCACCCCCACCCCCCAGCAGTGCGGGTCACCTGCCAGCAGGCACCCACCCATGTCCAACTCATGTCATCACCCCCCCACCCCCCAGCACTGTGGGGCACCTGCCAGCAGGCCCCCACCCATGTCCAACTCATGTTCCCCACCACCCCACCCCCCAGCACTGTGGGGCACCTGCCAGCAGGCCCCCACCCATGTCCAACTCATGTTCCCCACCGCCCCCACCCACCAGCACTGTGGGGCACCTGCCAGCAGGCCCCCACCCATGTCCAACTCATGTTCCCCACCACCCCCACCCCCCAGCACTGTGGGGCACCTGCCAGCAGGCCCCCACCCATGTCCAACTCAGGTTCCCCACCACCCCCACCCCCCAGCACTGTGGGGCACTGTGGAAACAGAGAAATTGACATGAGGCCGGGAAGCCCAAATGGAAACACACCAACACAGGTTACAAAGGACCATATAAAGCGCTTTATTTCAAAGTTACAAAGTTACCAAGTTATCAAAGTCAATTGACATGCGAATAGCTATTCGGCCCTCTGACTCACACACGAACCTCCAACGATAAGGTTTCGCATTGAAAGTGGGAGAGACCGATCATCGGGATGCTCGGGTTTTTATACAATTTGTACTACATTGGCCAGCCCTCTTGCGAGTTAACCATTCTTGGAACCATGGCTAGGGTTCGTAGCCAGGTCAAACACACAATTTACATACATTAGATTAGTTCCGCTGATACGGTTACATATTTACACATAGGTTGAACAGAGGACAGGGTCTTAGTTCATGACCCTAACAGGTAGCCTGCGGACATTTTATTCATTCACGTGTGCGGAGGTCACCATGGCCGAAGTCTTACTCGAAATGTCATTCGGCCTCCATTTTGTGATTCGAGGTGACTTCCACACTGCAAGAATACCTAAAATGGCGGCTAGATCCAAGATGGCAGCTTACACGATACATTAAGGTCAAGACCTTGCCGCGGAACCTATGTACACAATATTCTTTAGACAGCTTGGCGTAGGCCAACATACATTTAAACAATGCGATTGGGGTCACAATATTTTATCGATTTCCACAGACCCTCCTTTTGGCCTATGCCAAGTGCTAAAACATAATTTTCCTAATATTTTTGAGAATACTTAAAGGCATTATCATCCATAGGTTCCGCATCATTGTCTGAGATATCGATAGCCATAAAGTCGTTCATAAGAACTTCTTGCAACATGAACTCTTTAGATGCTGTCTTCGGGGTGTATATTTTACGCCCTATTGCGCTCATTACCTGGGCACAACATCCCCCCATCATTCCGCATATACTCGGGAGGCATTGAAAACAGCAGCAAAGAAATAACAGAGTCCCTAAAATACCTAAAATGACAGAAAGCACCTTCCATCCCCAAGATCGCAGAGAATCCCAAAACCAGGTACTGAGGCTCCAGTCTCCTACAGGGATATGGACTTCAGAACTAAGAGTGTGTAAATTCTGAAATGCTTTAAATATTGTCGGTGAAGAATCTGGTACGAAAACACAGCAAGCGGACCCCACTAATTTACATACTCCACCACGTTCGGCTAAAATGACATCTAATGCCATTCGATTTTGCAGTGCTACCAATCTTATCGCCTTTTGCTCTAAGGTCATATTGTAGAGTATGTCCGTGGTCCGGTTGATCGTTTTCTCCAATACCCTCGCTAATCCCCTAATGTTTTCTGAATTTGCTATTTGTCCCCAGAAGGGGACTACTGATTTGGCTATATCCCCGAACACTTGTCCAGGGGTATCTCCATCACTATCTCGTCGCGGGCGAGCCTTGGATACCTCTAAGGTACTGGCTATAAATACACCTGGTAACAATACCCCTAAATAACAAGTTCCCTGTCAATCTTTGGGCAACCAGGGAAAAGCTAAACTACCACAAACAAAATAAACGGGTCCCCCTACATACAAAGGCCTATTTTCCCCAGTCAAATTTACAATATTCACACAAGGCTCGAAATCTCCCATTGGCCTAGTGCCATTTCTTTGTACACAGAAAGAGACAGAATCAGGATTGTGATTTACAGAATAAGAAGGAGGCATGGCATCCTTATTGCCTATCGGAGCCATCTTGAAAGAAACTAGACTTTGAAAAGGGAAAGAAAGTTTATCAGACGGCCTAATAGAAGCGATATTAGGTCTACTCCTATTTGCGAAAAGCGAGCATCCCAGGGGAGTCAATTCACATCTCTCAAATTCATTCAAATTAGTGCCATCGAAGTTCCCTGTGATGCTATCATTCCATCGGCCAAAGAAGAGTGCTCTAAGAGAGGCATAACAGGAAGTCGTTAGAGGTAAGGGATGTATATACCATCCCAGTCCCTTGTTCCCATGTTGTGGCAAATGCGTGCAAATCCAACAATTACTCCTATTAAAAATAGCATGCGTAGCATTCATCACTATCATCAGAGTGTTATTATGATATTTCTGTCTATGCCGAGAGTCCCTAGGGGACAGAGTGTGAAGGTGTACAGAGGGAGTCAAAACAGTTGGTACAATTTTGGTCGGTAGCAGAGGCTTCAAAGGATAAATTTCTTCAAAGTACCAAAGTCCCACGGCAGCGGTTGCAAAACTAACAATAATCAAAACAAGAACACAACAGTACGTTTTCAGGGCCCAGGCGCATTGTCCATTGTTCGAATTGGTCACCTCCTTATCTAATAGTTCAATACGAGGAGCAGTGGCGGAAGCGGCAGGCGTCACGGTTATCCCGATCGACGGCCCCAAATGCTCGTTTGCTGGCGGCACTTCGGCCGAGCGACTTCTTAGTCCTCCCCAACCCTAGCCAACAGAACCCTCCTTTTCTTCGTTCAAAAAAAAGGAAAAGATAACAGTATTTCAATCACTCCTCTTTTCTTCCAGATGCACGATGCTCGTGCAGCGATTCTATTTTCGTGGTCGAAGATTGTACCTGATGGTACCCAAGTTTGCTGAATCCAAAAGCAAAGTATCGTCGCTCCCTGAGGGGAGCGTCGCGTCGGTGGCAACGGAAGTCGCAGAACTCGAAACAAGATTTTCCGGAAGTGATTGATCAAGAGAGTGCGGAGACAAGATGGACGGCTCCCCGAGCTCCTCAGGCTCAGAGAACTTCTCCGACGCACTCGCAGCGCTGCCTGCTACTCCGAGATCAGAGATCGTAGCATCAGCGAGGGGTTCTGTTTCTTCTGTAACGTTTGGCGTCGGGTGAGGAATCTTCTTCACATGCGTTGCATGTACCCAGTTCTTCTTGCCTGCCACTCGTACTGCCGTCCTGGTGACCAATAGGACCTGGTAGGGTCCCCGCCAGCGAGGCGCGAGACAGGAAGACCTTTCGTAGGCCTTCACCAGAATCCAACTGCCTGGCAATATATCGTGTCCTGGGCCCGTAAACCGTACAGGTAAGGCGGCATTCACCTGGTGGTAAATGAAATACAGGTTTTTAGTCAATTGATTACAATAGTCTATGAGCAATACATTCTCCACATCCCTCAGGGCTTTAGGTTTAGGGAGACCCCAAATATTAGCAGGCCTTCCCGTTACCACTTCAAATGGAGAGAGCCCAGTTCTAGTCTGGGGTGTGGTGCGCATAGCTAACAACACAATAGGCAAGGCATCTGGCCATTTTAATTTAGTGTCGGCACATGTTTTTGCAAGTTTGTTTTTCAAAATACCGTTGTGTCTTTCTACCAACCCCGCACTTTGAGGGTGCCTAGCTGAATGAAAACGTTTCTCAATCCCTAAGGCAACACATATTTGCAACATTACGGCTGCGATGAAGTGTGGGCCGTTATCCGACCAGATTATCCTCGGGAGCCCAAATCGAGGAAAGTATTCCTTCACCAAAATCTTTGCGGTCGTCATGGCGGTAGCATCTTTGACAGGAAAAGCCTCGACCCATTTGCTAAAAGCACAAATGATAACAAGAACATATTTCAAGTTATTACATCGTTCCATTTCGATGAAATCAAGGTGAATGGTTTCAAAGGGGACAGAGGGGGGCCCGAAACTTCCCCTTAGAGTCACTGTCCCTTTACCCACATTGTGCTGCAGGCAAATCATACAATTCTGAACATATCTTTTTGCAGTTTCCAAAATTTTGTCATTCACCCAAACCTGCTGTAATATCTTTGCAATTTGCTGGGCACACACATGTGTTGGACCGTGTGCCATCGTGACCATTGCTAATACATAAGAATCAGGAAGCAACCATTTCCCGTCAGATGCGTCCACCCAACACCCTTCGTCGTCCAATTTCCCCATGCCTTCAGCCCATTTCCTAGATTCTTCAACAGAGGCATCAGTCTGAATATCTCGCACAGACCCAATGCCTTCATCTATTATACAACCATCTCTCATTTCCCTTGAGGTATACATGTCTGTGCTAAGGTCTGTGGCTGTTTGTCTAGCTATCGAGTCTGCAAAGGCATTTCCTTTGCCCACATCGTCTATGACCTTGCGATGTGCTGCACATTTCATGATCGCTAGTTGTTTAGGGAGTGAGAGTGCTGAAAGTAGCTGTACTATTAAGGGACCATGCTGGATCTTGGTCCCATGTGAGGTCAGAAACCCTCTTTCCGACCACAATTTTCCGAAGTTGTGAGCCACCCCAAAGGCGTACTGACTATCCGTATAAATGTTAACTCTATGCCCTTGGGAGAGCTCACAACTGCGGGTCAACGCTATAATCTCTGCGGCCTGCGCAGAGTTATGCGGAATCCTTTTAGTTTCTACAACCTTGTTCAAAGTAGTAACTGCATAAGCAGCTGTAGATGTGCCATTCGGAAGTTTAAAGCAGGAGCCATCACAAAACAGCTCCCCTTCCGCGTTCTCCAAAGGAGTATCTGAGAGGTCTATTCTGCCTTTTGTTTCTTGTTCGGTGGCATACAGGCAGTCATGTGATCCATCGTCGCCGCAAGCAGTAGTTTGCGGGAGAGGCAAAAGTTCAGCCGGATTGAGAACACAACACCTTTTAATTTGGATATGAGGAGCAAATAGAACTAATTCGTACCTGGTCAACCGGGCAGAAGTAAGGTGTTGTGTTTGAGTTTTATTCAATAGAATATCAACAGAGTGAGGTACCATCAAAATCAAATCGTGGCCTAGGACCATCCCCTCACTCTGTTTCACAGACGCAGCAGCAGCAGCAACAGCGCGCAGACATCGCGGCAAAGCGCATGCAACAGGATCGAGGGCGGAGGAATAATAGCCGCACGGCCTATTCTTCCCTCCATGTTCCTGTGTTAACACAGACAAAGCACATCCATTACATTCATGCACAAACAACACAAAGGCCTTATCATAATTTGGTGTACCCAGAACCGGTGCTGAACACAGCGCGGCTTTGAGAAGCTCAAATGATCGTTGATGTTCCGATTCCCATGGCAGTGGCAGAGAAATGCCCTTCTTCGTCAAAGCCAACATCGGTTTTACCACTAGGGCAAAGTTCGGGATCCACAGTCTACAGTAGGACGCCATCCCTATCAGGGCTCTGACTTCCTTCTGTGTTTTTGGGACAGACATGCCAGAAATGTGTTTTATTTGTTCAGGTGTCAATCTTCTCCCCTCCTTTGACAGGAGGTAGCCTAAATAGGCAACCTCCTGGCAACAATATTGAAATTTCTTAAGTGAAGCTTTGTGACCATTTTCAGCTAAATGAACAAGCAACAATATAGTGCCTTCTTTACAAGCTTCCTCAGAGTCTGCAGCCAGGAGCAAATCGTCTACATATTGAAGCAGCGTACAAGTAGGTGGCAATTCAAGGGTGTCGAGCTGCTCTTTTAAGGCTCTACTATAAATACTAGGACTTTCAGTATACCCTTGAGGTGCCCTTGTGAATGTAAACGAGCGTCCCCCCAAGGTGAACGCGAACAAATACCTGCTCTCCTCATGTATCGGAATACTAAAGAAGGCGTTTTTCAAGTCTACTACACTAAAGTGTGTGGCCGTAGCAGGGATCATTGTTAAAATCGTTGTTACATCAGGCACAATTGGAAATTGTGGGGCCACTACCCGGTTAATAGCACGAAGATCTATTATAAACTGGTACGGAATTGCATTGTCGCCTTTCTTATATACCGGCAAGATCGGACTATTACATAAGCTACCTGTGATCTCTTCGATCACTCCACGATGTACAAAATCGGAGACAATGCATTTCAGAGCGCGCTCGCCTTCAATCGAAATTTTATATTGCGGAATGCGCGGTAGCTTAACCCCATGTTTCAATAATATCTTTACAGGGTCAATGTGCAAAATCCCGACATCATTGTCGTCTATTGCCCACAAACATTCTGGGACAATGTCAAATTCAGGAGGTAGAGGTCGGGTCAAGTATTGGGAGTTAAAGGGTTGCTGTGGTGAAACTGTTAATCTTATTCCGTCAGGGGAACAATGAATCACTGCATTCAGTTTCTTCAACAAATTCAACCCCAGCAAATTTTCTCCACAGTTCGAAGTAAGAAGAAAAGGGCACTGGTCTGTAAAAGGACCCAAAGAAACGGATACCGGCACAGAAACCGGACAAACAGTTGGTATACCAGAGAACCCTATAGAAACATTTGTTTGCCCTGACAGGGGAATGTTTGGAACCCGAGAATGGTCAATGGAGCACTTCTGTGCTCCAGTGTCGATCAAGAACTGATGTTTCCTATTCCCCACCAATAATTCAACATAGGGGCCCTTCTGAATAACGGGAATAGGTAAAGGTTCCAAACGCTGCTTCGGGCAATCCTAGTAAGGCAGAACTTCATCAAAGGAAAGTTCCTCAGAAAGATAGACGGCGGAAGGGTGATCAAATATATTTCTCGAGTCCATACTCGGAGTCTGATTTTCCCGTGAAAAAGGTTGCTGGGGATCTTGTAGAAGCTGACCCCTATCAGGGCCCCCCGCTCCAGGGCGGCCCCGTGGTCGCCTACCCATACCTCCAAATGTGCCTCCTGACCTCTGACGGAGGGCAGGGCACTGTGCTCGCCAGTGACCTTCCTGGCGGCAATAAGCACACTGATTAATATTTATAGAATTTGGAGGAGTATTTCCTCTTGGAATGTATTGACCTCTAGTCTGTGTCGTACCTCCTCTGGGGTTTCTGACAATTTGCTGCAACAATACCTTAGTCTTTAGGTCACCCCTTCTTTTTTCGATTTTCTCTTTTTCATTATTAACCCTATTCTCATAATACTGAGCCATATGCAAAACCTCTGACTGAGATTTTGCCTGCCAAGCGCTTTCTGAGGACATAATTTGTGACTGGATGTCGGGCAACAATCCACGCACGAATTTGTCCACAAACAACCTCTTCCCCGACTCTGTACCCAAATCCTGTCCACTGAAGTCGGAGAACACTTGTTCAAACCTATTAAAGAATTCAGTGGTACCTTCAGTTTTCCCTTGGACACAGGCCGTAAGCTTGTCCCAAATAATCCTTTTTTCTGGAATTATAGTTTTTAATTTGGCAACTATTCTATCGGGTAAGGTGAGTATTACCTGGGGTGGTTTCTCACCAGCTGGTCGTTCCCCATCTATTCTAGTTAGATTTACCCATGTATCCCCTAACCCCGGCACGTCATCTACTGTCCGTACCTGTTTCCATACATCAATAGGCAAAAGCACTGGAAACAATAAATCCATGTCACTTAAGGTGAACACAGAAGACTGTAAAACGGATTCTACTTCTTTATAAAACCCTGTCGGGTTCTTCCTGATATCAGGGACTGATTGTCTAATCGTGTTCACTTCCTGTCGGGAGAACGGGACGTGAACAAACTGTGATACGTAGTGTGCTGGGATATCCACCGCGGGAGCACCAGTCGCCGCGTTGGCGGGGATCTCTATTTTTGGGACAAGGGTCGGAGGGACCTCTCTCATAGGCAACTGAGATATAGGGACCTCCGACCGCTTACTGAGTAATAAGGCCAAATCAAGCGCTAAAGCAGCTGTAGAAGTGTCGGGCGAAAAAGCTCTTTTACAAATACCTAATAACTCTATGGGGCAACCAACCTTCTTTCTTATACATTCTTCCTGTAAGTGCTGTACCATCACTTGAATTACCTTCCTTTGCATTTCTACTGTGTATTGACTATATGTATCGTATACCTCATCTGGCGGTATCGATGAATCCGAGATCCACCGAATCGCGTCTCTGGTACAAATCCGTACTTCCTCAGGTGCTGATCTTCGGCACGAAAGGAACCGTTTCTGCACATATATCCTATCGTCCTCATCATCCTCGTTTTGTAACCTTTCAAAATCCCTTCTAAAATCAAACAATCTTTCGACATGCTCATATACTTTCTGCTCTGTATCCCTCGAAAATGCCGAGGCATTCAGATCTCTCACCCCTTGTGGGAGATCCCAAGTCTGCAATCTACCCCACATTACACCTAAGTGAATCCCCAGCCCTTCAATAAAAACGTTTTTCTCAGGAAAATCGTGCAAATTAGATAATGTTGAAAATACATCAGTTTGATCACCTTTTTCCATGCAATGTTTAGCCCAAGCAAATAGTTCCTGTTTCCTGCCTGCAGGAACAGTACTACGAGTCACTATTCTCGACCCTGCACCGGGATCTGATTTAGGGAACACAGGACTCCCCGGAATTGAAAGTGTAGGTGAACCTAACAAGGGTGCAGGGGAAAGAGGTAATGTAATAGACGGAATAGACAAAGGAGCGACAATCAAAGAACTAGAAACAGCAGACTGCGCAGGGGGAGTAGGAATAACAACGGGGACAATAGCAGGAACGGGCAAAGCGCCCACAACAGGAGCATACGGAGGTGGCGCTGAAGAATCAGGCCTCCGTTCATTTAATATTTTCTCTATAAACTCCTCGGAAACATGGAAATCTTTAGAGGGGTAAATTTTCTGGACTCCGAGCGAGAAAGCTCTGTCCATTTTCTGGGTTTCATCTAATCGTTTCTCTTTGTCATACAACAATGCCTTTTCGGCATTTGTTTTATGACGTCGTGCATGCTTATCCCTACTTTTAAGTTGTTGTAATGCTTCCTTTTTCCAGTTTTGTAGCACATCAAAGGCTGCTGGCCTAGCCTTTTTCTTAAGCAAAATCGACTCTAAGTATTCAATACGGGGGATCTCAAAACTACCATTGATTGGCCACTGAAATTCGGAGGCATTTCTGGTCTGTCTGTGCCAAATGTCATTAAATACAATACTACCAATGCCATACTTACAGTACATAGTACACGCCGGCGACCCCTCCTGTGGTGCCGGACGGCTAAATTCAAAGGATTGTCGATCGCTGCGGAACAGAGCCCTAAAGCAGCTAGACAATTTCCCAGGCATTTCTCAAAAAATTGGTGTTACCTGGTCCAATAATTGTGTCTGCAGATACAATACGCCAAATTCAAATTGTCAGGGTTAAATTAAGAGCCGGGTCACGACTGCACCTGACCAAACCTAAGGAGGACCGTACGGTTTACAAAGGACTTCAACTAACGAATTTTACCTGCGTTCAGTGGTTTCGGCAAATCTGCCCGCCTCGGATTTGGACCCTCGTCAAGATGCCGTGTCAGACCGCACGACTATCGCCCAAGGATCGGATCGTGCAGCGCTGCCGAGGTATCGCGTCTCGATCGGTCGGGCCCGCAGAATCACACCGTCCGATCCCGATTCGATAGTCTGCGTCAACCTTCAATGATCCGGCATCAATCTTGAGGGTCCCTATTCGGGCGCCAACTGTGGAAACAGAGAAATTGACATGAGGCCGGGAAGCCCAAATGGAAACACACCAACACAGGTTACAAAGGACCATATAAAGCGCTTTATTTCAAAGTTACAAAGTTACCAAGTTATCAAAGTCAATTGACATGCGAATAGCTATTCGGCCCTCTGACTCACACACAAACCTCCAACGATAAGGTTTCGCATTGAAAGTGGGAGAGACCGATCATCGGGATGCTCGGGTTTTTATACAATTTGTACTACATTGGCCAGCCCTCTTGCGAGTTAACCATTCTTGGAACCATGGCTAGGGTTCGTAGCCAGGTCAAACACACAATTTACATACATTAGATTAGTTCCACTGATACGGTTACATATTTACACATAGGTTGAACAGAGGACAGGGTCTTAGTTCATGACCCTAACAGGTAGCCTGCGGACATTTTATTCATTCACGTGTGCGGAGGTCACCATGGCCGAAGTCTTACTCGAAATGTCATTCGGCCTCCATTTTGTGATTCGAGGTGACTTCCACACTGCAAGAATACCTAAAATGGCAGCTAGATCCAAGATGGCAGCTTACACGATACATTAAGGTCAAGACCTTGCCGCGGAACCTATGTACACAATATTCTTTAGACAGCTTGGCGTAGGCCAACATACATTTAAACAATGCGATTGGGGTCACAATATTTTATCGATTTCCACAGCACCTGCCAGCAGGCCCCCACCCATGTGCAACTCATGTTCCCCACACCCCCCACCCCCCAGCACTGTGGGGCACCTGCCAGCAGGCACCCACCCATGTCCAACTTATGTCATCACCCCACCACCCCCCAGCACTGTGGGGCACCTGCCAGCAGGACCCCACCCATGTCCAACTCATGTTCCCCACCACCCCCACCCCCCAGCACTGTGGGGCACCTGCCAGCAGGCCCCCACCCATGTCCAACTCATGTCTCCCACCACCCCCACCCCCCAGCAGTGCGGGTCACCTGCCAGCAGGCACCCACCCATGTCCAACTCATGTCATCACCCCCACCCACCCCCCAGCACTGTGGGGCACCTGCCAGCAGGCCCCCACCCATGTTCAACTCATGTTCCCCACCACCCCCACCCCCCCCAGCACTGTGGGGCACCTGCCAGCAGGCACCCACCCATGTCCAACTTATGTCATCACCCCCCCACCCCCCAGCACTGTGGGGCACCTGCCAGCAGGCCCCCACCCATGTCCAACTCATGTTCCCCACCACCCCCACCCCCCAGCACTGTGGGGCACCTGCCAGAAGGCCCCCACCCATGTCCAACTCATGTTCCCCACCACCCCCCACCCCCCCAGCACTGTGGGGCACCTGCCAGCAGGCCCCCACCCATGTCCAACTCATGTTCCCCACCACCCTCACCCCCCAGCACTGTGGGGCACCTGCCAGCAGGCCCCCACCCATGTCCAACTCATGTTCCCCACCACCCCTCACCCCCAGCACTGTGGGGCACCTGCCAGCAGGCACCCACCCATGTCCAACTTATGTCATCACCCCCCCCACCCCCCAGCACTGTGGGGCACCTGCCAGCAGGCCCCCACCCATGTCCAACTCATGTCTCCCACCACCCCCACCCCCCAGCACTGTGGGGCACCTGCCAGCAGGCCCCCACCCATGTCCAACTCATGTTCCCCACCACCCCCACCCCCCAGCACTGTGGGGCACCTGCCAGCAGGCCCCCACCCATGTCCAACTCATGTTCCCCACCACCCCCACCCCCCAGCACTGTGGGGCACCTGCCAGCAGGCCCCCACCCATGTCCAACTCATGTTCCCCACCACCCCCACCCCCCACCCCCCAGCACTGTGGGGCACCTGCCAGCAGGCCCCCACCCATGTCCAACTCATGTTCCCCACCACCCCCACCCCCCAGCACTGTGGGGCACCTGCCAGCAGGCCCCCACCCATATCCAACTCATGTTCCCCAGCCTACATGTCATCACAATCTAGATCCCTGGTCCCTATGGTCAGCCTCCAAATGCGAAACACCCACCCGAGTATTGCATCCACCCACTCATAATTGGCAATTACATGACAGAACACCAATTGCAAGTTCCGAAACATTTCCCTCACATACACCCAATGGGTGTCAGTGAATCTCAAAACCCATATCATGAAATGCATGAAACCAATGAGATGATACTACACATTGAAGTATGATAAAAAAATATGTATTAAAGCAAACATAAATAGAATCAAAAATAAAGAAACATAAATGTGAATGTACAAAAATTAAAAGAAGCATGTCCGTTAAAAAAAGCAAAACCAAAAATCATATTCCAAAGTAATGGTGTCCAAAGTCACTGTCCACAAAACAAAATCCAATGGGAAATAAAAAAGAAAGCCATTGCTCCATGGGGAAAATGTGAAAGAAAAATACAATCCAACAGTGTACTATGTACATGGGAACAAGCCAGGGTCCATTATCCCAAGAAAAGAAAGGAAACCTATCTAACTACACTAACTAATAAAATAAACTATATACAAAAATGTGGGCAATGTCCAAAAGGTCCAAATTAAATCCAAAAAAAAATGAAACCTAACACTACCTACATAACTATGTACAAGAGCAGCGGGCTAGTTTGATGGCTCACTTGTGGATGTCCCGGGCCAGGGCATCATCGAACTCCTGCTCAATGTCCCGGAGGCGGTCCTCCTCCATGGCCCCGAGGGTCCGCAGGGCCGTCGACGTGTCCACCTCCAAACCCCTGCGGATTGCCTCGAGGCACTCGGCCCGCCTCAGGGCCCTCCGCATGGCGTTCTCCGCCCTGACCATTGTGAGCCGTGCCTCTTCGGCCCGCTGCCGCTCCGCATCTATGGCGTGGCCCAACTGCTGCCACACGGAAGACACTCCCTCTCCTGGGTCCTCCTGCCCTCCGGCTGATGCCTGCCCCTCCGATGTTGAAGGCCCCGAGCCTTCATGGCTCCCACCACGTTACTGCTGCTGCTGTGCCTCTGCCCGTGCACTGCCTCCTGCTGCCTGCACATTCTCCGCCGGCTGGGGTGCAGTCGTTGATGTGGCCACCCCTGCTGGACGTCCGACTGCCGACTGGCAGGGATGCCTCCTCCACCAGCCTGGCCGCACCGTCGGAGGCAGCTCCACAGGGCACCCAGGTGACTGATGGGTGGGAAGATGGCACGGAGGATGACTGGCGCGTAGGGGGTTCAGTTGAGGAGGGGGTCGTAGCAAGCCCCATCATACGGAGGAATCCGGCCTGGGTGACCTGTCCTAGCAGGCTGACGTGGTCAACGAGCCATTCGAGATGACGTGCAGTCTCCTCATGAAAAGACTGCAGGTCACCTCGCATGGCCCGTTGACGCAACGCCACACCAGTCAGAACAGGCTCAACCCGGACCCGGATAGCCACGTCCGCAGGCAGAGGAAGGCCAGTTGACGTGAGCTCATCCCCTGCCTGAAAACGGGTCTGGACGTAGGCATCCCTGCTGGTGCAAGATGATGCAGGGACAGGATCAGGGACAGGATTGCACACAGGCACCTCCGCGGCGGCCTGTGCTGCCTCCTGTCCCTGGTCCTGCACTGCACCACTAGCACCAGTGGGATCCCCACCTCCAGACCCCGTCTCTGTTGCTTGCACGGCCTCCTCCTCCACCAAACCCCCCACCAACCTGGATGACTCCGTGCCATCTTCCCCCGTTGGGCCCTGTGGGGTCCCAGCTGCCCCTTCTGCTGCCGAGGAGTCCAACTCCAGCCTCCGCCTCGTGGACCTCCCCCCGGCAGCTGCGGCCTGGGACGCGGCACCGGACTCCTCACTCCCCGACGAGATGACAACATGGGAGGGGAGCCGGGCCTTGCGTCTCCGGCTGGCGGTGGGATCCCCGCCGCTGTGCTCCACAGCACCTTCTCCGCCCTCTTCATCAGTTGACGCTGCAGACAGGGAGAAATAAAACACAGGCATCAGGGCACTGTACAATGGACACATACACACATGACAGTTGTACATGAGTGGCATTGGCAAACCTCAGACAGGTCATCACAATCCCCAACACACATGTCATTTCAACTCGCACACATGAGCCATACCACAACTGCCAGCACCATCCATACACATACAACAGCATGAGCAGGCAAAGGTGAGCCAGATATCACATGCAACACAGGAAGTGCACCACACATGTACACACACCACCACACTTGCATGCATGTGTACACCTCTGCCAAGTGTCGCAGTGTTCAGACGGGCATCCATGTCACATCTGCCGATCAGGCTTCCACATGCCGCTGTCACATGCATCCATGTTGCATCACTGTTGCACCCTTGTCAAATACACACACATGCACATGTACACAGTGCTGATACATGCAGATGAAAACAACATACATGCGTGACATCACGGACATGTCTACTTACATACACATTCATCCAAACATGTGTGCCCACACGACTGCATTTGGCATGCAAGCCTACACACACAAGCACCATCCATGTCTCACACATTCCAGCCCTCGCATGTGTTAGCCCCACGGCCCTGTACACCCCCACCCATACTCGACCCCATACAAACAGATGTGCAACCTGCACACTACTGAAAAATCACCACACGCACAGCTCACAATCAGGATGCATGTACACTTACCGCTCGACTCCAGACGGGTCTGCCTCTCAAGGACCTGGACGTGGAGCGCTGGGGATATGTGTTCCAGGACCCTCATCTGTTCTTCCGACAAGTGGCCCCGGCACCCCTTGGCATCCGCTGCCTTCAAGAGGCGCCGGGCCTTGTTCAGGGTCCTGGACCTGAAGTCCTCCCAGCGCTTCTTGACATGTTGTAAGTCGTGGACTGCCACCCCCTCCGCGTTGATGGCAGTCACGATGTCAGTCCAGATCCGAGTCCGTCCTTCCTTGTCGGCGCGGGAACTTCCGAAGAGGGCATCATACTGCCCCAGGACTTGCTCCACCAGGGCACCAACTTCGATGGCACTGAAGCTGGTGCCCCTCTGCCTCTCTGGCCGGGGGTTGTCAGTGGTCTCAGATGGTGTTTGCCCCGACATGACAACCCCAGAGGCAGGAGTGGGTGGGCAACTGGGTCCTGGGGCTGGGCTGTGGAGCGATGGAATCCCAGTCGGGAGTCTTCGGTTCCAGCAGGGGTGGTCACAGCAACAGCACCCCTGGCTGATGTGCAGGCAACAAATGGCAGGGCACGTGGGCAGCAGGCAGTCAGGCAGCAGCAGATGGCAGGTGGGAGCGTGCTCGGGGCTCTGGGGGGCAGTAGTTCGGCTTTCTGGGCAGGAGCGTGGTCTTCTGTGTGCTTACGCGTGGCCAGCTTGATACGGAGTGATTTGGCACGTGAAAAATCTGCACGTCGGCGTGTAATTCGAGGAAAGGCCCTTAGCGCGTATGCACGGCAGCACGCATATGCGATTTCATTGCACCAAAGGCCCTTAGCGCGTGAGCGCGTCTGTGACGTGACGCGCGCGGGTGTTTCCCTCATTGCACGTGATGACAGAACACACGTGGATTTCCACCAATCGTGTGTGAAAGTCCCTGCGCACCCCGAAACACACGTACCCAGGCCAATCGTGTGTACGCTCACTCCCCTCCGATCACACGCGATGACACTCGGACGTACAGTTTTACCACGTATCTGAAAACGGGAAACACGTGCACGGCAAAAGACGTGCACAGGCGTCAACGCGTCCGCCCACACGAAGGCAGGCGGAAGCGTCCCCGCGCACAGCATAAAAGTGCGCGCAAACAACAAACGCGTATATACAGCTACGATGAATGCCCCATTTGTCGCTGCACTGATCGTGGGACACTGCAGGAGGAGGAGAATAGCCAGGGCACGCATTTTTGCACCACGGACAAGCCTTTTTGGGATGCCTGACGACCAGGTCTACGGCAGGTATAGGTTTCCACCCCATATCATCCTAGACCTGGTCAGGGAGTGGGAAGATGACCTTACATCCCCCACCCTTTGCTCCCAAGCATTGAGCCCCTTGGAGAAGCTGCTCAATGTCCTGCATTGTTTGGCCACTGGGTCATTTCAGCGGACCACTGCCATAGTGGGGGGGGGTCTCACAGGCCACGCAGTCATGCTGCCTACACCAGGTACTGGCAATCATGACAGCGTGCCCCTCAGTCCGCAGGCACATATACATGCCCAGAACACCCGCAGAAAGGCAGGCCGTTGTCCTGGATTTTTTCAGGGTGGCACACTTCCCCAAAGTGCTCGGTGCCATAGATTGCACCCATGTGACCCTACGTCCACCTAGGGCCACTGAGCACATCTACCGAAACCGCAAGCACTGGCATTCCATCAATGTACAGGTGGTATGCGATGCAAAGGGAATCATCACCTCTGTCTATGCAAACTATCCTGGCTCCACCCATGACAGTTTCATATACAGAATGTCCGCCCTGAGCCGGGCCCTGGAAGCTGGGCAGCATGCCGACACATGGCTCCTAGGTCAGTACAAATACCCTTGCACATGCATGCAAGTCACACACAGACAAATATCCAAACCCTAATAATCTCAACTATTATCACCTCCCCAGGGGACAGTGCCTACCCTCTGAGCAACCACATGATGACGCCAATCCGGAACCCCAACACACCACCCCAGGTAAGATACAACGCCGCCCATATTGCAACCAGGGGCATAGTGGAGTGCACATTCGGAGTGCTCAAGTCACGTTTCCGCTCCCTTGACCGCTCTGGTGGGCAACTACTCTATGCACCACCAGTAGTGTGCAGGATCATTGTGGAAGCATGTGTCCTGCACAATGTTGCAACACGGCAGGGCGTCCCGGTGGACATGGTGGTGCCCCCACATCCCCAACCACAGGCACAGGCGCTGTCCATGGGAGGGGACAGGGCATGTGGCGAGGAAGCCCGGACCCAGCTTGTGGCCACATTTTTCACCTAAACTCCCACCCCTGCAGAGTGCACACAGGCCTGGCACATACCAGGTGACAATCGATGATGACAAAGAGACAGTCAACTGTCACAACCCTACCACCCTCAGATAGTTGCCATGGAAGTGCCACATCGTCTGCATCCCTAGCTACTTAAACACAAGCTATCCTGTGTGACCAAAAGGTACACATATGACATATGACATGATATGGCCCATACACAAGTATTTCAAGGCGCGATGAGGCAGGGAGGGGGGAACAAGGGAAGACAGACAACGGTACTACTAGGCCAGGTGTCATTGAGATTGTGCAAGTGCAAGTGCAGGGGTAGGGGGAAGGGAAAAGTGCAAGGGGAAGGGTGGGGGGGAGTCCAGTACAGGGGAAGTAGGCCAAAAAAATAATACATAGGTCGCCTGGTGGCAACTGCAAAGGTAAGTGCAGACAAGTGCTGGGAAGGGTGGGCTGTAGGGATAGAGAGACAGTACCGCAGTGCAGGGGTTGCCAGGGAGGCAGTGCAAGTGGAGAGTGGCTGAGCCAGGGACCGAGGTTGGTGAGAGTGGACCAGTTGCAGCTCCAGTGCAGTTCCAGTGAAGAATTCTGCAAGGGAGAGGCAGAGAGAAAGCAGAAGCAAAGTGGAAGGTCTTGAGGTGCTTCCAGAACTGGAGATGGTTCCCCTCAAGTTCAAGTCAGGCAGGAAGTCTGTTCCAGGGGGAGGGCCCTGCCATGGAGAGAAATCTACCCCCAGCTAGTTGCTCTGAGAAGCGGATGACCTTGACATGCATGGTGTGCATCACACACACCTGCAAAACAGGCCATGGCCATCACTGTCATGTCACTCAAACCCTCCCAAACCACAACATGACATGGCAAGCAATACCCATACACCAACACAGTAACGATAAGGTACACATTGCCATGTCCTAAATGTACAGTGGCATCAGACAATGATGCTTGACCTGGAATCAGATGAAATGACAGACCAACAGAATCTCCTACCCAAAATAAGTCATTTCCAAATGCATTACAAGAGTCGTAGACGTAACATAACAATGAATGCCTGTCTACATGCACATTGTGCATTGCAAAATCAACACTGCAGCTCATTTGTAGAGTGTCCTACTCCTGCAACACACTGCTCAGTGCACAGCACAGTGAACAGCCATTGTGTGTTTTGCACACCCTGAGCATCACATCTAAGTGACAGACCACATCAAACAGCAAATTAGGCATGTACAGGATCCATAATCTGTCACAGAACATGTGCTGCAGGGACACAGTGGGCACCAGAAGGCAAACAGTGTACACGTGGATATGCAAGGGTGGGAGTACATGTAGTGCATCAGAGTGCAAGTGTGTGGTTCTGCAAGGACATGTACTCCACATATGCATGTGCACTCAAGTGACCATTAGTGTTCTCTACACATCACATGTGAACATTCACCATGTGTACACCCCAGCATGTCAAACCACAACTATCCCCTCGCACCTGAAAGGAAAACACAACACATGAACAGGCATTGATCAGCAGAACACAACATGTACATAGGATACCACCATTACAATGTCAGAGTTCTCATCACACTGCAGGGCAAGGCAACTATCAACAACAACCCCCCCCCCCTCACAAATGACCATGACCCACTGAACAACTGCACCTGGGTCATGGAGCGTTCAGACCTCAATTCCACCTGGCCACAGGATCACCTTTACCCTTCGTCACCATCTCCCACCTTGTGTGTAAAAAGGTGCCTGCACCCTCATAATCAATGTCCAAAATCACAGAATCCAAGCCAGAAAAACGAACCAGAACACCCTCCAGTAGATGACTTGACGTAGCAGTACCACACAAAGGCCAAGTACTACCACAATGATGCAACAACCAAGGTAGCACAGCAAAACAATGTCACGACAGGCTGTGAGACATGTGTGGTACATGACATAGGATGATGCACCATGAACAGATGTGTACTGTCACAGGTCCCCTGTACAGGTGCGGGAGTGTCACGAAACAACCACCCCCACCATGTCCCGGGTGCCTGCAAGGTGAAACTCACACAGGCCCCTGAGACCCTGGTAGGGAAGGAGGTTCAGGGATATGCAGTCGGGACAGGTGTTGACACACTGGATGACTGGAATGAGTGGCAGGAGAGGGGAGGAGGAATGACACATGAAACTAGGGAATGCACGAAAATGTACTACTTGCATGAACACATACACAATCCAAACAAACTTGGACATCATTGTCATGGCCTTCAGTAGTCCAGGCTCAGGAGTGGTACGAACCAACCACCACCTCTAGGGTTTTGGCGCCTGCAAGTTCGGGGCTTACACAGGCATCCGCAACCCCAGCGGGGAAAGAGGGTCAGGGAACGTTGCTTGGATAGGTACGGGAAGCAGGAACACCGGGTAGAGGGTACAGGGTTCAAAATTGCATAGGATCACGGGTGATTAGGGAGAAAAACATACCAAATTGAACCGCACATACATCCATGCATTAGTACACTCCCCAGCAAGCCTATGCAGAGCAGTTCAAAAGAAAAAAAAGACACTTAGCTCTGGTTTTGAGTGCTGGCCTCCTGCCTGCGCACTCCCAGGTCCGGTTACAGGAGCACTGCAATGCTGCAAAGAGAGCCACAGTCAACAACCTGTACGTGCCAATTACACAAAAACACAACACCAAACATGCCCCATAGTAACAAACTACTCTACAAACAGACAATCTGGGGTCGATGCTTCATACCCATATATAACATCACCCCTGTGACGGGTCATACACAGTCAATGCAGTAAGTCAGCCGCTGGTGGGTGCATGGCAAATGGAACACCAATGTGTCACAATTCACTCAACATGCAATGTTCCCTGGGTAAGCAGAGAGACCCATATAGCAAGCCATGACTACAGAGCAAGTCGCGGACCACCATGACCGAAACAAAGTTGGCAGTGCATTTATCATTAAGTACATGGAAAAGACATGCACTGCACCCGAGTATGTCCCTTGCTGTATGTCCCTGTGAGCTGCCCCTTTCCATGTCTCGGAAGGCTACATGGTTGATACAAGTGCCTCAATGGACCTTGGTGTACCGGAGGGTATGTGACACTGCCCCTGCATGTGTCCCAGACAACCCTACTATCAACAGCCATCAGTCCACAAACACATCTGAGCTGCATTGTGTGCTTCAACACCAATACTCGTCTAAGCTCACCCTCAGTGCTGTGACTAAGCCTGCATGTGCAACTCGCCTGGTGCAAGCTTTGCTGTGTCGTGGCCCCCCTGTGATGCTCACCTTGCCTGGAGTTCCTTGGAACATGTCAGCAGTTCTAGGATGTGGGTCTGCAATCACTGTGCCTCTGCTTGTGCACACATGTGCATGTGGGCACCAACAAACGGGTCCAGAATTCCGTCGTCCAATGGGCCATGTCTGCTGGCAAAGGTGCTCTGGAGGCTCATCCCCCTGCAGAAAGGGCATGAAACACATGATTAATGCTTCTAAGTCATCTGTGTGTGTCTCATCAGGCCTCTCATTACTTGACCATGTCAGAGAGTCACATCACAAATCACACCATCAGTCCGTCTTTCACATCCAAAGTGTGGAACACTATCTACAGCATGAATTGCAACAAGCACGTGTACAGGAAAGATATGAAACATACTACACAATGCATGGCAATCAATGTACACATTAATCATGACACACCCCATCTAGCAAAAGCTGAACAGTGGACAATAACACCAAAATCATCCCCACTAGGGGTGTCAACACAAGTCACACAGCACCAGACATGCCACAGATATGACAGTCCAAAGCCCTTGTGTAATATTCTGTAACACCGAACCATCCTTGCGAGCCCATGGATAAGGGAGGCAGGAGTGGCATATGTGAGTCAAGGACCCCAAGCAGCAAACACATACACAAGACAACCATGAAGGGCCCAGCTGGAACAGACAGTGGATGCCTTCAAAAGCCACAAAGCACCGCAACGTCACATGAAAGCACAATAGACTAGCAATTTTAAACTAAATCAACTATTAACTAATTACACTAACAATGGAAAACCTACATTACCTATTTAAACTAACTATCAAACAGAAACTTAACTAACTAAACTAAACGAAAAAACAAAAATGGCCACATACGACCCGGGGGGGAGGGGAGGCACCCAGGAGGGGGGAGGTACAGGGTGCTGCTCAACATCCACATGCGATGATGCCGAGCCAAAAAAAAACACCTCCATGGGCTCAACGCCTGCACAGTCCGACCTATGTGGGAGATAGATGGTCGTCCGAGTCTGGCTCATCCTGTAAAGGAGGACGTGGCACAGTAGCCTGGCCACGCCTAGCCGCAGCTTGCCCCTTGTCGGCAGCAAGTCTGCCGGACGGGTGAGCCTGGTTCTGTGTGGCGATGTGACATAGGTCTGCATGCAGAACCTCACGTGATACACGTGCTTCCTCTTGCAAGGTAGCACGTGTAACACGGAGTTCCTCCTACAAGGCCTGGCTGGACAACCGCAGCACCTCCCGGCAAGCCTGTAGCTCAGCCGAGATGGTACGCTCAAGCTGTGCAAACCTCTCCTCTGCCTGCTGCCTCTGGGACATAATAAGGACACCCAGAGTGGATCTGAGGGAAGCATACTCCTCCCTCAGGGCATCCATGTGCGCCTCTGCGTGAGCAGCAATTGCTTGACGCAGAGACGACATTTCAGCCTGGCGTGCCCTGTCTGAGGCCGCCATGCCCAGCATGAGCGAGCGGGCCGTGGACCGTGCCGCCTGCTGCTGGAGAAGCACCTGCCTAGCAGGGGGGAGCACAGATCGGGCCACACGCTCCATGCTCTCAGCGATGTTCTCCATTGCTGCCCCCTGCCGTTCGGAATTGGCAGTCATGTCTTGCTCCCACTCAGTATACAGCGGTTGCGCGCAGCGACCGCGTTGCCGGGCTTGACCCCTGCGGGACCCAAGGACCGGGGCTCCTCGCTGTGTTGGCACCGCCTGCGGCTGCACGACTACATGCCCCCGTCGACGTGATGTCCCAGGCACATCAGTGACTGGTGTGGAGGGTGACCCTGCGTCCCGATCCACCACGGGCGGAGGAACCGAGACTGTCTGATCCCTCAGTGCAGGTGTCGCAGGCAGAGGAGTGTCCACATCAGAATCACTCACCCCTGACACATGGACTTGATGCTCATCCAACTCAACATGGACGTCCGAGTCGTCATCAAGGCTGGACTCATAGGCAGCCAGAGACAAGATGAACTGCAGCACTTGGGGGTTTTCGTGGCCTACCACCCCACGACCCCCACTAGTGCCGGGTTGATGTGGTGTTACCAACCCTGTGTCTGGCATGACAACACCATCCTCCGCCTCCATTGCGTCATCACCTGAAAAATAGAGAGAAAAAAGGTCACTACACATGTCAGAGGCACACGACACACACACACACCGACAGCAAAGGCATCCGGCAGACATGTGACACACAACACATGACCTGGCATGCATGCTGGGTCTACTTTGAATAGCTTCTGTGATCAGACCTGTTGAAAGGTGGCAGTTTCCATGGAAGTGGGTCTATGCAGTGCAGAAAATGTGTACGCCACTCACTACCTACATGTACAAGCACTCCATGGTGTGTGCCAGGAAATGTGAAGGCAGTGCAATGTCAAATTCACACATCACGTGCATTGTGCATTCAATGTGTACCATATCTAGAAGCCAAGCACCCCTCCACCCCAGTACCAAAGCAGGGATGCCTAGCATGGTATCAAAAGGCTGACCATACACCTGTGTATTGACAGGCAGTGTTGACTGGCATCAACAGCTTAATGTGATTCAAATTACAACACTGCAAATGATGCTGGGACAGTAGGCAGGACACATGATGAAAACTCCGGAGGCCGCCCACGTGTGAAGAAGACACAACAAGAGTTGGACAGAGTCATTGGCCATTGAACTGGCTGAGGCCTGTGAGCCACACAGATTGTCAGAGCCTAAACATGTGTGCAACGCAGGACTGAGCCACAGTTGACATGGGAAGGCTGATGAGATGGCAGGCAATGTATGTAACCAAGGACTCATATTACAGTGATCATCCAGTCAGGGACACATAGGGGCATGCGTGCAATGCACATGGAGCATGAATGGGCACTCATGTCCCTGCGGGACATCTGACCCATGCACAGTACAAGTGAGATACCCTGCATCGAGTACTAAGGCTGTACCACACGGCATATGTCTGGCAGATTCTACGCTGGAAGTTAGCATCTACACAGGACACATGAACAAGAAACTACACATTGGCAAGATTGAAGCAGACCAGTGCAAAGGTGGAACTGGGGTGCAGAGTGGCGGAGGAGGGGCAAGGGACCATGCCCACATGGAGTCCCGCATGCAGGCAGAGGAGACATGCATGACGGAAGCATTGCATTACTTATACATCAGAACCATGTACACGTCACATGTAGCAGCAATCATGCACAACACATCCCACAAGTGAAACACACACGTACTCAACAAACACGCATCAACACTCACTGGACTGGGCATCAAAGTCCAGCATCTCTCCCACTCCTTCGACCAATTCAGCCTCATGCGGAGTGAGCTCTTCCTCCTCTGGTGCAGGCCCACCGCCAGTCACCAGAGTCAAGTTGTAATTAGAGGCACGCTTAGCCTTAGTGCTGCGCTTGATGTCATTCCAACGCTTTTTGCACTCCTGCACCGTGCGCACCTCATGGCCGAATGAACTGACATGTTCCGCAACATGCTTCCAGTGGGTGTCATGTTGGGCAGCCGTAGTCTGACTATTGGCATCCACTAGCATGTCACGGCTGTGGCCCCGCACGTAGTCCACGAGGAAGTCCAGTTTCTGCTTACAGAAAGGCTTCTTCCTCGACGTGCAGGAGGTTGTGGCTGTGTGTGGGGTCCCAGCCTGTGCTGCAGGTGCAACCTTCCTCCTCTTGGACTGTGGCGCAGACCCTGGCTGGCTAATGCCGCCCTGACCAGTATGGCCAGTGGGTTCGGTGGATTGAGCCAAGGGAGTGGCAGGTGGAGGGATGACCAAAGGCCTGCCTTGTGTCAGTGGCAGCTGGGTGCCCACTAATGGACCCTGCGCAGCAACATCAGCTGTGGCAGGGTCATTGACCGCAACGGTCCTGGTTGGCAGACTCACAACCAGGGTGCTGTTGGGTGCATCTGCCCCTGCACTTGCCAACACCCGGCTGTTCGGGGCAGCAGATGACATGACTGCCCCAGGGACACGTGTCTTGGTCTGAGCAGCCCGGTGTGCCCCTATGGTTTCCCCCCTGGCCTGTTGGAGATCTACCAAGGGCTCTTCAAGTGCCAACGCAGCCTGCGCTGGCAGACCCTGAGCCTGGGTGGCGGTGTCCACAGCTGCACCTGCAGCTACCACTACCCTTGGGCCTGTGGCAGTCGATGGAACGGACTGCCGGGTCGTACGGGTGCCAGTGCCAGATGCAGGAGCTGCATCCCCCGGAACCACAGGGGTGGTGGCATGGCTGCACCGACACATGGCACAACATTGTGCTCAAGTGGTGCACCCCTGCCTCTTCCCCCTCTGTGGCTGCCCTGGACACCCTGGAGTCCCCCTACTCCCTGGTCACCACGGCCACGTCCCCGACCACGCCCGCCATGAGGAGGACGCCCAGCTGAGGCGCCCCTCACCTTTGGTGCCCTCCCAACCATGGCACAGATGTAGTAGTGCTGGCACAGATGGAGTGGTGCCAATGGGAGGTGTACACCACAATTGACCTGGGCAATTGGGGTGAAGGGGGTGGGAAGCAAGATGTTAACAGCCCCCCTGCACCTGCAAGGCTGTATGTGACCCCGGTGATGTGGTGACGGGTCACGCAACGCTCTGGCACCCCAAAACTGCAGTAAAACCGTGCATGCAACCCTGCAGCCTAGGTGCGTGGATTCAACCTCCCGCAGTATGCAGTGGCACCCAGTAACACGAATAACGCGTACGCGTGGGACACGCAGGCTACTATGACATCGAAAATGGGTGCGATACACAGGGGCACCCGCAGTGGGAAAAAGAGCGTGTGCGACTCACCCTCTGACTAGCGCGATGCAGAAAAACACGCGTAGCCAATAACCCCGCCAAAAGAAGAGATACGTCCTTGATAGCTGTGAAGTTGTGATGGCGCGCGAAACAACAGGAAGCAGCTACACACGTCAGTCTCCACGAAAGGCACGTACAGCGAACTGCTGGGCCCGCGCACCTTTAACCCGTGCTGAGGGAAACGCACGCGCGCGTCACGTCACTTACGCGCATGGGCCCTTTCCTCGTATTACATGCGGACGTGCAGTTTTTCACACGTGCTGAAATGCCCATGCACGCCTGTACGCTTCACGTCACAGGGGCGCTTGCGCTTGAGGGGCCTTCTGTCCAATGAAAAAGCGTATGCGTGCAGACGCACTTACGCGCTAAGGGCCTTGCCTCGAATTACACGCTGACGTGCAGATTTTTCACGTGCCAAATCACTCTGTATCAAGCTGGCACGGAAGACCACGCTCCTGCCCAGAAGGCCGAACTACTGCCCCCCAGAGCCCCGAGCACGCTCCCACCTGCCATCTGCTGCTGCCTGACTGCCTGCTGCCCACGTGCCCTGCCATTTGCTGCCTGCACATCAGCCAGGGGTGCTGTTGCTGTGGCCACCCCTGCTGGAACCGAAGACTCCCGACTGGGATTCCATCGCGCCACAGCCCAGCCCCAGGACCCAGTTGCCCACCCACTCCTGCCTCTGGGGTTGTCATGTCGGGGCAAACACCATCTGAGACCACTGACAACCCCCGGCCAGAGAGGCAGAGGGGCACCAGCTTCAGTGCCACGGAAGTTGGTGTCCTGGTGGAGCAAGTCCTGGGGCAGTATGATGCCCTCTTCGGAAGTTCCCGCGCCGACAAGGAAGGACGGACTCGGATCTGGACTGACATCGTGACTGCCATCAACGCGGAAGCGCTGGGAGGACTTCAGGTCCAGGACCCTGAACAAGGCCCGGCGCCTCTTGAAGGCAGCGGATGCCAAGGGGCGCTGGGGCCACTTGTCGGAAGAACAGATGAGGGTCCTGGAACGCATATCCCCAGCACTCCACGTCCAGGTCCTTGAGAGGCAGACCCGTCTGGAGTCGAGCGGTAAGTGTACATGCATCCTGATTGTGAGCTGTGCGTGTGGTGATTTTTCAGTAGTGTGCAGGTTGCACATCTGTTTGTATGGGGTCGAGTATGGGTGGGGGTGTACAGGGCCGTGGGGCTAACACATGCGAGGGCTGGAATGTGTGAGACATGGATGGTGCTTGTGTGTGTAGGCTTGCATGCCAAATGCAGTCGTGTGGGCACACATGTTTGGATGAATGTGTATGTAAGTAGACATGTCCGTGATGTCACGCATGTATGTTGTTTTCATCTGCATGTATCAGCACTGTGTACATGTGCATGTGTGTGTATTTGACAAGGGTGCAACAGTGATGCAACATGGATGCATGTGACAGCGGCATGTGGAAGCCTGATCGGCAGATGTGACATGGATGCCCGTCTGAACACTGCGACACTTGGCAGAGGTGTACACATGCATGCAAGTGTGGTGGTGTGTGTACATGTGTGGTGCACTTCCTGTGTTGCATGTGATGTCTGGCTCACCTTTGCCTGCTCATGCTGTTGTATGTGTATGGATGGTGCTGGCAGTTGTGGTATGGCTCATGTGTGCGAGTTGAAATGACATGTGTGTTGGGGATTGTGATGACCTGTCTGAGGTTTGCCAATGCCACTCATGTACAACTGTCATGTGTGTATGTGTCCATTGTACAGTGCCCTGATGCCTGTGTTTTATTTCTCCCTGTCTGCAGCGTCAACTGATGAAGAGGGCGGAGAAGGTGCTGTGGAGCACAGCGGCGGGGATCCCACCACCAGCCGGAGACGCAAGGGCCGGCTCCCCTCCCATGTTGTCATCTCGGCGGGGAGTGAGGAGTCCGGTGCCGCGTCCCAGGCCGCAGCTGCCGGTGGGAGGTCCAAGAGGCGGAGGTTGGAGTTGGACTCCTCGGCAGCAGAAGGGGCAGCTGGGACCCCACAGGGCCCAACGGGGGAAGATGGCACGGAGTCATCCAGGTTGATGGGGGGGTTTGGTGGAGGAGGAGGCCTTGCAAGCAACAGAGACGGGGTCTGGAGGTGGGGATCCCACTGGTGCTAGTGGTGCAGTGCAGGACCAGGGACAGGAGGCAGCACAGGCCGTCGCGGAGGTGCCTGTGTGCAATCCTGTCCCTGATCCTGTCCCTGCATCATCTTGCACCAGCAGGGATGCCTACGTCCAGACCCGTTTTCAGGCAGGGGATGAGCTCACGTCAACTGGCCTTCCTCTGCCTGCGGACGTGGCTATCCGGGTCCGGGTTGAGCCTGTTCTGACTGGTGTGGCGTTGCGTCAACGGGCCATGCGAGGTCACCTGCAGTCTTTTCATGAGGAGACTGCACGTCATCTCGAATGGCTCGTTGACCACGTCAGCCTGCTGGGACAGGTCACCCAGGCCGGATTCCTCCGTATGATGGGGCTTGCTCCGACCCCCTCCTCAACTGAACCCCCTATGCGCCAGTCGTCCTCCGTGCCATCTTCCCACCCATCAGTCACCTGGGTGCCCTGTGGAGCTGCCTCTGACGGTGCGGCCAGGCTGGTGGAGGAGGCATCCCTGCCACAGTCGGGAGTCGGACGTCCAGCAGGGGTGGCCACATCAACGACTGCACCCCAGCCGGCGGAGGATGTGCAGGCAGCAGGAGGGAGTGCACGGGCAGAGGAACAGCAGCAGCAGCAACGTGGTGGGAGCCATGAAGGCTCGGGGCCTTCAACATCGGAGGGGCAGGCATCGGCCGGAGGGCAGGAGGACCCAGGACAGGGAGTGTCTTCCGTGTGGCAGCGGTTGGGCCACGCCATAGATGC
Organism: Ambystoma mexicanum; assembly: GCF_040938575.1. Lineage (NCBI taxonomy): Eukaryota > Metazoa > Chordata > Amphibia > Caudata > Ambystomatidae > Ambystoma > Ambystoma mexicanum. Next base: position 745,972,740 of record NC_090938.1, read on the forward strand.
GGAGCGGCAGCGGGCAGAAGAGGCACGGCTCACAATGGTCAGGGCGGAGAACTCCATACGGAGGGCGCTGAGGCGGGCCGAGTGCCTCGAGGCAATCCGCAGGGGTTTGGAGGTGGACACGTCGACGGCCCTGCGGACCCTCGGGGTCGTGGAGGAGGACCGCCTCCGGGACATTGAGCAGGAGTTTGATGATGCCCTAGCCCGGGACATCCACAAGTGAGCCGTCAAACTAGCCCGCTGCCCTTGTACATAGTTATGTAGGTAGTGTTAGGTTTCATTTATTTTTTGGATTTAATTTGGACCTTTCGGACATTGGCCACATTTTTGTATATAGTTTATTTTATTAGTTAGTGTAGTTAGATAGGTTTCCTTTCTTTTGTTGGGATAATGGACCCTGGCTTGTTCCCATGTACATAGTTCACTGTTGGATTGTATTTTTCTTTCACATTTTACCCATGGAGCAATGGCTTTCTTTTTTATTTCCCATTGGATTTTGTTTTGTGGACAGTGACTTTGGACACCATTACTTTGGAATATGATTTTTGGTTTTGCTTTTTTTAACGGACATGCTTCTTTTAATTTTTGTACATTCACATTTATGTTTCTTTATTTTTGATTCTATTTATGTTTGCTTTAATACATATTTCATTATCATACTTCAATGTGTAGTATCCTCTCATTGGTTTCATGCATTTCATGATATGGGTTTTGAGATTCACTGACACCCATTGGGTGTATGTGAGGGAAATGTGTTTGTTTCGGAACTTGCAATTGGTGTTCTGTCATGTAATTGCCAATTATGAGTGGGTGGATGCAATACTCGGGTGGGTGTTTCGCATTTGGAGGCTGACCATAGGGACCAGGGATCTAGATTGTGATGACATGTTGGCTGAGGAACATGAGTTGGACATGGGTGGGGGCCTGCTGGCAGGTGCCCCACAGTGCTGGGGGTTGGGGGTGGTGAGGAACATGAGTTGGACATGGATGGGGGCCTGCTGGCAGGTGCCCCACAGGGCTGGGGGGGTGGGGGTGGTGGGGAACATGAGTTGCATGTGGGTGGGGGCCTGCTGGCAGGTGCCCCACAGTATTGGGGGGTGGGGGGGTGGGGAACATGAGTTGGACATGGGTGGGGGCCTGCTGGCAGGTGCCCCACAGTGCTGGGGGGTGGGGGTGGTGGGGAACATGAGTTGGACATGGGTGGGGGCCTGCTGGCAGGTGCCCCACAGTGCTGGGGGTTGGGGGTGGTGAGGAACATGAGTTGGACATGGATGGGGGCCTGCTGGCAGGTGCCCCACAGGGCTGGGGGGGTGGGGGTGGTGGGGAACATGAGTTGCATGTGGGTGGGGGCCTGCTGGCAGGTGCCCCACAGTGCTGGGGGTGGGGGGGGTGGGGAACATGAGTTGGACATGGGTGGGGGCCTGCTGGCAGGTGCCCCACAGTGCTGGGGGGTGGGGGGGGGGTGATTACATGAGTTGGATATGGGTGGGGGTGGGGGTGGTGGGAGACATGGGTGGGGGCCTGGTGGAGGGTGACCCTGTACTGCCGGGGGTGGGGGTGGTGGGAGACATGGGTGGGGGCCTGGTGGAGGGTGACCCGCACTGATGGGGGGTGGGGGTGGTGGGAGACATGAGTTGGACATGGGTGGGGGCCTGCTGGCAGGTGCCCCACAGTGCTGGGGGGTGAGGGTGGTGGGAGACTTGGGTGGGGGCCTGGTGGAGGGTGACCCTGCACTGCTGGGGGGTGGGGGTGGTGGGAGACATGGGTGGGGGCCTGGTGGAGGGTGACCCTGCACTGCTGGGGGGTGGGGGTGGTGGGAGACATGGGTGGGGACATGGTGGAGGGTGCCCCTGGTGGCTGGGGGTGCAGGGGGACATGCGTTGGTGGGCAGTAGTGCAAGTTGACATGTGGGTTGGCTGGGGGGCATGGCCATGGTGGATGGGGTGCCTGCAGGACATGTGCAGGGTAGGCCCCTGTGGTGTGAGCCACCTACAGGGGCCGTGGAGGGTGTAGAGGGAACACCTGGGAGGACCCACACGTGCAATTCACGTGTGGAACTTCCCGCGAACCCCTGAAATACGCGTACCCTGCTCGCACGGGGCCAATCGCGTGTGGAACTTCCCGCGCACCCCTGAAATACACGTACCCTGATGGAATCGCGTGTGGAACTTCCCGCGCACCCCTGGAATACACGTACCCTGCTGATGTCGCGTGTGAAACTTCCCCCGCACCCCGAAATACACGTACCCTGATGAAATTGCGTGTGGAACTTCCCGCGCACCCCTGAAATACACGTACCCTGCTGAAATCACGTGTGGCACTTCCCGCGCACCCCTGAGATACGCGTGCCCTGCTCGCATGGGCCCAATCGTGTGTGGAACTTCCCGCGCACCCCTGAAATACACGTACCCTGATGGAATCGCGTGTGGAACTTCCCGCGCACCCCTGAAATACACGTACCCTGCTGATGTCGCGTGTGAAACTTCCCCCGCACCCTGGAATACACGTACCCTGATGAAATCGCGTGTGGAACTTCCCGCGCACCCCTGAAATACACGTACCCTGCTGAAATCGCGTGTGTCACTTCCCGCGCACCCCTGAGATACGCGTGCCCTGCTCCCACGGGCCCAATCGCGTGTGGAATTTCCCGCGCACCCCTGAAATACACGTACCCTGCTGAAATCGCGTGTGGCACTTCCCGCGAACCCCTGGAATGCGCGTACCCTGCTTGCACGGGCCCAATCGCGTGTGGAACTTCCCACGCACCCCAGTGATACACGTAGCCCGCTTGCCGTGCTGGTACAGGGTTAGCGCAGCCCTTTGCGCTGGATTGGGTATATTGATGGCTTTTCCCTGCGCGAGAGGCGTTCTTGGGGGCGTAACTGGTGCTGTTGCAGGGTCGCTGCGCCACTGTGCGCCACGGCTGGTTTTGGTGGCTGGAATCCATGAATACGCTGTGCGCGGAAATGGATTTTAGCGCACGCGGCTGGCGCAGGGATTTGCACGCGCACACTGTGCGCCAGCCGCGTGCGCCACTTGTGCGCTGAATTCTATGAATTACCCCCATGATCAGATGCAGGCTTTCCTGCACATGGCAGGGCACTGTAGACGGTGGATCTCAAAATATGCAGAGGTTGATAAACTGTAGCTGTAGATGGGGCACCAAAAAATGTAGATATCCACCACCCATCACATATTGCATCAATAGCAGGAAATGATCGCAAAGTAGAGCCTCCCATTGTTCTAATGGGGTAGGACTGGCTCTATGCAGGGGGTTCACTGACAGATAAATCTGAGCTCTTTGATTGGACCTGTCCACCAGATGGATATGATGGAGCAGATGCTGCCACTTGGGGCTGATTGGGTTCCTAATCAGGCATAGGATTTCATATAGCAGGATTGTATGAAACAAGGATATCTTCTGGACATTCTTTCAGTGGGGATTCTGTGATAGATTGCCATCTGGAAGGGTGCTCAATCCCTTGCTTTTTTGATAGTTATGTAAAATGATGCAGGTAATTCGGTTTCTGAAAGGGAGGTCATGCCCCATGCCAAATTTATAGTGCACACATGTGCCTTTGTTGAGACAGCAACTTGGCACCCTTAGCAGTCGCACCAGGCCTGCAGCGGCACATGACAGGATCAAATGGCACATGTGCATGTATGTATATATGCTTCTATAGCGCCGTAAGCCCGCAGACATCAGGGCGCTGAGACACACAATAAGTACATGGTGATTTAGACATCCAGATCTCTGGTTCCGGTTGCTATCGGAGGACTATTTAAACAGGTGGGTTTTCAGGAGTTTTCGAAATTGGAGGTGATTTTCTTGGCTTCTCAGAATTATCGGAAGGGCATTCCATATCTGAGCCGCCTTTACTGTGAACGATCTGCCCATACCGGATTTGAGCCTGTATTTCTGTTCGACTAATAGGTTCTTACCAACTGAGCGAAGATGTCTCTTGGGTGTGTAAAATTCAATATTTATCTTCAAATATTGGGGCGCTTTGCCAAAAAGGCATTTATGTACCAAGGTGAGGGCTTTAAATTCAATCCTGTCTTTGACTCTAAGCCAGTGGAGAGATTCTCTCGCTGTGTTCACATGGTCTCTTCTAGCCAATTGTTTTACAATCCTGACCGCGTCATTTTGTATGACTTGACAAGCATGTATGTCTTTGGCGCTTCCCCCTATCAATAGGGCATTGCCATAGTCCAGCCTGGATAGCACTACTGCCCTGGCAATGGTAGCCATGTTGTCATTCAAGAACGGTCTGATGGCATGCATACCCGACAGCTGCTGGAACACATATTCCTGCAGGCAGAGGTGGCTTTTTAATCTGCTGCACCTATTTTTCCAAACTTAATTATTGTATGCTTTAGTCAGTCTGGTAGCATGCAAATCTTTAATTATAAGTTCAGTTCATAATGCTTTATTCGACAGAATTGTCTTTAGCATACACAAAAATAATGTAACATATTTCAATACAATTATTACACATCCAATGTAAAACATATAAACATTCAAAATGTCATAAAAAGTTGGTTTGCCACATATTGGACCGGGTCGCCTATTTGCAAATAAAGAAGCATTCAGAGGAAAATGAACTTCTAGGCCTTAGACAATCAGGCTTTAGGCCCAGACACGGCACCGAGACAGCTCTCCTTGATCTAAAGATCCAAATGGACGAGGCGAAGGACAAAGGTAAGCTAGCGATCCTCCTACTCCTAGACCTATCAGCGGCCTTCGACATCGTCGACCACCAAATTCTCACAAAGCATCTCACTTCAGCTGCAGCATTCTCCACAAATGCATCTGAGGGGGTCAATTCCTTTCTCTCAAATCAGACCACTAGAGTTTTCTCCCCTTCAGCCTCAGCAAACCCGATACCCACACTCAGTGGAGTCCCTCAAGGCTTGTGTGCGTCACCCACACTATACAATATAGTTACAAAGCTGTTATTCGATCGCTTGGACAAACTGGGTGTCATCTACACCAACTATGCGGATGACACCCAGGTCCTCATCCCCCTCACAGGCTGTTACGACCAAGACTCTAAACTACTGAACGACATCTATCTTGAAATCCAAACGTGGATGTCCACCAATAGTTTATGTCTTAATGACGATAAAACCGAGCTAATGATCATGGGCACTCAGGCACGATTGAATAAACTCGACTCTGGGTACTCATCGTCTGACATTGATGGTAATACCATTGAAATATCCAAAGAAATAAAAACACTGGGGGTCTATCTCGACGCAGCACTGTCCCTTAAAAAAACAAGTCCGCAGTTTGGCGACTTCTTCAGCCTACACCAATAAACGGATTTATAGTTGTAAATCCTATTTATCGACAAGCAGTTGCCTAACGCTAGCTAGGGCTCTTGCTTTGTCTAAATTAGACTACTGTAACACACTATTCTTAGGCTCCTCCGAACTCAACCTATATAGACTTCAGGTACTTCAGAATAACTCATTGAGAGCAGCACTCAGTTTACCTAGATCCAGCCAAATCTCCACTCTCAGACACAACGCCAGTTGGCTGCCTATTCGTGACAGAATCACACTACGCACCTTGGCTATCACACACAAATGCCTCACGAACGCAGCCCCTAAATACCTGTCTGACAAAATATGCAAACACCAAGCCTCACGCACCACCAGATCAACTCACTCACTCAATCTGGTGGTACCAAAGTACAACCTAAAGACAGCGGGAGGAGCTAGCTTCCCGGTCCAAGCTGCCAAACGATGCAACTCCATTCCTATCCAACTCAGACTCGAACCCTCTTTCCTCACTTTCAAAGGCAGAATTAAAAACTGGGTCAATAACAAGCCTCTACATTAATTTGACGCCCTCCGTATCCGGCCACCTCACAGCACTTCCACCTCACCACCTATTGCACTTTCGCTTATTTGACCTTCCTATTATGACACTGTACACGTGCCTTTGCTGTCTTCCCACCTGTTGCATGATCCATCTGTAACCAGGGTCCCTCCTCATGTTCTACGATTTACCTGTCGTTGTATATTGCCTCATATGTATGTAACTCCTAAGTCTCTCAATCGCCCAGTTACCCAAGGGTTCGGTGCGCGATAAATACTAACCTAATTTGTTGTTAAAAAAAGCTCATGAACTGTTACCACATACTTAGGATACAATTGAGTAAGAACAGAATACAATCAGCCATTGTTTGACTGCCCAATCAAATGGTTTCTACAAGACCATGCTTGGTAAATGAACTTTGCCACAAATTGTACGTCATTGATGTTTTCAGTGGATTGGCACAATTTCAGAGCTTCTGCTACACAAATAACATGAGCCTTCAAATACAATCTCCTCAGATGTTTATATGAGTCGCAAAATGGCAGGAAGTGTGAGATCGTCTCCACACCAGATAAGGCTTCCCGATTATGTTCCAGCTCAGGAGTCACCCAGAGTCCAACCTAGTAGAATATTGGCTTCAAAGCAATCTGACACACGATTGGCTCCAGTCCACACTCCATCAGCAGCGGGCCAGTTGGGAAAATCTTTGGGAGCCTGAGGAGCATTTTCAAAAACTTTCCACACAAGCCAATTGCTATGTCCCCATAACTCTGCTCCGTGGGCAGCTGAGACAGTCTGTACTTTATGTATGTTAATGGCATATATAATGTTAAGCTATGCTTGGTTAGGCCATGGTGACTACTAAAAGCACCAATTATACAGCCATGGCAATTTTATATCACACTGGTGTCGGCTCTGTGAGCAGGGCCCATGTAGGAAAGGACTGGTGTCTAGTCTGACTCCCATGTGGAACAATGGACATGATGCTGCCTTTTGATTCTCCTCCAGGAAAGGCAACCCCTTCCTCTCAGGGTACAAGAGCTTTTACTTCCTAAAATGGCCGCCGTCATATTATTGTGTACTGGTTGCTAAGCAACCACAACAGCTGAAGCCGTGAGCCTCCGTACGATCTGATTGGTGAAAGAGTCCCACTTTTCCCATCCTGCACCACCGGAAGGTACAAGCCGTGTGGCCCTCCTACCAAAGGCCGACACAAAAGGCTGGAGCCTGTCTGTGCCTGTCAGAGCCGAGGGGCCAATTACGCTGCCCGCCTCACCACCGGACCATGAACAATAGGGTAAGGCTTTCTCAAGTACACTGTTACCCAGCCACAAACCATTGCAAGCCTGTGACTCCTTAGCTTAATACTACACTGAGCGTCCACAGTATGATTACCAGCTGTGCGGATCAAATCATCTTGCCTAGTGAGGATAAAACTATTAAGTTTTAATACTCCATTGTGTGCTGTAAGCCTTTATACCATAATACCACAGTGAGTGCGCATTCCTCTGCCGTATGCCTTGGTGGCTGTGCCCATTATGTTAAACCACTGTACTACATGCAGCACGCTACTATGGCCTAGTGTGCCTTACGCTGCCACGTGACTTGCGAGGCTATGACCTTGACAACAACCACTGCACTGTGCTTGCCGCAGTAGCTCGGTTGTGTGTGCCAGTATGAAATATCTATCTGCTTATTGAGGCCCTACACTTTTTCTGGTTGAATACTGCATTGCCACAGTGCGTTCTTCAGTACTATCCAGTGCCTTGCTTGTCCGTCTATATCTACCCACCTAGAAGTTATGTCTCTAAGGACTAAAGCATCACTATAAGCATTATACTATCCCCGCTGATCGTACTATTTACACTCTCCTGCCCAATGTGGCCCTGCCTCACATGTTTAAGGCTGACCTTGCCTGCTATGCTTACGTTATCACCAATGTATTAGCCCCCTATTGATTCATGGTTGACACTGCTTAAGGTTGCCTTGTGAGGCCTTGACTCATATGCTCAAGGTTGCCACTGCCTGCTATGCTATGCCCATGATATTACCAAGGTATTAGCCCTAGTTGACTGATTCACTGACTGATATTACCAATGTATTAGCCCATGTTGACTGATTAGCCCATTGTGCGGTTACATTACTACCTTCCCGCAAGCCTTTGCTGTCATGATTGCATTAGCGGTATGTTGATTTTATGCTCGACCTCTGTCTATGCAGCATTCCCTCACTCACTCCTGGGCTGATTAACGTGAGTACACACCTGATCCACGCCCAAGTCAGTCACAGTGGTTGTGATTAACAAGTACTATGTATGCCTTTATTGCCCTTTTGTTTATATTGATTTGTTCCCTTCTGGCTACTAGCCAGCTAGCCAAAGCTGTGCACATCACACACACCAACCATCAGTATCCAACCATGTCTAGGTCTATCAAACCTATACCTGGGATCAAACCGACACCTTTCCTGCCCGCGCTTAAGTAGGACTGCCTGCATACAACTATAAAGCCCACCAAGTTCTTACCTAAGCTAAAACTAGACACCAAGTCCTTTAACACAGAACACAACAGTGGTGGAGGCCCGGTCCCCCAGCTATCCCCTAACCATTGGCTTAACCGCTCTCCTATCATATCTGTATCTAAACCGTGCCCCACCAGATTCAGAAATAACAGACTTGGCTCCAGATTACCTAAACGCTACCAGCCATTATTCAATACATCAGATAAAGTAAATCCACTATCTATGGTGAATAGCGCTAGTTCTAAAATCAACACCACAAATAAAAACAGAGCTGCACGTTGGAATCGTAAGTTCAAATCCACGGACAACAACAACAAGGGATTTAATCAGAGTAAATCTAGCCCCACTTCCATGAATTCCAATATCTCAACCATCAAAGAGCATTAATTAAGGCTAGATCAACGGTGGCGCATTCCACTGACATAGCTGACTTGATCACGGCTGAAAACCTAGACTTCCTAGCAACAACAGAGTCCTGGCTACATGCAGCAGCAGGCCCTTCGCTCTTACTCGCAGTACCAGATAACTATACTATCATAAGAGCAATAAGAATAGACTCTAGAGGCGGTGGCATTGCTATCATTGCCAAGTCCAACCTAGACCTGAGAATAGCCTTCACGCCTATTATCACATCTTGCAAACTACTTACTGCTGAATTGCCCATCTCTAACTCCTGCACCTTAACTGTCTACCTAATCTATAGACCTCCAGGACCCATTGGCACCTTTGAGGAAGATATTACAACATTATTATCTGAGAACACCAAAGCCTCCTCTCAAATACTACTGCTAGGAGATTTCAACTTAGGCTTGAACAACCCCAATGACCAGCAAGCATTAGCAGTTTCTAATGCCCTCACTGAATATGGCCTCACTCAAAGAGTTGCTCAACCCACGCATGACAAAGGCAGAACCTTAGATTGGGTAGCCGACCTTGATTGTGAGACTACAATCACGTCAATTGTACCACAATCCTGGACAGATCACCATCTACTGCCCTTCACTCTTTCTGCCAACATCTGCATAACTAAGACCAACCTAACAGTGTCCCCACTCCTCACTAGGAACAAAAGGAATATTACTGTGGACACTATCTTACCACATGTATTCCCTATCCTTAACTCCTTGAAGGACACCACTGATCCAGACACACTAGTAGATGTCTATAACTCAACGATGACCAAAACTCTAGACATCATTGCCCTGCTTAAAATGCGTAAAGGCAAACCTAGAGCTCACCTGAACTCATGGTTCACACCTCAACTTAATGTTACGCTCACCTGGTCTCTGTGGGGACATTGGGGCACGGTTGGAGCCCTCCCTCGACTTGGCTCCCCTGGATCGACTCTCTCCCCCAGCTGCTGCGGACTCAACTGCTCTGGATGCTGGTATTGCCCCTGAGAGAAGATGAGAGGCAATGAGAATGGCGTGGTGGTGTTGTGATTCCCCTCGACCCTTTCGTGCCAGAATGAAGTGCGCAAGCGTTTTCCCATGCAAGCTCACCTGTTTTGTAATGTTGAGCTCTCCGTCCTGCTTCTTGTAGCAGGGGCGCGTAGAGTGGACCTAGTTGCTTCACTGGTCCGTGGAAGTGGCGATCCAGACCGGCTGCGACCAACCACTTAGAAGGTGAGTCTCTTGGCAATGATTATTGTTCGTTTATTATAATGTCTTTTGCCGTGATTGTATTCAGTAATTCTTGCAATGACTTTTCTCTCCTCTATAGGTGTGAAGATGGCTGCTCTGAGTCGCGGTGTTTGGAGCGACTCCAGTGTTTCCCCCAGAGGATGATGAAGCCCTCGAATAGATGGTAAGTTGGCTTTTAGGATAGAACGCTAGGCTCAGGTATGGCACGGCCGAGCGTTAGTTATTTATGTGACTTCTAACCTTTTATGTCCTTTTCTCTTGCAGGAGAAGTCTGGTGGAGTTGAACGGAGTCTGGCTGTTCGGAGGCCGGTCCGCGGGTGCAGGATGGAGGTACCGTGGAGATGAAGAAGGGAAGAGAAGCTCCCGTGTAGCTGGACGTCCGGATCAGGTGAGGAAACGCTCCAACTCCGCTGGCGGTAGGAGACAGGTAAGATGCGCGCACAGTGATGGTGCAGCTGGAGACAGGTAAGATGCGCCTTCAGCGATGGAGTAGCTGGAATCAGGTAAGATGCGCCTTCAGCGATGGAGTAGCTGGAATCAGGTAAGGTGCGCCTTCAGCGATGGAGTAGCTGGAATCAGGTAAGGTGCGCCTTCAGCTATGGAGTAGCTGGAATCAGGTAAGGTGCGCCTTCAGCGATGAGTAGCTGGAGTCTGGAAAATGCACAGCGAGATGAAGAACAGGTAAGGTCGGCAGTGAGCGTTACGCTGCAGAAAGCAGATTAACGCGAAGAGCCAGTATGTGGGCGGGTTGGCCTTAAATAGGCTGGCCCCGGCCCCTCCCTTTGGCCCTGCCTTGTGGCTCTACCTTGCCACTCCCAGAGGTTCTTGCACGTGCCCTCCAATGATTCTCTATGGCCACGCCCGGCTCTGATGCACGTGCCTTAGGCACAAAGTGTGCAAAGCACACTTCCATGAGCCTGGCGCCAGAGGTGCCAGGACTGGGTCCATTTGGACCCTGGAGGTGATGAAGACCTGGGCCCTTGCCCAGTGGCCATGACACTTAAAGCTATGTGAGCCGAAAAAAGAAAACTGGAAGTCCTCTGGAAACCCCTCCCTTCTACAGAAAATAAAACTAACCTGTTGAATATCTCAGCTAAATGTAAAGAAGCGATTTTACTTACCAAACGTGAGACTTACAACAGTAGGATTAACAAAGCTAGTTCCATTACTAAGGAACTCTTTGTTATCCTCAGAGAAATGGAGGCCCCTATCCCCCCAAATGAGACCTGTTCGAAGGATAAACTCTGGTGCACTAACATCCAGAATGCTCTAACTAACAAGATTGCCACTCTCCAAAACCAAATAGTTGACATAAGATCGAACTTACCTAACATTGGTACCTCCCATAGAACTCAAGAGCACTCTACTAAACCCCCTTCAATGCTTTAAATTCTCCAAAGTTTCCATCCTCGAGGTACAAAACATTATTGCCTCCCTCAAACCTTCAAGGTGCCAAGGAGATAGTTGCCCTGCTCAGATAATCAAAGATGCCGCCAGAGACTTGGCGCCTTTTATCTCAAAATTAATCAATGCCTCCTTTTCATCCGGCACCGCCCCTAGCAACCTAAAGGAGTCATCGGTCTTACCGCTCCTAAAAAAGCAATCTTTGGACCCTACTATCCCCACTAATTACAGGCCAATCACAACTGTGCCGTTCTTACTGAAGATACTAGACAGGGTTGCATACATTCAGATCCAGGATAACCTTGAGACCAATCATCTTTTAGGGATTCGCCAATCTGGCTTTAGGCCTCAACATGGCACCAAAACGGTGTTGATTGATCTAAAGACCAAGATTGATGAACTCAAAGACAAGGGGAAAATTGCACTGCTGTTACTCTTGGATCTGTCGGTCGCTTTTGATTTGGTGGACCACAAAGTGTTATGTAACCACCTCGCCTCAGCAGCCCATTTCTCCCAGGACGCAATAGCATGGATCCAATCATTCCTAAACAATAGGACCATTAGAGTCTTCTCCCCCTCAGCGGCAGCTGACCCCATCCCAATAACATGTGGAGTACCCCAAGGCTCTTGCGTGTCACTGACAATGTGCAACATTTTCACAAAGCCCCTGTTTGACGATCTTGATCATCTGGGTGTCACCTACACAAATTATGCAGATGACACCCAGATCCTCTTACCTCTCTCGGGAAACTATGATACTGATGTAGCGTTAGTGAATAAAATCTACTTAATCATTCAGGCTTGGATGGCCACCCATGGCCTCTGCCTGAATGATGATAAACAGAGCTCCTGATTCTAGGCTCCCCAGCCAACCTGAACAAACTCAGTTATGATTATGCCTCCTTTAACATTGACAGGAACAATATTAATGTGGCTAAAGAGGTAAAAACGTTAGGCTTTTACCTAGATTCAGCACTTAACCTAAGCAAACAAGTAAATTCCACAGCATCGGCTACAGCATATACTTGTAAACTGATAGAGGCTGGCAAACCCCTTCTCTCTAAAGAGAGTTGTCTTATCCTAGCGAGAGCCCTCTTCCTATCAAAATTGGATTATTGCAACGCTCTTTACTTAGGTGCAAGTAAGTACGTTGTCAATAAACTCCTAATTATGCAAAATAATGCACTGAGGACTGCCCTGAGCATATCGAGGAGAGAACATATCTCTGAGTCAAGGAGACAGAACAAATGGCTCTCCATCAAGGACAAAATTCATCTTAAAACATTGGCTTTAACCCATAAATGTCTTAATCATGCTGCCCCACTATTCCTATCTGAGAAAATCGTCCTAAAATCCTCATCTCGCCTCACCAGGTCGGCAAGCTCTTCTTGCCTGCTAGTCCCCAGGTACAAACTCAAAAAAGCAGGGGGGAGCAGTTTTCCGGTTATGGCGGCCCTGTTGTGGAACACACTCCCACCCTCTCTAAGAACAAACTAGTCCTTCCCTAACTTCAGGAAAAATACTATACATTGGTTGTCTGAGAAGGACCAGTGATGAGCCTAGTATAGCTTATCTTCCCCTGTCAACTGTTTTACTATGCTCTTGTGTGTGCTGTGCAGATTGTATGTATTATCTACCTCTCTTTTCGTTGTACATGTTGTAGGCATTGTCTGTAATTTTGTTTATGCTAAACTGTAACCTTGCTGTAATGGGCCGCAAAGGCAGCACTGACATGAAGCCACACTCCCACCAGGGTGTTGACCACTGGAGTGCCTTTGGAATGAGCAGACCTGTGAAGGAGTGGAGTTAGAGTAGCCAGAAGGGAGAGGTGGATGCGAGAGGTGGTCTACCATGTTGATTTCTGTTAGGGCTCTCTACAACTCCACCGCTCCCCCTCCAAATTTCTAGAAGGCAAGGCACTCTGGGTATGATATCAGAAGGCAAGTGTCACTTGTTACAACAGGGATTTGGCAACTTGGAGCAGGCTTGCTTTGGACCAATCCATTCTGACATATTGTTTTTAAAAGGAGCGGGGCACCCCCTCATTATTTGATTCATATTTGGACCCTGAAAGAAGGATTTAGCCTGACCTCTGTTGGGGATACAATGTCCTCTGCCATATAGTTGAAGACAGGAGGGTCCAAGGAAGAGGAAAGCTGTTCTCCTAGCCATTCCGAAATCACATTATGGGTGAACTGCTGTGTGGGAAAGGCCTAATGCAACTGAGGCACTGGTACCCAGCACCCATGCAAGTGCCCCCTCTACAAACCTTCCTGGCTGGGAGGTGCAGAATACAGGCTTCACCTTGCCCCTGGAGACCCTGTACTGAATCTGCCAGCAACCCAGAAGTCAAGGGCCCTCGTTCCCGCCTCTATCCGCTTGTGAGCTACACTTACACAGACATCACCTGCCTGTCCCAACCTTCTTTGTGCCACTTGCCTTTTGCCGCTTTGACAGCGCCATGTGTTGGGCCCAGTCGACAAGCTCAATGCCGAATATCCACCTGAGGAAGCTCCTCCAGAAACCTGGCTCAATACTGTTGAGCCCCCCAAGGCAAGAGAGACATATGTATTTGAAGAGGCCCTTTCCCCCTGGTGCACCTAAAAGACTTCAGTGACTTTTAAGCCCCCCTTTACCTTTTTCTACAAAAACGTATCCTTAAACATTGGCATTTCCAAAAGTCCTTGCCTGAACACTCCTGCTTATCCACTCGGTGCCCCTTTCACATACCTTTCTGCATTCTCTGTGTGTTTTTTCAGGGGCCGTTTTTATTGTTTTTAATTAGGTTGTTTGCATTTTATTGTTCCTTTTATTTTTTTAGAACCTTGATTGGACATTATTTTATTTTGGAACTATTGCACTAAAGCTGTTTGGGTTGCTACTGCTATCAGCACAGACCCCTCCTGAAGACATAACCTGCCCTCATCCCACATTACCAAAAGAAGGGAAGGAGGTGCACCGTTCAGGCTGTGTCCCTTTCACCATTATCATTGGTATCACTGCTGGTTTAATAGTAGTGTGGGCTGAGTTGGAGGTTATGCCACTACCCATCACTGTACTCCTGTAGAGCAGTAGTCCTTTCATCAAAGATACCCCTGGAGTGCCAGATAAAGTCAACTGAAGTCTGTTCTCCTTTTAATGACTGACACGTTTTTCTTGCTCTGTTTTTAATTCTTTCAGCTGTTCTTGGAGTGTTCCTTGGGCATCCTTCAGCCTCTGATCTTTCATTTGGGGGAAGTATTTTAGTAGCCTCTGACTATTCCACTGTCTTTGATGGACTTTCAATCCCAGGGACTCTAGAGCTCCTCTGAGTTGGACTATCTTATCAAGATTGAATGTACCTTCTTCTGGGAATTGCATTGTGATGTCGCCCCCTGAAAAATAGTGCCATTGATAAAGAAAAGTAAAAATCTTGGGCGAATAACTTCTGTACATAAAATAATCTGGACTCCCTTTAGGAGGGAGTGGCACTTGCTTCAACTGACTTGTTTCCATTCTCCCAGGTTTAAGACCAGGACTGGCTCATGAGGAAGCGTGTGCCGCTCTTTGCAATGCCCCATGCTATAGCGACGAGACACTGCCAAACCCGGCACCAGCTCATGACTACTGCTCATGTACCATGCCCCATGCTATTGTGTCGAGACATGATCTGTGTTCACGGGCGGTGCAGGGAAGGAGACGAGGGTTTCACTTACATAAGGGCAAAAGATAGATGAGCCTGATCAGATCCCATTGCTAGCCTAGACCGAACCGAAATAGAAAACTAGTAAAAGGACAAGGGTCTTTCACTAGGGTCTCCTTTACAAAAGCCACTGGAACCTGGGCAACTCAAATAAGTGTCCCTGTCACTGCCGCCTTCACCAGAGAACACTGAAGTTGAGGTGACTCGGCAGAAACGGAAATAAAGTGTTCACCAAAGCCGCATATATCAACGCAGACAGACTGTGGCTGCACACATTAATTGGGTTTGGCAAGTGTAGATGGGTAGACAACAGGCTCTTTCACACTGGTCACCTTTTGGCACCTGTATGATATTCTCTGCTACCTGCCCTATTAGAAAACCTATTCCCGGTTATAATGTTTGGGGAGACTTGCAGGACAGGTGTGAGACTGTCCAGATGTTTTGAATTATGTATGGATCTCTTTTTATTTTTACATTTAACCAGGAAACATTCTTACAAGAACACTGACTTGCAACACTACGAAAACCCCTTTTAGACTATAGTGTATGGATGCAAGTGCTTAATTCTACTGACAGTCAACTGTCCCCTACCCAAGTGGGGTTTTAAGAGTACTCGTCCCGACAGACCCAGAATAACTATTCCGAGAGAAAGACCCAATAAAACAAATGAAGACACACACATTGCAATTTTATATATTTACTGAACCGTCCTATGAAGAAAACGGGCTCATTCTTCAGTTGACCAAAGGCTCCCTGAACCACGGACATTCCCTTCTGCAAGATGCCCATTAAGGCAAATCATATTGCCTTCTCTCGGGTAAGGGCTCACCTGAGATTCCTCTGGGGCACCTATCAGCCAATTAAATCTGAGAATAAAGGCACCAAAATTGTTGCGAAAAACAGATGTGGAACTCAATCTCTGGTGAGGTTGTTGGGTCAAATCTTTAATATCAGCACTGCAGGGTGACCATAGACAAGCACACACAGGTCCACAATACAATCGGACTGCTACCCTGCCCCAAATGTACTACCCATTATATATTTTCCATTACATTGGTCTGAATGGAAGTAATGGCAGATTTCATGACCTCACCAGAGAGGATTTCAGTCTTCCCCAAGTAACTCAATAGCTACCTCATAGACCCAGGCAAACTCAGACAATCCAGTTCAGTTCTGAGTCTCAAAAGATAACCAGCACAGATGCACACCATAACTACAATTAAGCCTTAATATTCTTACAATTGCATACATTTCAAGTAACTATTAAGTGTCCTAATTTTTGGCAGTGCAAGCTTGCCTCTAAATATTTTTTGCTAATGCAGCAAATTATATGCATATGAGTACATTCGTTGGTAGTTGCTAAGCTACTATTCTTATTCTTCATGCAGGCACACATTTTCAAAATGGATTCTTTCTTCAGCTCCACTGGGCCTAATATTTATATTAGTATTTATCAAATAAACATGCTCTTTACAATTACATACAATTCATTTGCTGTTAAATTTACCATCAACATTCCTTAAGCATACATTTGGAATGCGTCTGAAATGGGAAGGTGTTGCTCAAACACAGTCTTTCTGGTTTGCATCTCTTTCTTGGTGGTGGTGTGCTGTTGCTTTGCTTCCACCTAGTGGTAAACATGGGAAAAGATTTTACACAGACATCCTAAGCATTGCGTATACATAGGATATCATTAATATTCATAGAAGCAAAGTTCCATGAAATCAATGGAAAGAAGCATTGGACATCTAGATGCCACTGACATCTGACTGACTGATGGCCACTGTGCGGTAGTTCAATAAATAAAGCTACTAGTACCTTCGATATCTGTAATGTCTGTGAGGTTCCAGAAGGATGTCTGTCGGAAATCTGGAGGATATGTCTTAACTACTAAAAGAAGCAAGTCCCCCTCCTGTATGAGAGCGAGCAGGGTATAGGGATGGCCCACTCCTCCTGGCAGGAGCGACTTATGTAATGCGCCCCCTGATAACAATCGAAGCGAAACAGGGGTTGCAGAGCAGTGAAGCAACAGAAGAAGAGCATTATATGAAGATCTGTAATTAGAATGGTACCCGCTGTTCCTCTGAGGTAGTTGCATTATATGAAGATCTGTAATTAGAATGGCACCCCCTGTTCTTCTGAGGTAGTTGCATTATATGAAGATCTTAATTAGAATGGCGCACCCTGTTCTTCTGAGGTAGTTGCATTATATGAAGATCTGTCATTAGAATGGCGCACCCTGTTCTTCTGAGGTAGTTGCATTATATGAAGATCTGTCATTAGGATGGCGCCCCCTGTTCTTCTGAGGTAGTTGCATTATATGAAGATCTGTCATTAGAATGGCGCCCCCTGTTCTTCTGAGGTAGTTGCATTATATGAAGATCTGTCATTAGAGTGGCGCCCCCTGTTCTTCTGAGGTAGTTGCATTATATGAAGATCTGTCATTAGAATGGCGCCCCCTGTTCTTCTGAGGTAGTTGCATTATATGAAGATCTGTCATTAGAATGGCGCCCCCTGTTCTTCTGAGGTAGTTGCATTATATGAAGATCTGTAATTAGAATGGCGCCCCCTGTTCTTCTGAGGTAGTTGCATTATATGAAGATCTGTAATTAGAATGGTGCCCCCTGTTCTTCTGAGGTAGTTGCATTATATGAAGATCTGTCATTAGAATGGTGCCCCCTGTTCTTCTGAGGTAGTTGCAGTATATGAAGATCTGTAATTAGAATGGCGCCCCCTGTTCTTCTGAGGTAGTTGCATTATATAAAGATCTGTAGTCAGAATGGCGCCCCCTGTTCTTCTGAGGTAGTTGCATTATATGAAGATCTGTAATTAGAATGGTGCCCCCTGTTCTTCTGAGGTAGTTGCATTATATGAAGATCTGTCATTAGAATGGTGCCCCCTGTTCTTCAGAGGTAGTTGCATTATATGAAGATCTGTAATTAGAATGGTGCCCCCTGTTCTTCTGAGGTAGTTGCAGTATATGAAGATCTGTCATTAGAATGGTGCCCCCTGTTCTTCTGAGGTAGTTGCATTATATGAAGATCTGTAGTCAGAATGGTACCCCCTGTTCTTCTGAGGTAGTTGCATTATATGAAGATCTGTCATTAGAATGGTGCCCCCTGTTCTTCTGAGGTATTTGCATTATATGAAGATCTGTCATTAGAATGGTGCCCCCTGTTCTTCTGAGGTAGTTGCATTATATGAAGATCTGTAGTCAGAATGGTACCCCCTGTTCTTCTGAGGTAGTTGCATTATAAGAAGATCTGTCATTAGAATGGTGCCCCCTGTTCTCCTGAGGTAGTTGCATTATATGAAGATCTGTAGTCAGAATGGTACCCGCTGTTCCTCTGAGGTAGTTGCATTATATGAAGATCTGTAATTAGAATGGTACCCCCTGTTCTTCTGAGGTAGTTGCATTATATGAAGATCTGTCATTAGAGTGGTAACCCCCCTGTTCTTCTGAGGTAGTTGCATTATCTAAAGAGCTGTAGTCAGAATGGTACCCCCTGTTCTTCTGAGGTAGTTTTATTATATGAAGATCTGTAATTAGAATGGTACCCCCTGTTCTTCTGAGGTAGTTGCATTATATGAAGATCTGTAATTAGAATGGTACCCCCTGTTCTTCTGAGGTAGTTGCAGTATATGAAGATCTGTAATTAGAATGGTACCCCCCTGTTCTTCTGAGGTAGTTGCATTATATGAAGATCTGTCATTAGAGTGGTAACCCCCCTGTTCTTCTGAGGTAGTTGCATTATATGAAGATCTGTAGTCAGAATGGTACCCCCTGTTCTTCTGAGGTAGTTGCATTATATGAAGATCTGTCATTAGAATGGTACCCCCTGTTCTTCTGAGGTAGTTGCAGTATATGAAGATCTGTAATTAGAATGGTACCCCCCTGTTCTTCTGAGGTAGTTGCATTATATGAAGATCTGTCATTAGAATGGTGCCCCCTGTTCTTCTGAGGTAGTTGCATTATATGAAGATCTGTCATTAGAATGGTGCCCCCTGTTCTTCTGAGGTAGTTGCATTATATGAAGATCTGTAATTAGAATGGTGCCCCCTGTTCTTCTGAGGTAGTTGCATTATATGAAGATCTGTAATTAGAATGGTGCCCCCTGTTCTTCTGAGGTAGTTGCATTATATGAAGATCTGTAATTAGAATGGTGCCCACTGTTCTTCTGAGGTAGTTGCATTATATGAAGATCTGTAATTAGAATGGTACCCCCTGTTCTTCTGAGGTAGTTGCATTATATGAAGATCTGTAATTAGAATGGTGCCCCATGTTCTTCTGAGGTAGTTGCAGTATATGAAGATCTGTAATTAGAATGGTACCCCCCCTGTTCTTCTGAGGTAGTTGCATTATATGAAGATCTGTCATTAGAATGGTACCCCCTGTTCTTCTGAGGTAGTTGCATTATATGAAGATCTGTCATTAGAATGGTGCCCCCAGTTCTTCTGAGGTAGTTGCATTATATGAAGATCTGTCATTAGAATGGTGCCCCCTGTTCTTCTGAGGTAGTTGCAGTATATGAAGATCTGTCATTAGAATGGTGCCCCCTGTTCTTCTGAGGTAGTTGCATTATATGAAGATCTGTAGTCTGAATGGGGCCCCATGTTCTTCTGAGGTAGTTGCATTATATGAAGATCTGTCATCAGAATGGCACCCCCTGTTCTTCTGAGGTAGTTGCATTATATGAATATCTGTAATTAGAACGGTGCCCCATGTTCTTCTGAGGTAGTTGCATTATATGAAGATCTGTATTCAGAATGGTACCCCCTGTTCTTCTGAGGTAGTTGCATTATATGAAGATCTGTAATTAGAACGGTGCCCCATGTTCTTCTGAGGTAGTTGCATTTTATGAAGATCTGTAGTCAGAATGGTACCCCCTGTTCTTCTGAGGTAGTTGCATTATATGAAGATCTGTCATTAGAATGGTGCCCCCTGTTCTTCTGAGGTAGTTGCATTATATGAAGATCTGTAGTCAGAATGGTACCCCCTGTTCTTCTGAGGTAGTTGCATTATATGAAGATCTGTCATTAGAATGGTGCCCCCTGTTCTTCTGAGGTAGTTGCATTATATGAAGATCTGTAGTCAGAATGGTACCCCCTGTTCTTCTGAGGTAGTTGCATTATATGAAGATCTGTCATTAGAATGGTGCCCCCTGTTCTTCTGAGGTAGTTGCATTATATGAAGATCTGTAGTCAGAATGGTCCCATCTGTTCTTCTGAGGTAGTTGCATTATATGAATATCTGTAATTAGAATGGTACCCGCTGTTCCTCTGAGGTAGTTGCATTATATGAAGATCTGTCATTAGAATGGCGCCCCCTGTTCTTCTGAGGTAGTTGCATTATATGAAGATCTGTCATTAGAATGGTACCCCCTGTTCTTCTGAGGTAGTTGCATTATATGAAGATCTGTCATTAGAATGGTACCCCCTGTTCTTCTGAGGTAGTTGCATTATATGAAGATCTGTCATTAGAATGGTACCCCCTGTTCTTCTGAGGTAGTTGCATTATATGAAGATCTGTAATTAGAATGGTACCCCCCCTGTTCTTCTGAGGTAGTTGCATTATATGAAGACCTGTCATTAGAATGGTGCCCCCTGTTCTTCTGAGGTAGTTGGATTATATGAAGATCTGTAATTAGAATGGTACCCACTGTTCTTCTGAGGTAGTTGCATTATATGAAGATCTGTAATTAGAATGGTGCCCCCTGTTCTTCTGAGGTAGTTGCATTATATGAAGATCTGTAATTAGAATGGTGCCCACTGTTCTTCTGAGGTAGTTGCATTATATGAAGATCTGTAATTAGAATGGTACCCCCTGTTCTTCTGAGGTAGTTGCATTATATGAAGATCTGTCATTAGAATGGTACCCCCCCCTGTTCTTCTGAGGTAGTTGCATTATATGAAGATCTGTCATTAGAATGGTACCCCCTGTTCTTCTGAGGTAGTTGCATTATATGAAGATCTGTCATTAGAATGGTGCCCCCTGTTCTTCTGAGGTAGTTGCAGTATATGAAGATCTGTCATTAGAATGGTGCCCCCTGTTCTTCTGAGGTAGTTGCATTATATGAAGATCTGTAGTCAGAATGGTACCCCCTGTTCTTCTGAGGTAGTTGCATTATATGAAGATCTGTCATTAGAATGGTGCCCCCTGTTCTTCTGAGGTAGTTGCATTATATGAAGATCTGTAGTCAGAATGGTACCCCCTGTTCTTCTGAGGTAGTTGCATTATATGAATATCTGTAATTAGAATGGTGCCCCATGTTCTTCTGAGGTAGTTGCATTATATGAAGATCTGTAGTCAGAATGGTACCCCCTGTTCTTCTGAGGTAGTTGCATTATATGAAGATCTGTCATTAGAATGGTGCCCCCTGTTCTTCTGAGGTAGTTGCATTATATGAAGATCTGTCATTAGAATGGTGCCCCCTGTTCTTCTGAGGTAGTTGCATTATATGAAGATCTGTAGTCAGAATGGTACCCCCTGTTCTTCTGAGGTAGTTGCATTATATGAATATCTGTAATTAGAACGGTGCCCCATGTTCTTCTGAGGTAGTTGCATTATATGAAGATCTGTATTCAGAATGGTACCCCCTGTTCTTCTGAGGTAGTTGCATTATATGAAGATCTGTAATTAGAACGGTGCCCCATGTTCTTCTGAGGTAGTTGCATTTTATGAAGATCTGTAGTCAGAATGGTACCCCCTGTTCTTCTGAGGTAGTTGCATTATATGAAGATCTGTCATTAGAATGGTGCCCCCTGTTCTTCTGAGGTAGTTGCATTATATGAAGATCTGTAGTCAGAATGGTACCCCCTGTTCTTCTGAGGTAGTTGCATTATATGAAGATCTGTCATTAGAATGGTGCCCCCTGTTCTTCTGAGGTAGTTGCATTATATGAAGATCTGTAGTCAGAATGGTACCCCCTGTTCTTCTGAGGTAGTTGCATTATATGAAGATCTGTCATTAGAATGGTGCCCCCTGTTCTTCTGAGGTAGTTGCATTATATGAAGATCTGTAGTCAGAATGGTCCCATCTGTTCTTCTGAGGTAGTTGCATTATATGAATATCTGTAATTAGAATGGTACCCGCTGTTCCTCTGAGGTAGTTGCATTATATGAAGATCTGTCATTAGAATGGCGCCCCCTGTTCTTCTGAGGTAGTTGCATTATATGAAGATCTGTCATTAGAATGGTACCCCCTGTTCTTCTGAGGTAGTTGCATTATATGAAGATCTGTCATTAGAATGGTACCCCCTGTTCTTCTGAGGTAGTTGCATTATATGAAGATCTGTCATTAGAATGGTACCCCCTGTTCTTCTGAGGTAGTTGCATTATATGAAGATCTGTAATTAGAATGGTACCCCCCCTGTTCTTCTGAGGTAGTTGCATTATATGAAGACCTGTCATTAGAATGGTGCCCCCTGTTCTTCTGAGGTAGTTGGATTATATGAAGATCTGTAATTAGAATGGTACCCACTGTTCTTCTGAGGTAGTTGCATTATATGAAGATCTGTAATTAGAATGGTGCCCCCTGTTCTTCTGAGGTAGTTGCATTATATGAAGATCTGTAATTAGAATGGTGCCCACTGTTCTTCTGAGGTAGTTGCATTATATGAAGATCTGTAATTAGAATGGTACCCCCTGTTCTTCTGAGGTAGTTGCATTATATGAAGATCTGTCATTAGAATGGTACCCCCCCCTGTTCTTCTGAGGTAGTTGCATTATATGAAGATCTGTCATTAGAATGGTACCCCCTGTTCTTCTGAGGTAGTTGCATTATATGAAGATCTGTCATTAGAATGGTGCCCCCTGTTCTTCTGAGGTAGTTGCAGTATATGAAGATCTGTCATTAGAATGGTGCCCCCTGTTCTTCTGAGGTAGTTGCATTATATGAAGATCTGTAGTCAGAATGGTACCCCCTGTTCTTCTGAGGTAGTTGCATTATATGAAGATCTGTCATTAGAATGGTGCCCCCTGTTCTTCTGAGGTAGTTGCATTATATGAAGATCTGTAGTCAGAATGGTACCCCCTGTTCTTCTGAGGTAGTTGCATTATATGAATATCTGTAATTAGAATGGTGCCCCATGTTCTTCTGAGGTAGTTGCATTATATGAAGATCTGTAGTCAGAATGGTACCCCCTGTTCTTCTGAGGTAGTTGCATTATATGAAGATCTGTCATTAGAATGGTGCCCCCTGTTCTTCTGAGGTAGTTGCATTATATGAAGATCTGTCATTAGAATGGTGCCCCCTGTTCTTCTGAGGTAGTTGCATTATATGAAGATCTGTAGTCAGAATGGTACCCCCTGTTCTTCTGAGGTAGTTGCATTATATGAATATCTGTAATTAGAATGGTGCCCCCTGTTCTTCTGAGGTAGTTGCATTATATGAAGATCTGTAATTAGAATGGTACCCCCTGTTCTTCTGAGGTAGTTGCAGTATATGAAGATCTGTAATTAGAATGGTACCCCCTGTTCTTCTGAGGTAGTTGCATTATATGAAGATCTGTAGTCAGAATGGTACCCCCTGTTCTTCTGAGGTAGTTGCATTATATGAATATCTGTAATTAGAATGGTACCCGCTGTTCCTCTGAGGTAGTTGCATTATATAAAGATCTGTCATTAGAATGGCGCCCCCTGTTCTTCTGAGGTAGTTGCATTATATGAAGATCTGTCATTAGAATGGCACCCCCTGTTCTTCTGAGGTAGTTGCATTATATGAAGATCTGTCATTAGAATGGCGCCCCCTGTACTTCTGAGGTAGTTGCATTATATGAAGATCTGTAGTCAGAATGGTACCCCCTGTTCTTCTGAGGTAGTTGCATTATATGAAGATCTGTCATTAGAATGGCGCCCCCTAGTCTTCTGAGGTAGTTGCATTATATGAAGATCTGTAGTCAGAATGGTACCCCCTGTTCTTCTGAGGTAGTTGCATTATATGAATATCTGTAATTAGAATGGTACCCGCTGTTCCTCTGAGGTAGTTGCATTATATGAAGATCTGTCATTAGAATGGCGCCCCCTGTTCTTCTGAGGTAGTTGCATTATATGAAGATCTGTCATTGGAATGGCACCCCCTGTTCTTCTGAGGTAGTTGCATTATATGAAGATATGTCATTAGAATGGCACCCCCTGTTCTTCTGAGGTAGTTGCATTATATGAAGATCTGTCATTAGAATGGTACCCCCTGTTCTTCTGAGGTAGTTGCATTATATGAAGATCTGTCATTAGAATGGTACCCCCTGTTCTTCTGAGGTAGTTGCATTATATGAAGATCTGTCATTAGAATGGTACCCCCTGTTCTTCTGAGGTAGTTGCAGTATATGAAGATCTGTAATTAGAATGGTACCCCCTGTTCTTCTGAGGTAGTTGCATTATATGAAGATCTGTCATTAGAATGGTACCCCCTGTTCTTCTGAGGTAGTTGCATTATATGAAGATCTGTCATTAGAATGGTACCCCCTGTTCTTCTGAGGTAGTTGCATTATATGAAGATCTGTCATTAGAATGGTACCCCCTGTTCTTCTGAGGTAGTTGCATTATATGAAGATCTGTCATTAGAATGGCACCCCCTGTTCTTCTGAGGTAGTTGCATTATATGAAGATCTGTCATTAGAATGGTACCCCCTGTTCTTCTGAGGTAGTTGCATTATATGAAGATCTGTCATTAGAATGGTACCCCCTGTTCTTCTGAGGTAGTTGCATTATATGAAGATCTGTCATTAGAATGGTACCCCCTGTTCTTCTGAGGTAGTTGCATTATATGAAGATCTTAATTAGAATGGTGCCCCCTGTTCTTCTGAGGTAGTTGCATTATATGAAGATCTGTAATTAGAATGGTGCCCCCTGTTCTTCTGAGGTAGTTGCAGTATATGAAGATCTTTAATTAGAATGGTACCCGCTGTTCCTCTGAGGTAGTTGCATTATATGAATATCTGTAATTAGAATGGTACCCCCTGTTCTTCTGAGGTAATTGCATTATATGAAGATCTTAATTAGAATGGTGCCCCCTGTTCTTCTGAGGTAGTTGCATTATATGAAGATCTGTAATTAGAATGGTGCCCCCTGTTCTTCTGAGGTAGTTGCATTATATGAAGATCTGTCATTAGAATGGCGCCCCCTGTTCTTCTGAGGTAGTTGCATTATATGAAGATCTGTAATTAGAATGGCACCCCCTGTTCTTCTGAGGTAGTTGCATTATATGAAGATCTGTAGTCAGAATGGCGCCCCCTGTTCTTCTGAGGTAGTTGCATTATATGAAGATTTGTCATTAGAATGGCGCCCCCTGTTCTTCTGAGGTAGTTGCATTATATGAAGATCTGTCATTAGAATGGCGCCCCCTGTTCTTCTGAGGTAGTTGCATTATATGAAGATCTGTCATTAGAATGGCGCCCCCTGTTCTTCTGAGGTAGTTGCATTATATGAAGATCTGTAATTAGAATGGCGCCCCCTGTTCTTCTGAGGTAGTTGCATTATATGAAGATCTGTAATTAGAATGGCGCCCCCTGTTCTTCTGAGGTAGTTGCAGTATATGAAGATCTGTAATTAGAATGGCACCCCCTGTTCTTCTGAGGTAGTTGCATTATATGAAGATCTGTAGTCAGAATGGTACCCCCTGTTCTTCTGAGGTAGTTGCATTATATGAAGATCTGTAATTAGAATGGTGCCCCCTGTTCTTCTGAGGTAGTTGCATTATATGAAGATCTGTCAATAGAATGGTGCCCCCCTGTTCTTCTGAGGTAGTTGCATTATATGAAGATCTGTCATTAGAATGGTACCCCCTGTTCTTCTGAGGTAGTTGCATTATATGAAGATCTGTCATTAGAATGGTGCCCCCTGTTCTTCTGAGGTAGTTGCACTATATGAAGATCTGTCATTAGAATGGTGCCCCCTGTTCTTCTGAGGTAGTTGCATTATATGAAGATCTGTCATTAGAATGGTGCCCCCTGTTCTTCTGAGGTAGTTGCATTATATGAAGATCTGTCATTAGAATGGTGCCCCCTGTTCTTCTGAGGTAGTTGCAGTATATGAAGATCTGTAGTCAGAATGGTACCCCCTGTTCTTCTGAGGTAGTTGCATTATATGAAGATCTGTCATTAGAATGGTGCCCCCTGTTCTTCTGAGGTAGTTCCATTATATGAAGATCTGTCATTAGAATGGTGCACCCTGTTCTTCTGAGGTAGTTGCAGTTTATGAAGATCTGTAGTCAAAATGGTCCCCCCTGTTCTTCTGAGGTAGTTGCATTATATGAAGATCTGTCATTAGAATGGTGCCCCCTGTTCTTCTGAGGTAGTTGCATTATATGAAGATCTGTCATTAGAATGGCGCCCCCTGTTCTTCTGAGGTAGTTGCATTATATGAAGATCTGTAATTAGAATGGCGCCCCCTGTTCTTCTGAGGTAGTTGCATTATATGAAGATCTGTAATTAGAATGGCGCCCCCTGTTCTTCTGAGGTAGTTGCAGTATATGAAGATCTGTAATTAGAATGGCACCCCCTGTTCTTCTGAGGTAGTTGCATTATATGAAGATCTGTAGTCAGAATGATACCCCCTGTTCTTCTGAGGTAGTTGCATTATATGAAGATCTCTCATTAGAATGGTGCCCCCTGTTCTTCTGAGGTAGTTGCATTATATGAAGATCTGTCCTTAGAATGGTGCCCCCTGTTCTTCTGAGGTAGTTGCAGTATATGAAGATCTGTCATTAGAATGGTGCACCCTGTTCTTCTGAGGTAATTGCATTATATGAAGATCTGTAGTCAGAATGGTACCCCCTGTTCTTCTGAGGTAGTTGCATTATATGAAGATCTGTAATTAGAATGGTGCCCCCTGTTCTTCTGAGGTAGTTGCAGTATATGAAGATCTGTCATTAGAATGGTGCCCCCTGTTCTTCTGAGGTAGTTGCATTATATGAAGATCTGTCATTAGAATGGCACCCTGTTCTTCTGAGGTAGTTGCAGTGAATGAATATCTGTAATTAGAATGGTACCCGCTGTTCTTCTGAGGTAGTTGCAGTATATGAAGATCTGTCATTAGAATGGTGCCCCCTGTTCTTCTGAGGTAGTTGCATTATATGAAGATCTGTAATTAGAATGGCGCCCCCTGTTCTTCTGAGGTAGTTGCATTATATGAAGATCTGTCATTAGAATGGCACCCCCTGTTCTTCTGAGGTAGTTGCATTATATGAAGATCTGTCATTAGAATGGCGCCCTCTGTTCTTCTGAGGTAGTTGCATTATATGAAGATCTGTCATTAGAATGGCGCCCCCTGTTCTTCTGAGGTAGTTGCATTATATGAAGATCTGTAATTAGAATGCCGCCCCCTGTTCTTCTGAGGTAGTTGCATTATATGAAGATCTGTAATTAGAATGGCGCCCCCTGTTCTTCTGAGGTAGTTGCATTATATGAAGATCTGCCATTAGAATGGCGACCCCTGTTCTTCTGAAGTAGTTGCATTATATGAAGATCTGAAATTAGAATGGCACCCCCTGTTCTTCTGAGGTAGTTGCATTATATGAAGATCTGTAATTAGAATGGCGCCCCTTGTTCTTCTGAGGTAGTTGCAGTATATGAAGATCTGTAATTAGAATGGCACCCCCTGTTCTTCTGAGGTAGTTGCATTATATGAAGATCTGTAGTCAGAATGGTACCCCCTGTTCTTCTGAGGTAGTTGCATTATATGAAGATCTGTAATTAGAATGGTGCCCCCTGTTCTTCTGAGGTAGTTGCATTATATGAAGATCTGTCATTAGAATGGTGCCCCCTGTTCTTCTGAGGTAGTTGCATTATATGAAGATCTGTCATTAGAATGGTACCCCCTGTTCTTCTGAGGTAGTTGCTTTATGTGAAGATCTGTCATTAGAATGGTGCCCCCTGTTCTTCTGAGGTAGTTGCATTATATGAAGATCTGTCATTAGAATGGTGCCCCCTGTTCTTCTGAGGTAGTTGCAGTATATGAAGATCTGTAGTCAGAATGGTACCCCCTGTTCTTCTGAGGTAGTTGCATTATATGAAGATCTGTCATTAGAATGGTGCCCCCTGTTCTTCTGAGGTAGTTGCATTATATGAAGATCTGTAGTCAGAATGGTACCCCCTGTTCTTCTGAGGTAGTTGCATTATATGAAGTTCTGTCATTAGAATGGTGCCCCCTGTTCTTCTGAGGTAGTTGCATTATATGAAGATCTGTAGTCAGAATGGTACCCGCTGTTCCTCTGAGGTAGTTGCATTATATGAAGATCTGTAATTAGAATGGTACCCCCTGTTCTTCTGAGGTAGTTGCATTATATGAAGATCTGTCATTAGAGTGGAAACCCCCTGTTCTTCTGAGGTAGTTGCATTATATGAAGATCTGTAATTAGAATGGCGCCCCCTGTTCTTCTGAGGTAGTTGCATTATACGAAGATCTATAATTAGAATGGCGCCCCCTGTTCTTCTGAGGTAGTTGCAGTATATGAAGATCTGTAATTAGAATGGCACCCCCTGTTCTTCTGAGGTAGTTGCATTATATGAAGATCTGTAGTCAGAATGGTACCCCCTGTTCTTCTGAGGTAGTTGCATTATATGAAGATCTGTAATTAGAATGGTGCCCCCTGTTCTTCTGAGGTAGTTGCATTATATGAAGATCTGTCATTAGAATGGTGCCCCCCTGTTCTTCTGAGGTAGTTGCATTATATGAAGATCTGTCATTAGAATGATACCCCCTGTTCTTCTGAGGTAGTTGCATTATATGAAGATCTGTCATTAGAATGGTGCCCCCTGTTCTTCTGAGGTAGTTGCATTATATGAAGATCTGTCATTAGAATGGTGCCCCCTGTTCGTCTGAGGTAGTTGCATTATATGAAGATCTGTCATTAGAATGGTGCCCCCTGTTCTTCTGAGGTAGTTGCATTATATGAAGATCTGTCATTAGAATGGTGCCCCCTGTTCTTCTGAGGTAGTTGCAGTATATGAAGATCTGTAGTCAGAATGGTACCCCCTGTTCTTCTGAGGTAGTTGCATTATATGAAGATCTGTCATTAGAATGGTGCCCCCTGTTCTTCTGAGGTAGTTCCATTATATGAAGATCTGTCATTAGAATGGTGCACCCTGTTCTTCTGAGGTAGTTCCAGTTTATGAAGATCTGTAGTCAAAATGGTACCCCCTGTTCTTCTGAGGTAGTTGCATTATATGAAGATCTGTCATTAGAATGGTGCCCCCTGTTCTTCTGAGGTAGTTGCATTATATGAAGATCTGTCATTAGAATGGCGCCCCCTGTTCTTCTGAGGTAGTTGCATTATATGAAGATCTGTAATTAGAATGGCGCCCCCTGTTCTTCTGAATTAGTTGCATTATATGAAGATCTGTAATTAGAATGGCGCCCCCCTGTTCTTCTGAGGTAGTTGCAGTATATGAAGATCTGTAATTAGAATGGCACCCCCTGTTCTTCTGAGGTAGTTGCATTATATGAAGATCTGTAGTCAGAATGATACCCCCTGTTCTTCTGAGGTAGTTGCATTATATGAAGATCTCTCATTAGAATGGTGCCCCCTGTTCTTCTGAGGTAGTTGCATTATATGAAGATCTGTCATTAGAATGGTGCCCCCTGTTCTTCTGAGGTAGTTGCAGTATATGAAGATCTGTCATTAGAATGGTGCGCCCTGTTCTTCTGAGGTAGTTGCATTATATGAAGATCTGTAGTCAGAATGGTACCCCCTGTTCTTCTGAGGTAGTTGCATTATATGAAGATCTGTAATTAGAATGGTGCCCCCTGTTCTTCTGAGGTAGTTGCAGAATATGAAGATCTGTCATTAGAATGGTGCCCCCTGTTCTTCTGAGGTAGTTGCATTATATGAAGATCTGTCATTAGAATGGCACCCTGTTCTTCTGAGGTAGTTGCAGTAAATGAATATCTGTAATTAGAATGGTACCCGCTGTTCTTCTGAGGTAGTTGCAGTATATGAAGATCTGTCATTAGAATGGTGCCCCCTGTTCTTCTGAGGTAGTTGCATTATATGAAGATCTGTAATTAGAATGGCGCCCCCTGTTCTTCTGAGGTAGTTGCATTATATGAAGATCTGTCATTAGAATGGCACCCCCTGTTCTTCTGAGGTAGTTGCATTATATGAAGATCTGTCATTAGAATGGCGCCCCCTGTTCTTCTGAGGTAGTTGCATTATATGAAGATCTGTCATTAGAATGGCGCCCCCTGTTCTTCTGAGGTAGTTGCATTATATGAAGATCTGTAATTAGAATGCCGCCCCCTGTTCTTCTGAGGTAGTTGCATTATATGAAGATCTGTAATTAGAATGGCGCCCCCTGTTCTTCTGAGGTAGTTGCATTATATGAAGATCTGTCATTAGAATGGCGCCCCCTGTTCTTCTGAGGCAGTTGCATTATATGAAGATCTGCCATTAGAATGGCGACCCCTGTTCTTCTGAAGTAGTTGCATTATATGAAGATCTGCAATTAGAATGGCACCCCCTGTTCTTCTGAGGTAGTTGCATTATATGAAGATCTGTAATTAGAATGGCGCCCCCTGTTCTTCTGAGGTAGTTGCAGTATATGAAGATCTGTAATTAGAATGGCACCCCCTGTTCTTCTGAGGTAGTTGCATTATATGAAGATCTGTAGTCAGAATGGTACCCCCTGTTCTTCTGAGGTAGTTGCATTATATGAAGATCTGTAATTAGAATGGTGCCCCCCGTTCTTCTGAGGTAGTTGCATTATATGAAGATCTGTCATTAGAATGGTGCCCCCTGTTCTTCTGAGGTAGTTGCATTATATGAAGATCTGTCATTAGAATGGTACCCCCTGTTCTTCTGAGGTAGTTGCTTTATATGAAGATCTGTCATTAGAATGGTGCCCCCTGTTCTTCTGAGGTAGTTGCATTATATGAAGATCTGTCATTAGAATGGTGCCCCCTGTTCTTCTGAGGTAGTTGCAGTATATGAAGATCTGTAGTCAGAATGGTACCCCCTGTTCTTCTGAGGTAGTTGCATTATATGAAGATCTGTCATTAGAATGGTGCCCCCTGTTCTTCTGAGGTAGTTGCATTATATGAAGATCTGTCATTAGAATGGTGCACCCTGTTCTTCTGAGGTAGTTGCAGTATATGAAGATCTGTAGTCAGAATGGTACCCCCTGTTCTTCTGAGGTAGTTGCATTATATGAAGTTCTGTCATTAGAATGGTGCCCCCTGTTCTTCTGAGGTAGTTGCATTATATGAAGATCTGTAGTCAGAATGGTACCCGCTGTTCCTCTGAGGTAGTTGCATTATATGAAGATCTGTAATTAGAATGGTACCCCCTGTTCTTCTGAGGTAGTTGCATTATATGAAGATCTGTCATTAGAGTGGAAACCCCCTGTTCTTCTGAGGTAGTTGCATTATATGAAGATCTGTAGTCAGAATGGTACCCCCTGTTCTTCTGAGGTAGTTGTATTATATGAAGATCTGTAATTAGAATGGTACCCCCTGTTCTTCTGAGGTAGTTGCATTATATGAAGATCTGTAATTAGAATGGTACCCCCTGTTCTTCTGAGGTAGTTGCATTATATGAAGATCTGTAATTAGAATGGTGCCCCCTGTTCTTCTGAGGTAGTTGCATTATATGAAGATCTGTAGTCAGAATGGTACCCGCTGTTCCTCTGAGGTAGTTGCATTATATGAGGATCTGTAATTAGAATGGTACCCCCTGTTCTTCTGAGGTAGTTGCATTATATGAGGATCTGTCATTAGAGTGGTAACCCCCCTGTTCTTCTGAGGTAGTTGCATTATATGAAGATCTGTAGTCAGAATGGTACCCCCTATTCTTCTGAGGTAGTTGTATTATATGAAGATCTGTAATTAGAATGGTACACCCTGTTCTTCTGAGGTAGTTGCATTATATGAAGATCTGTCATTAGAGTGGAAACCCCCTGTTCTTCTGAGGTAGTTGCATTATATGAAGATCTGTAATTAGAATGGCGCCCCCTGTTCTTCTGAGGTAGTTGCATTATATGAAGATCTGTAATTAGAATGGCGCCCCCTGTTCTTCTGAGGTAGTTGCAGTATATGAAGATCTGTAATTAGAATGGCACCCCCTGTTCTTCTGAGGTAGTTGCATTATATGAAGATCTGTAGTCAGAATGGTACCCCCTGTTCTTCTGAGGTAGTTGCATTATATGAAGATCTGTAATTAGAATGGTGCCGCCTGTTCTTCTGAGGTAGTTGCATTATATGAAGATCTGTCATTAGAATGGTGCCCCCCTGTTCTTCTGAGGTAGTTGCATTATATGAAGATCTGTCATTAGAATGGTACCCCCTGTTCTTCTGAGGTAGTTGCATTATATGAAGATCTGTCATTAGAATGGTGCCCCCTGTTCTTCTGAGGTAGTTGCATTATATGAAGATCTGTCATTAGAATGGTGCCCCCTGTTCTTCTGAGGTAGTTGCATTATATGAAGATCTGTCATTAGAATGGTGCCCCCTGTTCTTCTGAGGTAGTTGCATTATATGAAGATCTGTCATTAGAATGGTGCCCCCTGTTCTTCTGAGGTAGTTGCAGTATATGAAGATCCGTAGTCAGAATGGTACCCCCTGTTCTTCTGAGGTAGTTGCATTATATGAAGATCTGTCATTAGAATGGTGCCCCCTGTTCTTCTGAGGTAGTTCCATTATATGAAGATCTGTCATTAGAATGGTGCACCCTGTTCTTCTGAGGTAGTTGCAGTTTATGAAGATCTGTAGTCAAAATGGTACCCCTGTTCTTCTGAGGTAGTTGCATTATATGAAGATCTGTCATTAGAATGGTGCCCCCTGTTCTTCTGAGGTAGTTGCATTATATGAAGATCTGTCATTAGAATGGCGCCCCCTGTTCTTCTGAGGTAGTTGCATTATATGAAGATCTGTAATTAGAATGGCGCCCCCTATTCTTCTGAGGTAGTTGCATTATATGAAGATCTGTAATTAGAATGGCGCCCCCTGTTCTTCTGAGGTAGTTGCAGTATATGAAGATCTGTAATTAGAATGGTACCCCCTGTTCTTCTGAGGTAGTTGCATTATATGAAGATCTGTAGTCAGAATGATACCCCCTGTTCTTCTGAGGTAGTTGCATTATATGAAGATCTCTCATTAGAATGGTGCCCCCTGTTCTTCTGAGGTAGTTGCATTATATGAAGATCTGTCATTAGAATGGTGCCCCCTGTTCTTCTGAGGTAGTTGCAGTATATGAAGATCTGTCATTAGAATGGTGCGCCCTGTTCTTCTGAGGTAGTTGCATTATATGAAGATCTGTAGTCAGAATGGTACCCCCTGTTCTTCTGAGGTAGTTGCATTATATGAAGATCTGTAATTAGAATGGTGCCCCCTGTTCTTCTGAGGTAGTTGCAGTATATGAAGATCTGTCATTAGAATGGTGCCCCCTGTTCTTCTGAGGTAGTTGCATTATATGAAGATCTGTAGTCAGAATGGTACCCGCTGTTCCTCTGAGGTAGTTGCATTATATGAAGATCTGTAATTAGAATGGTACCCCCTGTTCTTCTGAGGTAGTTGCATTATATGAAGATCTGTCATTAGAGTGGAAACCCCCTGTTCTTCTGAGGTAGTTGCATTATATGAAGATCTGTAGTCAGAATGGTACCCCCTGTTCTTCTGAGGTAGTTGTATTATATGAAGATCTGTAATTAGAATGGTACCCCCTGTTCTTCTGAGGTAGTTGCATTATATGAAGATCTGTAATTAGAATGGTACCCCCTGTTCTTCTGAGGTAGTTGCATTATATGAAGATCTGTAATTAGAATGGTGCCCCCTGTTCTTCTGAGGTAGTTGCATTATATGAAGATCTGTAGTCAGAATGGTACCCGCTGTTCCTCTGAGGTAGTTGCATTATATGAGGATCTGTAATTAGAATGGTACCCCCTGTTCTTCTGAGGTAGTTGCATTATATGAGGATCTGTCATTAGAGTGGTAACCCCCCTGTTCTTCTGAGGTAGTTGCATTATATGAAGATCTGTAGTCAGAATGGTACCCCCTATTCTTCTGAGGTAGTTGTATTATATGAAGATCTGTAATTAGAATGGTACACCCTGTTCTTCTGAGGTAGTTGCATTATATGAAGATCTGTCATTAGAGTGGAAACCCCCTGTTCTTCTGAGGTAGTTGCATTATATGAAGATCTGTAATTAGAATGGCGCCCCCTGTTCTTCTGAGGTAGTTGCATTATATGAAGATCTGTAATTAGAATGGCGCCCCCTGTTCTTCTGAGGTAGTTGCAGTATATGAAGATCTGTAATTAGAATGGCACCCCCTGTTCTTCTGAGGTAGTTGCATTATATGAAGATCTGTAGTCAGAATGGCACCCCCTGTTCTTCTGAGGTAGTTGCATTATATGAAGATCTGTAATTAGAATGGTGCCGCCTGTTCTTCTGAGGTAGTTGCATTATATGAAGATCTGTCATTAGAATGGTGCCCCCCTGTTCTTCTGAGGTAGTTGCATTATATGAAGATCTGTCATTAGAATGGTACCCCCTGTTCTTCTGAGGTAGTTGCATTATATGAAGATCTGTCATTAGAATGGTCCCCCCTGTTCTTCTGAGGTAGTTGCATTATATGAAGATCTGTCATTAGAATGGTGCCCCCTGTTCTTCTGAGGTAGTTGCATTATATGAAGATCTGTCATTAGAATGGTGCCCCCTGTTCTTCTGAGGTAGTTGCATTATATGAAGATCTGTCATTAGAATGGTGCCCCCTGTTCTTCTGAGGTAGTTGCAGTATATGAAGATCCGTAGTCAGAATGGTACCCCCTGTTCTTCTGAGGTAGTTGCATTATATGAAGATCTGTCATTAGAATGGTGCCCCCTGTTCTTCTGAGGTAGTTCCATTATATGAAGATCTGTCATTAGAATGGTGCACCCTGTTCTTCTGAGGTAGTTGCAGTTTATGAAGATCTGTAGTCAAAATGGTACCCCCTGTTCTTCTGAGGTAGTTGCATTATATGAAGATCTGTCATTAGAATGGTGCCCCCTGTTCTTCTGAGGTAGTTGCATTATATGAAGATCTGTCATTAGAATGGCGCCCCCTGTTCTTCTGAGGTAGTTGCATTATATGAAGATCTGTAATTAGAATGGCGCCCCCTATTCTTCTGAGGTAGTTGCATTATATGAAGATCTGTAATTAGAATGGCGCCCCCTGTTCTTCTGAGGTAGTTGCAGTATATGAAGATCTGTAATTAGAATGGTACCCCCTGTTCTTCTGAGGTAGTTGCATTATATGAAGATCTGTAGTCAGAATGATACCCCCTGTTCTTCTGAGGTAGTTGCATTATATGAAGATCTCTCATTAGAATGGTGCCCCCTGTTCTTCTGAGGTAGTTGCATTATATGAAGATCTGTCATTAGAATGGTGCCCCCTGTTCTTCTGAGGTAGTTGCAGTATATGAAGATCTGTCATTAGAATGGTGCGCCCTGTTCTTCTGAGGTAGTTGCATTATATGAAGATCTGTAGTCAGAATGGTACCCCCTGTTCTTCTGAGGTAGTTGCATTATATGAAGATCTGTAATTAGAATGGTGCCCCCTGTTCTTCTGAGGTAGTTGCAGTATATGAAGATCTGTCATTAGAATGGTGCCCCCTGTTCTTCTGAGGTAGTTGCATTATATGAAGATCTGTCATTAAAATGGCACCCTGTTCTTCTGAGGTAGTTGCAGTAAATGAATATCTGTAATTAGAATGGTACCCGCTGTTCTTCTGAGGTAGTTGCAGTATATGAAGATCTGTCATTAGAATGGTGCCCCCTGTTCTTCTGAGGTAGTTGCATTATATGAAGATCTGTAATTAGAATGGCGCCCCCTGTTCTTCTGAGGTAGTTGCATTATATGAAGATCTGTCATTAGAATGGCACCCCCTGTTCTTCTGAGGTAGTTGCATTATATGAAGATCTGTCATTAGAATGGCGCCCCCTGTTCTTCTGAGGTAGTTGCATTATATGAAGATCTGTCATTAGAATGGCGCCCCCTGTTCTTCTGAGGTAGTTGCATTATATGAAGATCTGTAATTAGAATGCCGCCCCCTGTTCTTCTGAGGTAGTTGCATTATATGAAGATCTGTAATTAGAATGGCGCCCCCTGTTCTTCTGAGGTAGTTGCATTATATGAAGATCTGTCATTAGAATGGCGCCCCCTGTTCTTCTGAGGTAGTTGCATTATATGAAGATCTGCCATTAGAATGGCGACCCCTGTTCTTCTGAAGTAGTTGCATTATATGAAGATCTGCAATTAGAATGGCACCCCCTGTTCTTCTGAGGTAGTTGCATTATATGAAGATCTGTAATTAGAATGGCGCCCCCTGTTCTTCTGAGGTAGTTGCAGTATATGAAGATCTGTAATTAGAATGGCACCCCCTGTTCTTCTGAGGTAGTTGCATTATATGAAGATCTGTAGTCAGAATGGCACCCCCTGTTCTTCTGAGGTAGTTGCATTATATGAAGATCTGTAATTAGAATGGTGCCCCCTGTTCTTCTGAGGTAGTTGCATTATATGAAGATCTGTCATTAGAATGGTGCCCCCTGTTCTTCTGAGGTAGTTGCATTATATGAAGATCTGTCATTAGAATGGTACCCCCTGTTCTTCTGAGGTAGTTGCTTTATATGAAGATCTGTCATTAGAATGGTGCCCCCTGTTCTTCTGAGGTAGTTGCATTATATGAAGAGCTGTCATTAGAATGGTGCCCCCTGTTCTTCTGAGGTAGTTGCAGTATATGAAGATCTGTAGTCAGAATGGTACCCCCTGTTCTTCTGAGGTAGTTGCATTATATGAAGATCTGTCATTAGAATGGTGCCCCCTGTTCTTCTGAGGTAGTTGCATTATATGAAGATCTGTCATTAGAATGGTGCACCCTGTTCTTCTGAGGTAGTTGCAGTATATGAAGATCTGTAGTCAGAATGGTACCCCCTGTTCTTCTGAGGTAGTTGCATTATATGAAGTTCTGTCATTAGAATGGTGCCCCCTGTTCTTCTGAGGTAGTTGCATTATATGAAGATCTGTAGTCAGAATGGTACCCGCTGTTCCTCTGAGGTAGTTGCATTATATGAAGATCTGTAATTAGAATGGTACCCCCTGTTCTTCTGAGGTAGTTGCATTATATGAAGATCTGTCATTAGAGTGGAAACCCCCTGTTCTTCTGAGGTAGTTGCATTATATGAAGATCTGTAGTCAGAATGGTACCCCCTGTTCTTCTGAGGTAGTTGTATTATATGAAGATCTGTAATTAGAATGGTACCCCCTGTTCTTCTGAGGTAGTTGCATTATATGAAGATCTGTAATTAGAATGGTACCCCCTGTTCTTCTGAGGTAGTTGCATTATATGAAGATCTGTAATTAGAATGGTGCCCCCTGTTCTTCTGAGGTAGTTGCATTATATGAAGATCTGTAGTCAGAATGGTACCCGCTGTTCCTCTGAGGTAGTTGCATTATATGAGGATCTGTAATTAGAATGGTACCCCCTGTTCTTCTGAGGTAGTTGCATTATATGAGGATCTGTCATTAGAGTGGTAACCCCCCTGTTCTTCTGAGGTAGTTGCATTATATGAAGATCTGTAGTCAGAATGGTACCCCCTGTTCTTCTGAGGTAGTTGTATTATATGAAGATCTGTAATTAGAATGGTACACCCTGTTCTTCTGAGGTAGTTGCATTATATGAAGATCTGTAATTAGAATGGCACCCCCTGTTCTTCTGAGGTAGTTGCATTATATGAAGATCTGTAATTAGAATGGCGCCCCCTGTTCTTCTGAGGTAGTTGCATTATATGAAGATCTGTAATTAGAATGGTGCCCCCTGTTCTTCTGAGGTAGTTGCAGTATATGAAGATCTGTAATTAGAATGGTACCCCCTGTTCTTCTGAGGTAGTTGCATTATATGAAGATCTGTAGTCAGAATGGTACCCCCTGTTCTTCTGAGGTAGTTGCATTATATGAAGATCTGTCATTAGAATGGTGCCCCCTGTTCTTCTGAGGTAGTTGCATTATATGAAGATCTGTCATTATGTCAAGACTTGATGGTCGTGTAGGCGATGATACCTCTGTCCCCAAGTTCCACTCGAGCAACCAGTCAATATACTGCCCGAGCAGCCCTTGAGGCCACAGGTGGTGAATGTCGTCAGCCGGAACCAGGAATGCCGGAAGATGTTTTTCCCTGACCACTGTAAGGCAAACACGCGGGTTAGATAACAATTACACCTTGTGCACAATCCTAAATGTTTATCTATAGGAGCTTACCCTGAATAGTTGTCTGGAATGTGATGTATGGTGTCTGTCTGAGGGGCCGGCAGGGTTGACGACAAGGTAGCAGCCTGGTAAAGCACTTGAAGGATGGAATCACCACCTGATACGGTACTTGGTACTGTGAGCCAAACTAGATGGCACGTGATGCAGAGAGCAGAGTTCAAACCAAAGGATAATCCAATTGCAGTCCAGGAGAAAAGCCAAGGTCGTGTCCAGGGGGAGCAGTTCAAGACAAGGTACCAAACAGGAGAAATCCAGGAAGCAGTCCGTGGGAGTAGCCGAGGTCAAAACCAGAAGGAAGCAGGTCCAGGCGAGGTACAAAAGAGGAAGCGGGTCGGAATCCAAAGGCAAGCGTCCGTAGTCCAACCAAGATCAGCTGTGAAGCGTGGATGGGAGTTCGCGCGTCGCTTTTGATCGCTCGCTCCAGTGATCACGTGACTCACATACGTGATTGGCGCACACGCGATTGGACGCGTGGAGGAAGAACGTCCAAGCGTCGGCAGCGGAGACGCGGAATGCTTATGGCGCGTCTCCACGGCAACCGCCAATGCAGGAATGGAGAGCGAGGCATAAACCAGCGTCGCGGAGTTCGGCCAGCCCCTTGTCGGCAAACCTGAAGGCGAGAATGTGAAATGGTGCGTGTGGGGTCTTGTTGTGTACTATGATTCTGCCGTATATTGATCGAATTACGAGATGCAATAGGAGGGCTTGTGGATGTGGATGGGGGCGTGACAGAGCCCCCCCTCAAAGGCCCACGACCCCGTGGGCTTGAAGGGTACTCCTTGTGGAACCGAGCCACCAATAACGGAGCATGGACGTCAGGAGACGGAACCCAGGACCGTTCCTCAGGACCATAGCCCAACCAATCAACCAGGTACTGCAACTGCCCTCTAACAATCCGGGACCCCAAAATAGCGCTAACCTCATAATCCTCCTGGGAGGCCAGTGGAACAGGACCGGGAGCGGACGTCATGCGAGTGGTATCAGGGCAGGGTTTGAGAAGGGACGTGTGAAAAACAGGGTGTAGTCTCCACGAAGTGGGGACAGCAAGACGGTAAGCAACCGGATTCAGGACCTTGGAGACCCTATAAGGGCCGACGAAACGGGGTAGTAGTTTACGTGAACCCGGTATGCGCAGGTGACGCGTAGACAACCACACCCGATCGCCCGGTGAGTATGAAGGGGCCTCCTTTCTCCTTTTGTTAGCGGCTGTCCGCATTGACTCCTGTGCTTCCCGGAGATGGACAAGGGTTTGAGCATGTATGGAAGTGAGATCCCGGGCACAGTCATTTGCCGCCAGAGTCCTGATCCGTAGTGCGGGGGTATTGGAAAAGTCAGAATCAGAAAAAGGGAGAGTACGTGGATGCTGGCCATAAAGTGAGAAAAAAGGGGAGAACCCAGTGGATGAATGCATGGTGTTGTTGTAGGCAAATTCTGCGTAATGTAGTGAATCAAGCCAGGTGTATTGAAATTGTAAGGCTAAACAACGTAGGTACTGTTCCAGGGCCTGATTTACTCTTTCGGTCTGACCATCGCTTTCGGGATGGTAGGCCGACGAGAAGCGTGCGTCAATACCCAGTAGTTTGGTAAGGGCCACCCAGAAACGTGACGTGAACTGTGTTCCACGATCCGACACAATGACACATGGCAGACCGAACAGACAGAAAACAGACCTGAAGAACATTTGAGCCAAGGAAGGAGCGGTGGGGATGCCTTTACATGGTATAAAACGGGCCATTTTGGTGTATGAGTCCATTACTACCCAAACTGTGTCATAACCCCGAATACGTGGTAATTCTATTATCAAATCCATGGACACCGTATGCCAAGGTTTTGGGGGTATGGGCAGGGGCTGTAGTAATTCCAATGGACGGCCTCTCTGTGTTTTGCACTGTGCGCATATAGAGCAGGTGTTGACATAAGTCTCCACATCTCGTCGCATCGATGGCCACCAGCACCAGCGTTTCAATATTTCCAGGGTTCGTCGTTGACCTGGGTGACCATTGATGAGAGCATTATGGGACCACTCCAAAGCCTGGTTACGTGTATCATTGGTGGGTAGGAATAGTTTCCCTTGAACAAAAGGCAAGCCGTCTTGTATGTCAGGATCCCAGTCAGCTAGTATCTGGGGATGTTGTGTAACCCATTGTCGAATCGCAGTCAACATAGGTGGGGGTGGTGTGCAAGCACAAACTACATGGCCTTCACCTAGAAGCTTTGCAGGATACGAAGGAAGGGGCACCCCCCCTGGTGAACGGGACAGAGCGTCAGCTTTTCCATGGATCGCCCCAGATCTATGCTTGACAATGAAATCATAGGCAGAAAAGAAGAGATGCCAACAAACCTGTCTACTGTTAACACATTTCAATGACGCTAGGTCCTGTAGGTTTTCGTGGTCAGTATAGACTGTGGTCTGGTGCTTTCCTCCCAGGAGATGATGTCTCCAGACCAGCAAAGCATCCCTGATTGCTAGGAGCTCTTTTTCGGTGACCGTATAGTGTGTCTCGGTTGGTGTGAATTTTCTGGAATGGTAGGCCACCGGGTGTAGTGCTCCGGTGGAGGGACATGGTTGGGACAGGATGGCCCCCAAAGCGAATGAAGAGGCATCTGTTTCCACAACATACGGGAGTTCAGGGTCCGGGTGTTGCAAGACAGGAGCCGTGGTGAACGAGGCTTTGAGGGTATCAAAGGCTACCTGATGTGTAGTTGTCCAGTCAAACAACACCGCGGGAATGGTCAATGCGGTTAGGGGTGCCACAATGGAAGAGAAATTCGCGATGAATCTCCGATAAAAGTTAGCGAACCCCAAGAAAGATTGCAGTTGTTTCACAGTGACAGGGATCGGCCAGTCTATGATAGCTTGGACCTTGGACTGGTTCATAGTCAGCCCCCCAGGGGATATATGAAACCCCAGGAATTCGACTTCGGCTGTGTGAAATAGGCATTTTTCAGGTTTGGCATATAAGGAATGTTGTCTGAGTCGTGTGAGTACTTCCCTAACATGAAGGACATGCTCGGCCATAGTTTGGGAAAAGACTAGTATGTCATCTAGATATACTACGACATATATGTCCAGAATATCATTGAATATGTCGT
Source organism: Ambystoma mexicanum (assembly GCF_040938575.1). Taxonomy (NCBI): domain Eukaryota; kingdom Metazoa; phylum Chordata; class Amphibia; order Caudata; family Ambystomatidae; genus Ambystoma; species Ambystoma mexicanum. Next base: position 746,014,135 of record NC_090938.1, read on the forward strand.
TTACGAACCGTTGAAAAGTGGCGAGGGCATTGCAAAGGCCAAAAGGCATCACCATATACTCATACAACCCCTGACGGGAGCAGAATGCCGTTTTCCACTCGTCACCAGAGCGCATACGGACCAGATTGTATGCTCCCCGTAGATCCAACTTGGTATATACAGAAGCATTGGTCAACTTGTCTAGCAAGGTCGATATGAGTGGGAGAGGGTAGCGGTTTTTTATGGTGACCGCATTCAGGTGTCTGTAATCTACACATGGACGGAGGTCTCCCTCCTTCTTCTGAACGAAGAATATGGGACTAGCCACAGGGGATGAAGAAGGCCTGATGTGACCTACTTGAAGAGCATGACTTATGTATTCCTTCAGGGCCATTTCTTCTGATGGTGATAGCGAATATATGCGCCCCTTGGGAAGCGTTGCCCCATCGATCAGATCAATGGGACAATCATACGGTCTGTGGGGTGGTAGTACTTCGGCAGAGGCTTTGTCAAAAACCGAATGGAAATCGTGGTATTCCGGGGGTACCCCTGACACAGTGGCTCCCACTGTGTGTGCCCCTGCAGGAGGACTCTCAACCACTATACGTAGCCCCCCGAGTGCCCTTGCGGGACTGATGAGAACATCGTCGTCCAGTAGGCAAAAATGCTGGCATACCTCAGATTCGAATGAAACCTGACCAGTACCCCAATCGATGAGAGGGTTATGTTTTTTCAACCAGGGAAGACCCAAGATTATCCCGAACTGAGGTGTTGATATCAGATCAAAGGACAGTTGTTCCTTATGGTTGCCCTGGATGGTCACGTCCATTTGGGCGGTTTGTTGCTTGATCGGACCGGATACGAGGGAGGACCCGTCCACTGTCTGGACTGGTTCGGGATGTATCTTGGTCACCAGAGGAAGGTTCAGTGACTTGGCCAATGATATGTCGATGAAGCAACCAGTAGCTCCTGAATCAATGACGATGTGGACTTCATGTGAACACTCTCTGGCCGGTTGAAGAACCGCTTGAACAACTACTGGCCTTATTGGACCGAATGAAGGAACCCCGGGGTTACAAACCGAGCTCGCCTTGTCCCCCGTACTCAAGGGCGAGCTTTCTGAAAACCCGAAGCCTTGTTCTTTGGACGTCGAGGGCACTCCTTGACAAAATGTCCACTGAGGCCAGAATAGAAGCATGCATTATCGGTCCTTCGGCGCTCTCTTTCGGTTTGGGTAATAGGGCTTCGTAGACCTCCTATTTGCATGGGTTCCCCAGCACCATCTGGGGTAGAGGGCAAGGTTTTTACAGAAAGGCCTGACTCCATCCGGCGTTCAGACTTCCGAGCGTCTACCTGTAGGGCTAGGTCTACCAGATCAGAATAGGTGTTAGGAAGGGAAGGTACAACAGAAAGAGCGTCCTTCATAGCGTTACATAAACCTTTGTAGAACACCACAGATTTCTTGTTTTCTGGCCACGAGGTTTCAGCTGACAACTGGTTGAAATGTGTGATGTATTCTATCAAAGACTGTCTGCCTTGGGATAGCTCTAGCAGCTCCAGGTCCCGGGACTGGGCTTTATACCTGGTGTCGAATATTTTTGCCAACTCACTCACCAGGAGTTCGAAATCATAAAGGGCCGGGTGATCGTTTTCAAGGAAAGGATTAGCCCAAGTAGCGGCAACCCCGGACAGATGGGAAAGCAGAAAAGCGGCTTTTGTGGTGGAATCATGAAAAACTAAGGGCCGACAAAGGAAATGGAGCTTACATTGATTGATAAAGGTACGGTATTTTCTGGGGTCCCCCTGGAACTTCTCAGGGGATGCCAAAGGAAATTGAGAGGGCAATACCACAGGAGTAGGTGGCTTGAGTAGTGCAGAGGGCCCCGGGGTAGGCGGTGCCGGATCCCCAAATTCGGCATCTGGCGGTAAAGGGTTGCGGTTGCTCTGGATGGTATCTAAGCGATGATGAATCGCGGTTGTGGCAGCCGCCACTTCCGTTCTAAGGGATGCAACCGCTTGCATTAGAGCGGCCACGGGATCACCGGCAGCAGATTCCATCGCCTGAACGACCAGAAGGGCTTCACAGTCTGTCAAGACTTGATGGTCGTGTAGGCGATGATACCTCTGTCCCCAAGTTCCACTCGAGCAACCAGTCAATATACTGCCCGAGCAGCCCTTGAGGCCACAGGTGGTGAAGGTCATCAGCCGGAACCAGGAATGCCGGAAGATGTTTTCCCCTGACCACTGTAAGGCAAACACGCGGGTTAGATAACAATTACACCTTGTGCACAATCCTAAATGTTTATCTATAGGAGCTTACCCTGAATAGTTGTCTGGAATGTGATGTAGGGTGTCTGTCTGAGGGGCCGGCAGGGTTGACGACAAGGTAGCAGCCTGGTAAAGCACTTGAAGGATGGAATCACCACCTGATACGGTACTTGGTACTGTGAGCCAAACTAGATGGCACGTGATGCAGAGAGCAGAGTTCAAACCAAAGGATAATCCAATTGCAGTCCAGGAGAAAAGCCAAGGTCGTGTCCAGGGGGAGCAGTTCAAGACAAGGTACCAAACAGGAGAAATCCAGGAAGCAGTCCGTGGGAGTAGCCAAGGTCAAAACCAGAAGGAAGCAGGTCCAGGCGAGGTACAAAAGAGGAAGCGGGTCGGAATCCAAAGGCAAGCGTCCGTAGTCCAACCAAGATCAGCTGTGAAGCGTGGATGGGAGTTCGCGCGTCGCTTTTGATCGCTCGCTCCAGTGATCACGTGACTCACATACGTGATTGGCGCACACGCGATTGGACGCGTGGAGGAAGAACGTCCAAGCGTCGGCAGCGGAGACGCGGAATGCTTATGGCGCGTCTCCACGGCAACCGCCAATGCAGGAATGGAGAGCGAGGCATAAACCAGCGTCGCGGAGTTCGGCCAGCCCCTTGTCGGCAAACCTGAAGGCGAGAATGTGAAATGGTGCGTGTGGGGTCTTGTTGTGTACTATGATTCTGCCGTATATTGATGGAATTACGAGATGCAATAGGAGGGCTTGTGGATGTGGATGGGGGCGTGACACATTAGAATGGTGCCCCCTGTTCTTCTGAGGTAGTTGCAGTATATGAAGATCTGTCATTAGAATGGTGCCCCCTGTTCTTCTGAGGTAGTTGCATTATATGAAGATCTGTAGTCAGAATGGTACCCCCTGTTCTTCTGAGGTAGTTGCATTATATGAAGATCTGTCATTAGAATGGTGCCCCCTGTTCTTCTGAGGTAGTTGCAGTATATGAAGATCTGTCATTAGAATGGTGCCCCCTGTTCTTCTGAGGTAGTTGCTTTATATGAAGATCTGTAGTCAGAATGGTACCCCCTGTTCTTCTGAGGTAGTTGCATTATATAAAGATCTGTCATTAGAATGGTACTCCCTGTTCTTCTTAGGTAGTTGCATTATATGAAGATCTGTCATTAGAATGGTACCCCCTGTTCTTCTGAGGTAGTTGCATTATATGAAGATCTGTCATTAGAATGGTGCCCCCTGTTCTTCTGAGGTAGTTGCAGTATATGAAGATCGGTCATTAGAATGGTGCCCCCTGTTCTTCTGAGGTAGTTGCATTATATGAAAATCTGTAGTCAGAATGGTACCCCCTGTTCTTCTGAGGTAGGTGTATTATATGAGGATCTGTCATTAGAATGGTGCCCCCTGTTCTTCTGAGGTAGTTGCATTATATGAAGATCTTCATTAGAATGGTGCCCCCTGTTCTTCTGAGGTAGTTGCAGTATATGAAGATCTGTCATTAGAATGGTGCCCCCTGTTCTTCTGAGGTAGTTGCATTATATGAAGATCTGTAGTGAGAATGGTACCCCCTGTTCTTTTGAGGTAGTTGCATTATATGATGATCTGTCATTAGAATGGTGCCCCCTGTTCCTCTGAGGTAGTTGCATTATATGAAGATCTGTCATTAGAATGGCGCCCCCTGTTCTTCTGAGGTAGTTGCATTATATGAATATCTGTCATTAGAATGGCACCCCCTGTTCTTCTGAGGTAGTTGCATTATATGAAGATCTGTCATTAGAATGGTACCCCCTGTTCTTCTGAGGTAGTTGCATTATATGAAGATCTGTCATTAGAATGGTACCCCCTGTTCTTCTGAGGTAGTTGCATTATATGAAGATCTGTCATTAGAATGGTACCCCCTGTTCTTCTGAGGTAGTTGCAGTATATGAAGATCTGTCATTAGAATGGTACCCCCCCTGTTCCTCTGAGGTAGTTGCATTATATGAAGATCTGTCATTAGAATGGTGCCCCCTGTTCTTCTGAGGTAGTTGCATTATATGAAGATCTGTAATTAGAATGGTACCCCCTGTTCTTCTGAGGTAGTCGCATTATATGAAGATCTGTCATTAGAATGGTACCCCTGTTCTTCTGAGGTAGTGGCATTATATGAAGATCTGTAATTAGAATGGTGCCCCCTGTTCTTCTAAGGTAGTTGCATTATATGAAGATCTGTAATTAGAATGGCGCCCCCTGTTCTTCTGAGGTAGTTGCATTATATGAAGATCTGTCATTAGAATGGTGCCCCCTGTTCTTCTGAGGTAGTTGCAGTATATGAAGATCTGTCATTAGAATGGTGCCCCCTGTTCTTCTGAGGTAGTTGCATTATATGAAGATCTGTAGTCAGAATGGTACCCCCTGTTCTTCTGAGGTATTTGCATTATATGAAGATCTGTCATTAGAATGGTGCCCCCTGTTCTTCTGAGGTAGTTGCAGTATATGAAGATCTGTCATTAGAATGGTGCCCCCTGTTCTTCTGAGGTAGTTGCATTATATGAAGATCTGTAGTCAGAATGGTACCCCCTGTTCTTCTGAGGTAGTTGCATTATATGAAGATCTGTCATTAGAATGGCGCCCCCTGTTCTTCTGAGGTAGTTGCATTATATGAATATCTGTATTCTGAGGTAGTTGCATTATATGAAGATCTGTAATTAGAATGGTACCCCCTGTTCTTCTGAGGTAGTTGCATTATATGAAGATCTGTAATTAGAATGGTGCCCCCTGTTCTTCTGAGGTAGTTGCATTATATGAAGATCTGTCATTACAATGGTGCCCCCTGTTCTTCTGAGGTAGTTGCAGTATATGAAGATCTGTCATTAGAATGGTGCCCCCTGTTCTTCTGAGGTAGTTGCATTATATGAAGATCTGTAGTCAGAATGGTACCCCCTGTTCTTCTGAGGTAGTTGCATTATATGAAGATCTGTCATTAGAATGGTGCCCCCTGTTCTTCTGAGGTAGTTGCATTATATGAAGATCTGTCATTAGAATGGTGCCCCCTGTTCTTCTGAGGTAGTTGCAGTATATGTAGATCTGTCATTAGAATGGTGCCCCCTGTTCTTCTGAGGTAGTTGCATTATATGAAGATCTGTAGTCAGAATGGTACCCCCTGTTCTTCTGAGGTAGTTGCATTATATGAAGATCTGTCATTAGAATGGGGCCCCCTGTTCTTCTGAGGTAGTTGCATTATATGAAGATCTGTAATTAGAATGGTACCCGCTGTTCCTCTGAGGTAGTTGCATTATATGAAGATCTGTCATTAGAATGGCGCCCCCTGTTCTTCTGAGGTAGTTGCATTATATGAAGATCTGTCATTAGAATGGCACCCCCTGTTCCTCTGAGGTAGTTGCATTATATGAAGATCTGTCATTAGAATGGCGCCCCCTGTTCTTCTGAGGTAGTTGCATTATATGAAGATCTGTCATTAGAATGGTACCCCCTGTTCTTCTGAGGTAGTTGCATTATATGAAGATCTGTCATTAGAACGGTGCCCACTGTTCTTCTGAGGTAGTTGCATTATATGAAGATCTGTCATTAGAACGGTACCCCCTGTTCTTCTGAGGTAGTTGCATTATATGAAGATCTGTCATTAGAACGGTACCCCCTGTTCTTCTGAGGTAGTTGCATTATATGAAGATCTGTCATTAGAACGGTACCCCCTGTTCTTCTGAGGTAGTTGCATTATATGAAGATCTGTAGTCAGAATGGTGCCCCCTGTTCTCCTGAGGTAGTTGCATTATATGAAGATCTGTCATTAGAATGGCGCCCCCTGTTCTTTTGAGGTAGTTGCATTATATGAAGATCGGTCATTAGAATGGTGCCCCCTGTTCTTCTGAGGTAGTTGCAGTATATGAAGATCTGTCATTAGAATGGTGCCCCCTGCTCTTCTGAGGTAGTTGCATTATATGAAGATCTGTAGTCAGAATGGTACCCCCTGTTCTTCTGAGGTAGTTGCATTATATGAAGATCTGTCATTAGAATGGTGCCCCCTGTTCTTCTGAGGTAGTTGCAGTATATGAAGATCTGTCATTAGAATGGTGCCCCCTGTTCTTCTGAGGTAGTTGCATTATATGAAGATCTGTCAATAGAATGGCGCCCCCTGTTCTTCTGAGGTAGTTGCATTATATGAATATCTATAATTAGAATGGCACCCCCTGTTCTTCTGAGGTAGTTGCATTATATGAAGATCTGTCATTAGAATGGCGCCCCCTGTTCTTCTGAGGTAGTTGCATTATATGAAGATCTGTCATTAGAATGGCGCCCCCTGTTCTTCTGAGGTAGTTGCATTACATGAAGATCTGTAATTAGAATGGTGCCCCCTGTTCTTCTGAGGTAGTTGCATTATATGAAGATCTGTAATTAGAATGGTGCCCCCTGTTCTTCTGAGGTAGTTGCATTATATGAAGATCTGTAGTAAGAATGGTGCCCCCTGTTCTTCTGAGGTAGTTGCATTATATGAAGATCTGTCATTAGAATGGTGCCCCCTGTTCTTCTGAGGTAGTTGCATTATATGACGATCTGTAATTAGAATGGTACACCCTGTTCTTCTGAGGTAGTTGCATTATATGAAGATCTGTAATTGGAATGGTGCCCCCTGTTCTTCTGAGGTAGTTGCATTATATGAAGATCTGTAGTAAGAATGGTGCCCCCTGTTCTTCTGAGGTAGTTGCATTATATGAAGATCTGTCATTAGAATGGTGCCCCCTGTTCTTCTGAGGTAGTTGCATTATATGACGATCTGTAATTAGAATGGTACACCCTGTTCTTCTGAGGTAGTTGCATTATATGAAGATCTTCATTAGAATGGTGCCCCCTGTTCTTCTGAGGTAGTTGCAGTATATGAAGATCTGTCATTAGAATGGTGCCCCCTGTTCTTCTGAGGTAGTTGCATTATATGAAGATCTGTAGTGAGAATGGTACCCCCTGTTCTTTTGAGGTAGTTGCATTATATGAAGATCTGTCATTAGAATGGTGCCCCCTGTTCCTCTGAGGTAGTTGCATTATATGAAGATCTGTCATTAGAATGGCGCCCCCTGTTCTTCTGAGGTAGTTGCATTATATGAATATCTGTCATTAGAATGGCACCCCCTGTTCTTCTGAGGTAGTTGCATTATATGAAGATCTGTCATTAGAATGGTACCCCCTGTTCTTCTGAGGTAGTTGCATTATATGAAGATCTGTCATTAGAATGGTACCCCCTGTTCTTCTGAGGTAGTTGCATTATATGAAGATCTGTCATTAGAATGGTACCCCCTGTTCTTCTGAGGTAATTGCAGTATATGAAGATCTGTCATTAGAATGGTACCCCCCCTGTTCCTCTGAGGTAGTTGCATTATATGAAGATCTGTCATTAGAATGGTGCCCCCTGTTCTTCTGAGGTAGTTGCATTATATGAAGATCTGTAATTAGAATGGTACCCCCTGTTCTTCTGAGGTAGTCGCATTATATGAAGATCTGTCATTAGAATGGTACCCCTGTTCTTCTGAGGTAGTGGCATTATATGAAGATCTGTAATTAGAATGGTGCCCCCTGTTCTTCTGAGGTAGTTGCATTATATGAAGATCTGTAATTAGAATGGCGCCCCCTGTTCTTCTGAGGTAGTTGCATTATATGAAGATCTGTCATTAGAATGGTGCCCCCTGTTCTTCTGAGGTAGGTGCAGTATATGAAGATCTGTCATTAGAATGGTGCCCCCTGTTCTTCTGAGGTAGTTGCATTATATGAAGATCTGTAGTCAGAATGGTACCCCCTGTTCTTCTGAGGTATTTGCATTATATGAAGATCTGTCATTAGAATGGTGCCCCCTGTTCTTCTGAGGTAGTTGCAGTATATGAAGATCTGTCATTAGAATGGTGCCCCCTGTTCTTCTGAGGTAGTTGCATTATATGAAGATCTGTAGTCAGAATGGTACCCCCTGTTCTTCTGAGGTAGTTGCATTATATGAAGATCTGTCATTAGAATGGCGCCCCCTGTTCTTCTGAGGTAGTTGCATTATATGAATATCTGTATTCTGAGGTAGTTGCATTATATGAAGATCTGTAATTAGAATGGTACCCCCTGTTCTTCTGAGGTAGTTGCATTATATGAAGATCTGTAATTAGAATGGTGCCCCCTGTTCTTCTGAGGTAGTTGCATTATATGAAGATCTGTCATTACAATGGTGCCCCCTGTTCTTCTGAGGTAGTTGCAGTATATGAAGATCTGTCATTAGAATGGTGCCCCCTGTTCTTCTGAGGTAGTTGCATTATATGAAGATCTGTAGTCAGAATGGTACCCCCTGTTCTTCTGAGGTAGTTGCATTATATGAAGATCTGTCATTAGAATGGTGCCCCCTGTTCTTCTGAGGTAGTTGCATTATATGAAGATCTGTCATTAGAATGGTGCCCCCTGTTCTTCTGAGGTAGTTGCAGTATATGAAGATCTGTCATTAGAATGGTGCCCCCTGTTCTTCTGAGGTAGTTGCATTATATGAAGATCTGTAGTCAGAATGGTACCCCCTGTTCTTCTGAGGTAGTTGCATTATATGAAGATCTGTCATTAGAATGGGGCCCCCTGTTCTTCTGAGGTAGTTGCATTATATGAAGATCTGTAATTAGAATGGTACCCGCTGTTCCTCTGAGGTAGTTGCATTATATGAAGATCTGTCATTAGAATGGCGCCCCCTGTTCTTCTGAGGTAGTTGCATTATATGAAGATCTGTCATTAGAATGGCACCCCCTGTTCCTCTGAGGTAGTTGCTTTATATGAAGATCTGTCATTAGAATGGCGCCCCCTGTTCTTCTGAGGTAGTTGCATTATATGAAGATCTGTCATTAGAATGGTACCCCCTGTTCTTCTGAGGTAGTTGCATTATATGAAGATCTGTCATTAGAACGGTGCCCACTGTTCTTCTGAGGTAGTTGCATTATATGAAGATCTGTCATTAGAACGGTACCCCCTGTTCTTCTGAGGTAGTTGCATTATATGAAGATCTGTCATTAGAACGGTACCCCCTGTTCTTCTGAGGTAGTTGCATTATATGAAGATCTGTCATTAGAACGGTACCCCCTGTTCTTCTGAGGTAGTTGCATTATATGAAGATCTGTAGTCAGAATGGTGCCCCCTGTTCTCCTGAGGTAGTTGCATTATATGAAGATCTGTCATTAGAATGGCGCCCCCTGTTCTTTTGAGGTAGTTGCATTATATGAAGATCTGTAATTAGAATGGTGCCCCCTGTTCTTCTGAGGTAGTTGCAGTATATGAAGATCTGTAATTAGAATGGTACCCCCTGTTCTTCTGAGGTAGTTGCATTATATGAAGATCTGTAGTCAGAATGGTACCCCCTGTTCTTCTGAGGTAGTTGCATTATATGAAGATCTGTCATTAGAATGGTTCCCCCTGTTCTTCTGAGGTAGTTGCATTATATGAAGATCGGTCATTAGAATGGTGCCCCCTATTCTTCTGAGGTAGTTGCATTATATGAAGATCTGTCATTAGAATGGTGCCCCCTGTTCTTCTGAGGTAGTTGCAGTATATGAAGATCTGTCATTAGAATGGTGCCCCCTGTTCTTCTGAGGTAGTTGCATTATATGAAGATCTGTCAATAGAATGGCGCCCCCTGTTCTTCTGAGGTAGTTGCATTATATGAATATCTATAATTAGAATGGCACCCCCTGTTCTTCTGAGGTAGTTGCATTATATGAAGATCTGTCATTAGAATGGCGCCCCCTGTTCTTCTGAGGTTGTTGCATTATATGAAGATCTGTCATTAGAATGGCGCCCCCTGTTCTTCTGAGGTAGTTGCATTACATGAAGATCTGTAATTAGAATGGTGCCCCCTGTTCTTCTGAGGTAGTTGCATTATATGAAGATCTGTAATTAGAATGGTGCCCCCTGTTCTTCTGAGGTAGTTGCATTATATGAAGATCTGTAGTAAGAATGGTGCCCCCTGTTCTTCTGAGGTAGTTGCATTATATGAAGATCTGTCATTAGAATGGTGCCCCCTGTTCTTCTGAGGTAGTTGCATTATATGACGATCTGTAATTATAATGGTACACCCTGTTCTTCTGAGGTAGTTGCATTATATGAAGATCTGTAATTGGAATGGTGCCCCCTGTTCTTCTGAGGTAGTTGCAGTATATGAAGATCTGTCATTAGAATGGTGCCCCCTGTTCTTCTGAGGTAGTTGCATTATATGAAGATCTGTAGTCAGAATGGTACCCCCTGTTCTTCTGAGGTAGTTGCATTATATGAAGATCTGTCATTAGAATGGTGCCCCCTGTTCTTCTGAGGTAGTTGCATTATATGAAGATCTGTCATTAGAATGGTTCCCCCTGTTCTTCTGAGGTAGTTGCAGTATATGAAGATCTGTAATTAGAATGGTGCCCCCTGTTCTTCTGAGGTAGTTGCATTATATGAAGATCTGTAGTCAGAATGGTACACCCTGTTCTTCTGAGGTAGTTGCATTATATGAAGATCTGTCATTAGAATGGTGCCCCCTGTTCTTCTGAGGTAGTTGCATTATATGAAGATCTGTAATTAGAATGGTACCCGCTGTTCCTCTGAGGTAGTTGCATTATATGAAGATCTGTCATTAGAATGGCACCCCCTGTTCTTCTGAGGTAGTTGCATTATATGAAGATCTGTCATTAGAATGGCACCCCCTGTTCCTCTGAGGTAGGTGCATTCTATGAAGATCTGTCATTAGAATGGCGCCCCCTGTTCTTCTGAGGTAGTTGCATTATATGAAGATCTGTCATTAGAATGGCACCCCCTGTTCCTCTGAGGTAGTTGCATTATATGAAGATCTGTCATTAGAATGGTACCCCCTGTTCTTCTGAGGTAGTTGCATTATATGAAGATCTGTCATTAGAATGGTACCCCCTGTTCTTCTGAGGTAGTTGCATTATATGAAGATCTGTCATTAGAATGGTGCCCCCTGTTCTTCTGAGGTAGTTGCATTATATGAAGATCTGTCATTAGAATGGTACCCCCTGTTCTTCTGAGGTAGTTGCATTATATGAAGATCTGTCATTAGAACGGTGCCCCCTGTTCTTCTGAGGTAGTTGCATTATATGAAGATCTGTCATTAGAACGGTACCCTCTGTTCTTCTGAGGTAGTTGCATTATATGATGATCTGTCATTAGAACGGTACCCCCTGTTCTTCTGAGGTAGTTGCAGTATATGAAGATCTGTAATTAGAACGGTACCCCCCCTGTTCTTCTGAGGTAGTTGCATTATATGAAGATCTGTAATTAGAACGGTACCCCCTGTTCTTCTGAGGTAGTTGCATTATATGAAGATCTGTAATTAGAACGGTACCCCCTGTTCTTCTGAGGTAGTTGCATTATATGAAGATCTGTCATTAGAATGGTGCCCCCTGTTCTTCTGAGGTAGTTGCAGTATATGAAGATCTGTCATTAGAATGGTGCCCCCTGTTCTTCTGAGATAGTTGCATTATATGAAGATCTGTAGTCAGAATGGTACCCCCTGTTCTTCTGAGGTAGTTGCATTATATGAAGATCTGTCATTAGAATGGTGCCCCCTGTTCTTCTGAGGTAGTTGCATTATATGAAGATCTGTAATTAGAATGGTGCCCCCTGTTCTTCTGAGGTAGTTGCATTATATGAAGATCTGTAGTCAGAATGGTACCCCCTGTTCTTCTGAGGTAGTTGCATTATATGAAGATCTGTCATTAGAATGGTGCCCCCTGTTCTTCTGAGGTAGTTGCATTATATGAAGATCTGTCATTAGAATGGTGCCCACTGTTCTTCTGAGGTAGTTGCATTATATGAAGATCTGTAATTAGAATGGTACCCCCTGTTCTTCTGAGGTAGTTGCATTATATGAAGATCTGTAATTAGAATGGTGCCCCATGTTTTTCTGAGGTAGTTGCAGTATATGAAGATCTGTAATTAGAATGGTACCCCCCCTGTTCTTCTGAGGTAGTTGCAGTATATGAAGATCTGTAATTAGAATGGTACCACCTGTTCTTCTGAGGTAGTTGCAGTATATGAAGATCTGTCATTAGAATGGTACCCCCTGTTCTTCTGAGGTAGTTGCATTATATGAAGATCTGTCATTAGAATGGTGCCCCCTGTTCTTCTGAGGTAGTTGCATTATATGACGATCTGTCATTAGAATGGTGCCCCCTGTTCTTCTGAGTTAGTTGCAGTATATGAAGATCTGTAATTAGAATGGTGCCCCCTGTTCTTCTGAGGTAGTTGCATTATATGAAGATCTGTCATTAGAATGGTGCCCCCTGTTCTTCTGAGGTAGTTGCATTATATGAAGATCTGTAGTCAGAATGGTACCCCCTGTTCTTCTGAGGTAGTTGCATTATATGAAGATCTGTCATTAGAATGGTGCCCCCTGTTCTTCTGAGGTAGTTGCATTATATGAAGATCTGTAATTAGAATGGTGCCCCGTGTTCTTCTGAGGTAGTTGCATTATATGAAGATCTGTAATTAGAATGGTGCCCCCTGTTCTTCTGAGGTAGTTGCATTATATAAAGATCTGTAATTAGAATGGTGCCCACTGTTCTTCTGAGGTAGTTGCATTATATGAAGATCTGTAATTAGAATGCTACCCACTGTTCTTCTGAGGTAGTTGCATTATATGAAGATCTGTCATTAGAATGGTGCCCCTTGTTCTTCTGAGGTAGTTGCAGTATATGAAGATCTGTAGTCAGAATGGTACCCCCTGTTCTTCTGAGGTAGTTGCATTATAGGAAGATCTGTCATTAGAATGGTGCCCCCTGTTCTTCTGAGGTAGTTGCATTATATGAAGATCTGTAGTCAGAATGGTACCCCCTGTTCTTCTGAGGTAGTTGCATTATATGAAGATCTGTCATTAGAATGGTACCCGCTGTTCCTCTGAGGTAGTTGCATTATATGAAGATCTGTCATTAGAATGGCGCCCCCTGTTCTTCTGAGGTAGTTGCATTATATGAAGATCTGTCATTAGAATGGCACCCCCTGTTCTTCTGAGGTAGTTGCATTATATGAAGATCTGTAGTCAGAATGGTACCCCCTGTTCTTCTGAGGTAGTTGCATTATATGAAGATCTGTCATTAGAATGGTGCCCCCTGTTCTTCTGAGGTAGTTGCATTATATGAAGATCTGTAATTAGAATGGTGCCCCCTGTTCTTCTGAGGTAGTTGCATTATATGAAGATCTGTAGTCAGAATGGTACCCCCTGTTCTTCTGAGGTAGTTGCATTATATGAAGATCTGTCATTAGAATGGTGCCCCCTGTTCTTCTGAGGTAGTTGCATTATATGAAGATCTGTCATTAGAATGGTGCCCACTGTTCTTCTGAGGTAGTTGCATTATATGAAGATCTGTAATTAGAATGGTACCCCCTGTTCTTCTGAGGTAGTTGCATTATATGAAGATCTGTAATTAGAATGGTGCCCCATGTTCTTCTGAGGTAGTTGCAGTATATGAAGATCTGTAATTAGAATGGTACCCCACCTGTTCTTCTGAGGTAGTTGCAGTATATGAAGATCTGTCATTAGAATGGTACCCCCTGTTCTTCTGAGGTAGTTGCATTATATGAAGATCTGTCATTAGAATGGTGCCCCCTGTTCTTCTGAGGTAGTTGCATTATATGACGATCTGTCATTAGAATGGTGCCCCCTGTTCTTCTGAGTTAGTTGCAGTATATGAAGATCTGTAATTAGAATGGTGCCCCCTGTTCTTCTGAGGTAGTTGCATTATATGAAGATCTGTCATTAGAATGGTGCCCCCTGTTCTTCTGAGGTAGTTGCATTATATGAAGATCTGTAGTCAGAATGGTACCCCCTGTTCTTCTGAGGTAGTTGCATTATATGAAGATCTGTCATTAGAATGGTGACCCCTGTTCTTCTGAGGTAGTTGCATTATATGAAGATCTGTAATTAGAATGGTGCCCCGTGTTCTTCTGAGGTAGTTGCATTATATGAAGATCTGTAATTAGAATGGTGCCCCCTGTTCTTCTGAGGTAGTTGCATTATATAAAGATCTGTAATTAGAATGGTGCCCACTGTTCTTCTGAGGTAGTTGCATTATATGAAGATCTGTAATTAGAATGGTACCCACTGTTCTTCTGAGGTAGTTGCATTATATGAAGATCTGTCATTAGAATGGTGCCCCATGTTCTTCTGAGGTAGTTGCAGTATATGAAGATCTGTAGTCAGAATGGTACCCCCTGTTCTTCTGAGGTAGTTGCATTATAGGAAGATCTGTCATTAGAATGGTGCCCCCTGTTCTTCTGAGGTAGTTGCATTATATGAAGATCTGTAGTCAGAATGGTACCACCTGTTCTTCTGAGGTAGTTGCATTATATGAAGATCTGTCATTAGAATGGTACCCGCTGTTCCTCTGAGGTAGTTGCATTATATGAAGATCTGTCATTAGAATGGCGCCCCCTGTTCTTCTGAGGTAGTTGCATTATATGAAGATCTGTCATTAGAATGGCACCCCCTGTTCTTCTGAGGTAGTTGCATTATATGAAGATCTGTCATTAGAATGGCACCCCCTGTTCTTCTGAGGTAGTTGCATTATATGAAGTTCTCTCATTAGAATGGCACCCCCTGTTCTTCTGAGGTAGTTGCATTATATGAAGATCTCTCATTAGAATGGTACCCCCTGTTCTTCTGAGGTAGTTGCATTATATGAAGATCTGTCATTAGAATGGTACCCCCTGTTCTTCTGAGGTAGTTGCAGTATATGAAGATCTGTAATTAGAATGGTACCCCCCTGTTCTTCTGAGGTAGTTGCATTATATGAAGATCTGTCATTAGAATGGTGCCCCCTGTTCTTCTGAGGTAGTTGCATTATATGAAGATCTGTAATTAGAATGGTGCCCCCTGTTCTTCTGAGGTAGTTGCATTATATGAAGATCTGTAATTAGAATGGTGCCCCCGGTTCTTCTGAGGTAGTTGCATTATATGAAGATCTGTAATTAGAATGGTGCCCACTGTTCTTCTGAGGTAGTTGCATTATATGAAGATCTGTAGTTAGAATGGTACCCCCTGTTCTTCTGAGGTAGTTGCATTATATGAAGATCTGTCATTAGAATGGTACCCCCTGTTCTTCTGAGGTAGTTGCATTATATGAATATCTGTCATTAGAATGGCACCCACTGTTCTTCTGAGGTAGTTGCATTATATGAAGATCTGTCATTAGAATGGCACCCCCTGTTCTTCTGAGGTAGTTGCATTATATGAAGATCTGTCATTAGAATGGTACCCCCTGTTCTTCTGAGATAGTTGCATTATATGATGATCTGTCATTAGAATGGTACCCCCTGTTCTTCTGAGGTAGTTGCATTATATGAAGATCTGTCATTATATGAAGATCTGTCATTGGAATGGTACCCCCTGTTCTTCTGAGGTAGTTGCATTATATGAAGATCTTAATTAGAATGGTGCCCCCTGTTCTTCTGAGGTAGTTGCATTATATGAAGATCTGTAATTAGAATGGTGCCCCCTGTTCTTCTGAGGTAGTTGCAGTATATGAAGATCTGTAATTAGAATGGTACCCGCTGTTCCTCTGAGGTAGTTGCATTATATGAAGATCTGTAATTAGAATGGTACCCCCTGTTCTTCTGAGGTAATTGCATTATATGAAGATCTTAATTAGAATGGTGCCCCCTGTTCTTCTGAGGTAGTTGCATTATATGAAGATCTGTAATTAGAATGGCGCCCCCTGTTCTTCTGAGGTAGTTGCATTATATGAAGATCCGTCATTAGAATGGCGCCCCCTGTTCTTCTGAGGTAGTTGCATTATATGAAGATCTGTCATTAGAATGGCGCCCCCTGTTCTTCTGAGGTAGTTGCATTATATGAAGATCTGTCATTAGAATGACGCCCCCTGTTCTACTGAGGTAGTTGCATTATATGAAGATCTGTAATTAGAATGGCGCCCCCTGTTCTTCTGAGGTAGTTGCATTATATGAAGATCTGTAATTAGAATGGCGCCCCCTGTTCTTCTGAGGTAGTTGCATTATATGAAGATCTGTAATTAGAATGGCACCCCCTGTTCTTCTGATGTAGTTGCAGTATATGAAGATCTGTAGTCAGAATGGTACCCCCTGTTCTTCTGAGGTAGTTGCATTATATGAAGATCTGTAATCAGAATGGTGCCCCCTGTTCTTCTGAGGTAGTTGCATTATATGAAGATCTGTCATTAGAATGGTGCCCCCTGTTCTTCTGAGGTAGTTGCATTATATGAAGATCTGTAGTCAGAATGGTACCCCCTGTTCTTCTGAGGTAGTTGCATTATATGAAGATCTGTCATTAGAATGGTGCCCCCTGTTCTTCTGAGGTAGTTGCATTATATGAAGATCTGTCATTAGAATGGTACCCCCTGTTCTTCTGAGGTAGATGCATTATATGAAGATCTGTAATTAGAATGGTGCCCCCTGTTCTTCTGAGGTAGTTGCATTATATGAAGATCTGTAATTAGAATGGTGCCCACTGTTCTTCTGAGGTAGTTGCATTATATGAAGATCTGTAATTAGAATGGTACCCCCTGTTCTTCTGAGGTAGTTGCATTATATGAAGATCTGTCATTAGAATGGTACCCCCCCTGTTCTTCTGAGGTAGTTGCATTATATGAAGATCTGTCATTAGAATGGTACCCCCTGTTCTTCTGAGGTAGTTGCATTATATGAAGATCTGTCATTAGAATGGTGCCCCCTGTTCTTCTGAGGTAGTTGCAGTATATGAAGATCTGTCATTAGAATGGTGCCCCCTGTTCTTCTGAGGTAGTTGCATTATATGAAGATCTGTAGTCAGAATGGTACCCCCTGTTCTTCTGAGGTAGTTGCATTATATGAAGATCTGTCATTAGAATGGTGCCCCCTGTTCTTCTGAGGTAGTTGCATTATATGAATATCTGTAATTAGAATGGTGCCCCATGTTCTTCTGAGGTAGTTGCATTATATGAAGATCTGTAGTCAGAATGGTACCCCCTGTTCTTCTGAGGTAGTTGCATTATATGAAGATCTGTCATTAGAATGGTGCCCCATGTTCCTCTGAGGTAGTTGCATTATATGAAGATCTGTAGTCAGAATGGTACCCATTGTTCTTCTGAGGTAGTTGCATTATATGAAGATCTGTCATTAGAATGGTGCCCCCTGTTCTTCTGAGGTAGTTGCATTATATGAAGATCTGTCATTAGAATGGTACCCCCTGTTCTTCTGAGGTAGTTGCATTATATGAAGATCTGTAATTAGAATGGTACCCCCCCTGTTCTTCTGAGGTAGTTGCATTATATGAAGATCTGTCATTAGAATGGTGCCCCCTGTTCTTCTGAGGTAGTTGCATTATATGAAGATCTGTAATTAGAATGGTACCCACTGTTCTTCTGAGGTAGTTGCATTATATGAAGATCTGTAATTAGAATGGTGCCCACTGTTCTTCTGAGGTAGTTGCATTATATGAAGATCTGTAATTAGAATGGTGCCCACTGTTCTTCTGAGGTAGTTGCATTATATGAAGATCTGTAATTAGAATGGTACCCCCTGTTCTTCTGAGGTAGTTGCATTATATGAAGATCTGTCATTAGAATGGTACCCTCTGTTCTTCTGAGGTAGTTGCAGTATATGAAGATCTGTAATTAGAATGGTACCCCCCTGTTCTTCTGAGGTAGTTGCATTATATGAAGATCTGTCATTAGAATGGTGCCCCCTGTTCTTCTGAGGTAGTTGCATTATATTAAGATCTGTAATTAGAATGGTGCCCACTGTTCTTCTGAGGTAGTTGCATTATATACAGATCTGTAATTAGAATGGTGCCCCCTGTTCTTCTGAGGTAGTTGCATTATATGAAGATCTGTCATTAGAATGGTACCCCCTGTTCTTCTGAGGTAGTTGCATTATATGAAGATCTGTCATTAGAATGGTGCCCCCTGTTCTTCTGAGGTAGTTGCATTATATGAAGATCTGTAGTCAGAATGGTACCCCCTGTTCTTCTGAGGTAGTTGCATTATATGAAGATCTGTCATTAGAATGGTGCCCCCTGTTCTTCTGAGGTAGTTGCATTATATGAAGATCTGTAGTCAGAATGGTACCCCCTGTTCTTCTGAGGTAGTTGCATTATATGAAGATCTGTCATTAGAATGGTGCCCGCTGTTCTTCTGAGGTAGTTGCATTATATGAAGATCTGTAGTCAGAATGGTACCCCCTGTTCTTCTGAGGTAGTTGCATTATATGAATATCTGTAATTAGAATGGTACCCGCTGTTCCTCTGAGGTAGTTGCATTATATGAAGATCTGTCATTAGAATGGCGCCCCCTGTTCTTCTGAGGTAGTTGCATTATATGAATATCTGTCATTAGAATGGTAGCCCCTGTTCTTCTGAGGTAGTTGCATTATATGAAGATCTGTCATTAGAATGGTACCCCCTGTTCTTCTGAGGTAGTTGCATTATATGAAGATCTGTCATTAGAATGGTACCCCCTGTTCTTCTGAGGTAGTTGCATTATATGAAGATCTGTCATTAGAATGGTACCCACTGTTCTTCTGAGGTAGTTGCATTATATGAAGATCTGTCATTAGAATGGTACCCCCTGTTCTTCTGAGGTAGTTGCAGTATATGAAGATCTGTAATTAGAATGGTACCCCCCTGTTCTTCTGAGGTAGTTGCATTATATGAAGATCTGTCATTAGAATGGTGCCCCCTGTTCTTCTGAGGTAGTTGCATTATATGAAGATCTGTAATTAGAATGGTGCCCCCTGTTCTTCTGAGGTAGTTGCATTATATGAAGATCTGTAATTAGAATGGTGCCCCCTGTTCTTCTGAGGTAGTTGCATTATATGAAGATCTGTAATTAGAATGGTACCCCCTGTTCTTCTGAGGTAGTTGCAGTATATGAAGATCTGTAATTAGAATGGTACCCCCTGTTCTTCTGAGGTAGTTGCATTATATGAAGATCTGTAGTCAGAATGGTACCCCCTGTTCTTCTGAGGTAGTTGCATTATATGAATATCTGTAATTAGAATGGTACCCGCTGTTCCTCTGAGGTAGTTGCATTATATGAAGATCTGTCATTAGAATGGTACCCCCCTGTTCTTCTGAGGTAGTTGCATTATATGAAGATCTGTCATTAGAATGGTACCCCCTGTTCTTCTGAGGTAGTTGCATTATATGAAGATCTGTCATTAGAATGGTGCCCCCTGTTCTTCTGAGGTAGTTGCAGTATATGAAGATCTGTCATTAGAATGGTGCCCCCTGTTCTTCTGAGGTAGTTGCATTATATGAAGATCTGTAGTCAGAATGGTACCCCCTGTTCTTCTGAGGTAGTTGCATTATATGAAGATCTGTCATTAGAATGGTGCCCCCTGTTCTTCTGAGGTAGTTGCATTATATGAAGATCTGTAGTCAGAATGGTACCCCCTGTTCTTCTGAGGTAGTTGCATTATATGAATATCTGTAATTAGAATGGTGCCCCATGTTCTTCTGAGGTAGTTGCATTATATGAAGATCTGTAGTCAGAATGGTACCCCCTGTTCTTCTGAGGTAGTTGCATTATATGAAGATCTGTCATTAGAATGGTGCCCCCTGTTCTTCTGAGGTAGTTGCATTATATGAAGATCTGTCATTAGAATGGTACCCCCTGTTCTTCTGAGGTAGTTGCATTATATGAAGATCTGTAATTAGAATGGTACCCCCCCTGTTCTTCTGAGGTAGTTGCATTATATGAAGATCTGTCATTAGAATGGTGCCCCCTGTTCTTCTGAGGTAATTGCATTACATGAAGATCTGTAATTAGAATGGTACCCACTGTTCTTCTGAGGTAGTTGCATTATATGAAGATCTGTAATTAGAATGGTGCCCACTGTTCTTCTGAGGTAGTTGCATTATATGAAGATCTGTAATTAGAATGGTGCCCACTGTTCTTCTGAGGTAGTTGCATTATATGAAGATCTGTAATTAGAATGGTACCCCCTGTTCTTCTGAGGTAGTTGCATTATATGAAGATCTGTCATTAGAATGGTACCCCCTGTTCTTCTGAGGTAGTTGCAGTATATGAAGATCTGTAATTAGAATGGTACCCCCCTGTTCTTCTGAGGTAGTTGCATTATATGAAGATCTGTCATTAGAATGGTGCCCCCTGTTCTTCTGAGGTAGTTGCATTATATTAAGATCTGTAATTAGAATGGTGCCCACTGTTCTTCTGAGGTAGTTGCATTATATAAAGATCTGTAATTAGAATGGTGCCCCCTGTTCTTCTGAGGTAGTTGCATTATATGAAGATCTGTCATTAGAATGGTACCCCCTGTTCTTCTGAGGTAGTTGCATTATATGAAGATCTGTCATTAGAATGGTGCCCCCTGTTCTTCTGAGGTAGTTGCATTATATGAAGATCTGTAGTCAGAATGGTACCCCCTGTTCTTCTGAGGTAGTTGCATTATATGAAGATCTGTCATTAGAATGGTGCCCCCTGTTCTTCTGAGGTAGTTGCATTATATGAAGATCTGTAGTCAGAATGGTACCCCCTGTTCTTCTGAGGTAGTTGCATTATATGAAGATCTGTCATTAGAATGGTGCCCGCTGTTCTTCTGAGGTAGTTGCATTATATGAAGATCTGTAGTCAGAATGGTACCCCCTGTTCTTCTGAGGTAGTTGCATTATATGAATATCTGTAATTAGAATGGTACCCGCTGTTCCTCTGAGGTAGTTGCATTATATGAAGATCTGTCATTAGAATGGCGCCCCCTGTTCTTCTGAGGTAGTTGCATTATATGAATATCTGTCATTAGAATGGTAGCCCCTGTTCTTCTGAGGTAGTTGCATTATATGAAGATCTGTCATTAGAATGGTACCCCCTGTTCTTCTGAGGTAGTTGCATTATATGAAGATCTGTCATTAGAATGGTACCCCCTGTTCTTCTGAGGTAGTTGCATTATATGAAGATCTGTCATTAGAATGGTACCCACTGTTCTTCTGAGGTAGTTGCATTATATGAAGATCTGTCATTAGAATGGTACCCCCTGTTCTTCTGAGGTAGTTGCATTATATGACGATCTGTCATTAGAATGGTGCCCCCTGTTCTTCTGAGTTAGTTGCAGTATATGAAGATCTGTAATTAGAATGGTGCCCCCTGTTCTTCTGAGGTAGTTGCATTATATGAAGATCTGTCATTAGAATGGTGCCCCCTGTTCTTCTGAGGTAGTTGCATTATATGAAGATCTGTAGTCAGAATGGTACCCCCTGTTCTTCTGAGGTAGTTGCATTATATGAAGATCTGTCATTAGAATGGTGCCCCCTGTTCTTCTGAGGTAGTTGCATTATATGAAGATCTGTAATTAGAATGGTGCCCCGTGTTCTTCTGAGGTAGTTGCATTATATGAAGATCTGTAATTAGAATGGTGCCCCCTGTTCTTCTGAGGTAGTTGCATTATATAAAGATCTGTAATTAGAATGGTGCCCACTGTTCTTCTGAGGTAGTTGCATTATATGAAGATCTGTAATTAGAATGGTACCCACTGTTCTTCTGAGGTAGTTGCATTATATGAAGATCCGTCATTAGAATGGTGCCCCTTGTTCTTCTGAGGTAGTTGCAGTATATGAAGATCTGTAGTCAGAATGGTACCCCCTGTTCTTCTGAGGTAGTTGCATTATAGGAAGATCTGTCATTAGAATGGTGCCCCCTGTTCTTCTGAGGTAGTTGCATTATATGAAGATCTGTAGTCAGAATGGTACCCCCTGTTCTTCTGAGGTAGTTGCATTATATGAAGATCTGTCATTAGAATGGTACCCGCTGTTCCTCTGAGGTAGTTGCATTATATGAAGATCTGTCATTAGAATGGCGCCCCCTGTTCTTCTGAGGTAGTTGCATTATATGAAGATCTGTCATTAGAATGGCACCCCCTGTTCTTCTGAGGTAGTTGCATTATATGAAGATCTGTAGTCAGAATGGTACCCCCTGTTCTTCTGAGGTAGTTGCATTATATGAAGATCTGTCATTAGAATGGTGCCCCCTGTTCTTCTGAGGTAGTTGCATTATATGAAGATCTGTAATTAGAATGGTGCCCCCTGTTCTTCTGAGGTAGTTGCATTATATGAAGATCTGTAGTCAGAATGGTACCCCCTGTTCTTCTGAGGTAGTTGCATTATATGAAGATCTGTCATTAGAATGGTGCCCCCTGTTCTTCTGAGGTAGTTGCATTATATGAAGATCTGTCATTAGAATGGTGCCCACTGTTCTTCTGAGGTAGTTGCATTATATGAAGATCTGTAATTAGAATGGTACCCCCTGTTCTTCTGAGGTAGTTGCATTATATGAAGATCTGTAATTAGAATGGTGCCCCATGTTCTTCTGAGGTAGTTGCAGTATATGAAGATCTGTAATTAGAATGGTACCCCCCCTGTTCTTCTGAGGTAGTTGCAGTATATGAAGATCTGTAATTAGAATGGTACCACCTGTTCTTCTGAGGTAGTTGCAGTATGTGAAGATCTGTCATTAGAATGGTACCCCCTGTTCTTCTGAGGTAGTTGCATTATATGAAGATCTGTCATTAGAATGGTGCCCCCTGTTCTTCTGAGGTAGTTGCATTATATGACGATCTGTCATTAGAATGGTGCCCCCTGTTCTTCTGAGTTAGTTGCAGTATATGAAGATCTGTAATTAGAATGGTGCCCCCTGTTCTTCTGAGGTAGTTGCATTATATGAAGATCTGTCATTAGAATGGTGCCCCCTGTTCTTCTGAGGTAGTTGCATTATATGAAGATCTGTAGTCAGAATGGTACCCCCTGTTCTTCTGAGGTAGTTGCATTATATGAAGATCTGTCATTAGAATGGTGACCCCTGTTCTTCTGAGGTAGTTGCATTATATGAAGATCTGTAATTAGAATGGTGCCCCGTGTTCTTCTGAGGTAGTTGCATTATATGAAGATCTGTAATTAGAATGGTGCCCCCTGTTCTTCTGAGGTAGTTGCATTATATAAAGATCTGTAATTAGAATGGTGCCCACTGTTCTTCTGAGGTAGTTGCATTATATGAAGATCTGTAATTAGAATGGTACCCACTGTTCTTCTGAGGTAGTTGCATTATATGAAGATCTGTCATTAGAATGGTGCCCCATGTTCTTCTGAGGTAGTTGCAGTATATGAAGATCTGTAGTCAGAATGGTACCCCCTGTTCTTCTGAGGTAGTTGCATTATAGGAAGATCTGTCATTAGAATGGTGCCCCCTGTTCTTCTGAGGTAGTTGCATTATATGAAGATCTGTAGTCAGAATGGTACCACCTGTTCTTCTGAGGTAGTTGCATTATATGAAGATCTGTCATTAGAATGGTACCCGCTGTTCCTCTGAGGTAGTTGCATTATATGAAGATCTGTCATTAGAATGGCGCCCCCTGTTCTTCTGAGGTAGTTGCATTATATGAAGATCTGTCATTAGAATGGCACCCCCTGTTCTTCTGAGGTAGTTGCATTATATGAAGATCTGTCATTAGAATGGCACCCCCTGTTCTTCTGAGGTAGTTGCATTATATGAAGTTCTCTCATTAGAATGGCACCCCCTGTTCTTCTGAGGTAGTTGCATTATATGAAGATCTCTCATTAGAATGGTACCCCCTGTTCTTCTGAGGTAGTTGCATTATATGAAGATCTGTCATTAGAATGGTACCCCCTGTTCTTCTGAGGTAGTTGCAGTATATGAAGATCTGTAATTAGAATGGTACCCCCCTGTTCTTCTGAGGTAGTTGCATTATATGAAGATCTGTCATTAGAATGGTGCCCCCTGTTCTTCTGAGGTAGTTGCATTATATGAAGATCTGTAATTAGAATGGTGCCACCTGTTCTTCTGAGGTAGTTGCATTATATGAAGATCTGTAATTAGAATGGTGCCCCCGGTTCTTCTGAGGTAGTTGCATTATATGAAGATCTGTAATTAGAATGGTGCCCACTGTTCTTCTGAGGTAGTTGCATTATATGAAGATCTGTAGTTAGAATGGTACCCCCTGTTCTTCTGAGGTAGTTGCATTATATGAAGATCTGTCATTAGAATGGTACCCCCTGTTCTTCTGAGGTAGTTGCATTATATGAATATCTGTCATTAGAATGGCACCCACTGTTCTTCTGAGGTAGTTGCATTATATGAAGATCTGTCATTAGAATGGCACCCCCTGTTCTTCTGAGGTAGTTGCATTATATGAAGATCTGTCATTAGAATGGTACCCCCTGTTCTTCTGAGATAGTTGCATTATATGATGATCTGTCATTAGAATGGTACCCCCTGTTCTTCTGAGGTAGTTGCATTATATGAAGATCTGTCATTATATGAAGATCTGTCATTGGAATGGTACCCCCTGTTCTTCTGAGGTAGTTGCATTATATGAAGATCTTAATTAGAATGGTGCCCCCTGTTCTTCTGAGGTAGTTGCATTATATGAAGATCTGTAATTAGAATGGTGCCCCCTGTTCTTCTGAGGTAGTTGCAGTATATGAAGATCTGTAATTAGAATGGTACCCGCTGTTCCTCTGAGGTAGTTGCATTATATGAAGATCTGTAATTAGAATGGTACCCCCTGTTCTTCTGAGGTAATTGCATTATATGAAGATCTTAATTAGAATGGTGCCCCCTGTTCTTCTGAGGTAGTTGCATTATATGAAGATCTGTAATTAGAATGGCGCCCCCTGTTCTTCTGAGGTAGTTGCATTATATGAAGATCCGTCATTAGAATGGCGCCCCCTGTTCTTCTGAGGTAGTTGCATTATATGAAGATCTGTCATTAGAATGGCGCCCCCTGTTCTTCTGAGGTAGTTGCATTATATGAAGATCTGTCATTAGAATGACGCCCCCTGTTCTACTGAGGTAGTTGCATTATATGAAGATCTGTAATTAGAATGGCGCCCCCTGTTCTTCTGAGGTAGTTGCATTATATGAAGATCTGTAATTAGAATGGCGCCCCCTGTTCTTCTGAGGTAGTTGCATTATATGAAGATCTGTAATTAGAATGGTACCCCCTGTTCTTCTGATGTAGTTGCAGTATATGAAGATCTGTAGTCAGAATGGTACCCCCTGTTCTTCTGAGGTAGTTGCATTATATGAAGATCTGTAATCAGAATGGTGCCCCCTGTTCTTCTGAGGTAGTTGCATTATATGAAGATCTGTCATTAGAATGGTGCCCCCTGTTCTTCTGAGGTAGTTGCATTATATGAAGATCTGTAGTCAGAATGGTACCCCCTGTTCTTCTGAGGTAGTTGCATTATATGAAGATCTGTCATTAGAATGGTGCCCCCTGTTCTTCTGAGGTAGTTGCATTATATGAAGATCTGTCATTAGAATGGTACCCCCTGTTCTTCTGAGGTAGATGCATTATATGAAGATCTGTAATTAGAATGGTGCCCCCTGTTCTTCTGAGGTAGTTGCATTATATGAAGATCTGTAATTAGAATGGTGCCCACTGTTCTTCTGAGGTAGTTGCATTATATGAAGATCTGTAATTAGAATGGTACCCCCTGTTCTTCTGAGGTAGTTGCATTATATGAAGATCTGTCATTAGAATGGTACCCCCCCTGTTCTTCTGAGGTAGTTGCATTATATGAAGATCTGTCATTAGAATGGTACCCCCTGTTCTTCTGAGGTAGTTGCATTATATGAAGATCTGTCATTAGAATGGTGCCCCCTGTTCTTCTGAGGTAGTTGCAGTATATGAAGATCTGTCATTAGAATGGTGCCCCCTGTTCTTCTGAGGTAGTTGCATTATATGAAGATCTGTAGTCAGAATGGTACCCCCTGTTCTTCTGGGGTAGTTGCATTATATGAAGATCTCTCATTAGGATGGTGCCCCCTGTTCTTCTGAGGTAGTTGCATTATATGAAGATCTGTAGTCAGAATGGTACCCCCTGTTCTTCTGAGGTAGTTGCATTATATGAATATCTGTAATTAGAATGGTGCCCCATGTTCTTCTGAGGTAGTTGCATTATATGAAGATCTGTAGTCAGAATGGTACCCCCTGTTCTTCTGAGGTAGTTGCATTATATGAAGATCTGTCATTAGAATGGTGGCCCCTGTTCTTCTGAGGTAGTTGCATTATATGAAGATCTGTCATTAGAATGGTACCCCCTGTTCTTCTGAGGTAGTTGCATTATATGAAGATCTGTAATTAGAATGGTACCCCCCCTGTTCTTCTGAGGTAGTTGCATTATATGAAGATCTGTCATTAGAATGGTGCCCCCTGTTCTTCTGAGGTAGTTGCATTATATGAAGATCTGTAATTAGAATGGTACCCACTGTTCTTCTGAGGTAGTTGCATTATATGAAGATCTGTAATTAGAATGGTGCCCACTGTTCTTCTGAGGTAGTTGCATTATATGAAGATCTGTAATTAGAATGGTGCCCACTGTTCTTCTGAGGTAGTTGCATTATATGAAGATCTGTAATTAGAATGGTACCCCCTGTTCTTCTGAGGTAGTTGCATTATATGAAGATCTGTCATTAGAATGGTACCCTCTGTTCTTCTGAGGTAGTTGCAGTATATGAAGATCTGTAATTAGAATGGTACCCCCCTGTTCTTCTGAGGTAGTTGCATTATATGAAGATCTGTCATTAGAATGGTGCCCCCTGTTCTTCTGAGGTAGTTGCATTATATTAAGATCTGTAATTAGAATGGTGCCCACTGTTCTTCTGAGGTAGTTGCATTATATACAGATCTGTAATTAGAATGGTGCCCCCTGTTCTTCTGAGGTAGTTGCATTATATGAAGATCTGTCATTAGAATGGTACCCCCTGTTCTTCTGAGGTAGTTGCATTACATGAAGATCTGTCATTAGAATGGTGCCCCCTGTTCTTCTGAGGTAGTTGCATTATATGAAGATCTGTAGTCAGAATGGTACCCCCTGTTCTTCTGAGGTAGTTGCATTATATGAAGATCTGTCATTAGAATGGTGCCCCCTGTTCTTCTGAGGTAGTTGCATTATATGAAGATCTGTAGTCAGAATGGTACCCCCTGTTCTTCTGAGGTAGTTGCATTATATGAAGATCTGTCATTAGAATGGTGCCCGCTGTTCTTCTGAGGTAGTTGCATTATATGAAGATCTGTAGTCAGAATGGTACCCCCTGTTCTTCTGAGGTAGTTGCATTATATGAATATCTGTAATTAGAATGGTACCCGCTGTTCCTCTGAGGTAGTTGCATTATATGAAGATCTGTCATTAGAATGGCGCCCCCTGTTCTTCTGAGGTAGTTGCATTATATGAATATCTGTCATTAGAATGGTAGCCCCTGTTCTTCTGAGGTAGTTGCATTATATGAAGATCTGTCATTAGAATGGTACCCCCTGTTCTTCTGAGGTAGTTGCATTATATGAAGATCTGTCATTAGAATGGTACCCCCTGTTCTTCTGAGGTAGTTGCATTATATGAAGATCTGTCATTAGAATGGTACCCACTGTTCTTCTGAGGTAGTTGCATTATATGAAGATCTGTCATTAGAATGGTACCCCCTGTTCTTCTGAGGTAGTTGCAGTATATGAAGATCTGTAATTAGAATGGTACCCCCCTGTTCTTCTGAGGTAGTTGCATTATATGAAGATCTGTCATTAGAATGGTGCCCCCTGTTCTTCTGAGGTAGTTGCATTATATGAAGATCTGTAATTAGAATGGTGCCCCCTGTTCTTCTGAGGTAGTTGCATTATATGAAGATCTGTAATTAGAATGGTGCCCCCTGTTCTTCTGAGGTAGTTGCATTATATGAAGATCTGTAATTAGAATGGTACCCCCTGTTCTTCTGAGGTAGTTGCAGTATATGAAGATCTGTAATTAGAATGGTACCCCCTGTTCTTCTGAGGTAGTTGCATTATATGAAGATCTGTAGTCAGAATGGTACCCCCTGTTCTTCTGAGGTAGTTGCATTATATGAATATCTGTAATTAGAATGGTACCCGCTGTTCCTCTGAGGTAGTTGCATTATATGAAGATCTGTCATTAGAATGGTACCCCCCCCTGTTCTTCTGAGGTAGTTGCATTATATGAAGATCTGTCATTAGAATGGTACCCCCTGTTCTTCTGAGGTAGTTGCATTATATGAAGATCTGTCATTAGAATGGTGCCCCCTGTTCTTCTGAGGTAGTTGCAGTATATGAAGATCTGTCATTAGAATGGTGCCCCCTGTTCTTCTGAGGTAGTTGCATTATATGAAGATCTGTCATTAGAATGGTGCCCCCTGTTCTTCTGAGGTAGTTGCATTATATGAAGATCTGTCATTAGAATGGTGCCCCCTGTTCTTCTGAGGTAGTTGCATTATATGAAGATCTGTCATTAGAATGGTGCCCCCTGTTCTTCTGAGGTAGTTGCATTATATGAAGATCTGTAGTCAGAATGGTACCCCCTGTTCTTCTGAGGTAGTTGCATTATATGAATATCTGTAATTAGAATGGTGCCCCATGTTCTTCTGAGGTAGTTGCATTATATGAAGATCTGTAGTCAGAATGGTACCCCCTGTTCTTCTGAGGTAGTTGCATTATATGAAGATCTGTCATTAGAATGGTGCCCCCTGTTCTTCTGAGGTAGTTGCATTATATGAAGATCTGTCATTAGAATGGTACCCCCTGTTCTTCTGAGGTAGTTGCATTATATGAAGATCTGTAATTAGAATGGTACCCCCCCTGTTCTTCTGAGGTAGTTGCATTATATGAAGATCTGTCATTAGAATGGTGCCCCCTGTTCTTCTGAGGTAATTGCATTATATGAAGATCTGTAATTAGAATGGTACCCACTGTTCTTCTGAGGTAGTTGCATTATATGAAGATCTGTAATTAGAATGGTGCCCACTGTTCTTCTGAGGTAGTTGCATTATATGAAGATCTGTAATTAGAATGGTGCCCACTGTTCTTCTGAGGTAGTTGCATTATATGAAGATCTGTAATTAGAATGGTACCCCCTGTTCTTCTGAGGTAGTTGCATTATATGAAGATCTGTCATTAGAATGGTACCCCCTGTTCTTCTGAGGTAGTTGCAGTATATGAAGATCTGTAATTAGAATGGTACCCCCCTGTTCTTCTGAGGTAGTTGCATTATATGAAGATCTGTCATTAGAATGGTGCCCCCTGTTCTTCTGAGGTAGTTGCATTATATTAAGATCTGTAATTAGAATGGTGCCCACTGTTCTTCTGAGGTAGTTGCATTATATAAAGATCTGTAATTAGAATGGTGCCCCCTGTTCTTCTGAGGTAGTTGCATTATATGAAGATCTGTCATTAGAATGGTACCCCCTGTTCTTCTGAGGTAGTTGCATTATATGAAGATCTGTCATTAGAATGGTGCCCCCTGTTCTTCTGAGGTAGTTGCATTATATGAAGATCTGTAGTCAGAATGGTACCCCCTGTTCTTCTGAGGTAGTTGCATTATATGAAGATCTGTCATTAGAATGGTGCCCCCTGTTCTTCTGAGGTAGTTGCATTATATGAAGATCTGTAGTCAGAATGGTACCCCCTGTTCTTCTGAGGTAGTTGCATTATATGAAGATCTGTCATTAGAATGGTGCCCGCTGTTCTTCTGAGGTAGTTGCATTATATGAAGATCTGTAGTCAGAATGGTACCCCCTGTTCTTCTGAGGTAGTTGCATTATATGAATATCTGTAATTAGAATGGTACCCCCTGTTCTTCTGAGGTAGTTGCATTATATGAATATCTGTCATTAGAATGGTAGCCCCTGTTCTTCTGAGGTAGTTGCATTATATGAAGATCTGTCATTAGAATGGTACCCCCTGTTCTTCTGAGGTAGTTGCATTATATGAAGATCTGTCATTAGAATGGTACCCCCTGTTCTTCTGAGGTAGTTGCATTATATGAAGATCTGTCATTAGAATGGTACCCACTGTTCTTCTGAGGTAGTTGCATTATATGAAGATCTGTCATTAGAATGGTACCCCCTGTTCTTCTGAGGTAGTTGCATTATATGACGATCTGTCATTAGAATGGTGCCCCCTGTTCTTCTGAGTTAGTTGCAGTATATGAAGATCTGTAATTAGAATGGTGCCCCCTGTTCTTCTGAGGTAGTTGCATTATATGAAGATCTGTCATTAGAATGGTGCCCCCTGTTCTTCTGAGGTAGTTGCATTATATGAAGATCTGTAGTCAGAATGGTACCCCCTGTTCTTCTGAGGTAGTTGCATTATATGAAGATCTGTCATTAGAATGGTGCCCCCTGTTCTTCTGAGGTAGTTGCATTATATGAAGATCTGTAATTAGAATGGTGCCCCGTGTTCTTCTGAGGTAGTTGCATTATATGAAGATCTGTAATTAGAATGGTGCCCCCTGTTCTTCTGAGGTAGTTGCATTATATAAAGATCTGTAATTAGAATGGTGCCCACTGTTCTTCTGAGGTAGTTGCATTATATGAAGATCTGTAATTAGAATGGTACCCACTGTTCTTCTGAGGTAGTTGCATTATATGAAGATCCGTCATTAGAATGGTGCCCCTTGTTCTTCTGAGGTAGTTGCAGTATATGAAGATCTGTAGTCAGAATGGTACCCCCTGTTCTTCTGAGGTAGTTGCATTATAGGAAGATCTGTCATTAGAATGGTGCCCCCTGTTCTTCTGAGGTAGTTGCATTATATGAAGATCTGTAGTCAGAATGGTACCCCCTGTTCTTCTGAGGTAGTTGCATTATATGAAGATCTGTCATTAGAATGGTACCCGCTGTTCCTCTGAGGTAGTTGCATTATATGAAGATCTGTCATTAGAATGGCGCCCCCTGTTCTTCTGAGGTAGTTGCATTATATGAAGATCTGTCATTAGAATGGCACCCCCTGTTCTTCTGAGGTAGTTGCATTATATGAAGATCTGTAGTCAGAATGGTACCCCCTGTTCTTCTGAGGTAGTTGCATTATATGAAGATCTGTCATTAGAATGGTGCCCCCTGTTCTTCTGAGGTAGTTGCATTATATGAAGATCTGTAATTAGAATGGTGCCCCCTGTTCTTCTGAGGTAGTTGCATTATATGAAGATCTGTAGTCAGAATGGTACCCCCTGTTCTTCTGAGGTAGTTGCATTATATGAAGATCTGTCATTAGAATGGTGCCCCCTGTTCTTCTGAGGTAGTTGCATTATATGAAGATCTGTCATTAGAATGGTGCCCACTGTTCTTCTGAGGTAGTTGCATTATATGAAGATCTGTAATTAGAATGGTACCCCCTGTTCTTCTGAGGTAGTTGCATTATATGAAGATCTGTAATTAGAATGGTGCCCCATGTTCTTCTGAGGTAGTTGCAGTATATGAAGATCTGTAATTAGAATGGTACCCCCCCTGTTCTTCTGAGGTAGTTGCAGTATATGAAGATCTGTAATTAGAATGGTACCACCTGTTCTTCTGAGGTAGTTGCAGTATGTGAAGATCTGTCATTAGAATGGTACCCCCTGTTCTTCTGAGGTAGTTGCATTATATGAAGATCTGTCATTAGAATGGTGCCCCCTGTTCTTCTGAGGTAGTTGCATTATATGACGATCTGTCATTAGAATGGTGCCCCCTGTTCTTCTGAGTTAGTTGCAGTATATGAAGATCTGTAATTAGAATGGTGCCCCCTGTTCTTCTGAGGTAGTTGCATTATATGAAGATCTGTCATTAGAATGGTGCCCCCTGTTCTTCTGAGGTAGTTGCATTATATGAAGATCTGTAGTCAGAATGGTACCCCCTGTTCTTCTGAGGTAGTTGCATTATATGAAGATCTGTCATTAGAATGGTGACCCCTGTTCTTCTGAGGTAGTTGCATTATATGAAGATCTGTAATTAGAATGGTGCCCCGTGTTCTTCTGAGGTAGTTGCATTATATGAAGATCTGTAATTAGAATGGTGCCCCCTGTTCTTCTGAGGTAGTTGCATTATATAAAGATCTGTAATTAGAATGGTGCCCACTGTTCTTCTGAGGTAGTTGCATTATATGAAGATCTGTAATTAGAATGGTACCCACTGTTCTTCTGAGGTAGTTGCATTATATGAAGATCTGTCATTAGAATGGTGCCCCATGTTCTTCTGAGGTAGTTGCAGTATATGAAGATCTGTAGTCAGAATGGTACCCCCTGTTCTTCTGAGGTAGTTGCATTATAGGAAGATCTGTCATTAGAATGGTGCCCCCTGTTCTTCTGAGGTAGTTGCATTATATGAAGATCTGTAGTCAGAATGGTACCACCTGTTCTTCTGAGGTAGTTGCATTATATGAAGATCTGTCATTAGAATGGTACCCGCTGTTCCTCTGAGGTAGTTGCATTATATGAAGATCTGTCATTAGAATGGCGCCCCCTGTTCTTCTGAGGTAGTTGCATTATATGAAGATCTGTCATTAGAATGGCACCCCCTGTTCTTCTGAGGTAGTTGCATTATATGAAGATCTGTCATTAGAATGGCACCCCCTGTTCTTCTGAGGTAGTTGCATTATATGAAGTTCTCTCATTAGAATGGCACCCCCTGTTCTTCTGAGGTAGTTGCATTATATGAAGATCTCTCATTAGAATGGTACCCCCTGTTCTTCTGAGGTAGTTGCATTATATGAAGATCTGTCATTAGAATGGTACCCCCTGTTCTTCTGAGGTAGTTGCAGTATATGAAGATCTGTAATTAGAATGGTACCCCCCTGTTCTTCTGAGGTAGTTGCATTATATGAAGATCTGTCATTAGAATGGTGCCCCCTGTTCTTCTGAGGTAGTTGCATTATATGAAGATCTGTAATTAGAATGGTGCCACCTGTTCTTCTGAGGTAGTTGCATTATATGAAGATCTGTAATTAGAATGGTGCCCCCGGTTCTTCTGAGGTAGTTGCATTATATGAAGATCTGTAATTAGAATGGTGCCCACTGTTCTTCTGAGGTAGTTGCATTATATGAAGATCTGTAGTTAGAATGGTACCCCCTGTTCTTCTGAGGTAGTTGCATTATATGAAGATCTGTCATTAGAATGGTACCCCCTGTTCTTCTGAGGTAGTTGCATTATATGAATATCTGTCATTAGAATGGCACCCACTGTTCTTCTGAGGTAGTTGCATTATATGAAGATCTGTCATTAGAATGGCACCCCCTGTTCTTCTGAGGTAGTTGCATTATATGAAGATCTGTCATTAGAATGGTACCCCCTGTTCTTCTGAGATAGTTGCATTATATGATGATCTGTCATTAGAATGGTACCCCCTGTTCTTCTGAGGTAGTTGCATTATATGAAGATCTGTCATTATATGAAGATCTGTCATTGGAATGGTACCCCCTGTTCTTCTGAGGTAGTTGCATTATATGAAGATCTTAATTAGAATGGTGCCCCCTGTTCTTCTGAGGTAGTTGCATTATATGAAGATCTGTAATTAGAATGGTGCCCCCTGTTCTTCTGAGGTAGTTGCAGTATATGAAGATCTGTAATTAGAATGGTACCCGCTGTTCCTCTGAGGTAGTTGCATTATATGAAGATCTGTAATTAGAATGGTACCCCCTGTTCTTCTGAGGTAATTGCATTATATGAAGATCTTAATTAGAATGGTGCCCCCTGTTCTTCTGAGGTAGTTGCATTATATGAAGATCTGTAATTAGAATGGCGCCCCCTGTTCTTCTGAGGTAGTTGCATTATATGAAGATCCGTCATTAGAATGGCGCCCCCTGTTCTTCTGAGGTAGTTGCATTATATGAAGATCTGTCATTAGAATGGCGCCCCCTGTTCTTCTGAGGTAGTTGCATTATATGAAGATCTGTCATTAGAATGACGCCCCCTGTTCTACTGAGGTAGTTGCATTATATGAAGATCTGTAATTAGAATGGCGCCCCCTGTTCTTCTGAGGTAGTTGCATTATATGAAGATCTGTAATTAGAATGGCGCCCCCTGTTCTTCTGAGGTAGTTGCATTATATGAAGATCTGTAATTAGAATGCTACCCCCTGTTCTTCTGATGTAGTTGCAGTATATGAAGATCTGTAGTCAGAATGGTACCCCCTGTTCTTCTGAGGTAGTTGCATTATATGAAGATCTGTAATCAGAATGGTGCCCCCTGTTCTTCTGAGGTAGTTGCATTATATGAAGATCTGTCATTAGAATGGTGCCCCCTGTTCTTCTGAGGTAGTTGCATTATATGAAGATCTGTAGTCAGAATGGTACCCCCTGTTCTTCTGAGGTAGTTGCATTATATGAAGATCTGTCATTAGAATGGTGCCCCCTGTTCTTCTGAGGTAGTTGCATTATATGAAGATCTGTCATTAGAATGGTACCCCCTGTTCTTCTGAGGTAGATGCATTATATGAAGATCTGTAATTAGAATGGTGCCCCCTGTTCTTCTGAGGTAGTTGCATTATATGAAGATCTGTAATTAGAATGGTGCCCACTGTTCTTCTGAGGTAGTTGCATTATATGAAGATCTGTAATTAGAATGGTACCCCCTGTTCTTCTGAGGTAGTTGCATTATATGAAGATCTGTCATTAGAATGGTACCCCCCCTGTTCTTCTGAGGTAGTTGCATTATATGAAGATCTGTCATTAGAATGGTACCCCCTGTTCTTCTGAGGTAGTTGCATTATATGAAGATCTGTCATTAGAATGGTGCCCCCTGTTCTTCTGAGGTAGTTGCAGTATATGAAGATCTGTCATTAGAATGGTGCCCCCTGTTCTTCTGAGGTAGTTGCATTATATGAAGATCTGTAGTCAGAATGGTACCCCCTGTTCTTCTGAGGTAGTTGCATTATATGAAGATCTGTCATTAGGATGGTGCCCCCTGTTCTTCTGAGGTAGTTGCATTATATGAAGATCTTAATTAGAATGGTGCCCCCTGTTCTTCTGAGGTAGTTGCATTATATGAAGATCTGTAATTAGAATGGTGCCCCCTGTTCTTCTGAGGTAGTTGCAGTATATGAAGATCTGTAATTAGAATGGTACCCGCTGTTCCTCTGAGGTAGTTGCATTATATGAAGATCTGTAATTAGAATGGTACCCCCTGTTCTTCTGAGGTAATTGCATTATATGAAGATCTTAATTAGAATGGTGCCCCCTGTTCTTCTGAGGTAGTTGCATTATATGAAGATCTGTAATTAGAATGGCGCCCCCTGTTCTTCTGAGGTAGTTGCATTATATGAAGATCCGTCATTAGAATGGCGCCCCCTGTTCTTCTGAGGTAGTTGCATTATATGAAGATCTGTCATTAGAATGGCGCCCCCTGTTCTTCTGAGGTAGTTGCATTATATGAAGATCTGTCATTAGAATGACGCCCCCTGTTCTACTGAGGTAGTTGCATTATATGAAGATCTGTAATTAGAATGGCGCCCCCTGTTCTTCTGAGGTAGTTGCATTATATGAAGATCTGTAATTAGAATGGCGCCCCCTGTTCTTCTGAGGTAGTTGCATTATATGAAGATCTGTAATTAGAATGCTACCCCCTGTTCTTCTGATGTAGTTGCAGTATATGAAGATCTGTAGTCAGAATGGTACCCCCTGTTCTTCTGAGGTAGTTGCATTATATGAAGATCTGTAATCAGAATGGTGCCCCCTGTTCTTCTGAGGTAGTTGCATTATATGAAGATCTGTCATTAGAATGGTGCCCCCTGTTCTTCTGAGGTAGTTGCATTATATGAAGATCTGTAGTCAGAATGGTACCCCCTGTTCTTCTGAGGTAGTTGCATTATATGAAGATCTGTCATTAGAATGGTGCCCCCTGTTCTTCTGAGGTAGTTGCATTATATGAAGATCTGTCATTAGAATGGTACCCCCTGTTCTTCTGAGGTAGATGCATTATATGAAGATCTGTAATTAGAATGGTGCCCCCTGTTCTTCTGAGGTAGTTGCATTATATGAAGATCTGTAATTAGAATGGTGCCCACTGTTCTTCTGAGGTAGTTGCATTATATGAAGATCTGTAATTAGAATGGTACCCCCTGTTCTTCTGAGGTAGTTGCATTATATGAAGATCTGTCATTAGAATGGTACCCCCCCTGTTCTTCTGAGGTAGTTGCATTATATGAAGATCTGTCATTAGAATGGTACCCCCTGTTCTTCTGAGGTAGTTGCATTATATGAAGATCTGTCATTAGAATGGTGCCCCCTGTTCTTCTGAGGTAGTTGCAGTATATGAAGATCTGTCATTAGAATGGTGCCCCCTGTTCTTCTGAGGTAGTTGCATTATATGAAGATCTGTAGTCAGAATGGTACCCCCTGTTCTTCTGAGGTAGTTGCATTATATGAAGATCTGTCATTAGGATGGTGCCCCCTGTTCTTCTGAGGTAGTTGCATTATATGAAGATCTGTAGTCAGAATGGTACCCCCTGTTCTTCTGAGGTAGTTGCATTATATGAATATCTGTAATTAGAATGGTGCCCCATGTTCTTCTGAGGTAGTTGCATTATATGAAGATCTGTAGTCAGAATGGTACCCCCTGTTCTTCTGAGGTAGTTGCATTATATGAAGATCTGTCATTAGAATGGTGGCCCCTGTTCTTCTGAGGTAGTTGCATTATATGAAGATCTGTCATTAGAATGGTACCCCCTGTTCTTCTGAGGTAGTTGCATTATATGAAGATCTGTAATTAGAATGGTACCCCCCCTGTTCTTCTGAGGTAGTTGCATTATATGAAGATCTGTCATTAGAATGGTGCCCCCTGTTCTTCTGAGGTAGTTGCATTATATGAAGATCTGTAATTAGAATGGTACCCACTGTTCTTCTGAGGTAGTTGCATTATATGAAGATCTGTAATTAGAATGGTGCCCACTGTTCTTCTGAGGTAGTTGCATTATATGAAGATCTGTAATTAGAATGGTGCCCACTGTTCTTCTGAGGTAGTTGCATTATATGAAGATCTGTAATTAGAATGGTACCCCCTGTTCTTCTGAGGTAGTTGCATTATATGAAGATCTGTCATTAGAATGGTACCCTCTGTTCTTCTGAGGTAGTTGCAGTATATGAAGATCTGTAATTAGAATGGTACCCCCCTGTTCTTCTGAGGTAGTTGCATTATATGAAGATCTGTCATTAGAATGGTGCCCCCTGTTCTTCTGAGGTAGTTGCATTATATTAAGATCTGTAATTAGAATGGTGCCCACTGTTCTTCTGAGGTAGTTGCATTATATACAGATCTGTAATTAGAATGGTGCCCCCTGTTCTTCTGAGGTAGTTGCATTATATGAAGATCTGTCATTAGAATGGTACCCCCTGTTCTTCTGAGGTAGTTGCATTACATGAAGATCTGTCATTAGAATGGTGCCCCCTGTTCTTCTGAGGTAGTTGCATTATATGAAGATCTGTAGTCAGAATGGTACCCCCTGTTCTTCTGAGGTAGTTGCATTATATGAAGATCTGTCATTAGAATGGTGCCCCCTGTTCTTCTGAGGTAGTTGCATTATATGAAGATCTGTAGTCAGAATGGTACCCCCTGTTCTTCTGAGGTAGTTGCATTATATGAAGATCTGTCATTAGAATGGTGCCCGCTGTTCTTCTGAGGTAGTTGCATTATATGAAGATCTGTAGTCAGAATGGTACCCCCTGTTCTTCTGAGGTAGTTGCATTATATGAATATCTGTAATTAGAATGGTACCCGCTGTTCCTCTGAGGTAGTTGCATTATATGAAGATCTGTCATTAGAATGGCGCCCCCTGTTCTTCTGAGGTAGTTGCATTATATGAATATCTGTCATTAGAATGGTAGCCCCTGTTCTTCTGAGGTAGTTGCATTATATGAAGATCTGTCATTAGAATGGTACCCCCTGTTCTTCTGAGGTAGTTGCATTATATGAAGATCTGTCATTAGAATGGTACCCCCTGTTCTTCTGAGGTAGTTGCATTATATGAAGATCTGTCATTAGAATGGTACCCACTGTTCTTCTGAGGTAGTTGCATTATATGAAGATCTGTCATTAGAATGGTACCCCCTGTTCTTCTGAGGTAGTTGCAGTATATGAAGATCTGTAATTAGAATGGTACCCCCCTGTTCTTCTGAGGTAGTTGCATTATATGAAGATCTGTCATTAGAATGGTGCCCCCTGTTCTTCTGAGGTAGTTGCATTATATGAAGATCTGTAATTAGAATGGTGCCCCCTGTTCTTCTGAGGTAGTTGCATTATATGAAGATCTGTAATTAGAATGGTGCCCCCTGTTCTTCTGAGGTAGTTGCATTATATGAAGATCTGTAATTAGAATGGTACCCCCTGTTCTTCTGAGGTAGTTGCAGTATATGAAGATCTGTAATTAGAATGGTACCCCCTGTTCTTCTGAGGTAGTTGCATTATATGAAGATCTGTAGTCAGAATGGTACCCCCTGTTCTTCTGAGGTAGTTGCATTATATGAATATCTGTAATTAGAATGGTACCCGCTGTTCCTCTGAGGTAGTTGCATTATATGAAGATCTGTCATTAGAATGGTACCCCCCCCTGTTCTTCTGAGGTAGTTGCATTATATGAAGATCTGTCATTAGAATGGTACCCCCTGTTCTTCTGAGGTAGTTGCATTATATGAAGATCTGTCATTAGAATGGTGCCCCCTGTTCTTCTGAGGTAGTTGCAGTATATGAAGATCTGTCATTAGAATGGTGCCCCCTGTTCTTCTGAGGTAGTTGCATTATATGAAGATCTGTCATTAGAATGGTGCCCCCTGTTCTTCTGAGGTAGTTGCATTATATGAAGATCTGTCATTAGAATGGTGCCCCCTGTTCTTCTGAGGTAGTTGCATTATATGAAGATCTGTAGTCAGAATGGTACCCCCTGTTCTTCTGAGGTAGTTGCATTATATGAATATCTGTAATTAGAATGGTGCCCCATGTTCTTCTGAGGTAGTTGCATTATATGAAGATCTGTAGTCAGAATGGTACCCCCTGTTCTTCTGAGGTAGTTGCATTATATGAAGATCTGTCATTAGAATGGTGCCCCCTGTTCTTCTGAGGTAGTTGCATTATATGAAGATATGTCATTAGAATGGTACCCCCTGTTCTTCTGAGGTAGTTGCATTATATGAAGATCTGTAATTAGAATGGTACCCCCCCTGTTCTTCTGAGGTAGTTGCATTATATGAAGATCTGTCATTAGAATGGTGCCCCCTGTTCTTCTGAGGTAGTTGCATTATATGAAGATCTGTAATTAGAATGGTACCCACTGTTCTTCTGAGGTAGTTGCATTATATGAAGATCTGTAATTAGAATGGTGCCCACTGTTCTTCTGAGGTAGTTGCATTATATGAAGATCTGTAATTAGAATGGTGCCCACTGTTCTTCTGAGGTAGTTGCATTATATGAAGATCTGTAATTAGAATGGTACCCCCTGTTCTTCTGAGGTAGTTGCATTATATGAAGATCTGTCATTAGAATGGTACCCCCTGTTCTTCTGAGGTAGTTGCAGTATATGAAGATCTGTAATTAGAATGGTACCCCCCTGTTCTTCTGAGGTAGTTGCATTATATGAAGATCTGTCATTAGAATGGTGCCCCCTGTTCTTCTGAGGTAGTTGCATTATATTAAGATCTGTAATTAGAATGGTGCCCACTGTTCTTCTGAGGTAGTTGCATTATATGAAGATCTGTAATTAGAATGGTGCCCCCTGTTCTTCTGAGGTAGTTGCATTATATGAAGATCTGTCATTAGAATGGTACCCCCTGTTCTTCTGAGGTAGTTGCATTATATGAAGATCTGTCATTAGAATGGTGCCCCCTGTTCTTCTGAGGTAGTTGCATTATATGAAGATCTGTCATTAGAATGGTGCCCCCTGTTCTTCTGAGGTAGTTGCATTATATGAAGATCTGTAGTCAGAATGGTACCCCCTGTTCTTCTGAGGTAGTTGCATTATATGAAGATCTGTCATTAGAATGGTGCCCGCTGTTCTTCTGAGGTAGTTGCATTATATGAAGATCTGTAGTCAGAATGGTACCCCCTGTTCTTCTGAGGTAGTTGCATTATATGAATATCTGTAATTAGAATGGTACCCGCTGTTCCTCTGAGGTAGTTGCATTATATGAAGATCTGTCATTAGAATGGCGCCCCCTGTTCTTCTGAGGTAGTTGCATTATATGAATATCTGTCATTAGAATGGTAGCCCCTGTTCTTCTGAGGTAGTTGCATTATATGAAGATCTGTCATTAGAATGGTACCCCCTGTTCTTCTGAGGTAGTTGCATTATATGAAGATCTGTCATTAGAATGGTACCCCCTGTTCTTCTGAGGTAGTTGCATTATATGAAGATCTGTCATTAGAATGGTACCCACTGTTCTTCTGAGGTAGTTGCATTATATGAAGATCTGTCATTAGAATGGTACCCCCTGTTCTTCTGAGGTAGTTGCAGTATATGAAGATCTGTAATTAGAATGGTACCCCCCTGTTCTTCTGAGGTAGTTGCATTATATGAAGATCTGTCATTAGAATGGTGCCCCCTGTTCTTCTGAGGTAGTTGCATTATATGAAGATCTGTCATTAGAATGGTGCCCCCTGTTCTTCTGAGGTAGTTGCATTATATGAAGATCTGTAGTCAGAATGGTACCCCCTGTTCTTCTGAGGTAGTTGCATTATATGAAGATCTGTCATTAGAATGGTACCCGCTGTTCCTCTGAGGTAGTTGCATTATATGAAGATCTGTCATTAGAATGGCGCCCCCTGTTCTTCTGAGGTAGTTGCATTATATGAAGATCTGTCATTAGAATGGCACCCCCTGTTCTTCTGAGGTAGTTGCATTATATGAAGATCTGTAGTCAGAATGGTACCCCCTGTTCTTCTGAGGTAGTTGCATTATATAAAGATCTGTCATTAGAATGGTGCCCCCTGTTCTTCTGAGGTAGTTGCATTATATGAAGATCTGTAATTAGAATGGTGCCCCCTGTTCTTCTGAGGTAGTTGCATTATATGAAGATCTGTAGTCAGAATGGTACCCCCTGTTCTTCTGAGGTAGTTGCATTATATGAAGATCTGTCATTAGAATGGTGCCCCCTGTTCTTCTGAGGTAGTTGCATTATATGAAGATCTGTCATTAGAATGGTGCCCACTGTTCTTCTGAGGTAGTTGCATTATATGAAGATCTGTAATTAGAATGGTACCCCCTGTTCTTCTGAGGTAGTTGCATTATATGAAGATCTGTAATTAGAATGGTGCCCCATGTTCTTCTGAGGTAGTTGCAGTATATGAAGATCTGTAATTAGAATGGTACCCCCCCTGTTCTTCTGAGGTAGTTGCAGTATGTGAAGATCTGTAATTAGAATGGTACCACCTGTTCTTCTGAGGTAGTTGCAGTATGTGAAGATCTGTCATTAGAATGGTACCCCCTGTTCTTCTGAGGTAGTTGCATTATATGAAGATCTGTCATTAGAATGGTGCCCCCTGTTCTTCTGAGGTAGTTGCATTATATGACGATCTGTCATTAGAATGGTGCCCCCTGTTCTTCTGAGTTAGTTGCAGTATATGAAGATCTGTAATTAGAATGGTGCCCCCTGTTCTTCTGAGGTAGTTGCATTATATGAAGATCTGTCATTAGAATGGTGCCCCCTGTTCTTCTGAGGTAGTTGCATTATATGAAGATCTGTAGTCAGAATGGTACCCCCTGTTCTTCTGAGGTAGTTGCATTATATGAAGATCTGTCATTAGAATGGTGACCCCTGTTCTTCTGAGGTAGTTGCATTATATGAAGATCTGTAATTAGAATGGTGCCCCGTGTTCTTCTGAGGTAGTTGCATTATATGAAGATCTGTAATTAGAATGGTGCCCCCTGTTCTTCTGAGGTAGTTGCATTATATAAAGATCTGTAATTAGAATGGTGCCCACTGTTCTTCTGAGGTAGTTGCATTATATGAAGATCTGTAATTAGAATGGTACCCACTGTTCTTCTGAGGTAGTTGCATTATATGAAGATCTGTCATTAGAATGGTGCCCCATGTTCTTCTGAGGTAGTTGCAGTATATGAAGATCTGTAGTCAGAATGGTACCCCCTGTTCTTCTGAGGTAGTTGCATTATAGGAAGATCTGTCATTAGAATGGTGCCCCCTGTTCTTCTGAGGTAGTTGCATTATATGAAGATCTGTAGTCAGAATGGTACCACCTGTTCTTCTGAGGTAGTTGCATTATATGAAGATCTGTCATTAGAATGGTACCCGCTGTTCCTCTGAGGTAGTTGCATTATATGAAGATCTGTCATTAGAATGGCGCCCCCTGTTCTTCTGAGGTAGTTGCATTATATGAAGATCTGTCATTAGAATGGCACCCCCTGTTCTTCTGAGGTAGTTGCATTATATGAAGATCTGTCATTAGAATGGCACCCCCTGTTCTTCTGAGGTAGTTGCATTATATGAAGTTCTCTCATTAGAATGGCACCCCCTGTTCTTCTGAGGTAGTTGCATTATATGAAGATCTGTCATTAGAATGGTACCCGCTGTTCCTCTGAGGTAGTTGCATTATATGAAGATCTGTCATTAGAATGGCGCCCCCTGTTCTTCTGAGGTAGTTGCATTATATGAAGATCTGTCATTAGAATGGTACCCCCTGTTCTTCTGAGGTAGTTGCATTATATGAAGATCTGTCATTAGAATGGTACCCCCTGTTCTTCTGAGGTAGTTGCAGTATATGAAGATCTGTAATTAGAATGGTACCCCCCTGTTCTTCTGAGGTAGTTGCATTATATGAAGATCTGTCATTAGAATGGTGCCCCCTGTTCTTCTGAGGTAGTTGCATTATATGAAGATCTGTAATTAGAATGGTGCCACCTGTTCTTCTGAGGTAGTTGCATTATATGAAGATCTGTAATTAGAATGGTGCCCCCGGTTCTTCTGAGGTAGTTGCATTATATGAAGATCTGTAATTAGAATGGTGCCCACTGTTCTTCTGAGGTAGTTGCATTATATGAAGATCTGTAGTTAGAATGGTACCCCCTGTTCTTCTGAGGTAGTTGCATTATATGAAGATCTGTCATTAGAATGGTACCCCCTGTTCTTCTGAGGTAGTTGCATTATATGAATATCTGTCATTAGAATGGCACCCACTGTTCTTCTGAGGTAGTTGCATTATATGAAGATCTGTCATTAGAATGGCACCCCCTGTTCTTCTGAGGTAGTTGCATTATATGAAGATCTGTCATTAGAATGGTACCCCCTGTTCTTCTGAGATAGTTGCATTATATGATGATCTGTCATTAGAATGGTACCCCCTGTTCTTCTGAGGTAGTTGCATTATATGAAGATCTGTCATTATATGAAGATCTGTCATTGGAATGGTACCCCCTGTTCTTCTGAGGTAGTTGCATTATATGAAGATCTTAATTAGAATGGTGCCCCCTGTTCTTCTGAGGTAGTTGCATTATATGAAGATCTGTAATTAGAATGGTGCCCCCTGTTCTTCTGAGGTAGTTGCAGTATATGAAGATCTGTAATTAGAATGGTACCCGCTGTTCCTCTGAGGTAGTTGCATTATATGAAGATCTGTAATTAGAATGGTACCCCCTGTTCTTCTGAGGTAATTGCATTATATGAAGATCTTAATTAGAATGGTGCCCCCTGTTCTTCTGAGGTAGTTGCATTATATGAAGATCTGTAATTAGAATGGCGCCCCCTGTTCTTCTGAGGTAGTTGCATTATATGAAGATCCGTCATTAGAATGGCGCCCCCTGTTCTTCTGAGGTAGTTGCATT
The DNA here is from genome assembly GCF_040938575.1 of Ambystoma mexicanum. NCBI lineage: Eukaryota > Metazoa > Chordata > Amphibia > Caudata > Ambystomatidae > Ambystoma > Ambystoma mexicanum. Next base: position 746,057,931 of record NC_090938.1, read on the forward strand.
ATATGAAGATCTGTCATTAGAATGGCGCCCCCTGTTCTTCTGAGGTAGTTGAATTATATGAAGATCTGTCATTAGAATGACGCCCCCTGTTCTACTGAGGTAGTTGCATTATATGAAGATCTGTAATTAGAATGGCGCCCCCTGTTCTTCTGAGGTAGTTGCATTATATGAAGATCTGTAATTAGAATGGCGCCCCCTGTTCTTCTGAGGTAGTTGCATTATATGAAGATCTGTAATTAGAATGGTACCCCCTGTTCTTCTGATGTAGTTGCAGTATATGAAGATCTGTAGTCAGAATGGTACCCCCTGTTCTTCTGAGGTAGTTGCATTATATGAAGATCTGTAATCAGATTGGTGCCCCCTGTTCTTCTGAGGTAGTTGCATTATATGAAGATCTGTCATTAGAATGGTGCCCCCTGTTCTTCTGAGGTAGTTGCATTATATGAAGATCTGTAGTCAGAATGGTACCCCCTGTTCTTCTGAGGTAGTTGCATTATATGAAGATCTGTCATTAGAATGGTGCCCCCTGTTCTTCTGAGGTAGTTGCATTATATGAAGATCTGTCATTAGAATGGTACCCCCTGTTCTTCTGAGGTAGATGCATTATATGAAGATCTATAATTAGAATGGTGCCCCCTGTTCTTCTGAGGTAGTTGCATTATATGAAGATCTGTAATTAGAATGGTGCCCACTGTTCTTCTGAGGTAGTTGCATTATATGAAGATCTGTAATTAGAATGGTACCCCCTGTTCTTCTGAGGTAGTTGCATTATATGAAGATCTGTCATTAGAATGGTACCCCCCCTGTTCTTCTGAGGTAGTTGCATTATATGAAGATCTGTCATTAGAATGGTACCCCCTGTTCTTCTGAGGTAGTTGCATTATATGAAGATCTGTCATTAGAATGGTGCCCCCTGTTCTTCTGAGGTAGTTGCAGTATATGAAGATCTGTCATTAGAATTGTGCCCCCTGTTCTTCTGAGGTAGTTGCATTATATGAAGATCTGTAGTCAGAATGGTACCCCCTGTTCTTCTGAGGTAGTTGCATTATATGAAGATCTGTCATTAGAATGGTGCCCCCTGTTCTTCTGAGGTAGTTGCATTATATGAAGATCTGTAGTCAGAATGGTACCCCCTGTTCTTCTGAGGTAGTTGCATTATATGAATATCTGTAATTAGAATGGTGCCCCATGTTCTTCTGAGGTAGTTGCATTATATGAAGATCTGTAGTCAGAATGGTACCCCCTGTTCTTCTGAGGTAGTTGCATTATATGAAGATCTGTCATTAGAATGGTGGCCCCTGTTCTTCTGAGGTAGTTGCATTATATGAAGATCTGTCATTAGAATGGTACCCCCTGTTCTTCTGAGGTAGTTGCATTATATGAAGATCTGTAATTAGAATGGTACCCCCCCTGTTCTTCTGAGGTAGTTGCATTATATGAAGATCTGTCATTAGAATGGTGCCCCCTGTTCTTCTGAGGTAGTTGCATTATATGAAGATCTGTAATTAGAATGGTACCCACTGTTCTTCTGAGGTAGTTGCATTATATGAAGATCTGTAATTAGAATGGTGCCCACTGTTCTTCTGAGGTAGTTGCATTATATGAAGATCTGTAATTAGAATGGTGCCCACTGTTCTTCTGAGGTAGTTGCATTATATGAAGATCTGTAATTAGAATGGTACCCCCTGTTCTTCTGAGGTAGTTGCATTATATGAAGATCTGTCATTAGAATGGTACCCTCTGTTCTTCTGAGGTAGTTGCAGTATATGAAGATCTGTAATTAGAATGGTACCCCCCTGTTCTTCTGAGGTAGTTGCATTATATGAAGATCTGTCATTAGAATGGTGCCCCCTGTTCTTCTGAGGTAGTTGCATTATATTAAGATCTGTAATTAGAATGGTGCCCACTGTTCTTCTGAGGTAGTTGCATTATATACAGATCTGTAATTAGAATGGTGCCCCCTGTTCTTCTGAGGTAGTTGCATTATATGAAGATCTGTCATTAGAATGGTACCCCCTGTTCTTCTGAGGTAGTTGCATTACATGAAGATCTGTCATTAGAATGGTGCCCCCTGTTCTTCTGAGGTAGTTGCATTATATGAAGATCTGTAGTCAGAATGGTACCCCCTGTTCTTCTGAGGTAGTTGCATTATATGAAGATCTGTCATTAGAATGGTGCCCCCTGTTCTTCTGAGGTAGTTGCATTATATGAAGATCTGTAGTCAGAATGGTACCCCCTGTTCTTCTGAGGTAGTTGCATTATATGAAGATCTGTCATTAGAATGGTGCCCGCTGTTCTTCTGAGGTAGTTGCATTATATGAAGATCTGTAGTCAGAATGGTACCCCCTGTTCTTCTGAGGTAGTTGCATTATATGAATATCTGTAATTAGAATGGTACCCGCTGTTCCTCTGAGGTAGTTGCATTATATGAAGATCTGTCATTAGAATGGCGCCCCCTGTTCTTCTGAGGTAGTTGCATTATATGAATATCTGTCATTAGAATGGTAGCCCCTGTTCTTCTGAGGTAGTTGCATTATATGAAGATCTGTCATTAGAATGGTACCCCCTGTTCTTCTGAGGTAGTTGCATTATATGAAGATCTGTCATTAGAATGGTACCCCCTGTTCTTCTGAGGTAGTTGCATTATATGAAGATCTGTCATTAGAATAGAACCCACTGTTCTTCTGAGGTAGTTGCATTATATGAAGATCTGTCATTAGAATGGTACCCCCTGTTCTTCTGAGGTAGTTGCAGTATATGAAGATCTGTAATTAGAATGGTACCCCCCTGTTCTTCTGAGGTAGTTGCATTATATGAAGATCTGTCATTAGAATGGTGCCCCCTGTTCTTCTGAGGTAGTTGCATTATATGAAGATCTGTAATTAGAATGGTGCCCCCTGTTCTTCTGAGGTAGTTGCATTATATGAAGATCTGTAATTAGAATGGTGCCCCCTGTTCTTCTGAGGTAGTTGCATTATATGAAGATCTGTAATTAGAATGGTACCCCCTGTTCTTCTGAGGTAGTTGCAGTATATGAAGATCTGTAATTAGAATGGTACCCCCTGTTCTTCTGAGGTAGTTGCATTATATGAAGATCTGTAGTCAGAATGGTACCCCCTGTTCTTCTGAGGTAGTTGCATTATATGAATATCTGTAATTAGAATGGTACCCGCTGTTCCTCTGAGGTAGTTGCATTATATGAAGATCTGTCATTAGAATGGTACCCCCCCCTGTTCTTCTGAGGTAGTTGCATTATATGAAGATCTGTCATTAGAATGGTACCCCCTGTTCTTCTGAGGTAGTTGCATTATATGAAGATCTGTCATTAGAATGGTGCCCCCTGTTCTTCTGAGGTAGTTGCAGTATATGAAGATCTGTCATTAGAATGGTGCCCCCTGTTCTTCTGAGGTAGTTGCATTATATGAAGATCTGTAGTCAGAATGGTACCCCCTGTTCTTCTGAGGTAGTTGCATTATATGAAGATCTGTCATTAGAATGGTGCCCCCTGTTCTTCTGAGGTAGTTGCATTATATGAAGATCTGTAGTCAGAATGGTACCCCCTGTTCTTCTGAGGTAGTTGCATTATATGAATATCTGTAATTAGAATGGTGCCCCATGTTCTTCTGAGGTAGTTGCATTATATGAAGATCTGTAGTCAGAATGGTACCCCCTGTTCTTCTGAGGTAGTTGCATTATATGAAGATCTGTCATTAGAATGGTGCCCCCTGTTCTTCTGAGGTAGTTGCATTATATGAAGATATGTCATTAGAATGGTACCCCCTGTTCTTCTGAGGTAGTTGCATTATATGAAGATCTGTAATTAGAATGGTACCCCCCCTGTTCTTCTGAGGTAGTTGCATTATATGAAGATCTGTCATTAGAATGGTGCCCCCTGTTCTTCTGAGGTAGTTGCATTATATGAAGATCTGTAATTAGAATGGTACCCACTGTTCTTCTGAGGTAGTTGCATTATATGAAGATCTGTAATTAGAATGGTGCCCACTGTTCTTCTGAGGTAGTTGCATTATATGAAGATCTGTAATTAGAATGGTGCCCACTGTTCTTCTGAGGTAGTTGCATTATATGAAGATCTGTAATTAGAATGGTACCCCCTGTTCTTCTGAGGTAGTTGCATTATATGAAGATCTGTCATTAGAATGGTACCCCCTGTTCTTCTGAGGTAGTTGCAGTATATGAAGATCTGTAATTAGAATGGTACCCCCCTGTTCTTCTGAGGTAGTTGCATTATATGAAGATCTGTCATTAGAATGGTGCCCCCTGTTCTTCTGAGGTAGTTGCATTATATTAAGATCTGTAATTAGAATGGTGCCCACTGTTCTTCTGAGGTAGTTGCATTATATAAAGATCTGTAATTAGAATGGTGCCCCCTGTTCTTCTGAGGTAGTTGCATTATATGAAGATCTGTCATTAGAATGGTACCCCCTGTTCTTCTGAGGTAGTTGCATTATATGAAGATCTGTCATTAGAATGGTGCCCCCTGTTCTTCTGAGGTAGTTGCATTATATGAAGATCTGTCATTAGAATGGTGCCCCCTGTTCTTCTGAGGTAGTTGCATTATATGAAGATCTGTAGTCAGAATGGTACCCCCTGTTCTTCTGAGGTAGTTGCATTATATGAAGATCTGTCATTAGAATGGTGCCCGCTGTTCTTCTGAGGTAGTTGCATTATATGAAGATCTGTAGTCAGAATGGTACCCCCTGTTCTTCTGAGGTAGTTGCATTATATGAATATCTGTAATTAGAATGGTACCCGCTGTTCCTCTGAGGTAGTTGCATTATATGAAGATCTGTCATTAGAATGGCGCCCCCTGTTCTTCTGAGGTAGTTGCATTATATGAATATCTGTCATTAGAATGGTAGCCCCTGTTCTTCTGAGGTAGTTGCATTATATGAAGATCTGTCATTAGAATGGTACCCCCTGTTCTTCTGAGGTAGTTGCATTATATGAAGATCTGTCATTAGAATGGTACCCCCTGTTCTTCTGAGGTAGTTGCATTATATGAAGATCTGTCATTAGAATGGTACCCACTGTTCTTCTGAGGTAGTTGCATTATATGAAGATCTGTCATTAGAATGGTACCCCCTGTTCTTCTGAGGTAGTTGCAGTATATGAAGATCTGTAATTAGAATGGTACCCCCCTGTTCTTCTGAGGTAGTTGCATTATATGAAGATCTGTCATTAGAATGGTGCCCCCTGTTCTTCTGAGGTAGTTGCATTATATGAAGATCTGTAATTAGAATGGTGCCCCCTGTTCTTCTGAGGTAGTTGCATTATATGAAGATCTGTAATTAGAATGGTGCCCCCTGTTCTTCTGAGGTAGTTGCATTATATGAAGATCTGTAATTAGAATGGTACCCCCTGTTCTTCTGAGGTAGTTGCAGTATATGAAAATCTGTAATTAGAATGGTACCCCCTGTTCTTCTGAGGTAGTTGCATTATATGAAGATCTGTAGTCAGAATGGTACCCCCTGTTCTTCTGAGGTAGTTGCATTATATGAATATCTGTAATTAGAATGGTACCCGCTGTTCCTCTGAGGTAGTTGCATTATATAAAGATCTGTCATTAGAATGGCGCCCCCTGTTCTTCTGAGGTAGTTGCATTATATGAAGATCTGTCATTAGAATGGCACCCCCTGTTCTTCTGAGGTAGTTGCATTATATGAAGATCTGTCATTAGAATGGCGCCCCCTGTACTTCTGAGGTAGTTGCATTATATGAAGATCTGTAGTCAGAATGATACCCCCTGTTCTTCTGAGGTAGTTGCATTATATGAAGATCTGTCATTAGAATGGCGCCCCCTAGTCTTCTGAGGTAGTTGCATTATATGAAGATCTGTAGTCAGAATGGTACCCCCTGTTCTTCTGAGGTAGTTGCATTATATGAATATCTGTAATTAGAATGGTACCCGCTGTTCCTCTGAGGTAGTTGCATTATATGAAGATCTGTCATTAGAATGGCGCCCCCTGTTCTTCTGAGGTAGTTGCATTATATGAAGATCTGTCATTGGAATGGCACCCCCTGTTCTTCTGAGGTAGTTGCATTATATGAAGATCTGTCATTAGAATGGTACCCCCTGTTCTTCTGAGGTAGTTGCATTATATGAAGATCTGTCATTAGAATGGTACCCCCTGTTCTTCTGAGGTAGTTGCATTATATGAAGATCTGTCATTAGAATGGTGCCCCCTGTTCTTCTGAGGTAGTTGCATTATATGAAGATCTGTCATTAGAATGGTGCCCCTGTTCTTCTGAGGTAGTTGCATTATATGAAGATCTGTCATTAGAATGGTGCCCCCTGTTCTTCTGAGGTAGTTGCATTATATGAAGATCTGTCATTAGAATGGTGCCCCCTGTTCTTCTGAGGTAGTTGCAGTATATGAAGATCTGTAGTCAGAATGGTACCCCCTGTTCTTCTGAGGTAGTTGCATTATATGAAGATCTGTCATTAGAATGGTGCCCCCTGTTCTTCTGAGGTAGTTCCATTATATGAAGATCTGTCATTAGAATGGTGCACCCTGTTCTTCTGAGGTAGTTGCAGTTTATGAAGATCTGTAGTCAAAATGGTACCCCCTGTTCTTCTGAGGTAGTTGCATTATATGAAGATCTGTATTAGAATGGTGCCCCCTGTTCTTCTGAGGTAGTTGCATTATATGAAGATCTGTCATTAGAATGGCGCCCCCTGTTCTTCTGAGGTAGTTGCATTATATGAAGATCTGTAATTAGAATGGCGCCCCCTGTTCTTCTGAGGTAGTTGCAGTATATGAAGATCTGTAATTAGAATGGTACCCCCTGTTCTTCTGAGGTAGTTGCATTATATGAAGATCTGTCATTAGAATGGTGCCCCCTGTTCTTCTGAGGTAGTTGCATTATATGAAGATCTGTAATTAGAATGGTGCCCCGTGTTCTTCTGAGGTAGTTGCATTATATGAAGATCTGTCATTAGAATGGCGCCCCCTGTACTTCTGAGGTAGTTGCATTATATGAAGATCTGTAGTCAGAATGGTACCCCCTGTTCTTCTGAGGTAGTTGCATTATATGAAGATCTGTCATTAGAATGGCGCCCCCTAGTCTTCTGAGGTAGTTGCATTATATGAAGATCTGTAGTCAGAATGGTACCCCCTGTTCTTCTGAGGTAGTTGCATTATATGAAGATCTGTCATTAGAATGGTGCCCCCTGTTCTTCTGAGGTAGTTGCATTATATGAAGATCTGTCATTAGAATGGTGCCCCCTGTTCTTCTGAGGTAGTTGCATTATATGAAGATCTGTCATTAGAATGGTACCCCCTGTTCTTCTGAGGTAGTTGCATTATATGAAGATCTGTCATTAGAATGGTGCCCCCTGTTCTTCTGAGGTAGTTGCATTATATGAAGATCTGTCATTAGAATGGTGCCCCCTGTTCTTCTGAGGTAGTTGCATTATATGAAGATCTGTCATTAGAATGGTGCCCCCTGTTCTTCTGAGGTAGTTGCATTATATGAAGATCTGTCATTAGAATGGTGCCCCCTGTTCTTCTGAGGTAGTTGCAGTATATGAAGATCTGTAGTCAGAATGGTACCCCCTGTTCTTCTGAGGTAGTTGCATTATATGAAGATCTGTCATTAGAATGGTGCCCCCTGTTCTTCTGAGGTAGTTCCATTATATGAAGATCTGTCATTAGAATGGTGCACCCTGTTCTTCTGAGGTAGTTGCAGTTTATGAAGATCTGTAGTCAAAATGGTACCCCCTGTTCTTCTGAGGTAGTTGCATTATATGAAGATCTGTCATTAGAATGGTGCCCCCTGTTCTTCTGAGGTAGTTGCATTATATGAAGATCTGTCATTAGAATGGCGCCCCCTGTTCTTCTGAGGTAGTTGCATTATATGAAGATCTGTAATTAGAATGGCGCCCCCTGTTCTTCTGAGGTAGTTGCAGTATATGAAGATCTGTAATTAGAATGGCACCCCCTGTTCTTCTGAGGTAGTTGCATTATATGAAGATCTGTAGTCAGAATGATACCCCCAGTTCTTCTGAGGTAGTTGCATTATATGAAGATCTCTCATTAGAATGGTGCCCCCTGTTCTTCTGAGGTAGTTGCATTATATGAAGATCTGTCATTAGAATGGTGCCCCCTGTTCTTCTGAGGTAGTTGCAGTATATGAAGATCTGTCATTAGAATGGTGCGCCCTGTTCTTCTGAGGTAGTTGCATTATATGAAGATCTGTAGTCAGAATGGTACCCCCTGTTCTTCTGAGGTAGTTGCATTATATGAAGATCTGTAATTAGAATGGTGCCCCCTGTTCTTCTGAGGTAGTTGCAGTATATGAAGATCTGTCATTAGAATGGTGCCCCCTGTTCTTCTGAGGTAGTTGCATTATATGAAGATCTGTCATTAGAATGGCACCCTGTTCTTCTGAGGTAGTTGCAGTAAATGAATATCTGTAATTAGAATGGTACCCGTTGTTCTTCTGAGGTAGTTGCAGTATATGAAGATCTGTCATTAGAATGGTGCCCCCTGTTCTTCTGAGGTAGTTGCATTATATGAAGATCTGTAATTAGAATGGCGCCCCCTGTTCTTCTGAGGTAGTTGCATTATATGAAGATCTGTCATTAGAATGGCACCCCCTGTTCTTCTGAGGTAGTTGCATTATATGAAGATCTGTCATTAGAATGGCGCCCCCTGTTCTTCTGAGGTAGTTGCATTATATGAAGATTTGTCATTAGAATGGCGCCCCCTGTTCTTCTGAGGTAGTTGCATTATATGAAGATCTGTCATTAGAATGGTGCCCCCTGTTCTTCTGAGGTAGTTGCATTATATGAAGATCTGTCATTAGAATGGTGCCCCCTGTTCTTCTGAGGTAGTTGCATTATATGAAGATCTGTCATTAGAATGGTGCCCCCTGTTCTTCTGAGGTAGTTGCATTATATGAAGATCTGTCATTAGAATGGTGCCCCCTGTTCTTCTGAGGTAGTTGCAGTATATGAAGATCTGTAGTCAGAATGGTACCCCCTGTTCTTCTGAGGTAGTTGCATTATATGAAGATCTGTCATTAGAATGGTGCCCCCTGTTCTTCTGAGGTAGTTCCATTATATGAAGATCTGTCATTAGAATGGTGCACCCTGTTCTTCTGAGGTAGTTGCAGTTTATGAAGATCTGTAGTCAAAATGGTACCCCCTGTTCTTCTGAGGTAGTTGCATTATATGAAGATCTGTCATTAGAATGGTGCCCCCTGTTCTTCTGAGGTAGTTGCATTATATGAAGATCTGTCATTAGAATGGCGCCCCCTGTTCTTCTGAGGTAGTTGCATTATATGAAGATCTGTAATTAGAATGGCGCCCCCTGTTCTTCTGAGGTAGTTGCATTATATGAAGATCTGTAATTAGAATGGCGCCCCCTGTTCTTCTGAGGTAGTTGCAGTATATGAAGATCTGTAATTAGAATGGCACCCCCTGTTCTTCTGAGGTAGTTGCATTATATGAAGATCTGTAGTCAGAATGATACCCCCTGTTCTTCTGAGGTAGTTGCATTATATGAAGATCTCTCATTAGAATGGTGCCCCCTGTTCTTCTGAGGTAGTTGCATTATATGAAGATCTGTCATTAGAATGGTGCCCCCTGTTCTTCTGAGGTAGTTGCAGTATATGAAGATCTGTCATTAGAATGGTGCGCCCTGTTCTTCTGAGGTAGTTGCATTATATGAAGATCTGTAGTCAGAATGGTGCCCCCTGTTCTTCTGAGGTAGTTGCATTATATGAAGATCTGTAATTAGAATGGTGCCCCCTGTTCTTCTGAGGTAGTTGCATTATATGAAGATCTGTAATTAGAATGGTGCCCACTGTTCTTCTGAGGTAGTTGCATTATATGAAGATCTGTAATTAGAATGGTACCCCCTGTTCTTCTGAGGTAGTTGCATTATATGAAGATCTGTCATTAGAATGGTACCCTCTGTTCTTCTGAGGTAGTTGCAGTATATGAAGATCTGTAATTAGAATGGTACCCCCCTGTTCTTCTGAGGTAGTTGCATTATATGAAGATCTGTCATTAGAATGGTGCCCCCTGTTCTTCTGAGGTAGTTGCATTATATTAAGATCTGTAATTAGAATGGTGCCCACTGTTCTTCTGAGGTAGTTGCATTATATAAAGATCTGTAATTAGAATGGTGCCCCCTGTTCTTCTGAGGTAGTTGCATTATATGAAGATCTGTCATTAGAATGGTACCCCCTGTTCTTCTGAGGTAGTTGCATTATATGAAGATCTGTCATTAGAATGGTGCCCCCTGTTCTTCTGAGGTAGTTGCATTATATGAAGATCTGTAGTCAGAATGGTACCCCCTGTTCTTCTGAGGTAGTTGCATTATATGAAGATCTGTCATTAGAATGGTGCCCCCTGTTCTTCTGAGGTAGTTGCATTATATGAAGATCTGTAGTCAGAATGGTACCCCCTGTTCTTCTGAGGTAGTTGCATTATATGAAGATCTGTCATTAGAATGGTGCCCGCTGTTCTTCTGAGGTAGTTGCATTATATGAAGATCTGTAGTCAGAATGGTACCCCCTGTTCTTCTGAGGTAGTTGCATTATATGAATATCTGTAATTAGAATGGTACCCGCTGTTCCTCTGAGGTAGTTGCATTATATGAAGATCTGTCATTAGAATGGCGCCCCCTGTTCTTCTGAGGTAGTTGCATTATATGAATATCTGTCATTAGAATGGTAGCCCCTGTTCTTCTGAGGTAGTTGCATTATATGAAGATCTGTCATTAGAATGGTACCCCCTGTTCTTCTGATGTAGTTGCATTATATGAAGATCTGTCATTAGAATGGTACCCCCTGTTCTTCTGAGGTAGTTGCATTATATGAAGATCTGTCATTAGAATGGTACCCACTGTTCTTCTGAGGTAGTTGCATTATATGAAGATCTGTCATTAGAATGGTACCCCCTGTTCTTCTGAGGTAGTTGCAGTATATGAAGATCTGTAATTAGAATGGTACCCCCCTGTTCTTCTGAGGTAGTTGCATTATATGAAGATCTGTCATTAGAATGGTGCCCCCTGTTCTTCTGAGGTAGTTGCATTATATGAAGATCTGTAATTAGAATGGTGCCCCCTGTTCTTCTGAGGTAGTTGCATTATATGAAGATCTGTAATTAGAATGGTGCCCCCTGTTCTTCTGAGGTAGTTGCATTATATGAAGATCTGTAATTAGAATGGTACCCCCTGTTCTTCTGAGGTAGTTGCAGTATATGAAGATCTGTAATTAGAATGGTACCCCCTGTTCTTCTGAGGTAGTTGCATTATATGAAGATCTGTAGTCAGAATGGTACCCCCTGTTCTTCTGAGGTAGTTGCATTATATGAATATCTGTAATTAGAATGGTACCCGCTGTTCCTCTGAGGTAGTTGCATTATATGAAGATCTGTCATTAGAATGGTACCCCCCCTGTTCTTCTGAGGTAGTTGCATTATATGAAGATCTGTCATTAGAATGGTACCCCCTGTTCTTCTGAGGTAGTTGCATTATATGAAGATCTGTCATTAGAATGGTGCCCCCTGTTCTTCTGAGGTAGTTGCAGTATATGAAGATCTGTCATTAGAATGGTGCCCCCTGTTCTTCTGAGGTAGTTGCATTATTGAAGATCTGTAGTCAGAATGGTACCCCCTGTTCTTCTGAGGTAGTTGCATTATATGAAGATCTGTCATTAGAATGGTGCCCCCTGTTCTTCTGAGGTAGTTGCATTATATGAAGATCTGTAGTCAGAATGGTGCCCCCTGTTCTTCTGAGGTAGTTGCATTATATGAATATCTGTAATTAGAATGGTGCCCCATGTTCTTCTGAGGTAGTTGCATTATATGAAGATCTGTAGTCAGAATGGTACCCCCTGTTCTTCTGAGGTAGTTGCATTATATGAAGATCTGTCATTAGAATGGTGCCCCCTGTTCTTCTGAGGTAGTTGCATTATATGAAGATCTGTCATTAGAATGGTACCCCCTGTTCTTCTGAGGTAGTTGCATTATATGAAGATCTGTAATTAGAATGGTACCCCCCCTGTTCTTCTGAGGTAGTTGCATTATATGAAGATCTGTCATTAGAATGGTGCCCCCTGTTCTTCTGAGGTAGTTGCATTATTTGAAGATCTGTAATTAGAATGGTACCCACTGTTCTTCTGAGGTAGTTGCATTATATGAAGATCTGTAATTAGAATGGTGCCCCCCTGTTCTTCTGAGGTAGTTGCATTATATGAAGATCTGTCATTAGAATGGTGCCCCCTGTTCTTCTGAGGTAGTTGCATTATATTAAGATCTGTAATTAGAATGGTGCCCACTGTTCTTCTGAGGTAGTTGCATTATATAAAGATCTGTAATTAGAATGGTGCCCCCTGTTCTTCTGAGGTAGTTGCATTATATGAAGATCTGTCATTAGAATGGTACCCCCTGTTCTTCTGAGGTAGTTGCATTATATGAAGATCTGTCATTAGAATGGTGTCCCCTGTTCTTCTGAGGTAGTTGCATTATATGAAGATCTGTAGTCAGAATGGTACCCCTGTTCTTCTGAGGTAGTTGCATTATATGAAGATCTGTCATTAGAATGGTGCCCCCTGTTCTTCTGAGGTAGTTGCATTATATGAAGATCTGTAGTCAGAATGGTACCCCCTGTTCTTCTGAGGTAGTTGCATTATATGAAGATCTGTCATTAGAATGGTGCCCGCTGTTCTTCTGAGGTAGTTGCATTATATGAAGATCTGTAGTCAGAATGGTACCCCCTGTTCTTCTGAGGTAGTTGCATTATATGAATATCTGTAATTAGAATGGTACCCGCTGTTCCTCTGAGGTAGTTGCATTATATGAAGATCTGTCATTAGAATGGTAGCCCCTGTTCTTCTGAGGTAGTTGCATTATATGAAGATCTGTCATTAGAATGGTACCCCCTGTTCTTCTGAGGTAGTTGCATTATATGAAGATCTGTCATTAGAATGGTACCCCCTGTTCTTCTGAGGTAGTTGCATTATATGAAGATCTGTCATTAGAATGGTACCCACTGTTCTTCTGAGGTAGTTGCATTATATGAAGATCTGTCATTAGAATGGTACCCCCTGTTCTTCTGAGGTAGTTGCAGTATATGAAGATCTGTAATTAGAATGGTACCCCCCTGTTCTTCTGAGGTAGTTGCATTATATGAAGATCTGTCATTAGAATGGTGCCCCCTGTTCTTCTGAGGTAGTTGCATTATATGAAGATCTGTAATTAGAATGGTGCCCCCTGTTCTTCTGAGGTAGTTGCATTATATGAAGATCTGTAATTAGAATGGTGCCCCCTGTTCTTCTGAGGTAGTTGCATTATATGAAGATCTGTAATTAGAATGGTACCCCCTGTTCTTCTGAGGTAGTTGCAGTATATGAAGATCTGTAATTAGAATGGTACCCCCTGTTCTTCTGAGGTAGTTGCATTATATGAAGATCTGTAGTCAGAATGGTACCCCCTGTTCTTCTGAGGTAGTTGCATTATATGAATATCTGTAATTAGAATGGTACCCGCTGTTCCTCTGAGGTAGTTGCATTATATAAAGATCTGTCATTAGAATGGCGCCCCCTGTTCTTCTGAGGTAGTTGCATTATATGAAGATCTGTCATTAGAATGGCACCCCCTGTTCTTCTGAGGTAGTTGCATTATATGAAGATCTGTCATTAGAATGGCGCCCCCTGTACTTCTGAGGTAGTTGCATTATATGAAGATCTGTAGTCAGAATGATACCCCCTGTTCTTCTGAGGTAGTTGCATTATATGAAGATCTGTCATTAGAATGGCGCCCCCTAGTCTTCTGAGGTAGTTGCATTATATGAAGATCTGTTTTCAGAATGGTACCCCCTGTTCTTCTGAGGTAGTTGCATTATATGAATATCTGTAATTAGAATGGTACCCGCTGTTCCTCTGAGGTAGTTGCATTATATGAAGATCTGTCATTAGAATGGCGCCCCCTGTTCTTCTGAGGTAGTTGCATTATATGAAGATCTGTCATTGGAATGGCACCCCCTGTTCTTCTGAGGTAGTTGCATTATATGAAGATCTGTCATTAGAATGGTACCCCCTGTTCTTCTGAGGTAGTTGCATTATATGAAGATCTGTCATTAGAATGGTACCCCCTGTTCTTCTGAGGTAGTTGCATTATATGAAGATCTGTCATTAGAATGGTGCCCCCTGTTCTTCTGAGGTAGTTGCATTATATGAAGATCTGTCATTAGAATGGTGCCCCTGTTCTTCTGAGGTAGTTGCATTATATGAAGATCTGTCATTAGAATGGTGCCCCCTGTTCTTCTGAGGTAGTTGCATTATATGAAGATCTGTCATTAGAATGGTGCCCCCTGTTCTTCTGAGGTAGTTGCAGTATATGAAGATCTGTCATTAGAATGGTACCCCCTGTTCTTCTGAGGTAGTTGCATTATATGAAGATCTGTCATTAGAATGGTGCCCCCTGTTCTTCTGAGGTAGTTGCATTATATGAAGATCTGTAATTAGAATGGTGCCCCGTGTTCTTCTGAGGTAGTTGCATTATATGAAGATCTGCCATTAGAATGGCGCCCCCTGTACTTCTGAGGTAGTTGCATTATATGAAGATCTGTAGTCAGAATGGTACCCCCTGTTCTTCTGAGGTAGTTGCATTATATGAAGATCTGTCATTAGAATTGCGCCCCCTAGTCTTCTGAGGTAGTTGCATTATATGAAGATCTGTAGTCAGAATGGTACCCCCTGTTCTTCTGAGGTAGTTGCATTATATGAAGATCTGTCATTAGAATGGTGCCCCCTGTTCTTCTGAGGTAGTTGCATTATATGAAGATCTGTCATTAGAATGGTGCCCCCTGTTCTTCTGAGGTAGTTGCATTATATGAAGATCTGTCATTAGAATGGTACCCCCTGTTCTTCTGAGGTAGTTGCATTATATGAAGATCTGTCATTAGAATGGTGCCCCCTGTTCTTCTGAGGTAGTTGCATTATATGAAGATCTGTCATTAGAATGGTGCCCCCTGTTCTTCTGAGGTAGTTGCATTATATGAAGATCTGTCATTAGAATGGTGCCCCCTGTTCTTCTGAGGTAGTTGCATTATATGAAGATCTGTCATTAGAATGGTGCCCCCTGTTCTTCTGAGGTAGTTGCAGTATATGAAGATCTGTAGTCAGAATGGTACCCCCTGTTCTTCTGAGGTAGTTGCATTATATGAAGATCTGTCATTAGAATGGTGCCCCCTGTTCTTCTGAGGTAGTTCCATTATATGAAGATCTGTCATTAGAATGGTGCACCCTGTTCTTCTGAGGTAGTTGCAGTTTATGAAGATCTGTAGTCAAAATGGTACCCCCTGTTCTTCTGAGGTAGTTGCATTATATGAAGATCTGTCATTAGAATGGTGCCCCCTGTTCTTCTGAGGTAGTTGCATTATATGAAGATCTGTCATTAGAATGGCGCCCCCTGTTCTTCTGAGGTAGTTGCATTATATGAAGATCTGTAATTAGAATGGCGCCCCCTGTTCTTCTGAGGTAGTTGCAGTATATGAAGATCTGTAATTAGAATGGCACCCCCTGTTCTTCTGAGGTAGTTGCATTATATGAAGATCTGTAGTCAGAATGATACCCCCTGTTCTTCTGAGGTAGTTGCATTATATGAAGATCTCTCATTAGAATGGTGCCCCCTGTTCTTCTGAGGTAGTTGCATTATATGAAGATCTGTCATTAGAATGGTGCCCCCTGTTCTTCTGAGGTAGTTGCAGTATATGAAGATCTGTCATTAGAATGGTGCGCCCTGTTCTTCTGAGGTAGTTGCATTATATGAAGATCTGTAGTCAGAATGGTACCCCCTGTTCTTCTGAGGTAGTTGCATTATATGAAGATCTGTAATTAGAATGGTGCCCCCTGTTCTTCTGAGGTAGTTGCAGTATATGAAGATCTGTCATTAGAATGGTGCCCCCTGTTCTTCTGAGGTAGTTGCATTATATGAAGATCTGTCATTAGAATGGCACCCTGTTCTTCTGAGGTAGTTGCAGTAAATGAATATCTGTAATTAGAATGGTACCCGCTGTTCTTCTGAGGTAGTTGCAGTATATGAAGATCTGTCATTAGAATGGTGCCCCCTGTTCTTCTGAGGTAGTTGCATTATATGAAGATCTGTAATTAGAATGGCGCCCCCTGTTCTTCTGAGGTAGTTGCATTATATGAAGATCTGTCATTAGAATGGCACCCCCTGTTCTTCTGAGGTAGTTGCATTATATGAAGATCTGTCATTAGAATGGCGCCCCCTGTTCTTCTGAGGTAGTTGCATTATATGAAGATTTGTCATTAGAATGGCGCCCCCTGTTCTTCTGAGGTAGTTGCATTATATGAAGATCTGTCATTAGAATGGTGCCCCCTGTTCTTCTGAGGTAGTTGCATTATATGAAGATCTGTCATTAGAATGGTGCCCCCTGTTCTTCTGAGGTAGTTGCATTATATGAAGATCTGTCATTAGAATGGTGCCCCCTGTTCTTCTGAGGTAGTTGCATTATATGAAGATCTGTCATTAGAATGGTGCCCCCTGTTCTTCTGAGGTAGTTGCAGTATATGAAGATCTGTAGTCAGAATGGTACCCCCTGTTCTTCTGAGGTAGTTGCATTATATGAAGATCTGTCATTAGAATGGTGCCCCCTGTTCTTCTGAGGTAGTTCCATTATATGAAGATCTGTCATTAGAATGGTGCACCCTGTTCTTCTGAGGTAGTTGCAGTTTATGAAGATCTGTAGTCAAAATGGTACCCCCTGTTCTTCTGAGGTAGTTGCATTATATGAAGATCTGTCATTAGAATGGTGCCCCCTGTTCTTCTGAGGTAGTTGCATTATATGAAGATCTGTAATTAGAATGGCGCCCCCTGTTCTTCTGAGGTAGTTGCATTATATGAAGATCTGTAATTAGAATGGCGCCCCCTGTTCTTCTGAGGTAGTTGCATTATATGAAGATCTGTAATTAGAATGGCGCCCCCTGTTCTTCTGAGGTAGTTGCAGTATATGAAGATCTGTAATTAGAATGGCACCCCCTGTTCTTCTGAGGTAGTTGCATTATATGAAGATCTGTAGTCAGAATGATACCCCCTGTTCTTCTGAGGTAGTTGCATTATATGAAGATCTCTCATTAGAATGGTGCCCCCTGTTCTTCTGAGGTAGTTGCATTATATGAAGATCTGTCATTAGAATGGTGCCCCCTGTTCTTCTGAGGTAGTTGCAGTATATGAAGATCTGTCATTAGAATGGTGCGCCCTGTTCTTCTGAGGTAGTTGCATTATATGAAGATCTGTAGTCAGAATGGTACCCCCTGTTCTTCTGAGGTAGTTGCATTATATGAAGATCTGTAATTAGAATGGTGCCCCCTGTTCTTCTGAGGTAGTTGCAGTATATGAAGATCTGTCATTAGAATGGTGCCCCCTGTTCTTCTGAGGTAGTTGCATTATATGAAGATCTGTCATTAGAATGGCACCCTGTTCTTCTGAGGTAGTTGCAGTAAATGAATATCTGTAATTAGAATGGTACCCGCTGTTCTTCTGAGGTAGTTGCAGTATATGAAGATCTGTCATTAGAATGGTGCCCCCTGTTCTTCTGAGGTAGTTGCATTATATGAAGATCTGTAATTAGAATGGCGCCCCCTGTTCTTCTGAGGTAGTTGCATTATATGAAGATCTGTCATTAGAATGGCACCCCCTGTTCTTCTGAGGTAGTTGCATTATATGAAGATCTGTCATTAGAATGGCGCCCCCTGTTCTTCTGAGGTAGTTGCATTATATGAAGATCTGTCATTAGAATGGCGCCCCCTGTTCTTCTGAGGTAGTTGCATTATATGAAGATCTGTAATTAGAATGCCGCCCCCTGTTCTTCTGAGGTAGTTGCATTATATGAAGATCTGTCATTAGAATGGCGCCCCCTGTTCTTCTGAGGTAGTTGCATTATATGAAGATCTGCCATTAGAATGGCGACCCCTGTTCTTCTGAAGTAGTTGCATTATATGAAGATCTGCAATTAGAATGGCACCCCCCGTTCTTCTGAGGTAGTTGCATTATATGAAGATCTGTCATTAGAATGGCGCCCCCTGTTCTTCTGAGGTAGTTGCATTATATGAAGATCTGTCATTAGAATGGCGCCCCCTGTTCTTCTGAGGTAGTTGCATTATATGAAGATCTGTAATTAGAATGGCGCCCCCTGTTCTTCTGAGGTAGTTGCATTATATGAAGATCTGTCATTAGAATGGCGCCCCCTGTTCTTCTGAGGTAGTTGCATTATATGAAGATCTGCCATTAGAATGGCGACCCCTGTTCTTCTGAAGTAGTTGCATTATATGAAGATCTACAATTAGAATGGCACCCCCCGTTCTACTGAGGTAGTTGCATTATATGAAGATCTGTAATTAGAATGGCGCCCCCTGTTCTTCTGAGGTAGTTGCAGTATATGAAGATCTGTAATTAGAATGGCACCCCCTGTTCTTCTGAGGTAGTTGCATTATATGAAGATCTGTAGTCAGAATGGTACCCCCTGTTCTTCTGAGGTAGTTGCATTATATGAAGATCTGTAATTAGAATGGTGCCCCCTGTTCTTCTGAGGTAGTTGCATTATATGAAGATCTGTCATTAGAATGGTGCCCCCTGTTCTTCTGAGGTAGTTGCATTATATGAAGATCTGTCATTAGAATGGTACCCCCTGTTCTTCTGAGGTAGTTGCTTTATATGAAGATCTGTCATTAGAATGGTGCCCCCTGTTCTTCTGAGGTAGTTGCATTATATGAAGATCTGTCATTAGAATGGTGCCCCCTGTTCTTCTGAGGTAGTTGCAGTATATGAAGATCTGTAGTCAGAATGGTACCCCCTGTTCTTCTGAGCTAGTTGCATTATATGAAGATCTGTCATTAGAATGGTGCCCCCTGTTCTTCTGAGGTAGTTGCATTATATGAAGATCTGTCTTAGAATGGTGCACCCTGTTCTTCTGAGGTAGTTGCAGTATATGAAGATCTGTAGTCAGAATGGTACCCCCTGTTCTTCTGAGGTAGTTGCATTATATGAAGTTCTGTCATTAGAATGGTGCCCCCTGTTCTTCTGAGGTAGTTGCATTATATGAAGATCTGTAGTCAGAATGGTACCCGCTGTTCCTCTGAGGTAGTTGCATTATATGAAGATCTGTAATTAGAATGGTACCCCCTGTTCTTCTGAGGTAGTTGCATTATATGAAGATCTGTCATTAGAGTGGAAACCCCCTGTTCTTCTGAGGTAGTTGCATTATATGAAGATCTGTAATTAGAATGGCGCCCCCTGTTCTTCTGAGGTAGTTGCAGTATATGAAGATCTGTAATTAGAATGGCACCCCCTGTTCTTCTGAGGTAGTTGCATTATATGAAGATCTGTAGTCAGAATGGTACCCCCTGTTCTTCTGAGGTAGTTGCATTATATGAAGATCTGTAATTAGAATGGTGCCCCCTGTTCTTCTGAGGTAGTTGCATTATATGAAGATCTGTCATTAGAATGGTGCCCCCTGTTCTTCTGAGGTAGTTGCATTATATGAAGATCTGTCATTAGAATGGTGCCCCCTGTTCTTCTGAGGTAGTTGCATTATATGAAGATCTGTCATTAGAATGGTGCCCCCTGTTCTTCTGAGGTAGTTGCAGTATATGAAGATCTGTAGTCAGAATGGTACCCCCTGTTCTTCTGAGGTAGTTGCATTATATGAAGATCTGTCATTAGAATGGTGCCCCCTGTTCTTCTGAGGTAGTTCCATTATATGAAGATCTGTCATTAGAATGGTGCACCCTGTTCTTCTGAGGTAGTTGCAGTTTATGAAGATCTGTAGTCAAAATGGTACCCCCTGTTCTTCTGAGGTAGTTGCATTATATGAAGATCTGTCATTAGAATGGTGCCCCCTGTTCTTCTGAGGTAGTTGCATTATATGAAGATCTGTCATTAGAATGGCGCCCCCTGTTCTTCTGAGGTAGTTGCATTATATGAAGATCTGTAATTATAATGGCGCCCCCTGTTCTTCTGAGGTAGTTGCATTATATGAAGATCTGTAATTAGAATGGCGCCCCCTGTTCTTCTGAGGTAGTTGCAGTATATGAAGATCTGTAATTAGAATGGCACCCCCTGTTCTTCTGAGGTAGTTGCATTATATGAAGATCTGTAGTCAGAATGATACCCCCTGTTCTTCTGAGGTAGTTGCATTATATGAAGATCTCTCATTAGAATGGTGCCCCCTGTTCTTCTGAGGTAGTTGCATTATATGAAGATCTGTCATTAGAATGGCACCCTGTTCTTCTGAGGTAGTTGCAGTAAATGAATATCTGTAATTAGAATGGTACCCGCTGTTCTTCTGAGGTAGTTGCAGTATATGAAGATCTGTCATTAGAATGGTGCCCCCTGTTCTTCTGAGGTAGTTGCATTATATGAAGATCTGTAATTAGAATGGCGCCCCCTGTTCTTCTGAGGTAGTTGCATTATATGAAGATCTGTCATTAGAATGGCACCCCCTGTTCTTCTGAGGTAGTTGCATTATATGAAGATCTGTCATTAGAATGGCGCCCCCTGTTCTTCTGAGGTAGTTGCATTATATGAAGATCTGTCATTAGAATGGCGCCCCCTGTTCTTCTGAGGTAGTTGCATTATATGAAGATCTGTAATTAGAATGCCGCCCCCTGTTCTTCTGAGGTAGTTGCATTATATAAAGATCTGTAATTAGAATGGCGCCCCCTGTTCTTCTGAGGTAGTTGCATTATATGAAGATCTGTCATTAGAATGGCGCCCCCTGTTCTTCTGAGGTAGTTGCATTATATGAAGATCTGCCATTAGAATGGCGACCCCTGTTCTTCTGAAGTAGTTGCATTATATGAAGATCTGCAATTAGAATGGCACCCCCTGTTCTTCTGAGGTAGTTGCATTATATGAAGATCTGCAATTAGAATGGCGCCCCCTGTTCTTCTGAGGTAGTTGCAGTATATGAAGATCTGTAATTAGAATGGCACCCCCTGTTCTTCTGAGGTAGTTGCATTATATGAAGATCTGTAGTCAGAATGGTACCCCCTGTTCTTCTGAGGTAGTTGCATTATATGAAGATCTGTAATTAGAATGGTGCCCCCTGTTCTTCTGAGGTAGTTGCATTATATGAAGATCTGTCATTAGAATGGTGCCCCCTGTTCTTCTGAGGTAGTTGCATTATATGAAGATCTGTCATTAGAATGGTACCCCCTGTTCTTCTGAGGTAGTTGCTTTATATGAAGATCTGTCATTAGAATGGTGCCCCCTGTTCTTCTGAGGTAGTTGCATTATATGAAGATCTGTCATTAGAATGGTGCCCCCTGTTCTTCTGAGGTAGTTGCAGTATATGAAGATCTGTAGTCAGAATGGTACCCCCTGTTCTTCTGAGGTAGTTGCATTATATGAAGATCTGTCATTAGAATGGTGCCCCCTGTTCTTCTGAGGTAGTTGCATTATATGAAGATCTGTCATTAGAATGGTGCACCCTGTTCTTCTGAGGTAGTTGCAGTATATGAAGTTCTGTAGTCAGAATGGTACCCCCTGTTCTTCTGAGGTAGTTGCATTATATGAAGTTCTGTCATTAGAATGGTGCCCCCTGTTCTTCTGAGGTAGTTGCATTATATGAAGATCTGTAGTCAGAATGGTACCCGCTGTTCCTCTGAGGTAGTTGCATTATATGAAGATCTGTAATTAGAATGGTACCCCCTGTTCTTCTGAGGTAGTTGCATTATATGAAGATCTGTCATTAGAGTGGAAACCCCCTGTTCTTCTGAGGTAGTTGCATTATATGAAGATCTGTAGTCAGAATGGTACCCCCTGTTCTTCTGAGGTAGTTGTATTATATGAAGATCTGTAATTAGAATGGTACCCCCTGTTCTTCTGAGGTAGTTGCATTATATGAAGATCTGTAATTAGAATGGTACCCCCTGTTCTTCTGAGGTAGTTGCATTATATGAAGATCTGTAATTAGAATGGTGCCCCCTGTTCTTCTGAGGTAGTTGCATTATATGAAGATCTGTAGTCAGAATGGTACCCGCTGTTCCTCTGAGGTAGTTGCATTATATGAGGATCTGTAATTAGAATGGTACCCCCTGTTCTTCTGAGGTAGTTGCATTATATGAGGATCTGTCATTAGAGTGGTAACCCCCCTGTTCTTCTGAGTTAGTTGCATTATATGAAGATCTGTAGTCAGAATGGTACCCCCTGTTCTTCTGAGGTAGTTGTATTATATGAAGATCTGTAATTAGAATGGTACACCCTGTTCTTCTGAGGTAGTTGCATTATATGAAGATCTGTCATTAGAGTGGAAACCCCCTGTTCTTCTGAGGTAGTTGCATTATATGAAGATCTGTAATTAGAATGGCGCCCCCTGTTCTTCTGAGGTAGTTGCATTATTTGAAGATCTGTAATTAGAATGGCGCCCCCTGTTCTTCTGAGGTAGTTGCAGTATATGAAGATCTGTAATTAGAATGGCACCCCCTGTTCTTCTGAGGTAGTTGCATTATATGAAGATCTGTAGTCAGAATGGTACCCCCTGTTCTTCTGAGGTAGTTGCATTATATGAAGATCTGTAATTAGAATGGTGCCCCCTGTTCTTCTGAGGTAGTTGCATTATATGAAGATCTGTCATTAGAATGGTGCCCCCCTGTTCTTCTGAGGTAGTTGCATTATATGAAGATCTGTCATTAGAATGGTACCCCCTGTTCTTCTGAGGTAGTTGCATTATATGAAGATCTGTCATTAGAATGGTGCCCCCTGTTCTTCTGAGGTAGTTGCATTATATGAAGATCTGTCATTAGAATGGTGCCCCCTGTTCTTCTGAGGTAGTTGCATTATATGAAGATCTGTCATTAGAATGGTGCCCCCTGTTCTTCTGAGGTAGTTGCATTATGTGAAGATCTGTCATTAGAATGGTGCCCCCTGTTCTTCTGAGGTAGTTGCAGTATATGAAGATCTGTAGTCAGAATGGTACCCCCTGTTCTTCTGAGGTAGTTGCATTATATGAAGATCTGTCATTAGAATGGTGCCCCCTGTTCTTCTGAGGTAGTTCCATTATATGAAGATCTGTCATTAGAATGGTGCACCCTGTTCTTCTGAGGTAGTTGCAGTTTATGAAGATCTGTAGTCAAAATGGTACCCCCTGTTCTTCTGAGGTAGTTGCATTATATGAAGATCTGTCATTAGAATGGTGCCCCCTGTTCTTCTGAGGTAGTTGCATTATATGAAGATCTGTCATTAGAATGGCGCCCCCTGTTCTTCTGAGGTAGTTGCATTATATGAAGATCTGTAATTAGAATGGCGCCCCCTGTTCTTCTGAGGTAGTTGCATTATATGAAGATCTGTAATTAGAATGGCGCCCCCTGTTCTTCTGAGGTAGTTGCAGTATATGAAGATCTGTAATTAGAATGGCACCCCCTGTTCTTCTGAGGTAGTTGCATTATATGAAGATCTGTAGTCAGAATGATACCCCCTGTTCTTCTGAGGTAGTTGCATTATATGAAGATCTCTCATTAGAATGGTGCCCCCTGTTCTTCTGAGGTAGTTGCATTATATGAAGATCTGTCATTAGAATGGTGCCCCCTGTTCTTCTGAGGTAGTTGCAGTATATGAAGATCTGTCATTAGAATGGTGCGCCCTGTTCTTCTGAGGTAGTTGCATTATATGAAGATCTGTAGTCAGAATGGTACCCCCTGTTCTTCTGAGGTAGTTGCATTATATGAAGATCTGTAATTAGAATGGTGCCCCCTGTTCTTCTGAGGTAGTTGCAGTATATGAAGATCTGTCATTAGAATGGTGCCCCCTGTTCTTCTGAGGTAGTTGCATTATATGAAGATCTGTCATTAGAATGGCACCCTGTTCTTCTGAGGTAGTTGCAGTAAATGAATATCTGTAATTAGAATGGTACCCGCTGTTCTTCTGAGGTAGTTGCAGTATATGAAGATCTGTCATTAGAATGGTGCCCCCTGTTCTTCTGAGGTAGTTGCATTATATGAAGATCTGTAATTAGAATGGCGCCCCCTGTTCTTCTGAGGTAGTTGCATTATATGAAGATCTGTCATTAGAATGGCACCCCCTGTTCTTCTGAGGTAGTTGCATTATATGAAGATCTGTCATTAGAATGGCGCCCCCTGTTCTTCTGAGGTAGTTGAATTATATGAAGATCTGTCATTAGAATGGCGCCCCCTGTTCTTCTGAGGTAGTTGCATTATATGAAGATCTGTAATTAGAATGCCGCCCCCTGTTCTTCTGAGGTAGTTGCATTATATGAAGATCTGTAATTAGAATGGCGCCCCCTGTTCTTCTGAGGTAGTTGCATTATATGAAGATCTGTCATTAGAATGGCGCCCCCTGTTCTTCTGAGGTAGTTGCATTATATGAAGATCTGCCATTAGAATGGCGACCCCTGTTCTTCTGAAGTAGTTGCATTATATGAAGATCTGCAATTAGAATGGCACCCCCTGTTCTTCTGAGGTAGTTGCAGTATATGAAGATCTGTAATTAGAATGGCACCCCCTGTTCTTCTGAGGTAGTTGCATTATATGAAGATCTGTAGTCAGAATGGCACCCCCTGTTCTTCTGAGGTAGTTGCATTATATGAAGATCTGTAATTAGAATGGTGCCCCCTGTTCTTCTGAGGTAGTTGCATTATATGAAGATCTGTCATTAGAATGGTGCCCCCTGTTCTTCTGAGGTAGTTGCATTATATGAAGATCTGTCATTAGAATGGTACCCCCTGTTCTTCTGAGGTAGTTGCTTTAAGATCTGTCATTAGAATGGTGCCCCCTGTTGTTCTGAGGTAGTTGCATTATATGAAGATCTGTCATTAGAATGGTGCCCCCTGTTCTTCTGAGGTAGTTGCAGTATATGAAGATCTGTAGTCAGAATGGTACCCCCTGTTCTTCTGAGGTAGTTGCATTATATGAAGATCTGTCATTAGAATGGTGCCCCCTGTTCTTCTGAGGTAGTTGCATTATATGAAGATCTGTCATTAGAATGGTGCACCCTGTTCTTCTGAGGTAGTTGCAGTATATGAAGATCTGTAGTCAGAATGGTACCCCCTGTTCTTCTGAGGTAGTTGCATTATATGAAGTTCTGTCATTAGAATGGTGCCCCCTGTTCTTCTGAGGTAGTTGCATTATATGAAGATCTGTAGTCAGAATGGTACCCGCTGTTCCTCTGAGGTAGTTGCATTATATGAAGATCTGTAATTAGAATGGTACCCCCTGTTCTTCTGAGGTAGTTGCATTATATGAAGATCTGTCATTAGAGTGGAAACCCCCTGTTCTTCTGAGGTAGTTGCATTATATGAAGATCTGTAGTCAGAATGGTACCCCCTGTTCTTCTGAGGTAGTTGTATTATATGAAGATCTGTAATTAGAATGGTACCCCCTGTTCTTCTGAGGTAGTTGCATTATATGAAGATCTGTAATTAGAATGGTACCCCCTGTTCTTCTGAGGTAGTTGCATTATATGAAGATCTGTAATTAGAATGGTGCCCCCTGTTCTTCTGAGGTAGTTGCATTATATGAAGATCTGTAGTCAGAATGGTACCCGCTGTTCCTCTGAGGTAGTTGCATTATATGAGGATCTGTAATTAGAATGGTACCCCCTGTTCTTCTGAGGTAGTTGCATTATATGAGGATCTGTCATTAGAGTGGTGACCCCCCTGTTCTTCTGAGGTAGTTGCATTATATGAAGATCTGTAGTCAGAATGGTACCCCCTGTTCTTCTGAGGTAGTTGTATTATATGAAGATCTGTAATTAGAATGGTACACCCTGTTCTTCTGAGGTAGTTGCATTATATGAAGATCTGTAATTAGAATGGCACCCCCTGTTCTTCTGAGGTAGTTGCATTATATGAAGATCTGTAATTAGAATGGCGCCCCCTGTTCTTCTGAGGTAGTTGCATTATATGAAGATCTGTAATTAGAATGGTGCCCCCTGTTCTTCTGAGGTAGTTGCAGTATATGAAGATCTGTAATTAGAATGGTACCCCCTGTTCTTCTGAGGTAGTTGCATTATATGAAGATCTGTAGTCAGAATGGTACCCCCTGTTCTTCTGAGGTAGTTGCATTATATGAAGATCTGTCATTAGAATGGTGCCCCCTGTTCTTCTGAGGTAGTTGCATTATATGAAGATCTGTCATTATGTCAAGACTTGATGGTCGTGTAGGCGATGATACCTCTGTCCCCAAGTTCCACTCGAGCAACCAGTCAATATACTGCCCGAGCAGCCCTTGAGGCCACAGGTGGTGAATGTTGTCAGCCGGAACCAGGAATGCCGGAAGATGTTTTTCCCTGACCACTGTAAGGCAAACACGCGGGTTAGATAACAATTACACCTTGTGCACAATCCTAAATGTTTATCTATAGGAGCTTACCCTGAATAGTTGTCTGGAATGTGATGTATGGTGTCTGTCTGAGGGGCCGGCAGGGTTGACGACAAGGTAGCAGCCTGGTAAAGCACTTGAAGGATGGAATCACCACCTGATACGGTACTTGGTACTGTGAGCCAAACTAGATGGCACGTGATGCAGAGAGCAGAGTTCAAACCAAAGGATAATCCAATTGCAGTCCAGGAGAAAAGCCAAGGTCGTGTCCAGGGGGAGCAGTTCAAGACAAGGTACCAAACAGGAGAAATCCAGGAAGCAGTCCGTGGGAGTAGCCGAGGTCAAAACCAGAAGGAAGCAGGTCCAGGCGAGGTACAAAAGAGGAAGCGGGTCGGAATCCAAAGGCAAGCGTCCGTAGTCCAACCAAGATCAGCTGTGAAGCGTGGATGGGAGTTTGCGTGTCGCTTTTGATCGCTCGCTCCAGTGATCACGTGACTCACATACGTGATTGGCGCACACGCGATTGGACGCGTGGAGGAAGAACGTCCAAGCGTCGGCAGCGGAGACGCGGAATGCTTATGGCGCGTCTCCACGGCAACCGCCAATGCAGGAATGGAGAGCGAGGCATAAACCAGCGTCGCGGAGTTTGGCCAGCCCCTTGTCGGCAAACCTGAAGGCGAGAATGTGAAATGGTGCGTGTGGGGTCTTGTTGTGTACTATGATTCTGCCGTATATTGATGGAATTACGAGATGCAATAGGAGGGCTTGTGGATGTGGATGGGGGCGTGACAGAGACCCCCCTCAAAGGCCCACGACCCCGTGGGCTTGAAGGGTACTCCTTGTGGAACCGAGCCACCAATAACGGAGCAAGGACGTCAGGAGACGGAACCCAGGACCGTTCCTCAGGACCATAGCCCAACCAATCAACCAGGTACTGCAACTGCCCTCTAACAATCCGGGACCCCAAAATAGCGCTAACCTCATAATCCTCCTGGGAGGCCAGTGGAACAGGACCGGGAGCGGACGTCATGCGAGTGGTATCAGGGCAGGGTTTGAGAAGGGACGTGTGAAAAACAGGGTGTAGTCTCCACGAAGTGGGGACAGCAAGACGGTAAGCAACCGGATTCAGGACCTTGGAGACCCTATAAGGGCCGACGAAACGGGGTAGTAGTTTACGTGAACCCGGTATGCGCAGGTGACGCGTAGACAACCACACCCGATCGCCCGGTGAGTATGAAGGGGCCTCCTTTCTCCTTTTGTTAGCGGCTGTCCGCATTGACTCCTGTGCTTCCCGGAGATGGACAAGGGTTTGAGCATGTATGGAAGTGAGATCCCGGGCACAGTCATTTGCCGCCAGAGTCCTGATCCGTAGTGCGGGGGTATTGGAAAAGTCAGAATCAGAAAAAGGGAGAGTACGTGGATGCTGGCCATAAAGTGAGAAAAAAGGGCAGAACCCAGTGGATGAATGCATGGTGTTGTTGTAGGCAAATTCTGCGTAATGTAGTGAATCAAGCCAGGTGTATTGAAATTGTAAGGCTAAACAACGTACGTACTGTTCCAGGGCCTGATTTACTCTTTCGGTCTGACCATCGCTTTCGGGATGGTAGGCCGACGAGAAGCGTGCGTCAATACCCAGTAGTTTGGTAAGGGCCACCCAGAAACGTGACGTGAACTGTGTTCCACGATCCGACACAATGACACATGGCAGACCGAACAGACAGAAAACAGACCTGAAGAACATTTGAGCTAAGGAAGGAGCGGTGGGGATGCCTTTACATGGTATAAAGCAGGCCATTTTGGTGTATGAGTCCATTACTACCCAAACTGTGTCATAACCCCGAATACGTGGTAATTCTATTATCAAATCCATGGACACCGTATGCCAAGGTTTTGGGGGTATGGGCAGGGGCTGTAGTAATTCCAATGGACGGCCTCTCTGTGTTTTGCACTGTGCGCATATAGAGCAGGTGTTGACATAAGTCTCCACATCTCGTCGCATCGATGGCCACCAGCACCAGCGTTTCAATATTTCCAGGGTTCGTCGTTGACCTGGGTGACCATTGATGAGAGCATTATGGGACCACTCCAAAGCCTGGTTACGTGTATCATTGGTGGGTAGGAATAGTTTCCCTTGAACAAAAGGCAAGCCGTCTTGTATGTCAGGATCCCAGTCAGCTAGTATCTGGGGATGTTGTGTAACCCATTGTCGAATCGCAGTCAACATAGGTGGGGGTGGTGTGCAAGCACAAACTACATGGCCTTCGCCTAGAAGCTTTTCAGGATACGAAGGAAGGGGCACCCCCCCTGGTGAACGAGACAGAGCGTCAGCTTTTCCATGGATCGCCCCAGATCTATGCTTGACAATGAAATCATAGGCAGAAAAGAAGAGATGCCAACAAACCTGTCTACTGTTAACACATTTCAATGACGCTAGGTCCTGTAGGTTTTTGTGGTCAGTATAGACTGTGGTCTGGTGCTTTCCTCCCAGGAGATGATGTCTCCAGACCAGCAAAGCATCCCTGATTGCTAGGAGCTCTTTTTCGGTGACCGTACAGTGTGTCTCGGTTGGTGTGAATTTTCTGGAATGGTAGGCCACCGGGTGTAGTGCTCCGGTGGAGGGACATGGTTGGGACAGGATGGCCCCCAAAGCGAATGAAGAGGCATCTGCTTCCACAACATACGGGAGTTCAGGGTCCGGGTGTTGCAAGACAGGAGCCGTGGTGAACGAGGCTTTGAGGGTATCAAAGGCTACCTGATGTGTAGTTGTCCAGTCAAACAACACCGCGGGACTGGTCAATGCGGTTAGGGGTGCCACAATGGAAGAGAAATTCGCGATGAATCTCCGATAAAAGTTAGCGAACCCCAAGAAAGATTGCAGTTGTTTCACAGTGACAGGGATCGGCCAGTCTATGATAGCTTGGACCTTGGACTGGTTCATAGTCAGCCCCCCAGGGGATATATGAAACCCCAGGAATTCGACTTCGGCTGTGTGAAATAGGCATTTTTCAGGTTTGGCATATAAGGAATGTTGTCTGAGTCGTGTGAGTACTTCCCTAACATGAAGGACATGCTCGGCCATAGTTTGGGAAAAGACTAGTATGTCATCTAGATATACTACGACATATATGTCCAGAATATCATTGAATATGTCGTTTACGAACCGTTGAAAAGTGGCGGGGGCATTGCAAAGGCCAAAAGGCATCACCATATACTCATACAACCCCTGACGGGAGCAGAATGCCGTTTTCCACTCGTCACCAGAGCGCATACGGACCAGATTGTATGCTCCCCGTAGATCCAACTTGGTATATACAGAAGCATTGGTCAACTTGTCTAGCAAGGTCGATATGAGTGGGAGAGGGTAGCGGTTTTTTATGGTGACCGCATTCAGGTGTCTGTAATCTACACATGGACGGAGGTC
Organism: Ambystoma mexicanum; assembly: GCF_040938575.1. Classification (NCBI taxonomy): domain Eukaryota; kingdom Metazoa; phylum Chordata; class Amphibia; order Caudata; family Ambystomatidae; genus Ambystoma; species Ambystoma mexicanum. Next base: position 746,087,686 of record NC_090938.1, read on the forward strand.
TCCCTCCTTCTTCGGAACGAAGAATATGGGACTAGCCACAGGGGATGAAGAAGGCCTGATGTGACCTACTTGAAGAGCATGACTTATGTATTCCTTCAGGGCCATTTCTTCTGATGGTGATAGCGAATATATGCGCCCCTTGGGAAGCGTTGCCCCATCGATCAGATCAATGGGACAATCATACGGTCTGTGGGGTGGTAGTACTTCGGCAGAGGCTTTGTCAAAAACCGAATGGAAATCGTGGTATTCCGGGGGTACCCCTGACACAGTGGCTCCCACTGTGTGTGCCCCTGCAGGAGGACTCTCAACCACTATACGTAGCCCCCAGAGTGCCCTTGCGGGACTGATGAGAACATCGTCGTCCAGTAGGCAAAAATGCTGGCATACCTCAGATTCGAATGAAACCTGACCAGTACCCCAATCGATGAGAGGGTTATGTTTTTTCAACCAGGGAAGACCCAAGATTATCCCGAACTGAGGTGTTGATATCAGATCAAAGGACAGTTGTTCCTTATGGTTGCCCTGGATGGTCACGTCCATTTGGGTGGTTTGTTGCTTGATCGGACCGGATACGAGGGAGGACCCGTCCACTGTCTGGACTGGTTCGGGATGTATCTTGGTCACCAGAGGAAGGTTCAGTGACTTGGCCAATGATATGTCGATGAAGCAACCAGTAGCTCCTGAATCAATGACGATGTGGACTTCATGTGAACACTCTCTGGCCGGTTGAAGAACCGCTTGAACAACTACTGGCCTTATTGGACCGAATGAAGGAACCCCGGGGTTACAAACCGAGCTCGTCTTGTCCCCCGTACTCAAGGGCGAGCTTTCTGAAAACCCGAAGCCTTGTTCTTTGGACGTCGAGGGCACTCCTTGACAAAATGTCCACTGAGGCCACAATAGAAGCATGCATTATCGGTCCTTCGGCGCTCTCTTTCCGTTTGGGTAATAGGGCTTCGTAGACCTCCTATTTGCATGGGTTCCCCAGCACCATCTGGGGTAGAGGGCAAGGTTTTTACAGAAAGGCCTGACTCCATCCGGCGTTCAGACTTCCGAGCGTCTACCTGTAGGGCTAGGTCTACCAGATCAGAATAGGTGTTAGGAAGGGAAGGTACAACAGAAAGAGCGTCCTTCATAGCGTTACATAAACCTTTGTAGAACACCACAGATTTCTTGTTTTCTGGCCACGAGGTTTCAGCTGACAACTGGTTGAAATGTGTGATGTATTCTATCAAAGACTGTCTGCCTTGGGATAGCTCTAGCAGCTCCAGGTCCCGGGACTGGGCTTTATACCTGGTGTCGAATATTTTTGCCAACTCACTCACCAGGAGTTCGAAATCATAAAGGGCCGGGTGATCGTTTTCAAGGAAAGGATTAGCCCAAGTAGCGGCAACCCCGGACAGATGGGAAAGCAGAAAAGCGGCTTTTGTGGTGGAATCATGAAAAACTAAGGGCCGACAAAGGAAATGGAGCTTACATTGATTGATAAAGGTACGGTATTTTCTGGGGTCCCCCTGGAACTTCTCAGGGGATGCCAAAGGAAATTGAGAGGGCAATACCACAGGAGTAGGTGGCTTGAGTGGTGCAGAGGGCCCCGGGGTAGGCGGTGCCGGATCCCCAAATTCGGCATCTGGCGGTAAAGGGTTGCGGTTGCTCTGGATGGTATCTAAGCGATGATGAATCGCGGTTGTGGCAGCCGCCACTTCCGTTCTAAGGGATGCAACCGCTTGCATTAGAGCGGCCACGGGATCACCGGCAGCAGATTCCATCGCCTGAACGACCAGAAGGGCTTCACAGTCTGTCAAGACTTGATGGTCGTGTAGGCGATGATACCTCTGTCCCCAAGTTCCACTCGAGCAACCAGTCAATATACTGCCCGAGCAGCCCTTGAGGCCACAGGTGGTGAATGTCATCAGCCGGAACCAGGAATGCCGGAAGATGTTTTCCCCTGACCACTGTAAGGCAAACACGCGGGTTAGATAACAATTACACCTTGTGCACAATCCTAAATGTTTATCTATAGGAGCTTACCCTGAATAGTTGTCTGGAATGTGATGTAGGGTGTCTGTCTGAGGGGCCGGCAGGGTTGACGACAAGGTAGCAGCCTGGTAAAGCACTTGAAGGATGGAATCACCACCTGATACGGTACTTGGTACTGTGAGCCAAACTAGATGGCACGTGATGCAGAGAGCAGAGTTCAAACCAAAGGATAATCCAATTGCAGTCCAGGAGAAAAGCCAAGGTCGTGTCCAGGGGGAGCAGTTCAAGACAAGGTACCAAACAGGAGAAATCCAGGAAGCAGTCCGTGGGAGTAGCCAAGGTCAAAACCAGAAGGAAGCAGGTCCAGGCGAGGTACAAAAGAGGAAGCGGGTCGGAATCCAAAGGCAAGCGTCCGTAGTCCAACCAAGATCAGCTGTGAAGCGTGGATGGGAGTTCGCGCGTCGCTTTTGATCGCTCGCTCCAGTGATCACGTGACTCACATACGTGATTGGCGCACACGCGATTGGACGCGTGGAGGAAGAACGTCCAAGCGTCGGCAGCGGAGACGCGGAATGCTTATGGCGCGTCTCCACGGCAACCGCCAATGCAGGAATGGAGAGCGAGGCATAAACCAGCGTCGCGGAGTTCGGCCAGCCCCTTGTCGGCAAACCTGAAGGCGAGAATGTGAAATGGTGCGTGTGGGGTCTTGTTGTGTACTATGATTCTGCCATATATTGATGGAATTACGAGATGCAATAGGAGGGCTTGTGGATGTGGATGGGGGCGTGACACATTAGAATGGTGCCCCCTGTTCTTCTGAGGTAGTTGCAGTATATGAAGATCTGTCATTAGAATGGTGCCCCCTGTTCTTCTGAGGTAGTTGCATTATATGAAGATCTGTAGTCAGAATGGTACCCCCTGTTCTTCTGAGGTAGTTGCATTATATGAAGATCTGTCATTAGAATGGTGCCCCCTGTTCTTCTGAGGTAGTTGCAGTATATGAAGATCTGTCATTAGAATGGTGCCCCCTGTTCTTCTGAGGTAGTTGCTTTATATGAAGATCTGTAGTCAGAATGGTACCCCCTGTTCTTCTGAGGTAGTCGCATTATATAAAGATCTGTCATTAGAATGGTACTCCCTGTTCTTCTTAGGTAGTTGCATTATATGAAGATCTGTCATTAGAATGGTACCCCCTGTTCTTCTGAGGTAGTTGCATTATATGAAGATCTGTCATTAGAATGGTGCCCCCTGTTCTTCTGAGGTAGTTGCAGTATATGAAGATCTGTCATTAGAATGGTGCCCCCTGTTCTTCTGAGGTAGTTGCATTATATGAAAATCTGTAGTCAGAATGGTACCCCCTGTTCTTCTGAGGTAGGTGCATTATATGAGGATCTGTCATTAGAATGGTGCCCCCTGTTCTTCTGAGGTAGTTGCATTATATGAAGATCTTCATTAGAATGGTGCCCCCTGTTCTTCTGAGGTAGTTGCAGTATATGAAGATCTGTCATTAGAATGGTGCCCCCTGTTCTTCTGAGGTAGTTGCATTATATGAAGATCTGTAGTGAGAATGGTACCCCCTGTTCTTTTGAGGTAGTTGCATTATATGAAGATCTGTCATTAGAATGGTGCCCCCTGTTCCTCTGAGGTAGTTGCATTATATGAAGATCTGTCATTAGAATGGTACCCCCTGTTCTTCTGAGGTAGTTGCATTATATGAAGATCTGTAATTAGAATGGTGCCCCCTGTTCTTCTGAGGTAGTTGCAGTATATGAAGATCTGTCATTAGAATGGTACCCCCCCTGTTCCTCTGAGGTAGTTGCATTATATGAAGATCTGTCATTTGAATGGTGCCCCCTGTTCTTCTGAGGTAGTTGCATTATATGAAGATCTGTAATTAGAATGGCGCCCCCTGTTCTTCTGAGGTAGTTGCATTATATGAAGATCTGTAATTAGAATGGTGCCCCCTGTTCTTCTGAGGTAGTTGCATTATATGAAGATCTGTCATTAGAATGGTGCCCCCTGTTCTTCTGAGGTAGTTGCAGTATATGAAGATCTGTCATTAGAATGGTGCCCCCTGTTCTTCTGAGGTAGTTGCATTATATGAAGATCTGTAGTCAGAATGGTACCCCCTGTTCTTCTGAGGTATTTGCATTATATGAAGATCTGTCATTAGAATGGTGCCCCCTGTTCTTCTGAGGTAGTTGCAGTATATGAAGATCTGTCATTAGAATGGTGCCCCCTGTTCTTCTGAGGTAGTTGCATTATATGAAGATCTGTAGTCAGAATGGTACCCCCTGTTCTTCTGAGGTAGTTGCATTATATGAAGATCTGTCATTAGAATGGCGCCCCCTGTTCTTCTGAGGTAGTTGCATTATATGAATATCTGTAATTAGAATGGCGCCCCCTGTTCTTCTGAGGTAGTTGCATTATATGAAGATCTGTCATTAGAATGGTGCCCCCTGTTCTTCTGAGGTAGTTGCATTATATGAAGATCTGTAATTAGAATGGTGCCCCCTGTTCTTCTGAGGTAGTTGCAGTATATGAAGATCTGTAATTAGAATGGTGCCCCCTGTTCTTCTGAGGTAGTTGCATTATATGAAGATCTGTAGTCAGAATGGTGCCCCCTGTTCTTCTGAGGTAGTTGCATTATATGAAGATCTGTCATTAGAATGGTGCCCCCTGTTCTTCTGAGGTAGTTGCATTATATGACGATCTGTCATTAGAATGGTGCCCCCTGTTCTTCTGAGGTAGTTGCATTATATGAAGATCTGTAATTAGAATGGTGCCCCCTGTTCTTCTGAGGTAGTTGCATTATATGAAGATCTGTAATTAGAATGGTGCCCCCTGTTCTTCTGAGGTAGTTGCATTATATGAAGATCTGTCATTACAATGGTGCCCCCTGTTCTTCTGAGGTAGTTGCAGTATATGAAGATCTGTCATTAGAATGGTGCCCCCTGTTCTTCTGAGGTAGTTGCATTATATGAAGATCTGTAGTCAGAATGGTACCCCCTGTTCTTCTGAGGTAGTTGCATTATATGAAGATCTGTCATTAGAATGGTGCCCCCTGTTCTTCTGAGGTAGTTGCATTATATGAAGATCTGTCATTAGAATGGTGCCCCCTGTTCTTCTGAGGTAGTTGCAGTATATGAAGATCTGTCATTAGAATGGTGCCCCCTGTTCTTCTGAGGTAGTTGCATTATATGAAGATCTGTAGTCAGAATGGTACCCCCTGTTCTTCTTAGGTAGTTGCATTATATGAAGATCTGTCATTAGAATGGGGCCCCCTGTTCTTCTGAGGTAGTTGCATTATATGAAGATCTGTAATTAGAATGGTACCCGCTGTTCCTCTGAGGTAGTTGCATTATATGAAGATCTGTCATTAGAATGGCGCCCCCTGTTCTTCTGAGGTAGTTGCATTATATGAAGATCTGTCATTAGAATGGCACCCCCTGTTCCTCTGAGGTAGTTGCATTATATGAAGATCTGTCATTAGAATGGCACCCCCTGTTCCTCTGAGGTAGTTGCATTATATGAAGATCTGTCATTAGAATGGCACCCCCTGTTCTTCTGAGGTAGTTGCATTATATGAAGATCTGTCATTAGAATGGTACCCCCTGTTCTTCTGAGGTAGTTGCATTATATGAAGATCTGTCATTAGAACGGTGCCCACTGTTCTTCTGAGGTAGTTGCATTATATGAAGATCTGTCATTAGAACGGTACCCCCTGTTCTTCTGAGGTAGTTGCATTATATGAAGATCTGTCATTAGAACGGTACCCCCTGTTCTTCGGAGGTAGTTGCATTATATGAAGATCTGTAGTCAGAATGTTGCCCCCTGTTCTCCTGAGGTAGTTGCATTATATGAAGATCTGTCATTAGAATGGCGCCCCCTGTTCTTTTGAGGTAGTTGCATTATATGAAGATCTGTAATTAGAATGGCGCCCCCTGTTCTTCTGAGGTAGTTGCAGTATATGAAGATCTGTAATTAGAATGGTACCCCCTGTTCTTCTGAGGTCGTTGCATTATATGAAGATCTGTAGTCAGAATGGTACCCCCTGTTCTTCTGAGGTAGTTGCATTATATGAAGATCTGTCATTAGAATGGTTCCCCCTGTTCTTCTGAGGTAGTTGCATTATATGAAGATCGGTCATTAGAATGGTGCCCCCTGTTCTTCTGAGGTAGTTGCAGTATATGAAGATCTGTCATTAGAATGGTGCCCCCTGTTCTTCTGAGGTAGTTGCATTATATGAAGATCTGTAGTCAGAATGGTACCCCCTGTTCTTCTGAGGTAGTTGCATTATATGAAGATCTGTCATTAGAATGGTGCCCCCTGTTCTTCTGAGGTAGTTGCAGTATATGAAGATCTGTCATTAGAATGGTGCCCCCTGTTCTTCTGAGGTAGTTGCATTATATGAAGATCTGTCAATAGAATGGCGCCCCCTGTTCTTCTGAGGTAGTTGCATTATATGAATATCTATAATTAGAATGGCACCCCCTGTTCTTCTGAGGTAGTTGCATTATATGAAGATCTGTCATTAGAATGGCGCCCCCTGTTCTTCTGAGGTAGTTGCATTATATGAAGATCTGTCATTAGAATGGCGCCCCCTGTTCTTCTGAGGTAGTTGCATTACATGAAGATCTGTAATTAGAATGGTGCCCCCTGTTCTTCTGAGGTCGTTGCATTATATGAAGATCTGTAATTAGAATGGTGCCCCCTGTTCTTCTGAGGTAGTTGCATTATATGAAGATCTGTAATTAGAATGGTGCCCCCTGTTCTTCTGAGGTAGTTGCATTATATGAAGATCTGTAGTAAGAATGGTGCCCCCTGTTCTTCTGAGGTAGTTGCATTATATGAAGATCTGTCATTAGAATGGTGCCCCCTGTTCTTCTGAGGTAGTTGCATTATATGACGATCTGTAATTAGAATGGTACACCCTGTTCTTCTGAGGTAGTTGCATTATATGAAGATCTGTAATTGGAATGGTGCCCCCTGTTCTTCTGAGGTAGTTGCAGTATATGAAGATCTGTCATTAGAATGGTGCCCCCTGTTCTTCTGAGGTAGTTGCATTATATGAAGATCTGTAGTCAGAATGGTACCCCCTGTTCTTCTGAGGTAGTTGCATTATATGAAGATCTGTCATTAGAATGGTGCCCCCTGTTCTTCTGAGGTAGTTGCATTATATGAAGATCTGTCATTAGAATGGTTCCCCCTGTTCTTCTGAGGTAGTTGCAGTATATGAAGATCTGTAATTAGAATGGTGCCCCCTGTTCTTCTGAGGTAGTTGCATTATATGAAGATCTGTAGTCAGAATGGTACACCCTGTTCTTCTGAGGTAGTTGCATTATATGAAGATCTGTCATTAGAATGGTGCCCCCTGTTCTTCTGAGGTAGTTGCATTATATGAAGATCTGTAATTAGAATGGTACCCGCTGTTCCTCTGAGGTAGTTGCATTATATGAAGATCTGTAATTAGAATGGTACCCCCTGTTCTTCTGAGGTAGTTGCATTATATGAAGATCTGTAATTAGAATGGTACCCGCTGTTCCTCTGAGGTAGTTGCATTATATGAAGATCTGTAATTAGAATGGTACCCGCTGTTCCTCTGAGGTAGTTGCATTATATGAAGATCTGTCATTAGAATGGCACCCCCTGTTCTTCTGAGGTAGGTGCATTATATGAAGATCTGTCATTAGAATGGCGCCCCCTGTTCTTCTGAGGTAGTTGCAGTATATGAAGATCTGTAATTAGAATGGTACCCCCTGTTCTTCTGAGGTCGTTGCATTATATGAAGATCTGTAGTCAGAATGGTACCCCCTGTTCTTCTGAGGTAGTTGCATTATATGAAGATCTGTCATTAGAATGGTTCCCCCTGTTCTTCTGAGGTAGTTGCATTATATGAAGATCGGTCATTAGAATGGTGCCCCCTGTTCTTCTGAGGTAGTTGCAGTATATGAAGATCTGTCATTAGAATGGTGCCCCCTGTTCTTCTGAGGTAGTTGCATTATATGAAGATCTGTAGTCAGAATGGTACCCCCTGTTCTTCTGAGGTAGTTGCATTATATGAAGATCTGTCATTAGAATGGTGCCCCCTGTTCTTCTGAGGTAGTTGCAGTATATGAAGATCTGTCATTAGAATGGTGCCCCCTGTTCTTCTGAGGTAGTTGCATTATATGAAGATCTGTCAATAGAATGGCGCCCCCTGTTCTTCTGAGGTAGTTGCATTATATGAATATCTATAATTAGAATGGCACCCCCTGTTCTTCTGAGGTAGTTGCATTATATGACGATCTGTCATTAGAATGGCGCCCCCTGTTCTTCTGAGGTAGTTGCATTATATGAAGATCTGTCATTAGAATGGCGCCCCCTGTTCTTCTGAGGTAGTTGCATTACATGAAGATCTGTAATTAGAATGGTGCCCCCTGTTCTTCTGAGGTCGTTGCATTATATGAAGATCTGTAATTAGAATGGTGCCCCCTGTTCTTCTGAGGTAGTTGCATTATATGAAGATCTGTAATTAGAATGGTGCCCCCTGTTCTTCTGAGGTAGTTGCATTATATGAAGATCTGTAGTAAGAATGGTGCCCCCTGTTCTTCTGAGGTAGTTGCATTATATGAAGATCTGTCATTAGAATGGTGCCCCCTGTTCTTCTGAGGTAGTTGCATTATATGACGATCTGTAATTAGAATGGTACACCCTGTTCTTCTGAGGTAGTTGCATTATATGAAGATCTGTAATTGGAATGGTGCCCCCTGTTCTTCTGAGGTAGTTGCAGTATATGAAGATCTGTCATTAGAATGGTGCCCCCTGTTCTTCTGAGGTAGTTGCATTATATGAAGATCTGTAGTCAGAATGGTACCCCCTGTTCTTCTGAGGTAGTTGCATTATATGAAGATCTGTCATTAGAATGGTGCCCCCTGTTCTTCTGAGGTAGTTGCATTATATGAAGATCTGTCATTAGAATGGTTCCCCCTGTTCTTCTGAGGTAGTTGCAGTATATGAAGATCTGTAATTAGAATGGTGCCCCCTGTTCTTCTGAGGTAGTTGCATTATATGAAGATCTGTAGTCAGAATGGTACACCCTGTTCTTCTGAGGTAGTTGCATTATATGAAGATCTGTCATTAGAATGGTGCCCCCTGTTCTTCTGAGGTAGTTGCATTATATGAAGATCTGTAATTAGAATGGTACCCGCTGTTCCTCTGAGGTAGTTGCATTATATGAAGATCTGTAATTAGAATGGTACCCCCTGTTCTTCTGAGGTAGTTGCATTATATGAAGATCTGTAATTAGAATGGTACCCGCTGTTCCTCTGAGGTAGTTGCATTATATGAAGATCTGTAATTAGAATGGTACCCGCTGTTCCTCTGAGGTAGTTGCATTATATGAAGATCTGTCATTAGAATGGCACCCCCTGTTCTTCTGAGGTAGGTGCATTATATGAAGATCTGTCATTAGAATGGCGCCCCCTGTTCTTCTGAGGTAGTTGCATTATATGAAGATCTGTCATTAGAATGGCACCCCCTGTTCCTCTGAGGTAGTTGCATTATATGAAGATCTGTCATTAGAATGGTACCCCCTGTTCTTCTGAGGTAGTTGCATTATATGAAGATCTGTCATTAGAATGGTACCCCCTGTTCTTCTGAGGTAGTTGCATTATATGAAGATCTGTCATTAGAATGGTGCCCCCTGTTCTTCTGAGGTAGTTGCATTATATGAAGATCTGTCATTAGAATGGTGCCCCCTGTTCTTCTGAGGTAGTTGCATTATATGAAGATCTGTCATTAGAACGGTGCCCCCTGTTCTTCTGAGGTAGTTGCATTATATGAAGATCTGTCATTAGAACGGTACCCCCTGTTCTTCTGAGGTAGTTGCATTATATGATGATCTGTCATTAGAACGGTACCCCCTGTTCTTCTGAGGTAGTTGCAGTATATGAAGATCTGTAATTAGAACGGTACCCCCCCTGTTCTTCTGAGGTAGTTGCATTATATGAAGATCTGTAATTAGAACGGTACCCCCTGTTCTTCTGAGGTAGTTGCATTATATGAAGATCTGTAATTAGAACGGTACCCCCTGTTCTTCTGAGGTAGTTGCATTATATGAAGATCTGTCATTAGAATGGTGCCCCCTGTTCTTCTGAGGTAGTTGCAGTATATGAATATCTGTCATTAGAATGGTGCCCCCTGTTCTTCTGAGGTAGTTGCATTATATGAAGATCTGTAGTCAGAATGGTACCCCCTGTTCTTCTGAGGTAGTTGCATTATATGAAGATCTGTCATTAGAATGGTGCCCCCTGTTCTTCTGAGGTAGTTGCATTATATGAAGATCTGTAATTAGAATGGTGCCCCCTGTTCTTCTGAGGTAGTTGCATTATATGAAGATCTGTAGTCAGAATGGTACCCCCTGTTCTTCTGAGGTAGTTGCATTATATGAAGATCTGTCATTAGAATGGTGCCCCCTGTTCTTCTGAGGTAGTTGCATTATATGAAGATCTGTCATTAGAATGGTGCCCACTGTTCTTCTGAGGTAGTTGCATTATATGAAGATCTGTAATTAGAATGGTACCCCCTGTTCTTCTGAGGTAGTTGCATTATATGAAGATCTGTAATTAGAATGGTGCCCCATGTTCTTCTGAGGTAGTTGCAGTATATGAAGATCTGTAATTAGAATGGTACCCCCCCTGTTCTTCTGAGGTAGTTGCAGTATATGAAGATCTGTAATTAGAATGGTACCACCTGTTCTTCTGAGGTAGTTGCAGTATATGAAGATCTGTCATTAGAATGGTACCCCCTGTTCTTCTGAGATAGTTGCATTATATGAAGATCTGTCATTAGAATGGTGCCCCCTGTTCTTCTGAGGTAGTTGCATTATATGACGATCTGTCATTAGAATGGTGCCCCCTGTTCTTCTGAGTTAGTTGCAGTATATGAAGATCTGTCATTAGAATGGTGCCCCCTGTTCTTCTGAGGTAGTTGCATTATATGAAGATCTGTAGTCAGAATGGTACCACCTGTTCTTCTGAGGTAGTTGCATTATATGAAGATCTGTAATTAGAATGGTGCCCCCTGTTCTTCTGAGGTAGTTGCATTATATGAAGATCTGTAGTCAGAATGGTACCCCCTGTTCTTCTGAGGTAGTTGCATTATATGAAGATCTGTCATTAGAATGGTGCCCCCTGTTCTTCTGAGGTAGTTGCATTATATGAAGATCTGTAATTAGAATGGTGCCCCCTGTTCTTCTGAGGTAGTTGCATTATATTAAGATCTGTAGTCAGAATGGTACCCCCTGTTCTTCTGAGGTAGTTGCATTATATGAAGATCTGTCATTAGAATGGTGCCCCCTGTTCTTCTGAGGTAGTTGCATTATATGAAGATCTGTAATTAGAATGGTGCCCCGTGTTCTTCTGAGGTAGTTGCATTATATGAAGATCTGTAATTAGAATGGTGCCCCCTGTTCTTCTGAGGTAGTTGCATTATATAAAGATCTGTAATTAGAATGGTGCCCACTGTCCTTCTGAGGTAGTTGCATTATATGAAGATCTGTCATTAGAATGGTACCCGCTGTTCCTCTGAGGTAGTTGCATTATATGAAGATCTGTCATTAGAATGGCGCCCCCTGTTCTTCTGAGGTAGTTGCATTATATGAAGATCTGTCATTAGAATGGCACCCCCTGTTCTTCTGAGGTAGTTGCATTATATGAAGATCTGTCATTAGAATGGCACCCCCTGTTCTTCTGAGGTAGTTGCATTATATGAAGATCTCTCATTAGAATGACACCCCCTGTTCTTCTGAGGTAGTTGCATTATATGAAGATCTCTCATTAGAATGGTACCCCCTGTTCTTCTGAGGTAGTTGCATTATATGAAGATCTGTCATTAGAATGGTACCCCCTGTTCTTCTGAGGTAGTTGCAGTATATGAAGATCTGTAATTAGAATGGTACCCCCCTGTTCTTCTGAGGTAGTTGCATTATATGAAGATCTGTCATTAGAATGGTGCCCCCTGTTCTTCTGAGGTAGTTGCATTATATGTAGATCTGTAATTAGAATGGTGCCCCCTGTTCTTCTGAGGTAGTTGCATTATATGAAGATCTGTAATTAGAATGGTGCCCCCGGTTCTTCTGAGGTAGTTGCATTATATGAAGATCTGTAATTAGAATGGTGCCCACTGTTCTTCTGAGGTAGTTGCATTATATGAAGATCTGTAATTAGAATGGTACCCCCTGTTCTTCTGAGGTAGTTGCATTATATGAAGATCTGTCATTGGAATGGTACCCCCTGTTCTTCTGAGGTAGTTGCATTATATGAAGATCTGTCATTAGAATGGCACCCCCTGTTCTTCTGAGGTAGTTGCATTATATGAAGATCTGTCATTAGAATGGCACCCCCTGTTCTTCTGAGGTAGTTGCATTATATGAAGATCTGTCATTAGAATGGCACCCCCTGTTCTTCTGAGATAGTTGCATTATATGATGATCTGTCATTAGAATGGTACCCCCTGTTCTTCTGAGGTAGTTGCATTATATGAAGATCTGTCATTATATGAAGATCTGTCATTGGAATGGTACCCCCTGTTCTTCTGAGGTAGTTGCATTATATGAAGATCTTAATTAGAATGGTGCCCCCTGTTCTTCTGAGGTAGTTGCATTATATGAAGATCTGTAATTAGAATGGTGCCCCCTGTTCTTCTGAGGTAGTTGCAGTATATGAAGATCTGTAATTAGAATGGTACCCGCTGTTCCTCTGAGGTAGTTGCATTATATGAAGATCTGTAATTAGAATGGTACCCCCTGTTCTTCTGAGGTAATTGCATTATATGAAGATCTTAATTAGAATGGTACCCCCTGTTCTTCTGAGGTAGTTGCATTATATGAAGATCTGTCATTAGAATGGTGCCCCCTGTTCTTCTGAGGTAGTTGCATTATATGAAGATCTGTAATTAGAATGGTGCCCCCTGTTCTTCTGAGGTAGTTGCATTATATGAAGATCTGTAGTCAGAATGGTACCCCCTGTTCTTCTGAGGTAGTTGCATTATATGAAGATCTGTCATTAGAATGGTGCCCCCTGTTCTTCTGAGGTAGTTGCATTATATGAAGATCTGTCATTAGAATGGTGCCCACTGTTCTTCTGAGGTAGTTGCATTATATGAAGATCTGTAATTAGAATGGTGCCCCATGTTCTTCTGAGGTAGTTGCAGTATATGAAGATCTGTAATTAGAATGGTACCACCCCTGTTCTTCTGAGGTAGTTGCAGTATATGAAGATCTGTAATTAGAATGGTACCACCTGTTCTTCTGAGGTAGTTGCAGTATATGAAGATCTGTCATTAGAATGGTACCCCCTGTTCTTCTGAGGTAGTTGCATTATATGAAGATCTGTCATTAGAATGGTGCCCCCTGTTCTTATGAGGTAGTTGCATTATATGACGATCTGTCATTAGAATGGTGCCCCCTGTTCTTCTGAGTTAGTTGCAGTATATGAAGATCTGTCATTAGAATGGTGCCCCCTGTTCTTCTGAGGTAGTTGCATTATATGAAGATCTGTAGTCAGAATTGTACCACCTGTTCTTCTGAGGTAGTTGCATTATATGAAGATCTGTAATTAGAATGGTGCCCCCTGTTCTTCTGAGGTAGTTGCATTATATGAAGATCTGTCATTAGAATGGTGCCCCCTGTTCTTCTGAGGTAGTTGCATTATATGAAGATCTGTAGTCAGAATGGTACCCCCTGTTCTTCTGAGGTAGTTGCATTATATGAAGATCTGTCATTAGAATGGTGCCCCCTATTCTTCTGCGGTAGTTGCATTATATGAAGATCTGTAATTAGGATGGTGCCCCCTGTTCTTCTGAGGTAGTTGCATTATATTAAGATCTGTAGTCAGAATGGTACCCCCTGTTCTTCTGAGGTAGTTGCATTATATGAAGATCTGTCATTAGAATGGTGCCCCCTGTTCTTCTGAGGTAGTTGCATTATATGAAGATCTGTAATTAGAATGGTGCCCCGTTTTCTTCTGAGGTAGTTGCATTATATGAAGATCTGTAATTAGAATGGTGCCCCCTGTTCTTCTGAGGTAGTTGCATTATATAAAGATCTGTAATTAGAATGGTGCCCACTGTTCTTCTGAGGTAGTTGCATTATATGAAGATCTGTAATTAGAATGGTACCCACTGTTCTTCTGAGGTAGTTGCATTATATGAAGATCTGTCATTAGAATGGTGCCCCATGTTCTTCTGAGGTAGTTGCAGTATATGAAGATCTGTAGTCAGAATGGTACCCCCTGTTCTTCTGAGGTAGTTGCATTATAGGAAGATCTGTCATTAGAATGGTGCCCCCTGTTCTTCTGAGGTAGTTGCATTATATGAAGATCTGTAGTCAGAATGGTACCCCCTGTTCTTCTGAGGTAGTTGCATTATATGAAGATCTGTCATTAGAATGGTACCCGCTGTTCCTCTGAGGTAGTTGCATTATATGAAGATCTGTCATTAGAATGGCGCCCCCTGTTCTTCTGAGGTAGTTGCATTATATGAAGATCTGTCATTAGAATGGCACCCCCTGTTCTTCTGAGGTAGTTGCATTATATGAAGATCTGTCATTAGAATGGCACCCCCTGTTCTTCTGAGGTAGTTGCATTATATGAAGATCTCTCATTAGAATGGTACCCCCTGTTCTTCTGAGGTAGTTGCATTATATGAAGATCTCTCATTAGAATGGCACCCCCTGTTCTTCTGAGGTAGTTGCATTATATGAAGATCTGTCATTAGAATGGTACCCCCTGTTCTTCTGAGGTAGTTGCAGTATATGAAGATCTGTAATTAGAATGGTACCCCCCTGTTCCTCTGAGGTAGTTGCATTATATGAAGATCTGTCATTAGAATGGTGCCCCCTGTTCTTCTGAGGTAGTTGCATTATATGAAGATCTGTAATTAGAATGGTGCCCCCTGTTCTTCTGAGGTAGTTGCATTATATGAAGATCTGTAATTAGAATGGTGCCCCCGGTTCTTCTGAGGTAGTTGCATTATATGAAGATCTGTAATTAGAATGGTGCCCACTGTTCTTCTGAGGTAGTTGCATTATATGAAGATCTGTAATTAGAATGGTACCCCCTGTTCTTCTGAGGTAGTTGCATTATATGAAGATCTGTCATTAGAATGGTACCCCCTGTTCTTCTGAGGTAGTTGCATTATATGAAGATCTGTCATTAGAATGGCACCCCCTGTTCTTCTGAGGTAGTTGCATTATATGAAGATCTGTCATTAGAATGGCACCCCCTGTTCTTCTGAGGTAGTTGCATTATATGAAGATCTGTCATTAGAATGGTACCCCCTGTTCTTCTGAGATAGTTGCATTATATGATGATCTGTCATTAGAATGGTACCCCCTGTTCTTCTGAGGTAGTTGCATTATATGAAGATCTGTCATTATATGAAGATCTGTCATTGGAATGGTACCCCCTGTTCTTCTGAGGTAGTTGCATTATATGAAGATCTTAATTAGAATGGTGCCCCCTGTTCTTCTGAGGTAGTTGCATTATATGAAGATCTGTAATTAGAATGGTGCCCCCTGTTCTTCTGAGGTAGTTGCAGTATATGAAGATCTGTAATTAGAATGGTACCCGCTGTTCCTCTGAGGTAGTTGCATTATATGAAGATCTGTAATTAGAATGGTACCCCCTGTTCTTCTGAGGTAATTGCATTATATGAAGATCTTAATTAGAATGGTGCCCCCTGTTCTTCTGAGGTAGTTGCATTATATGAAGATCTGTAATTAGAATGGCGCCCCCTGTTCTTCTGAGGTAGTTGCATCATATGAAGATCCGTCATTAGAATGGCGCCCCCTGTTCTTCTGAGGTAGTTGCATTATATGAAGATCTGTCATTAGAATGGCGCCCCCTGTTCTTCTGAGGTAGTTGCATTATATGAAGATCTGTCATTAGAATGACGCCCCCTGTTCTACTGAGGTAGTTGCATTATATGAAGATCTGTAATTAGAATGGCGCCCCCTGTTCTTCTGAGGTAGTTGCATTATATGAAGATCTGTAATTAGAATGGCGCCCCCTGTTCTTCTGAGGTAGTTGCATTATATGAAGATCTGTAATTAGAATGGTACCCCCTGTTCTTCTGAGGTAGTTGCAGTATATGAAGATCTGTAGTCAGAATGGTACCCCCTGTTCTTCTGAGGTAGTTGCATTATATGAAGATCTGTAATCAGAATGGTGCCCCCTGTTCTTCTGAGGTAGTTGCATTATATGAAGATCTGTCATTAGAATGGTGCCCCCTGTTCTTCTGAGGTAGTTGCATTATATGACGATCTGTCATTAGAATGGTGCCCCCTGTTCTTCTGAGGTAGTTGCATTATATGAAGATCTGTAATTAGAATGGTACCCCCTGTTCTTCTGAGGTAGTTGCATTATATGAAGATCTGTAATTAGAATGGTGCCCCCTGTTCTTCTGAGGTAGTTGCATTATATGAAGATCTGTCATTAGAATGGTGCCCCCTGTTCTTCGGAGGTCGTTGCAGTATATGAAGATCTGTCATTAGAATGGTACCCCCTGTTCCTCTGAGGTATTTGCATTATATGAAGATCTTTCATTAGAATGGTGCCCCCTGTTCTTCTGAGGTAGTTGCATTATATGAAGATCTGTCATTAGAATGGTGCCCCCTGTTCTTCTGAGGTAGTTGCAGTATATGAAGATCTGTCATTAGAATGGTGCCCCCTGTTCTTCTGAGGTAGTTGCATTATATGAAGATCTGTAGTCAGAATGGTACCCCCTGTTCTTTTGAGGTAGTTGCATTATATGAAGATCTGTCATTAGAATGGTGCCCCCTGTTCTTCTGAGGTAGTTGCATTATATGAAGATCTGTAATTAGAATGGTACCCGCTGTTCCTCTGAGGTAGTTGCATTATATGAAGATCTGTCATTAGAATGGCGCCCCCTGTTCTTCTGAGGTAGTTGCATTATATGAAGATCTGTCATTAGAATGGTGCCCCCTGTTCTTCTGAGGTCGTTGCAGTATATGTAGATCTGTCATTAGAATGGTGCCCCCTGTTCTTCTGAGGTAGTTGCATTATATGAAGATCTGTAGTCAGAATGATACCCCCTGTTCTTCTGAGGTAGTTGCATTATATGAAGATCTGTCATTAGAATGGTGCCCCCTGTTCTTCTGAGGTAGTTGCATTATATGAAGATCTGTAATTAGAATGGTGCCCCCTGTTCTTCTGAGGTAGTTGCATTATATGAAGATCTGTAGTCAGAATGGTACCCCCTGTTCTTCTGAGGTAGTTGCATTATATGAAGATCTGTCATTAGAATGGTGCACCCTGTTCTTCTGAGGTAGTTGCATTATATGAAGATCTGTAATTAGAATGGTGCCCCGTGTTCTTCTGAGGTAGTTGCATTATATGAAGATCTGTCATTAGAATGGTGCCCCCTGTTCTTCTGAGGTAGTTGCATTATATGAAGATCTGTAATTAGAATGGTGCCCCCTGTTCTTCTGAGGTAGTTGCATTATATTAAGATCTGTAGTCAGAATGGTACCCCCTGTTCTTCTGAGGTAGTTGCATTATATGAAGATCTGTCATTAGAATGGTGCCCCCTGTTCTTCTGAGGTAGTTGCATTATATGAAGATCTGTAATTAGAATGGTGCCCCCTGTTCTTCTGAGGTAGTTGCATTATATAAAGATCTGTAATTAGAATGGTGCCCACTGTTCTTCTGAGGTAGTTGCATTATATGAAGATCTGTCATTAGAATGGTGCCCCATGTTCTTCTGAGGTAGTTGCAGTATATGAAGATCTGTAGTCAGAATGGTACCCCCTGTTCTTCTGAGGTAGTTGCATTATAGGAAGATCTGTCATTAGAATGGTGCCCCCTGTTCTTCTGAGGTAGTTGCATTATATGAAGATCTGTAGTCAGAATGGTACCCCCTGTTCTTCTGAGGTAGTTGCATTATATGAAGATCTGTCATTAGAATGGTACCCGCTGTTCCTCTGAGGTAGTTGCATTATATGAAGATCTGTCATTAGAATGGTACCCGCTGTTCCTCTGAGGTAGTTGCATTATATGAAGATCTGTCATTAGAATGGCGCCCCCTGTTCTTCTGAGGTAGTTGCATTATATGAAGATCTGTCATTAGAATGGCACCCCCTGTTCTTCTGAGGTAGTTGCATTATATGAAGATCTGTCATTAGAATGGTACCCCCTGTTCTTCTGAGGTAGTTGCATTATATGAAGATCTCTCATTAGAAAGGTACCCCCTGTTCTTCTGAGGTAGTTGCATTATATGAAGATCTCTCATTAGAATGGTACCCCCTGTTCTTCTGAGGTAGTTGCATTATATGAAGATCTGTCATTAGAATGGTACCCCCTGTTCTTCTGAGGTAGTTGCAGTATATGAAGATCTGTAATTAGAATGGTACCCCCCCTGTTCTTCTGAGGTAGTTGCATTATATGAAGATCTGTCATTAGAATGGTGCCCCCCCTGTTCTTCTGAGGTAGTTGCATTATATGAAGATCTGTCATTAGAATGGTGCCCCCTGTTCTTCTGAGGTAGTTGCATTATATGAAGATCTGTAATTAGAATGGTGCCCCCTGTTCTTCTGAGGTAGTTGCATTATATGAAGATCTGTAATTAGAATGGTGCCCACTGTTCTTCTGAGGTAGTTGCATTATATGAAGATCTGTAATTAGAATGGTACCCCCTGTTCTTCTGAGGTAGTTGCATTATATGAAGATCTGTCATTAGAATGGTACCCCCTGTTCTTCTGAGGTAGTTGCATTATATGAAGATCTGTCATTAGAATGGTACCCCCTGTTCTTCTGAGGTAGTTGCATTATATGAAGATCTGTCATTAGAATGGTACCCCCTGTTCTTCTGAGGTAGTTGCATTATATGAAGATCTGTCATTAGAATGGTACCCCCTGTTCTTCTGAGATAGTTGCATTATATGATGATCTGTCATTAGAATGGTACCCCCTGTTCTTCTGAGGTAGTTGCATTATATGAAGATCTGTCATTATATGAAGATCTTAATTAGAATGGTGCCCCCTGTTCTTCTGAGGTAGTTGCATTATATGAAGATCTGTAATTAGAATGGTGCCCCCTGTTCTTCTGAGGTAGTTGCAGTATATGAAGATCTGTAATTAGAATGGTACCCGCTGTTCCTCTGAGGTAGTTGCATTATATGAAGATCTGTAATTAGAATGGTACCCCCTGTTCTTCTGAGGTAATTGCATTATATGAAGATCTTAATTAGAATGGTGCCCCCTGTTCTTCTGAGGTAGTTGCATTATATGAAGATCTGTAATTAGAATGGCGCCCCCTGTTCTTCTGAGGTAGTTGCATTATATGAAGATCCGTCATTAGAATGGTGCCCCCTGTTCTTCTGAGGTAGTTGCATTATATGAAGATCTGTCATTAGAATGGCGCCCCCTGTTCTTCTGAGGTAGTTGCATTATATGAAGATCTGTCATTAGAATGGCGCCCCCAGTTCTTCTGAGGTAGTTGCATTATATAAAGATCTGTAATTAGAATGGCGCCCACTGTTCCTCTGAGGTAGTTGCATTATATGAAGATCTGTCATTAGAATGGCGCCCCCTGTTCTTCTGAGGTAGTTGCATTATATGAAGATCTGTCATTAGAATGGCACCCCTGTTCTTCTGAGGTAGTTGCATTATATGAAGATCTGTCATTAGAATGGTACCCCCTGTTCTTCTGAGGTAGTTGCATTATATGAAGATCTCTCATTAGAATGGTACCCCCTGTTCTTCTGAGGTAGTTGCATTATATGAAGATCTGTCATTAGAATGGTACCCCCTGTTCTTCTGAGGTAGTTGCAGTATATGAAGATCTGTAATTAGAATGGTACCCCCCCTGTTCTTCTGAGGTAGTTGCATTATATGAGGATCTGTCATTAGAATGGTGCCCCCTGTTCTTCTGAGGTAGTTGCATTATATGAAGATCTGTCATTAGAATGGTACCCCCTGTTCTTCTGAGATAGTTGCATTATATGATGATCTGTCATTAGAATGGTACCCCCTGTTCTTCTGAGGTAGTTGCATTATATGAAGATCTGTCATTATATGAATATCTGTCATTTAATGGTACCCCCTGTTCTTCTGAGGTAGTTGCATTATATGAAGATCTTAATTAGAATGGTGCCCCCTGTTCTTCTGAGGTAGTTGCATTATATGAAGATCTGTAATTAGAATGGTGCCCCCTGTTCTTCTGAGGTAGTTGCAGTATATGAAGATCTGTAATTAGAATGGTACCCGCTGTTCCTCTGAGGTAGTTGCATTATATGAAGATCTGTAATTAGGATGGTACCCCCTGTTCTTCTGAGGTAATTGCATTATATGAAGATCTTAATTAGAATGGTGCCCCCTGTTCTTCTGAGGTAGTTGCATTATATGAAGATCTGTAATTAGAATGGCGCCCCCTGTTCTTCTGAGGTAGTTGCATTATATGAAGATCCGTCATTAGAATGGCGCCCCCTGTTCTTCTGAGGTAGTTGCATTATATGAAGATCCGTCATTAGAATGGCGCCCCCTGTTCTTCTGAGGTAGTTGCATTATATGAAGATCTGTCATTAGAATGGCGCCCCCTGTTCTACTGAGGTAGTTGCATTATATGAAGATCTGTAATTAGAATGGCGCCCCCTGTTCTTCTGAGGTAGTTGCATTATATGAAGATCTTTAATTAGAATGGCGCCCCCTGTTCTTCTGAGGTAGTTGCATTATATGAAGATCTGTAATTAGAATGGCACCCCCTGTTCTTCTGAGGTAGTTGCAGTATATGAAGATCTGTAGTCAGAATGGTACCCCCTGTTCTTCTGAGGTAGTTGCATTATATGAAGATCTGTAATCAGAATGGTGCCCCCTGTTCTTCTGAGGTAGTTGCATTATATGAAGATCTGTCATTAGAATGGTGCCCCCTGTTCTTCTGAGGTAGTTGCATTATATGACGATCTGTCATTAGAATGGTGCCCCCTGTTCTTCTGAGGTAGTTGCATTATATGAAGATCTGTAATTAGAATGGTACCCCCTGTTCTTCTGAGGTAGTTGCATTATATGAAGATCTGTAATTAGAATGGTGCCCCCTGTTCTTCTGAGGTAGTTGCATTATATGAAGATCTTTAATTAGAATGGCGCCCCCTGTTCTTCTGAGGTAGTTGCATTATATGAAGATCTGTAATTAGAATGGCACCCCCTGTTCTTCTGAGGTAGTTGCAGTATATGAAGATCTGTAGTCAGAATGGTACCCCCTGTTCTTCTGAGGTAGTTGCATTATATGAAGATCTGTAATCAGAATGGTGCCCCCTGTTCTTCTGAGGTAGTTGCATTATATGAAGATCTGTCATTAGAATGGTGCCCCCTGTTCTTCTGAGGTAGTTGCATTATATGACGATCTGTCATTAGAATGGTGCCCCCTGTTCTTCTGAGGTAGTTGCATTATATGAAGATCTGTAATTAGAATGGTACCCCCTGTTCTTCTGAGGTAGTTGCATTATATGAAGATCTGTCATTAGAATGGTGCCCCCTGTTCTTCGGAGGTCGTTGCAGTATATGAAGATCTGTCATTAGAATGGTACCCACTGTTCTTCTGAGGTATTTGCATTATATGAAGATCTTTCATTAGAATGGTGCCCCCTGTTCTTCTGAGGTAGTTGCATTATATGAAGATCTGTCATTAGAATGGTGCCCCCTGTTCTTCTGAGGTAGTTGCAGTATATGAAGATCTGTCATTAGAATGGTGCCCCCTGTTCTTCTGAGGTAGTTGCATTATATGAAGATCTGTAGTCAGAATGGTACCCCCTGTTCTTTTGAGGTAGTTGCATTATATGAAGATCTGTCATTAGAATGGCGCCCCCTGTTCTTCTGAGGTAGTTGCATTATATGAAGATCTGTAATTAGAATGGTACCCGCTGTTCCTCTGAGGTTGTTGCATTATATGAAGATCTGTCATTAGAATGGCGCCCCCTGTTCTTCTGAGGTAGTTGCATTATATGAAGATCTGTCATTAGAATGGTGCCCCCTGTTCTTCTGAGGTAGTTGCAGTATATGAAGATCTGTCATTAGAATGGTGCCCCCTGTTCTTCTGAGGTAGTTGCATTATATGAAGATCTGTAGTCAGAATGATACCCCCTGTTCTTCTGAGGTAGTTGCATTATATGAAGATCTGTCATTAGAATGGTGCCCCCTGTTCTTCTGAGGTAGTTGCATTATATGAAGATCTGTAATTAGAATGGTGCCCCCTGTTCTTCTGAGGTAGTTGCATTATATGAAGATCTGTAGTCAGAATGGTACCCCCTGTTCTTCTGAGGTAGTTGCATTATATGAAGATCTGTCATTAGAATGGTACCCGCTGTTCCTCTGAGGTAGTTGCATTATATGAAGATCTGTCATTAGAATGGCGCCCCCTGTTCTTCTGAGGTAGTTGCATTATATGAAGATCTGTCATTAGAATGGCACCCCCTGTTCTTCTGAGGTAGTTGCATTATATGAAGATCTGTCATTAGAATGGTACCCCCTGTTCTTCTGAGGTAGTTGCATTATATGAAGATCTCTCATTAGAATGGTACCCCCTGTTCTTCTGAGGAAGTTGCATTATATGAAGATCTCTCATTAGAATGGTACCCCCTGTTCTTCTGAGGTAGTTGCATTATATGAAGATCTGTCATTAGAATGGTACCCCCTGTTCTTCTGAGGTATTTGCAGTATATGAAGATCTGTAATTAGAATGGTACCCCCCCCTGTTCTTCTGAGGTAGTTGCATTATATGAGGATCTGTCATTAGAATGGTGCCCCCTGTTCTTCTGAGGTAGTTGCATTATATGAAGATCTGTAATTAGAATGGTGCCCCCTGTTCTTCTGAGGTAGTTGCATTATATGAAGATCTGTAATTAGAATGGTGCCCACTGTTCTTCTGAGGTAGTTGCATTATATGAAGATCTGTAATTAGAATGGTACCCCCTGTTCTTCTGAGGTAGTTGCATTATATGAAGATCTGTCATTAGAATGGTACCCCCTGTTCTTCTGAGGTAGTTGCATTATATGAAGATCTGTCATTAGAATGGTACCCCCTGTTCTTCTGAGGTAGTTGCATTATATGAAGATCTGTCATTAGAATGGTACCCCCTGTTCTTCTGAGATAGTTGCATTATATGATGATCTGTCATTAGAATGGTACCCCCTGTTCTTCTGAGGTAGTTGCATTATATGAAGATCTGTAATTAGAATGGTGCCCCCTGTTCTTCTGAGGTAGTTGCAGTATATGAAGATCTGTAATTAGAATGGTACCCGCTGTTCCTCTGAGGTAGTTGCAGTATATGAAGATCTGTAATTAGAATGGTACCCCCTGTTCTTCTGAGGTAATTGCATTATATGAAGATCTTAATTAGAATGGTGCCCCATGTTCTTCTGAGGTAGTTGCATTATATGAAGATCTGTAATTAGAATGGCGCCCCCTGTTCTTCTGAGGTAGTTGCATTATATGAAGATCCGTCATTAGAATGGCGCCCCCTGTTCTTCTGAGGTAGTTGCATTATATGAAGATCCGTCATTAGAATGGCGCCCCCTGTTCTTCTGAGGTAGTTGCATTATATGAAGATCTGTCATTAGAATGGCGCCCCCTGTTCTACTGAGGTAGTTGCATTATATGAAGATCTGTCATTAGAATGGCGCCCCCTGTTCTTCTGAGGTAGTTGCATTATATGAAGATCTTTAATTAGAATGGCGCCCCCTGTTCTTCTGAGGTAGTTGCATTATATGAAGATCTGTAATTAGAATGGTACCCCCTGTTCTTCTGAGGTAGTTGCAGTATATGAAGATCTGTAGTCAGAATGGTACCCCCTGTTCTTCTGAGGTAGTTGCATTATATGAAGATCTGTAATCAGAATGGTGCCCCCTGTTCTTCTGAGGTAGTTGCATTATATGAAGATCTGTCATTAGAATGGTGCCCCCTGTTCTTCTGAGGTTGTTGCATTATATGACGATCTGTCATTAGAATGGTGCCCCCTGTTCTTCTGAGGTAGTTGCATTATATGAAGATCTGTAATTAGAATGGTACCCCCTGTTCTTCTGAGGTAGTTGCATTATATGAAGATCTGTAATTAGAATGGTGCCCCCTGTTCTTCTGAGGTAGTTGCATTATATGAAGATCTGTCATTAGAATGGTGCCCCCTGTTCTTCGGAGGTCGTTGCAGTATATGAAGATCTGTCATTAGAATGGTACCCACTGTTCTTCTGAGGTATTTGCATTATATGAAGATCTTTCATTAGAATGGTGCCCCCTGTTCTTCTGAGGTAGTTGCATTATATGAAGATCTGTCATTAGAATGGTGCCCCCTGTTCTTCTGAGGCAGTTGCAGTATATGAAGATCTGTCATTAGAATGGTGCCCCCTGTTCTTCTGAGGTAGTTGCATTATATGAAGATCTTTAGTCAGAATGGTACCCCCTGTTCTTTTGAGGTAGTTGCATTATATGAAGATCTGTCATTAGAATGGTGACCCCTGTTCTTCTGAGGTAGTTGCATTATATGAAGATCTGTAATTAGAATGGTACCCGCTGTTCCTCTGAGGTTGTTGCATTATATGAAGATCTGTCATTAGAATGGCGCCCCCTGTTCTTCTGAGGTAGTTGCATTATATGAAGATCTGTCATTAGAATGGTGCCCCCTGTTCTTCTGAGGTAGTTGCAGTATATGAAGATCTGTAATTAGAATGGTGCCCCCTGTTCTTCTGAGGTAGTTGCATTATATGAAGATCTGTAGTCAGAATGATACCCCCTGTTCTTCTGAGGTAGTTGCATTATATGAAGATCTGTCATTAGAATGGTGCCCCCTGTTCTTCTGAGGTAGTTGCATTATATGAAGATCTGTAATTAGAATGGTGCCCCCTGTTCTTCTGAGGTAGTTGCATTATATGAAGATCTGTAGTCAGAATGGTACCCCCTGTTCTTCTGAGGTAGTTGCATTATATGAAGATCTGTCATTAGAATGGTGCACCCTCTTCTTCTGAGGTAGTTGCATTATATGAAGATCTGTAATTAGAATGGTGCCCCGTGTTCTTCTGAGGTAGTTGCATTATATGAAGATCTGTAATTAGAATGGTGCCCCCTGTTCTTCTGAGGTAGTTGCATTATATGAAGATCTGTAATTAGAATGGTGCCCACTGTTCTTCTGAGGTAGTTGCATTATATGAGGATCTGTAATTAGAATGGTACCCCCTGTTCTTCTGAGGTAGTTGCATTATATGAAGATCTGTAATTAGAATGGTGCCCCATGTTCTTCTGAGGTAGTTGCAGTATATGAAGATCTGTAATTAGAATGGTACCCCCCCTGGTCTTCTGAGGTAGTTGCAGTATATGAAGATCTGTAATTAGAATGGTACCCCCTGTTCTTCTGAGGTAGTTGCATTATATGAAGATCTGTCATTAGAATGGTGCCCCCTGTTCTTCTGAGGTTGTTGCATTATATGACGATCTGTCATTAGAATGGTGCCCCCTGTTCTTCTGAGTTAGTTGCAGTATATGAAGATCTGTCATTAGAATGGTGCCCCCTGTTCTTCTGAGGTTGTTGCATTATATGAAGATCTGTAGTCAGAATGGTACCCCCTGTTCTTCTGAGGTAGTTGCATTATATGAAGATCTGTCATTATAATGGTGCCCCCTGTTCTTCTGAGGTAGTTGCATTATATGAAGATCTGTAGTCAGAATGGTACCCCCTGTTCTTCTGAGGTAGTTGCATTATATGAATATCTGTAATTAGAATGGTGCCCCATGTTCTTCTGAGGTAGTTGCATTATATGAAGATCTGTAGTCAGAATGGTACCCCCTGTTCTTCTGAGGTAGTTGCATTATATGAATATCTGTAATTAGAATGGCGCCCCCTGTTCTTCTGAGGTAGTTGCATTATATGAAGATCTGTCATTAGAATGGTGCCCCCTGTTCTTCTGAGGTAGTTGCAGTATATGAAGATCTGTCATTAGAATGGCGCACCCTGTTCTTCTGAGGTAGTTGCATTATATGAAGATCTGTAATTAGAATGGTGCCCCGTGTTCTTCTGAGGTAGTTGCATTATATGAAGATCTGTAATTAGAATGGTGCCCCCGTTCTTCTGAGGTAGTTGCATTATATGAAGATCTGTAATTAGAATGGTGCCCACTGTTCTTCTGAGGTAGTTGCATTATATGAGGATCTGTAATTAGAATGGTACCCCCTGTTCTTTTGAGGTAGTTGCATTATATGAAGATCTGTAATTAGAATGGTGCCCCATGTTCTTCTGAGGTAGTTGCAGTATATGAAGATCTGTAATTAGAATGGTACCCCCCTGGTCTTCTGAGGTAGTTGCAGTATATGAAGATCTGTAATTAGAATGGTACCCCCTGTTCTTCTGAGGTAGTTGCATTATATGAAGATCTGTCATTAGAATGGTGCCCCCTGTTCTTCTGAGGTAGTTGCATTATATGAAGATCTGTCATCAGAATGGTGCCCCCTGTTCTTCTGAGGTAGTTGCATTATATGAAGATCTGTCATTAGAATGGTGCCCCCTGTTCTTCTGAGGTAGTTGCATTATATGAAGATCTGTCATTAGAATGGTGCCCCCTGTTCTTCTGAGGTAGTTGCATTATATGAAGATCTGTAATTAGAATGGTGCCCCCTGTTCTTCTGAGGTAGTTGCATTATATGAAGATCTGTCATTAGAATGGTTCCCCCTGTTCTTCTGAGGTAGTTGCAGTATATGAAGATCTTAATTAGAATGGTACCCCCTGTTCTTCTGAGGTAGTTGCATTATATGAAGATCTGTAGTCAGAATGATACCCCCTGTTCTTCTGAGGTAGTTGCATTATATGAAGATCTGTCATTAGAATGGTGCCCCCTGTTCTTCTGAGGTAGTTGCATTATATGAAGATCTGTAATTAGAATGGTGCCCCCTGTTCTTCTGAGGTAGTTGCATTATATGAAGATCTGTAGTCAGAATGGTACCCCCTGTTCTTCTGAGGTAGTTGCATTATATGAAGATCTGTCATTAGAATGGTGCACCCTCTTCTTCTGAGGTAGTTGCATTATATGAAGATCTGTAATTAGAATGGTGCCCCGTGTTCTTCTGAGGTAGTTGCATTATATGAAGATCTGTAATTAGAATGGTGCCCCCTGTTCTTCTGAGGTAGTTGCATTATATGAAGATCTGTAATTAGAATGGTGCCCACTGTTCTTCTGAGGTAGTTACATTATATGAGGATCTGTAATTAGAATGGTACCCCCTGTTCTTCTGAGGTAGTTGCATTATATGAAGATCTGTAATTAGAATGGTGCCCCATGTTCTTCTGAGGTAGTTGCAGTATATGAAGATCTGTAATTAGAATGGTACCCCCCCTGGTCTTCTGAGGTAGTTGCAGTATATGAAGATCTGTAATTAGAATGGTACCCCCTGTTCTTCTGAGGTAGTTGCATTATATGAAGATCTGTCATTAGAATGGTGCCCCCTGTTCTTCTGAGGTAGTTGCATTATATGACGATCTGTCATTAGAATGGTGCCCCCTGTTCTTCTGAGTTAGTTGCAGTATATGAAGATCTGTCATTAGAATGGTGCCCCCTGTTCTTCTGAGGTAGTTGCATTATATGAAGATCTGTAGTCAGAATGGTACCCCCTGTTCTTCTGAGGTAGTTGCATTATATGAATATCTGTAATTAGAATGGTGCCCCATGTTCTTCTGAGGTAGTTGCATTATATGAAGATCTGTAGTCAGAATGGTACCCCCTGTTCTTCTGAGGTAGTTGCATTATATGAATATCTGTAATTATAATGGCGCCCCCTGTTCTTCTGAGGTAGTTGCATTATATGAAGATCTGTCATTAGAATGGTGCCCCCTGTTCTTCTGAGGTAGTTGCAGTATATGAAGATCTGTCATTAGAATGGCGCACCCTGTTCTTCTGAGGTAGTTGCATTATATGAAGATCTGTAATTAGAATGGCGCCCCGTGTTCTTCTGAGGTAGTTGCATTATTTGAAGATCTGTAATTAGAATGGTGCCCCCGTTCTTCTGAGGTAGTTGCATTATATGAAGATCTGTAATTAGAATGGTGCCCACTGTTCTTCTGAGGTAGTTGCATTATATGAGGATCTGTAATTAGAATGGTACCCCCTGTTCTTTTGAGGTAGTTGCATTATATGAAGATCTGTAATTAGAATGGTGCCCCATGTTCTTCTGAGGTAGTTGCAGTATATGAAGATCTGTAATTAGAATGGTACCCCCCCCTGGTCTTCTGAGGTAGTTGCAGTATATGAAGATCTGTAATTAGAATGGTACCCCCTGTTCTTCTGAGGTAGTTGCATTATATGAAGATCTGTCATTAGAATGGTGCCCCCTGTTCTTCTGAGGTAGTTGCATTATATGAAGATCTGTCATCAGAATGGTGCCCCCTGTTCTTCTGAGGTAGTTGCATTATATGAAGATCTGTCATTAGAATGGTGCCCCCTGTTCTTCTGAGGTAGTTGCATTATATGAAGATCTGTCATTAGAATGGTGCCCCCTGTTCTTCTGAGGTAGTTGCATTATATGAAGATCTGTAATTAGAATGGTGCCCCCTGTTCTTCTGAGGTAGTTGCATTATATGAAGATCTGTCATTAGAATGGTTCCCCCTGTTCTTCTGAGGTAGTTGCAGTATATGAAGATCTTAATTAGAATGGTACCCCCTGTTCTTCTGAGGTAGTTGCATTATATGAAGATCTTAATTAGAATGGTGCCCCCTGTTCTTCTGAGGTAGTTGCATTATATGAAGATCTGTAATTAGAATGGTGCCCCCTGTTCTTCTGAGGTAGTTGCAGTATATGAAGATCTGCAATTAGAATGGTACCCGCTGTTCCTCTGAGGTAGTTGCATTATATGAAGATCTGTAATTAGAATGGTACCCCCTGTTCTTCTGAGGTAATTGCATTATATGAAGATCTTAATTAGAATGGTGCCCCCTGTTCTTCTGAGGTAGTTGCATTATATGAAGATCTGTAATTAGAATGGTGCCCCCTGTTCTTCTGAGGTAGTTGCATTATATGAAGATCTGTAATTAGAATGGCGCCCCCTGTTCTTCTGAGGTAGTTGCATTATATGAAGATCTTAATTAGAATGGCGCCCCCTGTTCTTCTGAGGTAGTTGCATTATATGAAGATCTGTCATTAGAATGGCGCCCCCTGTTCTTCTGAGGTAGTTGCATTATATGAAGATCTGTCATTAGAATGGCGCCCCCTGTTCTTCTGAGGTAGTTGCATTATATGAAGATCTGTCATTAGAATGGCGCCCCCTGTTCTTCTGAGGTAGTTGCATTATATGAAGATCTGTCATTAGAATGGCGCCCCCTGTTCTTCTGAGGTAGTTGCATTATATGAAGATCTGTAATTAGAATGGCGCCCCCTGTTCTTCTGAGATAGTTGCATTATATGAAGATCTGTAATTAGAATGGCTCCCCCTGTTCTTCTGAGGTAGTTGCTGTTAGGAAAGATTTCGTAATTGTAGGGAATTTTCCTTCCATGTGGCAACCCCTAAACTTTTTGCTATTGTTTTTGACCGTGTTCTTGACTTTGCCAGAGAAGTACAGCCTTCTGCCGCACTTCTCTGGGCTTTCGCTCCTTTCTTACGGGGAAACTGACATGCCCTTAAGACAGTCAGTACCGGGGAACGTGGTTTCCCGTAGTTTCTTTAATCGTGTCGCCGTTTTAGTGAACACGACACAAGAGGGCACTGTAAGCTAAGTTACAGCTCTCTTGGGTCTCTAGCCTTCTACAGGCCCTAGATACTCTTTTAGGATGGTATTTGATCGGTGCAAGTCATTCAGGGACTGGAATGGTGGCAGCGATCGTTTTGTTTATTTTGAGCTCCTTTTGGCGTTCTGAGCACGTTTTTGCCCTGAACCCAAAATGGTGGCCTGGCTCCCAAAATGGCCAGGCCGCGAGGCTCCTTTGTCCTGTCCACTGACCGTCTTGCTCCCTTCACCTTCCCCAGGTCAGGCGACCCGGGCCCTTCCTTATTTGGGCATGTACTTTCCCGCGAAACGCAGGTGCTTTCGCGGGCTTCTACATGTCGTTTGTGTGCCTCCAGGGTGTGGGCTGGGATGTCTGGTCCCAATACACATCCTGGGTGCCAGAGAGTCTAGGGTGGTGTGAATGCCTGGGACCACCGTGGTCCGTGATTGGTCCACGTATGGTATGTGTTTTGATGAGCGGATCTCCCATTGGCTCCCCTCCGTTTTGGCGCGAAGGGAACCGTGGATAAGAGGGGGCTGGAAACACCACTACCATGTCGATCTCCTGAGTTCTCACGAACGAAGGAATACAGGAGCCAAGTATCCTGCAACTACGAGGCTGGACCGAGGAATCGCTGGTGACCCGCTGAAGGAATCCTCCTTTGCACTGCTGTCGTCCGGAGAGCCCCTGTCCTCCTTTGATCGAACCAGAAGGCCTGTACTGGTGCTTCGACCTTTGGAATAGCAGGACCAGCTATTCCCGGCATCTTCAACCATCTCCTGCCAAGTAAGCCTTCGGAAGCGTCTCTGGGCCATCCAGTTGACTGACCAGCTTACAAAGGAGTTTGGCTCTGCAACCGCCGCCAGGGTGTGTTGTATTGCGAGTCCTTGTCCCTCTCCCACGCTTCGTGCACTTGGCGTTCCCAGGTCTGAAGGGAGGAGGGTTCATTTGGCTCAAATACACACGGCCGCTCCGTTGTCCTGTGCGGCAACAAAACTGTGCTGGTTTCGTCGATTGGGACGTCTTTTTGCTCTACACGACTACAAAGCGTTCCCTGCTCTTCTGAACCTGCCAGCTGCTGAAACTATCGTGGAGAAGCCTGGGCCTGCTTGCTTCGGGGACCGGTGAGTAGTATATCTAGGATCTGGTCGCCCTCCTGCAGTATCCCATTGCTTTTCCCTGCTGTGTAAAAACAGCACCCTTTTGCCGCACTCGCGCTCTGCTTCTGCCCGCTGTGGAGGCTGCGCTTGAGTTGCGGAACCTGTTCTTCTGCTGTGCACTAACGTGAACCGCCTGACTTCCTCCGAAGAGCTTCCCCTTGTGCCCGTTGGCTCCGGCGTGGCAGGTACTTTGAGCACAAGGCTCCACTCTTCGCAGGGCTCGGACTTCCATCTAGTTAGGTGCCTATGAAGGCGAACTGAGTCGAAAGCATTATCGCACTGCCTGTTTTCCTTCCCTGGCAGGTGGACTACATATTTCGTGCTTTAAACGCTTGCGACTGTGTATTTGTATATATATTGGGCCTCATTAGGACCCTGGCGGAGAGGGTATTACGCCAGCGTAGTGCATGGCGTACCTCTCCGCCATACTACGAGTTCCCGTAGCGCCATGGAGGTTTTCTCCGCCTGGTTTTACCAGCCGGAGAAAACCATGGCGCTACGGGACCTCGTTGTTAATTACGCCACCGTATTTTACGGTGGCGTAATTAACTCCTTCCCCACTCCCATTATACCCTATGGGGCAAAAATGGGAATGGGGAAGGGCAGAATGGGGATTGGGGATTTACCGCTCCGCCGAGGTCGGAATGGGGCGGTAAATCCGCCAACCCCCATGGCGCTATCGGCGGCTTTCCGCCATGCTTCGCGGTGCATTTAGCACCGCGAAGTCCGCCTGGGTCGTAATGAGGCCCATTGTGTTGATATGGTATGTGTTGGTTTGATATTGTGATATTGTGATTTTCTCGCTACGGTCATTATTTTAAAGGCCTTAAAATAAATGTGTATCTATTTTTGATATAACAACTGTTTGGAGTAGTTTGTTAGCGCTCTTGCTTTGTGTGCTCATTGCGGGCCTTCAGTCACCCTCACCCCTCTTGAGACCTAGTCTTGACCGCCGCGATCGCTACCTTGATTGGTCTGGCTTGCCCAGAGGTTACCCTGTTCCAAGTAATTAGGTTGGCCTTCTGAACTTCTGCGCCGCCAGGACAGAGTTCAGAAATCCGTCTTAACAAATTGGTGTACAGCGGTGGGATACGACTGAGGGTATCCGGTGTTGCGCTCGAACTAAGGCATTTCAGGTTATTCCAAACAGTACACGTAGTGAATTGTTATAGTGTAACTTTAAAAAGGCCATAGTCCTATCAAACAGTATGGAAACAAGTACGTTGTTAACTTTAAATGCTTCCAAATCAGAAACGCTGAAAAAGATGTGTGCGGAGAGAGGTGTTTCCTCTCAAGGCACGAAATTGGAAATGATCCAAAGAATCGTGGCGTGGCAAGAAGCGCAGCTTGATGCTATTACTTCTGAGGACAGTGCGGAAGGTGGTGGGGCTGCTCTCACTGGTAGAACCGACGGTTCTGCCGCCGCACTGATCCACCGCGACCACGAGGACAGGGAGGACGAGATGTCTAATGTTTCCTCTGCCAGTGCTGATGGGGAGGCTATGCTTGAATTCAAGAAGCAAGAGCTGCGGTTTAGGCAGCAGGAGCTTGAATTCAGCATAGCCAAACTAAAAATCGAACAGGCAGAAAAACAAAAAGACAGGGATCACCAGTTGGAACTGGCCAAGCTTCAGGTTGCAAATGGATCCAAGGGTCCTGGACATGGGTCTGGGGCCTCCTCTCATCCACGGTTTCCAAAAGATCTGCTCAGTGTGTATGAAGAGAGGAATGACATTATGGACTGGCTGAATGCGTTTGAGTATGCATGCGAGGTCCAGGAAGTTGACAATGCTGATAAGATTGCGTGGTTGCTCAGTAGACTGCCCCATTCTGGCTGTAGTGCCATTATGGAAATGTCGAAGGCTGAGCGGGCTGATTTCGCAATGTTAAAGCAGACTCTCATTTTAAAGTTTGGGAAGACTCCGGCCCAATATTTAAAGCGTTTTCGAGAGTATAAGAAAAAGGAAGGTGGTACTTGGGTATCTTATGTCGCTGAATCTTTGAAAAACTTAACTGGCTGGGTCGAAGGCTATAAGGTTTCTACCTTCGACGGCATGATAAATCTTGTCATGCTGGAACACATTTTTGCTTCTTCTTCCCCGGAGCTTAAGCAGCATTTGGCCGATTCGAAGGAGATAGATCCTAAGAAGCTGGCCATTGCAGCAGACTTATGGGTGTCACATCGAGTGTCCCATAAGGACAAAACTCATCCTGGTAAGCAGGAGGAGGGGAAAAAGTCCAAAGATATGGAGGGTGGGGAATCTGCTAAATCTTCTTCCCAAAAGGGCCACAAAAAGAAAAACAAGGGTAAGACACAAGAGAACTCACAGGGTAGTGGAGGTGCGCCTCCAAAACAGAACTCTGGTTACAATAAGCCTCCCTACGTAAACAGACCCACTGGGGCTTGTTTTTCTTGTGGAGCAACTGACCATGTGAAGGGGGATCCCCGTTGTAAGGTTAGACCTTTGGGGGTCCACTCGGCTAATCTGGCCTTCTCCTCCTATGAGGAAGAAGAGATTACAGGAGCATCCTTCTCCTCGGACTCATTTCCCAGCGGAATAGAGGCCGAGGTAGTTTTAGTGTCCCTGGGTTCCTGGGAGCCTAAAGTCGCAGAGGCGTATGCTAGGATTCCGGATAATACCAAGCACTACTTTAAAGACAGTGTGCTGATCAATGGAGTGGATACTCCAGCTCTTAGGGATAGTGGGTGCAGTCGAACTGTAGTGGATTCTACCTTGGTAGACTCAGAGGAAGTTGCCAGAGCTACTCTGATGCCCACTAAGTTGGCTGACGGCCCCCTCCGTATGTTTCCCGTGATCCCTGTTAATCTAACTTTAAATGGTACAGCAGTCACGATTCCAGTGAGCATTCAGAGAAACGTCCCGGGAAAGGTCTTACTAGGTAATGATCTCAGAGCTTTAGGGCTCGTAGGAGACACTGCCGAAAGACCCTACACACGGTCTCAAGCACGGGCAGCATTGGCCAAGTCCAATACGCCGCCCCAGCCGAAGGGGAAACCCAAGGCGAAAGGAGTCTACAAGTCAAGACGGGGGAAAGAGAATATTCCCCCGAGCTTGCCTACCACTGCGGCGGAGGAAGTTGGTCAATCGCCCGAGCCTGACGAGGAGGTGGCGATGCCTGAAGTATTCAACCCCAACGATCATCCTGAACTAAAAGACTTGTTAGTTGAAGGAGGTCCTGATAGGGACGAATTCAGTAAAGGCCAACGTGAGTGCCCATCTCTGGAAGGCCTAAGGAGACAGGCCTGCTCCCAGCTTGAGGGTGAACCTCCTGGGAAGCATAGGATTTATTGGGAAGGTGGACTCCTGTATAGTGAGCCCACAGAGTCTACAGAAGGAGACCATAGGAGGTTGGTGGTTCCCCTTGCTGTTAGACCCTTCCTCCTGCAGTTGGCGCATGAAGTTCCCCTTGCTGGTCACCTTGGTATGAAGAGGACCAAGCAAAGGTTATCCATGCACTTCTACTGGCCCAAGATGGGGGTGCAAGTAGAAAGTCACTGCAGGAGTTGCGCCTCCTGCCAGTTGTCTGGTAAGGTTGGCGCGACAATCCAAGCTCCGCTGGTACCGCTCCCAGTTGTGGGGGTACCATTTGAAAGGGTAGGGATCGACATCGTCGGTCCCCTTGACCCGCAAACATCCTCGGGCAATAGGTTTATCCTGGTGCTGGTCGACCATGCAACCAGGTATCCTGAGGCCATCCCATTGAAAACTGTAACTGCCAAGTCAGTTGCAAAAGCTTTACTCGGCATATTTACTAGGGTTGGCCTCCCTAAAGAAGTTGTGTCAGATCGTGGCAGCAACTTTATGTCGAAGTATATGCAGGCTATGTGGAAAGAATGTGGGGTCACCTACAGGTTCTCTTCTGCATACCACCCCCAGACCAATGGTCTGGTGGAACGCTTCAACAGAACGTTAAAGAGCATGATTGGGGCTCTGGAGGAGCCCCAGAGAAGAAAATGGGATCTTCTTTTACCATGCTTGCTGTTTGCCTACCGAGAGGTACCACAGGAGGGTGTTGGCTTCAGCCCCTTCGAACTTCTATTCGGTCATCCCGTACGGGGACCCTTAGCCATTGTCAAGGAGGGATGGGAGATGCCCACTCCCCCTGTTACTACCAATGTAGTTGACTATGTGCTAGGGCTCAGAAAACGGATGGTACTTCTGATGGGCTTGGCTAGTGATAAATTGAAGGCAGGGCAAGCACTGGTGAAACATTGGTACGACCAGAAGGCTTCCCTCATCAACTTTACACCTGGTCAGCAAGTCCTGATCATGAATCCAATAAGGCCTCGCGCTTTACAGGACAAATGGTCAGGCCCTTACACAGTGGTGGAGCCCCTGGGTGAGGTGAACTATTTAGTGGACCTTGGAAGGCCTGGACAGGCTCCAAAAGTGTTCCATGTGAATAGGCTGAAGGCTTTCGTCCCAAGAGTCGAAATCGCAGCACTGCTACTGGCGTCAGACGTTGAGGAAGAGGAGTCAGAACCTCTCCCCGACCTGTTCCACAGCGGTCCTTCAGATAGCTCCATTGAGGGTGTCCGAGTGGCCCCTCACCTGACTTCTGATCAGCAGGCTGAGGTGAAAAATTTGCTTAGGCAGTTTTCCCCCCTGTTTTCACAGTCGCCTGGTTTGACACCTTGGTGCAAACATAACATTGACACAGGAGACAGTGTACCTACCAAAAGTAGGGGATACAGGATGTCGGATAAAGTACGGTCTTATATTAAGACCGAGGTCAACAAAATGTTAGACCTTGGGGTGATTGAACCCTCTAGTAGTCCTTGGTCCAGTCCTGTGGTCTTGGTTCCAAAGGCAGGCACTTCTGAATTGAGGTTCTGCGTGGATTACAGGGCTCTGAATGCTGTCACCAAGACAGATGCCCACCCCTTGCCTCGAACAGATGAGCTGGTGGATACTTTGGGTGCCTCCAAGTACCTCAGCACGTTTGACCTTACTGCTGGCTATTGGCAAATAGCTTTAGCAGAACATGCCAGGGAGAAGACAGCATTTTCTACTCCAGACGGCCTTTACCAATTCCGGGTAATGCCGTTCGGGTTGAAGAATGCACCTGCCACTTTCCAGAGGCTTGTGAATCATGTGTTGAATGGGTTGGACGAATTCTGTCTTGCATATCTGGACGATATAGCAGTTTTCAGTGCCACCTGGGAAGACCATGTGAAACACCTCGGGATTGTGCTCCAGGCTCTTCAGAAAGCCCACTTGACCATAAAGGCGAGTAAATGCCAGATTGGACAAGGCTCAGTGGTTTACCTTGGACATGAAGTAGGTGGAGGGAGGATACAGCCTCTACCCAGTAAAGTACAAGCAGTACAAGACTGGCCTACCCCCACTACGCAAACCCAAGTGAGAGCCTTTTTAGGACTCACGGGGTATTACCGCAATTTTGTGGCAGACTATGGTACCATAGCTGCTCCTCTGACTGCCCTCACAACTCCGAAGAAACCCAAGAAGGTAACTTGGACCGACGAGTGTGAGAAGGCCTTCAATGGCTTAAAAGACTCCTTGTGCCAGGCTCCTGTGCTCAGGGCCCCTGATTATCAAAGACCTTTTATCGTGCAGACGGATGCCTCTGACACTGGGATAGGAGCTGTACTATCACAAGTAGATGAGAAGGGTAAGGAACACCCTATCGGTTTTATTAGTCGCCAGCTTAAGGACAGAGAGCTCAGATGGTCCACGGTAGAGAAAGAATGTTTCTCTGTTGTGTGGGCCCTAAGGAAGCTGAGGCCCTACCTCTATGGGACCCACTTCACTGTGCAGACTGACCATAAGCCGTTAAAGTGGCTAATGAACATGAAGGGGGAGAATCCAAAGTTGCTTAGGTGGTCCATAAGTCTTCAAGGCTTCGACTTCACTATTGAGCATAGACCAGGTGTCCAACATAGCAATGCTGATGGGTTGTCCAGAATGTTTAACCGACCTGAACAAGAAACTCATCCAGGGGTGGATTAGTTCCCCCTGTCCATAGTCTGGGAGGGGCGAGTGTTAGGAAAGATTTCGTAATTGTAGGGAATTTTCCTTCCATGTGGCAACCCCTAAACTTTTTGCTATTGTTTTTGACCGTGTTCTTGACTTTGCCAGAGAAGTACAGCCTTCTGCCGCACTTCTCTGGGCTTTCGCTCCTTTCTTACGGGGAAACTGACATGCCCTTAAGACAGTCAGTACCGGGGAACGTGGTTTCCCGTAGTTTCTTTAATCGTGTCGCCGTTTTAGTGCAACACGACACAAGAGGGCACTGTAAGCTAAGTTACAGCTCTCTTGGGTCTCTAGCCTTCTACAGGCCCTAGATACTCTTTTAGGATGGTATTTGATCGGTGCAAGTCATTCAGGGACTGGAATGGTGGCAGCGATCGTTTTGTTTATTTTGAGCTCCTTTTGGCGTTCTGAGCACGTTTTTGCCCTGAACCCAAAATGGTGGCCTGGCTCCCAAAATGGCCAGGCCGCGAGGCTCCTTTGTCCTGTCCACTGACCGTCTTGCTCCCTTCACCTTCCCCAGGTCAGGCGACCCGGGGCCTTCCTTATTTGGGCATGTACTTTCCCGCGAAACGCAGGTGCTTTCGCGGGCTTCTACATGTCGTTTGTGTGCCTCCAGGGTGTGGGCTGGGATGTCTGGTCCCAATACACATCCTGGGTGCCAGAGAGTCTAGGGTGGTGTGAATGCCTGGGACCACTGTGGTCCGTGATTGGTCCACGTATGGTATGTGTTTTGATGAGCGGATCTCCCATTGGCTCCCCTCCGTTTTGGCGCGAAGGGAACCGTGGATAAGAGGGGGCTGGAAACACCACTACCATGTCGATCTCCTGAGTTCTCACGAACGAAGGAATACAGGAGCCAAGTATCCTGCAACTACGAGGCTGGACCGAGGAATCGCTGGTGACCCGCTGAAGGAATCCTCCTTTGCACTGCTGTCGTCCGGAGAGCCCCTGTCCTCCTTTGATCGAACCAGAAGGCCTGTACTGGTGCTTCGACCTTTGGAATAGCAGGACCAGCTATTCCCGGCATCTTCAACCATCTCCTGCCAAGTAAGCCTTCGGAAGCGTCTCTGGGCCATCCAGTTGACTGACCAGCTTACAAAGGAGTTTGGCTCTGCAACCGCCGCCAGGTTGTGTTGTATTGCGAGTCCTTGTCCCTCTCCCACGCTTCGTGCACTTGGCGTTCCCAGGTCTGAAGGGAGGAGGGTTCATTTGGCTCGAATACACACGGCCGCTCCGTTGTCCTGTGCGGCAACAAAACTGTGCTGGTTTCGTCGATTGGGACGTCTTTTTGCTCTACACGACTACAAAGCGTTCCCTGCTCTTCTGAACCTGCCAGCTGCTGAAACTATCGTGGAGAAGCCTGGGCCTGCTTGCTTCGGGGACCGGTGAGTAGTATATCTAGGATCTGGTCGCCCTCCTGCAGTATCCCATTGCTTTTCCCTGCTGTGTAAAAACAGCACCCTTTTGCCGCACTCGCGCTCTGCTTCTGCCCGCTGTGGAGGCTGCGCTTGAGTTGCGGAACCTGTTCTTCTGCTGTGCACTAACGTGAACCGCCTGACTTCCTCCGAAGAGCTTCCCCTTGTGCCCGTTGGCTCCGGCGTGGCAGGTACTTTGAGCACAAGGCTCCACTCTTCGCAGGGCTCGGACTTCCATCTAGTTAGGTGCCTATGAAGGCGAACTGAGTCGAAAGCATTATCGCACTGCCTGTTTTCCTTCCCTGGCAGGTGGACTACATATTTCGTGCTTTAAACGCTTGCGACTGTGTATTTGTATATATATTGTGTTTATATGGTATGTGTTGGTTTGATATTGTGATATTGTGATTTTCTCGCTACGGTCATTATTTTAAAGGCCTTAAAATAAATGTGTATCTATTTTTGATATAACAACTGTTTGGAGTAGTTTGTTAGCGCTCTTGCTTTGTGTGCTCATTGCGGGCCTTCAGTCACCCTCACCCCTCTTGAGACCTAGTCTTGACCGCCGCGATCGCTACCTTGATTGGTCTGGCTTGCCCAGAGGTTACCCTGTTCCAAGTAATTAGGTTGGCCTTCTGAACTTCTGCGCTGCCAGGACAGAGTTCAGAAATCCGTCTTAACAGTTGCAGTATATGAAGATCTGTAGTCAGAATGGCACCCCCTGTTCTTCTGAGGTAGTTGCATTATATGAAGATCTGTAATTGGAATGGCGCCCCCTGTTCTTCTGAGGTAGTTGCATTATATGAAGATCTGTCATTAGAATGGTGCCCCCTGTTCTTCTGATGTAGTTGCATTATATGAAGATCTGTCATTAGAATGGTACCCCCTGTTCTTCTGAGGTAGTTGCATTATATGAAGATCTGTAATTAGAATGGTGCCCCCTGTTCTTCTGAGGTAGTTGCATTATATGAAGATCTGTCATTAGAATGGTGCCCCCTGTTCTTCTGAGGTAGTTGCATTATATGAAGATCTGTCATTAGAATGGTGCCCCCTGTTCTTCTGAGGTAGTTGCAGTATATGAAGATCTGTCATTAGAATGGTGCCCCCAGTTCTTCTGAGGTAGTTGCATTATATGAAGATCTGTAGTCAGAATGGTACCCCCTGTTCTTCTGAGGTAGTTGCATTATATGAAGATCTGTAATTAGAATGGTGCCCCCTGTTCTTCTGAGGTAGTTGCATTATATGAAGATCTGTAATTAGAATGGTGCCCACTGTTCTTCTGTGGTAGTTGCA
Source organism: Ambystoma mexicanum (assembly GCF_040938575.1). NCBI lineage: Eukaryota > Metazoa > Chordata > Amphibia > Caudata > Ambystomatidae > Ambystoma > Ambystoma mexicanum. The sequence goes on from NC_090938.1 coordinate 746,127,278, forward strand.
TTATATGAAGATCTGTCATTAGAATGGTACCCCCTGTTCTTCTGAGGTAGTTGCATTATATGAAGATCTGTAATTAGAATGGTACCCCCTGTTCTTCTGAGGTAGTTGCATTATATGAAGATCTGTCATTAGAATGGTACCCCCTGTTCTTCTGAGGTATTTGCATTATATGAAGATCTGTCATTAGAATGGTGCCCCCCTGTTCTTCTGAGGTAGTTGCATTATATGAAGATCTGTCATTAGAATGGCGCCCCCTGTTCTTCTGAGGTAGTTGCATTATATGAAGATCTGTCATTAGAATGGCACCCCCTGTTCTTCTGAGGTAGTTGCATTATATGAAGATCTGTCATTAGAATGGCGCCCCCTGTTCTTCTGAGGTAGTTGCATTATATGAAGATCTGTCATTAGAATGGCGCCCCCTGTTCTTCTGAGGTAGTTGCATTATATGAAGATCTGTCATTAGAATGGTGCCCCCTGTTCTTCTGAGGTAGTTGCATTATATGAAGATCTGTCATTAGAATGGTGCCCCCTGTTCTTCTGAGGTAGTTGCAGTATATGAAGATCTGTCATTAGAATGGTGCCCCCTGTGCTTCTGAGGTAGTTGCAGTATATGAAGATCTGTCATTAGAATGGTGCCCCTTGTTCTTCTGAGGTAGTTGCATTATTTGAAGATCTGTAGTCAGAATGGTACCCGCTGTTCCTCTGAGGTAGTTGCATTATATGAAGATCTGTAATTAGAATGGTACCCCCTGTTCTTCTGAGGTAGTTGCATTATATGAAGATCTGTCATTAGAGTGGTAACCCCCCTCTTCTTCTGAGGTAGTTGCATTATATGAAGATCTGTAGTCAGAATGGTACCCCCTGTTCTTCTGAGGTAGTTGCATTATATGACGATCAGTCATTAGAATGGTGCCCCCTGTTCTTCTGAGGTAGTCGCAGTATATGAAGATCTGTAGTCAGAATGGTACCCCCTGTTCTTCCGAGGTAGTTGCATTATATGAAGATCTGTCATTAGAATGGTGCCCCCTGTTCTTCTGAGGTAGTTGCATTATATGAAGATCTGTAGTCAGAATGGTACCCCCTGTTCTTTTGAGGTAGTTGCATTATATGAAGATCTGTCATTAGAATGGTGCCCCCTGTTCTTCTGAGGTAGTTGCATTATATGAAGATCTGTAATTAGAATGGTACCCGCTGTTCCTCTGAGGTAGTTGCATTATATGAAGATCTGTCATTAGAATGGCGCCCCCTGTTCTTCTGAGGTAGTTGCATTATATGAAGATCTGTCATTAGAATGGTACCCCCTGTTCTTCTGAGGTAGTTGCATTATATGAAGATCTGTCATTAGAATGGTACCCCCTGTTCGTCTGAGGTAGTTGCATTATATGAAGATCTGTCATTAGAATGGTACCCCCTGTTCTTCTGAGGTAGTTGCATTATATGAAGATCTGTCATTAGAATGGTACCCCCTGTTCTTCTGAGGTAGTTGCAGTATATGAAGATCTGTCATTAGAATGGTACCCCCCCTGTTCTTCTGAGGTAGTTGCATTATATGAAGATCTGTCATTAGAATGGTGCCCCCTGTTCTTCTGAGGTAGTTGCATTATATGAAGATCTGCAATTAGAATGGTACCCCCTGTTCTTCTGAGGTAGTTGCATTATATGAAGATCTGTAATTAGAATGGTGCCCACTGTTCTTCTGTGGTAGTTGCATTATATGAAGATCTGTCATTAGAATGGTACCCCCTGTTCTTCTGAGGTAGTTGCATTATATGAAGATCTGTAATTAGAATGGTACCCCCTGTTCTTCTGAGGTAGTTGCATTATATGAAGATCTGTCATTAGAATGGTACCCCCTGTTCTTCTGAGGTATTTGCATTATATGAAGATCTGTCATTAGAATGGTGCCCCCCTGTTCTTCTGAGGTAGTTGCATTATATGAAGATCTGTCATTAGAATGGCGCCCCCTGTTCTTCTGAGGTAGTTGCATTATATGAAGATCTGTCATTAGAATGGCACCCCCTGTTCTTCTGAGGTAGTTGCATTATATGAAGATCTGTCATTAGAATGGCACCCCCTGTTCTTCTGAGGTAGTTGCATTATATGAAGATCTGTCATTAGAATGGCGCCCCCTGTTCTTCTGAGGTAGTTGCATTATATGAAGATCTGTCATTAGAATGGTGCCCCCTGTTCTTCTGAGGTAGTTGCATTATATGAAGATCTGTAATTAGAATGGTGCCCACTGTTCTTCTGAGGTAGTTGCATTATATGAAGATCTGTAATTAGAATGGTGCCCCATGTTCTTCTGAGGTAGTTGCAGTATATGAAGATCTGTCATTAGAATGGTACCCCCCCTGTTCTTCTGAGGTAGTTGCATTATATGAAGATCTGTCATTAGAATGGTACCCCCTGTTCTTCTGAGGTAGTTGCATTATATGAAGATCTGTCATTAGAATGGTGCCCCCTGTTCCTCTGAGGTAGTTGCATTATATGAAGATCTGTCATTAGAATGGTGCCCCCTGTTCTTCCGAGGCAGTTGCAGTATTTGAAGATCTGTCATTAGAATGGTGCCCCCTGTTCTTCTGAGGTAGTTGCATTATATGAAGATCTGTAGTCAGAATGGTACCCCCTGTTCTTCTGAGGTAGTTGCATTATATGAAGATCTGTCATTAGAATGGTGCCCCCTGTTCTTCTGAGGTAGTCGCATTATATGAAGATCTGTAGTCAGAATGGTACCCCCTGTTCTTCTGAGGTAGTTGCATTATATGAATATCTGTAATTAGAATGGTGCCCCATGTTCTTCTGAGGTAGTCGCATTATATGAAGATCTGTAGTCAGAATGGTACCCCCTGTTCTTCTGAGGTAGTTGCATTATATGAATATCTGTAATTAGAATGGTGCCCCATGTTCTTCTGAGGTAGTTGCATTATATGAAGATCTGTAGTCAGAATGGTACCCCCTGTTGGTACCCGCTGTTCCTCTGAGGTAGTTGCATTATATGAAGATCTGTCATTAGAATGGCGCCCCCTGTTCTTCTGAGGTAGTTGCATTATATGAAGAGCTGTCATTAGAATGGCACCCCCTGTTCTTCTGAGGTAGTTGCATTATATGAAGATCTGTCATTAAAATGGCACCCCCTGCTCTTCTGAGGTAGTTGCATTATATGAAGATCTATCATTAGAATGGCACCCCCTGTTCTTCTGAGGTAGTTGCATTATATGAAGATCTGTCATTAGAATGGCACCCCCTGTTCTTCTGAGGTAGTTGCATTATATGAAGATCTGTCATTAGAATGGCGCCCCCTGTTCTTCTGAGGTAGTTGCATTATATGAAGATCTGTCATTAGAATGGCACCCCCTGTTCTTCTGAGGTAGTTGCATTATATGAGGATCTGTCATTAGAATGGCACCCCCTGTTCTTCTGAGGTAGTTGCATTATATGAAGGTCTGTCATTAGAATGGTACCCCCTGTTCTTCTGAGGTAGTTGCATTATATGAAGATCTGTCATTAGAATGGTACCCCCTGTTCTTCTGAGGTAGTTGCATTATATGAAGATCTGTCATTAGAATGGTACCCCCTGTTCTTCTGAGGTAGTTGCATTATATGAAGATCTGTCATTAGAATGGTACCCCCTGTTCTTCTGAGGTAGTTGCATTATATGAAGATCTGTCATTAGAATGGTGCCCCCTGTTCTTCTGAGGTAGTTGCATTATATGAAGATCTGTAGTCAGAATGGTACCCACTGTTCTTCTGAGGTAGTTGCATTATATGAAGATCTGTCATTAGAATGGTGCACCCTCTTCTTCTGAGGTAGTTGCATTATATGAAGATCTGTAATTAGAATGGTGCCCCGTGTTCTTCTGAGGTAGTTGCATTATATGAAGATCTGTAATTAGAATGGTGCCCCCTGTTCTTCTGAGGTAGTTGCATTATATGAAGATCTGTAATTAGAATGGTGCCCACTGTTCTTCTGAGGTAGTTGCATTATATGAGGATCTGTAATTAGAATGGTACCCCCTGTTCTTCTGAGGTAGTTGCATTATATGAAGATCTGTCATTAGAATGGTACCCCCTGTTCTTCTGAGGTAGTTGCATTATATGAAGATCTGTCATTAGAATGGTACCCCCTGTTCTTCTGAGGTAGTTGCATTATATGAAGATCTGTCATTAGAATGGTGCCCCCTGTTCTTCTGAGGTAGTTGCATTATATGAAGATCTGTAGTCAGAATGGTACCCACTGTTCTTCTGAGGTAGTTGCATTATATGAAGATCTGTCATTAGAATGGTGCCCCCTGTTCTTCTGAGGTAGTTGCATTATATGAAGATCTGTAATTAGAATGGTGCCCCCTGTTCTTCTGAGGTAGTTGCATTATATTAAGATCTGTAGTCAGAATGGTACCCCCTGTTCTTCTGAGGTAGTTGCATTATATGAAGATCTGTCATTAGAATGGTGCCCCCTGTTCTTCTGAGGTAGTTGCATTATATGAAGATGTGTAATTAGAATGGTGCCCTGTGTTCTTCTGAGGTAGTTGCATTATATGAAGATCTGTAATTAGAATGGTGCCCCCTGTTCTTCTGAGGTAGTTGCATTATATAAAGATCTGTAATTAGAATGGTGCCCACTGTTCTTCTGAGGTAGTTGCATTATATGAAGATCTGTAATTAGAATGGTACCCCCTGTTCTTCTGAGGTAGTTGCATTATATGAAGATCTGTCATTAGAATGGTGCCCCATGTTCTTCTGAGGTAGTTGCAGTATATGAAGATCTGTAGTCAGAATTGTACCCCCTGTTCTTCTGAGGTAGTTGCATTATAGGAAGATCTGTCATTAGAATGGTGCCCCCTGTTCTTCTGAGGTAGTTGCATTATATGAAGATCTGTAGTCAGAATGGTACCCCCTGTTCTTCTGAGGTAGTTGCATTATATGAAGATCTGTCATTAGAATGGTACCCGCTGTTCCTCTGAGGTAGTTGCATTATATGAAGATCTGTCATTCGAATGGCGCCCCCTGTTCTTCTGAGGTAGTTGCATTATATGAAGATCTGTCATTAGAATGGCACCCCCTGTTCTTCTGAGGTAGTTGCATTATATGAAGATCTGTCATTAGAATGGTACCCCCTGTTCTTCTGAGGTAGTTGCATTATATGAAGATCTCTCATTAGAATGGTACCCCCTGTTCTACTGAGGTAGTTGCATTATATGAAGATCTCTCATTAGAATGGTACCCCCTGTTCTTCTGAGGTAGTTGCATTATATGAAGATCTGTCATTAGAATGGTACCCCCTGTTCTTCTGAGGTAGTTGCAGTATATGAAGATCTGTAATTAGAATGTACCCCCCCCTGTTCTTCTGAGGTAGTTGCATTATATGAAGATCTGTCATTATATGAAGATCTGTCATTGGAATGGTACCCCCTGTTCTTCTGAGGTAGTTGCATTATATGAAGATCTTAATTAGAATGGTGCCCCCTGTTCTTCTGAGGTAGTTGCATTATATGAAGATCTGTAATTAGAATGGTGCCCCCTGTTCTTCTGAGGTAGTTGCAGTAAATGAAGATCTGTAATTAGAATGGTACCCGCTGTTCCTCTGAGGTAGTTGCATTATATGAAGATCTGTAATTAGAATGGTACCCCCTGTTCTTCTGAGGTAATTGCATTATATGAAGATCTTAATTAGAATGGTGCCCCCTGTTCTTCTGAGGTAGTTGCATTATATGAAGATCTGAAATTAGAATGGTGCCCCCTGTTCTTCTGAGGTAGTTGCATTATATGAAGATCTGTCATTAGAATGGCACCCCCTGTTCTTCTGAGGTAGTTGCATTATATGAAGATCTGTCATTAGAATGGCACCCCCTGTTCTTCTGAGGTAGTTGCATTATATGAAGATCTGTAATTAGAATGGCGCCCCCTGTTCTTCTGAGGTAGTTGCATTATATGAAGATCTGTAATTAGAATGGCTCCCCCTGTTCTTCTGAGGTAGTTGCAGTATATGAAGATCTGTCATTAGAATGGTGCCCCCTGTTCTTCTGAGGTAGTTGCATTATATGAAGATCTGTCATTAGAATGGTGCCCCCTGTTCTTCTGAGGTAGTTGCAGTATATGAAGATCTGTCATTAGAATGGTGCCCCCTGTTCTTCTGAGGTAGTTGCAGTATATGAAGATCTGTCATTAGAATGGTGCCCCCTGTGCTTCTGAGGTAGTTGCAGTATATGAAGATCTGTCATTAGAATGGTGCCCCTTGTTCTTCTGAGGTAGTTGCATTATTTGAAGATCTGTAGTCAGAATGGTACCCGCTGTTCCTCTGAGGTAGTTGCATTATATGAAGATCTGTAATTAGAATGGTACCCCCTGTTCTTCTGAGGTAGTTGCATTATATGAAGATCTGTCATTAGAGTGGTAACCCCCCTCTTCTTCTGAGGTAGTTGCATTATATGAAGATCTGTAGTCAGAATGGTACCCCCTGTTCTTCTGAGGTAGTTGCATTATATGAAGATCAGTCATTAGAATGTTGCCCCCTGTTCTTCTGAGGTAGTCGCAGTATATGAAGATCTGTAGTCAGAATGGTACCCCCTGTTCTTCTGAGGTAGTTGCATTATATGAAGATCTGTCATTAGAATGGTGCCCTCTGTTCTTCTGAGGTAGTTGCATTATATGAAGATCTGTAGTCAGAATGGTACCCCCTGTTCTTCTGAGGTAGTTGCATTATATGAAGATCTGTCATTAGAATGGTGCCCCCTGTTCTTCTGAGGTAGTTGCAGTATATGAAGATCTGTAGTCAGAATGGTACCCCCTGTTCTTTTGAGGTAGTTGCATTATATGAAGATCTGTCATTAGAATGGTGCCCCCTGTTCTTCTGAGGTAGTTGCATTATATGAAGATCTGTAATTAGAATGGTACCCGCTGTTCCTCTGAGGTAGTTGCATTATATGAAGATCTGTCATTAGAATGGCGCCCCCTGTTCTTCTGAGGTAGTTGCATTATATGAAGATCTGTCATTAGAATGGCACCCCCTGTTCTTCTGAGGTAGTTGCATTATATGAAGATCTGTCATTAGAATGGTACCCCCTGTTCTTCTGAGGTAGTTGCATTATATGAAGATCTGTCATTAGAATGGTACCCCCTGTTCTTCTGAGGTAGTTGCATTATATGAAGATCTGTCATTAGAATGGTACCCCCTGTTCTTCTGAGGTAGTTGCAGTATATGAAGATCTGTCATTAGAATGGTACCCCCCTGTTCTTCTGAGGTAGTTGCATTATATGAAGATCTGTCATTAGAATGGTGCCCCCTGTTCTTCTGAGGTAGTTGCATTATATGAAGATCTGCAATTAGAATGGTACCCCCTGTTCTTCTGAGGTAGTTGCATTATATGAAGATCTGTAATTAGAATGGTGCCCCCTGTTCTTCTGAGGTAGTTGCATTATATGAAGATCTGTAATTAGAATGGTGCCCACTGTTCTTCTGTGGTAGTTGCATTATATGAAGATCTGTCATTAGAATGGTACCCCCTGTTCTTCTGAGGTAGTTGCAGTATATGAAGATCTGTCATTAGAATGGTACCCCCCCTGTTCTTCTGAGGTAGTTGCATTATATGAAGATCTGTCATTAGAATGGTGCCCCCTGTTCTTCTGAGGAAGTTGCATTATATGAAGATCTGTCATTAGAATGGTACCCCCTGTTCTTCTGAGGTAGTTGCATTATATGAAGATCTGTAATTAGAATGGTACCCCCTGTTCTTCTGAGGTAGTTGCATTATATGAAGATCTGTCATTAGAATGGTACCCCCTGTTCTTCTGAGGTAGTTGCATTATATGAAGATCTGTAATTAGAATGGTACCCCCTGTTCTTCTGAGGTAGTTGCATTATATGAAGATCTGTCATTAGAATGATACCCCCTGTTCTTCTGAGGTATTTGCATTATATGAAGATCTGTCATTAGAATGGTACCCCCCTGTTCTTCTGAGGTAGTTGCATTATATGAAGATCTGTCATTAGAATGGCGCCCCCTGTTCTTCTGAGGTAGTTGCATTATATGAAGATCTGTCATTAGAATGGCACCCCCTGTTCTTCTGAGGTAGTTGCATTATATGAAGATCTGTCATTAGAATGGCGCCCCCTGTTCTTCTGAGGTAGTTGCATTATATGAAGATCTGTCATTAGAATGGTGCCCCCTGTTCTTCTGAGGTAGTTGCAGTATATGAAGATCTGTCATTAGAATGGTGCCCCCTGTTCTTCTGAGGTAGTTGCAGTATATGAAGATCTGTCATTAGAATGGTGCCCCCTGTGCTTCTGAGGTAGTTGCAGTATATGAAGATCTGTCATTAGAATGGTGCCCCTTGTTCTTCTGAGGTAGTTGCATTATTTGAAGATCTGTAGTCAGAATGGTACCCGCTGTTCCTCTGAGGTAGTTGCATTATATGAAGATCTGTAATTAGAATGGTACCCCCTGTTCTTCTGAGGTAGTTGCATTATATGAAGATCTGTCATTAGAGTGGTAACCCCCCTCTTCTTCTGAGGTAGTTGCATTATATGAAGATCTGTAGTCAGAATGGTACCCCCTGTTCTTCTGAGGTAGTTGCATTATATGAAGATCAGTCATTAGAATGTTGCCCCCTGTTCTTCTGAGGTAGTCGCAGTATATGAAGATCTGTAGTCAGAATGGTACCCCCTGTTCTTCTGAGGTAGTTGCATTATATGAAGATCTGTCATTAGAATGGTGCCCTCTGTTCTTCTGAGGTAGTTGCATTATATGAAGATCTGTAGTCAGAATGGTACCCCCTGTTCTTCTGAGGTAGTTGCATTATATGAAGATCTGTCATTAGAATGGTGCCCCCTGTTCTTCTGAGGTAGTTGCAGTATATGAAGATCTGTAGTCAGAATGGTACCCCCTGTTCTTTTGAGGTAGTTGCATTATATGAAGATCTGTCATTAGAATGGTGCCCCCTGTTCTTCTGAGGTAGTTGCATTATATGAAGATCTGTAATTAGAATGGTACCCGCTGTTCCTCTGAGGTAGTTGCATTATATGAAGATCTGTCATTAGAATGGCGCCCCCTGTTCTTCTGAGGTAGTTGCATTATATGAAGATCTGTCATTAGAATGGCACCCCCTGTTCTTCTGAGGTAGTTGCATTATATGAAGATCTGTCATTAGAATGGTACCCCCTGTTCTTCTGAGGTAGTTGCATTATATGAAGATCTGTCATTAGAATGGTACCCCCTGTTCTTCTGAGGTAGTTGCATTATATGAAGATCTGTCATTAGAATGGTACCCCCTGTTCTTCTGAGGTAGTTGCAGTATATGAAGATCTGTCATTAGAATGGTACCCCCCTGTTCTTCTGAGGTAGTTGCATTATATGAAGATCTGTCATTAGAATGGTGCCCCCTGTTCTTCTGAGGTAGTTGCATTATATGAAGATCTGCAATTAGAATGGTACCCCCTGTTCTTCTGAGGTAGTTGCATTATATGAAGATCTGTAATTAGAATGGTGCCCCCTGTTCTTCTGAGGTAGTTGCATTATATGAAGATCTGTAATTAGAATGGTGCCCACTGTTCTTCTGTGGTAGTTGCATTATATGAAGATCTGTCATTAGAATGGTACCCCCTGTTCTTCTGAGGTAGTTGCAGTATATGAAGATCTGTCATTAGAATGGTACCCCCCCTGTTCTTCTGAGGTAGTTGCATTATATGAAGATCTGTCATTAGAATGGTGCCCCCTGTTCTTCTGAGGAAGTTGCATTATATGAAGATCTGTCATTAGAATGGTACCCCCTGTTCTTCTGAGGTAGTTGCATTATATGAAGATCTGTAATTAGAATGGTACCCCCTGTTCTTCTGAGGTAGTTGCATTATATGAAGATCTGTCATTAGAATGGTACCCCCTGTTCTTCTGAGGTAGTTGCATTATATGAAGATCTGTAATTAGAATGGTACCCCCTGTTCTTCTGAGGTAGTTGCATTATATGAAGATCTGTCATTAGAATGATACCCCCTGTTCTTCTGAGGTATTTGCATTATATGAAGATCTGTCATTAGAATGGTACCCCCCTGTTCTTCTGAGGTAGTTGCATTATATGAAGATCTGTCATTAGAATGGCGCCCCCTGTTCTTCTGAGGTAGTTGCATTATATGAAGATCTGTCATTAGAATGGCACCCCCTGTTCTTCTGAGGTAGTTGCATTATATGAAGATCTGTCATTAGAATGGCGCCCCCTGTTCTTCTGAGATAGTTGCATTATATGAAGATCTGTCATTAGAATCGCGCCCCCTGTTCTTCTGAGGTAGTTGCATTATATGAAGATCTGTCATTAGAATGGTGCCCCCTGTTCTTCTGAGGTAGTTGCATTATATGAAGATCTGTAATTAGAATGGTGCCCACTGTTCTTCTGAGGTAGTTGCATTATATGAAGATCTGTAATTAGAATGGTACCCCCTGTTCTTCTGAGGTAGTTTCATTATATGAAGATCTGTAATTAGAATGGTGCCCCATGTTCTTCTGAGGTAGTTGCAGTATATGAAGATCTGTCATTAGAATGGTACCCCCCCTGTTCTTCTGAGGTAGTTGCATTATATGAAGATCTGTCATTAGAATGGTACCCCCTGTTCTTCTGAGGTAGTTGCATTATATGAAGATCTGTAGTCAGAATGGTACCCCCTGTTCTTCTGAGGTAGTTGCATTATATGAAGATCTGTAATTAGAATGGTGCCCCATGTTCTTCTGAGGTAGTTGCATTATATGAAGATCTGTAGTCAGAATGGTGCCCCCTGTTCTTCTGAGGTAGTTGCATTGTATGAAGATCTGTCATTAGAATGGTGCCCCCTGTTCTTCTGAGGTAGTTGCATTGTATGAAGATCTGTAGTCAGAATGGTACCCCCTGTTCTTCTGAGGTAGTTGCATTATATGAATATCTGTAATTAGAATGATACCCGCTGTTCCTCTGAGGTAGTTGCATTATATGAAGATCTGTCATTAGAATGGCGCCCCCTGTTCTTCTCAGGTAGTTGCATTATATGAAGAGCTGTCATTAGAATGGCACCCCCTGTTCTTCTGAGGTAGTTGCATTATATGAAGATCTGTCATTAGAATGGCACCCCCTGTTCTTCTGAGGTAGTTGCATTATATGAAGATCTGTCATTAGAATGGCACCCCCTGTTCTTCTGAGGTAGTTGCATTATATGAAGATCTGTCATTAGAATGGCGCCCCCTGTTCTTCTGAGGTAGTTGCATTATATGAAGATCTGTCATTAGAATGGCACCCCCTGTTCTTCTGAGGTAGTTGCATTATATGAAGATCTGTCATTAGAATGGCACCCCCTGTTCTTCTGAGGTAGTTGCATTATATGAAGATCTGTCATTAGAATGGCACCCCCTGTTCTTCTGAGGTAGTTGCATTATATGAAGATCTGTCATTAGAATGGCGCCCCCTGTTCTTCTGAGGTAGTTGCATTATATGAAGATCTGTCATTAGAATGGCGCCCCCTGTTCTTCTGAGGTAGTTGCATTATATGAAGATCTGTCATTAGAATGGTGCCCCCTGTTCTTCTGAGGTAGTTGCATTATATGAAGATCTGTCATTAGAATGGTACCCCCTGTTCTTCTGAGGTAGTTGCATTATATGAAGATCTGTCATTAGAATGGTACCCCCTGTTCTTCTGAGGTAGTTGCATTATATGAAGATCTGTCATTAGAATGGTACCCCCTGTTCTTCTGAGGTAGTTGCATTATATGAAGATCTGTAATTAGAATGGTGCCCCCTGTTCTTCTGAGGTAGTTGCATTATATGAAGATCTGTCATTAGAATGGCGCCCCCTGTTCTTCTGAGGTAGTTGCATTATATGAAGATCTGTCATTAGAATGGTCCCCACCCCCATGTTCTTCTGAGGAAGTTACTTCTTTGTAAACAATGTCAGACTGGAGGGTCTGAGAAATTACCAGAACAAAGTAAAAGGGGAATGTAGAGACTGGTCTAAAAAGAGGGAGGGTTGGGGGGGGTGGGGTGGTTGGCATGAGAGAACAAACAAGAAACAGAATAAACACGGGGAACGGGACAGACACACACACACTAATAACCTACACAGAGTCCGGAACTAAGGTCGAGCGTGATCAGAGTCCAGATCAGTTCCGGGACACTGCAGAGCCGCTTGCATTTCCTTTTGTCTACGTGATGTTTTGGGAGCACCAAGAGATACTAAAGTCTTGTTGGATTTTAATCTCTTCCCTTTAGCTCGTTCAGGCTCTCCCAGCAAAAGAGCATAAACACAGACACAGGGGAAATGTATTGAGTGTTGTGTTTCCTCTGTGACAAGTATTGCGGGAGATAACATGTTACTATTTTCAGAAGCGGAACACTTGCAACAGAAACAAATATACGTGACAATTCCCTAGGCTTACAGAAGGCTTTCCAGACATAGAAAATGCACAATGGACTTGACAGTGCACACAGAGGGAAATAGGCAGCCTCAGGGGAGGGCAATGAGAACACGCTGTGGACAGAAGCCAGTATAACATTCAAAATGGCAGCTCGCCCTTGTTTAGCTTTATACCAACCCACTGAAAGCCCACCTGACTCGGGACACATGGCCCAATCAGGGAATGGGACAACCCCCTTCATCCAGGAGCCAGGCATTTCCTTGAAGCCCAGCCCAAGGGATTAGCAGACACCAGAAAAAATGCAGACAGTCGATGCCGCTTTGGTTTGTCAGTGGAAGAAGTACCCACAAGAAGGTTGCATTGCCCGAGAGACTCCAAGCAGGGAGGCTTGGTCGCAGGAGGTGGTCAGTCCCGGGCAACAACTGGAGGAAAGCAGAGTCTAGGAGACCCCCAAGTCAGGAGACTTGGCAGCCAACTAGTAGACCAGAGAAGAGGTGGTGAGGGAGTGCAGGAGATCCTGGAAAGCCTAGAATAGAGAAGGTAGATTTATAAGTGCAGCCGCAAAGTGTTGCAGGGAGGAAGCCCTGGTGAGAGGTAATATAGATTGGAGAAGGATGGCAGAGTATACAGGAGTGGGATTAATAGAAAGACATTAGGGAGGATGTGTAAGAGCTTGGTGTAGAAACAAGGTGTACCATCTGGGAAATAAGAGGAGGGGTGTAAGAGAGGAAAAGGACACTTGGAAAGAGCCTGATAAAGTACCATCTTGGTTAGTGAGGCAAGGGGTACCATTGAGGAGGAGGTAGAGGAGGACAGGAAATGATAACAAGCTTGCCTGGGGAAAAAGTAAGGAGATTGCCTGGGAACAGGGTAAGAAGGGAACCATCATGAAGGGAGACTAAAGGGGTGCAATCTGAGAAGTAGGCAAGCAGAACAGAAAAGAGGTCAGAGGTTTACAGAAGAATAGAAGATATGGCTTGAAGAGAGAGAAGGGAAGATAAAACATGTGAAGAGAGAGGTAAGGACACAACCTTGGAAAAGAAGTGAAGGGTACCAGCTGAGAAGCAGGAGAAGGAAATTGGGGAGAGAGTAAGATCATGCTGGATAGAGTGGTGGGGAGACAACCAAGGAAGACTGAGTGAATGTGAAGGAAGCTACAGAAAGAAAGGGGATTAAAAGGATAGAGTTCTAGATGGAGAGAGCATTTAGAGTGAGAGGTTTGGTGGTGATAGAAGGCAGAGAGATCACCTGGAAAGAAGGGTAACCCAGGGCCAGGAAAGTAAGAGCTGATGGAGTAGCAAGAAGGAAGTGAAACACTCAGACAGAGGCACAGCATCATACCATTGAGGAACAAGAGAGATAGTAACAGAGACCAGACTAGGGAGGTCCTGGAGGACCACATTGGTCCAGGGCAGAGTATAGCAGTGGGACGACGCTTTAGACTGTGACACAACAACAGGGGACAGGAAGGAGGAAAGGGAAGAAAGGCTGCCATGGGAAGGAGGAGGGCCCCAATGCTCCATCAAACCCCACCAGGAACAGTGAGAACACCTGGTAAACCTCACAGTCCTGCGCTACTATTGAAAGATGCCAGCCCAAATGCTGGCTACCCACACTCTGTACAGTGCTCTGCTGCTCTCAAGCTAGGTCCGCACTTTAAACAAAAAAAAATAATAATAATAATGGAGGCAGAGAATGAGACTAAGATGGCAAAGGTCTGGCAGATCACCAGAGGACGTCTCTGCCTGAAAGCTGTGGAACCATGGCAGAGGAATATCTGTAGGACTGGGACAGAGCAAGGGGAGAAAGCCACCCTCCTTATGGGTACACTGGAGGAGAGGAAACATCCTCATTGAGAGACTTGTGCAGGATACCTGTGTTTGAACACCAGATAAACTTTGGTTGCTCTTTGGGATTTTGGTTACCACAGTTTGTTGGAGTCTTTGGACTTTCAGAACGCTGTGGATTTCCCTGAAGAAACCTCTTTGACGTAAGAGTAGAACGCCTGTTAATTTTTTTACATTTTGGTTGGGACCCCTTTTTAATTATAAAACCATATACACACTTTCCTATTAAACATTCATAACCCTTCCCTCCTAATGCAAATCCCCTTCTATGCTCCTCTGGCATGAGGTCTTTCCCTTCCTTCCTAATGCTAATCCCCTGCTATGCTCCCCTGGCATGAGTTCTTTCCCTTCCCTCCTAATGCTAATCCCGTTCTATGCTCTTCTGGCATGAGTTCTTTCCCTTCCCTCCTAATGCAAATCCCCTTCTATGCTCCCCTGGCATGAGGTCTTTCCCTTCCTTCCTAATGCTAATCCCCTGCTATGCTCCCCTGGCATGAGTTCTTTCCCTTCCCTCCTAATGCTAATCCCCTTCTATGCTCCCCTGGCATGAGTTCTTTCCCTCCCCTCCTAATGCTAATCCCCTTCTATGCTCCCCTGGCATGAGTTCTTTCCCTCCCCTCCTAATGCTAATCCCTGTGTTCTTTCCCTTCCCTCCTAATGCTAACCCCCTTCTATGCTCCCCTGGCACGAGTTCCTCCTAATGCTAATCCCCTTATATGCTCCCCATCCATGAGTTATTTCCCTCCCCTCCTAATGATAATCCCCTTCTACGCTTCCCTGGAATGAGTTATTTCCCTCCCCTCCTAATGATAATCCCCTTCTACGCTTCCCTGGAATGAGTTATTTCCCTTCCCTCCTAATGCTAATCCCCTTCTATGCTCCCCTGGCATGAGTTATTTCCCTTCCCTCCTAATGCTAATCCCTTCTATGCTCCCCTGGCATGAGTTCTTTCCTTATTCCCTCATAATGCTAATCCCCTTCTATGCTCTCCTGGCATGAGTTCTTTCCCTTCCCTCCTAATGCTAATGCCCTTCTATGCTCCCCTGGCATGAGTTATTTCCCTTCCCTCCTAATGCTAATCCCCTTCTATGCTCCCCTGGCATGAGTTCTTTCCCTCCCCTTAATGCTAATCCCCTTCTATGCTCCCTTGGCATGAGTTCTTTCCCTTCCCTCTTAATGCTAACCTCCTTCTATGCTCCCCTGGCATGAGTTCTTTCCTTATTCCCTCATAATGCTAATCCCCTTCTATGCTCTCCTGGCATGAGTTCTTTCCCTTCCCTCCTAATGCTAATCCCCTTCTATGCTCCCCTGGCATGAGTTCTTTCCCTTCCCTCCTAATGCTAATCCCCTTCTACGCTCCCCTGGTATGAATTCTTTCCCTTCCCTCCTAATGCTAATCCCCTTCTATGCGCTCCTAGCATGAGTTCTTTCCCTTCCCTCCTAATGCTAATCCCCTTCTATGCTCCCCTGGCATGAGTTCTTTCCCTTCCCTCCTAATGCTAATCTCCTTCTATGCTCCCCTGGCATGAGTTCTTTCCCTTCCCTCCTAAAGCTAATCCCCTTCTATGCTCCTCTGGCATGAGTTCTTTCCCTTCCCTTCTAATGCTAATCCCCTTCTATCGTCCCCTCGCAGGAGTTCTTTTGCTAATCCCCTTTTACGCTCCCCTGGTATGAATTCTTTCCCTTCCCTCCTAATGCTAATCCCCTTCTATGCGCTCCTAGCATGAGTTCTTTCCCTTCCCTCCTAATGCTAATCCCCTTCTATGCTCCCCTGGCATGAGTTCTTTCCCTTCCCTCCTAATGCTAATCTCCTTCTATGCTCCCCTGGCATGAGTTCTTTCCCTTCCCTCCTAATGCTAATCCCCTTCTACGCTCCCCTGGTATGAATTATTTCCTTTCCCTCCTAATGCTAATCCCCTTCTATGCGCTCCTAGCATGAGTTCTTTCCCTTCCCTCCTAATGCTAATCCCCTTCTATGCTCCCCTGGCATAAATTCTTTCCCTTCCCTCCTAATGCTAATCTCCTTCTATGCTCCCCTGGCATGAGTTCTTTCCCTTCCTCCTAATGCTAATCCCCTTCTATGCTCCCCTGGCATGAGTTCTTTCCCGTCCCTCCTAATGCTAATCCCCTTCTATGCTCCCCTGGCATGAGTTATTTCCCGTCCCGCCTAATGCTAATCCCCTTGTACGCTCCCCTGGCATGAGTTCTTTCCCTTCCCTCCTAAAGCTAAACCCCTTCTACGCTCCCCTGGCATGAGTTCTTTCCCTTCCCTCCTAATGCTAATCCCCTTCTACGCTGCCCTGGCAGGAGTTCTTTACCTTCCCTCCTAATGCTAATCCCCTTCTACGCTCCCCTGGCATGAGTTCTTTCCCTCCCCTCCTAATGCTAATACCCTTCTTTGCTCCCCTGGCATGAGTTCTTTCCCTCCCCTCCTAATGCTAATCCCCTTCGATGCTCCCCTGGCAGGAGTTCTTTCTAAAGGGATCTGCCCCCTCAGTCCACCCTTCCTTAAGGGGCTCAGAGGGCGACCCACAGGGTGGACCTGATGGAACAGACCCTTGACCTATACCTGGCACCACCCACTGTGGAGGGGCACCAGTAGAGGGGCCCAATGGCTGGTCACCCTCCACCTAGGAGCCTCAGGAAAGCCAACACTTCCCTTACCCGGCTCACGCCAGGGTATCAGCATCACTTTCCTGCCCCAAACCCCTTCTTCCCACCTTACATACATTACACTATACTTAACTCTTATATACATTCTCCAATTTAGCTATTTAAATACTCTATAACTAATAACTGTTACCATACATGCTTCTCTCTAAGCAAATACACATTTACATACACAACAAACAATATCCAAAACATATTATGATACATAGGGGCGTGGGGGGTGCTTCTTTCAGCCACACTTTTTCAGTGCCTGTGGGTGCTAGGTCTGTGGCTCAGTGGACTAATGCATCCCCTACAGGGGCCTGTGTTTTCCCTCATGGTCACAGGTTCAAATCCCGGCAGATCCACTCAGCCCTTCATCCTTCCGAGATCGATAAAATGCCTGTTATGGGGGATGGGTTGTCTGCCCCATGATGATGGAAATAGGCGCTGTGCTATCCGCCCAGTCTCTTCTGGGGTGGCCCCATTCACCACACGTGGCCACACGATCTGTCCGCGCAGCCCATGCACATTTGCTGTCTTCAGGTGGACCCTGTGCCCTGGGGGGGGGGGGCTTCACCTCCTGGCCTTTGTGATCTTCTGTTCAGCAGCCCTGTGGCCTGGGGGGGCTGCCGCACTCGTCGCCACGCCCCGTGGCTTCTTCATATCTTTTTGGGTGGCCCCCTGCCCTAGGGGCCACCACGACACTGCTGTGCCACTGGCGTGCTTTAGTTTTTTCTGGGCGGCCCCATGCCTCTGTGGGGCCCAACAATGTCACCACTACACCCGTTTCTTCTGTTTAGGAGGCCCTGTGCCATGGGGGGCAGTCCATGATCCCCGCCATAGCCCCAGTACCTTAATCTCTTCTGACAGCATCACAATTGTGTCCTGAGTGAAAATGGCTCCCCCCCCCTCCCTGAAAATAAAAAGGACTGATTTAGAAGGACCGATCTGTGCCTGGTCAGAGTGGCCTTTCTAAATCGAACTGTCATTCCCCTCCCACACATGAGTACAGATAGCGGCTAACAGGCACGACTGAGCTGCTTAGGGGAAGACAGAAGTTGTGGGCGTGAGAGGTGTTTGTTTTGAGTACATTTTTGTAGTGTGCTGGGAGGGGAGGGCGCGGTGGAGAATGTAAGTGTGTTTGTGTGGGTTGAGGAGGAGTGTCGGTTGCTTGGAAGGAAGGTGGCGCTTGGCCGAGTAAGTGTGTGTTTGTTTGTTTTTGGGTCTGTCTGTGAGGGAAGGGTGGGTTTGAGTATGAATGTTTATGGCGGGGAGGGTGCCCAAATGAGGGTACGGGGCAGTGAAACACCCAGAATTAAAGGGTGAGGGTGGGTGGGGGACAACTTTTCTGGGGAGTTCGGGGTGGGGGGTGAACCCCCTGCCCGAAAAGTGATATTTATGAATATTGAAGGCCGCACAAAATCGGCGTAAATGAAGAGAAGGGGTAGGAGCCGAATGTGACATGGCACATGCCACAGCATGCCACAGCATGCCACCAATCTCTGGACTGGCTGATGGAAAATGTGCAGTTTTAAGGAGTTCAAACACATTCTACAAGTGAAAAATACACTCTCAATCATTGTGGGATTGTTTTATATTGAAACACTTTCAGCAAATGCAAAGTTTAAGCACTTATCATGCCACAGCATGTCACCAATCTCGGGACTAGCTGATGTCAAATTTACTGTTTAAATGACTTTAAAGACATTAAACAATCATTTTGTGATGTCAATAAATCAAATAAAAAAAAATTTGGATTCTGACAGCTGCCTAGAACTTTCAAACTCATGCACTGTAGTCCACAGTTCTACAGTTACACCAACGCTTTGCATGGGAAATCTCTGGTGCTAGTTTTTATGACCTATTCAAACAGCAGGGCCTGAAAGTCCCTTTTCAGTGTCAATTCTAACGTGGCATGCCACCTAGATATTTCTTTATATCTGCTTCAAATCAGTGTTTTCATTGCTTCAAAATTACTTCAGCCATCTCACCTCTTAGTCTCTTGTCTTATGTTTCATACCTTTCAGCAATTGAATGTTTGAAAGCACTTGGAACTCCAGCATGCCACAGCATGTCACCCCTCTCGGGACTAGCTGATGTCAAATTTACTGTTTAAATGACTTTAAAGACATTAAACAAGTGAGTAAAAAGCCTCACAATCATTTTGCGATGTTACTAAATCAAATAAAAAAAAAAAATGGATTCTGACAGCTGCCTAGAACTTTGGACCTCATGCACTGTAGTCTGCAATTCTATGTCAAGACTCGAAGGCTCAGATTATGCTCTGACTTCTCTTTACTAAATCGAGCAGCAACCATTATAAAACAATAACATGGAAAACAATGACAAAAACTACAAATTCCAACAGAACCTAGCAATTTTGTAGTTCGTTTTCCATAGGGTGTAAGAAACCACGTGATCCTCTCCTCCAATCAGCATCACTTCTCCCTTATAACCTCCAACAACTCCGAAGTCCTTCCTCTTTCTTTGCTGCTCGAGCAGCTGAGATAAGTACCTTTCGTTTATTATTGTTGGAATGTTTGTTTAGGTTTTATATGTTTACTCAGGCTAATGCGCGCAACTGCTAGCGAGCGCGTAGAACGTTGGCGGAGCATATCCGCGGGGAAGACGCGACGGGACCTTTGTTCCGGCGTCGTTTCCCTCGTTAGGAGGCACTGCGGGCACGGAAGTTCGCAACGGCGCGACGGGACCCCGGGAGTTCCGGCGCCATTGCAAACTTACGTGTCAGGAGAAGGAGACAGAGCACTAAGCTCCTCGGGGCTCATACAGTTATTCTTTGATCCCTGGCCCTCACGAAGCTCCGTCACTCGGGGCGCACAGCCGTGTGTACAGTCAGGAGTCACCGGCTCATTTCCTAGCTGTGCATGCCACCTAGTGGCTGAATCTGGTACCGCAGGCAAGGAAATCCTGCTCAGAGACGGAGAGCTGCAAAGTCAGCACAAATACATTATCCCTCATTCTGCCACTGGGGAGGAGGTGAGAGAGGCTACGGCCTCCACTTGACGGGCTCAGTCCCAGGTAAGACTGCTATTCTATGAGGGCTCGCCTAGCTTCTCAATACATATATTGACGGGGGCAGCCCAAGCAAACTGCACAAGGCACCTTTATAGTGTACAGAGGCGGTGAAAACATGAGCGACTACACCGACGACTCTGACGGCCCTCATGTCAGTGGGCGCCGTATGAGCGAAGCAGTACAGATGCTGCAGAGTGCCGAAAGGCCCCGGGAAGAGAGGGGCATTTTGCGAAGCTTGGCGGCTTTGTCCCAGGGCAAAGCTCGCAAAAAGAGAGGGGGAAGTAAACACAAAACACGCAGGGGCCGCAGCGCCCAGACCCCCCCGGGTTCACCCCACAGATCGGGGAAAAGGAAGGCGAGATCCCGCGAGAGACGGAGCACTAGCTCGAGCGAGTCGGACGACGACTACTGCAAGAGCAACTCAAGATCTGAGTTTTACACCTCCTCAGAAGACCAGACCTCCCCGGAAGAGGAGGAAAGCCAACCTAAAAAGAAAGGCAGGAGGGAACAGGAGGATCTTCTCAGGGAGGAGTTCGACCCCGATGAGCTTATTCACCCCAGGTCCAATGAATGGGACCCTCCGGAGAAGATCGCGGAATACCCTAGACGGCGCCTGCGGGCACCTTTAAGTAGACAAGCCAGATCTAAATTGAAGGCTGAGTGCCCAAGACCGAGAGTCCCGGACGGGGTAGCAGAGACCCCAGAAATTGACGAGAGAATCCTGACGTTCCTGGGCCGATATGCGTGAAGAGGGGCATCGACAGATCCTGGCACTCCTGTCAGGACAAGGTGCTGGACATGCTAGGACCGGTCACCAAGATCTGGCAACTGGCCGAGGAGGCGAAGGCCAAGAAAGAGCCCATGGACCCGGACATCATATCTGGCTGGGCTCAGAGGATTATCTGCCTACTCGGTAACGCAAATACAGCGCTAGCAACCGAAAGGAGAAGGTCGATCCTGATGAAACTGGACTCCAGGCTAGGGGAGATGGCGGCATCCGAGCAGGCCACAGCCGCGAGAGGCAAGCTCTTCGGGGACTTGTTCATCAAGGACATGGCGAAATTCGCCAGTACTTATGTATCGATGGACAGGGCCCAATCTTCCCTGAAGAAGATTTTCGGTCGAAGAGTTTTCGACAAGGCTGGAGGAAGAAGGGGCCGCTCGTCCAGCCGTGGCCAGTACAGAGGCTCCTACAAGGACAAAGCTTGGAGACAAGAAGACCGAAGGTCCAACCCCTTCTTCCCTTCTAGGGGAAGAGGCAGGGGTAGAGGTTGGAGGAACAACGGAAGGCAACAGCACCAGAGTCCCTCAGGTGAGAGATGTGAAAGTAATAGAAAGCTCAAATGCAAATATTCCTCCAGTAGGAGGTAGAGTGAAACTGTATGTCGAAATATGGGAAGAGTTGTCTTCAGATGCTTGGATAAAGCAGACCGTAAGAGGGTTTCAGTTAGAATTCTGGCGGGAACCATATCAGGTAGGGCCGCCAAGACGGATAAAATTCAACAGAGAAGACGAGGTCCTTCTAGACAAGGAGGTAGAATTGCTAAAGGCAAAGAATGCAATCGGTCCAGCTTCAGAAGGACCAGGGGGTTTAATAAGCAATCTGTTTTTGGTCAAAAAGAGACACAAGGTCAGACCAGTGATAAACCTGAGGGGTTTGAATTACTTTCTGGTGTACAGGCATTTCAAAATGGAAGGCATCCATCTTCTAAGGGATGTTCTCCAGCAAGGAGACTGGCTAGCAAGGCTAGACCTCAGGGATGCGTATTTAACGATTCCTATCCGGCCAGAACAGACAAAACTCCTCCAGTTCCTTTGGAAGGGACAGAAGTGGGAGTTCAAATGTCTTCCCTTTGGGCTAGCGTCGGCGCCATGGTGTTTCACCAAACTTTTGAAACCAGTGGTGACACACCTGAGAGAACAGGGGATCAGGCTGATTATTTACCTGGACGACATTTGTTTAATGTGCCAGGACAAAGAAATTCTGGTTCGTCAGGTCCTGTTAACCACAGGGTTACTACAACAGCTGGGATTCCTAATAAATTGGGAGAAGTCACAGTTAGAACCAGCTCAGGATATGGAATTTCTGGGGTTCAGTTTAGAGACAACGCAGGGCATTCTCAAATTACCCCTAGCCAAAGTCAATTCAGTCAAGAGGGAGATCAAGGTGATGATAGCGAAGCAGGAGGTTTCCCTGAGGGAAATAGCGAGGCTTATAGGACGTCTGTCATCATCGATACAGGCGATATTCCCAGGGCCCCTGCATTACAGGGCATTGCAGAGGTTTAAGATCAACCATCTCAGAAGAGGTTTTTCTTACGAACAGAAAGTGAGGCTATCACAGGAAGCGAGACTGGAGCTATAATGGTGGTTCTGCCACATGGAAGCTTGGAACGGCCGGGCGATATTTGGTTCATCCCCGGACCTGGTGATAGAGTCCGACACCAGCCGCTGGGGATGGGGAGCCAGATGTGGAGACCAGTCGACAGGAGGGAGATGGTCGAGAGAGGAATTGGGTCTCCACATCAATTGCCTGGAGCTTCTAGCGGGCTCCTTCGCGATTCAGTGCTGGACACAGAAAGGTGCGAAATCGTCCATTCTCTTGAAGATGGACAACGTTTCGGCAGTCAGATACATAAATCGACTGGGCGGAACAAGGTCGCAGAAGCTGACGGAGATGGCCAAGGAGTTTTGGCAGATTTGCCTCCAGAAGGGAATAAGTGTGAGAGCAGAACATTTGCCGGGGGAGCTCAATCTGGTAGCAGATTGGAACTCAAGATACCTGAGGGACTCCAGCGACTGGCAGCTGGACGACTCAGTATTTCAGTAATTAATGCGCTGCAGGGGTCCCTGTCAGACGGATCTTTTCGCTTCCAGGCTGAACAGGAAGCTCTCCAGATTTTACAGTTGGAGACGGATCCGGAAGCGACAGCGACGGACGCGTTTCTCCAGGTCTGGGGACCAGCAAGGGAATACGGGTTTCCCCCTTTCTCCTTGATTGCGCGCACAGTTGCACAGGTCAGACGTCAGCTAGCAACAGTGATCCTGATGACGCCAGACTGGAGAGGCCAAGCTTGGTTTCCGGATCTTCTGGAGCTGTTGTTCGAAGCCCCTATTCGGCTGCCAGCCAGGGAGGATATACTGCTAAATCCGGCAGGAGAGATCCATCCATTGGTCAGGTCAGGGAACTTAAGTTTTCTGGCTTGGGCGATTTCAGGGAGAACTGGTCTAAGCCAGGACTTTCAGGCACAGCTCAGGAATTCATCAGGGAGTCTTGGGCTCTGGCGACAGGCAAGGCATATAGAGTGGCATGGCATAGATGGAGTGATTGGTGTCTGGAGAGACAGGTTGATCCCGTAAATACAGATGTAGTACACATAGTGAATTTCTTGGCAGCGCAGGCAGCACAGGCGAAGGCCTACAGGACCATTAATAATTATAAGTCGGCGATTTCAGCAGGCCATGCGTACATAGAAAATAAGCCTGTAGGCGAGCATCCCTTGGTGTGTAGGCTTCTGAAGGGCATTAGGTGTATGAGACCTCCCGCTCCCAGATACTCTCGTTTGTGGGATGTGAGTATAGTTTTAAGGATGTTTGAAAGTTGGCCGGACAATGAATTCTTGTCTCGGAAAGCACTGTGGGCTAAGTTAACTACCCTTCTGTGTCTTATTTCTTGTAAAAGGGTCTCGGACGTGAGAGCTTTAGAAGCGAACAGAAAATCTTTTTCACCTTCAGGGGTAATATTTTTCATAGCGAGGAGGACAAAGACGAATATTAAGTCTGTGGAGTACATGGCCTTCCCGGACAAGCCTAAGTTGTGCCCAGTTAGGTGCTTGAAAGTGTACGAACAAAAAGCGAATGAAGTGAGACCTGCGGGAGTAAACCAGCTACTGATAGCGATTAGGAAACCTTTTAGAGCAGTAGCATCAGCCACCTTAGCTAGATGGGTCAGGTGGTGCATGGCCGAGGCAGGGCTAGACGTGCAACAGTTCGGATCACATTCTACACGAGGGGCTATGGCATCGTCTGCCTTTCTGGCAGGGGCTCGTCTGGAAGATGTCCTAAAGGCGGCAGACTGGTCTAATGAGGAGACCTTTAAGAATTTCTATTTTGGACCAGTGGAGCGAGTAGCATCGTTGGTGGTAGGTAAGCTTTAAACGAGCATAATCTGAGCCTCCGAGTCTTGACATAGAATACAGATTTTCCACACATTCGTTACAGAAAGTCATGATTCTATTAAAGACTCGGAGGCGAAAGATTATTCCACCCAATTTCAATCGCTATAATATAAGTTATGTTGTCATGTTGTAAATAATGCAATCTTGTTGGAAATAATGCAATCTTGTCTTGGGATAATAATGGTATTGCTATGCGATTGCCCACCCGTCCATGATGGGATTTCTAACGGATTATGTTTGTTTCAGGAGCGGAACAGAAAGCGACAACTTGAGAAGATCAGCTGGAACAAGTCATCTACCGGTTGGGGCGCGAGTTTATCAGTTCAGCGAAAGAAAGAGGAAGGACTTCGGAGTTGTTGGAGGTTATAAGGGAGAAGTGATGCTGATTGGAGGAGAGGATCACGTGGTTTCTTACACCCTATGGAAAACGAACTACAAAATTGCTGGGTTCTGTTGGAATTTGTAGTTTTTGTCATTGTTTTCCATGTTATTGTTTTATAATGGTTGCTGCTCGAGTTAGTAAAGAGAAGTCAGAGCATAATCTTTCGCCTCCGAGTCTTTAATAGAATCATGACTTTCTGTAACGAATGTGTGGAAAATCTGTATTCTACAGTTACACAAACGCTTTGCATGGGAAATCTCTGGTGCTAGTTTTTATGACCTATTCAAACAGCAGGGCCTGAAAGTCCCTTTTTAGTGTCAATTGTAACGTGGCATGCCACCTAGATATGTCTTTATACCTGCTTCAAATCAGTGTTTTCATTGCTTCAAAATTACTTCAGCCATCTCACCTCTTAGTCTCTTGTCTTATGTTTCAAACCTTTCAGCAATTGAATGTTTGAAAGCACTTGGAACTCCAGCATGCCACAGCATGTCACCCCTCTAGGGACTAGCTGATGTCAAATTTACTGTTTAAATGACTTTAAAGACATTAAACAAGTGAGTAAAAAGCCTCACAATCATTTAGCGATGTTAATAAATCAAATAAAAAAAAAAAATATTTAAGACGCTGACAGCTGTCTGGAACTTTGGACCTCCCGCCCTATAGTCCACAGTTCTACAGTTACACCAACGCTTTGCATAGGAAGTCTCTGGTGCAAGGTTTTATGACCTATCCAAACAGCAGGGCCTGAAAGTCCCTTTTCAGTGTCAATTCTAACGTGGCATGCCACCTAGATATTTCTTTATATCTGCTTCAAATCAGTGTTTTCATTGCTTCAAAATTACTTCAGCCATCTCACCTCTTAGTCTCTTGTCTTATTTTTCATACCTTTCAGCAATTGAATGTTTGAAAGCACTTGGAACTCCAGCATGCCACAGCATGTCACCCCTCTCGGGACTAGCTGATGTCAAATGTACTGTTTAAATGACTTTAAAGACATTAAACAAGTGAGTAAAAAGCCTCACAATCATTGGGAGATGTTATAAATGAAATTTTAAAAAAAAATTGAATTTTGACAGCTTCCTAGAGCTTTCTACCTCGTGCACTGTAGTCTGAAGCTCTACCATTGCACCAATGCTTTAGATGGGAAATTTCTAGTGCTAGTTCTTATGACCTATTTAAACACCAGGGCCTGAAAGTTCCTATTCAGTGTCAATTCTAACGTGGCATGCCACCCAAATATTTCTTTATATCTGCTTCAAATCAGTTTTTTTATTGCTTCAAAATTACTTCAGGCATCTTACCTCTTAGCCTCTTGTGTTACATTTCATAACTTTCAGCCACTTGGAACTCCAGCATGCCACAGCATGTCATCAATCTCTGGACTAGCAGATGTAAACTGTACTGTTTAAATGACTTCAAAGACATTAAACAAGTGAAGAAATAGTCTCAAGACCATTGAGAGATGTTATAAATTAAATTTAATAATAAAATGATTGTACGTCACCTTACGGCTGCTAGCTGTCTGTCTCCTGTGCATTACACAATATGGCCTGGGTATAAGTAGAATCCTCTGACAGCGAGTAAAGCAGAGAAGGGCCTTCAAACATTCTGCAGGACCCCTCTCTGGGACAGCTGATGGACAAAGCAGCATGGGCAGGCATAGGGCCGCTATCCCATAAACTGGACTGTCTCCTGGGCTGGGTCGCCTTCTCGCAAGGGCCGACAGCTGTGAGGCCCAAAGCCTGCAAGAGACAATGGCAGGAGGACCATAAGGCCAGTGGCGAACCACTGTCCGAATCACGCAAAGGACACACAAAAGAGAGGCATGCTAAGGGAAAGGCGTGATGGAAGGGACAAGGTGACATACCCCTTAGCCCACAGGAAGACCAAGAGGGCACTGAATGGGATTCCAGCAGCACTGAGAGTTCTCACCTTTCTGTGAGCTTGGCCACTCCTCAGGAAGGAGAACCGTGCAAAAGGCACAATAAGAGCGTTTAGAAATGCAGAGATTGTTCCCTGGTCGACCCCTTTCATCCAGACCTGCTACTCCACCCGAGATCCTCGGAAGGGAAGCTCTTACTTAAGGCCAAAAGGTACTTGAGCAAGTGACTGCGCACACCTTTAAATAAGGAGGTGAGAGGCTAATTGAAGGCACAATATCCCAGACCTTCTCTGCCGGATAAAGTAGCGGACACTCTGGAGGTGGACTCATTCATGGTGAAGCACACCAAGGACCTGAAAAGGGCATTGACCGCTCATGGATAGCATGCCAGGACACACTCCCCGATTCCATAGGTCCATTGGCCAAGATCATTAAAATGGTGGAAGAGACCAAAGAGGCCCTGCCTATGAATGTGCATATTCTGGCTAATTGGGCACAAAGAGCAATTTGTTTAATAAGTAATACCAACTGTACAATAGCAGCGGAGTGCAGACATCGATTGTAGTAAAGATCGACCTGAAATTCATGGAGTTGGCATCCTCTGAGGCCACACATTGTTAAAGAGTGTTTGTGCCCTGTGTATCTGCCAGGGCGGCAGAAGCAGAGGCGTCTCCGCTAGCCACTGAGGAGGCCAGAGGCCCTATAGAGGAAACAACTAGTGACAGCAGGAAGACAGAAGGCTGAATCCTTCCTTCCCCTCCCGTGGAAGAGGCAGGGGTCGGGGTTGGCACTGCAGCAGCATGTGAGAGTACAGTCGTATGCACACAGCGCAGCAGCAAGCAATGATATGATATGATATGGCATTTGTAACGCGCCTATACACAAGTGTTTCAAGGCGCAATTCCTGCGATAGTTGGTAGGCTAGCGATGCACCTAAGCGCTTGGGAGGAGCTTACCGTGGACTCAGAGACTGTGCAGGGGTGTTGTCTGTAATTTTTAAAGAGCACAAACTAAACTGCAGCACCCTTTCGCAATTTCAGAGTGTTAGGCAGAATCACATGCAGTACCCTTTGGGAACACTACATGCAATTAAGACTACAAGTGTCAGTACCATTTCACCTTTGGTACAAGCCTGTACTACACAGTTATGTGGTAGCATTGGCTGAGCAGCCAGACTTATCTCAAGAGTTGAAGTGAGCAGTAGAACAAGTTACACAAAGGGACCAACAAATACAGTGGTTCAACTCAAGGTTTCTTGGTAAAAGAATACACATTTATTTACACAGTCAATTAGAAAACATTACACTAGCAAAAGCAGCTTAATATCATACACTAATACACCACAATACACAACCAATAAGTTACTGACAAGTTACTGACAAGTTCAGCTCCTCTGAAGTGGGAGCAAAATGGCACTTCAGTTACTTTAAAAAGGGGTAAAAAGACAAGGTTATAAGAAATGCAGCCCAAATACATTCATAGGTAGGGCAAAGGGTTTCAGTTAACTACAAACAATTAAATTCGATAGGCCTGGGTCAAAGTCAATGGTTCAGAGTCTTTGTAAAGGATAGCACAGTTCTGGTAGATAACAGTTAAGTCTTTGCCACGGTTTTTAGAAGAATTCGGCCAGGTGAAAAGTTAGACACATTTTTAGGGAAGGACCAGCCTTCAAAGAGGGGAAAGTTTCACAAACTTTCTCTGTGGTCGAAAAGATTTCCGGACCGGGTTTGCACAGTACCTTTAAAGTGAAGAAGAGCTGTAGCTGAGGCACTTGTTCCTGGCAGTTCGAGCAGACCTCGCTGTTCCTTTGCTTCAGTCGTGGGGACAAGAAGGAGGACGTCGGGAGGTTCCTGCACTGCCCAGGGACGAGGCCACAAGCTTGGCTAAACATCGGTTTAAGGTATGAGTGCCTTAAAGAACACAAACTGGTATCCTTTCCACTGGCTATCCGGTTTTCCACAGCACTCTGTAGAAAATTCGACCAGGAGGGGACGGTTTCCAGGCGGCTTGTGAGTTGGTTGGTTCCACCAAATTCGAGGGAAGAAGTTAACCTTGAAGGGCTTCTCTGTCAATGGAGTTTCAGGCAATTCGGACCTGCAGCAGGGCTTCACCGGTCGTCCAGGAGTTGCAGCAGTCCTCTTCCTTCAGCTCGTCTTCGGTTCTTTCGTTCCAGTGGTCGACTCTGCTTTCCAAGTCCCAGAGACCTGCTTTTAAACAGTTTCCCCCATTCATTCCAGCCTGGCTGTCACTCACACAGCAGGGTGGCTGTCGTTGCCGGACAGCCAGCCAGCCAATCACACCAGAGTGCATTCAGGCCTCCTAGGAGACTAAGCACAGGGAGTTTCGGGCACCTCCCTCACATCCTGTCCACCCCAGACACTGAGGCGCCAGAGGAGGGCTTCAGCACTGAAACCCGCCAAAGGACAATGAACAAAGGGACCAAACCTGGTTAAACACAAGAAGGACCTTTCCTAAAAGAAACGGCGAAAAAAGTCGACCAGAGTCTGTTTTTACAGATACGTCTTGGGCGCCATCTTGAAAAACATGGCTGACCCGCTTTTTTGCTACCATTGTTCGCGGTGTGGTAAAATCATGGTAGTTTGATCTAAACCACTGCCACCAGCCATGGTAGGAAAGGGTAACTTTTCACTGTTACATGAGTGTTTTGACTCAGGGGATACTAGGCAACCCCTCCAGTACTCTATAGGAAGATAGTGCGTGCTGGGTCAGTAAATATAAAGAGACTAGTAAAGTCAATTTAACTTTACATGCTCTGGAGACAATAGTCAGTCCCAGAGAAAGTGTTTCAACCTTGGGGAGTCTGAAAGACACCCCTTTGCCACTACACTGAAGGTGTTGTGTGACACAAAGAAAAGATGATGCCTATGGAGTTTTTTTAAAACACCATAACCAAAGAACACAAAAGTAAAACACACATCAAAATACATGGAAGAGTGGGAAAAAAAGGTTCACACTCTTCCCAGGTAGAAAAATCAAATCCTAGAAATCCAGCAAAGTTGCTGGGGGTCTCAAAAGGTAAGCGTAATTAGCACATTTTGAGAATTCTCCCTAAACGCAGAGGAGGAACAAAGCCTCATGGACAAGGAAGTAGGAGAGTTTCTAAAGAAAATGGCGATAAGGCCAGCGCAGCAGGTGGTGCAACGCTTCCTAAGCAATGTCTTACTGGTGAAACAGAAGCAAAAGGTCAGGGCGGTGATAATCTCAGACAATTTAATGCCTTTCTCGTGTACCGACACTGCAAGATGGAGGAAATCCATCTCTTCAGGGACATTTTGCAGAAAGGGCACTGGCTAACCTGCATAGATTTGAGGGATGCCTATCTAGCAGTACCCATTCCTGAGATGCACCAGCAATTTTTAGAATTCCTCTGGTGATGGCAAAGGTGAGAGTTTATGTGTCTCCCTTTTCGGACTAACTTCAGCACATTGGTGCTTCACAAAGCTACTCAGGAGTCAGACTGATTTTATACATCGAGGATATTTGTCTCATGGCGCAGGATCCGATGTGGCTACCAGAGCAAATGGTCCCAGTGACAAGTCTCCTAGAGAAACTGGGGTTTCTCATCAATTGGGAGAAATCCGAGACCAGGCCACATCAGAGAATGGCGTTCCTGCGGTTTATCACAGACTCAAAGCTGGGGCATTGTCTCTGTCCCTGTAGAAAATGAACGACCCTTTGAAACATCACAGTATTGACTTTCCATTAAAGACTAAACTTTACTTGACAGTCTTATGTTTGCTCAACTACCTCTTCTGTTTAAAAGTTCTTTTAACTAACTGATCAATTGCCCATCAATCATATGTCATAACAAGTTGCATTTGTCAGTAATTTTACAGTCACTTCTCTAAGAAGGAATCTGCTGAACCTCCAAGGGAACCTGACAGCAGGTGCGGACACTAAACAGGCAGACAACACACGGCGGATCCCTGCTGGAGTTGGAGGCGGTTCATTACAGGTTTTGTTCTTCGCTATACCCTGTTCGAGATGGAGTCATTCATTAGGAAGCTACAGCGAGACAGTGAAAGAAAGAGGAATTGGGGATGAGGAATTGTGAGGTGATAGGACCATAACGCTGTGATTCATGGACTAGGACAAGTGTCATGCCTGAGGGCAATAGAGTTTCAAACTGCAAAGACTACATTGACACAGAAAATGTTTTTTTCTTTGATTTTTGTTTAATGTTTTTTTTCTTTTTAAGATTGCTGCTTGAGTTTTAATAAAGAAGATTATGCATAATACGAGCCTCTGTGTCTTTAATAGAATCATGACTTTCCTGAAAGAAAGTATTGACAATCTGGACTCTACCACAGTACCAACTGCCTCAATGGAGTTTACCATCAGACAGCATTTCTGGCTAGTCCCTTTTTTCTGGCAATGTATTCCATATCGTGTCATGGAGTGCCCTCTACATTATTATAATTTTTTTTTTATTTGTATTGGATAATAAAATCATCCTTTCAAATTTTGACATCATCATAATTTCATTACTATACACATTTATGACATCATACAAGTCATAATTCATACTATTCAAAACATAATTCATACTCTTCATAATTCATACAAGTAATTCATACAAGTATAAGTCATAATTCATAATTCATGCAAGGAAAACACCAAATAAAATTTCAACAGCACAAAGCAATCACCCTCTAAAATCAAGGATCTATCAAAATGATATTATATATCCGGAAAAATGGTCAATAAAAAATGAATGATTGCTATACGAACCGTTAGCTTTCCATTATTAAATAAAAGGTGCCACACTGCCTCTGGTTCCATGTTACTACATGAATTTACACATTATTTACTGAAGTGTCTACTCCTCAGCTCTGGGTTAGGGCACTTAGTTAAAACATGTTCTAAATTTCCCTTGCTGAATTTGTTACTACAGAAGGATAATAAGCCTAATTCATGCCTAATCAATGGCAGCGGGACGGATTTTGGTAACATCAGTAGCTCTTTCCAAAACTGGGATTCACATTTTTGCCAGCTTATGCTTGCCACAATTAGACACTCAGTTCCATATACCGTAGGGATGATCTTTTGTTGGTAAAAAGTCATTATATGACTGATAGTAAATTTCCCAAATTTCCCTTTTAATATTTTCGCGTGTTGTATTAGCGTCTGAAGTTTATTATATCTCTCAAGTTCATTAATTTTATTTGACACTGGGACTGCAAAAATTAGACCCAAGTATCGATACTGCTCTACCTTAGAAAGACTTCTGTTTTGTAGCTGCCACTTGTAATTTTTGACTTTAGTCTTAGGATGTGGACGACAAACCATAATATGTGTTTTAGGCAAATTAATGATTAGATTGTTTTTCATCACAAAGTCATTCAATTTATCAAGCAACCGCTGTAACCCTGCTGGAGTTTGGGATAAGAGAATAAGATCATCCGCATACAATAAGGGCGAGATTTTTTCTGTCCCTAATTTTGGTGGGTCACATTTCAGAGATCTTATCTCCGTGCCTAATTCTAACAAGAAAAAGTTAAAGACTGATGAGGCCAATATACAACCTTGTTTTACCCCTCGGAATGTATTCAATTTGTCAGACAGTTTTCCATGCAAGGCTAATCTTACTTGTACTGTGGTGTTATTGTGAAAGCGCATAATCAGCAACCGGAAAGACTGAGGGCAATTGTGTTGTACTAGTTTTTGATACAAGATGTTCCTATCAATCGAATCAAAAGCAGATTGAAAGTCTATGTACGCTATATACAGCACTTGTTTCTTTTTAGCATATTTATTTTTTTGCATATTTAGTGCCATAAGATTTGGGATTGTACCCAACCCAGCTACAAAGCCCGTTTCAAAGAGGTCATGTAGCTCATTCTTCAATGTCCATTCTCTGAAGTCTCTCAACACCAATCTAGTAAAAATCTTGCCAGGCGCATCAAGTAACGCAATGGGTCTATAACTTGACGGGCTCGAGCGGTCACCTTTTTTATATATAGGGACCAACAAAGTATGCGTCCAGGAGGCAGGCAAGGATTGATTCATATTGATTAACCTGAATATTTCAAAGAGTATCCTGGCCCATAGCTCAGGATGCTTTTTGAAGGTCCTATTTGATAACCCATCAGGTCCACAGGCACCTGAGTTACTGATTTTATTCATGAAGAATTTAATATCTTCCAGATCATACTTTTGGAAAAAAGGACCCAGATCCTGCGGAATAGTCACTATCGAGTTGGAAGGGCTGCATAATACTCCAATATATGGGCACACCACACCTGCTCGGTAACATTATTTGCTTGCATGAAGTTTTGTGAGTAATGCGTTGACTTACTCAATAAGGCCCAGATTTGTGCTAGGTTTTTCAACTGTATTTTCGCCAGCATATTTTCACCATCCTGCTGCAGTCTAAGGGCCTCATTACGACCCTGGCGGAAAGTGACTGACCGGACCGCAACAGCGTAAATAGCGTTTCCGCCATTGCACGAAGGAGCAAAGTGCGGCCAATCACGACCCATCGGGCACGAGCATTACGCCATGGCGGAATCCGAAAGGCTGCGATGGCGGAAATGACCCCAAAACGGCCCTTACCGCCGCCGTACGCTGCACCAGGTGCAATACCGCCACCCATCTTAGCGGTCACCGTAATGAGCGGTCACCGTAACGAGCGTGCACCGCAAATTACGGCCACCGTAAATATACGGAAACGGAAGTAAAAGCATGTGGCCGGAACGGGAAACAGCACGCCGCACAACTATAAAATCCGAATCCCAACACAACCATAAAAAATCCGACCCTGACACACATCCCAACCCGTTAGCAACCCCAGTTAAAAAAATAAATATGGGAAAGGTAGCCAAGAAAGCGTGTGACCGCAAGCGGCAGGTACACTTCTCCCGAGAGGAACTGACCGTGCTTACCGAGACCCTACAGGAAAATTCCGCCGTCGTCTTCTCCAGTCAAATGACCAGGACGGCCCTTGCCAACAAGAAGGCCATATGGGCCCTGGTGGCACAGCGCGTAAGTGCGGTGGGGACAACACCCCGCACGCCACAGCAATGTCGCAAGCGGTGGGACGACCTGCGGATCCGCGTACGCAGCATACTTTCTGCGAACAGGAACATCGCCACAGCTACCGGGGGGGGTTCAGAGTCGCCCATCAAGTTGACCCCCTGGGAGGAAATCTGCGCCTCCACCATAGGAATGGAGAGCATAGAGGGAGTCGGAGGGATGGAGAAAGGAGTGCCGACATCCGGAGAATCAGGTAGGTTGGCCAAGAGAAACAATGCGAAATCCACAAACCACGAACATGTGCAGTACCATGTGACCCCATAGTGCAATACATACTTTGCCCTGACAGCGCCCTCTAAAAGTCAGAATGAACAAACAAATCAATCAAGAAGCCATAAACAACCCCTACATGTGCAGCATGCACCCCCTAACTGCAGGCAGCCAAATGAATGCATCCTCAATCCACACGAAAATGAGACCACCTCCAAGGCCCAGTCCCAAATCAGCCTCATGTACCACCCCAACGCATTTGATACGTTGCCATTCCAAATCCGACAGACCCATAACTAACGCTCGCCCCTCTTTACTCCTCCACAGGGTCCGATACCAACGACGAGCTGCAGGACACCCCTACCAGCACGCCTGCAAAGAGGGCCAGGACCAACGTCCCAAGAGCCTCCACCTCAGGTGCAAGGATCAAGACACGGCAGCAGCAGGAATCAAGTGGCAGCACACTGGAGGGGACTGCAACAGGCACCCCAGCAGCCAGCAAGTCCACAACCCCAGCACCACAGGTCCCCCCAAAGAACGTATCTGATGGCACTGCCTCTGGTGGTAGCAGCACCATAGGTGACACAGCTGTCATGCCAGCATGCTCCGACACGGAAAACAGTGCTGGCGACGTAGGTACCATCCATGACCTTTCCCAATCCCCCTGCATGTTCCATCCCCTACACCATGACGAAACCACGCAGGGGCACCCTGAAGACGACGACTGGCCAACCCCCACAAGTCCTGTGCCAAGGCAACATGTGTTGAGCAGCCCCCCTGTCACACCACCGCAAATGTCCATGGCCCAGCAGAGGCAACAGTCCCTCGACCTGCTGATCGAGCAACAGCAGGAAGCGTCCACGCTACTCAAGGACCATGCAAATGAATGCGGGGGTTCCAGGGCAGCCATGGAAACATCCACCGAGACACTCAGGGCACAAATAGAGAAAAGTAGTGAGAGCCTCAGGGGAGAAATGGAGAGAAGCACCGAGAGCCTGAGAGCACAAATGGAGAAAAGCACCGAGAGCCTGAGGGGGGAACTGCATGCGACGTCCAAAGACGTTTGTGCTGAACTTGCTGCTGTGCGCCGTGTGCTCTCGGAGCTCTCACAAACCCTCAGAGACATGCATGGACGCGAGCAGGCAGAGACATCATCCGTGGCAAGTTCCGTCCAGGGCAGCCCCCAACGCAGATCTGGCAGGAACCTGCGCTCCACGGGCAGGGGTGCCCCTGATACCCGTAGAGGGGGCTTGCAATAGCGTCTACCCACGGACAGCATGCATATTTGGACACTGGTGTTGGGGGGGGAGGTAGTAGGGTGGAGGGGGTGTGTTGGGCTTCACTGGGTGGCGGGTCCATAGGGTGAATAAATCAAATCACATCAACAATACAGCACCTCATTATCATCCAATGACATGTGTGGACATTGATATTTGCGTACGAGGCCTTCATAGGCGTACAGTCCACAATGTGCCTGTACTACACACACACAGTGCCACAGGTCCCCTTTCCGTGTAATAGGCACCATGCGTGGTTGCTAGAAGCATGCATCTATGATGCTCTGTCGGATTGCACGTGCATCCTGTGCCTCATGGACTCCTTGAGGTGCCTCCACATCCCCACCCACATCATCATCATCATCTTCAGGTGCATGCAGTACAGCGTCAGGGGGCATGGGCACATTCCTACGTATGCACATGTTGTGCAGCATGACACATGCCATGACCATCTTAGAAACCTTCTCATGGCTGTACATGAGTGCCCCGCCAGACCTGCTGAGGCTGCGGAAACGAGCCTTCAGTAGGCCGAATGCCTGTTCAATGACCACACGGCTACGTGAGTGGGCATGGTTGTAGACCTCCTCATGCTCGTCCTGTGGGTTCCGGATTGGTGTAAGGAGCCATCTCTTCAGTGGATACCCGGCATCACCTGTATGAGACGAATAAAGGGTGTAAGTGGAATGATAGTGCTAAGTAGCCCCCCCCCCCCCCTGCAAGGTCATTGACGCATCAAATGGGCCACGATGTCATGCATGGAATGAGACTCACCGAGTAGCCAGGATCTGTGCCCTGCGTGTCGCTCCATGTAGCGTGGTATTCTTGTGTTCCTCAGGACCATAGAATCATGGGTAGATCCTGGAAATCTGGCACAACAATGCGTAAATATCTTGTTGGAGTCACACACCATTTGCACATTGATTGAATGAAATTGTTTCCGGTTGCGGTACTGGACCTCCATGGCATGTGGGACAACCAATTCAACATGGGTGCAGTCGATGGCACCAATGCAACCCGGGATGCCGCCAAGTGCATGGAATCCCACTTTAGCGTTGGTAATCTCCTGGTACGTGCGTGGTAGTGTGATGTGGTCGTCGGCGTGCTTCAGGAGGGCATCGTGCACTTGGAAGAGTGTCCGTGAGAACAGTGGCTGTGAAATGCCATGCAACTGTCCCACTGTGTGCTGGTAGGTGCCTGTGGCCAGGAAGTGGAGTGCAGACACCACCTTCAGTAGGGGTGGGATGGCGGTTGGGCTATCTATCATGCTCACGAGGTCAGCATGTGTCATGTCCACAATGGCGATTATGGTGTCCCGGTCCAAACGGTAGAGGGTGTGGATCTGCTCAGCAGTGAGGTTGAACGGATCGGCTCGGAGGCGTGGGATTGCGGGCCGCCTGCGTGGTGGTAGTGGCAGTGCTTGTGGGCCTTGCTGACCCTGCCTTGCCCTCCTCCTCCTCCTTCTCCTCCGTCTCCCCTGTGCGCCCGGTTGTTGTACCTGTTGTTGTTCGTCGTCTTCTTGTAGTTGTAGCACTTGCAGTGCTATCTGGTACCCCAGGCCCAACATCGCTAGTCCTGCCGGTAGCATTTTGGAGTGGGAGTGGTTGTGGGAGGGGTTCGGGTCTGCAATATATGTGCTGTCGGCCTGTATGGCCTCCACCTGTGCTGATTGAATGAATCTGTGGCAGATGCAATCCCTTCTGGTCGAGCACGTCCCGCACGTAAGGCTGCATTTGGCCGCATGGCATCTTGGGATTTGAATCATGTATCTAATCCCGATGGCAGTGTGATGTACTTTGACTGATCTTCATGCTATGCTCCCATTGTTACACATGCTATGATTGCAGCCGCTTACATACCTGTGAAGAGTCAGTGGTATGTAGGGCTCGATCGATGGCCGACCCTCATGCAGCACAGTAACGTAATTCACCGACGGGCGTGGCGTCCCATTTGTGATTGCAGCCAGTTAGCATCATGACACACAGCCGCACTACATTGATGTAATTGTGAATGCAAGCGTTCACAGAAGCCTTTTCGACGTAATGTTGCAAGTGAGGAATTCGAAGGCCAGCATTTTGGGTTTTGAAGTAGCGGCGAGGATACGCCCACAGGTCTGGCTGGAAATGTAACGTTCTATTGTAGAATGTCCTTGGGACATGGCCCATAACGAGCAGGCAATGAATGATATGAATTGAATGGGATGCGCAATAGCGTAGTGGACGATAAGGCAGGACGTTCCCAAATCCATCTTGCTTCACAACACTACAGATCCGGCCAGGGGCACAGTGGTTTTTGCGGACTGCATTACGCACAGACGCGATGGAAGTTTCACATATTATGTGAGTGAATATTCATGCGTTTTCATTGCGGGATGAGGGAATGATGTGTGGATGCATGGACTGATGAATCCGTTTAGGGTCTGCCATGTACATGGGTTTTTTGGTTCACTCCCCTCCCCCTGCGTTATGTGATGCAAGGCTGCCATAGTGGGACATACGTCTATCTGCCCTTGTCGGATCCTCCCTGTCTCGACGCGCCTTCATACACTTGTGTCTAGGCACGTTACTAATCCCATGTCATGGGTTCTATCTTGACGGACGCATGCACAGTAACCGACGTTGCCAATGGTGTATTTAGCTCGATTGGTTTCGTTATGATTCGATACTGATTTAGGGGTGTGTATATTCCTTTGGAGTGGGCTAGCATGCATATGGGTGTGGATTTGGTGTGTTGAATGAAGATTGTAATGCATCATGAGTCCCGTAATGCAATCGGTTGATTTGTGTTTCTTTTGGGTGACAGGTATCTCCTGCCCTATTGCAGATGCCATCTCTACGCCACTCCTCCAGATGGTTTTTACTCTCGACTCCTGCAGCTTCGGGTGAATCAGTGGAGCACCATTTCGATCATATGGGACGATCGCCAATGGGCCACATGCCCTTACGCTGTACTGGTGGCTAGGTGCAACATTTCGGCCTTTCAGCTCGACTAGTGCCTGCCTCATGGGACGGACCTGCGGTTCTTGCCGCTTCCATGTTGCCTTTTGGAACGTTGATGTAAGCCCTGTGTGCCATGATGGTACAGGGCGTCACACAAGTGGAAGCCGGTCAATTATTGCAGATGCAGCCCTCGGTGATGATGGTTGTTTTGGTGGTATTTTGCAAATTGCTGTGGGGCCTTTGTCATTTGGATGTGCATTTAAATTGTATTCCGATATTTGTCGTGTTGCGTTGTTCTTTGCAGGTGATGTGGCGATTTTCGCTTTGTGGCGGTATGTATTGCGTGATGATCTGCATTGTGTTCCGCCTTCTGAGTTGAGTTGTGTGGTACAGTACTGGCCGCGTTTGCCTACGTAGCACAGTATGGTCACGGATAGAGGCTGCCATTGTGACTGTTTACATGATGTGCTGTTCAGGGGCGGGGGATTGGCTTTTGGCCGACTGGTGCCTGTCAGCCAGGTCGATTGGTGGAATGATGGGTTGTTCAGAATGTGGCTGGTCACAGGTGACTGTGTTTGCGTGCGTTTGTTGGAGGGGGACTGGGGTCATGTCCATTGGAATAGCTTCTGTATTGATGCCATCTGTGCCCTGCAGCTCCCATCGGCCCCTCTTGGGATGAGCCTGGCTGCTCAGTCACTCTGCCGACTTGTGTGGTACATGCTTCTGCTGATGGTTGGTTTGTTTACTGGCATGAGTACAGGGCTGGTGCAATCCCCCTCAGGATGCTGTTTTGGATGTTGCCTTGCGCTGGTGTCAAGCGATGGGGGACTACTGTTGTTTTGTGTCATGTGTTCTTGATTTTCATTTTGATGTGTTGTACCTTCACATGCCTGTGCTGCGTCAGTACGGCTATGGTGACATGCCGTACATGGATGCCCACTCACGGGGCGCTTTGAGCCCCTGCATGCTTTTCTACGTTGGCATGCATGGGTGAATTGTGGATTTCACTGGTTGCATAGTGTGAGTACATTGCGCCTGCCAGGAGTTGTGCAATGAGGCCAGGGAGTGGAGTACAGGCACTCAGTGGGCCATTTACGGTTGGTTCGCGTTGCCGTATTTCTCGCCATGGCGGAATGGTACTTTCCGACGTGCTTGATGGCGTTAGGTACATGTCCGCTAGGGTCGGAATTGGCGTACCCTTGCGCCATGGTGGTGTTTGCGGTTTGGCATGGCGCGCGCGCGCGTGCTTGGTGCAGTTAGCGTTGGCGTTCACTACGGTGTCGCTAATGGCATCGTACTTTACGGTGACGGGTCATGATCGCAACGAGCGGTGTTCGATGGCGGTATTGCATTTCCGCCATCATTTTTCCATTTCCGCAAGGGTCGTAATGAGGCCCTAAGTCCTCTAGTAGCTCTGAGCCAATTTGTATATGTTGTTTTAATGTGAGCCAACGCAAGTCCTCTTTCCTTCAAGGTCAAACAATTAACTGCCCTTATTTGACCCCGATACTCAGCCTTCCTTGCTCTGGTGGCAGCATCATACACATGTATCTGGGGACGATCTAGGTGATCCCTACACCCTCCTTTGCCTCTTCCGTCGGCTTGAAGGTATTGTAACATGTCAGCATAACACGGCTGCAAATTATTCCCCCCTGTACACCTTTGACTTTCAAGTTGATCTTTGAGCCATTTTAACGATCTCTCCGACCATCATAGCCTATTACCATTATTATTTACAACAAGATTTACTCTCATTAGATTTTTTTTGTCCGGTTGTTGGTTCGCCACTGACTGTCCATTGCATCACAAGTTGGTTGTGATCACTCTGTGTATTTTCCACAATGCAAAACTTATTGATCCCCTCAAACATATTCATATTCACATAAATAAAGTCAATTATGGAAACACTACCACCACGATGGCAAGTTGGATGAGGGGGAATATCGGAAGGAAAAGCACCATTCAACCGTATCAAATTATTTGATGAGACAATTCAGCCCATTTATTCAGTCTTGAATTATACTTTAAAGGCTGGTCATTGGTGCAATCCAAATTAAAATCTCCAGCAATTATAATTTGTGAAATTGATGAGTCCATTGCAATAAGACTACATAGGTCTCCAAATGATTTGATAAAGGACCCGTCCGATATTCCCACTGGATTCCAGTAGACATTTATCAACCCATACGATTCATTGTTGACATTTACTTTAACCAGTTGGAGAAATTCATTCGGCGTTTCCCATGCCTACGCGCAGATCCCCCCTTTAGATTTAATGGCTATGAGTAGGCCAGACGTCGGTGTTCCGTGCAAAGCCTGTGATGCAGGATTTTAAAAAAGATCAAAGCCATCCCACACAGGTACCGACATTAGCCATGTTTCCTGTAACATAATTATGTCGAATTGCACTAGATCATTGTTGTCATTATTTAACAGATGGACAAAGCCCCTTGTATTCCAACTAATTAATGCCAGATTTTTATTTGCGGCTGATCGTACTAGTTAGGCTCGATCTTTTCTTTGATTACAATTACAATTACACACTTCACCCTGTTTAGTATTTCTTTTCCGTGAGGCAAGGTTAGAACCATTGAGATTGTAATTCAGCAGTACCTCATTTTTGATTTCGACATTTGCAGTTGTTTCAGTGAATACTGTAAATCCCAACAATGTCAAATCATTTTTAGCAAGCCAGATTGTATTTTGCACCAACCTCGAATTCATCCATATTCTTACACATTGGCGATTCCCTTTGTCCGGGAATTCCTCAGCTCCAAGTCTGTAGAACAAATGTCCTCAAGACCTGGTATATCCGAGAATATGGCTAAAATAGCTCTTCTATTTAGTTCATATTGCACTGCCGGAGAGGCGTTACAAGACAGCCTCAATGAATAATTTGCCAGCGATTTTCTCTTAATGGTCGCGGGTTTAGTCGCCGACCCAACTTTTGTAACCGCTGCCATTGAGGGCATGGAACTTCTTTGTCTGCCGCTGGTACTCAAAGCATTTTGTATAATGTTTAAAAATTCAGGCGTAATCTGTGAGATCAAGGAATTCTGAGGTATTACAGGACTTATGTACTCTTTGGCCTTTTGGCAGATTTCTGGATTTACCATATGGTTCTCTACCAGTCCCAAAGGCAAATTATTTAACTCTATTGTTGTAGGTATGTTTATGTGTGGGACAAAATTTGTTTCCACCCTTTGTTCTTTAAAACTAACACTTTTAATCTTTTTACATGAGGGCATTGGCTCCGGCTTATCCATGTTAACCACCAAATTGCTACTCATGTAGGCATCTACCGCCTTTCTTATCTCCTGGCGATGGAAATCTCTTATATTGAGGCCCGGCACAGTGGTCCTCACTTTCCCAGAATTAGAGGATTTCTCAACTGGAGCTTTATTCCTCTTGGACCCAGTCCGGAGATTCTGATCTGTTACCTCATGAACCAGAGCATCAAGGGGGGCATGAGCTAGTACTGGTTGTAATTAACCACTTCCCGTTCGATGAACCTTGAGTAAGTACGCATGTGATATTTTTTTGTAATAGCTTGAGCATTTGTGATTAAATTGTTAGTTGGAATGCTTAACTTTTTGATAAATGTTTATATTTTAGCCCCCTTCTTATTTGTTGGCATTGGTTGATTTTTTGGTAGCTTTTTACTCATATGGTTACTCTGCTTTGTACCACTTTTTGCCTGTTTGGTGAAGACTGTATAGGCAACTTTGTCTTCCTTCATCACAGTGTCACTAGCGAATCGCCTCCCTACAACTTCATTCTCTGTACACTTACCCTCCTGCGTAGCTATTTTGTCAGGCACATTACATTCCAACACCTCACCTATAATACAATCCATTTGTGGGATAGGTTTGCACCCCGCCCCAACACCCATGTTCCCTGCTATTGAACATGTAGTTAGATCAGGGCGCGTTATACTTGGATTATCAAATTTCAATTTCAATTTGTGCATAGCTTTCTTTTGCCATAAAAGCAAATGCTCAATTTGAAGGGCTTGCTTACGGACCTGTTCAGCCAAGGTATCATATAATTTAAACAGCACAGCCAATGAAAATTGAGTAGCTTTTAGCAAAATTTCCATGAGTACAACACTATTTGGGACCTGGTTGCCTATTTCTATTTTCTGCAATGGTTCCACATCATTGGGTACTGTTGGTTCCTACCCTACCTCTCCACAGCTTGGTGCCTCCTCATCTACACACACATATGGAGTAACACATTTCCTCGGAGTTGGAGCACAATATGACACATTTACACTCGAATAGCCAGAACCAATAGTAGAAAACATATCAGGTGTTTTCGATAAATTATCTGTGAGCAATTGTGCAGAAAACCCAGAATTAAGCCAGTTCTAATCAATTATGGCATCATCTTTCTCACCACCATCCACTACCACTTTAGAGGCATTATCAACGGCTGTACATTGCACCGTATTCAGCAAACTAGTGTCCGTTATTGAAATATTCAGATTTGCCATTATGGTCCTCGGGACTGTGCCCAACGTGATTTTTTTTTACTTACATTTGTTTCCTGCTGTTGTGGTTTACCATGATTACCATTTCTCCTAGACAAGGCATCAATCACATTTACATTGGAGTCATTAATAGTAATTGGCTGAGTACCTACACCCGCCCCCCCCGGCCAAGGGCAGTTGGATCCTTGGCGGTAATGGATCTTTGCAGAATTTTCTAATATCCGTCCCATGACTTAAGACGGTTTTCACCTTATTTGCCTTTCGCAAAACCTTTGGCGTGGATGTATTACTTAAATGACAGTTTATGACATTATTACTCGTCCGACTTGCCACACACGGTGCGCTAAGCGGACATATGCCCTTTGGCATGCCTGCCTTCAAAGACATGACCATGAAACCACATGCACCCTCACCCGCGCAAGTCAAGAAAAATTAAAGGATGGACGAAATACACCTCTCCGCTCCACTCTGCTCCGAGGCAAAGAGGGAACGATGGGCCTGACCGAACTTGCTCGGAGCGTTCCAATCTATTACAGAGATCCCAAATCAATAATCACATAGGCTTGGGGATAAGCAACTCGCACCGAGAACCGCAAACAGCCAACAGTACTTAGCTTGTACTTGGCGGTGCGCGGCCGGGTGCGCCAAGGTGCCGGTAGTTATTGGAGTAGGCGGATCGTTGCACAAAATCAAGGGCGGGGCCAACCTCCCAAGCACACACCCTAGGAAATAAATAAATAAATAAATAAATAAATAAATAAGGGGTTTTAGATATATGACTTCAAAATAATAAGAACATTAATTCTCAGTTTTAACCCATCCCAAGGCTATACAGATTTCAATGGGCTCCAAGTATGGATATGATTGCGGGCACACAGTTTTCAAATGGGCACCTACTATAAATGGCAATGCAGCCACACAGTTTTCAATGGACTCCACTATGAGCCCTACGTGCAAGTACAAAAGTCACCTCCTACTTCCTGAATGGAGGGTCAGGCACTTCGCGTGTCTCCAGCAAAGATGTCCTCCAGGGCTGAAATAAACAGCACGCCACGAGTGCCGATCCGGATTCAATACATCTGAAATGCGTAGGCAATCAGAAACGTTAGTCCGGGATAGTGTCACGAACAGCCAACAGTACTTAGCTTGTACTTTGCGGTGCCTGTCAACAGAGCTGCCAAGTGTCCCTAAAATCGTGGGAGTCTCTAGCAAAAGGAGGCGGACACCTGCACTCTCGTATTTGATCAGGATTTTCTTTCTACATCTGCAAAGATCTTCAGCTGTGCCTCAGACAGTCCCTTTGTTTGTGGCAACACTGGGTTGAAGTAAGTAACACACTGCTGAACACAGCACTCAAAAGCACATGCTGGTCTGACTGGGGCTAAGCTGTGTCCTGTACACCTCGACTGCTGAATTTCCAGCTGATCTCAGTGGCAACTTTGGATAAAGAGGGATAAATGGTATAGATAAGATGATCATGTGTGTAATTTCAGCACAGGTGGTGTGTGAGAGGCTACACAGCCCATGTGATGGTCTGACATGCATATTCTGGCACACAAACATGACTGTAGTGTCTGACAGGACATATTCTTGCTTTGCTTCTAAATATGATTAGTAACTACATCCTGCAGTCTCATATGAAGCACAGTTTAGGG
This sequence comes from Ambystoma mexicanum, assembly GCF_040938575.1. Taxonomy (NCBI): domain Eukaryota; kingdom Metazoa; phylum Chordata; class Amphibia; order Caudata; family Ambystomatidae; genus Ambystoma; species Ambystoma mexicanum. The sequence goes on from NC_090938.1 coordinate 746,171,246, forward strand.
TTCCTAAGCCAGTACTTTCATTTTTTAATGTTACATAAGGAAAGGAGAGGAGCTTGCAATTCTCTTATTGATTTCATGTGCAAGTTCATCACTACCAGGTCGGTACTGCGGGCCCCGGTCAATGTCAAGGGATAGGTTTCATGGAGGGACTACTTCACCTTAATGTCTACTTTCCTTAAGCCTCAGCCTGAGGAAAATCCAGACACTTCCCAACAGACTGGTCCCTCTGAATGTCGCTGTGGCTCATATGTCTCACACTCTACACGACCTCTATTGTCTTTCAAAGGCATGCATGAAATAGACAACTGCCCTCAGGGCCACAGCTTTATGGAAGAAATGGCAGCAATTATATGGCTTTTCCCCTAGTCCATGTTGGCAAGAGAGTAACAATATTCTTATACTGCAGGCCCATGTGAAATATAGCTTTCTCTTAAAATCTATGTATCATAAGTTTGTCCTTCTGTAGGCTGTTGATTTCTTGGAGTCATAGATGTCTGTGATGTGTTGCATTTTGATAAGTTGTTCATTTTGTGAGGCCCATTGCTTCCAAGTCACATTTTACATGTTACTGTGTGGGATCTCAGCAGTGGGACAAAGAATAGAAGAAAAGCATGACAGGGTTTAGTTAAAAACAATATTTCCAGAGACACATGGGCTAGATGGAGCCTGGGGTCCCCTGGTATATTAAACAGGCCAGGCATTTCAGGAGCCCCATAAGGAAAGAAGGAAAGCCCTTTACCCTGGAATAGGGGGTGCATAGAGTGGGGGCTCCCAAAGCATTGATACGAACAGAAATGCGACATTCACAAATAGAGTGTGAGGTGTTCCTTGGTCTGTTGTGGTGTCGTCATGTCCACCTTTACATTTTTCATCATCCTAACATGATCGTGATGGACCCAAAACCCCTACTGCCAATTTTCCAAGGGTCATTTCTTCGCACACCACTCCCATTAGAGCACTTGATTGCAACTGTCAGATTACATGGTCACTGTCCATTTCGATGCAGTGGCTGGCAACCCCATGGACTACCTGCTGGATTATCCAGGTCTTCGGGCGTCGACATCGGAGGCAGTGGAAGTTGAGGCAAAAGCTCTGGTTAGCATGGTCAGATCGATGACTCCTCTAAAATATTTATCACTTTGATTGTCCTGCTGCTTTTTAAATTCGTTTTCAGGTGTGTGCCCATCTTGATTGTCCTGCTCCTGTTTACATTTGTTTTTAGCTGTGTGCATAACCTGCTTTTCATGAGAATGTGTCAATAAATCCACCCCTCTGTACTCTGTCTAGTCTGCCACCGGTTCCCTCACCCTTCCTCAGTCCCATTGTCCCTCTGTGCTTTTATTCCCCTCAGCCATACACCCACTACGTCCCCTTCCTCTGCGTGTTCACTGTTTTTCTGTGCATATTACCTCCCCCAGCTCCCATTGTTTTTCTCCCAGTCTTGTTCCCTGTCTCCCCCCCTCTACCTTCTGCTCTCGCTGCACCTCTGTGGCCTCAGCCTGGTTAAGTGTACCTCACTCTCTGCAGTTTTCTACGGCGCTATCTATCTCTCCTATCTTCTCAAACTACTTCTCTATCTCTTATCCTTCACCCCTTACTAAGTCTGTCAGGAAGAACCTCAAGAAGGACATACTGAGCTCTAACCCAGGCCTTCCAATTGCAGTCACCTACGTCATTGCCTCTGCCAGAGAGACTCTCACAGACATACTCTGTCGTTCCCTCACCGGTCCTATGGACTCTCCATATGATTGCTCTTCTCTCTCCTTTCTCTTCTTTGCCCATCAATGATGGCACCCGCTGTGATGTCATTCTTGCCCTCTCCACCTCCAGGGTCATCATCAATGTCTACTGCAATGGTACCATCATGGTCCAGGGTCCTCAACCCAACCTTCTACTCTTTCATAGGCTCCTCCCCCGCCTTATCAACCTCCCTCCGCCTTTTGCACCAGCTCCTTCAGCTGCCCTGGCTCCCATGCCAGCTGTGCCCACATTGGCTCCCTTGCCACCTCCTAACCACCCTTCTACCCTCGCCATGGCTTTCTTGCCACCACCCCACACATTGACAACCCCATCTGCCTTCTCCTCTTGGGTGAACCAGTCACCCACTAACACTGTATCTGGGGCTCCCTTGCCCCCTGTGGTGCCTCCCGCACCGGCTCCCTCCTCACCCATTATGGTCCCATCTCCCTTACCGGCCTTGGCTCCTCTGCCCCCTTCTACCTCTGCCCCTCAGGTACTATCGTTACTTAGGGGGGCCCACTGTCCCCTGCTCCCCCCATAAGTCTTTCACTGATTGCAAGCTGCTCCACATTGCCATGGTAAGCACTCGCTCAGCTGTCAAACACTCCTCTGACATCTGCAACCTCCTTGAACTCCTGGATTGTGATGTTCTTGCCATCACTGAAACCTGGTTCAAGGATTGCTCTGTCACAAGCTTTGACACACTTCTCCCAGAAGGCTACACAATACTCTCTCTTCCTAGACCAAACAGACCAGGTGGGGGAGTAGCATTGATCTTCCCTGAGTGTATCCTTGTGTCTGTCATTCCCACTCAGGCCTACTCATCCTTTGAGTGCCTGATCTGCAGGCTGTCCCTCTCTCCAAGCTCTTCACTGCTGCTGTCCACATTCTATCAGCCACCTGGTCAGCCCTCTCTCTTCCTTTCGTAATGGGCTGATCTGGCCTCCTCTCTCCTTTCCTCCTCTTCTCATCTCCTCCTACTGGGTGATCCCAACATCCATCTCGACTCACCTGATTCCTTAAGACCTTTATGCAACCTTTGCGACTCTCCCTTTCTTTCCATCTTACCGTCTGGCCCAACGCACAGCGCTGGCCACACCCTGGATGCTCTCTTCTCAACTGACATTCCGCTATCTATCCCTCTCACTACTTCTCTCTCCTGGACTGATCATTTTTTCCTCTCTTCTCACTTGAAGCTCTCTTCTCCCATTGCATAGGTAAGCCCGGCACTGCCTCCTGTCTACAAGGTCATCTGACCCATGAAAAGAGTCTCAGTAGCTGCCTTTGCCTCCACCTATTATACGCCTTCCACTCCTGCGACTGACTCCCACTCTGCCACAGCCCTCTCAAACTTTAACCTCTCTGTTTCCAATACTCTTTATATTTTTGCCTCTGTCATGAGGGTACGATTGAAGCCTACCAAAAAGTGCAACTCTTGGTATGACTCCAAATCAGCTTCTGTTAAACACAAGTGCAGGGCAGCCAAATAGAAATGGGATTCCTCTGGCGCACCTTCTGACAAACTGGCCTGCCGCCTCCTCCAAAGGCAGTATAGACTCTGCATCTGCTCTCAGAAAAGAGTCTTTATACAAGCCCGCATCTCTGCGGTATCCAATAACACGGACACACTTTTCAAAGTCTGCAAGGAATTAGCCAACCCTACCGCAGCCTCTTCCACCACCTCGCACCACCACCTCGCACCATCCACCACACATGACACAAAGTCAGGCACACACGCAGTGTTAATGAAAGGGAAGGGGCGCCTGAAAGCAGACATGGATGTGTGTCAAAGGGTAAAATAACACATATACTGCATAGCACCTGCATCACACACAAGCATGTGACTGGCATAGTCCTTCCACAAACATGACTGATGCCAATACACAGATGGCACATAGTATAGCCATGCCAGAATTGTCAACTAGCCTCAGATGGAAGTTGAATACTCCTGACCATGAGCCAAATACAATGCATGTCAGATGACATTTCATGGAATTCACTATTAGAAAACACACATGTGTCACAGGGTGCAACAGCGCTAGGGTGTTGTAATACAGTGAGGGCAGGCATACGGATTCAATAATGCTAGGTCACATTGACATCACGCAAGTGAATAGGCATATTGAAAGGGACAACAGGGTTTAGAAGTGTGTGGGTGCAGTGCAGTACATGGGTACGGCCTCAACTATGAATAAAAACACAGATCCAGTAATGCAATGTCGTGGCCTGATGGCAGTGTAAGGGTAAGTGCCGTCATCATGTGTAAAGTGTTGGTAGTGGGTTGTAGGGATACAGTAAACCGCACCCCCAAGGGTGGGGGTGGCTGGGAGGCAGTGCATGGGTTAAAATGGTTGCTCAGAGTACCGTGTCGTAGCAGACAGTGTGGGCAGGTGGCAAGTGCATTCTCTCAGTCATCTGGGACTACAACAGGGGAGAGGAGGACAGAAAGCACAACACATGAGGAAGCATCAGAGGTGTCTGCAGACCCAGAGAAGCTACACCTCCAGTTACAAAGAGGCAGGGAGGCTGTACCAGAGGGAGGCCCCAGCTCAACACAGATGTGAACCACAAACTTATTTCCATGAGGAGCAACTGACCCTGAGGGAGTAAGAAAGGGATGATCAAAGACCATGAGAATTAAGTAAATACTGGAGGTGGAGTTGAAGGAATTGCTGGCCCAGGACCCATAGGGACTTGCTAAGAATGCACAGGGTTCAGGAATGAACACTCATAGCCACTGTGAGCCTGTGCCATCATCACAGTCCTAGGGAGATACCTTGCACCAAGCCTAAATGACTTTTCACACAGTCCAGGACTGGCAGAGTTGCAGAGGGAAGAGTGTAGAATCATAGAAATCCTGGTAAAGCCTGTTGCAGTAGTCCATCATAGGAATTACCAGTCCTATGGAGACAGTGAGCTGCTGGGGGATGGAGAGGAAAGGAAGAATGCCTCTGAGGATGAGCAACTTGCAGGGTGACCTCACATGTGCTGCGTGGTTGTATGTTGGTCCAATGTGTTTTGGGGTGGGGGGCGGGGACATGTGGCAGGGCCTGCCTGCAGGTTGCCGTCACTGGTGGGGGTTGGAGACATGAGGCGGGGCCTGCCTGCAGGTTGCCGTCACTGGTGGGGGGTGGGGACATGAGGCGGGGCCTGCCTGCAGGTTGCTGTCACTGGTGGGGACATGTGGCGGGGCCTGCCTGCAGGTTGCCGTCTCTGTTGGGGGGGTGGGGACATGAGATGGGGCCTGCTTGCAGGTTGCCGTCACTGGTGGGGGGTGGGGACATGAGGCGGGGCCTGCCTGCAGGTTGCCATCACAGGTGGGGGCATGAGGCGGGGCCTGCCTGCAGGGTATGGTCACGGGTGAAGGGGTGCCTGTGTGGTGTGGGCTGCCTGCGGGGTATGTTCATGGGTGATGGTGCTGTCCCATGTGGTGTGGGCTACCTGCGGAGTACGTTCACTAGTGATGGTGTGGGTCCCATGTAGTGTGGACTGCCAGCGGGGTATGGTCATGGGTGATGGTGGGGGTCCCATGTGGTGTGGGCTGTCTGCAGGGTGTGGTGATGGGGGAGCCATGTGGTGTGGTCTGCCTGCGGGGTATGTTCACGGGTGATGGTGGGGGTCCCATGTGGTGTGGGCTGCCTGCGGGGTATGTTCACAGGTGATGGTGGGGGTCCCATATGGTGTGGGCTGCCTGCTGGGTATGGTCGTGGGTGATGGTGGGGGTTCCATGTGGTGTGGGCTGCCTGCAGGGTGTGGTCACAGGTGATGGGTTGGCCATGTGGTGTGGGCTGCCTGCAGGGTATGCTCACGGGTGATGGTGGAGATCCCATTTGGTGTAGGCTGCCTGCGGGGTGTGGTCACGGGTGATGGGGGGCCATGTGGTATGGGCTGCCTGCGGGGTATGGTCCACTTCTGGGGTCTGGCTGTCCCGTGAGGAGGCGTCTGCTTCCAGGGGAGTTGTGCATGTATCACAGGGTACACGCAGGCCTTTCCACGTGATTTGACTGGTGCGAGCGGGGTACGCAATTTCGCTGGGGCGCAGACGGGGTACACGCGGGCCTTCCCACGTGATTTAGCGAGTGGGGTACATGATTTTGCTGGGGTGTGGATGGGGTACGTGCGAGCCTTCCCACGCAATTTGGCTGGTGCGAGCGGGGTACACGATTTTGCTGGGGTGCGGACGGGGTACGCATGGGCCTTTTCACGCGATTTGGCTGGTGCCAGCGGGTTACGCTCTGATTTTTCATGCAATTACAATGGGGGGGATGTGTGCTGGGTCACGGATGGTGCGGGGCGTTGCGCCGTATTGGGCATTTCACTGTCTTTTGCCTGCGCATGGGGGTGTGTTGGGGGCGTTGCTGGCGCTACTTGATGTTCATTACGCCAGGGTTACTGATGCCTCAGAAAATCCATGAATACGCGTGCCGTGCAATTGCTGGTTTGTGCCACAGCTGGTGCACGCTGGCACATGCTCCTTCTCGGCGTGCAGCACTTGTTCTGCTTCTGCGCTGGATTCTATGAATTGGGCCCTAAATCTGAAGATTTAGCAACATTTGTAAATTATGTTTTCATGATCGTGTATATACTCTGAAATATAAGTTATACATATTATCAGTAGGATATGGTTGTACTGTATTTATCACAGTTTTGAACAGTCAAGTGTGAAACGCATGAATTAATGTACAAACACACACACTTTAATATTGTGACCATACTGTTTTGGAAAACATGTACACAATACATGATTGACATTTAAAGCATTACACAGTAACAGGTTTTGGATTGAACTGTTTTTTACATTTAGTATTATGCAAGAAAAGCACAAGATGCAAAACCTTTCAGTAAATTGTTTCTATCCTACAAACTTTCAGAATTGTACATGCAGTTTGTTTTAAGATGTAACTTAAAATAAGAAAATGAGCAGCTTTGAACCATGTAAGAGTTCAAATTAGAGGTAGAATTTGAACCTTCAATACCGTGAGACATAATGATGCAGTGGTTAATGGAGCTGTGCACATAACAGGAGGTCATGAGTTCGAATCTTTTGTAGAGTTTAATTTTATTTTTTTAAAAAGGGAATAAAATTGGCGTTTTGTATTTTTATTTTTAAAAAGGAGGATTATAATTTGAAAAACGAAGAGACAGACTTACCGTGACACGTGAAACCTTTTTTTGGGGCATGGCATGTGACACCTGCTAGTGGCACGTGTCACTTGTAGTGGTGACATGCAGTGGCACGTGTCACTGGCATGTGACACATGCCATATTCGGCTCCAACCCCTACTGGCCAGGGAAGCACGTGTGGAACCAGAGGAAAACCAGAGGAAGGTGGCACGCTTCTAGGCTCGGGACGGGAGTAAAATAAGGATAGATTGGGGGAGAGCCTGGTTAGTTTGCTCGAACACGCTCGAGGATTTACCGAGACGTTCATTATCGGCACATTGGTGATAGGCGAGAAAGACACTGGAACAGCAGCTGAAGTATTAACCCTCACACACTCCTCATAAGAAGAAGCTGCAGGCACCGCCTCACATCGAGCACCGGAAACCCGGCAGCAGCATTCATAACCCGTGCATCCGTCCATTTGGACCCAATACATAGTAATTGCTCATTCCATTTTTCCCCCCAGAAATGTGTAGAATGAGTCTCGTTTTTGTTTTGGAATAAAATGGCCGCAGATTTATTTTCCACAACATCATAAAAACCACACTGCACACATTAGTGGAAATAACTTAGAAGATGCGACGACTGCTCCGTGTCCAACAACATGCTTCCCCCTTTCCTTCCAAAAGTCCAGTGTAAGGAACCCGCCCATTATAAAGGGGTAGCTCTGCCCCTTTCCTTTGTAGCCCTTTGCGGCCTTTTTCGTTTTCTACCGCGCTTTCTGCCGGCGCCTCCCCTTCTTCCAAGGGGGGAGGGAGGAGGACAGGAGGAGGACACCGCCCGGGTTATCGGGGTGCCTCCTCCATTTTTCTTGTCTTCTCTCATCGTCACTTTCATTTCCATTGGCAGCGATACCGGATTAATAAAACTGGTACAGGGTTCCGTGTGTATATCAGGCCGCACCGGGGGCTCACTGGACAAAACCGCAGCGGCAGCACCAGCCCCCAGGCATAATCTGAGTATCTGTAAGAGAAACCTTAGCCAAGTTACTATTGCGTAAATCCAAGTCAGTCATAAATGTGGAATTGTTGTCCTTGCCAGTAGGCAGCACCACCACCAAGCGAGGTTGGCATCATCCCGAATGTCTGCAGGCACGGCCTTCTTGTCAGGCACAGGGGACAGCAAGCCAGTGAGTTTTCTTATAATCGCATTAGCAGGCGAAGCTTTCACAGGCGTGGACTTAAGCCACACTGAGGCACGCGTCACAGCCACGTGGCCCGGCATGCCTCTTCAAGTGTGTGCAGACTATCTCGCAAGAAGGGCGCAGTAGCGAGAACCTGGCGAGTATCACCAACTTTCAAAGCAGATAAACACACTCTTTCCACTAAACAAAAGCTCCAATGTCAGCCCGGAGTAGCAAGCAGTGCCTCCCAGCACTTCCCAGAACACGCGCCGTGTTTTTGGGTAACTACTAAAAAAAAAAAAAAAAACCCAAAATAAAACTGTACATTCAATTACAACTCCCCACCTGTTGGGGGTCGCCGGCCATGGGCATCCGGCGGGCGGCCCCGGGCGCTATCTATGCTAGCGCCGGGGAGTCCCACTGTGTGTGGGGGTGGGGGCCTGCCATGGACATCCGGCATGGCCCCGGGTGCCAGGGCCTCTGGTACCCTGGCGTGGGGTCACAGCCTGCCAGGCCTCTGACCGAGGGGACCTCGACTGCCATCCTGGCAGGCGAGTCCCTCAGTGTCTGGGCGTGCAGGCCTGCGCCTCCACGTGTAGGCCTGGGGCCTACATGGATAATGAGACACGGACTCAGTCGTTCCTCTTTGGGAGTCTGCAGCCGCTCTGTCTCACGTGCCTGCAAGAGCTCCTTTTATTACATTGGGCCATGACACCGTCATGGCCCATCTTAAAGGGGAAATACACATGGGAGGGACACATCCCCTTAAAGGGGCAATACACTTGGGAGGGTCCCACCTAACACTCCTCCTTTTTCATAACGAACAAACAAACGTTGCTATCCCACCCATGCGTCCCACCCGCTTCAGAACAACAAACTACTTATCACTCCAAACTTACAGAATAGACCAACCATAAGATATGCCACGGACCCATAGATCGCTAACTCCAACAGTTACAAACATAACATATACTAACCCATTTCTAAACACACTCAATAGATGACCGTCATGGACAGTGAGCTGCCGGAGGAATAGAGGCAGCTCTCCCACAGCTTGCACAACCCTTTATTAACCTGGGGTTCGGCACGGCCACTACACAACAGGTTCACAGCATCAAAACACACCGGATTACTGAGTCCTCTTTAAGCAACTGCAGGGCAGCAGGAGACCAGTTCATCTTCCATCAGCACCCGTTTAGGGGTCACTCCCCGAGTCCAGGCCCATGGATGGTACATTTCACGGCCGGCAAGGCCACACCTGGCGGGTACCGGGGCCACATCGGCATCGTCTCCTGATGTGCAGAGCCGGGCAGCGAGACGCAGGTGTCAGGGCGTCCAGGCTGCTCCCTGTGCTGTGGGTCGGGCACGGGTGACAGGACATCACTCACCCCTTCTGTGTGATGCTCCCCCAGTCAGGAGTGTCTCTTTCCCCCTGGGGCCGCAGGAGGGCGCACGAGCACTCAGGATGAGCCGCAACCCATACCCCGTCTGCTGCACCACTTCTGGGTGGTGGTTTGGTCGGACACCATTTGTTGGCTGAGTTCGGGGGCTGGCAGGTACCTCCCCCAAGGCCACGCTGGACTCGCCTTGTGACGACATGGCATGAGGGGCGACAACCGTGGCAGGTAGTTGAGGACCCTTTTGTGGCTCGGTGCCAAAGCCACCTGTGGGACAGGCAGGGTATCCGTGGCGGTCCAGTATTAGGTTTGCCTGCTGCTTAGGTCTCTCCACAGCAGTGGGAGCGTCCTCGGGTTCCCAGATGGTACAGAGCACCCGTGGTCCAGTGCTTGGGGCCTTCACAATTGACCAGTCCTGCGCATGCAGCACCTCTTATGGTGACCCGTTGCTGCCTTCAGTGTGCAGAGTCCGTCCTTTCCTTTATTTCGACCCGGAGGCCCGGCACATCAATGTCCCCTTCAGTTCCGGTGGAACGGGCAGCGTCTTGCTTCCTGGTCCAGATGACCAGGGCTCCTCAATGTCCTTGTGCTAACATAGAACACTCTTCAGTTGGAGTGGCAGGGCTCCTTCTCTGCCACCCATGCTTGGGGAGTATAGGGGGGAAAAGCTGCATGCCTCGGTGTAGATGTGGGGATAGGGAGTCACAACAGACGTGAAGCAGTCGACAGTCGATTGGCGCGTGATAGCTTCTGACCACTTGGGTTTTCACACTCCGAAACCAACATCTGAGTGCCCATGTGCATTGGCAATGGAAGGTTGTTTCTCCTTTGCTGCTGGAGCTACCCACAGTATCTGGCAGCAACTAACACAGCCCCCCCTAGAGGTCCTCGTGACCCCCGTCCCCTTACTGATGTGCTAGGGCTTTCAACGACCACCTCTTATTAGCTGCGGCATAGATATGCTGGGGCAAAAGCACAGTCCTTGTCCCTGAACCCTGAAGTGGCAAACCGAAGAGTGTCCCATCATGCAGCGACCTGCTTTCATGCCGTGGGATATGCTTGAGGGTGCCCCAGTGGAGAGCGCTTCAGCTCAGTTGGCAGACGTGGGTGGCCCACGGTCTACCACAGCAGGAACTCAGTGTTGCCAATCCAGCCCACAAGGGAGGGTGCTTTGGTGGGATGTCTGGCACCAACTGCCCATTTAGGACTCCTCCAGCCCCTCTGAGCCTTGACAAGTTGTAGAGAGCTGCGCGCCTCCAGGATGCGGCAGAGCGTGCCAGCTGGATCAGCTATTGGCAGCATTTATTTATTTATTTATTTTTCCACGCTACAGCCGGGGCTCCTTCTGTTTGATGCACACACCTCTAACTGTCCTTTAAGACTTCACTGCACAGGCAGCCAGTAGACCGGGAGTGTCGGCACCGCAGGGTGCACGCTTGGGGCCAGTTGTTTTTCTGTTCTTTTGAGATTTGCTCCCAAGTTCACAGCAGGAGACGAATGACGAAGGCACTGTTGGGCTGGCGTTACACTGACCTTGAAGATAGTTTTGTTTCTTAGTAGTGGCCATCCGAATACTCCTCTGACTAGCAATGCGACATGCGTTGGTGCTGATGGATGGTCCTTTTCGATCCTTCTTTGCCTCTGTTGTGACCCCTGGCACTTCATTATTCTGCGCTGGTGGGGCTCAGGATAACTGTGAGGGCCATGTGCTTCTGTTTGCAAAACGCCAACCTAGAGCGCCGCATCTTGTCACCACCGGGCATAAACCTGTGTCCAACCTCTGACATGGAGCCGCCAGGCACTTTACTGCTGATGGTCCCGGGACATGGAGGGGCAGCAGGCTCTATGTTGGTGTTTCATTTAGCTCTGACACAGAGCTGTTCATTTCCACGCCTGCCCTGGGACCTTTACAGGGACTTCAGCAGGGCAGCACGCTGGAGGATCCTGCCGCCGCCCTGTTTTCACTTCGGTTTGAAGCACGGTTTTCTTTTTTTTTTTTTTGTTTTTTTTGTTCACTGGCGGCTGCCCAGGACATAATTCTCTCCCCTGGGGCAGCACGACTTCTTCCCCATCGGGAGGTCAGTCAGTTCTTGTGGGCCTCTCCCCCATTTCCTTTCTGGCAGGCTTCTGGCTTGGGGCTTGCAGGGGCGAGCACCCACCTCTTTCCTCATTTACTTTCTGTGTGGCAGCGGACGCTCGCCAGCTCTCCCTCAGGGGTGCGCCGTTCCCACAGCGGTGTTTCTCCTTGGGAGGGCGCACACCCCTCCTCATATTTCGGGCGGCAGGTGCTGCCTTTAAGGCGTGGTGAGTGCCGCTGTCCAGGCACATACAGCCGCCGCAGAACCACTGCCTCGGCGCTCCGCACCGGAGCATTTCACTTTTTTTTTCTTTTTTTTTTTTCCACTGTTGTTGCGGCCGCTGCCGCTTACTTGCTTGCTCCCGACTGGAGCAGCATCCGCAGTCGCCGGGGCGGGATGACAACGGGGGGGCCACAGCGCGTCACAGCGGCCCCGCATAGCGGACGCCGCAGGGGTTGGGGTTCGCCATCGGCCCCTCCTTTCGCGGCGGACACCGCTCATTGCTTTTCCGGGGGGGCGCACACACAATCATTCTCCCCACGGCGGGGATAATCCGCAGCGTGACCCACCCCGGCGGGTGGTGTACATCCTCTCTTCCTGCAGCAACGAACGTCGCAGGAGCAGCAAACATCGCAGGGGTGCCGCCATGCTCCGATCCCGGCCGCACGAGCACCCCCTTTTCTGAAGGCCGCGGCCGGGGCGCAGCACGCAATGGCTCCCCTGCACTTTCCACCACGGCAACGAATCGCCGCTCCTCCTCCATCATCCTCTTTGCGGCGGAACGCCGCGGGGTGAATGCCTCATCGCGGGGAGGCCCGGGCCTACACCACGGTGGTGAGGCGCAGGCCACGCCGGACCACGATGGGGTCGGACGTTCCTCCCCCCCCCACCACTCACTGGCAGCATGGGGGGGGCCACGTGGATCCGTCCTCGTCGCCATTGTTGGGGGTCGCCGGCCATGGGCATCCGGCGGGCGGCCCCGGGCGCTATCTATGCTAGCGCCGGGGAGTCCCACTGTGTGTGGGGGTGGGGGCCTGCCATGGACATCCGGCATGGCCCCGGGTGCCAGGGCCTCTGGTACCCTGGCGTGGGGTCACAGCCTGCCAGGCCTCTGACCGAGGGGACCTCGACTGCCATCCTGGCAGGCGAGTCCCTCAGTGTCTGGGCGTGCAGGCCTGCGCCTCCACGTGTAGGCCTGGGGCCTACATGGATAATGAGACACGGACTCAGTCGTTCCTCTTTGGGAGTCTGCAGCCGCTCTGTCTCACGTGCCTGCAAGAGCTCCTTTTATTACATTGGGCCATGACACCGTCATGGCCCATCTTAAAGGGGAAATACACATGGGAGGGACACATCCCCTTAAAGGGGCAATACACTTGGGAGGGTCCCACCTAACACCACCTCACCCGCATCAACTGCAAAAAACTGCTCTTGCCAAACTGCAAAAATGCGCACACTCACACTTTTTAAAGAAGTTCCGCTTTCAGCTAAAATTAAAAACAAGTATTGGAAAAGCCAACAGTGTGGACGTTTGTGTAGGCACGGAAAAGGCACTTGCCAGCGACTGCTGTAGTGGTATTAACTGGTCATTGATGGTAGCAGGTGCAAATTGGCGTGAATACGTGGACATATAATAGCAATACTTGTCAAATGCTTAATGCTTATGCAGAAGCCAAAACTGTTGGCTTTGCCAATGCTTGTTTTCAATAGGACTTCAGTGAAGGACATGCAAAGTGGAGCAGAAGTGGTGTTTGACAGCGGCTGCCCTTCTTTCCTACTTAAAGCTGTGTCCCGAGCAACATTGGCAATATGGCCCTCGATGCAACAAATCTAACTGGAGCACGAACGACAACAGGTTAAACGGTTTGCCAAGTTACCATCTGTTGCTTCTGACTGGAACTTGAAAGCCTCCTCTGATCCCGTAAAGCATTCATTGACTGCGCTGCTGTCGGCTATGGTCACGCCCCCACCCTGTCCCAGTCTGCCCCCCCCAGACTTTGGCACTGCAATCAGTTGGGAAGGAGCATCCAATGAAGGGCCTGAAGATTTGAGGCGAGCGGAGCTCGGGGGAAACGCGAGGTCTGGCTCTATCCCCTCACTCGAATGACGCGCAGCCCATAACTTGGGCATTTGTCCATCTTTGTACCAACACATTTGCTCTTTCTCTTTGCCCCTTTCGATATCCCACCCAGTAAGGTGCAGAATGAGACATGTCTTCTTTGTTGGCATAAAAAGGCCGCAGATTTATTTTCACAACATAATAAACTCAAAACACTGCAAACAAACTTTGTGAAAATAGTTCGAAGGTGCAGCGACTGCTCTGTGTCCAAAACTTGCTTCCCCCTTTTCCAACACAAGTCCACGGTAGGCCAAAGCTCCCCCAACCCTTTGTGTCTGAGCCCTGCCTGACCCTGCAGGTGTTTATGGGCTGGGAGTGTACCGTTTGTTCGGGGGAAGCTGAGTCCTCATTGCTACGACCAGCGCCCCCGCCGCTTAGGCCCCAAAGAAGCGCCGGTCCCGAGAAGAGCAAAGACCCTTCCGGATTTCCCACGGCTCATTCGGAGTCTGTGGGCCTCCATACCGGGTTCCAGGACCGGGTTCCTTCAATGAGGAATTACCGGGTCATTCCAACCTTGGAAGACCCGGTAATTCCTCATTGAAAAAACCCATCCCCATTCCCATTTGAGCCCCAATAGGGCTCAATGGGAATGGGGAGGGAGCTAATAACGGGCATGTTAATAAAGGCCCGTTATTAGCTCCCTGGTCCCCTTGCGGGACCCGCTAAGGACGCCTGGTTTTACCAGGCGTCCTTACCGGGTCCCGCAAAGGGAACCTCGTAATAGGGCGTCCCGTAATGAACGGTGCCGGTCCCGTTCCGGCACCCTTCATTACGGGAGCGCCAGGGTCGTAATGAGGCCCTGTATCTTGCCACTGGTCGCCAAAACACAGCCACGCCAAAGGTGGGTTACCGCCCACTGCGGCTCCCCCCTTTCCTACTTCATAATTCCAGGAGCTTTGTGCACACATTCCAGTAAAACAGATCCATCCCTGATGCTGACAAATGCACTCCGGCCTTCAAATAGTACTCCAGGGATTTCAAATTCATCAGGCCGTGCCTGATCTGGGGAAAACATCTGCCCCTGCAAAAGTTTGCCATTGCCCCATTCAACTTTCTCCTGGACTTGTCCACCGCTGAATGACTCTCAGGGCCCTTCGGTTCCTGTCTTGGAATGATCTCAGACCACAAGATCTCGGTCTCGCCCAACTGCGAGGACAATTCCTGCAATGATAACTTGGCACTGGTCCAGATCATCAATCAAGGTACGTCCAGCAATGCGAGGGTGTTGAAGCTACTTTGAGAACTCACAAAAAGCTTGCTAAGATTGAACACAGAAGTTAGAGCTTGGCACATTCCGGGAGTAAAAAAACATGGCTGCTGACTCTCTCGTTTACAGTGGGAAAAGTTTCGGGGGAACTGTCCAAAGGCGAGGAAGACAATGACCCCATTAAGGCGCAGTGGTGGGGCATGATTGGGGGGATCTGCGTTGTTTAATCCACACTGCTCTGGCCCCCGGCACAGCAAGAAGATACAAGGGGTGCTGGGAGCGGTTCTTGGCCTTGCAAGGCGAAGTGTTGACAGAGGGGCAGAGGGGAGCGCCAGTGCGCTTTTGTTGGATCGGGTTGGCGGTCTGGGAAAACCAGATCCTGGATGACTTATCATTTGGCAGCAATAGTGCATTATTTCAAGCTCGGGGGTAAGGCCGCCCCCACTAAGGAGCATTACATTTTGATGGCAATGAAGGGTTGGGCCAAACAAGCAGAGAGGAAACCTGATTTAAGGCGGCCCATCAATATTGTAAAACTGCACAGTTTAATTGAAAGCCTACGGTTGGTTTGCCATAGCGAAAAAGAGAGGGTTTTGTCCACAGCAGCCTTTGCATTGGCTTTCTTTGGAGCCTTTAGAGTAAGCGAGCTGGTCCCTGAAAATAAGGAAGGTAGGGACTCTGGGTTTTTAAGGATGGAGGATGTACAGTTAACAAAAGAACGGGTGTGCATTTACCTAAGAAGGTCCAAGACCGATCAGAAGGGGAAAGGGAGGACGGTCACACTCTATAACATCCAGGGGATCTTAGTTTGCCCAGTGGCAGGCTTGACTGCCTACCTCCAGGGAAGGCAGCTGTCGGGTGCCGGGTCCCCCCTCTTCTTGCACAGGGACGGGTCGGCCTTGAGCCGTTTTCAATTCAGAAGGGTCATGGACATGGCATTAGAGAAGATGGGGGCAACGTGAGGTGTGTTTGGTACCCACTCCTTCAAGATAGGGGCAGCCACATCAGCGACTGGGGTAGGCCTGGGGCCGGAAGCATTCATGAGAATAGGGGGATGGAAGTCTGGGTGTTTTAGGAGATACATCAGGCCTGATAAAATGTAGTGTTAACAATTTCCTTCTCACGTCCACCCAACTAAAAGCAACACAGAGCAGGAGACGGTCCGTCTGGGTAGTGGGGCATTCATTTGTGTATAGGGCGGGGGCAAGCTGGATGGCAGAAAGAGAGGAATTGACCGCTGGTGAGTACTGGATTTGGTGGCACAGGGTGCCTGGAATGAGATGGGCTCAGCAGCAGGGGCAAACAAGTTCTTCGGTGCGGTGGGCATCCTTCTGCTTGAGCTGTATTCTCCTGCAGCTGGACGCCCACCGGTTTATATGCAGCCTGGCATTTGTGTCCCTTCGCAGGCATTTTCCTGGATTTGGCGCGCTCCCGTCCCTCAGGCTGCCTTCAGCACGCCTCCCCCTTAGCCAGGGGGGAGGGAGGAGGACCCTGCCCATGTTATTAGGACACCTCCTCTAAATTTTCGTCGTCACCTCCAATACACCCGTAGGAGGGTTGTTATCGCCCAACACTTGGGGAAGGGTGATGCCCGCAATTGCTCACAGGGAACCAAAGTCAGCTCGGCGGGTAGCAGCTGAACCGATGGATGAGGAAGCCGGAACTGGGGGTTATGTTGCCTGCCCCTCAGTGTTGAGGGAGCCAATTGCAAGGGCACTGGATTTGAGTTCCAGCCTGTCGGTGGAGGGAGAAAATGTGGGCCTGAAAACAGTGGCCCTAGAGGCTTGTCCGTTAAATCCCTCCTCGCAAGCTGTGAGAATGACGACTAAACATTGGATTTAACAAGAGAAAGAGACCGAATAGTATCCGTGGGCCAGCCAGAATTCTGTAATTCCAATATTGCTATCTCAAAGGAGGAAAAGTCTTTCTACAATACAGGAACGTTTGGAGGCTCTAAGTGACGAGCATGAGCGTCCAGAAAGTGGAATCCATGTTTTCAATCAACCATCCAGCGCAGAGCGCGTGGTAAGACTTTCAATGTGCAATACTCAAAAGAGGTCTCATGGCGAAAGGGAATTTGTCCCCCTCTCTCCTCAGAGCTCAGAGGGCCTCAAGGAAAGTCATAGGCAAAATAAATGAAGAATTGCAATTCAATGATTAGTTGGAATTAAGAACCCAAAGGACATCGGAGGTGGAGTTTCCGAATGAACTTGCAGATGTTAGCCTTAGCTCAGCTTCATCGGTTTGTAGCTCTCAAAATAGATACAATGAAGCCGGTGGAGGCGAGCCGCGAGGGGGGATCTAAATTAAAGAGGACCTGGGCCTTATTCAAAATACGATGATGGCCACGCTAACCATAGCGATGGCCCCTTTCTGCAAATTGTATGACGCACTCAACTCGACCCTACAAGATCAGGCCACCCTGATTGCTATGGTCCATACAAAAATGATTGGCTTGGAAACCTTTGTTAACAAGGTTGAAGCCAGAATGAATACAGAAGCGGAAGCTTCTGCTCAATGGCAGTCACGTCTCTGTTATCTTGCAAGGCAGGAGACAATAGACAAAATCTCATTGATGGAAGCCATAATTGAAGACGGCAAATGAATGCAAACTCAATTGAAATAACATTTGCATCAAAACAGCAAAAGAGCCATATCCAGTCATACAGTAAATACCATCCTCACCCAAGACCCTACAAATCAAATGCAGTTATGCAGGATGCTGTTACAACGGATCACGTTTCGACTTTTTCAATATTTAATCATGCAAATCCGCTTGATCTGGTGGACGCTATCCGAAAAAGGAAAAATGTCCAACCTCCAATGGAGAAGAAACCGAAAAATAAAAAACAGGTTCTAAAGTGAAAATCAAATGGCTATAGAGCATTTTTGCAAAACATAAAAACTCCTGTTCGCGAGGTGCTTAGCCAAATAGCTAAGTGGCCCTGCATCGAATTAGTGATCCCTCACGGAATCAACCCACCGACTAGCCGGCAAGTAATTGAATTGAGTGAAAGCCCACCTAACGAGCCATGGGATCTTGACTCCTCCTCTGGGACCTGTTGAGTGACCTCATTGAGAGCCGAGATAAAGAAGATGATGAAGGACGGAATAATATAAGTAAAGCGGATTAGCTTGAAATTGAGAGACAAGATTCCCAAATGACCCAGAGGCCATCCGGAAGGAGAAGGAGTAAAGAAGGTGAGATGGACTCGAAATCTAGCGCAAAGACCCCATTGTCTCCGTTTCAAACCTTGGAGGAAAAAAAGCGGGCGCAAGAGCCTGTGGGTAGTCGCCAAAGTGCGGCTAAGCAAGGATCCCTGTAAAATCAATCATAAGGTTCGACTGACAGAAGGGATCCTCCGGGAGGGCGATAACTTTACATCTCGGTCAAGCATAAAGGACCCGAGAGTCTGCCTGGAAAGAATATTGTTGAGTCCGGATGCTTCAATATTAAATCGGAGCAATGTAATGAAGTTACTGCAACACATTCCTGCCCTGAGGTACATTACAACAGAAGACATCAGGGTGGTAGAATTTGTGAGTGAAAAGCGAAATGACTTGGTCATTCTGCATCTTGAATCACAGCTAATTAAAGATGCCCTAATGGAACACAGCAACAAGCTTCTACCCCTGGGATACGACCTTAGTGACTACCGGAGGTCCTTGGCATTAAAATATAACAAACAGGAAGCTTCAAGTCCCATGCATAATAAACATCAGACCCTAGTGAATGAAGGAGAGGGACAAGTGGTGACAATTCCTCCCCCCCAATCCCCTCAACCAATTATGGAAAGGAAAAATCTTGCTGTACTAAAATTCACGGTGGAAAATAGACCCCCAAAAAAAAGACAAAAATCTGGCCATAAATACCCAACATCAAGAGTGCGAGGATACAAGCAAGTGGAGCTGGCTTGCTGGAGCTTTGGGGGAGTCGCATTCAAAATAGACTGCTGTGAGGGGGTCTAAGTAGAGATTCCAAATAGAATTGTGGAATTCTCGAGGCCTCAAATTCATGTTCACGGAGGAATTTACTGTTTTGGGACAGTACGACGTTCTTTGCTTTCAGGAGACATGAATGAGGTCCAAGCCCTCGTGTGAGGGATATGAAGCCCTCCTAAATCTCGCTTGTAAGGGTTTGCTGGGATGACCTTTTTCGGGCCTGCTAACCCTGATTAAGGTGGATAAGGGCTTTGGGATCCCCGCCACACTTACCCAAACCCCTACGTGCAAATAGTGAAGTTATATAGACAATCTGTGGCTAGAAAATGCAATCTTCTGCTGATAAATGTATTTTGAAATGTTACATTGAGGAATTCATTCAATCAATTATGAGCACGGTCAATGCAGCCCTACTTGATGGGTCGGACCCACCGATTATAATCTGTGTTGATTTTAACATGAGGTTGTTCTCCAAAGGAGGTGTGCCACTTCTATTATCACAACTGGAAGTGAAACACGGTTGCGTGAATTGATGATGTTAAATGGTCAAACAGACGGTGACAGACCTGGAGCACCCACCTGGCAAAATGGAGCCCAGAAAGCCTGTCTTGATTACTGTTTTGTCTCTAGAGCTATTGGGGACCGGGTGGAGTGGTTTGAGGTTTTAAAGTTACATAAGAGTGATCATGATCTTCTAGCCATTACTCATTTTACCCTGTCTCGTACAAGAGCGAAGTAAGATGCCTATAGTGGAGCTATCCTGGGCAAAGCATGGGCTCAAGATAAATCCGAGAGAAGTTGCCACAACACCAAATCGATATGCACAGGCTATTGTTGGCAACAGAGAAACAGTGGAATATGCATGGATCCTGAAGGACTTTAGACAAGGGCGGGGGGCCGTCCTTATAACCCCTAAACATGCGCATGAGCCAGAGTTAGTGATGCCAAGAAGAGCACTCAGAGCAGATGTCAAAGGGTTGATTCGGGAGAAAGACCCAGGGATGAGAGAAACAATTAGGAAACAGAGACAGAAATACAGAAACTGGGTTACGGCCCAAAGAATCCAGAGACTGCAAAATGATGCCGAAAAAATGTTAACAGCGGTCTGTGGTTAAAACTCAAGGTGTACGTGGGACCTAATTAATAATGGTGGTGATTTTAGAGAAACACACATGATGGGTCAGGTCACGGAAGAGGGATGGGTAAGTCACTACTCTTCACTCTTTGCCAAAGGAGAGGGAATGACACAGAAAAATGTGGGTATGAAGGGAAAGAGCTGGTCTTTTGAGTTTGACATCGCAGAGGCCAGGTGGATGCTGTCCAAGCTTAGTTCATCGAGGGCAGCCAGTCTGGATAGCTTATCAAATCACATTTTGAAATCAAACATTGACATCTGGGCACAATTGGTTGGAGCGTTGTTCAAACAAGTGATGGCAAATAAACAAGTGCCCTGGTGTTGGCGAGAAGCCATTGTGGTTCCAATCTTCAAGAAGGGTGATAGAGGCGATCCCAAGAACTATCGCCCCATCGCCCTTCTTGATTCTCTGGGGGAGCTTTTCGCATCTGTGATCCTGCGTGACCTGAATGCTTGGGCGACAATAAATGGCAGATTAGATCCCAGGCAGATGGGTTTCGTGAAGGGGGTAGGGACGTCTTTGAACCTATTCATATCCTTAATGTGCTGAAGTTCAGGGCATTAGAGTCTAAGTTTTGGATCTTCATGGCCTTTATCGACCTTAAACAGGCCTTTGATGGGGTAGACAGGCAATGTCTTGGGTGAAACTTAAGACCTGGAATTGCCCGACAGACGTGCTGGAGGCTGTCCAGGCTCTGTACACGGACGCATCTGTCCAAATAAGGATATCTGCAGATGGAAGCCTGTCTGTGGTTTAAAACAGGGCTGCACTCTAGCTCCACTGCTATTTAGTCTCTACCTGTCAGATTTGGGATTAACACAAAAGGAGATTCGAGCCTTCCCTCCCAAGCTAAACAACTGGGAGGTTCCCTGTGTCCTACACGCCGATGACATTGTCTTTTTAGATCAAACGGCCATTGGCCTCCAGCGCCGAATAATGGCGTTTAATAAATACCTGGAGGAGAAGGGTATGAAAATAAATTCTAAAAAATCCAAGGTATTGGTGATGACATCGGCGGGTAGGAAACGTAAGGAGTCCTTCAGGTGGAGGGTGGAAGAAAAACCCCTGCAGATTGTTGAAACAATTGTTTACTTGGGTACCGTCATAAATACAAATTTGAATGAAAAAGGCCACTATACATTTCTGAGGGACAAATTGAAAAAGCTAACCATCCAGGGGGCGGCCATTTCCAAGATATATGGCAGTTTCTCGTCGACACCGGTAATCACCTACTACAAATAGAAGGTGATTCAAGTGTTAACTTATGGCGCCAAAGCATTACTAGACCTTACATGGGGAGTGTGGGCCTTATTGGAGGGCTCTTTTTGGTGCAACGTTTTGAGGCTGCCAAACTCGCTTCCTGTAGCAGCGATACGTTATGACCTTCGCCTACAATCCATGGCATCTGTATTACTATGGAAATCTATATCGCTGTATAGGAAATGTACAATGTTGAATGGGGTGCTCCCCTTTGCTATATTAAGATCCCAGAAGCAGGATGAAAAGATTATTAAAGAATGGAAATTGAAAATAGAGCGAGTCCTACTGCGTCATAACATCGAGTCTGAAGTTCTTGCAGGAAACCCATCCAAAGTTAAGGCCCTGCTTGAAAAATCAGATAGGATGGAAACCTCTGAAGCAAAAGCGAGGGATATCTTATGCTGTCGTTTATGGAAAGAGAAGAAAGGTCTGAATAATCTACCAATGTACCTACAGAAGTTTCCATCGGCCCATTATAGAGACCTCCCGGGTGAACATCTCGCCTACGAAAGAGGTTCAATTAAGAAGGCACCAAATTCAGGAAGGAAATGCCTATTGCCGATACAGCGGAAGAATGGCGGGACTTGGTGCTATTGGGGGAAAGGGTTGGTCTGGTATTGGTGGCAAAGAAATTCGTTGAGCGAGTTCTAAGAGCTGAAAAGTCGCCCTAAGGGCTTGGCTGCTGGTTTTGCTTTTGTTTATTTTACTCAACCTTGGGAAGACTTGTCTACTCTGAACTGTGGAATGGCTGTTACCTTTGCGTTTTCTCTGTTCATTCTATCTGTCCGTGTGAAGAGACTGTCACACAGAAGTACTAGGATCTGCTCTATAGGAGATGTTTCTGGTACTTGTTTTAATTTGTTTTTGTAATTGGATGAAGTGTTGTAAACTGTTAAAGGTTTCTTTTTCTTTTTGCTTTCTTGTATGTCTGCATGAAATCAATAAAACTTTTTTTTATAAAGAAAAGTGTGCCTATAAATCGAGTGGCTGAAGGCAGACTTGGTTAAGACATTTGTATTACACCAGTTGCACGTTTACAGCTCCAATGAAGTCATTAAGTATCAGAAGACTGCTTTGAACAAACACTGGCAGGCCCTCCGAGTGCCTAGTTTGATGGTACGGCTCGATTAAAGTGAGCTGAAAGAGTTCCCATGAGGAGGTTATTTGGCTGAGGAGGGGCAGGAACTGGGTTGGAATGGCCATAGTCAGTGAGTGTGGTGTAGAGGGCCTTATTGCCTTAAGGCCTCAAGGCGGAGGAAGGAATTGGTGCCGTGGTGAGTGCATATTCATTAAAAACATTGTAAACTGTTAAATCCCGGGTGTATGGGCGACGAAGTAACCCTGTGCGTTCTGGTAAATACTTGCATAGCCCTGAAGCGGTTTCTCGACAGAACACTGATGCCCAATGTTCCGAGAAGGACAAAATGGACAGTACCCCCGACGTTCAACCCCAAATCACTGCTTTTCTTGGCATGGCAAGCCAAGCTTTGGAAGGAGGCACTCTGTTAGGACATACATCCCGCCTCTTCCAAGCCATGACATCTCACCTGTGCTTGCTACTAACCTGTCACCACTTATTGACAATAATAACTCTTTGCTGAACCTGTGTCTGGGGCTCCAAAGGCACCATGGGTGGCATTGAGGTGGCAAACAATTCATCAGCTCATCAGCACTAATCTCTCTGGCACCCCGGATCTTGGAATCATTGCTTCGCCTTCTGTTTCCTCGGATAGCGACAGCGATGAGGTCTCTTCATCGTTTTCATGAGGGTTTACTTACCATGAGACCTCACTGCCATCTCCACATCCTCACTCCCTCACTCACCATGAGACCTCGCTGCCATCTCCCTCACTCACCATGAGACCTCGCTGCCATCTCCATCATTCGCCATGAGACCACGCTGCCATCTCCCTCATTCGCCATGAGACCTCGCTGCCATCTCCATCATTCGCCATGAGACCTCGCTGCCACCTCCCTCACTCGCCATGAGACCTCGCTGCCATCTCCCTCACTCGCCATGAGACCTCGCTGCCACCTCCCTCACTCGCCATGAGACCTCGCTGCCATCTCCCTCACTCGCCATGAGACCTCGCTGCCATCTCCCTCACTCGCCATGAGACCTCGCTGCCATCTCCCTCACTCGCCATGAGACCTCGCTGCCACCTCCCTCACACGCCATGAGACCACGCTGCCATCTCCCTCATTCGCCCTGAGACCTCGCTGCCACCTCCCTCACTCGCCATGAGACCACGCTGCCATCTCCCTCACTCGCCATGAGACCTCGCTGCCACCTCCCTCACTCGCCATGAGACCTCGCTGCCATCTCCCTCACTCGCCATGAGACCTCGCTGCCACCTCCCTCACTCGCCATGAGACCTCGCTGCCATCTCCCTCACTCGCCATGAGACCTCGCTGCCATCTCCCTCACTCGCCATGAGACCACGCTTCCATCTCCCTCACTCGCCATGAGACCTCGCTGCCATCTCCCTCACTCGCCATGAGACCACGCTGCCATCTCCCTCACTCGCCATGAGACCTCGCTGCCATCTCCCTCACTCGCCATGAGACCACGCTGCCATCTCCCTCACTCGCCATGAGACCTCGCTGCCATCTCCCTCACTCGCCATGAGACCACGCTGCCATCTCCCTCACTCGCCATGAGACCTCGCTGCCATCTCCCTCACTCGCCATGAGACCTCGCTGCCACCTCCCTCACTCGCCATGAGACCTCGCTGCCATCTCCCTCACTCACCATGAGACCTCGCTGCCATCTCCCTCACTCACCATGAGACCTCGCTGCCATCTCCCTCACTCACCATGAGACCTCGCTGCCACCTCCCTCACTCACCATGAGACCTCGCTGCCATCTGCCTCATTCACCATAAGACCACGCTGCCATCTCCCTCACTCACCAAGAGACCTCACTGCCATCTCCCTCATTAACCATGAGACCTCACTGCCATCTCCCTCATTCAGCACTATAGCTTCTACAGTCAACGCCATCTTTGTGTTGTGTTCGTAGATAGCTAAGGAGCAGACTGATATTAAGCGAATCCTTGCCAAGATAGTGGACGTTATATTGAGCAACTGTGTTGGGGATCCGGCCTTGAACTCCAGTATGTTGGATCAGAGAGGCCTGTCTCCACTACCTCTACAACGAGTCCCTCATTCACCTAATCCATCTAATCAGCCCGGTGCCAGTACTTGGGATACAAATGAATTAATTTCTATGCCAACGAACACTAGGGCAGACGACGAGTCCGTTATTGCACACCTCAGGCCCTAGATATGCGGGTTCAGAAGCAAGCACACCTAAGGCCCTAAATACGCAGGTTCAGAAGCAGGCACACCTCGGGCCCTAGCTATGCGTGTTCAGAAGCAGGCACACCTCAGGCCCTAAATATGCGGGTTCAGAAGCAGGCACACCGTGGGCCCATAATATGCAGGTTCAGAAGCAGGCACACCTCGGGCCCTGGATATGCGGTTTCAGAAGCGGGCGCACCTCGGGCCCTAGATATGCGGGTTCAGAAGCAGGCACACCTTGGGCCCTAGATATGCGGGTTCAGAAGCAGGCACACCTCGGGCCCTAGATATGCAGGTTCAGAAGCAGGCACACCTCGGGCCATAGATATGCGGGTTCAGAAGCAGGCACACCTCGGGCCCTAGATATGCGGGTTCAGAAGCAGGCACACCCTGGGCCCTAGATATGCGCGTTCAGAAGCAGCCACACCTCAGGCCCTAGATATGCGAGTTTAGAAGCAGGCGCACCTCGGGCCCTAGATATGCGGGTTCAGAAGCAGGCACACATCAGGCCTAGATATGCGGGTTCAGAAGCAGGGACACCTTGGGCCCTCGATATGCGGGTTCAGAAGCAGGCACACCCTGGGCCCTAGATATGCGGGAGAAGCAGGCACACATCAGGCCCTAGATATGCAGGTTCAGAAGCAGGCACACATCGGGCCTAGATATGTGGGTTCAGAAGCAGGCGCACCCTGTGCCCTAGATATGCACGTTCAGAAGCAGGCACACCTCGGGCCCTAGATATGCGGGTTCAGAAGCAGGCGCATGTCATGATGCCTACCTCCAAGGAGCCAGGTCCGACCCAGCAACCCCAGAGGCAGGCATCATATCCCCCAAGGGAAGTGCCAGCGGGCCCAAGCTGGGGCCCTTTGGACACAGTCCTGGCACCAGGCTCATGTTGGACCCCTGTCCTGGCGCCTTAGGCACCAGGCTCATAAAGCTAGACATGTGTTCAAGTGTTTTAATGTGCACTTACCTGATGCAGACCATGCTGCTACATCCAGGCCCTCTTGAGGCCTGAATGGAACTACTTTACCTGTGGGACTACTTTCCACCTGGGTGTGGTCAGGGAAGGATACATACCTGATCGGTGGAAGGATACATACCTGGAACTTCTTCCAAAGCTATTTAAACCACACCCGATCAGCAACTCACGCTTCGCGTTGTTCTGCTCCTCGCAGCTGGACGCTCACCGTGTCAGCTCCTGCATCTGGACTTCAGCCACACCTGTCAGCATCCTGGGTCACCTGCAAAGGGAGATAAGAGGGAATTGGAGAGAAAGAAGACCTTACCTGCTAAAGCTGCATCACAGAGACATCACACCGACGATCCTGAAAGGGAAGACATCATTTGTAAAAGCATTTCGCTTCGATCGCTGCAGCGCTGCATTTCACTCACCTTTCCTGGGCACCTCCATCTTCAGCAGCGATCATCCGGATCCGCAGCCACTTCCCAGAGCCTAGAGAGAAAAAGACAAGAACACAAGGTGAGAGAAGGAAGGGAATAGGAAAAGCTCAGTTTCCTTCTAAGACTTACCTGTTGGGTCATTCCCATTTCATTTCGGGTCCTGCCGCTTCCTGGCATTCCGGACCCCGGCCCCTATGGGGAAAAAAGACAAAGACATTGAATGAGCGAATGCAAAGACATTACCCGAACGCTCATCCAGAACTTACCTGTCATTTACTGGAACTGCACGTTTCACTTTGGGTCGGCGCCATATCTCCGGCATTCCGAACCCCGGCCCCTAAGGGGAAAAAGACATAAGCGTTAGCGCTTGCTGCAATAAGACAATGAACATTATTATTAAGCTTGAACTTTTGAACTTGCAACAGAACTCTTACAGCGCCTCACCTGAATAGTCAAGCTTATTTTGAACTCCCATCAAACCTCAATCCAGTGAAGTAACTGGGTTTCAACGCGCCCCTAAATCAGAAGCAGGATGGAGAACTCATCCTTCCAGACCCTAAGGTGAGACTTCACGGGGAATCGTGGAAGGGAATCGTGGAGGGTTGGAAGGGAGTGGGAGGCTTGAGCATTATTCCGTCAGTAGGTAATACTCCCTTTTCACGCACAGGGGAATATTCCTGCGAACCAGAAAAGCCAGAGTAGAGGGGCCCTTCCTGTCCATCTTCAGAGTCCTGCGCTTCACCATTGAAGAAGCATCAGCACTCGAAGCCAGACCTGCGCCTCCGTGGGAATCAGGTGAGCGTGACAGAACGCAAAGCCTACCCACAATTTCCCACCCGGGCGCTATGGAGACTTCCGAGACAGATCAGCTGGCCCAGCTTTTAGGGGAATTACGGGCAGAAGTGCACTGAGCCCGCCAGGAGACTAACGCTCTCAAAAGAGAACTGATCCTATCCAAGGAAAGAACAGATGACCTGGCCAAAAGGTTATTGCAGGCCCAGGCAGGGGACACTCCTTTACCTAATTCCGGAGGTACTTCCACATCAATGGGTTTGAATAACCCGGTACAAATCAATCTACCTGGACACATGCCTTTGGCCCCGCCTGAACGTTTTGCGGGGGATCCCAAGAAATATGCCGTCTTTATGAACCAATGTCGTTTACACTTTCTATGCAGACCCGGGGCCTTCTCTAACGACCAGACCAAGGTAGCCTTTATACTATCTTACCTCAGTGACAATGCTGCCGATTGGTCTATTCCATTGGTAAATCAGGATGATCCCATTCTCCAGGATTTTCAGGGCTTCCAGGCCAGCATGGAAAGATTGTTTGCTCGACACTCTCAAGGACAGGCCCTTGATAACGAACTGCTATCCTTACGACAAGGTAATCAGGATCTCCTGTCCTACGTTGCCACCTTTAATAGACTGGTTGTGGAAACTGGATGGCCAGAAAACAAAAGGATCACATTGTTTCATCGAGGCCTGCGCGGAGAGCTTAAGGATGTTCTAGCTCAGATAGTAGATCCACCCCAGGTCTGCGCAGACTACATAGACTTGGTGGTTCAACTTGATCACAGACTTCAAAATAGAAAAGCAGATCGGTTCAAGTACGAAACCCGAGTACCGATCAAAACCCACGCTAACTCCAAGAGTACCGAGGTATCCGAACCTATGCAAATCGGCGGTGTTAAAGGACCATTAACGCAGAAGGAACGAGAGAGAAGGCGGAAAATGCAACTTTGTCTGTATTGCGGGACTTCCGGTCACTTTCTTCGAAATTGTCCGGTTAAACCACCTAAGAAGGTGGTTGGAGCCACTGATAACGATTTATTGACACCTGATTCGGGAAACGACCTAGCCCGACAAGCGTAGGGGTCCGCTTGCCGAGCTTGAAAACAAACTCTTTGACCTCGCACTTTGTCATGCCAATGGTGCTCGTGGATCCAAAACAGCCTCAGCAGTTGCATGCTATAAAAGCGTACATCGACAGTGGAGCTATTGGAAATTACATAGACCGTGAATTGGCTTCCAGGATTAAGCTCCCTCTCCGCCCGAAAGTAACCCAAGATGTCATTACTACAGTAGATGGAACCGAAATAGCCTCAGGGCCTGTAACGCATTCCACTGTTGAAATGACACTGGTGGGTCAGGATGGACATCCGGAAGCAATCGTGTTTGATGTGATCCAAGCCCCACAATTTCAAGTAATTCTTGGAATTCCTTGGTTAGAAACACATAATCCCAGAATTGACTGGCAAGCAAAGAAGATAAGTTTTCCTGATTGTGAACCAACTTGTTATCCAAGAAATCCAGTTATGGGTCTAGCCTCAGCAACTTCCACCCCTGTACAGCTACCGTCAGAATACCAAGAATTCCAAGACGTTTTTCAGAAGGAACAGGCAAACACGTTACCTCCCCATCAGTCTTATGATTGCCAAATCGATCTGGTACCCAATGCTCAACTACCTTGTAGTAGGGTTTAGGCTCTTACAGAACCTGAGAACCTGCATTTGCGTCAGTATTTAGATCAGTACCTAGCCAATGGTTTTATTCGCCCGTCCAAGTCTCCTGTCTCCTCAGCTCTGTTCTTCGTGCCGAAAAAAGAGGGTGACCTTAGAACATGTATAGACTATCGCGCCCTAAATCAAATAACGATTAAGAATCGTTATCCTTTGCCCCTGATCCCTGTGTTTGTCGACCAGGTGAAAGACTCTTGTGTGTACACCAAGTTAGATCTCCGAGGAGCTTATCACCTGGTGCGTATAAAAGAAGGCGACGAATGGAAGACTGCATTCCGCACCAAATTTGGGCTCTTTGAATATCAGATGATGCCCTTCGGTTTGTGCAATGCACCTGCCGCCTTTCAGTACTTTATGAATGATGTTCTTCGGGAATTTATCGATGTCTGTGTCATTGTTTACATTGACGACATCCTGGTGTACTCTTCCTCAGAATCCGATCACAGAAAACACGTTAGGGCAGTTCTTGAGAAATTGCGCCAGCAGAGACTATTTGCAAAGCTCGAAAAATGCGTTTTTCATACCACAGAAGTTGAGTTTCTCGGATTCATCCTGACACCTCAAGGAGTCCGAATGGACTCGCGAAAGGTGGACGCCATCCTCAAATGGCCATCTCCTAGCTCGGTGAAGGGAGTTCAGAGCATGCTCGGCTTTGCCAATTTCTATCGAAGATTCATCCCGGAATTTTCCCGAACAGTCCAACCCATCACAGCTCTCCTAAAGAAAAACAAATGCTTTGAATGGACTCTTGAGGCCGAACAAGCCTTTCAGGACCTGAAAACCAAATTCACCTCTGCATCTGTATTGAAGCACCCGCACCCAGATCTCACTTACATTGTGGAAACCGACGCATCCAGTTCGGCCATGGGAGCTGTCCTGTCGCAAAGAGACCCAGAAACTAACCAACTACACCCTGTGGCCTTTTGGTCCAGGAAATGTTCTCCTCCTGAAATCAACTACGCAATTACCGACAAAGAGTTACTGGCTATTAAATCTGCTTTCAAGGCTTGGCGTCACTACCTTCTCGGGGCAAGACACACCATCACCGTAATTACGGACCACAGAAATGTACAGTATTTAAAGACGGCCAAAGCTCAATCTTCACGACAACTCCGATGGGCTCTATTCTTTGCGGAATTTGATTTTGTAATTACCTATCGCCCTGGCTGCAAGAATGGTAAAGCGGACGCCTTATCCCGGATTGGCATGGAAGAACCCAATTCGAGTTTAGAACCTGTGCCAATCATACCTGAACAAAGAATCTTAGGCCTAACTTCATTGCAAACTATTGAGGACATTCAAACGCAAGTAAAACAACTTCTAGACTCTTCAGCCTTACTGGAATGGAGTCAAAAGGGTCCTCATTACACCGTAAGGGATGATTTACCCTACTTCCAGGAGCGGTTGTTTCTGCCAAGTCAAGAATTGCAAGAACTTGTTATTGCCCATCATCATGAATCATTAATGGAAGGACACCCTGGTATCGCTAAAACGGAGGAAAAAAGTCAAACGCCACTTCTGGTGGCCTTCTTGGAGAAAAGACATAAAGTCTTTTGTATTGTCTTGCGGAATTTGCGCCCAAAACAACGGTCAAAAGAAAAGGCCAGCCGGCCTACTTCAACCCTTGGATATTCCACCGGCACCATGGCACACCTTGTCAATTGACTTTATAACTGACCTGCCTCCTTGTGCTGGTTACAACACTATCCTTGTAATTGTGGATCTATTCTCCAAAATGGCCCACTTTATCCCTTTAAAAGGTTTGCCTTCAGCTTCCACCTTGGCCAAGGAATTTCTGGAGAATATAGTTCGCATACATGGTTTCCCTTCCATATTAGTCTCGGATCGTGGAAGTCAATTTATCTCCCATTTTTGGAAGAAGTGTTGTCAACTAGCACAAATAGATGTGCGGTTATCCACCAGCCACCACCCTCAGACCGACGGACAAACTGAGAGAACCAATCAGACTCTCGAGCAATATCTTCGGTGCATGTTACACCAATCCGAGTTAAATTGGAAAGACATCCTTTGGATCGCAGAATATGCATACAACAATTCAGTGCATTCTGGAACCGGACAAACTCCTTTTTATACTTTGTATGGTCACCTTCCTCGGACATCTGACCTAGATCCACCTCTGACCCTGGAAATGCCTGCAGTAAATCATCTGCATTCCACAATAACCCGAGCCTTCAAAGAAGCTGCAACTCATTTACAGCAAGCCAAGAAAAAGTATAAAGAAAACGCTGATTTGCACCGAAGTAAAACTCCTCCTTACCAAGTAGGAGACCAGGTATGGCTAGCAATGAAACATTTACCCCTTAAGGGCCCGCGAACCTTCAATCCCAGATTCATAGGACCTTATCCCATCAAGGCTATAATCAATCCCGTGGCCTTTAAACTGGATTTACCGTCTAACATGCATATTCATCCAGTTTTTCATGCATCAGTTTTGAAGCCAGTACAACCAGGGACCCGACTGTCCAAGCCTCCAGACCCAGTTCAAATTGAAGGGGAATTAGAATTCGAAGTTAAAGACATTTTAGACTCCAAGGTGTTAAAGTCAAAACTCTTCTATCTTGTTGACTGGAAGGGATATGGACCTCAGGAGAGATCGTGGGAGCCTAGTAACCATGTTCACGCACCTCGATTAATACAAAGGTTCCACCGGAGATTTCCGAACAAGCCAAAACCCCCGGAAGGAACAACCTTGGGAGGGGCCTTGAGGGGGGGGTACTGTCATGATGCCTACCTCGAAGGAGCCAGGTCCGACCCAGCAACCCCAGAGGCAGGCATCATTTCCCCCAGGGAAGTGCCAGCGGGCCCAAGCTGGGGCCCTTTGGACACAGTCCTGGCGCCTTAGACGCCAGGCTCATAAAGCTAGACATGTGTTCAAGTGTTTTAATGTGCACTTACCTGATGCAGACCATGCTGCTACATCCAGGCCCTCTTGAGGCCTGAATGGGACTACTTTCCACCTGGGTGTGGTCGGGGAAGGATACATACCTGATCGGTGGAAGGATACATACCTGGAACTTCTTCCAAAGCTATTTAAACTACGCCCGATCAGCAACTCACGCTTCGCGTTGTTCTGCTCCTCGCAGCTGGACGCTCACCGTGTCAGCTCCTGCATCTGGACTTCAGCCACGCCTGTCAGCATCCTGGGTCACCTGCAAAGGGAGATAAGAGGGAATTGGAGAGAAAGAAGACCTTACCTGCTAAAGCTGCATCACGGAGACATCACACCGACGATCCTGAAAGGGAAGACATCATTTTTAAAAGCATTTTGCTTCGATCGCTGCAGCGCTGCATTTCACTCACCTTTCCTGGGCACCTCCATCTTCAGCAGCGATCATCCGGATCCACAGCCACTTCCCAGAGCCTAGAGAGAAAAAGACAAGAACACAAGGTGAGAGAAGGAAGGGAATAGGAAAAGCTCAGTTTCCTTCTAAGACTTACCTGTTGGGTCATTCCCATTTCATTTCGGGTCCTGCCGCTTCCTGGCATTCCGGACCCCGGCCCCTATGGGGAAAAAAGACAAAGACATTGAATGGGCGAATGCAAAGACATTACCCGAACGCTCATCCAGAACTTACCTGTCATTTACTGGAACTGCACGTTTCACTTCGGGTCGGCGCCATATCTCCGGCATTCCGAACCCCGGCCCCTAAAGGGAAAAAGACATAAGCGCTAGCGCTTGCTGCAATAAGACAATGAACATTATTATTAAGCTTGAACTTTTGAACTTGCAACAGAACTCTTACAGCGCCTCACCTGAATAGTCAAGCTTATTTTGAACTCCCATCAAACCTCAATCCAGTGAAGTAACTGGGTTTCAACGCGCCCCTGCATCAGAAGCAGGATGGAGAACTCATCCTTCCAGACCCTAAGGTGAGACTTCACGGGGAATCGTGGAAGGGAATCGTGGAGGGTTGGAAGGGAGTGGGAGGCTTGAGCATTATTCCGTCAGTAGGTAATACTCCCTTTTCACGCACAGGGGAATATTCCTGCGAACCAGAAAAGCCAGAGTAGAGGGGCCCTTCCTGTCCATCTTCAGAGTCCTGCGCTTCACCATTGAAGAAGCATCAGCACTCGAAGCCAGACCTGCACCTCCGTGGGAATCAGGTGAGCGTGACAGCGCACCCTGGGCCCTGGATATGTGGATTCAGAAACAGGCCCACCCTGGGCCCTAGATATGCGGGTTCAGAAGCAGGCACACCTCGGGCCCTAAATATGCGGGTTCAGAAGCAGGTACACCTTGGGCCCTAGATATGCGGGTTCAGAAGCAGGTGCACCACGGGCCCATAATATGCAGGTTCAGAAGCGGGCGCACCTCAGGCCGTAAATATGCGGGTTCAGAAGCAGGCACAACTCGGGCCCTAGATATGTGGGTTCAGAAGCAGGTGCACCTCGGGCCCTAGATATGCAGGTTCAGAAGCAGGCGCACCCTGGGCCCTAGATATGTGGGAGAAGCAGGCACACATCAGACCCTAGATATGCGGGTTCAGAAGCAGGCACACATCGGGCCTAGATATGTGGGTTCAGAAGCAGGCCCACCCTAGGCCCTAGATATGCGGGTTCAGAAGCAGGCACACCTCGGGCCATAGATATGCGGGTTCAGAAGCAGGCACACCCTCGGCCCTAGATATGCAGGTTCAGAAGCAGGCACCCCACGGGCCCTAGATATGCGGATTCAGAAGCAGGCACACATCGGGCGTAGATATGTGGGTTCAGAAGCAGACACACCCTAGGCCCTAGATATGCGGGCTCAGAAGCAGGCACACCTCGGGCCATAGATATGCGGGTTCAGAAGCAGGCACACCCTGGGCCCTAGATATGCAGGTTCAGAAGCAGGCACATCTCGGCCCTAGATATGTGGGTTCAGAAGCAGGCGCACCTAGGGCCCTAGATATGCGCGTTTAGAAGCAGGCACACCTCGGCCCAAGATATGCGGGTTCAGAAGCAGGCACACCTCGGGCCCTAGATATGCGGGTTCTGAAGCAGGCGCACCCTGGGCCCTAGATATACGGGTTCAGAAGCAGGCACACCCTGGGCCCTAGATATGTGGGAGAAGCAGGCACACATCAGGCCCTAGATATGCAGGTTCAGAAGCAGGCACACATCGGGCCTAGATATGTGGGTTCAGAAGCAGGCGCACCCTGTGCCCTAGACATGCGGTTCAGAAGTAGGCACATCTCGGCCCTAGATATGTGGGTTCAGAAGCAGGCGCACATCGGGCCCTAGATATGCGGGTTCAGAAGCAGGCACACCCTAGGCCCTAGATATGCGGGTTCAGAAGCAGGCGCACTTCGGGCCCTAGATTTGCAGGTTCATAAGCAGGCACACCTCGGCCCTAGATATGCGGGTTCAGAAGCAGGCGCACTTCGGGCCCTAGATATGCGGGTTCAGAAGCAGGCACACCCTAGGCCCTAGATATGCGGGTTCAGAAGCAGGCACACCTCGGGCCATAGATATGCAGATTCAGAAGCAGGCACACCCTGGGCCCTAGATATGTGGGTTCAGAAGCAGGCGCACCTCGGGCCCTGGATATGCGGGTTCAGAAGCAGGCGCACCTCAGGCCCTAGATATGTGGGTTCAGAAGCAGGTGCACCTCGGGCCCTAGATATGCGGGTTCAGAAGCAGGCGCAACCTGGGCCCTAGATATGTGGGAAAAGCAGGCACACAACAGACCCTAGATATGCGGGTTCCGAAGCAGGCACACATCGGGCCTAGATATGTGGGTTCAGAAGCAGGTGCACCTCGGGCCCTAGATATGTGGATTCAGAAACAGGCCCACCCTGGGCCCTAGATATGCGGGTTCAGAAGCAGGCACACCTCGGGCCCTAAATATGCGGGTTCAGAAGCAGGCACACCTTGGGCCCTAGATATGCGGGTTCAGAAGCAGGTGCACCACGGGCCCATAATATGCAGGTTCAGAAGCGGGCGCACCTCAGGCCGTAAATATGCGGGTTCAGAAGCAGGCACAACTCGGGCCCTAGATATGTGGGTTCAGAAGCAGGTGCACCTCGGGCCCTAGATATGCAGGTTCAGAAGCAGGCGCACCCTGGGCCCTAGATATGTGGGAGAAGCAGGCACACATCAGACCCTAGATATGCGGGTTCAGAAGCAGGCACACATCGGGCCTAGATATGTGGGTTCAGAAGCAGGCCCACCCTAGGCCCTAGATATGCGGGTTCAGAAGCAGGCACACCTCGGGCCATAGATATGCGGGTTCAGAAGCAGGTGCACCTCGGGCCCTAGATATGCAGGTTCAGAAGCAGGCGCACCCTGGGCCCTAGATATGTGGGAGAAGCAGGAACACATCAGACCCTAGATATGCGGGTTCAGAAGCAGGCACACATCGGGCCTAGATATGTGGGTTCAGAAGCAGGCCCACCCTAGGCCCTAGATATGCGGGTTCAGAAGCAGGCACACCTCGGGCCATAGATATGCGGGTTCAGAAGCAGGCACACCCTCGGCCCTAGATATGCAGGTTCAGAAGCAGGCGCCCCACGGGCCCTAGATATGCGGATTCAGAAGCAGGCACACATCGGGCGTAGATATGTGGGTTCAGAAGCAGACACACCCTAGGCCCTAGATATGCGGGTTCAGAAGCAGGCACACCTCGGGCCATAGATATGCGGGTTCAGAAGCAGGCACACCCTGGGCCCTAGATATGCAGGTTCAGAAGCAGGCACATCTTGGCCCTAGATATGTGGGTTCAGAAGCAGGCACACCTAGGGCCCTAGATATGCGCGTTCAGAAGCAGGCACACCTCGGCCCTAGATATGCGGGTTCAGAAGCAGGCACACCTCGGGCCCTAGATATGCAGGTTCTGAAGCAGGCGCACCCTGGGCCCTAGATATACGGGTTCAGAAGCAGGCACTCCCTAGATATGTGGGAGAAGCAGGCACACATCAGGCCCTAGATATGCAGGTTCAGAAGCAGGCACACATCGGGCCTAGATATGTGGGTTCAGAAGCAGGCGCACCCTGTGCCCTAGACATGCGGTTCAGAAGTAGGCACATCTCGGCCCTAGATATGTGGGTTCAGAAGCAGGCGCACATCGGGCCCTAGATATGCGGGTTCAGAAGCAGGCACACCCTAGGCCCTAGATATGCGGGTTCAGAAGCAGGCGCACTTCGGGCCCTAGATTTGCAGGTTCATAAGCAGGCACACCTCGGCCCTAGATATGCGGGTTCAGAAGCAGGCGCACTTCGGGCCCTAGATATGCGGGTTCAGAAGCAGGCACACCCTAGGCCCTAGATATGCGGGTTCAGAAGCAGGCACACCTCGGGCCATAGATATGCGGATTCAGAAGCAGGCACACCCTGGGCCCTAGATATGCGGGTTCAGAAGCAGGCGCACCTGGGGCCCTGGATATGCGGGTTCAGAAGCAGGCGCACCTCAGGCCCTAGATATGTGGGTTCAGAAGCAGGTGCACCTCGGGCCCTAGATATGCGGGTTCAGAAGCAGGCGCACCCTGGGCCCTAGATATGTGGGAAAAGCAGGCACACAACAGACCCTAGATATGCGGGTTCCGAAGCAGGCACACATCGGGCCTAGATATGTGGGTTCAGAAGCAGGTGCACCTCGGGCCCTAGATATGTGGATTCATAAACAGGCCCACCCTGGGCCCTAGATATGCGGGTTCAGAAGCAGGCACACCTCGGGCCCTAAATATGCGGGTTCAGAAGCAGGTGCACCACGGGCCCATAATATGCAGGTTCAGAAGCGGGCGCACCTCAGGCCGTAAATATGCGGGTTCAGAAGCAGGCACAACTCGGGCCCTAGATATGTGGGTTCAGAAGCAGGTGCACCTCGGGCCCTAGATATGCAGGTTCAGAAGCAGGCGCACCCTGGGCCCTAGATATGTGGGAGAAGCAGGCACACATCAGACCCTAGATATGCGGGTTCAGAAGCAGGCACACATCGGGCCTAGATATGTGGGTTCAGAAGCAGGCCCACCCTAGGCCCTAGATATGCGGGTTCAGAAGCAGGCACACCTCGGGCCATAGATATGCGGGTTCAGAAGCAGGCACACCCTCGGCCCTAGATATGCAGGTTCAGAAGCAGGCACCCCACGGGCCCTAGATATGCGGATTCAGAAGCAGGCACACATCGGGCGTAGATATGTGGGTTCAGAAGCAGACACACCCTAGGCCCTAGATATGCGGGCTCAGAAGCAGGCACACCTCGGGCCATAGATATGCGGGTTCAGAAGCAGGCACACCCTGGGCCCTAGATATGCAGGTTCAGAAGCAGGCACATCTCGGCCCTAGATATGTGGGTTCAGAAGCAGGCGCACCTAGGGCCCTAGATATGCGCGTTTAGAAGCAGGCACACCTCGGCCCTAGATATGCGGGTTCAGAAGCAGGCACACCTCGGGCCCTAGATATGCGGGTTCTGAAGCAGGCGCACCCTGGGCCCTAGATATACGGGTTCAGAAGCAGGCACACCCTGGGCCCTAGATATGTGGGAGAAGCAGGCACACATCAGGCCCTAGATATGCAGGTTCAGAAGCAGGCACACATCGGGCCTAGATATGTGGGTTCAGAAGCAGGCGCACCCTGTGCCCTAGACATGCGGTTCAGAAGTAGGCACATCTCGGCCCTAGATATGTGGGTTCAGAAGCAGGCGCACATCGGGCCCTAGATATGCGGGTTCAGAAGCAGGCACACCCTAGGCCCTAGATATGCGGGTTCAGAAGCAGGCGCACTTCGGGCCCTAGATTTGCAGGTTCATAAGCAGGCACACCTCGGCCCTAGATATGCGGGTTCAGAAGCAGGCGCACTTCGGGCCCTAGATAGGCGGGTTCAGAAGCAGGCACACCCTAGGCCCTAGATATGCGGGTTCAGAAGCAGGCACACCTCGGGCCATAGATATGCAGATTCAGAAGCAGGCACACCCTGGGCCCTAGATATGCGGGTTCAGAAGCAGGCGCACCTCGGGCCCTGGATATGCGGGTTCAGAAGCAGGCGCACCTCAGGCCCTAGATATGTGGGTTCAGAAGCAGGTGCACCTCGGGCCCTAGATATGCGGGTTCAGAAGCAGGCGCAACCTGGGCCCTAGATATGTGGGAAAAGCAGGCACACAACAGACCCTAGATATGCGGGTTCCGAAGCAGGCACACATCCGGCCTAGATATGTGGGTTCAGAAGCAGGTGCACCTCGGGCCCTAGATATGTGGATTCAGAAACAGGCCCACCCTGGGCCCTAGATATGCGGGTTCAGAAGCAGGCACACCTCGGGCCCTAAATATGCGGGTTCAGAAGCAGGCACACCTTGGGCCCTAGATATGCGGGTTCAGAAGCAGGTGCACCACGGGCCCATAATATGCAGGTTCAGAAGCGGGCGCACCTCAGGCCGTAAATATGCGGGTTCAGAAGCAGGCACAACTCGGGCCCTAGATATGTGGGTTCAGAAGCAGGTGCACCTCGGGCCCTAGATATGCAGGTTCAGAAGCAGGCGCACCCTGGGCCCTAGATATGTGGGAGAAGCAGGCACACATCAGACCCTAGATATGCGGGTTCAGAAGCAGGCACACATCGGGCCTAGATATGTGGGTTCAGAAGCAGGCCCACCCTAGGCCCTAGATATGCGGGTTCAGAAGCAGGCACACCTCGGGCCATAGATATGCGGGTTCAGAAGCAGGTGCACCTCGGGCCCTAGATATGCAGGTTCAGAAGCAGGCGCACCCTGGGCCCTAGATATGTGGGAGAAGCAGGAACACATCAGACCCTAGATATGCGGGTTCAGAAGCAGGCACACATCGGGCCTAGATATGTGGGTTCAGAAGCAGGCCCAACCTAGGCCCTAGATATGCGGGTTCAGAAGCAGGCACACCTCGGGCCATAGATATGCGGGTTCAGAAGCAGGCACACCCTCGGCCCTAGATATGCAGGTTCAGAAGCAGGCGCCCCACGGGCCCTAGATATGCGGATTCAGAAGCAGGCACACATCGGGCGTAGATATGTGGGTTCAGAAGCAGACACACCCTAGGCCCTAGATATGCGGGTTCAGAAGCAGGCACACCTCGGGCCATAGATATGCGGGTTCAGAAGCAGGCACACCCTGGGCCCTAGATATGCAGGTTCAGAAGCAGGCACATCTTGGCCCTAGATATGTGGGTTCAGAAGCAGGCACACCTAGGGCCCTAGATATGCGCGTTCAGAAGCAGGCACACCTCGGCCCTAGATATGCGGGTTCAGAAGCAGGCACACCTCGGGCCCTAGATATGCAGGTTCTGAAGCAGGCGCACCCTGGGCCCTAGATATACGGGTTCAGAAGCAGGCACTCCCTAGATATGAGGGAGAAGCAGGCACACATCAGGCCCTAGATATGCAGGTTCAGAAGCAGGCACACATCGGGCCTAGATATGTGGGTTCAGAAGCAGGCGCACCCTGTGCCCTAGACATGCGGTTCAGAAGTAGGCACATCCCGGCCCTAGATATGTGGGTTCAGAAGCAGGCGCACATCGGGCCCTAGATATGCGGGTTCAGAAGCAGGCACACCCTAGGCCCTAGATATGCGGGTTCAGAAGCAGGCGCACTTCGGGCCCTAGATTTGCAGGCTCATAAGCAGGCACACCTCGGCCCTAGATATGCGGGTTCAGAAGCAGGCGCACTTCGGGCCCTAGATATGCGGGTTCAGAAGCAGGCACACCCTAGGCCCTAGATATGCGGGTTCAGAAGCAGGCACACCTCGGGCCATAGATATGCGGATTCAGAAGCAGGCACACCCTGGGCCCTAGATATGCGGGTTCAGAAGCAGGCGCACCTCGGGCCCTGGATATGCGGGTTCAGAAGCAGGCGCACCTCAGGCCCTAGATATGTGGGTTCAGAAGCAGGTGCACCTCGGGCCCTAGATATGCGGGTTCAGAAGCAGGCGCACCCTGGGCCCTAGATATGTGGGAAAAGCAGGCACACAACAGACCCTAGATATGCGGGTTCCGAAGCAGGCACACATCGGGCCTAGATATGTGGGTTCAGAAGCAGGTGCACCTCGGGCCCTAGATATGTGGATTCATAAACAGGCCCACCCTGGGCCCTAGATATGCGGGTTCAGAAGCAGGCACACCTCGGGCCCTAAATATGCGGGTTCAGAAGCAGGCACACCTTGGGCCCTAGATATGCGGGTTCAGAAGCAGGTGCACCACGGGCCCATAATATGCAGGTTCAGAAGCGGGCGCACCTCAGGCCGTAAATATGCGGGTTCAGAAGCAGGCACAACTCGGGCCCTAGATATGTGGGTTCAGAAGCAGGTGCACCTCGGGCCCTAGATATGCAGGTTCAGAAGCAGGCGCACCCTGGGCCCTAGATATGTGGGAGAAGCAGGCACACATCAGACCCTAGATATGCGGGTTCAGAAGCAGGCACACATCGGGCCTAGATATGTGGGTTCAGAAGCAGGCCCACCCTAGGCCCTAGATATGCGGGTTCAGAAGCAGGCACCCCTCGGGCCATAGATATGCGGGTTCAGAAGCAGGCACACCCTCGGCCCTAGATATGCAGGTTCAGAAGCAGGCACCCCACGGGCCCTAGATATGCGGATTCAGAAGCAGGCACACATCGGGCGTAGATATGTGGGTTCAGAAGCAGACACACCCTAGGCCCTAGATATGCGGGCTCAGAAGCAGGCACACCTCGGGCCATAGATATGCGGGTTCAGAAGCAGGCACACCCTGGGCCCTAGATATGCAGGTTCAGAAGCAGGCACATCTCGGCCCTAGATATGTGGGTTCAGAAGCAGGCGCACCTAGGGCCCTAGATATGCGCGTTTAGAAGCAGGCACACCTCGGCCCTAGATATGCGGGTTCAGAAGCAGGCACACCTCGGGCCCTAGATATGCGGGTTCTGAAGCAGGCGCACCCTGGGCCCTAGATATACGGGTTCGGAAGCAGGCACACCCTGGGCCCTAGATATGTGGGAGAAGCAGGCACACATCAGGCCCTAGATATGCAGGTTCAGAAGCAGGCACACATCGGGCCTAGATATGTGGGTTCAGAAGCAGGCGCACCCTGTGCCCTAGACATGCGGTTCAGAAGTAGGCACATCTCGGCCCTAGATATGTGGGTTCAGAAGCAGGCGCACATCGGGCCCTAGATATGCGGGTTCAGAAGCAGGCACACCCTAGGCCCTAGATATGCGGGTTCAGAAGCAGGCGCACTTCGGGCCCTAGATTTGCAGGTTCATAAGCAGGCACACCTCGGCCCTAGATATGCGGGTTCAGAAGCAGGCGCACTTCGGGCCCTAGATATGCGGGTTCAGAAGCAGGCACACCCTAGGCCCTAGATATGCGGGTTCAGAAGCAGGCACACCTCGGGCCATAGATATGCAGATTCAGAAGCAGGCACACCCTGGGCCCTAGATATGCGGGTTCAGAAGCAGGCGCACCTCGGGCCCTGGATATGCGGGTTCAGAAGCAGGCGCACCTCAGGCCCTAGATATGTGGGTTCAGAAGCAGGTGCACCTCGGGCCCTAGATATGCGGGTTCAGAAGCAGGCGCAACCTGGGCCCTAGATATGTGGGAAAAGCAGGCACACAACAGACCCTAGATATGCGGGTTCCGAAGCAGGCACACATCGGGCCTAGATATGTGGGTTCAGAAGCAGGTGCACCTCGGGCCCTAGATATGTGGATTCAGAAACAGGCCCACCCTGGGCCCTAGATATGCGGGTTCAGAAGCAGGCACACCTCGGGCCCTAAATATGCGGGTTCAGAAGCAGGCACACCTTGGGCCCTAGATATGCGGGTTCAGAAGCAGGTGCACCACGGGCCCATAATATGCAGGTTCAGAAGCGGGCGCACCTCAGGCCGTAAATATGCGGGTTCAGAAGCAGGCACAACTCGGGCCCTAGATATGTGGGTTCAGAAGCAGGTGCACCTCGGGCCCTAGATATGCAGGTTCAGAAGCAGGCGCACCCTGGGCCCTAGATATGTGGGAGAAGCAGGCACACATCAGACCCTAGATATGCGGGTTCAGAAGCAGGCACACATCGGGCCTAGATATGTGGGTTCAGAAGCAGGCCCACCCTAGGCCCTAGATATGCGGGTTCAGAAGCAGGCACACCTCGGGCCATAGATATGCGGGTTCAGAAGCAGGTGCACCTCGGGCCCTAGATATGCAGGTTCAGAAGCAGGCGCACCCTGGGCCCTAGATATGTGGGAGAAGCAGGAACACATCAGACCCTAGATATGCGGGTTCAGAAGCAGGCACACATCGGGCCTAGATATGTGGGTTCAGAAGCAGGCCCACCCTAGGCCCTAGATATGCGGGTTCAGAAGCAGGCACACCTCGGGCCATAGATATGCGGGTTCAGAAGCAGGCACACCCTCGGCCCTAGATATGCAGGTTCAGAAGCAGGCGCCCCACGGGCCCTAGATATGCGGATTCAGAAGCAGGCACACATCGGGCGTAGATATGTGGGTTCAGAAGCAGACACACCCTAGGCCCTAGATATGCGGGTTCAGAAGCAGGCACACCTCGGGCCATAGATATGCGGGTTCAGAAGCAGGCACACCCTGGGCCCTAGATATGCAGGTTCAGAAGCAGGCACATCTTGGCCCTAGATATGTGGGTTCAGAAGCAGGCACACCTAGGGCCCTAGATATGCGCGTTCAGAAGCAGGCACACCTCGGCCCTAGATATGCGGGTTCAGAAGCAGGCACACCTCGGGCCCTAGATATGCGGGTTCTGAAGCAGGCGCACCCTGGGCCCTAGATATACGGGTTCAGAAGCAGGCACACCCTGGGCCCTAGATATGTGGGAGAAGCAGGCACACATCAGGCCCTAGATATTCAGGTTCAGAAGCAGGCACACATCGGGCCTAGATATGTGGGTTCAGAAGCAGGCGCACCCTGTGCCCTAGACATGCGGTTCAGAAGTAGGCACATCTCGGCCCTAGATATGTGGGTTCAGAAGCAGGCGCACATCGGGCCCTAGATATGCGGGTTCAGAAGCAGGCACACCCTAGGCCCTAGATATGCGGGTTCAGAAGCAGGCGCACTTCGGGCCCTAGATTTGCAGGTTCATAAGCAGGCACACCTCGGCCCTAGATATGCGGGTTCAGAAGCAGGCGCACTTCGGGCACTAGATATGCGGGTTCAGAAGCAGGCACACCCTAGGCCCTAGATATGCGGGTTCAGAAGCAGGCACACCTCGGGCCATAGATATGCGGATTCAGAAGCAGGCACACCCTGGGCCCTAGATATGCGGGTTCAGAAGCAGGCGCACCTCGGGCCCTGGATATGCGGGTTCAGAAGCAGGCGCACCTCAGGCCCTAGATATGTGGGTTCAGAAGCAGGTGCACCTCGGGCCCTAGATATGCGGGTTCAGAAGCAGGCGCACCCTGGGCCCTAGATATGTGGGAAAAGCAGGCACACAACAGACCCTAGATATGCGGGTTCCGAAGCAGGCACACATCGGGCCTAGATATGTGGGTTCAGAAGCAGGTGCACCTCGGGCCCTAGATATGTGGATTCATAAACAGGCCCACCCTGGGCCCTAGATATGCGGGTTCAGAAGCAGGCACACCTCGGGCCCTAAATATGCGGGTTCAGAAGCAGGCACACCTTGGGCCCTAGATATGCGGGTTCAGAAGCAGGTGCACCACGGGCCCATAATATGCAGGTTCAGAAGCGGGCGCACCTCAGGCCGTAAATATGCGGGTTCAGAAGCAGGCACAACTCGGGCCCTAGATATGTGGGTTCAGAAGCAGGTGCACCTCGGGCCCTAGATATGCAGGTTCAGAAGCAGGCGCACCCTGGGCCCTAGATATGTGGGAGAAGCAGGCACACATCAGACCCTAGATATGCGGGTTCAGAAGCAGGCACACATCGGGCCTAGATATGTGGGTTCAGAAGCAGGCCCACCCTAGGCCCTAGATATGCGGGTTCAGAAGCAGGCACACCTCGGGCCATAGATATGCGGGTTCAGAAGCAGGCACACCCTCGGCCCTAGATATGCAGGTTCAGAAGCAGGCACCCCACGGGCCCTAGATATGCGGATTCAGAAGCAGGCACACATCGGGCGT
This sequence comes from Ambystoma mexicanum, assembly GCF_040938575.1. Classification (NCBI taxonomy): domain Eukaryota; kingdom Metazoa; phylum Chordata; class Amphibia; order Caudata; family Ambystomatidae; genus Ambystoma; species Ambystoma mexicanum. Next base: position 746,214,673 of record NC_090938.1, read on the forward strand.
AGATATGTGGGTTCAGAAGCAGACACACACTAGGCCCTAGATATGCGGGCTCAGAAGCTGGCACACCTCGGGCCATAGATATGCGGGTTCAGAAGCAGGCACACCCTGGGCCCTAGATATGCAGGTTCAGAAGCAGGCACATCTCGGCCCTAGATATGTGGGTTCAGAAGCAGGCGCACCTAGGGCCCTAGATATGCGCGTTTAGAAGCAGGCACACCTCGGCCCTAGATATGCGGGTTCAGAAGCAGGCACACCTCGGGCCCTAGATATGCGGGTTCTGAAGCAGGCGCACCCTGGGCCCTAGATATACGGGTTCAGAAGCAGGCACACCCTGGGCCCTAGATATGTGGGAGAAGCAGGCACACATCAGGCCCTAGATATGCAGGTTCAGAAGCAGGCACACATCGGGCCTAGATATGTGGGTTCAGAAGCAGGCGCACCCTGTGCCCTAGACATGCGGTTCAGAAGTAGGCACATCTCGGCCCTAGATATGTGGGTTCAGAAGCAGGCGCACATCGGGCCCTAGATATGCGGGTTCAGAAGCAGGCACACCCTAGGCCCTAGATATGCGGGTTCAGAAGCAGGCGCACTTCGGGCCCTAGATTTGCAGGTTCATAAGCAGGCACACCTCGGCCCTAGATATGCGGGTTCAGAAGCAGGCGCACTTCGGGCCCTAGATATGCGGGTTCAGAAGCAGGCACACCCTAGGCCCTAGATATGCGGGTTCAGAAGCAGGCACACCTCGGGCCATAGATATGCAGATTCAGAAGCAGGCACACCCTGGGCCCTAGATATGCGGGTTCAGAAGCAGGCGCACCTCGGGCCCTGGATATGCGGGTTCAGAAGCAGGCGCACCTCAGGCCCTAGATATGTGGGTTCAGAAGCAGGTGCACCTCGGGCCCTAGATATGCGGGTTCAGAAGCAGGCCCAACCTGGGCCCTAGATATGTGGGAAAAGCAGGCACACAACAGACCCTAGATATGCGGGTTCCGAAGCAGGCACACATCGGGCCTAGATATGTGGGTTCAGAAGCAGGTGCACCTCGGGCCCTAGATATGTGGATTCAGAAACAGGCCCACCCTGGGCCCTAGATATGCGGGTTCAGAAGCAGGCACACCTCGGGCCCTAAATATGCGGGTTCAGAAGCAGGCACACCTTGGGCCCTAGATATGCGTGTTCAGAAGCAGGTGCACCACGGGCCCATAATATGCAGGTTCAGAAGCGGGCGCACCTCAGGCCGTAAATATGCGGGTTCAGAAGCAGGCACAACTCGGGCCCTAGATATGTGGGTTCAGAAGCAGGTGCACCTCGGGCCCTAGATATGCAGGTTCAGAAGCAGGCGCACCCTGGGCCCTAGATATGTGGGAGAAGCAGGCACACATCAGACCCTAGATATGCGGGTTCAGAAGCAGGCACACATCGGGCCTAGATATGTGGGTTCAGAAGCAGGCCCACCCTAGGCCCTAGATATGCGGGTTCAGAAGCAGGCACACCTCGGGCCATAGATATGCGGGTTCAGAAGCAGGTGCACCTCGGGCCCTAGATATGCAGGTTCAGAAGCAGGCGCACCCTGGGCCCTAGATATGTGGGAGAAGCAGGAACACATCAGACCCTAGATATGCGGGTTCAGAAGCAGGCACACATCGGGCCTAGATATGTGGGTTCAGAAGCAGGCCCACCCTAGGCCCTAGATATGCGGGTTCAGAAGCAGGCACACCTCGGGCCATAGATATGCGGGTTCAGAAGCAGGCACACCCTCGGCCCTAGATATGCAGGTTCAGAAGCAGGCGCCCCACGGGCCCTAGATATGCGGATTCAGAAGCAGGCACACATCGGGCGTAGATATGTGGGTTCAGAAGCAGACACACCCTAGGCCCTAGATATGCGGGTTCAGAAGCAGGCACACCTCGGGCCATAGATATGCGGGTTCAGAAGCAGGCACACCCTGGGCCCTAGATATGCAGGTTCAGAAGCAGGCACATCTTGGCCCTAGATATGTGGGTTCAGAAGCAGGCACACCTAGGGCCCTAGATATGCGCGTTCAGAAGCAGGCACACCTCGGCCCTAGATATGCGGGTTCAGAAGCAGGCACACCTCGGGCCCTAGATATGCAGGTTCTGAAGCAGGCGCACCCTGGGCCCTAGATATACGGGTTCAGAAGCAGGCACTCCCTAGATATGTGGGAGAAGCAGGCACACATCAGGCCCTAGATATGCAGGTTCAGAAGCAGGCACACATCGGGCCTAGATATGTGGGTTCAGAAGCAGGCGCACCCTGTGCCCTAGACATGCGGTTCAGAAGTAGGCACATCTCGGCCCTAGATATGTGGGTTCAGAAGCAGGCGCACATCGGGCCCTAGATATGCGGGTTCAGAAGCAGGCACACCCTAGGCCCTAGATATGCGGGTTCAGAAGCAGGCGCACTTCGGGCCCTAGAGTTGCAGGTTCATAAGCAGGCACACCTCGGCCCTAGATATGCGGGTTCAGAAGCAGGCGCACTTCGGGCCCTAGATATGCGGGTTCAGAAGCAGGCACACCCTAGGCCCTAGATATGCGGGTTCAGAAGCAGGCACACCTCGGGCCATAGATATGCGGATTCAGAAGCAGGCACACCCTGGGCCCTAGATATGCGGGTTCAGAAGCAGGCGCACCTCGGGCCCTGGATATGCGGGTTCAGAAGCAGGCGCACCTCAGGCCCTAGATATGCGGGTTCAGAAGCAGGTGCACCACGGGCCCATAATATGCAGGTTCAGAAGCGGGCGCACCTCAGGCCGTAAATATGCGGGTTCAGAAGCAGGCACAACTCGGGCCCTAGATATGTGGGTTCAGAAGCAGGTGCACCTCGGGCCCTAGATATGCAGGTTCAGAAGCAGGCGCACCCTGGGCCCTAGATATGTGGGAGAAGCAGGCACACATCAGACCCTAGATATGCGTGTTCAGAAGCAGGCACACATCGGGCCTAGATATGTGGGTTCAGAAGCAGGCCCACCCTAGGCCCTAGATATGCGGGTTCAGAAGCAGGCACACCTCGGGCCATAGATATGCGGGTTCAGAAGCAGGCACACCCTCGGCCCTAGATATGCAGGTTCAGAAGCAGGCACCCCACGGGCCCTAGATATGCGGATTCAGAAGCAGGCACACATCGGGCGTAGATATGTGGGTTCAGAAGCAGACACACCCTAGGCCCTAGATATGCGGGCTCAGAAGCAGGCACACCTCGGGCCATAGATATGCGGGTTCAGAAGCAGGCACACCCTGGGCCCTAGATATGCAGGTTCAGAAGCAGGCACATCTCGGCCCTAGATATGTGGGTTCAGAAGCAGGCGCACCTAGGGCCCTAGATATGCGCGTTTAGAAGCAGGCACACCTCGGCCCTAGATATGCGGGTTCAGAAGCAGGCACACCTCGGGCCCTAGATATGCGGGTTCTGAAGCAGGCGCACCCTGGGCCCTAGATATACGGGTTCAGAAGCAGGCACACCCTGGGCCCTAGATATGTGGGAGAAGCAGGCACACATCAGGCCCTAGATATGCAGGTTCAGAAGCAGGCACACATCGGGCCTAGATATGTGGGTTCAGAAGCAGGCGCACCCTGTGCCCTAGACATGCGGTTCAGAAGTAGGCACATCTCGGCCCTAGATATGTGGGTTCAGAAGCAGGCGCACATCGGGCCCTAGATATGCGGGTTCAGAAGCAGGCACACCCTAGGCCCTAGATATGCGGGTTCAGAAGCAGGCGCACTTCGGGCCCTAGATTTGCAGGTTCATAAGCAGGCACACCTCGGCCCTAGATATGCGGGTTCAGAAGCAGGCGCACTTCGGGCCCTAGATATGCGGGTTCAGAAGCAGGCACACCCTAGGCCCTAGATATGCGGGTTCAGAAGCAGGCACACCTCGGGCCATAGATATGCAGATTCAGAAGCAGGCACACCCTGGGCCCTAGATATGCGGGTTCAGAAGCAGGCGCACCTCGGGCCCTGGATATGCGGGTTCAGAAGCAGGCGCACCTCAGGCCCTAGATATGTGGGTTCAGAAGCAGGTGCACCTCGGGCCCTAGATATGCGGGTTCAGAAGCAGGCGCAACCTGGGCCCTAGATATGTGGGAAAAGCAGGCACACAACAGACCCTAGATATGCGGGTTCCGAAGCAGGCACACATCGGGCCTAGATATGTGGTTTCAGAAGCAGGTGCACCTCGGGCCCTAGATATGTGGATTCAGAAACAGGCCCACCCTGGGCCCTAGATATGCGGGTTCAGAAGCAGGCACACCTCGGGCCCTAAATATGCGGGTTCAGAAGCAGGCACACCTTGGGCCCTAGATATGCGGGTTCAGAAGCAGGTGCACCACGGGCCCATAATATGCAGGTTCAGAAGCGGGCGCACCTCAGGCCGTAAATATGCGGGTTCAGAAGCAGGCACAACTCGGGCCCTAGATATGTGGGTTCAGAAGCAGGTGCACCTCGGGCCCTAGATATGCAGGTTCAGAAGCAGGCGCACCCTGGGCCCTAGATATGTGGGAGAAGCAGGCACACATCAGACCCTAGATATGCGGGTTCAGAAGCAGGCACACATCGGGCCTAGATATGTGGGTTCAGAAGCAGGCCCACCCTAGGCCCTAGATATGCGGGTTCAGAAGCAGGCACACCTCGGGCCATAGATATGCGGGTTCAGAAGCAGGTGCACCTCGGGCCCTAGATATGCAGGTTCAGAAGCAGGCGCACCCTGGGCCCTAGATATGTGGGAGAAGCAGGAACACATCAGACCCTAGATATGCGGGTTCAGAAGCAGGCACACATCGGGCCTAGATATGTGGGTTCAGAAGCAGGCCCACCCTAGGCCCTAGATATGCGGGTTCAGAAGCAGGCACACCTCGGGCCATAGATATGCGGGTTCAGAAGCAGGCACACCCTCGGCCCTAGATATGCAGGTTCAGAAGCAGGCGCCCCACGGGCCCTAGATATGCGGATTCAGAAGCAGGCACACATCGGGCGTAGATATGTGGGTTCAGAAGCAGACACACCCTAGGCCCTAGATATGCGGGTTCAGAAGCAGGCACACCTCGGGCCATAGATATGCGGGTTCAGAAGCAGGCACACCCTGGGCCCTAGATATGCAGGTTCAGAAGCAGGCACATCTTGGCCCTAGATATGTGGGTTCAGAAGCAGGCACACCTAGGGCCCTAGATATGCGCGTTCAGAAGCAGGCACACCTCGGCCCTAGATATGCGGGTTCAGAAGCAGGCACACCTCGGGCCCTAGATATGCGGGTTCTGAAGCAGGCGCACCCTGGGCCCTAGATATACGGGTTCAGAAGCAGGCACTCCCTAGATATGTGGGAGAAGCAGGCACACATCAGGCCCTAGATATGCAGGTTCAGAAGCAGGCACACATCGGGCCTAGATATGTGGGTTCAGAAGCAGGCGCACCCTGTGCCCTAGACATGCGGTTCAGAAGTAGGCACATCTCGGCCCTAGATATGTGGGTTCAGAAGCAGGCGCACATCGGGCCCTAGATATGCGGGTTCAGAAGCAGGCACACCCTAGGCCCTAGATATGCGGGTTCAGAAGCAGGCGCACTTCGGGCCCTAGATTTGCAGGTTCATAAGCAGGCACACCTCGGCCCTAGATATGCGGGTTCAGAAGCAGGCGCACTTCGGGCCCTAGATATGCGGGTTCAGAAGCAGGCACACCCTAGGCCCTAGATATGCGGGTTCAGAAGCAGGCACACCTCGGGCCATAGATATGCGGATTCAGAAGCAGGCACACCCTGGGCCCTAGATATGCGGGTTCAGAAGCAGGCGCACCTCGGGCCCTGGATATGCGGGTTCAGAAGCAGGCGCACCTCAGGCCCTAGATATGTGGGTTCAGAAGCAGGTGCACCTCGGGCCCTAGATATGCGGGTTCAGAAGCAGGCGCACCCTGGGCCCTAGATATGTGGGAAAAGCAGGCACACAACAGACCCTAGATATGCGGGTTCCGAAGCAGGCACACATCGGGCCTAGATATGTGGGTTCAGAAGCAGGTGCACCTCGGGCCCTAGATATGTGGATTCATAAACAGGCCCACCCTGGGCCCTAGATATGCGGGTTCAGAAGCAGGCACACCTCGGGCCCTAAATATGCGGGTTCAGAAGCAGGCACACCTTGGGCCCTAGATATGCGGGTTCAGAAGCAGGTGCACCACGGGCCCATAATATGCAGGTTCAGAAGCGGGCGCACCTCAGGCCGTAAATATGCGGGTTCAGAAGCAGGCACAACTCGGGCCCTAGATATGTGGGTTCAGAAGCAGGTGCACCTCGGGCCCTAGATATGCAGGTTCAGAAGCAGGCGCACCCTGGGCCCTAGATATGTGGGAGAAGCAGGCACACATCAGACCCTAGATATGCGGGTTCAGAAGCAGGCACACATCGGGCCTAGATATGTGGGTTCAGAAGCAGGCCCACCCTAGGCCCTAGATATGCGGGTTCAGAAGCAGGCACACCTCGGGCCATAGATATGCGGGTTCAGAAGCAGGCACACCCTCGGCCCTAGATATGCAGGTTCAGAAGCAGGCGCCCCACGGGCCCTAGATACGCGGATTCAGAAGCAGGCACACATCGGGCGTAGATATGTGGGTTCAGAAGCAGACACACCCTAGGCCCTAGATATGCGGGTTCAGAAGCAGGCACACCTCGGGCCATAGATATGCGGGTTCAGAAGCAGGCACACCCTGGGCCCTAGAGATGCAGGTTCAGAAGCAGGCACATCTCGGCCCTAGATATGTGGGTTCAGAAGCAGGCGCACCTAGGGCCCTAGATATGCGCGTTCAGAAGCAGGCACACCTCGGCCCTAGATATGCGGGTTCAGAAGCAGGCACACCTCGGGCCCTAGATATGCGGGTTCTGAAGCAGGCGCACCCTGGGCCCTAGATATACGGGTTCAGAAGCAGGCACACCCTGGGCCCTAGATATGTGGGAGAAGCAGGCACACATCAGGCCCTAGATATTCAGGTTCAGAAGCAGGCACACATCGGGCCTAGATATGTGGGTTCAGAAGCAGGCGCACCCTGTGCCCTAGACATGCGGTTCAGAAGTAGGCACATCTCGGCCCTAGATATGTGGGTTCAGAAGCAGGCGCACATCGGGCCCTAGATATGCGGGTTCAGAAGCAGGCACACCCTAGGCCCTAGATATGCGGGTTCAGAAGCAGGCGCACTTCGGGCCCTAGATTTGCAGGTTCATAAGCAGGCACACCTCGGCCCTAGATATGCGGGTTCAGAAGCAGGCGCACTTCGGGCACTAGATATGCGGGTTCAGAAGCAGGCACACCCTAGGCCCTAGATATGCGGGTTCAGAAGCAGGCACACCTCGGGCCATAGATATGCGGATTCAGAAGCAGGCACACCCTGGGCCCTAGATATGCGGGTTCAGAAGCAGGCGCACCTCGGGCCCTGGATATGCGGGTTCAGAAGCAGGCGCACCTCAGGCCCTAGATATGTGGGTTCAGAAGCAGGTGCACCTCGGGCCCTAGATATGCGGGTTCAGAAGCAGGCGCACCCTGGGCCCTAGATATGTGGGAAAAGCAGGCACACAACAGACCCTAGATATGCGGGTTCCGAAGCAGGCACACATCGGGCCTAGATATGTGGGTTCAGAAGCAGGCACACCCTGGGCCCTAGATATGCGGGTTCAGATGCAGGCACATCTCGGCTCTAGATATGCGGGTTCGGAAGCAGGCGCACCTCTGGCCCTAGATATGCACGTTCAGAAGCAGGCACACCTCGGCCCTAGATATGCGGGTTCAGAAGTAGGCGCACCTCGGGCCCTAGATATGCGGGTTCAGAAGCAGGTGCACCTCGGGCCCTAGATATGCGGGTTCAGAAGCAGGCGCACCTCGGCCCTAGATATGCGGGATTCAGAAGCAGGTGCACCCTGGGCCCTAGATATGCGTGTTCAGAAGCAGGCACACCTCGGGCCCTAGATATGCGTGTTCAGAAGCAGGAACACCTCAGGCCCTAAATATGCGGGTTCAGAAGCGGGTGCACCTCAGGCCGTAAATATGCGGGTTCAGAAGCAGGCACACCTTGGGCCCTAGATATGCGGGTTCAGAAGCAGGTGCACCGCGGGCCCATAATATGCAGGTTCAGAAGCGGGCGCACCTCAGGCCGTAAATATGCGGGTTCAGAAGCAGGCACACCTCGGGCCCTAGATATGTGGGTTCAGAAGCAGGTGCACCTCAGGCCCTAGATATGCGGGTTCAGAAGCAGGCGCACCCTGGGCCCTAGATATGTGGGAGAAGCAGGCACACATCAGACCCCAGATATGCGGGTTCGGAAGCAGGCGCACCTCGGGCCCTAGATATGCACGTTCAGAAGCAGGCACCCCTCGGCCCTAGATATGCGGGTTCAGAAGTAGGCGCACCTCGGGCCCTAGATATGCGGGTTCAGAAGCAGGTGCACCTCGGGCCCTAGATATGCGGGTTCAGAAGCAGGCGCACCTCGGCCCTAGATATGCGGGATTCAGAAGCAGGTGCACCCTGGGCCCTAGAAATGCGTGCTCAGAAGCAGGCACACCTCAGGCCCTAGATATGCGTGTTCAGAAGCAGGCACACCTTGGGCCCTAGATATGCGGGTTGAGAAGCAGGTGCACCGCGGGCCCATAATATGCAGGTTCAGAAGCGGGCGCACCTCAGGCCGTAAATATGCGGGTTCAGAAGCAGGCACACCTCGGGCCCTAGATATGTGGGTTCAGAAGCAGGTGCACCTCAGGCCCTAGATATGCAGCTTCAGAAGCAGGCACACCCTGGGCCCTAGATATGCAGGTTCAGAAGCAGGCACACATCGGGCCTAGATATGTGGGTTCATTAGCAGACACACCCTAGGCCCTAGATATGCGGGTTCAGAAGCAGGCACACCTTGGGCCATAGATATGCGGGTTCAGAAGCAGGCACACCCTGGGCCCTAGATATGCGGGTTCAGAAGCAGGCACACCCTGGTACCTAGATATGCGGGTTCAGAAGCGGCGCACCTTGGGCCCTAGATATGCCGGTTCAGAAGCAGGCACACATCAGGCCTAGATATGTGGGTTCAGAAGCAGACACACCCTAGGCCCTAGATATGCAGGTTCAGAAGCAGGCACACCTTGGGCCCTAGATATGCGGGTTCAGAAGCAGGCACACCCTGGGCCCTAGATATGCAGGTTCAGAAGCAGGCACATCTCGGCCCTAGATATGTGGGTTCAGAAGCAGGCGCACCTAGGGCCCTAGATATGCGCGTTCAGAAGCAGGCACACCTCGGGCCATAGATATGCGGATTCAGAAGCAGGCACACCCTGGGCCCTAGATATGCGGGTTCAGAAGCAGGCGCACCTCGGGCCCTGGATATGCGGGTTCAGAAGCAGGCGCACCTCAGGCCCTAGATATGTGGGTTCAGAAGCAGGTGCACCTCGGGCCCTAGATATGCGGGTTCAGAAGCAGGCGCACCCTGGGCCCTAGATATGTGGGAAAAGCAGGCACACAACAGACCCTAGATATGCGGGTTCCGAAGCAGGCACACATCGGGCCTAGATATGTGGGTTCAGAAGCAGGCACACCCTGGGCCCTAGATATGCGGGTTCAGATGCAGGCACATCTCGGCTCTAGATATGCGGGTTCGGAAGCAGGCGCACCTCTGGCCCTAGATATGCACGTTCAGAAGCAGGCACACCTCGGCCCTAGATATGCGGGTTCAGAAGTAGGCGCACCTCGGGCCCTAGATATGCGGGTTCAGAAGCAGGTGCACCTCGGGCCCTAGATATGCGGGTTCAGAAGCAGGCGCACCTCGGCCCTAGATATGCGGGATTCAGAAGCAGGTGCACCCTGGGCCCTAGATATGCGTGTTCAGAAGCAGGCACACCTCGGGCCCTAGATATGCGTGTTCAGAAGCAGGAACACCTCAGGCCCTAAATATGCGGGTTCAGAAGCGGGTGCACCTCAGGCCGTAAATATGCGGGTTCAGAAGCAGGCACACCTTGGGCCCTAGATATGCGGGTTCAGAAGCAGGTGCACCGCGGGCCCATAATATGCAGGTTCAGAAGCGGGCGCACCTCAGGCCGTAAATATGCGGGTTCAGAAGCAGGCACACCTCGGGCCCTAGATATGTGGGTTCAGAAGCAGGTGCACCTCAGGCCCTAGATATGCGGGTTCAGAAGCAGGCGCACCCTGGGCCCTAGATATGTGGGAGAAGCAGGCACACATCAGACCCCAGATATGCGGGTTCGGAAGCAGGCGCACCTCGGGCCCTAGATATGCACGTTCAGAAGCAGGCACCCCTCGGCCCTAGATATGCGGGTTCAGAAGTAGGCGCACCTCGGGCCCTAGATATGCGGGTTCAGAAGCAGGTGCACCTCGGGCCCTAGATATGCGGGTTCAGAAGCAGGCGCACCTCGGCCCTAGATATGCGGGATTCAGAAGCAGGTGCACCCTGGGCCCTAGAAATGCGTGCTCAGAAGCAGGCACACCTCAGGCCCTAGATATGCGTGTTCAGAAGCAGGCACACCTTGGGCCCTAGATATGCGGGTTGAGAAGCAGGTGCACCGCGGGCCCATAATATGCAGGTTCAGAAGCGGGCGCACCTCAGGCCGTAAATATGCGGGTTCAGAAGCAGGCACACCTCGGGCCCTAGATATGTGGGTTCAGAAGCAGGTGCACCTCAGGCCCTAGATATGCAGCTTCAGAAGCAGGCACACCCTGGGCCCTAGATATGCAGGTTCAGAAGCAGGCACACATCGGGCCTAGATATGTGGGTTCATTAGCAGACACACCCTAGGCCCTAGATATGCGGGTTCAGAAGCAGGCACACCTTGGGCCATAGATATGCGGGTTCAGAAGCAGGCACACCCTGGGCCCTAGATATGCGGGTTCAGAAGCAGGCACACCCTGGTACCTAGATATGCGGGTTCAGAAGCGGCGCACCTTGGGCCCTAGATATGCCGGTTCAGAAGCAGGCACACATCAGGCCTAGATATGTGGGTTCAGAAGCAGACACACCCTAGGCCCTAGATATGCAGGTTCAGAAGCAGGCACACCTTGGGCCCTAGATATGCGGGTTCAGAAGCAGGCACACCCTGGGCCCTAGATATGCAGGTTCAGAAGCAGGCACATCTCGGCCCTAGATATGTGGGTTCAGAAGCAGGCGCACCTAGGGCCCTAGATATGCGCGTTCAGAAGCAGGCACACCTCGGCCCTACATATGCGGGTTCAGAAGCAGGCACACCTCGGGCCCTAGATATGCGGGTTCTGAAGCAGGCGCACCTTGGGCCCTGGATATACGGGTTCAGAAGCAGGCACACCCTGGGCCCTAGATATGTGGGAGAAGCAGGCACACATCAGGCCCTAGATATGCAGGTTCAGAAGCAGGCACACATCGGGCCTAGATATGTGGGTTCAGAAGCAGGCGCACCTTGTGCCCTAGACATGCGGTTCAGAAGTAGGCACATCTCGGCCCTAGATATGTGGGTTCAGAAGCAGGCGCACATCGGGCCCTAGATATGCGGGTTCAGAAGCAGGCACACCCTAGGCCCTAGATATGCGGGTTCAGAAGCAGGCGCACTTCGGGCCCTAGATTTGCAGGTTCATAAGCAGGCACACCTCGGCCCTAGATATGCGGGTTCAGAAGCAGGCGCACTTCGGGCCCTAGATATGCGGGTTCAGAAGCAGGCACACCCTAGGCCCTAGATATGCGGGTTCAGAAGCAGGCACACCTCGGGCCATAGATATGCGGATTCAGAAGCAGACACACCCTGGGCCCTAGATATGCGGGTTCAGAAGCAGGCGCACCTCGGGCCCTGGATATGCGGGTTCAGAAGCAGGCGCACCTCAGGCCCTAGATATGTGGGTTCAGAAGCAGGTGCACCTCGGGCCCTAGATATGCGGGTTCAGAAGCAGGCGCACCCTGGGCCCTAGATATGTGGGAAAAGCAGGCACACAACAGACCCTAGATAGGCGGGTTCCGAAGCAGGCACACATCGGGCCTAGATATGTGGGTTCAGAAGCAGGCACACCCTGGGCCCTAGATATGCGGGTTCAGATGCAGGCACATCTCGGCTCTAGATATGCGGGTTCGGAAGCAGGCGCACCTCTGGCCCTAGATATGCACGTTCAGAAGCAGGCACACCTTGGCCCTAGATATGCGGGTTCAGAAGTAGGCGCACCTCGGGCCCTAGATATGCGGGTTCAGAAGCAGGTGCACCTTGGGCCCTAGATATGCGGGTTCAGAAGCAGGCGCACCTTGGCCCTAGATATGCGGGATTCAGAAGCAGGTGCACCCTGGGCCCTAGATATGCGTGTTCAGAAGCAGGCACACCTCGGGCCCTAGATATGCGTGTTCAGAAGCAGGAACACCTCAGGCCCTAAATATGCGGGTTCAGAAGCAGGCACACCTCGGGCCCATAATATGCAGGTTCAGAAGCGGGCGCACCTCAGGCCGTAAATATGCGGGTTCAGAAGCAGGCCCACCTTGGGCCCTAGATATGTGGGTTCAGAAGCAGGTGCACCGCGGGCCCATAATATGCAGGTTCAGAAGCAGGCGCACCTCAGGCCGTAAATATGCGGGTTCAGAAGCAGGCACACCTCGGGCCCTAGATATGTGGGTTCATAAGCAGGCACACCACGGCCCTAGATATGCGGGTTCAGAAGCAGGCGCACTTCGGGCCCTAGATATGCGGGTTCAGAAGCAGGCACACCCTAGGCCCTAGATATGCGGGTTCAGAAGCAGGCACACCTCGGGCCATAGATATGCGGATTCAGAAGCAGGCACACCCTGGGCCCTAGATATGCGGGTTCAGAAGCAGGCGCACCTCGGGCCCTGGATATGCGGGTTCAGAAGCAGGAGCACCTCAGGCCCTAGATATGTGGGTTCAGAAGCAGGTGCACCTCGGGCCCTAGATATGCGGGTTCAGAAGCAGGCGCACCCTGGGCCCTAGATATGTGGGAAAAGCAGGCACACAACAGACCCTAGATATGCGGGTTCTGAAGCAGGCACACATCGGGCCTAGATATGTGGGTTCAGAAGCAGGCACATCTCGGCTCTAGATATGCGGGTTCGGAAGCAGGCGCACCTCTGGCCCTAGATATGCACGTTCAGAAGCAGGCACACCTTGGCCCTAGATATGCGGGTTCAGAAGTAGGCGCACCTCGGGCCCTAGATATGCGGGTTCAGAAGCAGGTGCACCTTGGGCCCTAGATATGCGGGTTCAGAAGCAAGCGCACCTCGGCCCTAGATATGCGGGATTCAGAAGCAGGTGCACCCTGGGCCCTAGATATGCGTGTTCAGAAGCAGGCACACCTCGGGCCCTAGATATGCGTGTTCAGAAGCAGGAACACCTCAGGCCCTAAATATGCGGGTTCAGAAGCAGGCACACCTCGGGCCCATAATATGCAGGTTCAGAAACGGGCGCACCTCAGGCCGTAAATATGCGGGTTCAGAAGCAGGCACACCTTGGGCCCTAGATATGCGGGTTCAGAAGCAGGTGCACCGCGGGCCCATAATATGCGGGTTCAGAAGCGGGCGCACCTCAGGCCGTAAATATGCGGGTTCAGAAGCAGGCACACCTCGGGCCCTAGATATGTGGGTTCAGAAGCAGGTGCACCTCAGGCCCTAGATATGCGGGTTCAGAAGCAGGCGCACCCTGGGCCCTAGATATGTGGGAGAAGCAGGCACACATCAGACCCTAGATATGCGGGTTCGGAAGCAGGCGCACCTCGGGCCCTAGATATGCATGTTCAGAAGCAGGCACACCTCGGCCCTAGATATGCGGGTTCAGAAGTAGGCGCACCTCGGGCCCTAGATATGCGGGTTCAGAAGCAGGTGCACCTCGGGCCCTAGATATGCGGGTTCAGAAGCAGGCGCACCTCGGCCCTAGATATGCGGGATTCAGAAGCAGGTGCACCCTGGGCCCTAGATATGCGTGTTCAGAAGCAGGCACACCTTGGGCCCTAGATATGCGGGTTCAGAAGCAGGTGCACCGCGGGCCCATAATATGCAGGTTCAGAAGCGGGCGCACCTCAGGCCGTAAATATGCGGGTTCAGAAGCAGGCACACCTCGGGCCCTAGATATGTGGGTTCAGAAGCAGGTGCACCTCAGGCCCTAGATATGCGGGTTCAGGAGCAGGCGCACCCTGGGCCCTAGATATGTGGGAGAAGCAGGCACACATCAGACCCTAGATATGCGGGTTTAGAAGCAGGCACACATCGGGCCTAGATATGTGGGTTCATTAGCAGACACACCCTAGGCCCTAGATATGCGGGTTCAGAAGCAGGCACACCTTGGGCCATAGATATGCGGGTTCAGAAGCAGGCACACCCTGGGCCCTAGATATGCGGGTTCAGAAGCAGGCACACCCTGGTACCTAGATATGCGGGTTCAGAAGCGGCGCACCTTGGGCCCTAGATATGCCGGTTCAGAAGCAGGCACACCTCGGCCCTAGATATGCGGGTTCAGAAGCAGGCACACATCAGGCCCTAGATATGCAGGTTCAGAAGCAGGCACACATCGGGCCTAGATATGTGGGTTCAGAAGCAGGCGCACCCTGTGCCCTAGACATGCGGTTCAGAAGTAGGCACATCTCGGCCCTAGATATGTGGGTTCAGAAGCAGGCGCACATCGGGCCCTAGATATGCGGGTTCAGAAGCAGGCACACCCTAGGCCCTAGATATGCGGGTTCAGAAGCAGGCGCACTTCGGGCCCTAGATTTGCAGGTTCATAAGCAGGCACACCTCGGCCCTAGATATGCGGGTTCAGAAGCAGGCGCACTTCGGGCCCTAGATATGCGGGTTCAGAAGCAGGCACACCCTAGGCCCTAGATATGCGGGTTCAGAAGCAGGCACACCTCGGGCCATAGATATGCGGATTCAGAAGCAGGCACACCCTGGGCCCTAGATATGCGGGTTCAGAAGCAGGCGCACCTCGGGCCCTGGATATGCGGGTTCAGAAGCAGGCGCACCTCAGGCCCTAGATATGTGGGTTCAGAAGCAGGTGCACCTCGGGCCCTGGATATGCGGGTTCAGAAGCAGGCGCACCTCAGGCCCTAGATATGCGGGTTCCGAAGCAGGCACACATCGGGCCTAGATATGTGGGTTCAGAAGCAGGCACACCCTGGGCCCTAGATATGCGGGTTCAGATGCAGGCACATCTCGGCTCTAGATATGCGGGTTCGGAAGCAGGCGCACCTCTGGCCCTAGATATGCACGTTCAGAAGAAGGCACACCTTGGCCCTAGATATGCGGGTTCAGAAGTAGGCGCACCTCGGGCCCTAGATATGCGGGTTCAGAAGCAGGTGCACCTTGGGCCCTAGATATGCGGGTTCAGAAGCAGGCGCACCTCGGCCCTAGATATGCGGGATTCAGAAGCAGGTGCACCCTGGGCCCTAGATATGCGTGTTCAGAAGCAGGCACACCTCGGGCCCTAGATATGCGTGTTCAGAAGCAGGAACACCTCAGGCCCTAAATAGGCGGGTTCAGAAGCAGGCACACCTCGGGCCCATAATATGCAGGTTCAGAAGCGGGCGCACCTCAGGCCGTAAATATGCGGGTTGAGAAGCAGGCACACCTTGGGCCCTAGATATGCGGGTTCAGAAGCAGGTGCACCGCAGGCCCATAATATGCAGGTTCAGAAGCGGGCGCACCTCAGGCCGTAAATATGCGGGTTCAGAAGCAGGCACACCTCGGGCCCTAGATATGTGGGTTCAGAAGCAGGTGCACCTCAGGCCCTAGATATGCGGGTTCAGAAGCAGGCGCACCCTGGGCCCTAGATATGTGGGAGAAGCAGGCACACATCAGACCCTAGATATGCGTGTTCAGAAGCAGGCACACCTTGGGCCCTAGATATGCGGGTTCAGAAGCAGGTGCACGGCGGGCCCATAATATGCAGGTTCAGAAGCGGGCGCACCTCAGGCCGTAAATATGCGGGTTCAGAAGCAGGCACACCTTGGGCCATAGATATGCGGGTTCAGAAGCAGGCACACCCTGGGCCCTAGATATGCGGGTTTAGAAGCAGGCGCACCTTGGGCCATAGATATGCGGGTTCAGAAGCAGGCACACCCTGGGCCCTAGATATGCGGGTTCAGAAGCAGGCGCACCTCGGGCCCTAGATATGCCGGTTCAGAAGCAGGCACACATCAGGCCTAGATATGCGGGTTCAGAAGCAGGCACACCCTGGGCCCTAGATATGCGGGTTCAGAAGCAGGCACATCTCGGCCCTAATTATGTGGGTTCAGAAGCAGGCGCACCTCGGGCCCTAGATATGCGCGTTCAGAAGTAGGCACACCTCGGCCCTAGATATGCGGGTTCAGAAGCAGGCGCACCTCGGGCCCTAGATATGCGGGTTCTGAAGCAGGCGCACCCTGGGCCCTAGATATGCGGATTCAGAAACAGGCACACCCTGGGCCCTAGATATGCGGGTTCAGAAGGAGGCACACCTTGGGCCCTAGATATGCGGGTTTAGACGCAGGCGCACCTCGGGCCCTAGATATGCGGGTTCAGAAGCAGGCACACCCTAGGCCCTAGATATGCGGGTTCAGAAGGAGGCACACCTCGGGCCATAGATATGCGGATTCAGAAGCAGGCACACCCTGGGCCTAGATATGCGGGTTCAGAAGCAGGCGCACCTCGGGCCCTAGATATGCGGGTTCAGAAGCAGGTGCACCTCGGGCCCTAGATATGCGGGTTCAGAAGCAGGTGCACCCTGGGCCCTAGATATGTGGGAGAAGCAGGCGCACCCTGGGCCCTAGATATGCGGGAGAAGCAGGCACACATCAGGCCCTAGATATGTGGGTTCAGAGGCAGGCACACCTCGGGCCCTAGATATGCGGGTTCAGAAGCAGGCACACCTCGGGCCCTAGATATGCGCATTCAGAAGCAGGCACACCTCGGCCCTAGATATGCGGGTTCAGAAGCAGGCGCACATCGGGCCCTAGATGTACGGGTTCAGAAGCAGGCGCACCCCGGGCCCTAGATATGCGGGTTCAGAAGCAGGCACACCCTGTGCCCTAGATATGCGGGTTCAGAAGCAGGCACACTTCGGTCCCTCGATATGCGGGTTCAGAAGCAGGCACACCCTAGGCCCTAGATATGCGGGTTCAAAAGCAGGTTCTCCTCGGGCCATAGATATGCGGATTCAGAAGCAGGCACACCCTGGGCCCTAGATATGCAGGTTCAGAAGCAGGCGCACCTCGGGCCCTAGATATGTGGGTTCAGAAGCAGGCGCACCCTGGGCCCTAGATATGCGGGAGAAGCAGGCACACATCAGGCCCTAGATATGCAGGTTCAGAGGCAGGCACACCTCGGGCCCTAGATATGCGGGTTCAGAAGCAGGCACATCTCGGCCCTAGATATGTGGGTTCATAAGCAGGCGCACCTCGGGCCCTAGATATGCGCGTTCAGAAGCAGGCACACCTCAGCCCTAGATATGCACGTTCAGAAGCAGGCGCACATCGGGCCCTAGATATGCGGGTTCAGAAGCAGGCGCACCCTGGGCCCTAGATATGCGGGTTCAGAAGCAGGCACACCCTGTGCCCTAGATATGCGGGTTCAGAAGCAGGCACACTTCGGTCCCTAGATATGCGGGTTCAGAAGCAGGCACACCCTAGGCCCTAGATATGCAGGTTCAAAAGCAGGCACTCCTCGGGCCATAGATATGCGGATTCAGAAGCAGGCACACCCTGGGCCCTAGATATGCGGGTTCAGAAGCAGGCGCACCTCGGGCCCTACATATGCGGGTTCAGAAGTAGGCGCACCTCGGGCCCTAGATATGCGGGTTCAGACGCAGGCGCACCTCGGGCCCTAGATATGTGGGTGCAGAAGCAGGCGCACCCTGGGCCCTAGATATGTGGGAGAAGCAGGCACACATCAGGCCCTAGATATGCGGGTTCAGAAGCAGGCACACCTCGGGCCCTAGATATGCGGGTTCAGAAGCAGGCACACCTCGGGCCCTAGATATGCTGGTTCAGAAGCAGGCACACCTCGGGCCCTAGATATGCGGGCTCAGAAGCAGGCACACCTCGGGCCCTAGATATGCTGGTTCAGAAGCAGGCACACCTCGGGCCCTAGATGTGCAGGTTCAAATCGGATGTCCCATAAGTGCCACAAGGCTTGAAAAGGTACTTTTAGGCTGCACGAAACACGTGTTGACATGCCTCTGTAATACGCACACTGGAACCTTACACAAAAAAGTGTAAATATTTTAAGCACTGATATGGAAGCAACATCTGACTATAAAAACACTCTTTGTTCAAAATACATGCAGACAATACAGCACAGTACCATGACGTACTACGCATCTCACTTGCGATTGCAATTGTCTCTTAACACTGGCGTATAGACTCACCACAACATCCATTTAAAGCTTGTGTGCTTGCATGAGAGCTCCTTGGAGCCACCTTTCTCTAAGGTGTTAACTGAAAGGGTGGGTAGGCATGGGGGGGAGCTGAGGGTCACTTAGCATCCTTGCCACTGAAGCAAGGCGGCGCTATAGTGTCAGGGAGGGATGGGGTCAGGTGGTGTGCTGGCTTAGAGAGATGCGAAGGGGAGAAGGAATAAAGCCCGAGGATAGATGATTCCTGGATTGTCTCTGAAATATGGTACAGAGTTTAGAGGTCTGAGTATCTGGGCTGGTGGGTGCTGGGAAAAACGACGGGTGCTTGAGGACGCAGGTTGAGGAGAAGAGGGTCGGGCGGGTAAGAATTAAGTGTATTTTACAGATCCCTTTTTTATTCAGGTGAGATGAAGGATAGCTCAGGAGCAACGCTTTTGTCTCAAGACAAGGCTGCGCAACACAGGTTTTAATCCCGATCCCGCGCTTAGAAACCACTTCCTGGTATTAAGCGCGTTATAAATGAACAATAAAATTAAAAGATTTTCAAATGTACACTTTTGAATGTAGTGCTGGAGATTAGCCTGTTTCCAAACATTCACAATGTGTTTTTAAAGAAGGAACAGAGGCACAGGGTGATAAAGTGATTAGCTCTAAAACACACAGGCGAGCAAGACGGAAATATAAATCAGGGTTCTTGATTACAGGGTCAGCCACATAGCCATTGGACAGCAACCCAAAATAGTAACTACAGCACATCTCAATTTAGGCACTAGAGATGTATTAAACTTAGTTACCACATCAAATCTCAACATAGTCACTCGAACACATCTCAGCTTGGCCACTAGAACACATCTCAACCTAGTCACTAGAACACATCTCAACTTAGCCACGAGACCACACCTCAACTTAGCCACTAGAACACATCTCAACTTAGCTACCAGACCACATCTCAACTTAGCCACAAGACCACATCTCAACCTAGACATTAAAACACATCTCAACTAAGCCACTAGAACACATCTCAACTTAGCCACCAGACCACATCTCAACTAAGCCAATAGAGTACATCTCAATTTAGCCAGTAGAGTACATCTCAACCTAGCCACTAGAACACATATCGACTTAGCTGCTACACCACATCCCAATTTGGACACTGGACATGTGTCAACTTAACCACTCAATCACATTTGGACTTAGCCACTAGACCACCTCTCAATTGTTATACCAACTAGTCCCCTGCATCTGAATTCATATTAGCCACTGTATTGCATCTTAGCATGCCCGAAATGCAAACGTTTAACCTAACCACTATATAACATCTGAGTTTAGCAACTGGATTACGTCTCAGTTTAAACAGTAAATCAAATGATAGTGTAGCCACTGCACCATATTTCAATGTAAGCATGACATCATATATGAAGTAAGTCATCAGAGCAGAACACAGCACATGTATCAGATCACATTCTAACTTGGCCACTGAATCAGAACTTCTCTTTGGCCACCACAAGTTGCTGGGATGTGTGTGGAGTAGCAGCCACGTGCTCAGACACCCCAGTCTTAGCAGGTCTCTTGACTACTTCTAGTCTCTGTCACAGATCTCCGTGAACACAGAGGTCCGCCTGAACAAGGCTAACGAGCTGCTGGCGAATCATCACCTGCTGGTGGGATGCCTGACCCAGGCTAACGAGCTGCTGGCGAATCATCACCTGCTGGTGGGATGCCTGACCCTGGCTAACGAGCTGCTGGCGAATCATCACCTGCTGGTGGGACGCCTGACACAGGCTAACGAGCTGCTGGCGAATCATCACCTGCTGGTGGGACTGTTTGAGAGAACCAAGAACTGCTCCAGCCAGATTCACGTATCCTTTCCCAGTGTTTCTCACTGTCTTTGCCTCATCTCTGGCCAACAAGACACTGCCACGAAGACCCAAAGCAGACGGCATTAATCAATGCTTCCCATTACAGAAGGTAGATATAACACAATGACGCCAGATGTAGAGAAGCGGCTCCCCCTTTTAGTCTTCAAAATCGCCTTTTTATAGCAGACCACATCTTGGATTTTTGATAAACTAGAATCTTTCAAGGAAACAAATGAGAACTGA
Source organism: Ambystoma mexicanum (assembly GCF_040938575.1). Classification (NCBI taxonomy): domain Eukaryota; kingdom Metazoa; phylum Chordata; class Amphibia; order Caudata; family Ambystomatidae; genus Ambystoma; species Ambystoma mexicanum. Next base: position 746,235,095 of record NC_090938.1, read on the forward strand.
TGTGAAAGGGCAGTGATGGGGGAGATAAATGGGTTAAGGAAAATGGATCTTCAACTAAGTTGAGCGGTTCTTGAACTGACCCTAAACCACCCTTTTATTCTGCTGTAATCGCTGCTGCCGAGGAAGGCCAAAACATTGCCGGCCTGGTCCAATGCAATCTAAGTTGTTTGGTGCATGTGAACACACCCACGTCTGAACCCTAGTGTAGATCGTTGGTCATCATTCCAAGATTGCTTTTTGACTTGAGATTTTCTTGCTGTCTCTTCCCCTAGCCCATCCTATCACATAGTACTTAAGCAAGGTCTTAAGGTAACGACGCGGTAACCTCCAGGGATGAAGAGTTTCCCACTGCGGCAAGCATGTCAACCTTCACTCGTCGTCATGTTATAACTGTAGGTGCCACGGACGCTTACATTTAGGGGAACATCAGGGTGTCATGCCTTCATGGAAAACATGGGACCGATGGCGGCGCCTCTAGTTTTCCACTACATTTCTTGCCGTTCCGTTTGTTGCGGTCTAGTTCTTTCCAAGATGGCTGCCACCATGGATATACGGACACTCACACTGCACCGCAATGCATTGCACCTGGATTTCCTGTGCTCTGACGCTTACTCGTATTTTTCAGCTTTCGCTAGCGCTCATACCCTTCCCTTTTCTGGGGCTCTCTTGGTTTTCGTGATATCCTTAGTCTCCGTGCGTTTGCACTCCTTTCTATCCTCTCTACTCTGTTTGATCCTCAGACTCCTGTTCATTTTCCTTCCTTCCTTTTCTTAAACTTTCCTTGCGCCCCTGCGCGTCTATCTCCCGATTCTCGGGTATTCCATTCTTGGCTTACCTTCGGTTCCGCCTTGTTTCTTGTGCTCGCCCTGAGCCGGTTCTTCGTTTCTTTTCTCTCTTGTATTCTTGTGGTAGGGGCCAGCGTATGCCTTCCTGCGGACTCCGTAATATTGAGTCCGATCTTCACTGGATCTCTGCCGCTGCCTGCCCTTCGTCACATTAGATCCAACCTGCTACAAGGATTACTGCCTGAGCATTGCCTCCCGTGATATTCAGTATTCTCTCCCTCTACTGTGCCTAGAGACCAGTTATCCTCTCCAGATTCAGTCGGTTGCAAGAACACGTCAGACCCATCCTTCCATAGCAGACCAACAAGATTTTTCAGCCAGGAGGCTTTTCCCTGTATTTTGGGCTTACTCCAGGGGAGAACACATTATTGGGGTTTTTCCCTACCGACAGTGTGGCATCCCGAGGAGAGAGACCCTACTTACATCAGAAGAAGGAAAAGAAGAAGAGAGACACCACGCCAAAGACCTCTGGCAAGAATAAGAAGGATCCTGTTTACAGATCTGCCAGAGTGCCTGGGGACCAATTCCATTGGTGACGGTGCACTATACAAGTACCTTTAACATAACATAACATCCCAAAGAAAGGACCGTGGAATCAGGTGAGGAGGGAGGTTTCTACAGAGTTTGACACAGGGTTAGCCAATACTTGGCTCCAAGGACATTTACAGGAGTGGGATCCAGGTTTAAAAGCAGGAATGGCCATTATGGAAGCAGGATTATCTGGCAATCTCCAGACCTCATTCAGCTACTGTCACGCCTTAGACTAACCTTTCTTTAGCAGGGAAAACCCAAAAGGTGATAGAGTCATTACAAGTTTTTTAACCTTTGCTAATGACTCTTGGTAGCATTTAATTCCCTTGTGTTTAACTCAAGTTTGCCATTAACCACCATATGCAACTTTCCAAATGTGTTTTATGTATGTATTTATTTATTTATTTTTACATTTGTAAAGCGCACTAAGCCCAAGGGCATCAAGGCGCTGTTACAGACATTGGGAGAAGCACAGTGTAATAGTTGTTCAGTAACAAAATAATTACTGTAGTTTCAGAGTTCTGATCAGGTAGGGGCCTGTGACCTGCATTCAGTAAAACAGTATGGTTTTTAGAGTTCTTCGGAAGGTCCTGTAGGAGAGTGCAGCACGTAGGGTGGGAGGCAGGGGGTTCCAATGTTTGGCCGCTGTGGCTGGGAAGCTAGAGCCTCCAGCTTTGGTCTTCTTGAAATTAGGCAGAGTGATGCGGTTGGCGTAGGCAGCTCTGGTGGGTCTAGTGTAACAAAGTAACAGTCCCGATCAATTGGCAGGCCACAGCGCCACTGCATGTGAGCACAAGCAACCACAGGCATGCTTTGACCTTGTAGTTTATCATCAGTGTGATGCAGCCTGATTCCCTGTTCACAGCAAGCAAGAAACCCCACACCTCGGCTCACTGCATCATTTAGAAAGACTCATTAAGAAAACAAGAAAGTGAAGCATGAAAGGGATGAAGCCAACGCTTCCTAGCCACTGTTACTTACTCTTAGTAGCACTCGATTCCACTATTAGCTCGCAGGTGTGCCACTGCAGGAGACCACCATGTGCAGATCAGCTCTCTCCAATAGTCCTGGAGACGGGAAACAGAGATCATGTGTAGAAGATGAAATAATAAGCACCACACTGTCTCTATACACTGTTAGGAGCCATGAATGAGACACAGACACAGAGAGCTCTTAGTTTTGGCTATAAACTTTGATTCAAAATAAAAGTGGGTTGGAAAATGCCTTGCTGTCCCTATTCTAAGAGGTGTTTCACTACCTCAACCAAAACCAAGGGTCTGTCTGTTGTCAAGATTTACAAAGCAGAAATGTCCTGTGTCTGAAATACTATTCTGGCCCTCACATTCTAAAAGAAAACTCTAAGGTGAAAGGGATAATGTCTTTGGGCTTCAAAGTGCACAACTGTTCAAAAAAGAAAGGCGTAACTCCAACAAAAAGATTCTTAATGGATACAGTTCGCAGTTCCAGGGGATTGCTCCCTTCCCCAGGTTTCCTCTACACAATATTTTAAACTCCCAAGGATATGAGTCTTCCTTGGAATTCTCTGATCAACAAAAAAACAACTTGATTACTAGTCCCAATTTCATAGGCTACCTGGTGTACTCCCCTGCCGGGTGTCTTCTCCTCTTTACTGTAACATGTTCTCACAGTCTTGGTATATGCATTTCCAACATGTGCAAGCATTCATGAAAACTCAGCACCAGTCGCAAACTGGTATCAATACTTTAGAAGGTAAAGTGCTGGATAGAACTAAATGAGATGGAAACATGGTATAAAATCCGAGCACATAACAATATTTGCAATGCACAGTAAGAAGTAAGGCAGCAGCCAATCAGTGCTGCTCTTACTCTTCAGTGTCATCCAGCGGATTAACCACATCAAGGTGTCAAGATTAAGAATAAAGCAATTTGTATGATGGTCAGAGCGAGAATTTGCAAATGGATTTGGAAAGGGTGGGCAGGATCCGTGTAGTGAGAAACAAAGGGGCAAAGAATAAGACTCAATATGGAATGCCGTTTTAAAAGTTGGGAGGGAAACTGGTGGGTGCGCCCAAGCCCGTCCACCACCCAGTGATGTTCTGGCATCTTCTTGCATGATGCTAAGTAGCTTCACCCCGGATACAACCTGATGATGGTCAGAGCGTGAATAGAAGTTGTGTATGGATTGCTACCACATTTCTCTGCAGGCCCAGCATTAAGGAGTAGATGTACCCAAGCGACATTCCATTATGTTGGTATAACCCGCTGCTTACTTCACACAAGGAATTCTATTGAATACATAACCTGCAGAACCAGACAGTCCATGGTGGCTTCTTAAATTCTACTGGACAAGGATTGAGTATTTTGTGGAAGCAAAGCCAGCTGGCAGATAGCTCCATGAGTTATGCACGTGTCCCAGACATATGTGTTTAGTCTGAAGGTTTGAAATCTGCAGGGTGGGGCCAACTCAGCCATTTATCCTTCTCGGGTCGTTTATTGAACACTATTCATTGTGGTACTGATAAAACCAAAAGTTCCAATGCTTAATTTGTAAATTGTTCCTACAGGGTTTGGCTGTTGGAAATGGGGGAACTGAATACTTTCATGGTTCAATCTGAATGAAAAGGAGACCCACGTCATGAAAACCAAACGTCTTACATACCAGGGGATTTTTATATGTTCATGACCATTATTTATTTAGTGGAGGCTGGGCTGTGCGTCCGGTTCTATTTGGTGCTAATGTCACCCGATCTTCATGGCATCCCAAGGCCATAAGCAGCAATGGAGAGGCGAGTGTTGAACACTTGACACAAACTTCAGGAAGTCTTGGTCCAGCTTCAGAGGAAGGGGAATGAGCTTCCTGAGGATGGAGCATCATGAATGAATATACCAGGCCTCCGTCCCCCCAAACTCCCAGCAGCTTGTTTTCTCTAGCCAGTTGATTCTACAAGAGGAACCTTGGGCACATGTGCAGATTGTAGGGAAGGAGGTTCCTGGCGAAATATCCCAGAGTTCTTCCTCTAGCCCTTTCCTTAACTAGAAGCTGATGCAAAGCTTTTTGGGCTGGGATCATGTGACCACGGTGACAGAGTCAGAAGTTAACATAAGGAATGGAGTTGTAGACGTTTTGAAGCATTTTAATGGTCTCGGTCAGGAGTCTTGCATTAATAGTGTTGGCATAAGGTAGCCGACATGTTGGAACTGCCATGGGGGCAATCCTTCAAAGGAATGGTAATCAGTGAATTCAGATGGTGCAAGACACTTTAGAGTTGGAACATTTGGGGTGTGAATGACAGTTTGGGGTCCAGTAGTCTCGCAAGGGTTCACGCTTTCTGAGTGGGTTGTGGGAGTTCCATGGAGGGGGACCAACTCAAGCAGAAGACAATGGCAATTCTGATGGGCTTAATATCAGGATCCATGTTTAGACGCACAGAGACACAATCTGTTCGGATACATCCAATCGTATAGATGCGACTGGCAAATCCAACTCTTGCAGTGCCGGGAGTTCTTGCTGGCTGTGGCTTGAGGTGTAGCTGAGTGTCATCAAGGTATATGTGGCAGTCCATATAAGGATTCTTGATCACGTGGCTCGGAGAGCCATACGATCTGTGATAATGCCAGTCCTTGTTGCACCAAGCAGGTGTTGCCTATGAAGGAGCAGGTTGTCATTGCAAAGAGGATCAGAAGGAGTAGGGTGCAGGGCTACCCTTCTTCTCTGGATAAAAGGAATTCCTCTGGTATGTTCAGAAAGCCGGTTTAGGTCCCTTATTATGGGTAAAGCTACAATGGACGTCAGACACCATGCAGTGGGATTCCTGGTGGGTGGAAAACTCCTCAATGACATCATGATGTTAAACTAGGCCATGCACAGTAGACGTTTATGGGTCACTAGTTGGATAGCATTTGCAGGCTAGAAGCGTGTTTATTTAACACATCATTGTGTCCTTCTTAACCTTCTGGGTATCTACTACTTTGGAAAGACGTGTTTTTGAGCAGGATATGGAGCTGGCCAAGGATTCAACACTGCAGCGTTGCAGACATCCCTGTTGGAAATGTATCCTCAAGAGTGTCCTAGACATATCTTGTTCTTGAGCTGGGGCCAACTCCAGAGTGGGGCACCAGGTGCTGTAAAACATGGTGATACCAAGTGATGCTACTACTGGAAAACCAGGAGCTAATACATTCAAGCAATATCACTTTTCCCATCAAGTTAAATAACAAAGTTACAAGACCAATTTTATTTTGAATTCCATTACAGACAGTGTCAGGATATCACAGGGAACCACCCCCCCCCCACACGCAATTCTTAACACACTGCTACCACTCCTATGGGTAGTACCAATGGGAAACGCTCTCACTCGTTAGCAAGTACTTGTGTAAATATGCTTGGCCGCTTGGACGTGCCGCTTCCTGCTTTTGCTGCCTTTCTTCGTGCCCGATACCGTGCTTGGAACTTCGTGTACTGTGAACTGTGGAATTGTGGAATCAAGTAAGCAAGCCATAGACTGTTCCCTGCAAGTGCCCTGCCAACGCATTTTCAACGCATTTTCAACACATTTTTGATGCTGGACTAATTGCCAACAGTGTTTCTGTTTGTTTAGGTCCCGCCTTTGTCCTCGACCAATTGCTGCCTTTCAATATAAATGAGCCCGCTCGTGCGCACTCGTTAGCAAGTACTTGTGTAAGTACGCTTGGCCGCTTAGCCGCGAAGCCACGGAGACGCGGCTGTATATGGTTTTATTGGTTTGTACCGCATAGCAAGGTCATTTGTTACACCACTGGGGACCAGGTATTTACAGTCGGTGAGTGAGCAGTTCTGCTCTGTGTGTCGCTGTCAATCGCCACCACAATCTTCTGCTGTCTATTGTGTTTTTCTAATCAATAGTGATGGCATTTGCAGTGTATAAACTTACCACACATATGCTGGCTATTGCTCCGTTAATGCTCCCAATGTTATCTATGCCCGTGTCTATAATAGAAGACAATCTCTGCTCGGGCACAAATCCTCAAACCTTTTTTTCTGCTTCCTCAATCACGCCCAACGCCTGTACGGCTAGTACACAAACCAGATTCCCATTTAATGCACAAACAAATAGGGCGACACTGATTTCCTCGTCCCCGCTTCCCTCTTCCACGTTTAGTGGGCGCACCCCCTCCCCCTTGACTATTGGGAAGGTGCATGCTTCTTATTGTACGCCACTAGGGCGTGTAAACCCCCAGCCAGTCTCGGATGTTACGATGTTAGCCTCCACGAAAAACTGCCAGGTTCCGCCTAAGTTGGACATGCTCCTCTCTCCCATTGAATTTACGCATTTGTATCCAGACCACTCTGTCATATCTATTCACGCGAGTCTCCCATCTCCCCGAGGGGGGCTGATGTCACTATTAGCTCACAATTAGCGTCTTTCCAACCTTCGACCGTGCACCCTAATCCCATGTTACAGTCTTTTGCTCTTCCCCACCCCCGTCCAAATAAAATACCCACGACTGATAACTCCCTACATCATCTACTCATGATTCAACCAGCCTTTACAGCCATCAACACCGCTATTTTCAGTTTATGCAAACTATTTGAATCACTAGACTACAAATTAGCTCACCAAACAACCCAATTTGAGGAACTAACGAAATGGTTATCCTCTCAAAACTTAATAAAAAAGGATAATGGGGGACTTGATCAGTCTATATATGTGGTGCTGAGCCCCTCGGTTGTGTGTACAGAGGAGCAACATGTTGTTGAGCCTGCAATACAGGCACCAGTGGCTGTGGCTGCACCGGCTATGGCCCTCTGTCCCCTACCACCAATTCCTGGCATAATTTGCACCTCAGTCAATCCTCTCTCCTGGGTTGCCTAACCCGATATCAAGCGAAAATCAGTTAACTCTCAGTGATTCGGCACCCATCCCGGTTGCCCCCAATGATAAGGGAGCCAATGATTCACCACTTTTGGGACAAGGACATCTACAGCAGCTCAAATTTAGGAATCCAAAATTTGCAAAAAAGAAATCATTAACTCTCATAGAAAAATCAAAGAATATGGCTGGTCCAAAACATTAAAAAACTTCACGCAATGCTTTTTTTAAAGCACTTGAAAAAACATCCACATCACACACAGTCCATAAAACTGGGTTGGCGCCAACAGCAAACCAAGCTGAGTCGCCAATGAAGGCGATGCTTGACCATCAATACGCACACCCTACTGGCACCCCCAGTCACACTCAAGGGTCAAACAACTCCTTGTCCCCACTCTCCCAATTGGTATATACGCTTCAACATTCAAGGGACGCTGTCCCGCTGGTTGACCGCGCATTTGAGACCATCCAATCTGATGCCCCATCCGCCGCTGCCAAGCCATCTTTAGCTACGAACCTGCAGGGGCTTACAGGCCAATCCACTCAGGAGATAGTGAGACCTCACCCATTTATGGGCGAACCCTCCTTACACCCGAGAACAGTGTCCTTTGCTCCTCAACGTAAACACAGTCTCCCTGTGGAATCAGGCATGTCACAAGCTGTTGTGGAAGAACTTAAAAAGAGAGTGGATGAATATTTAGCTACAAATTTGGCAAAAGTGTTTCTTAGATCTGCAGAGCCTCAAAATGTTATGGCTGGTGTATCGCAGTGCATAGCGGACCCGCGCCCATGCCAACAAATAGACACACTTGCTAGAACCAACGGTATATCTCGGCCAGAGGAACACTGTCCCCCAAAGACCCATGGTCCTGCGGCCCAATTGAAATGGATGCCTCGCAAGCCCGAGTTACAGATCACTCCCAGACACATGCATCCTCAACGGGCAAACTTTCATACATTCATTTTCAAATGTAGAGAGGGAACCTATCCATTATATGATTTAAACCGGCAGAGTGTTCTAAATATTTTTTGGAGAAATTGAAGAACTGCATAACATATTCACATGAGATATTGATCAAATTGAATTCCCCACAGATTGCTCACTCTCGGTAGTCCGAGTATGGATCCCCTCGGGAGTGGTTTGGCAATCCATATGGCGTTGCAAAATGAAACTTTTTGATATGGGTTTCCTATTAGCTGAGGACCCGGAAAGTGCACCTACAAGATCTGTAATTTCTAAAATGAAACCAAATATCTACCAGGGCACTAACAGAGAAAGTCGAGATACATTAAGAACTACGAGCTCGTACCAGTAACCACCAATCTGTAACACCTCATCAAACTTAACAATTGTAAGCTGGAATACTAGAGGCCATGCCCATCTCCACTCCTCATTCAAAAACACACCTGAGCTATATCATATTATAGCTCTTCAGGAAACATGGCTAACTAGTACTCCAATATGGGACAATTACGAGCTTGCTTTGATCCCGGCTGTCCCTAGTGGAGGCAGACCATCCTCTGGCCTTCTTGTAGCGGCACACATTAAGTCAGGCTTCTCCATCACGCCATGGGCTTCTGTGGGTGCGCACATCCAGCTCGTAAAAATTACCAACAATGTTAAGACTTTTGCCTTGATTAACATACACCGTAATGTGGTGGCGATGTCAGATGAGACTTTCTACTCTGGTTTAATCTACATTTTTCACAACATATTATCAGACCCTGCAATCACCCATACTGTCATTGTGGGGGACCTCAATTTAGATTGTTGGAATGACAAGCGCCAAAACCAAATAGTGCGAAAATGGATGACATTTATGAGTGAACGCAACTATTACATAGTTAACGGTGCAGTACCGGGTGATTTGCCTCCACATTACACGTGGCACCGTGGTTTGAGCACCAGTATTATTGATTACATCTGTGTTGATTACAAGCTTTTTCAGAACGTAAACAAACTGGGAAAGATAATTCAAATAGTGATCATAGTCTTCTGATCTTACAGCTTGACTGGAATTTTTCCCAAACAGATAAAAAAAAGTGTATTATCATTCTAAACTTACTGTAAACACCGCTCAATCTAGAGTGAGCTGGAATGCGAGTGCAAATGCCAAGTTTAAGAATGCGGTTGATGTTAATTCCACATCCGCACTCCCAATACAGTATTCTGATTTACTGCACCCATTTGTAACAACAATTTCGATTCCACATCGTAATAAAATGCGTCATTCTCATGCATTTGACTTGGAAACCCATCGCATTAGGGATGAGTTTAGAAAAATTAAAAGACCACTCCTTTTTTCTCCTCTATGGACCCGTTGGCAAGATCTAAAATCCGCCAAATGTAGGTATAAAAACTGGCTTTGAGGTCGGAAAGCATTTTTAGATCAACAAGACAGCGAAGCTATGGCACATACAATGTGTATTAAAAATTCTGCAGGAATGTGGCATCTTTTAAACAATCACACCTATCACCAACAAGGTGATGCTCAAATCAATGGTGTACATGAACGAGATTGGATCGCCCACTTTTCGGCCTTGTATGGCGACCCACACTATGCTAATCTTCACTATGAGCCAGTATCTACATCAGCTTGGCAGCTCGAGTCTTCATATAACACAATCTGTGCCCTCCTACTGAGGATTAGCACCTCAAGAGCTGTGGGCCCTGATGGCCTATCCAATCATATGTTTAAAACAAACCCTCATGAATGGGCGTACATCCTTGAAATCATTTTTAGAGGCATATTAAACACGCGACTCATACCGCCATATTGGAAAACCTCCATCATCATTCCCATCTTTAAAAAGGGCGACCGGTGCGTCCCTTCGAACTACCGCCCTATTGCGCTTTTGGACGCACCGGCAAGATTTTCACCAAATTGGTTTTGCATGACTTCAATGCTTGGACAATGAAGTGTAATCTGCGTGACCCTAATCAAACTGGGTTTGTGGTGGGAATGGGAACTAACATCAATTTATTGGCCCTTAATGCCATCAAAGCCCAATGTCACGCGCAAAAGCAACATGTTTTTTTGTGTTTGTAGATCTCAACGCAGCATTTGACTCAGTTAGTCGCCTGCTACTGATGTCAAAGCTACGAAGAGATCACTGCCCAGCCACATTGTATGACATTATCCATTCCTTACACTCTAACACATCCATCTGTATTCGAATCAATATGGATGGTTTACTTTCAAAAAATATTTTTACTAATCGAGGTCTAAAGCAGGGCTGTGCATTGGCCTCTGCCATCTTTAATTATTTCATACACGATGTCAGAGCACCATTGTCTAATATTGTATCTGATTCGCCTAAATTCAATAATCATCAGATACAAACGCTTATGTACGCGGCTGACCTCGTTTTAATTTCCAAAACCCAGATTGGGCTTCAGCGTTTACTAGATGCCTTCCAGCACTACATACAGTTAATGTCATTTGCCCGTAAAACTGCCTTTCGTTCTCTTTGGGAGTTGCCATGGAGACGTTGGTCCGCTGGTCACAGACTACGGCGCACACCGTTGAGCAGGAACCGTGTTCAATGTCGTCAGGTGACTTGCTCCATTTAAGCTCCGCCTTAACAGAGTCTGGTGCTTCCAATTGTTTTCACGTAGCTACTTTGGATCACACAAATTTTGAACTCCGATTCCTGTGCACCAACCTTGTTCTTGCTATAACGGACCTTGCCTTGCATTTTCCCTGAGTTACTGCCTCATCACGAGTTTGGCGGTAACCCTTAAATGCAGCGGTAGCGCCATTACAGCCACATTTAAGGGTCCACCAAATCACGGGTTTGGGGGATTTGCCCCCAGCTCACAGCTGGCGGCAAATCTGCTGCAATTCCGCTGATTTTCGGCGCTATTGCTGCCGGCGCTATTACCGCCAGCGGTAATAGCGCCAGTCATTTCCCATTGGGCCCAATGTGAAATTCCCGAATGGGCCCAATGGGGACTAACCGTTCCGCCAAACCTGTGATCCGGCGCTAATAGCGCGGAGGGGTTTGGCGGTAGTGCCAATAGCCCTGGTTAGCGCCCAACTCGTGATGAGGCCCTTAGTATAGATATCCTGGTTTTCGATGCTGTTTTGTTTCACAGACTTCTTTGCCTCCAGTTTTGTACAGCGAAGCCAGAACCCTGCCGATTTCTATCCCGGATTGCCTTCGTCTCCCTTTCTGTCATTGTCATTGCCTGCTCGTTGCCGAATTCAGTTTCCCTCTGGACTGCCTGTTACTCTACCCATCTATCCTGCCACCTGTAACCCGCTCCATCCAAATACTGTGCACGGACTAGAGACTGCCTCATGTGCATTTTCCTTCCTGGTCTAGGCGTCCTCATGCCGTCGTGAATAGGTGGATTACTGGGACTTTTGTGGACACTTGCTAGGTGTCCTCGTGCCAGCGGGATAGTCTTCCTGGACTCTGCGGACTACAGGGAGGTTCTACATCATCCACCTTCTATCACACCTGTTGTAAGAACAACCCTGTATTGTTTTCTTTTCTCATATTCTTGTTCCTATTATTCCACACTTTTCTGGGCTTGTTTATTACGGGGGACTGCACATCTCTTTGATAATTAAAGTGCACTACTGGTATCATTTTTCTCGCAGTAAGGCCAGGGTATTGTACCAATGCTTAGATTGATTCATTGTCCTTTTTCTTGCAGCCGGTGGTGCTCCGTGTGCGTCCTCCACATCTTTCGATTAATTGATCCCTCTGCTGGTACTATTTAGTACAGCAGAGGGGTACATTGATAGGAAGAATTCTTCTCCTACACAACGTGTGCAACTACCAGTATCAGCACTACAAATCTCCGATGGTACGGTAGGGGCTATTCTGACAGAGGGCTCCAGATGTAGTAATGTAAGAACTCTGTCTAATCCGGTTATTATGCAGAGTAAAAACAAAGTGAATGAATGAGTAGCTGCCTAGAAGCCGCATCTTACTTTGAACAATCCAGAAAGCAAACAAATTGATTAGTAACTGCACATTCTTTAATGAAATTAAATCATTATTACAAATGTGATTACGATGCATATTTGTGGGAATCTCAAATGTCCAACAGAGGTGAAAGTTATCATTCATATTGGTGATCCATATAGCCTTAAATGCCAGACTCCCAGAGCTTGCGAGCAGCCCCATCTCCTAAGGTGAGTGTCTTGCCCCTGAGCTATTCTCCTGGCCTCAGACTATCAAAGTAAAAAAATATTGTAATGCCTACAAGTCCTGTTCACTTGTTCATTTTCCTACTCCTACTGCTTTGCCACCAGTGTCCTGTATGTCCCTCAGTCAAACAATGCTCCTGCGTAACGGCATTTTACCCAGCCCTCCAGATAAGGTGTGTAATAGGTCCTTTTACACACAGAAAGCAGCCCTTTTAATTCTTTCTTGCATACAGCTCACACAGGCTATTTACAGCAGCACCCCCGTAAATCATGGAGTGCAGTGGCGACGGCCTAGCCAGCAGCAGCTTGCAAAACCACTCTTTACTTTAGCAATCCACACAGTTCCTTGAAAGAAGCAACTAGGAAGAGTCCTGGTCTGTTTATTTTTTCAACACGCTCTGTTAATAATTCTATCAAGATAATACTTTGAGTAATGTAGAAGGGAATTTGTGTTTTGTTCAACTGTCAGCATTTTGAATCATGAACATGTTTTTCACATTGCTTTATGACACATATAGTATTGTAGAAAATGAACAGTGTCTTAAACAAGGGCTGCATTTGTGCCTCATTTTCCTCTGTTTTAATACGCTTTAATAGACACAGCGCAGTTGCAGCAGCATGGTAATTTCCTACTTTGTGTTCTTTCCATCACAGAAGCACATCAATTGCATTTAATGGCTTGGGGTTCTTGATGTCTTGAAGTGTTAGGAGAGCCACCCAGCAAGCAGTTGTTTGGCATTTGTGAGAAGGAAAAGCTTTTGGTGTTCTGGATGCCTAATGCTTTTTCCATTGATTTCATGCAACTTTGCATCTCTGACGATTATTAATCATATCCTACATATAAGAAATGTGTAGGATGTCTGTGCACAATCTTTTCCCATGTTACCACTAGGTGGAAGCAAAGCAACAGTTCACCACCAACAGGAAAGAGATGCAAACCAGAAAGACTGTGTTTAAGCACCACTTTCACCTTTCAGAAGCATTCCAAATGCATGCTTAAAGAATGTTGATGGTAAATGTAACAGCAAGTGACTTTCATGTATTTATAAAGAGCATGTTTATTTGATGAATACTAATATTAGGCCCAGTGGAGCGGAAGAAAGAAGCAATTTTATAAAACGTGTTGTTCCTGCAGGAAGAATAACAAAAAGTAGTTTAGCAACCAACAATGAATTTACTTTTATGCCTATAATTTGCTGCATTAGCAAAACATATTTAGAGGCAAGCTTACACTTTCAAACATATATTGGGGCACGTTGAAATAGTTACTTCAAACATATGCCATTGTAGGAATATTAAGCCTTAATTGTAGTTCTGTTATGCATCTGGCTGGTTATCTTCTGAAGACTCAAAACTGACCTGGATTGTCCGAGTTTGCCTGGCTCTACGAGGCAGCTATTGGGTTAATTGGATAAGACTGAAATTCTCCCTGGTGAGGTCATGAAATCTGCCATTCGTTCCATTCAGACCAATGTAATGGAAAATATATTATGGGTAGTACATTTGGGGCAGGGTAGCAGTCTGATTGTATTGTGGACCTGTGTGTGCTTGTCTATGGTCACCCTGCAGTGCTGATATTAAAGATTTGACCCAACAACCTCACCAGAGATCGAGTTGCACATCTGTTTTCCGCAACAATTTTGGACCCTTTATTCTCAGATTTCATTGGCTGATAGGTGCCCCAGAGAAATCTCAGGTGAGCCCTTACCCGAGAGAAGGCAATATGATATGCCTTAATGGGCATCTTGCAGAAGGGAATGTCCGTGGTTCAGGGAGCCTTTGGTCAACTGAAGAATGAGCCCGTTTTCTTCATAGGACGGTTCAGTAAATATATAAAATTGCAATGCGTGTGTCTTTATTTGTTTTATTGGGTCTTTCTCTCGGAATAGTTATTCTGGGTCTGTCGGGACGAGTACTCTTAAAACCCCACTTGGGCAGGGGACAGTTGACTGTCAGTAGAATTAAGCACTTGCATCCATACACTATAGTCTAAAAGGGGTTTTCGTAGTGTTGCAAGTCCGTATTCTTGCAAGAATGTTTCCTAGTTAAATGTAAAAAATAAAAAAAGAGGTCCACACATAATACAAACCATCTGGACAGCCTCACACCTGTCCTGCAAGTCTCACCAAACATTATAACTGGGAATAGGTTGTGTAATAGGGCAGACAGCAGAGAATATCATACAGGTTCCAAAAGGTGACCAGTGTGAAAGAGCTTGTTGTCTACCCATCTACACTTCCCAAACCCAATTCATTTGTGCAGCCATAGTCCGGCTGCTTTGACATATGCGACTTTGGTGAACACTTTATTGCAGTTTCTGCTGAGTCACCTCAACTTCAGTGTTCTCTGGTGAAAGAGCCAGTGAGAGGGACACTTATTTAGGTTGCCCCAGTTCCAGTGGCTTTTGTAAAGGAGACCCTAGTGAAAGACACTTGTCCTTTTACTAGTTTTCTATTTCGGTTCGGTCTAGGCTAGCAATGGGATCTGATCAGGCTCATCTATCTTTTGCCCTTATTTGAGTGAAACCCTCGTCTCCTTCCCTACACCGCCCGTGACATAGATCATGTCTCGACACAATAGCATGGGGCACAGTAAATGAGCTGGTGCCGGGTTTGGCAGTGTCTCGCCGCTATAGCATGGGGCATTGCAAAGAGCGGCACACACTTCCTCATGAGCAAGTCCTTGTCTTAACCCTGGGAGAACGGAAACAAGTCAGTTGAAGCAAGTGCCCCTCCCTCATAAAGGGAGTCCAGATTATTTTATGGACAGAAGTTATTCAGCCAAGATTTTTACTTGTATCAATGGCACTATTTTTCAAGGGGTGACATCACAATGCAATTCCCAGATGAAGGTACATTCAATCTTGATAAGATTGTCTCTCAGGGGAGCGCTAGAGTCCCTGTGATTGAAAGTCCACCAAAGACAGTGGAATGTTGAGAGGCTACGAAAAGACCCCCAAATGAAAGATCAGAGGCCTGAAGGAGGGAAATTCCAAGAACAGATGAAAGAGTTAAAAGCAGAACAAGAAAAACGTGTCAGTCCATAAAAGTAGAACAGACTTCAGTTGGCTTTATCTGCCACTCCAGGGGTATCTGTGATTAAAGGACTACTGCTCTACAGGAGTACAGTGATGGGTAGTGGCTTAACCTCCAACTCAACCCACACTATTAAACCAGCAGTTATACCAATGATAATGGTGAAAGAAACACAGCCTGAACGGTATACCTCCTTCCCCTCTTTGGTAACGCGGGCTGAAGACGGGCTATGTCTTCAGGAGGGGTGTGAGCCGATAGCAGTAGCAACCCAAACAGCTTTAGTGCAATAGTTCCAAAATAAAATAATGTCCAATCAAGGTTCTAATAAAAATAAGAGATAAAATGCAAACAACTTAATTAAAAACAATAAAAACGCCCCATGAAAATGAAACACAGAATGCAGAAATGTATGTGAAAGGGGCACCCTGAGTGGATAAGCAGGAGTGTTCAGGCAAGGATTTTTGTAAATGCCAATGTTTAAGGATACATTTTTGTAGAAAGAGGTAAAGGGGGGCTTAAAAGTCACGGAGGTCCTTTAAGGTGCACCAGGGGAAAGGGCCTCTTCAAACACCTATGTCTTCTGCTTTTGGGGGCTCAACAGTATTGAGCCAGGCTTCTAGGAGCTTCCTGAGGTGGCGATTCAGCATTGAGTCGGTTGACTCGGTCCAACACGTGGCGCTGTCCAAGCGGCAACAGGCATGTGGCACAAAGAAACTTGGGACAGGCAGGCGATGCCAGTGTAGCTCACTAGTAGAGAGACGCAGGAAAAAGGGCCCAGGGCTGATCTGTGACTTCTGGGAGATTCAGTACAAGGTCTTCAGGGGCAAGGTGAAGCCTTTCTTCTGCACCTCCCAACCAGGAAGGTTTGTAGAGGCGGCATTTGCAGGGGTGCTGGGTACCAGTGCCTCAGTTGCAGTAGGCCTTTCCCACACAGCAGTTCACCCATAATGTGCTTTTGGAATGGGTAAGGACAACAGCTTTCTTCTTCCTTGGACCGTCCTGTCTTCAACTCTTCAAAAAACTGTATCCCCAACAGAGGCCAGGCAAAATAATTATTTCAGGCTCCAAATACGAATCAAAGAATGAGGGGGTGTCCCTCTCCTTTTAAAAGGCAACATGTCACAGGGGATTCGTCTAAAGCAAGCCTGCTGTAAGGTGCCCAATCCTTGTTGTAACAAGCGATACTTGCCTTCTGATATCATACCCAGAGTGCCTAGCCTTCCAGAAATGTGGAGGGCTCAGTAGTAGAGAGCCCTAACAGAAATCAAGATGGTGGACCCCCTCTCACAGCCACCTCTCCCTTCTGGCTACTCTAACTCCACTCCTTAACAGTGGTCAATACCCTGGTGGTAATGTGGCTTTAGGTCAGTGATGCATTTGGAGTAATGATTCCTAGGAGATCTCCTGATGAGGATCCCTGAACCCTGAGAGTAAGGTGTTGCCCTGCCTCCAGGAGGATCAAAAGGCAAGATCCTGTCCATTGTTCCGCATGGCAGTCAGACCAGACAACTGTCCTTTCATAGACAAATGTGATATAAAATTGCTATGGCTGTATAAGTGTGTGCTTTTAGTAGTCAACATGCCCTAACCAGGCATAGCTTATAATTAAAGATCCACATGCTACCAGACTCACTAAAGCATACAATAATGAAGTTTGGAAAAATAGGTCCAGACGATTAAAAATCCACCTCTGCCTGCAGAAACCTTGTGTTCCAGCAGCTGTCGGGTATTAACATGTGCCATTTGATCCTGTCCTATGCCATTGCAGGCCTGGTGCTACTGGCGAGCAAGCCAAGATGCTGCCTCAACAAAGGCCCGTGTATGCACTATAGTTTTGCCATAGAGCATAACCTCCCTTTCAGAAACCAGGTTACCTGCATAATGTTATATACCTATCAAAAAGGCAAGGGCTTTCACACCCTTCCAGATGGCAATCCATCACAGAATCCCCACTGAAAGGATATCCTCAATCCGTACAATCCTGCTATATTAAATCATGTACCTGATTAGGAACCCAATCAGCCCCAAAAGGCGGCATCTACTTCGTCAATGCCATCCGGTGGATAGGTGCAATTATAGAGCCCAGATTTATCAGTCAATAAACCCCCTGCATATAGTCAATTCACCCCTATAAGATGTTGGGGAGGAGCTAGCGCTTTGGCTAGCACCTTCCTGCACCCCTCAAGCGCTTTACAATGAGGCAAGATTTCTCTAAGCACTATAGCACTGAGAAAGCTTTTTTCATGCAAATATAATCACCTACAGTCATGGCCAGCCACTAAATGAAAATAGTATTAAATATAAGGCACAAATAATTATTTAGCTAAATATATTAGTAAAACTGTTAAAGGGCTTAAAGCACACAGTGAATGCAGCCCGTTCTAAAAATAGAATGCATGCATTGCGTGGGGAACCGGCTAGCTCTAGCAGAAAGCACGAGGTAACTCAACAGTTGTTCCTGTCCATCACAAGCCAATGGAGACTAAAAAAGATTCAATGCATGACATACAGAGTACTAGGAAGACCAGGGTTTTTCGTAGGAATTACTGTGTTGAGAGAATGGCGGGAAGATGTGTTTATGTATGAATGTTTATAACATAGCATATTATGCTAAACAAGAGCGACGATGTATTCCTGCATAGGCAGCACAATGTTATGTAACTTGTCCCAAACGGAACCCAGCCATGCCAGAAGGAAGAACTGCAGCGTCCCTTTTAAGGAAGAAGAACAGTTTTGGATGAGCTCTGCCAGTATCCAGTGACCAAGTTGAAGAGTATAAAGGCGCCCGCTTGCCATTAAGTCTGCAGGAGCCAGCCATGGAAGACAGAATGCTGGTCGGAATAGCAGAGTTTTGCCATTCCCCTCAATCCTCATCTTTGTAAGGATTAAATTTTGTTATCTCTTGCAAGATAGACTCATGACCTTAATTCCCTAGAGGGGTGCATTTACTCTGGTTTGAGCGTGATCAGGGGGTACCACAAAATATTTAAGGGGTGCTCCTGTAAGTTGGGGTTCCCTTTCAAAGAACAATGGGAGGCTCTACTTTGCAATTGTTTCCAGCTATTGATGTAATATGCGATGGGTGGTTGATATCTAACTTTTGTGGCACCCCACCCGCAGCAGCAGTTCAACAACCTCTGCATACCCAAAGATCCATTGTCTACAGTGCCCTGCCATGCCCAGGGAAGCCCGCATCTGAGTAATCGTCATAGGCTTGAGCCCTTTAAGAGTGAATTTAGTGTGGTATTCAATACCCTAGGACGTTGTGCCCTAAATAATGTACTCTTTCTCTACATAGCTGCAACTTCAGTTTGGATGCTTTTGGCCCTAACTAGCTAATGCAGTAAACAATACTAAGGTATCTTGCTTACAAGCGTTGTAGGAGGGTGATGCTAGGAGTAGTTCATCTACATGCTGAATTAATACAGAGTGCCCTGAGAATTTCTTAACAAGGTCTTTCTTCAGCTGTTGATTGAACATGGTCAGAGATTCAGTGTTGCTCTAAGGAAGGCGAGTCCAAGTATACTGGATGGCATGATAACAAAAAGCAAACATGGATCTATTGTCTGGGTGGATCATTATATAGAGGCAAAAAGCAGAGCAGAGATTTACAAATGTAAAGTGTGTCGCTGTCTGTGGGATACAGGACAATATAGTCGCTGGATTTGATTCTAGCAGAAATAAGGATAGCACTAGTGAGTTTACAGCACAGAGATCTTACAGAAAGCATTAGGTGTCCTTTCCTGGCTCCCACACAGGGAGTATTGGATTGTCACAGGGGTTGTCTGGATTATAATTCTCTGTGTGGCAATCCCTGTTCCTGCTTTACATCGCAACTGATATTGGTGAATTCTGGGTAGTAGTTTGGATTGGTCAACTTCAATTTAGATGGGCTCTGCATCCCGAACACATCCCACATCATTATTGTGCACTGACCATAAGCAATAAGGGACCTGGGATAACGATTCAGTGAGCTCTAGAGACATAACTTCCTTTGGGTCTGTGTTAGGCAGAAACCTGTGCAGTTCCCTTGGGGAACACTGCAAAAGATTTAAGACTACAGGTAGAGCAGTAAACCCCTTTGGTAGCAGTCTGTACCACCCAGATTTACCTGGTAGCTGTGGCTGAGCAGTCAGACTTCTCTCAAGAAGAGTTAGGCAGTATGCAAAGTATACACAATATGTACCAACATACAATAGCACAAGCAAACACTGACCAGAGCTTGGTTTCAAAAGTATATAGTTATTTATTTAAAATACACATAAGTTAAAAACACTCTAGCAAAATATAGTAAACACTTCAAACACAGTTATAACGAAAGTAGATTCAATCCTTTCTCCTATCTAGACAACTCTAGGTTAACACCACTTAATTAAAACAGAGGTGAGTGCTTAACTTTAGATGACACTCTAGTAGTTTCCAAGAAAGGGAGAGAAAAAGCAGAAATGGGTTAAACACACCACTCTAAGGTCCAGAACACTTGCAATAGGCTCAAAGAAGCACAAAGTCACAGGTGAGCAAAAGTCACTAGGCAGGGCCCACTCTTAGAGTAGCCGGAGCAAAAATGTGCCCAAGATCACACTGTTATTAGGGATTCAAAGTCTTGCAAAGAGTTAGGAAGAGGTTAGAGTGGCTTAGAAAGTTTAGCCAGGGTGTCCCAGGCACTCCCAGGTTCGAAAGCCGGGGGCTAAATCTACCCCGTACAGTCGGTAGCAAGGGAAGCCAGGCGGAACACGGTACCTTAAGCGGAAAGGATCCTCCAGCGGTGGCAGTTGTTCCAGGCAGTGGCAGCAGGGCTCGACGTCGGTCAGGGGAGAAGAAGTTCTCGCTGAAGAGCAGAAGAAGAGGGTCGTTGCACTGCCCGGGAAGAAACCAGCCGCGGAGTCCTCCGGTTAAAGGGTTGTACCGACTTTCGTGGTTGGGGTAAAAGTGGTGGGGTTCCGGTTGCCGGGGTGCTTGGCACTGGCAAGGCGGCCACGAGATACCTCGAGAAGCGAAAAGAAGGCGAAAACTGGTTGTCCCCACCAGTCAAGGGAAGGAGCCACTCCGTTAAGAGTTCTCCTCGGTCGTCGGGAAAAGTGGTGAGACGGTTCAGCAGGGCTCCACCGGGTGGTGTCGTCGAAGCAGGTCGGCTCAGCTCTTCCCTCGTCGGATTCTTGGTCCTGTGGCGACTTCTGAAGTCCCAGTCCCCAAAGCCCTGCTTTTATGCAGTAAACCCCCATTCACCCAGCCTGGCTGTCACTCAAACATGCTAAGTGGTGAGCCGGGCGGCTCACCACTTGGGCCAATCAGGACGGAGTGCGACTTGAGTTACCAAGGTAACTCAGTCCAGGGTGCCTAAATCCCCCTCCACCCCTCCTAAGTACCCCAGACAGAGTGGCACCACTTTGGAGGGCTTCTGTGGAGAAGCCCGCCAAAAGTGGAACAAAGGGCTCCACTTTGGGTCAGAGCTACAGAGGCGAACACCAACGCCATTTTAGAATCAAGTTTTGGCAAAAAGTCCCAACCGGAGTTATAAAAATAAATATATAAACCGGCGGTATGTTTAAGGCTACCGTAAATAAATAATTAAATGTGTTAGCCTAAAACAATGGGAAATCCCATAGGGAAATATTCGCGGTCGAATATAAAAAGTAGTTTCCACTGCCACCAGCCAAAACTCGATCAGGGGGGACGGAGACGTGCCCCCTCGACTAACAGACCCTGGGGCAATCGAATTGCCCCAGCCAGTACGTCCACAATATGATGGTTTGTACTGGTTCTGTTCAGGATTCAAGACTAGCAAAGTCTTTGGTGACTTTACATGCCCTGGGAGACAGTAGTCAGTCCCAGGGTATGGAGTCTATGTTGGGGAGTCCCTAGGACACCCCTGGGTCACGGCACAGAGGGTGCTGTGTGACCCACATCACAAAAATACATGAGGCCCTATGGAGTAAAAGACCCCATAGCCCATTCAACACAAGGTTTAACCAAGAAAACACACTTCAACATGTCCAAGAGTGAGGGTAAAAGAGTCTCACTCTTGGCAGGAGAAAAAAATTAAACCCCAGAAATCCAGCAAAGCTGCTGGGGGACTCACTAGGTAGGGAAATTCAGCCTAAACAGAGAATTCTCCCTAACACTCGCCCCCCCCAGACTAAGGGACAGGAGGATTTAATCCACTCCTGGATGAACCTCATACCTCTAGTCGATGATATACATCCTAGAGAGTCCATCAGCATTTTGATGGTGACACCCTGACCTGTGCTCAATGGTGAAATCAAACCCTTGCAGGCAGATTGACCATCTCAATAGTTTTGGATTTTCCCCTTTCATTTGCATTAACCATCTCAAGGGTTGGTGGTCAGTCTGAATAACAAAAGTAGAACCATACAAGTATGGCCTAAACTTCTTCAGTGCCCACACAATAGCAAAGCATTCTCTTTCGATAGTTGCCCACCTTGTCTCAGGATCCTTCAGTTTTTCAAAGGCCTGATTGCACTCCTCATTCCATTTTACCTTTTTAGGGAATTTGGGAGAGGAGATTACATTCAGTGGAGAAGCTATGGTCCCATAGTTCTCAATGAAATTCCTGTAATATCCAGTGAGGCCTAAAAAAGCTCTCACTTGGGTTTGAGTAGTTGGTGTTGTCCAATTTTGCACAGCTTCAATCTTGCTGGGCAAAGGCCTTATTTCTCCACCTCCTACCTCATGTCCAAGGTAGACCACTTTACTTTGACCAATCTGGCACTTACTGGCTTTGATTGTCAAATGGGCCTGTTCCAGAGCCTGCAACACATGTCCTAGGTGGTTCACATGTTCTTCCCAGGAGTGGCTGAAGACTGCAATGTCATCCAAGTATGCCATGCAGAAATCTTCCATCCCAGCCAGAACTTGGTTCACCATCCTTTGGAATGTGGCAGGTGCATTTTTTAGTCCAAAAGGCATGACCTTAAACTGGTACAAGCCAACTGGGGTCGAAAATGCAGTTTTCTCCTTGGCATGGTCTGTCAGGGCTATTTGCCAATAGCCTGACGTCAGGTCAAATGTGCTGAGGTACTTGGCTGCACCAAGTTTATCCACCAACTCATCTGTCCTGGGCAAAGGGTGGGCATCAGTCTTGGTGACTGCATTTAGAGCTCTATAGTCCACACAGAATCTCAAGTCTTTGGATCCTGCCTTTGGTACTAACACCACTGGGCTAGACCATGGACTAGTAGAGGGCTCTATTACCCCGAGATCAAGCATCTTCTTGACCTCTCCTTTGATGTGGGCTCTGATATGTTCTGACATTCTGTATCCTCTGCTTTTGACTGGCAGACAGTCACCAGTGAGTATCTCATGCTGGCCCCAAGGGGTCAAGCCTGGTGACAGTGAGAACAGGGAGGCAAACTGATTTAACATAGATTTGCACTCCTCTTGTTGCTCAGGTGTCAGGTCTGAAGAGAGATTGACTCCTTCAACTTTTTCATCTAAAGGTACACCTCTGAGGAGATCAGGGAGAGATTCACTCTCTTCCTCCTCTGCAGCTGAAGCTAGAAGCAAGGCTCCTACATCAGGTCTGGAGATGTAGGCTTTTAGTCGGTTGGTGTGGAAGACTCTAGGAGCTTCCCTGGGTCTGCCCAGATCCACCAGATAGTTGACCTCTCCAAGTTTTCCCACGACCTTGAAGGGTCCCATCCATTTGTCTTGCAAGGCCCTCTGCCTTGTTGGGAGCATAACTAGAACTAGCTGGTCTTGAGTAAACTCAACCATGTTAGCCTTCTGGTCGTGCCAATGTTTGACCAGGGCTTGACCAGCTTTCAAGTTGTCACTTGCTTCTGCCATCATGTGTGACATTCTCCTCCGGAGACCTATCACATAGTCAGTCACTCTGACTGGCTTGAGGGGAGGAGCACCTTCCAACCCCTCCTTAATCAGGGCCAATGGACCTCTGACTGGATGGCCATAGAGAAGCTCAAAGGGAGAATAACCTACTCCCTCCTGAGGGACTTCTCTATAAGCAAAGAGAAGGCATGGCAGTAGAAGGTCCCACTTTTTCTTAAGGGGTTCTTCCAAAGCACCTATCATGCTCTTCATGGTTCTGTTAAACCTTTCAACCAACCCGTTTGTCTGAGGGTGGTAGGCGGTTGAGAACTTGTAGGTAACTCCACAGGTTTTCCACATGGCCTTCATGTAGTGGGACATAAAGTTTGACCCCCTGTCAGAGATTACCTCCTTAGGAAACCCAACCCTGGTAAAAATACCAAGGAGGGCCTTAGCCACAGCCGGAGCTGTAACAGTCCTCATAGGAATGGCCTCAGGGTACCTAGTAGCATGGTCTACTACAACAAGGATAAACCTGTTGCCTGAGGAGGTTGGAGGATCAAGGGGACCAACAATGTCAATCCCTACCCTCTCAAATGGGACTCCCACAACTGGGAGAGGCACTAAAGGTGCCACATTCTTGGAACCAACCTTACCAGAAGTCTGGCAGGTATGGCAGCTCTTACAATATCTATCTACTTCGGCCCCCATCTTTGGCCAATAAAAGTAGAGTGAGAGCCTTTCCTTGGTCTTCTTGAAACTCAAGTGGCCAGCCAAAGGTATCTCATGGGCTAGTTGTAAGAACTGTTGTCTGTTTTCTTGTGGGACTACAAGGCGTTTGTAGTCTCCAGGTTCAGACTCAGTGGGTTCACTGTAGAAGAGGCCATCTTCCCAGTGCAACCTATACTTCCCAGGCTCTTGCCCATCAGCTTGAGAAGCTGCCTGGTGGCGGAGACCTTCCAGAGTTGGACATTCTCTTTGCCCCTTACGAAAAGCTGCCCTGCTAGGCCCACCTTCTGCCAGTAAAGACTGCAGCTCAGGATGGTCCTCAGGGTCCAAATCTCCAATAAGGTTGGGGCCTCCTTCTAGCTCTTCCTCAGAGTCTAGCTCAACCACACAGGGTTGTACCTCCCTCTCAGCCTCAGCTGGAGGGGGAGTTACAGGTGTAACTTTGGACAACCTAGGGGAAGTCCTTGTTGGAAGCACTGGAGTGCTTGCTGCTGGCTTTTTCCTAGGAGTCTTGGGTTGCCCCTTTGCTCCTGATCTGGTAGTTACTGCAGTAAGTTGCTCCAGTGGTAGAGGAGTGATTTCTGTCATCATCTCCTGAGATAACCCTCTCAGGGTTTTCTCCCTTGCAGGTTTTGTGAGTTCCTGGAACCTTTTGCTAGGAGGTCTGGGGGTATGAGATACAACTCCAAGAGCTTTGAGGTCATTACCCAACAGAACCCTACCTGGCACTTCACATTGTACACTGACAGGTATTTTTACAGCCATATCATTACATTGGATGAGAACTGGTAACTGGGGACACATCTGCACAGGCCCACCAGCTAACTTGGTGAGGCATTTGGGTGCCTTAGCAACATCCTCTGCCTTGAAAAATGATTCATCCACCACAGTTATGCTGGCTCCAGTGTCCCTAATGGCAGGAGTCTCCTGACCATTCACCTGGACACTGTCCTTATAATACTCTTTAGTATTATCTGGGATAGAGTTATAGACATCTAGATTCTGTTGCTCCCACAACCCCAGAGAGACTAAAGAAACACTAGCTGAGACTCCAGTGGGTTCATCAGCTAGTAATAGAAAGTTTCCACTTGCCATATGTACTTCCTCTTCTGGAGCGAAGGCTAAGGAGGCAAGCTGGACCCCTGAAGGTTTACCCTTACATCTGGGATCTCCTTTCACATGGTCAGTAGCCTTACAAACAAAGCATGAGCCAAAGGCTCGCTGGAATGGAGGCTTGTTCTGACCTCCTTCTGGTCTGGGACCAGAAGGTACACTAGCCTGATTTGGTTTCCCTTGTGGCTTACCCTTATAGTTTTGTTTGGGGCCCTCTTTGGAATTTGTAGTATTAGAATTCTCTTTGGAGTCCTTCTTAGACTGTTTTTCCCCATCCTTCTTCTGAGTTACCCCAGAATCCTTGTGAGTGGCCCTGTTGGCAACCCACAAGTCAGCAGCCTTAGCTAGTTTCCGGGAATCCAATTCCCTGGAATCAGCCAAGTGTTGTCTGAGCTCAGGAGAGCAGGCATCATAAATAGTCTCCAACATAAACAAATTCTTCATACCTTCATAAGTGTTCACCTTGTAACCCTTAATCCATCCCTCTAAGTTTTTCAAACATTCACTCACCCAGGTAGCCCAAGGGGTACCATCATGCTTTTTGAGGTTCCTAAACCTCTTAAGATACTGGGAAGGGGTTTTCCCAAACCTAGCTATCAAAGCTAGTTTCACACATTCATAGTCCTTCCTATCCTCCTCCCCCATCTCCATTACCACATCAGTTGCAACAGGGGGAAGCCTAGAGAACAACCAGGTGAGTAAGTCATTTCCTGTGATGTTCTGGAGCCCATGATTATATTCAAACAGAGACAACCAATCCAACACATCCAACTTAGGCTCATACATACCAACCAATTCTTTAGGCATCCGGGGTCTTTTAGGACTGGAACTTCTAGAGGAGCCAGAGAGAGAAACATTCTCAACAGATAATTTCTTCATTTCTAAGTCATACTTGAGCTCCATTTCCCTTAGCCTTAGTTCTTTGTCAGTTTGAGCATTAAGTTTCTTATACTCCAATTCTAGCTTCATTTTCTCCAGTTCAAAGTACTGAGGACTAAATGTGGGACCTGGTAAAGGTCCAGTAGGCACAGCAGGTAGAGCAGGCAGAGGCCTAGGGGGGACAGTTACAACAGCCTCACCCTCCTCTTCTGACTCTTCCTCAGAATCATCAACATTTTGCTCCATGTTAATTTCAACACTGTCATCTACAGTTGCTGGAGTGGTAGGTTCCTCTGAACCATCACCCAGACTTTGGTTAGCTAACAATCTTTCAATCAGCTCCATTTTCTTGCCCTTAGTCAGGAGATCCTTATGTTTACAGAGCACTCTTAAACAATCAGCAGTTTTGGCTGCAAGGGACTCTTGACTATAGCTTTCTATAACTGACATGTTAGAGGTTTTACTTTTTCAGTGCTAAGCTTTGTGGTTAGTTGCACTAAGGTATCTAAAGCACAATAAAATGTATACTCAATACAAATCCCACCGCTGCCACCAGTGTTAGGCAGAAACCTGTGCAGTTCCCTTGGGGAACACTGCAAAAGATTTAAGACTACAGGTAGAGCAGTAAACCCCTTTGGTAGCAGTCTGTACCACCCAGATTTACCTGGTAGCTGTGGCTGAGCAGTCAGACTTCTCTCAAGAAGAGTTAGGCAGTATGCAAAGTATACACAATATGTACCAACATACAATAGCACAAGCAAACACTGACCAGAGCTTGGTTTCAAAAGTATATAGTTATTTATTTAAAATACACATAAGTTAAAAACACTCTAGCAAAATATAGTAAACACTTCAAACACAGTTATAACGAAAGTAGATTCAATCCTTTCTCCTATCTAGACAACTCTAGGTTAACACCACTTAATTAAAACAGAGGTGAGTGCTTAACTTTAGATGACACTCTAGTAGTTTCCAAGAAAGGGAGAGAAAAAGCAGAAATGGGTTAAACACACCACTCTAAGGTCCAGAACACTTGCAATAGGCTCAAAGAAGCACAAAGTCACAGGTGAGCAAAAGTCACTAGGCAGGGCCCACTCTTAGAGTAGCCGGAGCAAAAATGTGCCCAAGATCACACTGTTATTAGGGATTCAAAGTCTTGCAAAGAGTTAGGAAGAGGTTAGAGTGGCTTAGAAAGTTTAGCCAGGGTGTCCCAGGCACTCCCAGGTTCGAAAGCCGGGGGCTAAATCTACCCCGTACAGTCGGTAGCAAGGGAAGCCAGGCGGAACACGGTACCTTAAGCGGAAAGGATCCTCCAGCGGTGGCAGTTGTTCCAGGCAGTGGCAGCAGGGCTCGACGTCGGTCAGGGGAGAAGAAGTTCTCGCTGAAGAGCAGAAGAAGAGGGTCGTTGCACTGCCCGGGAAGAAACCAGCCGCGGAGTCCTCCGGTTAAAGGGTTGTACCGACTTTCGTGGTTGGGGTAAAAGTGGTGGGGTTCCGGTTGCCGGGGTGCTTGGCACTGGCAAGGCGGCCACGAGATACCTCGAGAAGCGAAAAGAAGGCGAAAACTGGTTGTCCCCACCAGTCAAGGGAAGGAGCCACTCCGTTAAGAGTTCTCCTCGGTCGTCGGGAAAAGTGGTGAGACGGTTCAGCAGGGCTCCACCGGGTGGTGTCGTCGAAGCAGGTCGGCTCAGCTCTTCCCTCGTCGGATTCTTGGTCCTGTGGCGACTTCTGAAGTCCCAGTCCCCAAAGCCCTGCTTTTATGCAGTAAACCCCCATTCACCCAGCCTGGCTGTCACTCAAACATGCTAAGTGGTGAGCCGGGCGGCTCACCACTTGGGCCAATCAGGACGGAGTGCGACTTGAGTTACCAAGGTAACTCAGTCCAGGGTGCCTAAATCCCCCTCCACCCCTCCTAAGTACCCCAGACAGAGTGGCACCACTTTGGAGGGCTTCTGTGGAGAAGCCCGCCAAAAGTGGAACAAAGGGCTCCACTTTGGGTCAGAGCTACAGAGGCGAACACCAACGCCATTTTAGAATCAAGTTTTGGCAAAAAGTCCCAACCGGAGTTATAAAAATAAATATATAAACCGGCGGTATGTTTAAGGCTACCGTAAATAAATAATTAAATGTGTTAGCCTAAAACAATGGGAAATCCCATAGGGAAATATTCGCGGTCGAATATAAAAAGTAGTTTCCACTGCCACCAGCCAAAACTCGATCAGGGGGGACGGAGACGTGCCCCCTCGACTAACAGACCCTGGGGCAATCGAATTGCCCCAGCCAGTACGTCCACAATATGATGGTTTGTACTGGTTCTGTTCAGGATTCAAGACTAGCAAAGTCTTTGGTGACTTTACATGCCCTGGGAGACAGTAGTCAGTCCCAGGGTATGGAGTCTATGTTGGGGAGTCCCTAGGACACCCCTGGGTCACGGCACAGAGGGTGCTGTGTGACCCACATCACAAAAATACATGAGGCCCTATGGAGTAAAAGACCCCATAGCCCATTCAACACAAGGTTTAACCAAGAAAACACACTTCAACATGTCCAAGAGTGAGGGTAAAAGAGTCTCACTCTTGGCAGGAGAAAAAAATTAAACCCCAGAAATCCAGCAAAGCTGCTGGGGGACTCACTAGGTAG
The DNA here is from genome assembly GCF_040938575.1 of Ambystoma mexicanum. NCBI lineage: Eukaryota > Metazoa > Chordata > Amphibia > Caudata > Ambystomatidae > Ambystoma > Ambystoma mexicanum. The sequence continues at coordinate 746,263,646 of NC_090938.1, forward strand.
GGAAATTCAGCCTAAACAGAGAATTCTCCCTAACAGTCTGAATCTAGGGACGGGGCCCCCTGAAGTGTACCTGACACAGCCTTGGTAATACTGCCAGAGATGTCCAGGAATACTCTGTCTGAAGTGTAAAAGATAACATATTTCAGTTTGCAGAGAAGGTCAATGCCTGAAAAACCGGCCATTGCAGAAGGACTTAGCAAGAAAGCATGCTTGCCCGTGATAGGACCCAAGGTAATTGATACTGGTTCAGTAACATGGTGTGGGACTGGAGTGTTGGAAATACCCACTGTATTAATCATAGTACACGACAGAGGGACAACTGGACAACAATCGGATTAGGCAGACGTTCCATCTCATATCTACCACACATGAAATGGATTGCCCTTCAATTGTACACTTTGCATAGGGACTTTCCTGATCTACAGGTATCGATTCATGATGAGTTTTCCTCTTGGGCTCTCCACGTTCCGATCATCTTGGGCAGCAGGCCATACATTGCTCGAGGTAAATCATAGCACATCCGGGTTAGGGAATCGGGTGGATTTAGGAGTAGGGGTGAAAAGTTCTTTTGGGGCCTGTTAGGGAACTCAGTTTTCCAGAGGCTCTCCTGCTTACAATAATTACAGACTGTGAGGCTCACAAATCTGCTACTCTGGGGATCCTGTACAACACCTTGTCCTCTCCCTCGGATGCTTATTTTCCACATCCTCTGGGCAACCCATTTCCCCTTTTGTTCCCGTTAGGGCCTTGAAAGGGATGAAACCCCTCCTCTACGCATTCCCAGGTAAACTAGCAGCAGGGGCATCACGTCTCGCTCAAACCTTACCATCCAATCCTAACATGAAAACACTCAGTCCACACCCTGCTCCCATGCACGTCCAACTCACAGAACCTCAACCACATTCCTCTTATCACTACCCACATGCCACCTCCAAAACACACATGCAAACTCATGCTCATCAATGCTCATTCTGTAGTACCAAATGCAGTAGACATTGCTGACCTCATCACCACCCAACTTCGATGCACATTTTATCACAGAGACATGTTTTACCCCCACCTCTTCGCACATCCTGTACTACTCCCGACAGGTTACAGCATGCAACTCAACAGTGCTACAACTGTTGACTAAAATCGAGGCCAACCTGTAAAGTCAATTATAACATTTATTGGAACGTAAAATACTATTTTGACTTGTGAGCGTGTTGCAATCCAGTTTTATGTGCAAGATTGTGCATTCTTGCCAGCTGGCAGCTACTGAAGACCCTCTTGACCTCTCCCAAACCCAGGACAGAGTTTACAAATATAAAGTACTCTCAGGACGGGGGTGGGACAGAACACCCAATTCCGGGACAGTCCCGACAAAGACTGGAAGTCTGGTCACTCTAAATAAGAGTCATTTTGGGAGGCGGATTAGAGAGAGAGTGACTAGGGGAGGGACCTCACCTCAGTGCACAGACTCAAAAGGGAGAAGGGGAGAGAGGGTGAGAGGAAAGAGAAAATACATTGCATACTACAGACATCGTGGCCCCCGAGTGAGAGGGGGTGGAAAGACAGGGAGGGAGTGTGAGACGGGGACAGTCTCAGAGAGAAACACAGAGATAGGGAGAGACAGAGCGGTAAAGAGAGACAAGGGCATAGAGAGCGACACACACAGGTAGACAGAGACAGACATGAAGAGACAGGAACACACACAAGCGCACACACACTCTTTCTCTCATAAAAAAAAACAACGGCACAAAGCACTGGGGGCTGTTTGGTAACGAGAGCATTTCTTGCCATCAGAAGTGTCATGGGAAGTGCCTTATTTCTTGTTTTATTCCAAGGTAACACGATTCATTGTATACACTGCCCGGGTTATACTTGGTCCTGTAAACTTGAGAAAGTGCTACAGAGGCAGGTGTGAGGAGGCTGGTGATGAGCCCAAGTGTGTAACCTGTGAGAGATCAAGTAAAATTGAGCAATTTGTGAGTACCGGCTCACCAGAAACAGCAGAGATGAGCCAAGCCTTAAATGTTTTAAACATTCCTGAAAAAAACACTGCTTTTGACAAGAAACAAACCAAAATCATGTCTGTATGGATGTTTCCGGGTTAGAGGAGTGCTGATCTCTAAGAACTAGAAATCCAATACACAGCCACAAACCCTTCCCATGCTCAAGACAGAATTCTGCCCCCAACCACCCCCTCCTATGGTGACTTCACAAATAAAGAATGACAAAAAGGGTGTAGAAAAAAAGAGAATAACCCATGTGGAAATGACATCACAACTCAAATGTAACTATGCAACATTGAGATGACACTGCAGTGACAATACACACCGTTTCATCAGGCTCAGAAAGGCGTCAGACATTTTAGACATTGCTTCTTTTAACCCTATTCAAAACATGTCCCTGTTGCTGCTTATAGCTTTCAATATTGTATAAAATGGATGACACCATGCAATCGCTTATGTTCAATCAAAAGAATATTTATTTATTGGCTAGTTATTGGTTTGTTTGAATTTCACATATTGGCAAACATCCAGCATAGGAAAGCAGGATAATATTAATCATTTTTAATAAATCGTATATACCAGGATAGAATGATAGTTTGAAGAGGATGAATTTGTCATCTCCAGCTTCTTTCATACTGCTCCGCAGACTTCTCTCAATTATTGTTATCCTTTATTCATTTCCCCACAAGCATTGTCAATGAAACGGAAACTCTGGTCTCCCTGAAGAGGGAACATGTGAAGTAAATGTTTTGGAAAATTGATTTGATCAGGACGCCATGTTTTCTCTTTGATGGAGAACCTCCTCTCGCGGAATGGCAAGGCATGTTCTCCCAGGATGGGACACCCACCTCTGTCGCCATGGACACCAAGTTTACTCATCACAGACGCCTTGTTCTCTGCGGAGGAATATTAAAGACAAAATGCAACCATTTTAGGATCAGTGAAGCAATGGCAGGAACACATCTTTATACTTTAACTACTTTTAGAATATTTCCATTCTAGTTCTGCATGTTAAGAAGAGCCTTGCCTTAAAAATATAAATGTATGTTTCTTGTGAATGAGGATAGTCAGTGCTCTAATACTTTGCTTATGCACACTATGGAATTGCGTTCCAATCCATTCTAGGCAAAATGTGTTGCAAATGCATTTCCTGCAACATCAGTACACCCAAGATTTTATAAGATACTTCGATAATCACATTTTATTGGCCACCCGGATAACGGAGATGAAGTCCATAGCTTCTCTGGAACGATGAACATACAGATATCCAGAGTAAGGACTGCATTATAAATCAACATGTGGAAAATTCTTGCAAGCTACTTCCCCTGGCGATTCTGCATAATTTGCATGGTTTTATAACATAATATGGGGACTTTGGCTAACTGTCTATTGAGACATAGACATAAAAGATATCCGTGAATATCATGTGACCTCTCCAGCATATCTGGAATCGAGCTTGCCCGCTCTAGTGTAGCGGCTCAGACATGGAGATGGACACAGGAACATTTCATTTCATGAGCGTCACAGAAGTGCGCACGTTGGAATGAAGGAACGAGAAAGAGGGCTGTGGATTGACATGAGGAACAGGGATGCAGATATCACTACTTGTAGCGCGAGATGCAATAAGCACATTCACACGAGCATGTCGTGTACACTCTGTGCTTAAGCTATAAGGGTGAATTCTACAGTCTTTGGCATTTTTGAATTACAGACATGGCTATGACCAAATTAAGAAATCTTGAAAGTTAGAATATATCAAAAAACATGTCAATGATATACATAGGTTTTCTTGAAGCTGCCGGAAGACGGTTAAGGGGACCGAAACATGTACCCGGAGTGGCATGATATACTGTGGTAGTCATTAAGGAGTTTTTTTATTTATTGAATGGGCTAAAATTAATGGATCATCAAATCAAAGATGATAAAATGAACAGCTGGATGAATAGACCGGAACATCACGCTAAGAGTGTTAACCCCCTATGCTAGGGTACTCTATGCATAACCTTGTACCCCATATGTGATTTCTTTAGGGAAAGTGCACATAGGTGTGCCAGTCATTGCTAGGTTTGCATGGCATGCACATGTACAGGCTTTACAGCTAAACTATCCCCCCCCGCATCAGAGGTACGAAGGTCCAGATTTTGCTGTTAGATCGATGATTTATCCAACATTGAACAGACTGACAAAAACTCCTTTAAACAACCATAGACACTGGATACAGACTATACTAAAAACCAATGTAACCCTTCAAGTGTCCTTAGTACCTGGGTATAAACACGAAAAGAGGGGTCTTGATTTGCTACAACATATATGGCATACATTACTTACCATAATTGTATTTCTGATGCTTGTATCTGCTTAGATTCACATGCTTTGGATAGGTCGACATCTAGTGGTTAGTGTGGAGTATTGCATTACTTGTTTTCGAAGTTCGAAAAGGGACGTCGACAGGGCGCGTCTGTAATACTATCCCTAGTGTGACATACACTGTACACATGGTTCTTCATGCGTCAAGGTCCTCAGATTGTTTGTTTCTGACAGGAGGGAGCATGAAATGTGTATGCGAGTACAGGAAGGTAAAGAAAGGTGTAAGATGTCTATGTTCTTTCAACTCCTAAGAGGAGAGGAAGGGTGGGCACATGTGAATCTAAGCAGAGACGCATCAGAAAGACAATTACAGGTATTTAATATTTGTCTTCTGAGGCTTGTGGATCTGCTTAGAATCACATGCGTTGCATAGACTAGTGAGCAGTACCTGGAGAAAGAGGTGGGTTTTAGATACAGCAGCAAAATGTCAGCACCGCTTACCCCACCTGAGAATCACTCCTTGTATGAGTATCCACACAGTAATGTTGCTTGAAAGTGTGAACTGAACTCCATGTTGTTGCTTTGCAAATGCCTCCAATGGCACATTTGCAATGAAAGCCAGAGTACCACCGGTACCTCGAGTTGAGTGTGTTCTGGGTTTAAATGGCAAACTGTTCTTGGACAGAGAGTAGCAGAATTGGTTCAATTTACAATCCATCTTGAAATCACTGATTTAGAAACAGGATCCCCCTTCTCTTCCTGCAGCTAAGGAGACAAAGAATTGATCTGTCTTCGTTAATGGCTTGGTCTCATCTAGATAGTAGATTACTGCCCTTCCCTCTCTGCCAGGTTTTTGCGGGTTTTGAAAGAACGCTGGAAGTTCTATTGACTGATTAATATGAAATTTGGAAATAAATTAACAGCACTATCTTTATGAAAGAGCTTGCAGTTCCCAGACTCTTCTTATTGAAGTGATGGCTATTATAAAAGCATTCTTATAGGTGAGGGCCTTAAGACTAACCTTGTGTATAGGCTCAAAGGGGGGCCCATAAGCTTAGAAAGGATTACATTTAAGTCCCACCCTAGGGGCGGTGTTGAAATTGGGTGATACAGTCTTTTGAACCCCTATATGAAAGCTTTAACCACGGAAACCCTCCAACAAGATACATTGCTGTGTGAGGTGTCCTCCTGGCTGCTCCCCCCTCACAGCGCCAAGATACCCTTGGGTGACCGAGCGCTTAATAAATACTATTAAGGTATGCTGAGAACGCGGCTAGATGGACTTTAAGAGAGTTAAACACTAACCCCGATTCCAATAAATACAGCAGGTAGTGTATTATATTAGAAGGTGAACAGCCAATGGGGTTGACATTACTTGCAACATAACACAAAGTGTTTCCACTTGTTGAAATTACAATGCCTTGTGTTCGGTTTACGTGCTTCCTTTAAGATGTCCATGCATCTTTGAGGTAAGTTTAAATGTCCAAGCTCTATGACCTCAGGAGCAAAGCAGCCACATTCAGTGCTTGAGGCTGTGGATGGAGGTTTGACCCCCGATGCTGGGACATGTTGAAAGAGATCTGCAGTTTGACTGGTGGGAGAAGGGACATTTTGAGCAGGTGTGAGAACCATGTTTGATGTGCCCACATTGGAGCTATTAGGATCATTTTGAGATGTTCCTGGTGCATCTTGTGAACTATTTTGTTGAGAAGAAGTGTTGGGGTGGGGGGAAAGCGTACACACATTTTCCAGACCAACTGATCTACAGTGCGTTCCCCTTGGACTCCGTTTGGGGAAACCTGGATGCGCAATCGTGGCATTTTGCATTCTCTTGTGTTGTGAAGAGATCCATGTCTGGATGCCCCCAGTCTTTGAAGACGTTGTGTTGAATGTTTGAGTGCAACTCCCATTCATGTTCAGTGGGAAGCTACATGTTTCTGCTTAACACGTCTACTAGACAGTTGCGTTCCCCTGGAACATGTTGTAATAGGAGGAAGATGCTCTTGTTGAGAGGCAAATTCCAAATCGTCTAAGCAAGTTTGGACAGACTTGGAGAGTGTGTTCCTCCCTGTTTATGTAAAACATGGCTGTTGTGCTGTTCGTGAGGACTAAAACGGTCTTCCCTGACAGTTGGTGTTGAAATACTTGAAGGGCTTTGAACACCACTAACGATTCTAGAAGGTTGATATGCTGTTTTGACATCAATTGTGTCCACACGATGTGCACTGTCTGATGGAGATAATGTGCTCCCCACCCTGAACGTGATGCGTCTGTTGTTAGAGTGGCTTCCACTGCAGGGTTGAGAAAGTTTGCCCTTTAATCATTTTTCTATGGACCACCACTGCAGAGCCTGGACTACAGCTTGCGAAACGACCCCAAGATCGTCCCAGGGACTATTTGCTTGAAACCTATGGTTCGGCAGCCACTCTTGTATTGGACGCATGTGCAACTTTGCGTGTGGCACTAGAAAGATACAGGACGCCATCATTACAAGGCGGCGCATTGCCTTTCGAACAGTTATCTGACGACCGGCTGTATAATGAGGACATTGAAGCAGTATGTTTTGGACCCTCTAGTTGGAGGGAAAGACTAAGGAGTCTTCGGTTTGAATTATTGCACCCAGGAACTCTTATTTGGCTGGGGACGAGACTTGACTTCTTCTCATCGTTTGAAAACCCCAACTGAAATACAAGGTGCATTGGGTCCAGAGTGTGCTGCAGACATATCTGTGGTGTTCCTCCTGTTATGAGCCAGTCGTCTAGATAAGGGTACACTGGGATGGATTGCCTGTGTAAGTGAGCTGCCACCACTGCCAGTACTTTTGTGAATACCTGAGGTGCTGAGGCAATGCTGAAGGGTAGCACTTTGAACTGGTAGTGAGTGGACCCTACCTTATGTGGTTTGACATATCTGTTTGCTGGACGCAGGTCTAACACAGGGTGCATAGTTGAGTCCTCCTTTGGTACAAGGAAGTACACTGAATACATACTCTTTTTTACCTCGTGTAAGGGATCCAGCTCTATTGCTCCTTTTTCAAAAGAAACTATTTCTGTCTGGAGTATCAACTGATGCTCTTGCGACATCTGGATCTTGGCAGATGGCAGCACGTTTTTTTCAGAAATTTTATGGAGTAGTCTTTGGACATGGTTGACAGCACCCACTGGTCTGTTGTGATTCCCTCCCATGCGTAGGCGAATTGTGAAATGCAACCCCCTACTGAGGAACCATGGGAGGGAACCTGAATGTATTTGTCATTGCTTACAAGGGGCTGAAGAGCCTCTGAGGCTGCACTTCTACCCCAGACTTCCCCCTCCTACCCCCCCCCATCTATAACACCTTTGAAAGGAGGACTGAAAGGGTGTTGTCTGTGCCTAAGATGAGTACCACGGGGAAAATGTAGACCCATGCCCAAAATGGGATTGCGATGTTCTTGGATACGGAATCTAATTGTTCTTGAATAATATCCCATTGGGCTCTATTGTAGCTGGCAATTACTGTTGTGTTGTTTGCTATTCTAGTTTGGTATCCCGCCGAGGGTGCAATCTTTTTATCTAAAGCATAGAGCTATATCCGGGGGAGCTTCCGCTGTTGACAACGGCTATCAGCTCTCTCCATGTTGGTGACAACCATGGAATCAACCATGGAATCTAGTTTTAAATGCCCCCTAATTCACAATGTCTGAAGGTGTTGGTTTAAAGCTTTTTTCAATTCTAGGATGGACAGCTCTAGTGAGTGGGTGAGTTGTTAAAGATGGTAAAACCTGTTTTTTTATTGATTGTAATAAAGGGTTATATTGCCCCACAGACTCTTCATCTACGCATCTTCTTCAAATTCGTGAGTTTGAATTTTAAAGGGGTCTGTGGCTTTTTAAGCAGATCATTGAGTAAGATTTGGTCAACTATGGGTGAGTTTGCAACGGGTTCATCTGGGACATCGGGTGATTACTGTAAGTAATCATCTGGGTCATTGTACATTGATCCTCAATGAAAACATCACCATCAATATTATTGACACTATGTGAATGTGTTTGTGACACTCTCTACCATGGGTGTTTTTACTGGGGGTTCTCTTGCTCTCATGGAAACATACATTTCTTTGATGGGGTGTTTTTCAAGAAAGTCAACAAAGGAAGACACCCTGACCATGGTTTCTTCAAAACGTTGTTTGGTCCATGTGCCTGTTTTGGGGGTTTTATGTAAAGGAAACACTATTGCCTGTGGATTAACATTGTGGGAATCCTCATGTAAAGCATCAGATAGGCCTGATGAAGCCTTGTATTGTGTGGTCTTCGAAACGCTTTCTGTTGGTTTCAACAGTGGTTTTGGTGTACCGACAATGGTTTCAGTGCCTGCTTCGGTGCGAGCATATGTCAAACCGTGATAGTTCAGGGTTTTAGGCACGGTAACCGTTATGCCCGGTGTCCGTTTATTCTTCGAGTCATGCGCCCAACCTGAGGGTCTAGGCGCAGCGTACGTCTGACGCATCGAGTCAGTAGCACTGGAAATGCTGTTTGGTACCGGGGGGTCAACCTTTGAGGGTTTTGTTGAGGTGTTGCTGGGAGTTGTGTGTTTAACGTGCTTGTGTGTACCCCGTGTTTGTGTCTGAGTGCTTTTGTCACCAGGTGTTGCCTCCACAGCAGAGCGCTGAGCTGGGGACGAGCATGCAGGAGTCTGCCGACTCCTACACAGTGTCTTCGGCATCACTAAAGGCGCCGTAGCTGCCGGTTCTCCCTCTGACTCCTCTGCTCTGGTGGGGCAATCTGACCAGGCCTCAGCCTGCATGCCAAGCCAAAAACAAGTAATTCAATACTCTGCACTAACCACTAGATGTCAGCCTATTGCAGAGAATCCTACGGATCACCAACTAAAACCCTATATAGAGTCTTGTCCCAGGTGGCCAGGAGGGCAGCTGCTTCCTGATCCCAATCCTGGGGGTGTTGTACTGTGGGAGGATCACCTGGGTGGAGACCAGGCCTAGGGAAGTGGGGAGATTGTGCAAGGTGAGACACAGTATTTTTCCTTTGAGAGGAACATTAGTGATCCAGACACACAGGAGTAATTGGCCCATTGCCATTTTTATACATCTCAATCGTCTATTGAAGATTGTAAGGAACTCATGGTGGCAACAGTAAAGACAGACACAAGTGAATATGCTTCAAGGGTGTTTATTTTAACAGTATGCAGGTTGGAAAAACGCCTAATCTAACCTAAAGCTAAGATGGGAGCAAGCTTTGACCATCAAATTAATAATAAGGCAGTCCTTGTGAAGTCTGGGCAAAACAAAAGGGCCTATACTACACAACCTATTGCCAGTCCTTGCAACTAATATAGAAAGAGTGTGGGATAAGAGCTACAATAAAGAAAAGAAGTGTTCTCAAATGATAGTCAGCATGTGCTAGCCAGGGGACACCCTTCCCCACGTTTTGAGCACGGGATAAGGTGGCACTTCTGAGCACAGCACAAACTCGAGCTTTCCCCAGCATGAGTTGACAGTTCTGCTTTCAAGCTATCAGGCTTTTCCGATGGTCTCTTGGCACAAAAGCCCCCTTCCTTCGAGGACCTGATGTATTGCACAAACTTAAATTTCCTTTCAAACGATCGTTAGGGGAGAGTGGTTCACCCCTGAGTCCCCCTCTTCAGTGCGAAGATGTCTCTCGATTTTCAGCCTCCCTCAGTCGGGTTCACTGTGGCTATTGCTTTACTCATTTTCTCCTTTAATATTCTCCAGTCTTTTAGGTGACAACTTCACCTATGGATCTCCCTCGGCCAGGCTCAGATCCCTTCTTGACTGTTCGCCTCCCTCTGTTAGGACAACACTTGTTCCTATTGTATTCACAGGCCTTAATGTCTTTTTAAACAACACTCCGTGGATATTTCACCGCCTTCCTCAGTCGGGTTCACTACGGCCAATCACACAGAGTTCCTTCTACCTTCTTTCTGCTTTGCTGGTCAAAGACTTTCGACTGTACAGAGAATTTGACAAGACCCCTGTATGACTACTTTGACCCCTCTGGTTAAATCCCCCCTAAGACCTTCTGGTATAGGTAGTTCGGGATTTACCAGTGTCTCGAGTGAGCATTCACGTGGTGCTGGACCCCTCTTGTAGCTGGTTTTCCCTTAACGTTAAATGTTCTTTGAACTTACCTTCTTTAGCCACTTTGCAACTTTCATTCAACACAGTTCGGTTTCTTATTTGCTCTCCTCTCGACTCACCGACTGTGATGAATTGCTTGGCTTCTTTGGCATCCGGAGTAAAGGACGGTACCATGGTAGCAGGCCCCTCTCGCTGTCCTGCTTAGGTAGGCTCTGTGTACTGTTGACATCTGCCGCCACACACAATAGCTAGTTTCCGCTGCCTTATAGTTCTGTGGAGGGAGGTTTTGCGGGTCTGAATTGGAAAGGGCAAGGTCGCTTCTCTCCTTGTTGCCCCTTCGATGTTCGCCGCCTTTCTCCTCCTCTTGAATTACCGTGCTGCAATAGCTGTTTCATTGTGCGGTCACCCTTGCTCGTACTCTGCTCTTGTGCTCCACATTTTATCCCTGTGGGAAAGGGCCATCAGGTGTGTGTGTGTGTGTTTCTGGTCAATTGCCTGACTTTGCCTGACCCTTGTGTTGGGACATGTTAGATAAACGGCTCTGGTGTTAGTCCATTGTCTTTCGTAGTGTGTGAAAGAGTTTGTGTCAGAAAAGGGGGGGCAGTGTTTCGGGACATCCTACGTGGTAGGATGGGGAAAGGTGTTGAAGGAAGGGGGTTACCGCATCTCACCCATCGGTGTCCCACTCCCCGGGGACACCTGGAGGACAGATCCCAGGGACTAGCTAGGGAGACGCCTTCAGGTTTTTCACAGGATGAAAAGGTAAAATCTGAAGGAGTAATTCCACTTCGTGTTCAACCCAAGCCCATCTGAGGGACATAAAAGGCTGCAGCTTTTTTGCCCCTTTTGTTCCCCAAAGGACTAAATCCCATAATTCTTCTCTTCATAATATCTGGGGAAGAAAGTCCATTTAAATCCATGTGAAGAATTATAGAAATTGAATTTTCTAAAAATAAACTAGAAGTCCCAGAATCCCTCAGGACTGAGAAGAAGAGGGCTGAAGAGGCAGGCAGGTGTCCAGTTCAGGCAGGCAAGCCTAATGGTTCTAAACAAGGTTAGGGAATTATTCCTGAGGGCCTATACCTGAAACCAATTAGCCCATCTGAGGGGCATAAAAGGCTGCAGCAGGGAGGACCAGTAGAAAGAAGCTGGGGCAGGAGCTGGATGGTCGGCAGTAGCAGAAGTAGAAGTAGAAGAAGCGGAGCATGCAGTCAGCAGTTCACAAGGAAGTGTGACCACAACAGGGACGCTGGACTAGAGAGGAGGCAGATTTCACCTGCAGAGTTGGTCCTGTGCTTGCAGACCTTATATAGCTCCGATAACACTGGAAGGGAGTGCATGCAAATGGCAGTCTTTCAAGGTGCGCCTTATTGCTGTGAATGCAGAGCTGAAGTTGCCGTGATTCCCAAGGCCCGTGTGCATAAGCAAGCCGAGGGAAACTGATGCGTAGGAGTCTCTCCATTGATGAGGCCGGATCGGAGACACCCGTGCAGCAGAGGGGTGTGGATCCCGAGAGAGCCCACAGAAGTAGCAGGAGAAGAAGCACAGTCGGGAAGCAGCAGCAGCCAGCAATCGTATTTAGGAGTCTGAAAGAGAAGCTCCATACTTCCAAACAGAAGAATTTCCTTGCCAGTAACTGCAACCAACTTTAATTGTACTTGTGCTGTCATCTAAGTGAGTGAATGTTAACCACATAACTGGGAGGTCTTTTCTTAAGGGGAAAGTCACATGCGCTGATATAGAAAGTTTGCTTATAGTGACAGCCTTTCTTTCCCTAAAATCAGTATTACTTTGTTGCTGGGTGGTCGCGTGTCTCCAGTTAATACGCAGAACGTCATTGGCAGCCTGACTCAAATAAAACAGACTTTCCTAAAGTGTTGCAAACAACATTTTCAAAGCCCGCACATGAGACAATGTTTCCAATACCTTGGAGACTGAGTGCTGACCGAAAGATGGGAACGAGTCTCCCCTTTAAAGTGGCAGTTCGAGAGGGAAATTAAATAGTGTGTGCCTTATTTCATTTCTAGATTAACATATATATCATGCAACACATTAAAACCTGAAGTAGCAGTTGTAGAAAAAGTTGAGGCTGAAGCCAGAGCAAGTATTACCCAAGCCTATAGAGCGAACTCTATGGAAGTAAAAACCTTCTCTCCAAAGAATGATACACCACTGTTCTGAAGTTGTTATCCTCATCTGCCCTAAACATTGTGCTCCTATCTTTTATTTGTTTATTCGATAATGTGGTGCATGAGGTTAGGGCAAATTCAGCCTCTTTGAATGAAATTCGTACTCTTCTATTGGCTTCAAGAATACAGGCTTTCGAATCCCCGAACGACTTGTCCTCGGGCTGCGGTGCTAAGGAGGTGGCCCAGGTGCCAATCCTTTCACCCAATTCCCCTCAAAGAAGCTCTAAATCGCCTGGTGACAAAGCCTCCATTATCATTATGGATAGTGAACCAACCACCTCGGCAAAACATCGGTTTTCAAGCAACAAGAAAAAAAACAAAAATCATCAAGGGGTCCTCCCGCCATAGGAACCAAGGGTTGAGGAAATACCAGAGAACCCTATTTTGGGATGAGAGTTTCCATTCTGGATATGGCAATTTCCAGAAACAGACAGCACTCGACTTCTAAAAAAGGTGTTACTCGGTCGCCTCCTAAATCCTTAGTCCGGGAATGTGGAAAAACGAAACCAGTGACCAAATTGATTCCTACCAACGTAGTGGAAAATGGACCATCTGTAATACACAACGGCACGGTCCGGCAGCCAGGACCGAGGAAAAAAACGGAAGGGAACTTTCGAAAAAGCTCCTCAATTAGAGCTAAGGCAAGAGACCACTATGCCTATCGGGGTATCTTGAAATCCTCAACAAATCCAGGTGGGCGCTCTCATTCCATCCTTCGTTCTACTGCTAACTGCAATGAGAAAGAAGGACCCGTGAGATTTTCAGAGGCTTATAAATCTACATCTCATCCAAACACCGCAGCATCCACTTTTAAGGATGATGCTTCTTCTGCAATATTCAGAACTGGTCAATCCCCAACTCACTAGGATTCTACGCAAGGGCTGTATGAGAACTAGAAATCTAGGCGAAGTGATCCTGGTTAAGTTGATTTCTCAGCCAGCCCCCTGACTCCGCTGTACTTGGATTCAGTTCTCGGGATGACTGGTCTATTCCATTAAGTAGAAAGGCTGCTGTCGCTCCTCTCTTCTATTCCGGAATTGTCGTCGATATTATCGTCAGATATTACATTTATTCATCTTTTTGACAGAAGTCAGTTGGGTAGATGTGAGGTTTACTTCCATTCGAAGTTGATAGAAACCCTGGTATTCCAACATCAGGAGGACTTTTTTCTTAATGGATTTGATTGCTACTAAAAAAAACAGCTATTCTGGAGGGCGCACACAAACACAATCTGTCGATAAAATGTCACTTTGAATATGATCGTCAGTGGCGCTTGCATAGGCTCCGGCCTGGCGCTGGTTGGGGATGGCTTCCAGACACCTTGCCACCCGTCCCAGCTGTCAGACCCGGATCCTAGGACTTCAATCTTATGCTGGAATACTCGGGGACATCAATCATGTTTACATGCGCATCACTCTTCTTCTTGGGTTGATTTTGATATCATAATGTTGCAAGAAACCTGGCTCTTAGAAATGCCAGGTATTGACAGTCGAATGACATGCATTAATTACCGTAATAGCATTTCTGATGATTGTATCTGCTTAGATTCACATGCTGTGCATATGGTCCGACATCCAGTGGTAACCACAGAGTATTGCATCATGTATTTCGGGGACGTCGGCATAGGCATGTCTGTAACACTATCCCTATCGTGATGTGTAGTCTACCCAAAATCCCTCACGCGCTGAGGTCCCTCTGATTGTATTTTCTCTGCCATGAGGGAGCCCAAGGCTATAGTGAGTGAGTACATAAAGAGAGAAAGTAGTAAGACGTCTATGTTCCTTCCACCCCAAGCGGGGAGGTAGGGAGGGCGCATGTGAATCTAAGCAGATACAATCATCAGAAATGCTATTACGGTAAGTAATGCATGTCTTCTGATGCTTGTTAATCTGCTTAGAATCACATGCTGTGCATAGACTAGCGAGCAGTACCCGGAGTTGGAGGTGGGTTGTGAGAAGGAACAGTAGAGAAAAGATGTCTTACTGCTTGTCCCACCTGAGAAAAAGACCTAGAATGAGTGTCTAGGCAATAGTGTTTTGTAAAGGTGTGTACAGAACTCCAGGTTGTCGCTTTGCAAATGGACTCTAGGGGAACATTTGCAATGAATGCTATGGATGCCCCAGTGCCCCAAGTAGAATGTGCTCTAGGCTTGAAGGGCAGTTCTCTCTTAGCAAGAGTGTAACATAGTGTGATGCATTTGACAATCCACCTTGAGATAGCTGATTTAGAGACAGGATCCCCCTCTCTACCAGCTGCCACTGACTCAAAAAACTGGTTTGTTTTCCTCAGTGGTTTAGTTCTTTCCAGGTAGAACATGACTGCCCTGCGCACATCTAGTGTGTGTAGGCTTCTTTCGGCCATGCTAGTGGGATTCTAGAAAAAGGTAGGTAGTTCAATCGATTGGTTCACATGGAACTTCGAGATACATTTAGGCGTGAATCTCAGATGAGTGCGCAGAACTACCTTATCCCCGTGGACTGTAACAAAGGGGTCTAGCACAGAAAGGGCCTGTAGGTCGCTAACCCTTCTGATAGAAGTGATAGCCACTAGGAAGGCCGTCATATAAGTAAGGTCTTTTAGACTTGCGTTATGCATTGGCTCAAAGGGAGCTCCCATGAGCCTGGTTAAAACCACATTTAGATCCCATCCAGGAGCTGGGTGAGAAATGGGAGGATAAATACTCTTAACCCCTTCCATGAAGGCCTTAATCACCAGTATTTTCCACCACGACACCTTTTGTTGTGATGTGGTGTAGGCTGAAAGAGCAGCCAGATGAACCTTCAGGGAATTGAAGACCAACCCTGTGTCCAACAAATGGGTTAGGTACAGCACAATGTGTGTGGGTGAGCAATCGATGGGATTGACGCCCTTGGTATTACACCAGATAACAAAACTTTTCCATTTGCTGGCATAGCAATAACGAATGTTAGGTTTTCTGGCTTCCCCGAGTATGTCCATGCACCTCTGAGGGAGCGGTAGATGTCCAAACTCTATGACCTGAGGAGCCAGGCTGCTAAGTTCAGAGTTTGTGGGCATGGGTGTAGGGTCTCTCCCCTGCCCTGAGACAACATGTTGTACGGGCAGGATAGTTTTACTGGTGGGGAGAGGGACATTTCCATTAGATGAGCGAACCAGGGTTGGCGGGCCCACATGGGGGCCAACAGTATCATGGTAAGTGGTTCCTGGTGCATCTTGTGCACTATCCTGTTGAGAAGGGGAGTCGGGGGGGGTGGGGGGGAAAGCGTAGACAAATTTACCTGACCATGTTATCCAGAGACCGTTCCCCTTGGAGCGGTTCTGGAGGTACCTGGAGGCGTAGTCTTGGCATTGGGCGTTCTCCTGAGTCGCGAACAGGTTGATCTCTGGGAAGCCCCATTCTGCGAAGACGTTGGACACGATGTCTTCGTGCAGACGCCATTCATATTCTATGGGCAGAGGGAAATCTCTGCTGAGCACGTCTGCCAGAAGATTGAGTTCCCCTGCAACATGTTGGGACAACAGAAACATCTTGTGTTTGAGAGCCCACATCCAAATGTTTTGGGACAGCTTGGATAGCCCTGGAGAGTGAGTGCCCCCCTGTTTGTTCAGGTAATTCATGGCTGTAGTGCTGTCTGTAAGATTCAGCACTGTCTTCCCTTGTAGTTGCATCTGAAAAGCCTTTAATGCCTTGGACACCGCTAATAGCTCCAGTAAGTTTATATGATTGGACGCTACTCGTGGGGACCACACACCATGCGCTGTCTGCTGAAGCAGGTGAGCCCCCCCACCCCATGAGAGATGAGTCTGTCGTGAGAGTGGCTTCCACTGCAGGGGTGGTGAAGGTTTTGCCCTTCAGAAGGTTTTCCCTTGACCACCACTGCAGAGAGAACGAGGGCTGGCGAGACAACTACCAGATCTTCCCATTGTCCGCTGGCCTAACACCACTGGCTGTTGAGCCACTCTTGCATGGGACGCATGCACAGCCGTGCGTGGGGAACCAAGTATATGCATGACACCATCATTCCTAGCGAACGCATGGCTTTGCAAACCATCACCTCCTGACTGGCTACATATTGAGGGATCTGAAAAAGCATGTTCTGAACCCTCTCGGAGGGGAAGACGAGGCCGTCTTTCGTCCGGATTAGAGCTCCCAGAAATTGTTTTATTTTACTGGGGACTAAACTGGATTTTTTCTCGTTGATAGAGAAACTCAGACTGAACAGAAGGTCTACGGTCTTTTGGGTGTTCAAAAAGCATGTGTCGTACGCATCCCCTGTTATGAGCCAGTCTTCGAGGTAAGGGTAAACTGGGACGGACAGTCTGCGCAGGTGTGCTGCTGCTACTGGCAGGACTTTAGTAAACACCCTTGGCGCCGAAGCGATGCCGAAGGGCAGCACTTTGAATTGGTAATGCCTGTCCTCTATCATGAACCTTAGATATTTCCTGTGCGCTGGCAACATTGAAATATGAAAGTATGCATCTTTCATGTCCAATCTTGCCATGTAGTCCCCCTGTTTCAACGGTTTAGGACGATTTTCCCGAATAAAAATGGTCGCAATGACCAAAAGTTCTAATAGTGCTACCACCAAAGGTTCGAACACCAAAAGTTCGAACCTTTGGTGGTAGCATTGTAAAAAAAAAAAAAAAAAAGAAAACAGGGTCTGCGGGGGTGTCCCCCGCATCGCCCCACTCACTATACTTTATGGTATAGTGAGCGGGGGCTGCGGGGGACACCCCGCAGCCTTCCGTTTAAAAAAAAAAAAGAAAAAAGAAAAGGACCCTGCACCGCCGGTTCCCGATCACAGATGTTAAAAGGGAATTGGCGCTGCAGGAACCCAGCGTGAAGATGAAGGTAAGTGGGGTTTGTTTATGTTGGGGGTGTGGGTGTGCTGAGGGTGTGGTTGTGAGAATGTATGCGTGTTCGCATGAGAAACGTGCAAACTTTTGGTAGTTCGCACCTTTCTCATGCAGACGTTTTGCCCGCGGGCAAATCACTTGGATTCGTTTCAACAGTGGGATCACCTCCTGTAGCGTTACCATGCGAAACCTCTGAGGTTTTATGCACTTGTTCGCTGGGCGCAAGTCTAGAACTGGGTGCATGGTGAGGTCCTTTTTGGGGTACAAGGAAGTACACTGAATAAATACCCTTGTTTACCTGAAGAATAGGGACGGCTTCTATGGCGTCCTTTCCCAGCAGCGCTTCCACCTCTTGATTCAGGATCTCCAGATGGTCCGGTGAGAGGCGCCGTGAGCGCAGTGGTCTGAATTGTGGAGGTTGGCCGAATTCCACGCAGTACCCGTGGGCGACCATCTTTATGACCCATTGGTCTGAAGTTATCCCCTCCCATGCCCTGAGGAAAGATGTTTAGCACCCCCCGACATGGGAGGTGTTAGGGAGAATTCTCTGTTTAGGCTGAATTTCCTAACCTAGTGAGTCCCCCAGCAGCTTTGCTGGGTTTTTGGGGTTTATTTCTCCTGCCAAGAGTGAGACTCTTTTTATCCCACTCTTGGACATGATTTGAGGTGTTCCTTTGACTATGTTTGTGTTTTATGGGCTTTGGGGTCTTTTACTCCATAGGGTTTCATGTGGTTTTGCTATGTGTGTTACAAAGCGCCCTCCGTGCAGTAACACAGGGATGTCATAGTGGCTCCCAAACAGACTCCATACCCTGGGACTGACTACTGTCTCCCAGGGCATGTAAAGTCACCATTGGCTTTACTAGTCCCAAATGACCAACAGAACCAGTACAAACCATCCTATTGTGGACGTACTGGTAGGGGCAATTCGATTGCCCCTGGGTCTGTTGTTCGAGGGGGTACTGTCCCGTCCCCCCTCATCGAGTTTTGGCTGGTGGCAGTGGATACTACTCTTTATATTCGACCGCGAATATATTCCTATGGGATTTTCCCATTGTTCGAGACTAATACTTTTTTACATAGCCTCTAACAAACCACCGTTTTTTTTATTTAATATTAATTCACCGGTTGGTATTTTTTGCCAGAACTCTGTTTTAAAATGGCGTTTGTGTTCGCCTCTGTAACTCCAAACCAAAGGTCAAGCCCTTTGTTCCACTTTTAGCAGGCTTCTACACAGAAGCCCTCCAAAGTGGTGCCACTCTGTCTGGGTACCACAGGGGTTGTGGGAGGGGGTTTAGGCACCCTGGACTGAGTTGCATCGGCAACTCAAGTCGCACTCTTGTGTGATTGGCCCAAGTGGTGAGCATGTTTGATTGACAGCTAAGCTGTGTGAATGGGGGTTTTCTGCATAAAAGCAGGGCTTTGGGGACTGGAACTTCAGACAACACCACAGGACCAAAGAATCCAAAGAGGGAGAAGCTAAGCCGACCTGCAACGACGACACCATCGGTGGAGCCCTCCTGAACCGACTCACCACTTCTTCCAACGACAGAGGAGATCTTCAATCCGAAGAGTCTTCTTCCTTTGACTGGTGAGGATAACCAGTTTGCCCGCCTTTTCGTCTGCCTGGAACCCCTCATGGCCGCCTTGCCAGTGCCCAGCACCCCGGCAACCGGGATACCACGTTTGCACCACTACCGCGAAAAAGGGTAGTACCTTTTCACCGGAGAACTCCGCGGCTGGCTTCTTCCCAGGCAGTGCAACGACCTTCAGCTTTCACCCAAGTCGAGATCTTCTCTTCATCTGGACATCGCCACGACTTGCACCCGCTGCCAGGAACAACTACCACCGCTGGAGGATTCTCTCCACTTTCAAGGTACTTTGTCCGCCTAGCCTCCCTCGCTCCGGTTTGTGTGGGGTGTCTCTTAAATCCTCAACTTACCACTTGGGTTGGCCATAGGCTGACTAACTGAACTTTTCTGAATTGAACTCATTCCTTTTCGAACTCTCTGCAAGACTTTACCAGCCTTTTAAACTGCGTGATCTTGGGCACATTTGTGTCTTACTCTCTCCAAGAGGGAGCTGAGCCTCTAAACTTTTTGCTCATCAGTAGACTTTGACTTTCCTGCCTTGCTACGAACTTCTAAAGTGTTGTGTTGCGTGCTGTTCTAATTTCTGCCTTTTCCCTCCCTTTTTTGATAACTTATTGGAGTGCCATATTTAGTTAAGCGCTCACCTCTGTCTGAAAATAAGTGGTGTTAACTAAGACTTGTCTGATAAGGACTAAGGGAGGTGTATATATTTCTAAGTGACTGTGTTTGGAACTTGCTTGACATATTAGTGTTAGTGTATTTTACAAGTGTGTTTTTAAATAAATAATTATATACTTTATACCTAAGCTCTGGTCAGTGTTTGCTTGTGCTACTGTATCCTTATACCTAATGAGTATACTCTATATACTGTCTAACTCTTCTTGAGAGAAGTCTGGCTGCTCAGCCACAGCTACCAGGTAAAACTGGGTAGTACAGACTGCTACCAATTGGGTTTACTGCCAACACCTGTAGTCCTAAGCCTTTTGCAGTGGTCCCTAAGGGAACTGCACAGATTTCTGCCTAACACTGGTGTATAGCGGTGGGATTTGTATTGAGTATACATTCTAGTGTGCCTATAGATACCTTAGTGCAACTAACCACAAAGCTTAACACTAAAAAGTTTATTTTCTGAAAAAACCTGTCTACTATGGAAACTTATAGTCAAGAGTCCCTTGCTACAAAAACTACTGATTGTCTAAGAGTTCTCTGTCAGCATAAAAATCTCCTGACTAAAGGCAAGAAAATGGAGCTAATAGAAAGGTTGTTAGCAAACCAAAGTCTGGATGGTGGTTCAGAGGAACCTACCACTCCAGCAAATGTAGATACCAGTAATGATATTGATATTGATCAAAGTATTGATAACCTTGAGTCAGAGCCAGAAGAGGAGGGTGAGGCGGGTGAAACTGTCCCCCTAGGCCTCTGTCTGCTCTGCCAGCTGTACCTACTTGACCCTTACCAGGTCCCACATGTAATCCTGCATATTTTGAACTAGAAAAAATGAAGCTTGAATTAGAATTCAAAAGAATTAATGCTCAAACAGAACAACGGCACCAAGAACTAAGGCTCAGAGAAATGGAGCTTAACCATGCACTTGAAATGAAAAAAATTGTCTGTTGAGAATGCTTCTCTCTCTGGCTCCTCTAGAAGTTCCAGTCCCAAAAAACCACAGATGCCAAAGGAGTTGATTGGTATGTATGAGCCTAAATTGGATGTGTTGGATTGGTTGAGTTTGTTTGAATATAATCATGGGCTCCAGGACATCACAGGTAATGCTTTACTTACCTGGTTGTTCTCTAGGCTTCCCCCTGTTGCAACTGATGCAGTAATGGAGTTGGGGGAGGAGGATAGAAAGGATTATGAATGTGTGAAGCTAGCTTTAATAGCTAGATTTGGGAAGACCCCTTCCCAGTATCTTAAGAGCTTTAGAACCTCAAAAAGCATGATGGTACCCCTTGGGCTACCTGGGTGAGTGAAGGGTTGAAAAACCGAGGGATGGATTAAGGGTTACAAGGTGAACACTTATGAGGGAATGAAGAATCTTTTTATGTTGGAGTCAATTTATGATGCCTGCTCTCCTGAGCTCAGACAGCACTTGGCTGATTCAAAGGAATTAGATTCCAGAAAACGAGCTAAGGCTGCTGACTTGTGGGTTGCCAACAGGGCTACTCACAAGGATTCTGAGGCTACTCAGAAGAAGGATGAGGGGAAACAGCCTAAAAAGGACTCCAAAGAGAATTCTAATAATTCCAATCCCAAAGAGGGCCCCAAACAGAACCATAAGGGTAAGCAACAAGGGAAACCTAGTGTACCTTCTGGTGTCAAACCAGAAGGAGGTCAGAACAAGCCACCATTCCAGAAAGCATTTAGTAAATGTTTTGTTTGTGGTTCTACTGACCATGTGAAAGGAGATCCCAGATGTAAGGGTAAACCTTCAGGGGTCCAGCTTGTCTCCTTAGCCTTCGCTCCAGAGGAAGAAGTACAAATGGCAAGTGGAAACATTCTACTACTGGCTGATGAACCCATTGGAGTCTCAGCCAGTGTTTCTTTAGTGTCTCTGGGTTTGTGGGAACAACAGAATTTAGATGTCTATAATTCTATCCCAGATAATACTAAAGGAGTATTATAAGGACAGTGTCCAGGTGAATGGTCAGGAGACTCCGGCTATTAGGGACACTGGGGCCAGCATAACTGTGGTGGACAAATCTTCTTTTCAGGCTGAGGATGTTGCTAAGGCACCCAAACGCCTCACCAGGTTAGCTGGAGGGCCTGTGCAGATGCTTCCCCAATTACCAGTTCTCATCCAGTATAATGACATGACTGTGAAGATACCTGTCAGCATACAAAGTGGGGTACCAGGAAGGGCTCTGTTGGGTAATGACTTGAAGACTCTTGGAGTTGTGTCACGTACCCCCAGACCTCCTAGTAAAAGGTTACAGGAGCTAACCAGACCTGCAAGAGAGAGGACCATGAGGGGTACTCTCCAGGAGATGATGAAGAAGGATATCACTCCTACTCCACCGGAGTTGCAACTTGCTATAACAGAAAAACCTGAAGCAAAGTGGAAACCTAAAGCTTACAGAACCTCTAAACCAGCAACCAGCACTCCGGTGCTGCCAACCAAGACTTCTCCTAGGTTGTCCAAAGTTACACCTGTAACTCCCCCTCCAGCTGAGGCTGAGAGGGTGGTACAACCCTGTGTGGTTGAACTAGACTCTGAGGAAGAGCTAGTGGAAGGCCAGGAACTCATTAGAGATCTGGATCCTGTTGACCATCCTGAGCTGCAGTCTTTACTGGCAGAAGGTGGACCCAACAGGGCAGACTTCATGAAGGGACATAGAGAATGTCCAACTCTGGAAGGTCTTCGCCACCAGGCAGCTTCTCAGGCTGACGGGCAAGAGCCTGGGAAGTATAGGTTGCACTGGGAAGATGGCCTCTTCTACAGTGAACCGACTGAGTCTGCACCTGGAGACTACAAACGACTTGTAGTGCCCCAAGGGAACAGACAACAGTTCTTGCAACTAGCCCATGAGATTCCTTTGGCTGGTCACTTGAGTTTTAAGAAGACTAAGGAAAGGATCTCTCTCTACATTTATTGGCCAAAGATGGGGGCTGAAGCAGATAAGTACTGCAAGAGCTGCCACACCTGCCAGACTTCTGGTAAGGTTGGCTCCAAGAATGTGGCACCTTTAGTGCCTCTCCCAGTTGTGGGAGTCCCATTTGAGAGAGTAGGGATTGACATTGTTGGTCCCCTTGATCCTCCAACCTCCTCAGGCAACAGGTTTATACTTGTTGTAGTAGACCATGCTACTAGGTACCCTGAGGCAATTCCTATGAGGACTGTTACAGCTCCGGCTGTGGCTAAGGCCCTCCTTGGTATTTTTACCAGGGTTGGTATTCCTAAGGAGGTAATCTCTGACAGGGGGTCACATTTTATGTCCCACTCCATGAAAGCCATGTGGAAAACCTGCAGAGTTACTTACAAGTTCTCAACAGCTTACCACCCTCAGACAAATGGGTTGGTTGAAAGGTTCAACAGAACTATGAAGAGCATGATAGGTGCTTTAGAGGACCCACCTTCTACTGCCATGCCTTCTCTTTGCTTATAGAGAAGTCCCTCAGGAGGGAGTAGGTTATTCTCCCTTTGAACTTCTTTATGGCCATCCAGTCAGAGGTCCATTGGCCCTGATTAAGGCGGGGTTGGAGAGTGCTCCTACCCCCAAGCCAGTCAAAGTGATTGACTACGTGATAGGTCTCTGGAGGAGAATGTCACATATGATGGCAGAAGCTAGTGATAACCTGAAGGCTAGTCAAGCTTTGGTCAAGCACTGGCATGATGCCATGCCAGTGCTCAGCCACAGCTACCAGGTAAAACTGGGTAGTACAGACTGCTACCAATTGGGTTTACTGCCAACACCTGTAGTCCTAAGCCTTTTGCAGTGGTCCTTAAGGGAACTGCACAGGTTTCTGCCTAACAGGAGGGGACCTGGATCTGATGGTCATTTCTGACCAGAGGCTGCGGCTCCTCTAGGGTTGGGGCCTCTGGCTTTGCCGCGACGCTGACCCCTTGGTGGGTAGTATGCAGGGCTTCCTGATGTTTGTCCAGCATTAATGTTTCCTGTGGTGTAGTAGTTCTGACTTGCATGGGACTGCCCTCGAAAGGACCGACGGGAATTACCTCCCCTTTGGGGGGGAAGGTTTTTGAGTAATTTGTTGCAAAGAGTCTCATGCTCTTTTATGGCTGTTTCTAGGGCCTCATCGGCCACCTTCCCGAAGAGGTTCGTTTCTTCAATGGGTTTGTTGATGAGAGCGGCCTGTGTATCAGGCTTAAAACCCGAGTTACGAAGCCTAGTGTGCTGCTTAAGTAAAGTGCCCTGGGCCAGAGACCTGCCTGCTGTTTCAGCCGTGTCCAGAGTCTTTTTTATTACATTCTGGTTTACTTTTCTGCCTTCGGCCACAATGGTGAGAAGCTTGGACCTGACGGGTTCTGGGACCTCCTGGAGACCTTCCTGTACTAGGTTCCACTGAGCATCAGCATAACTCGCCAGCAGCGTAGTGTTATTCGCTATGCGTGTGGTATATGCAGCAGCCGAGGTGACCTGCTTACCTAAGGCATACAACCTCTTGGATTCTCTATCCGGAGGCGCCTCCCCCGTAGCAAGGGGTACTCCTGCCCGTTTCCGGGTGGCAGTCACTACCAGGGAATCGGGGGTGGCATGACCTTTGATGTATTGAGGGTCCGAAGGAGCTGGCCAAAATAATTTTTCTAATCTTGGGTTCACTGCACGGGTCTGAGCTAGTGACACCAGGGAGGGGGCCCATCTTCTTTTAACAGAATTAAGGAGGGGAATGGCCTGGCTTGAGGGAGGTTTCTCCTTGAGAATGTCTTCTACAAAATCCTGCTCAGGTACCGCCTCTTGAGTAGTGATTTGAAAGTGATCAGCTGCCTTCCTTAACATGGCATTGAAGTCCATTTGGTCGACTACAGGCGAGGCCTGGAGAGCCGGGGTGGACGGAGGAGAATCCAGGCACAGAACATCAGTGTCCTGATCTTGTTGGGGGGAGCGTCCATGGGTCCGTCCCCACTTGCTGGGTTTCTTCCCAATTGTCCGTGGCATCCGCCTGGTCCTCATTGTAGCCCTGCAGGAAGGAAGGTTCTTCATCTTCACTGTAAATGTCCTGATAAGTATCCATCTGAACGATGTCTTCATGATGGACGGGGACAGAGGGCTGATCTTCTTGGAAAAGTGAAGCAGATTCAAGATTAGGTTCTCCACAAGATCTTTTCGGGGAAGGATGTTCAGAAAAATGGATAATTTTTTCAAGACGATCCATACACCCTTCAAATTTCTCCCTTGTCCACTTAGAGGAACCAGAAGGGCTTACGGGTGGAAAAACGTCGTCTTCCGCCCTTTGACGCTGAAATTTGTCACTCAGGGTGTTGGAAAGAGGCTCTTGACTGTCCTCATAAGTCTCGCGAGAATCAGGGCACCATGGCATATCTATAGATTTGTCTGCGGCCTGCCCCATGTTTTTCAACGGAACAGGTATAAGCCCAACCGCCGAAGTAATTCTTGCGATACAGTGTTCGATTATCACCGAATCGGCATGAGTTAGTCGGTCCGGAGGCCCATCGGTAGATTTACCGCCTACCGTGGCGTTAGAGAGCCTAGAGGTCGGTTTTTCGCCTTGAGGCCTAGTCGTAATTTTTGGGCCTACCGGGCTTTTCGGGACCATCGGAGTGTCGAAATTCTGCGCTTCGATGTGTAAACCTGATTTAGGGCTAGCGGGCTTGTTTGTTTTGGAATGCCCAGTCGCAAAACGCTGCTGCGGATGCGGGGAAGGCTGTTGATCTGAACGATCAGAGGAATCAGCCGACATTTTCGACAGCCCTGCTGGCGCTTTCACCTTTTTCGATGTACCCGCCAAAATAGGTGGAGGGGTGGTGTGTTTAGTGTAATGCGTTCTTTGAATGCCCCTGTAGCGAGACTAGTGTCAGACCTTGAAGGGTCAGGGACGGGCGTGGCAGACCTAGAAGTGTCGCCTTGAGGTCTATGACACCCACAACAGATGTTTAGTCATCAGAGGTGCCCCTGTCACTTTTCGTCGGTTGTGGCGGTGGAGGGTCTTAGGCTCCTTAAGGGTCTTAGGCCGAAGGAGTTTACAAGCCGCATACTGCTTCTCGTCGTGATCTAAGGGGAGACAGGAGTTGCACGTCCTGTGTTCGTCCTTCCACGGGTATCTGACCCTACACTTAGGGCAGAAGCTAAAAGGAGTCCTTTCCATAGCAAAAGGGAAAGATGACCGGACCTAGAGGGTATAGAGGGGGAAAGAGGAAAGACATAACGAAAATATGGCCACCCGACCCCACTCTCCCTACTGTGAAGGCCGGCCAGAGGCCCGGCCACGTGGATGCTTCAGCCGCCGGATCTTAGGCGCCGAAATCCACCGCCGTAGACAAATCCCCTGCAGTCTTCGTCAAAGTTGTTCCTGCCGTCGAAGTGACTTAACGGGGAATAACCAACACGTCGGTTTAAGATAAACAATGTCTCTTATGTAAGAGCTCCGCTATAGGGCGACCAATTATCTGGGGGAAAAAAACAATCTGAGGGATTTCGTCGCGTGAGGGATTTTGGGTACACTACACATCACGATAGGGATAGTGTTACAGACACGCCTATGCCGACGTCCCCTTTCGGTCCCCGAAAGACAAGATGCAATACTCTGCGGTTACCACTGGATGTCGGACCATATGCACACCATGTGATTCTAAGCAGATTAACAAGCATCAGAAGGTTAATTACAAATCAGCTAGGAAAGGGAAATGAGGCCGACCTAAAGGAGGGCTGTTGACTGCAATCAGAGTTAGTTGTGGTCGCTCGATCAAGAACTGGTGTTGTAAATCAGAGGCCTTATTGGCAACAGAACTAATTGATAAATCCGGTCCAACTAAAATACATTTTTTGATTATCAACATCTATTTTAACTCGATTTTCTCTCCAATTGAGGGGCTATTAGAGGACTTAGACAATCTACTCCAGGATTGTATCAGCTTACCATCTTAGTGGTAAGGGCTCCAGAGATACACACGGTAGGGCCTGGTCATCTTTGTTTTCAAGATGGGGATTCAGCCAAACAAACTTACTTTTTAATGGTCGCTGGGCAAAAACACCTACTTTAAAATACTTTTCCAGAATCAACACAAAGCTAGTAGATACTCTTTAAAGATGCTTTTTAGACACTTCCTACAACCGGAGGTGACTTCACTAGGACAGTAATGGCATTTATACATCACTAGTACATTTTGTAGATTCTGGGGTTTGTAGAAAGGAAAGGTTAAGGGAAGGAAAAAGCTTAAACAGTTTCTCAGAGCATGTGAGCACTTCAATCTTTCAATGACGTCTAGATAAAAACCTTTCCCAGCAATAATAGTTAAAACCCAAGTTATCACCTATGAGGGACAGGAAGTATCAAAGTCAAATGGACTAGAGGAGTCTGCAGGGAGCCAGGACAGCCAAAGTCAACTGGAGCAGTGTCTATGGAGCTGAGGCACTTCTTAGATAGCAAAGTCTTGCACAAAGTTAGAGAGTTTGTTGAAGAAAAATCACTGTAGGGTCACAAGCTGTTATACTTGTGAAGGGTAGAGCTGAAATCAACTCTAGCAAGGTAGCTACTGCAAGTCGCAACTGAGAAGAGTAAAGCTAAAGACACTGAGGTAAGTACCCCAAGTCAGAACAGTACCTTTGGTTAGAAGAAGAGTGGTCCAGCTGGCTTCTGTCTGGTTTCAGCTATGCAGATCCTGGGTTCCTGGGCCCCAGTCATGGGGACAAGAGGGAGGACTTTGGAGGACTCCTGCGGCAGCAATTCAGAGGTCGGCGGCAGCTATGGGCTCTTTTCAGGTCAGCGGCACTTTGCGGTTTCAGCGCACGGTAAACGGCACCACTGCGGATCTTGGATACCAGTTGGGCTTCCTTCACTTCTTGAGTACTGCACTCTGGTGAGGGGACTTGAGCTCTGGTTGCCCTGCTTCTGGAGGGTCCTGGGGAGACTCCTGGAGCTTCTGGCCGGATCACAGACGTTGCACTCGACTACGGATTTCTCGACCCCTGGCACTCGGGTTCCTGTAGCAGCGAAGAAGTACAGCCAGTCGGGGAAGATGGTCCAGTGGAGTTCGTCTCGGGGTTAATTGGTCCCACTAACCCAAGGGAAGAAGTCGTCCCTTCCGGAGCTTCTCTTGTCGATTAGAAAAAGGAGTGTCAGCACAGCAGCAGGGCTTCACCCGGCAATTCAAAGGTCCAGGAGGATGCAGCAAGCTTCGCTCACGGTTTCTTCGTCGGGTTGTTCTTCCCAGTGGTCGACTGTCTTCAGTCCCAAAACCCTCGCCTTTTAAGCAGGTTTCTCCCAATCAGGAATGGGTGCATTCAGGCATTCCTAAAGACAAAATACAGGGGTGTTTCGGGAACCTCCCTCACTTCCTGTTCTTCCAGGCACACTGGAGCCAGTGGCAGGTTTCAGTACTGAAGCCCGCCAAAGGCAAAATTAACAAAGGGCTCAAACCTGGCTTGGCGCGCAGAGTAAAACCCAAGAAAGACCTCACAAACAGAAAATGGCGAAAAAAGAAGACCGGGCCATTTTGACAAAATGGTCACCCATGGGTGCTATACTGCAGCTGAGTATTCACCCTGCGGTAGGAAAACACAATGGTAGGAAAATTAAACCACTGCCACCAGCCATTTAAAGTAGTGAGGGTAACATAAAAAAGTTACATGAGTAGGTGGGAAAAGGGGCCACTAAGTAACCCCCCATCACTCCACAGAAGATGGTGTGTGCTTGACCTACAAAGATAAAAAAGGTAGGTAAAGTAAATTTCAGTTTACTATTCTTGGGAACTGTAGTTCACACAAGAAAAGGTATTTAAACCTTATGAGAAATCTAAAGGATTTCTCTGTGACACTGCACTGAAGGTGCTGCGTCACCATACAAAAAGTAGATGACTATGGAGTTTGTCAGACTCCAAAAACAAGTATAGACACACGTCTACAATTTACACTTGAAATTGGTGATCCTAATGTACACTATCTAGACGTACAAACAGTGATTAATGGGAACAGGATCGATACCACACTTTACACAAAAAAGACTGATCGCAACAATCTCCTTCACCGTATGAGCTTTCACCCTCCGAATATGTTACGCAATTTACCTTTTGGTCAAATGCTAAGAATAAAAAGGATTGTTAGCAATCCAGAAGATTGCGAGAGACAATTGGAATATCTTAAAGAAAGATTGAAAGAAAGAGGTTACCCTGAATCAGATTTGCAAGCAGCAACTGTCAAGACAGGAACAATGACCAGAGAAGAATTGCTCACACAAAGAAAAGAAAAGACTACACCTGAACTTGTTTTCGTCACTACATATGCTATACAAAGTAACAAAATAAAAGACATCATTCGGAGCAGGTGGAATGTCCTGACGAGTGACTCCCGAATTAAGGATCTGTTCCCACAACCACCTATTTTTGCTTACAAGAGAAGCAACAACTTACGGAATATGCTGGTGAACACAAGAGGTAAAGACTCGACCAGAAAACCAGATAAACACCCTGGTACTTATCCTTGCATGAGTTGCAACAATTGTAACAATGTGATGAAGGGAAACACAATAATGCATCCTAAAACTGGCGCAAAAATTAAGTTGAGGTTCCATGCTACTTGTTTGTCAGAGAACGTTGTCTATGCTATTAGATGCCCTTGTAGCATCTATTATGTAGGAGAAACAGCACGGAAAATAAGGATAAGAATAAATGAACATAAATCGTGCATCCGCAATAACAACATGACTTCGGCTGTGGCCAGACATTTTAAAGCAAAAGGACATTCTCTCGCACAATTGAGATATGCAGTATTGGAGGTGTTACCCACGAAAAAATATAACAGAGATATGAAGAAATGGAGGGCACAGCAAGAAGCTTTTTGGATTGATAAATTGGACGCTCTTGCTCCTGATGGAATTAACGAGGAGTTTGATTTGAGTTGCTTCCTATGAGAATGTTTTCATTTTTGAGATGCTATAAATGTGTTAGAACTCTTTGAAAGTCCAGGCTAGCATATATATCCTACTCTCGCATTTTTATTCTTGATCTTATCACTTTTTTTCTTTTTTTTTTTCTTTTCTTTATTGTATTACGTGCACGTGACAAGCAAGTAGTCATTTTTCTTCTTCTTTTTCTTTTCTTCTTTTTTTTCGCTTTTATATATTGAAGACTCATCACTATATCAGTTTGGTTAAGTATAGATTTTATTTTATGTAAGGAGATTTTTTCTGAATTTTGTAAGCTATATTTCAGAATTAGAACGCATTGATTTATGTGTTAATCCTAAATTAGATGATTTAGGTAGTGTTACGATGCACATTTGAATTTTCACTAATATTTACTCTAGATAGGTAGCGAACACACCACTCTAATATGGCCGCCATATTCGGTTGACCTAGCAAAGGTACTATTACCATGGGGACCCATGGTTACCTTTAAACAACATTAGATATTCATGGAAACGCGCGTTTCTGAGTTTGATTTGAGTTGTTTTCTATGTGAATGTTTTCGTTTTTTGAGATGCTATAATTATGTGTTAGAATTCATTGAAAGTCCAGGCTAATATATATATCCTATTCTCGCATTTTCATTTTTTGATCTTACCACTTTTTTTCTGTATTGTACTACATGCACGTGACAAGCGAATAGTCATTTTCCTTTTTATCCCTTTTCTTTCCTTTTTTTTGCATTTGTATATTGAAGACTCATCACTATATCAGCTTGGTCAAGTATAGTTTTAATTTTATTTTATTTTATTTTATGTAAGGATATTTTTCCTAAATTTTATAAGCTATATCTCAGAATCAGAATGCATAGATTTAAGTGTGAATTCTAAATTAGATGATTTAGGTAGTGTTATGATGCACATTCGAATTTCCACTAACATTCACTTTAGATAGGTAGCGAACACACCACTTTAACATGGCCGCCATATTTGGTTGACTTAGCAAAGGTATTATCACCATGGGGTTCCCATGGTAACCTTTGAAAAACACTAGATATTTAGTGAGACGCGCGTTTCTGCGGTTTCACCGTGTATTGAGACGAGTTTGTATACAGCACTAGGTAAGCTTGTGCCTACAGCCGTAAGGATGATAACTAGAGTAGACCTAGAGTACCACCTAATGGATACATATATTTGCAGATTGTTGTTTCGAGAATTGTTCGTGTCAGAGGAATTACTGCGATCTCTGCTAGCGAACGCGCAGCCATTTTTGGAGGCTTCATTTTTTTACAGGGAGACCAGGTCAGTGTATATATCAGTTCCCTAGCATTATGTCTAAGTGATGTGACTCTGGGTAATGACTAAATGACATTTCTGTTTTCTCTCCATTGGTATGGTTATACGCTTAATTTCTCAACATTCCAATTTTCCGTACGTATATTTAATATCTTATCTGGTTTGTGCACTGATGGGTATGAAATGGTGGCACATTTTATTGGTGATGCATATTTACGTTTCTTTTACATGTGGGATTAATGTTCTGGAAATGCGGTATTTATTGACTGCTATGTTTCGCACTTCCGTGCATACTTGCCAACCGTGACTATGGACTTGATATTGCTTGTTTGATAATTCTTTTTGGTATTTTCGTGACTTCAACTTGTGTGACTTATGACTATATACAGGCCCTGATGAAGGATCTAGTCCGAAATGCATTGGCCTATCCCAGAAAGCATTTGCATTAAGAAGAAATATTAATTGATGACATTTGTTTGTTTTTTTGTTCGAATAAACAGTATATATATAATATAAGCATTTTTGCATCAGATTGTGAGTACTAGTGAGATGGTTTTTTGACTCACTGAAAATAAGCCACTTTGCAGTGGACATAGGAGTGCAGCCCGCACCGCTGGCCTCACGGCCAAGGTCTTTGAACATTGTCCAAAAACAAAGGAAACACATAATCCAAATCAGGTCAAAACACATGAGAGAGTGAGAAAAAGGGGTCACTCACTCCAGGGTTAAAAATAAAAAGTCCTTAAGTCCAGCAAAAGAGCTGGGGGTTTCTAAGGTGGGAGCAATTAAGCACAAAAATGAAAATTCTCCCCAACATGGGATTTCAAACCAATTCTTTAAAGACAACGCCCCTTTGTGGGCTGACATCTTTTTTAGACTATTCCCCCACATTTCGGCTGGTGCAAATTGTCCTGCCTTCTGGAACAAAGCTATTATAGCCCCAATCTTCAAATCTGGGACGAGAACAGATCCAGCAAATTACCGTTCAATAGCCCTAATTGATTAATCGGGAAAGGTATTTGCTAAAATAACCTTGAAAGATCTCACAAAGTGGGTTGAGAGCAAGAATCTGTTAAACCCTTTGCAAAACGGGCTCAAGAAAGGGGTGGGGCATTGATAAGTGCCCTGGCACTGTCTACCTGCACCTCGGCAGAATTTTTTGTAAATCCCTATATGTCGCAGTATTAGATCTAACCACAGCGTTCAATAACATCGATATAGCCAGCCTCGCTGCCCGAGAACGATGATGAGCTAAAAAACTGGAACTGGATCCCGGTCGCGTTGACAAAATCCAATAGAAAAAATTAACGCCAGGCCGCTCCAGCTAAATCAACAATTAGCTGTGGATCATGGAACACACGAGGATACAAACATCTTTTCCAACAGGAGTGGATGAAAGGGCTAGGAATTATATGTCTCCAGGAAACCTGGATGATCGATCCTCCCATTTCTGATGCATATGACATCTGTTTTAACCCAGCCATTAAAAACGAGAAAGGAAGACCGATGGCTGGCTTAATCACGATGGTCAAGAAAGAGCTAGGATACAGGATAACTGAAGCTACAAATGTAAATGCGTACATACAAGTGATCCATATGTCCAAACAAGATGAAGATCAAAGGGCTATAGATTCAATCCATCTTATTAACATCTACTGGCAACATAAAATAATGAAGCCAACATGCTTTATTGACATGATAACGCAATTGCTCGATGAAATCAATGAGCAAGTTGATTCGGCTAATATTGTACTCTGTGGTGACTTAAACATCAAGTGCATAGAAGATAACAAACACATCAGCGTACAGGAGCGAGTCTACCATAGCTAAGCAATGGTGTATAGAGATGGAAGCACGAAAGATGCATATGCTAAATGGAAACAGGCCAGGGGATATACCAGCTAACATGACCTGGAGAAGAGACAATCAGAAATCCATTTTAGACTACTTCTTTGTATCTGAGACTTTGCATTGGAGAATAAAGACCATGCAAATCCATGAAAAGCAAGAAAGCGACCACAACTTGTTGGAAATAACTCTGACTGATATAACTTCAGAACCCCGAGCTTACTGGAAACATGATGTTGTCATTGATTCCACAAGATTACGTCTGAAGCTTGAGGATTCCGATGTTAAAGACTATACAGCAATGTACAAATACGAAAAAGATGTACTGGAATATATGATCATATTCTCGCTCAATTCAAGGAAAAAAATCATGGCCTTAAAAGATCAGGCTTTGTACCAAAACATACATTTGATCTAGAAATTCTAAAACAAAAACGCAAAATGAGATCTCAAATACGAGCTATGCAAATAACGAATACTCCAGAAAAACAAACAAAAAAAACCAACACATTATGCAAATGTACAAAAATTGGTTACAGTACCATAAATCGATCGTGAAGCAAGGCAATGCTGAAATGATGTTATTAAAGCTCGATAAAACAAACACCCGAGACTTCTGAAGTGTAATTAACCAACATAGTACCTCTCAACAAGCAATCATGACAAATGCAGTAAAAGAAAAAGACTGGATAACTCATTACACCACCGTATACAGTAAAAAAGAAAATGCAAAAGAGCTAAAATTCGCACCCGTAACATCGTGGGATTTAACCTTTGATCATGATGAGATCCTAACAATCATTAAAAATCTAAATCTCTCAAGAGCTCCGGGCCCAGATGGGCTTAGCAATCACATATTAAAACAGAATCCGGATGAATGGGCCAGTTTCTGTCATGTACTTATTTGCGACTTCATGCTGTACCCCGAAATCCTGGAAAGGTGCTATTGTAGTCCCTATCTTCAAAAAGGGAGATAGAAGCAATCTGAAGGACTACTGTCCAATAGCACTTTTAGATGTCTTGGGAAAGGTATATGCAACAATGCTAACACGTAAATTAAATCAATGGATCCACACTACAAACCAACTGGACCCAAGACAGACAGGATTCGTGAAAGGAGTCGGATGTGCCTTGAATTTGCTAATTGTAAACATTCTAAAAATGGAAATGATAAGATCGGGCAAAAAAATATACATCGCTGTCATAGATTTTGCTCATGCTTTTGATAGCATTCCTCGAGAAAAGGTATGGGCCAAATTACACGCTTGGAAATGTCCCATAAATCTTCTATTGGCAATACGGGAACTGCACACTGAAACTAATATACAGATTAGACTTGACAGAGCTGGTAAATTATCGGATTCTATACCTACACATTGTGGAGCTAAGCAGGGATGCCCATTGGCATCCATAATTTTCAATTTATTTCTTTCTGACATAGATGTCACTCTTGTTCACATCCAGTCATTTCTACCAAAAATAAATGGTCAGCAAATAAGCCGTCTTCTCTATGCGGATGATCTAATTTTATTAGATCTTACTTCTATAGGCCTGCAAAGAAAACTAAATGCCATAGAGAGATATTTTCAAACTAAGGGACTTACCATCAACACGACAAAATCTGAAATTCTCGTGCTAGAAAATCTTAGAGGCAGAAACAAAGGCAGAGTATTTAAATTCCGCTGGTCATTAGAAAAGACGTTCCTTCAAAACACACCATCAACAAGATACTTAGGAATGATCATCAATTCAAGTATTAATGACGCACCTTGGATTGCTAGTGTTAAATCTAAATGCCAACAATTGGCAAATCGAGCATGCATCATCCACAAAAAACATGGACAATACTCACTCCTCCCAGCCTTGGCGTTTTACAAACAAAAAGCAGTTCCAGCACTCATATGGAGCAGAATGTGCATTTGGCGCCCCATGGCAGCTGTGGAATTCCCTTGAAAATACCTTTTGGACTAAGGTCCTTCATTTACCCCAAGGAACTCCGACGGCGTGCATCAGATACGAACTTGGGCTAATATCAATCCACGCCAGAATCTGTTGGAACACACTAAATCTCTATTCGAAAATAACTAACATAAATACTCATATCCAATTTGAGATTTTAAAAAATATTGAAAACTCCAAGGAACAAAATGTGCTAACATCATGGCTAGAGAGTTGCAAGATGATTTTGAAGAATCTTGATACTGATACTGAAACCTTACACACTAACCCAAACTTGGTAAAAAAATACCTATGGAGAAGTGACTGGATCGTAACAGAAGATAAAAGAAGAACTCACAAATTGATGGAAAATGTACCATATGAAAAACGAGCATATAATGAAATTCCAAACTACCTAAAATTATTTCCAGAGGCTCGGCGACGAGATCTGTACTTTAAATTCAAACTGAACCTATTTAAGACACTAGAGCGAAAAAGTTTATGGCAGAAAAATAAAAACATGCCAAAGAGCTGCAGATTCTGTGGACTATGTGAGGAGACTTTAAAACATCTTACTTTGTTATGCACAGCCCTCAGAAAGGAACGAACTAGCTGTCTTGGAGACTTGATCACAAAAAGACCTTTTTTAAATGCTGATGATTGGTGGCAAATTTAGTTTGATGAGACAGAAAGGAAATTTTGCCCTTACCTTTTTTATAGACATTGTGGAAATTAAATGAAATAACTTTGAAAAGGAAATTGCCTGAGTAAACGGCCGAAAAAAACTGTTGAGCAAAAATGCAACAATCTGCTGAATGGAAATGTTTTATGTTATGTTGATTGGATTTGATGATGTAATCATATTTTAAAGGTTTGTAAAAAACCATATAAAATAAAAAAAATAAAAATAGCCATCCTTTGGGAGAAGCTAGAGAAGTGGGGTATTTGCCAAGGACTTCTGCCAATGATTCAGCTACTCTATAGTAATAACTCCCTAAGGGTAAGGCTAAACACGCAGGGAGATCTATCTAGTTCTATTGCTGTTACCAGAGGGGTCCGCCAAAGGTTGTGTGCTCGGCCCCATTCTCTTTAATCTTTTCATGGAGGATTTATGGAAGGAGTCTTTGTCATGGGAAGGGCACGCGCCAAAATGGAGTGAGCTAGGGGCACATTTTATTAATAGATTATACTCCCACTAGCCTACAAAGAATTTTGGACGCGGTATACAGTTACATGGAGAGGAACCATGCCGAAATGTGGGGGAATAGTCCAAACAACCATCTAAAAATGAACCCTCAGAAGTCTTTAGTTCTGGCATACTCAACAAAGCATAAGCCAAAAGCTTATTCCTGGAACCTGAACCAGTCCAAAATTGTACAAGTTACCACCGCAATCTAAGGTATGCGCTCTCGTCAAAAATAAATTCCAGCTGGAAAGAGATAGAATGACGACTAAACTTGGGTTCGGTATCACTCTTATGTAGGCCCTATGGAGTAAACTCTGTGCTTTCTCCTCGCTGCTACTGATTGAATTGTATAAACTAAACATTGTCGCAACGGTTGAGAATTGATGCCTTTTCTTAATAGAACCTTTTTTGAAAGACTGGAAGGGAAGGTTTGGAAGACCGTTCTAGCCCTCCCAAATTCTACACCTATAGGTGCCATCAGGTTGGAACTGGGCCTCACATCTTGGTGGGCCCAGTACATAAAAAGATGCTTGTCCTTGCACTCAAAAATAATGGCAGCCGATGGAAATTCCCTTTGCTCTTATATGAAAGATCTGCTAAAGGGCAAATTGTCCCACCCTTCATTCTTGTTTAGGTTTCACAAGAGATGCGTGAACTTAGCCAGCATGATCTCACTTGCTCCCTCAGATAGTGATTATGTAAAAAAGAGGAAGATCATTGTTTGGCACGGAATCAACGACCACAACGACCTAAACAGATAGGTATTGTTCAAAGAAAACCACCATTTGTTCACACCATCACGCAAGTTGAGATCCTACTAGCAGAAGCTCCCCTCCAAAAAATTGTGATCTCTACCTTAAGTTTCCCCTCAATGCCTTTCCTACTTTTGGAAGCTATAGGGCCAAAGCTGGGGATACCAAGAGATATGTGGGGGTGCCGGATGAGCAGCTTAGTTCCACTCAAATCATTGCCCCATCTGGTATTAGAGTGCCCCTTCTTTTTGGACCTGAGAACTAGTTACTTGGGGGGCTTCTTACAATGAACGGCCCTAGTCCTGATCAAATACCTATGGGTAAGGCTAATGCTGATCTCGAATGAAGCCTTAAAAACTGCTTTGACAACACTCATTGAAAAAATAAAATAAAATGTAAGGTCTGAAGAGTAGAATGGCTGAGGGGGAAGCAGCTTGGAGGGAAATATGGGATTAATTGTATGCCGAATGACAGAACTTACACCGAGAACGCCCGGCTAACTAAATTTCAAATTGTGATCAAGTAGATGAAATTTTGTGTACATTTGGTTGTATTATTTCATTTTATCCATTTGTTTTTATCTACTTACATAAATTAGGATAAGGGGCTACTAAGTAACCCCCCAGCACTAAACATACAATGGTGTGTGCTGGATCTACAAAGAGACAAAGAGAAAAGTTAAGGAAAGTCAATTTCACTTTACTATTCTTGGGAACTGTAGTTCACCCAAGAAAAGGTATTTAAACCTTAAGAGAAATCTAAAGGATTTATCTGTGACACTGAACTAAAGGTGCTGTGTGTCACCATGCAAAAAGCAGATGCCTATGGAGTTTGTCAGACTCCAAAAACAGTGAAAACACAAAATCCAAATCAGGTAGAAACACATGCGAGAGTGAGAAAAAAGTAGTTCGCCGACTCGTATTATAGAAGTGATAGCGATAAGAAAAGAAGTTTTTGTAAGTTAAATGCTTTATACTGGCTTTGTGCATCGGTTCAAAGGGTGGACCCATGAGTTTTGGGAGTACAACATTAAGGTCCCAACCAGGTGGTGGATTTGAGATGGAGAGAATATAGTATTTTAACTCCTTCCATGAATGCTTTGATTACTGGTACTTTCCACCAGGATACCTTGCTTTGAGATGTAGTGTAAGCAGAGAGTGATGCTAAGTGTACCTTGAGAGAATTAAAGGCTAGACCTGAGTCTAGAAGGTAGACATATAATGCACTGTGTGCGATGGAGAAGAGTCAACTGGATTGATGTTACGGGACTTGCACCAAATGACAAATCTCCTCCACTTGTTAAAATAACAGTGGCTTGTGTTGGGTTTCCGTGCCTCTTTTAGAACATCCATACACCTTTGTGGAAGATTTCAGTGCTCAAACTATGACTTCAGGAGCCAGGCTGGAGCCAGGCTGCATGTTGAATGTGTACGGAGGTTTGATTGGTTTGCACGTTGCTAGTTTGAGTAGGTTTGGAAACCATGGTTGTCAAGCCCATATTGGAGCTATCAGAATTAGTGGGACTTGTTCTTGGTGCATTTTGTGCACTATTTTGTTCAGGATTGGTGTTGGTGGAAAAGCGTAAGCACATTTCCCTGACCAACTCATCCCCAGGGTGTTCCCTTTGGATCTTGGTTGGGGAAACCTGGATGCGAAGTCTGGGAATTGTGTGTTTTTGTTTATTGCGAAAAAGTCTAGAGGTGAATGTCCCCATTGGGTGAAGCCATTGTTTAAAATATCTTTGTGAATTTGTCACTCGAGTTCTGCGGGGAGTTGTAGACTTCGGCTCAGTGTGTCTGCTAGTAAATTGTGTTCCCCTGGAACATGTTGCGACACTAGGTAAATGTTTCATTTGAGAGACCACTTCCAAATCTTTTGTGCTAACCTCGACAAACTTCGAGAGTGTGTCCCGCCTTGTTTATTCGGATAGAACATGGCAGTACTACTGTCCGTGAGGACAAGAACTGTTTGTCTTGCTAAGTGCTGTTGAAAAGCTTAAAGGGCTTTGAGGACTGCCATCAACTCTAGTAGGTTTATGTGTTTTTTTGCTGTTTGTGTCCACACGCCTTGTGCAGTATGATGA
Source organism: Ambystoma mexicanum (assembly GCF_040938575.1). Classification (NCBI taxonomy): domain Eukaryota; kingdom Metazoa; phylum Chordata; class Amphibia; order Caudata; family Ambystomatidae; genus Ambystoma; species Ambystoma mexicanum. The sequence continues at coordinate 746,302,295 of NC_090938.1, forward strand.
AGGTAATGAGCCCCCCAACCCGAGAGTGATGAGTCTGTTGTGAGAGTGGCTTGTACTGGTGGTTTGCGAAAAGGTTTCCCTTTTAACATGGTCAAACAACCACTAGGTTGTCCCACTGACCTGAGACCATTGTTGTGTGATAATCAAATTCTGCTACCCCTAACTGGCAACTATCTAGATGACTCCCACGTTCTAAATTCAATCTACTCTAACATCCAGGCTTGGATGAACAACAACGGCCTCTGTCTAAATGACGAAAAGACAGACCTTGATGGTCTGGCCACCATCAGTCTTAAGAAACCTCCCCCCATAAAATGCCAACTTCAGTATTGACAATCTACAGATTCCAGTCTCCTCCTTGGTAAAGACCATAGCGGTTTACCCGGATTCCTCACTCTCCTTGACGTGTCAGGTTAACGCCATCGCGACAACTGCTGCCTACACAACGAAGCTCATTAATGCGACCAGACCTTTCCTGGCTCCAGGCCTTACCATTGCGAGGGCCATCGTCGGAGCCAGACGGGATTACTGCTATGCCCTCTTTGCTGGCACCTCCTCTCTAACATTCACAAACTACAAGTCATCCAGAACAATGCCAGCCGTGCGGCCCTCAATAGCCCCAAAAGAGACCACATCTCAGAAGAAAGAATGAATTCCCACTGGCTGCCAGTTAAGGAAAGGATTATCTTTAAAACTCTTTCGCACTAATGCCCGTCGAACTCTGCACCACCGTACCTCGCACAAAGCTCTGCTAAAGCCCATTCCACCAGACCCATCAGAAGAGTTTATGCCCACCACAGACTTGTCTTATTTAAATTCAAGCTAGCCGGGGGGTGAGGTGAGGGGTACCAGCGTCCCTTCCGTTGCCATTCATCAATGGAACTCTGTTAGGGAGAATTTACATTTTAGTGTTTAATTCCTCCCTCCTTAGAGACCCCCAGCTCTTTTGCTGAACTTTGGGACTTTTTACTTTTATCCTTGGAGTGAGTGAGCTCTTTTTCTCCCTCGCCCAGGTGTTTTAATCTGATTTGAACTGAGAAGTCTTTTGGATTTTTCTCAAGGTTTAAATACCTTCTCTTGGATAAACTACTGTTTCCAAGAGCAGTATAGTGAAATTGACTTTACTTACCTTTTTGTAACTTTGTAGACCCAGCACACACTATCTTACATAAGAGTGTTGTAGGAGTTACTTAGTATCCCCTTTGTCTACTTTCTCATGTAACATTTTTATGTTATCCTTTCTACAATTATTGGCTGGTGGCAGTGGTTTACTTGTTCCTACCATTGTGCGCGTTTACCGCAGGCTGAATCCTCAGCTGCAGTATTGCACCCATGGGTGCCCATTTTGTCAAAATTGCCCGGGCTTCTTTTTTAGCCATTTCTTGTTGTAAAGGTCCCTCTTGAGATTTACTCTGCACGGCAAACCAGGTTTGGTCCCTTTGTTCATTTTGTCTTTGGCAGGGTTCACTGCGGAAGCCCGCTTCTGGCTCCAGCGTGTCTGGCAGGGCAGGAAGCAAGGTAGGATCCCGAATCTCCCTGTGCTTAGTCTCGTTGGTTACCAGAATGCACCCCAAGGTGATTGGTTGCCTAGCTGTCCTTGCTGGACAGCCAACCTGCTGTGTAAGTGACAGCTAGGGTGCGAATGAATGGGAGAAACATGCATAAAAGGCGAGGTCTTTTGCAAGGAAGGCAGAGTCGACCACTGGACGAAGGAATCCAAAGAACATGATGGAAGAGAAGCTTGCTGTAACTCCTGGAACGTTGGTTTGCCCGGTGAAGCCCTGCTGCATTGCTAAAGCTCTGAATTCTGATTGACAAGGGAAGCCCTGCAAGGACGACTTCTCCCCTTGGGTTGGTGGGACCAATCAGCCCCAAGACGAGCTCGACTGGAACCCCTCTCTCTGCTGGCTGTACTTTCATTGCTGCTGCAGGAACCGAGTGCCAGGGGACAGGAACACCAGAATAGAGTGCATCCTTTATAAGTCAGACCCAAGCTACAGGAGGATCCTCCGGACGCCCTCGAAGCAGGACTAACCAAGCCTGAGCCACCTCAACAGAGTGCTGGACCCCAGAATCGAGGAAAGTCCACAATGTATCTGAGAACCAAGGTGGTGCCATTTGCGAGTAGCTGAAACTGCTAAGTGCTGCTGATCTGAAGTGTGCCCATTGCTGCCACCGACCTTCAAACCGCAGTGCAGGAGTCCCCAGACGTCCTCCCTTTTGTCCCCACAACTGAGGCCCAGGAACAACGGGATCTGCAGGAACTACAACGGGAACAGAAGCCAGCTGGAACCTTTTCTTCAGACTCAAGGTACTGTGAACTAAGGGAACTTACCTCTTGTTGTGTGTAGCCTGCTTGCTCTCAGTTGAGACTCGCATTTGCTACCTTTTGCAGAATTGCTTGCAGCTTTGCCCTTCACAAGCCTCCCAGCTTGTGGCCCAACAGTGATTTCTTTTCAACAAACTATCTTTAACATTGTGCAAGCCTTTTGTGCTAATCTTCAAGAAGAGCCTCAGCTCTCCTAGACTTTGCTCAATTGACATTGGCTGTCCTGGCTCCCTGAAGACTCTTCTTACCCTCTGACTTTGCGTTTAACTGTCCCTCCAAAAAGTCATACATTCTTTACTTGTATAGATGGGAAAGGCTTAACCTGCATTGTATTGGGGGATACTAAAAGTGCTTTCCTGTTTGAGAAACTTGTTAACCATTGTTTCCTCCCCTAACCTTTTTCCTTTTGACAGCAAACTCAGTATTGCTTTAAATGTACAAGTGATATATTAATGTCCACAGTGTCCTAACTATTGAAGTCACCTCAGGGTGTAGGAAGTGTCTGTGTGCCATCCCAAAAGGGTATCTACTTATTTACTGAAACTGAGAGTGTGTATTTTTGAAGTATATTTAAGTGTTGCATATTGCTCCCTTCTAAAGAAGGCTTATTTTAAAACTGACTGTTAAATTAATTAATAATTATTTTACCAAGAAACTTTGCGTATAAGTGTTATTTGAATACATGTCACCGTGAATCTCTATGTTGCAACCCTACAGCTCACATTGACCCCCCTTGAGATAAGCCTGGCTGCTCAGTCACTCTACCAACCTGTGTAGTACAGGCCTATACCAAAGGTTGGGTTACTTATTGCCAAGAGGACAAGGTTGGTGTAGTCCCCCACAGGGTTATTATATACACATCTTGCCTAACAAACTCTCAAACTTATTCGGCCTTCGGGAAAAGCTCTGAAAACTTGGCTTTTCACCTAGCGCCACTGACACTATTTTACTTGTTATCCGGTTTTCGGCCCTCCTGCCTGTCCATACTGTAAGAGTACCTGGTTGTAACAGCACCTCGATGCCCACAGGTTTGTGCGCTTAATAAATGTAAAAATAAATAAATAGTTTCCCTACCCACTCTTGCATTGGGCACACGCGCAGCCGGCCGTGTGGAACAAGATGAATGCATGAAGCCATCATCCAAGCAGGTGCATTGCCTTGCGCACGGTTATCCGATGACCGGCTATGTAGTGAGGTACTTGAAAAAGCATGTTTTGTACTCTCTCGTTTGAAGGGAAGACCCAACTCCTCTTGAGACTTTATAAATGCTCCTAGGAATTGTTTTATTTGACTGGGGACAAGACTTGATTTTCTCTCGTTGATGGAGAACCCTAATTTGAACAACAGATATTGTGCTTTGGGTGTTTTTACCAACTTTACTCAATTGGGGAGTCAGCAGTAGGCTGGTCCTTGTCTTCTGGGGATGCCATTATATATATCCGGATCGTCATCGAACTGGTCTTGTGTATATTGGTCATCTTGTGAGATTTGATCACTTTGATGAGAAGGGTCAATAACGTACAGGCCGTCTGAAGTGTCCTGACTAAGAAAAGGTTGGTTTGTGGAGGTGCTAGGCTGAGAGCTGTCTAGCCTATGTACTTTAGAAGGTGGTTCCCCACTACCTTGTGGTGTTCCAGTACCCTGTTGTCCGAATTTTTCTTGGTGCCGGTCCATAAAATCTACAAAGTATGAAATCGTGTTCATAACCTTCTTTCTGTGGTCCACTCTCTTGGAAAAGGGTTGTGTCCAGAGGGTGAGGGTTGTGGCTGAGATGCAGGTTTACCATGTTGTAATGCTTCTGTTAATGTGTCTTGAGAGGGTGTGTAACGGGTTTCTTGAGAATATCTGAAATCTGGACAATTTCAATGTTTTACTTTAAAGAAGTGTCTTGGGGACATGTTTTATTCTTAACTGTTGTATTTTCGACAGGCCTAAACTCTGCGTCAAAGATATATGTTTCAACGTTTGTTCTTCCGCGCATGAAAGAAGGGCCTTTTTTGGAGCAGTGTCGGTAACTGGCCTACTCAACGCATGTTTGGGAGTTTTGTCTTGCAGTGATCACGAGTGCGAGGACGCAGTGGACAATGAGTGTTTGGAACTTTCTTTCGCCCTCAACACTGTGTGGCCATGTTTTACCGATGACGTGGCCGTCGTATGGCTCGGGGTTGTGCGTTTAGTCTGGTGATGGTTATGTGTGCTTTTACCGCCGGGGATTGTCTCCATCAGAGGGCCGCCGGCCTGCTTACCGGAGTCATTTCGAAAAGATTTTTAGGGGGATATCCAGTAGGGAAATGGGTCTGTAACATTTAAGGTTGTCCACCGCACCCTTTTTGAAAAGGAGGACAATAATCCCACACCTCCCGAGTGCCGGCACTTTGGCACCCTCCGAACAGTTTGCCCAGAACCGGTGCCCACCACTCTGGGGAACACAAAGAAATATCTGAGGTCAACCCATTTGGGCCTGCGGCTTTGCCGAGTTTCATTTAACCAATTGCCCCTAGAACTTCAGCATTCGAGAACTTTATATCTCCAACAGACTCTCCCACTTTGCCCCCTGCATCACTTCGAGACTTATCGAAAAAGAACCTGTGAAAATGCGCCATCCAGGTATCCTTGGCGATCGCACCTCCATCGGATCTCAGACCCATGTCGATACCCTCCGCGACCAGTTTCCAAAAGTTTATGGCCATTATTAGAAACCATTGTTGCCAGAAGGTGCCACTGGGTCTCTATAGAGGGAACGTGCACTGGGATGTCATTGCTTCGAGGCAGAGGAGCCTCTAGTACCGGAGGCTCTTCCTCTACCTCTAGCCCTTCTATAGACCCTTTGAAAATTGAATTGATAAGGAGTGGACTGAACCTGGGAATTACCCCAGGATGAGGACTGTCCCCGATTGGATCCCTGTGAACGTGGGTATCATTGGTTGCAAAAAGAGTAGTGTGTATTAAACACCCCCATTGTATAAAAGGTTTCTAGGTGATTTGACCCAATGACTATGTTTTCATGTTCTTCTTTTGCACTCTTTAGTGTATCATCGACAGATTTACCAAACAGGACATTTGGCTTGATGGGCATCCAAGGTAGCCTGGGTTTCCAATTTGAAACCGGATTGACGAAGCCATGCATGGCGTTTTATAAAAGTTTGTTCCGCTATAATGCGTCCAGCATTGTCTGCTGCGTCCAAGTTATTTTTTAAGATGCAGCTGGCAACCAGTTTACCATCAGAGACTGACTTTAATATTTGTGTTTTTAAAGGTTCTGGGATGTTGTCACGTTCGCCGTGTTCCAGCGATGGCAATTATAACTGGACAATAGGGTTGTATTGTTGGCGATGCATGTTTGGTACGCTGCCGATGTTGCCACTTTCCTGCCCATAGTGTATATCTTCTTACTCTCCTTGTCAGGGGGGCCTCTGCGGATGCTAATGGGGTGCCAGCCCTTTTCCTTGTGTTTCTTGCCAGCAAGGAGTCCGGTTTTATTTGTCCTCTTATGTAGAGGGTATCTGTTGGAGCAGGTTTAAGACAATGTTCAATCCTAGTATTAACAGCTCTGGTTAAAGCGGGAGTAAGTAAAGACGGGTGAATTCGTCTTTCCACAGATTGGAGCAAGGGAATGAACTGTGTTACTGCTCTTATCTCTCAAAATGTCATCCACGAAATCTGCATCTTGCAGGGCTTCTTGAGTATCAATTTGAAACTGTTGGGCGGCTTTAATTAGAAGGTCATTGTACTACATTAGATTGTCTATCGGGGAATCAGCAATTTGCTAGTCTTGGTCCTCTGGAGACGGTAATAGATATAAATCTGGGTCATCGTAATCATAAAATTGGTCTTGGGTGTATTGGTTGTCCTGCGAGTACTGATCACCCCGCTGTGGAGAAGAGGGGGGGTCATGAAGTATAAATCACCAGAGGTGTCTTGATTAGGACTAGGTATGGCCTGGGCTGAAGTAGTATTTGGCTCAGAAGTGTTTAACCTTTGTTCCCCACTACCCTGCAGGTTTGAGAATTCTTCTGGGTGTCTGGCCATGAAGGCTACAAAGCATGAAATACGTTTCATGACTTTTTCAAATTTGTCTGTAGTCCACTCAGTGGATCTTGGTAATGGGATTGACCCTAAAGGAGAGGGTTCTGGGCAAGAGGCATGTTTCTCCTGATGTAAAGTCTCTGTTAAAGTTGTTTTAGAAGGCGTTTAAGGTTTGTCCTTTGACGTGACCTCAACAGGGTTCTAAATAATTAAGAGTTTAGTTTCATGAAACATTTTCAGGAGATGTTTTAACTGCTATTATTGCATTTTAGACCTGCCAAAGCCTAGCGTTGAGAGTTTAACTTTCGGCATTTGTTCTTATACGCTCAAAATAAAGGATTTTTTTTTTTTAGGAGCATTGTCAGTAATGGGCTTATTTGGCATCTGTTTTGAAATGTTGTAGTTCGGTGATCACGAGTGCGAGGACCCAGAGGACAAAGGACGCTTAGTGGAAAAGGTTTTTTCCCTCTCTTTCGAAACCGCGTGGCTGTGTGTTCCAGGCGATGTAGTCTGTGTACGGCTAGGGGTTGTGTGCCTAGTGTGATGATGGCTGTGGGTGCTCTTGTTATGTTATCGAGTTTTATAGAGTGCTCATTCACCCAAGGGCATATTGGCGCTAAGGGGCATCCAGAAGACAGCCAACACCAATCTAAAAAAGTAGCGTCTTAAGCAGATGTCTGAATTCCAAATGGTAACAGGTACAGCTGAGTGCGAGAGGCAGACCATTCCACAATTTACCAGCAGCAGTAGAAAATGTCTGGCCTCCCACTCGAGAAAGACAGAGCCTAGGTATCACCACCAGGCAGGCATTGGCAGAGCGAAGGTCACCACCGCGCGGTAAGGGACAAATCTGTCCCAAAGATAGTCTGCTCCCTGCTGATAAAAAGCTTGATGAGCTAAGCAGAGCCTTAAATTCAATGCCCCTGGCCACCGGAAGCCAGTGAAGTGAACCCAGGACTGGCAAAATAAGAGAGTACCATAGGTCGAGTTTGTAGCAATTCAAGCTGCTAGGTTTTGCAATACCTGGAGACGGTGGATCAGTCCCACAGGTTGAGCCAAAAACAAAGCATTACAACAATCCAGTCGGCTAAGCACAAGCAGCCACTACTGGAGGACGGAGGCGACTAGGCAAAAACGGTGGAACCCTCCGTAGTATCCTCAGATGAAAATGGCCAGCTTTACAAACTGTGCCTACCAGACGGGCCATAGAAAGAGTAGAAGAAAGGGCAACCCTCAGGTTTTTCACCACAGTCACTGGAAAAGGACAATTACCCAATGCAGGAGGCAAAAGCGAAGGAGTCCAAAGAGTAGGATTAGGGGGAGAACCCACCACCAAGACCGACGTCTTGTCCCCATTCAGTTTCAGCCAATTGCTGTTCACCCACTCCCCAACAGCTGTCAGGCACCGACGCAACTATCACGACCCCTCCAACGGATTAAGATTGTCATGAACCTGTATTTGGGTGTCGTCGGCATATGAGTAGCACCTGAGGCGAAAAGAGCATTCGAGACAGACAAGAGGCTGAATATAGATGTTAAAAACCATAGGGGACAAGGCAGAGCCCTGAGGAACGCCATAGGATAGCGCGTGAGAAGGGGAAGAAAAAGGAAGGAGGTAAAGCGATTGGAAAGGAAAGAGGTAAACCAAGCCAGAACGGACCAGGAGAGGCCCGCCTAGGCCATGCCAGACTGCAGGATGGAGTGGTTGACAGGGTCAAAAGCCGCTGAAAGATCTAACAAAATTAGGGCACCCACACCCCCGCTGTCTACCAGCCTGGCCATATCATCAACCACAGATACCAGAACACTCTCGGTACCACGCCCCAGACGGAACGCTGACTGGAAGGGGTCCAAGAACCCAGAAGATTCCAAGAAGAAAGAAGAGGAGAAACCAGAGCTTCAAGTAGCTTCATAACAAGGTAGGAGAGCGATAGGATGAAAGTTAGCGGGGACTAAAGGATCCATTGCCGGTTTTTCCCCAAGAGAAGAATAGCCACCGCTTGTTTAAGCTCCAGCGGGATATGTCCAGATTGACAAGACAGATGGACTGCTTGCGATACCTGTCTGACTATACCAGACATGATGTCTTTAAGCACCTCAGGTGGGATAGGATCCGAAGGGGCTGTGGATTTTGAGTGCATCATAGTCTGACCCACTATTTCATCCAAAAATAAAGGGAAATCAGACCAAGTGTGAAGTGTATCCACCATTACAGGCACTGAGTAGCTACACATAGCAGATTGCTGGGCCAATTGGATATTGGCGCGTGGCAATTTTAGTGACAAATTATAAAGCTAGTGCGTCACTGAGCACCTGCGAGGGCAGTACTGAGGGCAAAAGATTAGTGGTGGAGGATGGGGACCTGACCACTGTAAAGAGCTCTTGGGGCTGATTAAGGGCCTTTTCACATTGTAAGAGTATAGTGGCCCTGTTCAATAGCTATATGGTAGCCTGTAATAAGTTGACGATAAGTCACTTTTGCCAGTGACCCATATGAGTGACGCAATTTGCGTTCTGCCTGTCTCCACTTGAGATGGGCAGATTTCAGATCATCAGATAACAAGGGTTTAGAGGGGCGCCTACAAAGTTGAATAGATGTGAGAGGGGCCACAACGTCAGCCGCTGCCCTGAGAAATTCTGTTAGTAAGGAGAAATCCACAGAAGTGTTAACATTGCACTGTGAATTAAGAATAGATGCAAAAATGTTGCGATCTGCTCGGCGCCAGTTTCACTGCCAGGCAGTGACAGGCGGAATTTTTAACAGAGGAGAGGGCAGTTTGAGCAAAAAAGGAACTAATTAATCGTCAGACCAGACCACCGGTCCAGCAGAGGAGGTAGAGATAGACTCATCAGACAGGACTAAGTCGAGAGTGTTACCCAGAACACGTGTGGACTCATTAATAGCTTGGTGAAGACCGAGATCAGATAACAGCTCAAAACAATGGGTGACAATAGGAGGGCGGGGCTGATTAAATGTAATGTTAAAATCACCAACGACAGTGAATGTGTTTATTTTACCTGAGGTTTGGCTATTAGTTCAAGAAAAGGTTTAAGAAACCCTGTATGGGAGCCAGGGGGCCTATATACAATAAGGAAGTGCCAAAAGAGTGTTGCTGATATCGTGAAACAGATCAGCAAAGCTTCCATATCAATGTCTTGCACTAGTGGGGTCTGGGATGGTTGAAGATCAGATTTAAACATCATTGCCACCCCACCTCCCGGGTGGGCTGGCATTCTATCCAAGTGAATGATTTTGTAATGATCCGACAGCACATTATTTTTTTTATTTTATTTATTTGTTAAACGCCCAAACCCTTGGGTATCACGGCGGTGTTACAGACATCTTACAGGAAAATTCAAACAGTGTTCCAATAACTTCCAGTGAGACACTGGTACAAGGATACATAGGTTAAAACATTACATGGTCACTTTCATTATATACAATTTCTAGTTCACTATATACCAAATCCCTATATACAAATATACAATTTCTGGTGACAGTCAACTGGGGAGGCATCAACCTGGGCCTGAGAGGGTCGATATTTGATCACGTGTAGTTTTACTAGTATTGGTTGAATAGCCAGGTTTTTAGTGCTTTTTTAAAGCACTGGAAGGATTCTTCATTTTGTAATTTAATTGGAAGCTCGTTCCAAAGTTTCGGGGCCATGACTAGGAAGCTGCTGCCTCCTGCTCTGGAACTTTTGAACCGGGAGACAGCAAGGGGCGACTCATTGTTAGATCTGAGCGCTCTGTTGGAGGCTTTTTTGCTTAATGAGTTATTTAAGTAGATAGGCGCTTTGTTGGTAAGGCATTTATGGGTGGTACACAGTGATTTGAAGATGATGCTAGCCTTAATGGGTAGCCAAAGAGTCTCCCTCCTGATGTTAGATATATGGTCAAATGTTTTGATTCCTAAGGCTGCTCGTAGCGCTTTATTTTGCATTAACTGTAGTTTCCCTAGGTTGGCATTGGAGGTCCCTTATCGGAGTATGTTACAATAGTCCAGTTTGGATAGAATTAGGGCTCTGGCTAGGGTGATACAGTTAGTGGGTGTAAGGAACTGGTGGCTCAGGGCAATCAGTTTGGAGGTGTAGGATGTAGACGACGATAACGCGCTTACATGTCTAGTCATAGTTAGATCGGCATCTAAATATACACCTACTGTTTTGACCTGTTTTGATACTGAAATCAGAGAACCATCAATGTTGATTGATGAGTAGTCTGGGTGGAGAGCATTGATTTTGGCTTGGGAGCCCACAATGGGAATGTCCGTTTTCTCATCGTTGAGGCAAAGACTATTGAAAGCCACCCAATTATGGATTATTGCGTAAATCCTATTGATGGTTATCGTATCCTGGGCATAGTCCCCTGAGAGCGGTATAAGGATCTGGGTGTCATCTGCGAAGTTGGTGTAGATGACACCCATGGCGTCCAGAGCCGAGAAGAGAAGTTTAGTGTAGGCATTATATAGTGTGGGAGAGAGGCAGGACCCTTGGGGTACTCTTATGGGGACTGGTATGGGGTTGGCTGCCCCTTTACCAATGCTTACTCTAGAAGTGCGTTCGGCTAGGAAAGATTTCACCCATAGGGTGGCATCCTTAGAAAAACAAATACCCTCAGCTAGTGTAGCACATCATTTATTGTGGTCCACTAAGTCGAATGCTGCAGATAAATCTAACAGCAGTAATATACAGAGTTTACCTGAATCCCTGATGGTATCTATCTGGATTTTCAGGTCCAGGAGAGCCGTTTCTGTGCTGTGGTTGGGCCTGAACCCCGATTGTCTGGCTCCAAGGAGATGGTTTTGTTCAAGGTGTGTTTAAATTTGATTATAAGCTATTCAATAATCTCGAGTAAAAACGGTACCGTTGTTATTGGTCAGTAGTTGGTGGGAACTGTAGGATCCAGAGAAGGGTTTGTTTAGTAATGGGGTTACCCACGCTTCTTTTATGCTTGCCGGGACTGTATTTGTTTTAAATGAGGCGTTCACAAAGTTTGTGAGAATAGGGACAAGGAGGGGGGCGCATAGTTTAACTAGGTGGGCTGGGAAGCGATCCCCTTTACAGTTAGAGGCTTTTAGTTTGGAGATCGTATCTGCCACTATGGCTTCAGTCACTGGAGTGAATTGGAATTGCAGGTTCGCATGTTCCTTAGTTTTAGTGAGATTGGTATTAGGAACATTTTTGCCAGTTAGGATTTTTGTTTTTGTGCAGATTTTGTTTTGGAGTAGCTCAATTTTGGATGCTAAAGCATTTTGGATGGTAGTGCACCACTCCTTACTGGAGTTGGCAGGAGTAGTGGTTGGGGTTGAGTTTTCCAATTCTTTGAGAACAGAAAAGAGATCTTTAGAATTGGAGGAGGCGTTGCTAATGTGTGTGTTATATACCTTAGCTTTGTGAGATATAATTGCAGCTTTGTATGTTTTGTTGGATTCTATAGTGGGAGATTTTTGGTTGATATTTTCAAGCGCTCTTTTTGTTCGTCTTAGCGAAACAAATTCTTCATTAAACCAAAAACGTGTGCGTTTGTCTGCACGTCGTGTTTTGGTTGTTAGAGGTGCTACCGAGTCGATAGTGGTGGTGGGACACCTAAGGTAGGTCTCTGCCAGCTGATTGGGGTTGTTGTTTATGACTAAAATGGATGGCAATGAATCGGTTATAATGGGGGCTAGATTCTCAGCTGTTAGCTTGCGAATATTTCTGGTTTCATAGGTATCCGTTGCCTTGGTCATTACAGGGCTAATCTCCTTCCTAGTAAGGGAGAAGTTGATGCTATGGTGGTCAGTCCAGTCAAGGGGAACAATTGACTCGATGGATATTTTAGAGTTGAGCGTAAGTATCCAATCCAATGTTCGACCTTTGTTATGGGTGGGGGCATTCCCCAGCTGTGTAAAGTTCCTATCTTTGAGTGCAGTGTGTAGGGCTTCTGCTTTAGGGTCCTGCTGATCATTAAATCCTAGATTAATACATTATGCAGCACCGGTGCACCAGCTGCAGTAAGCCAAGTCTTTGTGAGACACATTAAGTCAGGGAAATAGTCAACTAATACATCATGAACGTGGGCCGCATGGGCTACTAAAGAGCGTGTGTTGGATAAAATAACCTTGAGAGTAGGACCTACCACTTTCAAACAAATCAGAGAAGCATCAACAGTATGGGTCCAATTCAATGGAAACAAGGTATCAGCTGGGGCGAGAGCTAAGATATTTTTCTGCTTAAGTCTAGCAGCAAGTGCCATGTCCTGCCTGTCCGATACCCAGACACATTTGCCTTAAGCGTGCCTTAGGCGCGCTCAAGGTGCGCCCGCTGCGCCTGTGCTCTTGTCGCCAGGTGTTGTCTCCATCACAGGGCCACCAGCCTGCTTGCCGGAGGCGGGGACTAGCACATGGGAGCTAACGGAATCCCCATCGTCTTCGGCATTACTATGTGCGCCAATGCTGCCTTGATCGCCGTCGGACGCTTCTGCCTGCATGGCGTGGGCTGTCCAATGTTTAGTGCGGCGGTACTTCAACGTTTTGGGTTTGAAAAGCTTACAAGACTAAGTGTTTTTCTGCATGGTCTCTAGGGAGACAATGATTGTAGACACAGTACATGTTCTTTCAGGGATATTTGCGGTTTCAGGACGGACTAAATTTAAAAGGTTTATTTTCCATGTTTAATGTGAAAGGCAGCTTGACGATTAGTGGAAAGTGGTGGAATGGTAAAAGGCATTCTATAGATAAAAGAGTAAATGTCCACCCCCCACTTTCCCTGCTACAACAGGCTGGATCTTGGTGATGGTCTGGTGTAGGCCGCAGTCAGCGGTTGTCCAGAGACAAAGATCTCCTGTCAAAGGTGGTAACTGCAGCTGTCTGTCTAAGGTCGCTGAAGACTGGTTGTTGAGCGATGGCCGAACAAATATCAAACGGCTATTATATCTGTATAACTTTATAATAATGCCGTTAGCCAAGAACTCCACAACACGCAACAGATTATGATGGTGGAAAAAAAACAATCCAAGGGATCTAGACACGTGAAGGACCATGGGTACAGTAGACGTCACACTAGGGATAGTATTACAAACACACCCAGTCGACATCCCTTTTTGAATTTTGAAAAAAAGTCATGCAATACTTCGCGACTACCACTAGATGTCGGCTTATAATTATCATGCGATTCTAAGCAGATCCACAAGCTTCAGAAATATATTTGAGATACATTTCTCACCTTAATTGTATTCCTTGTGCTTGTATCTGCTTAGATTCACATGCTCTGCATAGTCTGACATCTAGTTGTAGTCGCACAGTATTACAAGATTTGTTTTGGAAACTCGAAAACGGACGTCGACAGGGCGTGTTAGTAATACTATCCCTAGTGTGATGTGTACTGCACCCATGGTCCTTCATGTGTCGCGGCCCCTCAGATTGTTTGTTTCTGACATGAGGTTGCCTGAAGTGTAGAGCGAGTATAGATGTGATAAAACAGAAACGGTGATAACTCAGAAGAAAATCTACTTCAGTAGAAGGCGCCTTGAAACACTTCAGTAGAAGGCGCCTTGAAACACTTGTGTATAGGCGCGTTATAAATGCCATATCATATCAGTAGGGGAGGAAGGGTGGGTGCATGTGAATCTAAGCAGATACAAGCACTAGAAATATGATTACGGTGAGAAATGCATCCCTTCCGGAGCTTGTGGATCTACTTAGATCACATGCTCTGCATAGATTAGCGAGCAGTATCTGGAGAAGGAGGTGGGAAGTGAGAAGGTAAAGCAGCAAAGCTGTTTTAGAACCGCTTGTCCCACCTGTGAATCTGCTTTAGAGTGAGTGTGTTAGGGAGAATTCTCATTTCTATGCTAATTCGCTTCAACCTTAGAGACCCCCAGCACTTTTGCTGGACTTTAGGTCTTTTTAATTTTAACCCTGGAGCGAGTGAGCTGTTTTTCTCACTCTCTCATGAGTTTTGATCTGATTTTGATTATGAGTTTCCTTTGTTTTTGGAGTCTAAAAAACTCCATAGGCATCTACTTTTTGTATGGTGAGACACAGCACCTTCAGTGCAGTGCCACAGAAAAATGTTTAAATACCTTTTCTTGTGTAAACTACTGTTACCAAGAATAGTAAAGTGAAATTGACTTTACTTACCTTTTTTCTTTGTAGGTCCTGCACACCCCATTTTATGTGGAGTTTTGGGGGGTTACTTAGTAGCCCCTTTTCCTACTTACTCATATAAAAAATGTTATGTTACCCTCACTACTTTAAATGGCTGATGGCAGTGGTTTAATTTTCCTACCATTGTGCTTTTCTACAGCAGGCTGAATCCTCAGCTGTAGTATAGCACCCATTGGTGACCATTTTGTCAAAATGGCCCCGGTCGTCTTTTTTCGCCATTTTCAGTCTGTGCGGTCTTTCTTGGGGTTTACTCTGCACGACCAACCAAGTTTGAGCCCTTTGTTCATTTTGCCTTTGGCGGTCTTCAAAACTGAAACCCGCCTCTGGCTTCAGTGTGTCTGGGAGGGCAGGAAGTGATGGAGGTTCCCGAAACTCCCCTGTCCTTTGTCTTTAAGAATGCCTGAATGCACCCAATCCTGATTGACTGGCTAGCTGTTCTTGCAGGACAGCCACCCTGCTCTTTGAGTGAAACCGGCTTAAAGGCGAGGGTTTTGGGACTGAAGACAGAGTCGACCACTGGGAAGAACAACCTAATGAAGAAACCGTGAACAAAGCTTGCTGCATCCTCCTGGACCGTTGAACTGCCCAGTGAAGTCCTGCTGCTGTGCTGACACTCCTTTTTCTGATCGACAAGAGAAGCTTTGGAAGGGACGACTTCTTCCCTTGGGTTAGTGAGACGAACTAACCCTGAGACGAACTCCACTGGACCATCTTCCCCGTCTGGCTGTACTGTTCTGACTTGGGGTACTTACCTCAGTGTCTATAGCTTGCTTTTCTCAGTTGAGACTTGCAGTAGCTACTTTGCTAGAGTGGATTTCAGCTCTACTCTTCACAACTGTAACAGCTTGTGACCCTACAGTGATTTTTCTTCAACAAACTCTAACTTTGTGCAAGACTTTTACTATCTAAGAAGTGCCTCTGCTCTATAGACTTTGGCTGTCCTGGCTCCCTGCAGACTCTTCTACTCCATTTGACTTTGATACTTACTGTACTATAAATCATAGGGCACCTGGCGGGGTCCCGATTTACCCAGGTGGGTATACGTATCATAAACAAATAATCAGGATGAGGAGATCCAATACAGAGACACAAAAGTGGTGTGTGTGTGTGTTTATTATGTAATCACACAGGAAGTAGTTAGTGGCTCAACAATTTACTTTACATTTCTTCCGATAAGCACGAAAGATGGTTGAAACAAACGAACGGACAAAGTTAGTTATACAGTAGTAACACAAATAGGTGTCGGCCTCTGGAGTGTAGAGGTCAAAACTACATTGGGATACATGTTTCCTTACAGATCGAGGGGGGTACAAGAACCCGCTGGTACAGGAAAAACACGAGCCTGAGACTGGGGATGGTTTGAGGCGTGGTAAACAAAAAGTGCACACAACAATCTTTGAATATGACATACAAAGTAGTGATACAGTTGTGTCATGTAGTTCGACACAGGGTGTGTTTCGGCCAAAGAGAGTGGCTCAGTTAGAGCCTGTCTTTATGCTGGCCTTTGTCAGGAAAAGGCACCGGTCGGTTAAAAACGGTTTAAATATAACCGTTGAATGGAAACACTTCTAGAAAACAACCAGTGCTCCGTAAACATGGCACCATCATGGCCGTCAACACCCTCCCCAGGTGTCTGACCCTCAAGTAACACCTAAAGACACTCTAGCTCACCCATCATGGGTCCTGCCTCCTCTCGGAGGGAGCACTACAGATACCACCTTCATCATTGGGTTCATCAATACATCATTCATGGATTTTCAGCCACAGCACCGAGACTACAGCAACAGTAATTGATTTCACTTATGTCCCCTGAGAGCACCGGAGACCCAAAGTGAAAGCCACAGCAGGCAGAAACACACGCGGTTGTGTTGGAAAACGCTGCGGTTTTTCTTTCCAAGTTTCTCAGGCTCCTCCGAGCCGGAGGAGCCTGAGAAACTTGGAACGAAAAACCGCAGCGTTTTCCAACACAATAACGTTGTATTTATGTTACAACGTTTTTAAAGCTGCAGTTTTATTTCTAAGTTTTCCGGGCTCCTCCAGCCCGGAAAACTTAGAAAAAAACCCACAGCTAGTGCTTATTTTTTGTAAAAAAAATAAATAGCACTTACCGAGATTCAGCTGCAGCTTTCCTGCTCTGGTCTCCGGTCCGCGTCCTCCGAGTCCCGGCACTAATGAAGGGAAAGCCACCCAGCGGTAGACTTTGTTTACTACAGCTGGCTGGCTTTTCCTTCATTAGTGCCGCAAAAGCCAGCACAGGAGGGCCTCCATTTCACAAAATGGCGGCGCCCCTGTGCTTGCTTTTTCGAATTTTGAGCTTGAATAGCTCAAAATTTTACATAGGCAGTTTTAAAACGGAGGATGCTAGTATTTTTTAATGTGGCCTATCTATTTTTGAAATAAAATTTTATACTAGACTATCCCTTTAAATACCTTTTCTTGTGTTAACTACTGTTCCGAAGAATAGTAAAGTGAAATTGACGTTACTTAACTTTTCTCTTTGTAGGTCCAGCACACCCCATCTTATGTGGAGTGCTGGGGGGTTACTTACTAGTACCTTTTCCTACTTACTCATGTAAAAAAATGTATGTTACCCTCACTACTTAATGGCTGATGGCAGTGGTTTAATTTTCCTACCATTGTGCTTTTCTACCGCAGGTTGAATCCTCAGCTGCAGTATAGCACCCATGGGTGACCATTTTGTCCAAAGGGCCCCGGTCCTCTTTTTTTGCCATTTTCTGTTTGTGAGGTCTTTCTTGGGTTTTACTCTGCGCTCGAAAACAGATTTGAGTCCTTTGTTCGTTTTTTCTTTGGCGGCTTGAGCACTGAAACCCGCCTCTGGCTCCAGTGTGTCTGGAAGGGCAGGAAGTGAGGGAGGTTCCCGAAACTCCCCTGTCCTTTGTCTTTAGGAATGCCTGAATGCACCCCGTCCTGATCGGCTGGCACAGCCACCCTGCTGTTTGTGTGACTCATGTCCTATGTGGTGAAGTACGTAGATTAATGTGTGGTATCATTAAGTGACAGATTGATTGATATGAACACTAATGAGCTATTGACTTACAACAAATTATGTAAGTAGCGGAACCAGGGAAGCTATAACCATCCTTGGAGAAGCTACGTGTCATTTTCATTTCTGTGATTTTACTTCAGTCGATGCCACAAGTACATGTACGTTAGAACAGGAAATATAAATGCACATCTTTAATTTTCGCGCATTATTCCTGAATCCCCTTCATGTTAGAGTCTGTGTTTGAAGGCAGGGCAGGCAGCAGGCCGTGGTAATTGGATATGCTGTAAATTTTGCATTGGGTACAATTCAAAATTATATTAATTCAAAGATTGATAAAGCGCAATAATAGGACGTACACAAATACCTGCATTTAAGATATTCTATGGTAACCTATGCAACCATAACTCGTGCCCCCAGATGCACTGCTCACACCAACACCCATGCCAAAGATGACATCACACATGGCATCATCAATGACATCACTCATTTCTAACAATCTAGACAAAGCCCTGGCACATGGGTGTGTTTAGGGTATTGTTACCAATATATGATGGGTGTAGGTCAGCCTCTCATGAATAGTTCATGTACCACAAAATGTACTTATTCAAACAGACACTGTGTGGATAATATAGCAATCTAACAATCCATGAATATAGGCAATGATCCAGCATGGATTAGACGAGTAGATCCAGATCTGGTGGATTAGAAGTCCAAGCCTATCAGGACCTTGAGTGACGTTACACTTGGAGCCAAGGGCCGAGTATACAGGAATTACTAGACACATGGGTGGATAATACAGCAATCTAACAATCCATGAATATAGGTGGACTAGACAAGTAGATCCAGATCTGGTGGATTAGAAGCCTAAGCCTATTAGGACCTTGAGTGACGTTACACTTGGAGCCAAGGGCTGAGTATACAGGAATTACTAGACACATGGGTGGATAATACAGCAATCTAACAATCCATGAATATAGGCAATGGGTCCAGCATGGACTAGACAAGTAGAGTAGGTCCAGATCTGGTGGATTAGAAGTCCAAGCCTATCAGGACTTTGAGTGACGTTACACATGGAGCCAAGGGCCGAGTATACAGGAATTACTAGACGCGTGGGTGGATAATACAGCAATCTAACAATCCATGGATATAGGCAATGGGTCCAGCATGATATGATATGATGTGGCATTTAGAACGCACCTGTCCACAAGTGTTTCTAGGCGCGACAAGACCAGGAGGGGGAAACAAGGGAGGGCAAATTGCCTTGTGTCATTCAGATCGCGCAAGTGCGGGGAAGAGAAATGGGGAGAAGTGCCAGGGGGAGGGGAAGGGGGGAGTGCAGTTAACTCAAGTGCAGCCAGCGTGTGGCTCATAAGTGCAGAGAGAAGGGACTGTAGGGTTGCAGATACAGACCCTTAAGTGCCGGGGAGCACGGAGGCAGTGCGAGGGCAACAGGACATGCAGGAGCCTGGGCCAGAGTTCAGAGGGTGACCAGGTGACCAGTGCATGGAGCAGTCAGGTGCATCAGCTGGGAAGAGGAAGAGAGAAAGCAGAAGCGAAAAGGAAGGTCTTGAGTTGCTTCCGGAACCTGAGGTGGTTCTGCTCAAGTTTGTGAGAGGCAGGGAGGCTGTTCCAGAGGGAGGCCC
Source organism: Ambystoma mexicanum (assembly GCF_040938575.1). Lineage (NCBI taxonomy): Eukaryota > Metazoa > Chordata > Amphibia > Caudata > Ambystomatidae > Ambystoma > Ambystoma mexicanum. Next base: position 746,321,449 of record NC_090938.1, read on the forward strand.
CAGCCGAAGAGATAGATCTGCCCCCAACTCTCTGCATGGACTAGATGAGTAGAGTAGCTCCAGATCTGGTGGATTAGAAGTCCAAGCCTATCAGGACCTTGAGTGACGTTACACTTGGAGCCAAGGGCTAAGTATACAGGGATTACTAGACACGTGGGTGGATGCGCACAGACAGGTAACATCTAGCAAGTGGGAAACCAATACTACAGCCAGCGAATTAATCTAAGATTAGTGTCAGTCATCACACAAATAAAAGATAAACTGTATTATCTGTCTGGGTCCTGTTATTGTTCCATGTATGTGCACCATGTGCTCAGGCCAAACCCCAAGGAAATTAACTTTGGAACATGCTGCAAGGTGAAGGCTTACATATATAGCACTTTCAAAGTATGACTGTCATGCTTGAATGCGGTACATCCAGGTAATGCTTTAGCTGCTTACTATGTGATGTCATCAGTGATGCCATTTGTGATGTCATCTTTGATGTTCTGGGTGTTATTCTGAGCAGTGCATGGTAGGGGCGCGAGTTATGGTTGCATAGCTTACGAGAACTGGTGAATTTCTTTGACTTTCCGATTTTGCGCTGTAACCATAACGTCCCTTTAACGTTGTTTTTCTGAATTTCAAAGATTTTTATGGGAGCAACTAAACCATAACGTCCCTTTAACGTTTCTTTCACTGCATATATCACGCAGACTGTTAATGTGATGAACTGGAGAAGATATAAGAAGTAAGTGAAGAAAGTAAGATAAGGCGGTAAAAGGAGCAAAGAGAAAAATTATCCAAGTTTTGTGCAAATGTTTAGAGAAGGGGAGATGGTCAGAGGTAAGTGCGAGTAGTTAGTAAAAGTATCTCAGAAAATAAAATAATAATTTGATAGTTGCCAAGAGTCAATAAATAGTGAGACATAAGTACAATGCAAACATAGAAAGGAACATATCATTGCACACATGAATGTGTATGTAGTTAGCGCAGCTGTCTAACAGGATTAAATAAAACAAATATAGAGCTGAAGACGATGTGGTTTGAAAAGATGTCACCAAGAAAGAGAACAGCAAAAAGAAAACTAGAAAACAGTTTTGAAATAAATACTAAGATGTGCTAAGACCTACCAATAGATGTAAATAAACCCTTCCTAAATGTGCCACTAGGGGTCAGTGTTGTCTGGGGAATGGAAGACTAGCAGTTACCGAGAAATCCCAGATCATGCACATTAAAAGGGGGAAAACCAGGTGGGGGGTCACAATAGAAGTCTAAATCAATTCATTAACAAAAGACCCCACTGTGCCTCCCAGCCCCCTCTCCTCCTGTGTAGACCACAAGTGAAATCTACCAAACCACAGGAGCCGCTCTAACGAGGCACCCGCCAAAACCCTTACCCCCTCCCGCACAAAAAAATATATATTACACGACCTCCATCAAAATAACAGTGCCCCTCCCTTTCAGATACAGGACAGTAACCCCAGCCCCTCTGGCCCACCCAAACAGAGGATAGTGCCCAAGCCCCCTCCCTCATCACCGCCCCCACTAAAAAGAGGCAAAAGTACCCGCACTTCTTAAATATTCCAGGACAGCGCCCGAACGCGCGAATCAAGTAACCCCCCCCCCCTTTATAAGAACTCCAGTTTCACCTCCCCCACCCCGTAGAAGTAAAGTGACAGATGAGCCCCCCTACAACGGACACTACAAGGGGGGCCCCGGGGGGAACGCGTAGCGTTTCCCCCCGGGGAGATTTTTGGCGCTGCACACGCCCAGCGAGTGGCCGTGGGAGGCAGAGTGCCTCCCGGGGTATTTAAGGGGCTCAGGGAAGGTTCGGGAGCCAGGCGACGGTTAGGGCTTGAAGATTGTCCCGCCCTCCCACCCCTTCATTTTGGGTTTAGGAATAGGTCTGTTTGAAGCCGAGAGAGGGTCCAGGGTACATTTTGGGGGGGGTTTTTGCTAGAGGTAGGGGTGGTAGTTTTTTGTGACAGGTCAGGGCAGTGCGAAGATGTGATGTGATTTCAGTTGCTGATGTGGCAGGTCAGGCTGGCTGCAGGTCAGAGGAAAGGGGGAGATTGGTGTAGAGGGGAGTATAATGGGGTTGGAGTGTTCGGGGCGCCGGGGGCATGGCCCCTTTTGATGTGAGGGGAGGGAAGCACAATGGGGAATGACACGGGAAAGGAGGGGGTGGCGCTGTTTGCACAAGCAGGTCACCCCGGGGGAGCAGGTATTGAGCCTGGAGGGGCATGGCCCCTGGGAGAAAGCGGGACGCCTGGGAAAAGGGCAAGGAGACGGTAGGCTCCAAGGGGTAAGTAGGGAGGAGATAGATGAGTTATTTATTTAATTGTTGGGAAGATGAAAATGAAAATGGAGAATGTTTAATTATTTAATTGTTTGTTGTAATATTTATTTAGTTTGTTAGGCCATGGAGCCAGTTAAGCATTTTGAATTGTAAGCTTTGGCCTGTCACATTAAAGCGACCTTTTCCACTTTTAAATGAGTCTGGGTTTTTGTGCAGTAAGCCAAAAGGGCGAGCAGTGCCCCCCCGCCCCCAATAAAGACGAGCCACTGTTCCCACCCCATTATACACCGCTAGTGAGGGCCCCAATCTCTCCCCACAGACACCCCCCCTTTCCTGCAACCCCCTCACAGACACAGCCCCCCTTACCTGCAGCCCCCACCCCCACAGACACAGCCCCCCTTACCTGCATGCCCCACAGACACAGCCCCCCGCCCCCACAGACACAGCCCCACCCCCACAGACACAGCCCCCCTTACCTGCAGCCCCCATGCCCCACCCCCACAGACAGAGCCCCACCCCCACAGACACAGCCCCCTTACCTGCAGCCTCCCCGTGCTCCCCCCCCCCCCAGACACAGCCCCCTCTTACCTGCTGCCGGGTTCCACTGCTCTCAGTCCCCTCCGGCCCCCGGGAGGATCCGCAGCCCCCCCCCCCCCTCCATGTACTGAAGAAGGGCCGCAGGGTGCGGGGGAAGGAGGCCCCGGGGAAGGTGAAGAGCAGAGCCCGGCCCTGAGCATCGTAGACCGAGAGCCTGCCCGCCTCATAGTCCAGGAAGAAGCCCAGGACCCTGGGGGGAGCGCGGGGGGTCAGGGGGGTGGCAGGGGAGGTGAGAGCCTTGTATTTACCATCCCAGAGCCCCACTGCCCAGAGTCCTCCCTCAGGTGATAGTGTGAGCCGCTCCTTCCTGGGCACAGACTCATCACACACCCCCAGGACCCAGTCTCTGCTGCCCCCCACCTCCACCTCCCAGTAATGCCGCCCGGAGCTCAGCCCCTCCCTCCCCAGGACACTGGGGTATATAGTGAATCTCTGGGGGGTGTCGGGCAGGTCCTGGGCTCGGGGTCCCCATCTCACGCTTCTCCCGTCCGCGGACACGATGAGCCGGGGATGAGCGGTGCCAGGATCCAGAGTCACCTCACCTGCAAGAGAGAAGCCCGGCTCAGAAACCAGCCAATCACAGGGCGCCAACAGCCTGTCAATCACACCCACAGCGAGAGCTCAGCCAATCACAGCCTCCGATCACCAGACACCTGCAGACCCCGCCCACAGCCCAGGGGAATGCGGCTGTTCCTCGATTCTTCAATGAAACCCCAAGTGACCCCCAAATTCCAGAGATAACGGGGAGAGCTCCGCTCCACCCCCCCATCCCCACAATTCCCCATTCTCCACCTCCACCAGGCCCCTTCATCTCAGGCCCCAGGGGGTCTTCGGGTCGGCAAGGAATGGGGGGAGCGAGGGGGTGCGATGGAAACGAAGAAACAGAGAAGAACGCAAGAGACAGCCAGAGGAGAGAGCGAGAAAGGAAAGGAGAGGGACACAGAAGAGACAGGCAGAGAGGAGAGAGAGGGACACAGAAGAGACAGCCAGAGGAGAGAGCGAGAAAGGAAAGGAGAGGGACACAGAAGAGACAGGCAGAGAGGAGAGAGAGGGACACAGAAGAGACAGCCAGAGAGGAGAGAGAGGGACACAGAAGAGACACGCAGAGAGGAGAGAGAGGGACACAGAAGAGACAGCCAGAGGAGAGAGCGAGACAGGAAAGGAGAGGGACACAGAAGAGACAGGCAGAGAGGAGGGAGAGGGACACAGAAGAGACAGGCAGAGGGGAGAGAGAGGGACACAGAAGAGACAGCCAGAGAGGAGAGAGAGGGACACAGAAGAGACAGGCAGAGAGGAGAGAGAGGGAGAGGGACACAGAAGAGACAGGCAGAGAGGAGAGAGAGGGACACAGAAGAGACAGCCAGAGAGGAGAGAGAGGGACACAGAAGAGACAGGCAGAGAGGAGAGAGAGGGACACAGAAGAGACAGGCAGAGAGGAGAGAGAGGGACACAGAAGAGACAGCCAGAGAGGAGAGAGAGGGACACAGAAGAGACAGGCGGAGAGGAGAGAGAGGGACACAGAAGAGACAGGCAGAGAGGAGAGAGAGAGGCGGGTACAAGAGATCTGCAGGGAAAAGAGGGAGAGACGAGACAGCAGAGAAGAGACACTGACAGAACGGAGAGACAGACAGTAGAGAGACTCAGAAAGGTAGACTGAAAAACAAGCAGAGAGGAGACCGACTATGAATGTCGGATAGAAATAAAGAAATATTGCAGATTAAAGACAGAAAAGAGAGAGCAATAGCGACAGAGAGACACGAGACGGGAACCGCCGAAGATGCAGAGAGAGCGGAACATGGAGGAAAGGATGAGTGGAAGAGAGACACGTGAAGAGGAAGAGAGCAACATGGACATGATGGGAAGCAGAGAGAGGAAGAGAGGAGAGACAGTGAAGGGGAGAGAGAGGTGGTGGAACAGAGAGAGGCACTTATAATCCCTGTCACATTATTCAGAGAGTCCCCCCACCTCGCAGGCAGCCTCGTGATACAACAGAGTGAACTCCTGGAAAATCCCCCCAAATCCCCAAACCCCCTTCTCTTCTGACATCTTTACACACCTCACTCCCGGCCAGAGAGTGACCTGCAGCTCTGCCGAGCAAAGGAAGTGAAGGGGTGAAGAGAGAGCACAGAGACAGCCAAGAAAGAGACATGTAGTGACGGGAGATCAGAGACAGCGACAGACAAAGACTGGGAGAAAAAGACAGAGCAGGGCAGGCAGAGGTGAAAGAGGGGGAGACCGAGCAGAGATGCGCGAGAGAAACAATAGGAAAGACAGAGAGACAGACTAACACAGACAAACAGGAAAGATGGAGACAGACTAACCCAGAATAACAACAGAAAAGAGAGACAGACTAACAGAGAGAAGCAACAGGAACGAGAGAGACAGATCAACACAGAGAAACAACAGGAAAGAGACAAACTAGCACAGAGAAACAACAGGAGAGAGACAGACTAGCACAGAGAAACAACAGGAGAGAGAGACAGACTAACACAGAGAAACAACAGGAAAGAGAGAAAAGATGGAGAGAAGGTTGAGTGGGAGAGGAAGACAGAGGGGCCAGAGAGTGGGGAGAATGAAAGGGAGATAGGGGGATAATAGGAAAAGGCAGAGAAAAAGACATGCAGAGAGGAAATAGAGGAGCCGGTGATCAATAGGCAGACAGCAAGGGAGATAGAAATCCCAGCAGAGGGAGAGAGGCAGGGGGGATAGAGGGAAGGAGACAGAACACTAAAGAGGAGGGAGGGAAATGAAGAAATAAAGGTAGGACTGTCACCTTGGTGCCCCATCCACACCCCTCTGCACTCGTTTAGAGGAAAGACAGGCGTTTCTCTCGTGTTTTTAATGCAAATGCTGGATATTGCTTGAGATTCCAAAAGTGAGGGATTGGATGAAAGTATGAAATAAACCCAGAAGGGCAGAGAGAGAAACACAGCAAGAAAGAAAGATTAGCAGGCAGAGAGAAACACAGCAAGAAAGAAACAGGCAGAGAGAAACACAGCAAGAAAGAAAGATTAGCAGAGAAACACAGCAAGAGAGAAAGACAGGCAGAGAGAAACACAGCAAGAAAGACCCGCAGAGAGAAACACAGCAAGAAAGAACAATTAGCAAGCAGAGAAAGACAGCAAGAAAGAGAGACAGGCAGAGAGAAGCAGAGCAAGAAAGAGACAGGCAGAGAGAAACAAAGCAAGAAAGAGGCAGGCAGAGACAAACACAGCAAGAAAGAGGCAGGCAGAGAGAAACACAGCAAGAAAGAAAGACAGGCAGAGGGAAACACAGCAAGAAAGAGGCAGGCAGAGAGAAACGCAGCAAGAAAGAAAGACAGAGAGAAACGCAGCAAGAAAGAGGCAGGCAGAGAGAAACAAAGCAATAGGGCCCAGTAACGATTCTAAGGCAAGTATAGCTGCACCCACAGGGCCCTGAGGGTCCGGAGTTTGTTCTGTGGCCAGGACACTTTAGTTTTGAATCGTGCCCATATACTGCACTTGTTCCACGCTATTATCCCTCTACGATATTTATTGAGCAGTGTGCTGGTGGAAACGGAGTATGGCACGAGATATCATTTGGACGTATGGGATACGAGCGTGTGCCGGTGGAAACGGAGTATGGCACGAGATATCATTTGGACGTATGGGATACGAGCGTGTGCCGGTGGAAACGGAGTATGGCACGAGATATCATTGGACGTATGTGATATGAGCGTGTGCTGGTGGAAACGGAGTATAGCAGGAGATATCGTTTGGATTTATGGGATACGAGCGTGTTCTGGTGGAAACGGAGTATGGCACAAGATATTTGGATTTATGGGATACGAGCGTGTGCTGGTGGAAACGGAGTATGGCACGAGATATCATTTGGACGTATGGGATACGAGCGTGTGCCGGTGGAAACGGAGTATGGCACAAGATATTTGGATTTATGGGATACGAGCGTGTGCCGGTGGAAACGGAGTATGGCACGAGATATCATTTGGACGTATGGGATACGAGCGTGTGCTGGTGGAAACGGAGTATGGCACGAGATGTCATTGGACGTATGTGATATGAGCGTGTGCTGGTGGAAACGGAGTATGGCACAAGATATTTGGATTTATGGGATACGAGCGTGTGCTGGTGGAAACGGAGTATGACACGAGATATCATTTGGACGTATGGGATACGAGCGTGTGCCGGTGGAAACGGAGTATGGCACGAGATATCATTTGGACGTATGGGATATGAGTGTGTGCCGGTGGAAACGGAGTAGGGCACGAGATATCATTTGGACGTATGGGATATGAGTGTGCTGGTGGAAACGGAGTATGGCACGAGATATCATTTGGGCGTATGGGATATGAGCGTGTGCCGGTGGAAAGGGAGTATGACACGAGATATCATTTGGACGTATGGGATACGAGCGTGTGCCGGTGGAAACGGAGTATGGCACGAGATATCATTTGGACGTATGGGATTATTTTTATTTATTTATTTATTTGTTTATATAGCGCTAAAGCCCGCGGGCATCAGAACGCTAACAAATAGACAAAGACAACAATAAAGGTGACGGGACTAGACGGAAGAGATCTGAGTTAACTCAAAGTGGTTCTAGGTGTTTCTAGGTTTTACTTAAAAAGAAAAGTTTTCAGTTTTTTCCTGAAGATGAGGTAGTTGGGTTCAAGTTTAAGTAAGGTGGGTAGGTCGTTCCATTTCCCGATGACTATAGTCGGGAAAGCCTTACCAAGGCCCTGTTGTTTTTTAGTGGTTATGGTTTGTAATTTGCCTGTGTTTGATGATCTGAGGCTCCGGGATGGTTCATACCATTTAAAATGTTTCTTGAGGTAGGCCGGGGCTGTGCCGTAGAGGCAACGATGTACCATGGTAAGAGACTTGAAGGAGATTCTCTCCTCCATAGCCAGCCAGTGGAGGGCTTTCCTTTCTCCAGAGATGTGTTCTCTCCATGTTTTTCCAGTGATCGTTCTGATGGCGTTGTTTTGAATGATTTGGCATCTTTTCAGGCACTTGCTATTTGGGATACGAGCGTGTGCTGGTGGAAACGGAGTATGGCACGAGATGTCATTGGACGTATGTGATATGAGCGTGTGCTGGTGGAAACGGAGTATGGCACAAGATATTTGGATTTATGGGATACGAGCGTGTGCTGGTGGAAACGGAGTATGACACGAGATATCATTTGGACGTATGGGATACGAGCGTGTGCCGGTGGAAACGGAGTATGGCACGAGATATCATTTGGACGTATGGGATATGAGTGTGTGCCGGTGGAAACGGAGTAGGGCACGAGATATCATTTGGACGTATGGGATATGAGTGTGCTGGTGGAAACGGAGTATGGCACGAGATATCATTTGGGCGTATGGGATATGAGTGTGTGCCGGTGGAAAGGGAGTATGCACGAGATATCATTGTTTTGTGATAAATGGGAATATCATCCCAGTGAGCGATTCAGTTAAGACGCGTGGAGTCTTTTTTGATTCTCATCTTTCTTTCATATTTGAAATCCTCGTGCTCCTATCATGTGTACCACCTGCTGTGGCAGATTCGCCGCGACTTATCAGAGGCTAATAGGGCCCTGATTACAGCAGCCATAGTGAACACAAAGCTGGACTATTGCAACAGTCTCTTGGTGGGCACGTCTCAAGCAAATATTAAGAAGCTCCAGGTAACGCAGAATGGAGCGGTGCGTGCTGTTTGCGGCCTTGGCCACCATGCACAGTTCTCTGAATCCCGCAGTAGAATGCACTGGCTCCCAGTTGAGCAGCACATTCAGTTCAAGGGCTCTGTCCTAGTGTTTAAATGCCTGGCAGGTGAAGTCCTGCTGCATCTCTCCACTAGAGTGAAAAAAACTCCCATTAGACGGGTTCTCCATTCAAATAATAGGGTAACCTTGGATCAACCGCGTGTCATCCTAAAAAAGATCGGAGGGGCCGGATTTAATGCCTGGGCCCCCCCCCTCCCTTTGGAGCTCGCTCCCGCCAGACATTAGGGGATGCGTATCTACAATACATTTTAAAAAACGTTTGAAAACCTCTCTCTTTGACAGAAAAGCTGATTAATATGAACTTATGAGCGCAGGTTTCTCCCCAAGGGCTTGTCCCTCAAATGGAGTGGCCTAGCTCACCCTTGTTCTTCTCTTTATGTGTTCATGTTTGTAAGTCCTGTGAGCGCTCTGAGGCCTTTGGGCGAGTGGCGCCATATACATTTCTTTTAGATAGATAGATATGACAACGGGTTACCCGGCATTAAAGAATTAAACTTAAATAAAATCCCAGTTGCCCCCGAAGTTAACTATGAGGCTGGATTTCCAGCCCGTTCTGAGGGGGAAAAATCTCATTGGACTTGGCTGGCAAAATTGGTGGCTCTACACGGGGGGCCAGGCCCTTAGCACATGTCCCTGACCAAATGGCGAGTCTGCTCAGTTGGAACACACGCGGACATCACCATTTATTGGAGGGGGGTGTTACACTTTTCCGCCGCTGGTCATGGTGGCAGCACTGGCGACTATGCAGTGCAACATTCATGAATACACCCAACATGGCCGATAATCACGAGACGTTCCTGAATAGTCACGTGACTCCATATACGGATTACATCTTTGTTGCGAATTCCTGCTCATTGATACTTGACATGAGTGTGATCTTCAGATTGGAGAGCGATCACTTTCCGCTTCTAGTGAGTCTGAACTGACATGAAGCACCTCAGACTGTGTCAGCCGACAAGGAGCTTAGAGTCAATGCCGCCTTGAATCGTGTCTCACGGAACACACAAAATCTTTCTTCGATCCTGGCCCCTATGCGGTCGGCTCTGCTTGGATACAAAGAGGATTGCAAAGTAACTCCCCTCGAATGCTCTAAGACCTGCGCCATTAATGCCGTTATGGATTTTGCTGTCCTGATCCAGTCGGTTATTACTAATTTCCTCATTGAGAGGAACTCTAAGGCTCGTGTGTCTACTGCTGGGTCCCACAAACACTCGTTTGATAAGCAAACCACCATGAGGCGAAAGGAACTCTGTTCTCCTTAGAGAACTAGCTCGTAAGGAAAGACTGCTACAGAACATGCCTCACGGGTCAAAGAGGCCAATATTGTAAATGGTTGAGGCGCCGTAGATATGAACTGGAATGCCTTTGCTGGCGTTCATTGGTGGATTGTGCTATATCTAATGACACTCGCCAGTTTTGGAAGATCGTTGATGGCGATTCCCACGTGACAGGTGATTTCGTCAGCGTTTCGGAAACAGCTTGGGTTGATTTCATTGGCAACACCTTGGGGAGAGTTGCCACAGTGGATATAGTCGGGAGTGGTGCGACGATGGACACCCTCACAAACTTATCTGAGAATAAGTGGACTTACTCCAAGGGTCAGGCTGATGTTCTCAGCCTAATCGGGAGAAGTAAAACCTCCAGAGCACCCGGGCCGGATGGTATTTGTAGCACTCTGATCAAAGCCGATGCTACCCATTGGGCTAATGCCCTTCACTCGTTATTTTGCTGGATCACAGAAGCGCAATTGATTCCGCGATCCTAGCGGGACAGTACTATTGTGCCTATTTGGAAGAAGGGCAATAGGATTGATCCGAGCAATTACCGGCTGCTGGCCATGCTAGACACCCCATTAAAAAACTTCACTTGTCTCTTTATTGGAGGAATTGTGGAATTGGTTAGACAGCTTGAACCTAATACCGTTCCACCAAACTGGGGCCTGAGAACATCCACCAATTGCCTTGCACTGTTAACGGTGATCGAACAACCCTGGAGTATTCGTCGGAGAACAGTATATGTGGCATTTATAGACTACAGCGCTGCCTTCGACTCTGTTGATAGGCATAGGCTTTGGAATAAGCTGGCGAGTTGGAATATTCCAGCAGGTCTCCACTCTATGATAGTCGCACTTCACGATGGGACTAGAGTCAGAGTACGCCTGGACAAAGCAGGTAGGACATTGCGGTGGATTTAAACCTACCAGGGTTTAAAACAAGGATGCATACTAGGGCCCCTGCTCTACAATCTCTACAAGGCCGACATGGGATCGGCGCTGCATAACCCTACCTCTATCCTGCCTAAATTGGGGAATCTTTCACTACAATGGATGGGTTATGCGGGTGATATTGTCCTGCTCGACCTCACTCCTGTAGGGCTGCAGGCTGCTTTGTCTAAACTTAAGGAATATTCTGACCTGAACTCCTTGTCTATTAATCCTAATAAATCTAAAATCCTAAAATCCTAAAAGCCCAGCGTTTTGAATGGTACCTTGAAGAAAAAAAACTAGAGGTCGTCGACGAATATAAATATCTTGGAGTTGTGCTCGACAGGAGGTTAATCGGGGCATTCCATCTTGAGATACTTGAGGGGAAATGCGCCCAGGCCCTAGGGGGATTGTTCAAGATGGCCAGGGGTGGAGGGGGATATTCCCTCGGGATACTGGCACAATTGTATGTGGCCAGGATCCTACCTATACTCCTGTATGGCGCCGAGGTTTGGGCTTTTGGGAACATTGCGTCGCTAAGCAGATTGGAGAGTAAGCTTTTAAAGAAACTCTTTCGCCTTCCTGCGCGTGCTCCTGTAGAGCCGATTTACCTTGAACTCGAACTGGCCCCATGGGATGCGAGATTTCAGCTGTCTTGTGCTAACATCCACTGGAAACTGACTCCCTAAACTGGCAAGCTGAGATGAAAGACAGAGAGACCGGGAGAAACAAGCAGATATGATAGACAGGGAGAAACAAGTAGAGATGAGAGACAGCGAGACCTTGAGAAACAAGCAGAGATGAGAGACCGTGAGAAACAAGCAAAGATTTGTAAAATTTAAAATATAATTAATCTCCACTATTAAGAAAGTTAAACAGCCGTGGAGGAAAGGCTCATGTTGTAACCTACGAAAACGTACTCCAGCGGCACTAGCTCTGCTCTTTGCTCCCTACTTAGCCAATCTCACTCAGTACAAGTCTGCAGCTGATCTGCCAGGAATATATAATAAAATGATGACTAAAGTTGTTGATAGTTTAGCCCCTCAAAAACTAAGACCAGAAAGGTCTATTCCTTCAAAAATCTGGTATTCATCAGAAATACAAAATCTGAAAATTAAGAAACACAAGAAACTGTGGAAATGGCAGAAAACACAATCTGCTGTTGACAAATCCGACTATAGCTGTGCAGCTAAAGAGCACAAAGATGCTGTCTGCACCGCAAACAAATGCTCCTATGAGAAAAGAATTAAGACCGCCGCGTCAGACACAAGAGCACTTTTTAGGATTCTAAAAGAAGTGGAAGACCCCTGACCCATCAATGTTACAGTCGTGAACAACTCAGACTGGTGTACCCAAATTGAAAAGGCTATGGCTAGCAAGATCCTAATGATTAAAGAGAACATTGAAACCAAGCTTGCTCAATTGAATCCATCATCTGTTTCCGCTCATGTTCACCACCAATCACCCAAGATCAATCCTTTAACCTTTGTAGAAGTGACCGAAGAGGAGGTCCTGGGTATATTAAGAAGGCAAAACCCACCAGGTGTAGAGGAGACATCTGTCCGGCTAAAATGGTGAAAGCTTGTGCCCAGTTGCTTGCCCCTCTGATCACTAAATGTGTAAATGCATAATTTAAAGATATGTCAGTACCACGAGACGCCAAGCAAGCATGGATCACTCCTCTCTTGAAGAAGCCTACACTGGAACCATCTATAGCGGGCAATTATCGCCCGATTACTAACTCCCCCTTCCTTTTGAAGGTACTGGACAAAATAGCACATGGACAGATTCTGGCATTTCTGAGTGCACATGGCATACTAGGCCATAAACAATCAGGCTTCCGGAGTGCCCATAGCACTGAGTCCACCTTGTTGGACCTTAAATCTAACATTCTTCAATTCTATGAAAATGGCAAGACATCTCTGCTGATGCTGCTCGATCTGGCAGCCGCGTTTGACCTGGTAGATCATTCCATCTTAGTCAGCAGACTGCTAGAGCGGGCCTTTTTCTCCAAGGAAGCAGTCAACTGGGCCCTATGGTTTCTGTCAGACAGGACTGCTAAGGTTTTCCATGAGGAAGCTGTCAGAGGGACTGGCCCTGGAATGCGGAGTGCCACAGGGCGCGTGCCCATCTCCCACTCTCTTCAATCTATTCATGCTCACACTTTTTGATCAACTTGAAAAAGATGGTATCTGTTACGCTAACTATGCTGAGGGTACTCAGTGTCTCTTTCCACTTTCAGGTGATCACCTCACACTGAGATCATCAATGCAACATACAACCAAATTCACCTCTGGATGTTGCTTAGTGGCCTAGCCCTGAACAACTCGAAAACAGAGATCATAATCTTGGGCACTGGCCCTAAGCTTCGCCATCTTGATCAAGCCTACTCTTCCTTCCAAATCGCAGACTGTCTTCTACCTACCCTTCAGAAAGTGAAAACCTTGGGTGTTACCATTAACCAAGAACTCTCAATGAGGGCATATATCAGCTGCCTGGTGTCAAACGTGACGTAATACATCAAATTACTGGCACAAATCAGACCCTACTTGGATGTAACCAGCTGTGCCACTTTAGCCAGGGCTATCATCGGGAGCGCCTTGACTAGTGTGCCAGTACCTTACTGGGCGTTGGTAAAGGGGAGCTAAACAGTCTGCAAGTTGTTCAGAACAACGCAATGAGGGTTGTAGTAAGTCTGCCAGAACCGGATCATGTGTCACCAGACAGGAGAGCGTTACACTGGCTTCTTATAGCAAAGAGAGTCATGTTTTGCACGCTTTACATCTCAAACAGATGTTTTCCATTCTCGTCCCCGTCCCTATGGAACATCCTTCCGCTCGACCGGAGGCTATGTTCTAGCTTACCAAGTTTCAAACGAAACCTAAAAACATTCCTTTTGAATGAAGATTGAACCTTTGCCTGGCTTACCCTCCTCTGGCCCTCTTTGACTCCCTGCTATTTTGCGCTCCTATGCCTCAGGGCTCTTGTTCCAGCACTCTAGAAATAAAATAAATAAATAAAGATGAGAGACAGGGAGAAACAAGTAGAGATGAGAGACAGAGAGGCTGGGAGAAACAAGCAGAGATGAGCAACAGAGAGACCGGGAGAAACAAGCAGAGATGAGAGACAGAAAGACCGGGAGAAACAAGCAGAGGTGAGAGACTGAGATACCGGGATAAGCAAGCAGAGATGAGAGACAGGGAAAAACAAGTAGAGAAGAGAGAGAGAGACCGGGAGAAACAAGCAGAGATGAAAAACAAGTAGAGATGAGAGACAGAGAGACCGGGAGAAACAAGCAGAGATGAGAGACAGACCGGGAGAAACAAGCAGAGATGAGAGACAGACCGGGAGAAACAAGTAGAGATGAGCGACAGGGGGGTGGGAGAAACAGGCAGAGATGAGAGACAGGGAGAAACAAGTAGAGATGAGAGACAGAGAGAAACAAGAAGAGATGAGAGACAGGGAGAAACAAGCAGAGATAAGAGACAGAGAGACCAGGAGAAACAAGCAGAGATGAGAGACAGGGAGACCGGGAGAAACAAGCAGAGATAAGAGACAGAGAGACCAGGAGAGACAGGCAGAGATGAGAGACAGGGAGAAACAAGTAGAGATGAGAGACAGAGAGAAACAAGAAGAGATGAGAGACCGAGAGAAACGAGCGGAGATAAGAGACAGAGAGACCAGGAGAAACAAGCAGAGATGAGAGACAGGGAGAAATAAGCAGATATAAGAGACTGAGATACCGGGATAAGCAAGCAGAGATGAGAGACAGGGAAAAACAAGTAGAGATGAGAGAGAGAGACCGGGAGAAACAAGCAGAGATGAAAAACAAGTAGAGATGAGAGACAGAGAGACCGGGAGAAACAAGCAGAGATGAGAGACAGACCGGGAGAAACAAGCAGAGATGAGAGACAGACCGGGAGAAACAAGTAGAGATGAGCGACAGGGGGGTGGGAGAAACAGGCAGAGATGAGAGACCAGGAGAAACAAGCAGAGATGAGAGACAGGGAGACCGGGAGAAACAAGCAGAGATAAGAGACAGAGAGACCAGGAGAGACAGGCAGAGATGAAAGACAGGGAGAAACAAGTAGAGATGAGAGACAGAGAGAAACAAGAAGAGACGAGAGACCGAGAGAAACGAGCGGAGATAAGAGACAGAGAGACCAGGAGAAACAAGCAGAGATGAGAGACAGGGAGAAATAAGCAGATATAAGAGACAGAGAGACCAGGAGAAACAAGCAGAGGTGAGAGACCGGGAGAAACAAGCAGAGATGACAGACAGGGAAAAACAAGTAGAGATGAGAGACAGAGAGACCGAGAGACCGAGAGAAACAAGCAGAGATGAGAGACAGAGAGACCGGAAGAAACAAGCAGAGATGAGAAAAAAGTAGAAATGAGAGACAGAGAGACTGAGAGGAACAAGCAGATGAGAGACCGGGAGAAACAAGCAGAGATGAGACAGGGAGACCGGGAGAAACAAGCAGATATGAGAGACAGTTAGACCAGGAGAAACAAGTAGAGATGAGCGACAGGGGGGCGGGAGAAACAAGCAGAGATGAGAGGCAGAGAGACCAGGAGAAACAAGCAGAGATGAGAGACAGGGAGAAACAAGTAGGGATGAGAGACAGGGAGAAACAAGCAGAGATAAGAGGCAGAGAGACCAGGAGAAACAAGCAGAGATGAGAGACAGGGAGAAACAAGTAGGGATGAGAGACAGAGGGACCGGGAGAAACAAGCAGAGATGAGAGACCAGTAGAAACAAGTAGAGATGAGAGACAGAGAGACCGGGAGAAACAAGCATAGATGAGAAACAGATAAATGAGAGCGAGTGATGGGAGAATATGGACATAAAGAAAAAGCAGCAAGGGAAAAGTTGGAAAGAGGGATGATAAAGAGAATGAAAGAGAGAGAGAGTAAGGAAGAAAGACAGCGGGTCATTTTGCAAAACCCTGGATGAGAAAAAGTGTAAAGACAGGCATTACACATGAAATCCTTTCTTTTTTCCAATATGTGGGATTTTTTTGTTTGTTTTCAGGAGACTGGGGAACTGAACAAAATAACACTGTCCATCATATATCCTTGCTCCACCCCAAAACAGCACATGGTCTAACACCAGCACAGATTCCATGCTGGCATTAAACCAATGGATTCCTATGGACTCCGCCTGCTATTTACACCTGGTAAATGCCGGCGGATTCCACAGGAGCTCATTGTCAAGGACTCCTGCAATTGTTTAATGTGGGAGGCGATTACGCTCATTCCTTAAGCTTGGATAACTGTGTGATTATCGACAACGAGTCAAAGGAGTGATCAATCACTAATGAACCTGCTAACAAATAAAATAAGGGTAAAAAGAGCCAGAAGAAGGCGCCCAAGAAAAAGGCTCATACTAAATAGGATGATTTTAGCTGCAATCCAGCCTGAGCAACAAGCCTGGCTTGATTAATTCCAGCTGAATAGTTACTACCCTTGTGATCAGTGATCAGGGCTCATATGACACTCTACCATTAGAAGGAAATAAGACCAAAGTCTCCGCCTAACATCCTACTAAAAAACAAAACTACATCAAAAGGCTTCCAGCTGCTGAGTCCAATACTCTTTCTACTAGAGGTGTCTCCAGAAATAAAGACAACATCGGCAGGAACTCCTGTTCACCCTAAAAGCACTGGTTCATTTATACAGATTACAGAAACTATTAAGTGCCAACCATTACCAGAAGATTCCCACACTCTGCAAGACTTGGAAAACCCTTTTCAAGAGGACAATCATGGGATAACATCTAACGCCATTGCTTCAGACACGCAACCTAAACGGCTCCACCTAATATCCGTCCATGAGGAAAATGGCGTCGTTAAATAAGTAAATGGGAAGAGGGGCCTCTACCAACCTAATTCTAATTCGGATGCTGACTGCTTGGCCCTCAAAGTAAAGAGACGTTTTTATGTTAGTCAGGACTATTATCCAAATCGAACAACCATCTTCCATTTAGTCCATGACATCATTCCTCTGCGGTGTCTACAAACGGAGGACATCGTGATTGTTGACCTCATAGAAGACGTACTATGCTAGCGCAATAGTTTATTTTCACAATACCGCTGGACTAGATTGTGTCACGTCACATTATGCTATTTGGGAAAATTAGGTTAAAACTGTTCTATTGTTAAAGCTCCATCTAGAAAGTTTGGGCTGAATCTAGATAGGGGGGTACTGAAATCTAGTAGACCTGTTCCTTTGCTTTCAACTAGACCCCTAAATCAAAACTATCTCCCAGCTCACAAGCCAACGCTATTTCTGTCGCCATTGATGCTCTTGGGTTAAGACATGTTAGTGTTCACTCTCCCTTAGAAGAGAAAGAAGGGTTGGCTGCTACCAGCTGACAGTGGTTATCTTCAATTCTACAACCACAAAATCCACGCAGATCCTAGCCTGTCTTTTACCATTTTCTCCTGGAACACCCGAGGCTTCTCCCACTTCACTGAACCGGATGGTTTATTTGAGAACATCCCCAATTTCTGTGTAGTGGCATTACAGGAAACCTGGCTCCAGGATAACTTGGAAATCGGCGGCCGCCATTCCATTCAAACTATGGCCACAAGGGGACTCAAGGGTGACCAAAAGGAGGATTGATCATTAGTGTTGATAACACTTACCAAATCACCAAGATCAGCACTCCGGGCAACTAAGTGCTTGCTGCTATTATTAATTGGGTCCCGAAGTGTGGCAATACAACTTCTCTATTAATCATCAACATTTATGATTTACTCCCGAGGCTTTATCATGCTAAACGGTCTTTGGCCAGGCGTTTCGCCGGAGTATACCAGATTAACTGATAATAGTGCATCGACTATCGAGTAGGTCTTTGTAAACATCAACATGTACCCAAATGTGAAGATCTTAACAAGAAAAGAAAGGGACCACTTTCCCCTACTCTCCTACATACATTACACTGAGCCGGTTCATGATAGTGACCCTATCAGCAACATTACTATAAACCAAGGGTGAATTGGAATCCAGGTAATATCAAGGCCGTTTGCTTGATAAGCGATTTTGAATTATATTCACAAGCCACTTGCCGTGCAGAGGCCTTAATCAACCGCAGCATCGCTTTCCTGCGAGTTGCATTGCAGACGTGGGCCTGATTCAGAGGTGCATGTTAAAATGGAAAAGTGCTGTCACTCTAGGCCTGATTCAGAGATGCATGATAAAATGGAAAAGTGTCGTGTCTCAGTTGAATGACACATGTTTCCATGAAGAAATGGATTCTGATGTAATCCGAGAGTGGCGGCAATATATCAAGTCTGCCACTCCTGCAAAGCCGTGATTTACAGCCTAGCCTTGCCAACCACCTCATGTGCAAGGGGCTGGCAAGGACTGTATTCTGAAGTTTAGAGCACCCTTTCTGCACCAGCCTAAAGAGGCGTTAATTAACGGCACCCTGGAGGTGTTGTTAGTAATGAAAAGAGGCAGCATTCCTTACTGTTAGCTTTTTCGTAAAAAAATTCTAGGACTGTCTGAAATAAGTTTTCTTTTCAAGCTGCCAGCGCCACATTTTCTGCGTTACAGAAAGTGCTGCCGAGACTCTTCAAGCTCGCCGACACTTTCTGTACTGTAGAAATATGTCTTTTCTTTTTGCATTTTGACCAGAGGTGCTCTGCACACGGTAACCCGGCAGCGCTCCATCTGCACATATTTTACATGTTTTTTCATGTCTGCTGCCCGACATCTCTCCTCCACGCTTCCTATCACCCTCAGAATGCAGGTGGGAGGATTTGGGGGGGGATCTCGTATTACTGTTTCCTTTCCTATGACCAAGTGTCGCTGCAGGGGACTCAAGCTGCCTCAACTACTGGTGACTCTCTGTGACTCATGTTCCTTTCCTATGACCGAGCGTCACTGCAGGGGACTGTGGCTGCCTCGCCTAACAGTGACTCCTGAGATCCAGGAGGCCTCATGGAGGGTTAGAGTTTGGGATTTGTAAATCACAAGTACTCACGTTCACAGGATTTCACGTATCTCCAATCTGAAAGTAAGAAGAAAATTTAGGGTTTGTGAAATCAGACAAACCAGCGAGGCATTGAAGTATGTTAAATATATTTATTACCATTAATTAAACGTACCCATTTCTGCAGGAAATGTTTCTGTAGTAAAAGAAAAACAAGTGATGTATTAGATCCCAAACTTTTCTACTGTAAAACATAACCCAGCACTCCCTGCCCTTCCCCCAATGCCTCCTCTCAAGCTCCCACCACTGCACCCCCACTCCCTGCCCTTCCCATAATGCGTCCCCTCCATCTCCCACCACTGCACCCCCACTCCCTGCCCTTCGCTAATGCCTCCCCTCCAGCTCCCACCACTGCACCCCCACTCCCTGCCCTTCCCTAATGCCTCCCCTCCAGCTACCACCACTGCACCCCCACCACCTTGGGTGTCCATTGTCATGTTTTGGCTTTTCCTCCCTGGCACCCCATAGGGGAGGTCACACACCCACAGATCTCACTTTCTCAGAGCTTAACATTCTCAGCACACAGTAAAGGACCAGGGGAAAAGGGCATTAAGATCACAGATAATGTAGCCTCTTTATTGGATCAGGCATATCATGCCACTAAATCTGATAAAAAGGACCTCCTATTCTGAACCCAATACTGGCTCAGTGTCCTTGCAAGCAATACTTTGGGGGGATTTAAAAGTGACCCCCGAGGTATTGCATTACCCCCTACCTGTGCATCTCTCAAATCCGAACGATTGCAATTGACTGCATTGGGAGAGTAACTTCATGCATTGGAACAAACATACCCTATTACCCCAACACCACAAGACCTAAAGGTGTTGCCAAGTTTCAGGCTCAAGCCGACCGTGAGGCTAAATTATTATCTGAGCCGGTCCAAATCCAGAAGTCTGGGGAAGCCGATATGCCCGAGACAATGTTGGCCAGACTGTTGTGTCGCGAGTACGGTCAGACCTGTATTCAAACTATTCAGAGGCCAAGGGGTCCCTGATGCAGCGCTCTTAGGATATCATTCATGTCTTTATTGGCATTTTGGGGTTCTCTCTACTCTACTATAACCAGGAAACATGGTCTACTGAGGTGGTAAAGATACGATATTCAGAATCAGCCCTATGGAAAGATTCTCAGAGGCCACCCTATTCTGGTGAACAGGACGACACTATTGTCTAGCCAAACTCTATCAAGGTAGTGCGACTGGGCAGTAAGGCTTAGACTTGGGAGAGTGTGGGTGGTGATGGCTTTAATTAAGCACAGAATGTATACAAATGCACTACTATTTATTAGGCCTTGATCAATGAAAATCACAGGGAAGCAAAACTACTAACCGTACACTATCAACATATGTACATCCGTCATTACGACCTCCAACACATGGTATAGGGCGACAACAGCCCTTGCAGCCACGACTGCAGAACCGCTCAGTTTCCACTACAGGAAGGGAAGGGTCCAAGCCACACATATTCTACCGGATCTGTCTTTTCCTCACAATACTTCTGACCGAAATAAAATCTCTTTATTTTTGCAACACATTTTTTTAATGAAAGAAGTCTTTTGGCACGTCTCCTTTTAATATCAACAACCGTTTGGTTTATTTTTTCTGCATTATAATTTATTTTAAAGTTGTATTCCTCCCTTCTCTAAAGTAAAATGGTAAAAGACTGGTTAGCCTTTTATTGTCCCCTTCTAACTTCTCCCGCTCCCCTTCTTTAATGATTTGTGACAGTCCTTCCATTTATCCTTTTTTAGGAGTTATTTTGACTAACTAAATTGAATAATTATAATTTAATTTTCCAATTCATCTTTTTTCACACCACTACATATTTTGCTAGATTCGATGAGTTTTATGTAATGAGTTTTATGTACAAGTCAACGAGTGCATTATCAGTGAAATGTATATGCATTTAGTTTTTTCATCCAGTCATGGATGACCGGTTCATTTCTTATAATCGATTCCACAAAAAACATGGTTTTTGCTCGTCAGGAACCCCACCAATCAAATACTCATCCAATCAAACACTCATCCAATCATGGTTCATCCAATCAAACACTCATTCAATCATGGCTAGCTAACATGGACCTCGAAGAGTTAATGCCGAAGCTATCGCCAAGTGACAAAAATGCCCAGACGGCTTGGTAGCTACTAGCAGGACTGCACAAAATCAAATCTTTCTGGCCAGCCTCGGGATTCAGGGTTGCAGTAGTCCTCAGTTCTAGGCCACCTGGAAGTGGAAACCTACTCCTCTCTGACCTCCCCCCTCAACCCTCGCACCACACAAATCCTCGGCATCAAACAGTTTGACCACATTTCCCCCAACCTTTCTAACTGCTCAAATAATCTTTAAAATCGCCTTTATTACATACAAGGCTGTGGTAACCCAGCCACACCTGTACCCAGCCAAGGAACTGGTCACATTAGGAAGCCAGAGCAATTCCAGATGCCACACCCTGGCAAGACTGGAAATAAATAAATGCCCAAAAGCAAATGAACAGGAAGAGAAAGATCTCCCATTATGCGCCAGCACTGTGGCACACGATCCTAACCGCGCAGCACCATTATGCCTGCAGTTTACGAAAAGACTGAAGACCTTGCTATATAAGGAATTTCTCTAAAAACTCGGTGCACCAGGTAATAGCATTCAGGGTATGCAGCTCTCGGCACCTGGACTCAACCATTGTGACACTCCCCATTGCTTGCTATCATCTACCTGTGCGCTACACAAATACAAGAATACCGACATATTGGTTTTTCATTTAGCTGTGCATATTAACATGCATTTCAATTAAATAAGTGCGTTGAGATGGTTGGAAAAGCCTTCCCGATCAGCATCACCTCTTGGGTGGGCCTTGACTCATATCTACCTTTTAATTCTGTGAGCTTTTCCTGCAGGTGGGCATGTCGCGTGGTGCTCTGCAGCGTCGTCTCCATTCCAGCGGCATCTTCCTGGGGCTTCAGAGCCTTCACTTCACTGCACCTGAGAATTATAGAAAGATGCTGTATATAACCCTCAGCCTCCAGTGACAAGTGAGAGTAAGGGGGTCTAAATGCTGAGATAAGGGGGGGGGGAGAGAGACGCCAATCCTAAAGATGGGAAAGGAAGGCTCTGAATCAACATGCACGAAAGGCAGGGGGGGCACATCCCCCGTAAAACAGAGGGGTAGACAGCACCACATGTGTGATAAAAGAGAAACAAGAGACCGGCAGGGGAGTGAGGAAGGGCAAAGGAGCCACTACTGGGAGGCACATTCTGAATGAGAGACCCCCGGAGAGCAGAGTGTGGTCTGGGGAATCTCTACATTCTGACTGGGAGACCCCCGGGGAGGAGAGGGTGGGCTGGGGTATATCTACACTCTGAATGAGAGACCTCTGGAGAGGAGAGGGTGGGCTCAGGAATCTCGACATTCTGATACATTTTGAATGAGAGACCCCCAGGGAGGAGAGGGTGGGTTCGGGAATCTCTATATTCAGATACATTTTGAATGAGAGACCCCCAGGGAGGAGAGGGTGGGCTTGGGAATCTCTACATTCTAATACATTTTGAATGAGAGCCCTTAGCAGAGGAGAGGGTGGGCTCGGGAATCTATACATTAGGATATATTTTGAATGACAGCCCCCGGAGAGGAGAGGGTGGGCTGGGAAATCGCTACATTTGGATACATTCTGAATGAGAGACCCCAGGGGAGGAGAGGGTGGTGTGAGGAGTCAGAAATGAGAGTCGCATACAAGTCAGCCATGTTTTGGGTTAAAGACTTATTGAAAATAAAAGGGTTGGGAAAAGGCCCCTCTGACCCAGCACTAAGAGGAATTTACCTACCTAAAACCAAAACTAAAGATCTGTCTGAGTCAGGAAGTCAAAACAAACTGCGCAGTGTCCAAATCTCTATTCTGACCCTCACACTAAAACTAAACTCTATGGTGAAAAAGGGACTTGTCTTTAACCTTAAGTGATTTGAAAAAGTGTTAATAAAGTAAGAGGACTTAAATAAAAAGTGCCTTCAAGGATGACGTTCTTGACTCCAGAGGGTAATTCCCTTCCACTGGATTTTTCTTTACTCCTTGAGGGTGTTTCACACACAACTGTTCTTTGGGTCTTTCATTGCCACGTATAACACTTGCACAAAAACGGTTTGGTTTCAAAATCTCGGTTTCTCTCAAAAACAGTTCTTTGGGCCTCTTCTGGCCAAGCACAACATATGCACAATAACTCTTGGACTTTATAATTGTACTTTCTCTCCAGAACAACTGTTTGGGCCTTTTTTTGGCCAGGGCAGCACTTGCACACTTTACTTGTTTTACTTAACAATATTGGCTTCTTTCAGAACAGTTCTTTGGGCTTCTTTTGGCCAAGTACAATGCTTGCACACCAATTTTGTTCTACACACTTCAATTTGCCTGGCATACTCCCCTGCCAGGACCTCTGCGTTATACACTTGAGATTGCCTGGTGTACTCTCCTGCCAGGACTTCTACTTAATTGGGGCTTCTGCCTGTTCCAAAAGCTGCTTGTTTTTGATATTGGATAATGTATCTTCTTGATATATCATCTTCATTCTGCTCTTTTCATATTGACACTGTGTACATTTACACGTTAGAAAGGGGTTTATTTTCGATTTAAATGCCCTTTCCTACACATGTCATCTCTCTGCTTTCTCTCATGTATTGAACCTTCAATTGTTCGCTTTCGGCACTCTCGCTGACACGCCTCAGTGTCCCTGTTGCTCTCAGGAAGACTCACCGGTCTATGTAGGCGTTGGTTTCTCCTCTCGCGGGCAGCCGGTGAAGGAATCCCTGCAGACTCCCTCTCACGTTCTGCTTTCCTTCACTCGGCGGTCCTCCGTGGCTTCCACTCGACACACCTGCTGTGTTCTCGGCTCTGGTAAGCAGAATACTGCTGTTCACCAATGCCCAGGAATTCTTTACCAGCTCCAAGCATTCTCACAGCATCCCACGGCTTAGCAGTTCCTTCGTCCTCTGGTGGTGCACCGCCTGGCCCCACCATACCGGTTCTGGCTTCTCGTCTCTCCGCCTCGTGCAGAGAGGTGCACCGCTCTCTCGCCAGTCGCCACAGCAGCTGCCTTCCATTCTCAGTTTGGGATGCTTAAATTTCCCGGGCACAGGTGTGTGTCTGGAAACACTAGAGCGCTCACTAGGTTGGCAGTCTTTCCTATTCCACATTGCTCGATCTCCCTTCTTCGTCCCAGTACTTCGTGAACTCAGGGAATAGAAGTCCAATGATTTTGGAGGAGCATTAAAAGGTTTTGATGGTAAATCACTTTTGATGGACTGATAAGTGGAATTGAAAAAAGTAATTGCATCAGATTGGCAAGGTTGGTTCACAGATCTGATAAAAGGGGTTTCCCTGCTCTTCTTGGGAAAGGGAGTGTAAACATGGCAATATGCCATGAGGTTTTCAGAGTGCATCCTTCCTAGTCTGCGAGATGTGATCAGACTTTTTTATTCCTTATGCTGCCCTTAGTACTTGTTTTGCATGAGTTGTAGTTTGGCGAGGTTGGCCATTGAGCTTCCTAGCAATAGTACATTGCAATAATCCAATTTAGATAAAACCAATGCTCTGGCTAATGTGAGGCAGTTGGTTGGGGTCAGGAATTGGCGGCTTAACGCTATCAGTTTAGAAGTGTATGCGGTAGATGAAGAGAGGGTACTGATATATTTGGTCATCGTGAGGTTAGCGTCTAGGTAGACACCTAGTGTTTTGACTTGCTTGAGTACTGGAATTGGTGAGCCGTCTATATTGATAGAGGTGTAGTCCAGGTGAAGTGAAGCTATTTTGGTTGGTGATCCTACGATGAGAATTTCAGTTTTCTCATCGTTAAGACAGAGACTGTTTAATGCCATCCAGTTTTGGGTGATCGTGTAGATTTTGTTGATGACCAGGGTGTCCTGATCATAATTCCCTGAGATGGGTATACGGATATGGGTGCCATCTGCAAAATTGGTATAGATGATACCCATATCGTCAAGGGCAGAGAAGAAGAGCTTGGTGTATGCATTATACAATGTAGGGGAGAGGCATGAGCTCTGGGGGACTCCTATGAGCACTGGTATAGGATCAGCAGCTTCCTTGCCTATGGCCACTCTGGAAGTGCGTTCTGCCAGGAAAGATTTCACCCACATTGTGGCATCACTGGAAAAGTTAAAATCATTGGCTAACGAGGTGCAAAGTTTATCATGGTCCACAAGGTCAAATGCTGCAGAGAGGTCTAACAGCAGGAGGATGCAGAGTTTACCTGAATCTCTAATTGTGTCCATCTGGATTTTGAGGTCCAGGAGGGCCGTTTCCGTGCTATGGTTGGGCCTGAAGCCCGATTGTCTGGTTCCTAGCAGTTGGTTCTGTTCAAGGTGTGCTTGGATTTGTGTGTATGCTATTTTATCAATGAGTTTGAGTAGGAATGGTACCGTTGTTATTGGTCGATAGTTAGTAGGTACTGTGGGGTCCAGTGTTGGTTTTTTGAGGAGTGGGTTGACCCAGGCTTTTTTGATACTGGCTGCGACTGTATTAGAGTTAAAGGAAGAGTTGACAAAGTTGGTAATAGTGGGGGTGAGGGTACTTGCGCATGCTTTAACTAGTTTAGCTGGGACCCTATCGCCTTTGCAATTGGTAGCTTTGAGTTTGGTGATAGTGTTGAGTACTATTTCTTGTGAGACTGGGCTGAAATGAAAAGGAGGCATTGGATTATCGAGAGGGGTTGGTGAGGCGTTGGTGATTACGGAGTTTTTGTCTGCTAGAAGCAATCTTTTGGTGGTAGTTTTATTTTGTAGCAGCGTGATTTTGGCGGCGAGTGCGTCTTGAATAGTGGTGCACCATTCTTTGCTGGCCTTTTCTGTGGTGGTGTTGGGCGTTGAATTTTCTAATTCTCTGAGGATGGAAAGAGTTCTTTGGCATCAGAGGAGGCATTGTTTATACGTGAGTTGTAAGCGTTGGCTTTGTGGGATATTATGGCTGATTTATAGATTTTGTTTGAATCCTCGAAAGCTTTGGCGGAATCAGAGGTGGGATGTTTGTTGGAGGCATGTTCAAGAGAGCGTTTGGTTCTTCTTAAAGATGCTAGTTCTTCGTTGAACCAGAAGTGGGACCTTTTGTCCGTGCGGCATGTTTTACTTGTCATAGGTGCTACTTCGTCGATGGTAAGGGAGAGGCAGTTGTGGTAATAGTCTGCAATGATATTAGGATCATCACTGGTGACTGAGTTGGATAGCAGATTTTTTTGGAGGGTGGGGGTGAAGTTCTCTACAGTGAGCTTGCAGGGATTTCTGGTTTTGACGGTGTCCAGTAGTTTAGGTTTGGGAGGAGGGGGAGCATCAATCATGATGGTAAATGTTATAAAGTGATGGTCTGTCCAGCCAATTGGGGTGATAGAGTCAGTGGTTAGTCTAGTGTTTAAGGTCAGAATCCAGTCCAGAATTCTGCCCTTGATATGAGTGGGATCATTCACCATTTGGGTAAAGTTCATGTCTTTAAGAGCTGCTTGTAATATTGCAGCTTTGTGGTCTTGGTTGTCATTATATCCTAGGTTCAGGTCTCCAAGGATAATGCACTTTGTATTGGGTTTAATGAAGGGAGCGAGTAGAAGGGGATTATCTGTTTCTGGGTGACTATTTGAGCTAGGAGTTCTATATATCACTATGATATTGATAGTAGTTTTCTCATTTATGGAAAGCTTTGCGAGCAATAATTCATAACCTGAGATGTCTTCAATGGATATTGATCTGAGTTGTATGTTAGTCCTGGCTATAATGGCTACGCCTCCACCTATGGCATGTGTTCTATCCGATCCTAGGATGTTATAGTCAGGTGGTAAGGCCAAAGCAAGTAAAGGGCCTGAGGCTTGGTGAAGCCAAGATTCTGTGATTATCAGGAGATCCAGATTTTATTCAGTGATAAGATCATGTATTTCGATGGCATGGGCTCTTAGAGATCGAGCGTTGATAAGAGCGCTTTTGAAGTTGGATGGTGTCTCAGGCTTATCTATTTTGTCATTGTTAGGTGGTTGGCATTGAACCTCCTTGGGTGGGATGATCGAGGCCTGGGCATTACGTAACATTTGTTTTTTGCTAAGTATAGAGTAGTTGGACTTGCGTGGGTTGGGCGTTGTGATAGGGAGTGGGTAGTGATTGTGTTTTGGTGCGTGATCTGAGGCGAAATAATCTGGCACTGCCAACAATAGGGCTAGTATTGGGGTCTGCTGGGAGCTTAAGAGTGGAAGGGTGATTGGGTGCAAGGGTAAAGCTAGTTGCAAACGGAGGAGTGGATGGCAGGAACGGAGTTGGGCAGGGTATGGGGTGGTGTCTGGGGCATGCTAACCTAGATAATCCGTTTCTGAGGATCAATAGGTGATTACCTGTGCATAGAATGCTTTCTGGGACCACGTAGTATGGGAACATGGTGATAAATAACCAAACTAACATCACTATGTCTAGAGTGGGGTGATCCTATGAGGAGAAGTAGGTATGGCTATATTTGATATTCGTAAACTTAGCGTATGGTGTAAAGTTCAGGTGAGGTAAGGCAAGTGGGCTAGGACCGATAAGGTCTCAGGATTCTGAATTGTCAGGGTATACTAGATGCAGAGTGTCAACAATAGCGGTATTTGCAGGGCATGTTAAATGCAGTATATTAACCAAAAACAAAGAATCATGGTGTTGGCTAGAAGGCAATGCGAAGGTTGACTAATATGCAGTACAATATCAGCAGCACAAATATCAAGGTATGCTAGATGCAGAGTGTCAGCAATAGCAGTATTGTTAGGGCATCTTAAATGCAGTATATTAATCAAAACATAGAAACATGGAGGTGCAGTGAGTTGGCAGTAACGTAGTTAATGGGGTATGCTAGTTATGACAGTATATTCGGATCAGAGCATTAGTAGAGGCAAGATGATCTGGATGTAATATCCTTCCAATTAATGATTTAGATCAGTGGAGGGATCTGCGTAGACTACAGAGGGGCGAGGAGCTGTACCGCAGAGGAGACTAGGCAATTTACCAGGCTGTTACAAGTTTACATAGGCTAGTGCGGCATACAGGATGAGGATTAAATAAAAGCAGGTTGTGCTGAAGGGGGCAGTGCAGGTGGAGAGCAATGGTGTTTGTAATTTTAGAATCGATTATAAGGGTGTTCTGTCATACAACATTTCGATATCTGAGAAGAGGCACACGCTATTGTGCAGTACCTGAGTGTCTCGTAGTCCGGAGTGCATATGATGCAGTGTTTAGGTGCCGAAAGGCTAGATGAGGAGTTCCACAGACAAAATGCAGTGTGACGTGGCGTATAAGAGCGTCCTTGATACGGCCGTAGACAGACCAGAGACAGGCAAGCGCCTTATAGTGCGCGCCTTGGATTTGCGAGCCGGCTAACGCCTTCCAGCGATGACGCTGGGGTTAAAGGGGGAAGCTGGCCCAATCAGCGTGGCTTGCCGCAGTGCTTGTTGCTAGGCAGCGGCCCTAACAAAAATACATGCAGCCATTTTGCAGTAAGAAATCTTGTGTCTGCTAATGGCGGCGGCACCTTACCATTAGCTTGTCGGGTGGTTCACGGATGATACGAGTCAGCTGTTGAGGTCGCTGAAGGCTGATCTTCAGCCCGGATTGCCCAGGAAAGACAGGCTGCAGCTCAGTGCTGCTTAATGATTACTGGCGTGCTCCTCTCTGGGGGTGATGGTGAGAGGGCTCCTGCCCTCTCACGTCCTCGGTCGTTAGGATCAGGTAGCGGCTGCCGTGCCCTTGCCACATGAGAGGAGGTTACCACCAGGAGATCAGTGATGACTCAACCGGATTCATCACAGTGGGCTTGGGAATTTATACATCCTGATACATTTTGAATGAGAGACCCCCGGGGAGGAGAGGGTGGGCTCAGGGATCGCTACAGTCTGATACATTTTGAATGAGAGACCCCCCCCAGGGAGGAGAGACTGGGCTCAGGAATCTCTACATTCTTAATGAGACCCTCCGGGAGGAGAGGGTGGGCTCAGGAATCTCTACCTTTAGATGATAGATTCTGTGTGAGAGACCGCCGGGGAGCAGAGGGTGGACTCAGGGATATCTACATTCTGATGCATTTTGAATGAGAGACCCCCAGGGAGGACAGGGTGTTCTCGCAAATCTCTACATTCTGATACATTTTGAATGAGAGAACCCCAGGGATATCTACATTCTTATGCATTTTGAATGAGAGACCCCTGCGGATTAGAGGGTGGACTCGAGAATGTCTACACTCTGAATGAGAGACCCCCAGGGAGGAGAGAGTGGGGTTGGGAATCTCTACATTCTGATACATTTTGAATGAGCGACCCCCGGGAAGGAGAGAGTGGGCTCTGGAATATCTACGTTCGGATACATTTTGAATGAGAGACCCCCGGGGAGGAGAGGGTGGTGTGAGAAACCTGAAGGTGTCTCACTTATTTGTCCCCGGGGATCTGTCATCCAGGTGGCCAGGACGTGGCCATCGCTATGGGGTCCAGTTCCTGGGGATGGACCAGTGCAGGAGGATCACCTGGGTGAGGGGTCTTCGGGGAGTGGAAGTAGGACACTGAAGGGTGAGACGCGGTATCCACAGCCTCATGACACCTTTTCCCCAACCTACTCTGTAGGATATCTAAAAACTCAACCCCCGACCCCCTTTTTTGACACACACACTTTCTCGCAGACCGATTACCATGACAGACAAGGGACTAACAGCCATATACCTGACATGTCCCAACACAAGAGTCAGGCAGAGTCAGGCAATTGCCGCTAATTACACACACACCTGACTGCCCTTTCCCTTCCCCATAGGGATAAAAGGCAGAGCACGAGAACACACTCTAGGCAAGGCCAAAAGCATGAGGAAGCAGCGATTCCAAGACGGCAGTTCAAAAGAAGGAGAAAGGCGGCGAGACCTGAAAGGACGTCAAGGAGGGAGTTGCCTTTGCCCTTTTCATCCCAAACCCACAAAGCCTCTGACAAAAGAAATATAAGACTGGAATTGCAGCTGGCGAATGGTGTGACGGATGTCAGCGGTACATGGAACCCTCCTGCACTGATTGCCAAGGCGGGGAGACGAGGTTGCCATCGTGGTACCGTCCTTGACTCCAGCGGCAAAAGAAACACCAACGAGTTCAGCACAGCCGGTGAGTCGGATGAACCGGATAGGGGACCGGACTGTGTTAGGCGAAAGGTTGCAGTGGCAACATTAAGAAGATTAAAACTACAAAGCTCTTTTGTGATCGAACTTGGTACCAGTGATAGAATGGTCCGGCGTCACGTAGGCACTCGTTCGGAGGCCTCTGGCTGTTACCACCAGTCCTGAACAAAGAGACTGTGTTGAACGGAAAAGGTATAGAAACAACAAGTACCAAGACGCCATAGGGAAGGCCGACGTGAGGTGTCATGGTGGTCATACAAGTGTCCAGCCAAACCCCTTGTACAATCGAAAGTCCTTGACACGTTGATAAATGTTTAAGTATCCGAGGGAATTGTGAAACAGGCGTTTGCGCCCGACTGAGGGAAACGCTGTAGCAAACCCGTGGGTGTGTGAAACCCGCACTTGTCAGACACTAAGAGCGACCCAGCGAGACATGATTGCCCTTCAGAAGTCTCTGTGAGTGAAGTTGGCAAGTGCTTTGGAATTTCTGAGCCCAGATGAGGGGGACCTAAACTAGCTGGATGTTTAAAAAGACATTGAGACTCTCTGATATTACAGGTAAAGAGATTTCGATTGAAAATGCAGCAGATTGTGATGACAAACGTGAACCCGACTGAGGGATGTCCACAGTGAGTGGTTGGTCTGAGCCCGACTGAGGGAGGCTAACATTGTGAGAAGGATCGGAGCCCGGCTGAGGGGGATCCACGGGTGAAGAGTAATCGCACGACGTAAAGAGAAATAGAAGGAACTTTTATTTTGTCATTTTGTGATACATCAGGCCCTCTGAAGCCAGAGACTTTGCATGAAAGATTCTCGGACACAGACGGTCCTGATATAAAAAGAAAAGAAACTGTAACCTTGTGCTGGAGAAGCGCAGGAGTGTGCTGTGCTCACGAGTCCCGTCTTGCCCCATGCTAGAAAACGTTGGAAAGAGAGACCCCGGCAATAACATCTTGACTTATCATTTTGTGAACACTTTTCTTTCTTGTGAACATTATCCCACACATATTTTGTAACATAGCAGTAAGGATTGGCAATAGGTTTCTTGGTATAGGCCTTTTTTATTTGATTAGACTCCAGTTGGACAGTATTATTATCATTTGATGGCCATAGCTTGCTCCGATCTTAGATTTAGGTTTAGATAAGGCATTTATCTCACCCATTGTACAGTTTAATAAACACCCTTGAACTGTGATCACTTTTGTCTTTCTTGCTTTGATGCCATGCTTTTCTTTTTTTTCTTCTTCTTAATTAACGAACGCGTGGGCGGACCCACGCAGGCGCTTCCCCATCCAATTGGATGATGTGCACCTATCCACCATTCAGCATTCAACCAACGTAAAACTCACAATTCCTCCCACCGTCCTGTCTGCCTCACAAAATCCAACAACACACTACTCCTCCTCCTGCCACTCACCCCGTCACCTCCCAACAAAGCCTTCCCACTCAACTCAGCCACACCTTGCGCAGACAATCGAACCCTCATCAATTCTCTCTCTACAGCGTGTCTCTCACACCTAAACAGAAAATGTTCCACAGTCTCAGGCTCTCCACACACCGCACATTTCCTCGACTCTCGTTTCCCAACTCTAAACAGATATTCATTCAGCCCCACATGTCCTATTCTTAATCGATTCAGCATTACCTCCTCCCCCCTCCTCCATTCTAGACTTCCCGGATCCACCTTTACTGACACTTTCTCACGAATACCAAACATCCACCTACCTTTTACCCCACTCACCCACTTCATGCTTTTCTTTCAGTGGGCACAGGGATCTCTACATTCTGATACATTCTGAATGACAGGCCACCTGGGAGGAGAGGATGGGCTCGGGAATCTCTACATTCTCATACATTCTGAATGAGAGACCCCCGTAGAGGAGAGGGTGGGCTCGGGAATCTCTACATGATTCATTCTGAATGGGAGACGCCCGGGGAGGAGAGGGTGTGCTCAGGAATCTCTACATGATTCATTCTGAATGGGAGACGCCCGGGGAGGAGAGGGTGTGCTCAGGAATCTCTACATGATACATTCTGAATGGGAGACGCCCGGGGAGGAGAGGGTGGGCTCAGGAATTTCTACATGATACATTCTGAATGGGAGATGCCTGGGGAGGAGCGGGAGGGCTCGGGGATATCCACATTCTGATAGAATTGGGGGGTAAAGGAAGGATTGCCCCCTTTTGTATTGCTTCACTGTCATATCTTTATGTTTAAATACTAATGGCGAGATTTGGGGGGAGTCGACGTTTTTGTAAATTAAGTTTAAGTATATGAGGGCGAGATTTAGGCAAGTGATCATTTCAATACGACTTTTAGGGCAGGTGAGATTTTAGTAGGTGATTAAAAGACAGATCACTTTTTGACATATTTTTCATTGTATTTGTTTACTGCCTATTTTTCACTGAGGTGGAGGTTGCAAGGGGAGGGGTTGGCGGGCTCGGGGAACAGGGATATTAATGGGCATCCACCCATCTTTTACAGAAAGAAACAGTGAAAATCAAATCAGTGATGAAAAATGCCCGGTAAAAACACATGGAACCCACAGGGGTGGAATTTAACTTCACAATTCCTGGGATGAGAGCGGTTCTTTTAAAGATACCTCTCTCTTCCAAGTCATTCCCAGGAAAAAACTGCCAGGGACATTTTCATGGACACTAACAGGGAGAGCTTACTTCCAATTAACTATCTGAAGCGACAGGGAAAGTCTTAAGGGGCCACTAGATAACTTAGTGGCCTGCAGAGGACTATTTGTTAGAACCTCTGGCCCAAAGAAAGTGCTGTTAATAACAGTGGTACTGGAAGTAGTGTCTCTGATTCCAGTGGTAGGCTGGCTGTGCACTATAATGGAATGGACATACTAAGTATTGGAGGGAAATACCCCTCTCCCTATCCCCTTTCTGGGGCTTGACCCTCCCACATTAAGCAAAGCTGAAGACATCTCTGGGGTGTCTCCACAAGGGCAGGTCTCCCAGTGACCAGAGGCTATGCTTTAGGCACTCTGCTCATCAGGCTTTTTAGGGCAGCTAGGGTGACCTCTGGGGTGGACAGTTTTTCCACAGTCCCAGCAGGTGCTGGGGAGTCTGGGAATTACTGAGGAACCACCACTCACCTTTGAGTTAGTGGTGCCATCCTTCTTTTTGGACCCAGCCACAAGGGGTTACCCACTTCTACTTTGAGGCCCTGTAAGAAGGGAGAATGTTGGCCTGCCTTACCTGTCCCCTGATCACTGTGGTTAACTCTGTGAGAGACCCACAAGTCAGCCATCTTTGCTAGTTCCCTTGGATCGTTGATAATGGAATTAGCTAAGTGCTAATGCAAGTCAGGGAAGCAAGCATACAGGGGGTATATAGGGTTATACAGAAGGCGGGCCCTGCACTGTGAGCTTAGAGAGAGAGAGAGTGAAAGGCTTGCAAGGGGTAATGTAAAACCCACAGTCTCTATTTTTAAATCACACATAGAAATGCTAAAATTCCCAGAAGTTAAGATGGAGCCGGGGTCTGTAGTGTGTAATAAATGTGAGGAACAGAGGACATCCACCGGGATAAAAGTGAGTCCACATTGTGGGCACATCAAGGCAAGAGGAGACGTACCTGCTCAAGACACTCTTCACATCCTAGGGAGAGAAAGAGAAAGAGGACAAGATAAATAGTCATCCTACATTGTTCTAAACATTGATTTCCATTTTACAGAGACCCTGAACTGTGATTCAAGGAAGAGTTAGGCCGCTGCATTATCGAGTCTAGGAATCAGTTGAGCCTTCTGCGAGGTTTCTGGTCAGACAATGTTTGTGCTGGGAACTAGAGCCACTGAACTAAAGGTGGGGGGAGTAACATTCAGCTCAGACAAGTGGCCCAGAGCCTGACATTACTGGGATATTTGAGGTTGCACTTAGATGTAGTGACTGTCATACAAACAAGGCATTAACTGCGATTAGATGGCATCACTGAGAGGTCCTGAGGTCGCACTTTGCATCTGCAGAACCTACACAAATGGGAATGAACATGACATACAGTGGATTTACAGGCATGCCAGACACTAACTGGCATTAGAGGAGTTTGAAGCTGCACTTTGCATATGATGGCAACAACTGCACAAATGTGAGACTGCACATACGGCACTCAGCATTAGAGGGCATTTGGACTAGACTAGCTGTCATAATGCAGCATTCGCTGACCTAGCGATCTCTCTCTCTCTGCGTGCTGTCTCGCTGACAATTTCTCCCTAGATCCATGGTATGGTACAGGCTTTCTCTCCCTCTCTCTCTCTCTCTCTCGCTCTCTCTCTCTCCCCATCAGTGCTGTCTGTTTTTCTCTCACCCCATTTCCCATCGCTCTTGCTCGCTCTGTGTCTCTCTCTCTCTGCCTCCCCCTATCATTCCATCTCTCTTTCTCCTGGCTCTATCGCTGTAGCTTGCTCTCTGTCCTTTGCCAGCTCTGTGGGTGTGCCGCTCTCTTTCTCTTACTCTCTCTTCTCTCTCTCTTATCTCTCTCTTCTCTCTCTCTCCAGCTCTGTGGTTGTGCCACTCTCTGCAGGGTGGTGTGTCAGTGGGTGAGAGCAGTCTTTCATGCTGTCCCTCTCTCTCAGAGGTGTATTGTGAAGTGCACTCTCTTGGTTCTCTCTGTCTGGACAGTGTGGTGTGCTCACTGACAAGACAAGAGTTGCAGCCAGATATTTGTCAATTGAGCGAAGGTGCCACAGTATTTCACCCCATTCTGCCCTGCAGGGTAGGAGCAAAAGGTGAGACACCATCTCATTTCAGAATATCCCTTCATAATAGTAGAACAAGCATTAATAAAATATAGTGCCTTGAAGGGGATAAGCAAGTGATGTTCCTATATTGTATTCTGTGAGGATATGGCATACATTACTTAATGTAATCGTATTTCTGATGTTTGTACCTGCTTAGATTCACATGCTATGCATAGTCTGACATCTAGTGGTAGTTGCAGAGTATTGCATGACTTGTTTTCGAAATTCGAAACGGGACGTCGACTGGGCGTGTCTGTAAGAATATCCCTTGTGTGACATGTACTGTACCCATGGACGGGTATGCCCAGACGTGGGTCCCCTGCCTGCTGGGCCTAGAGACCCAGGCTACTCCTCACTGATGAGGCCTAACAAGGCCGAAACATGTTTGGGGATGCTTGTGGTCTCGTGCAGAAGGGATGTGACCTAGCAGTTCGGGCTGGACTGCCCCTTTTGGGGTGGGACCAAGCCTGATTTGCATATGGTCTTTCCCCTTCTGTAATGGCTTGGCAGGTGAAGAACGATGGTCTGGAGGGTTGCCCAGAGCAATGCCAGTGGTTAAGATTCATTCAAAACCTTCCAGCCATCACCTCTTTGTTTTCACTTCCACTTCTGCCTGGGTCACTTTATACCAGGACTTCCACTTCCACTTCTGCCTGGGACACTTTATACCAGGACTTCCACTTCCACCTCTGTCTGGGTCACCTTATACCAGGACTTCCACTTCTGCCTGGGTCACTTTATACCAGGATTTCCCCTTCGACTTCTGCCTGGGTCACTTTATACCAGGACTTCCACTTCAACTTCTGCCTGTGTCACTTTATACCAGGACTTCCACTTCCACTTCTGCCTGGGTCACTTTATACCAGGACCTCCACTTCCAATCTATCCTATGTTTTAGGATGCTCCGAGGTCCCAACTCCCCCACCCCCTCCTTTTTACAAAAACACTGGACAGAGGGTGACTGACAGTAACAACATCCACTTACACACATCATATTGGACCTGTTCCGCTAATCGGGTCAGGCAAATTCAGGCACTCGATGCCAAGTGCATACACCTGATACCTATTAGCTCTCCTCACATGAATAAAAGGCAGCACCCAAAGACACACTCTGAGCAAGGCAGAACACGAGTATGAGCAGGGCTTCTGGAAAGAAGGCAAGCCTACTGGAGCAGAACGACAGATCGAGGGACGGAAGCAGCGGGTCAGAAACCCCAAGAGTTCCTTACCAGAGGTCGTTGCCTCCGACAGGCCGCGGACAACACGTGCAGAAGGCCAGATCCCACAAGTGAAGATTGCATTTTGTTCAGAGCATGCTGGAGACCCTCTCAGAAGAGACGCTCACAGCCGGTGAGTTCGGAAAGCGATCTGAAAGACCGGTGTGTGTTAAGAGGTATTTGAAGTGGCAACATTTACCGCAAGTGGAGGCTGCGCGCGTGTGAATGAAACGCAAGGAAAGGCAGACCTCTGAATGAACTTTAAAGTGAACAAGTAGCTGCGAAGACAGCGATACTAAGGAACGGAGTGGTCTGGTGAAAGGAAGTAGCCCACTTGAAAGTCTCTGTTACAAGTGAACTGTTTGAAACATAAGCGTATGATCAGCAAAAGTGAAATAAAGAAGAGAACTCCCAGAGAAAGGGGGGAAAGTGAAAGTTGAACTGTGAACATTTAGTCGAAGTGGTCCTGCGACGGTCATAGTTAAATCCATCGCACAATCGGAAGTATTCGACTTGCTTGAATTGAAGAGACATTCTGAAAAGGAGTCCGAGCCCGACAGAGGGAGACCCAAAGTGAGACAAGCATGGGGAAGGGAACCCCATTGCTTGTTTGTGTGGAACTATATTCTGAAAAGGGGTCTGAGCCCGACAGAGGGTGACCCGAAGTGAGACAAGCTTGGGGAAGGGCGCTTCCTTGCTTGTTCGCGTTGAATTACATATGTTGAGGGGTCCAAGCCCGACAGAGGGAGACCCAAAGTGAGACAAGCTTGGGGAAAGGAGCCTCTTACTTCTTTGTGTTAATCTTTATTTTTTGTGAGTTCTGAGCCCGGCAGAGGGGGACCTTCGGGAACTGTTTTTGATGAAATCTTGTTTTGAAGCCAATGAAAAGAGACTTAAACGTGGAAGGCCAGGCGGGCCTCGATCGACGTGGTGAACTGTTTATTGTGATAGAAGCTGAGCCAGAGTGTGTCATCCTGCCTACAGGGACAGCCTTATTCCATGAGTTTTAACATGGGGAGGAGAGCTCGTTGAACCACACTTACTTATTTCAACATTGATTTTCCTTTCGCATACATTTCTTCTTTTTACACTTTTGTACAAAGAATAGGGCAGGCATTAGGTTTTGTTAACATAGGCCATTTTGATTTGACAGACTCCACTAGGACTGCGTTATTAATTATTTGATGGCCGAGACGACTCCCATCTTAGTTATAGGGCAGACTAGGAGTTTCTCCAACCCCAACCATTTCAATAAAGGTTTTACAAATTGTACCCATTGTGTCAGTGTCATACTTGTGATACCATGTCTCCCCAACAGCAAGCAATGTCTCTCTCCTGAACATCAACTTTCATATAGGTCCACTTTTCAACCACTCTTGTCTTTTTGTTAAGGCACAAGCCAAGTACTTTCAATTCAACCTCTATTGGCTTTGACAATGTTAGTTATGACTAGTTGCTGTTCCGTTCACACCATAGTCATTCATTTACAAGCTCTACCTTTAAAGATGTTATATTAGCCTCTTTTCCTCTGCTAGCAACAGTTATTCTCAAAAAAACCTTTACTTTAGCTTATTTTGGCTGAGGGCAAAGCTTATCCAACTCTTGGCTTATTGTAATGCTTGTTTTCTTTGGGTCGCAATATTGAGGTTTAACACTCGGTTTCACAGGATACAATGTTATTGTGACTTTACTCAGGTTTGGTCTTTGTGTTAAAATCACTTTTAGGCACACGCAACTATTATTAACTTTGTTAAAGCAGTCTTTTATAATGTTCAACACCTCCTTCGACAGCGTATTCGTCTATACGCGAGTGCTACAATTGTTGCACTCCATTGTCTGACACAATCCGGTCAGCTTCAGTCAATTTTACTCCCTTGCAAGTGAAAGCAACTGGTTACAGTTGCCTGCTTGACAATGCCTGAAGGCTTAAGAACACGCACAAACACTCACCGGCTTCTCGGCCCCTGTCACTGGCTGCTGGACTTCTACTACAGTGGTTTTCTCGTCCAGGCACACTTCCCTCAGCAAGCTGCCTTCGGTCCCACCACAGAGGCACAAAGTTCGGCTCAGCATGACCCCCTGGAGCACGCCAGCCTCCAGGCAGGGTCTGCTGCATGCTTCTTGCTGCGAAATCTCTCAAATCAGGTTAACAAGGGGGAAAACTTTCAAATCTTAAGCTTCCCGCTGTGCAACCTCTGCAATCAAGGCTTTGGGGGGAAAGGACCAACTCAGGGATAGTAACTGAAAAAATCCTGGTGTCCTTTATTTCCTCACACTTCTGTGGATTCTGCCAGCAACGTGCTTTCCTCTGCCACTTTCTACTGCCCCAGCTGCTTCTGCTGCAGCTACAACTGCTACTGCCCCTCCAGCCACAACCACGACTAATGGCCTGCACAAGAGAGAGCTTTTTAAGCCTCTCAGCCTCCCTCGGGTGTGCTGTTACGCCTAATTGCCTGCCCTTCAGGTCTGCATTGCTCTTCAGCCCATTTCTTCATCCAAGTACTCTTGGGATTATGCGACTTGGAGTCCCAAACAGCAATGTTAGTTCTAAATGGTGATTTTCTATTTTTGACTTTAGAACTATTTTGCTTATATATTTTTACAAATGCTTCATCCTGTTTCTTCACAGAAGGGAAAGGCAGTTCATGTAGGCCACCATTTAGAGGTTTCCTTTCTCTGTACCTTTGGGAGAAGGTTTTTTTGTTAGTTACTCCCTGTCCTGCTGCTGATACCTCTGTTCTAGCTCTGGGATCAGGCCCCTGTGGGTGGATTGCTGCTCTAGTTCTATAGGTTTCTGATCCCCTCTCACCTGCAGTAGATCCACGTCCTGCTGCTGGCACTTCCTCTCCAGCTCTGTGATCAGGTCCCTGTGGGTTCGTTGCTGCTTCTCCAGTCGGGTCAGTTTCTCCTGAATCTTCTTCATATTCTCCTCTTGCTCCTTCTCCAGTCTGCTGAGCAGCTGCTGTTTCTCCTTCTCCAGAAACTGCTTCAGATGCTCAAATGTACTAAGGATTCTCTCTCTCTGCTTCATAATGTTTCCCTTAAAAATAGATTTAAACAAACAATAAACACATATTATATGTCTGATTATTATATTAACTATCATAACATATTTTACATATAACACCTGTAGTGGTTCCCTCTCAATAACTCTTAAAATCATAAACCTAACACACATGAACTACTAATTGGCAATGATTATTTTTTATAAACCAGTTTTTATTACGTTTTTTCCATATTCCAACATTATTCCTCATATCCTTGTTCAAATAAACATTCTTTTTAGTGTTGACCATTCGTCCTATCCCATTCCTCCTTACTCTCCCTCATTTTACCCCCTCCTTCCCTTGCCCTCTATCCCCTGCCTCCCCCCTCTTGTAGTATCTTGTACCGATGTGCCCCTTCTCTCAGGCATCCATGTCCCATTTCCCCCATATCTTCGGACGCTTCCTCATGCCCCGCCCCTATTCCTGTACGTGATCTGCTCCATTCTGATGCAATGGTCCATTCCAATCTCTCAGTTTCCCAAAGTGGGCATTTCCTAGGTCTCCCATTTTGCCACTAGGTCCCTTTTTACCACCATCAATGGTATGTGTATTAGTGTCTCTTCCCCTTTACTTCCTTCAATCTACCCTCTTATATGCTTATATGCAGTAACATCATTTTAGGAATGTTCCTACTTCCCTTCTACATTTGAAACACCGGCCATGCGTTACTCTACCCCTGTTATGCAGTCTATCTCTGGAATGGTACACTCTGTGCAGAATGTTGTATTGTATGAGCCTCATCTTGGGTGATACATTAACCTCTCTTGTAGCCACTAGCGCTTCTATCTATTTTTCCTCCTCTATTGTTCCAGGGTCTCTTTCCCATCTCCCTTTCAGGTGTGACATGGGGGAGGGGGTGTTTTTATTTATGACTTGATATAGTGTGGTTATCCCTTTCCCCTCTATTTTATCCCTGAATAGATTAATCTCCGGGGGATGGGGGGTGTTTGGGGGAAGTCCAATTCCCCTTCAAATTGAGCTTGTACAGTGTGTTTTAGTCTCGTGTTTGTGAAGAATTCTTCCGGGTCCCAGTCCATATTTTTTTCCTGCATTGTTCGCAATGGGTTATCTCTTTATTATCCACTACATCTCCCAGTCTGCATATTTCCTTTTCCACCCAAAGTGGCTGCCTCCCTAGCTTTTGTATCTCTTTAATATTGGGATTTACCCACAGTGGGGACATTCTGGTAGCTTTCCCCTTCCATCCCATAGCGTGTGCGACTTCCTTCCTGATCTGCACCAATCTCGGTCCTGCTGGGGGGAGAGTACCCTCTTTAAGGGGGTTCAGCCTTCCATTCGCGACAGTTTCAGTCTCGTGTGAGCTAGATTACCCCCTCCAAATACCCACTCATTTGCTACCACCAGGTGGGCCGCCCAGTAGTATTTCCATATATCCGGCAGTCCTACCCCTCTGTCACATACCGCTTTTGAGAGCATCCGCAGGGCTATGCGTGGATTCTTGTCACCCCATAATAGTCCTCTAATTATAGCTTCGATCCTTGTGAACTGTGCCTTGGGTATTTTCACCAAAGTGTTCTGCAAGACATATAGCAGTCTAGGCAGTGCCATCATTTTTAATAAATTGACCCTTCCGAGCAGTGTTATAGGTAGGTTAGCCCAATGTTCAGCGTCTTCTTGTAGTCTGCGACTTATTGGTTCTAGATTATTTTTAAGAAACAAATGTTCATCCTTTTGCACTGTTATACCCAGATACTAAAATCCCCCTTGCTCCACCCGGAGGGGGCATTCCTCAGGGACTGCATCTTTCCCCCCTGTACTAGTATTTTGACTGATTCTCCCAGTTAACTCTCAAGACCGCAGTAAATTCCGAACTCCCGTATGGTATCCATTACCCTCTGGCCCGTTCTTCTGCGATCCCCTAGATATATCAAACGATTGTCTGCATATAGAGAGATTCTATCTTCCCAGTTCCTGAGCCATCGGAACCCTTGTATTGTTGGATCCGCTCTAATGCGCTCGGCTAGTGGTTCGATCGCTATGAGGAATAGCAGCAGCGACAGTGACATCCTTGTCTCATGCCCCTCTGGAGCGGGAAGATACGGGATGTGTGCCCATTCCCTCTAACTTTCGCGAGTGGTTGTGCATTTAGTAGTTTCTTCTATTTTATGAAGTTGGGGCCCAGGCCTACCTTTTCCATTGCTGCTCACAGGAATTCCCGTTGCACCAAACCAAAGACCTTCTCTAGTGCCATTATTGCGTGGGGACCCTCTAATGAGTCAGTAATACTAAAGTGTTATGTGCCCTTCTCATGTTCATCATTTTGCTCTTCCTGGAACAAAACCACATTGATCCGAGTTCATTAGCTTGCTTATTACCCCTACTAGCCTTGTTGCTAGTATCTTGGCTAGGACTTTTGCCTCTCCATTCAGCAAAGATATGGGACGGTACGAGGCACATTTATCGGTGGGTTTACCTTTTTTGTGTATTATCACTATTGTAGCCGTTCTCACGTCAGAGTGTGCCTTGTGCACAGCTTTCCATGAACATGTCCCACATTGGCTTGACCACCTTGTCTCCGATTCATTTCCATAATTCAGTCGGGATTCCATTTGGTCCTGGGGTTTCACGTAATTTATGCTCTTACTTGCCTCTTGTACTTCCTCCATCGTTATCTCAATATCCATTACTTGTCGCGTTTGTTCAGCTACCTGTGGCAGGTTTAACCCATCTAAGTATCTCCCAATTTCGATCCCTGTAGGCTCTGGGACCGCACTGTATAGCCCCTGGTAAAAATGTGCGAAGTCGTCTACTATTTTTTCCCCTTCCGTGTGGATTGTTCCCTCCTCATTACTGATGCCCCTAACCCATCTGGACTCCTCCTCCCTTTTCTCCAACCATGCAAGCATCCTTCCACATTTGGACCCGAGTTCATACACTCTGGCTTTCATGGCCCAGCATGCCTTTTTTGCCTCATCTGTCACCACTTCTTTGTATTGCCAAGCAACTTTTAGCATCTCTATTTTAGATTCTATTGCTTGTTCGTCTACGTGCCTCTATTCTGTCCTAGCCACCTCTTCTTCTAGTGTCTCCAGCTTTTCCTTTCTTTCTCTCCAATATCGCCTTATTGCCACCTCTGCCCTTCCCCTATTTACCGTTTTATACTTCCCAAAGTGTGCAGCCATTCTTCACTGTGCCCTCATTCAATTCAAAGTATGTCTCCGTACAGTCTTTCATCTCCTCCCGTATTGTCTCGATCCCTAGATAGTATGTGTTCAGTCTCCATTCCCTTTTCCCCTTCAGTTCCTCCCCTCTTATCGTAATATAGAGCGGGGCATAATCCAATATGCCTCTTGTCAGGTATTCCGCTTCTATTACCCTCCCGGTGATGGTACATTGAACCAAAAAGTAGTCTACGTGAGACATCGAGTCGTGTGCTGAGGAATAGTACGAGAATTGTCTTTTACCGGAGTGTAACCCTCTCCAGACATCCCGTAATCCTGTTGCCTACAAAAAGGTCACCAGCTTGGTGCGCGTCTACCCCCCGGGCGTTTCCCCCATCTGAGGACATCTATTCGCCCGTGAAGGACGTCAGTAAAGTCACCTCTCACTATGGTTACATTTGTGTTGCCAGCATCGCCTGTATTTTGTTAATTAAGTCTGGTTTTAATGGTGGAGGTGCGTACACGTTCAGTATGGTAATTGCTTCCCCCCATAATTCCCCCAGTCACTACCAAATATCGTCCTTCCCTTCTCTCTCTCCACTTGACCAACTGGAATGGAATGCTATGACTGATGTGGACTGCCACCCCGCTGGATCCTCTGTAGTATCCTTCATGTTCCACCAACGTGTATTGACCGCTGCCCAGAAACCTACACTCTGAGCCATCAAGTGCGTTTCCTGCAATAGTAATATGCAGGCTTTCTGCCTCATCAAATAGTTTGTCACCAGCCCCTCTCTTAATCTCATCATTTCGGCATTTCACAATCCTACATTCTCCTTGCATCGTTCCGTGTAGTGTCATTTGCCTCTGTGTTGTACTTTCCCAGGTGTGAGATCCCTTGCCTTGTTGTTAAGTCAAGATGTATACCGAACTGCATTTGTGCATGTCTAACTACCCATATTCTCTCGCTCCCTGCCGCTTGACCTCTCGAACAAACCCAACAACACCCCCCTCCCCCACCCTATACTTCCCCCCAACTTGAAGCATCTGTTGACCCCAAAACAACTATCGCTCGTCCCAACCCTTGATAGGGGCCTCGGGATTTGCAAGGGGGGCTATGCCTGCTGGCCGCTCTACCCGAAGTCTTGAATTTTACCCACTTGAGTTTGTTGCTTATTCACTGTTGTTGCTCTCATGCTCCCCCTTCCCACTCCACCCCCCTCCTGAGACCACATCAATGTCAATTATTTGCAGTCTATCTTGCATATATGCTGTTTCCTGACTTCCAACTGCTTTTCCCTTTTCCCTGAGGGGGCCATTTCTGTTCCTGCATTTTTGTTTTGCCCCTTCTGCTTTATCCATTGCTGCGGGCCGATTGTTTCTGTCCAGTCCCATGCATCAGTAGGGCGCGTGAAGAACCTAACTCCCTGAGGGGCGCAGTGTTGCTGGATAAATTGTGGCATACTTCATTTCTTTTCCCCCTAGCTACCTGTGCACCACGTCAAAGGATTGCTGCGCGTTTGGTACCACTTTGGTGAAGTCGGGGTATATTGCAATCCTTGCCCCATTATACTCTAGAGTTCCCTTCTTTCTTGCTGCTTGTAAGATTACATCTCGATCGCGGTAATTTAACAGTTTGGCAATGATTTGTCTTGGTGGGGCGCCTCGCAGTGGCTCCTCAGTTGGTACTATGTGCCCTTTCAATTGAGAAACAATTAGACAGCCCATGTGGTTCTTCCATCTGCTGCGTCCTTTTCTACATTTTTATCATGTCTCAACGGGGTCATAACATCTTCGACAGACGATATACGCTCTTCCGCTTCTCCTACTCGCGGCGCTGACACTTATGCAGGTACCATCTCCGGAGACTGACATCCAGACCTACTGCATCTATCCTTTGCTCCAGCTGTGTCTTTGCCTCGTGTACGGCTCTCAAGATTTCCTGGGTAGCCTGAGATTCTGCGTTTCCCCTGTCCTCCATTGTCGACTATGGTCTTGTCTCCGGTGCTTATTGTGTTTTGGGCCCTTCTGTCCTATATGCGTCAATCTTAGACTGATGGTTTGGTTTCTTGCCCTTATACTTATCCATTTTCATAATTGGGTGTAGCGTGGGTATCACTCTTTTGCCCGCTGTATAGTCTTCCAGAGAATTCCCTCCGCACTATGTCCTGCCCCGCTCCCTCTATCTCCTTTGTTGCTGTGCCTCCTGGTAATAGCGCCTTTTTCCAGCCCCTCTTATGCAGGGCTTCCCACGGCTCCCAGCGCCTGACGATGGGTTGTAGT
The DNA here is from genome assembly GCF_040938575.1 of Ambystoma mexicanum. Classification (NCBI taxonomy): domain Eukaryota; kingdom Metazoa; phylum Chordata; class Amphibia; order Caudata; family Ambystomatidae; genus Ambystoma; species Ambystoma mexicanum. The sequence continues at coordinate 746,365,847 of NC_090938.1, forward strand.
AGCTAGTTGTGTTCCTTGCCGGTTGGCGCTGGGTACTGTGAGAAACCAGAAGGTGTCTCACCCGATAGTCCCCAGGGATCTCTCTCTCAGGTGGCCCGGTCACGGCTATCCCTTTTGGATCCAGACCCTGGGGGTGGGCCAGTGCGGGAGGATCATCTGGGTGAGGGGTCCTTGGGGAGTGGGACGCCTGATGGCGAGACGCGGTATCCCTTGCCCGCTAACACCTTTAACCCCTCCTAGCAGGTAGGATACCGGGGAACTTTAACTCCCTCCCCTTCCCTACACGAACACTGCTACACAAACTGCTCACTCTGGGAGAAAACAGACTAATACCCGAGCAATGTACCTGACCTGTCCGAATACCATGGTCAGGCAGAGTCAGGCAATTACCTTTGACAATACACACCTGACTTCAATTGAACCTCCCCACAAAGATAAAAGGCGGAGTACGAGAGCACACTTTGAGCGAGGCAAAGCACACAAAGGAGCGGTTCTTCCCAGGCAGCAACTGAGCCGATGGAGAGAGACGGCAGACCGAGAAAGGAGAACAAGGAAGGAGATACCCTTGATCTTTTTGACGAGTGAACGTTATACTCCTAGGAACTTGAAAGCAGCACGTGTAAGGCCAACAAGGGAAACCGAAGAATCCTGCATTGTGTGTCTGAGATATCCGAGGCCCGCCTGCATGAATGACTGAGTCGGGGAGGAGCAGCAGCCGCTGTGGTATCGTCCTTGGCTCCGAGATCAAAGCCGCAAACAGAGAAATCAACACAGCCGGTGAGTTGAAGGAAACTGTACGAGACCGGTCTGTGTTGAAACGAAGGTTGCAAGCAGCAACATTGTTCCCCGAAAGAGCAAACGTTGAAGCGTTTGATGAAAGACGCGGGTAAAGGCCAGACGGCTGATGAATTGTTTGAACATTTAATGTGAACTAAGATAAAAAATAGCAGAGTGGTCTGGCACCACGTGTGTGCTCAAACAAAGGTCTCTGACTGATGTATCCCACAAAGAAGTGGCAAAAGGAACTGTAATATGTCAATGTGAAAACGAAGAATAGAAATCAAATAAGAATGAATCAAAGTGGTCCTGCAAGGATATAAGTAAAATCCATTGCACAGTGGAAAGTCTTTGATTATGAATAAATGCATCAAGGTCTGAGACCGGCTGAGTGAGACCTATTGTGATTTTTTAGAACTGTGAAATAAGAAGAAAGCAAGAGTGCAAGGTCCGAGCCCGATCGAGGGAGACCTATTGTGAATCTGTGTATCAAAGGGGTCCGAGCCTGGCTGAGAGAGACCTAGGGTAAACAGTGCACCCGAGACTTTGTACGCGTGAGACTCCTGAAGAGAAAGTAACTTTGATGTTGTGTTTTGTATCCAAGCCATTTTACGAATGAGAGACTTTATTGGGAATGAGACTTTGTCGCAGAAGGCCCTGGTTTATATCCTGACCTGCATCCTCGTGCTGGAGAAGCCAGAATCTGTGCTAAGCTCGAGTGTGCCACCTTGCCCCGTGCTGAAAACGTGGGGAAGGGAAGCTAATTGACCGGCAGTCCTGAAATATTCTTACTTGAATACTCTTTCTTTTGCATACATCATTTTCCCACACCATTTGTATTTAGAAAAAGGGATTGGCAATAGGTGTATTAGCATAGGCCCTTTTGATTTTGAAAAGACTCCACTAGGACTGTGCTATTTTTACTTTGATGGTTGTAGCCTGCTCCCATCCTTACATTTAGGGTTAGATAGGCGTTCATCCAACCCATTGAAGTTCAATAAACACCCCTGAACTGTGATCACTTGTGTCTGTCTTCACTGTTTGATATCATGCCTTCCTTACAGTACCCAAGCCCACTGTAAGTATGGGTGGTTGTTATTAGTAGACCCGACCCCTCATTGGTGCTAGTGTCTGGCTGCTAGTGTACTGTGTCAGCTAGCGGTAGGTGGTAATCCATAGCTGGCTGTGGTTGTCGATGTGTTCCAGAGATACTGCAGTCTCTGGTTCTATAGTTCCGCTCCCAGGTGGGAATAGATGTGTTAGGAAGTCACGGACACTGACAGGAGTCGGACTCTGGGAGGGCGAGGTCCAGTTTGCTTCTGCAGGTAAACTTTCTGTTGTCACCGAGTCTCACTCCCTCAAAGCACTGTGAATGGAACTAAGCTTCAGGATTCAGGACTCTGTGATTCCAGGAGGGGTAGCTGGGGGGGGGGGAACTCTATCTCCCACCTCCACACAGAGGACTGTGTTGATATTCCAGCTCCAGCCTGGTTCCAGGCCCCTGTTCCCCTCTCTCTGTGTCCCAACCTACTGGTCCACTACTTTCAGCCTGAGCTCCTCCTCCCAGCCATTCCAGAGCTCACTCCGTTCACTCCTCCACAGGTCCTCCCCGACCTCCAGACTTCACCCACGTGTGCCACAAGGATTCACCTCCTCATCGATTTTGTTCCGAGGTTTAGCACTGCCGTTTTTGGTGCAAATACCTTTTGGGCCCTCAATCCCGGGGCGGGCGGCACTTCTCTGCTGCTACTCCATTTTCTGTGACACAGCACCCCCCGACCCCCAGATGGGCAATGATGTATCAGCTAATGGTCAGCAGACTGACAGTAACATTCTAGTTCATAGATTGTTCCTCTAGAAATGGCCGTCAAGTTCATGCAAGGACTGGGTGAGAGTACCGGTCTAGTCATTCCACTATTATGGATCAGAATGGGTGTTAGAGGGGCACAAATACCAGAACCTCTCTCTGTCTGGTTTAGAACATTGTTATTACCAATATGTGTACCCCTACAACTTTTTTCATTTGCACACATCCAGTTTCGCTGTGCTCAATAGTATGTGATCTCCCTCAGAGACAGTTGCTTGGTTGTTCCAGCAGCCGAATGAGATTGCTGGTCTAGCAGTGGGAATTCATCCTTGACGACAATTGCTTAGCTAGGGACATAAAATACTGGGTTTGTTCAAACGAGAAAATTCTTGGGAGGTGGAAATACTGGAGAATTCATGACGGACTGTGCCGTGATTATGGTAAGTAAGTAACTAGTTCAGTATTGTGGGTTTTTTGGCAATATGTGTCAATTTTAAGTAAATTAGATCGACAATAGGGGTAGTAACAGGTATACCTTTATCAACAGGCATGAAGTGAGGTTCAAACTGAATATCTATAACACAGAAAGTTTGATGGTCCTGTGACACAGAATTACGGTTCCATGTCATTTCATCGCGGGATGTTTTTTTGCAGGGTTTTTTACCGCATTTCTTTTTCTTGAAAAAACCCATCGAATTTTTGTTTTTATTATTTTGGGGGGGCGGGGGGTCCCCCCGAATCCCCCCATTTTCGAAAAAATTAGATGGGTTTTTTTGAAAAAAAATCGCGGTAAAAATATCCGCGAAAAAACATCCCGCGACGAAAGGACGTCGTACCAGAATTACTTACCCTAGTGCTGGGAATTCTAGACATGATCTCTTTCTAAATTAAATCCGACAAGAAAAAGAATAGTTATTTTTGACAACATTTTTTATATAAAAAATATGTTCAATGACTTTCAGATTGAAGAACTAATGCATTTCTAATGCTTGAGATCTATAAAATTAAGAAATAATCTTTGTGCAAGGATAAAAGCCAAGATAAAGACGTGACACTAAGGTATTTTTAAATTTTAAACTTTAAGATAAGGAGCGCTGTTCTTGAGTTATCAGCATCATTCGATCATATGACATATTCTTCATAAATTCATTATATGCTACAAAATTAATGGTAGCCCCTGTCATTTGTACTGAGGGGATTTACCATTATGGGACAATGATGGAGAGGATACTAAAATAGTAATCTCACCAGGAAAGGTAATTATAATCTCCTCAGAGATACATACCACATTGAAAATAAATAACAGTAATTTGAGATAATAACTCTCTCCCTTTTTTAAAATACTTTTGTCACCTGCAGATTTCTACAAAAAGGGTGTATGTGTGAACCCAGAATGTGAGGATAGAAGAAGCAGAAATGTTAAAATTGTAAAAAGAAAAATCAGCCTATCCATTACAATGCTCTGTTGAATCATTTGTGTGTTTACATAGCGTTGGAAATTATATATACTCCCAATGAATGTTCTGCAACAATGAGTTGTGAACTGAAACATGTTGAGGATTCTAAGAAACAAAGTTTCCAGGATATGGTCCCATTCTTGTGGATAAGCCTTAAACATTGCGTTTGATAGTCCATCTGGACCCGTTGCTCGTGAGTTAGTAGCTTTAGCTATAATCTCCAAGATGTCATCCAAGTCAAAGGAAAGTATCCACTCATGATTTGTCACCCTTTCCTTGAACATTGTCGTTACCAAAATCAAGGGTGAATAGTGCAATAAAATGGGCTACCCAGGTCTCGTCGGTTATGGGGTTAACTTGTAAAGCCACATGTTGTGTTTTATTCATAAAGTTTAACAGAAACCAAATCTCTGCACTGTTTTTGCTGGCAATAGCTGCCAACATGTGTTCAGCATCTCTTTGGGCTAAAATGCTCCTAGAGCCTCGCTACCAATTACCCTAAGTCTAAAGTTTGTGGGGTCTCTGGGGGGAATGGACCAGCAGCGGCTTCCATCATTATCGCTCCTGCTAAAATGGCTGAATCCAGATTGTCCGTAAACGTGATTAAGTGCTCACTTGTCACAGCATTCAAAGATTCATGGAAATCCACTGCTGGGTTTGATTGTGCTGGCACAACCCCTGTCAAAGATCCACGTGCTGCCATTTGAAGGAAGTTGCGAATGTCTGAGGATGGCCGCAGTAGAATAATCGGCGGGAAGGCACTTAGCGGTTGCAGCAGAGGCATCAATGGACAGTTAATTGTAGAATCAGTTGCAAGGCGAGGTGCTTGGAGCAACTTTGCCAGCCTTGTGCACTTCAATACATAGGCATAAGACCTATTCCCTATTAATTAAGTTATATTAGGTTAACAAAATAGTGGCCACTTACTCCTGTCTCTATACAAGGGTTGAAGTCAGAAGAGTGTTCTGTTTCAGTACGGTAAGGCCTTCGTAGGAGCTCTGCAGAAGCACCTCCCAGCCTAACAGCACTCCGAGTGCACTCTACGAGTGTACGCATGCGGGTGTGCGCGGCCCGCACCTTTTATGCAATCCCAGGTGCTTGTAGGCAGGATTTACAGCATCCAGTAGAAAAAATAAAGTCATTTGATAAAACAGCGATACAATGATTAAAAGCTCAGGGAGAGAAACATCTTCTTTCTCGCAGTCTCTGAAGTGATGCAACCAAACAGCACTCTGAGTGCAGTCTACAAGTGTTGGTTTCTCCCCTGCACCTGAAGGGCAGTGGGCCTGGAGGATGAGGTAGCCTTTGGCAGAGGGAGGTGGGGGGGAAGAGGCCAGGTATTGGGCCTGGAGGCAGCTTGGCATGTATCCTTTGGTAGATATGATGGGTTATTTATAACACGCTTAATACCCAGAGGTTTCTAAGCCCGGACCTGGGGATCGAACCTGTGTTGCTCCGTGTCGTCTTGCTTCCAAGGCGAGCACGTTGCCTCTGAGCTATCCTCCCGAGCTTGGGGGAGCTTGGGGCTTGGGCGTGCAGGGCAGTTGCCCTGAAGGCTGAGGTAGCTTGGCGTGTATCCTGTGGCAGTGTGAGCTGGAGCCGGGCGGCAGGGCAGTGGGCCTGGAGGCTGAGGTAGCTTGGTGTGTATCCTTGGCAGAGGGAGCTTTGAGATGGAGGCAGGGCAGTGGGCCTGGAGGCTGGGGTAGCTTGGTGTGTATCCATGGGCAGAGGGGCGGGGAGTGGACCTGGAGGTTGAGGTGGCTTGGCGTGTATCCTTTGGCAGAGGGGGTGCAGGGCAGTGGGACTGTTAGTGTAGAGTAGGCAGCACAATGACGGGGTGTGTGCTCTACTCTCTTAGTGGTGAGCGGGCACAGACAAGTGTGTGTCCTTTTTAGTTATACTCTTTTGGTGGGGGCAGGAAGCAATATTTTCTCTGGGCTCTGTCTCTCTCTCTCTGTATTTCTCCTGCTCCATACTGAAATGTGCTTCACAAAGTTATGTGTTGCTTGAAACGCCATCTCTCACTGGCTCTCTTGAAAGATGAAAACATTGCTCCAAATTTCTCTGTCATGCTTTCTTAATTTGTAGCACGTACCATGCATCCTATTTTAGTTTTTCATAAAAATATCTCTTATTATTTCGGTACTTACCATTCTTGTACACATCTCTCTTTACAGGGAACACATATCTAAAAAATTCTTTTATACACATTCATTTGGCCAGACAGAAAAAGGCCTTCAACATAACAGTTTATACAGTAAAAATAAAACATCTTTCTTAGACACAAAATCTGGACACTGTTGAATTACAGTGTCTTTTTCCAGTTCATTTCCTTAGTTGTATAGGGCCTACCAATTTAGAGCAGTGCTGGTGGTTGCTGTATAGAAAAGTCGACACAGTGTTTTTCGGCCGTCTCGTCACCAACGGTGGTGTATTAGATAAGCAGCCTTCATCAGGACGATGATGTGATTTTCAATTACACAAGCATATATGTATTGTGTCTTATTCAGTAGTGGCCTGTCCCGTTCTTTTAGCAGGTAGAAAACCCTATTATTGGGCGGAGTCCAAAAATGGAAAACAATGCGTCACCAATCTTAGGGAGGAAGACTGCAGCCACGAGTCTAAATGGTTGTGGGGATCCAGAATGCACGTCCCCGAGAATGGGAGTGAGTATCTTTTGGAGCCCGACACCTTTGTCACGCAAGCCCCTCCACCCCACTACAGGCTGTTGTCCCGAGAGCGATAGTCGCAGAACAGCAGCAGAAACAGTTGCAGGTGAAAGCAGCCCTTGAGAAGGCCGGTTGCAGGAAAGAGGGCGTGGGCAGCAGCACCAAGCAAACCCAGGCCTTCACTGTCAGAGCGCTGATGAAGAACTCTGTGGTGAGTGGTCCGCTACGTTTACCCACATCGGAGGCCACCGCCATATATGCTTCACATTGCAGGGAAATAAGAGGTGGATGCTCTGACAGGTGAAAGTGCAGCCTCAAATGGCTTCTTTGGGTGCAGTACGCCATGTTTTGGCATGAGCCTTTTGGCGCAACACTTAGGGCGCAGAGCCCCTTTCGCAGCAGCCAGATTGGCGCAAAAACAAATTTGGCGCTGGCCTAACAAACGGGCACAGGATAACAAACTGAATACGAACTGTGGGGTTCATAAATATATATATTGCCCCCACGAGGACAAGTTGTCCACGTATTGGGCAATAATGCCGTCCCTCGAGAGCAGTAATATCTCACATGTATGTACTTTAAATATCGAACATGTTTTTTATATATTGGCCCTTAGCCAAAATGCACTTCATCTTTGCACCTTTGCAGGGTTTGAAACTGAGATTCGATGAGAAGGAACTAAAACCAGCTCCTGGGTGTCGGGCATCACCTTGTAGGCAGGAGCACCGCAGGTGAACCAGGAGCTACCAGAGATGCTCCTTAAAATGTTTGTCCATTTTGTATGAACCATTGTGTTTGAATGTGTATTAGATGTGTTCTAATTCTTCTTTATTAACATTCTCAAATACTCAAAGTAAATGTCAGATTTACGTGTTTGGAAGGTACCAGTTTGCCCAAATGTAGCTCCTGGTAGATGTTGGTTTCAAGCTAACCAGGCCTTACTATGCTAGAAGCAGGATCTAAATAGCTTCCAGCTCCCCTCAATTTCGAACCCTGCCTTTGCATGAAAATGAAAAGCTGGAAAGAGCAATTGAGCTGAAAGCACCTAGGTCATGCCATCCAGTTGGCAGTGACGACGTGCATTTCAGATCCTAGGGTAAGTTTTCCCGGAGAGGTTTTCGCCTGACTGTCACTCCCTCCCGTATAGGGACGAGGCGTGCAGCAGGTCACTTGCAGATCTCTCGCGAAGCAGGACATTTTGGTGCGGCTGTTCTGCTCAGCATCCTGCATGCCAGGGCACCGCCACATTGATACGAAAGTCACTGCGCCAAAACATGCCGGTGCCTAACAGTCCCTGTGCCTGTCGGCTGTGCCCTAACGGCTGTGCCCTAACGGCTGCGCCCTAACGGCCGCGCCGAAACATCCTGCTTTGTCTGGGTGTGCCTTGCTGGTGGTGTGGTGTTGCTTTGTTGCCATCAAGTGGAAAAAAGTGTGAATTGATGTTACACAGACTTGCTAAGCATTATATACAGGATAATGTGAGGGTCAACCTCTGCACAGCAACGGAGGACCACTCCGTTACCAATGATAATGCCGGACACCGGTGCAGCGTGTAGACACGTCTTTATTTAACTTAACACTGAACTCCCCTTTCACCCCGGAATCCCTCCCTAGCCCTGCGTCACTTCCTTCCCCGCTTGGCCCAACGTGGCTCCTCCCCTAACCCAACAACAGCAATGGGCTGTGCTACGCTCCACAACATTACATCTCCCCCTTTTTAACACCATAGATAAACATTTTACCCCATCTCTTCAATCAGTCGATGGGGTTTTATGCAAAATCGCTGAGGGCGTCTCTCTTGTCCTGGCGCTGCTGCCTCAGGATCATCACCGGGTCTGGCAGCCTAGTCCCCTGAGTCTGAGCTATTCCGGTCAGCTCGGGTGGGGTACCACGTGTGCGTGTCTTCACCTGGGCATTTCCTGAAATGCGAGGTGTTTCATGTGATTGTCTTGCGAGACCCTCCTTGTGTCATCAGCATTGTTCCTCTCTTATGTGTTATGGCCAGCCATTCAGAGGCAAAAGTGGGATCTTCCTTCCGACCTCTAGGTTGTCGCACTACCACCTGGGCTCCCACCACTATGTTGTTTACCTTGGCTCCCCGCCTGGCATCAGCCCTGTCCTTAATTTTCTTTTTCTCCTCCCGATAACGGGCCCGGGCCGGTTATAGTGAGCTCTTGGGGAGAGTATACTGCTCTCCCAAACATGAGGTCAGCAGGACACACTCCTGTGGTGCTGGGCTCGGTGTGTCGGTACTCTCTGAGCAGCTGGTATAGGGTTTGTTCGAATGGGCTATTGGTGACGTTGGCCACCTGCAGAGATCGTTTGATGTTTGCCATGAATCGTACTGCAATTCAGTTGGCTTGTGGCCATAATGGTGTGATCCTCCTATGTTGAAAACCCATATACCTTGCAAAATTTGCAAAGTCCTGACTAGTAAATGGAGGACCATTGTTGAATTTGATGACTTTGGGGATTCCATCATATGTCGAGAGCATCTGATCCAGCACAGGTATGACACAGGTGGCAGATGTGGACTCAATCACCCGAAGGAGGGCGTGGTGGTCCGTGATGACTGAACGCTTTTCTGTAGAGAAACAAATGAAAATACTCACAGGCCCACACAAGGGCCAGGCTCCCTTTCTCGAGCCTGCAAGTATGCCTACTTTGTGTGCATGAGGCTCCGGCTGGCATATGTCACTATGTACGAGTTGTGTGGATTATTCTGGTCCTGTTGTGTCAGAATGGCACACAGGCCGACTGGGCTGGTGTCCACGACCACCTCTGTGGTTCTGTCAGTGTGGAAATAAGCCATGTTCCTCTGCCTTCAAAATGCTATTACGGATGTTCTCAAAGGCTTCCTGGCATTCCTTTGTCCTTTGAAACGCCTGGTCACATTTCATGAGGTGTCTCAGAGGCGTACTAATGGTGGCGTAGTCCTGCAGGTATCTTGAGCAATAGCTAGAAAGCCAGAGGAACGAGCGTAGCTCAGACACATTCTGCGGTCTCGAGGCGGTGTTGAGCGCTGCTACTTTGTCATGGTCAGGTCGCATGCCTCGTTCAGAAAAGAGGTGTCCGAAAAATCTTAATGAGCCCTTGCGGAACACGCATTTGTTTTTGATCATTGTCAGCCCCGCCACCTCAAGCGCTAAACATAGTCGGTACAGTACGGCATCATGTTCCTCTGTGGATCTTCCAAAGACCAGGACGTTATCCAAGTAATTTAAGCAGTTAGGGATGTCGTATGACCTTGTGAAATTCGTCCTGAAAGATTTTGTGTGCAGATGATATTCTGACACCGAGTCGTTTATATCAGAATAGGCCCATATGTATCAAGAATGTGGTGATGTATCCCGACTCAGGGACAATTTCTAGCTGGTGATATCCCTTTGTGAGTTCTAGTTTCGAGAACACCTTTGCTCCGTGGAGTAAGTGAACCATGTCTGTGATTCGAGGCACCTGATGTCTCTCTCTTTGTATTGCCTCATTTGCCCTTCTCATACCTACACATAGCCGGATGGACCCTTCGGCTGCTTTTTTGGGGACTGGAACTATGGGGGATACCCAGGGTGTGGGCTCTATGGCGGGTTCAATGGCGTGTTGGTCCAATAGTTTCTTGAGTTCGTCCTCCACCTGTTTCTGTATGTTGACTGATATGCCCCGATAGTGTTGGGCTATCGGCTAGACGTCGGGATCTATATGAAGTTGTATTTTGCAGTTTCTGAGCTTTTGCCGAGCCCTTTGAACAGTTTTGTGAATGTCCTTTCAATGTCCAAAAAGAGGTCAGGGCGCCCCTCTGCAAGAAAGAACACGGCATGATAACTTGTCCTGTGGGAATGTACCCACTCAGAATCTTCAGCCACATGTTTTACCTCACTGTACCTTTCACAAAGGAGGACTACCATTTGCATATCAGTCTTTGTCCTTCACTCTTGAGCAGTCCAGCACTGAAATGCTAGGCAATCCTCCTTTGAACAAGAGTACCAAACCAACAGCAACCCCAGACACGTGTTTCTGCTTAGTCCGGGCTCATCAGTGAGGTGGAGCTGTGCCTCTCTGAGGACAGTAAGCAAGGGGTTCACGTCTGGATAACTGTAGGTAACTTAGGGTGACCAACCCCAAGTTCCTTTTAACTTTAAAAAGAGGTCAGGGCGCCCCTCTGCATGAAAGAACACGGAATGATAACCTGTTCTGTGGGAATTAACCCACTCAGTCCGCAGCGACATGTTTTACCTCGCTGTACCTTTCACAAAGGAGGAATACCATTTGCATATCAGTCTTTGTCCCGCCCACTTGAGCAGTCCAGCACTGAAATGCTAGGCAATCCTCCTTTGAACAAGAGTACCAAACCAACAGCCACCCCAGACAGGTGTTTTCAACTGGTAGGGGACGTTTACCAGCCCCATGTCTACTGCGGTCTTGAAGCTGAGGATACACCCACTGTTGGTCTCTGTCTTGAGCACATGAAGCTGGAGGCGTGCTGCATGTGCTTTGCATGAGCAGACTGCTGAAATTACTCCTCTGCATGGCAGGGGTGTTGTGGACCCATACAGGTAGATGTCTATGGTCGAGGGTTAGCTTTGGGGGTGTGGGAGCCTGTTGTATGCCTCCACACTTAGGATGTTTACCATCGTCGATGAGGAACTCAGCAGGGATGTCATTAATGTGCATGATCAGTGTTGGGCTATGCTCCTTAGCCACATCATTGTTCAGTGTCCATATGTAGCCCTTTTTCCTCTGATCGTCTTTGGACGATAGAGAGTCACTGCTTGGCGCGGACATACTTTGATGTAGCGAACATGTCGCCTGGAGCGCCACTGTCTGTGTCCGTCAGATGCTGGTTGACTGCAGGGGTATGATCTGGTGCTCTTGAGGTCATCCAGCCTGTATCTTCTTGTCTCACTTCCAGTCCCGGCCTCGTGTGAGCTTGCCTGCGTGGCTCTCCACCTCTCTTACTATGGAATGGCATCCACAGCAGGTCTCTATGCTATTGTTCCATTATCTGTAACTTTCGGGTGACCCCTTATATCTCTGACCCCCATTTATGCTTTTTGCTACTTTCATAGGATGCCCCATGTCGGCTTTCCAGCTCATCCACCTGGCTGTGGATGTCTAATCTCTCCCGCCTCCAGCACTTCTCAGTGGATGTCTTGTATCTCTCCCCTCCAGCTCTGCTCCCCGTAATCTCAAGGGATGTCTTGTATCCCTCCCCTCCAGCTCTGCTCCCCGTACTCTCAGGGGTTGTCTCATATCTCTGCCCTCCAGCCCTGCTCACCGTACTCTCAGGGGATGTCTCGTATATCTCCCCTCCAGCTATGCTCTCTTCTGCTTCCTCACCTTGAATCAGCTGTTCTGCGCGCTCTGCACATTTGCGGTCCCTACTTCAGCTGAATCCGTGTTTCTCCCAAAGGTAAGCCACTGGGGCTCACATCTCCAGCATTGGCCCCAATATCATGCCAATAATTTAATTCTGTGTGCGAGCGCTACTGTTTCTGAATTGTTTGCCGTGGATGGAATGCTATGCATAATTGAAGTGCTTTGTTCACTATGGTCACGGAATGCCGTTTGACCGTTTAGCACTTGTTTTTTTAACCTGGTGCCTGACAATTCAAGGGCACCTCTGTTTCATCCCATATGGCCCTGTGGCACTCGGCCACATCCAAGATGGCGGCTCGCTTACTGCATTGAATCCTGCTGCATTGACTTCCTTCAGCGAGCCCGCCCCATTGGCTACTTCGTTTTCTTCTTCAACCATTGGGTGCACCAGCAGTGCGGAGCCGGCCCTTCCTCAAAGGCCTGCATCTAAGGCCACTGTCTTCTTCATGTCCACTACCAGAATGCTACTTGATGTATTTTCTTGTCACCCCTGCATTCAAACTTCCTTGACGCCGCGACCTCACTCTACCTTGAAATCTGGACTTCTATAACACTTCCTCCATAACTATGGGTGCATTCCCTACTCTTGGCACGTTTCTACCCCCTTGTGCCTCAGCCCCCCTCTCTGCTTGTCCCCCATGTTTGCACCTCTGATTACACTGCATGTTCACACCCACTTCTAACTTCTGTATCTGGGTGCTTTCCAAATTTTGCTGTGTTTTCATGTATTTAGCTTAATTCAAATTTGGCTGTGTTTTCATGCATTTAGCTTAATTCAGATTTGGCTATGTTTTCATGCATTTAGCTTAATTCAAATTTGGCTGTGTTTAAATGCATTTAGCTTAATTCAAATGTGGCTGTGTTTTCATGCATTTAGCTTAATTCAAATTTAGCTGTTTTCATGCATTTAGCTTAATTCAGATTTGGCTGTGTTTTCATGCATTTAGCATAATTCAAATCTGGCAGTGTTTTCATTCAGTTGGCTTAGTTGCAATCCTCTTTTTTGCCTATCCTTACCTCTCTTTCTATCCTTTTTCTCTAACTCCCCCTTCGTTGCCTGTATGCTTGCCTGTTGTATCTCGCCCCCCCGTTTGCTTAGATGTCTGCTTAATTAAATCCCTCTTCTTGCTGTCCCCTCATTTCTCCTCTCCCCCCTCCCTTCACTGTATCCTTAGCACTTACTATCAGAAATGTCGCCGAACTGTATGATAGCAGCTTGTTTGTCTCCTCCCCCCTCACTTGTTTTTTCCTCCCTCTCCCCCTCCAGCACTATCTGAATTGTCGTCAGGCTAAGTAGGATAGTTGCTTGTTTTGTTCTCCTTCTCCGTTTCCCCTCCCCCCACCTCTTGTTAAATTCTGGCACTACCAAAATTGTCATCAGGCCTAGTAAGGTAGCCGCTTGTCTGTCTCATTCTCCTTCCCACCCCCCCAGCCCCCTTATCACTGTCAAAAGCTCTTGCACTATCTGAAATGTCGCCAGGCCGAGTATGATAGTTAATTTCACATTCTTAATGTATCAAGGACTTATAAGAATGTCACTGTATTCTCCCTTGTTCCCTCCCTGCCTTGAAGCGCTTTGAAACACATTGTGTATAGGCGCTATATAAATAAACAATCAATTCAATTCAATACTCTCAGGGGATGTCTCCTATCTCACCCATCCAACACTGCTCCCTGTACTCTCAGGGGATGTCTCGCAATCTCACCCACCCAGCACTGCTCCATGGACTCTCGAAGGCTCCCTTGAGCCTCTCTGCCCTGAGCCGCTCTACACATATATGAAGCCATTGCTCTCACCTCAAGCTCGGATGCTTTCCTGCTTTCTTCCTCTACCCACTCCTGCAGGTCCTTCAGCTCTTGTTTCAGAAGCTCCATGTGGCTGTAAAGTTTATCCTACAAGAATAAAACCAGTTTGTTAGTCAAAAGATTTCCTGTAAATAAATAATCTACACAGACAACAAGACAGAAGGGTCCCAGGACAGCCTCGCTCTTTCCCTACACCTGTATATAGTCTATGAAGAAAGCCCCCTGTATTTTCTCTTAAGCACACTTACAGTCTACAATGTATGCTCCCTCAGACTCCCTGCTGCTCCCATAGGCTAATGGACAGTCTATAAAGAATGCTCCCTCAGGCTCCCAACTGCTCCCATAGGCTAATGGACAGACTATAAAGAATTCTCCCTCAGACTCCTAGCTTGCTTCTCCCACAGGTTAATGTATAGTCTATAACAGAGGTCTTCAAACTGTGGGGCGCGGCCCCATCCCAGAGGGGTGGCGGGGGGAGGGGGTGGCAAGAGCCCAGCATGAAATGTAAAAAAACAACTAAAAAAAAAATATATATTTTTTTTTGAGATTGGAGGAAATGGGCAGGGGCGGCTCACATGGTCGGACTGGACAATAAAACTGTCTCAGGCACCAATGAAAAAGCAGCCCACAGTTGCAAATGGATATTCATTCCTTTAGTCACAGACTGTTTGAATAGTACCCAAAGGGGTGTTTTTTGTTAAGCAAATTGTGATATTTAAAGAATTTTCATTCAGCAACAATGGTCAAAACTACCAGCTGCGTAGAGAAGTAACTCATCAAGCTGGCCCACAATGGCCAAAAAAAGGGCCGTTTTGACTGGCTTACACTAGCATTTTGCATTTTTGGTACGGGCATTGCCCTATTGCCCTATAGGCCAGTACGAACCTGGCGGCTCATCCATAATGGGCAAAGGGGCGTCCACCCAGTGGCCCCCCCACCCATTATGGAGGAGCCGAGGAGCCAGCCCAGTGAAACACTGAGCACTCCCTCGGCTGCTTTTTACAGCTGAGGGAGTGCTCCTGGGCTGGCTGAACTGTTTCCCTTTGACAGTTCAGTTCCCCAGCCATACATGCTCATTGAGCCATGCAAGGCTGGAGGCGTTTTGCTTCGCAAGCCTTCCATAGCTCATTGGAAATACTGGCTAGGGCACAGCATGTCTGTATGTGAGAGGAGGAGCTCCTGCGCCACCTCACACATACGGACAGAGCAAACTGGAGCAGGGCATTTCAGCACCCACGTGCAGGCCCCTGCAGAAGGTACGTTTATGTTCATTTATTTTTTATTTAAATATTTGTATGGATGCGTGTATGCTTGTGTTATGATTGAGTGTATGGTGATGGGTGCTTGTATGAATGATAGAGTGATTGTTGTGTGAATGTGCGTGTATTTGTGTGTGTGTGTATGTGTGTGCGTTTGTTTTGGTCCGTTGAGCTGATTTTGGCGAGTGGGGGGTAGTGGGGGGGAAGGAGGGTTGTACAACAAAGGCATTTTAAAAATGCCTTTTTTGCACAATCCCCTACCCAGCTGGCAAAATCAGCTCTCCTTCTGAGGTGCTGTGGAGCCCAGGGGATAGGAAAGGGATATTGTTTACTGGATATCTATCATAGATGTCCAGTCAAAAATATCATGCTTTCCCCCCTTGGCCCCCCATCGCCAATTGCAAACTGTTTGGCTTTTTTTTAAAGTATGCTCTAAAGTGCAACATTTTAACCCATTATTTAAAAATAATTCACGGTAGGGAAACCCCCCGAACCCCCCTTGATTGGTTCGGGCTCCCTCGCTACGCTCGGTCGCTATGGCATTTTCGTGGGGAATATTTATGATCCTCCACTTAAAAAATGTACCAGCTCCCACTGGTCCTCAGACTGTGTTGGGAACGGGGTGGGGGGAGCACAGGGACTGTGGTGGGAGCAGGAAGGGCAGGACCACTGGGATAGTGGTGGGAGCAGGGTGGGGAGAGCCCAGGGTCTGGGGTGGGGTGGGGAGAGCCCAGGAACTGGGTAGGAGTGGGATGAGGGAGACCAGCGACTGTGATGGAAGCAGGTGGGGGAGCCCAGGAACTATACTGGGAGTAGGGTGCGGTGACGGCGCGCAATAGTTCATAGCCATTTGTACATACTGCCCATTTGGCATTTTTGGGGGGGCCCGGCCTGCCCAAATTTTGCTCAGGGGGGGCCCAGGCCAAAAAAGTTTGAAGACCACTGGTCTATAAAGAATGCTCCCTCAGACTCCTTGCTGCTCCCATAGGCTAATGGAGTCTCTAAAGAATGCTCCCACAGACTCATAACTGCCCCCATAGGCTAATGCAGTCTATAAAGAATGCTCCCACAGACTCCTGGCTGCTCCCATAGGCTAATGTACAGTCTATAGAGAATGCTCTCTCAGACTCCTAGCTGCTCCCATAGGCTAATGTACAGCCTATAGAGAATACTCCCTCAGACTCCTTGCTGCCCCCATAGGCTAATGTAGAGTCTATAGAGAATGCTCCCTCAGACTCCTAGCTCCTCCCCATAGGCTAATGTACAGTCTATAGAGAATGCTCCCTCAGACTCCTAGCTGCTCCCATAGACTAATGTACATTCTATAGAGAATGCTCCCCTAGACTCCTAGCTCCTCCCCATAGGCTAATGTACAGTCTATAGAGAATGCTCCCTCAGTCTTCTAGCTGCCCCCATAGACTGGTTTACAATCCATAGCTCATCCATCTTGGAAGACACTCTGTTCATAGAGGTCCTAAGGTCATCAATCCTCATATCCTTTCCCCCATTAAATATGAATGTTGACACCACCCACGACACATATGTAACCTGATTTGAGATCCTTGACCTGCCACAAACACACCTGGTTCTCCTCAGCAGACCCTCCTACAGTGGGAGACTTATGGTCCTGGATATTGCACCCTCAGCAGGAGCACCCACAGAGAAGCTTGGGATGTCCACACATGGCACACGTGAGGTCATGTGTGAGGTCACATGCTGGGCACATGCCAGGTTACGTGCATTGCAATGATCAGAGAGTGAAGGTTAAGCAGAAACCTTAACATTGGGTGAAGGGGGGCATGGGGTGGGGGGCTGAAGTCGAGTAGCACCAGCCTCGCATGGGATGGGGCTGCGCCCCAGGGCTGGGTCCAACCATTGCCCATCTGCAGAGAGCTCGCCATTGGATGAAGTGGGGGGCTGCAGTCGAGCAAGAGGACTGGAGTCAGAAGAGGGCTGGAGTCAAAAGAAGGGAGATTTTAGGGGTTAATTGGGGGAACAGCCTCCATTTATGTATTTCCTTAAAAGAAGGGCCTCATTAGAAGTGAACCCACACCTAAAATCTGCTGCTTTGACATGGAGTTAATACTAGCATGTAAAGCGGCAGCAACTGTCCTTGCAGAATTACTGCATGTCCTGTGGGATTCCATAATGGGGAATAGCAGCAGCTGTGCAGTGTATTACTGACCAAGACATACCACACACACACCCTGTACTCTGTGGCAGCCTCCACACAGCACCTTAGGTTCTATCCATGGCATGTGTACTCTCTGGGTGCGGGGGCATCGTGGGACATGTGGTTCCTGTCTGGTCACACATGCAATTTTGAAGTGACCGCCGGTAAGGAAATGAATAGTACAAAGGGCAGCGGGTAAATAACTTTAATATATATTAAGTATATTTATTATATATGTATATATATATATATGGAGGAGGGAGACAGTGAGTCCGGCAGCAGGGGCTCGTAGCTGTTGAAATGCGAACAGCGTTCCCCATTCCAAATGATGATGTCACTCTCGTCTGCGGCACGCTCGCAGCACGCTCCCAGCACGCTCCCAGCACGCTCTCCCAGCACGCTCTCAGCCTGGGTTGCTGCATTGTTTGTCGACCTCTGTTTTCTTCTATGGTAGTGCGGATGCTACCAATTTGTACATTTGGTCAGCCTTATTCTGTGGCAACCCTTTGGTCCCAAGCTTGCTATATGAACATTGTGTGGTCTTGGGCATCTTACTATAGACGACACTGTGACCTTTGTGAGCTTAGACCCTTCACATAATATACACAGTGTGCCTTAGGCTGCCTCCTAAATTGGACAAACAGCGTGCACCCTAAGGTCACAGACCCATCTAATGCACACTGTGGTACTTTGGACAGACTCTTTGATTCCTGCCCTTTTACATACTCTACTTGTGCTCCTGGGCACCCTTATGAGGGGGCAGGGAGGGTGCCTTTTGCCACCAGTCAAGTCACACACAGTGTGCTCTTGGGCCCTTCTTTATAGGACACACTGTGTGATCTCTATGCTGCAGAGATACCTGGCACACACTCAGGTGTGTGGTTCTCTTCACTGTGCAGCTGCACGTGCTGGACCTCCTCCTTTAGGGGTTCACTGTGACTATAATGAGTGCCATCATACCCACAACGTTACCCATCTTCCTCTGGGAGGCTGGCCCCCACTATACTCCTCGATCTACATACAGCACACATACTGTGTAATCCTGGACGCCAGTGTCTGGAATGGGAAGCATTATGCACGTCCTCCTTTCGCCCCAGAGCTATAGTGCAAACTACGCAGACCTACAGCACACACACCTTGTACTCCTGGGCAGCCTCTGGAATGGGGAGCACCGTGTGAGAACCCCACCCTCCACCCAACCCCATGTCCCTATAACACACATACACCTTGTACTCCTGGACAGGCGCTGGAATGAAGAGCACTGTGTGAGAACATGCCCATGTCCCTATAGCACACTTACCTTGTACTCCTGGGCAGCCTCTAAAATGGGGAGCACTGTGTGAGGCTTATGATCACGTGACATGCTGCACACCACACAGATGGGTCTCTGGTCATCCTCGCAGAAGAGTTTCAGTTTCTCTTCATGTTCTCGGCACATATTCTCCTCCTGGGGGGTGTTGCTGGGGGCCTGAAGCTGTTTGGCTATTTCCACCATGTTCCCCAGCTGCCTGATGGGTCGGAGGGTTTTGCTCTGTGAGGTTTCCCTGCACTGAGGGCAGGGGAAGTTTGCCTCCAGTCCCTCCCAGCACTGAGTGATGCAGGACAGGCAGAAGGCATGTCCGCACTCCCCAGACACCGGCTCTGTGAAGTATTCCAGGCATATGGAGCAGGTGGCCTCCTCCTTCAGGCTCTGGAGCTGGGCGGCTGCGGCCATGTTCCTGCTCAGATGCAAACAAAAAAAACAAGTGATGTTAAGTTTCGTTTCTCATCAAAGCCCATGAAGGGGGCGTGTCAGTCACTTCTCCTTCCTTATACACCCTGGAGGAGTGTGAGGTCTTTACTGGCTGTGGGACACGCCCATCAAGCTGGGCGGGCGTGTCCTCAGTAGAGCAGGCACTGGTATGGACTTGGAACAACAAGAGACCTTGGAAAATGCTGTAGATTCCTCTCCTCCCCTCCCCCAATTACACCGAGCAGGCAAGAGCAATCCCTGTAAAGGGGAGGATTTCGAGGGATTCCCCCTGCAGAAAGCTTTTAAAATGCAGTTTCAACCAATTTTTTCAAGCACATTTTTCCATATTGGGATTTTCCTATAACGTCTTCTTTTTGTTGGTGTGTTTTCAAGCGCCGTGAGTTGTAGAGCTGCTTCGGAGCACTGTAACACTGCATAGCACCTTGAAGCACATTTGCCTCATGTTATCTTCTTTATTGTGTGCCACTTTCTTTTGCAAATGGTGTGTGGTCACAAATTGTGCGTCTGCCACAGTTTTTCCTGATTCCACTTCCGAGGTAATCCAATAAGCGACCCGGGCAGCAATGCCAGAGGCAGGATGTATTTCCATGCAGCTGCGACCCGGGCAGCAATGGTAGAGGCAGGATGTATTTCCATGCAGCTGCAACCGAGGCAGCAATGCTAGAAGGTGGATGTATTCCCATGCAGCTGCGACCCAGGCAGCGATGCTAGAGGCAGGATGTATTCCAATGCAGCTGTGACCCAGGCAGCAATGCTAGAGGCAGGATATATTTTCATGCAGCTGCGACCCAGGCAGCAATGCCAGAGGCATGATGTATTCCCAGGCAGCAATGCCAGAGGCAGGATGTATTCCCATGCAGCTGCGATCTGGGATTCAATGATAGAGGCAGGATGTATGTCCATGCAGCTGTGACCCAGGCAGCAGTGCTAGAGGCAGGATGTATTCCCATGCAGCTGTGACCCAGGCAGCAATGCTAGAGGCAGGATGTATTCACATGCAGCTGCGACCCAGGCAGCAATGCTAGAGGCGGGATGTATTTCCATGCAGCTGCAACCGAGGCAGCAATGCCAGAGGCAGGATGTATTCCAATGCAGCTGCGACCAAGGCAGCAATGCCAGAGGCAGGATATATTTTCATGCAGCTGCGACCCAGGCAGCAATGCCAGAGGCATGATGTATTCCCATGCAGCTGCGATCCGGGATTCAATGATAGAGGCAGGATGTATTCCCATGCAGTTGTGACCCGGGCAGCATGATAGAGGCCGGATGTATTCCTATGCAGCTGCGACCCAGGCAGCAATGCTAGAGACGGGATGTATTCCCATGCAGTTGTGACCCGGGCAGCATGATAGAGGCCGGATGTATTCCTATGCAGCTGCGACCCAGGCACCAATGCTAAAGGCGGGATGTATTTCCATGCAGCTGGCACCTGGGCAGCAATGCTCGGTTCTACTTTATTTCGCAGCGGTATTTTTCATCGCAGGTTTTTTCATCGCCGTTTTTATTTTAAAAAACTCATCGGTTTATTATTATTTTTTTTGGGGGGGGGTTACCCCCACAAATCCCCCTTTTTTTTTTTTTATTCCTTTACACCCCAAACCATATATTTAATTTTTTAACCACCCCCCAAAAAAAAAAAAAAACGAATTTTTTATCGAAATAAAAAGGGCGATGAAAAAGCATGCGATGAAAAATACCACGGTGTAATGCGTGTTTACCCAATGCTAGAGGCGGGATGTATTCCCATGCAGCTGCGACCCATGCAGCAATGCTAGAGGCGGGATGCATTCCCATGCAGCTGCGACCCAGGCAGCGGTGCTAGAGGCAGGATCTATCCCCATAGAGCTGCGATCCAAGCAGCAATGCTAGGAGCAGGATGTATTTGTATTTTGTATTCATTTTATTTGTAAAGCGCTCCTGGCCCTGGGGCAGCTGGGCGCATACATATCCAGTTACACAACATATGAGAACATTTTTACAAGTTACAGCGTTAAATATAAGTGTAGGATAAAAAAAGGTTACAGAAACACTTGTATATTGACAGTGGTACACAGTATACTCATTCAATACATAGTATTTAGAAGGAAGTACAATCAGAGAGTATAGTGGGGAGTTACTCATGTAATGGCAAGCCTTCTGAAATCTCTATAAGGAAGTTAGGCTATCGCTGAGTCCAAGTCCTGAAGGCAGCGTTTAGTATTGCACTTGAATAAATGGAAGGAAGGTTCTGATCTGAGGGAGGCAGGGAGCGTGTTCCATAACTTGGACGCCAGAACTGGGAAACTAGCACCCCCTGAGTTTTGAAGTTTAAATCTCGGTATGGACCTCTTGTGAACTTGGGCAGCTCTAAGTGGTCTCGAGGACGTTTGTGAAGAAAGTTGGTTGGTAAGGTAGGCTGGAGCGAGGTTAGCCCTAGCTTTGTGTATTAGAGCAAGTGTTTTAAGTGAAATTCTGTGCTTAACTGGTAGCCAGAGCAAGTTGCGTCTGGTGTCAGAAATATGAACCTTCTTCGGGATGTTGAGGGCTGCCCTGATGGCATTATTTTGAATTACTTGTAACTTGTTGATGTTTTTTTGGCTAGTCCCTAAGTAAAGGGCGTTACAGTAATCCATTTTGGACAAAACTAAAGTTCTGGCAAGTGTGATGCAGTTAGGTGTAGTGGTGAAAGGCCTGCAAGCGGTGATTCATTTGCAGGTGTATGCAGATGATGTTACTACCGCGTTTGTTTGGCTGGAGAAGGATAGGGTGGCGTCCAAGTAGATGCCAAGTGTTTTGGTGTTGTTAGAGACGGTAATGGTGTTGCCATCTATAGTAAAGGATTTAAAGGCAGTGTTCAGTTTGTTCAGTTTAGCGTGAGTACCAAGGATTAGCAGCTCAGTTTTATCGCCATTTAGACAAAGTCTGTGTTGCGCCATCCATGCTTGTATCACTGAGTAGATTTCATTTGCGCCATCCATGCTTGTATCACTGAGTAGATTTCATTAACAGTTTTGCTGTCAGTTGTATAGTCTCCAGTGATGGGAATGAGTATCTGGGTGTCGTCTGCATAAGTAGTATACGTAACACCCAGATTGTCAAGGATGTCGAAGAGAGGCTTCGTAAAGACATTGTAAAGCTTAGGGGAAACACATGAACCTTGCGGGACCCCACAAGGTACAGGGGAGGGTTCAGCGGAGTCGGTGGGAGAGAAGACCCTCATAGTTCTGTTAGCCAGGAAGGAGCTAATCCATGTAGTGGCTGAGTCAGAAAAATGTGCTGCTGTTTTCAAATGGTGGCAGAGCGTTTGATCATTGACCTAATCAAAAGCTGCTGAAAGGTCAAGCAGTAGTAGGAGGGCTAGTTTGCCATTGTCTTTTAAGGCTTGGATTTGTGGGGTGAGATCGATCAAGGCAGTTTCCGTGCCGTGTCTTGGTCGGAAACCGGATTGCCTGAGTCCCAGCAAGTTGTTGGATTTGAGGTAAGCCTGAATTTGCAGGTAAGCAGCTCGGTCCAATATTTTTAGTAAAAAGGGCACCGTTGTGATGGGCCTATAGATGGACGGGTTGGCGGGGTCAAGAGTAGGTTTTTTGATTAGAGGGATGACCCAAGCGTCTTTTAGGTTATCAGGCACTACTCCAGTTTTGAATGAGGCGTTGATAAAGTTAGTGATGAATGGCGCAAGGTCATGTGCAGATGCTTTGATAATAGGAGCAGGGCAGGAGTCACCTTGGCAATTAGATGGCTTAAGTTTCCTAATGATGTTTTCCACTTCCCAAGTTGACAAAGGTGAGAAGCTAAATTGTTTACAAGCGAACTCAGAGGTGGTGGTCTTGTTAGGATGTTGTTTGTAATCCGGATCAGAAAGTAGCATGCATTTTTTAGCATTAATTTTAGATTGTAGCAGAGATATTTTATCCAGGAGAGCCTTCTGGATGTTAGTATACCATAGGGCATTTGTGATACATTTGTCAATGGGGGCGATGGGAGATTCCATTTCTTTTAGAATCTTAAACAGTTCTTTTGTATTTGATTCAGCTTGTATGATACGTTTGTTGTAGGTGTCTTTTTTAGCAAGGATAATGGCCTCTTTGTAGTTGGACGATGCTATGGTCAGTGCACTCTTATTGGTTGCAGAAGGACACCTTTTCCAGTGTGCTTCTGCAGTTCTCTTTGTTTTGCGCAGCTCCCTTAAGTTTGGGGTGAACCAGGAATTCAGGTGACGTTGAGGTTTAGGTTTATGCAATTTTAAAGGGGCGATGGTATTTAATGCTTTCAGTATTGACTGATTATATGTGTCCACTAGGACTGTAGGGTCTGAAGAGGATGTATTATTGAGGAGGGGAAGTATTAGAGGGAGGAGTTTATCAGTAGTGATGTCTTTCTTATTCCTAGTGATGGTGGCTGGGGCAATGTTTGGTGTGGGACATAGTGTGGTGGCTTTGAAAGAGAAGGTTATTTTATGGTGATCGGACCAGATACAAGGTACGTTGGATAAAAGATCAATAGTGCAATTAAGGTTAGTAGTCAAGGGTTCTTCCTTTGTTATGTGTGGGCTCGTGAATGTTATGGGCATAACCAAAATCTGATAGAGCATTGGCCAAGTGAAGGGTGTTGGTATTCAAGGGGTCATTGAACCCTAAATTGAAGTCACCAAATAGGATACGTTGCGAGTTAGGTTTGACATTAGTCGATGGACACAATGTCCTCAGGGAATGTAGAAATGGGTCCTGGTGGTCAGTAGATAAGATGCACTGTTGCTGTGTGGTTAGGTGATAAAGGTAATTTGATGGATAGAGATTCAGCAGAAGGGATTTGTAAGTCGTGAATAAAGCAGCACCTACCCCCACCTCCGTCATCTTCATAACTTGCTGCCAGACTCAATATTGCCACCCACCACCGATTGAGCTTGACAAATCCGCCAGTCTACTGTGTCCGTTATTTTAAGCTCTACTTGACCCGCCTTTAAGACCACTCGGCTAAGTTCGTTACGTCCTACTCTGTAAACACTGTTGCCATAACCGATGTGCCGCTGTCCAATAATCGACTTTGTATTTTCTATCTACTGTTCTCCCGCCATATGACTGATCTGGTCCACATATGTATGTTGCTAAGGATGCCGTACTGCATCTTATTCTAAAGGTGTGACTTTTTATTTTCTAATATGTTACTTCTTACTGCTATCTAGCTCTGCAACCCCTGTAGTTAACATTGAGAATGAGAATGAGTGAATGCTGAGTGAGTCACCACGCGCTACTCTGTCAATGACTTTTCCTACTACTGTGATTTGTATTATCTGTCTGCCTAGGTTGTAACGTTACTATCACTGTCTGCATACCTAGTTATTCACTTAGGTTGGTCTGTAGATCACTAATACGCCAACCTCACATCTGTATGTTTATACCTGATTGGTACCTCCTATTCTTGAATATTGTGTCTCTTGCTTCTGAATAGTCTTCATTGGCCATTACTACACTGCTTTATCCGCCGTCCCTACTTGCACCTAGCTCTTCAGAGGCGGGATGTATTTCCATGCAGCTGCGACCCAGGCAGCAATGCTAGAGGCAGGATGTATTCCCATGCAGCTGCGACCCAGGCAGCAATGCTAGAGGCAGGATGTATTTCCAGGCAGCTGTGCAGAAATAGAGAAACTGGCAGAGTATCACTGTCCCAAAAATGTGGCCGCCAAGCACAAAAACATCAGGGTTTTTATAGGGTTTTACACAATGATGCTTATACAGAAAAGTCAGTAAGATATTACATTAACGATGAACTTCCTAACAGATCACCGTTGCCACTTCGGAGGGCTTGGTTTCGCAGCTGCTTATGAGACCTGCACTATTTGCTCGGCCTATCCACATGATACAGACCACCATTGACAGCGGATCCTACCATTACATGCAACAAGACCTCATCCGGGGTCTAGCATCCATGTGATCCCAGTTCTGCGTCTCAGGCACCTAAACATGCCTTCTTTGGTGATGTCTAACACATCACTGGGCGCACCAGCACCCCGGGCAGAGGCTAATGTCCTGCTTGCATTGCCTTGTGGGCTTTCCTGTATATACTAAATAATCCCACATCTCGCTGCGCGACCTCTTCAAACATGGCTGTGATTTTGCTCTCCCTGTCGCTCATGTACATTCAGGGCCTCTCAGAAATAAAATATTGTCTGTTTCAACAGCGTCCCCATATGTGTGCTCTAAGCACAACCCTCCCAAATATTTTATTTCATTCATTGCATTTTCTTGTGTAATGGGGTAAGGGACCTGACCCTGTCAGGAGGGGATGTTGGCCCCTCTCAGCCTGGGGTGGGAGGCCTACCAGGGTTTCACCAGGGCCAGTCCTACCTCATAGGTGGACTGTGAGAGCTGGGAGGGTCCCTGTCCCTTCCACATGTGCCAGCATGTCTGAAATGAGTACCACCTTTTCTTGATCCATACCTGTATTGCACAATCTACTGGACAGTCTTTCTTTTCGTCCCATAGCAATACCTTTCCCAGAAGGCAAAGTGATGGAAGAAAGAACGAGCAACCCAACCCGGAGACAGACAGCGAGAAATGATGAACTGGCGGAGCATTCCCCGCAATAAAGTGACAATTCCAGTGCAACACAGACCTGCATTCTACCTTCAACAGGACTGTGGAGTGGCCCGCACCTTGAAGTGGCGATCCCAGCGCCCTGTGCACCACAGACACTCACTTTCCCTGCAACAGGAACGCAGAGTGAAGCGGCGATCCCAGTGCTCTACGTGCCAGAGACATTAAATGCACCTGCAATGGTAACAAGGAGCAGTCCATACAGCCAAGCGGCTTTCACAATTCTCATCCCATTACAAACTGGGACAGTTCCTTTGTTGAAAGTAGGCCGCCATTCCTGAATACTGGCGGACCTGTGTTCAAAAAGTGGGTGGGTCTTAACACCCATTATATGTCTTTGCTTAACTGTAATCCCACCCCTGGAGGGAGGAAAGACAGCAGTTGGCCCAGGGAACAAGCTCTGGAAGTGACCCAATGGAGGGGGAAGGAGGAGGATAAAAAAGGTACCAAGAAACTGGACGGTGTGGTTTGTTCGGATGAGGCCAAGGGAGGAAAAGGAGGACCAAAAGACAAAGTGGAGGAAGGAGAGTGCAGAGGAGACTGTAGAAAGATTGCTGAAGTGTGCAAGGTGAGGTATTTGTTGGTGAGAAAGAGTGGCACTTGGGTGCGAGTGTGCGTTCAAGGCGCGAGAGTGAGACTATCAGAGAAGGGTTGAGTGAGAGTGAATAAGAAGGTGACTGGGGGAGTGAAAGGAGAGTGACTGTAGGAAAAGGTGTGAGTGGAGTGAGAGTCATAGTAGTTGGGGAGGGGAGAGTAGTAGTATTGTGGAGAGTAGTGATAGAAAGGAGGAGGAGAACAGGAGTAGCAAGAAAAAAATTAGTAGGACAGAAGGGAGGAGAGAGAGAGAGGAAGAGACAAAGGAGAGTGGAAGAAATGGGGGGAGAGTAGGAGGTAAGGCGAGAAAGGATAGAACATCATGGCCAGGAGCACAAGGGCGTGAAAGGAAAAGACCAAGTGGGATCCGAGTGTCTGGAAGGCATCTCTTCTTGTAGAAATGTTATTGTATGACCTTGGTTAGGTTTCACCTAGATTGTTGGCAGTTAGATGGAAAGGGTGTTTGCACTTAGACCATCACAAGCAGGCAGGCAGAATGTGAGGCAGTAGGGGTCACCGATCTCTAGAGGCCATCCTGGGGTTCAAGGACATCTGAGCTAAACAGAAAACCGCCTGCACCAGGTGAGAGAGAGAGGGAAGGCCCTTAGCAATCCTGTTTGCACTTTCTGTCTACTTTATCTACTATAAACAACTCTGTCTCATACGTTTACAGGTATCCCTTGGTAAATACACCTTGCAGCTTTCAGATCCTCACGTGTTCCCTTTTTTTAACCAACATTTCAGGCTTTTTTGAGTTGCATCTTGCGGTGTAAATGTTTTGCAACACAGTCAAAGCGTTATCAGGTATCACCTGCTGAGGGGACATTTTGAAAGACCTGTGGTATTTAGCATTATACTGATGTATAAACATCTGTAAGACTTCTTTGTAAATGTAGGCATTGCTTCTGATAAATTACGCCAAAGTATGCTTTTTAAGTTTCTATTAAAGTGTTTGATTATAGGGGCCTTGACGTCGGCATGCGTCTCTATGTGCTATATGTCAGGTTTCTTTAGCAAGGCTCTAAATTACTTGTTCAAAAACTCTTTAAGGGCTTCAGTCTGTACTTTAACGGGAATCCGTCCCTGTTTGAAAATTAATTTGAAGCATTAGTCAAGGCGATACCCATTGTGTCTTTCAGAATCTCTGCAAAGGAATACTTGGATAAGACATCTATGGCTGTCCATATATGGTTATAACCGTTGTTATGTTTTGCTGATTTGCTCAAATCAATTAAACCTGCTTGAAATTGATGTTTTAAAACCCCAATTATTGTAGCCCTGCAGGGATAATGCCTTCTAGTGGGTTATGCAATGTGTAAGAATCCTGCCTTCATAACCACTCTAGGGGTTCTATGCCCCTGTAGCTACCCACTAACTCTGCATGGTAGTAGATTGCGCATAACAGCGTGTCTGACATCTTCCTCGCCCAGCAATAAATCCACACGAGACGTTTCACACTTTAAGACTTTTATTTTATTACATTTTCTCAGAAGTATACAAGTTTGCATTCTTTAGGATTCAGGGTTATATTTTGTGATAGATGCAGTGGCTTCTTTTTTGACAGTTTTATAAAAGACCCCCCAATCATTCCTTTTGTAGGCCTGGCTAAATAAGACACTAGTAGCATTCAGCAGATTGTGCAATCAATACTGGTACAACAAATGCCCATTGACCTTTCACCCACATGCCCCGCATGGATAGGGCCCGCCGTTTTGTTATATGTCTTCAGGCAATAAAACGACCTTGATCCAAAAAACACGTTCTATAAAAAATAAATTGAATTAACTTTCATATAAAAAGAAATTAAATATTAATATCAAAAAGTAATAACTATTCAATCATTTTATTTAAACATACATTTTCTATTAAAAAGAAATAGAAAATGGCTGGGGCGGGTCATCATGCCTTTGGGGTCATCCCTCTAGGGACCACCTGTCACGTTTGATGAACGGTATCCCTATATACTATTTTGGTACATTGGAGTTCCACAATCTCCAGTCTTCCGATTACAATCCACAAGTCTCTCTTCATTGGTGGAAGGCTCCCCACGTAACGACTTGATTCTCTAGGAACTTGCAATTCACATATGTCTCAATGGACCACCCAGTCCCATCTGTATCTCTCCCACATCCCGCCATTATACAATACATTAGAGCACACGTCGCTGGAACATGCCCACACCCATTGAAGACACACCTCCCTGTCTCGCTGTTGTAGTGTCATTTGGAAAGCTTCCATGCTTTCCTCAAGGGCCTTAGCATCACTGAGACTCCCGAATCGTCATGTAATGCTATAGGCTGGGACAGGTGCTTGACGTCATCACAGATTGATCTCAGCTGTTCATCCAGGTAATCTTGCACTGCTCTGTAAACGATGCCCTGCTTGATCCTTTGTGCTGAAATTGTGATTTTGAATATTAGACTTGTTAACACTGTTTGCGTGATACTGCTTATATCCCCAATGACATGTACTTCTAAATCTTGTATCTATATTGGGCATTTGCAATCCTGTGATTAATCATTTTGCTTTCTCTAATTCCCCCAATCATTTCTCATGCATTGTTCTGCTGTACAGATTCCAGGCACAATTGATAGTAAATTGGCCCTGTCCCAGAGTAGACCTTCGAGGATTCTCTGCTTTTCAGCATCAGCATGTCCTTCTGCTGCACCAGTTGTATTGCTGCTCCTGTAGAACCATTAGGAAAATAAGATGTCATTTGAAAGTGTAAGATTGGCAAGAAGAACTGCACAGAGCCAAGGGCTGTACTTAGGATTGTCCATCTCTCTAGACTTGTTCCTTTGTTTAAGGTTCTAGAAGGGTGTCTAAGGCTTAATCAAAATTGCCCATTTCAAATGTTTTGTCTTTAGGCGTAGAAGAAGTATTCACTGGATGACAGTTTTTACACAGTGGATGTTTATTGTGAAAAAGGTCAGACCAGGGAATTAGGTTAACAAAGTGTTTCATTAATAAATATGCACAGGATTGGCCAAAATAAACAAATATGATCTGAATGAAAGAATAAATGTAACGTTTGTCAGGGTGGTTCTTCTGCTCAGTGGGGGGGGGGGGTGCTTTGGGAAAGCTTTTCCTCAAGGAAGTGTCTCTCTTGAAGTGAAGGGTCACAATGAAAAGCCTGCCAGTGCCTAGTAAGTGGCTACTAAGTCGAGGCAAATCTACACCACACTTGTGAGTTCAAAGTCCCCTGTTTTCACAGGTTCCCACACCCTATTTCCCCCATTTCTCAGGGTCACTTCTCCTTGGTTCTCAGACACTTGTGCTAGTCCCATACTTGGAGCCTATGAGTGGAATCTGTAATGGAGGCTATGAGGGAAGAGCCTTCCCAGAAGGATTGGAGCCAGAGGATTACAGGAGGCTTCCCTACCTTTGGGACAGGGTTCTTGCTAGGTCCCTCCCTCTCGGTCAAGGTTCTGCTCCTTCAGCCACCTACTCCAATCTCTATCTTCTCCAATGGGCCTTGCCTCACGCCTTGCACTCACAAAGCTTCTCACCTGGTTACCTGCCTTCCTTGGTGTACCCCTCTTGCTTCACATGGCTCTGTACTAGCTCCACTAGTCCTTTCTTTGGCATTGACTTCACCTGTTCAGTTCTGTCTACTGTCTCCTTGAGGTTACCCAAAGTTACCCAAAGTTCACCGTCACTTTTCTCAGTCACAACCTCCTTTCCTCTCTGAAGTTTCTCCACTTCTCCCCTTCTTTCAACCCATTCTATACTTCCTTTTTTCTTTCCTTACCTATCCCTCATCACTTTTGTCTTGCTGCAGCTGTCGATTCTGCTCCCCACCTTCTTATCCCCTTTGAGCATCTCTTTCAACTCTTTCGGTATGTCCCCTAGAACAATTCAGGCTTATCAATTCCTTGTTATCTCCCTCCTTCACACCCTTGAGCATCCCCCTTTAAAGTAATTCCAAATCACCAGTTCTCTACTATCCCCCTCTTCTTTATCACTTTGGGCACCTCCTTCACCTCTTTGGGTACCGTTTTCCCCCCACTCATCTGGGACCTCATCCTCCTGGCCCTCCAGGCCATTCTTCTCCCAACCTCCTTGACCTTTTCCTCTGCAACCTTCTGGGTCTTGCTCCTTCCAGCCCACTGGGTCTCTGGGTCTATTTGTCAATGTGATGGATCTCCGCAGAAATGGAACTCCTGTAACAATCATTGGGCACTCATACCCAAGTTTGTAGATGCAATAACAATGGTCCAGGACATATGATAGTGTGGTCTCTGTGGTGAAATAAACATTTGAGGTAGCCTTACTGACATCCTCACGTGTGTACAGCACAGTGTTGGGGCCATGTGTAGGCAGTGCTGGGGGTGGGTCTGTGTGCAGTTATAAAGGTGATGTGTGTGTATGCAGTGCTAAGTGTGACATGTGTGAAATTCTAGGGGTGGTATATGTGCACAGTGCTGGGGTGGTGTCTGCACTGTGCTGATATTAGTGTGTCTTCATACAGAACAATGCAGTGCTGGGGAAAGACAATGCATGTGGTGCTAAAAGTTGTTTGCGTGTGCAATAAACTACTGGGGCAGTGTGTGCAGTGCAAGAGGCTGTGAGTGTGTCTGTGTGTAGGTGTGTAGAGTGCAGTGATGCAATGTGTGCAGAGCAGTGTTGGGCTTGCGTGCCCGAATTTAGGGCAGGGATGGTGTGATTACAGGACTGGATACAGTGTGCAGAGCAGTGTTGGGACCATGGATCTTCGTGCATTGTGGAGATGGTGTGAGTGTAGAGCAGTGTGGGGCTGCAGGCATGTCTTCAGTGCATTAGGGTGTTATGAGTGCAGAGGAGTGTGGGTGTGTAGTGGGCTGGGTTTTATGTCCAGTGTGTGTGTGTGAGAGTGTGGTGGTGTGTATGATATCATATATCATATCATATGATATGGCATTTATAATGTGCCGATACACAAGTGTGACGAGGCAAGGGAGGGGAAACAGAGGGAAGACAGACAGCGATCCTACTAGGCCAGGTGACATTGAGATTGCGCAAGTGCATTGGAGGGGCGAAGGGGAAAAGTGCAGGGGGGAATGGGGAGGGGGCAGTGCAGTACATAGGAAAACAGTAGAAAAGTGTGGCCAGCTGGTGGCAAGTGCAAGGGTAAGTGCAGACATCAGGGGTCAAGTGCTAGTAGGAGCTGTAGGGATGCAGAAACAGTCCCCGAGTACAAGGATTGCCAGGGGGCAGTGTAGGTGTGCAACTGGCGGGGAGGGGACCTGGGCTCGAGATCAGAGGGTAGCCAGGTAACTAGGGCAGTTACAGATTCAGCCAGCAGATCAGCAGGGGAGAGGAGGAGAGAAAGCAGAAGCAAAGAGGAAGGTCTTTAGGTGCTTCCGGAACCAGCGATGGTTCTCGTCAAGTTTCAGAGAGGCAGGGAGGCTGTTCCACGGGGAGGCCCAGTGGAGTAACTTTGCTGAATATGTTGGGGGGGACATGACATCTGAAGAAAAGGTGCCCCAGCCAAATGAATGGGGACAAAATGGTGTGCCACGAAAGTTGGGGGGAAACAAACACCCACGCCCCCCCCTAAAATTAGGCCAATGGGGAGGCCCCAGCAGAAGAAAGAGATCTACCACCAGCTCGTTGCTTGGAGAAGCGACTGACCCTGAGGGAGTTGGAGGCGGATGAGCAAAGAGCTTGAGAAGGAAGATATGTAGGAAGAGAGAGTTGAAGGTATTGAGGTCCCAGAAGGCATTGTGGACAATGCAGAGGGTTTTGAACTTAATCCTTGCAGCCACTGGGAACCAGTGCAGAGATTTCAGTCCTGGAGAGATACGATCCCTGGGCTTGAGGCCAAGGACAAGCCTCGCAGTTCTGTTTTGGATGAGTTGCAGAGGGCGGAGCGTAGAGGAAGGCAGATTTAGAAAGAGGCTGTTGCAGTAGTCCAGCCTAGAGAGAACCAGAGCTCTGGAGACAGTGAGCTTCTGGGGGAAGGAGAGGAAAGGAAGAATACCGCTGAGGAGGTGCAGCTGGTAGTTTGACTTCTTAGAGACGTCAGAGATGTGAGGAGAGAAGGAGAGTGTGGAGTCGAAGATGACCGGGAGGTTTTTAGCCTCACAGGTGGGAGCAGGAAGAGGGCCAAGAGAGGCAGGGTTGCACACTGCGCAGGGTAGCACATTGTGGGCATGCAGTGCAGTGGGGTGGTGTGTATGCACAGTGCTGCATTGGGTGTATACAGAGTGCTGGGTGGTGTGCAGTGCAGTGGTGTGCATTTGCAGTGCTGCGTGGGGTGCATACGCAGTGATGGGACGTGCTGCCTATGCAGATCTGGCATGTTTATTGCCAAAGCATGCTTGGGCATATGCTGTGCCTGCTTCATACTTTACAATTAAAGGAGTTTCTTAATGTTGACCACATCTCAGAATATATGTCCTTTCAATGTACCCAATTAATCAACAAGAAATGCGTTCAAGTGCCTGTCTCACACCAAAATTAAAAACAAGCATTGGAAATGCCAACAGTTTGGACATTTGTGTAGGCATGGAAAATGCCCTTGCCAGTGACTGCTGTAGTGGTATTAACTTGTCATTGATGGAAGCAGGTGCAAAATGGTGTGAATACCTGGGCATATAATAGCAATACTTGATAAATGCCTAATACTTCTACAGAAGCCAAATATGTTGGCTTGGCCAATGCTTGTTTTTAATGGGACTTCAGTGAAGGACATGCACAGTGCTTATAAATCGAGTGGCTGAATGCAGACTTGGTTAAGACATTTGTATTACAACAGTTGCATGTTTACAGCTCCATTGAAGTAATTGGGCCTCATTACGAGGTGGGCGGTAAGGGGTTAATGGCGCCGCTAAAGGCCCCGGAGCCGTTAACCCCATACCTCCCTATTACGAGGTCCCCTTGCGGGACCCGCTCTGGACATCTGGTTTTACCAGACGTCCTTAGCGGGTCCCGCGAGGGGGGCACCATGCTAACAACGGGCCCGTCATTAACGGGCCCGTTGTTAGCATGCTACCCATTCCCATTGCGCCCTATGGGGGCACAAATGGGGATGGTCGGGGTCCGGGTTCCCTTAATGGGGAAATACCGGTCCTTCCAAAGTTGGAATGGTCCGGTATTTCCCCATTCAGGGAACCCGGACCCGAGTTTGGAGGCAGCCATGCCCGGGCATGGCTACATCCAAACTCGTAATGAGGCCCATTAAGTATCAGAAGACTGCTTTGAACAAACACTGGCAGGCCCTCCGAGTGCCTAGTTTGATGGTACAGCTCGATTAAAGTGAGCTCAAAGAGATCCCATGATGAGGTTATTTGGGTGAGGAGGGGCAGGAACTGGGTTGGAATGGCCATGTTCGGTGAGTGCGGTGTAGAGAGCCTTATTGCCTTAAGGCCACAAGGCGGAGGAACGAGTTGGTGCTGTGGTGAGTACATGTTCATTAAAAACACTGAAAACTGAAGTGTATGGGCTAAGAAGTAACCCGGTGCGTTCGGGTAAAGGCTTGCGTAGCCCTCCAGCGGTTTCACGACAGAACACTGATGCCCCATGTTCCAAGAAGGACAAATGGACAGTACCCCCGACATGCAACCCCAAAACACTGCTTTTCTTGGCATGGCAAGCCAAGCTTTGGAAGGAGGCACTCTCCCCGCCTCTCCAAAGCCATGACATCTCACCTGTGCTTGCTACTAACCTGTCACCACTTGTTGACATTAATAACTCTTTGCTGAACCTGTGTCTGGGGCTCCAAAGGCACCATGGGTGGCATTGAGGTGGCAAACAAATCATCAGCTCATTTTGACAATATCATCGGCACTAATCTCTCTGCCACCCCGGATCTTGGAATCATTGCTTCGCCTTCTGTTTCCTCGGATAGCGATGAGGTCTCTTCATCGTTTTCATCAGGGTTTACTCACCATGAGACCTCGCTGCCATCTCCCTCATTCACCATGAGACCTCGCTGCCATCTCCCTCACTCACCTTGAGACCTCGCTGCCATCTCCCTCATTCACCATGAGACCTCGCTGCCATCTCCCTCACTCATCATGAGACCTCGCTGCCATCTCCCTCATTCACCATGAGAGCTCGCTGCCATCTCCCTCACTCATCATGAGAGCTCGCTGCCATCTCTCTCATTCACCATGAGAGCTCGCTGCCATCTCCCTCACTCACCATGAGACCTCGCTTCCATCTCCCTCACTCACCATGAGACCTCGCTGCCACCTCCCTCACTCATCATGAGAACTCACTGCCATCTCCCTCACTCACCATGAGACCACGCTGCCATCTCCCTCATTCACCATGAGACCTCGCTGCCACCTCCCTCACTCACCATGAGACCTCGCTGCCATCTCCCTCATTCACCATGAGACCGCGCTGCCATCTCCCTCACTCACTATGAGACCTCGCTGCCATCTCCCTCATTCACCATGAGACCTCGCTGCCACCTCCCTCACTCACCATGAGACCTCGCTGCCATCTCCCTCATTCACCATGAGACCTCGCTGCCACCTCCCTCACTCACCATGAGACCGCGCTGCCATCTCCCTCACTCACCATGAGACCTCGCTGCCATCTCCCTCACTCGCCATGAGACCTCGCTGCCACCTCCCTCACTCACCATAAGACCTCGCTGCCATCTCCCTCACTCACCATGAGACCTCGCTGCCATGTCCCTCACTCACCATGAGACCTCGCTGCCATCTCCCTCATTCACCATGAGACCTCGCTGCCATCTCCCCCATTCACCATGAGACCTCGCTGCCATTTCCCTCATTCACCATGAGACCTCGCTGCCATCTCCATCATTCACCATGAGACCTCGCTGCCATTTCCCTCATTCACCATGAGACCTCGCTGCCATGTCCCTCATTCACCATGAGACCTCACTGCCATCTCCCTCACTCACCATGAGACCTCACTGCAATCTCCCTATTTAACCATGAGACCTCACTGCCATCTCCCTCATTCAGCACTATAGCTTCTACAGTCAACGCCATGTTTGTGTTGTGTTCATAGATAGCTAAGGAGCAGACTGATATTAAGCGAATCCTTGCCAAGGTAGTGGACGTTATATTGAGCAACTGTGTTGGGGATCCGGCCTTGAACTCCAGTATGTTGGATCAGAGAGGCCTGACTCCACTACCTCTACAACGAGTCCCTCATTCACCTAATCCATCTAATCAGCCCGGTGCCAGTACTTGGGATACAAATGAATTAATTTCTATGCCAACGAACACTAGGGCAGACGACAAGTCCGTTATTGCACACCTCAGGCCCTAGATATGCGGGTTCAGAAGCAGGCACACCTCAGGCCCTAAATATGCGGGTTCAGAAGCAGGCACACCTCGGGCCATATATATGCGTGTTCAGAAGCAGGCACCCCTCAGGCCCTAAATATGCGGGTTCAGAAGCAGGCACACCGCAGGCCCATAATATGCGGGTTCAGAAGCAGGCACACCTCGGCCCTGGATATGCGGTTTCAGAAACGGGCGCACCTCGGGCCCTAGATATGTGGGTTCAGAAGCAGGCGCAGCTCGGCCCTAGATATGCGGGTTCAGAAGCGAGCGCACCTCGGGCCCTAGACATGCGGGTTCAGAAGCAGGCACACCTCGGGCCCTAGATATGCGGGTTCAGAAGCAGGCACACCCTGGGCCCTAGATATGCAGGTTCAGAAGCAGGCACACCTTGGGCCCTAGATATGCGGGTTCAGAAGCAGGCACCCCTCGGGCCTAGATATGCGGGTTCAGAAGCAGGCACACATCGGGCCTAGATATGCGGGTTCAGAAGCAGGCACACCTTGGGCCCTAGATATGCGGGTTCAGAAGCAGGCACACCCTGGGCCCTAGATATGTGGGAGAAGCAGGCACACATCAGGACCTAGATATGCAGGTTCAGAAGCAGGCACATCTCGGCCCTAGATATGTGGGTTCAGAAGCAGGCGCACCTCGGGCCCTAGATATGCGGATTCAGAAACAGGCACACCTTGGGCCCTAGATATGCGGGTTCAGAAGCAGGCACATCTCGGCCCTAGATATGCGGGTTCAGAAGCAGGCGCACCTCGGGCCCTAGATATGCGGGTTCAGAAGCGGGCGCACCTCAGGCCCTAGATATGCGGGTTCAGAAGCAGGCGCACCTCGGGCCCTAGATATGCGGGTCCAGAAGCAGGCGCACCTCGGGCCCTAGATATGCGGGTTCAGAAGCAGGTGCACCTCGGGCCCTAGATATGTGGGTTCAGAAGCAGGCGCACCCTGGGCCCTAGATATGCGGATTCAGAAACAGGCACACCTTGGGCCCTAGATATGTGGGTTCAGAAGCAGGCGCACCATGGGCCCTAGATATGCGGGTTCAGAAGCAGGCACATCTCGGCCCTAGATATGCGGGTTCAGAAGCAGGCGCACCTCGGGCCCTAGATATGCGGGTTCAGAAGCAGGCGCACCTCGGGCCCTAGATATGCGGGTTCAGAAGCGGGCGCACCTCAGGCCCTAGATATGCGGGTTCAGAAGCAGGCGCACCTCGGGCCCTAGATATGCGGGTTCAGAAGCGGGCGCACCTCAGGCCGTAAATATGCAGGTTCAGAAGCAGGCACACCTCGGGCCCTAGATATGCGTGTTCAGAAGCGGGCCCACCTCAGGCCCTAGATATGCGGGTTCAGAAGCAGGCACACCTCGGGCCCTAAATATGCGTGTTCAGAAGCAGGCACACCTCAGGCCCTAAATATGCAGGTTCAGAAGCAGGCACACCTCGGGCCCATAATATGCAGGTTCAGAAACGGGCGCACCTCAGGCCGTAAATATGCAGGTTCAGAAGCGGGCGCACCTCGGGCCCTAGATATGCGGGTTCAGAAGCAGGCACACATCGAGCCCATAATATGCAGGTTCAGAAGCGGGCGCACCCTGGGCCCTAGATATGCGGGTTCAGAAACAGGCACGCCCTGGGTCCTAGATATGCGGGTTCAGAAGCAGGCACACCTTGGGCCCTAGATATGCGGGTTCAGAAGCAGGCACACCTCGGGCCCTAGATATGCGGGT
Source organism: Ambystoma mexicanum (assembly GCF_040938575.1). Lineage (NCBI taxonomy): Eukaryota > Metazoa > Chordata > Amphibia > Caudata > Ambystomatidae > Ambystoma > Ambystoma mexicanum. The sequence continues at coordinate 746,403,075 of NC_090938.1, forward strand.
TCAGAAGCAGGCACACCTTGGGCCCTAGATATGTGGGTTCAGAAGCAGGCGCAACTCGGGCCCTAGATATGCGGCTTCAGAAGCAGGCACACCTCGGGCCCTAGATATGCGGATTCAGAAGCAGGCACACCCTGGGCCCTAGATATGCGGGTTCAGAAGCAGGCGCACCTCGGGCCCTAGATATGCGGGTTCAGAAGCAGGCACACCTCGGGCCCTAGATATGCGCGTTCAGAAGCAGGCACACCCCTAGATATGCGGTTTCAGAAGTATGCGCACCTCGGGCCCTAGATATGCGGGTTCAGAAGCAGGCACACCTCGGGCCCTAGATATGCGTGTTTAGAAGCAGGCACACCTCAGGCCCTAAATATGCAGGTTCAGAAGCAGGCACACCTCGGGCCCATAATATGCAGGTTCAGAAGCGGGCGCACCTCAGGCTGTAAATATGCGGGTTCAGAAGCAGGCACACCTCGGGCCCTAGATATGCGGGTTCAGAAGCGGGCGCACCTCGGGTCCTAGATATGCGTGTTCAGAAGCGGGCCCACCTCAGGCCCTTGATATGCGGGTTCAGAAGCAGGTACACCTCTGGCCCTAGATATGTGAGTTCAGAAGCGGGCGCACCTCGGGCCCTAGATATGCGGGTTCAGAAGCAGGCACACATTGAGCCCATAATATGCAGGTTCAGAAGCGGGCGCACCTCGGGTCCTAGATATGCGTGTTCAGAAGCAGGCGCACCTCGGGCCCTAGATATGCGGGTTCAGAAGCAGGCGCACCCTGGGCCCTAGATAAGCGAGTTCAGAAGCAGGCGCACCTCGGGCCCTAGATATGCGGGTTCAGAAGCAGGCACACCCTGGGCCCTAGATATGTCGGAGAAGCAGGCACACATCAGACCCTAGATATGTGGGTTCAGAAGCAGGCACACATCGGGCTTAGATATGTGGGTTCAGAAGCAGGCGCACCTCGGGCCCTAGATATGCGCGTTCAGAAGCAGGCACACCTCGGCCCTAGATATGCGGGTTCAGAAGCAGGCACACCTCGGGCCCTAGATATGCGTGTTCAGAAGCAGGCACACGTCAGGCCCTAAATATGCGGGTTCAGAAGCAGGCACACCTCGGGCCCATAATATGCAGGTTCAGAAGCGAGCGCACCTCAGGCCGTAAATATGCGGGTTCAGACGCAGGCACACCTCGGGCCCTAGATATGCAGGTTCAGAAGCGGGCGCACATCGGGCCCTAGATATGCGGGTTCAGAAGCAGGCACACCTCGGGCCCTAGATATGTGGGTTCAGAAGCGGCCGCACCTCGGGCCCTAGATATGCGGGTTCAGAAGCGGGCACACCTCAAGCCCTAGATATGCGGGTTCAGAAGCAGGCGCAACACGGGCCCTAGATATGCGGGTTCAGAAGCAGGCGCACCTCGAGCCCTAGATATGCGGGTTCAGAAGCGGGCGCACCTCAGGCCCTAGATATGCGGGTTCAGAAGCAGCCGCACCTCGGGCCCTAGATATGCGGGTTCAGAAGCAGGCGCACCTCGGCCCTAGATATGCGGGTTCAGAAGCAGGCGCACCCTGGGCCCTAGATATGCGGGTTCAGAAGCGGGCGCACCTCGGGCCCTAGATATGCGGGTTCAGAAGCAGGCACACCCTCTGCCCTAGATATGTGCGTTCAGAAGCAGGCACACCTCGGGCCCTAGATATGCGAGTTCAGAAGCAGGCGCACCTCGGGCCCTAGATATGCGGGTTCAGAAGCAGGCACACCCTGGGCCCTAGATATGCGAGTTCAGAAGCAGGCGCACCCTGGGCCCTAGATATGCAGGTTCAGAAGCAGGCACACATCAGGTCCTAGATATGTGGGTTCAGAAGCAGGCACACCCTGTGCCCTAGATATGCGGGTTCAGAAGCAGGCACATCTCGGCCCTAGATATGTGGGTTCAGAAGCGGGCACACCCTGGGCCCTAGATATGCGGGTTCAGAAGCAGGCACACCTCGGCCCTAGATATGCGGATTCAGAAGCAGGCACACCCTGGGCCCTAGATATGCGGGTTCAGAAGCAGGCGCACCTCGTGCCCTAGAAATGCGGGTTCAGAAGCAGGCGCACCTCGGGCGCTAGATATGCGGGTTCAGAAGCAGGTGCACCTCGGGCCCTAGATATGTGGGAGAAGCAGGCACACATCAGACCCTAGATATGCAGGTTCAGAAGCAGGCACACATCGGGTCCTAGATATGTGGGTTCAGAAGCAGGCACACCCTGTGCCCTAGATATGCGGGTTCAGAAGCAGGCACATCTCGGCCCTAGATATGTGGGTTCAGAAGCAGGCGCACCTCGGGCCCTAGATATGCACGTTCAGAAGCAGGCACACCTCGGCCCTAGATATGCGGATTCAGAAGCAGGCACACCCTGGGCCCTAGAAATGCGGGTTCAGAAGCAGGCGCACCTCGGGCGCTAGATATGCGGGTTCAGAAGCAGGCGCACCTCGTGCCCTAGAAATGCGGGTTCAGAAGCAGGCGCACCTCGGGCGCTAGATATGCGGGTTCAGAAGCAGGTGCACCTCGGGCCCTAGATATGTGGGAGAAGCAGGCACACATCAGACCCTAGATATGCAGGTTCAGAAGCAGGCACACATCGGGTCCTAGATATGTGGGTTCAGAAGCAGGCACACCCTGTGCCCTAGATATGCGGGTTCAGAAGCAGGCACATCTCGGCCCTAGATATGTGGGTTCAGAAGCAGGCGCACCTCGGGCCCTAGATATGCACGTTCAGAAGCAGGCACACCTCGGCCCTAGATATGCGGATTCAGAAGCAGGCACACCCTGGGCCCTAGAAATGCGGGTTCAGAAGCAGGCGCACCTCGGGCGCTAGATATGCGGGTTCAGAAGCAGGCGCACCTCGTGCCCTAGAAATGCGGGTTCAGAAGCAGGCGCACCTCGGGCGCTAGATATGCGGGTTCAGAAGCAGGCGCACCTCGGGCGCTAGATATGTGGGTTCAGAAGCAGGCACACCTCGGGCCCTAGATATGCGTGTTCAGAAGCAGGCACACCTCGGGCCCATAATATGCAGGTTCAGAAGCGAGCGCACCTCAGGCCGTAAATATGCGGGTTCAGAAGCAGGCACACCTCGGGCCCTAGATATGCAGGTTCAGAAGCAGGCACACCTCGGGCCCTAGATATGCGAGTTCAGAAGCAGGCGCTCCTCGGGCCCTAGATATGCGGGTTCAGAAGCAGGCACACCCTAGGCCATAGATATGCGGGTTCAGAAGCAGGCACACCCTGGGCCCTAGATATGCGGGTTCAGAAGCAGGCACACCTCGGGCCCTAGATATGCAGGTTCAGAAGCAGGCACACATCGGGCCTAGATATGTGGGTTCAGAAGCAGGCGCACCCTGTGCCCTAGATATGCGGGTTCAGAAGCAGGCACATCTCGGCCCTAGATATGCGGGTTCAGAAGCAGGCGTACCTCGGGCCCTAGATATGGGGGTTCAGAAGCGGGCGCACCTTGGGCCCTAGATATGCGGGTTCAGAAGCAGGCACACCTCAGGCCATGGATATGCGGGTTCAGTGCAGGCACACCCTGGGCCCTAGATATGTGGGTTCAGAAGCAGGCACACATCAGGCCCTAGATATGTGGGTTCAGAAGCAGGCACACCTCAGGCCATGGATATGCGGGTTCAGTGCAGGCACACCCTGGGCCCTAGATATGCGGGTTCAGAAGCAGGCACATCTCGGCCCTAGATATGTGGGTTCAGAAGCAGGCGCACCCTGGGCCCTAGATATGCGGGTTCAGAAGCAGGTGCACCTCGGGCCCTAGATATGCGTGTTTAGAAGCAGGCACACCTCAGGCCCTAAATATGCAGGTTCAGAAGCAGGTACACCTGGGGCCCATAATATGCAGATTCAGAAGCGGGCGCACCTCAGGCCGTAAATATGCGGGTTCAGAAGCAGGCACACCTCAGGCCCTAGATATGCGGGTTCAGAAGCGGGCGCACCTCGGGCCCTAGATATACGTGTTCAGAAGCGGGCGCAACTCAGGCCGTAAATATGCGGGTTCAGAAGCAGGCGCACATCGGGCCTTAGATATGCGGGTTCAGAAGCGGGCGCACCTCAGGCCGTAAATATGGGGGTTCAGAAGCAGGCACACCTCGGGCCCTAGATATGTGAGTTCAGAAGCGGGCGCACCTCGGGCCCTAGATATGCGGGTTCAGAAGCAGGCACACATCGAGCCCATAATATGCAGGTTCAGAAGCGGGCGCACCCTGGGCCCTAGATATGCGGGTTCAGAAGCAGGCACACCCTGGGCCCTAGATATGCGGGTTCAGAAGCAGGCACACCTTGGGCCCTAGATATGTGGGTTCAGAAGCAGGCGCACCTCGGGCCCTAGATATGCGGGTTCAGAAGCAGGCGCACCTCGGGCCCTAGATATGTGGGTTCAGAAGCAGGCGCACCCTGGGCCCTAAATATGCGGGTTCAGAAGCAGGCACACCTTGGGCCCTAGATATGTGGGTTCAGAAGCAGGCGCAACTCGGGCCCTAGATATGCGGGTTCAGAAGCAGGCACATCTCGGCCCTAGGTATGCAGGTTCAGAAGTATGCGCACCTTGGCCTTAGATATGCGGGTTCAGAAGCAGGCACACCTCAGGCCCTAAATATGCAGGTTCAGAAGCAGGTACACCTCGGGCCCATAATATGGAGGTTCAGAAGCGGGCGCACCTCAGGCCCTAGATATGCGGGTTCAGAAGCGGGCGCACCTCAGGCCGTAAATATGCGGGTTCAGAAGCAGGCACACCTCGGGCCCTAGATATGTGAGTTCAGAAGCAGGCACACATCGAGCCCATAATATGCAGGTTCAGAAGCAGGCACACCCTGGGCCCTAAATATGCAGGTTCAGAAGCAGGCACACCCTGGGCCCTAGATATGCGGATTCAGAAACAGGCACACCCTGGGCCCTAGATATGCGGGTTCAGAAGCAGGCACACCTTGGGCCCTAGATATGTGGGTTCAGAAGCAGGCGCACCCTGGGCCCTAGATATGCATGTTCAGAAGCAGGCACATCTCGGCCCTAGATATGCGGGTTCAGAAGCAGGCGCACCTTGGGCCCTAGATATGTGGGTTCAGAAGCGGGCGCACCCCGGGCCCTAGATATGTGAGTTCAGAAGCAGGCGCACCTCGGGCCCTAGATATGCGGGTTCAGAAGTAGGCACACCCTGGGCCCTAGATATGCGGGTTCAGAAGCAGGCACATCTCGGCCCTAGATATGTGGGTTCACAAGCAGGCGCACCTCGGGCCCTAGATATGCACATTCAGAAGCAGGCACACCTCGGCCCTAGATATGCGGGTTCAGAAGCAGGCACACCTTGGGCCCTAGATGTGTGGGTTCAGAAGCAGGTGCACCTCGGGCCCTAGACATGTGGGTTCAGAAGCAGGCGCACCCTGGGCCCTAGATAAATCGGAGAAGCAGGCACACCTCGGCCCTAGATATGCGGGTTCAGAAGTAGGCGCACCTCGGCCCTAGATATGCGGGTTCAGAAGTAGGCACACCTCGGGCCCTACATATGCGTGTTCAGAAGCAGGCACACCTCGGGCCCATAATATGCAGGTTCAGAAGCGGGCGCACCTCAGGCCGTAAATATGCGGGTTCTGAAGCAGGCACACCTCGGGCCCTAGATATGCGGGTTCAGAAGCGGGCGCACATCGGGCCCTAGATATGCGGGTTCAGAAGCAGGCACACCTCGGGCCCATAATATGCAGGTTCAGAAGCGGGCGCACCTCAGGCCATAAATATGCGGGTTCAGAAGCAGGCACACCTCGGGCCCTAGATATGCGGGTTCAGAAGCGGGCACACCTCAAGCCCTACATATGCGGGTTCAGAATCAGGTGCACCTCGGGCCCTAGACATGTGGGTTCAGAAGCAGGAACACCCTGGGCCCTAGATAAATCGGAGAAGCAGGCACACCTCGGCCCTAGATATGCGGGTTCAGAAGCAGTTGCACCTCGGGCCCTAGATATGCAGGTTCAGAAGCAGGCACACCCTGTGCCCTAGATATGCGGGTTCAGAAGCAGGCACATCTCGGCCCTAGATATGTGGGTTCAGAAGCAGGCGCACCTCGGGCCCTAGAAAATGCACGTTCAGAAGCAGGCACACCTCGGCCCTAGATATGCGGGTTTAGAAGCAGGCACACCTCGGGCCCTAGATATGTGGGTTCAGAAGCTGGCGCACCCTGGGCCCTAGATATGCGGGTTCAGAAGCAGGCGCACCTCGGGCCCTAGATATGCGCGTTCAGAAGCAGGCACACCTCGGCCCTAGATATGCGGGTTCAGAAGTAGGCGCACCTCTGGCCCTAGATATGTGGGTTCAGAAGCAGGCACACCTCGGGCGCTTGATATGCGGGTTCAGAAGCAGGTGCACCTCAGGCCCTAGACATGCGGGTTCAGAAGCAGGCGCACCCTGGGCCCTAGATATGTCGGAGAAGCAGGCACACATCAGACCCTAGGTATGTGGGTTCAGAAGCTGGCGCACCCTGGGCCCTAGATATGCGGGTTCAGAAGCAGGCGCACCTCGGGCCCTAGATATGCGCGTTCAGAAGCAGGCACACCTCCGGCCCATAATATGCAGGTTCAGAAGCGGGCGCACCACGGGCCGTAAATTTGCGGGTTCAGAAGCAGGCACACCTCGGGCCCTAGATATGTGGGTTCAGAAGCGGGCGCACCCTGGGCCCTAGATATGTGTGTTCAGAAGCAGGCGCACCTCGGGCCCATATATGCAGGTTCAGAAGCGGGCGCACCTCAGGCCGTAAATATGCGGGTTCAGAAGCAGGCACACCTCGGGCCCTAGATATGTGGGTTCAGAAGCGGGCGCACCTCGGGCCCTAGATATGCGGGTTCAGAAGCGGGCGCACCTCAGGCCCCAGATATGCGGGTTCAGAAGCAGGCGCACCTCGGCCCTAGATATGCGGGTTCAGAAGCAGGCACACCTCGGGCCCTAGATATGCGAGATCAGAAGCAGGCGCACCTTGGGCCATAGATATGCGGGTTCAGAAGTAGGCACACCCTGGGCCCTACATATCCGGGTTCAGAAGCAGGTGCACCTCGGGCCCTAGATATGCGGGTTCAGAAGCAGACCCACCCTAGGCCCTAGACATGCGGGTTCAGAAGCAGGCACACCCTGGGCCATAGATATGCGGGTTCAGAAGCTGGCGCACCTCGGGCCCTAGATATGCGGGTTCAGAAGCAGACGCACCTCAGGCCCTAGATATGCGGGTTCAGAAGCAGGCGCACCTCGGCACTAGATATGCGGGTTCAGAAGCAGGCGCACCCTCGGCCCTAGATATGCGGGTTCAGAAGCAGGCACACCCTGGGCCCTAGAAATGTGCGTTCAGAAGCAGGCACACCTCGGGCCCTAGATATGCGAGTTCAGAAGCAGGCGCACCTCGGGCCCTAGATATGCGGGTTCAGAAGCAGGCGCACCTCGGGCCCTAGATATGCGGGTTCAGAAGCAGGCACACCTTGGGCCCTAGATATGCGGGTTCAGAAGCAGGCACACCCTGGGCCCTAGATATGTGGGAGAAGCAGGCACACATCAGGCCCTAGATATGCAGGTTCAGAAGCAGGCACACATTGGGCCTAGATATGTGGGTTCAGAAGCAGGCACACCTCGGGCCCTAGATATGCGAGTTCAGAAGCAGGCGCACCTCGGGCCCTAGATATGCGGGTTCAGAAGCAGGCGCACCTCGGGCCCTAGATATGCGGGTTCAGAAGCAGGTGCACCTCGGGCCCTAGATATGTGGGAGAAGCAGGCACACATCAGACCCTAGATATGCGGGTTCAGAAGCAGGCACACCTCGGGCCCTAGATATGCGGGTTCAGATGCGGGCGCACCTCAGGCCCCAGATATGCGGGTTCAGAAGCAGGCGCACCTCGGCCCTAGATATGCGGGTTCAGAAGCAGGCGCACCCTGGGCCCTAGATATGCAGGTTCAGAAGCGAGCGCACCTCGGGCCCTAGATATGCGGGTTCAGAAGCAGGCACACCTCGGGCCCTAAATATGCAGGTTCAAAAGCAGGCACACCCTCAGCCCTAGATATGCGGGTTCAGAAGCAGGCACACCTCGGGCCCTAGATATGCGAGATCAGAAGCAGGCACACCCTAGGCCCTAGATACGCGGGTTCAGAAGCAGGCACACCCTAGGCCCTAGATATGCGGGTTCAGAAGCAAGCACACCTCGGGCCATAGATATGCGGGTTCAGAAACAGGCGCACCCTGGACCCTAGATATGTGGGTTCAGAAGCAGGCGCACCTCGGGCCGTAGATATGCGGGTTCAGAAGCAGGCGCACCTCGGGCGCTAGATATGCGGGTTCAGAAGCAGGTGCACCTCGGGCCCTAGACATGCGGGTTCAGAAGCAGGCGCACCCTGGGCCCTAGATATGTCGGAGAAGCAGGCACACATCAGACCCTAGATATGTGGGTTCAGAAGTAGGCACACCTCGGGCCCTAGATATGTGGGTTCAGAAGCGGGCGCACCTCGGGCCCTAGATATGCGGGTTCAGAAGCGGGCACACCTCAAGCCCTAGATATGCGGGTTCAAATCCGGCGCACCTCGGGCCCCAGATATGCGGGTTCAGAAGCAGGCGCACCCTGGGCCCTAGATATGCGTGTTCAGAAGCAGGCGCACCACAGGCCGTAAATATGCGGGTTCAGAAGCAGGCACACGTCAGGCCCTAAATATGCGGGTTCAGAAGCAGGCACACCTCGGGCCCTAGATATGCGGCTTCAGAAGCAGGCGCACCTCGGGCCCATATATGCAGGTTCAGAAGCGGGCGTACCTCAGGCCGTAAATATGCGGGTTCAGAAGCAGGCACACCTCGGGCCCTAGATGTGGGTTCAGAAGCGGGCGCACCTCAGGCCCTAGATATGCGGGTTCAGATGCGGGCGCACCTCAGGCCCCAGATATGCGTGTTCAGAAGCAGGCACACGTCAGGCCCTAAATATGCGGGTTCAGAAGCAGGCACACCCTAGGCCCTAGATATACGGGTTCAGAAGCAAGCACACCTCGGGCCATAGATATGCGGGTTCAGAAGCAGGTGCACCTCGGGCCCTAGATATGCGGGTTCAGAAGCAGGCGCACCCTGGGCCCTGGATATGCGGGAGAAGCAGGCACACATCGGGCCTAGATATGCGCGTTCAGAAGCAGGCACAACTTGGGCCATAGATATGCGGGTTCAGAAGCAGGCACACTCTGGGCCCTAGATATGCGGGTTCAGAAGCAGGGGCACCTCGGGCCCTAGATATGCGGGTTCAGAAGCGGGCGCACCTCGGGCCCTAGATATGCGGGTTCAGAAGCAGGCACACCTTGGGCCCTAGATATGCGGGTTCAGAAGCAGGCACACCCTGGGCCCTAGATATGTGGGAGAAGCAGGCACACATCAGGCCCTAGATATGCAGGTTCAGAAGCAGGCACATCTCGGCCCTAGATATGTGTGTTCAGAAGCAGATGCACCACAGGCCGTAAATATGCGGGTTCAGAAGCAGGCACACCTCGTGCCCTAGATATGCGGCTTCAGAAGCAGGCGCACCTCGGGCCCATATATGCAGGTTCAGAAGCGGGCGCACCTCAGGCCGTAAATATGCGGGTTCAGAAACAGGCACACCTCGGGCCCTAGATATGTGGGTTCAGAAGCGGGTGCACCTCGGGCCCTAGATATGCGGGTTCAGAAGCGGGCGCACCTCAGGCCCCAGATATGCGGGTTCAGAAGCAGGCACACCTCGGCCCTAGATATGCGGGTTCAGAAGCAGGCTCACCCTGGGCCCTAGATATGCGGGTTCAGAAGCAGGCGCACCTCGGGCGCTAGATATGCGGGTTCAGAAGCAGGTGAACCTCGGGCCCTAGACATGCGGGTTCAGAAGCAGGCGCACCCTGGGCCCTAGATATGTCGGAGAAGAAGGCACACATCAGACCCTAGATATGTGGGATCAGAAGCAGGCACACATCGGGCTTAGATATGTGGGTTCAGAAGCAGGCGCACCCTGGGCCCTAGATATGCGGGTTCAGAAGCAGGCGCACCTCGGGCCCTAGATATGCGCGTTCAGAAGCAGGCCCACCTCGGGCCCTAGATATGCGTGTTCAGAAGCAGGCACACGTCAGGCCCTAAATATGCGGGTTCAGAAGCAGGCACACCTCGGGCCCATATATGCAGGTTCAGAAGCGGGCGCACCTCAGGCCGTAAATATGCGGGTTCAGAAGCAGGCACACCTCGGGCCCTAGATATGAGGGTTCAGAAGCGGGCGCACATCGGGCCCTAGATATGGGGGTTCAGAAGCAGGCACACCTCGGGCCCATAATATGCAGGCTCAGAAGCAGGTGCACCTCGGGCCCTAGATATGAGGGTTCAGAAGCGGGCGCACATCGGGCCCTAGATATGCGGGTTCAGAAGCAGGCACACCTCGGGCCCATAATATGCAGGCTCAGAAGCAGGTGCACCTCGGGCCCTAGATATGTGGGATCAGAAGCGGGCGCACCTCGGGCCCTAGATAGGCGGGTTCAGAAGCGGGCACACCTCAAGCCCTAGATATGCGGGTTCAGAAGCAGGCGCACCACAGGCCGTAAATATGCAGGTTCAGAAGCGGGCGCACCTCAGGCCGTAAATATGCGGGTTCAGAAGCAGGCACACCTCGGGCCCTAGATATGCGGGTTCAGAAGCGGGCGCACCTCGGGCCCTAGATATGCGGGTTCAGAAGCGGGCGCACCTCAGGCCCCAGATATGCGGGTTCAGAAGCAGGCGCACCTCGGCCCTAGATATGCGGGTTCAGAAGCAGGCGCACCCTGGGCCCTAGATATGCGGGTTCAGAAGCAGGCACACCCTGGGTGCTACATATCCGGGTTCAGAAGCAGGTGCACCTCGGGCCCTAGATATGCGGGTTCAGAAGCAGGTGCACCCTGGGCCCTAGATATGTGGGAGAAGCAGGCACACATCAGACCCTAGATATGCAGGTTCAGAAGCAGGCACACCTTGGGCAATAGATATGCGGGTTCAGAAGCAGGCACACCTCGGGCCCTAGATATGCGAGATCAGAAGCAGGCGCACCTTGGGCCCTAGATATGCGGGTTCAGAAGCAGGCACACCCTAGGCCCTAGATATGCGGGTTCAGAAGCAAGCACACCTCGGGCCATAGATATGCGGGTTCAGAAGCAGGCACACCCTGGGCCCTACATATCTGGTTTCAGAAGCAGGTGCACCTCGGGCCCTAGATATGCGGGTTCAGAAGCAGGCGCACCCTGGGCCCTAGATATGTGGGAGAAGCAGGCACACATCAGACCCTAGATATGCGGGTTCAGAAGCAGGCACACATCGGGCCTAGATATGTGGGTTCAGAAGCAGGCCCACCCTAGGCCCTAGATATGCGGGTTCAGAAGCAGGCACACCTTGGGCCATAGATATGCAGGTTCAGAAGCAGTCACACTCTGGGCCCTAGATATGCGGGTTCAGAAGCAGGCGCACCTCGTGCCCTAGATATGTGGGTTCAGAAGCAGGCGCACCTCAGGCCCTAGATATGCGGGTTCAGAAGCAGGCGCACCTCAGGCCCTAGATGTGCGGGTTCAGAAGCAGGCGCACCCTGGGCCCTAGAAATGTGCGTTCAGAAGCAGGCACACCTCGGGCCCTAGATATGCGAGTTCAGAAGCAGGCGCACCTCGGGCCCTAGATATGCGGGTTCAGAAGCAGGCACACCTTGGGCCCTAGATATGCGGGTTCAGAAGCAGGCACACCCTGGGCCTTAGATATGTGGGAGAAGCAGGCACACATCAGGCCCTAGATATGCAGGTTCAGAAGCAGGCACACATCGGGCCTAGATATGCGGGTTCAGAAGCAGGCACATCTCGGCACTAGATATGTGTGTTCAGAAGCAGGCACACCTCGGGCCCTAGATATGCGTGTTCAGAAGCAGACGCACCACAGGCCGTAAATATGCGCGTTCAAAAGCCGGCACACCTCGGGCCCTAGATATGCGGCTTCAGAAGCAGGCGCACCTCGGGCCCATATATGCAGGTTCAGAAGCGGGTGCACCTCAGGCCGTAAATATGTGGGTTCAGAAGCAGGCACACCTCGGGCCCTAGATGTGGGTTCAGAAGCGGGCGCACCTCGGGCCCTAGATATGCAGGTTCAGAAGCGGGCGCACCTCAGGCCCCAGATATGCGGGTTCAGAAGCAGGCGCACCTCGGCCCTAGATATGCGGGTTGAGAAGCAAGCGCACCCTGGGCCCTAGATATGCGGGTTCAGAAGCGAGCGCACCTCGGGCCCTAGATATGCGGGTTCAGAAGCAGGCACACCTCGGGCCCTAAATATGCAGGTTCAAAAGCAGGCACAACCTCAGCCCTCGATATGCGGGTTCAGAAGCAGGCGCACCTTGTGCCCTAGATATGCAGGTTCAGAAGCAGGCACACCTCGGGCCCTAGATATGCGGGTTCAGAAGCAGGCGCACCCTGGGCCCTAGATATGTGGGAGAAGCAGGCACACATCAGACCCTAGATATGCGGGTTCAGAAGCAAGCACACCTCGGGCCATAGATATGCGGGTTCAGAAGCAGGCACACCCTGGGCCCTACATATCCGGGTTCAGAAGCAGGTGCACCTCGGGCCCTAGATATGCGGGTTCAGAAGCAAGCACACCTCGGGCCATAGATATGCGGGTTCAGAAGCAGGCACACCCTGGGCCCTACATATCCGGGTTCAGAAGCAGGTGCACCTCGGGCCCTAGATATGCGGGTTCAGAAGCAGGCGCACCCTGGGCCCTAGATATGTGGGAGAAGCAGGCACACATCAGACCCTAGATATGCGGGTTCAGAAGCAGGCACACATCGGGCCTAGATATGTGGGTTCAGAAGCAGGCCCACCCTAGGCCCTAGATATGCGGGTTCAGAAGCAGGCACACCTTGGGCCATAGATATGCGGGTTCAGAAGCAGGCACACTCTGTGCCGTAGATATGCGGGTTCAGAAGCAGGCGCACCTCGGGCCCTAGATATGCGGGTTCAGAAGCAGGCGCACCTCGGCCCTAGATATGCGGGTTCAGAAGCGGGCGCACCTCGGGCCATAGATATGCGGGTTCAGAAGCAGACACACCTCGGGCCCTAGATATGCGGGTTCAGAAGCAGGCACACCCTGGGCCCTAGATATGTGCGTTCAGAAGCAGGCACACATCGGGCTTAGATATGTGGGTTCAGAAGCAGGCACACCTCGGCCCTAGATATGCGGGTTAAGAAGCAGGCACGCCTCGGGCCCTAGATATGCGGGTTCAGAAGCGGGCGCACATCGGGCCCTAGATATGCGGGTTCAGAAGCAGGCACACCTCGGGCCCATAATATGCAGGTTCAGAAGCGGGCGCACCTCAGGCCATAAATATGCGGGTTCAGAAGTAGGCACACCTCGGGCCCTAGATATGTGGGTTCAGAAGCGGCCGCACCTCGGGCCCTAGATATGCGGGTTCAGAAGCAGGCGCACCACGGGCCCTAGATATGCGGGTTCAGAAGCAGGCACACCTCGGGCCCTAGATATGCGTGTTCAGAAGCAGGCGCACCACAGGCAGTAAATATGCGGGTTCAGAAGCAGGCACACCTCGGGCCCTAGATATGCAGGTTCAGAAGCAGGCACACCTCGGGCCCTAGATATGCGAGTTCAGAAGCAGGCGCTCCTCGGGCCCTAGATATGCGGGTTCAGAAGCAGGCACACCCTAGGCCCTAGATATGAGGGTTCAGAAGCAGGCACACCTCAGGCCATAGATATGCGGGTTCAGAAGCAGGCACACCCTGGGCCCTAGATATGCGGGTTCAGAAGCAGGCACACATCGGGCCTAGATATGCGGGTTCAGAAGCAGGCACACCTTGGGCCCTAGATATGCGTGTTCAGAAGCAGGCACACACTGGGCCCTAGACATGTGGGAGAAGCAGGCACACATCTGGCCCTAGATATGCAGGTTCAGAAGCAGGCACACATCGGGCCTAGATATGTGGGTTCAGAAGCAGGCGCACCCTGTGCCCTAGATATGCGGGTTCAGAAGCAGGCACATCTCGGCCCTAGATATGCGGGTTCAGAAGCGGGCGCACCTTGGGCCCTAGATATGCGAGTTCAGAAGCAGGCGCACCTCGGGCCCTAGATATGCGGGTTCAGAAGTAGGCACACCCTAGGCCCTAGATATGCGGGTTCAGAAGCAGGCGCACCTCGGGCCCTAGATATGAGGTTTCAGAAGCTGGCGCACCTCAGGCCCTAGATATGCGGGTTCAGAAGCAGACGCACCTCAGGCCCTAGATATGCGGGTTCAGAAGCAGGCGCACCTCGGCACTAGATATGCGGGTTCAGAAGCAGGCGCACCCTCAGCCCTAGATATGCGGGTTCAGAAGCAGACGCACCACAGGCCGTAAATATGCAGGTTCAGAAGCAGGCACACCTCGGGCCCTAGATATGCGGCTTCAGAAGCAGGCGCACCTCGGGCCCATATATGCAGGTTCAGAAGCAGGCGCACCTCGGGCCCTAGATATGTGGGTTCAGAAGCGGGCGCACCTCGGACCCTAGATATGCGGGTTCAGAAGCGGGCGCACCTCAGGCCCCAGATATGCGGGTTCAGAAGCAGGCGCACCTCGGCCCTAGATATGCAGGTTTAGAAGCGAGCGCACCTCGGGCCCTAGATATGCGGGTTCAGAAGCAGGCACACCTCAGGCCCTAAATATGCAGGTTCAAAAGCAGGCACACCCTCAGCCGTAGATATGCGGGTTCAGAAGCAGGCACACCTCGGGCCCTAGATATGCGGGTTCAGAAGCAGGTGCACCTCGGGCTCTAGATATGCGGGTTCAGAAGCAGGCGCACCCTGGACCCTAAATATGTGGGAGAAGCAGGCACACATCAGACCCTAGATATGCGGGTTCAGAAGCAGGCACACCCTGGGCCCTAGATATGCAGGTTCAGAAGCGGGCGCACCTCGGGCCCTAGATATGCGGGTTCAGAAGCAGGCACACCTCGGGCCCTAGATATGCGGGTTCAGAAGCAGGCACACCCTGGGCCCTAGATATGTGCGTTCAGAAGCAGGCACACCTCGGGCCCTAGATATGCGAGTTCAGAAGCAGGCGCACCTCGGGCCCTAGATATGCGGGTTCAGAAGCAGGCACACCCTGGGCCCTAGATATGCGGGTTCAGAAGCAGGCACACACTGGGCCCTAGATATGCGGGTTCAGAAGCAGGCGCACCTCCGGCCGTAGATATGCGGGTTCAGAAGCAGGCGCACCTCGGGCCCTAGACATGCGGGTTCAGAAGCAGGCGCACCCTGGGCCCTAGATATGTCGGAGAAGCAGGCACACATCAGACCCTAGATATGTGGGTTCAGAAGCAGGCACACATCGGGTTTTGATATGTGGGTTCAGAAGCCGGTGCACCCTGGGCCCTAGATATGCGGGTTCAGAAGCAGGTACATCTCGGCCCTAGATATGCGGGTTCAGAAGCAGGCGCACCTCTGGCCCTAGATATGCGGGTTCAGAAGCAGGCACACCTCGGGCCCTAGATATGCATGTTCAGAAGCAGGCACACGTCAGGCCCTAAATATGCGGGTTCAGAAGCAGGCACACCTCGGGCCCATAATATGCAGGTTCAGAAGCGGGCGCACCTCAGGCCATAAATATGCGGGTTCAGAAGTAGGCACACCTCGGGCCCTAGATATGTGGGTTCAGAAGCGGGCGCACCTCGGGCCCTGGATATGCGGGTTCAGAAGCGGGCACACCTCAAGCCCTAGATATGAGGGTTCAAATCCGGCGCACCTCGGGCCCCAGATATGTGTTTTCAGAAGCAGGCACACCTCAGGCCCTAGATATGCGTGTTCAGAAGCAGGCGCACCACAGGCCGTAAATATGCGGGTTCAGAAGCAGGCACACCTCGGGCCCTAGATATGCAGGTTCAGAAGCAGGCACACCCTAGGCCCTAGATATGTGGGTTCAGAAGCAGGCACACCTCAGGCCATAGATATGCGGGTTCAGAAGCAGGCACACCCTAGGCCCTAGATATGCGGGTTCAGAAGCAAGCACACCTCGGGCCCTAGATATGCGGGTTCAGAAGCAGGCGCACCTCGGGCCCTAGATATGGGGGTTCAGAAGCGGGCGCACCTTGGGCCCTAGATATGCGGGTTCAGAAGCAGGCGCACCTCGGCAAAGATATGCGGGTTCAGAAGCAGGCGCACCTCGGGCCCTAGATATGGGGGTTCAGAAGCGGGCGCACCTTGGGCCCTAGATATGCGGATTCAGAAACAGGCACACCCTGGGCCCTAGATATGCGGGTTCCGAAGCAGGCACACCTCGGGCCATAGATATGCGGATTCAGAAGCAGGCACACCCTGGGCCCTAGATATGCGGGTTGAGAAGCAGGCGCACCTCGTGTCCTAGATATGCGGGTTCAGAAGCAGGCACACATCGGGCGCTTGATATGCGGGTTCACAAGCAGGTGCACCTCGGGCCCTAGACATGCGGGTTCAGAAGCAGGCACACATCGGGCTTAGATATGCGGGTTCAGAAGCAGGCGCACCCTGGGCCCTAGATATGCGGGTTCAGAAGCAGGCGCACCTCGGGCCCTAGATATGCGGGTTCAGAAGCAGGCACACCTCGGCCCTAGATATGCGGGTTCAGAAGTAGGCGCACCTCTGGCCCTAGATATGTGGGTTCAGAAGCAGGCACACCTCGGGCCCTAAATATGCGGGTTCAGAAGCAGGCACACCTCCGGCCCAAAATATGCAGGTTCAGAAGCGGGCGCACCTCAGGCCGTAAATATGCGGGTTCAGAAGCAGGCACACATCGGGCCCTAGATATGCGGGTTCAGAAGCAGGCACACCTCGGGCCCATAATATGCAGGTTCAGAAGCGGGCGCACCTCAGGCCATAAATATGCGGGTGCAGAAGTAGGCACACCTCGGGCCCTAGATATGTGGGTTCAGAAGCAGGCGCACCCTGGGCCCTAGATATGTGTGTTCAGAAACAGGCACACCTCGGGCCCTAGGTATGCGTGTTCCGAAGCAGGCGCACCACGGGCCATAAATATGCGGGTTCAGAAGCAGGCACACCTCAGGCCCTAGATATGCGGCTTCAGAAGCAGGCGCACCTCGGGCCCATATATGCAGGTTCAGAAGCGGGCGCACCTCAGGCCGTAAATATCCGGGTTCAGAAGCAGGCACACCTCGGGCCCTAGATATGTGGGTTCAGAAGCGGGCGCACCTCGGGCCCTAGATATGCGGGTTCAGAAGCGGGCGCACCTCAGGCCCCAGATATGCGGGTTCAGAAGCAGGCGCACCTCGGCCCTAGATATGTGGGTTCAGAAGCAGGCACACCTCGGGCCCTAAATATGCAGGTTCGAAAGCAGGCATGCCCTCAGCCCTAGATATGCGGGTTCAGAAGCAGGCGCACCCTGGGCCCTAGATATGTGGTAGAAGCAGGCACACATCAGACCCTAGATATGCGGGTTCAGAAGCAGGCGCACCCTGGGCCCTAGATATGTGGGAGAAGCAGGCACACATCAGACCCTAGATATGTGGGTTCAGAATCAGGCGCCCCTCGGGCCCTAGATATGAGGTTTCAGAAGCTCGCGCACCTCAGGCCCTAGATATGCGGGTTCAGAAGCAGATGCACCTCAGGCCCTAGATATGCGGGTTCAGAAGCAGGCGCACCTCGGCACTAGATATGCGGGTTCAGAAGCAGGCGCACCCTCAGCCCTAGATATGCGGGTTCAGAAGCGGGCGCACATCGGGCCCTAGATATGCGGGTTCAGAAGCAGGCACACCTCGGGCCCTAGATATGCGGGTTCAGAAGCAGGCACACCCTGGGCCCTAGAAATGTGCGTTCAGAAGCAGGCACACCTCGGGCCCTAGATATGCGGGTTCAGAAGCAGGCTCACCCTGGGCCCTTGATATGCGGGTTCAGAAGCAGGCACACATTGGGCCCTAAATATGCAGGTTCAGAAGCAGGCGCACCTCGGGCCCTAGATATGTGGGTTCAGAAGCGGGCGCACCTCGGGCCCTAGATATGTGTGTTCAGAAGCAGGCACACCTTGGGCCCTAGATATGCGTGTTCAGAAGCAGACACACCACAGGCCGTAAATATGCAGGTTCAGAAGCACGCACACCTCGGGCCCTAGATATGCGGCTTCAGAAGCAGGCGCACCTCGGGCCCATATATGCAGGTTCAGAAGCAGGCGCAGCTCGGGCCCTAGATATGTGGGTTCAGAAGCGGGCACATCTCGGCCCTAGATATGTGTGTTCAGAAGCAGGCACACCTTGGGCCCCAGATATGCGGGTTCAAAAGCAGGCACACCTCGGGCCCTAAATATGCAGGTTCAAAAGCAGGCACACCCTCAGCCCTAGATATGCGGGTTCAGAAGCAGGCACACCTCGGGCCCTAGATATGCGGGTTCAGAAGCGGGCGCACCTCAGGCCCCAGATATGCGGGTTCAAAAGCAGGCACACCTCGGGCCCTAAATATGCAGGTTCAAAAGCAGGCGCACCTTGGGCCCTAGATATGCGGGTTCAGAAGCAAGCACACCTCGGGCCATAGATATGCGGGTTCAGAAGCAGGCACACCCTGGGCCCTACATATCCGGGTTCAGAAGCAGGTGCACCTCGGGCCCTAGACATGCGGGTTCAGAAGCAGGCGCACCCTGGGCCCTAGATATGTGGGTTCAGAAGCAGGCACACATCGGGTTTAGATATGTGGGTTCAGAAGCCGGCGCACCCTGGGCCCTAGATATGCGGGTTCAGAAGCAGGTACATCTCGGCCCTAGATATGCGGGTTCAGAAGCAGGCGCACCTCGGGCCCTAGATATGCGGGTTCAGAAGCAGGCACACCTCGGCCCTAGATATGCGGGTTCAGAAGTAGGCGCACCTCTGGCCCTAGATATGCGGGTTCAGAAGCAGGCACACCTCGGGCCCATAATATGCAGGTTCAGAAGCGGGCGCACCTCAGGCCGTAAAAATGCGGGTTCAGAAGCAGGCACACCTCGGGCCCTAGATATGCGGGTTCAGAAGCGGGCGCACATCGGGCCCTAGATATGCGGGTTCAGAAGCAGGCACACCTCGGGCCCATAATATGCAGGTTCAGAAGCGGGCGCACCTCAGGCCATAAATATGCGGGTTCAGAAGTAGACACACCTCGGGCCCTAGATATGCGGGTTCAGAAGCGGGCACACCTCAGGCCATTAATATGCGGGTTCAAATCCGGCGCACCTCGGGCCCCAGATATGCGGGTTCAGATGCAGGCGCACCTCGGGCCCTAGATATGCGGGTTCAGAAGCAGGCGCTCCTCGGGCCCTAGATATGCGTGTTCAGAAGCAGGCACACCTCAGGCCATAGATATGTGGGTTCAGAAGCAGGCACACCCTGGGGCCTAGATATGCGGGTTCAGAAGCAGGCGCACCTCGGGCCCTAGATATGCAGGTTCAGAAGCAGGCATACATCGGGCCTAGATATGCGGGTTCAGAAGCAGGCACACCTTGGGCCCTAGATATGCGGGTTCAGAAGCAGGCGCACCTCGGGCCCTAGATATGGGGGTTCAGAAGCGGGCGCACCTTGGGCCCTAGATATGCTGGTTCAGAAGCAGGCGCACCTCGGCAAAGATATGCGGGTTCAGAAGCAGGCGCACCCTGGGCCCTAGATATGCGGGTTCAGAAGCGGGCGCACCTCGGGCCCTAGATATGCGGGTTCAGAAGCAGGCACACCTCGGGCCCTAGATATGCGAGTTCAGAAGCAGGCGCACCTCGGGCCCTAGATATGCGGGTTCAGAAGCAGGCACACCCTAGGCCCTAGATATGCGGTTCAGAAGCAGGCACACCCTGGGCCCTAGATATGTGGGAGAAGCAGGCACACATCAGGCCCTAGATATGTGGGTTCAGAAGCAGGCGCACCCTGTGCCCTAGATATGCGGGTTCAGAAGCAGGCGCACCTCGGGCCCTAGATATGCCGGTTCAGGAGCAGGCACACCTTGGGCCCTTGATATGCCGTTCAGAAGCAGGCACACCCTGGGCCCTAGATATGTGGGAGAAGCAGGCACACATCAGGCCCTAGATATGTGGGTTCAGAAGCAGGCGCACCCTGTGCCCTAGATATGCGGGTTCAGAAGCAGGCACATCTTGGCCCTAGATATGTGGGTTCAGAAGCAGGCGCACCTCGGGCCCTAGATTTGCGCGTTCAGAAGCAGGCACACCTCGGCCCTAGATATGCGGGTTCAGAAGCAGGCACACCTCGGGCCCTAGATATGTGGGTTCAGAAGCAGGCGCACCCTGGGCCCTAGATATGCGGATTCAGAAACAGGCACACCCTGGGCCCTAAATATGCAGGTTCAGAAGCAGGCACACCTTGGGCCCTAGATATGTGGGTTCAGAAGCAGGCGCAACTCGGGCCCTAGATATGCGGCTTCAGAAGCAGGCACACCCTGGGCCCTAGATATGCGGGTTCAGAGGCAGGCACAACTTGGGCCCTAGATGTGTGGGTTCAGAAGCGGGCGCACCTCGAGCCCTAGATATGCGGGTTCAGAAGCGGGCGCACCTCAGGCCCCAGATATGCGGGTTCAGAAGCAGGCGCACCTCGGCCCTATATATGCGGGTTCAGAAGCAGGCGCACCCTGGGCCCTAGATATGCGGGTTCAGAAGCAGGCGCACCTCGGGCCCTAGATATGCGGGTTCAGAAGCAGGCACACCTTGGGCCCTAGATATGCGGGTTCAGAAGCAGGCACACCCTGGGCCCTAGATATGTGGGAGAAGCAGGCACACATCAGGCCCTAGATATGCAGGTTCAGAAGCAGGCACACCTCGGGCCCTAGATATGCGGGTTCAGATGCGGGCGCACCTCAGGCCCCAGATATGTGGGTTCAGATGCAGGCACATCTCGGCCCTAGATATGTGTGTTCAGAAGCAGGCGCACCTCGGGCCCTAGATATGCAGGTTCAGAAGCGAGCGCACCTCGGGCCCTAGATATGCGGGTTCAGAAGCAGGCACACCTCGGGCCCTAAATATGCAGGTTCAAAAGCAGGCACACCCTCAGCCCTAGATATGCGGGTTCAGAAGCAGGCACACCTCGGACCCTAGATATGCGAGATCAGAAGCAGGCGCACCTTGGGCCCTAGATACGCGGGTTCAGAAGCAGGCACACCCTAGGCCCTAGATATGCGGGTTCAGAAGCAGGCACACCTCGGGCCCATAATATGCAGGTTCAGAAGCGGGCGCACCTCAGGCCGTAAAAATGCGGGTTCAGAAGCAGGCACACCCTCAGCCCTAGATATGCGGGTTCAGAAGCAGGCACACCTCGGGCCCTAGATATGCGAGATCAGAAGCAGGCACACCTCGGGCCCTAGATATGCATGTTCAGAAGCAGGCACACGTCAGGCCCTAAATATGCGGGTTCAGAAGCAGGCACACCTCGGGCCCATAATATGCAGGTTCAGAAGCGGGCGCACCTCAGGCCGTAAAAATGCGGGTTCAGAAGCAGGCACACCTCGGGCCCTAGATATGCGGGTTCAGAAGCGGGCGCACCTCGGGCCCTAGATATGCGGGTTCAGAAGCGGGCACACCCTGGGCCCTAGATATGCGTGTTCAGAAGCAGGCGCACCACAGGCCGTAAATATGCGGGTTCAGAAGCAGGCACACCTCGGGCCCTAGATATGCAGGTTCAGAAGCAGGCACACCTCGAGCCCTAGATATGCGGGTTCAGAAGCAGGCGCTCCTCGGGCCCTAGATATGCGTGTTCAGAAGCAGGCACACGTCAGGCCCTAAATATGCGGGTTCAGAAGCAGGCACACCTCGGGCCCTAGATATGCGGCTTCAGAAGCAGGCGCACCTCGGGCCCATATATGCAGGTTCAGAAGCGGGCGCACCTCAGGCCGTAAATATGCGGGTTCAGAAGCAGGCACACCTCGGGCCCTAGATGTGGGTTCAGAAGCGGGCGCACCTCAGGCCCTAGATATGCGGGTTCAGATGCGGGCGCACCTCAGGCCCCAGATATGCGTGTTCAGAAGCAGGCACACGTCAGGCCCTAAATATGCGGGTTCAGAAGCAGGCGCACCTCGGGCCCTAGATATGCGGGTTCAGAAGCAGGCACACCCTAGGCCCTAGATATACGGGTTCAGAAGCAAGCACACCTCGGGCCATAGATATGCGGGTTCAGAAGCAGGTGCACCTCGGGCCCTAGATATGCGGGTTCAGAAGCAGGCGCACCCTGGGCCCTAGATATGCGGGAGAAGCAGGCACACATCGGGCCTAGATATGCGCGTTCAGAAGCAGGCACAACTTGGGCCATAGATATGCGGGTTCAGAAGCAGGCACACTCTGGGCCCTAGATATGCGGGTTCAGAAGGAGGGGCACCTCGGGCCCTAGATATGCGGGTTCAGAAGCGGGCGCACCTCAGGCCCTAGATATGCGGATTCAGAAGCAGGCACACCCTGGGCCCTAGATATGCGGGTTCAGAAGCAGGCATACCCTGGGCCCTAGATATGCGGGTTCAGAAGCAGGCGCACCTCGGGCCCTAGATATGCGGGTTCAGAAGCAGGCACACCTTGGGCCCTAGATATGCGGGTTCAGAAGCAGGCACACTCTATGCCCTAGATATGCGGGTTCAGAAGCAGGCACATCTCGGCCCTAGATATGTGTGTTCAGAAGCAGATGCACCACAGGCCGTAAATATGCGGGTTCAGAAGCAGGCACACCTCGGGCCCTAGATATGCGGCTTCAGAAGCGGGTGCACCTCGGGCCCATATATGCAGGTTCAGAAGCGGGCGCACCTCAGGCCGTAAATATGCGGGTTCAGAAACAGGCACACCTCGGGCCCTAGATATGTGGGTTCAGAAGCAGGTGCACCCTGGGCCCTAGATATGTGGGTTCAGAAGCAGGCGCACCTCGGGCCGTAGATATGCGGGTTCAGAAGCAGGCGCACCTCGGGCCCTAGATATGCGGCTTCAGAAGCGGGTGCACCTCGGGCCCTAGATATGCGTGTTCAGAAGCAGGCACACGTCAGGCCCTAAATATGCGGGTTCAGAAGCAGGCACACCTCGGGCCCATATATGCAGGTTCAGAAGCGGGCGCACCTCAGGCCTTAAATATGCGGGTTCAGAAGCAGGCACACCTCGGGCCCTAGATATGAGGGTTCAGAAGCGGGCGCACATCGGGCCCTAGATATGCGGGTTCAGAAGCAGGCACACCTCGGGCCCATAATATGCAGGCTCAGAAGCAGGTGCACCTCGGGCCCTAGATATGAGGGTTCAGAAGCGGGCGCACATCGGGCCCTAGATATGCGGGTTCAGAAGCAGGCACACCTCGGGCCCATAATATGCAGGCTCAGAAGCAGGTGCACCTCGGGCCCTAGATATGTGGGATCAGAAGCGGGCGCACCTCGGGCCCTAGATATGCGGGTTCAGAAGCGGGCACACCTCAAGCCCTAGATATGCGGGTTCAGAAGCAGGCGCACCCTGGGCCCTAGATATGTGTGTTCAGAAGCAGGCACACCTCGGGCCCTAGATATGCGTGTTCAGAAGCAGGCGCACCACAGGCCGTAAATATGCAGGTTCAGAAGCGGGCGCACCTCAGGCCGTAAATATGCGGGTTCAGAAGCAGGCACACCTCGGGCCCTAGATATGCGGGTTCAGAAGCGGGCGCACCTCGGGCCCTAGATATGCGGGTTCAGAAGCGGGCGCACCTCAGGCCCCAGATATGCGGGTTCAGAAGCAGGCGCACCTCGGCCCTAGATATGCGGGTTCAGAAGCAGGCGCACCCTGGGCCCTAGATATGCGGGTTCAGAAGCAGGCACACCTCGGGCCCTAAATATGCAGGTGCAAAATCAGGCACACCCTCAGCCCTAGATATGCGGGTTCAGAAGCAGGCACACCTCAGGCCCTAGATATGCGAGATCAGAAGCAGGCGCACCTTGGGCCCTAGATATGCGGGTTCAGAAGCAGGCACACCCTAGGCCCTAGATATGCGGGTTCAGAAGCAAGCACACCTCGGGCCATAGATATGCGGGTTCAGAAGCATGCACACCCTGGGAGCTACATATCCGGGTTCAGAAGCAGGTGCACCTCGGGCCCTAGATATGCGGGTTCAGAAGTAGGTGCACCCTGGGCCCTAGATATGTGGGAGAAGCAGGCACACATCAGACCCTAGATATGCAGGTTCAGAAGCAGGCACACCTTGGGCAATAGATATGCGGGTTCAGAAGCAGGCACACTCTGGGCCCTAGATATGCGGGTTCAGAAGCAGGCGCACCTCGGGCCCTAGATATGCGGGATCAGAAGCAGGCGCACCTCGGCACTAGATATGCGGGTTCAGAAGCAGGCGCACCCTGGGCCCTAGATATGCGGGTTCAGAAGCGGGCACACATGGGCCCTAAACATGCAGGGTCAAAAGCAGGCACACCCTCAGCCCTAGATATGCGGGTTCAGAAGCAGGCACACCTCGGGCCCTAGATATGCGAGATCAGAAGCAGGCGCACCTTGGGCCCTAGATATTCGGGTTCAGAAGCAAGCACACCTCGGGCCATAGATATGCGGGTTCAGAAGCAGGCACACCCTGGGCCCTACATATCTGGTTTCAGAAGCAGGTGCACCTCGGGCCCTAGATATGCGGGTTCAGAAGCAGGCGCACCCTGGGCCCTAGATATGTGGGAGAAGCAGGCACACATCAGACCCTAGATATGCGGGTTCAGAAGCAGGCACACATCGGGCCTAGATATGTGGGTTCAGAAGCAGGCCCACCCTAGGCCCTAGATATGCGGGTTCAGAAGCAGGCACACCTTGGGCCATAGATATGCAGGTTCAGAAGCAGGCACACTCTGGGCCCTAGATATGCGGGTTCAGAAGCAGGCGCACCTCGTGCCCTAGATATGCGGGTTCAGAAGCAGGCGCACCTCAGGCCCTAGATGTGCGGGTTCAGAAGCAGGCGCACCCTGGGCCCTAGAAATGTGCGTTCAGAAGCAGGCACACCTCGGGCCCTAGATATGCGAGTTCAGAAGCAGGCGCACCTCGGGCCCTAGATATGCGGGTTCAGAAGCAGGCACACCTTGGGCCCTAGATATGCGGGTTCAGAAGCAGGCACACCCTGGGCCTTAGATATGTGGGTTCAGAAGCAGGCACACCTCGGGCCCTAGATATGTGGGTTCAGAAGCAGGCACACCCTGTGCCCTAGATATGTGGGTTCAGAAGCAGGCACACCTCGGGCCCTAGAGGTGGGTTCAGAAGCGGGCGCACCTCGGGCCCTAGATATGCAGGTTCAGAAGCGGGCGCACCTCAGGCCCCAGATATGCGGGTTCAGAAGCAGGCGCACCTCGGCCCTAGATATGCGGGTTAAGAAGCAAGCGCACCCTGGGCCCTAGATATGCGGGTTCAGAAGCGAGCGCACCTCGGGCCCTAGATATGCGGGTTCAGAAGCAGGCACAACCTCAGCCCTAGATATGCGGGTTCAGAAGCAGGCTCACCTTGTGCCCTAGATATGCAGGTTCAGAAGCAGGCACACCCTAGGCCCTAGATATGCGGGTTCAGAAGCAAGCACACCTCGGGCCATAGATATGCGGGTTCAGAAGCAGGCACACCCTGGGCCCTACATATCCGGGTTCAGAAGCAAGCACACCTCGGGCCCTAGATATGCGGGTTCAGAAGCAGGCGCACCCTGGGCCCTAGATATGTGGGAGAAGCAGGCACACATCAGACCCTAGATATGCGGGTTCAGAAGCAGGCACACATCGGGCCTAGATATGTGGGTTCAGAAGCAGGCCCACCCTAGGCCCTAGATATGCGGGTTCAGAAGCAGGCACACCTTGGGCCATAGATATGCGGGTTCAGAAGCAGGCACACTCTGTGCCCTAGATATGCGGGTTCAGAAGCAGGCGCACCTCGGGCCCTAGATATGCGGGTTCAGAAGCAGGCGCACCTCGGCCCTAGATATGCGGGTTCAGAAGCGGGCGCACCTCGGGCCATAGATATGCGGGTTCAGAAGCAGACACACCTCGGGCCCTAGATATGCGGGTTCAGAAGCAGGCACACCCTGGGCCCTAGATATGTGCGTTCAGAAGCAGGCACACATCGGGCTTAGATATGTGGGTTCAGAAGCAGGCACACCTCGGCCCTAGATATGCGGGTTAAGAAGCAGGCACGCCTCGGGCCCTAGATATGCGGGTTCAGAAGCGGGCGCACATCGGGCCCTAGATATGCGGGTTCAGAAGCAGGCACACCTCGGGCCCATAATATGCAGGTTCAGAAGCGGGCGCACCTCAGGCCATAAATATGCGGGTTCAGAAGTAGGCACACCTCGGGCCCTAGATATGTGGGTTCAGAAGCGGCCGCACCTCGGGCCCTAGATATGCGGGTTCAGAAGCGGGCACACCTCAAGCCCTAGATATGCGGGTTCAGAAGCAGGCGCACCACGGGCCCTAGATATGCGGGTTCAGAAGCAGGCACACCTCGGGCCCTAGATATGCGTGTTCAGAAGCAGGCGCACCACAGGCAGTAAATATGCGGGTTCAGAAGCAGGCACACATCGGGCCCTAGATATGCAGGTTCAGAAGCAGGCACACCTCGGGCCCTAGATATGCGAGTTCAGAAGCAGGCGCTCCTCGGGCCCTAGATATGCGGGTTCAGAAGCAGGCACACATCGGGCCTAGATATGTGGGTTCAGAAGCAGGCGCACGCTGTGCCCTAGATATGCGGGTTCAGAAGCAGGCACATCTCGGCCCTAGATATGCGGGTTCAGAAGCAGGCGCACCTCGGGCCCTAGATATGGGGGTTCAGAAGCGGGCGCACCTTGGGCCCTAGATATGCGAGTTCAGAAGCAGGCGCACCTCGGGCCCTAGATATGCGGGTTCAGAAGTAGGCACACTCTAGGCCATAGATATGCGGGTTCAGTGCAGGCACACCCTGGGCCCTAGATATGCGGTTCAGAAGCAGGCGCACCTCGGGCCCAAGATATGCAGGTTCAGAAGCAGGCACACATCGGGCCTAGATATGCGGGTTCAGAAGCAGGCACACACTGGGCCATAGATATGCGGGTTCAGAAGCAGGCGCACCTCGGGCCCTAGATATGAGGTTTCAGAAGCTGGCGCACCTCAGGCCCTAGATATGCGGGTTCAGAAGCAGACGCACCTCAGGCCCTAGATATGCGGGTTCAGAAGCAGGCGCACCTCGGCACTAGATATGCGGGTTCAGAAGCAGGCGCACCCTCAGGCCCTAGATATGCGGGTTCAGAAGCAGGCGCACCTCAGGCCCTAGATATGCGGGTTCAGAAGCAGACGCACCTCAGGCCCTAGATATGCGGGTTCAGAAGCAGGCGCACCTCGGCACTAGATATGCGGGTTCAGAAGCAGACGCACCACAGGCCGTAAATATGCAGGTTCAGAAGCAGGCACACCTCGGGCCCTAGATATGCGGCTTCAGAAGCAGGCGCACCTCGGGCCCTAGATATGCGGGTTCAGAAGCAGGCGCACCTCGGCCCTAGATATGCAGGTTCAGAAGCGAGCGCACCTCGGGCCCTAGATATGCGGGTTCAGAAGCAGGCACACCTCGGGCCCTAAATATGCAGGTTCAAAAGCAGGCACACCCTCAGCCATAGATATGCGGGTTCAGAAGCAGGCACACCTCGGGCCCTAGATATGCGGGTTCAGAAGCAGGTGCACCTCGGGCTCTAGATATGCGGGTTCAGAAGCAGGCGCACCCTGGACCCTAAATATGTGGGAGAAGCAGGCACACATCAGACCCTAGATATGCGGGTTCAGAAGCAGGCACACCTTGGGCCATAGATATGCGGGTTCAGAAGCAGGCACACCCTCAGCCCTAGATATGCAGGTTCAGAAGCAGGCGCACCCTGGGCCCTAGATATGCAGGTTCAGAAGCGGGCGCACCTCGGGCCCTAGATATGCGGGTTCAGAAGCAGGCACACCTCGGGCCCTAGATATGCGGGTTCAGAAGCAGGCACACCCTGGGCCCTAGATATGTGCGTTCAGAAGCAGGCACACCTCGGGCCCTAGATATGCGAGTTCAGAAGCAGGCGCACCTCGGGCCCTAGTTATGCGGGTTCAGAAGCAGGCACACCCTGGGCCCTAGATATGCGGGTTCAGAAGCAGGCACACACTGGGACCTAGATATGCGGGTTCAGAAGCAGGCGCACCTCGGGCCGTAGATATGCGGGTTCAGAAGCAGGCGCACCTCGGGCGCTAGATATGCGGGTTCAGAAGCAGGTGCACCTCGGGCCCTAGACATGCGGGTTCAGAAGCAGGCGCACCCTGGGCCCTAGATATGTCGGAGAAGCAGGCACACCTCGGGCCCATAATATGCAGGTTCAGAAGCGGGCGCACCTCAGGCCATAAATATGCGGGTTCAGAAGTAGGCACACCTCGGGCCCTAGATATGTGGGTTCAGAAGCGGGCGCACCTCGGGCCCTGGATATGCGGGTTCAGAAGCGGGCACACCTCAAGCCCTAGATATGAGGGTTCAAATCCGGCGCACCTCGGGCCCCAGATATGTGTGTTCAGAAGCAGGCACACCTCAGGCCCTAGATATGCGTGTTCAGAAGCAGGCGCACCACAGGCCGTAAATATGCGGGTTCAGAAGCAGGCACACCTCAGGCCATAGATATGCGGGTTCAGAAGCAGGCACACCCTAGGCCCTAGATATGCGGGTTCAGAAGCAAGCACACCTCGGGCCCTAGATATGCGGGTTCAGAAGCAGGCGCACCTCGGGCCCTAGATATGGGGGTTCAGAAGCGGGCGCACCTTGGGCCCTAGATATGCGGGTTCAGAAGCAGGCGCACCCTGGGCCCTAGATATGCGGATTCAGAAACAGGCACACCCTGGGCCCTAGATATGCGGGTTCAGAAGCAGGCACACCTCGGGCCATAGATATGCGGATTCAGAAGCAGGCACACCCTGGGCCCTAGATATGCGGGTTGAGAAGCAGGCGCACCTCGTGCCCTAGATATGCGGGTTCAGAAGCAGGCGCACCTCAGGCGCTTGATATGCGGGTTCAGAAGCAGGTGCACCTCAGGCCCTAGACATGCGGGTTCAGAAGCAGGCACACATCGGGCTTAGATATGCGGGTTCAGAAGCAGGCGCACCCTGGGCCCTAGATATGCGGGTTCAGAAGCAGGTACATCTCGGCCCTAGATATGCGGGTTCAGAAGCAGGCGCACCTCGGGCCCTAGATATGCGGGTTCAGAAGCAGGCACACCTCGGCCCTAGATATGCGGGTTCAGAAGTAGGCGCACCTCTGGCCCTAGATATGTGGGTTCAGAAGCAGGCACACCTCGGGCCCTAGATATGCGTGTTCAGAAGCAGGCACACGTCAGGCCCTAAATATGCGGGTTCAGAAGCAGGCACACCTCCGGCCCAAAATATGCAGGTTCAGAAGCGGGCGCACCTCAGGCCGTAAATATGCGGGTTCAGAAGCAGGCACACATCGGGCCCTAGATATGCGGGTTCAGAAGCAGGCACACCTCGGGCCCATAATATGCAGGTTCAGAAGCGGGCGCACCTCAGGCCATAAATATGCGGGTGCAGAAGTAGGCACACCTCGGGCCCTAGATATGTGGGTTCAGAAGCGGGCGCACCTCGGGCCCTAGATATGCGGGTTCAGAAGCGGGCACACCTCAAGCCCTAGATATGCGGGTTCAGAAGCAGGCGCACCCTGGGCCCTAGATATGTGTGTTCAGAAACAGGCACACCTCGGGCCCTAGGTATGCGTGTTCAGAAGCAGGCGCACCACGGGCCGTAAATATGCGGGTTCAGAAGCAGGCGCACCTCGGGCCCATATATGCAGGTTCAGAAGCGGGCGCACCTCAGGCCGTAAATATGCGGGTTCAGAAGCAGGCACACCTCGGGCCCTAGATATGTGGGTTCAGAAGCAGGCGCACCTCGGGCCCTAGATATGCGGGTTCAGAAGCGGGCGCACCTCAGGCCCCAGATATGCGGGTTCAGAAGCAGGCGCACCTCGGCCCTAGATATGTGGGTTCAGAAGCAGGCACACCTCGGGCCCTAAATATGCAGGTTCGAAAGCAGGCATGCCCTCAGCCCTAGATATGCGGGTTCAGAAGCAGGCGCACCCTGGGCCCTAGATATGTGGGAGAAGCAGGCACACATCAGACCCTAGATATGCGGGTTCAGAAGCTCGCGCACCTCAGGCCCTAGATATGCGGGTTCAGAAGCAGACGCACCTCAGGCCCTAGATATGCGGGTTCAGAAGCAGGCGCACCTCGGCACTAGATATGCGGGTTCAGAAGCAGGCGCACCCTCAGCCCTAGATATGCGGGTTCAGAAGCGGGCGCACATCGGGCCCTAGATATGCGGGTTCAGAAGCAGGCACACCTCGGGCCCTAGATATGCGGGTTCAGAAGCAGGCACACCCTGGGCCCTAGAAATGTGCGTTCAGAAGCAGGCACACCTCGGGCCCTAGATATGCGGGTTCAGAAGCAGGCTCACCCTGGGCCCTTGATATGCGGGTTCAGAAGCAGGCACACATTGGGCCCTAGATATGCGTGTTCAGAAGCAGATGCACCACAGGCCGTAAATATGCAGGTTCAGAAGCACGCACACTTCGGGCCCTAGATATGCGGCTTCAGAAGCAGGCGCACCTCGGGCCCATATATGCAGGTTCAGAAGCAGGCGCACCTCGGGCCCTAGATATGTGGGTTGAGAAGCGGGCGCACCTCGGGCCCTAGATATGTGTGTTCAGAAGCAGGCACACCTTGGGCCCTAGATATGCGTGTTCAGAAGCAGACACACCACAGGCCGTAAATATGCAGGTTCAGAAGCACGCACACCTCGGGCCCTAGATATGCGGCTTCAGAAGCAGGCGCACCTCGGGCCCATATATGCAGGTTCAGAAGCAGGCGCAGCTCGGGCCCTAGATATGTGGGTTCAGAAGCGGGCACATCTCGGCCCTAGATATGTGTGTTCAGAAGCAGGCACACCTTGGGCCCCAGATATGCGGGTTCAAAAGCAGGCACACCTCGGGCCCTAAATATGCAGGTTCAAAAGCAGGCACACCCTCAGCCCTAGATATGCGGGTTCAGAAGCAGGCACACCTCGGGCCCTAGATATGCGGGTTCAGAAGCGGGCGCACCTCAGGCCCCAGATATGCGGGTTCAAAAGCAGGCACACCTCGGGCCCTAAATATGCAGGTTCAAAAGCAGGCGCACCTTGGGCCCTAGATATGCGGGTTCAGAAGCAAGCACACCTCGGGCCATAGATATGCGGGTTCAGAAGCAGGCACACCCTGGGCCCTACATATCCGGGTTCAGAAGCAGGCACACATCGGGCCCTAGACATGTGGGTTCAGAAGTCGGCGCACCCTGGGCCCTAGATATGCGGGTTCAGAAGCAGGTACATCTCGGCCCTAGATATGCGGGTTCAGAAGCAGGCGCACCTCGGGCCCTAGATATGCGGGTTCAGAAGCAGGCACACCTCGGCCCTAGATATGCGGGTTCAGAAGTAGGCGCACATCAGGCCCTAAATATGCGGGTTCAGAAGCAGGCACACCTCGGGCCCATAATATGCAGGTTCAGAAGCGGGCGCACCTCAGGCCATAAATATGCGGGTTCAGAAGTAGGCACACCTCGGGCCCTAGATATGTGGGTTCAGAAGCGGGTGCACCTCGGGCCCTAGATATGCGGGTTCAGAAGCGGGCACACCTCAAGCCCTAGATATGAGGGTTCAAATCCGGCGCACCTGGGGCCCCAGATATGCGGGTTCAGATGCAGGCGCACCTCGGGCCCTAGATATGCGGGTTCAGAAGCAGGCGCTCCTCGGGCCCTAGATATGCGTGTTCAGAAGCAGGCACACCCTAGGCCCTAGATATGTGGGTTCAGAAGCAGGCACACCTCAGGCCATACATATGCGGGTTCAGAAGCAGGCACACCCTGGGGCCTAGATATGCGGGTTCAGAAGCAGGCGCACCTCGGGCCCTAGATATGCAGGTTCAGAAGCAGGCATACATCGGGCCTAGATATGCGGGTTCAGAAGCAGGCACACCTTGGGCCCTAGATATGCGGGTTCAGAAGCAGGCGCACCTCGGGCCCTAGATATGGGGGTTCAGAAGCGGGCGCACCTTGGGCCCTAGATATGCTGGTTCAGAAGCAGGCGCACCTCGGCAAAGATATGCGGGTTCAGAAGCAGGCGCACCCTGGGCCCTAGATATGCGGGTTCAGAAGCGGGCGCACCTCGGGCCCTAGATATGCGGGTTCAGAAGCAGGCACACCTCGGGCCCTAGATATGCGAGTTCAGAAGCAGGCGCACCTCGGGCCCTAGATATGCGGGTTCAGAAGCAGGCACACCCTAGGCCCTAGATATGCGGTTCAGAAGCAGGCGCACCTCGGGCCTAGATATGCCGGTTCAGAAGCAGGCACATCTTGGCCCTAGATATGTGGGTTCAGAAGCAGGCGCACCCTGTGCCCTAGATATGCGGGTTCAGAAGCAGGCACATCTTGGCCCTAGATATGTGGGTTCAGAAGCAGGCGCACCTCGGGCCCTAGATTTGCGCGTTCAGAAGCAGGCACACCTCGGCCCTAGATATGCGGGTTCAGAAGCAGGCACACCTCGGGCCCTAGATATGTGGGTTCAGAAGCAGGCGCACCCTGGGCCCTAGATATGCGGATTCAGAAACAGGCACACCCTGGGCCCTAAATATGCAGGTTCAGAAGCAGGCACACCTTGGGCCCTAGATATGTGGGTTCAGAAGCAGGCGCAACTCGGGCCCTAGATATGCGGCTTCAGAAGCAGGCACACCCTAGGCCCTAGACATGCGGGTTCAGAAGCAGGCACACCTCGGGCCCTAGATATGCGGATTCAGAAACAGGCACACCCTGGGCCCTAGATATGCGGGTTCAGAGGCAGGCACAACTTGGGCCCTAGATGTGTGGGTTCAGAAGCGGGCGCACCTCGGGCCCTAGATATGCAGGTTCAGAAGCGAGCGCACCTCGGGCCCTAGATATGCGAGTTCAGAAGCAGGCGCACCTCGGGCCCTAGATATGCGGGTTCAGAAGCAGGCACACCCTAGGCCCTAGATATGCGGGTTCAGAAGCAGGCACACCCTGGGCCCTAGATATGCGGGTTCAGAAGCGGGCGCACCTCGGGCCCTAGATATGCGGGTTCAGAAGCAGGCACACCTCGGGCCCTAGATATGCGGGTTCAGAAGCAGGCACACCCTGGGCCCTAGATATGCGGGTTCAGAAGCAGGCACACCTCGGGCCCTAGATATGCGAGTTCAGAAGCAGGCGCACCTCGGGCCCTAGATATGCGGGTTCAGAAGCCGGCACACCCTGGGCCCTAGATATGCGGGTTCAGAAGCAGGCGCACCCTGGGCCCTAGATATGTCGGCGAAGCAGGCACACATCAGACCCTAGATATGTGGGTTCAGAAGCAGGCACACATCGGGTTTAGATATGTGGGTTCAGAAGCCGGCGCACCCTGGGCCCTAGATATGCGGGTTCAGAAGCAGGTACATCTCGGCCCTAGATCAGCGGGTTCAGAAGTAGGCGCACCTCTGGCCCTAGATATGCGGGTTCAGAAGCAGGCACACCTCGGGCCCTAGATATGCATATTCAGAAGCAGGCACACGTCAGGCCCTAGATATGCGGGTTCAGAAGCAGGCACACCTCGGGCCCTAGATATGCATATTCAGAAGCAGGCACACGTCAGGCCCTAAATATGCGGGTTCAGAAGCAGGCACACCTCGGGCCCTAGATATGCGGGTTCAGAAGCGGGCGCACATCGGGCCCTAGATATGCGGGTTCAGAAGCAGGCACACCTCGGGCCCATAATATGCAGGTTCAGAAGCGGGCGCACCTCAGGCCATAAATATGCGGGTTCAGAAGCAGGCACACCCTGGGCCCTAGATATGCGGGTTCAGAAGCAGGCGCACCTCGGGCCCTAGATATGCAGGTTCAGAAGCAGGCATACATCGGGCCTAGATATGCGGGTTCAGAAGCAGGCACACCTTGGGCCCTAGATATGCAGGTTCAGAAGCAGGCACACATTGGGCCTAGATATGTGGGTTCAGAAGCAGGCGCACCCTGTACCCTAGATATGCGGGTTCAGAAGCAGGCACATCTCGGCCCTAGATATGCGGGTTCAGAAGCAGGCGCAACTCGGGCCCTAGATATGGGGGTTCAGAAGCGGGCGCACCTTGGGCCCTAGATATGCGGGTTCAGAAGCAGTCGCACCTCGGCAAAGATATGCGGGTTCAGAAGCAGGCGCACCCTGGGCCCTAGATATGCGGGTTCAGAAGCAGGCACATCTCGGCCCTAGATATGTGGGTTCAGAAGCAGGCGCACCCTGTGCCCTAGATATGCGGGTTCAGAAGCAGGCACATCTCGGCCCTAGATATGCGGGTTCAGAAGCAGGTGCAACTCGGGCCCTAGATATGGGGGTTCAGAAGCGGGCGCACCTCGGGCCCTAGATATGCGGGTTCAGAAGCAGGCACACCTCGGGCCCTAGATATGCGGGTTCAGAAGCAGGCACACCCTGGGCCCTAGATATGCGGGTTCAGAAGCAGGCACACCTCGGGCCCTAGATATGCGAGTTCAGAAGCAGGCGCACCTCGGGCCCTAGATATGCGGGTTCAGAAGCAGGCACACCCTAGGCCCTAGATATGCGGTTCAGAAGCAGGCGCACCTCGGGCCCTAGATATGCGGGTTCAGAAGCAGGCACACCCTGGGCCCTAGATATGTGGGAGAAGCAGGCACACATCAGGCCCTAGATATGCAGGTTCAGAAGCAGGCACACATCGGGCCTAGATATGTGGGTTCAGAAGCAGGCGCACCCTGTGCCCTAGATATGCGGGTTCAGAAGCAGGCACATCTTGGCCCTAGATATGTGGGTTCAGAAGCAGGCGCACCTCGGGCCCTAGATATGCGCGTTCAGAAGCAGGCACACCTCGGCCCTAGATATGCGGGTTCAGAAGCAGGCGCACCTCGGGCCCTAGATATGTGGGTTCA
The DNA here is from genome assembly GCF_040938575.1 of Ambystoma mexicanum. Taxonomy (NCBI): domain Eukaryota; kingdom Metazoa; phylum Chordata; class Amphibia; order Caudata; family Ambystomatidae; genus Ambystoma; species Ambystoma mexicanum. Next base: position 746,438,017 of record NC_090938.1, read on the forward strand.
GAAGCAGGCGCACCCTGGGCCCTAGATATGCGGATTCAGAAACAGGCACACCCTGGGCCCTAAATATGCAGGTTCAGAAGCAGGCACACCTTGGGCCCTGGATATGTGGGTTCAGAAGCAGGCGCAACTCGGGCCCTAGATATGCGGCTTCAGAAGCAGGCACACCCTAGGCCCTAGACATGCGGGTTCAGAAGCAGGCACACCTCGGGACCTAGATATGCGGGTTCAGAAGCAGGCACAACTTGGGCCCTAGATGTGCGGGTTCAGAAGCAGGCACACCTCGGGCCATAGATATGCGGATTCAGAAGCAGTCACACCCTGGGCCCTAGATATGCGGGTTCAGAAGCAGGCGCACCTCGTGCCCTAGATATGCGGGTTCAGAAGCAGGCGCACCTCGGGCGCTAGATATGTGGGTTCAGAAGCAGGTGCACCTCGGGCCCTAGACATGCGGGTTCAGAAGCAGGCGCACCCTGGGCCCTAGATAAGTCGGAGAAGCAGGCACACATCAGACCCTAGATATGCGGGTTCAGAAGCAGGCGCACCTCGGGCCCTAGGTATGCGCGTTCAGAAGCAGGTACACCTCGGCCCTAGATATGCGGGTTCAGAAGTAGGCGCACCTCTGGCCCTAGATATGCGGGTTCAGAAGCAGGCACACCTCGGGCCCTACATATGCGTGTTCAGAAGCAGGCACACGTCAGGCCGTAAATATGCGGGTTCAGAAGCAGGCACACCTCGGGCCCTAGATATGCGGGTTCAGAAGCGGGCGCACATCGGGCCCTAGATATGCGCGTTCAGAAGCAGGCACACCTCGGGCCCATAATATGCAGGTTCAGAAGCGGGCGCACCTAAGGCCATAAATATGCGGGTTCAGAAGTAGGCACACCTCGGGCCCTAGATATGTGGGTTCAGAAGCGGGCGCACCTCGGGCCCTAGATATGCGGGTTCAGAAGCGGGCACACCTCAAGCCCTCCATATGCGGGTTCAGAAGCAGGCACACTCTGGGCCCTAGATATGCGGGTTCAGAAGCAGGCACACCCTGGCCCCTAGATATGCAGAGTTCAGAAGCAGGCGCAACTCGGGCCCTAGATATGCGGGTTCAGAAGCAGGCACACTCTGGGCCCTAGATATGCGGGTTCAGAAGCAGGCACACCCTGGCCCCTAGATATGCAGAGTTCAGAAGCAGGTGCACCTCGGGCCCTAGATATGCGGGTTCAGAAGCAGGCACACCTTGGGCCCTAGATATACGGGTTCAAAAGCAGGCACACCCTGGGCCCTAGATATGTGGGAGAAGCAGGCACACATCAGGCCCTAGATATGCAGGTTCAGAAGCAGGCACACATCGGGCCCTAGATATGCACGTTCAGAAGCAGGCACACCTCGGCCCTAGATATGCGGGTTCAGAAGTAGGCGCACCTCTGGCCCTAGATATGCGGGTTCAGAAGCAGGCACACCTCGGGCCCTAAGTATGCATGTTCAGAAGCAGGCACACGTCAGGCCCATAATATACAGGTTCAGAAGCGGGCGCACCTCAGGCCGTAAATATGCGGGTTCAGAAGCAGGCACACCTCGGGCCCATAATATGCAGGTTCAGAAGCGGGCGCACCTCAGGCCATAAATATGCGGGTGCAGAAATAGGCACACCTCGGGCCCTAGATATGTGGGTTCAGAAGCGGGCGCACCTCGGGCCCTAGATATGCGGGTTCAGAAGCGGGCACACCTCAAGCCCTAGATATGCGGGTTCAGAAGCAGGCGCACCTCGGGCCCTAGATATGCGTGTTCAGAAGCCGGCACACCTCGGGCCCTAGATATGCGTGTTCAGAAGCAGGCGCACCACAGGCCATAAAAATGCGGGTCAGAAGCAGGCACACCTCGGGCCCTAGATATGCGGCTTCAGAAGCGGGCGCACCTCAGGCCCCAGATATGCGGGTTCAGAAGCAGGCGCACCTCGGCCCTAGATATGTGGGTTCAGAAGCAGGCGCACCCTGGGCCCTATCTATGCGGGTTCAGAAGCGAGCACACCTCGGGCCCTAGATATGCGGGTTCAGAAGCAGGCACCCCTTGGGCCCTAAATATGCAGGTTCAAAAGCAGGCACACCCTCAGCCCTAGATATGTGGGTTCAGAAGCAGGCACACCTCGGGCCCTAGATATGCGAGATCAGAAGCAGGCGCACCTTGGGCCCTAGATATGTGGGTTCAGAAGCAGGCACACCCTAGGCCGTAGATATGCGGGTTCAGAAGCAAGCACACCCTGGGCCCTACATATCCGGGTTCAGAAGCAGGTGCACCTCGGGCCCTAGATATGCGGGTTCAGAAGCAGGCGCACCCTGGGCTCTAGATATGTGGGAGAAGCAGGCACACATCAGACCCTAGATATGCGGGTTCAGAAGCAGGCCCACCCTAGGCCCTAGACATGCGGGTTCAGAAGCAGGCACACCTTGGGCCATAGATATGCGGGTTCAGAAGCAGGCACACTCTGGGCCCTAGATATGCGGGTTCAGAAGCAGGCGCACCTCGGGCCCTAGATATGCGGGTTCAGAAGCAGACGCACCTCAGGCCCTAGATATGCGGGTTCAGAAGCAGGCGCACCTCGGCACTAGATATGCGGGTTCAGAAGCAGGCGCACCCTCGGCCCTAGATATGCGGGTTCAGAAGCAGGCGCACATCGGTCCCTAGATATGCGGGTTCAGAAGCAGGCACACCTCGGGCCCTAGATATGCGGGTTCAGAAGCAGGCACACCCTGGGCCCTAGAAATGTGCGTTCAGAAGCAGGCACACCTCGGGCCCTAGATATGCGAGTTCAGAAGCAGACGCACCTCGGGCCCTAGATATGCGGGTTCAGAAGCAGGAACACCCTGGGCCCTAGATATGCTGGTTCAGAAGCAGGCACACCCTGGGCCCTAGATATGCGGCTTCAGAAGCAGGCGCACCTCGGGCCCTAGATATGCGGCTTCAGAAGCAGGCTCACCTCGGGCCCATATATGCAGGTTCAGAAGCGGGCGCACCTCAGGCCGTAAATATGCGGGTTCAGAAGCAGGCACACCTCGGGCCCTAGATATGTGGGTTCAGAAGCGGGCGCACCTCGGCCCTAGATATGCGGGTTCAGAAGCAGGCACACCCTAGGCCCTAGATATGCGGGTTTAGAAGCAAGCACACCTCGGGCCATAGATATGCGGGTTCAGAAGCAGGCACACCCTGGGCCCTAAATATCCGGGTTCAGAAGCAGGTGCACCTCGGGCCCTAGATATGCGGGTTCAGAAGCAGGCGCACCTCGGGCCCTAGATATGCGGGTTCAGAAGCGGGTGCACCTCAGGCCCTAGATATTCGGGTTCAGAAGCAGGTGCACCTCAGGCCCTAGATATGCGGGTTCAGAAGCAGGCGCACCTCGGCCCTAGATATGCGGGTTCAGAAGCAGGCGTACCCTGGGCCCTAGATATGCGGGTTCAGAAGCGGGCGCACCTCGGGCCCTAGATATGCGGGTTCAGAAGCAGGCACACCTCGGGCCCTAGATATGCGGGTTCAGAAGCAGGCACACCCTGGGCCCTAGATATGTGCGTTCAGAAGCAGGCACACCTCGGGCCCTAGATATGTGAGTTCAGAAGCAGGCGCACCTCGGGCCCTAGATATGCGGGTTCAGAAGCAGGCACACCCTGGGCCCTAGATATGCGGGTTCAGAAGCAGGCACACCCTGGGCCCTAGATATGCGGGTTCAGAAGCAGGCGCACCTCGGGCCCTAGATATGCGGGTTCAGAAGCAGGCGCACCTCGGGCCCTAGATATGCGGGTTCAGAAGCAGGCGCACCTCGGGCCCTAGACATGCGGGTTCAGAAGCAGGCGCACCCTGGGCCCTAGATATGTCGGAGAAGCAGGCACACATCAGACCCTAGATATGTGGGTTCAGAAGCAGGCACACCCTGGGCCCTAGATATGCGGGTTCAGAAGCAGGTACATCTCGGCCCTAGATATGCAGGTTCAGAAGCAGGCGCAACTCGGCCCTAGATATGCGGGTTCAGAAGTAGGCGCACCTCTGGCCCTAGATATGCGGGTTCAGAAGCAGGCACACCTCAGGCCATAGATATGCGGGTTCAGTGCAGGCACACCCTGGGCCCTAGATATGTGCGTTCAGAAGCAGGCACACCTCGGGCCCTAGATATGCGAGTTCAGAAGCAGGCGCACCTCGGGCCCTAGATATGCGGGTTCAGAAGCAGGCACAACCTAGGCCCTAGATATGCGGGTTCAGAAGCAGGCACACCTCGGGCCCTAAGTATGCATGTTCAGAAGCAGGCACACGTCAGGCCCATAATATACAGGTTCAGAAGCGGGCGCACCTCAGGCCGTAAATATGCGGGTTCAGAAGCAGGCACACCTCGGGCCCATAATATGCAGGTTCAGAAGCGGGCGCACCTCAGGCCATAAATATGCGGGTGCAGAAATAGGCACACCTCGGGCCCTAGATATGTGGGTTCAGAAGCGGGCGCACCTCGGGCCCTAGATATGCGGGTTCAGAAGCGGGCACACCTCAAGCCCTAGATATGCGGGTTCAGAAGCAGGCGCACCTCGGGCCCTAGATATGCGTGTTCAGAAGCCGGCACACCTCGGGCCCTAGATATGCGTGTTCAGAAGCAGGCGCACCACAGGCCATAAAAATGCGGGTCAGAAGCAGGCACACCTCGGGCCCTAGATATGCGGCTTCAGAAGCGGGCGCACCTCAGGCCCCAGATATGCGGGTTCAGAAGCAGGCGCACCTCGGCCCTAGATATGTGGGTTCAGAAGCAGGCGCACCCTGGGCCCTATCTATGCGGGTTCAGAAGCGAGCACACCTCGGGCCCTAGATATGCGGGTTCAGAAGCAGGCACCCCTTGGGCCCTAAATATGCAGGTTCAAAAGCAGGCACACCCTCAGCCCTAGATATGTGGGTTCAGAAGCAGGCACACCTCGGGCCCTAGATATGCGAGATCAGAAGCAGGCGCACCTTGGGCCCTAGATATGCGGGTTCAGAAGCAGGCACACCCTAGGCCGTAGATATGCGGGTTCAGAAGCAAGCACACCCTGGGCCCTACATATCCGGGTTCAGAAGCAGGTGCACCTCGGGCCCTAGATATGCGGGTTCAGAAGAAGGCGCACCCTGGGCTCTAGATATGTGGGAGAAGCAGGCACACATCAGACCCTAGATATGCGGGTTCAGAAGCAGGCCCACCCTAGGCCCTAGACATGCGGGTTCAGAAGCAGGCACACCTTGGGCCATAGATATGCGGGTTCAGAAGCAGGCACACTCTGGGCCCTAGATATGCGGGTTCAGAAGCAGGCGCACCTCGGGCCCTAGATATGCGGGTTCAGAAGCAGACGCACCTCAGGCCCTAGATATGCGGGTTCAGAAGCAGGCGCACCTCGGCACTAGATATGCGGGTTCAGAAGCAGGCGCACCCTCGGCCCTAGATATGCGGGTTCAGAAGCAGGCGCACATCGGTCCCTAGATATGCGGGTTCAGAAGCAGGCACACCTCGGGCCCTAGATATGCGGGTTCAGAAGCAGGCACACCCTGGGCCCTAGAAATGTGCGTTCAGAAGCAGGCACACCTCGGGCCCTAGATATGCGAGTTCAGAAGCAGGAACACCCTGGGCCCTAGATATGCTGGTTCAGAAGCAGGCACACCCTGGGCCCTAGATATGCTGGTTCAGAAGCAGGCACACCTCGGGCCCTAGATATGCGGGTTCAGAAGCAGGAACACCCTGGGCCCTAGATATGCTGGTTCAGAAGCAGGCACACCCTGGGCCCTAGATATGCGGCTTCAGAAGCAGGCGCACCTCGGGCCCTAGATATGCGGCTTCAGAAGCAGGCTCACCTCGGGCCCATATATGCAGGTTCAGAAGCGGGCGCACCTCAGGCCGTAAATATGCGGGTTCAGAAGCAGGCACACCTCGGGCCCTAGATATGTGGGTTCAGAAGCGGGCGCACCTCGGCCCTAGATATGCGGGTTCAGAAGCAGGCACACCCTAGGCCCTAGATATGCGGGTTTAGAAGCAAGCACACCTCGGGCCATAGATATGCGGGTTCAGAAGCAGGCACACCCTGGGCCCTAAATATCCGGGTTCAGAAGCAGGTGCACCTCGGGCCCTAGATATGCGGGTTCAGAAGCAGGCGCACCTCGGGCCCTAGATATGCGGGTTCAGAAGCGGGTGCACCTCAGGCCCTAGATATTCGGGTTCAGAAGCAGGTGCACCTCAGTCCCTAGATATGCGGGTTCAGAAGCAGGCGCACCTCGGCCCTAGATATGCGGGTTCAGAAGCAGGCGTACCCTGGGCCCTAGATATGCGGGTTCAGAAGCGGGCGCACCTCGGGCCCTAGATATGCGGGTTCAGAAGCAGGCACACCTCGGGCCCTAGATATGCGGGTTCAGAAGCAGGCACACCCTGGGCCCTAGATATGTGCGTTCAGAAGCAGGCACACCTCGGGCCCTAGATATGTGAGTTCAGAAGCAGGCGCACCTCGGGCCCTAGATATGCGGGTTCAGAAGCAGGCACACCCTGGGCCCTAGATATGCGGGTTCAGAAGCAGGCACACCCTGGGCCCTAGATATGCGGGTTCAGAAGCAGGCGCACCTCGGGCCCTAGATATGCGGGTTCAGAAGCAGGCGCACCTCGGGCCCTAGATATGCGGGTTCAGAAGCAGGCGCACCTCGGGCCCTAGACATGCGGGTTCAGAAGCAGGCGCACCCTGGGCCCTAGATATGCGGGTTCAGAAGCAGGTACATCTCGGCCCTAGATATGCAGGTTCAGAAGCAGGCGCAACTCGGCCCTAGATATGCGGGTTCAGAAGTAGGCGCACCTCTGGCCCTAGATATGCGGGTTCAGAAGCAGGCACACCTCAGGCCATAGATATGCGGGTTCAGTGCAGGCACACCCTGGGCCCTAGATATGTGCGTTCAGAAGCAGGCACACCTCGGGCCCTAGATATGCGAGTTCAGAAGCAGGCGCACCTCGGGCCCTAGATATGCGGGTTCAGAAGCAGGCACAACCTAGGCCCTAGATATGCGGGTTCAGAAGCAGGCACACCTCAGGCCATAGATATGCGGGTTCAGTGCATTCACACCCTGGGCCCTAGATATGCGGTTCAGAAGCAGGCGCACCTCGGGCCCTAGATATGCAGGTTCAGAAGCAGGCACACATCGGGCCTAGATATGCGGGTTCAGAAGCAGGCACACCTTGGGCCCTAGATATGCGGGTTCAGAAGCAGGCACACCCTGGGCCCTAGATATGTGGGAGAAGCAGGCACACATCAGGCCCTAGATATGCAGGTTCAGAAGCAGGCACACATCGGGCCTAGATATGTGGGTTCAGAAGCAGGCGCACCCTGTGCCCTAGATATGCGGGTTCAGAAGCAGGCACATCTCGGCCCTAGATATGTGGGTTCAGAAGCAGGCGCACCTCGGGCCCTAGATATGCGGGTTCAGAAGCGGGTGCACCTCAGGCCCTAGATATGCGGGTTCAGAAGCAGGTGCACCTCAGGCCCTAGATATGCGGGTTCAGAAGCAGGCGCACCTCGGCCCTAGATATGCAGGTTCAGAAGCAGGCGTACCCTGGGCCCTAGATATGCGGGTTCAGAAGCAGGCACACCTCGGGCCCTAGATATGCGGGTTCAGAAGCAGGCACACCCTGGGCCCTAGATATGTGCGTTCAGAAGCAGGCACACCTCGGGCCCTAGATATGCGGGTTCAGAAGCAGGCGCACCTCGGGCGCTAGATATGCGGGTTCAGAAGCAGGTGCACCTCGGGCCCTAGACATGCGGGTTCAGAAGCAGGCGCACCTCGGGCCCTAGATATGTGGGTTCAGAAGCAGGCACACATCGGGCTTAGATATGTGGGTTCAGAAGCAGGCGCACCCTGGGCCCTAGATATGCGGGTTCAGAAGCAGGTACATCTCGGCCCTAGATATGCGGGTTCAGAAGCAGGCGCAACTCGGGCCCTAGATATGCGCGTTCAGAAGCAGGCACACCTCGGCCCTAGATATGCGGGTTCAGAAGTAGGCGCACCTCTGGCCCTAGATATGCGGGTTCAGAAGCAGGCGCACCTCGGGCCCTAGATATGCGTGTTCAGAAGCAGGCACACCTCGGGCCCATAATATGCAGGTTCAGAAGCGGGCGCACCTCAGGCCATAAATATGCGGGTGCAGAAATAGGCACACCTCGGGCCCTAGATATGTGGGTTCAGAAGCGGGCGCACCTCGGGCCCTAGATATGCGGGTTCAGAAGCGGGCACACCTCAAGCCCTAGATATGCGGGTTCAGAAGCAGGCGCACCTCGGGCCCTAGATATGCGTGTTCAGAAGCCGGCACACCTCGGGCCCTAGATATGCGTGTTCAGAAGCAGGCGCACCACAGGCCATAAAAATGCGGGTCAGAAGCAGGCACACCTCGGGCCCTAGATATGCGGCTTCAGAAGCGGGCGCACCTCGGGCCCTAGATATGCGGGTTCAGAAGCAGGCACACCTCGGGCCCTAGATATGCGGGTTCAGAAGCAGGCACACCCTGGGCCCTAGATATGTGCGTTCAGAAGCAGGCACACCTCGGGCCCTAGATATGTGAGTTCAGAAGCAGGCGCACCTCGGGCCCTAGATATGCGGGTTCAGAAGCAGGCACACCCTGGGCCCTAGATATGCGGGTTCAGAAGCAGGCACACCCTGGGCCCTAGATATGCGGGTTCAGAAGCAGGCGCACCTCGGGCCCTAGATATGCGGGTTCAGAAGCAGGCGCACCTCGGGCCCTAGATATGCGGGTTCAGAAGCAGGCGCACCTCGGGCCCTAGACATGCGGGTTCAGTAGCAGGCGCACCCTGGGCCCTAGATATGTCGGAGAAGCAGGCACACATCAGACCCTAGATATGTGGGTTCAGAAGCAGGCGCACCCTGGGCCCTAGATATGCGGGTTCAGAAGCAGGTACATCTCGGCCCTAGATATGCAGGTTCAGAAGCAGGCGCAACTCGGCCCTAGATATGCGGGTTCAGAAGTAGGCGCACCTCTGGCCCTAGATATGCGGGTTCAGAAGCAGGCACACCTCAGGCCCTAGATATGCGGGTTCAGAAGCAGGCACACCTCAGGCCATAGATATGCGGGTTCAGTGCATTCACACCCTGGGCCCTAGATATGCGGTTCAGAAGCAGGCGCACCTCGGGCCCTAGATATGCAGGTTCAGAAGCAGGCACACATCGGGCCTAGATATGCGGGTTCAGAAGCAGGCACACCTTGGGCCCTAGATATGCGGGTTCAGAAGCAGGCACACCCTGGGCCCTAGATATGTGGGAGAAGCAGGCACAGATCAGGCCCTAGATATGCAGGTTCAGAAGCAGGCACACATCGGGCCTAGATATGTGGGTTCAGAAGCAGGCGCACCCTGTGCCCTAGATATGCGGGTTCAGAAGCAGGCACATCTCGGCCCTAGATATGTGGGTTCAGAAGCAGGCGCACCTCGGGCCCTAGATATGCGGGTTCAGAAGCAGGCGCACCTCGGGCCCTAGATATGCGGGTTCAGAAGCAGGCACACCCTGGGCCCTAGATATGCGGGTTCAGAAGCAGGCACACCCTGGGCCCTAGATATGCGGGTTCAGAAGCAGGCGCACCTCGGGCCCTAGATATGCGGGTTCAGAAGCAGGCGCACCTCGGGCCCTAGATATGCGGGTTCAGAAGCAGGCGCACCTCGGGCCCTAGACATGCGGGTTCAGAAGCAGGCGCACCCTGGGCCCTAGATATGTCGGAGAAGCAGGCACACATCAGACCCTAGATATGTGGGTTCAGAAGGAGGCGCACCCTGGGCCCTAGATATGCAGGTTCAGAAGCAGGCGCAACTCGGCCCTAGATATGCGGGTTCAGAAGTAGGCGCACCTCTGGCCCTAGATATGCGGGTTCAGAAGCAGGCACACCTCAGGCCATAGATATGCGGGTTCAGTGCAGGCACACCCTGGGCCCTAGATATGTGCGTTCAGAAGCAGGCACACCTCGGGCCCTAGATATGCGAGTTCAGAAGCAGGCGCACCTCGGGCCCTAGATATGCGGGTTCAGAAGCAGGCACACCTCAGGCCATAGATATGCGGGTTCAGTGCATTCACACCCTGGGCCCTAGATATGCGGTTCAGAAGCAGGCGCACCTCGGGCCCTAGATATGCAGGTTCAGAAGCAGGCACACATCGGGCCTAGATATGCGGGTTCAGAAGCAGGCACACCTTGGGCCCTAGATATGCGGGTTCAGAAGCAGGCACACCCTGGGCCCTAGATATGTGGGAGAAGCAGGCACACATCAGGCCCTAGATATGCAGGTTCAGAAGCAGGCACACATCGGGCCTAGATATGTGGGTTCAGAAGCAGGCTCACCCTGTGCCCTAGATATGCGGGTTCAGAAGCAGGCACATCTCGGCCCTAGATATGTGGGTTCAGAAGCAGGCGCACCTCGGGCCCTAGATATGCGCGTTCAGAAGCAGGCACACCTCGGCCCTAGATATGCGGGTTCAGAAGCAGGCGCACCTCGGGCCCTAGATATGTGGGTTCAGAAGTAGGCGCACTCTGGGCCCTAGATATGCGGATTCAGAAACGGGCACACCCTGGGCCCTAGATATGTGGGAGAAGCAGGCACACATCAGGCCCTAGATATGCAGGTTCAGAAGCAGGCGCACCTCGGGCCCTAGATATGTGGGTTCAGAAGTAGGCGCACTCTGGGCCCTAGATATGCGGATTCAGAAACAGGCACACCTCGGGCCCTAGATATGTGTGTTCAGAAGCAGGCACACCTCGGGCCCTAGATATGCGTGTTCAGAAGCAGATGCACCACAGGCCGTAATATGCGGGTTCAGAAGCAGGCACACCTCGGGCCCTAGATATGCGGCTTCAGAAGCAGGCGCACCTCGGGCCCATATATGCAGGTTCAGAAGCGGGCGCACCTCAGGCCGTAAATATGCGGGTTCAGAAGCAGGCACACCTCGGCCCTAGATATGCGGGTTCAGAAGCAGGCGCACCCTGGGCCCTAGATATGCGGGTTCAGAAGCGAGCGCACCTCGGGCCCTAGATATGCGGGTTCAGAAGCAGGCACACCTCGGGCCCTAAATATGCAGGTTCAGAAGCAGGCACACCTCGGGCCCTAGATATGCGAGATCAGAAGCAGGCGCACCCTAGGCCCTAGATATGCGGGTTTAGAAGCAAGCACACCTCGGGCCCTAGATATGCGGGTTCAGAAGCGGGTGCACCTCAGGCCCTAGATATGCGGGTTCAGAAGCAGGTGCACCTCAGGCCCTAGATATGCGGGTTCAGAAGCAGGCGCACCTCGGCCCTAGATATGCGGGTTCAGAAGCAGGCGTACCCTGGGCCCTAGATATGCGGGTTCAGAAGCAGGCACACCTCGGGCCCTAGATATGCGGGTTCAGAAGCAGGCACACCCTGGGCCCTAGATATGTGCGTTCAGAAGCAGGCACACCTCGGGCCCTAGATATGCGGGTTCAGAAGCAGGCGCACCTCGGGCGCTAGATATGCGGGTTCAGAAGCAGGTGCACCTCGGGCCCTAGACATGCGGGTTCAGAAGCAGGCGCACCTCGGGCCCTAGATATGTGGGTTCAGAAGCAGGCACACATCGGGCTTAGATATGTGGGTTCAGAAGCAGGCGCACCCTGGGCCCTAGATATGCGGGTTCAGAAGCAGGTACATCTCGGCCCTAGATATGCGGGTTCAGAAGCAGGCGCAACTCGGGCCCTAGATATGCGCGTTCAGAAGCAGGCACACCTCGGCCCTAGATATGCGGGTTCAGAAGTAGGCGCACCTCTGGCCCTAGATATGCGGGTTCAGAAGCAGGCACACCTCGGGCCCTAGATATGCGTGTTCAGAAGCAGGCACACGTCAGGCCCTAAATATGCGGGTTCAGAAGCAGGCACACCTCGGGCCCATAATATGCAGGTTCAGAAGCGGGCGCACCTCAGGCCGTAAATATGCGGGTTCAGAAGCAGGCACACCTCGGGCCCTAGATATGCGGGTTCAGAATCGGGCCCTAGATATGCGGGTTCAGAAGAAGGCACACCTCGGGCCCTAGATATGCGGCTTCAGAAGCAGGCACACCTCGGGCCCATAATATGCAGGTTCAGAAGCGGGCGCACCTCAGGCCATAAATATGCGGGTTCAGAAGCAGGCACACCTCGGGCCCTAGATATGTGGGTTCAGAAGGGGGCGCACCTCGGGCCCTCGATATGCGGGTTCAGAAGCGGGCACACCTCAAGCCCTAGATATGCGGGTTGAGAAGCAGGCGCACCTCTGGCCCCATATATGCGGGTTCAGAAGCAGGCGCACCCTGGGCCCTAGATATGTGTGTTCAGAAGCAGGCACACCTCAGGCCCTAGATATGCATGTTCAGAAGCAGGCGCTCCTCGGGCCCTAGATATGCGGGTTCAGAAGCAGGCACACCCTAGGCCCTAGATATGCGGGTTCAGAAGCAGGCACACCTCAGGCCATAGATATGCGGGTTCAGAAGCAGGCACACCCTGGGCCCTAGATATGCGGGTTCAGAAGCAGGCGCACCTCGAGCACTAGATATGCAGGTTCAGAAGCAGGCACACCCTGGGCCCTAGATATGCGGGTTCAGAAGCGGGCGCACCTCGGGCCCTAGATATGCGGGTTCAGAAGCAGGCACACCTCGGGCCCTAGATATGCGGGTTCAGAAGCAGGCGCACCTCGGGCCCTAGATATGGGGGTTCAGAAGCGGGCGCACCTTGGGCCCTAGATATGCGGGTTTAGAAGCAGGCGCACCTCGGCCCTAGATATGCGGGTTCAGAAGCAGGCGCACCCTGGGCCCTAGATATGCGGGTTCAGAAGCGGGCGCACCTCGGGCCCTAGATATGCGGGTTCAGAAGCAGGCACACCTCGGGCCCTAGATATGCGGGTTCAGAAGCAGGCACACCCTGGGCCCTAGATATGTGCGTTCTGAAGCAGGCACACCTCGGGCCCTAGATATGTGAGTTCAGAAGCAGGCGCACCTCGGGCCCTAGATATGCGGGTTCAGAAGCAGGCACACCCTGGGCCCTAGATATGCGGGTTCAGAAGCAGGCACACCCTGGGCCCTAGATATGCGGGTTCAGAAGCAGGCGCACCTCGGGCCCTAGATATGCGGGTTCAGAAGCAGGCGCACCTCGGGCGCTAGATATGCGGGTTCAGAAGCAGGTGCACCTCGGGCCCTAGACATGCGGGTTTAGAAGCAGGCGCACCCTGGGCCCTATATATGTCGGAGAAGCAGGCACACATCAGACCCTAGATATGTGGGTTCAGAAGCAGGCACACATCGGGCTTAGATATGTGGGTTCAGAAGCAGGCGCACCCTGGGCCCTAGATATGTGGGTTCAGAAGCAGGTACATCTCGGCCCTAGATATGCGGGTTCAGAAGCAGGCGCAACTCGGGCCCTAGATATGCGCGTTCAGAAGCAGGCACACCTCGGCCCTAGATATGCGGGTTCAGAAGTAGGCGCACCTCTGGCCCTAGATATGCGGGTTCAGAAGCAGGCACACCTCGGGCCCTAGATATGCGTGTTCAGAAGCAGGCACACGTCAGGCCCTAAATATGCGGGTTCAGAAGCAGGCACACCTCGGGCCCATAATATGCAGGTTCAGAAGCGGGCGCACCTCAGGCCGTAAATATGCGGGTTCAGAAGCAGGCACACCTCGGGCCCTAGATATGCGGGTTCAGAATCGGGCCCTAGATATGCGGGTTCAGAAGAAGGCACACCTCGGGCCCTAGATATGCGGCTTCAGAAGCAGGCACACCTCGGCCCCATAATATGCAGGTTCAGAAGCGGGCGCACCTCAGGCCATAAATATGCGGGTTCAGAAGCAGGCACACCTCGGGCCCTAGATATGTGGGTTCAGAAGGGGGCGCACCTCGGGCCCTCGATATGCGGGTTCAGAAGCGGGCACACCTCAAGCCCTAGATATGCGGGTTGAGAAGCAGGCGCACCTCTGGCCCCAGATATGCGGGTTCAGAAGCAGGCGCACCCTGGGCCCTAGATATGTGTGTTCAGAAGCAGGCACACCTCAGGCCCTAGATATACATGTTCAGAAGCAGGCGCACCACAGGCCGTAAATATGTGGGTTCAGAAGCAGACACACCTCGGGCCCTAGATAGGCGCGTTCAGAAGCAGGCGCTCCTCGGGCCCTAGATATGCGGGTTCAGAAGCAGGCACACCCTAGGCCCTAGATATGCAGGTTCAGAAGCAGGCACACCCTGGGCCCTAGATATGCGGGTTCAGAAGCAGGCGCACCTCGAGCACTAGATATGCAGGTTCAGAAGCAGGCACACCCTGGGCCCTAGATATGCGGGTTCAGAAGCGGGCGCACCTCGGGCCCTAGATATGCGGGTTCAGAAGCAGGCACACCTCGGGCCCTAGATATGCGGGTTCAGAAGCAGGCACACCCTGGGCCCTAGATATGCGTGTTCAGAAGCAGGCACACCTCGGGCCCTAGATATGCGAGTTCAGAAGCAGGCGCACCTCGGACCCTAGATATGCGGGTTCAGAAGCAGGCACACCCTAGGCCCTAGATATGCGGGTTCAGAAGCAGACACACCTAAGGCCATAGATATGTGGGTTCAGTGCAGGCACACCCTGGGCCCTAGATATGCGGTTCAGAAGCAGGCACACATCGGGCCTAGATATGCGGGTTCAGAAGCAGGCACACCTTGGGCCCTAGATATGCGGGTTCAGAAGCAGGCACACCCTGGGCCCTAGATATGTGGGAGAAGCAGGCACACATCAGGCCCTAGATATGCAGGTTCAGAAGCAGGCACACATCGGGCCTAGATATGTGGGTTCAGAAGCAGGCGCACCCTGTGCCCTAGATATGCGGGTTCAGAAGTAGGCACACCTTGGGCCCTAGATATGCGGGTTCAGAAGCAGGCACACCTTGGGCCCTAGATATGCGGGTTCAGAAGCAGGCACACCCTGGGCCCTAGATATGTGGGAGAAGCAGGCACACATCAGGCCCTAGATATGCAGGTTCAGAAGCAGGCACACCTCGGCCCTAGATATGCGGGTTCAGAAGCAGGCGCACCTCGGGCCCTAGACATGTGGGTTCAGAAGTAGGCGCACCCTGGGCCCTAGATATGCGGATTCAGAAACAGGCACACCCTGGGCCCTAAATATGTGGGTTCAGAAGCAGGCACACCTTGGGCCCTAGATATGTGGGTTCAGAAGCAGGCGCAACTCGGGCCCTAGATATGCGGCTTCAGAAGCAGGCACACCCTAGTCCCTAGACATGCGGATTCAGAAGCAGGCACACCTCGGGCCCTAGATATGCGGATTCAGAAGCAGGCACACCCTGGGCCCTAGATATGCGGGTTCAGAAGCAGCCGCACCTCGGGCCCTAGTTATGCGGGTTCAGAAGCAGGTGCCCCTCGGGCCCTAGATATGCAGGTTCAGAAGCAGGCACATCTCGGCACTAGATATGTGGGTTCAGAAGTAGGCGCACCTCGGGCCCTAGATATGCGTGTTTAGAAGCAGGCACACCTCAGGCCCTAAATATGCATGTTCAGAAGCAGGTACACCTCGGGCCCATAATATGCGGGTTCAGAAGCGGGCGCACCTCGGGCCCTAGATATGCGTGTTCAGAAGCGGGCCCACCTCAGGCCCTAGATATGCGGGTTCAGAAGCAGGCACACATCGAGCTCATAATATGCAGGTTCAGAAGCGGGCGCACCCTGGGCCCTAGATATGCGGATTCAGAAACAGGCACACCCTGGGCCCAAGATATGCGGGTTCAGAAGCAGGCACACCTTGGGCCCTAGATATGTGGGTTCAGAAGCAGGCGCACAATGGGCCCTAGATATGCGGGTTCAGAAGCAGGCACATCTCGGCCCTAGATATGCGGGTTCAGAAGCAGGCGCACCCTGGGCCCTAGATATGTGTGTTCAGAAGCAGGCACACCTCAGGCCCTAGATATGCATGTTCAGAAGCAGGCGCACCACAGGCCGTAAATATGTGGGTTCAGAAGCAGGCACACCTCGGGCCCTAGATAGGCGCGTTCAGAAGCAGGCACACCCTAGGCCCTAGATATGCGGGTTCAGAAGCAGGCACACCTCAGGCCATAGATATGCGGGTTCAGAAGCAGGCACACCCTGGGCCCTAGATATGCGGGTTCAGAAGCAGGCGCACCTCGAGCACTAGATATGCAGGTTCAGAAGCAGGCACACCCTGGGCCCTAGATATGCGGGTTCAGAAGCGGGCGCACCTCGGGCCCTAGATATGCGGGTTCAGAAGCAGGCACACCTCGGGCCCTAGATATGCGGGTTCAGAAGCAGGCGCACCTCGGGCCCTAGATATGGGGGTTCAGAAGCGGGCGCACCTTGGGCCCTAGATATGCGGGTTTAGAAGCAGGCGCACCTCGGCCCTAGATATGCGGGTTCAGAAGCAGGCGCAACCTGGGCCCTAGATATGCGGGTTCAGAAGCGGGCGCACCTCGGGCCCTAGATATGCGGGTTCAGAAGCAGGCACACCTCGGGCCCTAGATATGCGGGTTCAGAAGCAGGCACACCCTGGGCCCTAGATATGTGCGTTCTGAAGCAGGCACACCTCGGGCCCTAGATATGTGAGTTCAGAAGCAGGCGCACCTCGGGCCCTAGATATGCGGGTTCAGAAGCAGGCACACCCTGGGCCCTAGATATGCGGGTTCAGAAGCAGGCACACCCTGGGCCCTAGATATGCGGGTTCAGAAGCAGGCGCACCTCGGGCCCTAGATATGCGGGTTCAGAAGCAGGCGCACCTCGGGCGCTAGATATGCGGGTTCAGAAGCAGGTGCACCTCGGGCCCTAGACATGCGGGTTTAGAAGCAGGCGCACCCTGGGCCCTATATATGTCGGAGAAGCAGGCACACATCAGACCCTAGATATGTGGGTTCAGAAGCAGGCACACATCGGGCTTAGATATGTGGGTTCAGAAGCAGGCGCACCCTGGGCCCTAGATATGCGGGTTCAGAAGCAGGTACATCTCGGCCCTAGATATGCGGGTTCAGAAGCAGGCGCAACTCGGGCCCTAGATATGCGCGTTCAGAAGCAGGCACACCTCGGCCCTAGATATGCGGGTTCAGAAGTAGGCGCACCTCTGGCCCTAGATATGCGGGTTCAGAAGCAGGCACACCTCGGGCCCTAGATATGCGTGTTCAGAAGCAGGCACACGTCAGGCCCTAAATATGCGGGTTCAGAAGCAGGCACACCTCGGGCCCATAATATGCAGGTTCAGAAGCGGGCGCACCTCAGGCCGTAAATATGCGGGTTCAGAAGCAGGCACACCTCGGGCCCATAATATGCAGGTTCAGAAGCGGGCGCACCTCAGGCCGTAAATATGCGGGTTCAGAAGCAGGCACACCTCGGGCCCTAGATATGCGGGTTCAGAATCGGGCCCTAGATATGCGGGTTCAGAAGAAGGCACACCTCGGGCCCTAGATATGCGGCTTCAGAAGCAGGCACACCTCGGCCCCATAATATGCAGGTTCAGAAGCGGGCGCACCTCAGGCCATAAATATGCGGGTTCAGAAGCAGGCACACCTCGGGCCCTAGATATGTGGGTTCAGAAGGGGGCGCACCTCGGGCCCTCGATATGCGGGTTCAGAAGCGGGCACACCTCAAGCCCTAGATATGCGGGTTGAGAAGCAGGCGCACCTCTGGCCCCAGATATGCGGGTTCAGAAGCAGGCGCACCCTGGGCCCTAGATATGTGTGTTCAGAAGCAGGCACACCTTGGGCCCTAGATATGCGGGTTCAGAAGCAGGCACACCCTGGGCCCTAGATATGTGGGAGAAGCAGGCACACATCAGGCCCTAGATATGCAGGTTCAGAAGCAGGCACACATCGGGCCTAGATATGTGGGTTCAGAAGCAGGCGCACCCTGTGCCCTAGATATGCGGGTTCAGAAGCAGGCACACCTCGGCCCTAGATATGCGGGTTCAGAAGCAGGCGCACCTCGGGCCCTAGACATGTGGGTTCAGAAGTAGGCGCACCCTGGGCCCTAGATATGCGGATTCAGAAACAGGCACACCCTGGGCCCTAAATATGTGGGTTCAGAAGCAGGCACACCTTGGGCCCTAGATATGTGGGTTCAGAAGCAGGCGCAACTCGGGCCCTAGATATGCGGCTTCAGAAGCAGGCACACCTCGGGCCCTAGATATGCGGATTCAGAAGCAGGCACACCCTGGGCCCTAGATATGCGGGTTCAGAAGCAGCCGCACCTCGGGCCCTAGTTATGCGGGTTCAGAAGCAGGTGCCCCTCGGGTCCTAGATATGCAGGTTCAGAAGCAGGCACATCTCGGCACTAGATATGTGGGTTCAGAAGTAGGCGCACCTCGGGCCCTAGATATGCGGGTTCAGAAGCAGGCACACCTCGGGCCCTAGATATGCGTGTTTAGAAGCAGGCACACCTCAGGCCCTAAATATGCATGTTCAGAAGCAGGTACACCTCGGGCCCATAATATGCGGGTTCAGAAGCGGGCGCACCTCGGGCCCTAGATATGCGTGTTCAGAAGCGGGCCCACCTCAGGCCCTAGATATGCGGGTTCAGAAGCAGGCACACATCGAGCTCATAATATGCAGGTTCAGAAGCGGGCGCACCCTGGGCCCTAGATATGCGGATTCAGAAACAGGCACACCCTGGGCCCAAGATATGCGGGTTCAGAAGCAGGCACACCTTGGGCCCTAGATATGTGGGTTCAGAAGCAGGCGCACAATGGGCCCTAGATATGCGGGTTCAGAAGCAGGCACATCTCGGCCCTAGATATGCGGGTTCAGAAGCAGGCGCACCTCGGGCCCTAGATATGCGGGTTCAGAAGCGGGCGCACATCAGGCCCTAGATATGCGGGTTCAGAAGCAGGCGCACCTCGGGCCCTAGATATGCGGGTTCAGAAGCAGGCGCACCGCGGCCCTAGATATGCGGGTTCAGAAGCGGGCGCACCCCGGGCCCTAGATATGCGGGTTCAGAAGCATGCACACCTTGGGCCCTAGATATGCGGGTTCAGAAGCAGGCACACCTCGGGCCCTAGATATGCGAGTTCAGAAGCAGGCGCACCTCGGGCCCTAGATATGCGGGTTCAGAAGTAGGCACACCCTGGGCCCTAGATATGCGGGTTCAGAAGCAGGCACACCCTGTGCCCTAGATATGCGGGTTCAGAAGCAGGCACATCTCGGCCCTAGAAATGTGGGTTCAGAAGCAGACGCACCTCGGGCCCTAGATATGCAGGTTCAGAAGCAGGCACACCTCGGCCCTAGATATGCGGGTTCAGAAGCAGGCACACCTCGGGCCCTAGATATGTGGGTTCAGAAGCAGGTGCACCCTGGGCCCTAGATATGCGGATTCAGAAACAGGCACACCCTGGGCCCTAGATATGCGGGTTCAGAAGCAGGCACACCTTGGGCCCTAGATGTGCGGGTTCAGAAGCAGGCACACCTCGGGCCATAGATATGCAGATTCAGAAGCAGGCACACCCTGGGCCCTAGATATGCGGGTTCAGAAGCAGGCGCACCTCGTGCCCTAGATATGCGGTTTCAGAAGCAGGCGCACCTCGGGCGCTAGATATGAGGGTTCAGAAGCAGGTGCACCTCGGGCCCTAGACATGCGGGTTCAGAAGCAGGCGCACCCTGGGCCCTAGATATGCGGGTTCAGAAGCAGGTACATCTCGGCCCTAGATATGCGGGTTCAGAAGCAGGCGCACCTTGGGCCCTAGATATGCACGTTCAGAAGCAGGCACACCTCGGCCCTAGATATGCGGGTTCAGAAGCAGGCACACCTCGGGCCCTAGATATGCACGTTCAGAAGCAGGCACACCTCAGGCCCTAAATATGCAGGTTCAGAAGCAGGCACACCTCGGTCCCATAATATGCAGGTTCAGAAGCGGGCGCACCTCAGGCCGTAAATATGCGGGTTCAGAAGCAGGCACACCTCGGGCCCTAGATATGTGGGTTCAGAAGCGGGCGCACATCGGGCCCTAGATATGCGGGTTCAGAAGCAGGCACACCTCGGGCCCTAGATATGTGGGTTCAGAAGCGGGCGCACCTCGGGCCCTAGATATGCGGGTTTAGAAGCGGGCACACCTCAAGCCCTACATTTGCGGGTTCTGAAGCAGGCACACCCTGGGCACTAGATATGTGCGTTCAGAAGCAGGCACACCTCGGGCCCTAGATATGCGAGTTCAGAAGCAGGTGCACTTCGGGCCCAAGATATGCGGGTTCAGAAGCAGGCACACCTTGGGCCCTAGATATGCGGGTTCAGAAGCAGGCACACCCTGGGCCCTAGATATGTGGGAGAATCAGGCACACATCAGGCCCTAGATATGCAGGTTCAGAAGCAGGCACACATCGGGCCTAGATATGCGGGTTCAGAAGCAGGCACATCTCGGCCCTAGATATGTGGGTTCAGAAGCAGGCGCACCTCGGGCCCTAGATATGCACGTTCAGAAGCAGGCACACCTCGGCCCTAGATATGTGGGTTCAGAAGCAGGCACACCTCGGGCCCTAGATATGCGGGTTCAGAAGCAGGCGCACCCTGGGCCCTAGATATGCGGATTCAGAAGCAGGCACACCTTGGGCCCTAGATGTGCGGGTTCAGAAGCAGGCACACCTTGGGCCATACATATGCGGATTCAGAAGCAGGCACACCCTGGGCCCTAGATATGCGGGTTCAGAAGCAGGCGCACCTCGTGCCCTAGATATGCGGGTTCAGAAGCAGGCGCACCTCGTGCCCTAGATATGCGGGTTCAGAAGCAGGTACATCTCGGCCCTAGATATGCGGGTTCAGAAGCAGGCGCACCTCGGGCCCTAGATATGCGCGTTCAGAAGCAGGCACACCTCGGCTCTAGATATGCGGGTTCAGAAGCAGGCACACCTCGGGCCCTAGATATGCGTGTTCAGAAGCAGGCACACGTCAGGCCCTAAATATGCGGGTTCAGAAGCAGGCACACCTCGGGCCCATAATATGCAGGTTCAGAAGCTGGCGCACCTCAGGCCGTAAATATGCGGGTTCAGAAGCAGGCACACCTCGGGCCCTAGATATGCGGGTTCAGAAGCGGGCGCACATCGGGCCCTAGATATGCGGGTTCAGAAGCAGGCACACCTCGGGCCCATAATATGCAGGTTCAGAAGCGGGCGCACCTCGGGCCCTAGATATGCGGGTTCAGAAGCGGGCACACCTCAAGCCCTAGATATGCAGGTTCAGAAGCAGGCGCACCTCGGGCCCTAGATATGCAGGTTCAGAAGCAGGCGCACCCTGGGCACTAGATATGTGTGTTCAGAAGCAGGCACACCTCGGGCCCTAGATATGCGGCTTCAGAAGCAGGCGCACCTCGGGCCCATATATGCAGGTTCAGAAGCAGGCGCACCTCAGGCCGTAAATATGCGGGTTCAGAAGCAGGCATACCTCGGGCCCTAGATATGTGGGTTCAGAAGCGGGTGCACCTCGGGCCCTAGATAGGCAGGTTCAGAAGCGGGCGCACCTCAGGCCCCAGATATGCTGGTTCAGAAGCAGGCGCACCTCGGCACTAGATATGCGGGTTCAGAAGCAGGCGCACCCTGGGCCCTAGATATGCGGGTTCAGAAGCAAGCGCACCTCGGGCCCTAGATATGCGAGTTCAGAAGCAGGCGCACCTCGGGCCCTAGATATGCGGGTTCAGAAGTAGGCACACCCTGGGCCCTAGATATGCGGGTTCAGAAGCAGGCACACCCTGTGCCCTAGATATGCGGGTTCAGAAGCAGGCACATCTCGGCCCTAGAAATGTGGGTTCAGAAGCAGACGCACCTCGGGCCCTAGATATGCACGTTCAGAAGCAGGCACACCTCGGCCCTAGATATGCGGGTTCAGAAGCAGGCACACCTCGGGCCCTAGATATGTGGGTTCAGAAGCAGGTGCACCCTGGGCCCTAGATATGCGGATTCAGAAACAGGCACACCCTGGGCCCTAGATATGTGGGTTCAGAAGCAGGCACACCTTGGGCCCTAGATGTGCGGGTTCAGAAGCAGGCACACCTCGGGCCATAGATATGCAGATTCAGAAGCAGGCACACCCTGGGCCCTAGATATGCGGGTTCAGAAGCAGGCGCACCTCGTGCCCTAGATATGCGGTTTCAGAAGCAGGCGCACCTCGGGCGCTAGATATGAGGGTTCAGAAGCAGGTGCACCTCGGGCCCTAGACATGCGGGTTCAGAAGCAGGCGCACCCTGGGCCCTAGATATGTCGGAGAAGCAGGCACACATCAGACCCTAGATATGTGGGTTCAGAAGCATGCGCACCCTGGGCCCTAGATATGCGGGTTCAGAAGCAGGTACATCTCGGCCCTAGATATGCGGGTTCAGAAGCAGGCGCACCTTGGGCCCTAGATATGCGCGTTCAGAAGCAGGCACACCTCGGCCCTAGATATGCGGGTTCAGAAGCAGGCACACCTCGGGCCCTAGATATGCACGTTCAGAAGCAGGCACACCTCAGGCCCTAAATATGCAGGTTCAGAAGCAGGCACACCTCGGTCCCATAATATGCAGGTTCAGAAGCGGGCGCACCTCAGGCCGTAAATATGCAGGTTCAGAAGCAGGCACACCTCGGGCCCTAGATATGTGGGTTCAGAAGCGGGCGCACATCGGGCCCTAGATATGCGGGTTCAGAAGCAGGCACACCTCGGGCCCATAATATGCAGGTTCAGAAGCGGGCGCACCTCAGGCCATAAATATGCGGGTTCAGAAGTAGGCACACCTCGGGCCCTAGATATGTGGGTTCAGAAGCGGGCGCACCTCGGGCCCTAGATATGCGGGTTTAGAAGCGGGCACACCTCAAGCCCTACATTTGCGGGTTCTGAAGCAGGCACACCCTGGGCACTAGATATGTGCGTTCAGAAGCAGGCACACCTCGGGCCCTAGATATGCGAGTTCAGAAGCAGGTGCACTTCGGGCCCAAGATATGCGGGTTCAGAAGCAGGCACACCTTGGGCCCTAGATATGCCGGTTCAGAAGCAGGCACACCCTGGGCCCTAGATATGTGGGAGAATCAGGCACACATCAGGCCCTAGATATGTGGGTTCAGAAGCAGGCACACCTCGGGCCCTAGATATGCGGGTTCAGAAGCAGGCGCACCCTGGGCCCTAGATATGCGGATTCAGAAGCAGGCACACCTTGGGCCCTAGATGTGCGGGTTCAGAAGCAGGCACACCTTGGGCCATACATATGCGGATTCAGAAGCAGGCACACCCTGGACCCTAGATACGTGGGTTCAGAAGCAGGCACACCTCGGGCCCTAGATATGCGAGTTCAGAAGCAGGTGCACTTCGGGCCCAAGATATTTGGGTTCAGAAGCAGGCGCACCCTGGGCCCTAGATATGCGGGTTCAGAAGCAGGCACACCTCGGGCCCTAGATATGCGAGTTCAGAAGCAGGTGCACTTCGGGCCCAAGATATTTGGGTTCAGAAGCAGGCGCACCCTGGGCCCTAGATATGCGGGTTCAGAAGCAGGCGCACCTCGGGCCCTAGATATGCGCGTTCAGAAGCAGGCACACCTCGGCTCTAGATATGCGGGTTCAGAAGTAGGCGCACCTCTGGCCCTAGATATGCGGGTTCAGAAGCAGGCACACCTCGGGCCCTAGATATGCGTGTTCAGAAGCAGGCACACGTCAGGCCCTAAATATGCGGGTTCAGAAGCAGGCACACCTCGGGCCCATAATATGCAGGTTCAGAAGCTGGCGCACCTCAGGCCGTAAATATGCGGGTTCAGAAGCAGGCACACCTCGGGCCCTAGATATGCGAGTTCATAAGCGGGCGCACATCGGGCCCTAGATATGCGGGTTCAGAAGCAGGCACACCTCGGGCCCATAATATGCAGGTTCAGAAGCGGGCGCACCTCGGGCCCTAGATATGCGGGTTCAGAAGCGGGCACACCTCAAGCCCTAGATATGCGGGTTCAGAAGCAGGCGCACCTCGGGCCCTAGATATGCGGGTTCAGAAGCAGGCACACCCTGGGCACTAGATATGTGTGTTCAGAAGCGGGCACACCTCGGGCCCTAGATATGCGTGTTCAGAAGCAGGCGCACCACAGGCCGTAAATATGCGGGTTCAGAAGCAGGCACACCTCGGGCCCTAGATATGCGGCTTCAGAAGCAGGCACACCTCGGGCCCATAATATGCAGGTTCAGAAGCGGGTGCACCTCGGGCCCTAGATAGGCAGGTTCAGAAGCGGGCGCACCTCAGGCCCCAGATATGCTGGTTCAGAAGCAGGCGCACCTCGGCACTAGATATGCGGGTTCAGAAGCAGGCGCACCCTGGGCCCTAGATATGCGGGTTCAGAAGCAAGCGCACCTCGGGCCCTAGATATGCGGGTTCAGAAGCAGGCACACCTCGGGCCCTAAATATGCAGGTTCAAAAGCAGGCACACCCTCAGCCCTAGAAATGCGGGTTCAGAAGCAGGCACACCTCGGGCCCTAGATATGCGAGATCAGAAGCAGGCGCACCTTGGGCCCTAGATATGCGGGTTCAGAAGCAGGCACACCCTAGGCCCTAGATATGCGGGTTCAGAAGCAAGCTCACCTCGGGCCATAGATATGCGGGTTCAGAAGCAGGCACACCCTGGGCCCTACATATCCGGGTTCAGAAGCAGGTGCACCTCGGGCCCTAGATATGCGGGTTCAGAAGCAGGCGCACCCTGGGCCCTAGATATGTGGGAGAAGCAGGCACACATCAGACCCTAGATATGCGGGTTCAGAAGCAGGCACACATCGGGCCTAGATATGCGGGTTCAGAAGCAGGCACACCTTGGGCCAAAGATATGCGGGTTCAGAAGCAGGCCCACTCTGGGCCCTAGATATGCGGGTTCCAAAGCAGGCGCACCTCGGGCCCTAGATATGCGGGTTCAGAAGCGGGCGCACCTCAGGCCCTAGATATGTGGGTTCAGAAGCAGGCGCACCTCAGGCCCTAGATATGCGGGTTCAGAAGCAGGCGCACCTCGGCACTAGATATGCGGGTTCAGAAGCAGTCGCACCCTGGGCCCTAGATATGCGGGTTCAGAAGCGGGCGTACATCGGGCCCTAGATATGCGGGTTCAGAAGCAGGCACACCTCAGGCCCTAGATATGCGGGTTCAGAAGCAGGCACACCCTGGGCCCTAGAAATGTGCGTTCAGAAGCAGGCACACCTCGGGCCCTAGATATGCGAGTTCAGAAGCAGGCGCACCTCGGGCCCTAGATATGCGGGTTCAGAAGCAGGCACACCCTGGGCCCTAGATATGCGGTTTCAGAAGCAGGCACACCCTGGGCCCTAGATATGTGGGTTCAGAAGCAGGCACACCCTGGGCCCTAGATATGTGGGAGAAGCAGGCACACATCAGGCCCTAGATATGCAGGTTCAGAAGCAGGCACACATCGGGCCTAGATATGCGTGTTCAGAAGCAGACGCACCACAGGCCGTAAATATGCGGGTTCAGAAGCAGGCGCACCCTGGGCCCTAGATATGCGGGTTCAGAAGCAGGCGCACCTCGGGCCCTAGATATGCGGGTTCAGAAGCAGGCACACCTTGGGCCCTAGATATGTGGGTTCAGAAGCAGGCACACCCTGTGCCCTAGATATGCGGGTTCAGAAGCAGGCACATCTCGGCCCTAGATATGTGTGTTCAGAAGCAGGCACACCTCGGGCCCTAGATATGCGTGTTCAGAAGCAGACGCACCACAGGCCGTAAATATGCGGGTTCAGAAGCAGGCACACCTCGGGCCCTAGATATGCGGCTTCAGAAGCAGGCGCACCTCGGGCCCATATATGCAGGTTCAGAAGCGGGCGCACCTCAGGCCGTAAATATGCAGGTTCAGAAGCAGGCACACCTCGGGCCCTAGATGTGGGTTCAGAAGCGGGCGCACCTCAGGCCCTAGATATGCGGGTTCAGAAGCGGGCGCACCTCAGGCCCCAGATATGCGGGTTCAGAAGCGGGCACACCTCAAGCCCTCCATATGCGGGCTCAGAAGCAGGCACACCCTGGGCCCTAGATATGCAAGTTCAGAAGCAGGCGCACCTCGGGCCCTAGATATGCAAGTTCAGAAGCAGGCGCACCTCGGGCCCTAGATATGCGGGTTCAGAAGCAGGCACACCCTGGCCCCTAGATATGCGGAGTTCAGAAGCAGGTGCACCTCGGGCCCTAGATATGCGGGTTCAGAAGCAGGCACACCCTGGGCCCTAGATATGTGGGAGAAGCAGGCACACATCGGGCCTAGATATGTGGGTTCAGAAGCAGGCACACCCTGTGCCCTAGATATGCGGGTTCAGAAGCAGGCGCACCTCGGGCCCTAGATATGCACGTTCAGAAGCAGGCACACCTCGGCCCTAGATATGCGGGTTCAGAAGCAGGCACACCTCGGGCCCTAGATATGCGGGTTCAGAAGCAGGCACACCTTGGGCCCTAGATGTGCGTTTTCAGAAACAGGCACACCTCGGCCCTAGATATGCGGGTTCAGAAGTAGGCGCACCTCTGGCCCTAGATATGCGGGTTCAGAAGCAGGCACACCTCGGGCCCTAAGTATGCATGTTCAGAAGCAGGCACACGTCAGGCCGTAAATATGCGGGTTCAGAAGCAGGCACACCTCGGGCCCTAGATATGCGGGTTCAGAATCAGGCACACCTCGGGCCCATAATATGCAGGTTCAGAAGCGGGCGCACCTCAGGCCATAAATATGCGGGTGCAGAACTAGGCACACCTCGGGCCCTAGATATGTGGGTTCAGAAGGGGGCGCACCTCGGGCCCTAGATATGCGGGTTCAGAAGCGGGCACACCTCGGGCCCTAGATATGCGGGTTCAGAAGCAGGCGCACCCTGGGCCCTAGATCTGCGTGTTCAGAAGCAGGCACACCTCGGGCCCTAGATATGCGTGTTCAGAAGCAGGCGCACCACAGGCCGTAAATATTCGGGTTCAGAAGCAGGCACACCTCAGGCCCTAGATATGTGGGTTCAGAAGCGGGCGCACCTCGGGCCCTAGAAATGCGGGTTCAGAAGCGGGCGCACCTCAGGCCCCAGATATGCGGGTTCAGAAGCAGGCGCACCTCGGCCCTAGATATGTGGGTTCAGAAGCAGGCACACCTCGGGCCCTAGATATGCGAGATCAGAAGCAGGCGCACCTTGGGCCCTAGATATGCGGGTTCAGAAGCAGGCACACCCTAGGCCCTACATATCCGGGTTCAGAAGCAAGCACACCTCGGGCCATAGATATGCGGGTTCAGAAGCAGGCACACATCGGGCCTAGATATATGGGTTCAGAAGCAGGCCCACCCTAGGCCCTAGACATGCGGGTTCAGAAGCAGGCACACCTTGGGCCATAGATATGCGTGTTCAGAAGCAGGCACACTCTGGGCCCTAGATATGCGGGTTCAGAAGCAGGCGCACCTCGGGCCCTAGATATGAGGGTTCAGAAGCAGGCGCACCTCAGGCCCTAGATATGCGGGTTCAGAAGCAGACGCACCTCAGGCCCTAGATATGCGGGTTCAGAAGCAGGCGCACCTCGGCACTAGATATGCGGGTTCAGAAGCAGGCGCACCCTCGGCCCTAGATATGCGGGTTCAGAAGCAGGCGCACATCGGGCCCTAGATATGCGGGTTCAGAAGCAGGCACACCCTGGGCCCTAGAAATGTGCGTTCAGAAGCAGGCACACCCTGGGCCCTAGATATGTGGGAGAAGCAGGCACACATCAGGCCCTAGATATGCAGGTTCAGAAGCAGGCACACATTGGGCCTAGATATGTGGGTTCAGAAGCAGGCACATCTCGGCCCTAGATATGTGTGTTCAGAAGCAGGCACACCTCGGGCCCTAGATATGCGTGTTCAGAAGCAGATGCACCACAGGCCGTAATATGCGGGTTCAGAAGCAGGCACACCTCGGGCCCTAGATATGCGGCTTCAGAAGCAGGCGCACCTCGGGCCCATATATGCAGGTTCAGAAGTAGGCGCACCTCAGGCCGTAAATATGCGGGTTCAGAAGCAGGCACACCTCGGGCCCTAGATATGTGGGTTCAGAAGCGGGCACACCTCGGGCCCTAGATATGCGAGATCAGAAGCAGGCGCACCTTGGGCCCTAGATATGCGGGTTCAGAAGCAGGCACACCCTAGGCCCTAGATATGCGGGTTCAGAAGCAAGCACACCTCGGGCCATAGATATGCGGGTTCAGAAGCAGGCACACCCTGGGCCCTACATATCCGGGTTCAGAAGCAGGTGCACCTCGGGCCCTAGATATGCGGGTTCAGAAGCAGGCGCACCCTGGGCTCTAGATATGTGGGAGAAGCAGGCACACATCAGACCCTAGATATGCGGGTTCAGAAGCAGGCACACATCGGGCCTAGATATATGGGTTCAGAAGCAGGCCCACCCTAGGCCCTAGACATGCGGGTTCAGAAGCAGGCGCACCTCGGCCCTAGATATGCGGGTTCAGAAGCAGGCGCACCTCGGCCCTAGATATGCAGGTTCAGAAGCAGGCGCACCCTGGGCCCTAGATATGCGGGTTCAGAAGCGGGCGCACCTCGGGCCCTAGATATGCGGGTTCAGAAGCAGGCACACCTCGGGCCCTAGATAGGCGGGTTCAGAAGCAGGCACACCCTGGGCCCTAGATATGTGCGTTCTGAAGCAGGCACACCTCGGGCCCTAGATATGTGAGTTCAGAAGCAGGCGCACCTCGGGCCCTAGATATGCGGGTTCAGAAGCAGGCACACCCTGGGCCCTAGATATGCGGGTTCAGAAGCAGGCACACCCTGGGCCCTAGATATGCGGGTTCAGAAGCAGGCGCACCTCGGGCCCTAGATATGCGGGTTCAGAAGCAGGCGCACCTCGGGCGCTAGATATGCGGGTTCAGAAGCAGGTGCACCTCGGGCCCTAGACATGCGGGTTTAGAAGCAGGCGCACCCTGGGCCCTATATATGTCGGAGAAGCAGGCACACATCAGACCCTAGATATGTGGGTTGAGAAGCAGGCACACCCTGGGCCCTAGATATGCGGGTTCAGAAGCAGGTACATCACGGCCCTAGATATGCGGGTTCAGAAGCAGGCGCACCTCGGGCACTAGATATGCGCGTTCAGAAGCAGGCACACCTGGGGCCCTAGATATGCGGGTTCAGAAGCGGGCGCACATCGGGCCCTAGATATGCGGGTTCAGAAGCAGGCACACCTCGGGCCCATAATATGCAGGTTCAGAAGCGGGCGCACCTCAGGCCATAAATATGCGGGTTCAGAAGTAGGCACACCTCAGGCCCTAGATATGTGGGTTCAGAAGCGGGCACACCTCAAGCCCTAGATATGCGGGTTCAGAAGCGGGCGCACCTCGGGCCCTAGATAAGCGGGTTCAGAAGCGGGCGCACCTCAGGCCGTAAATATGTGGGTTCAGAAGCAGGTACACCTCTGGCCCTAGATATGTGAGTTCAGAAGCGGGCGCACCTCGGGCCCTAGATATGCGGGTTCAGAAACAGGCACACATTGAGCCCATAATATGCGGGTTCAGAAGCAGGCACATCTCGGCCCTAGATATGCGGGTTCAGAAGCAGGCGCACCTCGAGCCCTAGATATGCGGGTTCAGAAGCGGGCGCACCTCAGGCCCTAGATATGCGGGTTCAGAAGCAGCCGCACCTCGGGCCCTAGATATGCGGGTTCAGAAGCAGGCGCACCTCGGCCCTAGATATGCGGGTTCAGAAGCAGGCTCACCCTGGGCCCTAGATATGCGGGTTCAGAAGCGGGCGCACCTCGGGCCCTAGATATGCGGGTTCAGAAGCAGGCACACCCTCTGCCCTAGATATGTGCGTTCAGAAGCAGGCACACCTCGGGCCCTAGATATGCGAGTTCAGAAGCAGGCGCACCTCGGGCCCTAGATATGCGGGTTCAGAAGCAGGCACACCCTGGGCCCTAGATATGCGAGTTCAGAAGCAGGCGCACCCTGGGCCCTAGATATGCGGGTTCAGAAGCAGGCACACCTTGGGCCCTAGATATGCGGGTTCAGAAGCAGGCACACCCTGGGCCCTAGATATGTGGGAGAAGCAGGCACACATCAGGCCCTAGATATGCAGGTTCAGAAGCAGGCACACATCGGGTCCTAGATATGTGGGTTCAGAAGCAGGCACACCCTGTGCCCTAGATATGCGGGTTCAGAAGCAGGCACATCTCAGCCCTAGATATGTGGGTTCAGAAGCGGGCACACCCTGGGCCCTAGATATGCGGGTTCAGAAGCAGGCACACCTCGGCCCTAGATATGCGGATTCAGAAGCAGGCACACCCTGGGCCCTAGATATGCGGGTTCAGAAGCAGGCGCACCTCGTGCCCTAGAAATGCGGGTTCAGAAGCAGGCGCACCTCGGGCGCTAGATATGCGGGTTCAGAAGCAGGTGCACCTCGGGCCCTAGATATGTGGGAGAAGCAGGCACACATCAGACCCTAGATATGCAGGTTCAGAAGCAGGCACACATCGGGTCCTAGATATGTGGGTTCAGAAGCAGGCACACCCTGTGCCCTAGATATGCGGGTTCAGAAGCAGGCACATCTCGGCCCTAGATATGTGGGTTCAGAAGCAGGCGCACCTCGGGCCCTAGATATGCACGTTCAGAAGCAGGCACACCTCGGCCCTAGATATGCGGATTCAGAAGCAGGCGCACCTCGGGCGCTAGATATGCGGGTTCAGAAGCAGGCGCACCTCGGGCGCTAGATATGTGGGTTCAGAAGCAGGCACACCTCGGGCCCTAGATATGCGTGTTCAGAAGCAGGCACACCTCGGGCCCATAATATGCAGGTTCAGAAGCGAGCGCACCTCAGGCCGTAAATATGCGGGTTCAGAAGCAGGCACACCTCGGGCCCTAGATATGTGGGTTCAGAAGCGGCCGCACCTCAGGCCCTAGATATGCGGGTTCAGAAGCAGGCACACCTCGGGGCCATAATATGCAGGTTCAGAAGCGGGCGCACCTCAGGCCATAAATATGCGGGTTCAGAAGTAGGCACACCTCGGGCCCTAGATATGTGGGTTCAGAAGCGGCCGCACCTCAGGCCCTAGATATGCGTGTTCAGAAGCAGGCGCACCACAGGCAGTAAATATGCGGGTTCAGAAGCAGACACACCTCGGGCCCTAGATATGCAGGTTCAGAAGCAGGCACACCTCGGGCCCTAGATATGCGAGTTCAGAAGCAGGCGCTCCTCGGGCCCTAGATATGCGGGTTCAGAAGCAGGCACACCCTAGGCCATAGATATGCGGGTTCAGAAGCAGGCACACCCTGGGCCCTAGATATGCGGGTTCAGAAGCAGGCACACCTCGGGCCCTAGATATGCAGGTTCAGAAGCAGGCACACATCGGGCCTAGATATGTGGGTTCAGAAGCAGGCGCACCCTGTGCCCTAGATATGCGGGTTCAGAAGCAGGCACATCTCGGCCCTAGATATGCGGGTTCAGAAGCAGGCGTACCTCGGGCCCTAGATATGGGGGTTCAGAAGCGGGCGCACCTTGGGCCCTAGATATGCGGGTTCAGAAGCAGGCACACCTCAGGCCATGGATATGCGGGTTCAGTGCAGGCACACCCTGGGCCCTAGATATGCGGGTTCAGAAGCAGGCACACCCTGGGCCCTAGATATGTGGGTTCAGAAGCAGGCACACATCAGGCCCTAGATATGTGGGTTCAGAAGCAGGCACACCTCAGGCCATGGATATGCGGGTTCAGTGCAGGCACACCCTGGGCCCTAGATATGTGGGTTCAGAAGCAGGCGCACCCTGTGCCCTAGATATGCGGGTTCAGAAGCAGGCACATCTCGGCCCTAGATATGTGGGTTCAGAAGCAGGCGCACCCTGGGCCCTAGATATGCGGGTTCAGAAGCAGGTGCACCTCGGGCCCTAGATATGCGTGTTTAGAAGCAGGCACACCTCAGGCCCTAAATATGCAGGTTCAGAAGCAGGTACACCTGGGGCCCATAATATGCAGATTCAGAAGCGGGCGCACCTCAGGCCGTAAATATGCGGGTTCAGAAGCAGGCACACCTCAGGCCCTAGATATGCGGGTTCAGAAGCGGGCGCACCTCGGGCCCTAGATATACGTGTTCAGAAGCGGGCGCAACTCAGGCCGTAAATATGCGGGTTCAGAAGCAGGCGCACATCGGGCCTTAGATATGCGGGTTCAGAAGCGGGCGCACCTCAGGCCGTAAATATGGGGGTTCAGAAGCAGGCACACCTCGGGCCCTAGATATGTGAGTTCAGAAGCGGGCGCACCTCGGGCCCTAGATATGCGGGTTCAGAAGCAGGCACACATCGAGCCCATAATATGCAGGTTCAGAAGCGGGCGCACCCTGGGCCCTAGATATGCGGGTTCAGAAGCAGGCACACCCTGGGCCCTAGATATGCGGGTTCAGAAGCAGGCACACCTTGGGCCCTAGATATGTGGGTTCAGAAGCAGGCGCACCTCGGGCCCTAGATATGCGGGTTCAGAAGCAGGCGCACCCTGGGCCCTAGATCTGCGTGTTCAGAAGCAGGCACACCTCGGGCCCTAGATATGCGTGTTCAGAAGCAGGCGCACCACAGGCCGTAAATATTCGGGTTCAGAAGCAGGCACACCTCAGGCCCTAGATATGTGGGTTCAGAAGCGGGCGCACCTCGGGCCCTAGAAATGCGGGTTCAGAAGCGGGCGCACCTCAGGCCCCAGATATGCGGGTTCAGAAGCAGGCGCACCTCGGCCCTAGATATGTGGGTTCAGAAGCAGGCACACCTCGGGCCCTAGATATGCGAGATCAGAAGCAGGCGCACCTTGGGCCCTAGATATGCGGGTTCAGAAGCAGGCACACCCTAGGCCCTACATATCCGGGTTCAGAAGCAAGCACACCTCGGGCCATAGATATGCGGGTTCAGAAGCAGGCACACATCGGGCCTAGATATATGGGTTCAGAAGCAGGCCCACCCTAGGCCCTAGACATGCGGGTTCAGAAGCAGGCACACCTTGGGCCATAGATATGCGGGTTCAGAAGCAGGCACACTCTGGGCCCTAGATATGCGGGTTCAGAAGCAGGCGCACCTCGGGCCCTAGATATGAGGGTTCAGAAGCAGGCGCACCTCAGGCCCTAGATATGCGGGTTCAGAAGCAGACGCACCTCAGGCCCTAGATATGCGGGTTCAGAAGCAGGCGCACCTCGGCACTAGATATGCGGGTTCAGAAGCAGGCGCACCCTCGGCCCTAGATATGCGGGTTCAGAAGCAGGCGCACATCGGGCCCTAGATATGCGGGTTCAGAAGCAGGCACACCCTGGGCCCTAGAAATGTGCGTTCAGAAGCAGGCACACCCTGGGCCCTAGATATGTGGGAGAAGCAGGCACACATCAGGCCCTAGATATGCAGGTTCAGAAGCAGGCACACATTGGGCCTAGATATGTGGGTTCAGAAGCAGGCACATCTCGGCCCTAGATATGTGTGTTCAGAAGCAGGCACACCTCGGGCCCTAGATATGCGTGTTCAGAAGCAGATGCACCACAGGCCGTAATATGCGGGTTCAGAAGCAGGCACACCTCGGGCCCTAGATATGCGGCTTCAGAAGCAGGCGCACCTCGGGCCCATATATGCAGGTTCAGAAGTAGGCGCACCTCAGGCCGTAAATATGCGGGTTCAGAAGCAGGCACACCTCGGGCCCTAGATATGTGGGTTCAGAAGCGGGCACACCTCGGGCCCTAGATATGCGAGATCAGAAGCAGGCGCACCTTGGGCCCTAGATATGCGGGTTCAGAAGCAGGCACACCCTAGGCCCTAGATATGCGGGTTCAGAAGCAAGCACACCTCGGGCCATAGATATGCGGGTTCAGAAGCAGGCACACCCTGGGCCCTACATATCCGGGTTCAGAAGCAGGTGCACCTCGGGCCCTAGATATGCGGGTTCAGAAGCAGGCGCACCCTGGGCTCTAGATATGTGGGAGAAGCAGGCACACATCAGACCCTAGATATGCGGGTTCAGAAGCAGGCACACATCGGGCCTAGATATATGGGTTCAGAAGCAGGCCCACCCTAGGCCCTAGACATGCGGGTTCAGAAGCAGGCGCACCTCGGCCCTAGATATGCGGGTTCAGAAGCAGGCGCACCTCGGCCCTAGATATGCGGGTTCAGAAGCAGGCGCACCCTGGGCCCTAGATATGCGGGTTCAGAAGCGGGCGCACCTCGGGCCCTAGATATGCGGGTTCAGAAGCAGGCACACCTCGGGCCCTAGATAGGCGGGTTCAGAAGCAGGCACACCCTGGGCCCTAGATATGTGCGTTCTGAAGCAGGCACACCTCGGGCCCTAGATATGTGAGTTCAGAAGCAGGCGCACCTCGGGCCCTAGATATGCGGGTTCAGAAGCAGGCACACCCTGGGCCCTAGATATGCGGGTTCAGAAGCAGGCACACCCTG
This sequence comes from Ambystoma mexicanum, assembly GCF_040938575.1. Lineage (NCBI taxonomy): Eukaryota > Metazoa > Chordata > Amphibia > Caudata > Ambystomatidae > Ambystoma > Ambystoma mexicanum. Next base: position 746,472,366 of record NC_090938.1, read on the forward strand.
GGCCCTAGATATGCGGGTTCAGAAGCAGGCGCACCTCGGGCCCTAGATATGCGGGTTCAGAAGCAGGCGCACCTCGGGCGCTAGATATGCGGGTTCAGAAGCAGGTGCACCTCGGGCCCTAGACATGCGGGTTTAGAAGCAGGCGCACCCTGGGCCCTATATATGTCGGAGAAGCAGGCACACATCAGACCCTAGATATGTGGGTTCAGAAGCAGGCACACCCTGGGCCCTAGATATGCGGGTTCAGAAGCAGGTACATCACGGCCCTAGATATGCGGGTTCAGAAGCAGGCGCACCTCGGGCACTAGATATGCGCGTTCAGAAGCAGGCACACCTGGGGCCCTAGATATGCGGGTTCAGAAGCGGGCGCACATCGGGCCCTAGATATGCGGGTTCAGAAGCAGGCACACCTCGGGCCCATAATATGCAGGTTCAGAAGCGGGCGCACCTCAGGCCATAAATATGCGGGTTCAGAAGTAGGCACACCTCAGGCCCTAGATATGTGGGTTCAGAAGCGGGCACACCTCAAGCCCTAGATATGCGGGTTCAGAAGCGGGCGCACCTCGGGCCCTAGATAAGCGGGTTCAGAAGCGGGCGCACCTCAGGCCGTAAATATGTGGGTTCAGAAGCAGGTACACCTCTGGCCCTAGATATGTGAGTTCAGAAGCGGGCGCACCTCGGGCCCTAGATATGCGGGTTCAGAAACAGGCACACATTGAGCCCATAATATGCGGGTTCAGAAGCAGGCACATCTCGGCCCTAGATATGCGGGTTCAGAAGCAGGCGCACCTCGAGCCCTAGATATGCGGGTTCAGAAGCGGGCGCACCTCAGGCCCTAGATATGCGGGTTCAGAAGCAGCCGCACCTCGGGCCCTAGATATGCGGGTTCAGAAGCAGGCGCACCTCGGCCCTAGATATGCGGGTTCAGAAGCAGGCTCACCCTGGGCCCTAGATATGCGGGTTCAGAAGCGGGCGCACCTCGGGCCCTAGATATGCGGGTTCAGAAGCAGGCACACCCTCTGCCCTAGATATGTGCGTTCAGAAGCAGGCACACCTCGGGCCCTAGATATGCGAGTTCAGAAGCAGGCGCACCTCGGGCCCTAGATATGCGGGTTCAGAAGCAGGCACACCCTGGGCCCTAGATATGCGAGTTCAGAAGCAGGCGCACCCTGGGCCCTAGATATGCGGGTTCAGAAGCAGGCACACCTTGGGCCCTAGATATGCGGGTTCAGAAGCAGGCACACCCTGGGCCCTAGATATGTGGGAGAAGCAGGCACACATCAGGCCCTAGATATGCAGGTTCAGAAGCAGGCACACATCGGGTCCTAGATATGTGGGTTCAGAAGCAGGCACACCCTGTGCCCTAGATATGCGGGTTCAGAAGCAGGCACATCTCAGCCCTAGATATGTGGGTTCAGAAGCGGGCACACCCTGGGCCCTAGATATGCGGGTTCAGAAGCAGGCACACCTCGGCCCTAGATATGCGGATTCAGAAGCAGGCACACCCTGGGCCCTAGATATGCGGGTTCAGAAGCAGGCGCACCTCGTGCCCTAGAAATGCGGGTTCAGAAGCAGGCGCACCTCGGGCGCTAGATATGCGGGTTCAGAAGCAGGTGCACCTCGGGCCCTAGATATGTGGGAGAAGCAGGCACACATCAGACCCTAGATATGCAGGTTCAGAAGCAGGCACACATCGGGTCCTAGATATGTGGGTTCAGAAGCAGGCACACCCTGTGCCCTAGATATGCGGGTTCAGAAGCAGGCACATCTCGGCCCTAGATATGTGGGTTCAGAAGCAGGCGCACCTCGGGCCCTAGATATGCACGTTCAGAAGCAGGCACACCTCGGCCCTAGATATGCGGATTCAGAAGCAGGCGCACCTCGGGCGCTAGATATGCGGGTTCAGAAGCAGGCGCACCTCGGGCGCTAGATATGTGGGTTCAGAAGCAGGCACACCTCGGGCCCTAGATATGCGTGTTCAGAAGCAGGCACACCTCGGGCCCATAATATGCAGGTTCAGAAGCGAGCGCACCTCAGGCCGTAAATATGCGGGTTCAGAAGCAGGCACACCTCGGGCCCTAGATATGTGGGTTCAGAAGCGGCCGCACCTCAGGCCCTAGATATGCGGGTTCAGAAGCAGGCACACCTCGGGGCCATAATATGCAGGTTCAGAAGCGGGCGCACCTCAGGCCATAAATATGCGGGTTCAGAAGTAGGCACACCTCGGGCCCTAGATATGTGGGTTCAGAAGCGGCCGCACCTCAGGCCCTAGATATGCGTGTTCAGAAGCAGGCGCACCACAGGCAGTAAATATGCGGGTTCAGAAGCAGACACACCTCGGGCCCTAGATATGCAGGTTCAGAAGCAGGCACACCTCGGGCCCTAGATATGCGAGTTCAGAAGCAGGCGCTCCTCGGGCCCTAGATATGCGGGTTCAGAAGCAGGCACACCCTAGGCCATAGATATGCGGGTTCAGAAGCAGGCACACCCTGGGCCCTAGATATGCGGGTTCAGAAGCAGGCACACCTCGGGCCCTAGATATGCAGGTTCAGAAGCAGGCACACATCGGGCCTAGATATGTGGGTTCAGAAGCAGGCGCACCCTGTGCCCTAGATATGCGGGTTCAGAAGCAGGCACATCTCGGCCCTAGATATGCGGGTTCAGAAGCAGGCGTACCTCGGGCCCTAGATATGGGGGTTCAGAAGCGGGCGCACCTTGGGCCCTAGATATGCGGGTTCAGAAGCAGGCACACCTCAGGCCATGGATATGCGGGTTCAGTGCAGGCACACCCTGGGCCCTAGATATGCGGGTTCAGAAGCAGGCACACCCTGGGCCCTAGATATGTGGGTTCAGAAGCAGGCACACATCAGGCCCTAGATATGTGGGTTCAGAAGCAGGCACACCTCAGGCCATGGATATGCGGGTTCAGTGCAGGCACACCCTGGGCCCTAGATATGTGGGTTCAGAAGCAGGCGCACCCTGTGCCCTAGATATGCGGGTTCAGAAGCAGGCACATCTCGGCCCTAGATATGTGGGTTCAGAAGCAGGCGCACCCTGGGCCCTAGATATGCGGGTTCAGAAGCAGGTGCACCTCGGGCCCTAGATATGCGTGTTTAGAAGCAGGCACACCTCAGGCCCTAAATATGCAGGTTCAGAAGCAGGTACACCTGGGGCCCATAATATGCAGATTCAGAAGCGGGCGCACCTCAGGCCGTAAATATGCGGGTTCAGAAGCAGGCACACCTCAGGCCCTAGATATGCGGGTTCAGAAGCGGGCGCACCTCGGGCCCTAGATATACGTGTTCAGAAGCGGGCGCAACTCAGGCCGTAAATATGCGGGTTCAGAAGCAGGCGCACATCGGGCCTTAGATATGCGGGTTCAGAAGCGGGCGCACCTCAGGCCGTAAATATGGGGGTTCAGAAGCAGGCACACCTCGGGCCCTAGATATGTGAGTTCAGAAGCGGGCGCACCTCGGGCCCTAGATATGCGGGTTCAGAAGCAGGCACACATCGAGCCCATAATATGCAGGTTCAGAAGCGGGCGCACCCTGGGCCCTAGATATGCGGGTTCAGAAGCAGGCACACCCTGGGCCCTAGATATGCGGGTTCAGAAGCAGGCACACCTTGGGCCCTAGATATGTGGGTTCAGAAGCAGGCGCACCTCGGGCCCTAGATATGCGGGTTCAGAAGCAGGCGCACCTCGGGCCCTAGATATGTGGGTTCAGAAGCAGGCGCACCCTGGGCCCTAAATATGCGGGTTCAGATGCAGGCGCACCTCGGGCCCTAGATATGTGGGTTCAGAAGCAGGCGCACCCTGGGCCCTAAATATGTGGGTTCAGAAGCAGGCGCAACTCGGGCCCTAGATATGCGGGTTCAGAAGCAGGCACATCTCGGCCCTAGGTATGCAGGTTCAGAAGTATGCGCACCTTGGCCTTAGATATGCGGGTTCAGAAGCAGGCACACCTCAGGCCCTAAATATGCAGGTTCAGAAGCAGGTACACCTCGGGCCCATAATATGGAGGTTCAGAAGCGGGCGCACCTCAGGCCCTAGATATGCGGGTTCAGAAGCGGGCGCACCTCAGGCCGTAAATATGCGGGTTCAGAAGCAGGCACACCTCGGGCCCTAGATATGTGAGTTCAGAAGCAGGCACACATCGAGCCCATAATATGCAGGTTCAGAAGCAGGCACACCCTGGGCCCTAAATATGCAGGTTCAGAAGCAGGCACACCCTGGGCCCTAGATATGCGGATTCAGAAACAGGCACACCCTGGGCCCTAGATATGCGGGTTCAGAAGCAGGCACACCTTGGGCCCTAGATATGTGGGTTCAGAAGCAGGCGCACCCTGGGCCCTAGATATGCATGTTCAGAAGCAGGCACATCTCGGCCCTAGATATGCGGGTTCAGAAGCAGGCGCACCTTGGGCCCTAGATATGTGGGTTCAGAAGCGGGCGCACCCCGGGCCCTAGATATGTGAGTTCAGAAGCAGGCGCACCTCGGGCCCTAGATATGCGGGTTCAGAAGTAGGCACACCCTGGGCCCTAGATATGCGGGTTCAGAAGCAGGCACATCTCGGCCCTAGATATGTGGGTTCACAAGCAGGCGCACCTCGGGCCCTAGATATGCACATTCAGAAGCAGGCACACCTCGGCCCTAGATATGCGGGTTCAGAAGCAGGCACACCTTGGGCCCTAGATGTGTGGGTTCAGAAGCAGGTGCACCTCGGGCCCTAGACATGTGGGTTCAGAAGCAGGCGCACCCTGGGCCCTAGATAAATCGGAGAAGCAGGCACACCTCGGCCCTAGATATGCGGGTTCAGAAGTAGGCGCACCTCTGGCCCTAGATATGCGGGTTCAGAAGTAGGCACACCTCGGGCCCTACATATGCGTGTTCAGAAGCGGGCGCACATCGGGCCCTAGATATGCGGGTTCAGAAGCAGGCACACCTCGGGCCCATAATATGCAGGTTCAGAAGCGGGCGCACCTCAGGCCATAAATATGCGGGTTCAGAAGCAGGCACACCTCGGGCCCTAGATATGCGGGTTCAGAAGCAGGAACACCCTGGGCCCTAGATAAATCGGAGAAGCAGGCACACCTCGGCCCTAGATATGCGGGTTCAGAAGCAGTTGCACCTCGGGCCCTAGATATGCAGGTTCAGAAGCAGGCACACCCTGTGCCCTAGATATGCGGGTTCAGAAGCAGGCACATCTCGGCCCTAGATATGTGGGTTCAGAAGCAGGCGCACCTCGGGCCCTAGAAAATGCACGTTCAGAAGCAGGCACACCTCGGCCCTAGATATGCGGGTTTAGAAGCAGGCACACCTCGGGCCCTAGATATGTGGGTTCAGAAGCTGGCGCACCCTGGGCCCTAGATATGCGGGTTCAGAAGCAGGCGCACCTCGGGCCCTAGATATGCGCGTTCAGAAGCAGGCACACCTCGGCCCTAGATATGCGGGTTCAGAAGTAGGCGCACCTCTGGCCCTAGATATGTGGGTTCAGAAGCAGGCACACCTCGGGCGCTTGATATGCGGGTTCAGAAGCAGGTGCACCTCAGGCCCTAGACATGCGGGTTCAGAAGCAGGCGCACCCTGGGCCCTAGATATGTCGGAGAAGCAGGCACACATCAGACCCTAGGTATGTGGGTTCAGAAGCTGGCGCACCCTGGGCCCTAGATATGCGGGTTCAGAAGCAGGCGCACCTCGGGCCCTAGATATGCGCGTTCAGAAGCAGGCACACCTCCGGCCCATAATATGCAGGTTCAGAAGCGGGCGCACCACGGGCCGTAAATTTGCGGGTTCAGAAGCAGGCACACCTCGGGCCCTAGATATGTGGGTTCAGAAGCGGGCGCACCCTGGGCCCTAGATATGTGTGTTCAGAAGCAGGCGCACCTCGGGCCCATATATGCAGGTTCAGAAGCGGGCGCACCTCAGGCCGTAAATATGCGGGTTCAGAAGCAGGCACACCTCGGGCCCTAGATATGTGGGTTCAGAAGCGGGCGCACCTCGGGCCCTAGATATGCGGGTTCAGAAGCGGGCGCACCTCAGGCCCCAGATATGCGGGTTCAGAAGCAGGCGCACCTCGGCCCTAGATATGCGGGTTCAGAAGCAGGCACACCTCGGGCCCTAGATATGCGAGATCAGAAGCAGGCGCACCTTGGGCCATAGATATGCGGGTTCAGAAGTAGGCACACCCTGGGCCCTACATATCCGGGTTCAGAAGCAGGTGCACCTCGGGCCCTAGATATGCGGGTTCAGAAGCAGACCCACCCTAGGCCCTAGACATGCGGGTTCAGAAGCAGGCACACCCTGGGCCATAGATATGCGGGTTCAGAAGCAGGCGCACCTCGGGCCCTAGATATGAGGTTTCAGAAGCTGGCGCACCTCAGGCCCTAGATATGCGGGTTCAGAAGCAGACGCACCTCAGGCCCTAGATATGCGGGTTCAGAAGCAGGCGCACCTCGGCACTAGATATGCGGGTTCAGAAGCAGGCGCACCCTCGGCCCTAGATATGCGGGTTCAGAAGCAGGCACACCCTGGGCCCTAGAAATGTGCGTTCAGAAGCAGGCACACCTCGGGCCCTAGATATGCGAGTTCAGAAGCAGGCGCACCTCGGGCCCTAGATATGCGGGTTCAGAAGCAGGCGCACCTCGGGCCCTAGATATGCGGGTTCAGAAGCAGGCACACCTTGGGCCCTAAATATGCGGGTTCAGAAGCAGGCACACCCTGGGCCCTAGATATGTGGGAGAAGCAGGCACACATCAGGCCCTAGATATGCAGGTTCAGAAGCAGGCACACATTGGGCCTAGATATGTGGGTTCAGAAGCAGGCACACCTCGGGCCCTAGATATGCGAGTTCAGAAGCAGGCGCACCTCGGGCCCTAGATATGCGGGTTCAGAAGCAGGCGCACCTCGGGCCCTAGATATGCGGGTTCAGAAGCAGGCACACCTTGGGCCCTAGATATGCGGGTTCAGAAGCAGGCACACCTCGGGCCCTAGATATGCGGGTTCAGATGCGGGCGCACCTCAGGCCCCAGATATGCGGGTTCAGAAGCAGGCGCACCTCGGCCCTAGATATGCGGGTTCAGAAGCAGGCGCACCCTGGGCCCTAGATATGCAGGTTCAGAAGCGAGCGCACCTCGGGCCCTAGATATGCGGGTTCAGAAGCAGGCACACCTCGGGCCCTAAATATGCAGGTTCAAAAGCAGGCACACCCTCAGCCCTAGATATGCGGGTTCAGAAGCAGGCACACCTCGGGCCCTAGATATGCGAGATCAGAAGCAGGCACACCCTAGGCCCTAGATACGCGGGTTCAGAAGCAGGCACACCCTAGGCCCTAGATATGCGGGTTCAGAAGCAAGCACACCTCGGGCCATAGATATGCGGGTTCAGAAACAGGCGCACCCTGGACCCTAGATATGTGGGTTCAGAAGCAGGCGCACCTCGGGCCGTAGATATGCGGGTTCAGAAGCAGGCGCACCTCGGGCGCTAGATATGCGGGTTCAGAAGCAGGTGCACCTCGGGCCCTAGACATGCGGGTTCAGAAGCAGGCGCACCCTGGGCCCTAGATATGTCGGAGAAGCAGGCACACATCAGACCCTAGATATGTGGGTTCAGAAGCAGGCACACCTCGGGCCCTAGATATGCATGTTCAGAAGCAGGCACACGTCAGGCCCTAAATATGCGGGTTCAGAAGCAGGCACACCTCGGGCCCATAATATGCAGGTTCAGAAGCGGGCGCACCTCAGGCCGTAAAAATGCAGGTTCAGAAGCAGGCACACCTCGGGCCCTAGATATGCGGGTTCAGAAGCGGGCGCACATCGGGCCCTAGATATGCGGGTTCAGAAGCAGGCACACCTCGGGCCCATAATATGCAGGTTCAGAAGCGGGCGCACCCCAGGCCATAAATATGCGGGTTCAGAAGTAGGCACACCTCGGGCCCTAGATATGTGGGTTCAGAAGCGGGCGCACCTCGGGCCCTAGATATGCGGGTTCAGAAGCGGGCACACCTCAAGCCCTAGATATGCGGGTTCAAATCCGGCGCACCTCGGGCCCCAGATATGCGGGTTCAGAAGCAGGCGCACCCTGGGCCCTAGATATGCGTGTTCAGAAGCAGGCGCACCACAGGCCGTAAATATGCGGGTTCAGAAGCAGGCACACGTCAGGCCCTAAATATGCGGGTTCAGAAGCAGGCACACCTCGGGCCCTAGATATGCGGCTTCAGAAGCAGGCGCACCTCGGGCCCATATATGCAGGTTCAGAAGCGGGCGTACCTCAGGCCGTAAATATGCGGGTTCAGAAGCAGGCACACCTCGGGCCCTAGATGTGGGTTCAGAAGCGGGCGCACCTCAGGCCCTAGATATGCGGGTTCAGATGCGGGCGCACCTCAGGCCCCAGATATGCGTGTTCAGAAGCAGGCACACGTCAGGCCCTAAATATGCGGGTTCAGAAGCAGGCACACCCTAGGCCCTAGATATACGGGTTCAGAAGCAAGCACACCTCGGGCCATAGATATGCGGGTTCAGAAGCAGGTGCACCTCGGGCCCTAGATATGCGGGTTCAGAAGCAGGCGCACCCTGGGCCCTAGATATGCGGGAGAAGCAGGCACACATCGGGCCTAGATATGCGCGTTCAGAAGCAGGCACAACTTGGGCCATAGATATGCGGGTTCAGAAGCAGGCACACTCTGGGCCCTAGATATGCGGGTTCAGAAGCAGGGGCACCTCGGGCCCTAGATATGCGGGTTCAGAAGCGGGCGCACCTCAGGCCCTAGATATGCGGGTTCAGAAGCAGGCACACCCTATGCCCTAGATATGCGGGTTCAGAAGCAGGCGCACCTCGGGCCCTAGATATGCGGGTTCAGAAGCAGGCACACCTTGGGCCCTAGATATGCGGGTTCAGAAGCAGGCACACCCTGGGCCCTAGATATGTGGGAGAAGCAGGCACACATCAGGCCCTAGATATGCAGGTTCAGAAGCAGGCACATCTCGGCCCTAGATATGTGTGTTCAGAAGCAGATGCACCACAGGCCGTAAATATGCGGGTTCAGAAGCAGGCACACCTCGTGCCCTAGATATGCGGCTTCAGAAGCAGGCGCACCTCGGGCCCATATATGCAGGTTCAGAAGCGGGCGCACCTCAGGCCGTAAATATGCGGGTTCAGAAACAGGCACACCTCGGGCCCTAGATATGTGGGTTCAGAAGCGGGTGCACCTCGGGCCCTAGATATGCGGGTTCAGAAGCGGGCGCACCTCAGGCCCCAGATATGCGGGTTCAGAAGCAGGCACACCTCGGCCCTAGATATGCGGGTTCAGAAGCAGGCTCACCCTGGGCCCTAGATATGTGGGTTCAGAAGCAGGCGCACCTCGTGCCCTAGATATGCGGGTTCAGAAGCAGGCGCACCTCGGGCGCTAGATATGCGGGTTCAGAAGCAGGTGAACCTCGGGCCCTAGACATGCGGGTTCAGAAGCAGGCGCACCCTGGGCCCTAGATATGTCGGAGAAGAAGGCACACATCAGACCCTAGATATGTGGGATCAGAAGCAGGCACACATCGGGCTTAGATATGTGGGTTCAGAAGCAGGCGCACCCTGGGCCCTAGATATGCGGGTTCAGAAGCAGGCGCACCTCGGGCCCTAGATATGCGCGTTCAGAAGCAGGCCCACCTCGGGCCCTAGATATGCGTGTTCAGAAGCAGGCACACGTCAGGCCCTAAATATGCGGGTTCAGAAGCAGGCACACCTCGGGCCCATATATGCAGGTTCAGAAGCGGGCGCACCTCAGGCCGTAAATATGCGGGTTCAGAAGCAGGCACACCTCGGGCCCTAGATATGAGGGTTCAGAAGCGGGCGCACATCGGGCCCTAGATATGGGGGTTCAGAAGCAGGCACACCTCGGGCCCATAATATGCAGGCTCAGAAGCAGGTGCACCTCGGGCCCTAGATATGAGGGTTCAGAAGCGGGCGCACATCGGGCCCTAGATATGCGGGTTCAGAAGCAGGCACACCTCGGGCCCATAATATGCAGGCTCAGAAGCAGGTGCACCTCGGGCCCTAGATATGTGGGATCAGAAGCGGGCGCACCTCGGGCCCTAGATAGGCGGGTTCAGAAGCGGGCACACCTCAAGCCCTAGATATGCGGGTTCAGAAGCAGGCACACCTCGGGCCCTAGATATGCGTGTTCAGAAGCAGGCGCACCACAGGCCGTAAATATGCAGGTTCAGAAGCGGGCGCACCTCAGGCCGTAAATATGCGGGTTCAGAAGCAGGCACACCTCGGGCCCTAGATATGCGGGTTCAGAAGCGGGCGCACCTCGGGCCCTAGATATGCGGGTTCAGAAGCGGGCGCACCTCAGGCCCCAGATATGCGGGTTCAGAAGCAGGCGCACCTCGGCCCTAGATATGCGGGTTCAGAAGCAGGCGCACCCTGGGCCCTAGATATGCGGGTTCAGAAGCAGGCACACCCTGGGTGCTACATATCCGGGTTCAGAAGCAGGTGCACCTCGGGCCCTAGATATGCGGGTTCAGAAGCAGGTGCACCCTGGGCCCTAGATATGTGGGAGAAGCAGGCACACATCAGACCCTAGATATGCAGGTTCAGAAGCAGGCACACCTTGGGCAATAGATATGCGGGTTCAGAAGCAGGCACACCTCGGGCCCTAGATATGCGAGATCAGAAGCAGGCGCACCTTGGGCCCTAGATATGCGGGTTCAGAAGCAGGCACACCCTAGGCCCTAGATATGCGGGTTCAGAAGCAAGCACACCTCGGGCCATAGATATGCGGGTTCAGAAGCAGGCACACCCTGGGCCCTACATATCTGGTTTCAGAAGCAGGTGCACCTCGGGCCCTAGATATGCGGGTTCAGAAGCAGGCGCACCCTGGGCCCTAGATATGTGGGAGAAGCAGGCACACATCAGACCCTAGATATGCGGGTTCAGAAGCAGGCACACATCGGGCCTAGATATGTGGGTTCAGAAGCAGGCCCACCCTAGGCCCTAGATATGCGGGTTCAGAAGCAGGCACACCTTGGGCCATAGATATGCAGGTTCAGAAGCAGGCACACTCTGGGCCCTAGATATGCGGGTTCAGAAGCAGGCGCACCTCGTGCCCTAGATATGTGGGTTCAGAAGCAGGCGCACCTCAGGCCCTAGATATGCGGGTTCAGAAGCAGGCGCACCTCAGGACCTAGATGTGCGGGTTCAGAAGCAGGCGCACCCTGGGCCCTAGAAATGTGCGTTCAGAAGCAGGCACACCTCGGGCCCTAGATATGCGAGTTCAGAAGCAGGCGCACCTCGGGCCCTAGATATGCGGGTTCAGAAGCAGGCACACCTTGGGCCCTAGATATGCGGGTTCAGAAGCAGGCACACCCTGGGCCTTAGATATGTGGGAGAAGCAGGCACACATCAGGCCCTAGATGTGGGTTCAGAAGCAGGCACACATCGGGCCTAGATATGTGGGTTCAGAAGCAGGCACACCCTGTGCCCTAGATATGCGGGTTCAGAAGCAGGCACATCTCGGCACTAGATATGTGTGTTCAGAAGCAGGCACACCTCGGGCCCTAGATATGCGTGTTCAGAAGCAGACGCACCACAGGCCGTAAATATGCGCGTTCAAAAGCCGGCACACCTCGGGCCCTAGATATGCGGCTTCAGAAGCAGGCGCACCTCGGGCCCATATATGCAGGTTCAGAAGCGGGTGCACCTCAGGCCGTAAATATGTGGGTTCAGAAGCAGGCACACCTCGGGCCCTAGATGTGGGTTCAGAAGCGGGCGCACCTCGGGCCCTAGATATGCAGGTTCAGAAGCGGGCGCACCTCAGGCCCCAGATATGCGGGTTCAGAAGCAGGCGCACCTCGGCCCTAGATATGCGGGTTGAGAAGCAAGCGCACCCTGGGCCCTAGATATGCGGGTTCAGAAGCGAGCGCACCTCGGGCCCTAGATATGCGGGTTCAGAAGCAGGCACACCTCGGGCCCTAAATATGCAGGTTCAAAAGCAGGCACAACCTCAGCCCTCGATATACGGGTTCAGAAGCAGGCGCACCTTGTGCCCTAGATATGCAGGTTCAGAAGCAGGCACACCTCGGGCCCTAGATATGCGGGTTCAGAAGCAGGCGCACCCTGGGCCCTAGATATGTGGGAGAAGCAGGCACACATCAGACCCTAGATATGCGGGTTCAGAAGCAGACACACCTCGGGCCCTAAATATGCAGGTTCAAAAGCAGGCACACCCTAGGCCCTAGATATGCGGGTTCAGAAGCAAGCACACCTCGGGCCATAGATATGCGGGTTCAGAAGCAGGCACACCCTGGGCCCTACATATCCGGGTTCAGAAGCAGGTGCACCTCGGGCCCTAGATATGCGGGTTCAGAAGCAGGCGCACCCTGGGCCCTAGATATGTGGGAGAAGCAGGCACACATCAGACCCTAGATATGCGGGTTCAGAAGCAGGCACACATCGGGCCTAGATATGTGGGTTCAGAAGCAGGCCCACCCTAGGCCCTAGATATGCGGGTTCAGAAGCAGGCACACCTTGGGCCATAGATATGCGGGTTCAGAAGCAGGCACACTCTGTGCCGTAGATATGCGGGTTCAGAAGCAGGCGCACCTCGGGCCCTAGATATGCGGGTTCAGAAGCAGGCGCACCTCGGCCCTAGATATGCGGGTTCAGAAGCGGGCGCACCTCGGGCCATAGATATGCGGGTTCAGAAGCAGACACACCTCGGGCCCTAGATATGCGGGTTCAGAAGCAGGCACACCCTGGGCCCTAGATATGTGCGTTCAGAAGCAGGCACACATCGGGCTTAGATATGTGGGTTCAGAAGCAGGCACACCTCGGCCCTAGATATGCGGGTTAAGAAGCAGGCACGCCTCGGGCCCTAGATATGCGGGTTCAGAAGCGGGCGCACATCGGGCCCTAGATATGCGGGTTCAGAAGCAGGCACACCTCGGGCCCTAGATATGCGTGTTCAGAAGCGGGCGCACCACAGGCAGTAAATATGCGGGTTCAGAAGCAGGCACACCTCGGGCCCTAGATATGCAGGTTCAGAAGCAGGCACACCTCGGGCCCTAGATATGCGAGTTCAGAAGCAGGCGCTCCTCGGGCCCTAGATATGCGGGTTCAGAAGCAGGCACACCCTAGGCCCTAGATATGAGGGTTCAGAAGCAGGCACACCTCAGGCCATAGATATGCGGGTTCAGAAGCAGGCACACCCTGGGCCCTAGATATGCGGGTTCAGAAGCAGGCACACCTCGGGCCCTAGATATGCAGGTTCAGAAGCAGGCACACATCGGGCCTAGATATGCGGGTTCAGAAGCAGGCACACCTTGGGCCCTAGATATGCGTGTTCAGAAGCAGGCACACACTGGGCCCTAGACATGTGGGAGAAGCAGGCACACATCTGGCCCTAGATATGCAGGTTCAGAAGCAGGCACACATCGGGCCTAGATATGTGGGTTCAGAAGCAGGCGCACCCTGTGCCCTAGATATGCGGGTTCAGAAGCAGGCACATCTCGGCCCTAGATATGCGGGTTCAGAAGCGGGCGCACCTTGGGCCCTAGATATGCGAGTTCAGAAGCAGGCGCACCTCGGGCCCTAGATATGCGGGTTCAGAAGTAGGCACACCCTAGGCCCTAGATATGCGGGTTCAGAAGCAGGCGCACCTCGGGCCCTAGATATGAGGTTTCAGAAGCTGGCGCACCTCAGGCCCTAGATATGCGGGTTCAGAAGCAGACGCACCTCAGGCCCTAGATATGCGGGTTCAGAAGCAGGCGCACCTCGGCACTAGATATGCGGGTTCAGAAGCAGGCGCACCTCGGCACTAGATATGCGGGTTCAGAAGCAGACGCACCACAGGCCGTAAATATGCAGGTTCAGAAGCAGGCACACCTCGGGCCCTAGATATGCGGCTTCAGAAGCAGGCGCACCTCGGGCCCATATATGCAGGTTCAGAAGCAGGCGCACCTCGGGCCCTAGATATGTGGGTTCAGAAGCGGGCGCACCTCGGACCCTAGATATGCGGGTTCAGAAGCGGGCGCACCTCAGGCCCCAGATATGCGGGTTCAGAAGCAGGCGCACCTCGGCCCTAGATATGCAGGTTCAGAAGCGAGCGCACCTCGGGCCCTAGATATGCGGGTTCAGAAGCAGGCACACCTCAGGCCCTAAATATGCAGGTTCAAAAGCAGGCACACCCTCAGCCGTAGATATGCGGGTTCAGAAGCAGGTGCACCTCGGGCTCTAGATATGCGGGTTCAGAAGCAGGCGCACCCTGGACCCTAAATATGTGGGAGAAGCAGGCACACATCAGACCCTAGATATGCGGGTTCAGAAGCAGGCACACCTTGGGCCATAGATATGCGGGTTCAGAAGCAGGCACACCCTCAGCCCTAGATATGCAGGTTCAGAAGCGGGCGCACCTCGGGCCCTAGATATGCGGGTTCAGAAGCAGGCACACCCTGGGCCCTAGATATGCAGGTTCAGAAGCGGGCGCACCTCGGGCCCTAGATATGCGGGTTCAGAAGCAGGCACACCTCGGGCCCTAGATATGCGGGTTCAGAAGCAGGCACACCCTGGGCCCTAGATATGTGCGTTCAGAAGCAGGCACACCTCGGGCCCTAGATATGCGAGTTCAGAAGCAGGCGCACCTCGGGCCCTAGATATGCGGGTTCAGAAGCAGGCACACCCTGGGCCCTAGATATGCGGGTTCAGAAGCAGGCACACACTGGGCCCTAGATATGCGGGTTCAGAAGCAGGCGCACCTCCGGCCGTAGATATGCGGGTTCAGAAGCAGGCGCACCTCGGGCCCTAGACATGCGGGTTCAGAAGCAGGCGCACCCTGGGCCCTAGATATGTCGGAGAAGCAGGCACACATCAGACCCTAGATATGTGGGTTCAGAAGCAGGCACACATCGGGTTTTGATATGTGGGTTCAGAAGCCGGTGCACCCTGGGCCCTAGATATGCGGGTTCAGAAGCAGGCGCACCTCTGGCCCTAGATATGCGGGTTCAGAAGCAGGCACACCTCGGGCCCTAGATATGCATGTTCAGAAGCAGGCACACGTCAGGCCCTAAATATGCGGGTTCAGAAGCAGGCACACCTCGGGCCCATAATATGCAGGTTCAGAAGCGGGCGCACCTCAGGCCATAAATATGCGGGTTCAGAAGTAGGCACACCTCGGGCCCTAGATATGTGGGTTCAGAAGCGGGCGCACCTCGGGCCCTGGATATGCGGGTTCAGAAGCGGGCACACCTCAAGCCCTAGATATGAGGGTTCAAATCCGGCGCACCTCGGGCCCCAGATATGTGTTTTCAGAAGCAGGCACACCTCAGGCCCTAGATATGCGTGTTCAGAAGCAGGCGCACCACAGGCCGTAAATATGCGGGTTCAGAAGCAGGCACACCTCGGGCCCTAGATATGCAGGTTCAGAAGCAGGCACACCCTAGGCCCTAGATATGTGGGTTCAGAAGCAGGCACACCTCAGGCCATAGATATGCGGGTTCAGAAGCAGGCACACCCTAGGCCCTAGATATGCGGGTTCAGAAGCAAGCACACCTCGGGCCCTAGATATGCGGGTTCAGAAGCAGGCGCACCTCGGGCCCTAGATATGGGGGTTCAGAAGCGGGCGCACCTTGGGCCCTAGATATGCGGGTTCAGAAGCAGGCGCACCTCGGCAAAGATATGCGGGTTCAGAAGCAGGCGCACCCTGGGCCCTAGATATGCGGATTCAGAAACAGGCACACCCTGGGCCCTAGATATGCGGGTTCCGAAGCAGGCACACCTCGGGCCATAGATATGCGGATTCAGAAGCAGGCACACCCTGGGCCCTAGATATGCGGGTTGAGAAGCAGGCGCACCTCGTGCCCTAGATATGCGGGTTCAGAAGCAGGCGCACCTCGGGCGCTTGATATGCGGGTTCACAAGCAGGTGCACCTCGGGCCCTAGACATGCGGGTTCAGAAGCAGGCACACATCGGGCTTAGATATGTGGGTTCAGAAGCAGGCACACATCGGGCTTAGATATGCGGGTTCAGAAGCAGGCGCACCCTGGGCCCTAGATATGCGGGTTCAGAAGCAGGCGCACCTCGGGCCCTAGATATGCGGGTTCAGAAGCAGGCACACCTCGGCCCTAGATATGCGGGTTCAGAAGTAGGCGCACCTCTGGCCCTAGATATGTGGGTTCAGAAGCAGGCACACCTCGGGCCCTAAATATGCGGGTTCAGAAGCAGGCACACCTCCGGCCCAAAATATGCAGGTTCAGAAGCGGGCGCACCTCAGGCCGTAAATATGCGGGTTCAGAAGCAGGCACACATCGGGCCCTAGATATGCGGGTTCAGAAGCAGGCACACCTCGGGCCCATAATATGCAGGTTCAGAAGCGGGCGCACCTCAGGCCATAAATATGCGGGTGCAGAAGTAGGCACACCTCGGGCCCTAGATATGTGGGTTCAGAAGCAGGCGCACCCTGGGCCCTAGATATGTGTGTTCAGAAACAGGCACACCTCGGGCCCTAGGTATGCGTGTTCAGAAGCAGGCGCACCACGGGCCATAAATATGCGGGTTCAGAAGCAGGCACACCTCGGGCCCTAGATATGCGGCTTCAGAAGCAGGCGCACCTCGGGCCCATATATGCAGGTTCAGAAGCGGGCGCACCTCAGGCCGTAAATATCCGGGTTCAGAAGCAGGCACACCTCGGGCCCTAGATATGTGGGTTCAGAAGCGGGCGCACCTCGGGCCCTAGATATGCGGGTTCAGAAGCGGGCGCACCTCAGGCCCCAGATATGCGGGTTCAGAAGCAGGCGCACCTCGGCCCTAGATATGTGGGTTCAGAAGCAGGCACACCTCGGGCCCTAAATATGCAGGTTCGAAAGCAGGCATGCCCTCAGCCCTAGATATGCGGGTTCAGAAGCAGGCGCACCCTGGGCCCTAGATATGTGGGAGAAGCAGGCACACATCAGACCCTAGATATGCGGGTTCAGAAGCAGGCGCACCCTGGGCCCTAGATATGTGGGAGAAGCAGGCACACATCAGACCCTAGATATGTGGGTTCAGAATCAGGCGCCCCTCGGGCCCTAGATATGAGGTTTCAGAAGCTCGCGCACCTCAGGCCCTAGATATGCGGGTTCAGAAGCAGATGCACCTCAGGCCCTAGATATGCGGGTTCAGAAGCAGGCGCACCTCGGCACTAGATATGCGGGTTCAGAAGCAGGCGCACCCTCAGCCCTAGATATGCGGGTTCAGAAGCGGGCGCACATCGGGCCCTAGATATGCGGGTTCAGAAGCAGGCACACCTCGGGCCCTAGATATGCGGGTTCAGAAGCAGGCACACCCTGGGCCCTAGAAATGTGCGTTCAGAAGCAGGCACACCTCGGGCCCTAGATATGCGGGTTCAGAAGCAGGCTCACCCTGGGCCCTTGATATGCGGGTTCAGAAGCAGGCACACATTGGGCCCTAAATATGCAGGTTCAGAAGCAGGCGCACCTCGGGCCCTAGATATGTGGGTTCAGAAGCAGGCACACCTTGGGCCCTAGATATGCGTGTTCAGAAGCAGACACACCACAGGCCGTAAATATGCAGGTTCAGAAGCACGCACACCTCGGGCCCTAGATATGCGGCTTCAGAAGCAGGCGCACCTCGGGCCCATATATGCAGGTTCAGAAGCAGGCGCAGCTCGGGCCCTAGATATGTGGGTTCAGAAGCGGGCACATCTCGGCCCTAGATATGTGTGTTCAGAAGCAGGCACACCTTGGGCCCCAGATATGCGGGTTCAAAAGCAGGCACACCTCGGGCCCTAAATATGCAGGTTCAAAAGCAGGCACACCCTCAGCCCTAGATATGCGGGTTCAGAAGCAGGCACACCTCGGGCCCTAGATATGCGGGTTCAGAAGCGGGCGCACCTCAGGCCCCAGATATGCGGGTTCAAAAGCAGGCACACCTCGGGCCCTAAATATGCAGGTTCAAAAGCAGGCGCACCTTGGGCCCTAGATATGCGGGTTCAGAAGCAAGCACACCTCGGGCCATAGATATGCGGGTTCAGAAGCAGGCACACCCTGGGCCCTACATATCCGGGTTCAGAAGCAGGTGCACCTCGGGCCCTAGACATGCGGGTTCAGAAGCAGGCGCACCCTGGGCCCTAGATATGTGGGTTCAGAAGCAGGCACACATCGGGTTTAGATATGTGGGTTCAGAAGCCGGCGCACCCTGGGCCCTAGATATGCGGGTTCAGAAGCAGGTACATCTCGGCCCTAGATATGCGGGTTCAGAAGCAGGCGCACCTCGGGCCCTAGATATGCGGGTTCAGAAGCAGGCACACCTCGGCCCTAGATATGCGGGTTCAGAAGTAGGCGCACCTCTGGCCCTAGATATGCGGGTTCAGAAGCAGGCACACCTCGGGCCCATAATATGCAGGTTCAGAAGCGGGCGCACCTCAGGCCGTAAAAATGCGGGTTCAGAAGCAGGCACACCTCGGGCCCTAGATATGCGGGTTCAGAAGCGGGCGCACATCGGGCCCTAGATATGCGGGTTCAGAAGCAGGCACACCTCGGGCCCATAATATGCAGGTTCAGAAGCGGGCGCACCTCAGGCCATAAATATGCGGGTTCAGAAGTAGACACACCTCGGGCCCTAGATATGCCGGTTCAGAAGCGGGCACACCTCAGGCCATTAATATGCGGGTTCAAATCCGGCGCACCTCGGGCCCCAGATATGCGGGTTCAGATGCAGGCGCACCTCGGGCCCTAGATATGCGGGTTCAGAAGCAGGCGCTCCTCGGGCCCTAGATATGCGTGTTCAGAAGCAGGCACACCTCAGGCCATAGATATGTGGGTTCAGAAGCAGGCACACCCTGGGGCCTAGATATGCGGGTTCAGAAGCAGGCGCACCTCGGGCCCTAGATATGCAGGTTCAGAAGCAGGCATACATCGGGCCTAGATATGCGGGTTCAGAAGCAGGCACACCTTGGGCCCTAGATATGCGGGTTCAGAAGCAGGCGCACCTCGGGCCCTAGATATGGGGGTTCAGAAGCGGGCGCACCTTGGGCCCTAGATATGCTGGTTCAGAAGCAGGCGCACCTCGGCAAAGATATGCGGGTTCAGAAGCAGGCGCACCCTGGGCCCTAGATATGCGGGTTCAGAAGCGGGCGCACCTCGGGCCCTAGATATGCGGGTTCAGAAGCAGGCACACCTCGGGCCCTAGATATGCGAGTTCAGAAGCAGGCGCACCTCGGGCCCTAGATATGCGGGTTCAGAAGCAGGCACACCCTAGGCCCTAGATATGCGGTTCAGAAGCAGGCACACCCTGGGCCCTAGATATGTGGGAGAAGCAGGCACACATCAGGCCCTAGATATGTGGGTTCAGAAGCAGGCGCACCCTGTGCCCTAGATATGCGGGTTCAGAAGCAGGCGCACCTCGGGCCCTAGATATGCCGGTTCAGGAGCAGGCACACCTTGGGCCCTTGATATGCCGTTCAGAAGCAGGCACACCCTGGGCCCTAGATATGTGGGAGAAGCAGGCACACATCAGGCCCTAGATATGTGGGTTCAGAAGCAGGCGCACCCTGTGCCCTAGATATGCGGGTTCAGAAGCAGGCACATCTTGGCCCTAGATATGTGGGTTCAGAAGCAGGCGCACCTCGGGCCCTAGATTTGCGCGTTCAGAAGCAGGCACACCTCGGCCCTAGATATGCGGGTTCAGAAGCAGGCACACCTCGGGCCCTAGATATGTGGGTTCAGAAGCAGGCGCACCCTGGGCCCTAGATATGCGGATTCAGAAACAGGCACACCCTGGGCCCTAAATATGCAGGTTCAGAAGCAGGCACACCTTGGGCCCTAGATATGTGGGTTCAGAAGCAGGCGCAACTCGGGCCCTAGATATGCGGCTTCAGAAGCAGGCACACCCTGGGCCCTAGATATGCGGGTTCAGAGGCAGGCACAACTTGGGCCCTAGATGTGTGGGTTCAGAAGCGGGCGCACCTCGAGCCCTAGATATGCGGGTTCAGAAGCGGGCGCACCTCAGGCCCCAGATATGCGGGTTCAGAAGCAGGCGCACCTCGGCCCTATATATGCGGGTTCAGAAGCAGGCGCACCCTGGGCCCTAGATATGCGGGTTCAGAAGCAGGCGCACCTCGGGCCCTAGATATGCGGGTTCAGAAGCAGGCACACCTTGGGCCCTAGATATGCGGGTTCAGAAGCAGGCACACCCTGGGCCCTAGATATGTGGGAGAAGCAGGCACACATCAGGCCCTAGATATGCAGGTTCAGAAGCAGGCACACCTCGGGCCCTAGATATGCGGGTTCAGATGCGGGCGCACCTCAGGCCCCAGATATGTGGGTTCAGATGCAGGCACATCTCGGCCCTAGATATGTGTGTTCAGAAGCAGGCGCACCTCGGGCCCTAGATATGCAGGTTCAGAAGCGAGCGCACCTCGGGCCCTAGATATGCGGGTTCAGAAGCAGGCACACCTCGGGCCCTAAATATGCAGGTTCAAAAGCAGGCACACCCTCAGCCCTAGATATGCGGGTTCAGAAGCAGGCACACCTCGGACCCTAGATATGCGAGATCAGAAGCAGGCGCACCTTGGGCCCTAGATACGCGGGTTCAGAAGCAGGCACACCCTAGGCCCTAGATATGCGGGTTCAGAAGCAGGCACACCTCGGGCCCATAATATGCAGGTTCAGAAGCGGGCGCACCTCAGGCCGTAAAAATGCGGGTTCAGAAGCAGGCACACCCTCAGCCCTAGATATGCGGGTTCAGAAGCAGGCACACCTCGGGCCCTAGATATGCGAGATCAGAAGCAGGCACACCTCGGGCCCTAGATATGCATGTTCAGAAGCAGGCACACGTCAGGCCCTAAATATGCGGGTTCAGAAGCAGGCACACCTCGGGCCCATAATATGCAGGTTCAGAAGCGGGCGCACCTCAGGCCGTAAAAATGCGGGTTCAGAAGCAGGCACACCTCGGGCCCTAGATATGCGGGTTCAGAAGCGGGCGCACCTCGGGCCCTAGATATGCGGGTTCAGAAGCGGGCACACCTCAAGCCCTAGATATGCGGGTTCAAATCCGGCGCACCTCGGGCCCCAGATATGCGGGTTCAGAAGCAGGCGCACCCTGGGCCCTAGATATGCGTGTTCAGAAGCAGGCGCACCACAGGCCGTAAATATGCGGGTTCAGAAGCAGGCACACCTCGGGCCCTAGATATGCAGGTTCAGAAGCAGGCACACCTCGAGCCCTAGATATGCGGGTTCAGATGCGGGCGCACCTCAGGCCCCAGATATGCGTGTTCAGAAGCAGGCACACGTCAGGCCCTAAATATGCGGGTTCAGAAGCAGGCGCACCTCGGGCCCTAGATATGCGGGTTCAGAAGCAGGCACACCCTAGGCCCTAGATATACGGGTTCAGAAGCAAGCACACCTCGGGCCATAGATATGCGGGTTCAGAAGCAGGTGCACCTCGGGCCCTAGATATGCGGGTTCAGAAGCAGGCGCACCCTGGGCCCTAGATATGCGGGAGAAGCAGGCACACATCGGGCCTAGATATGCGCGTTCAGAAGCAGGCACAACTTGGGCCATAGATATGCGGGTTCAGAAGCAGGCACACTCTGGGCCCTAGATATGCGGGTTCAGAAGCAGGGGCACCTCGGGCCCTAGATATGCGGGTTCAGAAGCGGGCGCACCTCAGGCCCTAGATATGCGGATTCAGAAGCAGGCACACCCTGGGCCCTAGATATGCGGGTTCAGAAGCAGGCATACCCTGGGCCCTAGATATGCGGGTTCAGAAGCAGGCGCACCTCGGGCCCTAGATATGCGGGTTCAGAAGCAGGCACACCTTGGGCCCTAGATATGCGGGTTCAGAAGCAGGCACACTCTATGCCCTAGATATGCGGGTTCAGAAGCAGGCACATCTCGGCCCTAGATATGTGTGTTCAGAAGCAGATGCACCACAGGCCGTAAATATGCGGGTTCAGAAGCAGGCACACCTCGGGCCCTAGATATGCGGCTTCAGAAGCGGGTGCACCTCGGGCCCATATATGCAGGTTCAGAAGCGGGCGCACCTCAGGCCGTAAATATGCGGGTTCAGAAACAGGCACACCTCGGGCCCTAGATATGTGGGTTCAGAAGCAGGTGCACCCTGGGCCCTAGATATGTGGGTTCAGAAGCAGGCGCACCTCGGGCCGTAGATATGCGGGTTCAGAAGCAGGCGCACCTCGGGCCCTAGATATGCGGCTTCAGAAGCGGGTGCACCTCGGGCCCATATATGCAGGTTCAGAAGCGGGCGCACCTCAGGCCGTAAATATGCGGGTTCAGAAACAGGCACACCTCGGGCCCTAGATATGTGGGTTCAGAAGCAGGCGCACCCTGGGCCCTAGATATGTGGGTTCAGAAGCAGGCGCACCTCGGGCCCTAGATATGCGCGTTCAGAAGCAGGCCCACCCTAGGCCCTAGATATGCGGGTTCAGAAGCAGGCACACCTCGGGCCCTAGATATGCGTGTTCAGAAGCAGGCACACGTCAGGCCCTAAATATGCGGGTTCAGAAGCAGGCACACCTCGGGCCCATATATGCAGGTTCAGAAGCGGGCGCACCTCAGGCCTTAAATATGCGGGTTCAGAAGCAGGCACACCTCGGGCCCTAGATATGAGGGTTCAGAAGCAGGCACACCTCGGGCCCATAATATGCAGGCTCAGAAGCAGGTGCACCTCGGGCCCTAGATATGAGGGTTCAGAAGCGGGCGCACATCGGGCCCTAGATATGCGGGTTCAGAAGCAGGCACACCTCGGGCCCATAATATGCAGGCTCAGAAGCAGGTGCACCTCGGGCCCTAGATATGTGGGATCAGAAGCGGGCGCACCTCGGGCCCTAGATATGCGGGTTCAGAAGCGGGCACACCTCAAGCCCTAGATATGCGGGTTCAGAAGCAGGCGCACCCTGGGCCCTAGATATGTGTGTTCAGAAGCAGGCACACCTCGGGCCCTAGATATGCGTGTTCAGAAGCAGGCGCACCACAGGCCGTAAATATGCAGGTTCAGAAGCGGGCGCACCTCAGGCCGTAAATATGCGGGTTCAGAAGCAGGCACACCTCGGGCCCTAGATATGCGGGTTCAGAAGCGGGCGCACCTCGGGCCCTAGATATGCGGGTTCAGAAGCGGGCGCACCTCAGGCCCCAGATATGCGGGTTCAGAAGCAGGCGCACCTCGGCCCTAGATATGCGGGTTCAGAAGCAGGCGCACCCTGGGCCCTAGATATGCGGGTTCAGAAGCAGGCACACCTCGGGCCCTAAATATGCAGGTGCAAAATCAGGCACACCCTCAGCCCTAGATATGCGGGTTCAGAAGCAGGCACACCTCAGGCCCTAGATATGCGAGATCAGAAGCAGGCGCACCTTGGGCCCTAGATATGCGGGTTCAGAAGCAGGCACACCCTAGGCCCTAGATATGCGGGTTCAGAAGCAAGCACACCTCGGGCCATAGATATGCGGGTTCAGAAGCATGCACACCCTGGGAGCTACATATCCGGGTTCAGAAGCAGGTGCACCTCGGGCCCTAGATATGTGGGTTCAGAAGTAGGTGCACCCTGGGCCCTAGATATGTGGGAGAAGCAGGCACACATCAGACCCTAGATATGCAGGTTCAGAAGCAGGCACACCTTGGGCAATAGATATGCGGGTTCAGAAGCAGGCACACTCTGGGCCCTAGATATGCGGGTTCAGAAGCAGGCGCACCTCGGGCCCTAGATATGCGGGATCAGAAGCAGGCGCACCTCGGCACTAGATATGCGGGTTCAGAAGCAGGCGCACCCTGGGCCCTAGATATGCGGGTTCAGAAGCGGGCACACATGGGCCCTAAACATGCAGGGTCAAAAGCAGGCACACCCTCAGCCCTAGATATGCGGGTTCAGAAGCAGGCACACCTCGGGCCCTAGATATGCGAGATCAGAAGCAGGCGCACCTTGGGCCCTAGATATGCGGGTTCAGAAGCAGGCACACCCTAGGCCCTAGATATTCGGGTTCAGAAGCAAGCACACCTCGGGCCATAGATATGCGGGTTCAGAAGCAGGCACACCCTGGGCCCTACATATCTGGTTTCAGAAGCAGGTGCACCTCGGGCCCTAGATATGCGGGTTCAGAAGCAGGCGCACCCTGGGCCCTAGATATGTGGGAGAAGCAGGCACACATCAGACCCTAGATATGCGGGTTCAGAAGCAGGCACACATCGGGCCTAGATATGTGGGTTCAGAAGCAGGCCCACCCTAGGCCCTAGATATGCGGGTTCAGAAGCAGGCACACCTTGGGCCATAGATATGCAGGTTCAGAAGCAGGCACACTCTGGGCCCTAGATATGCGGGTTCAGAAGCAGGCGCACCTCGTGCCCTAGATATGTGGGTTCAGAAGCAGGTGCACCTCAGGCCCTAGATATGCGGGTTCAGAAGCAGGCGCACCTCAGGCCCTAGATGTGCGGGTTCAGAAGCAGGCGCACCCTGGGCCCTAGAAATGTGCGTTCAGAAGCAGGCACACCTCGGGCCCTAGATATGCGAGTTCAGAAGCAGGCGCACCTCGGGCCCTAGATATGCGGGTTCAGAAGCAGGCACACCTTGGGCCCTAGATATGCGGGTTCAGAAGCAGGCACACCCTGGGCCTTAGATATGTGGGTTCAGAAGCAGGCACACCTCGGGCCCTAGATATGTGGGTTCAGAAGCAGGCACACCCTGTGCCCTAGATATGTGGGTTCAGAAGCAGGCACACCTCGGGCCCTAGAGGTGGGTTCAGAAGCGGGCGCACCTCGGGCCCTAGATATGCAGGTTCAGAAGCGGGCGCACCTCAGGCCCCAGATATGCGGGTTCAGAAGCAGGCGCACCTCGGCCCTAGATATGCGGGTTAAGAAGCAAGCGCACCCTGGGCCCTAGATATGCGGGTTCAGAAGCGAGCGCACCTCGGGCCCTAGATATGCGGGTTCAGAAGCAGGCGCACCTTGTGCCCTAGATATGCAGGTTCAGAAGCAGGCACACCCTAGGCCCTAGATATGCGGGTTCAGAAGCAAGCACACCTCGGGCCATAGATATGCGGGTTCAGAAGCAGGCACACCCTGGGCCCTACATATCCGGGTTCAGAAGCAAGCACACCTCGGGCCCTAGATATGCGGGTTCAGAAGCAGGCGCACCCTGGGCCCTAGATATGTGGGAGAAGCAGGCACACATCAGACCCTAGATATGCGGGTTCAGAAGCAGGCACACATCGGGCCTAGATATGTGGGTTCAGAAGCAGGCCCACCCTAGGCCCTAGATATGCGGGTTCAGAAGCAGGCACACCTTGGGCCATAGATATGCGGGTTCAGAAGCAGGCACACTCTGTGCCCTAGATATGCGGGTTCAGAAGCAGGCGCACCTCGGGCCCTAGATATGCGGGTTCAGAAGCAGGCGCACCTCGGCCCTAGATATGCGGGTTCAGAAGCGGGCGCACCTCGGGCCATAGATATGCGGGTTCAGAAGCAGACACACCTCGGGCCCTAGATATGCGGGTTCAGAAGCAGGCACACCCTGGGCCCTAGATATGTGGGTTCAGAAGCAGGCACACCTCGGCCCTAGATATGCGGGTTAAGAAGCAGGCACGCCTCGGGCCCTAGATATGCGGGTTCAGAAGCGGGCGCACATCGGGCCCTAGATATGCGGGTTCAGAAGCAGGCACACCTCGGGCCCATAATATGCAGGTTCAGAAGCGGGCGCACCTCAGGCCATAAATATGCGGGTTCAGAAGTAGGCACACCTCGGGCCCTAGATATGTGGGTTCAGAAGCGGCCGCACCTCGGGCCCTAGATATGCGGGTTCAGAAGCGGGCACACCTCAAGCCCTAGATATGCGGGTTCAGAAGCAGGCGCACCACGGGCCCTAGATATGCGGGTTCAGAAGCAGGCACACCTCGGGCCCTAGATATGCGTGTTCAGAAGCAGGCGCACCACAGGCAGTAAATATGCGGGTTCAGAAGCAGGCACACATCGGGCCCTAGATATGCAGGTTCAGAAGCAGGCACACCTCGGGCCCTAGATATGCGAGTTCAGAAGCAGGCGCTCCTCGGGCCCTAGATATGCGGGTTCAGAAGCAGGCACACATCGGGCCTAGATATGTGGGTTCAGAAGCAGGCGCACGCTGTGCCCTAGATATGCGGGTTCAGAAGCAGGCACATCTCGGCCCTAGATATGCGGGTTCAGAAGCAGGCGCACCTCGGGCCCTAGATATGGGGGTTCAGAAGCGGGCGCACCTTGGGCCCTAGATATGCGAGTTCAGAAGCAGGCGCACCTCGGGCCCTAGATATGCGGGTTCAGAAGTAGGCACACTCTAGGCCATAGATATGCGGGTTCAGTGCAGGCACACCCTGGGCCCTAGATATGCGGTTCAGAAGCAGGCGCACCTCGGGCCCAAGATATGCAGGTTCAGAAGCAGGCACACATCGGGCCTAGATATGCGGGTTCAGAAGCAGGCACACACTGGGCCATAGATATGCGGGTTCAGAAGCAGGCGCACCTCGGGCCCTAGATATGAGGTTTCAGAAGCTGGC
Source organism: Ambystoma mexicanum (assembly GCF_040938575.1). Classification (NCBI taxonomy): domain Eukaryota; kingdom Metazoa; phylum Chordata; class Amphibia; order Caudata; family Ambystomatidae; genus Ambystoma; species Ambystoma mexicanum. Next base: position 746,498,885 of record NC_090938.1, read on the forward strand.
GCACCTCAGGCCCTAGATATGCGGGTTCAGAAGCAGGCGCACCTCGGCACTAGATATGCGGGTTCAGAAGCAGGCGCACCCTCAGGCCCTAGATATGCGGGTTCAGAAGCAGGCGCACCTCAGGCCCTAGATATGCGGGTTCAGAAGCAGACGCACCTCAGGCCCTAGATATGCGGGTTCAGAAGCAGGCGCACCTCGGCACTAGATATGCGGGTTCAGAAGCAGACGCACCACAGGCCGTAAATATGCAGGTTCAGAAGCAGGCACACCTCGGGCCCTAGATATGCGGCTTCAGAAGCAGGCGCACCTCGGGCCCATATATGCAGGTTCAGAAGCAGGCGCACCTCGGGCCCTAGATATGCGGGTTCAGAAGCAGGCGCACCTCGGCCCTAGATATGCAGGTTCAGAAGCGAGCGCACCTCGGGCCCTAGATATGCGGGTTCAGAAGCAGGCACACCTCGGGCCCTAAATATGCAGGTTCAAAAGCAGGCACACCCTCAGCCATAGATATGCGGGTTCAGAAGCAGGCACACCTCGGGCCCTAGATATGCGGGTTCAGAAGCAGGTGCACCTCGGGCTCTAGATATGCGGGTTCAGAAGCAGGCGCACCCTGGACCCTAAATATGTGGGAGAAGCAGGCACACATCAGACCCTAGATATGCGGGTTCAGAAGCAGGCACACCTTGGGCCATAGATATGCGGGTTCAGAAGCAGGCACACCCTCAGCCCTAGATATGCAGGTTCAGAAGCAGGCGCACCCTGGGCCCTAGATATGCAGGTTCAGAAGCGGGCGCACCTCGGGCCCTAGATATGCGGGTTCAGAAGCAGGCACACCTCGGGCCCTAGATATGCGGGTTCAGAAGCAGGCACACCCTGGGCCCTAGATATGTGCGTTCAGAAGCAGGCACACCTCGGGCCCTAGATATGCGAGTTCAGAAGCAGGCGCACCTCGGGCCCTAGTTATGCGGGTTCAGAAGCAGGCACACCCTGGGCCCTAGATATGCGGGTTCAGAAGCAGGCACACACTGGGCCCTAGATATGCGGGTTCAGAAGCAGGCGCACCTCGGGCCGTAGATATGCGGGTTCAGAAGCAGGCGCACCTCGGGCGCTAGATATGCGGGTTCAGAAGCAGGTGCACCTCGGGCCCTAGACATGCGGGTTCAGAAGCAGGCGCACCCTGGGCCCTAGATATGTCGGAGAAGCAGGCACACCTCGGGCCCATAATATGCAGGTTCAGAAGCGGGCGCACCTCAGGCCATAAATATGCGGGTTCAGAAGTAGGCACACCTCGGGCCCTAGATATGTGGGTTCAGAAGCGGGCGCACCTCGGGCCCTGGATATGCGGGTTCAGAAGCGGGCACACCTCAAGCCCTAGATATGAGGGTTCAAATCCGGCGCACCTCGGGCCCCAGATATGTGTGTTCAGAAGCAGGCACACCTCAGGCCCTAGATATGCGTGTTCAGAAGCAGGCGCACCACAGGCCGTAAATATGCGGGTTCAGAAGCAGGCACACCTCAGGCCATAGATATGCGGGTTCAGAAGCAGGCACACCCTAGGCCCTAGATATGCGGGTTCAGAAGCAAGCACACCTCGGGCCCTAGATATGCGGGTTCAGAAGCAGGCGCACCTCGGGCCCTAGATATGGGGGTTCAGAAGCGGGCGCACCTTGGGCCCTAGATATGCGGGTTCAGAAGCAGGCGCACCCTGGGCCCTAGATATGCGGATTCAGAAACAGGCACACCCTGGGCCCTAGATATGCGGGTTCAGAAGCAGGCACACCTCGGGCCATAGATATGCGGATTCAGAAGCAGGCACACCCTGGGCCCTAGATATGCGGGTTGAGAAGCAGGCGCACCTCGTGCCCTAGATATGCGGGTTCAGAAGCAGGCGCACCTCAGGCGCTTGATATGCGGGTTCAGAAGCAGGTGCACCTCGGGCCCTAGACATGCGGGTTCAGAAGCAGGCACACATCGGGCTTAGATATGTGGGTTCAGAAGCAGGCACACATCGGGCTTAGATATGCGGGTTCAGAAGCAGGCGCACCCTGGGCCCTAGATATGCGGGTTCAGAAGCAGGTACATCTCGGCCCTAGATATGCGGGTTCAGAAGCAGGCGCACCTCGGGCCCTAGATATGCGGGTTCAGAAGCAGGCACACCTCGGCCCTAGATATGCGGGTTCAGAAGTAGGCGCACCTCTGGCCCTAGATATGTGGGTTCAGAAGCAGGCACACCTCGGGCCCTAGATATGCGTGTTCAGAAGCAGGCACACGTCAGGCCCTAAATATGCGGGTTCAGAAGCAGGCACACCTCCGGCCCAAAATATGCAGGTTCAGAAGCGGGCGCACCTCAGGCCGTAAATATGCGGGTTCAGAAGCAGGCACACATCGGGCCCTAGATATGCGGGTTCAGAAGCAGGCACACCTCGGGCCCATAATATGCAGGTTCAGAAGCGGGCGCACCTCAGGCCATAAATATGCGGGTGCAGAAGTAGGCACACCTCGGGCCCTAGATATGTGGGTTCAGAAGCGGGCGCACCTCGGGCCCTAGATATGCGGGTTCAGAAGCGGGCACACCTCAAGCCCTAGATATGCGGGTTCAGAAGCAGGCGCACCCTGGGCCCTAGATATGTGTGTTCAGAAACAGGCACACCTCGGGCCCTAGGTATGCGTGTTCAGAAGCAGGCGCACCACGGGCCGTAAATATGCGGGTTCAGAAGCAGGCGCACCTCGGGCCCATATATGCAGGTTCAGAAGCGGGCGCACCTCAGGCCGTAAATATGCGGGTTCAGAAGCAGGCACACCTAGGGCCCTAGATATGTGGGTTCAGAAGCGGGCGCACCTCGGGCCCTAGATATGCGGGTTCAGAAGCGGGCGCACCTCAGGCCCCAGATATGCGGGTTCAGAAGCAGGCGCACCTCGGCCCTAGATATGTGGGTTCAGAAGCAGGCACACCTCGGGCCCTAAATATGCAGGTTCGAAAGCAGGCATGCCCTCAGCCCTAGATATGCGGGTTCAGAAGCAGGCGCACCCTGGGCCCTAGATATGTGGGAGAAGCAGGCACACATCAGACCCTAGATATGCGGGTTCAGAAGCTCGCGCACCTCAGGCCCTAGATATGCGGGTTCAGAAGCAGACGCACCTCAGGCCCTAGATATGCGGGTTCAGAAGCAGGCGCACCTCGGCACTAGATATGCGGGTTCAGAAGCAGGCGCACCCTCAGCCCTAGATATGCGGGTTCAGAAGCGGGCGCACATCGGGCCCTAGATATGCGGGTTCAGAAGCAGGCACACCTCGGGCCCTAGATATGCGGGTTCAGAAGCAGGCACACCCTGGGCCCTAGAAATGTGCGTTCAGAAGCAGGCACACCTCGGGCCCTAGATATGCGGGTTCAGAAGCAGGCTCACCCTGGGCCCTTGATATGCGGGTTCAGAAGCAGGCACACATTGGGCCCTAGATATGCGTGTTCAGAAGCAGACGCACCACAGGCCGTAAATATGCAGGTTCAGAAGCACGCACACTTCGGGCCCTAGATATGCGGCTTCAGAAGCAGGCGCACCTCGGGCCCATATATGCAGGTTCAGAAGCAGGCGCACCTCGGGCCCTAGATATGTGGGTTGAGAAGCGGGCGCACCTCGGGCCCTAGATATGTGTGTTCAGAAGCAGGCACACCTTGGGCCCTAGATATGCGTGTTCAGAAGCAGACACACCACAGGCCGTAAATATGCAGGTTCAGAAGCACGCACACCTCGGGCCCTAGATATGCGGCTTCAGAAGCAGGCGCACCTCGGGCCCATATATGCAGGTTCAGAAGCAGGCGCAGCTCGGGCCCTAGATATGTGGGTTCAGAAGCGGGCACATCTCGGCCCTAGATATGTGTGTTCAGAAGCAGGCACACCTTGGGCCCCAGATATGCGGGTTCAAAAGCAGGCACACCTCGGGCCCTAAATATGCAGGTTCAAAAGCAGGCACACCCTCAGCCCTAGATATGCGGGTTCAGAAGCAGGCACACCTCGGGCCCTAGATATGCGGGTTCAGAAGCGGGCGCACCTCAGGCCCCAGATATGCGGGTTCAAAAGCAGGCACACCTCGGGCCCTAAATATGCAGGTTCAAAAGCAGGCGCACCTTGGGCCCTAGATATGCGGGTTCAGAAGCAAGCACACCTCGGGCCATAGATATGCGGGTTCAGAAGCAGGCACACCCTGGGCCCTACATATCCGGGTTCAGAAGCAGGCACACATCGGGCCCTAGACATGTGGGTTCAGAAGTCGGCGCACCCTGGGCCCTAGATATGCGGGTTCAGAAGCAGGTACATCTCGGCCCTAGATATGCGGGTTCAGAAGCAGGCGCACCTCGGGCCCTAGATATGCGGGTTCAGAAGCAGGCACACCTCGGCCCTAGATATGCGGGTTCAGAAGTAGGCGCACCTCTGGCCCTAGATATGCGGGTTCAGAAGCAGGCACACCTCGGGCCCTAGATATGCATGTTCAGAAGCAGGCACACATCAGGCCCTAAATATGCGGGTTCAGAAGCAGGCACACCTCGGGCCCATAATATGCAGGTTCAGAAGCGGGCGCACCTCAGGCCATAAATATGCGGGTTCAGAAGTAGGCACACCTCGGGCCCTAGATATGTGGGTTCAGAAGCGGGTGCACCTCGGGCCCTAGATATGCGGGTTCAGAAGCGGGCACACCTCAAGCCCTAGATATGAGGGTTCAAATCCGGCGCACCTGGGGCCCCAGATATGCGGGTTCAGATGCAGGCGCACCTCGGGCCCTAGATATGCGGGTTCAGAAGCAGGCGCTCCTCGGGCCCTAGATATGCGTGTTCAGAAGCAGGCACACCCTAGGCCCTAGATATGTGGGTTCAGAAGCAGGCACACCTCAGGCCATACATATGCGGGTTCAGAAGCAGGCACACCCTGGGGCCTAGATATGCGGGTTCAGAAGCAGGCGCACCTCGGGCCCTAGATATGCAGGTTCAGAAGCAGGCATACATCGGGCCTAGATATGCGGGTTCAGAAGCAGGCACACCTTGGGCCCTAGATATGCGGGTTCAGAAGCAGGCGCACCTCGGGCCCTAGATATGGGGGTTCAGAAGCGGGCGCACCTTGGGCCCTAGATATGCTGGTTCAGAAGCAGGCGCACCTCGGCAAAGATATGCGGGTTCAGAAGCAGGCGCACCCTGGGCCCTAGATATGCGGGTTCAGAAGCGGGCGCACCTCGGGCCCTAGATATGCGGGTTCAGAAGCAGGCACACCTCGGGCCCTAGATATGCGAGTTCAGAAGCAGGCGCACCTCGGGCCCTAGATATGCGGGTTCAGAAGCAGGCACACCCTAGGCCCTAGATATGCGGTTCAGAAGCAGGCGCACCTCGGGCCTAGATATGCCGGTTCAGAAGCAGGCACACCTTGGGCCCTTGATATGCCGGTTCAGAAGCAGGCACACCCTGGGCCCTAGATATGTGGGAGAAGCAGGCACACATCAGGCCCTAGATATGTGGGTTCAGAAGCAGGCGCACCCTGTGCCCTAGATATGCGGGTTCAGAAGCAGGCACATCTTGGCCCTAGATATGTGGGTTCAGAAGCAGGCGCACCTCGGGCCCTAGATTTGCGCGTTCAGAAGCAGGCACACCTCGGCCCTAGATATGCGGGTTCAGAAGCAGGCACACCTCGGGCCCTAGATATGTGGGTTCAGAAGCAGGCGCACCCTGGGCCCTAGATATGCGGATTCAGAAACAGGCACACCCTGGGCCCTAAATATGCAGGTTCAGAAGCAGGCACACCTTGGGCCCTAGATATGTGGGTTCAGAAGCAGGCGCAACTCGGGCCCTAGATATGCGGCTTCAGAAGCAGGCACACCCTAGGCCCTAGACATGCGGGTTCAGAAGCAGGCACACCTCGGGCCCTAGATATGCGGATTCAGAAACAGGCACACCCTGGGCCCTAGATATGCGGGTTCAGAGGCAGGCACAACTTGGGCCCTAGATGTGTGGGTTCAGAAGCGGGCGCACCTCGGGCCCTAGATATGCAGGTTCAGAAGCGAGCGCACCTCGGGCCCTAGATATGCGAGTTCAGAAGCAGGCGCACCTCGGGCCCTAGATATGCGGGTTCAGAAGCAGGCACACCCTAGGCCCTAGATATGCGGGTTCAGAAGCAGGCACACCCTGGGCCCTAGATATGCGGGTTCAGAAGCGGGCGCACCTCGGGCCCTAGATATGCGGGTTCAGAAGCAGGCACACCTCGGGCCCTAGATATGCGGGTTCAGAAGCAGGCACACCCTGGGCCCTAGATATGCGAGTTCAGAAGCAGGCGCACCTCGGGCCCTAGATATGCGGGTTCAGAAGCCGGCACACCCTGGGCCCTAGATATGCGGGTTCAGAAGCAGGCGCACCCTGGGCCCTAGATATGTCGGCGAAGCAGGCACACATCAGACCCTAGATATGTGGGTTCAGAAGCAGGCACACATCGGGTTTAGATATGTGGGTTCAGAAGCCGGCGCACCCTGGGCCCTAGATATGCGGGTTCAGAAGCAGGTACATCTCGGCCCTAGATCAGCGGGTTCAGAAGTAGGCGCACCTCTGGCCCTAGATATGCGGGTTCAGAAGCAGGCACACCTCGGGCCCTAGATATGCATATTCAGAAGCAGGCACACGTCAGGCCCTAGATATGCGGGTTCAGAAGCAGGCACACCTCGGGCCCTAGATATGCATATTCAGAAGCAGGCACACGTCAGGCCCTAAATATGCGGGTTCAGAAGCAGGCACACCTCGGGCCCTAGATATGCGGGTTCAGAAGCGGGCGCACATCGGGCCCTAGATATGCGGGTTCAGAAGCAGGCACACCTCGGGCCCATAATATGCAGGTTCAGAAGCGGGCGCACCTCAGGCCATAAATATGCGGGTTCAGAAGCAGGCACACCCTGGGCCCTAGATATGCGGGTTCAGAAGCAGGCGCACCTCGGGCCCTAGATATGCAGGTTCAGAAGCAGGCATACATCGGGCCTAGATATGCGGGTTCAGAAGCAGGCACACCTTGGGCCCTAGATATGCAGGTTCAGAAGCAGGCACACATTGGGCCTAGATATGTGGGTTCAGAAGCAGGCGCACCCTGTGCCCTAGATATGCGGGTTCAGAAGCAGGCACATCTCGGCCCTAGATATGCGGGTTCAGAAGCAGGCGCAACTCGGGCCCTAGATATGGGGGTTCAGAAGCGGGCGCACCTTGGGCCCTAGATATGCGGGTTCAGAAGCAGTCGCACCTCGGCAAAGATATGCGGGTTCAGAAGCAGGCGCACCCTGGGCCCTAGATATGCGGGTTCAGAAGCAGGCACATCTCGGCCCTAGATATGTGGGTTCAGAAGCAGGCGCACCCTGTGCCCTAGATATGCGGGTTCAGAAGCAGGCACATCTCGGCCCTAGATATGCGGGTTCAGAAGCAGGTGCAACTCGGGCCCTAGATATGGGGGTTCAGAAGCGGGCGCACCTCGGGCCCTAGATATGCGGGTTCAGAAGCAGGCACACCTCGGGCCCTAGATATGCGGGTTCAGAAGCAGGCACACCCTGGGCCCTAGATATGCGGGTTCAGAAGCAGGCACACCTCGGGCCCTAGATATGCGAGTTCAGAAGCAGGCGCACCTCGGGCCCTAGATATGCGGGTTCAGAAGCAGGCACACCCTAGGCCCTAGATATGCGGTTCAGAAGCAGGCGCACCTCGGGCCCTAGATATGCGGGTTCAGAAGCAGGCACACCTTGGGCCCTAGATATGCGGGTTCAGAAGCAGGCACACCCTGGGCCCTAGATATGTGGGAGAAGCAGGCACACATCAGGCCCTAGATATGCAGGTTCAGAAGCAGGCACACATCGGGCCTAGATATGTGGGTTCAGAAGCAGGCGCACCCTGTGCCCTAGATATGCGGGTTCAGAAGCAGGCACATCTTGGCCCTAGATATGTGGGTTCAGAAGCAGGCGCACCTCGGGCCCTAGATATGCGCGTTCAGAAGCAGGCACACCTCGGCCCTAGATATGCGGGTTCAGAAGCAGGCGCACCTCGGGCCCTAGATATGTGGGTTCAGAAGCAGGCGCACCCTGGGCCCTAGATATGCGGATTCAGAAACAGGCACACCCTGGGCCCTAAATATGCAGGTTCAGAAGCAGGCACACCTTGGGCCCTGGATATGTGGGTTCAGAAGCAGGCGCAACTCGGGCCCTAGATATTCGGCTTCAGAAGCAGGCACACCCTAGGCCCTAGACATGCGGGTTCAGAAGCAGGCACACCTCGGGACCTAGATATGCGGGTTCAGAAGCAGGCACAACTTGGGCCCTAGATGTGCGGGTTCAGAAGCAGGCACACCTCGGGCCATAGATATGCGGATTCAGAAGCAGTCACACCCTGGGCCCTAGATATGCGGGTTCAGAAGCAGGCGCACCTCGTGCCCTAGATATGCGGGTTCAGAAGCAGGCGCACCTCGGGCGCTAGATATGTGGGTTCAGAAGCAGGTGCACCTCGGGCCCTAGACATGCGGGTTCAGAAGCAGGCGCACCCTGGGCCCTAGATAAGTCGGAGAAGCAGGCACACATCAGACCCTAGATATGCGGGTTCAGAAGCAGGCGCACCTCGGGCCCTAGGTATGCGCGTTCAGAAGCAGGTACACCTCGGCCCTAGATATGCGGGTTCAGAAGTAGGCGCACCTCTGGCCCTAGATATGCGGGTTCAGAAGCAGGCACACCTCGGGCCCTACATATGCGTGTTCAGAAGCAGGCACACGTCAGGCCCTAAATATGCGAGTTCAGAAGCAGGTACACCTCGGGCCCATAATATGCAGATTCAGAAGCGGGCGCACCTCAGGCCGTAAATATGCGGGTTCAGAAGCAGGCACACCTCGGGCCCTAGATATGCGGGTTCAGAAGCGGGCGCACATCGGGCCCTAGATATGCGGGTTCAGAAGCAGGCACACCTCGGGCCCATAATATGCAGGTTCAGAAGCGGGCGCACCTAAGGCCATAAATATGCGGGTTCAGAAGTAGGCACACCTCGGGCCCTAGATATGTGGGTTCAGAAGCGGGCGCACCTCGGGCCCTAGATATGCGGGTTCAGAAGCGGGCACACCTCAAGCCCTCCATATGCGGGTTCAGAAGCAGGCACACTCTGGGCCCTAGATATGCGGGTTCAGAAGCAGGCACACCCTGGCCCCTAGATATGCAGAGTTCAGAAGCAGGCGCAACTCGGGCCCTAGATATGCGGGTTCAGAAGCAGGCACACTCTGGGCCCTAGATATGCGGGTTCAGAAGCAGGCACACCCTGGCCCCTAGATATGCAGAGTTCAGAAGCAGGTGCACCTCGGGCCCTAGATATGCGGGTTCAGAAGCAGGCACACCTTGGGCCCTAGATATACGGGTTCAAAAGCAGGCACACCCTGGGCCCTAGATATGTGGGAGAAGCAGGCACACATCAGGCCCTAGATATGCAGGTTCAGAAGCAGGCACACATCGGGCCCTAGATATGCACGTTCAGAAGCAGGCACACCTCGGCCCTAGATATGCGGGTTCAGAAGTAGGCGCACCTCTGGCCCTAGATATGCGGGTTCAGAAGCAGGCACACCTCGGGCCCTAAGTATGCATGTTCAGAAGCAGGCACACGTCAGGCCCATAATATACAGGTTCAGAAGCGGGCGCACCTCAGGCCGTAAATATGCGGGTTCAGAAGCAGGCACACCTCGGGCCCATAATATGCAGGTTCAGAAGCGGGCGCACCTCAGGCCATAAATATGCGGGTGCAGAAATAGGCACACCTCGGGCCCTAGATATGTGGGTTCAGAAGCGGGCGCACCTCGGGCCCTAGATATGCGGGTTCAGAAGCGGGCACACCTCAAGCCCTAGATATGCGGGTTCAGAAGCAGGCGCACCTCGGGCCCTAGATATGCGTGTTCAGAAGCCGGCACACCTCGGGCCCTAGATATGCGTGTTCAGAAGCAGGCGCACCACAGGCCATAAAAATGCGGGTCAGAAGCAGGCACACCTCGGGCCCTAGATATGCGGCTTCAGAAGCGGGCGCACCTCAGGCCCCAGATATGCGGGTTCAGAAGCAGGCGCACCTCGGCCCTAGATATGTGGGTTCAGAAGCAGGCGCACCCTGGGCCCTATCTATGCGGGTTCAGAAGCGAGCACACCTCGGGCCCTAGATATGCGGGTTCAGAAGCAGGCACCCCTTGGGCCCTAAATATGCAGGTTCAAAAGCAGGCACACCCTCAGCCCTAGATATGTGGGTTCAGAAGCAGGCACACCTCGGGCCCTAGATATGCGAGATCAGAAGCAGGCGCACCTTGGGCCCTAGATATGCGGGTTCAGAAGCAGGCACACCCTAGGCCGTAGATATGCGGGTTCAGAAGCAAGCACACCCTGGGCCCTACATATCCGGGTTCAGAAGCAGGTGCACCTCGGGCCCTAGATATGCGGGTTCAGAAGCAGGCGCACCCTGGGCTCTAGATATGTGGGAGAAGCAGACACACATCAGACCCTAGATATGCGGGTTCAGAAGCAGGCCCACCCTAGGCCCTAGACATGCGGGTTCAGAAGCAGGCACACCTTGGGCCATAGATATGCGGGTTCAGAAGCAGGCACACTCTGGGCCCTAGATATGCGGGTTCAGAAGCAGGCGCACCTCGGGCCCTAGATATGCGGGTTCAGAAGCAGACGCACCTCAGGCCCTAGATATGCGGGTTCAGAAGCAGGCGCACCTCGGCACTAGATATGCGGGTTCAGAAGCAGGCGCACCCTCGGCCCTAGATATGCGGGTTCAGAAGCAGGCGCACATCGGTCCCTAGATATGCGGGTTCAGAAGCAGGCACACCTCGGGCCCTAGATATGCGGGTTCAGAAGCAGGCACACCCTGGGCCCTAGAAATGTGCGTTCAGAAGCAGGCACACCTCGGGCCCTAGATATGCGAGTTCAGAAGCAGACGCACCTCGGGCCCTAGATATGCGGGTTCAGAAGCAGGAACACCCTGGGCCCTAGATATGCTGGTTCAGAAGCAGGCACACCCTGGGCCCTAGATATGCGGCTTCAGAAGCAGGCGCACCTCGGGCCCTAGATATGCGGCTTCAGAAGCAGGCTCACCTCGGGCCCATATATGCAGGTTCAGAAGCGGGCGCACCTCAGGCCGTAAATATGCGGGTTCAGAAGCAGGCACACCTCGGGCCCTAGATATGTGGGTTCAGAAGCGGGCGCACCTCGGCCCTAGATATGCGGGTTCAGAAGCAGGCACACCCTAGGCCCTAGATATGCGGGTTTAGAAGCAAGCACACCTCGGGCCATAGATATGCGGGTTCAGAAGCAGGCACACCCTGGGCCCTAAATATCCGGGTTCAGAAGCAGGTGCACCTCGGGCCCTAGATATGCGGGTTCAGAAGCAGGCGCACCCTGGGCCCTAGATATGTGGGAGAAGCAGGCACACATCAGACCCTAGATATGCGGGTTCAGAAGCAGGCGCACCTCGGGCCCTAGATATGCGGGTTCAGAAGCGGGTGCACCTCAGGCCCTAGATATTCGGGTTCAGAAGCAGGTGCACCTCAGGCCCTAGATATGCGGGTTCAGAAGCAGGCGCACCTCGGCCCTAGATATGCGGGTTCAGAAGCAGGCGTACCCTGGGCCCTAGATATGCGGGTTCAGAAGCGGGCGCACCTCGGGCCCTAGATATGCGGGTTCAGAAGCAGGCACACCTCGGGCCCTAGATATGCGGGTTCAGAAGCAGGCACACCCTGGGCCCTAGATATGTGCGTTCAGAAGCAGGCACACCTCGGGCCCTAGATATGTGAGTTCAGAAGCAGGCGCACCTCGGGCCCTAGATATGCGGGTTCAGAAGCAGGCACACCCTGGGCCCTAGATATGCGGGTTCAGAAGCAGGCACACCCTGGGCCCTAGATATGCGGGTTCAGAAGCAGGCGCACCTCGGGCCCTAGATATGCGGGTTCAGAAGCAGGCGCACCTCGGGCCCTAGATATGCGGGTTCAGAAGCAGGCGCACCTCGGGCCCTAGACATGCGGGTTCAGAAGCAGGCGCACCCTGGGCCCTAGATATGTCGGAGAAGCAGGCACACATCAGACCCTAGATATGTGGGTTCAGAAGCAGGCACACCCTGGGCCCTAGATATGCGGGTTCAGAAGCAGGTACATCTCGGCCCTAGATATGCAGGTTCAGAAGCAGGCGCAACTCGGCCCTAGATATGCGGGTTCAGAAGTAGGCGCACCTCTGGCCCTAGATATGCGGGTTCAGAAGCAGGCACACCTCAGGCCATAGATATGCGGGTTCAGTGCAGGCACACCCTGGGCCCTAGATATGTGCGTTCAGAAGCAGGCAGACCTCGGGCCCTAGATATGCGAGTTCAGAAGCAGGCGCACCTCGGGCCCTAGATATGCGGGTTCAGAAGCAGGCACAACCTAGGCCCTAGATATGCGGGTTCAGAAGCAGGCACACCTCAGGCCATAGATATGCGGGTTCAGTGCATTCACACCCTGGGCCCTAGATATGCGGTTCAGAAGCAGGCGCACCTCGGGCCCTAGATATGCAGGTTCAGAAGCAGGCACACATCGGGCCTAGATATGCGGGTTCAGAAGCAGGCACACCTTGGGCCCTAGATATGCGGGTTCAGAAGCAGGCACACCCTGGGCCCTAGATATGTGGGAGAAGCAGGCACACATCAGGCCCTAGATATGCAGGTTCAGAAGCAGGCACACATCGGGCCTAGATATGTGGGTTCAGAAGCAGGCGCACCCTGTGCCCTAGATATGCGGGTTCAGAAGCAGGCACATCTCGGCCCTAGATATGTGGGTTCAGAAGCAGGCGCACCTCGGGCCCTAGATATGCGGGTTCAGAAGCGGGTGCACCTCAGGCCCTAGATATGCGGGTTCAGAAGCAGGTGCACCTCAGGCCCTAGATATGCGGGTTCAGAAGCAGGCGCACCTCGGCCCTAGATATGCGGGTTCAGAAGCAGGCGTACCCTGGGCCCTAGATATGCGGGTTCAGAAGCAGGCACACCTCGGGCCCTAGATATGCGGGTTCAGAAGCAGGCACACCCTGGGCCCTAGATATGTGCGTTCAGAAGCAGGCACACCTCGGGCCCTAGATATGCGGGTTCAGAAGCAGGCGCACCTCGGGCGCTAGATATGCGGGTTCAGAAGCAGGTGCACCTCGGGCCCTAGACATGCGGGTTCAGAAGCAGGCGCACCTCGGGCCCTAGATATGTGGGTTCAGAAGCAGGCACACATCGGGCTTAGATATGTGGGTTCAGAAGCAGGCGCACCCTGGGCCCTAGATATGCGGGTTCAGAAGCAGGTACATCTCGGCCCTAGATATGCGGGTTCAGAAGCAGGCGCAACTCGGGCCCTAGATATGCGCGTTCAGAAGCAGGCACACCTCGGCCCTAGATATGCGGGTTCAGAAGTAGGCGCACCTCTGGCCCTAGATATGCGGGTTCAGAAGCAGGCGCACCTCGGGCCCTAGATATGCGTGTTCAGAAGCAGGCACACCTCGGGCCCATAATATGCAGGTTCAGAAGCGGGCGCACCTCAGGCCATAAATATGCGGGTGCAGAAATAGGCACACCTCGGGCCCTAGATATGTGGGTTCAGAAGCGGGCGCACCTCGGGCCCTAGATATGCGGGTTCAGAAGCGGGCACACCTCAAGCCCTAGATATGCGGGTTCAGAAGCAGGCGCACCTCGGGCCCTAGATATGCGTGTTCAGAAGCCGGCACACCTCGGGCCCTAGATATGCGTGTTCAGAAGCAGGCGCACCACAGGCCATAAAAATGCGGGTCAGAAGCAGGCACACCTCGGGCCCTAGATATGCGGCTTCAGAAGCGGGCGCACCTCGGGCCCTAGATATGCGGGTTCAGAAGCAGGCACACCTCGGGCCCTAGATATGCGGGTTCAGAAGCAGGCACACCCTGGGCCCTAGATATGTGCGTTCAGAAGCAGGCACACCTCGGGCCCTAGATATGTGAGTTCAGAAGCAGGCGCACCTCGGGCCCTAGATATGCGGGTTCAGAAGCAGGCACACCCTGGGCCCTAGATATGCGGGTTCAGAAGCAGGCACACCCTGGGCCCTAGATATGCGGGTTCAGAAGCAGGCGCACCTCGGGCCCTAGGTATGCGGGTTCAGAAGCAGGCGCACCTCGGGCCCTAGATATGCGGGTTCAGAAGCAGGCGCACCTCGGGCCCTAGACATGCGGGTTCAGTAGCAGGCGCACCCTGGGCCCTAGATATGTCGGAGAAGCAGGCACACATCAGACCCTAGATATGTGGGTTCAGAAGCAGGCGCACCCTGGGCCCTAGATATGCGGGTTCAGAAGCAGGTACATCTCGGCCCTAGATATGCAGGTTCAGAAGCAGGCGCAACTCGGCCCTAGATATGCGGGTTCAGAAGTAGGCGCACCTCTGGCCCTAGATATGCGGGTTCAGAAGCAGGCACACCTCAGGCCCTAGATATGCGGGTTCAGAAGCAGGCACACCTCAGGCCATAGATATGCGGGTTCAGTGCATTCACACCCTGGGCCCTAGATATGCGGTTCAGAAGCAGGCGCACCTCGGGCCCTAGATATGCAGGTTCAGAAGCAGGCACACATCGGGCCTAGATATGCGGGTTCAGAAGCAGGCACACCTTGGGCCCTAGATATGCGGGTTCAGAAGCAGGCACACCCTGGGCCCTAGATATGTGGGAGAAGCAGGCACAGATCAGGCCCTAGATATGCAGGTTCAGAAGCAGGCACACATCGGGCCTAGATATGTGGGTTCAGAAGCAGGCGCACCCTGTGCCCTAGATATGCGGGTTCAGAAGCAGGCACATCTCGGCCCTAGATATGTGGGTTCAGAAGCAGGCGCACCTCGGGCCCTAGATATGCGGGTTCAGAAGCAGGCGCACCTCGGGCCCTAGATATGCGGGTTCAGAAGCAGGCACACCCTGGGCCCTAGATATGCGGGTTCAGAAGCAGGCACACCCTGGGCCCTAGATATGCGGGTTCAGAAGCAGGCGCACCTCGGGCCCTAGATATGCGGGTTCAGAAGCAGGCGCACCTCGGGCCCTAGATATGCGGGTTCAGAAGCAGGCGCACCTCGGGCCCTAGACATGCGGGTTCAGAAGCAGGCGCACCCTGGGCCCTAGATATGTCGGAGAAGCAGGCACACATCAGACCCTAGATATGTGGGTTCAGAAGGAGGCGCACCCTGGGCCCTAGATATGCAGGTTCAGAAGCAGGCGCAACTCGGCCCTAGATATGCGGGTTCAGAAGTAGGCGCACCTCTGGCCCTAGATATGCGGGTTCAGAAGCAGGCACACCTCAGGCCATAGATATGCGGGTTCAGTGCAGGCACACCCTGGGCCCTAGATATGTGCGTTCAGAAGCAGGCACACCTCGGGCCCTAGATATGCGAGTTCAGAAGCAGGCGCACCTCGGGCCCTAGATATGCGGGTTCAGAAGCAGGCACACCTCAGGCCATAGATATGCGGGTTCAGTGCATTCACACCCTGGGCCCTAGATATGCGGTTCAGAAGCAGGCGCACCTCGGGCCCTAGATATGCAGGTTCAGAAGCAGGCACACATCGGGCCTAGATATGCGGGTTCAGAAGCAGGCACACCTTGGGCCCTAGATATGCGGGTTCAGAAGCAGGCACACCCTGGGGCCTAGATATGTGGGAGAAGCAGGCACACATCAGGCCCTAGATATGCAGGTTCAGAAGCAGGCACACATCGGGCCTAGATATGTGGGTTCAGAAGCAGGCTCACCCTGTGCCCTAGATATGCGGGTTCAGAAGCAGGCACATCTCGGCCCTAGATATGTGGGTTCAGAAGCAGGCGCACCTCGGGCCCTAGATATGCGGGTTCAGAAGCAGGCACACCTCAGGCCATAGATATGCGGGTTCAGTGCAGGCACACCCTGGGCCCTAGATATGTGCGTTCAGAAGCAGGCACACCTCGGGCCCTAGATATGCGAGTTCAGAAGCAGGCGCACCTCGGGCCCTAGATATGCGGGTTCAGAAGCAGGCACACCTCAGGCCATAGATATGCGGGTTCAGTGCATTCACACCCTGGGCCCTAGATATGCGGTTCAGAAGCAGGCGCACCTCGGGCCCTAGATATGCAGGTTCAGAAGCAGGCACACATCGGGCCTAGATATGCGGGTTCAGAAGCAGGCACACCTTGGGCCCTAGATATGCGGGTTCAGAAGCAGGCACACCCTGGGCCCTAGATATGTGGGAGAAGCAGGCACACATCAGGCCCTAGATATGCAGGTTCAGAAGCAGGCACACATCGGGCCTAGATATGTGGGTTCAGAAGCAGGCTCACCCTGTGCCCTAGATATGCGGGTTCAGAAGCAGGCACATCTCGGCCCTAGATATGTGGGTTCAGAAGCAGGCGCACCTCGGGCCCTAGATATGCGCGTTCAGAAGCAGGCACACCTCGGCCCTAGATATGCGGGTTCAGAAGCAGGCGCACCTCGGGCCCTAGATATGTGGGTTCAGAAGTAGGCGCACTCTGGGCCCTAGATATGCGGATTCAGAAACGGGCACACCCTGGGCCCTAGATATGTGGGAGAAGCAGGCACACATCAGGCCCTAGATATGCAGGTTCAGAAGCAGGCGCACCTCGGGCCCTAGATATGTGGGTTCAGAAGTAGGCGCACTCTGGGCCCTAGATATGCGGATTCAGAAACAGGCACACCTCGGGCCCTAGATATGTGTGTTCAGAAGCAGGCACACCTCGGGCCCTAGATATGCGTGTTCAGAAGCAGATGCACCACAGGCCGTAATATGCGGGTTCAGAAGCAGGCACACCTCGGGCCCTAGATATGCGGCTTCAGAAGCAGGCGCACCTCGGGCCCATATATGCAGGTTCAGAAGCGGGCGCACCTCAGGCCGTAAATATGCGGGTTCAGAAGCAGGCACACCTCGGCCCTAGATATGCGGGTTCAGAAGCAGGCGCACCCTGGGCCCTAGATATGCGGGTTCAGAAGCGAGCGCACCTCGGGCCCTAGATATGCGGGTTCAGAAGCAGGCACACCTCGGGCCCTAAATATGCAGGTTCAGAAGCAGGCACACCTCGGGCCCTAGATATGCGAGATCAGAAGCAGGCGCACCCTAGGCCCTAGATATGCGGGTTTAGAAGCAAGCACACCTCGGGCCATAGATATGCGGGTTCAGAAGCAGGCACACCCTAGGCCCTAGATATGCGGGTTTAGAAGCAAGCACACCTCGGGCCATAGATATGCGGGTTCAGAAGCAGGCACACCCTGGGCCCTAAATATCCGGGTTCAGAAGCAGGCGCACCCTGGGCCCTAGATATGTGGGAGAAGCAGGAACACATCAGACCCTAGATATGCGGGTTCAGAAGCAGGCACACCTTGGGCCATAGATATGCGGGTTCAGAAGCAGGCACACTCTGGGCCCTAGATATGCGGGTTCAGAAGCAGGCGCACCTCGGGCCCTAGATATGCGGGTTCAGAAGCGGGTGCACCTCAGGCCCTAGATATGCGGGTTCAGAAGCAGGTGCACCTCAGGCCCTAGATATGCGGGTTCAGAAGCAGGCGCACCTCGGCCCTAGATATGCGGGTTCAGAAGCAGGCGTACCCTGGGCCCTAGATATGCGGGTTCAGAAGCAGGCACACCTCGGGCCCTAGATATGCGGGTTCAGAAGCAGGCACACCCTGGGCCCTAGATATGTGCGTTCAGAAGCAGGCACACCTCGGGCCCTAGATATGCGGGTTCAGAAGCAGGCGCACCTCGGGCGCTAGATATGCGGGTTCAGAAGCAGGTGCACCTCGGGCCCTAGACATGCGGGTTCAGAAGCAGGCGCACCTCGGGCCCTAGATATGTGGGTTCAGAAGCAGGCACACATCGGGCTTAGATATGTGGGTTCAGAAGCAGGCGCACCCTGGGCCCTAGATATGCGGGTTCAGAAGCAGGTACATCTCGGCCCTAGATATGCGGGTTCAGAAGCAGGCGCAACTCGGGCCCTAGATATGCGCGTTCAGAAGCAGGCACACCTCGGCCCTAGATATGCGGGTTCAGAAGTAGGCGCACCTCTGGCCCTAGATATGCGGGTTCAGAAGCAGGCACACCTCGGGCCCTAGATATGCGTGTTCAGAAGCAGGCACACGTCAGGCCCTAAATATGCGGGTTCAGAAGCAGGCACACCTCGGGCCCATAATATGCAGGTTCAGAAGCGGGCGCACCTCAGGCCGTAAATATGCGGGTTCAGAAGCAGGCACACCTCGGGCCCTAGATATGCGGGTTCAGAATCGGGCCCTAGATATGCGGGTTCAGAAGAAGGCACACCTCGGGCCCTAGATATGCGGCTTCAGAAGCAGGCACACCTCGGGCCCATAATATGCAGGTTCAGAAGCGGGCGCACCTCAGGCCATAAATATGCGGGTTCAGAAGCAGGCACACCTCGGGCCCTAGATATGTGGGTTCAGAAGGGGGCGCACCTCGGGCCCTCGATATGCGGGTTCAGAAGCGGGCACACCTCAAGCCCTAGATATGCGGGTTGAGAAGCAGGCGCACCTCTGGCCCCAGATATGCGGGTTCAGAAGCAGGCGCACCCTGGGCCCTAGATATGTGTGTTCAGAAGCAGGCACACCTCAGGCCCTAGATATGCATGTTCAGAAGCAGGCGCTCCTCGGGCCCTAGATATGCGGGTTCAGAAGCAGGCACACCCTAGGCCCTAGATATGCGGGTTCAGAAGCAGGCACACCTCAGGCCATAGATATGCGGGTTCAGAAGCAGGCACACCCTGGGCCCTAGATATGCGGGTTCAGAAGCAGGCGCACCTCGAGCACTAGATATGCAGGTTCAGAAGCAGGCACACCCTGGGCCCTAGATATGCGGGTTCAGAAGCGGGCGCACCTCGGGCCCTAGATATGCGGGTTCAGAAGCAGGCACACCTCGGGCCCTAGATATGCGGGTTCAGAAGCAGGCGCACCTCGGGCCCTAGATATGGGGGTTCAGAAGCGGGCGCACCTTGGGCCCTAGATATGCGGGTTTAGAAGCAGGCGCACCTCGGCCCTAGATATGCGGGTTCAGAAGCAGGCGCACCCTGGGCCCTAGATATGCGGGTTCAGAAGCGGGCGCACCTCGGGCCCTAGATATGCGGGTTCAGAAGCAGGCACACCTCGGGCCCTAGATATGCGGGTTCAGAAGCAGGCACACCCTGGGCCCTAGATATGTGCGTTCTGAAGCAGGCACACCTCGGGCCCTAGATATGTGAGTTCAGAAGCAGGCGCACCTCGGGCCCTAGATATGCGGGTTCAGAAGCAGGCACACCCTGGGCCCTAGATATGCGGGTTCAGAAGCAGGCACACCCTGGGCCCTAGATATGCGGGTTCAGAAGCAGGCGCACCTCGGGCCCTAGATATGCGGGTTCAGAAGCAGGCGCACCTCGGGCGCTAGATATGCGGGTTCAGAAGCAGGTGCACCTCGGGCCCTAGACATGCGGGTTTAGAAGCAGGCGCACCCTGGGCCCTATATATGTCGGAGAAGCAGGCACACATCAGACCCTAGATATGTGGGTTCAGAAGCAGGCACACATCGGGCTTAGATATGTGGGTTCAGAAGCAGGCGCACCCTGGGCCCTAGATATGCGGGTTCAGAAGCAGGTACATCTCGGCCCTAGATATGCGGGTTCAGAAGCAGGCGCAACTCGGGCCCTAGATATGCGCGTTCAGAAGCAGGCACACCTCGGCCCTAGATATGCGGGTTCAGAAGTAGGCGCACCTCTGGCCCTAGATATGCGGGTTCAGAAGCAGGCACACCTCGGGCCCTAGATATGCGTGTTCAGAAGCAGGCACACGTCAGGCCCTAAATATGCGGGTTCAGAAGCAGGCACACCTCGGGCCCATAATATGCAGGTTCAGAAGCGGGCGCACCTCAGGCCGTAAATATGCGGGTTCAGAAGCAGGCACACCTCGGGCCCTAGATATGCGGGTTCAGAATCGGGCCCTAGATATGCGGGTTCAGAAGAAGGCACACCTCGGGCCCTAGATATGCGGCTTCAGAAGCAGGCACACCTCGGCCCCATAATATGCAGGTTCAGAAGCGGGCGCACCTCAGGCCATAAATATGCGGGTTCAGAAGCAGGCACACCTCGGGCCCTAGATATGTGGGTTCAGAAGGGGGCGCACCTCGGGCCCTCGATATGCGGGTTCAGAAGCGGGCACACCTCAAGCCCTAGATATGCGGGTTGAGAAGCAGGCGCACCTCTGGCCCCAGATATGCGGGTTCAGAAGCAGGCGCACCCTGGGCCCTAGATATGTGTGTTCAGAAGCAGGCACACCTCAGGCCCTAGATATACATGTTCAGAAGCAGGCGCACCACAGGCCGTAAATATGTGGGTTCAGAAGCAGACACACCTCGGGCCCTAGATATGCGGGTTCAGAAGCAGGCACACCCTAGGCCCTAGATATGCGGGTTCAGAAGCAGGCACACCCTGGGCCCTAGATATGCGGGTTCAGAAGCAGGCGCACCTCGAGCACTAGATATGCAGGTTCAGCAGCAGGCACACCCTGGGCCCTAGATATGCGGGTTCAGAAGCGGGCGCACCTCGGGCCCTAGATATGCGGGTTCAGAAGCAGGCACACCTCGGGCCCTAGATATGCGGGTTCAGAAGCAGGCACACCCTGGGCCCTAGATATGCGTGTTCAGAAGCAGGCACACCTCGGGCCCTAGATATGCGAGTTCAGAAGCAGGCGCACCTCGGACCCTAGATATGCGGGTTCAGAAGCAGGCACACCCTAGGCCCTAGATATGCGGGTTCAGAAGCAGACACACCTAAGGCCATAGATATGTGGGTTCAGTGCAGGCACACCCTGGGCCCTAGATATGCGGTTCAGAAGCAGGCACACATCGGGCCTAGATATGCGGGTTCAGAAGCAGGCACACCTTGGGCCCTAGATATGCGGGTTCAGAAGCAGGCACACCCTGGGCCCTAGATATGTGGGAGAAGCAGGCACACATCAGGCCCTAGATATGCAGGTTCAGAAGCAGGCACACATCGGGCCTAGATATGTGGGTTCAGAAGCAGGCGCACCCTGTGCCCTAGATATGCGGGTTCAGAAGCAGGCACACCTCGGCCCTAGATATGCGGGTTCAGAAGCAGGCGCACCTCGGGCCCTAGACATGTGGGTTCAGAAGTAGGCGCACCCTGGGCCCTAGATATGCGGATTCAGAAACAGGCACACCCTGGGCCCTAAATATGTGGGTTCAGAAGCAGGCACACCTTGGGCCCTAGATATGTGGGTTCAGAAGCAGGCGCAACTCGGGCCCTAGATATGCGGCTTCAGAAGCAGGCACACCCTAGTCCCTAGACATGCGGATTCAGAAGCAGGCACACCTCGGGCCCTAGATATGCGGATTCAGAAGCAGGCACACCCTGGGCCCTAGATATGCGGGTTCAGAAGCAGCCGCACCTCGGGCCCTAGTTATGCGGGTTCAGAAGCAGGTGCCCCTCGGGCCCTAGATATGCAGGTTCAGAAGCAGGCACATCTCGGCACTAGATATGTGGGTTCAGAAGCAGGCACACCTCGGGCCCTAGTTATGCATGTTCAGAAGCAGGTACACCTCGGGCCCATAATATGCGGGTTCAGAAGCGGGCGCACCTCGGGCCCTAGATATGCGTGTTCAGAAGCGGGCCCACCTCAGGCCCTAGATATGCGGGTTCAGAAGCAGGCACACATCGAGCTCATAATATGCAGGTTCAGAAGCGGGCGCACCCTGGGCCCTAGATATGCGGATTCAGAAACAGGCACACCCTGGGCCCAAGATATGCGGGTTCAGAAGCAGGCACACCTTGGGCCCTAGATATGTGGGTTCAGAAGCAGGCGCACAATGGGCCCTAGATATGCGGGTTCAGAAGCAGGCACATCTCGGCCCTAGATATGCGGGTTCAGAAGCAGGCGCACCCTGGGCCCTAGATATGTGTGTTCAGAAGCAGGCACACCTCAGGCCCTAGATATGCATGTTCAGAAGCAGGCGCACCACAGGCCGTAAATATGTGGGTTCAGAAGCAGGCACACCTCGGGCCCTAGATAGGCGCGTTCAGAAGCAGGCGCTCCTCGGGCCCTAGATATGCGGGTTCAGAAGCAGGCACACCCTAGGCCCTAGATATGCGGGTTCAGAAGCAGGCACACCTCAGGCCATAGATATGCGGGTTCAGAAGCAGGCACACCCTGGGCCCTAGATATGCGGGTTCAGAAGCAGGCGCACCTCGAGCACTAGATATGCAGGTTCAGAAGCAGGCACACCCTGGGCCCTAGATATGCGGGTTCAGAAGCGGGCGCACCTCGGGCCCTAGATATGCGGGTTCAGAAGCAGGCACACCTCGGGCCCTAGATATGCGGGTTCAGAAGCAGGCGCACCTCGGGCCCTAGATATGGGGGTTCAGAAGCGGGCGCACCTTGGGCCCTAGATATGCGGGTTTAGAAGCAGGCGCACCTCGGCCCTAGATATGCGGGTTCAGAAGCAGGCGCAACCTGGGCCCTAGATATGCGGGTTCAGAAGCGGGCGCACCTCGGGCCCTAGATATGCGGGTTCAGAAGCAGGCACACCTCGGGCCCTAGATATGCGGGTTCAGAAGCAGGCACACCCTGGGCCCTAGATATGTGCGTTCTGAAGCAGGCACACCTCGGGCCCTAGATATGTGAGTTCAGAAGCAGGCGCACCTCGGGCCCTAGATATGCGGGTTCAGAAGCAGGCACACCCTGGGCCCTAGATATGCGGGTTCAGAAGCAGGCACACCCTGGGCCCTAGATATGCGGGTTCAGAAGCAGGCGCACCTCGGGCCCTAGATATGCGGGTTCAGAAGCAGGCGCACCTCGGGCGCTAGATATGCGGGTTCAGAAGCAGGTGCACCTCGGGCCCTAGACATGCGGGTTTAGAAGCAGGCGCACCCTGGGCCCTATATATGTCGGAGAAGCAGGCACACATCAGACCCTAGATATGTGGGTTCAGAAGCAGGCACACATCGGGCTTAGATATGTGGGTTCAGAAGCAGGCGCACCCTGGGCCCTAGATATGCGGGTTCAGAAGCAGGTACATCTCGGCCCTAGATATGCGGGTTCAGAAGCAGGCGCAACTCGGGCCCTAGATATGCGCGTTCAGAAGCAGGCACACCTCGGCCCTAGATATGCGGGTTCAGAAGTAGGCGCACCTCTGGCCCTAGATATGCGGGTTCAGAAGCAGGCACACCTCGGGCCCTAGATATGCGTGTTCAGAAGCAGGCACACGTCAGGCCCTAAATATGCGGGTTCAGAAGCAGGCACACCTCGGGCCCATAATATGCAGGTTCAGAAGCGGGCGCACCTCAGGCCGTAAATATGCGGGTTCAGAAGCAGGCACACCTCGGGCCCTAGATATGCGGGTTCAGAATCGGGCCCTAGATATGCGGGTTCAGAAGAAGGCACACCTCGGGCCCTAGATATGCGGCTTCAGAAGCAGGCACACCTCGGCCCCATAATATGCAGGTTCAGAAGCGGGCGCACCTCAGGCCATAAATATGCGGGTTCAGAAGCAGGCACACCTCGGGCCCTAGATATGTGGGTTCAGAAGGGGGCGCACCTCGGGCCCTCGATATGCGGGTTCAGAAGCGGGCACACCTCAAGCCCTAGATATGCGGGTTGAGAAGCAGGCGCACCTCTGGCCCCAGATATGCGGGTTCAGAAGCAGGCGCACCCTGGGCCCTAGATATGTGTGTTCAGAAGCAGGCACACCTCAGGCCCTAGATATACATGTTCAGAAGCAGGCGCACCACAGGCCGTAAATATGTGGGTTCAGAAGCAGACACACCTCGGGCCCTAGATAGGCGCGTTCAGAAGCAGGCGCTCCTCGGGCCCTAGATATGCGGGTTCAGAAGCAGGCACACCCTGGGCCCTAGATATGCGGGTTCAGAAGCAGGCGCACCTCGAGCACTAGATATGCAGGTTCAGAAGCAGGCACACCCTGGGCCCTAGATATGCGGGTTCAGAAGCGGGCGCACCTCGGGCCCTAGATATGCGGGTTCAGAAGCAGGCACACCTCGGGCCCTAGATATGCGGGTTCAGAAGCAGGCACACCCTGGGCCCTAGATATGCGTGTTCAGAAGCAGGCACACCTCGGGCCCTAGATATGCGAGTTCAGAAGCAGGCGCACCTCGGACCCTAGATATGCGGGTTCAGAAGCAGGCACACCCTAGGCCCTAGATATGCGGGTTCAGAAGCAGACACACCTAAGGCCATAGATATGTGGGTTCAGTGCAGGCACACCCTGGGCCCTAGATATGCGGTTCAGAAGCAGGCACACATCGGGCCTAGATATGCGGGTTCAGAAGCAGGCACACCTTGGGCCCTAGATATGCGGGTTCAGAAGCAGGCACACCCTGGGCCCTAGATATGTGGGAGAAGCAGGCACACATCAGGCCCTAGATATGCAGGTTCAGAAGCAGGCACACATCGGGCCTAGATATGTGGGTTCAGAAGCAGGCGCACCCTGTGCCCTAGATATGCGGGTTCAGAAGCAGGCACACCTCGGCCCTAGATATGCGGGTTCAGAAGCAGGCGCACCTCGGGCCCTAGACATGTGGGTTCAGAAGTAGGCGCACCCTGGGCCCTAGATATGCGGATTCAGAAACAGGCACACCCTGGGCCCTAAATATGTGGGTTCAGAAGCAGGCACACCTTGGGCCCTAGATATGTGGGTTCAGAAGCAGGCGCAACTCGGGCCCTAGATATGCGGCTTCAGAAGCAGGCACACCCTAGTCCCTAGACATGCGGATTCAGAAGCAGGCACACCTCGGGCCCTAGATATGCGGATTCAGAAGCAGGCACACCCTGGGCCCTAGATATGCGGGTTCAGAAGCAGCCGCACCTCGGGCCCTAGTTATGCGGGTTCAGAAGCAGGTGCCCCTCGGGCCCTAGATATGCAGGTTCAGAAGCAGGCACATCTCGGCACTAGATATGTGGGTTCAGAAGTAGGCGCACCTCGGGCCCTAGATATGCGGGTTCAGAAGCAGGCACACCTCGGGCCCTAGATATGCGTGTTTAGAAGCAGGCACACCTCAGGCCCTAAATATGCATGTTCAGAAGCAGGTACACCTCGGGCCCATAATATGCGGGTTCAGAAGCGGGCGCACCTCGGGCCCTAGATATGCGTGTTCAGAAGCGGGCCCACCTCAGGCCCTAGATATGCGGGTTCAGAAGCAGGCACACATCGAGCTCATAATATGCAGGTTCAGAAGCGGGCGCACCCTGGGCCCTAGATATGCGGATTCAGAAACAGGCACACCCTGGGCCCAAGATATGCGGGTTCAGAAGCAGGCACACCTTGGGCCCTAGATATGTGGGTTCAGAAGCAGGCGCACAATGGGCCCTAGATATGCGGGTTCAGAAGCAGGCACATCTCGGCCCTAGATATGCGGGTTCAGAAGCAGGCGCACCTCGGGCCCTAGATATGCGGGTTCAGAAGCGGGCGCACATCAGGCCCTAGATATGCGGGTTCAGAAGCAGGCGCACCTCGGGCCCTAGATATGCGGGTTCAGAAGCAGGCGCACCGCGGCCCTAGATATGCGGGTTCAGAAGCGGGCGCACCCCGGGCCCTAGATATGCGGGTTCAGAAGCATGCACACCTCGGGCCCTAGATATGCGGGTTCAGAAGCAGGCACACCTCGGGCCCTAGATATGCGAGTTCAGAAGCAGGCGCACCTCGGGCCCTAGATATGCGGGTTCAGAAGTAGGCACACCCTGGGCCCTAGATATGCGGGTTCAGAAGCAGGCACACCCTGTGCCCTAGATATGCGGGTTCAGAAGCAGGCACATCTCGGCCCTAGAAATGTGGGTTCAGAAGCAGACGCACCTCGGGCCCTAGATATGCAGGTTCAGAAGCAGGCACACCTCGGCCCTAGATATGCGGGTTCAGAAGCAGGCACACCTCGGGCCCTAGATATGTGGGTTCAGAAGCAGGTGCACCCTGGGCCCTAGATATGCGGATTCAGAAACAGGCACACCCTGGGCCCTAGATATGCGGGTTCAGAAGCAGGCACACCTTGGGCCCTAGATGTGCGGGTTCAGAAGCAGGCACACCTCGGGCCATAGATATGCAGATTCAGAAGCAGGCACACCCTGGGCCCTAGATATGCGGGTTCAGAAGCAGGCGCACCTCGTGCCCTAGATATGCGGTTTCAGAAGCAGGCGCACCTCGGGCGCTAGATATGAGGGTTCAGAAGCAGGTGCACCTCGGGCCCTAGACATGCGGGTTCAGAAGCAGGCGCACCCTGGGCCCTAGATATGTCGGAGAAGCAGGCACACATCAGACCCTAGATATGTGGGTTCAGAAGCAGGCGCACCCTGGGCCCTAGATATGCGGGTTCAGAAGCAGGTACATCTCGGCCCTAGATATGCGGGTTCAGAAGCAGGCGCACCTTGGGCCCTAGATATGCGCGTTCAGAAGCAGGCACACCTCGGCCCTAGATATGCGGGTTCAGAAGCAGGCACACCTCGGGCCCTAGATATGCACGTTCAGAAGCAGGCACACCTCAGGCCCTAAATATGCAGGTTCAGAAGCAGGCACACCTCGGTCCCATAATATGCAGGTTCAGAAGCGGGCGCACCTCAGGCCGTAAATATGCGGGTTCAGAAGCAGGCACACCTCGGGCCCTAGATATGTGGGTTCAGAAGCGGGCGCACATCGGGCCCTAGATATGCGGGTTCAGAAGCAGGCACACCTCGGGCCCTAGATATGTGGGTTCAGAAGCGGGCGCACCTCGGGCCCTAGATATGCGGGTTTAGAAGCGGGCACACCTCAAGCCCTACATTTGCGGGTTCTGAAGCAGGCACACCCTGGGCACTAGATATGTGCGTTCAGAAGCAGGCACACCTCGGGCCCTAGATATGCGAGTTCAGAAGCAGGTGCACTTCGGGCCCAAGATATGCGGGTTCAGAAGCAGGCACACCTTGGGCCCTAGATATGCGGGTTCAGAAGCAGGCACACCCTGGGCCCTAGATATGTGGGAGAATCAGGCACACATCAGGCCCTAGATATGCAGGTTCAGAAGCAGGCACACATCGGGCCTAGATATGCGGGTTCAGAAGCAGGCACATCTCGGCCCTAGATATGTGGGTTCAGAAGCAGGCGCACCTCGGGCCCTAGATATGCACGTTCAGAAGCAGGCACACCTCGGCCCTAGATATGTGGGTTCAGAAGCAGGCACACCTCGGGCCCTAGATATGCGGGTTCAGAAGCAGGCGCACCCTGGGCCCTAGATATGCGGATTCAGAAGCAGGCACACCTTGGGCCCTAGATGTGCGGGTTCAGAAGCAGGCACACCTTGGGCCATACATATGCGGATTCAGAAGCAGGCACACCCTGGGCCCTAGATATGCGGGTTCAGAAGCAGGCGCACCTCGTGCCCTAGATATGCGGGTTCAGAAGCAGGCGCACCTCGGGCGCTAGATATGCGGGTTCAGAAGCAGGTGCAACCTGGGCCCTAGATATGTCGGAGAAGAAGGCACACATCAGACCCTAGATACGTGGGTTCAGAAGCAGGCACACATCGGGCTTAGATATGTGGGTTCAGAAGCAGGCGCACCCTGGGCCCTAGATATGCGGGTTCAGAAGCAGGTACATCTCGGCCCTAGATATGCGGGTTCAGAAGCAGGCGCACCTCGGGCCCTAGATATGCGCGTTCAGAAGCAGGCACACCTCGGCCCTAAATATGCGGGTTCAGAAGCAGGCACACCTCGGGCCCATAATATGCAGGTTCAGAAGCTGGCGCACCTCAGGCCGTAAATATGCGGGTTCAGAAGCAGGCACACCTCGGGCCCTAGATATGCGGGTTCAGAAGCGGGCGCATATCGGGCCCTAGATATGCGGGTTCAGAAGCAGGCACACCTCGGGCCCATAATATGCAGGTTCAGAAGCGGGCGCACCTCGGGCCCTAGATATGCGGGTTCAGAAGCGGGCACACCTCAAGCCCTAGATATGCAGGTTCAGAAGCAGGCGCACCTCGGGCCCTAGATATGCAGGTTCAGAAGCAGGCGCACCCTGGGCACTAGATATGTGTGTTCAGAAGCAGGCACACCTCGGGCCCTAGATATGCGGCTTCAGAAGCAGGCGCACCTCGGGCCCATATATGCAGGTTCAGAAGCAGGCGCACCTCAGGCCGTAAATATGCGGGTTCAGAAGCAGGCATACCTCGGGCCCTAGATATGTGGGTTCAGAAGCGGGTGCACCTCGGGCCCTAGATAGGCAGGTTCAGAAGCGGGCGCACCTCAGGCCCCAGATATGCTGGTTCAGAAGCAGGCGCACCTCGGCACTAGATATGCGGGTTCAGAAGCAGGCGCACCCTGGGCCCTAGATATGCGGGTTCAGAAGCAAGCGCACCTCGGGCCCTAGATATGCGAGTTCAGAAGCAGGCGCACCTCGGGCCCTAGATATGCGGGTTCAGAAGTAGGCACACCCTGGGCCCTAGATATGCGGGTTCAGAAGCAGGCACACCCTGTGCCCTAGATATGCGGGTTCAGAAGCAGGCACATCTCGGCCCTAGAAATGTGGGTTCAGAAGCAGACGCACCTCGGGCCCTAGATATGCACGTTCAGAAGCAGGCACACCTCGGCCCTAGATATGCGGGTTCAGAAGCAGGCACACCTCGGGCCCTAGATATGTGGGTTCAGAAGCAGGTGCACCCTGGGCCCTAGATATGCGGATTCAGAAACAGGCACACCCTGGGCCCTAGATATGTGGGTTCAGAAGCAGGCACACCTTGGGCCCTAGATGTGCGGGTTCAGAAGCAGGCACACCTCGGGCCATAGATATGCAGATTCAGAAGCAGGCACACCCTGGGCCCTAGATATGCGGGTTCAGAAGCAGGCGCACCTCGTGCCCTAGATATGCGGTTTCAGAAGCAGGCGCACCTCGGGCGCTAGATATGAGGGTTCAGAAGCAGGTGCACCTCGGGCCCTAGACATGCGGGTTCAGAAGCAGGCGCACCCTGGGCCCTAGATATGTCGGAGAAGCAGGCACACATCAGACCCTAGATATGTGGGTTCAGAAGCAGGCGCACCCTGGGCCCTAGATATGCGGGTTCAGAAGCAGGTACATCTCGGCCCTAGATATGCGGGTTCAGAAGCAGGCGCACCTTGGGCCCTAGATATGCGCGTTCAGAAGCAGGCACACCTCGGCCCTAGATATGCGGGTTCAGAAGCAGGCACACCTCGGGCCCTAGATATGCACGTTCAGAAGCAGGCACACCTCAGGCCCTAAATATGCAGGTTCAGAAGCAGGCACACCTCGGTCCCATAATATGCAGGTTCAGAAGCGGGCGCACCTCAGGCCGTAAATATGCAGGTTCAGAAGCAGGCACACCTCGGGCCCTAGATATGTGGGTTCAGAAGCGGGCGCACATCGGGCCCTAGATATGCGGGTTCAGAAGCAGGCACACCTCGGGCCCATAATATGCAGGTTCAGAAGCGGGCGAACCTCAGGCCATAAATATGCGGGTTCAGAAGTAGGCACACCTCGGGCCCTAGATATGTGGGTTCAGAAGCGGGCGCACCTCGGGCCCTAGATATGCGGGTTTAGAAGCGGGCACACCTCAAGCCCTACATTTGCGGGTTCTGAAGCAGGCACACCCTGGGCACTAGATATGTGCGTTCAGAAGCAGGCACACCTCGGGCCCTAGATATGCGAGTTCAGAAGCAGGTGCACTTCGGGCCCAAGATATGCGGGTTCAGAAGCAGGCACACCTTGGGCCCTAGATATGCGGGTTCAGAAGCAGGCACACCCTGGGCCCTAGATATGTGGGAGAATCAGGCACACATCAGGCCCTAGATATGTGGGTTCAGAAGCAGGCACACCTCGGGCCCTAGATATGCGGGTTCAGAAGCAGGCGCACCCTGGGCCCTAGATATGCGGATTCAGAAGCAGGCACACCCTGGACCCTAGATACGTGGGTTCAGAAGCAGGCACACATCGGGCTTAGATATTTGGGTTCAGAAGCAGGCGCACCCTGGGCCCTAGATATGCGGGTTCAGAAGCAGGCGCACCTCGGGCCCTAGATATGCGCGTTCAGAAGCAGGCACACCTCGGCTCTAGATATGCGGGTTCAGAAGTAGGCGCACCTCTGGCCCTAGATATGCGGGTTCAGAAGCAGGCACACCTCGGGCCCTAGATATGCGTGTTCAGAAGCAGGCACACGTCAGGCCCTAAATATGCGGGTTCAGAAGCAGGCACACCTCGGGCCCATAATATGCAGGTTCAGAAGCTGGCGCACCTCAGGCCGTAAATATGCGGGTTCAGAAGCAGGCACACCTCGGGCCCTAGATATGCGAGTTCATAAGCGGGCGCACATCGGGCCCTAGATATGCGGGTTCAGAAGCAGGCACACCTCGGGCCCATAATATGCAGGTTCAGAAGCGGGCGCACCTCGGGCCCTAGATATGCGGGTTCAGAAGCGGGCACACCTCAAGCCCTAGATATGCGGGTTCAGAAGCAGGCGCACCTCGGGCCCTAGATATGCGGGTTCAGAAGCAGGCACACCCTGGGCACTAGATATGTGTGTTCAGAAGCGGGCACACCTCGGGCCCTAGATATGCGTGTTCAGAAGCAGGCGCACCACAGGCCGTAAATATGCGGGTTCAGAAGCAGGCACACCTCGGGCCCTAGATATGCGGCTTCAGAAGCAGGCACACCTCGGGCCCATAATATGCAGGTTCAGAAGCGGGTGCACCTCGGGCCCTAGATAGGCAGGTTCAGAAGCGGGCGCACCTCAGGCCCCAGATATGCTGGTTCAGAAGCAGGCGCACCTCGGCACTAGATATGCGGGTTCAGAAGCAGGCGCACCCTGGGCCCTAGATATGCGGGTTCAGAAGCAAGCGCACCTCGGGCCCTAGATATGCGGGTTCAGAAGCAGGCACACCTCGGGCCCTAAATATGCAGGTTCAAAAGCAGGCACACCCTCAGCCCTAGAAATGCGGGTTCAGAAGCAGGCACACCTCGGGCCCTAGATATGCGAGATCAGAAGCAGGCGCACCTTGGGCCCTAGATATGCGGGTTCAGAAGCAGGCACACCCTAGGCCCTAGATATGCGGGTTCAGAAGCAAGCTCACCTCGGGCCATAGATATGCGGGTTCAGAAGCAGGCACACCCTGGGCCCTACATATCCGGGTTCAGAAGCAGGTGCACCTCGGGCCCTAGATATGCGGGTTCAGAAGCAGGCGCACCCTGGGCCCTAGATATGTGGGAGAAGCAGGCACACATCAGACCCTAGATATGCGGGTTCAGAAGCAGGCACACATCGGGCCTAGATATGCGGGTTCAGAAGCAGGCACACCTTGGGCCAAAGATATGCGGGTTCAGAAGCAGGCCCACTCTGGGCCCTAGATATGCGGGTTCCAAAGCAGGCGCACCTCGGGCCCTAGATATGCGGGTTCAGAAGCGGGCGCACCTCAGGCCCTAGATATGTGGGTTCAGAAGCAGGCGCACCTCAGGCCCTAGATATGCGGGTTCAGAAGCAGGCGCACCTCGGCACTAGATATGCGGGTTCAGAAGCAGTCGCACCCTGGGCCCTAGATATGCGGGTTCAGAAGCGGGCGTACATCGGGCCCTAGATATGCGGGTTCAGAAGCAGGCACACCTCAGGCCCTAGATATGCGGGTTCAGAAGCAGGCACACCCTGGGCCCTAGAAATGTGCGTTCAGAAGCAGGCACACCTCGGGCCCTAGATATGCGAGTTCAGAAGCAGGCGCACCTCGGGCCCTAGATATGCGGGTTCAGAAGCAGGCACACCCTGGGCCCTAGATATGCGGTTTCAGAAGCAGGCACACCCTGGGCCCTAGATATGTGGGTTCAGAAGCAGGCACACCCTGGGCCCTAGATATGTGGGAGAAGCAGGCACACATCAGGCCCTAGATATGCAGGTTCAGAAGCAGGCACACATCGGGCCTAGATATGCGTGTTCAGAAGCAGACGCACCACAGGCCGTAAATATGCGGGTTCAGAAGCAGGCGCACCCTGGGCCCTAGATATGCGGGTTCAGAAGCAGGCGCACCTCGGGCCCTAGATATGCGGGTTCAGAAGCAGGCACACCTTGGGCCCTAGATATGTGGGTTCAGAAGCAGGCACACCCTGTGCCCTAGATATGCGGGTTCAGAAGCAGGCACATCTCGGCCCTAGATATGTGTGTTCAGAAGCAGGCACACCTCGGGCCCTAGATATGCGTGTTCAGAAGCAGACGCACCACAGGCCGTAAATATGCGGGTTCAGAAGCAGGCACACCTCGGGCCCTAGATATGCGGCTTCAGAAGCAGGCGCACCTCGGGCCCATATATGCAGGTTCAGAAGCGGGCGCACCTCAGGCCGTAAATATGCAGGTTCAGAAGCAGGCACACCTCGGGCCCTAGATGTGGGTTCAGAAGCGGGCGCACCTCAGGCCCTAGATATGCGGGTTCAGAAGCGGGCGCACCTCAGGCCCCAGATATGCGGGTTCAGAAGCGGGCACACCTCAAGCCCTCCATATGCGGGCTCAGAAGCAGGCACACCCTGGGCCCTAGATATGCAAGTTCAGAAGCAGGCGCACCTCGGGCCCTAGATATGCAAGTTCAGAAGCAGGCGCACCTCGGGCCCTAGATATGCGGGTTCAGAAGCAGGCACACCCTGGCCCCTAGATATGCGGAGTTCAGAAGCAGGTGCACCTCGGGCCCTAGATATGCGGGTTCAGAAGCAGGCACACCCTGGGCCCTAGATATGTGGGAGAAGCAGGCACACATCGGGCCTAGATATGTGGGTTCAGAAGCAGGCACACCCTGTGCCCTAGATATGCGGGTTCAGAAGCAGGCGCACCTCGGGCCCTAGATATGCACGTTCAGAAGCAGGCACACCTCGGCCCTAGATATGCGGGTTCAGAAGCAGGCACACCTCGGGCCCTAGATATGCGGGTTCAGAAGCAGGCACACCTTGGGCCCTAGATGTGCGTTTTCAGAAACAGGCACACCTCGGCCCTAGATATGCGGGTTCAGAAGTAGGCGCACCTCTGGCCCTAGATATGCGGGTTCAGAAGCAGGCACACCTCGGGCCCTAAGTATGCATGTTCAGAAGCAGGCACACGTCAGGCCGTAAATATGCGGGTTCAGAAGCAGGCACACCTCGGGCCCTAGATATGCGGGTTCAGAATCAGGCACACCTCGGGCCCATAATATGCAGGTTCAGAAGCGGGCGCACCTCAGGCCATAAATATGCGGGTGCAGAACTAGGCACACCTCGGGCCCTAGATATGTGGGTTCAGAAGGGGGCGCACCTCGGGCCCTAGATATGCGGGTTCAGAAGCGGGCACACCTCGGGCCCTAGATATGCGGGTTCAGAAGCAGGCGCACCCTGGGCCCTAGATCTGCGTGTTCAGAAGCAGGCACACCTCGGGCCCTAGATATGCGTGTTCAGAAGCAGGCGCACCACAGGCCGTAAATATTCGGGTTCAGAAGCAGGCACACCTCAGGCCCTAGATATGTGGGTTCAGAAGCGGGCGCACCTCGGGCCCTAGAAATGCGGGTTCAGAAGCGGGCGCACCTCAGGCCCCAGATATGCGGGTTCAGAAGCAGGCGCACCTCGGCCCTAGATATGTGGGTTCAGAAGCAGGCACACCTCGGGCCCTAGATATGCGAGATCAGAAGCAGGCGCACCTTGGGCCCTAGATATGCGGGTTCAGAAGCAGGCACACCCTAGGCCCTACATATCCGGGTTCAGAAGCAAGCACACCTCGGGCCATAGATATGCGGGTTCAGAAGCAGGCACACCCTGGGCCCTACATATCCGGGTTCAGAAGCAGGTGCACCTCGGGCCCTAGATATGCGGGTTCAGAAGCAGGCGCACCCTGGGCTCTAGATATGTGGGAGAAGCAGGCACACATCAGACCCTAGATATGCGGGTTCAGAAGCAGGCACACATCGGGCCTAGATATATGGGTTCAGAAGCAGGCCCACCCTAGGCCCTAGACATGCGGGTTCAGAAGCAGGCACACCTTGGGCCATAGATATGCGGGTTCAGAAGCAGGCACACTCTGGGCCCTAGATATGCGGGTTCAGAAGCAGGCGCACCTCGGGCCCTAGATATGAGGGTTCAGAAGCAGGCGCACCTCAGGCCCTAGATATGCGGGTTCAGAAGCAGACGCACCTCAGGCCCTAGATATGCGGGTTCAGAAGCAGGCGCACCTCGGCACTAGATATGCGGGTTCAGAAGCAGGCGCACCCTCGGCCCTAGATATGCGGGTTCAGAAGCAGGCGCACATCGGGCCCTAGATATGCGGGTTCAGAAGCAGGCACACCCTGGGCCCTAGAAATGTGCGTTCAGAAGCAGGCACACCCTGGGCCCTAGATATGTGGGAGAAGCAGGCACACATCAGGCCCTAGATATGCAGGTTCAGAAGCAGGCACACATTGGGCCTAGATATGTCGGGTTCAGAAGCAGGCACATCTCGGCCCTAGATATGTGTGTTCAGAAGCAGGCACACCTCGGGCTCTAGATATGCGGCTTCAGAAGCAGGCGCACCTCGGGCCCATATATGCAGGTTCAGAAGTAGGCGCACCTCAGGCCGTAAATATGCGGGTTCAGAAGCAGGCACACCTCGGGCCCTAGATATGTGGGTTCAGAAGCGGGCACACCTCGGGCCCTAGATATGCGAGATCAGAAGCAGGCGCACCTTGGGCCCTAGATATGCGGGTTCAGAAGCAGGCACACCCTAGGCCCTAGATATGCGGGTTCAGAAGCAAGCACACCTCGGGCCATAGATATGCGGGTTCAGAAGCAGGCACACCCTGGGCCCTACATATCCGGGTTCAGAAGCAGGTGCACCTCGGGCCCTAGATATGCGGGTTCAGAAGCAGGCGCACCCTGGGCTCTAGATATGTGGGAGAAGCAGGCACACATCAGACCCTAGATATGCGGGTTCAGAAGCAGGCACACATCGGGCCTAGATATATGGGTTCAGAAGCAGGCCCACCCTAGGCCCTAGACATGCGGGTTCAGAAGCAGGCGCACCTCGGCCCTAGATATGCGGGTTCAGAAGCAGGCGCACCTCGGCCCTAGATATGCGGGTTCAGAAGCAGGCGCACCCTGGGCCCTAGATATGCGGGTTCAGAAGCGGGCGCACCTCGGGCCCTAGATATGCGGGTTCAGAAGCAGGCACACCTCGGGCCCTAGATAGGCGGGTTCAGAAGCAGGCACACCCTGGGCCCTAGATATGTGCGTTCTGAAGCAGGCACACCTCGGGCCCTAGATATGTGAGTTCAGAAGCAGGCGCACCTCGGGCCCTAGATATGCGGGTTCAGAAGCAGGCACACCCTGGGCCCTAGATATGCGGGTTCAGAAGCAGGCACACCCTGGGCCCAAGATATGCGGGTTCAGAAGCAGGCGCACCTCGGGCCCTAGATATGCGGGTTCAGAAGCAGGCGCACCTCGGGCGCTAGATATGCGGGTTCAGAAGCAGGTGCACCTCGGGCCCTAGACATGCGGGTTTAGAAGCAGGCGCACCCTGGGCCCTATATATGTCGGAGAAGCAGGCACACATCAGACCCTAGATATGTGGGTTCAGAAGCAGGCACACATCGGGCTTAGATATGTGGGTTCAGAAGCAGGCGCACCCTGGGCCCTAGATATGCGGGTTCAGAAGCAGGTACATCACGGCCCTAGATATGCGGGTTCAGAAGCAGGCGCACCTCGGGCACTAGATATGCGCGTTCAGAAGCAGGCACACCTCGGCCCTAGATATGCGGGTTCAGAAGTAGGCGCACCTCTGGCCCTAGATATGCGGGTTCAGAAGCAGGCACACCTCAGGCCCTAGATATGCGTGTTCAGAAGCAGGCACACGTCAGGCCCTAAATATGCGGGTTCAGAAGCAGGCACACCTCGGGCCCATAATATGCAGGTTCAGAAGCGGGCGCACCTCAGGCCGTAAATATGCGGGTTCAGAAGCAGGCACACCTCGGGCCCTAGATATGCGGGTTCAGAAGCGGGCGCACATCGGGCCCTAGATATGCGGGTTCAGAAGCAGGCACACCTCGGGCCCATAATATGCAGGTTCAGAAGCGGGCGCACCTCAGGCCATAAATATGCGGGTTCAGAAGTAGGCACACCTCAGGCCCTAGATATGTGGGTTCAGAAGCGGGCACACCTCAAGCCCTAGATATGCGGGTTCAGAAGCAGGCGCACCTCGGGCCCCAGATATGCGGGTTCAGAAGCAGGCGCACCCTGGGCCCTAGATATGTGTGTTCAGAAGCAGGCACACCTCAGGCCCTAGATATGCGTGTTCAGAAGCAGGCACACGTCAGGCCCTAAATATGCGGGTTCAGAAGCAGGCACACCTCGGGCCCATAATATGCAGGTTCAGAAGCGGGCGCACCTCAGGCCGTAAATATGCGGGTTCAGAAGCAGGCACACCTCGGGCCCTAGATATGCGGGTTCAGAAGCGGGCGCACATCGGGCCCTAGATATGCGGGTTCAGAAGCAGGCACACCTCGGGCCCATAATATGCAGGTTCAGAAGCGGGCGCACCTCAGGCCATAAATATGCGGGTTCAGAAGTAGGCACACCTCAGGCCCTAGATATGTGGGTTCAGAAGCGGGCACACCTCAAGCCCTAGATATGCGGGTTCAGAAGCAGGCGCACCTCGGGCCCCAGATATGCGGGTTCAGAAGCAGGCGCACCCTGGGCCCTAGATATGTGTGTTCAGAAGCAGGCACACCTCAGGCCCTAGATATGCGTGTTCAGAAGCAGGCTCACCACAGGCCGTAAATATGCGGGTTCAGAAGCAGGCACACCCTAGGCCCTAGATATGCGGGTTCAGAAGCAGGCACACCCTGGGCCCTAGATATGCGGCTTCAGAAGCAGGCGCACCTCGGGCCCATATATGCAGGTTCAGAAGCGGGCGCACCTCAGGCCGTAAATATGCAGGTTCAGAAGCAGGCACACCTCGGGCCCTAGATGTGGGTTCAGAAGCGGGCGCACCTCAGGCCCTAGATATGCGGGTTCAGAAGCGGGCGCACCTCAGGCCCCAGATATGCGGGTTCAGAAGCGGGCACACCTCAAGCCCTCCATATGCGGGCTCAGAAGCAGGCACACCCTGGGCCCTAGATATGTGCGTTCAGAAGCAGGCACACCTCGGGCCCTAGATATGCAAGTTCAGAAGCAGGCGCACCTCGGGCACTAGATATGCGGGTTCAGAAGCAGGCACACTCTGGGCCCTAGATATGCGGGTTCAGAAGCAGGCACACCCTGGCCCCTAGATATGCGGAGTTCAGAAGCAGGTGCACCTCGGGCCCTAGATATGCGGGTTCAGAAGCAGGCACACCTTGGGCCCTAGATATACGGGTTCAAAAGCAGGCACACCCTGGGCCCTAGATATGTGGGAGAAGCAGGCACACATCAGGCCCTAGATATGCAGGTTCAGAAGCAGGCACACATCGGGCCTAGATATGTGGGTTCAGAAGCAGGCACACCCTGTGCCCTAGATATGCGGGTTCAGAAGCAGGCACATCTCGGCCCTAGATATGTGGGTTCAGAAGCAGGCGCACCTCGGGCCCTAGATATGCACGTTCAGAAGCAGGCACACCTCGGCCCTAGATATGCGGGTTCAGAAGCAGGCACACCTCGGGCCCTAGATATGCGGGTTCAGAAGCAGGCACACCTTGGGCCCTAGATGTGCGTTTTCAGAAATAGGCACACCTCGGCCCTAGATATGCGGGTTCAGAAGTAGGCGCACCTCTGGCCCTAGATATGCAGGTTCAGAAGCAGGCACACCTCGGGCCCTAAGTATGCATGTTCAGAAGCAGGCACACGTCAGGCCGTAAATATGCGGGTTCAGAAGCAGGCACACCTCGGGCCCTAGATATGCGGGTTCAGAATCAGGCACACCTCGGGCCCATAATATGCAGGTTCAGAAGCGGGCGCACCTCAGGCCATAAATATGCGGGTGCAGAAGTAGGCACACCTCGGGCCCTAGATATGCGGGTTCAGAAGCGGGCACACCTCGGGCCCTAGATATGCGGGTTCAGAAGCAGGCGCACCCTGGGCCCTAGATCTGCGTGTTCAGAAGCAGGCACACCTCGGGCCCTAGATATGTGGGTTCAGAAGCGGGCGCACCTTGGGCCCTAGAAATGCGGGTTCAGAAGCGGGCGCACCTCAGGCCCCAGATATGCGGGTTCAGAAGCAGGCGCACCTCGGCCCTAGATATGTGGGTTCAGAAGCAGGCACACCTCGGGCCCTAGATATGCGAGATCAGAAGCAGGCGCACCTTGGGCCCTAGATATGCTGGTTCAGAAGCAGGCACACCCTAGGCCCTAGATATGCGGGTTCAGAAGCAAGCACACCTCGGGCCATAGATATGCGGGTTCAGAAGCAGGCACACCCTGGGCCCTACATATCCGGGTTCAGAAGCAGGTGCACCTCGGGCCCTAGATATGCGGGTTCAGAAGCAGGCGCACCCTGGGCTCTAGATATGTGGGAGAAGCAGGCACACATCAGACCCTAGATATGCGGGTTCAGAAGAAGGCACACATCGGGCCTAGATATATGGGTTCAGAAGCAGGCCCACCCTAGGCCCTAGACATGCGGGTTCAGAAGCAGGCACACCTTGGGCCATAGATATGCGGGTTCAGAAGCAGGCGCACCTCGGGCCCTAGATATGAGGGTTCAGAAGCAGGCGCACCTCAGGCCCTAGATATGCGGGTTCAGAAGCAGACGCACCTCAGGCCCTAGATATGCGGGTTCAGAAGCAGGCGCACCTCGGCACTAGATATGCGGGTTCAGAAGCAGGCGCACCCTCGGCCCTAGATATGCGGGTTCAGAAGCAGGCGCACATCGGGCCCTAGATATGCGGGTTCAGAAGCAGGCACACCTCGGGCCCTAGATATGCGGGTTCAGAAGCAGGCACACCCTGGGCCCTAGAAATGTGCGTTCAGAAGCAGGCACACCTCGGGCCCTAGATATGCGAGTTCAGAAGCAGATGCACCTCGGGCCCTAGATATGCGGGTTCAGAAGCAGGCACACCCTGGGCCCTAGATATGCGGGTTCAGAAGCAGGCACACCCTGGGCCCTAGATATGCGGGTTCAGAAGCAGGCGCACCTCGGGCCCTAGATATGCGGGTTCAGAAGCAGGCACACCTTGGGCCCTAGATATGCGGGTTCAGAAGCAGGCACACCCTGGGCCCTAGATATGTGGGAGAAGCAGGCACACATCAGGCCCTAGATATGCAGGTTCAGAAGCAGGCACACATTGGGCCTAGATATGTGGGTTCAGAAGCAGGCACATCTCGGCCCTAGATATGTGTGTTCAGAAGCAGGCACACCTCGGGCCCTAGATATGCGTGTTCAGAAGCAGATGCACCACAGGCCGTAATATGCGGGTTCAGAAGCAGGCACACCTCGGGCCCTAGATATGCGGCTTCAGAAGCAGGCGCACCTCGGGCCCATATATGCAGGTTCAGAAGTAGGCGCACCTCAGGCCGTAAATAGGCGGGTTCAGAAGCAGGCACACCTCGGGCCCTAGATATGTGGGTTCAGAAGCGGGCGCACCTCGGGCCCTAGATATGCGGGTTCAGAAGCGGGCGCACCTCAGGCCCCAGATATGCAGGTTCAGAAGCAGGCGCACCTCGGCCTTAGATATGCGGGTTCAGAAGCAGGCGCACCTCGGCCCTAGATATGCGGGTTCAGAAGCAGGCGCACCCTGGGCCCTAGATATGCGGGTTCAGAAGCGGGCGCACCTCGGGCCCTAGATATGCGGGTTCAGAAGCAGGCACACCTCGGGCCCTAGATAGGCGGGTTCAGAAGCAGGCACAGCCTGGGCCCTAGATATGTGCGTTCAGAAGCAGGCACACCTCGGGCCCTAGATATAATAATAATAATAATAATAATAATAATTAGGCTTTTATATAGCGCTACAAACCCTCAGGTATCTGAGCGCTGCTTATTATTACCCACGGTGTGTGGTGCTCATTTATCGACCTCGGAAGGATGAAAGGCTGAGATTGGCCCCGCCGGGATTCGAACCTGCGTTAGCAGGCTCTGCACGGATGTCAAAGCGAGCGCTCTACTCGCTGTGCCACTTGACCGGCTTATGTGAGTTCAGAATCAGGCGCACCTCGGGCCCTAGATATGCGGGTTCAGATGCAGGCACACCCTGGGCCCTAGATATGCGGGTTCAGAAGCAGGCACACCCTGGGCCCTAGATATGCGGGTTCAGAAGCAGGCGCACCCCGGGTCCTAGATATGCGGGTTCAGAAGCAGGCGCACCTCGGGCGCTAGATATGCGGGTTCAGAAGCAGGTGCACCTCGGGCCCTAGACATGCGGGTTCAGAAGCAGGCGCACCCTGGGCCCTATATATGTCAGAGAAGCAGGCACACATCAGACCCTAGATATGTGGGTTCAGAAGCAGGCACACATCGGGCTTAGATATGTGGGTTCAGAAGCAGGCGCACCCTGGGCCCTAGATATGCGGGTTCAGAAGCAGGTACATCTCGGCCCTAGATATGCGGGTTCAGAAGCAGGCGCACCTCGGGCCCTAGATATGCGCGTTCAGAAGCAGGCACACCTCGGCCCTAGATATGCGGGTTCAGAAGTAGGCGCACCTCTGGCCCTAGATATGCGGGTTCAGAAGCAGGCACACCTCAGGCCCTAGATATGCGTGTTCAGAAGCAGGCACACGTCAGGCCCTAAATATGCGGGTTCAGAAGCAGGCACACCTCGGGCCCATAATATGCAGGTTCAGAAGCGGGCGCACCTCAGGCCGTAAATATGCGGGTTCAGAAGCAGGCACACCTCGGGCCCTAGATATGCGGGTTCAGAAGCGGGCGCACATCGGGCCCTAGATATGCGGGTTCAGAAGAAGGCACACCTCGGGCCCTAGATATGCGGCTTCAGAAGCAGGCGCACCTCGGGCCCATAATATGCAGGTTCAGAAGCGGGCGCACCTCAGGCCGTAAATATGCGGGTTCAGAAGCAGGCACACCTCAGGCCCTAGATATGTGGGTTCAGAAGCGGGCACTTCTCAAGCCCTAGATATGCGGGTTCAGAAGCAGGCGCACCTCGGGCCCCAGATATGCAGGTTCAGAGGCAGGCGCACCCTGGGCCCTAGATATGTGTGTTCAGAAGCAGGCACACCTCAGGCCCTAGATATGCGTGTTCAGAAGCAGGCTCACCACAGGCCGTAAATATGCGGGTTCAGAAGCAGGCACACCTCGGGCCCTAGATAGGCGCGTTCAGAAGCAGGCGCTCCTCAGGCCCTAGATATGCGGGTTCAGAAGCAGGCACACCCTAGGCCCTAGATATGCGGGTTCAGAAGCAGGCACACCTCAGGCCATAGATATGCGGGTTCAGAAGCAGGCGCACCTCCAGCCCTAGATATGCAGGTTCAGAAGCAGGCACACATCTGGCCCTAGATATGCAGGTTCAGAAGCAGGCACACATCGGGCCTAGATATGTGGGTTCAGAAGCAGGCGCACCCTGTGCCCTAGATATGCGGGTTCAGAAGCAGGCGCACCTCGGGCCCTAGATATGGGGGTTCAGAAGCGGGCGCACCTTGGGCCCTAGATATGTGGGTTCAGAAGCAGGCACACCTTGGGCCCTAGATATGCGGCTTCAGAAGCAGGCACACCCTAGTCCCTAGACATGCGGGTTCAGAAGCAGGCACACCTCGGGCCCTAGATATGCGGATTCAGAAGCAGGCACACCCTGGGCCCTAGATATGCGGGTTCAGAAGCAGCCGCACCTCGGGCCCTAGTTATGCGGGTTCAGAAGCAGGTGCCCCTCGGGCCCTAGATATGCGGGTTCAGAAGCAGGCACACCCTGGGCCCTAGATATGTGGGTTCAGAAGCAGCCGCACCTCGGGCCCTAGTTATGCGGGTTCAGAAGCAGGTGCCCCTCGGGCCCTAGATATGCGGGTTCAGAAGCAGGCGCACCCTGGGCCCTAGATATGCGGGTTCAGAAGCAGGCACATCTCGGCACTAGATATGCGGGTTCAGAAGTAGGCGCACCTCGGGCCCTAGATATGCGGGTTCAGAAGCAGGCGCACCTCGGGCCCTAAATATGCATGTTCAGAAGCAGGTACACCTCGGGCCCATAATATGCAGGTTCAGAAGCGGGCGCACCTCAGGCCGTAAATATGCGGGATCAGAAGCAGGCACACCTCAGGCCCTAGATATGCGGGTTCAGAAGCGGGCGCACCTCGGGCCCTAGATATGCGTGTTCAGAAGCGGGCCCACCTCAGGCCCTAGATATGCGGGTTCAGAAGCAGGCACACCTTGGGCCCTAGATATGTGGGTTCAGAAGCAGGCGCACAATGGGCCCTAGATATGCGGGTTCAGAAGCAGGCACATCTCGGCCCTAGATATGCGGGTTCAAAAGCAGGCGCACCTCGGGCCCTAGATATGCGGGTTCAGAAGCAGGCGCACTGCGGCCCTAGATATGCGGGTTCAGAAGCGGGCGCACCCCGGGCCCTAGATATGCGGGTTCAGAAGCATGCACACCTCGGGCCCTAGATATGCGGGTTCAGAAGCAGGCACACCCTGGGCCCTAGATATGTGCGTTCAGAAGCAGGCACACCTCGGGCCCTAGATATGCGAGTTCAGAAGCAGGCGCACCTCGGGCCCTAGATATGCGGGTTCAGAAGTAGGCACACCCTGGGCCCTAGATATGCGGGTTCAGAAGCAGGCACACCCTGTGCCCTAGATATGCGGGTTCAGAAGCAGGCACATCTCGGCCCTAAAAATGTGGGTTCAGAAGCAGACGCACCTCGGGCCCTAGATATGCACGTTCAGAAGCAGGCACACCTCGGCCCTAGATATGCGGGTTCAGAAGCAGGCACACCTCGGGCCCTAGATATGTGGGTTCAGAAGCAGGTGCACCCTGGGCCCTAGATATGCGGATTCAGAAACAGGCACACCCTGGGCCCTAGATATGTGGGTTCAGAAGCAGGCACACCTTGGGCCCTAGATGTGCGGGCTCAGAAGCAGGCACACCTCGGGCCATAGATATGCAGATTCAGAAGCAGGCACACCCTGGGCCCTAGATATGCGGGTTCAGAAGCAGGCGCACCTCATGCCCTAGATATGCGGTTTCAGAAGCAGGCGCACCTCGGGCGCTAGATATGAGGGTTCAGAAGCAGGTGCACCTCGGGCCCTAGACATGCGGGTTCAGAAGCAGGCGCACCTCAGGCCCTAGATATGCGGGTTCAGAAGCAGGCGCACCTCGGCCCTAGATATGCGGGTTCAGAAGCGGGCGCACCTCGGGCCATAGATATGCGGGTTCAGAAGCAGACACACCTCGGGCCCTAGATATGCGGGTTCAGAAGCAGGCACACCCTGGGCCCTAGATATGTGCGTTCAGAAGCAGGCACACATCGGGCTTAGATATGTGGGTTCAGAAGCAGGCACACCTCGGCCCTAGATATGCGGGTTAAGAAGCAGGCACGCCTCGGGCCCTAGATATGCGGGTTCAGAAGCGGGCGCACATCGGGCCCTAGATATGCGGGTTCAGAAGCAGGCACACCTCGGGCCCATAATATGCAGGTTCAGAAGCGGGCGCACCTCAGGCCATAAATATGCGGGTTCAGAAGTAGGCACACCTCGGGCCCTAGATATGTGGGTTCAGAAGCGGCCGCACCTCGGGCCCTAGATATGCGGGTTCAGAAGCGGGCACACCTCAAGCCCTAGATATGCGGGTTCAGAAGCAGGCGCACCACGGGCCCTAGATATGCGGGTTCAGAAGCAGACACACCCTGGGCCCTAGATATGTGTGTTCAGAAGCAGGCACACCTCGGGCCCTAGATATGCGTGTTCAGAAGCAGGCGCACCACAGGCAGTAAATATGCGGGTTCAGAAGCAGGCACACATCGGGCCCTAGATATGCAGGTTCAGAAGCAGGCACACCTCGTGCCCTAGATATGCGAGTTCAGAAGCAGGCGCTCCTCGGGCCCTAGATATGCGGGTTCAGAAGCAGGCACACATCGGGCCTAGATATGTGGGTTCAGAAGCAGGCGCACCCTGTGCCCTAGATATGCGGGTTCAGAAGCAGGCACATCTCGGCCCTAGATATGCGGGTTCAGAAGCAGGCGCACCTCGGG
This sequence comes from Ambystoma mexicanum, assembly GCF_040938575.1. Taxonomy (NCBI): domain Eukaryota; kingdom Metazoa; phylum Chordata; class Amphibia; order Caudata; family Ambystomatidae; genus Ambystoma; species Ambystoma mexicanum. Next base: position 746,542,989 of record NC_090938.1, read on the forward strand.
CCCTAGATATGGGGGTTCAGAAGCGGGCGCACCTTGGGCCCTAGATATGCGAGTTCAGAAGCAGGCGCACCTCGGGCCCTAGATATGCGGGTTCAGAAGTAGGCACACTCTAGGCCATAGATATGCGGGTTCAGTGCAGGCACACCCTGGGCCCTAGATATGCGGTTCAGAAGCAGGCGCACCTCGGGCCCAAGATATGCAGGTTCAGAAGCAGGCACACATCGGGCCTAGATATGCGGGTTCAGAAGCAGGCACACCCTGGGCCATAGATATGCGGGTTCAGAAGCAGGCGCACCTCGGGCCCTAGATATGAGGTTTCAGAAGCTGGCGCACCTCAGGCCCTAGATATGCGGGTTCAGAAGCAGACGCACCTCAGGCCCTAGATATGCGGGTTCAGAAGCAGGCGCACCTCGGCACTAGATATGCGGGTTCAGAAGCAGGCGCACCCTCAGGCCCTAGATATGCGGGTTCAGAAGCAGGCGCACCTCAGGCCCTAGATATGCGGGTTCAGAAGCAGACGCACCTCAGGCCCTAGATATGCGGGTTCAGAAGCAGGCGCACCTCGGCACTAGATATGCGGGTTCAGAAGCAGGCACACCCTGGGCCCTAGATATGTGCGTTCAGAAGCAGGCACACCTCGGGCCCTAGATATGCGAGTTCAGAAGCAGGCGCACCTCGGGCCCTAGATATGCGGGTTCAGAAGTAGGCACACCCTGGGCCCTAGATATGCGGGTTCAGAAGCAGGCACACCCTGTGCCCTAGATATGCGGGTTCAGAAGCAGGCACATCTCGGCCCTAAAAATGTGGGTTCAGAAGCAGACGCACCTCGGGCCCTAGATATGCACGTTCAGAAGCAGGCACACCTCGGCCCTAGATATGCGGGTTCAGAAGCAGGCACACCTCGGGCCCTAGATATGTGGGTTCAGAAGCAGGTGCACCCTGGGCCCTAGATATGCGGATTCAGAAACAGGCACACCCTGGGCCCTAGATATGTGGGTTCAGAAGCAGGCACACCTTGGGCCCTAGATGTGCGGGTTCAGAAGCAGGCACACCTCGGGCCATAGATATGCAGATTCAGAAGCAGGCACACCCTGGGCCCTAGATATGCGGGTTCAGAAGCAGGCGCACCTCATGCCCTAGATATGCGGTTTCAGAAGCAGGCGCACCTCGGGCGCTAGATATGAGGGTTCAGAAGCAGGTGCACCTCGGGCCCTAGACATGCGGGTTCAGAAGCAGGCGCACCTCAGGCCCTAGATATGCGGGTTCAGAAGCAGGCGCACCTCGGCCCTAGATATGCGGGTTCAGAAGCGGGCGCACCTCGGGCCATAGATATGCGGGTTCAGAAGCAGACACACCTCGGGCCCTAGATATGCGGGTTCAGAAGCAGGCACACCCTGGGCCCTAGATATGTGCGTTCAGAAGCAGGCACACATCGGGCTTAGATATGTGGGTTCAGAAGCAGGCACACCTCGGCCCTAGATATGCGGGTTAAGAAGCAGGCACGCCTCGGGCCCTAGATATGCGGGTTCAGAAGCGGGCGCACATCGGGCCCTAGATATGCGGGTTCAGAAGCAGGCACACCTCGGGCCCATAATATGCAGGTTCAGAAGCGGGCGCACCTCAGGCCATAAATATGCGGGTTCAGAAGTAGGCACACCTCGGGCCCTAGATATGTGGGTTCAGAAGCGGCCGCACCTCGGGCCCTAGATATGCGGGTTCAGAAGCGGGCACACCTCAAGCCCTAGATATGCGGGTTCAGAAGCAGGCGCACCACGGGCCCTAGATATGCTGGTTCAGAAGCAGACACACCCTGGGCCCTAGATATGTGTGTTCAGAAGCAGGCACACCTCGGGCCCTAGATATGCGTGTTCAGAAGCAGGCGCACCACAGGCAGTAAATATGCGGGTTCAGAAGCAGGCACACATCGGGCCCTAGATATGCAGGTTCAGAAGCAGGCACACCTCGGGCCCTAGATATGCGAGTTCAGAAGCAGGCGCTCCTCGGGCCCTAGATATGCGGGTTCAGAAGCAGGCACACATCGGGCCTAGATATGTGGGTTCAGAAGCAGGCGCACCCTGTGCCCTAGATATGCGGGTTCAGAAGCAGGCACATCTCGGCCCTAGATATGCGGGTTCAGAAGCAGGCGCACCTCGGGCCCTAGATATGGGGGTTCAGAAGCGGGCGCACCTTGGGCCCTAGATATGCGAGTTCAGAAGCAGGCGCACCTCGGGCCCTAGATATGCGGGTTCAGAAGTAGGCACACTCTAGGCCATAGATATGCGGGTTCAGTGCAGGCACACCCTGGGAACTAGATATGCGGTTCAGAAGCAGGCGCACCTCGGGCCCAAGATATGCAGGTTCAGAAGCAGGCACACATCGGGCCTAGATATGCGGGTTCAGAAGCAGGCACACCCTGGGCCATAGATATGCGGGTTCAGAAGCAGGCGCACCTCGGGCCCTAGATATGAGGTTTCAGAAGCTGGCGCACCTCAGGCCCTAGATATGCGGGTTCAGAAGCAGACGCACCTCAGGCCCTAGATATGCGGGTTCAGAAGCAGGTGCACCTCGGCACTAGATATGCGGGTTCAGAAGCAGGCGCACCCTCAGGCCCTAGATATGCGGGTTCAGAAGCAGGCGCACCTCAGGCCCTAGATATGCGGGTTCAGAAGCAGACGCACCTCAGGCCCTAGATATGCGGGTTCAGAAGCAGGCGCACCTCGGCACTAGATATGCGGGTTCAGAAGCAGACGCACCACAGGCCGTAAATATGCAGGTTCAGAAGCAGGCACACCTCGGGCCCTAGATATGCGGCTTCAGAAGCAGGCGCACCTCGGGCCCATATATGCAGGTTCAGAAGCAGGCGCACCTCGGGCCCTAGATATGTGGGTTCAGAAGCGGGCGCACCTCGGACCCTAGATATGCGGGTTCAGAAGCGGGCGCACCTCAGGCCCCAGATATGCGGGTTCAGAAGCTGGCGCACCTCGGCCCTAGATATGCAGGTTCAGAAGCGAGCGCACCTCGGGCCCTAGATATGCGGGTTCAGAAGCAGGCACACCTCGGGCCCTAAATATGCAGGTTCAAAAGCAGGCACACCCTCAGCCGTAGATATGCGGGTTCAGAAGCAGGCACACCTCGGGCCCTAGATATGCGGGTTCAGAAGCAGGTGCACCTCGGGCTCTAGATATGCGGGTTCAGAAGCAGGCGCACCCTGGACCCTAAATATGTGGGAGAAGCAGGCACACATCAGACCCTAGATATGCGGGTTCAGAAGCAGGCACACCTTGGGCCATAGATATGCGGGTTCAGAAGCAGGCACACCCTCAGCCCTAGATATGCAGGTTCAGAAGCAGGCGCACCCTGGGCCCTAGATATGCGGGTTCAGAAGCAGGCACACCCTGGGCCCTAGATATGTGCGTTCAGAAGCAGGCACACCTCGGGCCCTAGATATGCGAGTTCAGAAGCAGGCGCACCTCGGGCCCTAGATATGCGGGTTCAGAAGCAGGCACACCCTGGGCCCTAGATATGCGGGTTCAGAAGCAGGCACACACTGGGCCCTAGATATGCGGGTTCAGAAGCAGGCGCACCTCGGGCCGTAGATATGCGGGTTCAGAAGCAGGCGCACCTCGGGCGCTAGATATGCGGGTTCAGAAGCAGGTGCACCTCGGGCCCTAGACATGCGGGTTCAGAAGCAGGCGCACCCTGGGCCCTAGATATGTCGGAGAAGCAGGCACACATCAGACCCTAGATATGTGGGTTCAGAAGCAGGCACACATCGGGTTTTGATATGTGGGTTCAGAAGCCGGCGCACCCTGGGCCCTAGATATGCGGGTTCAGAAGCAGGTACATCTCGGCCCTAGATATGCGGGTTCAGAAGCAGGCGCACCTCTGGCCCTAGATATGCGGGTTCAGAAGCAGGCACACCTCGGGCCCTAGATATGCATGTTCAGAAGCAGGCACACGTCAGGCCCTAAATATGCGGGTTCAGAAGCAGGCACACCTCGGGCCCATAATATGCAGGTTCAGAAGCGGGCGCACCTCAGGCCATAAATATGCGGGTTCAGAAGTAGGCACACCTCGGGCCCTAGATATGTGGGTTCAGAAGCGGGCGCACCTCGGGCCCTGGATATGCGGGTTCAGAAGCGGGCACACCTCAAGCCCTAGATATGAGGGTTCAAATCCGGCGCACCTCGGGCCCCAGATATGTGTGTTCAGAAGCAGGCACACCTCAGGCCCTAGATATGCGTGTTCAGAAGCAGGCGCACCACAGGCCGTAAATATGCGGGTTCAGAAGCAGGCACACCTCGGGCCCTAGATATGCAGGTTCAGAAGCAGGCACACCCTAGGCCCTAGATATGTGGGTTCAGAAGCAGGCACACCTCAGGCCATAGATATGCGGGTTCAGAAGCAGGCACACCCTAGGCCCTAGATATGCGGGTTCAGAAGCAAGCACACCTCGGGCCCTAGATATGCGGGTTCAGAAGCAGGCGCACCTCGGGCCCTAGATATGGGGGTTCAGAAGCGGGCGCACCTTGGGCCCTAGATATGCGGGTTCAGAAGCAGGCGCACCCTGGGCCCTAGATATGCGGATTCAGAAACAGGCACACCCTGGGCCCTAGATATGCGGGTTCAGAAGCAGGCACACCTCGGGCCATAGATATGCGGATTCAGAAGCAGGCACACCCTGGGCCCTAGATATGCGGATTCAGAAGCAGGCGCACCTCAGGCGCTTGATATGCGGGTTCAGAAGCAGGTGCACCTCGGGCCCTAGACATGCGGGTTCAGAAGCAGGCACACATCGGGCTTAGATATGCGGGTTCAGAAGCAGGCGCACCCTGGGCCCTAGATATGCGGGTTCAGAAGCAGGTACATCTCGGCCCTAGATATGCGGGTTCAGAAGCAGGTGCACCTCGGGCCCTAGATATGCGGGTTCAGAAGCAGGCACACCTCGGCCCTAGATATGCGGGTTCAGAAGTAGGCGCACCTCTGGCCCTAGATATGTGGGTTCAGAAGCAGGCACACCTCGGGCCCTAGATATGCATGTTCAGAAGCAGGCACACGTCAGGCCCTAAATATGTGGGTTCAGAAGCAGGCACACCTCCGGCCCAAAATATGCAGGTTCAGAAGCGGGCGCACCTCAGGCCGTAAATATGCGGGTTCAGAAGCAGGCACACATCGGGCCCATAATATGCAGGTTCAGAAGCGGGCGCACCTCAGGCCATAAATATGCGGGTGCAGAAGTAGGCACACCTCGGGCCCTAGATATGTGGGTTCAGAAGCGGGCGCACCTCGGGCCCTAGATATGCGGGTTCAGAAGCGGGCACACCTCAAGCCCTAGATATGCGGGTTCAGAAGCAGGCGCACCCTGGGCCCTAGATATGTGTGTTCAGAAACAGGCACACCTCGGGCCCTAGGTATGCGTGTTCAGAAGCAGGCGCACCACGGGCCGTAAATATGCGGGTTCAGAAGCAGGCGCACCTCGGGCCGTAAATATGCGGGTTCAGAAGCAGGCACACCTCGGGCCCTAGATATGTGGGTTCAGAAGCGGGCGCACCTCGGGCCCTAGATATGCGGGTTCAGAAGCGGGCGCACCTCAGGCCCCAGATATGCGGGTTCAGAAGCAGGCGCACCTCGGCCCTAGATATGTGGGTTCAGAAGCAGGCACACCTCGGGCCCTAAATATGCAGGTTCGAAAGCAGGCATGCCCTCAGCCCTAGATATGCGGGTTCAGAAGCAGGCGCACCCTGGGCCCTAGATATGTGGGAGAAGCAGGCACACATCAGACCCTAGATATGCGGGTTCAGAAGCTCGCGCACCTCAGGCCCTAGATATGCGGGTTCAGAAGCAGACGCACCTCAGGCCCTAGATATGCGGGTTCAGAAGCAGGCGCACCTCGGCACTAGATATGCGGGTTCAGAAGCAGGCGCACCCTCAGCCCTAGATATGCGGGTTCAGAAGCGGGCGCACATCGGGCCCTAGATATGCGGGTTCAGAAGCAGGCACACCTCGGGCCCTAGATATGCGGGTTCAGAAGCAGGCACACCCTGGGCCCTAGAAATGTGCATTCAGAAGCAGGCACACCTCGGGCCCTAGATATGCGGGTTCAGAAGCAGGCTCACCCTGGGCCCTTGATATGCGGGTTCAGAAGCAGGCACACATTGGGCCCTAGATATGCGTGTTCAGAAGCAGACGCACCACAGGCCGTAAATATGCAGGTTCAGAAGCACGCACACTTCGGGCCCTAGATATGCGGCTTCAGAAGCAGGCGCACCTCGGGCCCTAGATATGTGGGTTCAGAAGCGGGCGCACCTCGGGCCCTAGATATGTGTGTTCAGAAGCAGGCACACCTTGGGCCCTAGATATGCGTGTTCAGAAGCAGACACACCACAGGCCGTAAATATGCAGGTTCAGAAGCACGCACACCTCGGGCCCTAGATATGCGGCTTCAGAAGCAGGCGCACCTCGGGCCCATATATGCAGGTTCAGAAGCAGGCGCAGCTCGGGCCCTAGATATGTGGGTTCAGAAGCGGGCACATCTCGGCCCTAGATATGTGTGTTCAGAAGCAGGCACACCTTGGGCCCCAGATATGCGGGTTCAAAAGCAGGCACACCTCGGGCCCTAAATATGCAGGTTCAAAAGCAGGCACACCCTCAGCCCTAGATATGCGGGTTCAGAAGCAGGCACACCTCGGGCCCTAGATATGCGGGTTCAGAAGCGGGCGCACCTCAGGCCCCAGATATGCGGGTTCAAAAGCAGGCACACCTCGGGCCCTAAATATGCAGGTTCAAAAGCAGGCGCACCTTGGGCCCTAGATATGCGGGTTCAGAAGCAAGCACACCTCGGGCCATAGATATGCGGGTTCAGAAGCAGGCACACCCTGAGCCCTACATATCCGGGTTCAGAAGCAGGTGCACCTCGGGCCCTAGACATGCGGGTTCAGAAGCAGGTGCACCCTGGGCCCTAGATATGCGGGTTCAGAAGCAGGTACATCTCGGCCCTAGATATGCGGGTTCAGAAGCAGGCGCACCTCGGGCCCTAGATATGCGGGTTCAGAAGCAGGCACACCTCGGCCCTAGATATGCGGGTTCAGAAGTAGGCGCACCTCTGGCCCTAGATATGCGGGTTCAGAAGCAGGCACACCTCGGGCCCTAGATATGCATGTTCAGAAGCAGGCACACGTCAGGCCCTAAATATGCGGGTTCAGAAGCAGGCACACCTCGGGCCCATAATATGCAGGTTCAGAAGCGGGCGCACCTCAGGCCATAAATATGCGGGTTCAGAAGTAGGCACACCTCGGGCCCTAGATATGTGGGTTCAGAAGCGGGTGCACCTCGGGCCCTAGATATGCGGGTTCAGAAGCGGGCACACCTCAAGCCCTAGATATGAGGGTTCAAATCCGGCGCACCTCGGGCCCCAGATATGCGGGTTCAGATGCAGGCGCACCTCGGGCCCTAGATATGCGGGTTCAGAAGCAGGCGCTCCTCGGGCCCTAGATATGCGTGTTCAGAAGCAGGCACACCCTAGGCCCTAGATATGTGGGTTCAGAAGCTGGCACACCTCAGGCCATAGATATGCGGGTTCAGAAGCAGGCACACCCTGGGGCCTAGATATGCGGGTTCAGAAGCAGTCGCACCTCGGGCCCTAGATATGCAGGTTCAGAAGCAGGCATACATCGGGCCTAGATATGCGGGTTCAGAAGCAGGCACACCTTGGGCCCTAGATATGCGGGTTCAGAAGCAGGCGCACCTCGGGCCCTAGATATGGGGGTTCAGAAGCGGGCGCACCTTGGGCCCTAGATATGCTGGTTCAGAAGCAGGCGCACCTCGGCAAAGATATGCGGGTTCAGAAGCAGGCGCACCCTGGGCCCTAGATATGCGGGTTCAGAAGCGGGCGCACCTCGGGCCCTAGATATGCGGGTTCAGAAGCAGGCACACCTCGGGCCCTAGATATGCGAGTTCAGAAGCAGGCGCACCTCGGGCCCTAGATATGCGGGTTCAGAAGCAGGCACACCCTAGGCCCTAGATATGCGGTTCAGAAGCAGGCGCACCTCGGGCCTAGATATGCCGGTTCAGAAGCAGGCACACCTTGGGCCCTTGATATGCCGGTTCAGAAGCAGGCACACCCTGGGCCCTAGATATGTGGGAGAAGCAGGCACACATCAGGCCCTAGATATGTGGGTTCAGAAGCAGGCGCACCCTGTGCCCTAGATATGCGGGTTCAGAAGCAGGCACATCTTGGCCCTAGATATGTGGGTTCAGAAGCAGGCGCACCTCGGGCCCTAGATTTGCGCGTTCAGAAGCAGGCACACCTCGGCCCTAGATATGCGGGTTCAGAAGCAGGCACACCTCGGGCCCTAGATATGTGGGTTCAGAAGCAGGCGCACCCTGGGCCCTAGATATGCGGATTCAGAAACAGGCACACCCTGGGCCCTAAATATGCAGGTTCAGAAGCAGGCACACCTTGGGCCCTAGATATGTGGGTTCAGAAGCAGGCGCAACTCGGGCCCTAGATATGCGGCTTCAGAAGCAGGCACACCCTAGGCCCTAGACATGCGGGTTCAGAAGCAGGCACACCTCGGGCCCTAGATATGCGGATTCAGAAACAGGCACACCCTGGGCCCTAGATATGCGGGTTCAGAGGCAGGCACAACTTGGGCCCTAGATGTGTGGGTTCAGAAGCGGGCGCACCTCGGGCCCTAGATATGCGGGTTCAGAAGCGGGCGCACCTAAGGCCCCAGATATGCGGGTTCAGAAGCAGGCGCACCTCGGCCCTAGATATGCGGGTTCAGAAGCAGGCGCACCCTGGGCCCTAGATATGCAGGTTCAGAAGCGAGCGCACCTCGGGCCCTAGATATGCGAGTTCAGAAGCAGGCGCACCTCGGGCCCTAGATATGCGAGATCAGAAGCAGGCGCACCTTGGGCCCTAGATATGCGGGTTCAGAAGCAGGCACACCCTAGGCCCTAGATATGCGGGTTCAGAAGCAGGCACACCCTGGGCCCTAGATATGCGGGTTCAGAAGCGGGCGCACCTCGGGCCCTAGATATGCGGGTTCAGAAGCAGGCACACCTCGGGCCCTAGATATGCGGGTTCAGAAGCAGGCACACCCTGGGCCCTAGATATGCGGGTTCAGAAGCAGGCACACCTCGGGCCCTAGATATGCGAGTTCAGAAGCAGGCGCACCTCGGGCCCTAGATATGCGGGTTCAGAAGCCGGCACACCCTGGGCCCTAGATATGCGGGTTCAGAAGCAGGCACACCCTGGGCCCTAGATATGCGGGTTCAGAAGCAGGTGCACCTCGGGCCCTAGACATGCGGGTTCAGAAGCAGGCGCACCCTGGGCCCTAGATATGTCGGCGAAGCAGGCACACATCAGACCCTAGATATGTGGGTTCAGAAGCAGGCACACATCGGGTTTAGATATGTGGGTTCAGAAGCCGGCGCACCCTGGGCCCTAGATATGCGGGTTCAGAAGCAGGTACATCTCGGCCCTAGATCAGCGGGTTCAGAAGCAGGCGCACCTCGGGCCCTAGATATGCGGGTTCAGAAGCAGGCACACCTCGGCCCTAGATATGCGGGTTCAGAAGTAGGCGCACCTCTGGCCCTAGATATGCGGGTTCAGAAGCAGGCACACCTCGGGCCCTAGATATGCATATTCAGAAGCAGGCACACCTCAGGCCCTAAATATGCGGGTTCAGAAGCAGGCACACCTCGGGCCCATAATATGCAGGTTCAGAAGCGGGCGCACATCGGGCCCTAGATATGCATATTCAGAAGCAGGCACACGTCAGACCCTAGATATGTGGGTTCAGAAGCAGGCACACATCGGGTTTAGATATGTGGGTTCAGAAGCCGGCGCACCCTGGGCCCTAGATATGCGGGTTCAGAAGCAGGTACATCTCGGCCCTAGATATGCGGGTTCAGAAGCAGGCGCACCTCGGGCCCTAGATATGCGGGTTCAGAAGCAGGCACACCTCGGGCCCTAGATATGCATATTCAGAAGCAGGCACACGTCAGGCCCTAAATATGCGGGTTCAGAAGCAGGCACACCTCGGGCCCTAGATATGCGGGTTCAGAAGCGGGCGCACATCGGGCCCTAGATATGCGGGTTCAGAAGCAGGCACACCTCGGGCCCATAATATGCAGGTTCAGAAGCGGGCGCACCTCAGGCCATAAATATGCGGGTTCAGAAGCAGGCACACCCTGGGCCCTAGATATGCGGGTTCAGAAGCAGGCGCACCTCGGGCCCTAGATATGCAGGTTCAGAAGCAGGCATACATCGGGCCTAGATATGCGGGTTCAGAAGCAGGCACACCTTGGGCCCTAGATATGCAGGTTCAGAAGCAGGCACACATTGGGCCTAGATATGTGGGTTCAGAAGCAGGCGCACCCTGTGCCCTAGATATGCGGGTTCAGAAGCAGGCACATCTCGGCCCTAGATATGCGGGTTCAGAAGCAGGCGCAACTCGGGCCCTAGATATGGGGGTTCAGAAGCGGGCGCACCTTGGGCCCTAGATATGCGGGTTCAGAAGCAGGCGCACCTCGGCAAAGATATGCGGGTTCAGAAGCAGGCGCACCCTGGGCCCTAGATATGCGGGTTCAGAAGCAGGCACATCTCGGCCCTAGATATGTGGGTTCAGAAGCAGGCGCACCCTGTGCCCTAGATATGCGGGTTCAGAAGCAGGCACATCTCGGCCCTAGATATGCGGGTTCAGAAGCAGGCGCAACTCGGGCCCTAGATATGGGGGTTCAGAAGCAGGCGCACCTCGGGCCCATATATGCAGGTTCAGAAGCGGGCGCACCTCAGGCCGTAAATATGCGGGTTCAGAAGCAGGCACACCTCGGGCCCTAGATATGTGGGTTCAGAAGCGGGCGCACCTCGGGCCCTAGATATGCGGGTTCAGAAGCGGGCGCACCTCAGGCCCCAGATATGCGGGTTCAGAAGCAGGCGCACCTCGGCCCTAGATATGTGGGTTCAGAAGCAGGCACACCTCGGGCCCTAAATATGCAGGTTCGAAAGCAGGCATGCCCTCAGCCCTAGATATGCGGGTTCAGAAGCAGGCGCACCCTGGGCCCTAGATATGTGGGAGAAGCAGGCACACATCAGACCCTAGATATGCGGGTTCAGAAGCTCGCGCACCTCAGGCCCTAGATATGCGGGTTCAGAAGCAGACGCACCTCAGGCCCTAGATATGCGGGTTCAGAAGCAGGCGCACCTCGGCACTAGATATGCGGGTTCAGAAGCAGGCGCACCCTCAGCCCTAGATATGCGGGTTCAGAAGCGGGCGCACATCGGGCCCTAGATATGCGGGTTCAGAAGCAGGCACACCTCGGGCCCTAGATATGCGGGTTCAGAAGCAGGCACACCCTGGGCCCTAGAAATGTGCGTTCAGAAGCAGGCACACCTCGGGCCCTAGATATGCGGGTTCAGAAGCAGGCTCACCCTGGGCCCTTGATATGCGGGTTCAGAAGCAGGCACACATTGGGCCCTAGATATGCGTGTTCAGAAGCAGACGCACCACAGGCCGTAAATATGCAGGTTCAGAAGCACGCACACTTCGGGCCCTAGATATGCGGCTTCAGAAGCAGGCGCACCTCGGGCCCTAGATATGTGGGTTCAGAAGCGGGCGCACCTCGGGCCCTAGATATGTGTGTTCAGAAGCAGGCACACCTTGGGCCCTAGATATGCGTGTTCAGAAGCAGACACACCACAGGCCGTAAATATGCAGGTTCAGAAGCACGCACACCTCGGGCCCTAGATATGCGGCTTCAGAAGCAGGCGCACCTCGGGCCCATATATGCAGGTTCAGAAGCAGGCGCAGCTCGGGCCCTAGATATGTGGGTTCAGAAGCGGGCACATCTCGGCCCTAGATATGTGTGTTCAGAAGCAGGCACACCTTGGGCCCCAGATATGCGGGTTCAAAAGCAGGCACACCTCGGGCCCTAAATATGCAGGTTCAAAAGCAGGCACACCCTCAGCCCTAGATATGCGGGTTCAGAAGCAGGCACACCTCGGGCCCTAGATATGCGGGTTCAGAAGCGGGCGCACCTCAGGCCCCAGATATGCGGGTTCAAAAGCAGGCACACCTCGGGCCCTAAATATGCAGGTTCAAAAGCAGGCGCACCTTGGGCCCTAGATATGCGGGTTCAGAAGCAAGCACACCTCGGGCCATAGATATGCGGGTTCAGAAGCAGGCACACCCTGAGCCCTACATATCCGGGTTCAGAAGCAGGTGCACCTCGGGCCCTAGACATGCGGGTTCAGAAGCAGGTGCACCCTGGGCCCTAGATATGTGGGTTCAGAAGCAGGCACACATCGGGTTTAGATATGTGGGTTCAGAAGCCGGCGCACCCTGGGCCCTAGATATGCGGGTTCAGAAGCAGGTACATCTCGGCCCTAGATATGCGGGTTCAGAAGCAGGCGCACCTCGGGCCCTAGATATGCGGGTTCAGAAGCAGGCACACCTCGGCCCTAGATATGCGGGTTCAGAAGTAGGCGCACCTCTGGCCCTAGATATGCGGGTTCAGAAGCAGGCACACCTCGGGCCCTAGATATGCATGTTCAGAAGCAGGCACACGTCAGGCCCTAAATATGCGGGTTCAGAAGCAGGCACACCTCGGGCCCATAATATGCAGGTTCAGAAGCGGGCGCACCTCAGGCCATAAATATGCGGGTTCAGAAGTAGGCACACCTCGGGCCCTAGATATGTGGGTTCAGAAGCGGGTGCACCTCGGGCCCTAGATATGCGGGTTCAGAAGCGGGCACACCTCAAGCCCTAGATATGAGGGTTCAAATCCGGCGCACCTCGGGCCCCAGATATGCGGGTTCAGATGCAGGCGCACCTCGGGCCCTAGATATGCGGGTTCAGAAGCAGGCGCTCCTCGGGCCCTAGATATGCGTGTTCAGAAGCAGGCACACCCTAGGCCCTAGATATGTGGGTTCAGAAGCTGGCACACCTCAGGCCATAGATATGCGGGTTCAGAAGCAGGCACACCCTGGGGCCTAGATATGCGGGTTCAGAAGCAGTCGCACCTCGGGCCCTAGATATGCAGGTTCAGAAGCAGGCATACATCGGGCCTAGATATGCGGGTTCAGAAGCAGGCACACCTTGGGCCCTAGATATGCGGGTTCAGAAGCAGGCGCACATCGGGCCCTAGATATGGGGGTTCAGAAGCGGGCGCACCTTGGGCCCTAGATATGCTGGTTCAGAAGCAGGCGCACCTCGGCAAAGATATGCGGGTTCAGAAGCAGGCGCACCCTGGGCCCTAGATATGCGGGTTCAGAAGCGGGCGCACCTCGGGCCCTAGATATGCGGGTTCAGAAGCAGGCACACCTCGGGCCCTAGATATGCGAGTTCAGAAGCAGGCGCACCTCGGGCCCTAGATATGCGGGTTCAGAAGCAGGCACACCCTAGGCCCTAGATATGCGGTTCAGAAGCAGGCGCACCTCGGGCCTAGATATGCCGGTTCAGAAGCAGGCACACCTTGGGCCCTTGATATGCCGGTTCAGAAGCAGGCACACCCTGGGCCCTAGATATGTGGGAGAAGCAGGCACACATCAGGCCCTAGATATGTGGGTTCAGAAGCAGGCGCACCCTGTGCCCTAGATATGCGGGTTCAGAAGCAGGCACATCTTGGCCCTAGATATGTGGGTTCAGAAGCAGGCGCACCTCGGGCCCTAGATTTGCGCGTTCAGAAGCAGGCACACCTCGGCCCTAGATATGCGGGTTCAGAAGCAGGCACACCTCGGGCCCTAGATATGTGGGTTCAGAAGCAGGCGCACCCTGGGCCCTAGATATGCGGATTCAGAAACAGGCACACCCTGGGCCCTAAATATGCAGGTTCAGAAGCAGGCACACCTTGGGCCCTAGATATGTGGGTTCAGAAGCAGGCGCAACTCGGGCCCTAGATATGCGGCTTCAGAAGCAGGCACACCCTAGGCCCTAGACATGCGGGTTCAGAAGCAGGCACACCTCGGGCCCTAGATATGCGGATTCAGAAACAGGCACACCCTGGGCCCTAGATATGCGGGTTCAGAGGCAGGCACAACTTGGGCCCTAGATGTGTGGGTTCAGAAGCGGGCGCACCTCGGGCCCTAGATATGCGGGTTCAGAAGCGGGCGCACCTCAGGCCCCAGATATGCGGGTTCAGAAGCAGGCGCACCTCGGCCCTAGATATGCGGGTTCAGAAGCAGGCGCACCCTGGGCCCTAGATATGCAGGTTCAGAAGCGAGCGCACCTCGGGCCCTAGATATGCGAGTTCAGAAGCAGGCGCACCTCGGGCCCTAGATATGCGAGATCAGAAGCAGGCGCACCTTGGGCCCTAGATATGCGGGTTCAGAAGCAGGCACACCCTAGGCCCTAGATATGCGGGTTCAGAAGCAGGCACACCCTGGGCCCTAGATATGCGGGTTCAGAAGCGGGCGCACCTCGGGCCCTAGATATGCGGGTTCAGAAGCAGGCACACCTCGGGCCCTAGATATGCGGGTTCAGAAGCAGGCACACCCTGGGCCCTAGATATGCGGGTTCAGAAGCAGGCACACCTCGGGCCCTAGATATGCGAGTTCAGAAGCAGGCGCACCTCGGGCCCTAGATATGCGGGTTCAGAAGCCGGCACACCCTGGGCCCTAGATATGCGGGTTCAGAAGCAGGCACACCCTGGGCCCTAGATATGCGGGTTCAGAAGCAGGTGCACCTCGGGCCCTAGACATGCGGGTTCAGAAGCAGGCGCACCCTGGGCCCTAGATATGTCGGCGAAGCAGGCACACATCAGACCCTAGATATGTGGGTTCAGAAGCAGGCACACATCGGGTTTAGATATGTGGGTTCAGAAGCCGGCGCACCCTGGGCCCTAGATATGCGGGTTCAGAAGCAGGTACATCTCGGCCCTAGATCAGCGGGTTCAGAAGCAGGCGCACCTCGGGCCCTAGATATGCGGGTTCAGAAGCAGGCACACCTCGGCCCTAGATATGCGGGTTCAGAAGTAGGCGCACCTCTGGCCCTAGATATGCGGGTTCAGAAGCAGGCACACCTCGGGCCCTAGATATGCATATTCAGAAGCAGGCACACCTCAGGCCCTAAATATGCGGGTTCAGAAGCAGGCACACCTCGGGCCCATAATATGCAGGTTCAGAAGCGGGCGCACATCGGGCCCTAGATATGCATATTCAGAAGCAGGCACACGTCAGACCCTAGATATGTGGGTTCAGAAGCAGGCACACATCGGGTTTAGATATGTGGGTTCAGAAGCCGGCGCACCCTGGGCCCTAGATATGCGGGTTCAGAAGCAGGTACATCTCGGCCCTAGATATGCGGGTTCAGAAGCAGGCGCACCTCGGGCCCTAGATATGCGGGTTCAGAAGCAGGCACACCTCGGGCCCTAGATATGCATATTCAGAAGCAGGCACACGTCAGGCCCTAAATATGCGGGTTCAGAAGCAGGCACACCTCGGGCCCTAGATATGCGGGTTCAGAAGCGGGCGCACATCGGGCCCTAGATATGCGGGTTCAGAAGCAGGCACACCTCGGGCCCATAATATGCAGGTTCAGAAGCGGGCGCACCTCAGGCCATAAATATGCGGGTTCAGAAGCAGGCACACCCTGGGCCCTAGATATGCGGGTTCAGAAGCAGGCGCACCTCGGGCCCTAGATATGCAGGTTCAGAAGCAGGCATACATCGGGCCTAGATATGCGGGTTCAGAAGCAGGCACACCTTGGGCCCTAGATATGCAGGTTCAGAAGCAGGCACACATTGGGCCTAGATATGTGGGTTCAGAAGCAGGCGCACCCTGTGCCCTAGATATGCGGGTTCAGAAGCAGGCACATCTCGGCCTTAGATATGCGGGTTCTGAAGCAGGCGCAACTCGGGCCCTAGATATGGGGGTTCAGAAGCGGGCGCACCTTGGGCCCTAGATATGCGGGTTCAGAAGCAGGCGCACCTCGGCAAAGATATGCGGGTTCAGAAGCAGGCACATCTCGGCCCTAGATATGTGGGTTCAGAAGCAGGCGCACCCTGTGCCCTAGATATGCGGGTTCAGAAGCAGGCACATCTCGGCCCTAGATATGCGGGTTCAGAAGCAGGCGCAACTCGGGCCCTAGATATGGGGGTTCAGAAGCGGGCGCACCTCGGGCCCTAGATATGCGGGTTCAGAAGCAGGCACACCTCGGGCCCTAGATATGCGGGTTCAGAAGCAGGCACACCCTGGGCCCTAGATATGCGGGTTCAGAAGCAGGCACACCTCGGGCCCTAGATATGCGAGTTCAGAAGCAGGCGCACCTCGGGCCCTAGATATGCGGGTTCAGAAGCAGGCACACCCTAGGCCCTAGATATGCGGTTCAGAAGCAGGCGCACCTCGGGCCCTAGATATGCGGGTTCAGAAGCAGGCACACCTTGGGCCCTAGATATGCGGGTTCAGAAGCAGGCACACCCTGGGCCCTAGATATGTGGGAGAAGCAGGCACACATCAGGCCCTAGATATGCAGGTTCAGAAGCAGGCACACATCGGGCCTAGATATGTGGGTTCAGAAGCAGGCGCACCTCGGGCCCTAGATATGCGCGTTCAGAAGCAGGCACACCTCGGCCCTAGATATGCGGGTTCAGAAGCAGGCGCACCTCGGGCCCTAGATATGTGGGTTCAGAAGCAGGCGCACCCTGGGCCCTAGATATGCGGATTCAGAAACAGGCACACCCTGGGCCCTAAATATGCAGGTTCAGATGCAGGCACACCTTGGGCCCTGGATATGTGGGTTCAGAAGCAGGCGCAACTCGGGCCCTAGATATGCGGCTTCAGAAGCAGGCACACCCTAGGCCCTAGACATGCGGGTTCAGAAGCAGGCACACCTCGGGACCTAGATATGCGGGTTCAGAAGCAGGCACAACTTGGGCCCTAGATGTGCGGGTTCAGAAGCAGGCACACCTCGGGCCATAGATATGCGGATTCAGAAGCAGTCACACCCTGGGCCCTAGATATGCGGGTTCAGAAGCAGGCGCACCTCGTGCCCTAGATATGCGGGTTCAGAAGCAGGCGCACCTCGGGCGCTAGATATGTGGGTTCAGAAGCAGGTGCACCTCGGGCCCTAGACATGCGGGTTCAGAAGCAGGCGCACCCTGGGCCCTAGATAAGTCGGAGAAGCAGGCACACATCAGACCCTAGATATGCGGGTTCAGAAGCAGGCGCACCTCGGGCCCTAGATATGCGCGTTCAGAAGCAGGTACACCTCGGCCCTAGATATGCGGGTTCAGAAGTAGGCGCACCTCTGGCCCTAGATATGCGGGTTCAGAAGCAGGCACACGTCAGGCCCTAAATATGCGAGTTCAGAAGCAGGTACACCTCGGGCCCATAATATGCAGATTCAGAAGCGGGCGCACCTCAGGCCGTAAATATGCGGGTTCAGAAGCAGGCACACCTCGGGCCCTAGATATGCGGGTTCAGAAGCGGGCGCACATCGGGCCCTAGATATGCGGGTTCAGAAGCAGGCACACCTCGGGCCCATAATATGCAGGTTCAGAAGCGGGCGCACCTCAGGCCATAAATATGCGGGTTCAGAAGTAGGCACACCTCGGGCCCTAGATATGTGGGTTCAGAAGCAGGCGCACCTCGGGCCCTAGATATGCGGGTTCAGAAGCGGGCACACCTCAAGCCCTCCATATGCGGGTTCAGAAGCAGGCACACTCTGGGCCCTAGATATGCAGGTTCAGAAGCAGGCACACCCTGGCCCCTAGATATGCAGAGTTCAGAAGCAGGCGCAACTCGGGCCCTAGATATGCGGGTTCAGAAGCAGGCACACTCTGGGCCCTAGATATGCGGGTTCAGAAGCAGGCACACCCTGGCCCCTAGATATGCAGAGTTCAGAAGCAGGTGCACCTCGGGCCCTAGATATGCGGGTTCAGAAGCAGGCACACCTTGGGCCCTAGATATACGGGTTCAAAAGCAGGCACACCCTGGGCCCTAGATATGTGGGAGAAGCAGGCACACATCAGGCCCTAGATATGCAGGTTCAGAAGCAGGCACACATCGGGCCCTAGATATGCGGGTTCAGAAGCAGGCGCACCCTGGGCCCTAGATATGCGTTTTCAGAAGCGGGCGCACCTCAGGCCGTAAATATGCGGGTTCAGAAGCAGGCACACCTCGGGCCCATAATATGCAGGTTCAGAAGCGGGCGCACCTCAGGCCATAAATATGCGGGTGCAGAAATAGGCACACCTCGGGCCCTAGATATGTGGGTTCAGAAGCGGGCGCACCTCGGGCCCTAGATATGCGGGTTCAGAAGCGGGCACACCTCAAGCCCTAGATATGCGGGTTCAGAAGCAGGCGCACCTCGGGCCCTAGATATGCGTGTTCAGAAGCAGGCACACCTCGGGCCCATAATATGCAGGTTCAGAAGCGGGCGCACCTCAGGCCATAAATATGCGGGTGCAGAAATAGGCACACCTCGGGCCCTAGATATGTGGGTTCAGAAGCGGGCGCACATCGGGCCCTAGATATGCGGGTTCAGAAGCAGGCCCACCCTAGGCCCTAGACATGCGGGTTCAGAAGCAGGCACACCTTGGGCCATAGATATGCGGGTTCAGAAGCAGGCACACTCTGGGCCCTAGATATGCGTGTTCAGAAGCAGGCGCACCTCGGGCCATAAAAATGCGGGTCAGAAGCAGGCGCACCTCAGGCCCTAGATATGCGGGTTCAGAAGCAGACGCACCTCAGGCCCTAGATATGCGGGTTCAGAAGCAGGCGCACCTCGGCACTAGATATGCGGGTTCAGAAGCAGGCGCACCCTCGGCCCTAGATATGCGGGTTCAGAAGCGAGCACACCTCGGGCCCTAGATATGCGGGTTCAGAAGCAGGCACCCCTTGGGCCCTAAATATGCAGGTTCAAAAGCAGGCACACCCTCAGCCCTAGATATGTGGGTTCAGAAGCAGGCACACCTCGGGCCCTAGATATGCGAGATCAGAAGCAGGCGCACCTTGGGCCCTAGATATGCGGGTTCAGAAGCAGGCACACCCTAGGCCGTAGATATGCGGGTTCAGAAGCAAGCACACCTCGGGCCATAGATATGCGGGTTCAGAAGCAGGCACACCCTGGGCCCTACATATCCGGGTTCAGAAGCAGGTGCACCTCGGGCCCTAGATATGCGGGTTCAGAAGCAGGCGCACCCTGGGCTCTAGATATGTGGGAGAAGCAGGCACACATCAGACCCTAGATATGCGGGTTCAGAAGCAGGCCGACCCTAGGCCCTAGACATGCGGGTTCAGAAGCAGGCACACCTTGGGCCATAGATATGCGGGTTCAGAAGCAGGCACACTCTGGGCCCTAGATATGCGGGTTCAGAAGCAGGCGCACCTCGGGCCCTAGATATGAGGGTTCAGAAGCAGGCGCACCTCAGGCCCTAGATATGCGGGTTCAGAAGCAGACGCACCTCAGGCCCTAGATATGCGGGTTCAGAAGCAGGCGCACCCTCGGCCCTAGATATGCGGGTTCAGAAGCAGGCGCACATCGGGCCCTAGATATGCGGGTTCAGAAGCAGGCACACCTCGGGCCCTAGATATGCGGGTTCAGAAGCAGGCACACCCTGGGCCCTAGAAATGTGCGTTCAGAAGCAGGCACACCTCGGGCCCTAGATATGCGAGTTCAGAAGCAGACGCACCTCGGGCCCTAGATATGCGGGTTCAGAAGCAGGAACACCCTGGGCCCTAGATATGCGGGTTCAGAAGCAGGCACACCCTGGGCCCTAGATATGCGGCTTCAGAAGCAGGCGCACCTCGGGCCCATATATGCAGGTTCAGAAGCGGGCGCACCTCAGGCCGTAAATATGCGGGTTCAGAAGCAGGCACACCTCGGGCCCTAGATATGTGGGTTCAGAAGCGGGCGCACCTCGGCCCTAGATATGCGGGTTCAGAAGCAGGCACACCCTAGGCCCTAGATATGCGGGTTTAGAAGCAAGCACACCTCGGGCCATAGATATGCGGGTTCAGAAGCAGGCACACCCTGGGCCCTAAATATCCGTGTTCAGAAGCAGGTGCACCTCGGGCCCTAGATATGCGGGTTCAGAAGCAGGCGCACCCTGGGCCCTAGATATGTGGGAGAAGCAGGCACACATCAGACCCTAGATATGCGGGTTCAGAAGCAGGCGCACCTCGGGCCCTAGATATGCGGGTTCAGAAGCGGGTGCACCTCAGGCCCTAGATATGCGGGTTCAGAAGCAGGTGCACCTCAGGCCCTAGATATGCGGGTTCAGAAGCAGGCGCACCTCGGCCCTAGATATGCGGGTTCAGAAGCAGGCGTACCCTGGGCCCTAGATATGCGGGTTCAGAAGCGGGCGCACCTCGGGCCCTAGATATGCGGGTTCAGAAGCAGGCACACCTCGGGCCCTAGATATGCAGGTTCAGAAGCAGGCACACCCTGGGCCCTAGATATGTGCGTTCAGAAGCAGGCACACCTCGGGCCCTAGATATGTGAGTTCAGAAGCAGGCGCACCTCGGGCCCTAGATATGCGGGTTCAGAAGCAGGCACACCCTGGGCCCTAGATATGCGGGTTCAGAAGCAGGCACACCCTGGGCCCTAGATATGCGGGTTCAGAAGCAGGCGCACCTCGGGCCCTAGATATGCGGGTTCAGAAGCAGGCGCACCTCGGGCCCTAGATATGCGGGTTCAGAAGCAGGCGCACCTCGGGCCCTAGACATGCGGGTTCAGAAGCAGGCGCACCCTGGGCCCTAGATATGTCGGAGAAGCAGGCACACATCAGACCCTAGATATGTGGGTTCAGAAGCAGGCGCACCCTGGGCCCTAGATATGCGGGTTCAGAAGCAGGTACATCTCGGCCCTAGATATGCAGGTTCAGAAGCAGGCGCAACTCGGCCCTAGATATGCGGGTTCAGAAGTAGGCGCACCTCTGGCCCTAGATATGCGGGTTCAGAAGCAGGCACACCTCAGGCCATAGATATGCGGGTTCAGTGCAGGCACACCCTGGGCCCTAGATATGTGCGTTCAGAAGCAGGCATACCTCGGGCCCTAGATATGCGAGTTCAGAAGCAGGCGCACCTCGGGCCCTAGATATGCGGGTTCAGAAGCAGGCACAACCTAGGCCCTAGATATGCGGGTTCAGAAGCAGGCACACCTCAGGCCATAGATATGCGGGTTCAGTGCAGGCACACCCTGGGCCCTAAATATGCGGTTCAGAAGCAGGCGCACCTCGGGCCCTAGATATGCAGGTTCAGAAGCAGGCACACATCGGGCCTAGATATGCGGGTTCAGAAGCAGGCACACCTTGGGCCCTAGATATGCGGGTTCAGAAGCAGGCACACCCTGGGCCCTAGATATGTGGGAGAAGCAGGCACACATCAGGCCCTAGATATGCAGGTTCAGAAGCAGGCACACATCGGGCCTAGATATGTGGGTTCAGAAGCAGGCGCACCCTGTGCCCTAGATATGCGGGTTCAGAAGCAGGCACATCTCGGCCCTAGATATGTGGGTTCAGAAGCAGGCGCACCTCGGGCCCTAGATATGCGCGTTCAGAAGCAGGCACACCTCGGCCCTAGATATGCGGGTTCAGAAGCAGGCGCACCTCGGGCCCTAGATATGTGGGTTCAGAAGTAGGCGCACCCTGGGCCCTAGATATGCGGATTCAGAAACAGGCACACCTCGGGCCCTAGATATGCGTGTTCAGAAGCAGATGCACCACAGGCCGTAATATGCGGGTTCAGAAGCAGGCACACCTCGGGCCCTAGATATGCGGCTTCAGAAGCAGGCGCACCTCGGGCCCATATATGCAGGTTCAGAAGCGGGCGCACCTCAGGCCGTAAATATGCGGGTTCAGAAGCAGGCACACCTCGGCCCTAGATATGCGGGTTCAGAAGCAGGCGCACCCTGGGCCCTAGATATGCGGGTTCAGAAGCGAGCGCACCTCGGGCCCTAGATATGCGGGTTCAGAAGCAGGCACACCTCGGGCCCTAAATATGCAGGTTCAGAAGCAGGCACACCTCGGGCCCTAGATATGCGAGATCAGAAGCAGGCGCACCCTAGGCCCTAGATATGCGGGTTTAGAAGCAAGCACACCTCGGGCCATAGATATGCGGGTTCAGAAGCAGGCACACCCTAGGCCCTAGATATGCGGGTTTAGAAGCAAGCACACCTCGGGCCATAGATATGTGGGAGAAGCAGGAACACATCAGACCCTAGATATGCGGGTTCAGAAGTAGGCACACCTTGGGCCATAGATATGCGGGTTCAGAAGCAGGCACACTCTGGGCCCTAGATATGCGGGTTCAGAAGCAGGCGCACCTCGGGCCCTAGATATGCGGGTTCAGAAGCGGGTGCACCTCAGGCCCTAGATATGCGGGTTCAGAAGCAGGTGCACCTCAGGCCCTAGATATGCGGGTTCAGAAGCAGGCGCACCTCGGCCCTAGATATGCGGGTTCAGAAGCAGGCGTACCCTGGGCCCTAGATATGCGGGTTCAGAAGCAGGCACACCTCGGGCCCTAGATATGCGGGTTCAGAAGCAGGCACACCCTGGGCCCTAGATATGTGCGTTCAGAAGCAGGCACACCTCGGGCCCTAGATATGTGAGTTCAGAAGCAGGCGCACCTCGGGCCCTAGATATGCGGGTTCAGAAGCAGGCACACCCTGGGCCCTAGATATGCGGGTTCAGAAGCAGGCGCACCTCGGGCCCTAGATATGCGGGTTCAGAAGCAGGCGCACCTCGGGCGCTAGATATGCGGGTTCAGAAGCAGGTGCACCTCGGGCCCTAGACATGCGGGTTCAGAAGCAGGCGCACCTCGGGCCCTAGATATGTGGGTTCAGAAGCAGGCACACATCGGGCTTAGATATGTGGGTTCAGAAGCAGGCGCACCCTGGGCCCTAGATATGCGGGTTCAGAAGCAGGTACATCTCGGCCCTAGATATGCGGGTTCAGAAGCAGGCGCAACTCGGGCCCTAGATATGCGCGTTCAGAAGCAGGCACACCTCGGCCCTAGATATGCGGGTTCAGAAGTAGGCGCACCTCTGGCCCTAGATATGCGGGTTCAGAAGCAGGCACACCTCGGGCCCTAGATATGCGTGTTCAGAAGCAGGCACACGTCAGGCCCTAAATATGCGGGTTCAGAAGCAGGCACACCTCGGGCCCATAATATGCAGGTTCAGAAGCGGGCGCACCTCAGGCCGTAAATATGCGGGTTCAGAAGCAGGCACACCTCGGGCCCTAGATATGCGGGTTCAGAATCGGGCCCTAGATATGCGGGTTCAGAAGAAGGCACACCTCGGGCCCTAGATATGCGGCTTCAGAAGCAGGCACACCTCGGGCCCATAATATGCAGGTTCAGAAGCGGGCGCACCTCAGGCCATAAATATGCGGGTTCAGAAGCAGGCACACCTCGGGCCCTAGATATGTGGGTTCAGAAGGGGGCGCACCTCGGGCCCTCGATATGCGGGTTCAGAAGCGGGCACACCTCAAGCCCTAGATATGCGGGTTGAGAAGCAGGCGCACCTCTGGCCCCAGATATGCGGGTTCAGAAGCAGGCGCACCCTGGGCCCTAGATATGTGTGTTCAGAAGCAGGCACACCTCAGGCCCTAGATATGCATGTTCAGAAGCAGGCGCACCACAGGCCGTAAATATGTGGGTTCAGAAGCAGGCACACCTCGGGCCCTAGATAGGCGCGTTCAGAAGCAGGCGTTCCTCGGGCCCTAGATAAGCGGGTTCAGAAGCAGGCACACCCTAGGCCCTAGATATGCGGGTTCAGAAGCAGGCACACCTCAGGCCATAGATATGCGGGTTCAGAAGCAGGCACACCCTGGGCCCTAGATATGCAGGTTCAGAAGCAGGCGCACCTCGAGCACTAGATATGCAGGTTCAGAAGCAGGCACACCCTGGGCCCTAGATATGCGGGTTCAGAAGCGGGCGCACCTCGGGCCCTAGATATGCGGGTTCAGAAGCAGGCACACCTCGGGCCCTAGATATGCGGGTTCAGAAGCAGGCACACCCTGGGCCCTAGATATGCGTGTTCAGAAGCAGGCACACCTCGGGCCCTAGATATGCGGGTTCAGAAGCAGGCGCACCTCGGGCCCTAGATATGGGGGTTCAGAAGCGGGCGCACCTTGGGCCCTAGATATGCGGGTTTAGAAGCAGGCGCACCTCGGCCCTAGATATGCGGGTTCAGAAGCAGGCACACCTCGGGCCCTAGATATGCGGGTTCAGAAGCAGGCACACCCTGGGCCCTAGATATGCGTGTTCAGAAGCAGGCGCACCTCAGGCCCTAGATATGCGGGTTCAGAAGCAGGCACACCCTAGGCCCTAGATATGCGGGTTCAGAAGCAGACACACCTCAGGCCATAGATATGCGGGTTCAGTGCAGGCACACCCTGGGCCCTAGATATGCGGTTCAGAAGCAGGCACACATCGGGCCTAGATATGCGGGTTCAGAAGCAGGCACACCTTGGGCCCTAGATATGCGGGTTCAGAAGCAGGCACACCCTGGGCCCTAGATATGTGGGAGAAGCAGGCACACATCAGGCCCTAGATATGCAGGTTCAGAAGCAGGCACACATCGGGCCTAGATATGTGGGTTCAGAAGCAGGCGCACCCTGTGCCCTAGATATGCGGGTTCAGAAGCAGGCACACCTCGGCCCTAGATATGCGGGTTCAGAAGCAGGCGCACCTCGGGCCCTAGATATGTGGGTTCAGAAGCAGGCGCACCCTGGGCCCTAGATATGCGGATTCAGAAACAGGCACACCCTGGGCCCTAAATATGCAGGTTCAGAAGCAGGCACACCTTGGGCCCTGGATATGTGGGTTCAGAAGCAGGCGCAACTCGGGCCCTAGATATGCGGCTTCAGAAGCAGGCACACCCTAGGCCCTAGACATGCGGGTTCAGAAGCAGGCACACCTCGGGACCTAGATATGCGGGTTCAGAAGCAGGCACAACTTGGGCCCTAGATGTGCGGGTTCAGAAGCAGGCACACCTCGGGCCATAGATATGCGGATTCAGAAGCAGTCACACCCTGGGCCCTAGATATGCGGGTTCAGAAGCAGGCGCACCTCGTGCCCTAGATATGCGGGTTCAGAAGCAGGCGCACCTCGGGCGCTAGATATGTGGGTTCAGAAGCAGGTGCACCTCGGGCCCTAGACATGCGGGTTCAGAAGCAGGCGCACCCTGGGCCCTAGATAAGTCGGAGAAGCAGGCACACATCAGACCCTAGATATGCGGGTTCAGAAGCAGGCGCACCTCGGGCCCTAGATATGCGCGTTCAGAAGCAGGTACACCTCGGCCCTAGATATGCGGGTTCAGAAGTAGGCGCACCTCTGGCCCTAGATATGCGGGTTCAGAAGCAGGCACACTTCGGGCCCTACATATGCGTGTTCAGAAGCAGGCACACGTCAGGCCCTAAATATGCGAGTTCAGAAGCAGGTACACCTCGGGCCCATAATATGCAGATTCAGAAGCGGGCGCACCTCAGGCCGTAAATATGCGGGTTCAGAAGCAGGCACACCTCGGGCCCTAGATATGCGGGTTCAGAAGCGGGCGCACATCGGGCCCTAGATATGCGGGTTCAGAAGCAGGCACACCTCGGGCCCATAATATGCAGGTTCAGAAGCGGGCGCACCTCAGGCCATAAATATGCGGGTTCAGAAGTAGGCACACCTTGGGCCCTAGATATGCGGGTTCAGAAGCAGGCACACCTCGGGCCCATAATATGCAGGTTCAGAAGCGGGCGCACCCTGGGCACTAGATATGTGTGTTCAGAAGCAGGCACACCTCGGGCCCTAGATATGCGGCTTCAGAAGCAGGCGCACCTCGGGCCGTAAATATGCGGGTTCAGAAGCAGGCATACCTCGGGCCCTAGATATGTGGGTTCAGAAGCGGGTGCACCTCGGGCCCTAGATAGGCAGGTTCAGAAGCGGGCGCACCTCAGGCCCCAGATATGCTGGTTCAGAAGCAGGCGCACCTCGGCACTAGATATGCGGGTTCAGAAGCAGGCGCACCCTGGGCCCTAGATATGCGGGTTCAGAAGCAAGCGCACCTCGGGCCCTAGATATGCGAGTTCAGAAGCAGGCGCACCTCGGGCCCTAGATATGCGGGTTCAGAAGTAGGCACACCCTGGGCCCTAGATATGCGGGTTCAGAAGCAGGCACACCCTGTGCCCTAGATATGCGGGTTCAGAAGCAGGCACATCTCGGCCCTAGAAATGTGGGTTCAGAAGCAGACGCACCTCGGGCCCTAGATATGCACGTTCAGAAGCAGGCACACCTCGGCCCTAGATATGCGGGTTCAGAAGCAGGCACACCTCGGGCCCTAGATATGTGGGTTCAGAAGCAGGTGCACCCTGGGCCCTAGATATGCGGATTCAGAAACAGGCACACCCTGGGCCCTAGATATGTGGGTTCAGAAGCAGGCACACCTCGGGCCCTAGATGTGCGGGTTCAGAAGCAGGCACACCTCGGGCCATAGATATGCAGATTCAGAAGCAGGCACACCCTGGGCCCTAGATATGCGGGTTCAGAAGCAGGCGCACCTCGTGCCTTAGATATGCGGTTTCAGAAGCAGGCGCACCTCGGGCGCTAGATATGAGGGTTCAGAAGCAGGTGCACCTCGGGCCCTAGACATGCGGGTTCAGAAGCAGGCGCACCCTGGGCCCTAGATATGTCGGAGAAGCAGGCGCACATCAGACCCTAGATATGTGGGTTCAGAAGCAGGCGCACCCTGGGCCCTAGATATGCGGGTTCAGAAGCAGGTACATCTCGGCCCTAGATATGCGGGTTCAGAAGCAGGCGCACCTTGGGCCCTAGATATGCGCGTTCAGAAGCAGGCACACCTCGGCCCTAGATATGCGGGTTCAGAAGCAGGCACACCTCGGGCCCTAGATATGCACGTTCAGAAGCAGGCACACCTCAGGCCCTAAATATGCAGGTTCAGAAGCAGGCACACCTCGGTCCCATAATATGCAGGTTCAGAAGCGGGCGCACCTCAGGCCGTAAATATGCGGGTTCAGAAGCAGGCACACCTCGGGCCCTAGATATGTGGGTTCAGAAGCGGGCGCACATCGGGCCCTAGATATGCGGGTTCAGAAGCAGGCACACCTCGGGCCCATAATATGCAGGTTCAGAAGCGGGCGCACCTCAGGCCATAAATATGCGGGTTCAGAAGTAGGCACACCTCGGGCCCTAGATATGTGGGTTCAGAAGCGGGCGCACCTCGGGCCCTAGATATGCGGGTTTAGAAGCGGGCACACCTCAAGCCCTACATTTGCGGGTTCTGAAGCAGGCACACCCTGGGCACTAGATATGTGCGTTCAGAAGCAGGCACACCTCGGGCCCTAGATATGCGAGTTCAGAAGCAGGTGCACTTCGGGCCCAAGATATGCGGGTTCAGAAGCAGGCACACCTTGGGCCCTAGATATGCGGGTTCAGAAGCAGGCACACCCTGGGCCCTAGATATGTGGGAGAATCAGGCACACATCAGGCCCTAGATATGTGGGTTCAGAAGCAGGCACACCTCGGGCCCTAGATATGCGGGTTCAGAAGCAGGCGCACCCTGGGCCCTAGATATGCAGATTCAGAAGCAGGCACACCTTGGGCCCTAGATGTGCGGGTTCAGAAGCAGGCACACCTTGGGCCATACATATGCGGATTCAGAAGCAGGCACACCCTGGACCCTAGATACATGGGTTCAGAAGCAGGCACACATCGGGCTTAGATATTTGGGTTCAGAAGCAGGCGCACCCTGGGCCCTAGATATGCGGGTTCAGCAGCAGGTACATCTCGGCCCTAGATATGCGGGTTCAGAAGCAGGCGCACCTCGGGCCCTAGATATGCGCGTTCAGAAGCAGGCACACCTCGGCTCTAGATATGCGGGTTCAGAAGTAGGCGCACCTCTGGCCCTAGATATGCGGGTTCAGAAGCAGGCACACCTCGGGCCCTAGATATGCGTGTTCAGAAGCAGGCACACTTCAGGCCCTAAATATGCGGGTTCAGAAGCAGGCACACCTCGGGCCCATAATATGCAGGTTCAGAAGCTGGCGCACCTCAGGCCGTAAATATGCGGGTTCAGAAGCAGGCACACCTCGGGCCCTAGATATGCGAGTTCATAAGCGGGCGCACATCGGGCCCTAGATATGCGGGTTCAGAAGCAGGCACACCTCGGGCCCATAATATGCAGGTTCAGAAGCGGGCGCACCTCGGGCCCTAGATATGCGGGTTCAGAAGCGGGCACACCTCAAGCCCTAGATATGCGGGTTCAGAAGCAGGCGCACCTCGGGCCCTAGATATGCGGGTTCAGAAGCAGGCACACCCTGGGCACTAGATATGTGTGTTCAGAAGCGGGCACACCTCGGGCCCTAGATATGCGTGTTCAGAAGCAGGCGCACCACAGGCCGTAAATATGCGGGTTCAGAAGCAGGCACACCTCGGGCCCTAGATATGCGGCTTCAGAAGCAGGCACACCTCGGGCCCATAATATGCAGGTTCAGAAGCGGGTGCACCTCGGGCCCTAGATAGGCAGGTTCAGAAGCGGGCGCACCTCAGGCCCCAGATATGCTGGTTCAGAAGCAGGCGCACCTCGGCACTAGATATGCGGGTTCAGAAGCAGGCGCACCCTGGGCCCTAGATATGCGGGTTCAGAAGCAAGCGCACCTCGGGCCCTAGATATGCGGGTTCAGAAGCAGGCACACCTCGGGCCCTAAATATGCAGGTTCAAAAGCAGGCACACCCTCAGCCCTAGAAATGCGGGTTCAGAAGCAGGCACACCTCGGGCCCTAGATATGCGAGATCAGAAGCAGGCGCACCTTGGGCCCTAGATATGCGGGTTCAGAAGCAGGCACACCCTAGGCCCTAGATATGCGGGTTCAGAAGCAAGCTCACCTCGGGCCATAGATATGCGGGTTCAGAAGCAGGCACACCCTGGGCCCTACATATCCGGGTTCAGAAGCAGGTGCACCTCGGGCCCTAGATATGCGGGTTCAGAAGCAGGCGCACCCTGGGCCCTTGTTAGGCAGAAACCTGTGCAGTTCCCTTGGGGAACACTGCAAAAGATTTAAGACTACAGGTAGAGCAGTAAACCCCTTTGGTAGCAGTCCGTACCACCCAGATTTACCTGGTAGCTGTGGCTGAGCAGTCAGACTTCTCTCAAGAAGAGTTAGGCAGTATGCAAAGTATACACAATATGTACCAACACACAATAGCACAAGCAAACACTGACCAGAGCTTGGTTTCAAAAGTATATAGTTATTTATTTAAAATACACATAAGTTAAAAACACTCTAGCAAAATATAGTAAACACTTCAAACACAGTTATAACGAAAGTAGATTCAATCCTTTCTCCTATCTAGACAACTCTAGGTTAACACCACTTAATTAAAACAGAGGTGAGTGCTTAACGTTAGATGACACTCTAGTAGTTTCCAAGAAAGGGAGAGAAAAAGCAGAAATGGGTTAAACACACCACTCTAAGGTCCAGAACACTTGCAATAGGCTCAAAGAAGCACAAAGTCACAGGTGAGCAAAAGTCACTAGGCAGGGCCCACTCTTAGAGTAGCCGGAGCGAAAATGTGCCCAAGATCACACTGTTAGTTAGAGATTCAAAGTCTTGCAAGGAGTCAAAAAGAGTTTAGAGTGGCTCAGAAAGTTTAGCCAAAGTGTCCCAGGCACTCCCAGGTTCGAAAGCCGGGGACTAAATCTACCCCGTACAGTCGGTGGCAAGGGAAGCCAGGCGGAACACAGTACCTTAAGCGGAAAGGATCCTCCAGCGGGGGCAGTTGTTCCAGGCAGTGACAGCAAGGCTCGACGTCGGTCAGGGGAGAAGAATATCTCGCTGAAGAGCAGAAGAGAAAGGTCGTAGCACTGCCCGGGAAGAAACCAGCCGCGGAGTCCTCCGGTTAAAGGGTTGGTACCGACTTTCGCGGTATGGGGGTAAAGTGTGGTATTCCGGATGCCGGGGTGCTTGGCACAGGCAAGGCGGCCACGAGATACCTCAAAGAACGGAAAGAAGGCGAAAACTGGTTGTCCCCACCAGTCAAGGGAAGGAGCCACTCCGTTAAGAGTTCTCCTCGGTCGTCGGGAAAAAGTGGTGAGACGGTTCAGCAGGGCTCCACCGGGTGGTGTCGTCGAAGCAGGTCGGCTCAGCTCTTCCCTCGTCGGATTCTTGGTCCTGTGGCGACTTCTGAAGTCCCAGTCCCCAAAGCCCTGCTTTTATGCAGCAAGCCCCCATTCACCCAGCCTAGCTGTCACTCAAACATGCTAAGTGGTGAGCCGGGCGGCTCACCACTTGGGCCAATCAGGACGGAGTGCGACTTGAGTTACCAAGGTAACTCAGTCCAGGGTGCCTAAATCCCCCTCCACCCCTCCTAAGTATCCCAGACAGAGTGGCACCACTTTGGAGGGCTTCTGTGGAGAAGCCCGCCAAAAGTGGAACAAAGGGCTCCACTTTGGGTCAGAGTTACAGAGGCGAACACCAACGCCATTTTAGAATCAAGTTTTGGCAAAAAGTCCCAACCGGAGTTATAAAAATAAATATATAAACCGGCGGTATGTTTAAGGCTACCGTAAATAAATAATTAAATGTGTTAGCCTAAAACAATGGGAAATCCCATAGGGAAATATTCGCGGTCGAATATAAAAAGTAGTTTCCACTGCCACCAGCCAAAACTCGATCAGGGGGGACGGAGACGTGCCCCCTCGACTAACAGACCCTGGGGCAATCGAATTGCCCCAGCCAGTACGTCCACAATAGGATGGTTTGTACTGGTTCTGTTCAGGATTCAAGACTAGCAAAGTCTTTGGTGACTTTACATGCCCTGGGAGACAGTAGTCAGTCCCAGGGTATGGAGTCTATGTTGGGGAGTCCCTAGGACACCCCTGGGTCACGGCACAGAGGGTGCTGTGTGACCCACATCACAAAAATACATGAGGCCCTATGGAGTAAAAGACCCCATAGCCCATTCAACACAAGGTTTAACCAAGAAAACACACTTCAACATGTCCAAGAGTGAGGGTAAAAGAGTCTCACTCTTGGCAGGAGAAAAAAATTAAACCCCAGAAATCCAGCAAAGCTGCTGGGGGACTCACTAGGTAGGGAAATTCAGCCTAAACAGAGAATTCTCCCTAACAGCCCTAGATATGTGGGAGAAGCAGGCACACATCCGACCCTAGATATGCGGGTTCAGAAGCAGGCACACCCTAGGCCGTAGATATGCGGGTTCAGAAGCAAGCACACCTCGGGCCATAGATATGCGGGTTCAGAAGCAGGCACACCCTGGGCCCTACATATCCGGGTTCAGAAGCAGGTGCACCTCGGGCCCTAGATATGCGGGTTCAGAAGCAGGCGCACCCTGGGCTCTAGATATGTGGGAGAAGCAGGCACACATCAGACCCTAGATATGCGGGTT
Source organism: Ambystoma mexicanum (assembly GCF_040938575.1). Classification (NCBI taxonomy): domain Eukaryota; kingdom Metazoa; phylum Chordata; class Amphibia; order Caudata; family Ambystomatidae; genus Ambystoma; species Ambystoma mexicanum. Next base: position 746,574,349 of record NC_090938.1, read on the forward strand.
CAGAAGCAGGCCCACCCTAGGCCCTAGACATGCGGTTTCAGAAGCAGGCACACTCTGGGCCCTAGATATGCGGGTTCAGAAGCAGGCGCACCTCGGGCCCTAGATATGAGGGTTCAGAAGCAGGCGCACCTCAGGCCCTAGATATGCGGGTTCAGAAGCAGACGCACCTCAGGCCCTAGATATGCGGGTTCAGAAGCAGGCGCACCTCGGCACTAGATATGCGGGTTCAGAAGCAGGCGCACCCTCGGCCCTAGATATGCGGGTTCAGAAGCAGGCGCACATCGGGCCCTAGATATGCGGGTTCAGAAGCAGGCACACCTCGGGCCCTAGATATGCGGGTTCAGAAGCAGGCACACCCTGGGCCCTAGAAATGTGCGTTCAGAAGCAGGCACACCTCGGGCCCTAGATATGCGAGTTCAGAAGCAGACGCACCTCGGGCCCTAGATATGCGGGTTCAGAAGCAGGAACACCCTGGGCCCTAGATATGCGGGTTCAGAAGCAGGCACACCCTGGGCCCTAGATATGCGGCTTCAGAAGCAGGCGCACCTCGGGCCCATATATGCAGGTTCAGAAGCGGGCGCACCTCAGGCCGTAAATATGCGGGTTCAGAAGCAGGCACACCTCGGGCCCTAGATATGTGGGTTCAGAAGCGGGCGCACCTCGGCCCTAGATATGCGGGTTCAGAAGCAGGCACACCCTAGGCCCTAGATATGCGGGTTTAGAAGCAAGCACACCTCGGGCCATAGATATGCGGGTTCAGAAGCAGGCACACCCTGGGCCCTAAATATCCGGGTTCAGAAGCAGGTGCACCTCGGGCCCTAGATATGCGGGTTCAGAAGCAGGCGCACCCTGGGCCCTAGATATGTGGGAGAAGCAGGCACACATCAGACCCTAGATATGCGGGTTCAGAAGCAGGCGCACCTCGGGCCCTAGATATGCGGGTTCAGAAGCGGGTGCACCTCAGGCCCTAGATATTCGGGTTCAGAAGCAGGTGCACCTCAGGCCCTAGATATGCGGGTTCAGAAGCAGGCGCACCTCGGCCCTAGATATGCGGGTTCAGAAGCAGGCGTACCCTGGGCCCTAGATATGCGGGTTCAGAAGCGGGCGCACCTCGGGCCCTAGATATGCGGGTTCAGAAGCAGGCACACCTCGGGCCCTAGATATGCGGGTTCAGAAGCAGGCACACCCTGGGCCCTAGATATGTGCGTTCAGAAGCAGGCACACCTCGGGCCCTAGATATGTGAGTTCAGAAGCAGGCGCACCTCGGGTTCTAGATATGCGGGTTCAGAAGCAGGCACACCCTGGGCCCTAGATATGCGGGTTCAGAAGCAGGCACACCCTGGGCCCTAGATATGCGGGTTCAGAAGCAGGCGCACCTCGGGCCCTAGATATGCGGGTTCAGAAGCAGGCGCACCTCGGGCCCTAGATATGCGGGTTCAGAAGCAGGCGCACCTCGGGCCCTAGACATGCGGGTTCAGAAGCAGGCGCACCCTGGGCCCTAGATATGTCGGAGAAGCAGGCACACATCAGACCCTAGATATGTGGGTTCAGAAGCAGGCGCACCCTGGGCCCTAGATATGCGGGTTCAGAAGCAGGTACATCTCGGCCCTAGATATGCAGGTTCAGAAGCAGGCGCAACTCTGCCCTAGATATGCGGGTTCAGAAGTAGGCGCACCTCTGGCCCTAGATATGCGGGTTCAGAAGCAGGCACACCTCAGGCCATAGATATGCGGGTTCAGTGCAGGCACACCCTGGGCCCTAGATATGTGCGTTCAGAAGCAGGCACACCTCGGGCCCTAGATATGCGAGTTCAGAAGCAGGCGCACCTCGGGCCCTAGATATGCGGGTTCAGAAGCAGGCACAACCTAGGCCCTAGATATGCGGGTTCAGAAGCAGGCACACCTCAGGCCATAGATATGCGGGTTCAGTGCAGGCACACCCTGGGCCCTAGATATGCGGTTCAGAAGCAGGCGCACCTCGGGCCCTAGATATGCAGGTTCAGAAGCAGGCACACATCGGGCCTAGATATGCGGGTTCAGAAGCAGGCACACCTTGGGCCCTAGATATGCGGGTTCAGAAGCAGGCACACCCTGGGCCCTAGATATGTGGGAGAAGCAGGCACACATCAGGCCCTAGATATGCAGGTTCAGAAGCAGGCACACATCGGGCCTAGATATGTGGGTTCAGAAGCAGGCGCACCCTGTGCCCTAGATATGCGGGTTCAGAAGCAGGCACATCTCGGCCCTAGATATGTGGGTTCAGAAGCAGGCGCACCTCGGGCCCTAGATATGCGGGTTCAGAAGCAGGCGCACCTCGGGCCCTAGATATGTGGGTTCAGAAGTAGGCGCACCCTGGGCCCTAGATATGCGGATTCAGAAACAGGCACACCCTGGGCCCTAGATATGTGGGAGAAGCAGGCACACATCAGGCCCTAGATATGCAGGTTCAGAAGCAGGCACACCTCGGGCCCTAGATATGTGGGTTCAGAAGCAGGCACATCTCGGCCCTAGATATGTGTGTTCAGAAGCAGGCACACCTCGGGCCCTAGATATGCGTGTTCAGAAGCAGATGCACCACAGGCCGTAATATGCGGGTTCAGAAGCAGGCACACCTCGGGCCCTAGATATGCGGCTTCAGAAGCAGGCGCACCTCGGGCCCATATATGCAGGTTCAGAAGCGGGCGCACCTCAGGCCGTAAATATGCGGGTTCAGAAGCAGGCACACCTCGGCCCTAGATATGCGGGTTCAGAAGCAGGCGCACCCTGGGCCCTAGATATGCGGGTTCAGAAGCGAGCGCACCTCGGGCCCTAGATATGCGGGTTCAGAAGCAGGCACACCTCGGGCCCTAAATATGCAGGTTCAGAAGCAGGCACACCTCGGGCCCTAGATATGCGAGATCAGAAGCAGGCGCACCCTAGGCCCTAGATATGCGGGTTTAGAAGCAAGCACACCTCGGGCCATAGATATGCGGGTTCAGAAGCAGGCACACCCTAGGCCCTAGATATGCGGGTTTAGAAGCAAGCACACCTCGGGCCATAGATATGTGGGAGAAGCAGGAACACATCAGACCCTAGATATGCGGGTTCAGAAGCAGGCACACCTTGGGCCATAGATATGCGGGTTCAGAAGCCGGCACACTCTGGGCCCTAGATATGCGGGTTCAGAAGCAGGCGCACCTCGGGCCCTAGATATGCGGGTTCAGAAGCGGGTGCACCTCAGGCCCTAGATATGCGGGTTCAGAAGCAGGTGCACCTCAGGCCCTAGATATGCGGGTTCAGAAGCAGGCGCACCTCGGCCCTAGATATGCGGGTTCAGAAGCAGGCGTACCCTGGGCCCTAGATATGCGGGTTCAGAAGCAGGCACACCTCGGGCCCTAGATATGCGGGTTCAGAAGCAGGCACACCCTGGGCCCTAGATATGTGCGTTCAGAAGCAGGCACACCTCGGGCCCTAGATATGTGAGTTCAGAAGCAGGCGCACCTCGGGCCCTAGATATGCGGGTTCAGAAGCAGGCACACCCTGGGCCCTAGATATGCGGGTTCAGAAGCAGGCGCACCTCGGGCCCTAGATATGCGGGTTCAGAAGCAGGCGCACCTCGGGCGCTAGATATGCGGGTTCAGAAGCAGGTGCACCTCGGGCCCTAGACATGCGGGTTCAGAAGCAGGCGCACCTCGGGCCCTAGATATGTGGGTTCAGAAGCAGGCACACATCGGGCTTAGATATGTGGGTTCAGAAGCAGGCGCACCCTGGGCCCTAGATATGCGGGTTCAGAAGCAGGTACATCTCAGCCCTAGATATGCGGGTTCAGAAGCAGGCGCAACTCGGGCCCTAGATATGCGCGTTCAGAAGCAGGCACACCTCGGCCCTAGATATGCGGGTTCAGAAGTAGGCGCACCTCTGGCCCTAGATATGCGGGTTCAGAAGCAGGCACACCTCGGGCCCTAGATATGCGTGTTCAGAAGCAGGCACACGTCAGGCCCTAAATATGCCGGTTCAGAAGCAGGCACACTTCGGGCCCATAATATGCAGGTTCAGAAGCAGGCGCACCTCAGGCCGTAAATATGCGGGTTCAGAAGCAGGCACACCTCGGGCCCTAGATATGCGGGTTCAGAATCGGGCCCTAGATATGCGGGTTCAGAAGAAGGCACACCTCGGGCCCTAGATATGCGGCTTCAGAAGCAGGCACACCTCGGGCCCATAATATGCAGGTTCAGAAGCGGGCGCACCTCAGGCCATAAATATGCGGGTTCAGAAGCAGGCACACCTCGGGCCCTAGATATGTGGGTTCAGAAGGGGGCGCACCTCGGGCCCTCGATATGCGGGTTCAGAAGCGGGCACACCTCAAGCCCTAGATATGCGGGTTGAGAAGCAGGCGCACCTCTGGCCCCAGATATGCGGGTTCAGAAGCAGGCGCACCCTGGGCCCTAGATATGTGTGTTCAGAAGCAGGCACACCTCAGGCCCTAGATATGCATGTTCAGAAGCAGGCGCACCACAGGCCGTAAATATGTGGGTTCAGAAGCAGGCACACCTCGGGCCCTAGATAGTCGCGTTCAGAAGCAGGCGCTCCTCGGGCCCTAGATATGCGGGTTCAGAAGCAGGCACACCCTAGGCCCTAGATATGCGGGTTCAGAAGCAGGCACACCTCAGGCCATAGATATGCGGGTTCAGAAGCAGGCACACCCTGGGCCCTAGATATGCGGGTTCAGAAGCAGGCGCACCTCGAGCACTAGATATGCAGGTTCAGAAGCAGGCACACCCTGGGCCCTAGATATGCGGGTTCAGAAGCGGGCGCACCTCAGGCCCTAGATATGCGGGTTCAGAAGCAGGCACACCTCGGGCCCTAGATATGCGGGTTCAGAAGCAGGCACACCCTGGGCCCTAGATATGCGTGTTCAGAAGCAGGCACACCTCGGGCCCTAGATATGCGGGTTCAGAAGCAGGCGCACCTCGGGCCCTAGATATGGGGGTTCAGAAGCGGGCGCACCTTGGGCCCTAGATATGCGGGTTTAGAAGCAGGCGCACCTCGGCCCTAGATATGCGGGTTCAGAAGCAGGCGCACCCTGGGCCCTAGATATGCGGGTTCAGAAGCGGGCGCACCTCGGGCCCTAGATATGCGGGTTCAGAAGCAGGCACACCTCGGGCCCTAGATATGCGGGTTCAGAAGCAGGCACACCCTGGGCCCTAGATATGCGTGTTCAGAAGCAGGCGCACCTCGGGCCCTAGATATGCGGGTTCAGAAGCAGGCACACCCTAGGCCCTAGATATGCGGGTTCAGAAGCAGACACACCTCAGGCCATAGATATGCGGGTTCAGTGCAGGCACACCCTGGGCCCTAGATATGCGGTTCAGAAGCAGGCACACATCGGGCCTAGATATGCGGGTTCAGAAGCAGGCACACCTTGGGCCCTAGATATGCGGGTTCAGAAGCAGGCACACCCTGGGCCCTAGATATGTGGGAGAAGCAGGCACACATCAGGCCCTAGATATGCAGGTTCAGAAGCAGGCACACATCGGGCCTAGATATGTGGGTTCAGAAGCAGGCGCACCCTGTGCCCTAGATATGCGGGTTCAGAAGCAGGCACACCTCGGCCCTAGATATGCGGGTTCAGAAGCAGGCGCACCTCGGGCCCTAGACATGTGGGTTCAGAAGTAGGCGCACCCTGGGCCCTAGATATGCGGATTCAGAAACAGGCACACCCTGGGCCCTAAATATGTGGGTTCAGAAGCAGGCACACCTTGGGCCCTAGATATGTGGGTTCAGAAGCAGGCGCAACTCGGGCCCTAGATATGCGGCTTCAGAAGCAGGCACACCCGAGTCCCTAGACATGCGGGTTCAGAAGCAGGCACACCTCGGGCCCTAGATATGCGGATTCAGAAGCAGGCACACCCTGGGCCCTAGATATGCGGGTTCAGAAGCAGCCGCACCTCGGGCCCTAGTTATGCGGGTTCAGAAGCAGGTGCCCCTCGGGCCCTAGATATGCAGGTTCAGAAGCAGGCACATCTCGGCACTAGATATGTGGGTTCAGAAGTAGGCGCACCTCGGGCCCTAGATATGCGGGTTCAGAAGCAGGCACACCTCGGGCCCTAGATATGCGTGTTTAGAAGCAGGCACACCTCAGGCCCTAAATATGCATGTTCAGAAGCAGGTACACCTCGGGCCCATAATATGCGGGTTCAGAAGCGGGCGCACCTCGGGCCCTAGATATGCGTGTTCAGAAGCGGGCCCACCTCAGGCCCTAGATATGCGGGTTCAGAAGCAGGCACACATCGAGCTCATAATATGCAGGTTCAGAAGCGGGCGCACCCTGGGCCCTAGATATGCGGACTCAGAAACAGACACACCCTGGGCCCAAGATATGCAGGTTCAGAAACAGGCACACCTTGGGCCCTAGATATGCGGGTTCAGAAGCAGGCACACCTTGGGCCCTAGATATGTGGGTTCAGAAGCAGGCGCACAATGGGCCCTAGATATGCGGGTTCAGAAGCAGGCACATCTCGGCCCTAGATATGCGGGTTCAGAAGCAGGCGCACCTCGGGCCCTAGATATGCGGGTTCAGAAGCAGGCGCACCGCGGCCCTAGATATGCGGGTTCAGAAGCGGGCGCACCCTGAGCCCTAGATATGCGGGTTCAGAAGCATGCACACCTCGGGCCCTAGATATGCGGGTTCAGAAGCAGGCACACCTCGGGCCCTAGATATGCGAGTTCAGAAGCAGGCGCACCTCGGGCCCTAGATATGCGGGTTCAGAAGTAGGCACACCCTGGGCCCTAGATATGCGGGTTCAGAAGCAGGCACACCCTGTGCCCTAGATATGCGGGTTCAGAAGCAGGCACATCTCGGCCCTAGAAATGTGGGTTCAGAAGCAGACGCACCTCGGGCCCTAGATATGCACGTTCAGAAGCAGGCACACCTCGGCCCTAGATATGGGGGTTCAGAAGCAGGCACACCTCGGGCCCTAGATATGTGAGTTCAGAAGCGGGCGCACCTCGGGCCCTAGATATGCGGGTTCAGAAGCAGGCACACATCGAGCCCATAATATGCAGGTTCAGAAGCGGGCGCACCCTGGGCCCTAGATATGCGGTTCAGAAGCAGGCGCACCTCGGGCCCTAGATATGCAGGTTCAGAAGCAGGCACACATCGGGCCTAGATATGCGGGTTCAGAAGCAGGCACACCTTGGGCCCTAGATATGCGGGTTCAGAAGCAGGCACACCCTGGGCCCTAGATATGTGGGAGAAGCAGGCACACATCAGGCCCTAGATATGCAGGTTCAGAAGCAGGCACACATCGGGCCTAGATATGTGGGTTCAGAAGCAGGCGCACCCTGTGCCCTAGATATGCGGGTTCAGAAGCAGGCACATCTCGGCCCTAGATATGTGGGTTCAGAAGCAGGCGCACCTCGGGCCCTAGATATGCGGGTTCAGAAGCAGGCGCACCTCGGGCCCTAGATATGTGGGTTCAGAAGTAGGCGCACCCTGGGCCCTAGATATGCGGATTCAGAAACAGGCACACCCTGGGCCCTAGATATGTGGGAGAAGCAGGCACACATCAGGCCCTAGATATGCAGGTTCAGAAGCAGGCACACCTCGGGCCCTAGATATGTGGGTTCAGAAGCAGGCACATCTCGGCCCTAGATATGTGTGTTCAGAAGCAGGCACACCTCGGGCCCTAGATATGCGTGTTCAGAAGCAGATGCACCACAGGCCGTAATATGCGGGTTCAGAAGCAGGCACACCTCGGGCCCTAGATATGCGGCTTCAGAAGCAGGCGCACCTCGGGCCCATATATGCAGGTTCAGAAGCGGGCGCACCTCAGGCCGTAAATATGCGGGTTCAGAAGCAGGCACACCTCGGCCCTAGATATGCGGGTTCAGAAGCAGGCGCACCCTGGGCCCTAGATATGCGGGTTCAGAAGCGAGCGCACCTCGGGCCCTAGATATGCGGGTTCAGAAGCAGGCACACCTCGGGCCCTAAATATGCAGGTTCAGAAGCAGGCACACCTCGGGCCCTAGATATGCGAGATCAGAAGCAGGCGCACCCTAGGCCCTAGATATGCGGGTTTAGAAGCAAGCACACCTCGGGCCATAGATATGCGGGTTCAGAAGCAGGCACACCCTAGGCCCTAGATATGCGGGTTTAGAAGCAAGCACACCTCGGGCCATAGATATGTGGGAGAAGCAGGAACACATCAGACCCTAGATATGCGGGTTCAGAAGCAGGCACACCTTGGGCCATAGATATGCGGGTTCAGAAGCCGGCACACTCTGGGCCCTAGATATGCGGGTTCAGAAGCAGGCGCACCTCGGGCCCTAGATATGCGGGTTCAGAAGCGGTTGCACCTCAGGCCCTAGATATGCGGGTTCAGAAGCAGGTGCACCTCAGGCCCTAGATATGCGGGTTCAGAAGCAGGCGCACCTCGGCCCTAGATATGCGGGTTCAGAAGCAGGCGTACCCTGGGCCCTAGATATGCGGGTTCAGAAGCAGGCACACCTCGGGCCCTAGATATGCGGGTTCAGAAGCAGGCACACCCTGGGCCCTAGATATGTGCGTTCAGAAGCAGGCACACCTCGGGCCCTAGATATGTGAGTTCAGAAGCAGGCGCACCTCGGGCCCTAGATATGCGGGTTCAGAAGCAGGCACACCCTGGGCCCTAGATATGCGGGTTCAGAAGCAGGCGCACCTCGGGCCCTAGATATGCGGGTTCAGAAGCAGGCGCACCTCGGGCGCTAGATATGCGGGTTCAGAAGCAGGTGCACCTCGGGCCCTAGACATGCGGGTTCAGAAGCAGGCGCACCTCGGGCCCTAGATATGTGGGTTCAGAAGCAGGCACACATCGGGCTTAGATATGTGGGTTCAGAAGCAGGCGCACCCTGGGCCCTAGATATGCGGGTTCAGAAGCAGGTACATCTCAGCCCTAGATATGCGGGTTCAGAAGCAGGCGCAACTCGGGCCCTAGATATGCGCGTTCAGAAGCAGGCACACCTCGGCCCTAGATATGCGGGTTCAGAAGTAGGCGCACCTCTGGCCCTAGATATGCGGGTTCAGAAGCAGGCACACCTCGGGCCCTAGATATGCGTGTTCAGAAGCAGGCACACGTCAGGCCCTAAATATGCCGGTTCAGAAGCAGGCACACTTCGGGCCCATAATATGCAGGTTCAGAAGCAGGCGCACCTCAGGCCGTAAATATGCGGGTTCAGAAGCAGGCACACCTCGGGCCCTAGATATGCGGGTTCAGAATCGGGCCCTAGATATGCGGGTTCAGAAGAAGGCACACCTCGGGCCCTAGATATGCGGCTTCAGAAGCAGGCACACCTCGGGCCCATAATATGCAGGTTCAGAAGCGGGCGCACCTCAGGCCATAAATATGCGGGTTCAGAAGCAGGCACACCTCGGGCCCTAGATATGTGGGTTCAGAAGGGGGCGCACCTCGGGCCCTCGATATGCGGGTTCAGAAGCGGGCACACCTCAAGCCCTAGATATGCGGGTTGAGAAGCAGGCGCACCTCTGGCCCCAGATATGCGGGTTCAGAAGCAGGCGCACCCTGGGCCCTAGATATGTGTGTTCAGAAGCAGGCACACCTCAGGCCCTAGATATGCATGTTCAGAAGCAGGCGCACCACAGGCCGTAAATATGTGGGTTCAGAAGCAGGCACACCTCGGGCCCTAGATAGTCGCGTTCAGAAGCAGGCGCTCCTCGGGCCCTAGATATGCGGGTTCAGAAGCAGGCACACCCTAGGCCCTAGATATGCGGGTTCAGAAGCAGGCACACCTCAGGCCATAGATATGCGGGTTCAGAAGCAGGCACACCCTGGGCCCTAGATATGCGGGTTCAGAAGCAGGCGCACCTCGAGCACTAGATATGCAGGTTCAGAAGCAGGCACACCCTGGGCCCTAGATATGCGGGTTCAGAAGCGGGCGCACCTCGGGCCCTAGATATGCGGGTTCAGAAGCAGGCACACCTCGGGCCCTAGATATGCGGGTTCAGAAGCAGGCACACCCTGGGCCCTAGATATGCGTGTTCAGAAGCAGGCACACCTCGGGCCCTAGATATGCGGGTTCAGAAGCAGGCGCACCTCGGGCCCTAGATATGGGGGTTCAGAAGCGGGCGCACCTTGGGCCCTAGATATGCGGGTTTAGAAGCAGGCGCACCTCGGCCCTAGATATGCGGGTTCAGAAGCAGGCGCACCCTGGGCCCTAGATATGCGGGTTCAGAAGCGGGCGCACCTCGGGCCCTAGATATGCGGGTTCAGAAGCAGGCACACCTCGGGCCCTAGATATGCGGGTTCAGAAGCAGGCACACCCTGGGCCCTAGATATGCGTGTTCAGAAGCAGGCGCACCTCGGGCCCTAGATATGCGGGTTCAGAAGCAGGCACACCCTAGGCCCTAGATATGCGGGTTCAGAAGCAGACACACCTCAGGCCATAGATATGCGGGTTCAGTGCAGGCACACCCTGGGCCCTAGATATGCGGTTCAGAAGCAGGCACACATCGGGCCTAGATATGCGGGTTCAGAAGCAGGCACACCTTGGGCCCTAGATATGCGGGTTCAGAAGCAGGCACACCCTGGGCCCTAGATATGTGGGAGAAGCAGGCACACATCAGGCCCTAGATATGCAGGTTCAGAAGCAGGCACACATCGGGCCTAGATATGTGGGTTCAGAAGCAGGCGCACCCTGTGCCCTAGATATGCGGGTTCAGAAGCAGGCACACCTCGGCCCTAGATATGCGGGTTCAGAAGCAGGCGCACCTCGGGCCCTAGACATGTGGGTTCAGAAGTAGGCGCACCCTGGGCCCTAGATATGCGGATTCAGAAACAGGCACACCCTGGGCCCTAAATATGTGGGTTCAGAAGCAGGCACACCTTGGGCCCTAGATATGTGGGTTCAGAAGCAGGCGCAACTCGGGCCCTAGATATGCGGCTTCAGAAGCAGGCACACCCGAGTCCCTAGACATGCGGGTTCAGAAGCAGGCACACCTCGGGCCCTAGATATGCGGATTCAGAAGCAGGCACACCCTGGGCCCTAGATATGCGGGTTCAGAAGCAGCCGCACCTCGGGCCCTAGTTATGCGGGTTCAGAAGCAGGTGCCCCTCGGGCCCTAGATATGCAGGTTCAGAAGCAGGCACATCTCGGCACTAGATATGTGGGTTCAGAAGTAGGCGCACCTCGGGCCCTAGATATGCGGGTTCAGAAGCAGGCACACCTCGGGCCCTAGATATGCGTGTTTAGAAGCAGGCACACCTCAGGCCCTAAATATGCATGTTCAGAAGCAGGTACACCTCGGGCCCATAATATGCGGGTTCAGAAGCGGGCGCACCTCGGGCCCTAGATATGCGTGTTCAGAAGCGGGCCCACCTCAGGCCCTAGATATGCGGGTTCAGAAGCAGGCACACATCGAGCTCATAATATGCAGGTTCAGAAGCGGGCGCACCCTGGGCCCTAGATATGCGGACTCAGAAACAGACACACCCTGGGCCCAAGATATGCAGGTTCAGAAACAGGCACACCTTGGGCCCTAGATATGCGGGTTCAGAAGCAGGCACACCTTGGGCCCTAGATATGTGGGTTCAGAAGCAGGCGCACAATGGGCCCTAGATATGCGGGTTCAGAAGCAGGCACATCTCGGCCCTAGATATGCGGGTTCAGAAGCAGGCGCACCTCGGGCCCTAGATATGCGGGTTCAGAAGCAGGCGCACCGCGGCCCTAGATATGCGGGTTCAGAAGCGGGCGCACCCTGAGCCCTAGATATGCGGGTTCAGAAGCATGCACACCTCGGGCCCTAGATATGCGGGTTCAGAAGCAGGCACACCTCGGGCCCTAGATATGCGAGTTCAGAAGCAGGCGCACCTCGGGCCCTAGATATGCGGGTTCAGAAGTAGGCACACCCTGGGCCCTAGATATGCGGGTTCAGAAGCAGGCACACCCTGTGCCCTAGATATGCGGGTTCAGAAGCAGGCACATCTCGGCCCTAGAAATGTGGGTTCAGAAGCAGACGCACCTCGGGCCCTAGATATGCACGTTCAGAAGCAGGCACACCTCGGCCCTAGATATGGGGGTTCAGAAGCAGGCACACCTCGGGCCCTAGATATGTGAGTTCAGAAGCGGGCGCACCTCGGGCCCTAGATATGCGGGTTCAGAAGCAGGCACACATCGAGCCCATAATATGCAGGTTCAGAAGCGGGCGCACCCTGGGCCCTAGATATGCGGATTCAGAAACGGGCACGCCCTGGGCCCTAGATATGCGGGTTCAGAAGCATGCACATCTTGGGCCCTAGATATGCGGGTTCAGAAGCAGGCACACCTTGGGCCCTAGATATGCGGGTTCAGAAGCAGGCACACCATGGGCCCTAGATATGTGGGTTCAGAAGCAGGCGCACCCTGGGCCCTAGATATGCGGGTTCAGAAGCAGGCACATCTCGGCCCTAGATATGCGGGTTCAGAAGCAGGCGCACCTCGGGCCCTAGATATGCGGGTTCAGAAGCGGGCGCACCTCAGGCCCTAGATATGCGGGTTCAGAAGCAGGCGCACCTCGGGCCCTAGATATGCGGGTTCAGAAGCAGGCGCACCTCAGCCCTAGATATGCGGGTTCAGAAGCAGGCGCACCCTGGGCCCTAGATATGCGGGTTCAGAAGCAGGCGCACCTCGGGCCCTAGATATGCACGTTCAGAAGCAGGCACACCTCGGCCCTAGATATGCGGGTTCAGAAGCAGGCGCACCTCGGGCCCTAGATATGCGGGTTCAGAAGCGGGCGCACCTCAGGCCCTATATATGCGGGTTCAGAAGCAGGCGCACCTCGGGCCCTAGATATGCGGGTTCAGAAGCAGGCGCACCTCAGCCCTAGATATGCGGGTTCAGAAGCAGGCGCACCCTGGGCCCTAGATATGCGCGTTCAGAAGCAGGCGCACCCTGGGCCCTAGATATGCGGATTCAGAAACAGGCACACCCTGGGCCCTAGATATGCGGGTTCAGAAGCAGGCACACCTTGGGCCCTAGATATGCGGGTTCAGAAGCAGGCGCACCTCAGCCCTAGATATGCGGGTTCAGAAGCAGGCACACCCTAGGCCCTAGATATGCGGGTTCAGAAGCAGTCACACCTCGGGCCATAGATATGCAGATTTAGAAGTAGGCACAATCTGGGCCCTAGATATGCGGGTTCAGAAGCAGGCGCACCTCAGGCCCTAAATATGCGGGTTCAGAAGCAGGCGCACCTCGGACCCTAGATATGCGGGTTCAGAAGCAGGCGCACCTCGGACCCTAGATATGCGGGTTCAGAAGCAGGCGCACCCTGGGCCCTAGATATGCGGGTTCAGAAGCAGGCGCACCCTGGGCCCTAGATATGCGGGTTCAGAAGCAGGCACATCTCGGCACTAGATATGCGGGTTCAGAAGCAGGCGCACCTCGGGCCCTAGATATGCGGGTTCAGAAGCGGGCGCACCTCAGGCCCTAGATATGCGTGTTCAGAAGCAGGCACACCTCGGGCCCTAGATATGCGGGTTCAGAAGCAGGCGCACCTCGGCCCTAGATATGCGGGTTCAGAAGCAGGCGCACCCTGGGCCCTAGATATGCGGGTTCAGAAGCGGGTGCACCTCGGGCCCTAGATATGCGGGTTCAGAAGCAGGCACACCTCGGGCCCTAGATATGCGGGTTCAGAAGCAGGCACACCGTGGGCCCTAGATATGCGGGTTCAGAAGCAGGCACACCTCGGGCCCTAGATATGCGAGTTCAGAAGCAGGCGCACCTCGGGCCCTAGATATGCGGGTTCAGAAGCAGGCACACCTCAGGCCATAGATATGCGGGTTCAGAAGCAGGCACACCCTGGGCCCTAGATATGCGGGTTCAGAAGCAGGCGCACCTCGGGCCCTAGATATGCAGGTTCAGAAGCAGGCACATATCGGGCCTAGATATGTGGGTTCAGAAGCAGGCACACCTTGGGCCCTAGATATGCGGGTTCAGAAGCAGGCACACACTGGGCCCTAGACATGTGGGAGAAGCAGGCACACATCAGGCCATAGATATGCAGGTTCAGAAGCAGGCACACATCGGGCCTAGATATGTGGGTTCATAAGCAGGCGCACCCTGTGCCCTAGATATGCGGGTTCAGAAGCAGGCACATCTCGGCCCTAGATAAGCGGGTTCAGAAGCAGGCGCACCTCGGGCCCTAGATATGCGGGTTCAGAAGCGGGCGCACCTCAGGCCCTAGATATGCGGGTTCAGAAGCAGGCGCACCTCGGCCCTAGATATGCAGGTTCAGAAGCAGGCGCACCCTGTGCCCTAGATATGCGGGTTCAGAAGCGGGCACACCTCGGGCCCTAGATATGCGGGTTCAGAAGCAAGCACACCTCGGGCCCTAGATATGAGGGTTCAGAAGCAGGCACACCTCGGGCCCTAGATATGCGAGTTCAGAAGCAGGCGCACCTCGGCCCTAGATATGTGGGTTCAAAAGCAGGCGCACCTCGGGCCCTAGATATGCGCGTTCAGAAGCAGGCACACCTCGGCCCTAGATATGCGGGTTCAGAAGCAGGCACACCCTAGACCGTAGATATGCGGGTTCAGAAGCAGTCACACCTCGGGCCATAGATATGCGGATTTAGAAGCAGGCACAATCTGGGCCCTAGATATGCGGGTTCAGAAGCAGGCGCACCTCGGGCCCTAGATATGCGGGTTCAGAAGCAGGTGCACCTCGGGCCCTAGATATGCGGGTTCAGAAGCAGGCGCACCCTGGGCCCTAGATATGCGGGAGAAGCAGGCACACATCAGACCCTAGATATGCGGGTTCAGAAGCAGGCACACATCGCGCCTAGATATGTGGGTTCAGAAGCAGGCGCACCCTGGACCCTAGATATGCGTGTTCAGAAGCAGGCGCAACCTGGGCCCTAGATATGCGAGTTCAGAAGCAGGCACATCTCGGCCCTAGATATGTGGGTTCAAAAGCAGGCGCACCTCGGGCCCTAGATATGCGCGTTCAGAAGCAGGCACACCTCGGCCCTAGATATGCGGGTTCAGAAGCAGGCACACCCTAGACCGTAGATATGCGGGTTCAGAAGCAGTCACACCTCGGGCCATAGATATGCGGATTTAGAAGCAGGCACAATCTGGGCCCTAGATATGCGGGTTCAGAAGCAGGCGCACCTCGGGCCCTAGATATGCGGGTTCAGAAGCAGGTGCACCTCGGGCCCTAGATATGCGGGTTCAGAAGCAGGCGCACCCTGGGCCCTAGATATGCGGGAGAAGCAGGCACACATCAGACCCTAGATATGCGGGTTCAGAAGCAGGCACACATCGCGCCTAGATATGTGGGTTCAGAAGCAGGCGCACCCTGGACCCTAGATATGCGTGTTCAGAAGCAGGCGCACCCTGGGCCCTAGATATGCAGGTTCAGAAGCAGGCACATCTCGGCCCTAGATATGCGGGTTCAGAAGCAGGCGCACCTCGGGCCCTAGATATGTGTGTTCAGAAGCGGGCGCACCTCGGGCCCTAGATATGCGGGTTCAGAAGCGGGCGCACCTCGGGCCCTAGATATGCGGGTTCAGAAGCAGGCACACCTCAGGCCCTAGATATGCGGGTTCAGAAGCAGGCACACCTCGGCCCTAGATATGCGGGTTCAGAAGCAGGCGCACCCTGGGCCCTAGATATGCGGGTTCAGAAGCGGGCACACCTTGGGCCCTAGATATGCGGGTTCAGAAGCAGGCACACGTCGGGCACTAGATATGCGGGTTCAGAAGCAGGCACACTGTGGGCCCTAGATATGCAGGTTCAGAAGCAGGCACACCTCGGGCCCTAGATATGCGAGTTCAGAAGCGGGCGCACCTCGGGCCCTAGATATGCAGGTTCAGAAGCAGGCACACCCTGGGCCCTAGATATGCGGGTTCAGAAGCCGGCGCACCTCGGGCCCTAGATATGCAGGTTCAGAAGCAGGCACACATCGGGCCTAGATATGCGGGTTCAGAAGCCGGCACACCTTGGGCCCTAGATATGCGGGTTCAGAAGCAGGCACACACTGGGCCCTAGACATGTGGGAGAAGCAGGCACACATCTGGCCCTAGATATGCAGGTTCAGAAGCAGGCACACATCGGGCCTAGATATGTGGGTTCAGAAGCAGGCGCACCCTGTGCCCTAGATATGCGGGTTCAGAAGCAGGCACATCTCGGCCCTAGATATGCCGTTCAGAAGCAGGCACACCTCGGGCCCTAGATATGGGGGTTCAGAAGCGGGCGCACCTTGGACCCTAGATATGCGGGTTCAGAAGCAGGCGCACCTCGGCCCTAGATATGCGGGTTCAGAAGCAGGCGCACCCTGGGCCCTAGATCTGCGGGTTCAGAAGCGGGCGCACCTCGGGCCCTAGATATGCGGGTTCCGAAGCAGACACACCTCGGGCCTAGATATGCGGGTTCAGAAGCAGGCACACCCTGGGCCCTAGATATGCGGGTTCAGAAGCAGGCACACCTCGGGCCCTAGATATGCGGGTTCAGAAGCAGGCACACCCTAGGCCCTAGATATGCGGGTTCAGAAGCAGGCACACCTCAGGCCATAGATATGCGGGTTCAGTGCAGGCACACCCTGGGCCCTAGATATGCGGTTCAGAAGCAGGCGCACCTCGGGTCCTAGATATGCAGGTTCAGAAGCAGGCACACATCGGGCCTAGATATGCGGGTTCAGAAGCAGGCACACCTTAGGCCCTAGATATGCGGGTTCAGAAGCAGGCACACCCTGGGCCCTAGATATGTGGGAGAAGCAGTCACACATCAGGCCCTAGATATGCAAGTTCAGAAGCAGGCACACATCGGGCCTAGATATGTGGGTTCAGAAGCAGGCGCACCCTGTGCCCTAGATATGCGGGTTCAGAAGCAGGCACATCTCGGCCCTAGATATGTGGGTTCAGAAGCAGGCGCACCTCGGGCCCTAGATATGCACGTTCAGAAGCAGGCACACCTCGGCCCTAGATATGCGGGTTCAGAAGCAGGCGCACCTCGGGCCCTAGATATGTGGGTTCAGAAGCAGGCGCACCCTGGGCCCTAGATATGCGGATTCAGAAACAGGCACACCCTGGGCCCTAAATATGCGGGTTCAGAAGCAGGCGCACCTCGGGCCCTAGATATGTGGGAGAAGCAGGCACACCTCAGACCCTAGATATGCGGGTTCAGAAGCAGGCACACATCGGACCTAGATATGTGGGTTCAGAAGCAGGCGCACCCTGGGCCCTAGATATGCGGGTTCAGAAGCAGGCGCACCTCGGGCCCTAGATATGTGGCAGAAGCAGGCACACCTCAGACCCTAGATATGCGGGTTCAGAAGCAGGCACACATCGGACCTAGATATGTGGGTTCAGAAGCAGGCGCACCCTGGGCCCTAGATATGCGGGTTCAGAAGCAGGCACATCTCGGCCCTAGATATGCGGGTTCAGAAGTAGGCACACCTCGGGCCCTAGATATGCGCGTTCAGAAGCAGGCACACCTCGGCCCTAGATATGCGGTTTCAGAAGTATGCGCACCTCGGGCCCTAGATATGCGGGTTCAGAAGCAGGCACACCTCGGGCCCTAGATATGCGGGTTCAGAAGCGGGCACACCCTGGGCCCTAGATATGTGGGAGAAGCAGGCACACCTCAGACCCTAGATATGTGGGTTCAGAAGCAGGCGCACCCTGGGCCCTAGATATGCGGGTTCAGAAGAAGGCACATCTCGGCCCTAGATATACGGGTTCAGAAGTAGGCGCACCTCGGGCCCTAGATATGCGCGTTCAGAAGCAGGCACACCTAGGCCCTAGATATGCGGTTTCAGAAGTATGCGCACCTCGGGCCCTAGATATGCGGGTTCAGAAGCAGGCACACCCTGGGCCCTAGATATGTGGGAGAAGCAGGCACACCTCAGACCCTAGATATGCGGGTTCAGAAGCAGGCACACATCGGACCTAGATATGTGGGTTCAGAAGCAGGCGCACCCTGGGCCCTAGATATGCGGTTTCAGAAGTAGGCGCACCTCGGGCCCTAGATATGCACGTTCAGAAGCAGGCACACCTCGGCCCTAGATATGCGGTTTCAGAAGTATGCGCACCTCGGGCCCTAGATATGCGGGTTCACAAGCAGGCACACCTCGGGCCCTAGATATGCGTGTTCAGAAGCAGGCACACCTCAGGCCCTAAATATGCAGGTTCAGAAGCAGGCACACCTCGGGCCCATAATATGCAGGTTCAGAAGCGGGCGCACCTCAGGCCGTAAATATGCGGGTTCAGAAGCAGGCACACCTCGGGCCCTAGATATGTGAGTTCAGAAGCGGGCGCACCTCGGGCCCTAGATATGCGGGTTCAGAAGCAGGCACACATCGAGCCCATAATATGCAGGTTCAGAAGCGGGCACACCCTGGGCCCTAGATATGCGGATTCAGAAACAGGCAAGCCCTGGGCCCTAGATATGCGGGTTCAGAAGCATGCACACCTTGGGCCCTAGATATGCGGGTTCAGAAGCAGGCACACCTTGGGCCCTAGATATGTGGGTTCAGAAGCAGGCGCACCCTGGCCCCTAGATATGCGGGTTCAGAAGCAGGCACATCTCGGCCCTAGATATGCAGGTTCAGAAGCAGGCGCACCTCGGGCCCTAGATATGCGGGTTCAGAAGCGGGCGCACCTCAGGCCCTAGATATGCGGGTTCAGAAGCAGGCGCACCTCGGGCCCTAGATATGCGCGTTCAGAAGCAGGCACACCTCGGCCCTAGATATGCGGGTTCAGAAGTAGGCGCACCTCGGGCCCTAGATATGTGGGTTCAGAAGCAGGCGCACCCTGGGCCCTAGATATGCGGATTCAGAAACAGGCACACCCTGGGCCGTAAATATGCGGGTTCAGAAGCAGGCACACCTTGGGCCCTAGATATGTGGGTTCAGAAGCAGGTGCAACTCGAGCCCTAGATATGCGGCTTCAGAAGCAAGCACACCCTAGGCCCTAGACATGCGGGTTCAGAAGCAGGCACACCTCGGTCCCTAGATATGCGGATTCAGAAGCAGGCACACCCTGGGCCCTAGATATGCGGGTTCAGAAGCAGGCGCACCTCGGGCCCTAGATATGCGGGTTCAGAAGCAGGTGCACCTCGGGCCCTAGATATGCGGGTTCAGAAGCAGGCACACCCTGGGCCCTAGATATGTGGGAGAAGCAGGCACACATCAGACCCTAGATATGCGGGTTCAGAAGCAGGCACACATCGGACCTAGATATGTGGGTTCAGAAGCAGGCGCACCCTGGGCCCTAGATATGAGGGTTCAGAAGCAGGCACATCTCGGTCCTAGATATGCGGGTTCAGAAGTAGGCGCATCTCGGGCCCTAGATATGCGCGTTCAGAAGCAGGCACACCTCGGCCCTAGATATGCGGTTTCAGAAGTATGCGCACCTCGGGCCCTAGATATGCGGGTTCAGAAGCAGGCACACCTCGGGCCCTAGATATGCGTGTTTAGAAGCAGGCACACCTCAGGCCCTAAATATGCATGTTCAGAAGCAGGCACACCTCGGGCCCATAATATGCAGGTTCAGAAGCGGGCGCACCTCAGGCCGTAAATATGCGGGTTCAGAAGTAGGCACACCTCGGGCCCTAGATATGCAGGTTCAGAAGCAGGCGCACCTCGGGCCCTAGATATGCGTGTTCAGAAGCGGGCCCACCTCAGGCCCTAGATATGCGGGTTCAGAAGCGGGCGCACCTCAGGCCGTAAATATGTGGGTTCAGAAGCAGGCACACCTCTGGCCCTAGATATGTGAGTTCAGAAGCGGGCGCACCTCGGGCCCTAGATATGCGGGTTCAGAAGCAGGCACACATCGAGCCCATAATATGCAGGTTCAGAAGCGGGCGCACCCTGGGCCCTAGATATGCGGATTCAGAAACAGGCACACCCTGGGCCCTAGATATGCGAGTTCAGAAGCAGGCACCCCTTGGGCCCTAGATATGCGGGTTCAGAAGCAGGCACACCTTGGGCCCTAGATATGTGGGTTCAGAAGCAGGCGCACCCTGGGCCCTAGATATGCGGGTGCAGAAGCAGGCACATCTTGGCCCTAGATATGCGGGTTCAGAAGCAGGCGCACCTCGGGCCCTAGATATGCGGGTTCAGAAGCGGGCGCACCTCAGGCCCTAGATATGCGGGTTCAGAAGCAGGCGCACCTCGGGCCCTAGATATGCGGGTTCAGAAGCAGGCGCACCTCGGCCCTAGATATGCGGGTTCAGAAGCAGGCGCACCTCGGGCCCTAGATATGCGGGTTCAGAAGCGGGCGCACCTCGGGCCCTAGATATGCAGGTTCAGAAGCAGGCGCACCTCGGGCCCTAGATATGCGTGTTCAGAAGCGGGCCCACCTCAGGCCCTAGATATGCGGGTTCAGAAGCGGGCGCACCTCAGGCCGTAAATATGTGGGTTCAGAAGCAGGCACACCTCTGGCCCTAGATATGTGAGTTCAGAAGCGGGCGCAGCTCGGGCCCTAGATATGCGGGTTCAGAAGCAGGCACACATCGAGCCCATAATATGCAGGTTCAGAAGCGGGCGCACCCTGGGCCCTAGATATGCGGATTCAGAAACAGGCACACCCTGGGCCCTAGATATGCGAGTTCAGAAGCAGGCACCCCTTGGGCCCTAGATATGCGGGTTCAGAAGCAGGCACACCTTGGGCCCTAGATATGTGGGTTCAGAAGCAGGCTCACCCTGGGCCCTAGATATGCGGGTTCAGAAGCAGGCACATCTTGGCCCTAGATATGCGGGTTCAGAAGCAGGCGCACCTCGGGCCCTAGATATGCGGGTTCAGAAGCGGGCGCACCTCAGGCCCTAGATATGCGGGTTCAGAAGCAGGCGCACCCTGGGCCCTAGATATGCGGGTTCAGAAGCGGGCGCACCTCGGGCCTAGATATGCGGGTTCAGAAGCAGGCACACCTTAGGCCCTAGATATGCGGGTTCAGAAGCAGGCACACCCTGGGCCCTAGATATGTGGGAGAAGCAGGCACACATCAGGCCCTAGATATGCAAGTTCAGAAGCAGGCACACATCGGGCCTAGATATGTGGGTTCAGAAGCAGGCGCACCCTGTGCCCTAGATATGCGGGTTCAGAAGCAGGCACATCTCGGCCCTAGATATGCGGGTTCAGAAGCAGGCGCACCTCGGGCCCTAGATATGTGGGTTCAGAAGCAGGCGCACCCTGGGCCCTAGATATGCGGATTCAGAAACAGGCACACCCTGGGCCCTAAATATGCGGGTTCAGAAGCAGGCATACCTTGGGCCCTAGATATGTGGGTTCAGAAGCAGGCGCAACTCGGGTCCTGGATATGCGGCTTCAGAAGCAGGCACACCCTAGGCCCTAGACATGCGGGTTCAGAAGCAGGCACACCTCGGGCCCTAGATATGCGGATTCAGAAGCAGGCACAACCTCGGCCCTAGATATGCGGGTTCAGAAGCAGGCGCACCTCGGGCCCTAGATATGTGGGAGAAGCAGGCACACCTCAGACCCTAGATATGCGGGTTCAGAAGCAGGCACACATCGGACCTAGATATGTGGGTTCAGAAGCAGGCGCACCCTGGGCCCTAGATATGCGGGTTCAGAAGCAGGCACATCTCGGCCCTAGATATGCGGGTTCAGAAGTAGGCACACCTCGGGCCCTAGATATGCGCGTTCAGAAGCAGGCACACCTCGGCCCTAGATATGCGGTTTCAGAAGTGTGCGCACCTCGGGCCCTAGATATGCGGGTTCAGAAGCAGGCACACCTCGGGCCCTAGATATGCGTGTTCAGAAGCAGGCACACCTCAGGCCCTAAATATGCAGGTTCAGAAGCAGGCACACCTCGGTCCCATAATATGCAGGTTCAGAAGCGGGCGCACCTCAGGCCGTAAATATGCGGGTTCAGAAGCAGGCACACCTCGGGCCCTAGATATGCGGGTTCAGAAGCGGGCACACCCTGGGCCCTAGATATGTGGGAGAAGCAGGCACACCTCAGACCCTAGATATGTGGGTTCAGAAGCAGGCGCACCCTGGGCCCTAGATATGCGGGTTCAGAAGAAGGCACATCTCGGACCTAGATATACGGGTTCAGAAGTAGGCGCACCTCGGGCCCTAGATATGCGCGTTCAGAAGCAGGCACACCTAGGCCCTAGATATGCGGTTTCAGAAGTATGCGCACCTCGGGCCCTAGATATGCGGGTTCAGAAGCAGGCACACCCTGGGCCCTAGATATGTGGGAGAAGCAGGCACACCTCAGACCCTAGATATGCGGGTTCAGAAGCAGGCACACATCGGACCTAGATATGTGGGTTCAGAAGCAGGCGCACCCTGGGCCCTAGATATGCGGGTTCAGAAGTAGGCGCACCTCGGGCCCTAGATATGCACGTTCAGAAGCAGGCACACCTCGGCCCTAGATATGCGGTTTCAGAAGTATGCGCACCTCGGGCCCTAGATATGCGGGTTCACAAGCAGGCACACCTCGGGCCCTAGATATGCGTGTTCAGAAGCAGGCACACCTCAGGCCCTAAATATGCAGGTTCAGAAGCAGGCACACCTCGAGCCCATAATATGCAGGTTCAGAAGCGGGCGCACCTCAGGCCGTAAATATGCGGGTTCAGAAGCAGGCACACCTCGGGCCCTAGATATGCGGGTTCAGAAGCGGGCGCACCTCGGGCCCTAGATATGCGTGTTCAGAAGCGGGCCCACCTCAGGCACTAGATATGCAGGTTCAGAAGCGGGCGCACCTCAGGCCGTAAATATGCGGGTTCAGAAGCAGGCACACCTCGGGCCCTAGATATGTGAGTTCAGAAGCAGGCGCACCTCGGGCCCTAGATATGCGGGTTCAGAAGCAGGCACACATCGAGCCCATAATATGCAGGTTCAGAAGCGGGCGCACCCTGGGCCCTAGATATGCGGGTTCAGAAGCATGCACACCTTGGGCCCTAGATATGCGGGTTCAGAAGCAGGCACACCTTGGGCCCTAGATATGTGGCTTCAGAAGCAGGCGCACCCTGGCCCCTAGATATGCGGGTTCAGAAGCAGGCACATCTCGGCCCTAGATATGCGGGTTCAGAAGCAGGCGCACCTTGGGCCCTAGATATGCGGGTTCAGAAGCGGGCGCACCTCAGGCCCTAGATATGCGGGTTCAGAAGCAGGCGCACCTCGGGCCCTAGATATGCGGGGTCAGAAGCAGGCGCACCTCAGCCCTAGATATGCGGGTTCAGAAGATGGCGCACCCTGGGCCCTAGATATGCGGGTTCAGAAGCAGGCGCACCTCGGGCCCTAGATATGCGCGTTCAGAAGCAGGCACACCTCGGCCCTAGATATGCGGGTTCAGAAGCAGGCGCACCTCGGGCCCTAGATATGTGGGTTCAGAAGCAGGCGCACCCTGGGCCCTAGATATGCGGATTCAGAAACAGGCACACCCTGGGCTGTAAATATGCGGGTTCAGAAGCAGGCACACCTTGGGCCCTAGATATGTGGGTTCAGAAGCAGGTGCAACTCGAGCCCTAGATATGCGGCTTCAGAAGCAAGCACACCCTAGGCCCTAGACATGCGGGTTCAGAAGCAGGCACACCTCGGTCCCTAGATATGCGGATTCAGAAGCAGGCACACCCTGGGCCCTAGATATGCGGGTTCAGAAGCAGGCGCACCTCGGGCCCTAGATATGCGGGTTCAGAAGCAGGTGCACCTCGGGCCCTAGATATGCGGGTTCAGAAGCAGGCACACCCTGGGCCCTAGATATGTGGGGGAAGCAGCAACACATCAGACCCTAGATATGCGGGTTCAGAAGCAGGCACACATCGGACCTAGATATGTGGGTTCAGAAGCAGGCGCACCCTGGGCCCTAGATATGAGGGTTCAGAAGCAGGCACATCTCGGTCCTAGATATGCGGGTTCAGAAGTAGGCGCATCTCGGGCCCTAGATATGCGCGTTCAGAAGCAGGCACACCTCGGCCCTAGATATGCGGTTTCAGAAGTATGCGCACCTCGGGCCCTAGATATGCGGGTTCAGAAGCAGGCACACCTCGGGCCCTAGATATGCGTGTTTAGAAGCAGGCACACCTCAGGCCCTAAATATGCAGGTTCAGAAGCAGGCACACCTCGGGCCCATAATATGCAGGTTCAGAAGCGGGCGCACCTCAGGCCGTAAATATGCGGGTTCAGAAGTAGGCACACCTCGGGCCCTAGATATGCAGGTTCAGAAGCAGGTGCACCTCGGGCCCTAGATATGCGTGTTCAGAAGCGGGCCCACCTCAGGCCCTAGATATGCGGGTTCAGAAGCGGGCGCACCTCAGGCCGTAAATATGTGGGTTCAGAAGCAGGCACACCTCTGGCCCTAGATATGTGAGTTCAGAAGCGGGCGCTCCTCGGGCCCTAGATATGCGGGTTCAGAAGCAGGCACACATCGAGCCCATAATATGCAGGTTCAGAAGCGGGCGCACCCTGGGCCCTAGATATGCGGATTCAGAAACAGGCACACCCTGGGCCCTAGATATGCGAGTTCAGAAGCAGGCACCCCTTGGGCCCTAGATATGCGGGTTCAGAAGCAGGCACACCTTGGGCCCTAGATATGTGGGTTCAGAAGCAGGCGCACCCTGGGCCCTAGATATGCGGGTTCAGAAGCAGGCACATCTTGGCCCTAGATATGAGGGTTCAGAAGCAGGCGCACCTCGGGCCCTAGATATGCGGGTTCAGAAGCGGGCGCACCTCAGGCCCTAGATATGCGGGTTCAGAAGCAGGCGCACCTCGGGCCCTAGATATGCGGGTTCAGAAGCAGGCGCACCTCGGCCCTAGATATGCAGGTTCAGAAGCAGGCGCACCCTGGGCCCTAGATATGCGGGTTCAGAAGCGGGCGCACCTCGGGCCCTAGATATGCGGGTTCAGAAGCAGGCACACCTCGGGCCCTAGATATGCAGGTTCAGAAGCAGGCACACCCTCGGTCCTAGATCTGTGCGTTCAGAAGCAGGCACACCTCGGGCCCTAGATATGCGGGTTCAGAAGCAGGCACACCCTGCGCCCTAGATATGCGGGTTCAGAAGCAGGCACACCCTGGGCCCTAGATATGCGGGTTCAGAAGCAGGCACATCTCGGCCCTAGATATGTGGGTTCAGAAGCAGGTGCACCTCGGGCCCTAGATATGCACGTTCAGAAGCAGGCACACCTCGGCCCTAGATATGCAGGTTCAGAAGCAGGCACACCTCGGGCCCTAGATATACGGGTTCAGAAGCAGGCGCACCCTGGGCCCTAGATATGCGGATTCAGAAACAGGCACACCCTGGGCCCTAGATATGCGGGTTCAGAAGCAGGCACACCTTGGGCCCTAGATGTGCGGGTTCAGAAGCAGGCACACCTCGGGCCATAGATATGCCGATTCAGAAGCAGGCACACCCTGGGCCCTAGATATGCGGGTTCAGAAGCAGGCGCACCTCGTGCCCTAGATATGCGGGTTCAGAAGCAGGCGCACCTCGGCCGCTAGATATGCGGGTTCAGAAGCAGGTGCACCTCGGGCCCTAGACATGCGGGTTCAGAAGCAGGCGCACCCTGGGCCCTAGATATGTCGGAGAAGCAGGCACACATCAGACCCTAGATATGTGGGTTCAGAAGCAGGCACACATCGGGCTTAGATATGTGGGTTCAGAAGCAGGCGCACCCTGGGCCCTAGATATGCGGGTTCAGAAGCAGGTACATCTCGGCCCTAGATATGCGGGTTCAGAAGCAGGCGCACCTCGGGCCCTAGATATGCGCGTTCAGAAGCAGGCACACCTCGGCCCTAGATATGCGGATTCAGAAGTAGGCGCACCTCTGGCCCTAGATATGTGGGTTCAGAAGCAGGCACACTTCGGGCCCTAGATATGCGTGTTCAGAAGCAGGCACACGTCAGGCCCTAAATATGCGGGTTCAGAAGCAGGCAGACCTCGGGCCCATAATATGCAGGTTCAGAAGCGGGCGCACCTCAGGCCGTAAATAAGCGGGTTCAGAAGCAGGCACACCTCGGGCCCTAGATATGCGGGTTCAGAAGCGGGCGCACATCGGGCCTTAGATATGCGGGTTCAGAAGCAGGCACACCTCGGGCCCATAATATGCAGGTTCAGAAGCGGGCGCACCTCAGGCCATAAATATGCTGGTTCAGATGTAGGCACACCTCGGGCCCTAGATATGTGGGTTCAGAAGCAGGCACACCTCGGGCCCTAGATATGCGTGTTCAGAAGCAGGCGCACCACAGGCCGTAAATATGCGGGTTCAGAAGCAGGCACACCTCGGGCCCTAGATATGCAGGTTCAGAAGCAGGTGCTCCTCGGGCCCTAGATATGCGGGTTCAGAAGAAGGCACACCCTAGGCCCTAGATATGCGGGTTCAGAAGCAGGCACACCTCGGGCCCTAGATATGCAGGTTCAGAAGCAGGCACACATCGGGCCTAGATATGCAGGTTCAGAAGCAGGCACACCTTGGGCCCTAGATATGCGTGTTCAGAAGCAGGCACACACTGGGCCCTAGACATGTGGGAGAAGCAGGCACACATCTGGCCCTAGATATGCAGGTTCAGAAGCAGGCACACATCGGGCCTAGATATGTGGGTTCAGAAGCAGGCGCACCCTGTGCCCTAGATATGCGGGTTCAGAAGCAGGCACATCTCGGCCCTAGATATGCGGGTTCAGAAGCAGGCGCACCTCGGGCCCTAGATATGGGGGTTCAGAAGCGGGCGCACCTTGGGCCCTAGATATGCGGGTTCAGAAGCGGGCACACCTCGGGCCCTAGATATGCGGGTTCAGAAGCAGGCACACCTCGGGCACTTGATATGCGGGTTCAGAAGCAGGCACACCCTGGGCCCTAGATATGGGGGTTCAGAAGCGGGCGCACCCTGGGCCGTAGATATGCGGGTTCAGAAGCGGGCACACCTCGGGCCCTAGATATGCGGGTTCAGAAGCAGGCACACCTCGGGCACTTGATATGCGGGTTCAGAAGCAGGCACACCCTGGGCCCTAGATATGGGGGTTCAGAAGCGGGCGCACCCTGGGCCGTAGATATGCGGGTTCAGAAGCGCGCACACCTCGGGCCCTAGATATGCGGGTTCAGAAGCAAGCACACCTTGGGCACTTGATATGCGGGTTCAGAAGCAGGCACACCCTGGGCCCTAGATATGCGGGTTCAGAAGCAGGCACACCTCGGGCCCTAGATATGCGAGTTCAGAAGCAGGCGCACCTCGGGCCCTAGATATGCGGGTTCAGAAGCAGGCACACCCTAGGCCCTAGATATGTGGGTTCAGAAGCAGGCACACCTCAGGCCATAGATATGCGGGTTCAGTGCAGGCACACCCTGGGCCATAGATATGCGGTTCAGAAGCAGGCGCACCTCGGGCCCTAGATATGCAGGTTCAGAAGCAGGCACACATCGGGCCTAGATATGCGGGTTCAGAAGCAGGCACACCTTGGGCCCTAGATATGCGGGTTCAGAAGCAGGCACACCCTGGGCCCTAGATATGTGGGAGAAGCAGGCACACATCAGGCCCTAGATATGCAGGTTCAGAAGCAGGCACACATCGGGCCTAGATATGTGGGTTCAGAAGCAGGCGCACCCTGTGCCCTAGATATGTGGGTTCAGAAGCAGGCACATCTCGGCCCTAGATATGTGGGTTCAGAAGCAGGCGCATCTCGGGCCCTAGATATGCGCGTTCAGAAGCAGGCACACATCGGCCCTAGATATGCGGGTTCAGAAGCAGGCGCACCTCGGGCCCTAGATATGTGGGTTCAGAAGCAGGCGCACCCTGGGCCCTAGATATGCAGATTCAGAAACAGGCACACCCTGGGCCCTAAATATGCGGGTTCAGAAGCAGGCACACCTTGGGCCCTAGATATGTGGGTTCAGAAGCAGGCGCAACTCGGGCCCTAGATATGCAGCTTCAGAAGCAGGCACACCCTAGGCCCTAGACATGCGGGTTCAGAAGCAGGCACACCTCGGGCCCTAGATATGCGGATTCAGAAGCAGGCACACCCTGGGCCCTAGATATGCGGGTTCAGAAGCAGCCGCACCTCGGGCCCTAGATATGCGGGTTCAGAAGCAGGTGCACCTCGGGCCCTAGATATGCGGGTTCAGAAGCAGGCACACCCTGGGCCCTAGATATGTGGGAGAAGCAGGCACACATCAGACCCTAGATATGCGGGTTCAGAAGCAGGCACACATCGGACCTAGATATGTGGGTTCAGAAGCAGGCGCACCCTGGGCCCTAGATATGCGGGTTCAGAAGTAGGCACATCTCGGCCCTAGATATGCGGGTTCAGAAGTAGGCACACCTCGGCCCTAGATATGCGGTTTCAGAAATATGTGCACCTCGGGCCCTAGATATGCGGGTTCAGAAACAGGCGCACCCTGGGCCCTAGATATACGGGTTCAGAAGCAGGCACATCTCGGCCCTAGATATGCGGGTTCAGAAGTAGGCGCACCTCGGGCCCTAGATATGCGCGTTCAGAAGCAGGCACACCTCGGCCCTAGATATGCGGTTTCAGAAGTATGCGCACCTCGGGCCCTAGATATGCGGGTTCAGAAGCAGGCACACCTCGGGCCCTAGATATGCGTGTTTAGAAGCAGGCACACCTCAGGCCCTAAATATGCAGGTTCAGAAGCGGGCGCACCTCAGGCCGTAAATATGCGGGTTCAGAAGCAGGCACACCTCGGGCCCTAGATATGCGAGTTCAGAAGCGTGCGCACCTCGGGCCCTAGATATGCGGGTTCAGAAGCAGGCACACATCGAGCCCATAATATGCAGGTTCAGAAGCGGGCGCACCCTGGGCCCTAGATATGCGGATTCAGAAACAGGCACACCCTGGGCCCTAGATATGCGGGTTCAGAAGCAGGCACACCTCGGCCCTAGATATGCGGGTTCAGAAGCAGGCGCACCCTGGGCCCTAGATATGCGGGTTCAGAAGCGGGCGCACCCCGGGCCCTAGATATGCGGGTTCAGAAGCAGGCACACCTCGGGCCGTAGATATGCGGGTTCAGAAGCAGGCACACCCTGGGCCCTAGATATGTGCGTTCAGAAGCAGGCACACCTCGGGCTCTAGATATGCGAGTTCAGAAGAAGGCGCACCTCGGGCCCTAGATATGCGGGTTCAGAAGCAGGCACACCCTGTGCCCTAGATATGCGGGTTCAGAAGCAGGCACATCTCGGCCCTAGATATGCAGGTTCAGAAGTAGGCGCACCTCGGGCCCTAGATATGCGCGTTCAGAAGCAGGCACACCTCGGCCCTAGATATGCGGTTTCAGAAGTATGCGCACCTCGGGCCCTAGATATGCAGGTTCAGAAGCAGGCACACCTCGGGCCCTAGATATGCGTGTTTAGAAGCAGGCACACCTCAGGCCCTAAATATGCAGGTTCAGAAGCAGGTACACCTCGGGCCCATAATATGCAGGTTCAGAAGCGGGCGCACCTCAGGCCGTAAATATGCGGGTTCAGAAGCAGGCACACCTCAGGCCCTAGATATGCGGGTTCAGAAGCGGGCGCACCTCGGGCCCTAGATATGCGTGTTCAGAAGCTGGCCCACCTCAGGCCCTAGATATGTGGGTTCAGAAGCGGGCGCACCTCAGGCCGTAAATATGCGGGTTCAGAAGCAGGCACACCTCGGGCCCTAGATATGTGAGTTCAGAAGCGGGCGCACCTCGGGCCCTAGATATGCGGGTTCAGAAGCAGGCACACATCGAGCCCATAATATGCAGGTTCAGAAGCGGGCGCACCCTGGGCCCTAGATATGCGGATTCAGAAACAGGCACACCCTGGGCCCTAGATATGCGGGCTCAGAAGCAGGCACACCTTGGGCCCTAGATATGCGGGTTCAGAAGCAGGCACACCTTGGGCCCTAGATATGTGGGTTCAGAAGCAGGCGCACCCTGGGCCCTAGATATGCGGGTTCAGAAGCAGGCACATCTCGGCCCTAGATATGCGGGTTCAGAAGCGGGCGCACCTCAGGCCCTAGATATGCGGGTTCAGAAGCAGGCGCACCTCGGGCCCTAGATATGCGGGTTCAGAAGCAGGCGTACCTCGGCCCCAGATATGCGGGTTCAGAAGCAGGCGCACCCTGGGCCCTAGATATGCGGGTTCAGAAGCGGGCGCACTCCGGGCCCTAGATATGCGGGTTCAGAAGCAGGCACACCTCGGGCCCTAGATATGCGGGTTCAGAAGCAGGCACACCCTGGGCCCTAGATATGTGCGTTCAGAAGCAGGCACACCTCGGGCCCTAGATATGCGAGTTCAGAAGCAGGCGCACCTCGGGCCCTAGATATGCGGGTTCAGAAGAAGGCACACCCTGGGCCCTAGATATGCAGGTTCAGAAGAAGGCACACCCTGTGCCCTAGATATGCGGGTTCAGAAGCAGGCACATCTCTGCCCTAGATATGTGGGTTCAGAAGCAGGCGCACCTCGGGCCCTAGATATGCACGTTCAGAAGCAGGCACACCTCGGCCCTAGATATGCGGGTTCAGAAGCAGGCGCACCCTGGGCCCTAGATATGCGGGTTCAGACGCGGGCGCACCTCGTGCCCTAGATATGCGGGTTCAGAAGCAGGCACACCTCGGGCACTTGATATGCGGGTTCAGAAGCAGGCACACCCTGGGCCCTAGATATGCGGGTTCAGAAGCAGGCACACCTCGGGCCCTAGATATGCGAGTTCAGAAGCAGGCGCACCTCGGGCCCTAGATATGCGGGTTCAGAAGCAGGCACACCCTAGGCCCTAGATATGTGGGTTCAGAAGCAGGCACACCTCAGGCCATAGATATGCGGGTTCAGTGCAGGCACACCCTGGGCCATAGATATGCGGTTCAGAAGCAGGCGCACCTCGGGCCCTAGATATGCAGGTTCAGAAGCAGGCACACATCGGGCCTAGATATGCGGGTTCAGAAGCAGGCACACCTTGGGCCCTAGATATGCGGGTTCAGAAGCGGGCGCACCTCAGGCCGTAAATATGCGGGTTCAGAAGCAGGCACACCTCGGGCCCTAGATATGTGGGTTCAGAAGCAGGCGCACCCTGGGCCCTAGATATGCGGATTCAGAAACAGGCACACCCTGGGCCCTAAATATGCGGGTTCAGAAGCAGGCACACCTTGGGCCCTAGATATGTGGGTTCAGAAGCAGGCGCAACTCGGGTCCTGGATATGCGGCTTCAGAAGCAGGCACACCCTAGGCCCTAGACATGCGGGTTCAGAAGCAGGCACACCTCGGGCCCTAGATATGCGGATTCAGAAGCAGGCACAACCTCGGCCCTAGATATGCGGGTTCAGAAGCAGGCGCACCTCGGGCCCTAGATATGTGGGAGAAGCAGGCACACCTCAGACCCTAGATATGCGGGTTCAGAAGCAGGCACACATCGGACCTAGATATGTGGGTTCAGAAGCAGGCGCACCCTGGGCCCTAGATATGCGGGTTCAGAAGCAGGCACATCTCGGCCCTAGATATGCGGGTTCAGAAGTAGGCACACCTCGGGCCCTAGATATGCGCGTTCAGAAGCAGGCACACCTCGGCCCTAGATATGCGGTTTCAGAAGTGTGCGCACCTCGGGCCCTAGATATGCGGGTTCAGAAGCAGGCACACCTCGGGCCCTAGATATGCGTGTTCAGAAGCAGGCACACCTCAGGCCCTAAATATGCGGGTTCAGAAGCAGGCACACCTCGGGCCCTAGATATGCGGGTTCAGAAGCGGGCACACCCTGGGCCCTAGATATGTGGGAGAAGCAGGCACACCTCAGACCCTAGATATGTGGGTTCAGAAGCAGGCGCACCCTGGGCCCTAGATATGCGGGTTCAGAAGAAGGCACATCTCGGACCTAGATATACGGGTTCAGAAGTAGGCGCACCTCGGGCCCTAGATATGCGCGTTCAGAAGCAGGCACACCTAGGCCCTAGATATGCGGTTTCAGAAGTATGCGCACCTCGGGCCCTAGATATGCGGGTTCAGAAGCAGGCACACCCTGGGCCCTAGATATGTGGGAGAAGCAGGCACACCTCAGACCCTAGATATGCGGGTTCAGAAGCAGGCACACATCGGACCTAGATATGTGGGTTCAGAAGCAGGCGCACCCTGGGCCCTAGATATGCGGGTTCAGAAGTAGGCGCACCTCGGGCCCTAGATATGCACGTTCAGAAGCAGGCACACCTCGGCCCTAGATATGCGGTTTCAGAAGTATGCGCACCTCGGGCCCTAGATATGCGGGTTCACAAGCAGGCACACCTCGGGCCCTAGATATGCGTGTTCAGAAGCAGGCACACCTCAGGCCCTAAATATGCAGGTTCAGAAGCAGGCACACCTCGGGCCCATAATATGCAGGTTCAGAAGCGGGCGCACCTCAGGCCGTAAATATGCGGGTTCAGAAGCAGGCACACCTCGGGCCCTAGATATGCGAGTTCAGAAGCGTGCGCACCTCGGGCCCTAGATATGCGGGTTCAGAAGCAGGCACACATCGAGCCCATAATATGCAGGTTCAGAAGCGGGCGCACCCTGGGCCCTAGATATGCGGATTCAGAAACAGGCACACCCTGGGCCCTAGATATGCGGGTTCAGAAGCAGGCACACCTCGGCCCTAGATATGCGGGTTCAGAAGCAGGCGCACCCTGGGCCCTAGATATGCGGGTTCAGAAGCGGGCGCACCCCGGGCCCTAGATATGCGGGTTCAGAAGCAGGCACACCTCGGGCCGTAGATATGCGGGTTCAGAAGCAGGCACACCCTGGGCCCTAGATATGTGCGTTCAGAAGCAGGCACACCTCGGGCTCTAGATATGCGAGTTCAGAAGAAGGCGCACCTCGGGCCCTAGATATGCGGGTTCAGAAGCAGGCACACCCTGTGCCCTAGATATGCGGGTTCAGAAGCAGGCACATCTCGGCCCTAGATATGCGGGTTCAGAAGTAGGCGCACCTCGGGCCCTAGATATGCGCGTTCAGAAGCAGGCACACCTCGGCCCTAGATATGCGGTTTCAGAAGTATGCGCACCTCGGGCCCTAGATATGCAGGTTCAGAAGCAGGCACACCTCGGGCCCTAGATATGCGTGTTTAGAAGCAGGCACACCTCAGGCCCTAAATATGCAGGTTCAGAAGCAGGTACACCTCGGGCCCATAATATGCAGGTTCAGAAGCGGGCGCACCTCAGGCCGTAAATATGCGGGTTCAGAAGCAGGCACACCTCAGGCCCTAGATATGCGGGTTCAGAAGCGGGCGCACCTCGGGCCCTAGATATGCGTGTTCAGAAGCTGGCCCACCTCAGGCCCTAGATATGTGGGTTCAGAAGCGGGCGCACCTCAGGCCGTAAATATGCGGGTTCAGAAGCAGGCACACCTCGGGCCCTAGATATGTGAGTTCAGAAGCGGGCGCACCTCGGGCCCTAGATATGCGGGTTCAGAAGCAGGCACACATCGAGCCCATAATATGCAGGTTCAGAAGCGGGCGCACCCTGGGCCCTAGATATGCGGATTCAGAAACAGGCACACCCTGGGCCCTAGATATGCGGGCTCAGAAGCAAGCACACCTTGGGCCCTAGATATGCGGGTTCAGAAGCAGGCACACCTTGGGCCCTAGATATGTGGGTTCAGAAGCAGGCGCACCCTGGGCCCTAGATATGCGGGTTCAGAAGCAGGCACATCTCGGCCCTAGATATGCGGGTTCAGAAGCGGGCGCACCTCAGGCCCTAGATATGCGGGTTCAGAAGCAGGCGCACCTCGGGCCCTAGATATGCGGGTTCAGAAGCAGGCGCACCTCGGCCCCAGATATGCGGGTTCAGAAGCAGGCGCACCCTGGGCCCTAGATATGCGGGTTCAGAAGCGGGCGCACTCCGGGCCCTAGATATGCGGGTTCAGAAGCAGGCACACCTCGGGCCCTAGATATGCGGGTTCAGAAGCAGGCACACCCTGGGCCCTAGATATGTGCGTTCAGAAGCAGGCACACCTCGGGCCCTAGATATGCGAGTTCAGAAGCAGGCGCACCTCGGGCCCTAGATATGCGGGTTCAGAAGAAGGCACACCCTGGGCCCTAGATATGCAGGTTCAGAAGAAGGCACACCCTGTGCCCTAGATATGCGGGTTCAGAAGCAGGCACATCTCTGCCCTAGATATGTGGGTTCAGAAGCAGGCACACCTCGGGCCCTAGATATGCACGTTCAGAAGCAGGCACACCTCGGCCCTAGATATGCGGGTTCAGAAGCAGGCGCACCCTGGGCCCTAGATATGCGGGTTCAGAAGCGGGCGCACCTCGTGCCCTAGATATGCGGGTTCAGAAGCAGGCACACCTCGGGCACTTGATATGCGGGTTCAGAAGCAGGCACACCCTGGGCCCTAGATATGCGGGTTCAGAAGCAGGCACACCTCGGGCCCTAGATATGCGAGTTCAGAAGCAGGCGCACCTCGGGCCCTAGATATGCGGGTTCAGAAGCAGGCACACCCTAGGCCCTAGATATGTGGGTTCAGAAGCAGGCACACCTCAGGCCATAGATATGCGGGTTCAGTGCAGGCACACCCTGGGCCATAGATATGCGGTTCAGAAGCAGGCGCACCTCGGGCCCTAGATATGCAGGTTCAGAAGCAGGCACACATCGGGCCTAGATATGCGGGTTCAGAAGCAGGCACACCTTGGGCCCTAGATATGCGGGTTTAGAAGCGGGCGCACCTCAGGCCGTAAATATGCGGGTTCAGAAGCAGACACACCTCGGGCCCTAGATATGTGGGTTCAGAAGCAGGCGCACCCTGGGCCCTAGATATGCGGATTCAGAAACAGGCACACCCTGGGCCCTAAATATGCGGGTTCAGAAGCAGGCACACCTTGGGCCCTAGATATGTGGGTTCAGAAGCAGGCGCAACTCGGGTCCTGGATATGCGGCTTCAGAAGCAGGCACACCCTAGGCCCTAGACATGCGGGTTCAGAAGCAGGCACACCTCGGGCCCTAGATATGCGGATTCAGAAGCAGGCACAACCTCGGCCCTAGATATGCGGGTTCAGAAGCAGGCGCACCTCGGGCCCTAGATATGTGGGAGAAGCAGGCACACCTCAGACCCTAGATATGCGGGTTCAGAAGCAGGCACACATCAGACCTAGATATGTGGGTTCAGAAGCAGGCGCACCCTGGGCCCTAGATATGCGGGTTCAGAAGCAGGCACATCTCGGCCCTAGATATGCGGGTTCAGAAGTAGGCACACCTCGGGCCCTAGATATGCGCGTTCAGAAGCAGGCACACCTCGGCCCTAGATATGCGGTTTCAGAAGTGTGCGCACCTCGGGCCCTAGATATGCGGGTTCAGAAGCAGGCACACCTCGGGCCCTAGATATGCGTGTTCAGAAGCAGGCACACCTCAGGCCCTAAATATGCGGGTTCAGAAGCAGGCACACCTCGGGCCCTAGATATGCGGGTTCAGAAGCGGGCACACCCTGGGCCCTAGATA
The DNA here is from genome assembly GCF_040938575.1 of Ambystoma mexicanum. Taxonomy (NCBI): domain Eukaryota; kingdom Metazoa; phylum Chordata; class Amphibia; order Caudata; family Ambystomatidae; genus Ambystoma; species Ambystoma mexicanum. The sequence goes on from NC_090938.1 coordinate 746,609,696, forward strand.
TGTGGGAGAAGCAGGCACACCTCAGACCCTAGATATGTGGGTTCAGAAGCAGGCGCACCCTGGGCCCTAGATATGCGGGTTCAGAAGAAGGCACATCTCGGACCTAGATATACGGGTTCAGAAGTAGGCGCACCTCGGGCCCTAGATATGCGCGTTCAGAAGCAGGCACACCTAGGCCCTAGATATGCGGTTTCAGAAGTATGCGCACCTCGGGCCCTAGATATGCGGGTTCAGAAGCAGGCACACCCTGGGCCCTAGATATGTGGGAGAAGCAGGCACACCTCAGACCCTAGATATGCGGGTTCAGAAGCAGGCACACATCGGACCTAGATATGTGGGTTCAGAAGCAGGCGCACCCTGGGCCCTAGATATGCGGGTTCAGAAGTTGGCGCACCTCGGGCCCTAGATATGCACGTTCAGAAGCAGGCACACCTCGGCCCTAGATATGCGGTTTCAGAAGTATGCGCACCTCGGGCCCTAGATATGCGGGTTCACAAGCAGGCACACCTCGGGCCCTAGATATGCGTGTTCAGAAGCAGGCACACCTCAGGCCCTAAATATGCAGGTTCAGAAGCAGGCACACCTCGGGCCCATAATATGCAGGTTCAGAAGCGGGCGCACCTCAGGCCGTAAATATGCGGGTTCAGAAGCAGGCACACCTCGGGCCCTAGATATGCGGGTTCAGAAGCGGGCGCACCTCGGGCCCTAGATATGCGTGTTCAGAAGCGGGCCCACCTCAGACACTAGATATGCGGGTTCAGAAGCGGGCGCACCTCAGGCCGTAAATATGCGGGTTCAGAAGCAGGCACACCTCGGGCCCTAGATATGTGAGTTCAGAAGCGGGCGCACCTCGGGCCCTAGATATGCGGGTTCAGAAGCAGGCACACATCGAGCCCATAATATGCAGGTTCAGAAGCGGGCGCACCCTGGGCCCTAGATATGCGGATTCAGAAACAGGCACGCCCTGGGCCCTAGATATGCGGGTTCAGAAGCATGCACACCTTGGGCCCTAGATATGCGGGTTCAGAAGCAGGCACACCTTGGGCCCTAGATATGTGGCTTCAGAAGCAGGCGCACCCTGGCCCCTAGATATGCGGGTTCAGAAGCAGGCACATCTCGGCCCTAGATATGCGGGTTCAGAAGCAGGCGCACCTCGGGCCCTAGATATGCGGGTTCAGAAGCGGGCGCACCTCAGGCCCTAGATATGCGGGTTCAGAAGCAGGCGCACCTCGGGCCCTAGATATGCGGGGTCAGAAGCAGGCGCACCTCAGCCCTAGATATGCGGGTTCAGAAGATGGCGCACCCTGGGCCCTAGATATGCGGGTTCAGAAGCAGGCGCACCTCGGGCCCTAGATATGCGCGTTCAGAAGCAGGCACACCTCGGCCCTAGATATGCGGGTTCAGAAGCAGGCGCACCTCGGGCCCTAGATATGTGGGTTCAGAAGCAGGCGCACCCTGGGCCCTAGATATGCGGATTCAGAAACAGGCACACCCTGGGCTGTAAATATGCGGGTTCAGAAGCAGGCACACCTTGGGCCCTAGATATGTGGGTTCAGAAGCAGGTGCAACTCGAGCCCTAGATATGCGGCTTCAGAAGCAAGCACACCCTAGGCCCTAGACATGCGGGTTCAGAAGCAGGCACACCTCGGTCCCTAGATATGCGGATTCAGAAGCAGGCACACCCTGGGCCCTAGATATGCGGGTTCAGAAGCAGGCGCACCTCGGGCCCTAGATATGCGGGTTCAGAAGCAGGTGCACCTCGGGCCCTAGATATGCGGGTTCAGAAGCAGGCACACCCTGGGCCCTAGATATGTGGGAGAAGCAGGCACACATCAGACCCTAGATATGCGGGTTCAGAAGCAGGCACACATCGGACCTAGATATGTGGGTTCAGAAGCAGGCGCACCCTGGGCCCTAGATATGAGGGTTCAGAAGCAGGCACATCTCGGTCCTAGATATGCGGGTTCAGAAGTAGGCGCATCTCGGGCCCTAGATATGCGCGTTCAGAAGCAGGCACACCTCGGCCCTAGATATGCGGTTTCAGAAGTATGCGCACCTCGGGCCCTAGATATGCAGGTTCAGAAGCAGGCACACCTCGGGCCCTAGATATGCGTGTTTAGAAGCAGGCACACCTCAGGCCCTAAATATGCAGGTTCAGAAGCAGGCACACCTCGGGCCCATAATATGCAGGTTCAGAAGCGGGCGCACCTCAGGCCGTAAATATGCGGGTTCAGAAGTAGGCACACCTCGGGCCCTAGATATGCAGGTTCAGAAGCAGGTGCACCTCGGGCCCTAGATATGCGTGTTCAGAAGCGGGCCCACCTCAGGCCCTAGATATGCGGGTTCAGAAGCGGGCGCACCTCAGGCCGTAAATATGTGGGTTCAGAAGCAGGCACACCTCTGGCCCTAGATATGTGAGTTCAGAAGCGGGCGCTCCTCGGGCCCTAGATATGCGGGTTCAGAAGCAGGCACACATCGAGCCCATAATATGCAGGTTCAGAAGCGGGCGCACCCTGGGCCCTAGATATGCGGATTCAGAAACAGGCACACCCTGGGCCCTAGATATGCGAGTTCAGAAGCAGGCACCCCTTGGGCCCTAGATATGCGGGTTCAGAAGCAGGCACACCTTGGGCCCTAGATATGTGGGTTCAGAAGAAGGCGCACCCTGGGCCCTAGATATGCGGGTTCAGAAGCAGGCACATCTTGGCCCTAGATATGCGGGTTCAGAAGCAGGCGCACCTCGGGCCCTAGATATGCGGGTTCAGAAGCGGGCGCACCTCAGGCCCTAGATATGCGGGTTCAGAAGCAGGCGCACCTCGGGCCCTAGATATGCGGGTTCAGAAGCAGGCGCACCTCGGCCCTAGATATGCAGGTTCAGAAGCAGGCGCACCCTGGGCCCTAGATATGCGGGTTCAGAAGCGGGCGCACCTCGGGCCCTAGATATGCGGGTTCAGAAGCAGGCACACCTCGGGCCCTAGATATGCAGGTTCAGAAGCAGGCACACCCTCGGTCCTAGATCTGTGCGTTCAGAAGCAGGCACACCTCGGGCCCTAGATATGCGGGTTCAGAAGCAGGCACACCCTGGGCCCTAGATATGCGGGTTCAGAAGCAGGCACACCCTGGGCCCTAGATATGCGGGTTCAGAAGCAGGCGCACCTCGGGCCCTAGATATGCGGGTTCAGAAGCAGGCACACCTTGGGCCCTAGATATGCGGGTTCAGAAGCAGGCACACCCTGGGCCCTAGATATGTGGGAGAAGCAGGCACACATCAGGCCTTAGATATGCAGGTTCGGAAGCAGGCACACATCGGGCCTAGATATGTGGGTTCAGAAGCAGGCACAACCTGTGCCCTAGATATGGGGGTTCAGAAGCAGGCACATCTCGGCCCTAGATATGTGGGTTCAGAAGCAGGTGCACCTCGGGCCCTAGATATGCACGTTCAGAAGCAGGCACACCTCGGCCCTAGATATGCGGGTTCAGAAGCAGGCACACCTCGGGCCCTAGATATGCGGGTTCAGAAGCAGGCGCACCCTGGGCCCTAGATATGCGGATTCAGAAACAGGCACACCCTGGGCCCTAGATATGCGGGTTCAGAAGCAGGCACACCTTGGGCCCTAGATGTGCGGGTTCAGAAGCAGGCACACCTCGGGCCATAGATATGCTGATTCAGAAGCAGGCACACCCTGGGCCCTAGATATGCGGGTTCAGAAGCAGGCGCACCTCGTGCCCTAGATATGCGGGTTCAGAAGCAGGCGCACCTCGGCCGCTAGATATGCGGGTTCAGAAGCAGGTGCACCTCGGGCCCTAGACATGCGGGTTCAGAAGCAGGCGCACCCTGGGCCCTAGATATGTCGGAGAAGCAGGCACACATCAGACCCTAGATATGTGGGTTCAGAAGCAGGCACACATCGGGCTTAGATATGTGGGTTCAGAAGCAGGCGCACCCTGGGCCCTAGATATGCGGGTTCAGAAGCAGGTACATCTCGGCCCTAGATATGCGGGTTCAGAAGCAGGCGCACCTCGGGCCCTAGATATGCGCGTTCAGAAGCAGGCACACCTCGGCCCTAGATATGCGGATTCAGAAGTAGGCGCACCTCTGGCCCTAGATATGTGGGTTCAGAAGCAGGCACACTTCGGGCCCTAGATATGCGTGTTCAGAAGCAGGCACACCTCGGGCCCATAATATGCAGGTTCAGAAGCGGGCGCACCTCAGGCCGTAAATAAGCGGGTTCAGAAGCAGGCACACCTCGGGCCCTAGATATGCGGGTTCAGAAGCGGGCGCACATCGGGCCCTAGATATGCGGGTTCAGAAGCAGGCACACCTCGGGCCCATAATATGCAGGTTCAGAAGCGGGCGCACCTCAGGCCATAAATATGCTGGTTCAGATGTAGGCACACCTCGGGCCCTAGATATGTGGGTTCAGAAGCAGGCACACCTCGGGCCCTAGATATGCGTGTTCAGAAGCAGGCGCACCACAGGCCGTAAATATGCGGGTTCAGAAGCAGGCACACCTCGGGCCCTAGATATGCAGGTTCAGAAGCAGGTGCTCCTCGGGCCCTAGATATGCGGGTTCAGAAGAAGGCACACCCTAGGCCCTAGATATGCGGGTTCAGAAGCAGGCACACCTCGGGCCCTAGATATGCAGGTTCAGAAGCAGGCACACATCGGGCCTAGATATGCAGGTTCAGAAGCAGGCACACCTTGGGCCCTAGATATGCGTGTTCAGAAGCAGGCACACACTGGGCCCTAGACATGTGGGAGAAGCAGGCACACATCTGGCCCTAGATATGCAGGTTCAGAAGCAGGCACACATCGGGCCTAGATATGTGGGTTCAGAAGCAGGCGCACCCTGTGCCCTAGATATGCGGGTTCAGAAGCAGGCACATCTCGGCCCTAGATATGCGGGTTCAGAAGCAGGCGCACCTCGGGCCCTAGATATGGGGGTTCAGAAGCGGGCGCACCTTGGGCCCTAGATATGCGGGTTCAGAAGCGGGCACACCTCGGGCCCTAGATATGCGGGTTCAGAAGCAGGCACACCTCGGGCACTTGATATGCGGGTTCAGAAGCAGGCACACCCTGGGCCCTAGATATGGGGGTTCAGAAGCGGGCGCACCCTGGGCCGTAGATATGCGGGTTCAGAAGCGGGCACACCTCGGGCCCTAGATATGCGGGTTCAGAAGCAGGCACACCTCGGGCACTTGATATGCGGGTTCAGAAGCAGGCACACCCTGGGCCCTAGATATGGGGGTTCAGAAGCGGGCGCACCCTGGGCCGTAGATATGCGGGTTCAGAAGCGGGCACACCTCGGGCCCTAGATATGCGGGTTCAGAAGCAGGCACACCTCGGGCACTTGATATGCGGGTTCAGAAGCAGGCACACCCTGGGCCCTAGATATGCGGGTTCAGAAGCAGGCACACCTCGGGCCCTAGATATGCGAGTTCAGAAGCAGGCGCACCTCGGGCCCTAGATATGCGGGTTCAGAAGCAGGCACACCCTAGGCCCTAGATATGTGGGTTCAGAAGCAGGCACACCTCAGGCCATAGATATGCGGGTTCAGTGCAGGCACACCCTGGGCCATAGATATGCGGTTCAGAAGCAGGCGCACCTCGGGCCCTAGATATGCAGGTTCAGAAGCAGGCAGACATCGGGCCTAGATATGCGGGTTCAGAAGCAGGCACACCTTGGGCCCTAGATATGCGGGTTCAGAAGCAGGCACACCCTGGGCCCTAGATATGTGGGAGAAGCAGGCACACATCAGGCCCTAGATATGCAGGTTCAGAAGCAGGCACACATCGGGCCTAGATATGTGGGTTCAGAAGCAGGCGCACCCTGTGCCCTAGATATGTGGGTTCAGAAGCAGGCACATCTCGGCCCTAGATATGTGGGTTCAGAAGCAGGCGCATCTCGGGCCCTAGATATGCGCGTTCAGAAGCAGGCACACATCGGCCCTAGATATGCGGGTTCAGAAGCAGGCGCACCTCGGGCCCTAGATATGTGGGTTCAGAAGCAGGCGCACCCTGGGCCCTAGATATGCAGATTCAGAAACAGGCACACCCTGGGCCCTAAATATGCGGGTTCAGAAGCAGGCACACCTTGGGCCCTAGATATGTGGGTTCAGAAGCAGGCGCAACTCGGGCCCTAGATATGCAGCTTCAGAAGCAGGCACACCCTAGGCCCTAGACATGCGGGTTCAGAAGCAGGCACACCTCGGGCCCTAGATATGCGGATTCAGAAGCAGGCACACCCTGGGCCCTAGATATGCGGGATCAGAAGTGGGCGCACCTCAGGCCGTAAATATGCGGGTTCAGAAGCAGGCACACCTCAGGCCCTAGATATGCGGGTTCAGAAGCGGGCGCACCTCGGGCCCTAGATATGCGTGTTCAGAAGCGGGCCCACCTCAGGCCCTAGATATGTGGGTTCAGAAGCGGGCGCACCTCAGGCCGTAAATATGCGGGTTCAGAAGCAGGCACACCTCGGGCCCTAGATATGTGAGTTCAAAAGCGGGCGCACCTCGGGCCCTAGATATGCGGGTTCAGAAGCAGGCACACATCGAGCCCATAATATGCAGGTTCAGAAGCGGGCGCACCCTGGGCCCTAGATATGCGGATTCAGAAACAGGCACACCCTGGGCCCTAGATATGCGGGCTCAGAAGCAGGCACACCTTGGGCCCTAGATATGCGGGTTCAGAAGCAGGCACACCTTGGGCCCTAGATATGTGGGTTCAGAAGCAGGCGCACCCTGGGCCCTAGATATGCGGGTTCAGAAGCAGGCACATCTCGGCCCTAGATATGCGGGTTCAGAAGCAGGCGCACCTCAGGCCCTAGATATGCGGGTTCAGAAGCAGGCGCACCTCGGGCCCTAGATATGCGGGTTCAGAAGCAGGCGCACCTCGGCCCCAGATATGCGGGTTCAGAAGCAGGCGCACCCTGGGCCCTAGATATGCGGGTTCAGAAGCGGGCGCACTCCGGGCCCTAGATATGGGGGTTCAGAAGCGGGCGCACCCTGGGCCGTAGATATGCGGGTTCAGAAGCGGGCACACCTCGGGCCCTAGATATGCGGGTTCAGAAGCAGGCACACCTCGGGCACTTGATATGCGGGTTCAGAAGCAGGCACACCCTGGGCCCTAGATATGGGGGTTCAGAAGCGGGCGCACCCTGGGCCGTAGATATGCGGGTTCAGAAGCGGGCACACCTCGGGCCCTAGATATGCGGGTTCAGAAGCAGGCACACCTCGGGCACTTGATATGCGGGTTCAGAAGCAGGCACACCCTGGGCCCTAGATATGCGGGTTCAGAAGCAGGCACACCTCGGGCCCTAGATATGCGAGTTCAGAAGCAGGCGCACCTCGGGCCCTAGATATGCGGGTTCAGAAGCAGGCACACCCTAGGCCCTAGATATGTGGGTTCAGAAGCAGGCACACCTCAGGCCATAGATATGCGGGTTCAGTGCAGGCACACCCTGGGCCATAGATATGCGGTTCAGAAGCAGGCGCACCTCGGGCCCTAGATATGCAGGTTCAGAAGCAGGCAGACATCGGGCCTAGATATGCGGGTTCAGAAGCAGGCACACCTTGGGCCCTAGATATGCGGGTTCAGAAGCAGGCACACCCTGGGCCCTAGATATGTGGGAGAAGCAGGCACACATCAGGCCCTAGATATGCAGGTTCAGAAGCAGGCACACATCGGGCCTAGATATGTGGGTTCAGAAGCAGGCGCACCCTGTGCCCTAGATATGTGGGTTCAGAAGCAGGCACATCTCGGCCCTAGATATGTGGGTTCAGAAGCAGGCGCATCTCGGGCCCTAGATATGCGCGTTCAGAAGCAGGCACACATCGGCCCTAGATATGCGGGTTCAGAAGCAGGCGCACCTCGGGCCCTAGATATGTGGGTTCAGAAGCAGGCGCACCCTGGGCCCTAGATATGCAGATTCAGAAACAGGCACACCCTGGGCCCTAAATATGCGGGTTCAGAAGCAGGCACACCTTGGGCCCTAGATATGTGGGTTCAGAAGCAGGCGCAACTCGGGCCCTAGATATGCAGCTTCAGAAGCAGGCACACCCTAGGCCCTAGACATGCGGGTTCAGAAGCAGGCACACCTCGGGCCCTAGATATGCGGATTCAGAAGCAGGCACACCCTGGGCCCTAGATATGCGGGTTCAGAAGCAGCCGCACCTCGGGCCCTAGATATGCGGGTTCAGAAGCAGGTGCACCTCGGGCCCTAGATATGCGGGTTCAGAAGCAGGCACACCCTGGGCCCTAGATATGTGGGAGAAGCAGGCACACATCAGACCCTAGATATGCGGGTTCAGAAGCAGGCACACATCGGACCTAGATATGTGGGTTCAGAAGCAGGCGCACCCTGGGCCCTAGATATGCGGGTTCAGAAGTAGGCACATCTCGGCCCTAGATATGCAGGTTCAGAAGTAGGCACACCTCGGCCCTAGATATGCGGTTTCAGAAATATGTGCACCTCGGGCCCTAGATATGCGGGTTCAGAAGCAGGCGCACCCTGGGCCCTAGATATACGGGTTCAGAAGCAGGCACATCTCGGCCCTAGATATGCGGGTTCAGAAGTAGGCGCACCTCGGGCCCTAGATATGCGCGTTCAGAAGCAGGCACACCTCGGCCCTAGATATGCGGTTTCAGAAGTATGCGCACCTCGGGCCCTAGATATGCGTGTTTAGAAGCAGGCACACCTCAGGCCCTAAATATGCAGGTTCAGAAGCAGGTACACCTCGGGCCCATAATATGCAGGTTCAGAAGTGGGCGCACCTCAGGCCGTAAATATGCGGGTTCAGAAGCAGGCACACCTCAGGCCCTAGATATGCGGGTTCAGAAGCGGGCGCACCTCGGGCCCTAGATATGCGTGTTCAGAAGCGGGCCCACCTCAGGCCCTAGATATGTGGGTTCAGAAGCGGGCGCACCTCAGGCCGTAAATATGCGGGTTCAGAAGCAGGCACACCTCGGGCCCTAGATATGTGAGTTCAAAAGCGGGCGCACCTCGGGCCCTAGATATGCGGGTTCAGAAGCAGGCACACATCGAGCCCATAATATGCAGGTTCAGAAGCGGGCGCACCCTGGGCCCTAGATATGCGGATTCAGAAACAGGCACACCCTGGGCCCTAGATATGCGGGCTCAGAAGCAGGCACACCTTGGGCCCTAGATATGCGGGTTCAGAAGCAGGCACACCTTGGGCCCTAGATATGTGGGTTCAGAAGCAGGCGCACCCTGGGCCCTAGATATGCGGGTTCAGAAGCAGGCACATCTCGGCCCTAGATATGCGGGTTCAGAAGCAGGCGCACCTCGGGCCCTAGATATGGGGGTTCAGAAGCGGGCGCACCTTGGGCCCTAGATATGCGGGTTCAGAAGCGGGCACACCTCGGGCCCTAGATATGCGGGTTCAGAAGCAGGCACACCTCGGGCACTTGATATGCGGGTTCAGAAGCAGGCACACCCTGGGCCCTAGATATGGGGGTTCAGAAGCAGGCACACCTCGGGCCCTAGATATGCGGGTTCAGAAGCAGGCACACCCTGGGCCCTAGATATGTGCGTTCAGAAGCAGGCACACCTCGGGCCCTAGATATGCGAGTTCAGAAGCAGGCGCACCTCGGGCCCTAGATATGCGGGTTCAGAAGAAGGCACACCCTGGGCCCTAGATATGCAGGTTCAGAAGAAGGCACACCCTGTGCCCTAGATATGCGGGTTCAGAAGCAGGCACATCTCTGCCCTAGATATGTGGCTTCAGAAGCAGGCGCACCTCGGGCCCTAGATATGCACGTTCAGAAGCAGGCACACCTCGGCCCTAGATATGCGGGTTCAGAAGCAGGCGCACCCTGGGCCCTAGATATGCGGGTTCAGAAGCGTGCGCACCTCGTGCCCTAGATATGCGGGTTCAGAAGCAGGCACACCTCGGGCACTTGATATGCGGGTTCAGAAGCAGGCACACCCTGGGCCCTAGATATGCGGGTTCAGAAGCAGGCACACCTCGGGCCCTAGATATGCGAGTTCAGAAGCAGGCGCACCTCGGGCCCTAGATATGCGGGTTCAGAAGCAGGCACACCCTAGGCCCTAGATATGTGGGTTCAGAAGCAGGCACACCTCAGGCCATAGATATGCGGGTTCAGTGCAGGCACACCCTGGGCCATAGATATGCGGTTCAGAAGCAGGCGCACCTCGGGCCCTAGATATGCAGGTTCAGAAGCAGGCACACATCGGGCCTAGATATGCGGGTTCAGAAGCAGGCACACCTTGGGCCCTAGATATGCGGGTTCAGAAGCGGGCGCACCTCAGGCCGTAAATATGCGGGTTCAGAAGCAGGCACACCTCGGGCCCTAGATATGTGAGTTCAGAAGCGGGCGCACCTCGGGCCCTAGATATGCGGGTTCAGAAGCAGGCACACATCGAGCCCATAATATGCAGGTTCAGAAGCGGGCGCACCCTGGGCCCTAGATATGCGGATTCAGAAACAGGCACACCCTGGGCCCTAGATATGCGGGCTCAGAAGCAAGCACACCTTGGGCCCTAGATATGCGGGTTCAGAAGCAGGCACACCTTGGGCCCTAGATATGTGGGTTCAGAAGCAGGCGCACCCTGGGCCCTAGATATGCGGGTTCAGAAGCAGGCACATCTCGGCCCTAGATATGCGGGTTCAGAAGCGGGCGCACCTCAGGCCCTAGATATGCGGGTTCAGAAGCAGGCGCACCTCGGTCCCTAGACATGCGGGTTCAGAAGCAGGCACACCTCGGGCCCTAGATATGCGGATTCAGAAGCAGGCGCACCTTGGGCCCTAGATATGCAGGTTCAGAAGCAGGCGCCCCTCGGCCCTAGATATGCGGGTTCAGAAGCAGGCGCACCCTGGGCCCTAGATATGCGGGTTCAGAAGCGGGCGCACCTCGGGCCCTAGATATGCGGGTTCAGAAGCAGGTGCACCTCGGGCCCTAGACATGCGGGTTCAGAAGCAGGCGCACCCTGGGCCCTAGATATGTCGGAGAAGCAGGCACACATCAGACCCTAGATATGTGGGTTCAGAAGCAGGCACACATCGGGCTTAGATATGTGGGTTCAGAAGCAGGCGCACCCTGGGCCCTAGATATGCGGGTTCAGAAGCAGGTACATCTCGGCCCTAGATATGCGGGTTCAGAAGCAGGCGCACCTCGGGCCCTAGATATGCGCGTTCAGAAGCAGGCACACCTCGGCCCTAGATATGCGGGTTCAGAAGTAGGCGCACCTCTGGCCCTAGATATGTGGGTTCAGAAGCAGGCACACTTCGGGCCCTAGATATGAGTGTTCAGAAGCAGGCACACGTCAGGCCCTAAATATGCGGGTTCAGAAGCAGGCACACCTCGGGCCCATAATATGCAGGTTCAGAAGCGGGCGCACCTCAGGCCGTAAATAAGCGGGTTCAGAAGCAGGCACACCTAGGGCCCTAGATATGCAGGTTCAGAAGCGGGCGCACATCGGGCCCTAGATATGCGGGTTCAGAAGCAGGCACACCTCGGGCCCATAATATGCAGGTTCAGAAGCGGGCGCACCTCAGGCCATAAATATGCTGGTTCAGATGTAGGCACACCTCGGGCCCTAGATATGTGGGTTCAGAAGCAGGCACACCTCGGGCCCTAGATATGCGTGTTCAGAAGCAGGCGCACCACAGGCCGTAAATATGCGGGTTCAGAAGCAGGCACACCTCGGGCCCTAGATATGCAGGTTCAGAAGCAGGTGCTCCTCGGGCCCTAGATATGCGGGTTCAGAAGAAGGCACACCCTAGGCCCTAGATATGCGGGTTCAGAAGCAGGCACACCTCGGGCCCTAGATATGCAGGTTCAGAAGCAGGCACACATCGGGCCTAGATATGCAGGTTCAGAAGCAGGCACACCTTGGGCCCTAGATATGCGTGTTCAGAAGCAGGCACACACTGGGCCCTAGACATGAGGGAGAAGCAGGCACACATCTGGCCCTAGATATGCAGGTTCAGAAGCAGGCACACATCGGGCCTAGATATGTGGGTTCAGAAGCAGGCGCACCCTGTGCCCTAGATATGCGGGTTCAGAAGCAGGCACATCTCGGCCCTAGATATGCGGGTTCAGAAGCAGGCGCACCTCGGGCCCTAGATATGGGGGTTCAGAAGCGGGCGCACCTTGGGCCCTAGATATGCGGGTTCAGAAGCGGGCACACCTCGGGCCCTAGATATGCGGGTTCAGAAGCAGGCACACCTCGGGCACTTGATATGCGGGTTCAGAAGCAGGCACACCCTGGGCCCTAGATATGGGGGTTCAGAAGCGGGCGCACCCTGGGCCGTAGATATGTGGGTTCAGAAGCGGGCACACCCCGGGCCCTAGATATGCGGGTTCAGAAGCAGGCACACCTCGGGCACTTGATATGCGGGTTCAGAAGCAGGCACACCCTGGGCCCTAGATATGCGGGTTCAGAAGCAGGCACACCTCGGGCCCTAGATATGCGAGTTCAGAAGCAGGAGCACCTCGGGCCCTAGATATGCGGGTTCAGAAGCAGGCACACCCTAGGCCCTAGATATGTGGGTTCAGAAGCAGGCACACCTCAGGCCATAGATATGCGGGTTCAGTGCAGGCACACCCTGGGCCATAGATATGCGGTTCAGAAGCAGGCGCACCTCGGGCCCTAGATATGCAGGTTCAGAAGCAGGCACACATCGGGCCTAGATATGCGGGTTCAGAAGCAGGCACACCTTGGGCCCTAGATATGCGGGTTCAGAAGCAGGCACACCCTGGGCCCTAGATATGTGGGAGAAGCAGGCACACATCAGGCCCTAGATATGCAGGTTCAGAAGCAGGCACACATCGGGCCTAGATATGTGGGTTCAGAAGCAGGCGCACCCTGTGCCCTAGATATGTGGGTTCAGAAGCAGGCACATCTCGGCCCTAGATATGTGGGTTCAGAAGCAGGCGCATCTCGGGCCCTAGATATGCGCGTTCAGAAGCAGGCACACATCGGCCCTAGATATGCGGGTTCAGAAGCAGGCGCACCTCGGGCCCTAGATATGTGGGTTCAGAAGCAGGCGCACCCTGGGCCCTAGATATGCAGATTCAGAAACAGGCACACCCTGGGCCCTAAATATGCGGGTTCAGAAGCAGGCACACCTTGGGCCCTAGATATGTGGGTTCAGAAGCAGGCGCAACTCGGGCCCTAGATATGCAGCTTCAGAAGCAGGCACACCCTAGGCCCTAGACATGCGGGTTCAGAAGCAGGCACACCTCGGGCCCTAGATATGCGGATTCAGAAGCAGGCACACCCTGGGCCCTAGATATGCGGGTTCAGAAGCAGCCGCACCTCGGGCCCTAGATATGCGGGTTCAGAAGCAGGTGCACCTCGGGCCCTAGATATGCGGGTTCAGAAGCAGGCACACCCTGGGCCCTAGATATGTGGGAGAAGCAGGCACACATCAGACCCTAGATATGCGGGTTCAGAAGCAGGCACACATCGGACCTAGATATGTGGGTTCAGAAGCAGGCGCACCCTGGGCCCTAGATATGCGGGTTCAGAAGTAGGCACATCTCGGCCCTAGATATGCGGGTTCAGAAGTAGGCACACCTCGGCCCTAGATATGCGGTTTCAGAAATATGCGCACCTCGGGCCCTAGATATGCGGGTTCAGAAGCAGGCGCACCCTGGGCCCTAGATATACGGGTTCAGAAGCAGGCACATCTCGGCCCTAGATATGCGGGTTCAGAAGTAGGCGCACCTCGGGCCCTAGATATGCGCGTTCAGAAGCAGGCACACCTCGGCCCTAGATATGCGGTTTCAGAAGCAGGTACACCTCGGGCCCATAATATGCAGGTTCAGAAGCGGGCGCACCTCAGGCCGTAAATATGCGGGTTCAGAAGCAGGCACACCTCAGGCCCTAGATATGCGGGTTCAGAAGCGGGCGCACCTCGGGCCCTAGATATGCGTGTTCAGAAGCGGGCCCACCTCAGGCCCTAGATATGTGTGTTTAGAAGCAGGCACACCTCAGGCCCTAAATATGCAGGTTCAGAAGCAGGTACACCTCGGGCCCATAATATGCAGGTTCAGAAGCGGGCGCACCTCAGGCCGTAAATATGCGGGTTCAGAAGCAGGCACACCTCAGGCCCTAGATATGCGGGTTCAGAAGCGGGCGCACCTCGGGCCCTAGATATGCGTGTTCAGAAGCGGGCCCACCTCAGGCCCTAGATATGTGGGTTCAGAAGGGGGCGCACCTCAGGCCGTAAATATGCGGGTTCAGAAGCAGGCACACCTCGGGCCCTAGATATGCGAGTTCAGAAGCGTGCGCACCTCGGGCCCTAGATATGCGGGTTCAGAAGCAGGCACACATCGAGCCCATAATATGCAGGTTCAGAAGCGGGCGCACCCTGGGCCCTAGATATGCGGATTCAGAAACAGGCACACCCTGGGCCCTAGATATGCGGGTTCAGAAGCAGGCACACCTCGGCCCTAGATATGCGGGTTCAGAAGCAGGCGCACCCTGGGCCCTAGATATGCGGGTTCAGAAGCGGGCGCACCCCGGGCCCTAGATATGCGGGTTCAGAAGCAGGCACACCTCGGGCCGTAGATATGCGGGTTCAGAAGCAGGCACACCCTGGGCCCTAGATATGTGCGTTCAGAAGCAGGCACACCTCGGGCTCTAGATATGCGAGTTCAGAAGAAGGCGCACCTCGGGCCCTAGATATGCGGGTTCAGAAGCAGGCACACCCTGTGCCCTAGATATGCGGGTTCAGAAGCAGGCGCACCTCGGGCCCTAGATATGCAGGTTCAGAAGCAGGCACACCTCGGGCCCTAGATATGCGTGTTTAGAAGCAGGCACACCTCAGGCCCTAAATATGCAGGTTCAGAAGCAGGTACACCTCGGGCCCATAATATGCAGGTTCAGAAGCGGGCGCACCTCAGGCCGTAAATATGCGGGTTCAGAAGCAGGCACACCTCAGGTCCTAGATATGCGGGTTCAGAAGCGGGCGCACCTCGGGCCCTAGATATGCGTGTTCAGAAGCGGGCCCACCTCAGGCCCTAGATATGTGGGTTCAGAAGCGGGCGCACCTCAGGCCGTAAATATGCGGGTTCAGAAGCAGGCACACCTCGGGCCCTAGATATGTGAGTTCAGAAGCGGGCGCACCTCGGGCCCTAGATATGCGGGTTCAGAAGCAGGCACACATCAAGCCCATAATATGCAGGTTCAGAAGCGGGCGCACCCTGGGCCCTAGATATGCGGATTCAGAAACAGGCACACCCTGGGCCCTAGATATGCGGGCTCAGAAGCAGGCACACCTTGGGCCCTAGATATGCGGGTTCAGAAGCAGGCACACCTTGGGCCCTAGATATGTGGGTTCAGAAGCAGGCGCACCCTGGGCCCTAGATATGCGGGTTCAGAAGCAGGCACATCTCGGCCCTAGATATGCGGGTTCAGAAGCGGGCGCACCTCAGGCCCTAGATATGCGGGTTCAGAAGCAGGCGCACCTCGGGCCCTAGATATGCGGGTTCAGAAGCAGGCGCACCTCGGCCCCAGATATGCGGGTTCAGAAGCAGGCGCACCCTGGGCCCTAGATATGCGGGTTCAGAAGCGGGCGCACTCCGGGCCCTAGATATGCGGGTTCAGAAGCAGGCACACCTCGGGCCCTAGATATGCGGGTTCAGAAGCAGGCACACCCTGGGCCCTA
The DNA here is from genome assembly GCF_040938575.1 of Ambystoma mexicanum. Lineage (NCBI taxonomy): Eukaryota > Metazoa > Chordata > Amphibia > Caudata > Ambystomatidae > Ambystoma > Ambystoma mexicanum. The sequence continues at coordinate 746,625,355 of NC_090938.1, forward strand.
GATATGTGCGTTCAGAAGCAGGCACACCTCGGGCCCTAGATATGCGAGTTCAGAAGCAGGCGCACCTCGGGCCCTAGATATGCGGGTTCAGAAGAAGGCACACCCTGGGCCCTAGATATGCAGGTTCAGAAGAAGGCACACCCTGTGCCCTAGATATGCGGGTTCAGAAGCAGGCACATCTCTGCCCTAGATATGTGGGTTCAGAAGCAGGCGCACCTCGGGCCCTAGATATGCACGTTCAGAAGCAGGCACACCTCGGCCCTAGATATGCGGGTTCAGAAGCAGGCGCACCCTGGGCCCTAGATATGCGGGTTCAGAAGCGGGCGCACCTCGTGCCCTAGATATGCGGGTTCAGAAGCAGGCACACCTCGGGCACTTGATATGCGGGTTCAGAAGCAGGCACACCCTGGGCCCTAGATATGCGGGTTCAGAAGCAGGCACACCTCGGGCCCTAGATATGCGAGTTCAGAAGCAGGCGCACCTCGGGCCCTAGATATGCGGGTTCAGAAGCAGGCACACCCTAGGCCCTAGATATGTGGGTTGAGAAGCAGGCACACCTCAGGCCATAGATATGCGGGTTCAGTGCAGGCACACCCTGGGCCATAGATATGCGGTTCAGAAGCAGGCGCACCTCGGGCCCTAGATATGCAGGTTCAGAAGCAGGCACACATCGGGCCTAGATATGCGGGTTCAGAAGCAGGCACACCTTGGGCCCTAGATATGCGGGTTCAGAAGCAGGCACACCCTGGGCCCTAGATATGTGGGAGAAGCAGGCACACATCAGGCCCTAGATATGCAGGTTCAGAAGCAGGCACACATCGGGCCTAGATATGTGGGTTCAGAAGCAGGCGCACCCTGTGCCCTAGATATGTGGGTTCAGAAGCAGGCACATCTCGGCCCTAGATATGTGGGTTCAGAAGCAGGCGCACCCTGTGCCCTAGATATGTGGGTTCAGAAGCAGGCACATCTCGGCCCTAGATATGTGGGTTCAGAAGCAGGCGCATCTCGGGCCCTAGATATGCGCGTTCAGAAGCAGGCACACATCGGCCCTAGATATGCGGGTTCAGAAGCAGGCGCACCTCGGGCCCTAGATATGTGGGTTCAGACGCAGGCACACCCTGGGCCCTAGATATGCGGATTCAGAAACAGGCACACCCTGGGCCCGAAATATGCGGGTTCAGAAGCAGGCACACCTTGGGCCCTAGATATGTGGGTTCAGAAGCAGGCGCAACTCAGGCACTAGATATGCAGCTTCAGAAGCAGGCACACCCTAGGCCCTAGACATGCGGGTTCAGAAGCAGGCACACCTCGGGCCCTAGATATGCGGATTCAGAAGCAGGCACACCCTGGGCCCTAGATATGCGGGTTCAGAAGCAGCCGCACCTCGGGCCCTAGATATGCGGGTTCAGAAGCAGGTGCACCTCGGGCCCTAGATATGCGAGTTCAGAAGCAGGCACACCCTGGGCCCTAGATATGTGGGAGAAGCAGGCACACATCAGACCCTAGATATGCGGGTTCAGAAGCAGGCACACATCGGACCTAGATATGTGGGTTCACAAGCAGGCGCACCCTGGGCCCTAGATATGCGGGTTCAGAAGTAGGCACATCTCGGCCCTAGATATGCGGGTTCAGAAGTAGGCGCACCTCGGGCCCTAGATATGCGCGTTCAGAAGCAGGCACACCTCGGCCCTAGATATGTGGTTTCAGAAGTATGCGCACCTCGGGCACTAGATATGCGGGTTCAGAAGCAGGCACACCTCGGGCCCTAGATATGCGTGTTTAGAAGCAGGCACACCTCAGGCCATAAATATGCAGGTTCAGAAGCAGGTACACCTCGGGCCCATAATATGCAGGTTCAGAAGCGGGCGCACCTCAGGCCGTAAATATGCGGGTTCAGAAGCAGGCACACCTCAGGCCCTAGATATGCGGGTTCAGAAGCGGGCGCACCTCGGGCCCTAGATATGCGTGTTCAGAAGCGGGCCCACCTCAGGCCCTAGATATGTGGGTTCAGAAGCGGGCGCACCTCAGGCCGTAAATATGCGGGTTCAGAAGCAGGCACACCTCGGGCCCTAGATATGTGAGTTCAGAAGCGTGCGCACCTCGGGCCCTAGATATGCGGGTTCAGAAGCAGGCACACATCGAGCCCATAATATGCAGGTTCAGAAGCGGGCGCACCCTGGGCCCTAGATATGCGGATTCAGAAACAGGCACACCCTGGGCCCTAGATATGCGGGTTCAGAAGTAGGCACACCCTGGGCCCTAGATATGCGGGTTTAGAAGCAGGCACACCCTGTGCCCTAGATATGCGGGTTCAGAAGCAGGCACATCTCGGGCCCTAGATATGCGGGTTCAGAAGTAGGCGCACCTCGGGCCCTAGATATGCGCTTTCAGAAGCAGGCACACCTCGGCCCTAGATATGCGGGTTCAGAAGTATGCGCACCTCGGGCCCTAGATATGCAGGTTCAGAAGCAGGCACACCTCGGGCCCTAGATATGCGTGTTTAGAAGCAGGCACACCTCAGGCCCTAAATATGCAGGTTCAGAAGCAGGTACACCTCGGGCCCATAATATGCGGGTTCAGAAGCAGGCACACCTCAGGCCCTAGATATGCGGGTTCAGAAGCGGGCGCACCTCGGGCCCTAGATATGCGTGTTCAGAAGCGGGCCCACCTCAGGCCCTAGATATGTGGGTTCAGAAGCGGGAGCACCTCAGGCCGTAAATATGCGGGTTCAGAAGCAGGCACACCTCGGGCCCTAGATATGTGAGTTCAGAAGCGGGCGCACCTCGGGCCCTAGATATGCGGGTTCAGAAGCAGGCATACATCGAGCCCATAATATGCAGGTTCAGAAGCGGGCGCACCCTGGGCCCTAGATATGCGGATTCAGAAACAGGCACACCTTGGGCCCTAGATATGCGGGTTCAGAAGCAGGCACACATCAAGCCCATAATATGCAGGTTCAGAAGCGGGCGCACCCTGGGCCCTAGATATGCGGATTCAGAAACAGGCACACCCTGGGCCCTAGATATGCGGGTTCAGAAGCAGGCACACCTAGGCCCTAGATATGCGGGTTCAGAAGCAGGCGCACCCTGGGCCCTAGATATGCGGGTTCAGAAGCGGGCGCACCCCGGGCCCTAGATATGCGGGTTCAGAAGCAGGCACACCTCGGGCCCTAGATATGCGGGTTCAGAAGCAGGCACACCCTGGGCCCTAGATATGTGCGTTCAGAAGCAGGCACACCTCGGGCTCTAGATATGCGAGTTCAGAAGCAGGCGCACCTCGGGCCCTAGATATGCGGGTTCAGAAGTAGGCACACCATGGGCCCTAGATATGCGGGTTTAGAAGCAGGCACACCCTGTGCCCTAGATATGCGGGTTCAGAAGCAGGCACATCTCGGCCCTAGATATGCGGGTTCAGAAGTAGGCCCACCTCGGGCCCTAGATATGCGTGTTCAGAAGCAGGCACACCTCGGCCCTAGATATGCGGTTTCAGAAGTATGCGCACCTCGGGCCCTAGATATGCAGGTTCAGAAGCAGGCACACCTCGGGCCCTAGATATGCGTGTTTAGAAGCAGGCACACCTCAGGCCCTAAATATGCAGGTTCAGAAGCAGGTACACCTCGGGCCCATAATATGCAGGTTCAGAAGCGGGCGCACCTCAGGCCGTAAATATGCGGGTTCAGAAGCAGGCACACCTCAAGCCCTAGATATGCGGGTTCAGAAGCGGGCGCACCTCGGGCCCTAGATATGCGTGTTCAGAAGCGGGCCCACCTCAGGCCCTAGATATGTGGGTTCAGAAGCGGGCGCACCTCAGGCCGTAAATATGCGGGTTCAGAAGCAGGCACACCTCGGGCCCTAGATATGTGAGTTCAGAAGCGGGCGCACCTCGGGCCCTAGATATGCGGGTTCAGAAGCAGGCACACATCGAGCCCATAATATGCAGGTTCAGAAGCGGGCGCACCCTGGGCCCTAGATATGCGGATTCAGAAACAGGCACACCCTGGGCCCTAGATATGCGGGTTCAGAAGCAGGCACACCTTGGGCCCTAGATATGCGGGTTCAGAAGCAGGCACACCTTGGGCCCTAGATATGTGGGTTCAGAAGCAGGCGCACCCTGGGCCCTAGATATGCGGGTTCAGAAGCAGGCACATCTCGGCCCTAGATATGCGGGTTTAGAAGCAGGCGCACCTCGGGCCCTAGATATGCGGGTTCAGAAGCGGGCGCACCTCAGGCCCTAGATATGCGGGTTCAGAAGCAGGCGCACCTCGGGCCCTAGATATGCGGGTTCAGAAGCAGGCGCACCTCGGCCCTAGATATGCGGGTTCAGAAGCAGGCGCACCCTGGGCCCTAGATATGCGGGTTCAGAAGCAGGCACATTGTTAGGGAGAGTTCTCTGTTTAGGCTGAATTTCCCTACCTAGTGAGTCCCCCAGCAGCTTTGCTGGATTTCTGGGGGTTTTTTTTTTCTCCTGCCAAGAGTGGGACTCTTTTACCCTCACTCTTGGACATGTTGAAGTGTGTTTTCTTGGTTAAACCTTGTGTTGAATGGGCTATGGGGTCTTTTACTCCATAGGGCCTCATGTATTTTTGTGATGTGGGTTACACAGCACCCTCTGTGCCGTGACCCAGGGGTGTCCTAGGGACTCCCCAACATAGACTCCATACCCTGGGACTGACTACTGTCTCCCAGGGCATGTAAAGTCACCAAAGACTTTGCTAGTCTTGAATCCTGAACAGAACCAGTACAAACCATCATATTGTGGACGTACTGGCTGGGGCAATTCGATTGCCCCAGGGTCTGTTAGTCGAGGGGGCACGTCTCCGTCCCCCCTGATCGAGTTTTGGCTGGTGGCAGTGGAAACTACTTTTTATATTCGACCGCGAATATTTCCCTATGGGATTTCCCATTGTTTTAGGCTAACACATTTAATTATTTATTTACGGTAGCCTTAAACATACCGCCGGTTTATATATTTATTTTTATAACTCCGGTTGGGAGTTTTTGCCAAAACTTGATTCTAAAATGGCGTTGGTGTTCGCCTCTGTAACTCTGACCTAAAGTGGAGCCCTTTGTTCCACTTTTGGCGGGCTTCTCCACAGAAGCCCTCCAAAGTGGTGCCACTCTGTCTGGGGTACTTAGGAGGGGTGGAGGGGGATTTAGGCACCCTGGACTGAGTTACCTTGGTAACTCAAGTCGCACTCCGTCCTGATTGGCCCAAGTGGTGAGCCGGCTCACCACTTAGCATGTTTGAGTGACAGCTAGGCTGGGTGAATGGGGGTTTGCTGCATAAAAGCCGGGCTTTGGGGACTGGAACTTTAGAAGTCGCCACAGGACCAAGAATCCGACGAGGGAAGAGCTGGGCCGACCTGCTTCGACGACACCACCCGGTGGAGCCCTGCTGAACCGTCTCACCACTTTTCCCGACGACCGAGGAGAACTCTTAACGGAGTGGCTCCTTCCTTTGACTGGTGGGGACAACCAGTTTTCGCCTTCTTTTCGCTTCTCGAGGTATCTCGTGGCCGCCTTGCCAGTGCCAAGCACCCCGGCAACCGGAACCCCACCACTTTTACCCCAACCACGAAAGTCGGTACAACCCTTTGACCGGAGGACTCCGCGGCTGGTTTCTTCCCGGGCAGTGCAACGACCTTCTTCTTCTGCTCTTCTGCGAGAACTTCTTCTCCCCTGACCGACGTCGAGCCTTGCTGCCACTGCCTGGAACAACTGCCACCGCTGGAGGATCCTTTCCGCTTAAGGTACCGTGTTCCGCCTGGCTTCCCTTGCTACCGACTGTACGGGGTAGATTTAGCCCCCGGCTTTCGAACCTGGGAGTGCCTGGGACACCCTGGCTAAACTTTTTAAGCCACTCTAAACTCTTTCTAACTCTTTGCAAGACTTTGAATCCTTAACAACAGTGTGATCTTGGGCACATTTTCGCTCCGGCTACTCTAAGAGTGGGCCCTGCCTAGTGACTTTTGCTCACCTGAGACTTTGTGCTTCTTTGAGTCTATTGCAAGTGTTCTGAACCTTAGAGTGGTGTGTTTAACCCTTTTCTGTTTCTTTTTACCCCTTTCTTGAACCTACTAGAGTGTCATCTAACGTTAAACGCTCACCTCTGTTTTAATTATGTGGAGTTAACTTAGAGTTGTCTAGATAGGAGTAAGGGTTGGAACTGCTTTCATTATAACTGTGTTTGAAGTGTTTTTACTATATTTTGCTAGAGTGATTTCAATTTATGTGTGTTTTATAAATAAATAACTATATACTTTTGAAACCAAGCTCTGGTCAGTGTTTGCTTGTGCTATTGTGTCTGAGTACATATTGTGTATACTTTGCATACTGCCTAACTCTTCTTGAGGGAAGTCTGACTGCTCAGCCACAGCTACCAGGTAAATCTGGGTGGTGCAGACTGCTACCAAGTGGGTTTACTGCTATACCTGTAGTCTTAAATCTTTTGCAGTGTTCCCCAAGGGAACTGCACAGGTTTCTGCCTAACACACATCTCGGCCCTAGATATGCGGGTTCAGAAGCAGGCGCACCTCGGGCCCTAGATATGCGGGTTCAGAAGCTGGCGCACCTCAGGCCCTAGATATGCGGGTTCAGAAGCAGGCGCACCCTGGGCCCTAGATATGCGGGTTCAGAAGCGGGCGCACCCCGGGCCCTAGATATGCGGGTTCAGAAGCAGGCACACCTCGGGCCCTAGATATGCGGGTTCAGAAGCAGGCACACCCTGGGCCCTAGATATGTGCGTTCAGAAGTAGGCACACCCTGGGCCCTAGATATGCGGGTTCAGAAGCAGGCACACCCTGTGCCCTAGATATGCGGGTTCAGAAGCAGGCACATCTCGGCCCTAGATATGTGGGTTCAGAAGCAGGCGCACCTCGGGCCCTAGATATGCACGTTCAGAAGCAGGCACACCTCGGCCCTAGATATGCGGGTTCAGAAGCAGGCGCACCCTGGGCCCTAGATATGTGGGTTCAGAAGCGGGCGCAACTCGGGCCCTAGATATGCGGGTTCAGAAGCAGGCACACCTCGGGCACTTGATATGCGGGTTCAGAAGCAGGCACACCCTGGGCCCTAGATATGCGGGTTCAGAAGCAGGCACACCTCGGGCCCTAGATATGCGAGTTCAGAAGCAGGCGCACCTCGGGCCCTAGATATGCGGGTTCAGAAGCAGGCACACCCTAGGCCCTAGATATGTGGGGTTCAGAAGCAGGCACACCTCAGGCCATAGATATGCGGGTTCAGTGCAGGCACACCCTGGGCCATAGATATGCGGTTCAGAAGCAGGCGCACCTCGGGCCCTAGATATGCAGGTTCAGGAGCAGGCACACATCGGGCCTAGATATGCGGGTTCAGAAGCAGGCACACCTTGGGCCCTAGATATGCGGGTTCAGAAGCAGGCACACCCTGGGCCCTAGATATGTGGGAGAAGCAGGCACACATCAGGCCCTAGATATGCAGGTTCAGAAGCAGGCACACATCGGGCCTAGATATGTGGGTTCAGAAGCAGGCGCACCCTGTGCCCTAGATATGTGGGTTCAGAAGCAGGCACATCTCGGCCCTAGATATGTGGGTTCAGAAGCAGGCGCATCGCGGGCCCTAGATATGCGGGTTCAGAAGCAGGCGCACCTCGGGCCCTAGATATGTGGGTTCAGAAGCAGGCGCACCCTGGGCCCTAGATATGCGGATTCAGAAACAGGCACACCCTGGGCCCTAAATATGCGGGTTCAGAAGCAGGCACACCTTGGGCCCTAGATATGTGGGTTCAGAAGCAGGCGCAACTCGGGCCCTAGATATGCAGCTTCAGAAGCAGGCACACCCTACGCCCTAGACATGCGGGTTCAGAAGCAGGCACACCTCGGGCTCTAGATATGCGGATTCAGAAGCAGGCACACCCTGGGCCCTAGATATGCAGGTTCAGAAGCAGCCGCACCTCGGGCCCTAGATATGCGGGTTCAGAAGCAGGCACACCCTGGGCCCTAGATATGTGGGAGAAGCAGGCACACATCAGACCCTAGATATGCAGGTTCAGAAGCAGGCACACATCGGACCTAGATATGTGGGTTCAGAAGCAGGCGCACCCTGGGCCCTAGATATGCGGGTTCAGAAGCAGGCACACCTCGGGCCCTAGATATGCGCGTTCAGAAGCAGGCACACCTCGGCCCTAGATATGCGGTTTCAGAAGTATGCGCACCTAGGGCCCTAGATATGCGGGTTCAGAAGCAGGCACACCTCGGGCCCTAGATATGCGTGTTTAGAAGCAGGCACACCTCAGGCCCTAAATATGCAGGTTCAGAAGCAGGTACACCTCGGGCCCATAATATGCAGGTTCAGAAGCGGGCGCACCTCAGGCCGTAAATATGCGGGTTCAGAAGCAGGCACACCTCAGGCCCTAGATATGCGGGTTCAGAAGCGGGCGCACCTCGGGCCCTAGATATGCGTGTTCAGAAGCGGGCCCACCTCAGGTCCTAGATATGTGGGTTCAGAAGCGGGCGCACCTCAGGCGGTAAATATGCGGGTTCAGAAGCAGGCACACCTCGGGCCCTAGATATGTGAGTTCAGGAGCGTGCGCACCTCGGGCCCTAGATATGCGGGTTCAGAAGCAGGCACACATCGAGCCCATAATATGCAGGTTCAGAAGCGGGCGCACCCTGGGCCCTAGATATGCGGATTCAGAAACAGGCACACCCTGGGCCCTAGATATGCGGGTTCAGAAGCAGGCACACCTTGGGCCCTAGATATGCGGGTTCAGAAGCAGGCACACCTTGGGCCCTAGATATGTGGGTTCAGAAGCAGGCGCACCCTGGGCCCTAGATATGCGGGTTCAGAAGCAGGCACATCTCGGCCCTAGATATGCGGGTTCAGAAGCAGGCGCACCTCGGGCCCTAGATATCCGGGTTCAGAAGCGGGCGCACCTCAGGCCCTAGATATGCGGATTCAGAAGCAGGCGCACCTCGGGCCCTAGATATGCGGGTTCAGAAGCAGGCGCACCTCGGCCCTAGATATGCAGGTTCAGAAGCAGGCGCACCCTGGGCCCTAGATATGCGGGTTCAGAAGCGGGCGCACCCCGGGCCCTAGATATGCGGGTTCAGAAGCAGGCACACCTCGGGCCCTAGATATGCGGGTTCAGAAGCAGGCACACCTCGGGCCCTAGATATGCGGGTTCAGAAGCAGGCACACCCTGGGCCCTAGATATGTGCGTTCAGAAGCAGGCACACCTCGGGCTCTAGATATGCGAGTTCAGAAGCAGGCGCACCTCGGGCCCTAGATATGCGGGTTCAGAAGTAGGCACACCCTGGGCCCTAGATATGCGGGTTCAGAAGCAGGCACACCCTGTGCCCTAGATATGCGGGTTCAGAAGCAGGCACATCTCGGTCCTAGATATGTGGGTTCAGAAGCAGGCACACCCTGGGCCCTAGATATGCGGGTTCAGAAGCAGCCGCACCTCGGGCCCTAGATATGCGGGTTCAGAAGCAGGTGCACCTCGGGCCCTAGATATGCGGGTTCAGAAGCAGGCACACCCTGGGCTCTAGATATGTGGGAGAAGCAGGCACACATCAGACCCTAGATATGCGGGTTCAGAAGCAGGCACACATCGGACCTAGATATGTGGGTTCAGAAGCAGGCGCACCCTGGGCCCTAGATATGCGGGTTCAGAAGCAGGCCCATCTCGGCCCTAGATATGCGGGTTCAGAAGTAGGCGCACCTCGGGCCCTAGATATGCGCGTTCAGAAGCAGGCACACCTCGGCCCTAGATATGCGGTTTCAGAAGTATGCGCACCTCGGGCCCTAGATATGCAGGTTCAGAAGCAGGCACACCTCGGGCCCTAGATATGCGTGTTTAGAAGCAGGCACACCTCAGGCCCTAAATATGCAGGTTCAGAAGCAGGTACACCTCGGGCCCATAATATGCAGGTTCAGAAGCGGGTGCACCTCAGGCCATAAATATGCGGGTTCAGAAGCAGGCACACCTCAGGCCCTAGATATGCGGGTTCAGAAGCGGGCGCACCTCGGGCCCTAGATATGCGTGTTCAGAAGCGGGCCCACCTCAGGCCCTAGATATGTGGGTTCAGAAGCGGGCGCACCTCAGGCCGTAAATATGCGGGTTCAGAAGCAGGCACACCTCGGGCCCTAGATATGTGAGTTCAGAAGCGGGCGCACCTCGGGCCCTAGATATGCGGGTTCAGAAGCAGGCACACATCGAGCCCATAATATGCAGGTTCAGAAGCGGGCGCACCCTGGGCCCTAGATATGCGGATTCAGAAACAGGCACACCCTGGGCCCTAGATATGCAGGTTCAGAAGCAGGCACACCTTGGGCCCTAGATATGCGGGTTCAGAAGCAGGCACACCTTGGGCCCTAGATATGTGGGTTCAGAAGCAGGCGCACCCTGGGCCCTAGATATGCGGGTTCAGAAGCAGGCACATCTCGGCCCTAGATATGCGGGTTCAGAAGCAGGCGCACCTCGGGCCCTAGATATGCGGGTTCAGAAGCGGGCGCACCTCAGGCCCTAGATATGCGGGTTCAGAAGCAGGCGCACCGCGGGCCCTAGATATGCGGGTTCAGAAGTAGGCACACCTCGGGACCTAGATATGCGGGTTCAGAAGCAGGCACACCCTGGGCCCTAGATATGTGCGTTCAGAAGCAGGCACACCTCGGCCCTAGATATGCGGGTTCAGAAGCAGGCGCACCCTGGGCCCTAGATATGCGGGTTCAGAAGCGGGCGCACCCCGGGCCCTAGATATGCGGGTTCAGAAGCAGGCACACCTCGGGCCCTAGATATGCGGGTTCAGAAGCAGGCACACCCTGGGCCCTAGATATGTGCGTTCAGAAGCAGGCACACCTCGGGCCCTAGATATGCGAGTTCAGAAGCAGGCGCACCTCGGGCACTAGATATGCGGGTTCAGAAGTAGGCACACCCTGGGCCCTAGATATGCGGGTTCAGAAGCAGGCACACCCTGTGCCCTAGATATGCGGGTTCAGAAGCAGGCACATCTCGGCCCTAGATATGTGGGTTCAGAAGCAGGCACACCTCGGCCCTAGATATGCGGGTTCAGAAGCAGGCACACCTCGGGCCCGAGATATGCGGGTTCAGAAGCAGGCGCACCCTGGGCCCTAGATATGCGGATTCAGAAACAGGCACACCCTGGGCCCTAGATATGCGGGTTCAGAAGCAGGCAAACCTTGGCCCCTAGATGTGCAGGTTCAGAAGCAGGCACACCTCGGGCCATAGATATGTGGATTCAGAAGCAGGCACACCCTGGGTCCTAGATATGCGGGTTCAGAAGCAGGCGCACCCTGGGCCCTATATATGTCGGAGAAGCAGGCACACATCAGTCCCTAGATATGTGGGTTCAGAAGCAGGCACACACCGGGCTTAGATATGTGGGTTCAGAAGCAGGCGCACCCTGGGCCCTAGATATGCGGGTTCAGAAGCAGGTACATCTCGGCATGGATATGCGGGTTCAGAAGCAGGCGCACCTCGGGACCTAGATATGCGTGTTCAGAAGCAGGCACACCTCGGCCCTAGATATGCGGGTTCAGAAGTAGGCACACCTCTGGCCCTAGATATGCGGGTTCAGAAGCAGGCACACCTCGGGCCCTAGATATGCGTGTTCAGAAGCAGGCAGACGTCAGGCCCTAAATATGCGGGTTCAGAAGCAGGCACACCTCGGGCCCATTATATGCAGGTTCAGAAGCGGGCGCACCTCAGGCCGTAAATATGCGGGTTCAGAAACAGGCACACCTCGGGCCCTAGGTATGCGGGTTCAGAAGCGGGCGCACATCGGGCCCTAGATATGCGGGTTCAGAAGCAGGCACACCTCGGGCCCATAATATGCAGGTTCAGAAGCGGGCGCACCTCAGGCCATAAATATGCGGGTTCAGAAGTAGGCACACCTCGGGCCCTAGATATGTGGGTTCAGAAACGGGTGCACCTCGGGCCCTAGATATGCGGGTTCAGAAGCGGGCACATCTCGGCCCTAGATATGTGGGATCAGAAGCAGGCGCCCCTCGGGCCCTAGATATGCACGTTCAGAAGCAGGCACACCTCGGCCCTAGATATGCGGGTTCAGAAGCAGGCACACCTCGGGCCCTAGATATGCGGGTTCAGAAGCGGGCGCACCTCAGGCCATAAATATGCGGGTTCAGAAGTAGGCACACCTCGGGCCCTAGATATGTGGGTTCAGAAACGGGTGCACCTCGGGCCCTAGATATGCGGGTTCAGAAGCGGGCACATCTCGGCCCTAGATATGTGGGTTCAGAAGCAGGCGCACCCTGGGCCCTAGATATGCAGATTCAGAAACAGGCACACCCTGGGCCCTAGATATGCGGGTTCAGAAGCAGGCACACCTTGGGCCCTAGATGTGCGGGTTCAGAAGCAGGCACACCTCGGGCCATAGATATGCGGATTCAGAAGCAGGCACACCCTGGGCCCTAGATATGCGGGTTCAGAAGCAGGTGCACCTCGTGCCCTAGATATGCGGGTTCAGAAGCAGGCGCACCTCGGGCGCTAGATATGCAGGTTCAGAAGCAGGTGCACCTCGGGCCCTAGACATGCGGGTTCAGAAGCAGGCACACCCTGGGCTCTAGATATGTCGGAGAAGCAGGCACACATCAGTCCCTAGATATGTGGGTTCAGAAGCAGGCACACACCGGGCTTAGATATGTGGGTTCAGAAGCAGGCGCACCCTGGGCCCTAGATATGCGGGTTCAGAAGCAGGTACATCTCGGCATAGATATGCGGGTTCAGAAGCAGGCGCACCTCGGGCCCTAGATATGCGCGTTCAGAAGCAGGCACACCTCGGCCCTAGATATGCGGGTTCAGAAGTAGGCGCACCTCTGGCCCTAGATATGTGGGTTCAGAAGCAGGCACACCTCGGGCCCTAGATATACGTGTTCAGAAGCAGGCAGACGTCAGGCCCTAAATATGCGGGTTCAGAAGTAGGCACACCCAGGGCCCTAGATATGCGGGTTCAGAAGCAGGCACACCCTGTGCCCTAGATATGCGAGTTCAGAAGCAGGCACATCTCGGCCCTAGATATGTGGGTTCAGAAGCAGGCACACCTCGGCCCTAGATATGCGGGTTCAGAAGCAGGCACACCTCGGGCCCTAGATATGCGGGTTCAGAAGCAGGCGCACTGTTAGGCAGAAACCTGTGCAGTTCCCTTGGGGAACACTGCAAAAGATTTAAGACTACAGGTATAGCAGTAAACCCACTTGGTAGCAGTCTGCACCACCCAGATTTACCTGGTAGCTGTGGCTGAGCAGTCAGACTTCCCTCAAGAAGAGTTAGGCAGTATGCAAAGTATACACAATATGTACTCCGACACAATAGCACAAGCAAACACTGACCAGAGCTTGGTTTCAAAAGTATATAGTTATTTATTTATAAAACACACATAAATTGAAATCACTCTAGCAAAATATAGTAAAAACACTTCAAACACAGTTATAATGAAAGCAGTTCCAACCCTTACTCCTATCTAGACAACTCTAAGTTAACTCCACATAATTAAAACAGAGGTGAGCGTTTAACGTTAGATGACACTCTAGTAGGTTTGAGGAAGGGGTAAAAAGAAACAGAAAAGGGTTAACCACACCACTCTAAGGTTCAGAACACTTGCAATAGACTCAGAGAAGCACAAAGTCTCAGGTGAGCAAAAGTCACTAGGCAGGGCCCACTCTTAGAGTAGCCGGAGCGAAAATGTGCCCAAGATCACACTGTTGTTAAGGATTCAAAGTCTTGCAAAGAGTTAGAAAGAGTTTAGAGTGGCTTAGAAAGTTTAGCCAGGGTGTCCCAGGCACTCCCAGGTTCGAAAGCCGGGGGCTAAATCTACCCCGTACAGTCGGTGGCAAGGGAAGCCAGGCGGAACACGGTACCTTAAGCGGAAAGGATCCTCCAGCGGTGGCAGTTGTTCCAGGCAGTGGCAGCAAGGCTCGACGTCGGTCAGGGGAGAAGAAGTTCTCGCAGAAGAGCAGAAGAAGAAGGTCGTTGCACTGCCCGGGAAGAAACCAGCCGCGGAGTCCTCCGGTCAAAGGGTTGTACCGACTTTCGTGGTTGGGGTAAAAGTGGTGGGGTTCCGGTTGCCGGGGTGCTTGGCACTGGCAAGGCGGCCACGAGATACCTCGAGAAGCGAAAAGAAGGCGAAAACTGGTTGTCCCCACCAGTCAAGGGAAGGAGCCACTCCGTTAAGAGTTCTCCTCGGTCGTCGGGAAAAGTGGTGAGACGGTTCAGCAGGGCTCCACCGGGTGGTGTCGTCGAAGCAGGTCGGCTCAGCTCTTCCCTCGTCGGATTCTTGGTCCTGTGGCGACTTCTAAAGTTCCAGTCCCCAAAGCCCTGCTTTTATGCAGCAAACCCCCATTCACCCAGCCTAGCTGTCACTCAAACATGCTAAGTGGTGAGCCGGCCGGCTCACCACTTGGGCCAATCAGGACGGAGTGCGACCTGAGTTACCAAGGTAACTCAGTCCAGGGTGCCTAAATCCCCCTCCACCCCTCCTAAGTACCCCAGACAGAGTGGCACCACTTTGGAGGGCTTCTGTGGAGAAGCCCGCCAAAAGTGGAACAAAGGGCTCCACTTTGGGTCAGAGTTACAGAGGTGAACACCAACGCCATTTTAGAATCAAGTTTTGGCAAAAACTCCCAACCGGAGTTATAAAAATAAATATATAAACCGGCGGTATGTTTAAGGCTACCGTAAATAAATAATTAAATGTGTTAGCCTAAAACAATGGGAAATCCCATAGGAAAATATTCGCGGTTGAATATAAAACGTAGTTTCCACTGCCACCAGCCAAAACTCGATCAGGGGGGACGGAGACGTGCCCCCTCGACTAACAGACCCTGGGGCAATCGAATTGCCCCAGCCAGTACGTCCACAATATGATGGTTTGTACTGGTTCTGTTCAGGATTCAAGACTAGCAAAGTCTTTGGTGACTTTACATGCCCTGGGAGACAGTAGTCAGTCCCAGGGTATGGAGTCTATGTTGGGGAGTCCCTAGGACACCCCTGGGTCACGGCACAGAGGGTGCTGTGTAACCCACATCACAAAAATACATGAGGCCCTATGGAGTAAAAGACCCCATAGCCCATTCAACACAAGGTTTAACCAAGAAAACACACTTCAACATGTCCAATAGTGAGGGTAAAAGAGTCTCACTCTTGGCAGGAGAAAAAAAGAAACCCCAGAAATCCAGCAAAGCTGCTGGGGGACTCACTAGGTAGGGAAATTCAGCCTAAACAGAGAATTCTCCCTAACACTCGCCCCCCCCAGACTAAGGGACAGGAGGATTTAATCCACTCCTGGATGAACCTCATACCTCTAGTCGATGATATACATCCTAGAGAGTCCATCAGCATTTTGATGGTGACACCTTGACCTATGTTCAATGGAGAACTCAAAGGTTTTCTTCTGCAAGCTAACGGACCTACAGACCCTTTGAGGAACATCAGTCTTTTTGTTATAGGGGATCTGGTTGACCAGTCCCTCAGAAGTTGGTACAACTTCTGAACCTAGGTTAGGCTTTTTGAAGGGGTCCTTATAAAGGATTCCCTTAGATCTAGAGGGGCCTCCAAGGTTCCTCACCACCTCTCTTGTGGGAGCAGGTTGGGTCTTAGGCCTCTTGGTTGGAGGGGTTGGGGTTAGGCAATGTACCTGCTTCCCCTTCCTCTTAGATCTACCCTTACCTATTTTAGGAGTTTCCCCCCTAATATTAGGATTTGAGTTGGGGTCTTCAGTAGAAGGTCCAACAGTCTGAAGGTTTCTGGCCTTAGACTTTTCTTTTCTGGTTTTCCACCAGCACTGAGAATTACCAGTTCTCTCAGTTTCAGATAGGGGCCTAGTTGGTCTATCCACCTCTTCCTCAGAAGCAGGGGGGGTCAGAGACTCTGAAACTAGGGGAACAAGGGTGGAGCTTGGTTGGGGCTCCCATGTTCCTAGCATACTATCCTGAACTGTGCCTGGGTTAGAGGTCAACTTACTAAAACCAGGGCTTGTAGTGGGGTTCTCAGTAGAGGGTCCCACAGGCTTAGAAGGGTCCTTCAAGGTAGCCTTTCTAGCCAATTTGGTTAAGTTCTGCTTCTCCATACTGGGAGGCCTGGGGGTATGTGACACTACTCCTAGAGTTCTTAGGTCATTCCTCAACAGGACCTTCCCAGGTACCTCAGTCTGAACACTGACAGGGATCCTCACTGTCATGTTGTTACACTGAATGAGGGCTGGTAGAATAGGAACCATTTGGACAGGGCCTCCAGACATCTTAGTGGGACCTTTGGGTGCTTTGGCCACATCCTCAGGTTGAAAGAAGCTTTCATCCACTACTGTTCTGCTGGCCCCAATGTCTCTCCTGGCAGGAGTATCCTGGCCATTGACAAGAACACTGTCCACATAATACACCTTAGAGTTAACAGGTAGGGAGTTATACACAACCCTATTCTGGGGACTAACCAGACCCATAGGCTCTAAGTTTACAGTTGCTTGAAGACCCAAGGGTTCTTCAGCAAAGAGTTCAAAGTGGGCACTAGCCATCTGTACTTCATCCTCAGGAGTGAAGGCTAAGGAGACTGTGCTGATCCCTGCAGGTTTACCCTTGCACTTGGGATCTCCTTTGATATGGTCAGTACCCTGACAGACATAGCATTGTCCAAATGCTCTCTGGAAGGGTGGCTTGTTCTGACCTCCTTCTGGCTTGTGGCCAGAAGGTACAGTAGCCTGACTAGGTTTCCCATGTGGCTTACCCTGGTTATTTTGTGGTTTGGGGCCCTCTGTGGGATAGGAATTATTAGAATTCTCTTTGGAGTCTTTTTTAGGCTGTTTCTCCCCATCCTTCTTCTGAGTTACCCCAGAATCCTTGTGAGTGGCCCTGTTGGCAACCCACAAGTCAGCAGCCTTAGCTAGTTTCCGGGAATCTAATTCCCTGGAATCAGCCAAGTGTTGTCTGAGCTCAGGAGAGCAGGCATCATAAATAGTCTCCAACATAAACAAATTCTTCATACCTTCATAAGTGTTCACCTTGTAACCCTTAATCCATCCCTCTAAGTTTTTCAAACATTCACTCACCCAGGTAGCCCAAGGGGTACCATCATGCTTTTTGAGGCTCCTAAACCTCTTAAGATACTGGGAAGGGGTCTTCCCAAACCTAGCTATCAAAGCTAGTTTCACGCATTCATAGTCCTTCCTATCCTCCTCCCCCATCTCCATTACCACATCAGTTGCAACAGGGGGAAGCCTAGAGAACAACCAGGTGAGTAAGTCATTTCCTGTGATGTTCTGGAGCCCATGATTATATTCAAACAGAGACAACCAATCCAACACATCCAACTTAGGCTCATACATACCAATCAATTCTTTAGGCATCCGGGGTCTTTTAGGACTGGAACTTCTAGAGGAGCCAGAGAGAGAAACATTCTCAACAGATAATTTCTTCATTTCTAAGTCATACTTGAGCTCCATTTCCCTTAGCCTTAGTTCTTTGTCAGTTTGAGCATTAAGTTTCTTATACTCCAATTCTAGCTTCATTTTCTCCAGTTCAAAGTACTGAGGACTAAATGTGGGACCTGGTAAAGGTCCAGTAGGTACAGCAGGTAGAGCAGGCAGAGGCCTAGGGGGGACAGTTACAACAGCCTCACCCTCCTCTTCTGACTCTTCCTCAGAATCATCAACATTTTGCTCCATGTTAACTTCAATACTGTCATCTACAGTTGCTGGAGTGGTAGGTTCCTCTGAACCATCACCCAGACTTTGGTTAGCCAACAATCTTTCAATCAGCTCCATTTTCTTGCCCTTAGTCAGGAGATCCTTATGTTTACAGAGCACTCTTAAACAATCAGCAGTTTTGGCTGCAAGGGACTCTTGACTATAGCTTTCTATAACTGACATGTTAGAGGTTTACTTTTACAGTGCTAAGCTTTGTGGTTAGTTGCACTAAGGTATCTAAAGCACAATAAAATGTATACTCAATACAAATCCCACCGCTGCCACCAGTGTTAGGCAGAAACCTGTGCAGTTCCCTTGGGGAACACTGCAAAAGATTTAAGACTACAGGTATAGCAGTAAACCCACTTGGTAGCAGTCTGCACCACCCAGATTTACCTGGTAGCTGTGGCTGAGCAGTCAGACTTCCCTCAAGAAGAGTTAGGCAGTATGCAAAGTATACACAATATGTACTCCGACACAATAGCACAAGCAAACACTGACCAGAGCTTGGTTTCAAAAGTATATAGTTATTTATTTATAAAACACACATAAATTGAAATCACTCTAGCAAAATATAGTAAAAACACTTCAAACACAGTTATAATGAAAGCAGTTCCAACCCTTACTCCTATCTAGACAACTCTAAGTTAACTCCACATAATTAAAACAGAGGTGAGCGTTTAACGTTAGATGACACTCTAGTAGGTTTGAGGAAGGGGTAAAAAGAAACAGAAAAGGGTTAACCACACCACTCTAAGGTTCAGAACACTTGCAATAGACTCAGAGAAGCACAAAGTCTCAGGTGAGCAAAAGTCACTAGGCAGGGCCCACTCTTAGAGTAGCCGGAGCGAAAATGTGCCCAAGATCACACTGTTGTTAAGGATTCAAAGTCTTGCAAAGAGTTAGAAAGAGTTTAGAGTGGCTTAGAAAGTTTAGCCAGGGTGTCCCAGGCACTCCCAGGTTCGAAAGCCGGGGGCTAAATCTACCCCGTACAGTCGGTGGCAAGGGAAGCCAGGCGGAACACGGTACCTTAAGCGGAAAGGATCCTCCAGCGGTGGCAGTTGTTCCAGGCAGTGGCAGCAAGGCTCGACGTCGGTCAGGGGAGAAGAAGTTCTCGCAGAAGAGCAGAAGAAGAAGGTCGTTGCACTGCCCGGGAAGAAACCAGCCGCGGAGTCCTCCGGTCAAAGGGTTGTACCGACTTTCGTGGTTGGGGTAAAAGTGGTGGGGTTCCGGTTGCCGGGGTGCTTGGCACTGGCAAGGCGGCCACGAGATACCTCGAGAAGCGAAAAGAAGGCGAAAACTGGTTGTCCCCACCAGTCAAGGGAAGGAGCCACTCCGTTAAGAGTTCTCCTCGGTCGTCGGGAAAAGTGGTGAGACGGTTCAGCAGGGCTCCACCGGGTGGTGTCGTCGAAGCAGGTCGGCTCAGCTCTTCCCTCGTCGGATTCTTGGTCCTGTGGCGACTTCTAAAGTTCCAGTCCCCAAAGCCCTGCTTTTATGCAGCAAACCCCCATTCACCCAGCCTAGCTGTCACTCAAACATGCTAAGTGGTGAGCCGGCCGGCTCACCACTTGGGCCAATCAGGACGGAGTGCGACCTGAGTTACCAAGGTAACTCAGTCCAGGGTGCCTAAATCCCCCTCCACCCCTCCTAAGTACCCCAGACAGAGTGGCACCACTTTGGAGGGCTTCTGTGGAGAAGCCCGCCAAAAGTGGAACAAAGGGCTCCACTTTGGGTCAGAGTTACAGAGGTGAACACCAACGCCATTTTAGAATCAAGTTTTGGCAAAAACTCCCAACCGGAGTTATAAAAATAAATATATAAACCGGCGGTATGTTTAAGGCTACCGTAAATAAATAATTAAATGTGTTAGCCTAAAACAATGGGAAATCCCATAGGAAAATATTCGCGGTTGAATATAAAACGTAGTTTCCACTGCCACCAGCCAAAACTCGATCAGGGGGGACGGAGACGTGCCCCCTCGACTAACAGACCCTGGGGCAATCGAATTGCCCCAGCCAGTACGTCCACAATATGATGGTTTGTACTGGTTCTGTTCAGGATTCAAGACTAGCAAAGTCTTTGGTGACTTTACATGCCCTGGGAGACAGTAGTCAGTCCCAGGGTATGGAGTCTATGTTGGGGAGTCCCTAGGACACCCCTGGGTCACGGCACAGAGGGTGCTGTGTAACCCACATCACAAAAATACATGAGGCCCTATGGAGTAAAAGACCCCATAGCCCATTCAACACAAGGTTTAACCAAGAAAACACACTTCAACATGTCCAATAGTGAGGGTAAAAGAGTCTCACTCTTGGCAGGAGAAAAAAAGAAACCCCAGAAATCCAGCAAAGCTGCTGGGGGACTCACTAGGTAGGGAAATTCAGCCTAAACAGAGAATTCTCCCTAACACGCACCCTGGGCCCTAGATATGCGGATTCAGAAACAGGCACACCCTGGGCCCTAATATGCGGGTTCAGAAGCAGGCACACCTCGGGCCCTAGATATGCGTGTTCAGAAGCAGGCACACCTCGGCCCTAGATTTGCGGGTTCAGAAGTAGGCGCACCTCTGGCCCTAGATATGCGGGTTCAGAAGCAGGCACACCTCGGGCCCTAGATATGCGTGTTCAGAAGCAGGCAGACGTCAGGCCCTAAATATGCGGGTTCAGAAGCAGGCACACCTCGGGCCCATAATATGCAGGTTCAGAAGCGGGCGCACCTCAGGCCGTAAATATGCGGGTTCAGAAGCAGGCACACCTCGGGCCCTAGATATGCGGGTTCAGAAGCGGGCGCACATCGGGCCCTAGATATGCGGGTTCAGAAGCAGGCACACCTCGGGCCCATAATATGCAGGTTCAGAAGCGGGCGCACCTCAGGCCATAAATATGAGGGTTCAGAAGTAGGCACAACTCGGGCCCTAGATATGTGGGTTCAGAAGCGGGCGCACCTCGGGCCCTAGATATGTCGGAGAAGCAGGCACACATCAGTCCCTAGATATGTGGGTTCAGAAGCAGGCACACACCGGGCTTAGATATGTGGGTTCAGAAGCAGGCGCACCCTGGACCCTAGATATGCGGGTTCAGAAGCAGGTACATCTCGGCATAGATATGCGGGTTCAGAAGCAGGCGCACCTCGGGCCCTAGATATGCGCGTTCAGAAGCAGGCACACCTCGGCCCTAGATATGCGGGTTCAGAAGTAGGCGCACCTCTGGCCCTAGATATGTGGGTTCAGAAGCAGGCACACCTCGGGCCCTAGATATGCGTGTTCAGAAGCAGGCAGACGTCAGGCCCTAAATATGCGGGTTCAGAAGCAGGCACACCCTGTGCCCTAGATATGCGGGTTCAGAAGCAGGAACATCTCGGCCCTAGATATGTGGGTTCAGAAGCAGGCGCACCTCGGGCCCTAGATATGCACGTTCAGAAGCAGGCACACCTCGGCCCTAGATATGCGGGTTCAGAAGCAGGCACACCTCGGGCCCTAGATATGCGGGTTCAGAAGCAGGCGCACCCTGGGCCCTAGATATGCGGATTCAGAAACAGGCACACCCTGGGCCCTAGATATGCGGGTTCAGAAGCAGGCACACCTTGGGCCCTAGATGTGCGGGTTCAGAAGCAGGCACACCTCGGGCCATAGATATGCGGATTCAGAAGCAGGCACACCCTGGGCCCTAGATATGCAGGTTCAGAAGCAGGTGCACCTCATGCCCTAGATATGCAGGTTCAGAAGCAGGCGCACCTTGGGCGCTAGATATGCGGGTTCAGAAGCAGGTGCACCTCGGGCCCTAGACATGCGGGTTCAGAAGCAGGCGCACCCTGGGCCCTAGATATGTCGGAGAAGCAGGCACACATCAGTCCCTAGATATGTGGGTTCAGAAGCAGGCACACACCAGGCTTAGATATGTGGGTTCAGAAGCAGGCGCACCCTGGGCCCTAGATATGCGGGTTCAGAAGCAGGTACATCTCGGCATAGATATGCGGGTTCAGAAGCAGGCGCACCTCGGGCCCTAGATATGCGCGTTCAGAAGCAGGCACACCTCGGCCCTAGATATGCGGGTTCAGAAGTAGGCGCACCTCTGGCCCTAGATATGTGGGTTCAGAAGCAGGCACACCTCAGGCCCTAGATATGTGGGTTAAGAAGCGGGCGCACATCGGGCCCTAGATATGCGGGTTCAGAAGCAGGCACACCTCGGGCCCATAATATGCAGGTTCAGAAGCGGGCGCACCTCAGGCCATAAATATGCGGGTTCAGAAGTAGGCACACCTCGGGCCCTAGATATGTGGGTTCAGAAGCAGGCACACCTCGGCCCTAGATATGCGGTTTCAGAAGTATGCGCACCTCGGGCCCTAGATATGCAGGTTGAGAAGCAGGCACACCTCGGGTCCTAGATATGCGTGTTTAGAAGCAGGCACACCTCAGGCCCTAAATATGCAGGTTCAGAAGCAGGTACACCTCGGGCCCATAATATGCGGGTTCAGAAGCAGGCACACCCTGTGCCCTAGATATGCGGGTTCAGAAGCAGGAACATCTCGGCCCTAGATATGTGGGTTCAGAAGCAGGCGCACCTCGGGCCCTAGATATGCGTGTTCAGAAGCGGGCCCACCTCAGGCCCTAGATATGTGGGTTCAGAAGCGGGCGCACCTCAGGCCGTAAATATGCGGGTTCAGAAGCAGGCACACCTCGGGCCCTAGATATGTGAGTTCAGAAGCGGGCGCACCTCGGGCCCTAGATATGCGGGTTCAGAAGCAGGCATACATCGAGCCCATAATATGCAGGTTCAGAAGCGGGCGCACCCTGGGCCCTAGATATGCGGATTCAGAAACAGGCACACCCTGGGCCCTAGATATGCGGGTTCAGAAGCAGGCACACCTTGGGCCCTAGATATGCGGGTTCAGAAGCAGGCACACATCAAGCCCATAATATGCAGGTTCAGAAGCGGGCGCACCCTGGGCCCTAGATATGCGGATTCAGAAACAGGCACACCCTGGGCCCTAGATGTGCGGGTTCAGAAGCAGGCACACCTCGGCCCTAGATATGCGGGTTCAGAAGCAGGCGCACCCTGGGCCCTAGATATGCGGGTTCAGAAGCAGGCACACCTCGGGCCCTAGATATGCGAGTTCAGAAGCAGGCGCACCTCGGGCCCTAGATATGCGGGTTCAGAAGTAGGCACACCCTGGGCCCTAGATATGCGGGTTTAGAAGCAGGCACACCCTCTGCCCTAGATATGCGGGTTCAGAAGCAGGCACATCTCGGCCCTAGATATGCGGGTTCAGAAGTAGGCCCACCTCGGGCCCTAGATATGCGTGTTCAGAAGCAGGCACACCTCGGCCCTAGATATGCGGTTTCAGAAGTATGCGCACCTCGGGCCCTAGATATGCAGGTTCAGAAGCAGGCACACCTCGGGCCCTAGATATGCGTGTTTAGAAGCAGGCACACCTCAGGCCCTAAATATGCAGGTTCAGAAGCAGGTACACCTCGGGCCCATAATATGCAGGTTCAGAAGCGGGCGCACCTCAGGCCGTAAATATGCGGGTTCAGAAGCAGGCACACCTCAGGCCCTAGATATGCGGGTTCAGAAGCGGGCGCACCTCGGGCCCTAGATATGCGTGTTCAGAAGCGGGCCCACCTCAGGCCCTAGATATGTGGGTTCAGAAGCGGGCGCACCTCAGGCCGTAAATATGCGGGTTCAGAAGCAGGCACACCTCGGGCCCTAGATATGTGAGTTCAGAAGCGGGCGCACCTCGGGCCCTAGATATGCGGGTTCAGAAGCAGGCACACATCGAGCCCATAATATGCAGGTTCAGAAGCGGGCGCACCCTGGGCCCTAGATATGCGGATTCAGAAACAGGCACACCCTGGGCCCTAGATATGCGGGTTCAGAAGCAGGCACACCTTGGGCCCTAGATATGCGGGTTCAGAAGCAGGCACACCTTGGGCCCTAGATATGTGGGTTCAGAAGCAGGCGCACCCTGGGCCCTAGATATGCGGGTTCAGAAGCAGGCACATCTCGGCCCTAGATATGCGGGTTCAGAAGCAGGCGCACCTCGGGCCCTAGATATGCGGGTTCAGAAGCGGGCGCACCTCAGGCCCTAGATATGCGGGTTCAGAAGCAGGCGCACCTCGGGCCCTAGATATGCGGGTTCAGAAGCAGGCGCACCTCGGCCCTAGATATGCGGGTTCAGAAGCAGGCGCACCCTGGGCCCTAGATATGCGGGTTCAGAAGCAGGCACATCTCGGCCCTAGATATGCGGGTTCAGAAGCAGGCGCACCTCGGGCCCTAGATATGCGGGTTCAGAAGCGGGCGCACCTCAGGCCCTAGATATGCGGGTTCAGAAGCAGGCGCACCCTGGGCCCTAGATATGCGGGTTCAGAAGCGGGCGCACCCCGGGCCCTAGATATGCGGGTTCAGAAGCAGGCACACCTCGGGCCCTAGATATGCGGGTTCAGAAGCAGGCACACCCTGGGCCCTAGATATGTGCGTTCAGAAGTAGGCACACCCTGGGCCCTAGATATGCGGGTTCAGAAGCAGGCACACCCTGTGCCCTAGATATGCGGGTTCAGAAGCAGGCACATCTCGGCCCTAGATATGTGGGTTCAGAAGCAGGCGCACCTCGGGGCCTAGATATGCACGTTCAGAAGCAGGCACACCTCGGCCCTAGATATGCGGGTTCAGAAGAGGCGCACCCTGGGCCCTAGATATGTGGGTTCAGAAGCGGGCGCACCTCGGGCCCTAGATATGCGGGTTCAGAAGCAGGCACACCCTGTGCCCTAGATATGCGGGTTCAGAAGCAGGCACATCTCGGCCCTAGATATGTGGGTTCAGAAGCAGGCGCACCTCGGGGCCTAGATATGCACGTTCAGAAGCAGGCACACCTCGGCCCTAGATATGCGGGTTCAGAAGAGGCGCACCCTGGGCCCTAGATATGCGGGTTCAGAAGCAGGCACACCTCGGGCACTTGATATGCGGGTTCAGAAGCAGGCGCACCCTGGGCCCTAGATATGTGGGTTCAGAAGCGGGCGCACCTCGGGCCCTAGATATGCGGGTTCAGAAGCAGGCACACCTCGGGCACTTGATAAGCGGGTTCAGAAGCAGGCACACCTCGGGCCCTAGATATGCGAGTTCAGAAGCAGACGCACCTCGGGCCCTAGATATGCGGGTTCAGAAGCAGGCACACCCTAGGCCCTAGATATGTGGGTTCAGAAGCAGGCACACCTCAGGCCATAGATATGCGGGTTCAGTGCAGGCACACCCTGGGCCATAGATATGCGGTTCAGAAGCAGACGCACCTCGGGCCCTAGATATGCGGGTTCAGAAGCAGGCACACCCTAGGCCCTAGATATGTGGGTTCAGAAGCAGGCACACCTCAGGCCATAGATATGCGGGTTCAGTGCAGGCGCACCTCGGGCCCTAGATATGCGGGTTCAGAAGTAGGCACACCCTGGGCCCTAGATATGCGGGTTTAGAAGCAGGCACACCCTCTGCCCTAGATATGCGGGTTCAGAAGCAGGCACATCTCGGCCCTAGATATGCGGGTTCAGAAGTAGGCCCACCTCGGGCCCTAGATATGCGTGTTCAGAAGCAGGCACACCTCGGCCCTAGATATGCGGTTTCAGAAGTATGCGCACCTCGGGCCCTAGATATGCAGGTTCAGAAGCAGGCACACCTCGGGCCCTAGATATGCGTGTTTAGAAGCAGGCACACCTCAGGCCCTAAATATGCAGGTTCAGAAGCAGGTACACCTCGGGCCCATAATATGCAGGTTCAGAAGCGGGCGCACCTCAGGCCGTAAATATGCGGGTTCAGAAGCAGGCACACCTCAGGCCCTAGATATGCGGGTTCAGAAGCGGGCGCACCTCGGGCCCTAGATATGCGTGTTCAGAAGCGGGCCCACCTCAGGCCCTAGATATGTGGGTTCAGAAGCGGGCGCACCTCAGGCCGTAAATATGCGGGTTCAGAAGCAGGCACACCTCGGGCCCTAGATATGTGAGTTCAGAAGCAGGCGCACCTCGGGCCCTAGATATGCGGGTTCAGAAGCAGGCACACATCGAGCCCATAATATGCAGGTTCAGAAGCGGGCGCACCCTGGGCCCTAGATATGCGGATTCAGAAACAGGCACACCCTGGGCCCTAGATATGCGGGTTCAGAAGCAGGCACACCTTGGGCCCTAGATATGCGGGTTCAGAAGCAGGCACACCTTGGGCCCTAGATATGTGGGTTCAGAAGCAGGCGCACCCTGGGCCCTAGATATGCGGGTTCAGAAGCAGGCACATCTCGGCCCTAGATATGCGGGTTCAGAAGCAGGCGCACCTCGGGCCCTAGATATGCGGGTTCAGAAGCGGGCGCACCTCAGGCCCTAGATATGCGGGTTCAGAAGCAGGCGCACCTCGGGCCCTAGATATGCGGGTTCAGAAGCAGGCGCACCTCGGCCCTAGATATGCGGGTTCAGAAGCAGGCGCACCCTGGGCCCTAGATATGCGGGTTCAGAAGCAGGCACATCTCGGCCCTAGATATGCGGGTTCAGAAGCAGGCGCACCTCGGGCCCTAGATATGCGGGTTCAGAAGCGGGCGCACCTCAGGCCCTAGATATGCGGGTTCAGAAGCAGGCGCACCCTGGGCCCTAGATATGCGGGTTCAGAAGCGGGCGCACCCCGGGCCCTAGATATGCGGGTTCAGAAGCAGGCACACCTCGGGCCCTAGATATGCGGGTTCAGAAGCAGGCACACCCTGGGCCCTAGATATGTGCGTTCAGAAGTAGGCACACCCTGGGCCCTAGATATGCGGGTTCAGAAGCAGGCACACCCTGTGCCCTAGATATGCGGGTTCAGAAGCAGGCACATCTCGGCCCTAGATATGTGGGTTCAGAAGCAGGCGCACCTCGGGGCCTAGATATGCACGTTCAGAAGCAGGCACACCTCGGCCCTAGATATGCGGGTTCAGAAGAGGCGCACCCTGGGCCCTAGATATGTGGGTTCAGAAGCGGGCGCACCTCGGGCCCTAGATATGCGGGTTCAGAAGCAGGCACACCCTGTGCCCTAGATATGCGGGTTCAGAAGCAGGCACATCTCGGCCCTAGATATGTGGGTTCAGAAGCAGGCGCACCTCGGGGCCTAGATATGCACGTTCAGAAGCAGGCACACCTCGGCCCTAGATATGCGGGTTCAGAAGAGGCGCACCCTGGGCCCTAGATATGCGGGTTCAGAAGCAGGCACACCTCGGGCACTTGATATGCGGGTTCAGAAGCAGGCGCACCCTGGGCCCTAGATATGTGGGTTCAGAAGCGGGCGCACCTCGGGCCCTAGATATGCGGGTTCAGAAGCAGGCACACCTCGGGCACTTGATAAGCGGGTTCAGAAGCAGGCACACCTCGGGCCATAGATATGCGAGTTCAGAAGCAGACGCACCTCGGGCCCTAGATATGCGGGTTCAGAAGCAGGCACACCCTAGGCCCTAGATATGTGGGTTCAGAAGCAGGCACACCTCAGGCCATAGATATGCGGGTTCAGTGCAGGCACACCCTGGGCCATAGATATGCGGTTCAGAAGCAGGCGCACCTCGGGCCCTAGATATGCAGGTTCAGGAGCAGGCACACATCGGGCCTAGATATGCGGGTTCAGAAGCAGGCACACCTTGGGCCCTAGATATGCGGGTTCAGAAGCAGGCACACCCTGGGCCCTAGATATGTGGGAGAAGCAGGCACACATCAGGCCCTAGATATGCAGGTTCAGAAGCAGGCACACATCGGGCCTAGATATGTGGGTTCAGAAGCAGGCGCACCCTGTGCCCTAGATATGTGGGTTCAGAAGCAGGAACACCTCGGGCCCTAGATATGCGGGTTCAGAAGCAGGCACACCCTGGGCCCTAGATATGTGCGTTCAGAAGTAGGCACACCCTGGGCCCTAGATATGCGGGTTCAGAAGCAGGCACACCCTGTGCCCTAGATATGCGGGTTCAGAAGCAGGCACATCTCGGCCCTAGATATGTGGGTTCAGAAGCAGGCGCACCTCGGGCCCTAGATATGAGGGTTCAGAAGCGGGCACACCTCAGGCCCTAGATATGCGGATTCAGAAGCAGACGCACCTCAGGCCCTAGATATGCGGGTTCAGAAGCAGGCGCACCCTGGGCCCTAGATATGCGGATTCAGAAACAGGCACACCCTGGGCCCTAGATATGCGGGTTCAGAAGCAGGCACACCTTGGGCCCTAGATATGCGTGTTCAGAAGCGGGCCCACCTCAGGCCCTAGATATGTGGGTTCAGAAGCGGGCGCACCTCAGGCCGTAAATATGCGGGTTCAGAAGCAGGCACACCTCGGGCCCTAGATATGTGAGTTCAGAAGCGGGCGCACCTCGGGCCCTAGATATGCGGGTTCAGAAGCAGGCACACATCGAGCCCATAATATGCAGGTTCAGAAGCGGGCGCACCCTGGGCCCTAGATATGCGGATTCAGAAACAGGCACACCCTGGGCCCTAGATATGCGGGTTCAGAAGCAGGCACACCTTGGGCCCTAGATATGCGGGTTCAGAAGCAGGCACACCTTGGGCCCTAGATATGTGGGTTCAGAAGCAGGCGCACCCTGGGCCCTAGATATGCGGGTTCAGAAGCAGGCACATCTCGGCCCTAGATATGCGGGTTCAGAAGCAGGCGCACCTTGGGCCCTAGATATGCGGGTTCAGAAGCAGGCACATCTCGGCCCTAGATATGCGGGTTCAGAAGCAGGCGCACCTCGGGCCCTAGATATGCGGGTTCAGAAGCAGGCACATCTCGGCCCTAGATATGCGGGTTCAGAAGCAGGCGCACCTCGGGCCCTAGATATGCGGGTTCAGAAGCGGGCGCACCTCAGGCCCTAGATATGCGGGTTCAGAAGCAGGCGCACCCTGGGCCCTAGATATGCGGGTTCAGAAGCGGGCGCACCCCGGGCCCTAGATATGCGGGTTCAGAAGCAGGCACACCTCGGGCCCTAGATATGCGGGTTCAGAAGCAGGCACACCCTGGGCCCTAGATATGTGCGTTCAGAAGTAGGTACACCCTGGGCCCTAGATATGCGGGTTCAGAAGCAGGCACACCCTGTGCCCTAGATATGCGGGTTCAGAAGCAGGCACATCTCGGCCCTAGATATGTGGGTTCAGAAGCAGGCGCACCTCGGGCCCTAGATATGCACGTTCAGAAGCAGGCACACCTCGGCCCTAGATATGCGGGTTCAGAAGCAGGCGCACCCTGGGCCCTAGATATGTGGGTTCGGAAGCGGGCGCACCTCGGGCCCTAGATATGCGGGTTCAGAAGCAGGCACACCTCGGGCACTTGATATGCGGGTTCAGAAGCAGGCGCACCCTGGGCCCTAGATATGTGGGTTCAGAAGCGGGCGCACCTCGGGCCCTAGATATGCGGGTTCAGAAGCAGGCACACCTCGGGCACTTGATATGCGGGTTCAGAAGCAGGCACACCTCGGGCCCTAGATATGCGAGTTCAGAAGCAGGCGCACCTCGGGCCCTAGATATGTGGGTTCAGAAGCAGGCACACCCTAGGCCCTAGATATGTGGGTTCAGAAGCAGGCACACCTCAGGCCATAGATATGCGGGTTCAGTGCAGGCACACCCTGGGCCATAGATATGCGGTTCAGAAGCAGGCGCACCTCGGGCCCTAGATATGCAGGTTCAGGAGCAGGCACACATCGGGCCTAGATATGCGGGTTCAGAAGCAGGCACACCTTGGGCCCTAGATCTGCGGGTTCAGAAGCAGGCACACCCTGGGCCCTAGATATGTGGGAGAAGCAGGCACACATCAGGCCCTAGATATGCAGGTTCAGAAGCAGGCACACATCGGGCCTAGATATGTGGGTTCAGAAGCAGGCGCACCCTGTGCCCTAGATATGTGGGTTCAGAAGCAGGCACACCTCGGGCCCTAGATATGCGGGTTCAGAAGCAGGCACACCCTGGGCCCTAGATATGTGCGTTCAGAAGTAGGCACACCCTGGGCCCTAGATATGCGGGTTCAGAAGCAGGCACACCCTGTGCCCTAGATATGCGGGTTCAGAAGCAGGCACATCTCGGCCCTAGATATGTGGGTTCAGAAGCAGGCGCACCTCGGGCCCTAGATATGAGGGTTCAGAAGCAGGCGCACCTCAGGCCCTAGATATGCGGATTCAGAAGCAGACGCACCTCAGGCCCTAGATATGCGGGTTCAGAAGCAGGCGCACCCTGGGCCCTAGATATGCGGATTCAGAAACAGGCACACCCTGGGCCCTAGATATGCGGGTTCAGAAGCAGGCACACCTTGGGCCCTAGATGTGCGGGTTCAGAAGCAGGCACACCTCGGGCCATAGATATGCGGATTTAGAAGCAGGCACACCCTGGGCCCTAGATATGCGGATTCAGAAGCAGGCGCACCTTGTGCCCTAGATATGCGGGTTCAGAAGCAGGCGCACCTTGGGCGCTAGATATGCGGGTTCAGAAGCAGGTGCACCTCAGGCCCTAGACATGCGGGTTCAGAAGCAGGTGCACCCTGGGCCCTAGATATGCACGTTCAGAAGCAGGCACACCTCGGCCCTAGATATGCGGGTTCAAAAGCAGGCACACCCCGGGCCCTAGATATGCGGGTTCAGAAGCAGGCGCACCCTGGGCCCTAGATATGCGGATTCAAAAACAGGCACACCCTGGGCCCTAGATATGCGGGTTCAGAAGCAGGCACACCTTGGGCCCTAGATGTGCGGGTTCAGAAGCAGGCACACCTCGGGCCATAGATATGCGGATTCAGAAGCAGGCACACCCTGGGCCCTAGATATGCGGATTCAGAAGCAGGCGCACCTTGTGCCCTAGATATGCGGGTTCAGAAGCAGGCGCACCTTGGGCGCTAGATATGCGGGTTCAGAAGCAGGTGCACCTCGGGCCCTAGACATGCGGGTTCAGAAGCAGGCGCACCCTGGGCCCTAGATATGCGGGTTCAGAAGCAGGTACATCTCGGCCCTAGATATGCGGGTTCAGAAGCAGGCGCACCTCGGGCCCTAGATATGCGCGTTCAGAAGCAGGCACACCTCGGCCCTAGATATGCGGGTTCAGAAGTAGGCGCACCTCTGGCCCTAGATATGCGGGTTCAGAAGCAGGCACACCTCGGGCCCTAGATATGCAGGTTCAGAAGCGGGCGCACCTCAGGCCGTAAATATGCGGGTTCAGAAGCAGGCACACCTCGGGCCCTAGATATGCGGGTTCAGAAGCGGGCGCACATCGGGCCCTAAATATGCGGTTTCAGAAGCAGGCACACCTCGGGCCCATAATATGCAGGTTCAGAAGCGGGTGCACCTCAGGCCATAAATATGCGGGTTCAGAAGTAGGCACACCTCGGGCCCTAGATATGTGGGTTCAGAAGCGGGCGCACCTCGGGCCCTAGATATACGGGTTCAGAAGCGGGCACACCTCAAGCCCTAGATATGCGGGTTCAGAAGCAGGCGCACCCTGGGCCCTAGATATGCGGGTTCAGAAGCGGGTGCACATCGGGCCCTAGATATGCGGGTTCAGAAGCAGGCACACCTTCGGCCCTAGATATGCTTTTCAGAAGCAGGCACACCCTGGGCCCTAGAAATGTGCGTTCAGAAGCAGGAACACCTCGGGCCCTAGATATGCGAGTTCAGAAGCAGGCGCACCTCGGGCCCTAGATATGTGGGTTCAGAAGCAGGCACACCCTGGGCCCTAGATATGCGGGTTCAGAAGCAGGCACACCCTGGGCCCTAGATATGCGGGTTCAGAAGCAGGCGCACCTCGGGCCCTAGATATGCGGGTTCAGAAGCAGGCACTCCTTGGGCCCTAGATATGCGGGTTCAGAAGCAGGCATACCCTGGGCCCTAGATATGTGGGAGAAGCAGGCACACATCAGGCCCTAGATATGCAGGTTCAGAAGCAGGCACACATCGGGCCTAGATATGTGGGTTCAGAAGCAGGCACACCCTGTGCCCTAGATATGCGGGTTCAGAAGCAGGCACATCTCGGTCCTAGATATGTGTGTTCAGAAGCAGGCACACCTTGGGCCCTAGATGTGCGGGTTCAGAAGCAGGCACACCTTGGGCCATAGATATGCGGGTTCAGAAGCAGGCACACTCTGGGCCCTAGATATT
Source organism: Ambystoma mexicanum (assembly GCF_040938575.1). NCBI lineage: Eukaryota > Metazoa > Chordata > Amphibia > Caudata > Ambystomatidae > Ambystoma > Ambystoma mexicanum. Next base: position 746,657,144 of record NC_090938.1, read on the forward strand.
CGGGTTCAGAAGCAGGCGCACCTCGGGCCCTAGATATGCGGGTTCAGAAGCGGGCGCACCTCAGGCACTAGATATGCGGGTTCAGAAGCAGGCGCACCTCAGGCCCTAGATATGCGGGTTCAGAAGCGGGCGCACCTCAGGCCATAAATATGCGGGTTCAGAAGTAGGCACACCTCGGGCCCTAGATATGTGGGTTCAGAAGCGGGCGCACCTCGTGCCCTAGATATACGGGTTCAGAAGCGGGCACACCTCAAGCCCTAGATATGCGGGTTCAGAAGCAGGCGCACCTCGGGCCCTAGATATGCGGGTTCAGAAGCAGGCGCACCCTGGGCCCTAGATATGTGTGTTCAGAAGCAGGCACACCTCGGGCCCTAGATATGCGTGTTCAGAAGCAGGCGCACCACAGGCCGTAAATATGCGGGTTCAGAAGCAGGCACACCTCGGGCCCTAGATATGCGGCTTCAGAAGCAGGCGCACCTTGGGCCCATATATGCAGGTTCAGAAGCGGGCGCACCTCAGGCCGTAAATATGCGGGTTCAGAAGCAGGCACACCTCGGGCCCTAGATATGTGGGTTCAGAAGCGGGCGCACCTCGGGCCCTAGATATGCGGGTTCAGAAGCGGGCGCACCTCAGGCCCCAGATATGCGGGTTCAGAAGCAGGCGCACCTCGGCCCTATATATGCGGGTTCAGAAGCAGGCGCACCCTGGGCCCTAGATATGCTGGTTCAGAAGCATGCGCACCTCGGGCCCTAGATATGCGGGTTCAGAAGCAGGCACACCTCGGGCCCTAAATATGCAGGTTCAAAAGCAGGCACACCCTCAGCCCTAGATATGCGGGTTCAGAAGCAGGCACACCTCAGGCCCTAGATATGCGAGATCAGAAGCAGGCGCACCTTGGGCCCTAGATATACGGGTTCAGAAGCAGGCACACCCTAGGCCCTAGATATGCGGGTTCAGAAGCAAGCACACCTCTGGCCATAGATATGCGGGTTCACAAGCAGGCACACCCTGGGCCCTACATATCCGGGTTCAGAAGCAGGTGCACCTCGGCCCCTAGATATGCGGGTTCAGAAGCAGGCGCACCCTGGGCCCTAGATATGTGGGAGAAGCAGGCATACATTAGACCCTAGATATGCGGGTTCAGAAGCAGGCACACATCGGGCCTAGATATGTGGGTTCAGAAGCAGGCCCACCCTAGGCCCTAGATAGGCGGGTTCAGAAGCAGGCACACCTTGGGCCATAGATATGCGGGTTCAGAAGCAGGCGCACCCTGGGCCCTAGATATGCGGGTTCAGAAGCGGGTGCACATCGGGCCCTAGATATGCGGGTTCAGAAGCAGGCACACCTTCTGCCCTAGATATGCTTTTCAGAAGCAGGCACACCCTGGGCCCTAGAAATGTGCGTTCAGAAGCAGGAACACCTCGGGCCCTAGATATGCGAGTTCAGAAGCAGGCGCACCTCGGGCCCTAGATATGTGGGTTCAGAAGCAGGCACACCCTGGGCCCTAGATATGCGGGTTCAGAAGCAGGCACACCCTGGGCCCTAGATATGCGGGTTCAGAAGCAGGCGCACCTCGGGCCCTAGATATGCGGGTTCAGAAGCAGGCACTCCTTGGGCCCTAGATATGCGGGTTCAGAAGCAGGCATACCCTGGGCCCTAGATATGTGGGAGAAGCAGGCACACATCAGGCCCTAGATATGCAGGTTCAGAAGCAGGCACACATCGGGCCTAGATATGTGGGTTCAGAAGCAGGCACACCCTGTGCCCTAGATATGCGGGTTCAGAAGCAGGCACATCTCGGCCCTAGATGTGCGGGTTCAGAAGCAGGCACACCTTGGGCCCTAGATGTGCGGGTTCAGAAGCAGGCACACCTTGGGCCATAGATATGCGGGTTCAGAAGCAGGCACACTCTGGGCCCTAGATATTCGGGTTCAGAAGCAGGCGCACCTCGGGCCCTAGATATGCGGGTTCAGAAGCGGGCGCACCTCAGGCACTAGATATGCGGGTTCAGAAGCAGGCGCACCTCAGGCCCTAGATATGCGGGTTCAGAAGCAGGCGCAACTCGGCCCTAGATATGCGGGTTCAGAAGCAGGCGCACCCTGGGCACTAGATATGCGGGTTCAGAAGCGGGCGCACCTCGGGCCCTAGATATGCGGGTTCAGAAGCAGGCACACACCTCGGGCCCTAGATATGCGGGTTCAGAAGCAGGCACACCCTGGGCCCTAGATATGTGCGTTCAGAAGCAGGCACACCTCGGGCCCTAGATATGCAAGTTCAGAAGCAGGCGCACCTCGGGCCCTAGATATGCGGGTTCAGAAGCAGGCACACCCTGGGCCCTAGATATGCGGGTTCAGAAGCAGGCACACCCTGGGCCCTAGATATGCGGGTTCAGAAGCAGGCACACCCTGGGCCCTAGATATGCGGGTTCAGAAGCAGGCGCACCTCGGGCCCTAGATATGCGGGTTCAGAAGCAGGCACACCTTGGGCCCTAGATATGCGGGTTCAGAAGCAGGCACACCCTGGGCCCTAGATATGTGGGAGAAGCAGGCACACATCAGGCCCTAGATATGCAGGTTCAGAAGCAGGCACACCTCGGGCCCTAAATATGCAGGTTCAAAAGCAGGCACGCCCTCAGCCCTAGATATGCGGGTTCAGAAGCAGCCACACCCTAGGCCCTAGATATGCGGGTTCAGAAGCAAGCACACCTCGGGCCATAGATATGCGGGTTCAGAAGCAGGCACACCCTGGGCCCTACATATCCGGGTTCAGAAGAAGGTGCACCTCGGGCCCTAGATATGCGGGTTCAGAAGCAGGCGCACCCTGGGCCCTAGATATGTGGGAGAAGCAGGCACACATCAGACCCTAGATATTCGGGTTCAGAAGCAGGCACACATCGGGCCTAGATATGTGGGTTCAGAAGCAGGCCCACCCTAGGCCCTAGATATGCGGGTTCAGAAGCAGGCACACCTTGGGCCATAGATATGCGGGTTCAGAAGCAGGCACACTCTGGGCCCTAGATATGCGGGTTCAGAAGCAGGCGCACCTCGGGCCCTAGATATGCGGGTTCAGAAGCAGGCGCACCTCAGGCCCTAGATATGCGGGTTCAGAAGCAGGCGCACCTCAGGCCCTAGATATGCGGGTTCAGAAGCAGGCGCACCTCGGCACTAGATATGCGGGTTCAGAAGCAGGCGCACCCTGGGCCCTAGATATGCGGGTTCAGAAGCGGGCGCACATCGGGCCCTAGATATGCAGGTTCAGAAGCAGGCACACCTCGGGCCCTAGATATGCGGGTTCAGAAGCAGGCACACCCTGGGCCCTAGAAATGTGCATTCAGAAGCAGGCACACCTCGGGCCCTAGATATGCGAGTTCAGAAGCAGGCGCACCTCGGGCCCTAGATATGCGGGTTCAGAAGCAGGCACACCCTGGGCCCGAGATATGCGGGTTCAGAAGCAGGCACACCCTGGGCCCTAGATATGCGGGTTCAGAAGCAGGCGCACCTCGGGCCCCAGATATGCGGGTTCAGAAGCAGGCGCACCTTGGGCCCTAGATATGCGGGTTCAGAAGGAGGCACACCCTGGGCCCTAGATATGTGGGAGAAGCAGGCACACATCAGGCCCTAGATATGCAGGTTCAGAAGCAGGCACACATCGGGCCTAGATATGTGGGTTCAGAAGCAGGCACAACCTGTGCCCTAGATATGCGGGTTCAGAAGCAGGCACATCTCGGCCCTAGATATGTGTGTTCAGAAGCAGGCACACCTCGGGCCCTAGATATGCGTGTTCAGAAGCAGACGCACCACAGGCCGTAAATATGCGGGTTCAGAAGCAGGCACACCTCGGGCCCTAGATATGCGGCTTCAGAAGCAGGCGCACCTCGGGTCCCATATATGCAGGTTCAGAAGCGGGCGCACCTCAGGCCGTAAATATGCGGGTTCAGAAGCAGGCACACCTCGGGCCCTAGATATGTGGGTTCAGAAGCGGGCGCACCTCGGGCCCTAGATATGCGGGTTCAGAAGCGGGCACACCTCAGGCCCCAGTTATGCGGGTTCAGAAGCAGGCGCACCTCGGCCCTAGATATGCGGGTTCAGAAGCAGGCGCACCCTGGGCCCTAGATATGCGGGTTCAGAAGCGAGCGCACCTCGGGCCCTAGATATGCGGGTTCAGAAGCAGGCACACCTCCGGCCCTAAATATGCAGGTTCAAAAGCAGGCACAACCTCAGCCCTAGATATGCGGGTTCAGAAGCAAGCACACCTCGGGCCATAGATATGCGGGTTCAGAAGCAGGCACACCCTGGGCCCTACATATCCGGGTTCAGAAGCAGGTGCACCTCGGGCCCTAGATATGCGGGTTCAGAAGCAGGCGCACCCTGGGCCCTAGATATGTGGGAGAAGCAGGCACACATCAGACCCTAGATATGCGGGTTCAGAAGCAGGCACACATCGGGCCTAGATATGTGGGTTCAGAAGCAGGCCCACCCTAGGCCCTAGATATGCGGGTTCAGAAGCAGGCACACCTTGGGCCATAGATATGCGGGTTCAGAAGGAGGCACACTCTGGGCCCTAGATATGCGGGTTCAGAAGCAGGCGCACCTCGGGCCCTAGATATGCGGGTTCAGAAGCGGGCGCACCTCAGGCCCTAGATATGCGGGTTCAGAAGCAGGCGCACCTCAGGCCCTAGATATGCGGGTTCAGAAGCAGGTGCACCTCGGCCCTAGATATGCGGGTTCAGAAGCAGGCGCACCCTGGGCCCTAGATATGCGGGTTCAGAAGCGGGCGCACCTCCGGCCCTAGATATGTGGGTTCAGAAGCAGGCACACCTCGGGCCCTAGATATGCAGGTTCAGAAGCAGGCACACCTTGGGCCCTAGATATGCGGGTTCAGAAGCAGGCACACCCTGGGCCCTAGATATGTGGGAGAAGCAGGCACACATCAGGCCCTAGATATGCAGGTTCAGAAGCAGGCACACATTGGGCCTAGATATGTGGGTTCAGAAGCAGGCACACCCTGTGCTCTAGATATGCGGTTTCAGAAGCAGGCACATCTCGGCCCTAGATATGTGTGTTCAGAAGCAGGCACACCTCGGGCCCTAGATATGCGGGTTCAGAAGCAGGCACAGCCTGGGCCCTACATATGCGAGATCAGAAGCAGGCACACCCTAGGCCCTAGATATGCGGGTTCAGAAGCAAGCACACCTCGGGCCATAGATATGCGGGTTCAGAAGCAGGCACACCCTGGGCCCTACATATGCGAGATCAGAAGCAGGCACACCCTAGGCCCTAGATATGCGGGTTCAGAAGCAAGCACACCTCGGGCCATAGATATGCGGGTTCAGAAGCAGGCACACCCTGGGCCCTACATATCCGGGTTCAGAAGCAGGTGCACCTCAGGCCCTAGATATGCGGGTTCAGAAGCAGGCACACCTTGGGCCATAGATATGCGGGTTCAGAAGCAGGCACACTCTGGGCCCTAGATATGCGGGTTCAGAAGCAGGCGCACCTCGGGCCCTAGATATGCGGGTTCAGAAGCGGGCGCACCTCGGCCCTAGATATGCGGGTTCAGAAGCAGGCGCACCCTGGGCCCTAGATATGCGGGTTCAGAAGCGGGCGCACCTCGGGCCCTAGATATGCGGGTTCAGAAGCAGGCACACCTCGGGCCCTAGATATGCGGGTTCAGAAGCAGGCACACCCTGGGCCCTAGATATGTGCGTTCAGAAGCAGGCACACCTCGGCCCCTAGATATGCAAGTTCAGAAGCAGGCGCACCTCGGGCCCTAGATATGCGGGTTCAGAAGCAGGCACACCCTGGGCCCTAGATATGCGGGTTCAGAAGCAGGCACACCCTGGGCCCTAGATATGCAGGTTCAGAAGCAGGCGCACCTCGGGCCCTAGATATGCGGGTTCAGAAGAAGGCACACCTTGGGCCCTAGATATGCGGGTTCAGAAGCAGGCACACCCTGGGCCCTAGATATGTGGGAGAAGCAGGCACACATCAGACCCTAGATATGCGGGTTCAGAAGCAGGCACACATCGGGCCTAGATATGTGGGTTCAGAAGCAGGCCCACCCTAGGCCCTAGATATGCGGGTTCAGAAGCAGGCACACCTTGGGCCATAGATATGCGGGTTCAGAAGCAGGCACACTCTGGGCCCTAGATATGCGGGTTCAGAAGCAGGCGCACCTCGGGCCCTAGATATGCGGGTTCAGAAGCGGGCGCACCTCAGGCCCTAGATATGCAGGTTCAGAAGCAGGCGCACCTCAGGCCCTAGATATGCGGGTTCAGAAGCAGGCGCTCCTCGGCACTAGATATGCGGGTTCAGAAGCAGGCGCACCCTGGGCCCTAGATATGCGGGTTCAGAAGCGGGCGCACATCGGGCCCTAGATATGCGGGTTCAGAAGCAGACACACCTCGGGCCCTAGATATGCGGGTTCAGAAGCAGGCACACCCTGGGCCCTAGAAATGTGCGTTCAGAAGCAGGCACACCTCGGGCCCTAGATATGCGAGTTCAGAAGCAGGCGCACCTCGGGCCCTAGATATGCGGGTTCAGAAGCAGGCACACCCTGGGCCCTAGATATGTGGGTTCAGAAGCAGGCGCACCTCAGGCCCTAGATATGCGGGTTCAGAAGCAGGCGCTCCTAGGCACTAGATATGCGGGTTCAGAAGCAGGTGCACCCTGGGCCCTAGATATGCGGGTTCAGAAGCGGGCGCACATCGGGCCCTAGATATGCGGGTTCAGAAGCAGACACCTCGGGCCCTAGATATGCGGGTTCAGAAGCAGGCACACCCTGGGCCCTAGAAATGTGCGTTCAGAAGCAGGCGCACCTTGGGCCCTAGATATGCGGGTTCAGAAGCAGGCGCACCTTGGGCCCTAGATATGCGGGTTCAGAAGGAGGCACACCCTGGGCCCTAGATATGTGGGAGAAGCAGGCACACATCAGGCCCTAGATATGCAGGTTCAGAAGCAGGCACACATCGGGCCTAGATATGTGGGTTCAGAAGCAGGCACAACCTGTGCCCTAGATATGCGGGTTCAGAAGCAGGCACATCTCGGCCCTAGATATGTGTGTTCAGAAGCAGGCACACCTCGGGCCCTAGATATGCGTGTTCAGAAGCAGACGCACCACAGGCCATAAATATGCGGGTTCAGAAGCAGGCACACCTCGGGCCCTAGATATGCGGCTTCAGAAGCAGGCGCACCTCGGGCCCATATATGCAGTTCAGAAGCAGGCACACCTCGGGCCCTAAATATGCGGGTTCAGAAGCAGGCACATCTCGGCCCTAGATATGCAGGTTCAGAAGCTGGCGCACCTCGGGCCCTAGATCTGCGGGTTCTGAAGCAGGCGCACCCTGGTCCCTAGATATGCGGATTCAGAAACAGGCACACCTCGGGCCCTAGATATGCAGGTTCAGAAGGAGGCACACCTTGGGCCCTAGATATGCGAGTTCAGAAGCAGGCGCACCTCGGGCCCTAGATATGCGGGTTCAGAAGCAGGCACACCCTAGGCCCTATATATGCGGGTTCAGAAGCAGGCACACCTCGGGCCATAAATATGCAGATTCAGAAGCAGGCACACCTTGGGCCCTAGATATGTGGGTTCAGGAGCAGGCACACCTTGGGCCCTAGATATGTGGGTTCAGAAGCAGGCGCACCTCGGGCCCTAGATATGCGGGTTTAGAAGCAGGCGCACCCTGGGCCCTAGATATGCAGGTTCAGAAGCGAGCGCACCTCGGGCCCTAGATATGCGGGTTCAGAAGCAGGCGCACCTCGGGCCCTAGATATGCGGGTTCAGAAGCAGGCGCACCTCGGGCCCTAGATATGCGGGTTCAGAAGCAGGCGCACCTCGGGCCCTAGATATGCGGGTCCTGAAGCAGGCGCACCCTGGGCCCTAGATATGCGGGTTCAGAAGCAGGCACACCTCGGGCCCATAATATGCAGGTTCAGAAGCGGGCGCACCTCAGGCCGTAAATATGCGGGTTCAGAAGCAGGCACACCCTAGGCCCTAGATATGCGGGTTCAGAAGCAGGCACACCTCGGGCCATAGATATGCGGGTTCAGAAGCAGGCACACCCTGGGCCCTAGATATGCGGGTTCAGAAGCAGGCACACCTCAGGCCCTAGATATGCGGGTTCAGAAGCAGACACACATCGGGCCTAGATATGTGGGTACAGAAGCAGGCGCACCCTGCGCCCTAGATATGCGGGTTCAGAAGCAGGCACATCTCGGCCCTAGATATGTGGGTTCAGAAGCAGGCGCACCTCGGGCCCTAGATATGCGCGTTCAGAAGCAGGCACACCTCGGCCCTAGATATGCAGGTTCAGAAGCAGGCGCACATCAGGCCCTAGATATGCGGGTTCAGAAGCAGGCGCACCCTGGGCCCTAGATATGCGGGTTCAGAAGCAGGCACACCCTGTGCCCTAGATATGTGCGTTCAGAAGCAGGCACTCCTCGGCCATAGATATGCAGATTCAGAAGCAGGCACACCCTGGGCCCTAGATATGCAGATTCAGAAACAGGCACACCCTGGGCCCTAGATATGCGGGTTCAGAAGGAGGCACACCTTGGGCCCTAGATATCCGGGTTCAGAAGCAGGCGCACCTCGGGCCCTAGATATGCGGGTTCAGAAGCAGGCACACCCTAGGCCCTAGATATGCGGTTTCAGAAGCAGGCACACCTCGGGCCATAGATATGCGGATTCAGAAGCAGGCACACCCTGGGCCCTAGATATGCGGGTTCAGAAGCAGGCGCACCTCGGGCCCTAGATAAGCGGGTTCAGAAGCAGGCGCACCTCGAGCCCTAGATATGCGGGTTCAGAAGCAGGTGCACCTCGGGCCCTAGATATGCGGGTTCAGAAGCAGGCACACCCTGGGCCCTAGATATGTGGGAGAAGCAGGCACACATCAGACCCTAGATATGCGGGTTCAGAAGCAGGCACACATCGGGCCTAGATATGTGGGTTCAGAAGCAGGCGCACTCTGGGCCCTAGATATGCGGGTTCAGAAGCAGGCACATCTCGGCCCTAGATATGCGGGTTCAGAAGCAGGCGCACCTCGGGCCCTAGATATGCGCGTTCAGAAACAGGCACACCTCGGCCCTAGATATGCGGGTTCAGAAGTAGGCGCACCTCGGGCCCTAGCTATGCATGTTCAGAAGCAGGCACACCTCAGGCCCTAAATATGCGGGTTCAGACGCAGGCACACCTCGGGCCCATAATATGCAGGTTCAGAAGCAGGCGCACTTCAGGCCGTAAATATGCGGGTTCAGAAGCAGGCACACCTCGGGCCCTAGATATGCGGGTTCAGAAGCGGGCGCACATCGGGCCCTAGATATGCGGGTTCAGAAGCAGGCACACGTCAGGCCCATAATATGCAGGTTCAGAAGCGGGCGCACCTCAGGCCATAAATATGCGGGTTCAGAAGCAGGCACACCTCGGGCCCTAGATATGCGGGTTCAGAAGCGGGCGCACCTCGGGCCCTAGATATGCGTGTTCAGAAGCAGGCACACCTCGGGCCCTAGATATGCGTGTTCAGAAGCAGGAACACCTCGGGCCCTAAATATGCGGGTTCAGAAGCAGGCACACCTCGGGCCCATAATATGCAGGTTCAGAAGCGGCGCACCTCAGGCCGTAAATATGCGGGTTCAGAAGCAGGCACACCTTGGGCCCTAGATATGCGAGTTCAGAAGCAGGCGCTCCTCGGGCCCTAGATATGCGGGTTCAGAAGCAGGCGCACCCTGGGCCCTAGATATGTGGGAGAAGCAGGCATACATTAGACCCTAGATATGCGGGTTCAGAAGCAGGCCCACCCTAGGCCCTAGATATGCGGGTTCAGAAGCAGGCACACCTTGGGCCATAGATATGCGGGTTCAGAAGCAGGCACACTCTGGGCCCTAGATATGCGGGTTCAGAAGCAGGCGCACCTCGGGCCCTAGATATGAGGGTTCAGAAGCGGGCACACCTCAGGCCCTAGATATGCGGATTCAGAAGCATACGCACCTCAGGCCCTAGATATGCGGGTTCAGAAGCAGGCGCACCTCGGCACTAGATATGCGGGTTCAGAAGCAGGCGCACCCTGGGCCCTAGATATGCGGGTTCAGAAGTGGGTGCACATCGGGCCCTAGATATGCGGGTTCAGAAGCAGGCACACCTTCGGCCCTAGATATGCTTTTCAGAAGCAGGCACACCCTGGGCCCTAGAAATGTGCGTTCAGAAGCAGGAACACCTCGGGCCCTAGATATGCGAGTTCAGAAGCAGGCGCACCTCGGGCCCTAGATATGTGGGTTCAGAAGCAGGCACACCCTGGGCCCTAGATATGCGGGTTCAGAAGCAGGCACACCCTGGGCCCTAGATATGCGGGTTCAGAAGCAGGCGCACCTCGGGCCCTAGATATGCGGGTTCAGAAGCAGGCACTCCTTGGGCCCTAGATATGCGGGTTCAGAAGCAGGCATACCCTGGGCCCTAGATATGTGGGAGAAGCAGGCACACATCAGGCCCTAGATATGCAGGTTCAGAGGCAGGCACACATCGGGCCTAGATATGTGGGTTCAGAAGCAGGCACACCCTGTGCCCTAGATATGCGGGTTCAGAAGCAGGCACATCTCGGCCCTAGATGTGCGGGTTCAGAAGCAGGCACACCTTGGGCACTAGATGTGCGGGTTCAGAAGCAGGCACACTCTGGGCCCTAGATATTCGGGTTCAGAAGCAGGCGCACCTCGGGCCCTAGATATGCGGGTTCAGAAGCGGGCGCACCTCAGGCACTAGATATGCGGGTTCAGAAGCAGGCGCACCTCAGGCCCTAGATATGCGGGTTCAGAAGCAGGCGCAACTCGGCCCTAGATATGCGGGTTCAGAAGCAGGCGCACCCTGGGCACTAGATATGCGGGTTCAGAAGCGGGCGCACCTCGGGCCCTAGATATGCGGGTTCAGAAGCAGGCACACCTCGGGCCCTAGATATGCGGGTTCAGAAGCAGGCACACCCTGGGCCCTAGATATGTGCATTCAGAAGCAGGCACATCTCGGGCCCTAGATATGCAAGTTCAGAAGCAGGCGCACCTCGGGCCCTAGATATGCGGGTTCAGAAGCAGGCACACCCTGGGCCCTAGATATGCGGGTTCAGAAGCAGGCACACCCTGGGCCCTAGATATGCGGGTTCAGAAGCAGGCGCACCTCGGGCCCTAGATATGCGGGTTCAGAAGCAGGCACACCTTGGGCCCTAGATATGCGGGTTCAGAAGCAGGCACACCCTGGGCCCTAGATATGTGGGAGAAGCAGGCACACATCAGGCCCTAGATATGCAGGTTCAGAAGCAGGCACACCTCGGGCCCTAAATATGCAGGTTCAAAAGCAGGCACGCCCTCAGCCCTAGATATGCGGGTTCAGAAGCAGCCACACCCTGGGCCCTAGATATGCGGGTTCAGAAGCGAGCGCACCTCGGGCCCTAGATATGCGGGTTCAGAAGCAGGCACACCTCCGGCCCTAAATATGCAGGTTCAAAAGCAGGCACAACCTCAGCCCTAGATATGCGGGTTCAGAAGCAGGCACACCTCGGGCCCTAGATATGCGAGATCAGAAGCAGGCGCACCTTGGGCCCTAGATATGCGGGTTCAGAAGCAGGCACACCCTAGGCCCTAGATATGCGGGTTCAGAAGCAAGCACACCTCGGGCTATAGATATGCGGGTTCAGAAGCAGGCACACCCTGGGCCCTACATATCCGGGTTCAGAAGCAGGTGCACCTCGGGCCCTAGATATGCGGCTTCAGAAGCAGGCACACCTCTGGCCCATATATGCAGGTTCAGAAGCGGGCGCAACTCGGGCCCTAGATATGCGGGTTCAGAAGCGGGCACACCTCAGGCCCCAGATATGCGGGTTCAGAAGCAGGCGCACCTCGGCCCTAGATATGCGGGTTCAGAAGCAGGCGCACCCTGGGCCCTAGATATGCGGGTTCAGAAGCGAGCGCACCTCGGGCCCTAGATATGCGGGTTCAGAAGCAGGCACACCTCCGGCCCTAAATATGCAGGTTCAAAAGCAGGCACAACCTCAGCCCTAGATATGCGGGTTCAGAAGCAGGCACACCTCGGGCCCTAGATATGCGAGATCAGAAGCAGGCACACCTTGGGCCCTAGATATGCGGGTTCAGAAGCAGGCACACCCTAGGCCCTAGATATGCGGGTTCAGAAGCAAGCACACCTCGGGCAATAGATATGCGGGTTCAGAAGCAGGCACACCCTGGGCCCTACATATCCGGGTTCAGAAGCAGGTGCACCTCGGGCCCTAGATATGCGGGTTCAGAAGCAGGCGCACCCTGGGCCCTAGATATGTGGGAGAAGCAGGCACACATCAGACCCTAGATATGCGGGTTCAGAAGCAGGCACACATCGGGCCTAGATATGTGGGTTCAGAAGTAAGGCCCACCCTAGGCCCTAGATATGCGGGTTCAGAAGCAGGCACACCTTGGGCCCTAGATATGCGGGTTCAGAAGGAGGCACACTCTGGGCCCTAGATATGCGGGTTCAGAAGCAGGCGCACCTCGGGCCCTAGATATGCGGGTTCAGAAGCGGGCACACATCGGGCCTAGATATGCGGGTTCAGAAGGAGGCACACTCTGGGCCCTAGATATGCGGGTTCAGAAGCAGGCGCACCTCGGGCCCTAGATATGCGGGTTCAGAAGCGGGCGCACCTCAGGCCCTAGATATGCGGGTTCAAAAGCAGGCGCACCTCAGGCCCTAGATATGCGGGTTCAGAAGCAGGCGCACCTCGGCCCTAGATATGCGGGTTCAGAAGCAGGCGCACCCTGGGCCCTAGATATGCGGGTTCAGAAGCGGGCGCACCTCCGGCCCTAGATATGTGGGTTCAGAAGCAGGCACACCTCGGGCCCTAGATATGCAGGTTCAGAAGCAGGCACACCCTGGGCCCTAGATATGTGCGTTCAGAAGCAGGCACACCTCGGGCCCTAGATATGCGAGTTCAGAAGCAGGCGCACCTCGGGCCCTAGATATGCGGGTTCAGAAGCAGGCACACCCTGGGCCCTAGATATGCGGGTTCAGAAGCAGGCACACCCTGGGCCCTAGATATGCGGGTTCAGAAGCAGGCGCACCTCGGGCCCTAGATATGCGGGTTCAGAAGCAGGCACACCTTGGGCCCTAGATATGCGGGTTCAGAAGCAGGCACACCCTGGGCCCTAGATATGTGGGAGAAGCAGGCACACATCAGGCCCTAGATATGCAGGTTCAGAAGCAGGCACACATTGGGCCTAGATATGTGGGTTCAGAAGCAGGCACACCCTGTGCCCTAGATATGCGGTTTCAGAAGCAGGCACATCTCGGCCCTAGATATGTGTGTTCAGAAGCAGGCACACCTCGGGCCCTAGATATGCGAGATCAGAAGCAGGCACACCCTAGGCCCTAGATATGCGGGTTCAGAAGCAAGCACACCTCGGGCCATAGATATGCGGGTTCAGAAGCAGGCACACCCTGGGCCCTACATATGCGAGATCAGAAGCAGGCACACCCTAGGCCCTAGATATGCGGGTTCAGAAGCAAGCACACCTCGGGCCATAGATATGCGGGTTCAGAAGCAGGCACACCCTGGGCCCTACATATCCGGGTTCAGAAGCAGGTGCACCTCGGGCCCTAGATATGCGGGTTCAGAAGCAGGCGCACCCTGGGCCCTAGATATGTGGGAGAAGCAGGCACACATCAGACCCTAGATATGCGGGTTCAGAAGCAGGCACACATCGGGCCTAGATATGTGGGTTCAGAAGCAGGCCCACCCTAGGCCCTAGATATGCGGGTTCAGAAGCAGGCACACCTTGGGCCATAGATATGCGGGTTCAGAAGCAGGCGCACCCTGGGCCCTAGATATGCGGGTTCAGAAGCGGGCGCACCTCAGGCCCTAGATATGCGGGTTCAGAAGCAGGCGCACCTCGGGCCCTAGATATGCGGGTTCAGAAGCAGGCGCACCTCGGCCCTAGATATGCGGGTTCAGAAGCAGGCGCACCCTGGGCCCTAGATATGCGGGTTCAGAAGCAGGCACATCTCGGCCCTAGATATGCGGGTTCAGAAGCAGGCGCACCTCGGGCCCTAGATATGCGGGTTCAGAAGCGGGCGCACCTCAGGCCCTAGATATGCGGGTTCAGAAGCAGGCGCACCCTGGGCCCTAGATATGCGGGTTCAGAAGCGGGCGCACCCCGGGCCCTAGATATGCGGGTTCAGAAGCAGGCACACCTCGGGCCCTAGATATGCGGGTTCAGAAGCAGGCACACCCTGGGCCCTAGATATGTGCGTTCAGAAGTAGGCACACCCTGGGCCCTAGATATGCGGGTTCAGAAGCAGGCACACCCTGTGCCCTAGATATGCGGGTTCAGAAGCAGGCACATCTCGGCCCTAGATATGTGGGTTCAGAAGCAGGCGCACCTCGGGGCCTAGATATGCACGTTCAGAAGCAGGCACACCTCGGCCCTAGATATGCGGGTTCAGAAGAGGCGCACCCTGGGCCCTAGATATGTGGGTTCAGAAGCGGGCGCACCTCGGGCCCTAGATATGCGGGTTCAGAAGCAGGCACACCCTGTGCCCTAGATATGCGGGTTCAGAAGCAGGCACATCTCGGCCCTAGATATGTGGGTTCAGAAGCAGGCGCACCTCGGGGCCTAGATATGCACGTTCAGAAGCAGGCACACCTCGGCCCTAGATATGCGGGTTCAGAAGAGGCGCACCCTGGGCCCTAGATATGCGGGTTCAGAAGCAGGCACACCTCGGGCACTTGATATGCGGGTTCAGAAGCAGGCGCACCCTGGGCCCTAGATATGTGGGTTCAGAAGCGGGCGCACCTCGGGCCCTAGATATGCGGGTTCAGAAGCAGGCACACCTCGGGCACTTGATAAGCGGGTTCAGAAGCAGGCACACCTCGGGCCATAGATATGCGAGTTCAGAAGCAGACGCACCTCGGGCCCTAGATATGCGGGTTCAGAAGCAGGCACACCCTAGGCCCTAGATATGTGGGTTCAGAAGCAGGCACACCTCAGGCCA
The DNA here is from genome assembly GCF_040938575.1 of Ambystoma mexicanum. Lineage (NCBI taxonomy): Eukaryota > Metazoa > Chordata > Amphibia > Caudata > Ambystomatidae > Ambystoma > Ambystoma mexicanum. Next base: position 746,672,159 of record NC_090938.1, read on the forward strand.
TAGATATGCGGGTTCAGTGCAGGCACACCCTGGGCCATAGATATGCGGTTCAGAAGCAGGCGCACCTCGGGCCCTAGATATGCAGGTTCAGGAGCAGGCACACATCGGGCCTAGATATGCGGGTTCAGAAGCAGGCACACCTTGGGCCCTAGATATGCGGGTTCAGAAGCAGGCACACCCTGGGCCCTAGATATGTGGGAGAAGCAGGCACACATCAGGCCCTAGATATGCAGGTTCAGAAGCAGGCACACATCGGGCCTAGATATGTGGGTTCAGAAGCAGGCGCACCCTGTGCCCTAGATATGTGGGTTCAGAAGCAGGAACACCTCGGGCCCTAGATATGCGGGTTCAGAAGCAGGCACACCCTGGGCCCTAGATATGTGCGTTCAGAAGTAGGCACACCCTGGGCCCTAGATATGCGGGTTCAGAAGTAGGCACACCCTGTGCCCTAGATATGCGGGTTCAGAAGCAGGCACATCTCGGCCCTAGATATGTGGGTTCAGAAGCAGGCGCACCTCGGGCCCTAGATATGAGGGTTCAGAAGCGGGCACACCTCAGGCCCTAGATATGCGGATTCAGAAGCAGACGCACCTCAGGCCCTAGATATGCGGGTTCAGAAGCAGGCGCACCCTGGGCCCTAGATATGCGGATTCAGAAACAGGCACACCCTGGGCCCTAGATATGCGGGTTCAGAAGCAGGCACACCTTGGGCCCTAGATATGCGTGTTCAGAAGCGGGCCCACCTCAGGCCCTAGATATGTGGGTTCAGAAGCGGGCGCACCTCAGGCCGTAAATATGCGGGTTCAGAAGCAGGCACACCTCGGGCCCTAGATATGTGAGTTCAGAAGCGGGCGCACCTCGGGCCCTAGATATGCGGGTTCAGAAGCAGGCACACATCGAGCCCATAATATGCAGGTTCAGAAGCGGGCGCACCCTGGGCCCTAGATATGCGGATTCAGAAACAGGCACACCCTGGGCCCTAGATATGCGGGTTCAGAAGCAGGCACACCTTGGGCCCTAGATATGCGGGTTCAGAAGCAGGCACACCTTGGGCCCTAGATATGTGGGTTCAGAAGCAGGCGCACCCTGGGCCCTAGATATGCGGGTTCAGAAGCAGGCACATCTCGGCCCTAGATATGCGGGTTCAGAAGCAGGCGCACCTTGGGCCCTAGATATGCGGGTTCAGAAGCAGGCACATCTCGGCCCTAGATATGCGGGTTCAGAAGCAGGCGCACCTCGGGCCCTAGATATGCGGGTTCAGAAGCAGGCACATCTCGGCCCTAGATATGCGGGTTCAGAAGCAGGCGAACCTCGGGCCCTAGATATGCGGGTTCAGAAGCGGGCGCACCTCAGGCCCTAGATATGCGGGTTCAGAAGCAGGCGCACCCTGGGCCCTAGATATGCGGGTTCAGAAGCGGGCGCACCCCGGGCCCTAGATATGCGGGTTCAGAAGCAGGCACACCTCGGGCCCTAGATATGCGGGTTCAGAAGCAGGCACACCCTGGGCCCTAGATATGTGCGTTCAGAAGTAGGCACACCCTGGGCCCTAGATATGCGGGTTCAGAAGCAGGCACACCCTGTGCCCTAGATATGCGGGTTCAGAAGCAGGCACATCTCGGCCCTAGATATGTGGGTTCAGAAGCAGGCGCACCTCGGGCCCTAGATATGCACGTTCAGAAGCAGGCACACCTCGGCCCTAGATATGCGGGTTCAGAAGCAGGCGCACCCTGGGCCCTAGATATGTGGGTTCGGAAGCGGGCGCACCTCGGGCCCTAGATATGCGGGTTCAGAAGCAGGCACACCTCGGGCACTTGATATGCGGGTTCAGAAGCAGGCGCACCCTGGGCCCTAGATATGTGGGTTCAGAAGCGGGCGCACCTCGGGCCCTAGATATGCGGGTTCAGAAGCAGGCACACCTCGGGCACTTGATATGCGGGTTCAGAAGCAGGCACACCTCGGGCCCTAGATATGCGAGTTCAGAAGCAGGCGCACCTCGGGCCCTAGATATGTGGGTTCAGAAGCAGGCACACCCTAGGCCCTAGATATGTGGGTTCAGAAGCAGGCACACCTCAGGCCATAGATATGCGGGTTCAGTGCAGGCACACCCTGGGCCATAGATATGCGGTTCAGAAGCAGGCGCACCTCGGGCCCTAGATATGCAGGTTCAGGAGCAGGCACACATCGGGCCTAGATATGCGGGTTCAGAAGCAGGCACACCTTGGGCCCTAGATCTGCGGGTTCAGAAGCAGGCACACCCTGGGCCCTAGATATGTGGGAGAAGCAGGCACACATCAGGCCCTAGATATGCAGGTTCAGAAGCAGGCACACATCGGGCCTAGATATGTGGGTTCAGAAGCAGGCGCACCCTGTGCCCTAGATATGTGGGTTCAGAAGCAGGCACACCTCGGGCCCTAGATATGCGGGTTCAGAAGCAGGCACACCCTGGGCCCTAGATATGTGCGTTCAGAAGTAGGCACACCCTGGGCCCTAGATATGCGGGTTCAGAAGCAGGCACACCCTGTGCCCTAGATATGCGGGTTCAGAAGCAGGCACATCTCGGCCCTAGATATGTGGGTTCAGAAGCAGGCGCACCTCGGGCCCTAGATATGAGGGTTCAGAAGCAGGCGCACCTCAGGCCCTAGATATGCGGATTCAGAAGCAGACGCACCTCAGGCCCTAGATATGCGGGTTCAGAAGCAGGCGCACCCTGGGCCCTAGATATGCGGATTCAGAAACAGGCACACCCTGGGCCCTAGATATGCGGGTTCAGAAGCAGGCACACCTTGGGCCCTAGATGTGCGGGTTCAGAAGCAGGCACACCTCGGGCCATAGATATGCGGATTTAGAAGCAGGCACACCCTGGGCCCTAGATATGCGGATTCAGAAGCAGGCGCACCTTGTGCCCTAGATATGCGGGTTCAGAAGCAGGCGCACCTTGGGCGCTAGATATGCGGGTTCAGAAGCAGGTGCACCTCAGGCCCTAGACATGCGGGTTCAGAAGCAGGTGCACCCTGGGCCCTAGATATGCACGTTCAGAAGCAGGCACACCTCGGCCCTAGATATGCGGGTTCAAAAGCAGGCACACCCCGGGCCCTAGATATGCGGGTTCAGAAGCAGGCGCACCCTGGGCCCTAGATATGCGGATTCAAAAACAGGCACACCCTGGGCCCTAGATATGCGGGTTCAGAAGCAGGCACACCTTGGGCCCTAGATGTGCGGGTTCAGAAGCAGGCACACCTCGGGCCATAGATATGCGGATTCAGAAGCAGGCACACCCTGGGCCCTAGATATGCGGATTCAGAAGCAGGCGCACCTTGTGCCCTAGATATGCGGGTTCAGAAGCAGGCGCACCTTGGGCGCTAGATATGCGGGTTCAGAAGCAGGTGCACCTCGGGCCCTAGACATGCGGGTTCAGAAGCAGGCGCACCCTGGGCCCTAGATATGCGGGTTCAGAAGCAGGTACATCTCGGCCCTAGATATGCGGGTTCAGAAGCAGGCGCACCTCGGGCCCTAGATATGCGCGTTCAGAAGCAGGCACACCTCGGCCCTAGATATGCGGGTTCAGAAGTAGGCGCACCTCTGGCCCTAGATATGCGGGTTCAGAAGCAGGCACACCTCGGGCCCTAGATATGCAGGTTCAGAAGCGGGCGCACCTCAGGCCGTAAATATGCGGGTTCAGAAGCAGGCACACCTCGGGCCCTAGATATGCGGGTTCAGAAGCGGGCGCACATCGGGCCCTAAATATGCGGTTTCAGAAGCAGGCACACCTCGGGCCCATAATATGCAGGTTCAGAAGCGGGTGCACCTCAGGCCATAAATATGCGGGTTCAGAAGTAGGCACACCTCGGGCCCTAGATATGTGGGTTCAGAAGCGGGCGCACCTCGGGCCCTAGATATACGGGTTCAGAAGCGGGCACACCTCAAGCCCTAGATATGCGGGTTCAGAAGCAGGCGCACCCTGGGCCCTAGATATGCGGGTTCAGAAGCGGGTGCACATCGGGCCCTAGATATGCGGGTTCAGAAGCAGGCACACCTTCGGCCCTAGATATGCTTTTCAGAAGCAGGCACACCCTGGGCCCTAGAAATGTGCGTTCAGAAGCAGGAACACCTCGGGCCCTAGATATGCGAGTTCAGAAGCAGGCGCACCTCGGGCCCTAGATATGTGGGTTCAGAAGCAGGCACACCCTGGGCCCTAGATATGCGGGTTCAGAAGCAGGCACACCCTGGGCCCTAGATATGCGGGTTCAGAAGCAGGCGCACCTCGGGCCCTAGATATGCGGGTTCAGAAGCAGGCACTCCTTGGGCCCTAGATATGCGGGTTCAGAAGCAGGCATACCCTGGGCCCTAGATATGTGGGAGAAGCAGGCACACATCAGGCCCTAGATATGCAGGTTCAGAAGCAGGCACACATCGGGCCTAGATATGTGGGTTCAGAAGCAGGCTGTTAGGTAAGATTTCCACAGGGCTGGTAAATCTTCCTTGCCTGGTTCAACTCCAGAACTTTTTGCTTTTCTAGTGAGATATTTTCCATTAATACCTCAGTGAGTGGGAACCTTTTTCCACACTCACCTGTCTTTAACTCTTTTTATGGGTGTCATTTTTAAGACTCTCCATAGTGTCTTTTTAAAGTTATCATGTCTAACAACTTATTGGCAATAAGTGCCTGTTGTTGCTGGGTTGCCCTAGGGGCTCCCCCTTTAACTTTCTTGTGCTAACCTTGAGTGAACTACAGTTCCCAAGGGTAGAAAGGATCTGTGGATCCCTTTTACATTTACTTCTGTGAAACCAGCACACCCCACCTTATGTGGAGTGCTGGGGAGATACAATGTATCCCCTTTCACATTTAAACTGTAACAATTATGTTACAGTGACAAGCTTACCTTTAATGGCTGGTGGCAGTGATACCTTTTACTAATTTGGTGCACCTTTACCGCGTGCTGTAATCACAGCTGCAGTAAAGGCACCTAAGGGTGCTCATTTTTACCAAAATGGCCCCTGTCTTCTTTTTCTGCCATTTTAGTGTTTCTTGTCGTTTCTTGTTCCTTCCCCTGACATCCAGGGCGGGAAAATCCTTTGTTTGAGTTTTGTCTTCGGCGGGAGTCCCCTGGACACCCCGCCCAGGCTCCAGTCAGTCTGTAAGCACAGGAAGTGGGGGAGGGGTCCCAAACTTCCCCCTCCTTTGTCTTAGGTCTTCCTTCAACTGGGCCAAATCCCAGTGGGGGGTTGGCTCTCCTGATTGGACAGCCAAACGCCCCTTTCTTGTAAAATGCGGGGAGAGAATGCAGAGGTTGTGTTGCAGTTCCTAATAAATACTGGAAACCTGGAAGCTGAAGTGATGTCGACCACTGGAACTGAAAACCGAAGAGGATGACGAAGGAAAAGCGGCGGGAATGATTTCCAGCGGCCGGAGAGCCTGCTTTGTAACCGGAGCCTGCTGCAGCCCTTCCTTCCGATCGACCTGGGGTCTCCGAAAACGACGACCCGAACCCAGAGCCTGGTGAGACCCACTAGACTCAAGACGACCTGCATTTTGAGCCATCCCACGGGTTCCTGCGACCTTGCGTTCTTGCAATACCCCAATACCCTGGGACCTCCTGCCACTGTGCGGTGCATGGTCTTCCGAATTCCGAATCTCGCTGAAACTTCGTGGGCATCTTGGTCTATCTCCAGAGACACGAATCGAGTCCACAAAGTCCCCTCACAAGAGTGCTGGACCTTTTAAACGACGAGAATTCAACCGCGATTTTCTGTCTTCATCTGTGCTCCTTGAAAAGGCGCCAAACCCGCAGAACCGCATTCAGCTGCGAGAGAAATCTTGCCTAGAGCCTTCTTCATCGATCCCTGCTGCAAAGTCCCTTCTGAGGTCTTGTGTTCAGTCTCCAGGACAAGGAATCCAGTGACCGGGTATTTGGCTGCAGTCCCTGAAGTTCTCCTGCTGCAATCTCTTCTCCATTGCTGAGGTACTGTGTTGGCTTGGGTATATACTTACCTTAAGCCTGTTGGGATTTCTGTGTAGTCCTGGGGTGTTTTCTGTGATTGGGAGGTCCCTCGTCCAGTACACCCAGTCCCACTGCTAGAATCCTGCTGGGGTGTCTTCTGCGAAGCCCCTGGACCCTCTTCTAACCCTAGAAGTAAAGTCCTCACTTGGTTGCCAGTTTTCCTAAGGAAACTCTGACTTTTGCTACTAAAGAACTTATTCTAACACTGCCTGTTGGTCACTAGTCCTAGTGACCCCCCTTCTGCCACTGAGAACACTCATGCTCAAAGGGAAAGACTTTGAAGGGATTGGGACTTCTGCCTAGAAAAGAAATCAAGTGTTTTACTTACTTGTAAAGAGTTGGTTGGTTGGTAACTGTAATTCTAAGAGTGAACAGTTACAAAAGTTCTTACTGATCTTGAATGTGTGATGCACTGTTCTTAAAAGTATGGTTAACATCTTTTCTTCCTTAGCCACTGTTTTACCAGTCTAAAAGAAAGTAGATGTAAAGGTATTTTACTCTCCTGTGATTAGGTTGTGCCTCTTTACAAAAGTAATGTGTTGGTATCACCAGGTTAGTCCTGCTAGGATAACTGTATGAGTGTCCCCCAACTGGGTCTTGCTTCCCCTGACTTGCTGCTAGCCTGTCTTTAATAAGTCTACAATAGGTTGTTGCCTACCTAGAATATCTATTCTGTAAAGTGTGACATTGGGTTTTACTTTCCCCTTCATTGTGAAGTTAAAGTAAGTGGGTTTTACTTACCTTGTGTTAGCTGTGTGCCATCCAAAACAAGTTACAAGAGTTATTGCTTATCTCCATCTGGTGTTCCCTGATTTCCAAAGCATCTGTAATTGTATATTACATCCATTAGGTTTTGCTCACCTGGTATAACTGTGTGTTATGACAAAAGTAGTGATAGGTTTTTACTGCACCTAGAATAAGTGTTTCACTATTCACCAAAAGTATATTGTCCAGTTGACTGTTTATGTGATTTGTTCCAAGAGTCACTGTAAAACTGGAAGGGCCTACTGTCCTTGTATTACCAAAAGTAATCTAAAAATAAACATTGGTCTTTTACTCCCAAGGAATAGGCTTGGCCTATACTAAATGTGTATAACAAGGTTTTGACTTCCCTAGAACTACTGTTAGGTGTTCCAAATAAGGTCTATACTTGGGTCTGTGTACTTTCAAGTATAGTGTTGTGTTTTATATTGTGATTTCATATAATGTTTCAGTATTTACTTAACCCCTAGATTTATCTGGGCCTACTTGTATTTCAATAAATCCTTTATTTTTATAATACATAGTGTTTCAGTGTTTCTTTGGATCATTTGTATTACAATTTTCACTTGTACTGTATATACTGCCCTCTCTCCCTCCTAAGATAAGCCTGGCTGCTCTGTCTACGCTACCCCGAACTCAGGTGGTACAGCCTTATTCTAAGAGTGGAGTCTTGTACTGCCTCAGTAGAATGGTTTTGCTAGGCCCTTAACTGGGCTTCAGAAAAACTGTCTTAACACTGTTGGCATGCGCTGGGATCAAGGTGGATTGCATTACATTGATTATTGATATACTTTGTGTCCAAAGGAAACCATCCAGTAGGTTTGGTTTAGCCAAGGTAAAGTGTACTTATTGTATTTAACACAAGAACCAACACCATGGCCTGCTTTAGGCCCGAGGACTTCTCTTATGTTGCAATGGAAACTGTGGTCACAATTTGTATAGAGAAGGGCCTCAATTGTGAAGGGAGTAAGCTTGAATTATTACAAAGGTTATGGGACCATATGTATGGTTCCAGTGAACCTGTGTCCACTTCTTACAATATTGCTGGGAGTGAGGATGATGAGGGTTCAGACAGCTGTCCAAACTCCTCAGAGGAGGAATATGAGGGTTCTGATGAGGAGGATGTTTGTTCACCCCCCTCTCCTTCTCTTGCCTCTACCTTACTGCCTACCATGGGCTCTGAGATATCTAAGGAACTGAATATAAGAAAATTCCTGTGGGAAAACAATATGAAGATGTGGGACTATGAGAAAAAGTATAACAGGTCTGTAGAAGACCATTTTCTGCACCCTTCTTCTTTTTCCAGTTCTTCTATGTCTGCAGCTTCCAGGTTTCCAGAATTGGTGAGTCAGTATGATCTGAAGTGTGACATTGTTGTATGGCTGAAAACTTTTGACCTCACTTGTAAAAGGTTTGGTCTGTGTGAGAGTGATAGAATACCCTGGGTTCTTTTTAGACTTCCCAAGATGGACTACCATGTGCTCTTGGATTTACCTGAAGTAGAAATAGGTAACTGGGATAGGGTAAAAACAGCTCTCATAGATAGATATAAGAAAACAACTTCTACCTATCTACACTCCTTAAGGGACTCTAAGGATAGAGGTAGGTCAACAAGTGCTGTCTCCTCATCCCTTAAGAAATCTGTCAATACTGAGTATAGCAGAAAAGCTGTGGTCTTAGACTCAGCTGAGCCCCCTTGTAAAAAGGCTGAGGCTCTTAACCTTGAAGTAAGAGAGGTCCCCTTAGGAGACCCCTCTTTGGAGATAAAAGGCATTAATTGCCTCTCTGAAGGGCACTTGGGTGTAGCACCCATAACTTCAAATAGGGACAAAGCCCCTAGGCCCAAAAAGCTAGAGGTCACTCCTGTGACCCCACCTTTAGCTGCTGCTAAGGTGATAGAGCCTCTTGAAAAACCACATGTAGTGGAAGTGATTCAACTAGTTCCCAGAAACTTAAAAACTTCTGTCCTAGTACCCATATGGTGTAATACCATTAACCAGGTCACTGCTGTGACCCCACCTTCAGTTAACACTGAGTTTATAGAACCTCTTGAAAACCCACCTAGAGTGGAAGTGGTTCAACCTGTGGATAGAAACTTATGTATTCCTGTCCAATCTATAACACTGTGTAAAAACTTTGTTGAACCTGACAAGAACCTTAGTGTTCATGTCACACACCCTGTGTGGTGTATGTCCTTTAGAATAAAGGCCCCTTCAGTTAAACCTGTAGTGGCTGAAACATTTGAAAACCCACTTACAGTGGAAATGCTTCCTAAAACTCTAAACATGGATACGCCTGAAAACCCACTTACAGTGGAGGTGATCCAGATGGATGTACAAAGCTTAGGTGTTTTTAACAACCCTAAGAGGGCAAGGAGTTTCCTTGACCCCAAGGTAGGAATTGAGTTTTCTCCTTCAGTTCAGAGTGCCCAGAATGTAACTTCTAGGCCTGAAAAACTGAACACCAAAAAGAGTTATAAGAAACCTAAGAGTAGCTTTCTTACTAGGCCTTCTAATAAAAAGCCTGTGACTCCAACTACTCCTACAGGAGAGATGGATAGGTGTTCTGACAAGGCTAGGGTCTCTGTTTCAAGAGACCACTCTAAACCTGTAGGATCCTCTATAGCGAATCCTACTGTAAGTCCTAATGTTAGCAGGGCAACCTCTAACAAAGGCAAATCAAAATCTAGACTATTAGGGAAATGGGAGCACAAACCATGCTCTACCATTTCAGTTCCAATTCTAAAGTCTTTGACCCACACTACTTCTGAGGAAGGGGTGGATAGACAAGATGGAAACCTAACTAGGCCTTTGAGGACTGGTAAACCTCAAAGCTGGTGGAAATCCAGAAAAGATATGTCTAAGGCTAAACCCCTTGACATTGTGGGCTCTTCTGCTGAAGACCCCCTTGTAAATCCTAGAGTTAGAAGGGAAAACCCTAACCAAGGTAAAAACAGATCTAAGAGGAAGTGGAAGGATGTACAATGCTTTGCCACAACCCCTCCAACTAGGATACCTGAGACCCAACCTGCTCATGTGAGAGAGGTGGTGAGGAATCATGGAGACCCCTCTAGGTCTAAGGGATTTCTTTATAAGAACCCCTTTAAAAAGCCTATTGTAGGTTCAGAGGTTGTCACAACTTCTGAGGGACTGTTTAAACAGATCCCCTATACCTTAGACAAGAGTAAAGTGCCCAACACTACTTGTAGGTCATATAGTTTGCAAATGATAACTAATATAAGAAAAAGTATCACAGCAAGGGTTACAAAAAGATTGCTAGTTGACTCAGCAAACAGTTTAACCGACTAGAAACAAGAGATCTATCCAGGTGAGGATTAGCTTCCCCTGTTCCTTAGTCTGGGGGGGACGAGTGTTAGGTAAGATTTCCACAGGGCTGGTAAATCTTCCTTGCCTGGTTCAACTCCAGAACTTTTTGCTTTTCTAGTGAGATATTTTCCATTAATACCTCAGTGAGTGGGAACCTTTTTCCACACTCACCTGTCTTTAACTCTTTTTATGGGTGTCATTTTTAAGACTCTCCATAGTGTCTTTTTAAAGTTATCATGTCTAACAACTTATTGGCAATAAGTGCCTGTTGTTGCTGGGTTGCCCTAGGGGCTCCCCCTTTAACTTTCTTGTGCTAACCTTGAGTGAACTACAGTTCCCAAGGGTAGAAAGGATCTGTGGATCCCTTTTACATTTACTTCTGTGAAACCAGCACACCCCACCTTATGTGGAGTGCTGGGGAGATACAATGTATCCCCTTTCACATTTAAACTGTAACAATTATGTTACAGTGACAAGCTTACCTTTAATGGCTGGTGGCAGTGATACCTTTTACTAATTTGGTGCACCTTTACCGCGTGCTGTAATCACAGCTGCAGTAAAGGCACCTAAGGGTGCTCATTTTTACCAAAATGGCCCCTGTCTTCTTTTTCTGCCATTTTAGTGTTTCTTGTCGTTTCTTGTTCCTTCCCCTGACATCCAGGGCGGGAAAATCCTTTGTTTGAGTTTTGTCTTCGGCGGGAGTCCCCTGGACACCCCGCCCAGGCTCCAGTCAGTCTGTAAGCACAGGAAGTGGGGGAGGGGTCCCAAACTTCCCCCTCCTTTGTCTTAGGTCTTCCTTCAACTGGGCCAAATCCCAGTGGGGGGTTGGCTCTCCTGATTGGACAGCCAAACGCCCCTTTCTTGTAAAATGCGGGGAGAGAATGCAGAGGTTGTGTTGCAGTTCCTAATAAATACTGGAAACCTGGAAGCTGAAGTGATGTCGACCACTGGAACTGAAAACCGAAGAGGATGACGAAGGAAAAGCGGCGGGAATGATTTCCAGCGGCCGGAGAGCCTGCTTTGTAACCGGAGCCTGCTGCAGCCCTTCCTTCCGATCGACCTGGGGTCTCCGAAAACGACGACCCGAACCCAGAGCCTGGTGAGACCCACTAGACTCAAGACGACCTGCATTTTGAGCCATCCCACGGGTTCCTGCGACCTTGCGTTCTTGCAATACCCCAATACCCTGGGACCTCCTGCCACTGTGCGGTGCATGGTCTTCCGAATTCCGAATCTCGCTGAAACTTCGTGGGCATCTTGGTCTATCTCCAGAGACACGAATCGAGTCCACAAAGTCCCCTCACAAGAGTGCTGGACCTTTTAAACGACGAGAATTCAACCGCGATTTTCTGTCTTCATCTGTGCTCCTTGAAAAGGCGCCAAACCCGCAGAACCGCATTCAGCTGCGAGAGAAATCTTGCCTAGAGCCTTCTTCATCGATCCCTGCTGCAAAGTCCCTTCTGAGGTCTTGTGTTCAGTCTCCAGGACAAGGAATCCAGTGACCGGGTATTTGGCTGCAGTCCCTGAAGTTCTCCTGCTGCAATCTCTTCTCCATTGCTGAGGTACTGTGTTGGCTTGGGTATATACTTACCTTAAGCCTGTTGGGATTTCTGTGTAGTCCTGGGGTGTTTTCTGTGATTGGGAGGTCCCTCGTCCAGTACACCCAGTCCCACTGCTAGAATCCTGCTGGGGTGTCTTCTGCGAAGCCCCTGGACCCTCTTCTAACCCTAGAAGTAAAGTCCTCACTTGGTTGCCAGTTTTCCTAAGGAAACTCTGACTTTTGCTACTAAAGAACTTATTCTAACACTGCCTGTTGGTCACTAGTCCTAGTGACCCCCCTTCTGCCACTGAGAACACTCATGCTCAAAGGGAAAGACTTTGAAGGGATTGGGACTTCTGCCTAGAAAAGAAATCAAGTGTTTTACTTACTTGTAAAGAGTTGGTTGGTTGGTAACTGTAATTCTAAGAGTGAACAGTTACAAAAGTTCTTACTGATCTTGAATGTGTGATGCACTGTTCTTAAAAGTATGGTTAACATCTTTTCTTCCTTAGCCACTGTTTTGCCAGTCTAAAAGAAAGTAGATGTAAAGGTATTTTACTCTCCTGTGATTAGGTTGTGCCTCTTTACAAAAGTAATGTGTTGGTATCACCAGGTTAGTCCTGCTAGGATAACTGTATGAGTGTCCCCCAACTGGGTCTTGCTTCCCCTGACTTGCTGCTAGCCTGTCTTTAATAAGTCTACAATAGGTTGTTGCCTACCTAGAATATCTATTCTGTAAAGTGTGACATTGGGTTTTACTTTCCCCTTCATTGTGAAGTTAAAGTAAGTGGGTTTTACTTACCTTGTGTTAGCTGTGTGCCATCCAAAACAAGTTACAAGAGTTATTGCTTATCTCCATCTGGTGTTCCCTGATTTCCAAAGCATCTGTAATTGTATATTACATCCATTAGGTTTTGCTCACCTGGTATAACTGTGTGTTATGACAAAAGTAGTGATAGGTTTTTACTGCACCTAGAATAAGTGTTTCACTATTCACCAAAAGTATATTGTCCAGTTGACTGTTTATGTGATTTGTTCCAAGAGTCACTGTAAAACTGGAAGGGCCTACTGTCCTTGTATTACCAAAAGTAATCTAAAAATAAACATTGGTCTTTTACTCCCAAGGAATAGGCTTGGCCTATACTAAATGTGTATAACAAGGTTTTGACTTCCCTAGAACTACTGTTAGGTGTTCCAAATAAGGTCTATACTTGGGTCTGTGTACTTTCAAGTATAGTGTTGTGTTTTATATTGTGATTTCATATAATGTTTCAGTATTTACTTAACCCCTAGATTTATCTGGGCCTACTTGTATTTCAATAAATCCTTTATTTTTATAATACATAGTGTTTCAGTGTTTCTTTGGATCATTTGTATTACAATTTTCACTTGTACTGTATATACTGCCCTCTCTCCCTCCTAAGATAAGCCTGGCTGCTCTGTCTACGCTACCCCGAACTCAGGTGGTACAGCCTTATTCTAAGAGTGGAGTCTTGTACTGCCTCAGTAGAATGGTTTTGCTAGGCCCTTAACTGGGCTTCAGAAAAACTGTCTTAACACAGGCACACCCTGTGCCCTAGATATGCGGGTTCAGAAGCAGGCACATCTCGGTCCTAGATATGTGTGTTCAGAAGCAGGCACACCTTGGGCCCTAGATGTGCGGGTTCAGAAGCAGGCACACCTTGGGCCATAGATATGCGGGTTCAGAAGCAGGCACACTCTGGGCCCTAGATATTCGGGTTCAGAAGCAGGCGCACCTCGGGCCCTAGATATGCGGGTTCAGAAGCGGGCGCACCTCAGGCACTAGATATGCGGGTTCAGAAGCAGGCGCACCTCAGGCCCTAGATATGCGGGTTCAGAAGCGGGCGCACCTCAGGCCATAAATATGCGGGTTCAGAAGTAGGCACACCTCGGGCCCTAGATATGTGGGTTCAGAAGCGGGCGCACCTCGTGCCCTAGATATACGGGTTCAGAAGCGGGCACACCTCAAGCCCTAGATATGCGGGTTCAGAAGCAGGCGCACCTCGGGCCCTAGATATGCGGGTTCAGAAGCAGGCGCACCCTGGGCCCTAGATATGTGTGTTCAGAAGCAGGCACACCTCGGGCCCTAGATATGCGTGTTCAGAAGCAGGCGCACCACAGGCCGTAAATATGCGGGTTCAGAAGCAGGCACACCTCGGGCCCTAGATATGCGGCTTCAGAAGCAGGCGCACCTTGGGCCCATATATGCAGGTTCAGAAGCGGGCGCACCTCAGGCCGTAAATATGCGGGTTCAGAAGCAGGCACACCTCGGGCCCTAGATATGTGGGTTCAGAAGCGGGCGCACCTCGGGCCCTAGATATGCGGGTTCAGAAGCGGGCGCACCTCAGGCCCCAGATATGCGGGTTCAGAAGCAGGCGCACCTCGGCCCTATATATGCGGGTTCAGAAGCAGGCGCACCCTGGGCCCTAGATATGCTGGTTCAGAAGCATGCGCACCTCGGGCCCTAGATATGCGGGTTCAGAAGCAGGCACACCTCGGGCCCTAAATATGCAGGTTCAAAAGCAGGCACACCCTCAGCCCTAGATATGCGGGTTCAGAAGCAGGCACACCTCAGGCCCTAGATATGCGAGATCAGAAGCAGGCGCACCTTGGGCCCTAGATATACGGGTTCAGAAGCAGGCACACCCTAGGCCCTAGATATGCGGGTTCAGAAGCAAGCACACCTCTGGCCATAGATATGCGGGTTCACAAGCAGGCACACCCTGGGCCCTACATATCCGGGTTCAGAAGCAGGTGCACCTCGGCCCCTAGATATGCGGGTTCAGAAGCAGGCGCACCCTGGGCCCTAGATATGTGGGAGAAGCAGGCATACATTAGACCCTAGATATGCGGGTTCAGAAGCAGGCACACATCGGGCCTAGATATGTGGGTTCAGAAGCAGGCCCACCCTAGGCCCTAGATAGGCGGGTTCAGAAGCAGGCACACCTTGGGCCATAGATATGCGGGTTCAGAAGCAGGCGCACCCTGGGCCCTAGATATGCGGGTTCAGAAGCGGGTGCACATCGGGCCCTAGATATGCGGGTTCAGAAGCAGGCACACCTTCTGCCCTAGATATGCTTTTCAGAAGCAGGCACACCCTGGGCCCTAGAAATGTGCGTTCAGAAGCAGGAACACCTCGGGCCCTAGATATGCGAGTTCAGAAGCAGGCGCACCTCGGGCCCTAGATATGTGGGTTCAGAAGCAGGCACACCCTGGGCCCTAGATATGCGGGTTCAGAAGCAGGCACACCCTGGGCCCTAGATATGCGGGTTCAGAAGCAGGCGCACCTCGGGCCCTAGATATGCGGGTTCAGAAGCAGGCACTCCTTGGGCCCTAGATATGCGGGTTCAGAAGCAGGCATACCCTGGGCCCTAGATATGTGGGAGAAGCAGGCACACATCAGGCCCTAGATATGCAGGTTCAGAAGCAGGCACACATCGGGCCTAGATATGTGGGTTCAGAAGCAGGCACACCCTGTGCCCTAGATATGCGGGTTCAGAAGCAGGCACATCTCGGCCCTAGATGTGCGGGTTCAGAAGCAGGCACACCTTGGGCCCTAGATGTGCGGGTTCAGAAGCAGGCACACCTTGGGCCATAGATATGCGGGTTCAGAAGCAGGCACACTCTGGGCCCTAGATATTCGGGTTCAGAAGCAGGCGCACCTCGGGCCCTAGATATGCGGGTTCAGAAGCGGGCGCACCTCAGGCACTAGATATGCGGGTTCAGAAGCAGGCGCACCTCAGGCCCTAGATATGCGGGTTCAGAAGCAGGCGCAACTCGGCCCTAGATATGCGGGTTCAGAAGCAGGCGCACCCTGGGCACTAGATATGCGGGTTCAGAAGCGGGCGCACCTCGGGCCCTAGATATGCGGGTTCAGAAGCAGGCACACACCTCGGGCCCTAGATATGCGGGTTCAGAAGCAGGCACACCCTGGGCCCTAGATATGTGCGTTCAGAAGCAGGCACACCTCGGGCCCTAGATATGCAAGTTCAGAAGCAGGCGCACCTCGGGCCCTAGATATGCGGGTTCAGAAGCAGGCACACCCTGGGCCCTAGATATGCGGGTTCAGAAGCAGGCACACCCTGGGCCCTAGATATGCGGGTTCAGAAGCAGGCACACCCTGGGCCCTAGATATGCGGGTTCAGAAGCAGGCGCACCTCGGGCCCTAGATATGCGGGTTCAGAAGCAGGCACACCTTGGGCCCTAGATATGCGGGTTCAGAAGCAGGCACACCCTGGGCCCTAGATATGTGGGAGAAGCAGGCACACATCAGGCCCTAGATATGCAGGTTCAGAAGCAGGCACACCTCGGGCCCTAAATATGCAGGTTCAAAAGCAGGCACGCCCTCAGCCCTAGATATGCGGGTTCAGAAGCAGCCACACCCTAGGCCCTAGATATGCGGGTTCAGAAGCAAGCACACCTCGGGCCATAGATATGCGGGTTCAGAAGCAGGCACACCCTGGGCCCTACATATCCGGGTTCAGAAGAAGGTGCACCTCGGGCCCTAGATATGCGGGTTCAGAAGCAGGCGCACCCTGGGCCCTAGATATGTGGGAGAAGCAGGCACACATCAGACCCTAGATATTCGGGTTCAGAAGCAGGCACACATCGGGCCTAGATATGTGGGTTCAGAAGCAGGCCCACCCTAGGCCCTAGATATGCGGGTTCAGAAGCAGGCACACCTTGGGCCATAGATATGCGGGTTCAGAAGCAGGCACACTCTGGGCCCTAGATATGCGGGTTCAGAAGCAGGCGCACCTCGGGCCCTAGATATGCGGGTTCAGAAGCAGGCGCACCTCAGGCCCTAGATATGCGGGTTCAGAAGCAGGCGCACCTCAGGCCCTAGATATGCGGGTTCAGAAGCAGGCGCACCTCGGCACTAGATATGCGGGTTCAGAAGCAGGCGCACCCTGGGCCCTAGATATGCGGGTTCAGAAGCGGGCGCACATCGGGCCCTAGATATGCAGGTTCAGAAGCAGGCACACCTCGGGCCCTAGATATGCGGGTTCAGAAGCAGGCACACCCTGGGCCCTAGAAATGTGCATTCAGAAGCAGGCACACCTCGGGCCCTAGATATGCGAGTTCAGAAGCAGGCGCACCTCGGGCCCTAGATATGCGGGTTCAGAAGCAGGCACACCCTGGGCCCTAGATATGCGGGTTCAGAAGCAGGCACACCCTGGGCCCTAGATATGCGGGTTCAGAAGCAGGCGCACCTCGGGCCCCAGATATGCGGGTTCAGAAGCAGGCGCACCTTGGGCCCTAGATATGCGGGTTCAGAAGGAGGCACACCCTGGGCCCTAGATATGTGGGAGAAGCAGGCACACATCAGGCCCTAGATATGCAGGTTCAGAAGCAGGCACACATCGGGCCTAGATATGTGGGTTCAGAAGCAGGCACAACCTGTGCCCTAGATATGCGGGTTCAGAAGCAGGCACATCTCGGCCCTAGATATGTGTGTTCAGAAGCAGGCACACCTCGGGCCCTAGATATGCGTGTTCAGAAGCAGACGCACCACAGGCCGTAAATATGCGGGTTCAGAAGCAGGCACACCTCGGGCCCTAGATATGCGGCTTCAGAAGCAGGCGCACCTCGGGTCCCATATATGCAGGTTCAGAAGCGGGCGCACCTCAGGCCGTAAATATGCGGGTTCAGAAGCAGGCACACCTCGGGCCCTAGATATGTGGGTTCAGAAGCGGGCGCACCTCGGGCCCTAGATATGCGGGTTCAGAAGCGGGCACACCTCAGGCCCCAGTTATGCGGGTTCAGAAGCAGGCGCACCTCGGCCCTAGATATGCGGGTTCAGAAGCAGGCGCACCCTGGGCCCTAGATATGCGGGTTCAGAAGCGAGCGCACCTCGGGCCCTAGATATGCGGGTTCAGAAGCAGGCACACCTCCGGCCCTAAATATACAGGTTCAAAAGCAGGCACAACCTCAGCCCTAGATATGCGGGTTCAGAAGCAAGCACACCTCGGGCCATAGATATGCGGGTTCAGAAGCAGGCACACCCTGGGCCCTACATATCCGGGTTCAGAAGCAGGTGCACCTCGGGCCCTAGATATGCGGGTTCAGAAGCAGGCGCACCCTGGGCCCTAGATATGTGGGAGAAGCAGGCACACATCAGACCCTAGATATGCGGGTTCAGAAGCAGGCACACATCGGGCCTAGATATGTGGGTTCAGAAGCAGGCCCACCCTAGGCCCTAGATATGCGGGTTCAGAAGCAGGCACACCTTGGGCCATAGATATGCGGGTTCAGAAGGAGGCACACTCTGGGCCCTAGATATGCGGGTTCAGAAGCAGGCGCACCTCGGGCCCTAGATATGCGGGTTCAGAAGCGGGCGCACCTCAGGCCCTAGATATGCGGGTTCAGAAGCAGGCGCACCTCAGGCCCTAGATATGCGGGTTCAGAAGCAGGTGCACCTCGGCCCTAGATATGCGGGTTCAGAAGCAGGCGCACCCTGGGCCCTAGATATGCGGGTTCAGAAGCGGGCGCACCTCCGGCCCTAGATATGTGGGTTCAGAAGCAGGCACACCTCGGGCCCTAGATATGCAGGTTCAGAAGCAGGCACACCTTGGGCCCTAGATATGCGGGTTCAGAAGCAGGCACACCCTGGGCCCTAGATATGTGGGAGAAGCAGGCACACATCAGGCCCTAGATATGCAGGTTCAGAAGCAGGCACACATTGGGCCTAGATATGTGGGTTCAGAAGCAGGCACACCCTGTGCCCTAGATATGCGGTTTCAGAAGCAGGCACATCTCGGCCCTAGATATGTGTGTTCAGAAGCAGGCACACCTCGGGCCCTAGATATGCGGGTTCAGAAGCAGGCACACCCTGGGCCCTACATATGCGAGATCAGAAGCAGGCACACCCTAGGCCCTAGATATGCGGGTTCAGAAGCAAGCACACCTCGGGCCATAGATATGCGGGTTCAGAAGCAGGCACACCCTGGGCCCTACATATGCGAGATCAGAAGCAGGCACACCCTAGGCCCTAGATATGCGGGTTCAGAAGCAAGCACACCTCGGGCCATAGATATGCGGGTTCAGAAGCAGGCACACCCTGGGCCCTACATATCCGGGTTCAGAAGCAGGTGCACCTCAGGCCCTAGATATGCGGGTTCAGAAGCAGGCACACCTTGGGCCATAGATATGCGGGTTCAGAAGCAGGCACACTCTGGGCCCTAGATATGCGGGTTCAGAAGCAGGCGCACCTCGGGCCCTAGATATGCGGGTTCAGAAGCGGGCGCACCTCGGCCCTAGATATGCGGGTTCAGAAGCAGGCGCACCCTGGGCCCTAGATATGCGGGTTCAGAAGCGGGCGCACCTCGGGCCCTAGATATGCGGGTTCAGAAGCAGGCACACCTCGGGCCCTAGATATGCGGGTTCAGAAGCAGGCACACCCTGGGCCCTAGATATGTGCGTTCAGAAGCAGGCACACCTCGGCCCCTAGATATGCAAGTTCAGAAGCAGGCGCACCTCGGGCCCTAGATATGCGGGTTCAGAAGCAGGCACACCCTGGGCCCTAGATATGCGGGTTCAGAAGCAGGCACACCCTGGGCCCTAGATATGCAGGTTCAGAAGCAGGCGCACCTCGGGCCCTAGATATGCGGGTTCAGAAGAAGGCACACCTTGGGCCCTAGATATGCGGGTTCAGAAGCAGGCACACCCTGGGCCCTAGATATGTGGGAGAAGCAGGCACACATCAGACCCTAGATATGCGGGTTCAGAAGCAGGCACACATCGGGCCTAGATATGTGGGTTCAGAAGCAGGCCCACCCTAGGCCCTAGATATGCGGGTTCAGAAGCAGGCACACCTTGGGCCATAGATATGCGGGTTCAGAAGCAGGCACACTCTGGGCCCTAGATATGCGGGTTCAGAAGCAGGCGCACCTCGGGCCCTAGATATGCGGGTTCAGAAGCGGGCGCACCTCAGGCCCTAGATATGCAGGTTCAGAAGCAGGCGCACCTCAGGCCCTAGATATGCGGGTTCAGAAGCAGGCGCTCCTCGGCACTAGATATGCGGGTTCAGAAGCAGGCGCACCCTGGGCCCTAGATATGCGGGTTCAGAAGCGGGCGCACATCGGGCCCTAGATATGCGGGTTCAGAAGCAGACACACCTCGGGCCCTAGATATGCGGGTTCAGAAGCAGGCACACCCTGGGCCCTAGAAATGTGCGTTCAGAAGCAGGCACACCTCGGGCCCTAGATATGCGAGTTCAGAAGCAGGCGCACCTCGGGCCCTAGATATGCGGGTTCAGAAGCAGGCACACCCTGGGCCCTAGATATGTGGGTTCAGAAGCAGGCGCACCTCAGGCCCTAGATATGCGGGTTCAGAAGCAGGCGCTCCTAGGCACTAGATATGCGGGTTCAGAAGCAGGTGCACCCTGGGCCCTAGATATGCGGGTTCAGAAGCGGGCGCACATCGGGCCCTAGATATGCGGGTTCAGAAGCAGACACCTCGGGCCCTAGATATGCGGGTTCAGAAGCAGGCACACCCTGGGCCCTAGAAATGTGCGTTCAGAAGCAGGCGCACCTTGGGCCCTAGATATGCGGGTTCAGAAGCAGGCGCACCTTGGGCCCTAGATATGCGGGTTCAGAAGGAGGCACACCCTGGGCCCTAGATATGTGGGAGAAGCAGGCACACATCAGGCCCTAGATATGCAGGTTCAGAAGCAGGCACACATCGGGCCTAGATATGTGGGTTCAGAAGCAGGCACAACCTGTGCCCTAGATATGCGGGTTCAGAAGCAGGCACATCTCGGCCCTAGATATGTGTGTTCAGAAGCAGGCACACCTCGGGCCCTAGATATGCGTGTTCAGAAGCAGACGCACCACAGGCCATAAATATGCGGGTTCAGAAGCAGGCACACCTCGGGCCCTAGATATGCGGCTTCAGAAGCAGGCGCACCTCGGGCCCATATATGCAGTTCAGAAGCAGGCACACCTCGGGCCCTAAATATGCGGGTTCAGAAGCAGGCACATCTCGGCCCTAGATATGCAGGTTCAGAAGCTGGCGCACCTCGGGCCCTAGATCTGCGGGTTCTGAAGCAGGCGCACCCTGGTCCCTAGATATGCGGATTCAGAAACAGGCACACCTCGGGCCCTAGATATGCAGGTTCAGAAGGAGGCACACCTTGGGCCCTAGATATGCGAGTTCAGAAGCAGGCGCACCTCGGGCCCTAGATATGCGGGTTCAGAAGCAGGCACACCCTAGGCCCTATATATGCGGGTTCAGAAGCAGGCACACCTCGGGCCATAAATATGCAGATTCAGAAGCAGGCACACCTTGGGCCCTAGATATGTGGGTTCAGGAGCAGGCACACCTTGGGCCCTAGATATGTGGGTTCAGAAGCAGGCGCACCTCGGGCCCTAGATATGCGGGTTTAGAAGCAGGCGCACCCTGGGCCCTAGATATGCAGGTTCAGAAGCGAGCGCACCTCGGGCCCTAGATATGCGGGTTCAGAAGCAGGCGCACCTCGGGCCCTAGATATGCGGGTTCAGAAGCAGGCGCACCTCGGGCCCTAGATATGCGGGTTCAGAAGCAGGCGCACCTCGGGCCCTAGATATGCGGGTCCTGAAGCAGGCGCACCCTGGGCCCTAGATATGCGGGTTCAGAAGCAGGCACACCTCGGGCCCATAATATGCAGGTTCAGAAGCGGGCGCACCTCAGGCCGTAAATATGCGGGTTCAGAAGCAGGCACACCCTAGGCCCTAGATATGCGGGTTCAGAAGCAGGCACACCTCGGGCCATAGATATGCGGGTTCAGAAGCAGGCACACCCTGGGCCCTAGATATGCGGGTTCAGAAGCAGGCACACCTCAGGCCCTAGATATGCGGGTTCAGAAGCAGACACACATCGGGCCTAGATATGTGGGTACAGAAGCAGGCGCACCCTGCGCCCTAGATATGCGGGTTCAGAAGCAGGCACATCTCGGCCCTAGATATGTGGGTTCAGAAGCAGGCGCACCTCGGGCCCTAGATATGCGCGTTCAGAAGCAGGCACACCTCGGCCCTAGATATGCAGGTTCAGAAGCAGGCGCACATCAGGCCCTAGATATGCGGGTTCAGAAGCAGGCGCACCCTGGGCCCTAGATATGCGGGTTCAGAAGCAGGCACACCCTGTGCCCTAGATATGTGCGTTCAGAAGCAGGCACTCCTCGGCCATAGATATGCAGATTCAGAAGCAGGCACACCCTGGGCCCTAGATATGCAGATTCAGAAACAGGCACACCCTGGGCCCTAGATATGCGGGTTCAGAAGGAGGCACACCTTGGGCCCTAGATATCCGGGTTCAGAAGCAGGCGCACCTCGGGCCCTAGATATGCGGGTTCAGAAGCAGGCACACCCTAGGCCCTAGATATGCGGTTTCAGAAGCAGGCACACCTCGGGCCATAGATATGCGGATTCAGAAGCAGGCACACCCTGGGCCCTAGATATGCGGGTTCAGAAGCAGGCGCACCTCGGGCCCTAGATAAGCGGGTTCAGAAGCAGGCGCACCTCGAGCCCTAGATATGCGGGTTCAGAAGCAGGTGCACCTCGGGCCCTAGATATGCGGGTTCAGAAGCAGGCACACCCTGGGCCCTAGATATGTGGGAGAAGCAGGCACACATCAGACCCTAGATATGCGGGTTCAGAAGCAGGCACACATCGGGCCTAGATATGTGGGTTCAGAAGCAGGCGCACTCTGGGCCCTAGATATGCGGGTTCAGAAGCAGGCACATCTCGGCCCTAGATATGCGGGTTCAGAAGCAGGCGCACCTCGGGCCCTAGATATGCGCGTTCAGAAACAGGCACACCTCGGCCCTAGATATGCGGGTTCAGAAGTAGGCGCACCTCGGGCCCTAGCTATGCAGGTTCAGAAGCAGGCACACCTCGGGCCCTAGATATGCATGTTCAGAAGCAGGCACACCTCAGGCCCTAAATATGCGGGTTCAGACGCAGGCACACCTCGGGCCCATAATATGCAGGTTCAGAAGCAGGCGCACTTCAGGCCGTAAATATGCGGGTTCAGAAGCAGGCACACCTCGGGCCCTAGATATGCGGGTTCAGAAGCGGGCGCACATCGGGCCCTAGATATGCGGGTTCAGAAGCAGGCACACGTCAGGCCCATAATATGCAGGTTCAGAAGCGGGCGCACCTCAGGCCATAAATATGCGGGTTCAGAAGCAGGCACACCTCGGGCCCTAGATATGCGGGTTCAGAAGCGGGCGCACCTCGGGCCCTAGATATGCGTGTTCAGAAGCAGGCACACCTCGGGCCCTAGATATGCGTGTTCAGAAGCAGGAACACCTCGGGCCCTAAATATGCGGGTTCAGAAGCAGGCACACCTCGGGCCCATAATATGCAGGTTCAGAAGCGGCGCACCTCAGGCCGTAAATATGCGGGTTCAGAAGCAGGCACACCTTGGGCCCTAGATATGCGAGTTCAGAAGCAGGCGCTCCTCGGGCCCTAGATATGCGGGTTCAGAAGCAGGCGCACCCTGGGCCCTAGATATGTGGGAGAAGCAGGCATACATTAGACCCTAGATATGCGGGTTCAGAAGCAGGCCCACCCTAGGCCCTAGATATGCGGGTTCAGAAGCAGGCACACCTTGGGCCATAGATATGCGGGTTCAGAAGCAGGCACACTCTGGGCCCTAGATATGCGGGTTCAGAAGCAGGCGCACCTCGGGCCCTAGATATGAGGGTTCAGAAGCGGGCACACCTCAGGCCCTAGATATGCGGATTCAGAAGCATACGCACCTCAGGCCCTAGATATGCGGGTTCAGAAGCAGGCGCACCTCGGCACTAGATATGCGGGTTCAGAAGCAGGCGCACCCTGGGCCCTAGATATGCGGGTTCAGAAGTGGGTGCACATCGGGCCCTAGATATGCGGGTTCAGAAGCAGGCACACCTTCGGCCCTAGATATGCTTTTCAGAAGCAGGCACACCCTGGGCCCTAGAAATGTGCGTTCAGAAGCAGGAACACCTCGGGCCCTAGATATGCGAGTTCAGAAGCAGGCGCACCTCGGGCCCTAGATATGTGGGTTCAGAAGCAGGCACACCCTGGGCCCTAGATATGCGGGTTCAGAAGCAGGCACACCCTGGGCCCTAGATATGCGGGTTCAGAAGCAGGCGCACCTCGGGCCCTAGATATGCGGGTTCAGAAGCAGGCACTCCTTGGGCCCTAGATATGCGGGTTCAGAAGCAGGCATACCCTGGGCCCTAGATATGTGGGAGAAGCAGGCACACATCAGGCCCTAGATATGCAGGTTCAGAGGCAGGCACACATCGGGCCTAGATATGTGGGTTCAGAAGCAGGCACACCCTGTGCCCTAGATATGCGGGTTCAGAAGCAGGCACATCTCGGCCCTAGATGTGCGGGTTCAGAAGCAGGCACACCTTGGGCACTAGATGTGCGGGTTCAGAAGCAGGCACACTCTGGGCCCTAGATATTCGGGTTCAGAAGCAGGCGCACCTCGGGCCCTAGATATGCGGGTTCAGAAGCGGGCGCACCTCAGGCACTAGATATGCGGGTTCAGAAGCAGGCGCACCTCAGGCCCTAGATATGCGGGTTCAGAAGCAGGCGCAACTCGGCCCTAGATATGCGGGTTCAGAAGCAGGCGCACCCTGGGCACTAGATATGCGGGTTCAGAAGCGGGCGCACCTCGGGCCCTAGATATGCGGGTTCAGAAGCAGGCACACCTCGGGCCCTAGATATGCGGGTTCAGAAGCAGGCACACCCTGGGCCCTAGATATGTGCATTCAGAAGCAGGCACATCTCGGGCCCTAGATATGCAAGTTCAGAAGCAGGCGCACCTCGGGCCCTAGATATGCGGGTTCAGAAGCAGGCACACCCTGGGCCCTAGATATGCGGGTTCAGAAGCAGGCACACCCTGGGCCCTAGATATGCGGGTTCAGAAGCAGGCGCACCTCGGGCCCTAGATATGCGGGTTCAGAAGCAGGCACACCTTGGGCCCTAGATATGCGGGTTCAGAAGCAGGCACACCCTGGGCCCTAGATATGTGGGAGAAGCAGGCACACATCAGGCCCTAGATATGCAGGTTCAGAAGCAGGCACACCTCGGGCCCTAAATATGCAGGTTCAAAAGCAGGCACGCCCTCAGCCCTAGATATGCGGGTTCAGAAGCAGCCACACCCTGGGCCCTAGATATGCGGGTTCAGAAGCGAGCGCACCTCGGGCCCTAGATATGCGGGTTCAGAAGCAGGCACACCTCCGGCCCTAAATATGCAGGTTCAAAAGCAGGCACAACCTCAGCCCTAGATATGCGGGTTCAGAAGCAGGCACACCTCGGGCCCTAGATATGCGAGATCAGAAGCAGGCGCACCTTGGGCCCTAGATATGCGGGTTCAGAAGCAGGCACACCCTAGGCCCTAGATATGCGGGTTCAGAAGCAAGCACACCTCGGGCTATAGATATGCGGGTTCAGAAGCAGGCACACCCTGGGCCCTACATATCCGGGTTCAGAAGCAGGTGCACCTCGGGCCCTAGATATGCGGCTTCAGAAGCAGGCACACCTCGGGCCCATATATGCAGGTTCAGAAGCGGGCGCAACTCGGGCCCTAGATATGCGGGTTCAGAAGCGGGCACACCTCAGGCCCCAGATATGCGGGTTCAGAAGCAGGCGCACCTCGGCCCTAGATATGCGGGTTCAGAAGCAGGCGCACCCTGGGCCCTAGATATGCGGGTTCAGAAGCGAGCGCACCTCGGGCCCTAGATATGCGGGTTCAGAAGCAGGCACACCTCCGGCCCTAAATATGCAGGTTCAAAAGCAGGCACAACCTCAGCCCTAGATATGCGGGTTCAGAAGCAGGCACACCTCGGGCCCTAGATATGCGAGATCAGAAGCAGGCACACCTTGGGCCCTAGATATGCGGGTTCAGAAGCAGGCACACCCTAGGCCCTAGATATGCGGGTTCAGAAGCAAGCACACCTCGGGCCATAGATATGCGGGTTCAGAAGCAGGCACACCCTGGGCCCTACATATCCGGGTTCAGAAGCAGGTGCACCTCGGGCCCTAGATATGCGGGTTCAGAAGCAGGCGCACCCTGGGCCCTAGATATGTGGGAGAAGCAGGCACACATCAGACCCTAGATATGCGGGTTCAGAAGCAGGCACACATCGGGCCTAGATATGTGGGTTCAGAAGCAGGCCCACCCTAGGCCCTAGATATGCGGGTTCAGAAGCAGGCACACCTTGGGCCCTAGATATGCGGGTTCAGAAGGAGGCACACTCTGGGCCCTAGATATGCGGGTTCAGAAGCAGGCGCACCTCGGGCCCTAGATATGCGGGTTCAGAAGCGGGCACACATCGGGCCTAGATATGCGGGTTCAGAAGGAGGCACACTCTGGGCCCTAGATATGCGGGTTCAGAAGCAGGCGCACCTCGGGCCCTAGATATGCGGGTTCAGAAGCGGGCGCACCTCAGGCCCTAGATATGCGGGTTCAAAAGCAGGCGCACCTCAGGCCCTAGATATGCGGGTTCAGAAGCAGGCGCACCTCGGCCCTAGATATGCGGGTTCAGAAGCAGGCGCACCCTGGGCCCTAGATATGCGGGTTCAGAAGCGGGCGCACCTCCGGCCCTAGATATGTGGGTTCAGAAGCAGGCACACCTCGGGCCCTAGATATGCAGGTTCAGAAGCAGGCACACCCTGGGCCCTAGATATGTGCGTTCAGAAGCAGGCACACCTCGGGCCCTAGATATGCGAGTTCAGAAGCAGGCGCACCTCGGGCCCTAGATATGCGGGTTCAGAAGCAGGCACACCCTGGGCCCTAGATATGCGGGTTCAGAAGCAGGCACACCCTGGGCCCTAGATATGCGGGTTCAGAAGCAGGCGCACCTCGGGCCCTAGATATGCGGGTTCAGAAGCAGGCACACCTTGGGCCCTAGATATGCGGGTTCAGAAGCAGGCACACCCTGGGCCCTAGATATGTGGGAGAAGCAGGCACACATCAGGCCCTAGATATGCAGGTTCAGAAGCAGGCACACATTGGGCCTAGATATGTGGGTTCAGAAGCAGGCACACCCTGTGCCCTAGATATGCGGTTTCAGAAGCAGGCACATCTCGGCCCTAGATATGTGTGTTCAGAAGCAGGCACACCTCGGGCCCTAGATATGCGAGATCAGAAGCAGGCACACCCTAGGCCCTAGATATGCGGGTTCAGAAGCAAGCACACCTCGGGCCATAGATATGCGGGTTCAGAAGCAGGCACACCCTGGGCCCTACATATGCGAGATCAGAAGCAGGCACACCCTAGGCCCTAGATATGCGGGTTCAGAAGCAAGCACACCTCGGGCCATAGATATGCGGGTTCAGAAGCAGGCACACCCTGGGCCCTACATATCCGGGTTCAGAAGCAGGTGCACCTCGGGCCCTAGATATGCGGGTTCAGAAGCAGGCGCACCCTGGGCCCTAGATATGTGGGAGAAGCAGGCACACATCAGACCCTAGATATGCGGGTTCAGAAGCAGGCACACATCGGGCCTAGATATGTGGGTTCAGAAGCAGGCCCACCCTAGGCCCTAGATATGCGGGTTCAGAAGCAGGCACACCTTGGGCCATAGATATGCGGGTTCAGAAGCAGGCACACTCTGGGCCCTAGATATGCGGGTTCAGAAGCAGGCGCACCTCGGGCCCTAGATATGCGGGTTCAGAAGCGGGCGCACCTCGGCCCTAGATATGCGGGTTCAGAAGCAGGCGCACCCTGGGCCCTAGAGATGCGGGTTCAGAAGCGGGCGCACCTCGGGCCCTAGATATGCGGGTTCAGAAGCAGGCACACCTCGGGCCCTAGATATGCGGGTTCAGAAGCAGGCACACCCTGGGCCCTAGATATGTGCGTTCAGAAGCAGGCACACCTCTGGCCCTAGATATGCAAGTTCAGAAGCAGGCGCACCTCGGGCCCTAGATATGCGGGTTCAGAAGCAGGCACACCCTGGGCCCTAGATATGCGGGTTCAGAAGCAGGCACACCCTGGGCCCTAGATATGCGGGTTCAGAAGCAGGCGCACCTCGGGCCCTAGATATGCGGGTTCAGAAGCAGGCACACCTTGGGCCCTAGATATGCGGGTTCAGAAGCAGGCACACCCTGGGCCCTAGATATGTGGGAGAAGCAGGCACACATCAGGCCCTAGATATGCAGGTTCAGAAGCAGGCACACTTCGGGCCCTAAATATGCAGGTTCAAAAGAAGGCACACCCTCAGCCCTAGATATGCGGGTTCAGAAGCAGGCACACCCTAGGCCCTAGATATGCGGGTTCAGAAGCAAGCACACCTCGGGCCATAGATATGCGGGTTCAGAAGCAGGCACACCCTGGGCCCTACATATCCGGGTTCAGAAGCAGGTGCACCTCGGGCCCTAGATATGCGGGTTCAGAAGCAGGCGCACCCTGGGCCCTAGATATGTGGGAGAAGCAGGCACACATCAGACCCTTGATATGCGGGTTCAGAAGCAGGCACACATCGGGCCTAGATATGTGGGTTCAGAAGCAGGCCCACCCTAGGCCCTAGATATGCGGGTTCAGAAGCAGGCACACCTTGGGCCATAGATATGCGGGTTCAGAAGCAGGCACACTCTGGGCCCTAGATATGCGGGTTCAGAAGCAGGCGCACCTCGGGCCCTAGATATGCGGGTTCAGAAGCGGGCGCACCTCAGGCCCTAGATATGCAGGTTCAGAAGCAGGCGCACCTCAGGCCCTAGATATGCGGGTTCAGAAGCAGGCGCTCCTCGGCACTAGATATGCGGGTTCAGAAGCAGGTGCACCCTGGGCCCTAGATATGCAGGTTCAGAAGCGGGCGCACATCGGGCCCTAGATATGCGGGTTCAGAAGCAGACACACCTCGGGCCCTAGATATGCGGGTTCAGAAGCAGGCACACCCTGGGCCCTAGAAATGTGCGTTCAGAAGCAGGCGCACCTTGGGCCCTAGATATGCGGGTTCAGAAGCAGGCGCACCTTGGGCCCTAGATATGCGGGTTCAGAAGGAGGCACACCCTGGGCCCTAGATATGTGGGAGAAGCAGGCACACATCAGGCCCTAGATATGCAGGTTCAGAAGCAGGCACACATCGGGCCTAGATATGTGGGTTCAGAAGCAGGCACAACCTGTGCCCTAGATATGCGGGTTCAGAAGCAGGCACATCCCGGCCCTAGATATGTGTGTTCAGAAGCAGGCACACCTCGGGCCCTAGATATGCGTGTTCAGAAGCAGACGCACCACAGGCCGTAAATATGCGGGTTCAGAAGCAGGCACACCTCGGGCCCTAGATATGCGGCTTCAGAAGCAGGCGCACCTCGGGCCCATATATGCAGGTTCAGAAGCAGGCACACCTCGGGCCCTAAATATGCGGGTTCAGAAGCAGGCACATCTCGGCCCTAGATATGCAGGTTCAGAAGCTGGCGCACCTCGGGCCCTAGATCTGCGGGTTCTGAAGCAGGCGCACCCTGGTCCCTAGATATGCGGATTCAGAAACAGGCACACCTCGGGCCCTAGATATGCAGGTTCAGAAGGAGGCACACCTTGGGCCCTAGATATGCGAGTTCAGAAGCAGGCGCACCTCGGGCCCTAGATATGCGGGTTCAGAAGCAGGCACACCCTAGGCCCTATATATGCGGGTTCAGAAGCAGGCACACCTCGGGCCATAAATATGCAGATTCAGAAGCAGGCACACCTTGGGCCCTAGATATGCGGGTTCAGGAGCAGGCGCACCTCGGGCCCTAGATATGTGGGTTCAGAAGCAGGCGCACCTCGGGCCCTAGATATGCGGGTTTAGAAGCAGGCGCACCCTGGGCCCTAGATATGCAGGTTCAGAAGCGAGCGCACCTCGGGCCCTAGATATGCAGGTTCAGAAGCAGGCGCACCTCGGGCCCTAGATATGCGGGTTCAGAAGCAGGCGCACCTCGGGCCCTAGATATGCGGGTCCTGAAGCAGGCGCACCCTGGGCCCTAGATATGCGGGTTCAGAAGCAGGCACACCTCGGGCCCATAATATGCAGGTTCAGAAGCGGGCGCACCTCAGGCCGTAAATATGCGGGTTCAGAAGCAGGCACACCCTAGGCCCTAGATATGCGGGTTCAGAAGCAGGCACACCTCGGGCCATAGATATGCGGGTTCAGAAGCAGGCACACCCTGGGCCCTAGATATGCGGGTTCAGAAGCAGGCACACCTCAGGCCCTAGATATGCGGGTTCAGAAGCAGACACACATCGGGCCTAGATATGTGGGTACAGAAGCAGGCGCACCCTGCGCCCTAGATATGCGGGTTCAGAAGCAGGCACATCTCGGCCCTAGATATGTGGGTTCAGAAGCAGGCGCACCTCGGGCCCTAGATATGCGCGTTCAGAAGCAGGCACACCTCGGCCCTTGATATGCAGGTTCAGAAGCAGGCGCACATCGGGCCCTAGATATGCGGGTTCAGAAGCAGGCGCACCCTGGGCCCTAGATATGCGGGTTCAGAAGCAGGCACACCCTGTGCCCTAGATATGTGGGTTCAGAAGCAGGCACTCCTCGGCCATAGATATGCAGATTCAGAAGCAGGCACACCCTGGGCCCTAGATATGCAGATTCAGAAACAGGCACACCCTGGGCCCTAGATATGCGGGTTCAGAAAGAGGCACACCTTGGGCCCTAGATATCCGGGTTCAGAAGCAGGCGCACCTCGGGCCCTAGATATGCGGGTTCAGAAGCAGGCACACCCTAGGCCCTAGATATGCGGTTTCAGAAGCAGGCACACCTCGGGCCATAGATATGCGGATTCAGAAGCAGGCACACCCTGGGCCCTAGATATGCGGGTTCAGAAGCAGGCGCACCTCGGGCCCTAGATAAGCGGGTTCAGAAGCAGGCGCACCTCGAGCCCTAGATATGCGGGTTCAGAAGCAGGTGCACCTCGGGCCCTAGATATGCGGGTTCAGAAGCAGGCACACCCTGGGCCCTAGATATGTGGGAGAAGCAGGCACACATCAGACCCTAGATATGCGGTTCAGAAGCAGGCACACATCGGGCCTAGATATGTGGGTTCAGAAGCAGGCGCACTCTGGGCCCTAGATATGCGGGTTCAGAAGCAGGCACATCTCGGCCCTAGATATGCGGGTTCAGAAGCAGGTGCACCTCGGGCCCTAGATATGCGCGTTCAGAAACAGGCACACCTCGGCCCTAGATATGCGGGTTCAGAAGCAGGCACACCTCGGGCCCTAGATATGCATGTTCAGAAGCAGGCACACCTCAGGCCCTAAATATGCGGGTTGAGACGCAGGCACACCTCGGGCCCATAATATGCAGGTTCAGAAGCAGGCGCACTTCAGGCCGTAAATATGCGGGTTCAGAAGCAGGCACACCTCGGGCCCTAGATATGCGGGTTCAGAAGCGGGCGCACATCGGGCCCTAGATATGCGGGTTCAGAAGCAGGCACACGTCAGGCCCATAATATGCAGGTTCAGAAGCGGGCGCACCTCAGGCCATAAATATGCGGGTTCAGAAGCAGGCACACCTCGGGCCCTAGATATGCGGGTTCAGAAGCGGGCGCACCTCGGGCCCTAGATATGCGTGTTCAGAAGCAGGCACACCTCGGGCCCTAGATATGCGTGTTCAGAAGCAGGAACACCTCGGGCCCTAAATATGCGGGTTCAGAAGCAGGTACACCTCGGGCCCATAATATGCAGGTTCAGAAGCGGCGCACCTCAGGCCGTAAATATGCGGGTTCAGAAGTAGGCACACCTTGGGCCCTAGATATGCGAGTTCAGAAGCAGGCGCTCCTCGGGCCCTAGATATGCGGGTTCAGAAGCAGGCACACCCTAGGCCCTATATATGCGGGTTCAGAAGCAGGCACACCTTGGGCCCTAGATATGCGAGTTCAGAAGCAGGCGCACCTCGGGCCCTAGATATGCGGGTTCAGAAGCAGGCACACCCTAGGCCCTATATATGCGGGTTCAGAAGCAGGCACACCTCGGGCCATAAATATGCAGATTCAGAAGCAGGCGCACCTCGGGCCCTAGATATGCGGGTTTAGAAGCAGGCGCACCCTGGGCCCTAGATATGCAGGTTCAGAAGCGAGCGCACCTCGGGCCCTAGATATGCGGGTTCAGAAGCAGGCACACCTCGGGCCCTAGATATGCGGGTTTAGAAGCAGGCGCACCCTGGGCCCTAGATATGCAGGTTCAGAAGCGAGCGCACCTCGGGCCCGAGATATGCGTGTTCAGAAGCAGGAACACCTCAGGCCCTAAATATGCGGGTTCAGAAGCAGGCGCACCTCGGGCCCTAGATATGCGGGTCCTGAAGCAGGCGCACCCTGGGCCCTAGATATGCGGGTTCAGAAGCAGGCACACCTCGGGCCCATAATATGCAGGTTCAGAAGCGGGCGCACCTCAGGGCGTAAATATGCGGGTTCAGAAGCAGGCACACCTCGGGCCCTAGATATGTGGGTTCAGAAGCGGGCGCACCTCGGGCCCTAGATATGCGGGTTCAGAAGAGGGTGCACCTCAGGCCCTAGATATGCGGGTTCAGAAGCAGGCGCACCTCGGCCCTAGATATGCGGGTTCAGAAGCAGGCGCACCCTGGGCCCTAGATATGCGGGTTCAGACGTGAGCGCACCTCGGGCCCTAGATATGCGGGTTCAGAAGCAGGCACACCCTAGGCCCTAGATATGCGGGTTCAGAAGCAGGCGCACCCTGGGCCCTAGATATGCGGGTTCAGAAGCAGGCGCACCTCCGGCCCTAGATATGCGGGTTCAGAAGCAGGCACACCCTAGGCCCTAGATATGCGGGTTCAGAAGCAGGCACACCTCGAACCATAGATATGCGGGTTCAGAAGCAGGCACACCCTGGGCCCTAGATATGCGGGTTCGGAAGCAGGCACACCTCAGGCCCTAGATATGCGGGTTCAGAAGCAGGCACACATCGGGCCTAGATATGTGGGTACAGAAGCAGGTGCACCCTGCGCCCTAGATATGCGGGTTCAGAAGCAGGCACATCTCGGCCCTAGATATGTGGGTTCAGAAGCAGGCGCACCTCAGGCCCTAGATATGCGCGTTCAGAAGAAGGCACACCTCGGCCCTAGATATGCAGGTTCAGAAGCAGGCACACCCTGGGCCCTAGATATGTGGGAGAAGCAGGCACACATCAGACCCTAGATATGCGGGTTCAGAAGCAGGCACACATCGGGCCTAGATATGTGGGTTCAGAAGCAGGCGCACTCTGGGCCCTAGATATGCGGGTTCAGAAGCAGGCACAACTCGGCCCTAGATATGCGGGTTCAGAAGTAGGCGCACCTCGGGCCCTAGCTATGCAGGTTCAGAAGAAGGCACACCTCGGGCCCTTGATATGCATGTTCAGAAGCAGGCACACCTCAGGCCCTAAATATGCAGGTTCAGATGCAGGCACACCTCGGGCCCATAATATGCAGGTTCAGAAGCAGGCGCACTTCAGGCCGTAAATATGCGGGTTCAGAAGCAGGCACACCTCGGGCCCTAGATATGCAGGTTCCGAAGCGGGCGCACATCGGGCCCTAGATATGTGGGTTCAGAAGCATGCACACCTCAGGCCCATAATATGCAGACTCAGAAGCGGGCGCACCTCAGGCCATAAATATGCGGGTTCAGAAGCAGGCACACCTCGGGCCCTAGATATGCGTGTTCAGAAGCAGGAACACCTCAGGCCCTAAATATGCGGGTTCAGAAGCAGGCACACCTCGGGCCCTAGATATGTGGGTTCAGAAGCGGGCGCACCTCGGGCCCTAGATATGCGGGTTCAGAAGAGGGTGCACCTCAGGCCCTAGATATGCGGGTTCAGAAGCAGGCGCACCTCGGCCCTAGATATGCGGGTTCAGAAGCAGGCGCACCCTGGGCCCTAGATATGCGGGTTCAGACGTGAGCGCACCTCGGGCCCTAGATATGCGGGTTCAGAAGCAGGCACACCCTAGGCCCTAGATATGCGGGTTCAGAAGCAGGCGCACCCTGGGCCCTAGATATGCGGGTTCAGAAGCAGGCGCACCTCCGGCCCTAGATATGCGGGTTCAGAAGCAGGCACACCCTAGGCCCTAGATATGCGGGTTCAGAAGCAGGCACACCTCGAACCATAGATATGCGGGTTCAGAAGCAGGCACACCCTGGGCCCTAGATATGCGGGTTCGGAAGCAGGCACACCTCAGGCCCTAGATATGCGGGTTCAGAAGCAGGCACACATCGGGCCTAGATATGTGGGTACAGAAGCAGGTGCACCCTGCGCCCTAGATATGCGGGTTCAGAAGCAGGCACATCTCGGCCCTAGATATGTGGGTTCAGAAGCAGGCGCACCTCAGGCCCTAGATATGCGCGTTCAGAAGAAGGCACACCTCGGCCCTAGATATGCAGGTTCAGAAGCAGGCACACCCTGGGCCCTAGATATGTGGGAGAAGCAGGCACACATCAGACCCTAGATATGCGGGTTCAGAAGCAGGCACACATCGGGCCTAGATATGTGGGTTCAGAAGCAGGCGCACTCTGGGCCCTAGATATGCGGGTTCAGAAGCAGGCACAACTCGGCCCTAGATATGCGGGTTCAGAAGTAGGCGCACCTCGGGCCCTAGCTATGCAGGTTCAGAAGAAGGCACACCTCGGGCCCTTGATATGCATGTTCAGAAGCAGGCACACCTCAGGCCCTAAATATGCAGGTTCAGATGCAGGCACACCTCGGGCCCATAATATGCAGGTTCAGAAGCAGGCGCACTTCAGGCCGTAAATATGCGGGTTCAGAAGCAGGCACACCTCGGGCCCTAGATATGCAGGTTCCGAAGCGGGCGCACATCGGGCCCTAGATATGTGGGTTCAGAAGCATGCACACCTCAGGCCCATAATATGCAGACTCAGAAGCGGGCGCACCTCAGGCCATAAATATGCGGGTTCAGAAGCAGGCACACCTCGGGCCCTAGATATGCGTGTTCAGAAGCAGGAACACCTCAGGCCCTAAATATGCGGGTTCAGAAGCAGGCACACCTCGGGCCCCAGATATATGGGGGTTCAGAAGCGGGCGCACCTCAGGCCCTAGATATGCGTGTTCAGAAGCAGGCACACCTCGGGCCCTAGATATGCGTGTTCAGAAGCAGGAACACCTCAGGCCCTAAATATGCGGGTTCAGAAGCAGGCACACCTCGGGCCCATAATATGCAGGTTCAGAAGTGGCGCATCTCAGGCCGTAAATATGCGGGTTCAGAAGCAGGCACACCTTGGGCCCTAGATATGCGAGTTCAGAAGCAGGTGCACCTTGGGCCCTAGATATGCGGGTTCAGAAGCAGGCACACCCTAGGCCCTATATATGCGGGTTCAGAAGCAGGCACACCTCGGGCCATAAATATGCAGATTCAGAAGCAGGCACACCCTAGGCCCTAGATATGCGGGTTCAGAAGCAGGCGCACCTCGGGCCCTAGATATGCGGGTTCAGAAGCAGGCGCACCTCGGGCCCTAGATATGCGGGTTTAGAAGCAGGCGCACCCTGGGCCCTAGATATGCAGGTTCAGAAGCGAGCGCACCTCGGGCCCTAGATATGCGGGTTCAGAAGCAGGCGCACCTCGGGCCCTAGATATGCGGGTTTAGAAGCAGGCGCCCCCTGGGCCCTAGATATGCAGGTTCAGAAGCGAGCGCACCTCGGGCCCTAGATATGCGGGTTCAGAAGCAGGCGCACCTCGGGCCCTAGATATGCGGGTTCACAAGCAGGCGCACCTCGGGCCCTAGATATGCGGGTTTAGAAGCAGGCGCACCCTGGGCCCTAGATATGCAGGTTCAGAAGCGAGCGCACCTCGGGCCCTAGATATGCGGGTTCAGAAGCAGGCGCACCTCGGGCCCTAGATATGCGGGTCCGAAGCAGGCGCACCCTGGGCCCTAGATATGTGGGTTCAGAAGCAGGCACACCTCGGGCCCATAATATGCAGGTTCAGAAGTGGGCGCACCTCAGGCCGTAAATATGCGGGTTCAGCAGCAGGCACACCTCGGGCCCTAGATATGTGGGTTCAGAAGCGGGCGCACCTCGGGCCCTAGATATGCGGGTTCAGAAGAGGGCGCACCTCAGGCCCTAGATATGCGGGTTCAGTAGCAGGCGCACCTCGGGCCCTAGATATGCGGGTTCAGAAGCAGGCGCACCTCGGCCCTAGATATGCGGGTTCAGAAGCAGGCGCACCCTGGGCCCTAGATATGCGGGTTCAGACGCGAGCGCACCTCGGGCCCTAGATATGCGGGTTCAGAAGCAGACACACCTCGGGCCCTAAATATGCGGGTTCAGAAGCAAGCACACCTGGGCCCTAGATATGCGGGTTCAGAAGCAGGCACACCTCGGGCCCTAGATATGCGAGTTCAGAAGCAGGCGCACCTCGGGCCCTAGATATGCGGGTTCAGAAGCAGGCACACCATAGGCCCTAGATATGCGGGTTCAGAAGCAGGCACACCTCGGGCCATAGATAGGCGGGTTCAGAAGCAGGCACACCCTGGGCCCTAGATATGCGGGTTCAGAAGCAGGCACACCTCAGGCCCTAGATATGCGGGTTCAGAAGCAGGCACACATCGGGCCTAGATATGTGGGTACAGAAGCAGGCGCACCCTGTGCCCTAGATATGCGGGTTCAGAAGCAGGCACTCCTCGGCCATAGATATGCGGATTCAGAAGCAGGCACACCCTGGGCCCTAGATATGCAGATTCAGAAACAGGCACACCCTAGGCCCTAGATATGCGGGTTCAGAAGGAGGCACACCTTGGGCCCTAGATATCCGGGTTCAGAAGCAGGCACACCTCGGGCCCTAGATATGCGGGTTCAGAAGCAGGCAAACCCTAGGCCCTAGATATACGGTTTCAGAAGCAGGCACACCTCGGGCCATAGATATGCGGATTCAGAAGCAGGCACACCCTGGGCCCTAGATATGCGGGTTCAGAAGCAGGCGCACCTCGGGCCCTAGATAAGCGGGTTCAGAAGCAGGTGCACCTCGGGCCCTAGATATGCGGGTTCAGAAGCAGGTGCACCTCGGGCCCTAGATATGCGGGTTCAAAAGCAGGCACACCCTGGGCCCTAGATATGTGGGAGAAGCAGGCACACATCAGACCCTAGATATGCGGGTTCAGAAGCAGGCACACATCGGGCCTAGATATGTGGGTTCAGAAGCAGGCGCACTCTGGGCCCTAGATATGCGGGTTCAGAAGCAGGCACATCTCGGCCCTAGATATGCGGGTTCAGAAGCAGGCGCACCTCGGGCCCTAGATATGCGCGTTCAGAAACAGGCACACCTCGGCCCTAGATATGAGGGTTCAGAAGTAGGCGCACCTCGGGCCCTAGATATGCATGTTCAGAAGCAGGCACACCTCAGGCCCTAAATATGCGGGTTCAGATGCAGGCACACCTCGGGCCCTAGATATGCGGGTTCAGAAGCGGGCGCACTTCAGGCCGTAAATATGCGGGTTCAGAAGCAGGCACACCTCGGGCCCTAGATATCCGGGTTCAGAAGCGGGCGCACATCGGGCCCTAGATATGCGGGTTCAGAAGCAGGCACACCTCAGGCCCATAATATGCAGGTTCAGAAGCGGGCGCACCTCAGGCCATAAATATGCAGGTTCAGAAGCAGGCACACCTCGGGCCCTAGATATGCGGGTTCAGAAGCGGGCGCACCTCAACCATAGATATGCGTGTTCAGAAGCAGGCACACCTTGGGCCCTAGATATGCGTGTTCAGAAGCAGGAACACCTCAGGCCCTAAATATGCGGGTTCAGAAGCAGGCACACCTCGGGCCCATAATATGCAGGTTCAGAAGCGGCGCACCTCAGGCCGTAAATATGCGGGTTCAGAAGCAGGCACACCTTGGGCCCTAGATATGCGGGTTCAGAAGCAGGTGCACCGCGGGCCCCTAATATGCAGGTTCAGAAGCGGCGCACCTCAGGCCCTAGATATGCGTGTTCAGAAGCAGGCACACCTCGGGCCCTAGATATGCGTGTTCAGAAGCAGGAACACCTCAGGCCCTAAATATGCGGGTTCAGAAGCAGGCACACCTCGGGCCCATAATATGCAGGTTCAGAAGTGGCGCATCTCAGGCCGTAAATATGCGGGTTCAGAAGCAGGCACACCTTGGGCCCTAGATATGCGAGTTCAGAAGCAGGTGCACCTTGGGCCCTAGATATGCGGGTTCAGAAGCAGGCACACCCTAGGCCCTATATATGCGGGTTCAGAAGCAGGCACACCTCGGGCCATAAATATGCAGATTCAGAAGCAGGCACACCCTAGGCCCTAGATATGCGGGTTCAGAAGCAGGCGCACCTCGGGCCCTAGATATGCGGGTTCAGAAGCAGGCGCACCTCGGGCCCTAGATATGCGGGTTTAGAAGCAGGCGCACCCTGGGCCCTAGATATGCAGGTTCAGAAGCGAGCGCACCTCGGGCCCTAGATATGCGGGTTCAGAAGCAGGCGCACCTCGGGCCCTAGATATGCGGGTTTAGAAGCAGGCGCCCCCTGGGCCCTAGATATGCAGGTTCAGAAGCGAGCGCACCTCGGGCCCTAGATATGCGGGTTCAGAAGCAGGCGCACCTCGGGCCCTAGATATGCGGGTTCACAAGCAGGCGCACCTCGGGCCCTAGATATGCGGGTTTAGAAGCAGGCGCACCCTGGGCCCTAGATATGCAGGTTCAGAAGCGAGCGCACCTCGGGCCCTAGATATGCGGGTTCAGAAGCAGGCGCACCTCGGGCCCTAGATATGCGGGTCCGAAGCAGGCGCACCCTGGGCCCTAGATATGTGGGTTCAGAAGCAGGCACACCTCGGGCCCATAATATGCAGGTTCAGAAGTGGGCGCACCTCAGGCCGTAAATATGCGGGTTCAGCAGCAGGCACACCTCGGGCCCTAGATATGTGGGTTCAGAAGCGGGCGCACCTCGGGCCCTAGATATGCGGGTTCAGAAGAGGGCGCACCTCAGGCCCTAGATATGCGGGTTCAGTAGCAGGCGCACCTCGGGCCCTAGATATGCGGGTTCAGAAGCAGGCGCACCTCGGCCCTAGATATGCGGGTTCAGAAGCAGGCGCACCCTGGGCCCTAGATATGCGGGTTCAGACGCGAGCGCACCTCGGGCCCTAGATATGCGGGTTCAGAAGCAGACACACCTCGGGCCCTAAATATGCGGGTTCAGAAGCAAGCACACCTGGGCCCTAGATATGCGGGTTCAGAAGCAGGCACACCTCGGGCCCTAGATATGCGAGTTCAGAAGCAGGCGCACCTCGGGCCCTAGATATGCGGGTTCAGAAGCAGGCACACCATAGGCCCTAGATATGCGGGTTCAGAAGCAGGCACACCTCGGGCCATAGATAGGCGGGTTCAGAAGCAGGCACACCCTGGGCCCTAGATATGCGGGTTCAGAAGCAGGCACACCTCAGGCCCTAGATATGCGGGTTCAGAAGCAGGCACACATCGGGCCTAGATATGTGGGTACAGAAGCAGGCGCACCCTGTGCCCTAGATATGCGGGTTCAGAAGCAGGCACTCCTCGGCCATAGATATGCGGATTCAGAAGCAGGCACACCCTGGGCCCTAGATATGCAGATTCAGAAACGGGCACACCCTAGGCCCTAGATATGCGGGTTCAGAAGGAGGCACACCTTGGGCCCTAGATATCCGGGTTCAGAAGCAGGCACACCTCGGGCCCTAGATATGCGGGTTCAGAAGCAGGCAAACCCTAGGCCCTAGATATACGGTTTCAGAAGCAGGCACACCTCGGGCCATAGATATGCGGATTCAGAAGCAGGCACACCCTGGGCCCTAGATATGCGGGTTCAGAAGCAGGCGCACCTCGGGCCTAGATAAGCGGGTTCAGAAGCAGGTGCACCTCGGGCCCTAGATATGCGGGTTCAGAAGCAGGTGCACCTCGGGCCCTAGATATGCGGGTTCAAAAGCAGGCACACCCTGGGCCCTAGATATGTGGGAGAAGCAGGCACACATCAGACCCTAGATATGCGGGTTCAGAAGCAGGCACACATCGGGCCTAGATATGTGGGTTCAGAAGCAGGCGCACTCTGGGCCCTAGATATGCGGGTTCAGAAGCAGGCACATCTCGGCCCTAGATATGCGGGTTCAGAAGCAGGCGCACCTCGGGCCCTAGATATGCGCGTTCAGAAACAGGCACACCTCGGCCCTAGATATGAGGGTTCAGAAGTAGGCGCACCTCGGGCCCTAGATATGCATGTTCAGAAGCAGGCACACCTCAGGCCCTAAATATGCGGGTTCAGATGCAGGCACACCTCGGGCCCTAGATATGCGGGTTCAGAAGCGGGCGCACTTCAGGCCGTAAATATGCGGGTTCAGAAGCAGGCACACCTCGGGCCCTAGATATCCGGGTTCAGAAGCGGGCGCACATCGGGCCCTAGATATGCGGGTTCAGAAGCAGGCACACCTCAGGCCCATAATATGCAGGTTCAGAAGCGGGCGCACCTCAGGCCATAAATATGCAGGTTCAGAAGCAGGCACACCTCGGGCCCTAGATATGCGGGTTCAGAAGCGGGCGCACCTCAACCATAGATATGCGTGTTCAGAAGCAGGCACACCTTGGGCCCTAGATATGCGTGTTCAGAAGCAGGAACACCTCAGGCCCTAAATATGCGGGTTCAGAAGCAGGCACACCTCGGGCCCATAATATGCAGGTTCAGAAGCGGCGCACCTCAGGCCGTAAATATGCGGGTTCAGAAGCAGGCACACCTTGGGCCCTAGATATGCGGGTTCAGAAGCAGGTGCACCGCGGGCCCCTAATATGCAGGTTCAGAAGCGGGCGCACCTCAGGCCGTAAATATGCGGGTTCAGAAGCAGGCACACCTCGGGCCCTAGATATGTGGGTTCAGAAGCAGGCGAACCCTGGGCCCTAGATATGTGGGAGAAGCAGGCACACATCAGACCCTAGATATGCGGGTTCAGAAGCAGGCACACATCGGGCCTAGATAAGTGGGTTCAGAAGCAGACACACCCTAGGCCCTAGATATGCGGGTTCAGAAGCAGGCACACCTCGGGCCATAGATATGTGGGTTCAGAAGCAGGCACACCCTGGGCCCTAGATATGCGGGTTCAGAAGCAGGCGCACCTCAGGCCCTAGATATGCGGGTTCAGAAGCAGGCGCACCCTGGGCCCTAGATATGTGGGAGAAGCAGGCACACATCAGACCCTAGATATGCAGGTTCAGGAGCTGGCACACATCGGGCCATAGATATGTGGGTTCA
Organism: Ambystoma mexicanum; assembly: GCF_040938575.1. NCBI lineage: Eukaryota > Metazoa > Chordata > Amphibia > Caudata > Ambystomatidae > Ambystoma > Ambystoma mexicanum. Next base: position 746,712,981 of record NC_090938.1, read on the forward strand.
GAAGCAGGCACACCCTAGGCCCTAGATATGCGGGTTCAGAAGCAGGCGCACCTCGGGCCCTAGATATGCGGGTTCAGAAGCAGGCACACATCAGGCCTAGATATGCGGGTTCAGAAGCAGGCACACCTTGGGCCCTAGATATGCGGTTTCAGAAGTAGGCACACCCTGGGCCCTAGATATGCGGGTTCAGAAGCAGGCACATCTCGGCCCTAGATATGTGGGTTCAGAAGCAGGCGCACCTCGGGCCCTAGATATGCGCGTTCAGAAGCAGGCACACCTCGGCCCTAGATATGCGGGTTCAGAAGCAGGCGCACCTCAGGCCCTAGATATGCGGGTTCTGAAGCAGGCGCACCGTGGGCCCTAGATATGCAGATTCAGAAACAGGCACACCCTGGGCCCTAGATATGCGGGTTAAGAAGCAGGCACACCTCGGGCCCAAGATATGCGGGTTCAAAAGCAGGCACACCCAAGGCCCTAGATATGCGGGTTCAGAAGCCGGCACACCTCGGGCCATAGATATGCGGATTCAGAAGCAGGCACACCCTGGGCCCTAGACATGCGGGTTCAGAAGCAGGCGCACCTCGGGCCCTAGATATGCGGGTTCAGAAGCAGGCGCACCTCGGGCCCTAGATATGCAGGTTCAGAAGCAGGTGCACCTCGGGCCCTAGATATGCGGGTTCAGAAGCAGGCGCACCCTGGGCCCTAGATATGTGGGAGAAGTAGGCACACATCAGACCCTAGATATGCAGGTTCAGAAACAGGCACACATCGGGCCTATATATGTGGGTTCAGAAGCAGGCGCACCCTGGGCCCTAGATATGCGGGTTCAGAAGCAGGCACATCTCGGCCATAGATATGCGGGTTCAGAAGCAGGCGCACCTCGGGCCCTAGATATGCGTGTTCAGAAGCAGGCACACCTCGGGCCCGAGATATGCGGGTTCAGAAGCAGGCACACCTCGGGCTCATAATATGCAGGTTCAGAAGCGGGCGCACCTCAGGCCGTAAATATGCAGGTTCAGAAGCAGGCATACCTCGGGCCCTAGATATGTGGGTTCAGAAGCAGGCGCACCTCAGGCCCTAGATGTGCGGGTTCAGAAGCGGGCGCACCTCAGGCCCTAGATGTGCGGGTTCAGAAGCGGGCGCACCTCAGGCCCTAGATATGCGGGTTCAGAAGCAGGCGCACCTCGGGCCCTAGATATGCGGGTTCAGAAGCAGGCGCACCTCGGCCCTAGATATGCGGGTTCAGAAGCAGGCGCACCCTGGGCCCTAGATATGCGGGTTCAAAAGCGAGCGCACCTCGGGCCCTAGATATGCAGGTTCAGAAGCAGGCACACCTCGGGCCCTAAATATGCGGGTTCAGAAGCAGGCACATCTCGGCCCTAGATATGCAGGTTCAGAAGCTGGCGCACCTCGGCCCTAGATCTGCGGGTTCTGAAGCAGGCGCACCCTGGTCCCTAGATATGCGGATTCAGAAGCAGGCACACCCTAGGCCCTATATATGCAGGTTCAGAAGCAGGCACACCTCGGGCCATAAATATGCAGATTCAGAAGCAGGCACACCCTGGGCCCTAGAATTGCGGGTTCAGAAGCAGGCGCACCTCGGGCCCTAGATATGCGGGTTCAGAAGCAGGCGCACCTCGGGCCCTAGATATGCGGGTTCAGAAGCAGGCGCACCTCGGGCCCTAGATATGCGGGTTTAGAAGCAGGCGCACCCTGGGCCCTAGATATGCAGGTTCAGAAGCGAGCGCACCTCGGGCCCTAGATATCCGGGTTCAGAAGCAGGCGCACCTCGGGCCCTAGATATGCGGGTTTAGAAGCAGGCGCACCCTGGGCCCTAGATATGCAGGTTCAGAAGCGAGCGCACCTCGGGCCCTAGATATCCGGGCTCAGAAGCAGGCGCACCTCGGGCCCTAGATATGCGGATCCTGAAGCAGGTGCACCCTGGGTCCTAGATATGCAGGTTCAGAAGCAGGCACACCTCGGGCCCATAATATGCAGGTTCAGAAGCGGGCGCTCCTCAGGCCGTAAATATGCGGGTTCAGAAGCGGGCGCACCTCGGGCCCTAGATATGCGGGTTCAGAAGAGGGCGCACCTCAGGCCCTAGATATGCGGGTTCAGAAGCAGGCACACCCTGGGCCCTAGATATGTGCGTTCAGAAGCAGGCACACCTCGGGCCCTAGATATGCAAGTTCAGAAGCAGGCACACATCGGGCCTAGATATGTGGGTTCAGAAGCAGGCGCACTCTGGGCCCTAGATATGCGGGTTCAGAAGCAGGCACATCTCGGCCCTAGATATGCGGGTTCAGAAGCAGGCGCACCTCGGGCCCTAGATATGCGCGTTCAGAAACAGGCACACCTCGGCCCTAGATATGCGGGTTCAGAAGTAGGCGCACCTCGGGCCCTAGCTATGCAGGTTCAGAAGCAGGCACACCTCGGGCCCTAGATATGCATGTTCAGAAGCAGGCACACCTCAGGCCCTAAATATGCGGGTTCAGATGCAGGCACACCTCGGGCCCATAATATGCAGGTTCAGAAGCAGGCGCACTTCAGGCTGTAAATATGCGGGTTCAGAAGCAGGCACACCTCGGGCCCTAGATATGCGGGTTCAGAAGCGGGCGCACATCGGGCCCTAGATATGCGGGTTCAGAAGCAGGCACACCTCAGGCCCATAATATGCAGGTTCAGAAGCGGGCGCACCTCAGGCCATAAATATGCGGGTTCAGAAGCAGGCACACCTCGGGCCCTAGATATGCGGGTTCAGAAGCGGGCGCACCTCGGGCCCTAGATATGCGTGTTCAGAAGCAGGCACACCTCGGGCCCTAGATATGCGTGTTCAGAAGCAGGAACACCTCAGGCCCAAAATATGCGGGTTCAGAAGCGGGCACACCTCGGGCCCATAATATGCAGGTTCAGAAGCGGCGCACCTCAGGCCGTAAATATGCGGGTTCAGAAGCAGGCACACCTTGGGCCCTAGATATGCGAGTTCAGAAGCAGGCGCACCTCGGGCACTAGATATGCGGGTTCAGAAGCAGGCACACCCTAGGCCCTATATATGCGGGTTCAGAAGCAGGCACACCTTGGGCCCTAGATATGCGAGTTCAGAAGCAGGCGCACCTCGGGCCCTAGATATGCGGGTTCAGAAGCAGGCACACCCTAGGCCCTATATATGCGGGTTCAGAAGCAGGCACACCTCGGGCCATAAATATGCAGATTCAGAAGCAGGCGCACCTCGGGCCCTAGATATGCGGGTTTAGAAGCAGGCGCACCCTGGGCCCTAGATATGCAGGTTCAGAAGCGAGCGCACCTCGGGCCCTAGATATGCGGGTTCAGAAGCAGGCACACCTCGGGCCCTAGATATGCGGGTTTAGAAGCAGGCGCACCCTGGGCCCTAGATATGCAGGTTCAGAAGCGAGCAAACCTCGGGCCCTAGATATGCGTGTTCAGAAGCAGGAACACCTCAGGCCCTAAATATGCGGGTCCTGAAGCAGGCGCACCCTGGGCCCTAGATATGCGGGTTCAGAAGCAGGCACACCTCGGGCCCATAATATGCAGGTTCAGAAGCGGGCGCACCTCAGGGCGTAAATATGCAGGTTCAGAAGCAGGCACACCTCGGGCCCTAGATATGTGGGTTCAGTAGCGGGCGCACCTCAGGCCCTAGATATGCGGGTTCAGAAGAGGGCGCACCTCAGGCCCTAGATATGCAGGTTCAGAAGCAGGCGCACCTCGGCCCTAGATATGCGGGTTCAGAAGCAGGCGCACCCTGGGCCCTAGATATGCGGGTTCGGACGTGAGCGCACCTCGGGCCCTAGATATGCGGGTTCAGAAGCAGACACACCTCGGGCCCTAAATATGCGGTTTCAGAAGCAGGCACACCTGGGCCCGAGATATGCGGGTTCAGAAGCAGGCACACCTCGGGCCCTAGATATGCGAGTTCAGAAGCAGGCGCACCTCGGGCCCTAGATATGCGGGTTCAGAAGCAGGCACACCCTAGGCCCTAGATATGCGGGTTCAGAAGCAGGCATACCTCGAACCATAGATATGCGGGTTCAGAAGCAGGCACACCCTGGGCCCTAGATATGCGGGTTCAGAAGCAGGCACACCTCAGGCCCTAGATATGCGGGTTCAGAACCAGGCACACATCGGGCCTAGATATGTGGGTACAGAAGCAGGCGCACCCTGCGCCCTAGATATGTGGGTTCAGAAGCAGGCACATCTCGGCCCTAGATATGTGGGTTCAGAAGCAGGCGCACCTCGGGCCCTAGATATGCGCGTTCAGAAGCAGGCACACCTCGGCCCTAGATATGCAGGTTCAGAAGCAGGCACACCCTGGGCCCTAGATATGTGGGAGAAGCAGGCACACATCAGACCCTAGATAAGCGGGTTCAGAAGCAGGCACACATCGGGCCTAGATATGCAGGTTCAGAAGCAGGCACACCTCGGGCCCTAAATATGCGGGTTCAGAAGCAGGCACATCTCGGCCCTAGATATGCAGGTTCAGAAGCTGGCGCACCTCGGCCCTAGATCTGCGGGTTCTGAAGCAGGCGCACCCTGGTCCCTAGATATGCGGATTCAGAAGCAGGCACACCCTAGGCCCTATATATGCAGGTTCAGAAGCAGGCACACCTCGGGCCATAAATATGCAGATTCAGAAGCAGGCACACCCTGGGCCCTAGAATTGCGGGTTCAGAAGCAGGCGCACCTCGGGCCCTAGATATGCGGGTTCAGAAGCAGGCGCACCTCGGGCCCTAGATATGCGGGTTCAGAAGCAGGCGCACCTCGGGCCCTAGATATGCGGGTTTAGAAGCAGGCGCACCCTGGGCCCTAGATATGCAGGTTCAGAAGCGAGCGCACCTCGGGCCCTAGATATCCGGGTTCAGAAGCAGGCGCACCTCGGGCCCTAGATATGCGGGTTTAGAAGCAGGCGCACCCTGGGCCCTAGATATGCAGGTTCAGAAGCGAGCGCACCTCGGGCCCTAGATATGCGGGCTCAGAAGCAGGCGCACCTCGGGCCCTAGATATGCGGATCCTGAAGCAGGTGCACCCTGGGTCCTAGATATGCAGGTTCAGAAGCAGGCACACCTCGGGCCCATAATATGCAGGTTCAGAAGCGGGCGCTCCTCAGGCCGTAAATATGCGGGTTCAGAAGCGGGCGCACCTCGGGCCCTAGATATGCGGGTTCAGAAGAGGGCGCACCTCAGGCCCTAGATATGCGGGTTCAGAAGCAGGCACACCTGGGCCCTAGATATGCGGGTTCAGAAGCAGGCACACCTCGGGCCCTAGATATGCGAGTTCAGAAGCAGGCGCACCTCGGGCCCTAGATATGCGGGTTCAGAAGCAGGCACACCATAGGCCCTAGATATGCGGGTTCAGAAGCAGGCACACCTCGGGCCATAGATAGGCGGGTTCAGAAGCAGGCACACCCTGGGCCCTAGATATGCGGGTTCAGAAGCAGGCACACCTCAGGCCCTAGATATGCGGGTTCAGAAGCAGGCACACATCGGGCCTAGATATGTGGGTACAGAAGCAGGCGCACCCTGTGCCCTAGATATGCGGGTTCAGAAGCAGGCACTCCTCGGCCATAGATATGCGGATTCAGAAGCAGGCACACCCTGGGCCCTAGATATGCAGATTCAGAAACAGGCACACCCTAGGCCCTAGATATGCGGGTTCAGAAGGAGGCACACCTTGGGCCCTAGATATCCGGGTTCAGAAGCAGGCACACCTCGGGCCCTAGATATGCGGGTTCAGAAGCAGGCAAACCCTAGGCCCTAGATATACGGTTTCAGAAGCAGGCACACCTCGGGCCATAGATATGCGGATTCAGAAGCAGGCACACCCTGGGCCCTAGATATGCGGGTTCAGAAGCAGGCGCACCTCGGGCCCTAGATAAGCGGGTTCAGAAGCAGGTGCACCTCGGGCCCTAGATATGCGGGTTCAGAAGCAGGTGCACCTCGGGCCCTAGATATGCGGGTTCAAAAGCAGGCACACCCTGGGCCCTAGATATGTGGGAGAAGCAGGCACACATCAGACCCTAGATATGCGGGTTCAGAAGCAGGCACACATCGGGCCTAGATATGTGGGTTCAGAAGCAGGCGCACTCTGGGCCCTAGATATGCGGGTTCAGAAGCAGGCACATCTCGGCCCTAGATATGCGGGTTCAGAAGCAGGCGCACCTCGGGCCCTAGATATGCGCGTTCAGAAACAGGCACACCTCGGCCCTAGATATGAGGGTTCAGAAGTAGGCGCACCTCGGGCCCTAGATATGCATGTTCAGAAGCAGGCACACCTCAGGCCCTAAATATGCGGGTTCAGATGCAGGCACACCTCGGGCCCTAGATATGCGGGTTCAGAAGCGGGCGCACTTCAGGCCGTAAATATGCGGGTTCAGAAGCAGGCACACCTCGGGCCCTAGATATCCGGGTTCAGAAGCGGGCGCACATCGGGCCCTAGATATGCGGGTTCAGAAGCAGGCACACCTCAGGCCCATAATATGCAGGTTCAGAAGCGGGCGCACCTCAGGCCATAAATATGCAGGTTCAGAAGCAGGCACACCTCGGGCCCTAGATATGCGGGTTCAGAAGCGGGCGCACCTCAACCATAGATATGCGTGTTCAGAAGCAGGCACACCTTGGGCCCTAGATATGCGTGTTCAGAAGCAGGAACACCTCAGGCCCTAAATATGCGGGTTCAGAAGCAGGCACACCTCGGGCCCATAATATGCAGGTTCAGAAGCGGCGCACCTCAGGCCGTAAATATGCGGGTTCAGAAGCAGGCACACCTTGGGCCCTAGATATGCGGGTTCAGAAGCAGGTGCACCGCGGGCCCCTAATATGCAGGTTCAGAAGCGGGCGCACCTCAGGCCGTAAATATGCGGGTTCAGAAGCAGGCACACCTCGGGCCCTAGATATGTGGGTTCAGAAGCAGGCGAACCCTGGGCCCTAGATATGTGGGAGAAGCAGGCACACATCAGACCCTAGATATGCGGGTTCAGAAGCAGGCACACATCGGGCCTAGATAAGTGGGTTCAGAAGCAGACACACCCTAGGCCCTAGATATGCGGGTTCAGAAGCAGGCACACCTCGGGCCATAGATATGTGGGTTCAGAAGCAGGCACACCCTGGGCCCTAGATATGCGGGTTCAGAAGCAGGCGCACCTCAGGCCCTAGATATGCGGGTTCAGAAGCAGGCGCACCCTGGGCCCTAGATATGTGGGAGAAGCAGGCACACATCAGACCCTAGATATGCAGGTTCAGAAGCAGGCACACATCGGGCCATAGATATGTGGGTTCAGAAGCAGGCACACCCTAGGCCCTAGATATGCGGGTTCAGAAGCAGGCGCACCTCGGGCCCTAGATATGCGGGTTCAGAAGCAGGCACACATCAGGCCTAGATATGCGGGTTCAGAAGCAGGCACACCTTGGGCCCTAGATATGCGGTTTCAGAAGTAGGCACACCCTGGGCCCTAGATATGCGGGTTCAGAAGCAGGCACATCTCGGCCCTAGATATGTGGGTTCAGAAGCAGGCGCACCTCGGGCCCTAGATATGCGCGTTCAGAAGCAGGCACACCTCGGCCCTAGATATGCGGGTTCAGAAGCAGGCGCACCTCAGGCCCTAGATATGCGGGTTCTGAAGCAGGCGCACCGTGGGCCCTAGATATGCAGATTCAGAAACAGGCACACCCTGGGCCCTAGATATGCGGGTTAAGAAGCAGGCACACCTCGGGCCCTAGATATGCGGGTTCAAAAGCAGGCACACCCAAGGCCCTAGATATGCGGGTTCAGAAGCCGGCACACCTCGGGCCATAGATATGCGGATTCAGAAGCAGGCACACCCTGGGCCCTAGACATGCGGGTTCAGAAGCAGGCGCACCTCGGGCCCTAGATATGCGGGTTCAGAAGCAGGCGCACCTCGGGCCCTAGATATGCAGGTTCAGAAGCAGGTGCACCTCGGGCCCTAGATATGCGGGTTCAGAAGCAGGCGCACCCTGGGCCCTAGATATGTGGGAGAAGTAGGCACACATCAGACCCTAGATATGCAGGTTCAGAAACAGGCACACATCGGGCCTATATATGTGGGTTCAGAAGCAGGCGCACCCTGGGCCCTAGATATGCGGGTTCAGAAGCAGGCACATCTCGGCCATAGATATGCGGGTTCAGAAGCAGGCGCACCTCGGGCCCTAGATATGCGTGTTCAGAAGCAGGCACACCTCGGGCCCGAGATATGCGGGTTCAGAAGCAGGCACACCTCGGGCTCATAATATGCAGGTTCAGAAGCGGGCGCACCTCAGGCCGTAAATATGCAGGTTCAGAAGCAGGCATACCTTGGGCCCTAGATATGTGGGTTCAGAAGCAGGCGCACCTCGGGCCCTAGATGTGCGGGTTCAGAAGCGGGCGCACCTCAGGCCCTAGATATGCGGGTTCAGAAGCAGGCGCACCTCGGGCCCTAGATATGCGGGTTCAGAAGCAGGCGCACCTCGGCCCTAGATATGCGGGTTCAGAAGCAGGCGCACCCTGGGCCCTAGATATGCGGGTTCAAAAGCGAGCGCACCTCGGGCCCTAGATATGCAGGTTCAGAAGCAGGCACACCTCGGGCCCTAAATATGCGGGTTCAGAAGCAGGCACATCTCGGCCCTAGATATGCAGGTTCAGAAGCTGGCGCACCTCGGCCCTAGATCTGCGGGTTCTGAAGCAGGCGCACCCTGGTCCCTAGATATGCGGATTCAGAAGCAGGCACACCCTAGGCCCTATATATGCAGGTTCAGAAGCAGGCACACCTCGGGCCATAAATATGCAGATTCAGAAGCAGGCGCACCTCGGGCCCTAGATATGCGGGTTCAGAAGCAGGCGCACCTCGGGCCCTAGATATGCGGGTTCAGAAGCAGGCGCACCTCGGGCCCTAGATATGCGGGTTTAGAAGCAGGCGCACCCTGGGCCCTAGATATGCAGGTTCAGAAGCGAGCGCACCTCGGGCCCTAGATATCCGGGTTCAGAAGCAGGCGCACCTCGGGCCCTAGATATGCGGGTTTAGAAGCAGGCGCACCCTGGGCCCTAGATATGCAGGTTCAGAAGCGAGCGCACCTCGGGCCCTAGATATGCGGGCTCAGAAGCAGGCGCACCTCGGGCCCTAGATATGCGGATCCTGAAGCAGGTGCACCCTGGGTCCTAGATATGCAGGTTCAGAAGCAGGCACACCTCGGGCCCATAATATGCAGGTTCAGAAGCGGGCGCTCCTCAGGCCGTAAATATGCGGGTTCAGAAGCGGGCGCACCTCGGGCCCTAGATATGCGGGTTCAGAAGAGGGCGCACCTCAGGCCCTAGATATGCGGGTTCAGAAGCAGGCACACCCTGGGCCCTAGATATGTGCGTTCAGAAGCAGGCACACCTCGGGCCCTAGATATGCAAGTTCAGAAGCAGGCACACATCGGGCCTAGATATGTGGGTTCAGAAGCAGGCGCACTCTGGGCCCTAGATATGCGGGTTCAGAAGCAGGCACATCTCGGCCCTAGATATGCGGGTTCAGAAGCAGGCGCACCTCGGGCCCTAGATATGCGCGTTCAGAAACAGGCACACCTCGGCCCTAGATATGCGGGTTCAGAAGTAGGCGCACCTCGGGCCCTAGCTATGCAGGTTCAGAAGCAGGCACACCTCGGGCCCTAGATATGCATGTTCAGAAGCAGGCACACCTCAGGCCCTAAATATGCGGGTTCAGATGCAGGCACACCTCGGGCCCATAATATGCAGGTTCAGAAGCAGGCGCACTTCAGGCTGTAAATATGCGGGTTCAGAAGCAGGCACACCTCGGGCCCTAGATATGCGGGTTCAGAAGCGGGCGCACATCGGGCCCTAGATATGCGGGTTCAGAAGCAGGCACACCTCAGGCCCATAATATGCAGGTTCAGAAGCGGGCGCACCTCAGGCCATAAATATGCGGGTTCAGAAGCAGGCACACCTCGGGCCCTAGATATGCGGGTTCAGAAGCGGGCGCACCTCGGGCCCTAGATATGCGTGTTCAGAAGCAGGCACACCTCGGGCCCTAGATATGCGTGTTCAGAAGCAGGAACACCTCAGGCCCAAAATATGCGGGTTCAGAAGCGGGCACACCTCGGGCCCATAATATGCAGGTTCAGAAGCGGCGCACCTCAGGCCGTAAATATGCGGGTTCAGAAGCAGGCACACCTTGGGCCCTAGATATGCGAGTTCAGAAGCAGGCGCACCTCGGGCACTAGATATGCGGGTTCAGAAGCAGGCACACCCTAGGCCCTATATATGCGGGTTCAGAAGCAGGCACACCTTGGGCCCTAGATATGCGAGTTCAGAAGCAGGCGCACCTCGGGCCCTAGATATGCGGGTTCAGAAGCAGGCACACCCTAGGCCCTATATATGCGGGTTCAGAAGCAGGCACACCTCGGGCCATAAATATGCAGATTCAGAAGCAGGCGCACCTCGGGCCCTAGATATGCGGGTTTAGAAGCAGGCGCACCCTGGGCCCTAGATATGCAGGTTCAGAAGCGAGCGCACCTCGGGCCCTAGATATGCGGGTTCAGAAGCAGGCACACCTCGGGCCCTAGATATGCGGGTTTAGAAGCAGGCGCACCCTGGGCCCTAGATATGCAGGTTCAGAAGCGAGCGCACCTCGGGCCCTAGATATGCGTGTTCAGAAGCAGGAACACCTCAGGCCCTAAATATGCGGGTCCTGAAGCAGGCGCACCCTGGGCCCTAGATATGCGGGTTCAGAAGCAGGCACACCTCGGGCCCATAATATGCAGGTTCAGAAGCGGGCGCACCTCAGGGCGTAAATATGCAGGTTCAGAAGCAGGCACACCTCGGGCCCTAGATATGTGGGTTCAGTAGCGGGCGCACCTCAGGCCCTAGATATGCGGGTTCAGAAGAGGGCGCACATCAGGCCCTAGATATGCAGGTTCAGAAGCAGGCGCACCTCGGCCCTAGATATGCGGGTTCAGAAGCAGGCGCACCCTGGGCCCTAGATATGCGGGTTCGGACGTGAGCGCACCTCGGGCCCTAGATATGCGGGTTCAGAAGCAGACACACCTCGGGCCCTAAATATGCGGTTTCAGAAGCAGGCACACCTGGGCCCGAGATATGCGGGTTCAGAAGCAGGCACATCTCGGGCCCTAAATATGCGAGTTCAGAAGCAGGCGCACCTCGGGCCCTAGATATGCGGGTTCAGAAGCAGGCACACCCTAGGCCCTAGATATGCGGGTTCAGAAGCAGGCATACCTCGAACCATAGATATGCGGGTTCAGAAGCAGGCACACCCTGGGCCCTAGATATGCGGGTTCAGAAGCAGGCACACCTCAGGCCCTAGATATGCGGGTTCAGAACCAGGCACACATCGGGCCTAGATATGTGGGTACAGAAGCAGGCGCACCCTGCGCCCTAGATATGTGGGTTCAGAAGCAGGCACATCTCGGCCCTAGATATGCGGATTCAGAAGCAGGCACACCCTGGGCCCTAGATATGCGGGTTCAGAAGCAGGCGCACCTCGGGCCCTAGATAAGCGGGTTCAGAAGCAGGTGCACCTCGGGCCCTAGATATGCGGGTTCAGAAGCAGGTGCACCTCGGGCCCTAGATATGCGGGTTCAAAAGCAGGCACACCCTGGGCCCTAGATATGTGGGAGAAGCAGGCACACATCAGACCCTAGATATGCGGGTTCAGAAGCAGGCACACATCGGGCCTAGATATGTGGGTTCAGAAGCAGGCGCACTCTGGGCCCTAGATATGCGGGTTCAGAAGCAGGCACATCTCGGCCCTAGATATGCGGGTTCAGAAGCAGGCGCACCTCGGGCCCTAGATATGCGCGTTCAGAAACAGGCACACCTCGGCCCTAGATATGAGGGTTCAGAAGTAGGCGCACCTCGGGCCCTAGATATGCATGTTCAGAAGCAGGCACACCTCAGGCCCTAAATATGCGGGTTCAGATGCAGGCACACCTCGGGCCCTAGATATGCGGGTTCAGAAGCGGGCGCACTTCAGGCCGTAAATATGCGGGTTCAGAAGCAGGCACACCTCGGGCCCTAGATATCCGGGTTCAGAAGCGGGCGCACATCGGGCCCTAGATATGCGGGTTCAGAAGCAGGCACACCTCAGGCCCATAATATGCAGGTTCAGAAGCGGGCGCACCTCAGGCCATAAATATGCAGGTTCAGAAGCAGGCACACCTCGGGCCCTAGATATGCGGGTTCAGAAGCGGGCGCACCTCAACCATAGATATGCGTGTTCAGAAGCAGGCACACCTTGGGCCCTAGATATGCGTGTTCAGAAGCAGGAACACCTCAGGCCCTAAATATGCGGGTTCAGAAGCAGGCACACCTCGGGCCCATAATATGCAGGTTCAGAAGCGGCGCACCTCAGGCCGTAAATATGCGGGTTCAGAAGCAGGCACACCTTGGGCCCTAGATATGCGGGTTCAGAAGCAGGTGCACCGCGGGCCCCTAATATGCAGGTTCAGAAGCGGGCGCACCTCAGGCCGTAAATATGCGGGTTCAGAAGCAGGCACACCTCGGGCCCTAGATATGTGGGTTCAGAAGCAGGCGAACCCTGGGCCCTAGATATGTGGGAGAAGCAGGCACACATCAGACCCTAGATATGCGGGTTCAGAAGCAGGCACACATCGGGCCTAGATAAGTGGGTTCAGAAGCAGACACACCCTAGGCCCTAGATATGCGGGTTCAGAAGCAGGCACACCTCGGGCCATAGATATGTGGGTTCAGAAGCAGGCACACCCTGGGCCCTAGATATGCGGGTTCAGAAGCAGGCGCACCTCAGGCCCTAGATATGCGGGTTCAGAAGCAGGCGCACCCTGGGCCCTAGATATGTGGGAGAAGCAGGCACACATCAGACCCTAGATATGCAGGTTCAGAAGCAGGCACACATCGGGCCATAGATATGTGGGTTCAGAAGCAGGCACACCCTAGGCCCTAGATATGCGGGTTCAGAAGCAGGCGCACCTCGGGCCCTAGATATGCGGGTTCAGAAGCAGGCACACATCAGGCCTAGATATGCGGGTTCAGAAGCAGGCACACCTTGGGCCCTAGATATGCGGTTTCAGAAGTAGGCACACCCTGGGCCCTAGATATGCGGGTTCAGAAGCAGGCACATCTCGGCCCTAGATATGTGGGTTCAGAAGCAGGCGCACCTCGGGCCCTAGATATGCGCGTTCAGAAGCAGGCACACCTCGGCCCTAGATATGCGGGTTCAGAAGCAGGCGCACCTCAGGCCCTAGATATGCGGGTTCTGAAGCAGGCGCACCGTGGGCCCTAGATATGCAGATTCAGAAACAGGCACACCCTGGGCCCTAGATATGCGGGTTAAGAAGCAGGCACACCTCGGGCCCTAGATATGCGGGTTCAAAAGCAGGCACACCCAAGGCCCTAGATATGCGGGTTCAGAAGCCGGCACACCTCGGGCCATAGATATGCGGATTCAGAAGCAGGCACACCCTGGGCCCTAGACATGCGGGTTCAGAAGCAGGCGCACCTCGGGCCCTAGATATGCGGGTTCAGAAGCAGGCGCACCTCGGGCCCTAGATATGCAGGTTCAGAAGCAGGTGCACCTCGGGCCCTAGATATGCGGGTTCAGAAGCAGGCGCACCCTGGGCCCTAGATATGTGGGAGAAGTAGGCACACATCAGACCCTAGATATGCAGGTTCAGAAACAGGCACACATCGGGCCTATATATGTGGGTTCAGAAGCAGGCGCACCCTGGGCCCTAGATATGCGGGTTCAGAAGCAGGCACATCTCGGCCATAGATATGCGGGTTCAGAAGCAGGCGCACCTCGGGCCCTAGATATGCGTGTTCAGAAGCAGGCACACCTCGGGCCCGAGATATGCGGGTTCAGAAGCAGGCACACCTCGGGCTCATAATATGCAGGTTCAGAAGCGGGCGCACCTCAGGCCGTAAATATGCAGGTTCAGAAGCAGGCATACCTTGGGCCCTAGATATGTGGGTTCAGAAGCAGGCGCACCTCGGGCCCTAGATGTGCGGGTTCAGAAGCGGGCGCACCTCAGGCCCTAGATATGCGGGTTCAGAAGCAGGCGCACCTCGGGCCCTAGATATGCGGGTTCAGAAGCAGGCGCACCTCGGCCCTAGATATGCGGGTTCAGAAGCAGGCGCACCCTGGGCCCTAGATATGCGGGTTCAAAAGCGAGCGCACCTCGGGCCCTAGATATGCAGGTTCAGAAGCAGGCACACCTCGGGCCCTAAATATGCGGGTTCAGAAGCAGGCACATCTCGGCCCTAGATATGCAGGTTCAGAAGCTGGCGCACCTCGGCCCTAGATCTGCGGGTTCTGAAGCAGGCGCACCCTGGTCCCTAGATATGCGGATTCAGAAGCAGGCACACCCTAGGCCCTATATATGCAGGTTCAGAAGCAGGCACACCTCGGGCCATAAATATGCAGATTCAGAAGCAGGCGCACCTCGGGCCCTAGATATGCGGGTTCAGAAGCAGGCGCACCTCGGGCCCTAGATATGCGGGTTCAGAAGCAGGCGCACCTCGGGCCCTAGATATGCGGGTTTAGAAGCAGGCGCACCCTGGGCCCTAGATATGCAGGTTCAGAAGCGAGCGCACCTCGGGCCCTAGATATCCGGGTTCAGAAGCAGGCGCACCTCGGGCCCTAGATATGCGGGTTTAGAAGCAGGCGCACCCTGGGCCCTAGATATGCAGGTTCAGAAGCGAGCGCACCTCGGGCCCTAGATATGCGGGCTCAGAAGCAGGCGCACCTCGGGCCCTAGATATGCGGATCCTGAAGCAGGTGCACCCTGGGTCCTAGATATGCAGGTTCAGAAGCAGGCACACCTCGGGCCCATAATATGCAGGTTCAGAAGCGGGCGCTCCTCAGGCCGTAAATATGCGGGTTCAGAAGCGGGCGCACCTCGGGCCCTAGATATGCGGGTTCAGAAGAGGGCGCACCTCAGGCCCTAGATATGCGGGTTCAGAAGCAGGCACACCCTGGGCCCTAGATATGTGCGTTCAGAAGCAGGCACACCTCGGGCCCTAGATATGCAAGTTCAGAAGCAGGCACACATCGGGCCTAGATATGTGGGTTCAGAAGCAGGCGCACTCTGGGCCCTAGATATGCGGGTTCAGAAGCAGGCACATCTCGGCCCTAGATATGCGGGTTCAGAAGCAGGCGCACCTCGGGCCCTAGATATGCGCGTTCAGAAACAGGCACACCTCGGCCCTAGATATGCGGGTTCAGAAGTAGGCGCACCTCGGGCCCTAGCTATGCAGGTTCAGAAGCAGGCACACCTCGGGCCCTAGATATGCATGTTCAGAAGCAGGCACACCTCAGGCCCTAAATATGCGGGTTCAGATGCAGGCACACCTCGGGCCCATAATATGCAGGTTCAGAAGCAGGCGCACTTCAGGCTGTAAATATGCGGGTTCAGAAGCAGGCACACCTCGGGCCCTAGATATGCGGGTTCAGAAGCGGGCGCACATCGGGCCCTAGATATGCGGGTTCAGAAGCAGGCACACCTCAGGCCCATAATATGCAGGTTCAGAAGCGGGCGCACCTCAGGCCATAAATATGCGGGTTCAGAAGCAGGCACACCTCGGGCCCTAGATATGCGGGTTCAGAAGCGGGCGCACCTCGGGCCCTAGATATGCGTGTTCAGAAGCAGGCACACCTCGGGCCCTAGATATGCGTGTTCAGAAGCAGGAACACCTCAGGCCCAAAATATGCGGGTTCAGAAGCGGGCACACCTCGGGCCCATAATATGCAGGTTCAGAAGCGGCGCACCTCAGGCCGTAAATATGCGGGTTCAGAAGCAGGCACACCTTGGGCCCTAGATATGCGAGTTCAGAAGCAGGCGCACCTCGGGCACTAGATATGCGGGTTCAGAAGCAGGCACACCCTAGGCCCTATATATGCGGGTTCAGAAGCAGGCACACCTTGGGCCCTAGATATGCGAGTTCAGAAGCAGGCGCACCTCGGGCCCTAGATATGCGGGTTCAGAAGCAGGCACACCCTAGGCCCTATATATGCGGGTTCAGAAGCAGGCACACCTCGGGCCATAAATATGCAGATTCAGAAGCAGGCGCACCTCGGGCCCTAGATATGCGGGTTTAGAAGCAGGCGCACCCTGGGCCCTAGATATGCAGGTTCAGAAGCGAGCGCACCTCGGGCCCTAGATATGCGGGTTCAGAAGCAGGCACACCTCGGGCCCTAGATATGCGGGTTTAGAAGCAGGCGCACCCTGGGCCCTAGATATGCAGGTTCAGAAGCGAGCGCACCTCGGGCCCTAGATATGCGTGTTCAGAAGCAGGAACACCTCAGGCCCTAAATATGCGGGTCCTGAAGCAGGCGCACCCTGGGCCCTAGATATGCGGGTTCAGAAGCAGGCACACCTCGGGCCCATAATATGCAGGTTCAGAAGCGGGCGCACCTCAGGGCGTAAATATGCAGGTTCAGAAGCAGGCACACCTCGGGCCCTAGATATGTGGGTTCAGTAGCGGGCGCACCTCAGGCCCTAGATATGCGGGTTCAGAAGAGGGCGCACATCAGGCCCTAGATATGCAGGTTCAGAAGCAGGCGCACCTCGGCCCTAGATATGCGGGTTCAGAAGCAGGCGCACCCTGGGCCCTAGATATGCGGGTTCGGACGTGAGCGCACCTCGGGCCCTAGATATGCGGGTTCAGAAGCAGACACACCTCGGGCCCTAAATATGCGGTTTCAGAAGCAGGCACACCTGGGCCCGAGATATGCGGGTTCAGAAGCAGGCACATCTCGGGCCCTAAATATGCGAGTTCAGAAGCAGGCGCACCTCGGGCCCTAGATATGCGGGTTCAGAAGCAGGCACACCCTAGGCCCTAGATATGCGGGTTCAGAAGCAGGCATACCTCGAACCATAGATATGCGGGTTCAGAAGCAGGCACACCCTGGGCCCTAGATATGCGGGTTCAGAAGCAGGCACACCTCAGGCCCTAGATATGCGGGTTCAGAACCAGGCACACATCGGGCCTAGATATGTGGGTACAGAAGCAGGCGCACCCTGCGCCCTAGATATGTGGGTTCAGAAGCAGGCACATCTCGGCCCTAGATATGTGGGTTCAGAAGCAGGCGCACCTCGGGCCCTAGATATGCGCGTTCAGAAGCAGGCACACCTCGGCCCTAGATATGCAGGTTCAGAAGCATGCACACCCTGGGCCCTAGATATGTGGGAGAAGCAGGCACACATCAGACCCTAGATAAGCGGGTTCAGAAGCAGGCACACATCGGGCCTAGATATGCAGGTTCAGAAGCAGGCACACCTCGGGCCCTAAATATGCGGGTTCAGAAGCAGGCACATCTCGGCCCTAGATATGCAGGTTCAGAAGCTGGCGCACCTCGGCCCTAGATCTGCGGGTTCTGAAGCAGGCGCACCCTGGTCCCTAGATATGCGGATTCAGAAGCAGGCACACCCTAGGCCCTATATATGCAGGTTCAGAAGCAGGCACACCTCGGGCCATAAATATGCAGATTCAGAAGCAGGCACACCCTGGGCCCTAGAATTGCGGGTTCAGAAGCAGGCGCACCTCGGGCCCTAGATATGCGGGTTCAGAAGCAGGCGCACCTCGGGCCCTAGATATGCGGGTTCAGAAGCAGGCGCACCTCGGGCCCTAGATATGCGGGTTTAGAAGCAGGCGCACCCTGGGCCCTAGATATGCAGGTTCAGAAGCGAGCGCACCTCGGGCCCTAGATATCCGGGTTCAGAAGCAGGCGCACCTCGGGCCCTAGATATGCGGGTTTAGAAGCAGGCGCACCCTGGGCCCTAGATATGCAGGTTCAGAAGCGAGCGCACCTCGGGCCCTAGATATGCGGGCTCAGAAGCAGGCGCACCTCGGGCCCTAGATATGCGGATCCTGAAGCAGGTGCACCCTGGGTCCTAGATATGCAGGTTCAGAAGCAGGCACACCTCGGGCCCATAATATGCAGGTTCAGAAGCGGGCGCTCCTCAGGCCGTAAATATGCGGGTTCAGAAGCGGGCGCACCTCGGGCCCTAGATATGCGGGTTCAGAAGAGGGCGCACCTCAGGCCCTAGATATGCGGGTTCAGAAGCAGGCACACCCTGGGCCCTAGATATGTGCGTTCAGAAGCAGGCACACCTCGGGCCCTAGATATGCAAGTTCAGAAGCAGGCACACATCGGGCCTAGATATGTGGGTTCAGAAGCAGGCGCACTCTGGGCCCTAGATATGCGGGTTCAGAAGCAGGCACATCTCGGCCCTAGATATGCGGGTTCAGAAGCAGGCGCACCTCGGGCCCTAGATATGCGCGTTCAGAAACAGGCACACCTCGGCCCTAGATATGCGGGTTCAGAAGTAGGCGCACCTCGGGCCCTAGCTATGCAGGTTCAGAAGCAGGCACACCTCGGGCCCTAGATATGCATGTTCAGAAGCAGGCACACCTCAGGCCCTAAATATGCGGGTTCAGATGCAGGCACACCTCGGGCCCATAATATGCAGGTTCAGAAGCAGGCGCACTTCAGGCTGTAAATATGCGGGTTCAGAAGCAGGCACACCTCGGGCCCTAGATATGCGGGTTCAGAAGCGGGCGCACATCGGGCCCTAGATATGCGGGTTCAGAAGCAGGCACACCTCAGGCCCATAATATGCAGGTTCAGAAGCGGGCGCACCTCAGGCCATAAATATGCGGGTTCAGAAGCAGGCACACCTCGGGCCCTAGATATGCGGGTTCAGAAGCGGGCGCACCTCGGGCCCTAGATATGCGTGTTCAGAAGCAGGCACACCTCGGGCCCTAGATATGCGTGTTCAGAAGCAGGAACACCTCAGGCCCAAAATATGCGGGTTCAGAAGCGGGCACACCTCGGGCCCATAATATGCAGGTTCAGAAGCGGCGCACCTCAGGCCGTAAATATGCGGGTTCAGAAGCAGGCACACCTTGGGCCCTAGATATGCGAGTTCAGAAGCAGGCGCACCTCGGGCACTAGATATGCGGGTTCAGAAGCAGGCACACCCTAGGCCCTATATATGCGGGTTCAGAAGCAGGCACACCTTGGGCCCTAGATATGCGAGTTCAGAAGCAGGCGCACCTCGGGCCCTAGATATGCGGGTTCAGAAGCAGGCACACCCTAGGCCCTATATATGCGGGTTCAGAAGCAGGCACACCTCGGGCCATAAATATGCAGATTCAGAAGCAGGCGCACCTCGGGCCCTAGATATGCGGGTTTAGAAGCAGGCGCACCCTGGGCCCTAGATATGCAGGTTCAGAAGCGAGCGCACCTCGGGCCCTAGATATGCGGGTTCAGAAGCAGGCACACCTCGGGCCCTAGATATGCGGGTTTAGAAGCAGGCGCACCCTGGGCCCTAGATATGCAGGTTCAGAAGCGAGCGCACCTCGGGCCCTAGATATGCGTGTTCAGAAGCAGGAACACCTCAGGCCCTAAATATGCGGGTCCTGAAGCAGGCGCACCCTGGGCCCTAGATATGCGGGTTCAGAAGCAGGCACACCTCGGGCCCATAATATGCAGGTTCAGAAGCGGGCGCACCTCAGGGCGTAAATATGCAGGTTCAGAAGCAGGCACACCTCGGGCCCTAGATATGTGGGTTCAGTAGCGGGCGCACCTCAGGCCCTAGATATGCGGGTTCAGAAGAGGGCGCACCTCAGGCCCTAGATATGCAGGTTCAGAAGCAGGCGCACCTCGGCCCTAGATATGCGGGTTCAGAAGCAGGCGCACCCTGGGCCCTAGATATGCGGGTTCGGACGTGAGCGCACCTCGGGCCCTAGATATGCGGGTTCAGAAGCAGACACACCTCGGGCCCTAAATATGCGGTTTCAGAAGCAGGCACACCTGGGCCCGAGATATGCGGGTTCAGAAGCAGGCACACCTCGGGCCCTAGATATGCGAGTTCAGAAGCAGGCGCACCTCGGGCCCTAGATATGCGGGTTCAGAAGCAGGCACACCCTAGGCCCTAGATATGCGGGTTCAGAAGCAGGCATACCTCGAACCATAGATATGCGGGTTCAGAAGCAGGCACACCCTGGGCCCTAGATATGCGGGTTCAGAAGCAGGCACACCTCAGGCCCTAGATATGCGGGTTCAGAACCAGGCACACATCGGACCTAGATATGTGGGTACAGAAGCAGGCGCACCCTGCGCCCTAGATATGTGGGTTCAGAAGCAGGCACATCTCGGCCCTAGATATGTGGGTTCAGAAGCAGGCGCACCTCGGGCCCTAGATATGCGCGTTCAGAAGCAGGCACACCTCGGCCCTAGATATGCAGGTTCAGAAGCAGGCACACCCTGGGCCCTAGATATGTGGGAGAAGCAGGCACACATCAGACCCTAGATAAGCGGGTTCAGAAGCAGGCACACATCGGGCCTAGATATGTGGGTTCAGAAGCAGGTGCACTCTGGGCCCTAGATATGCGGGTTCAGAAGCAGGCACATCTCGGCCCTAGATATGCGGGTTCAGAAGCAGGCGCACCTCGGGCCCTAGATATGCGCGTTCAGAAACAGGCACACCTCGGCCCTAGATATGCGGGATCAGAAGTAGGCGCACCTCGGGCCCTAGCTATGCAGGTTCAGAAGAAGGCACACCTCGGGCCCTAGATATGCATGTGCAGAAGCAGGCACACCTCAGGCCCTAAATATGCAGGTTCAGATGTAGGCACACCTCGGGCCCATAATATGCAGGTTCAGAAGCAGGCGCACTTCAGGCCGTAAATATGTGGGTTCAGAAGCAGGCACACCTCGGGCCCTAGATATGCGGGTTCCGAAGCGGGCGCACATCGGGCCCTAGATATGTGGGTTCAGAAGCATGCACACCTCAGGCCCATAATATGCAGGTTCAGAAGCGGGCGCACCTCAGACCATAAATATGCGGGTTCAGAAGCAGGCACACCTCGGGCCCTAGATATGCGGGTTCAGAAGCGGGCGCACCTCAGGCCCTAGATATGCGTGTTCAGAAGCAGGCACACCTCGGGCCCTAGATATGCATGTTCAGAAGCAGGAACACCTCAGGCCCTAAATATGCGGGTTCATAAGCAGGCACACCTCGGGCCCATAATATGCAGGTTCAGAAGTGGCGCATCTCAGGCCGTAAATATGCGGGTTCAGAAGCAGGCACACCTTGGGCCCTGAAGCAGGTGCACCTCGGGCCCTAGATATGCGGGTTCAGTAGCAGGCCCACCCTAGGTCCTAGATATGCGGGTTCAGAAGCAGGCGCACCTCGGGCCCTAGATATGCGGGTTCAGAAGCAGGCGCACCTCGGGCCCTAGATATGCGGGTTTAGAAGCAGGCGCACCCTGGGCCCTAGATATGCAGGTTCAGAAGCGAGCGCACCTCGGGCCCTAGATATGCGGGTTCAGAAGCAGGCGCACCTCGGGCCCTAGATATGCGGGTTTAGAAGCAGGCGCACCCTGGGCCCTAGATATGCAGGTTCAGAAGCGAGCGCACCTCGGGCCCTAGATATGCGGGTTCAGAAGCAGGCGCACCTCGGGCCCTAGATATGCGGGTCCAGAAGCAGGCGCACCTCGGGCCCTAGATATGCGGGTTTAGAAGCAGGCGCACCCTGGGCCCTAGATATGCAGGTTCAGAAGCGAGCGCACCTCGGGCCCTAGATATGCGGGTTCAGAAGCAGGCGCACCTCGGGCCCTAGATATGCGGGTCCTGAAGCAGGCGCACCCTGGGCCCTAGATATGTGGGTTCAGAAGCAGGCACACCTCGTGCCCATAATATGCAGGTTCAGAAGTGGGCGCACCTCAGGCCATAAATATGCGGGTTCAGAAGCAGGCACACCTCGGGCCCTAGATATGTGGGTTCAGAAGCGGGCGCACCTCGGGCCCTAGATATGCGGGTTCAGAAGAGGGCGCACCTCAGGCCCTAGATATGCGGGTTCAGTAGCAGGCGCACCTCGGGCCCTAGATATGCGGGTTCAGAAGCAGGTGCACCTCGGCCCTAGATATGCGGGTTCAGAAGCAGGCGCACCCTCGGCCCTAGATATGCGGGTTCAGACGCGAGCGCACCTCGGGCCCTAGATATGCGGGTTCAGAAGCAGACACACCTCGGGCCCTAAATATGCGGGTTCAGAAGCAGGCACACCTGGGCCCTAGATATGCGGGTTCAGAAGCAGGCACACCTCGGGCCCTAGATATGCGAGTTCAGAAGCAGGCGCACCTCGGGCCCTAGATATGCGGGTTCAGAAGCAGGCACACCCTAGGCCCTAGATATGTGGGTTCAGAAGCAGGCACACCTCGGGCCATAGATAGGCGGGTTCAGAAGCAGGCACACCCTGGGCCCTAGATATGCGGGTTCAGAAGCAGGCACACCTCAGGCCCTAGATATGCGGGTTCAGAAGCAGGCACACATCGGCCATAGATATGCGGATTCAGAAGCAGGCACACCCTGGGCCCTAGATATGCAGATTCAGAAACAGGCACACCCTAGGCCCTAGATATGCGGTTTCAGAAGCAGGCACACCTCGGGCCCTAGATATGCGGGTTCAGAAGCAGGTGCACCTCGGGCCCTAGATATGCGGGTTCAGAAGCAGGCACACCCTGGGCCCTAGATATGTGGGAGAAGCAGGCACACATCAGACCCTAGATATGCGGGTTCAGAAGCAGGCACACATCGGGCCTAGATATGTGGGTTCAGAAGCAGGCGCACTCTGGGCCCTAGATATGCGGGTTCAGAAGCAGGCACATCTCGGCCCTAGATATGCGGGTTCAGAAGCAGGCGCACCTCGGGCCCTAGATATGCGCGTTCAGAAACAGGCACACCTCGGCCCTAGATATGAGGGTTCAGAAGTAGGCGCACCTCGGGCCCTAGCTATGCAGGTTCAGAAGCAGGCAAACCTCGGGCCCTAGATATGCATGTTCAGAAGCAGGAACACCTCAGGCCCTAAATATGCGGGTTCAGATGCAGGCACACCTCGGGCCCTAGATATGCGGGTTCAGAAGCGGGCGCACTTCAGGCCGTAAATATGCGGGTTCAGAAGCAGGCACACCTCGGGCCCTAGATATGCGGGTTCAGAAGCGGGCGCACATCGGGCCCTAGATATGCGGGTTCAGAAGCAGGCACACCTCAGGCCCATAATATGCAGGTTCAAAAGCGGGCGCACCTCAGGCCATAAATATGCGGGTTCAGAAGCAGGCACACCTCGGGCCCTAGATATGCGGGTTCAGAAGCGGGCGCACCTCAACCCTAGATATGCGTGTTCAGAAGCAGGCACACCTTGGGCCCTAGATATGCGTGTTCAGAAGCAGGAACACCTCAGGCCCTAAATATGCGGGTTCAGAAGCAGGCACACCTCGGGCCCATAATATGCAGGTTCAGAAGCGGCGCACCTCAGGCCGTAAATATGCGGGTTCAGAAGCAGGCACACCTTGGGCCCTAGATATGCGGGTTCAGAAGCAGGTGCACCGCGGGCCCCTAATATGCAGGTTCAGAAGCGGGCGCACCTCAGGCCGTAAATATGCGGGTTCAGAAGCAGGCACACCTCGGGCCCAAGATATGTGGGTTCAGAAGCAGGCGAACCCTGGGCCCTAGATATGTGGGAGAAGCAGGCACACATCAGACCCTAGATATGCGGGTTCAGAAGCAGGCACACATCGGGCCTAGATATGTGGGTTCAGAAGCAGACACACCCTAGGCCCTAGATATGCAGGTTCAGAAGCAGGCACACCTCGGGCCATAGATATGTGGGTTCAGAAGCAGGCGCACCCTGGGCCCTAGATATGCGGGTTCAGAAGCAGGCGCACCTCGGGCCCTAGATATGCGGGTTCAGAAGCAGGCACACATCAGGCCTAGATATGCGGGTTCAGAAGCAGGCACACCTTGGGCCCTAGATATGCAGTTTCAGAAATAGGCACACCCTGGGCCCTAGATATGCGGGTTCAGAAGCAGGCACATCTCGGCCCTAGATATGTGCGTTCAGAAGCAGGCGCACCTCGGCCCTAGATATGCGGGTTCAGAAGCAGGCACACCTCAGGCCCTAGATATGCGGGTTCTGAAGCAGGCGCACCGTGGGTCCTAGATATGCAGATTCAGAAACAGGCACACGCTGGGCCCTAGATATGCGGGTTCAGAAGGAGGCACACCTTGGGACCCAGATATGCGGGTTCAGAAGCAGGCGCACCTCGGGCCCTAGATATGCGGGTTCAAAAGCAGGCACACCCAAGGCCCTAGATATGCGGGTTCAGAAGCCGGCACACCTCGGGCCATAGATATGCGGGTTCAGAAGCAGGCACACCTCGGGCCCTAGATATGCGGGTTCAGAAGCAGGCACACATCAGACCCTAGATATCCAGGTTCAGAAACAGGCACACATCGGGCCTATATATGTGGGTTCAGAAGCAGGCGCACCCTGGGCCCTAGATATGCGGGTTCAGAAGCAGGCACATCTCGGCCATAGATATGCGGGTTCAGAAGCAGGCGCACCTCGGGCCCTAGATATGCGTGTTCAGAAGCAGGCACACCTCAGGCCCTAGATATGCGGGTTCAGAAGCAGGCACACCTCGGGCTCATAATATGCAGGTTCAGAAGCGGGCGCACCTCAGGCCGTAAATATGCGGGTTCAGAAGCAGGCACACCTTGGGCCCTAGATATGTGGGTTCAGAAGCGGGCGCACCTCGGGCCCTAGATATGCGGGTTCAGAAGCGGGCGCACCTCAGGCCCTAGATATGCGGGTTCAGAAGCAGGCGCACCTCGGGCCCTAGATATGCGGGTTCAGAAGCAGGCGCACCTCGGCCCTAGATATGCGGGTTCAGAAGCAGGCACACCCTGGGCCCTAGATATGCGGGTTCAGAAGCGAGCGCACCTCGGGCCCTAGATATGCAGGTTCAGAAGCAGGCACACCTCGGGCCCTAAATATGCGGGTTCAGAAGCAGGCACATCTCGGCCCTAGATATGCAGGTTCAGAAGCTGGCGCACCTCAGGCCCTAGATCTGCGGGTTCTGAAGCAGGCGCACCCTGGTCCCTAGATATGCGGATTCAGAAACAGGCACACCTCGGGCCCTAGATATGCAGGTTCAGAAGGAGGCACACCTCGGGCCCTAGATATGCGAGTTCAGAAGCAGGCGCACCTCGGGCCCTAGATATGCGGGTTCAGAAGCAGGCACACCCTAGGCCCTATATATGCAGGTTCAGAAGCAGGCACACCTCGGGCCATAAATATGCAGATTCAGAAGCAGGCACACCCTGGGTCCTAGAATTGCGGGTTCAGAAGCAGGCGCACCTCGGGCCCTAGATATGCGGGTTCAGAAGCAGGCGCACCTCGGGCCCTAGATATGCGGGTTCAGAAGCAGGCGCACCTCAGGCCCTAGATATGCAGGTTTAGAAAAAGGCGCACCCTGGGCCCTAGATATGCAGGTTCAGAAGCGAGCGCACCTCGGGCCCTAGATATACGGGTTCAGAAGCAGGCGCACCTCGCGCCCTAGATATGCGGGTTTAGAAGCAGGCGCACCCTGGGCCCTAGATATGCAGGTTCAGAAGCGAGCGCACCTCTGGCCCTAGATATGCGGGCTCAGAAGCAGGCGCACCTCGGGCCCTAGATATGCGGGTCCTGAAGCAGGTGCACCCTGGGCCCTAGATATGCGGGTTCAGAAGCAGGCACACCTCGGGCCCATAATATGCAGGTTCAGAAGCGGGCGCACCTCGGGCCCTAGATATGCGGGTTCAGAAGAGGGCGCACCTCAGGCCCTAGATATGCGGGTTCAGAAGCAGGCGCACCTCGGGCCCTAGATATGCGGGTTCAGAAGCAGGCGCACCTCGGCCCTAGATATGCGGGTTCAGAAGCAGGCGCACCCTGGGCCCTAGATATGCGGGTTCAGAAGCAGGCACACATCGGGCCTAGATATGCGGGTTCAGAAGCAGGCACACCTCAGGCCCTAGATATGCGGGTTCAGAAGCAGTCACACATCGGGCCTAGATATGTGGGAACAGAAGCAGGCGCACCCTGCGCCCTAGATATGCGGGTTCAGAATCAGGCGCATCTCGGCCCTAGATATGTGGGTTCAGAAGCAGGCGCACCTCGGGCCCTAGATATGCGCGTTCAGAAGCAGGCACACCTCGGCCCTAGATATGCAGGTTCAGAAGCAGGCGCACATCGGGCCCTAGATATGCGGGTTCAGAAGCAGGCGCACCCTGGGCCCTAGATATGCGGGTTCAGAAGCAGGCACACCCTGTGCCCTAGATATGCGGGTTCAGAAGCAGGCGCATCTCGGGCCCTAGATATGTGGGTTCAGAAGCAGGCGCACCCTGGGCCCTAGATATGCGGGTTCAGAAGCAGGCACACCCTGGGCCTTAGATATGCGGGTTCAGAAGCAGGCGCACCTCGGGCCCTAGATATGCGGGTTCAGAAGCAGGCGCACCCTGGGCCCTAGATATGTGGGTTCAGAAGCAGGCGCACCCTGGGCGCTAGATATGCGGGAGAAGCAGGCACACATCAGGCCCTAGATATGCGGGTTCAGAGGCAGGCACACCTCGGGCCCTAGATCTGCGGTTCAGAAGCAGGCACACCTCGGGCCCTAGATATGCGGTTCAGAAGCAGGCACTCCTCGGGCCCTAGATATGCGGGTTCAGAAGCAGGCGCACCCTGGGCCCTAGATATGTGGGAGAAGCAGGCACACATCAGACCCTAGATACGCGGGTTCAGAAGCAGGCACACATCGGGCCATAGATATGTGGGTTCAGAAGCAGGCACACCCTGGGCCCTAGATATGCGGGTTCAGAAGCAGGCGCACCTCGGGCCCTAGATATGCGGTTCAGAAGCAGGCACACATCAGGCCTAGATATGCGGGTTCAGAAGCAGGCACACCTTGGGCCCTAGATATGCGGTTTCAGAAGTAGGCACACCCTGGGCCCTAGATATGCGGGTTCAGAAGCAGGCACATCTCGGCCCTAGATATGTGGGTTCAGAAGCAGGCGCACCTCGGGCCCTAGATATGCGCGTTCAGAAGCAGGCACACCTCGGCCCTAGATATGCGGGTTCAGAAGCAGGCGCACCGTGGGCCCTAGATATGCAGATTCAGAAACAGGCACACCCTGGGCCCTAGATATGCGGGTTCAGAAGGAGGCACACCTTGGGACCTAGATATGCGGGTTCAGAAGCAGGCGCACCTCGGGCCCTAGATATGCGGGTTCAAAAGCAGGCACACCCAAGGCCCTAGATATGCGGGTTCAGAAGCCGGCACACCTCGGGCCATAGATATGCGGATTCAGAAGCAGGCACACCCTGGGCCCTAGATATGCGGGTTCAGAAGCAGGCGCACCTCGGGCCCTAGATATGCGGGTTCAGAAGCAGGCGCACCTCGGGCCCTAGATATGCAGGTTCAGAAGCAGGTGCACCTCGGGCCCTAGATATGCGGGTTCAGAAGCAGGCGCACCCTGGGCCCTAGATATGTGGGAGAAGCAGGCACACATCAGACCCTAGATATGCAGGTTCAGAA
Source organism: Ambystoma mexicanum (assembly GCF_040938575.1). Taxonomy (NCBI): domain Eukaryota; kingdom Metazoa; phylum Chordata; class Amphibia; order Caudata; family Ambystomatidae; genus Ambystoma; species Ambystoma mexicanum. The sequence goes on from NC_090938.1 coordinate 746,740,395, forward strand.
ACAGGCACACATCGGGCCTATATATGTGGGTTCAGAAGCAGGCGTACCCTGGGCCCTAGATATGCGGGTTCAGAAGCAGGCGCACCTCGGGCCCTAGATATGTGGGTTCAGAAGCGGGCGCACCTCGGGCCCTAGATATGCGGGTTCAGAAGCGGGCGCACCTCAGGCCCTAGATATGCGGGTTCAGAAGCAGGCGCACCTCGGGCCCTAGATATGCGGGTTCAGAAGCAGGCGCACCTCGGCCCTAGATATGCGGGTTCAGAAGCAGGCGCACCCTGGGCCCTAGATATGCGGGTTCAGAAGCGAGCGCACCTCGGGCCCTAGAAATGCAGGTTCAGAAGCAGGCACACCTCGGGCCCTAAATATGCGGGTTCAGAAGCAGGCACATCTCGGCCCTAGATCTGCGGGTTCTGAAGCAGGCGCACCCTGGTCCCTAGATATGCAGATTCAGAAACAGGCACACCTCGGGCCCTAGATATGCAAGTTCAGAAGGAGGCACACCTCGGGCCCTAGATATGCGAGTTCAGAAGCAGGCGCACCTCGGGCCCTAGATATGCGGGTTCAGAAGCAGGCACATCCTAGGCCCTATATATGCAGGTTCAGAAGCAGGCACACCTCGGGCCATAAATATGCAGATTCAGAAGCAGGCACACCCTGGGCCCTAGAATTGCGGGTTCAGAAGCAGGCGCACCTCGGGCCCTAGATATGCGGGTTCAGAAGCAGGCGCACCTCGGGCCCTAGATATGCAGGTTCAGAAGCAGGCGCACCTCGGGCCCTAGATATGCGGGTTTAGAAGCAGGCGCACCCTGGGCCCTAGATATGCAGGTTCAGAAGCGAGCGCACCTCGGGCCCTAGATATGCGGGTAGAGAAGCAGGCGCACCTCGGGCCCTAGATATGCGGGTTTAGAAGCAGGTGCACCCTGGGCCCTAGATATGCAGGTTCAGAAGCGAGCGCACCTCGGGCCCTAGATATGCGGGCTCAGAAGCAGGCGCACCTCGGGCCCTAGATATGCGGGTCCTGAAGCAGGTGCACCCTGGGCCCTAGATATGCGGGTTCAGAAGCAGGCACACCTCGGGCCCATAATATGCAGGTTCAGAAGCGTGCGCACCTCAGGCCGTAAATATGCGGGTTCAGAAGCAGGCACACCTCGGGCCCTAGATATGTGGGTTCAGAAGCGGGCGCACCTTGGGCCCTAGATATGCGGGTTCAGAAGAGGGCGCACCTCAGGCCCTAGATATGCAGGTTCAGAAGCAGGCGCACCTCGGGCCCTAGATATGCGGGTTCAGAAGCAGGCGCACCTCGGCCCTAGATATGCGGGTTCAGAAGCAGGCGCACCCTGGGCCCTAGATATGCGGGTTCAGAAGCAGGCACACATCGGGCCTAGATATGCGGGTTCAGAAGCAGGCACACCTCAGGCCCTAGATATGCGGGTTCAGAAGCAGTCACACATCGGGCCTAGATATGTGGGAACAGAAGCAGGCGCACCCTGCGCCCTAGATATGCAGGTTCAGAAGCAGGCACATCTCGGCCCTAGATATGTGGGTTCAGAAGCAGGCGCACCTCGGGCCCTAGATATGCGCGTTCAGAAGCAGGCACACCTCGGCCCTAGATATGCAGGTTCAGAAGCAGGCGCACATCGGGCCCTAGATATGCGGGTTCAGAAGCAGGCGCACCCTGGGCCCTAGATATGCGGGTTCAGAAGCAGGCACTCCTCGGCCATAGATATGCGGATTCAGAAGCACGCGCACCCTGGGCCCTAGATATGTGGGTTCAGAAGCAGGCGCACCCTGGGCCCTAGATATGCGGGAGAAGCAGGCACACATCAGGCCCTAGATATGCGGGTTCAGAGGCAGGCACACCTCGGGCCCTAGATCTGCGGTTCAGAAGCAGGCACACCTCGGGCCCTAGATATGCGGTTCAGAAGCAGGCACACCTCGGGCCCTAGATATGCATGTGCAGAAGCAGGCACACCTCGGGCCCTAGATATGCAGGTTCAGAAGCAGGCGCACTTCAGGCCGTAAATATGCGGGTTCAGAAGCAGGCACACCTCGGGCCCTAGATATGCGGGTTCCGAAGCGGGCGCACATCGGGCCCTAAATATGTGGGTTCAGAAGCATGCACACCTCAGGCCCATAATATGCAGGTTCAGAAGCGGGCGCACCTCAGGCCATAAATATGCAGGTTCAGAAGCAGGCACACCTCGGGCCCTAGATATGCGGGTTCAGAAGCGGGCGCACCTCAGGCCCTAGATATGCGTGTTCAGAAGCAGGCACACCTCGGGCCCTAGATATGCGTGTTCAGAAGCAGGAACACCTCAGGCCCTAAATATGCGGTTTATAAGCAGGCGCACCTCGGGCCCATAATATGCAGGTTCAGAAGTGGCGCATCTCAGGCCGTAAATATGCAGGTTCAGAAGCAGGCACATCTTGGGCCCTAGATATGCGAGTTCAGAAGCAGGTGCACCTCGGGCCCTAGATATGCGGGTTCAGAAGCAGGCACACCCTAGGCCCTATATATGCGGGTTCAGAAGCAGGCACACCTCGGGCCATAAATATGCAGATTCAGAAGCAGGCACACCCTAGGCCCTAGATATGCGGGTTCAGAAGCAGGCGCACCTCGGGCCCTAGATATGCGGGTTCAGAAGCAGGCGCACCTCGGGCCCTAGATATGCGGGTTTAGAAGCAGGCGCACCCTAGGCCCTAGATATGCAGGTTCAGAAGCGAGCGCACCTCGGGCCCTAGATATGCGGGTTCAGAAGCAGGCGCACCTCGGGCCCTAGATATGCGGGTTTAGAAGCAGGCGCACCCTGGGCCCTAGATATGCAGGTTCAGAAGCGAGCGCACCTCGGGCCCTAGATATGCGGGTTCAGAAGCAGGCGCACCTCGGGCCCTAGATATGCGGGTTCAGAAGCAGGCGCACCTCGGGCCCTAGATATGCGGGTGTAGAAGCAGGCACACCCTGGGCCCTAGATATACAGGTTCAGAAGCGAGCGCACCTCGGGCCCTAGATATGCGGGTTCAGAAGCAGGCGCACCTCGGGCCCTAGATATGCGGGTCCTGAAGCAGGCGCACCCTGGGCCCTAGATATGTGGGTTCAGAAGCAGGCACACCTCGGGCCCATAATATGCAGGTTCAGAAGTGGGCGCACCTCAGGCCGTAAATATGCGGGTTCAGAAGCAGGCACACCTCGGGCCCTAGATATGTGGGTTCAGAAGCGGGCGCACCTCGGGCCCTAGATATGCGGGTTCAGAAGAGGGCGCACCTCAGGCCCTAGATATGCGGGTTCAGTAGCAGGCGCACCTCGGGCCCTAGATATGCAGGTTCAGAAGCAGGTGCACCTCGGCCCTAGATATGCGGGTTCAGAAGCAGGCGCACCCTGGGCCCTAGATATGCGGGTTCAGACGCGAGCGCACCTCGGGCCCTAGATATGCGGGTTCAGAAGCAGACACACCTCGGGCCCTAAATATGCGGGTTCAGAAGCAGGCACACCTGGGCCCTAGATATGCGGGTTCAGAAGCAGGCACACCTCGGGCCCTAGATATGCGAGTTCAGAAGCAGGCGCACCTCGGGCCCTAGATATGCGGGTTCAGAAGCAGGCACACCCTAGGCCCTAGATATGCGGGTTCAGAAGCAGGCACACCTCGGGCCATAGATAGGCGGGTTCAGAAGCAGGCACACCCTGGGCCCTAGATATGCGGGTTCAGAAGCAGGCACACCTCAGGCCCTAGATATGCGGGTTCAGAAGCAGGCACACATCGGGCCTAGATATGTGGGTACAGAAGCAGGCGCACCCTGTGCCCTAGATATGCGGGTTCAGAAGCAGGCACTCCTCGGCCATAGATATGCGGATTCAGAAGCAGGCACACCCTAGGCCCTATATATGCGGGTTCAGAAGCAGGCACACCTCGGGCCATAAATATGCAGATTCAGAAGCAGGCACACCCTAGGCCCTAGATATGCGGGTTCAGAAGCAGGCGCACCTCGGGCCCTAGATATGCGGGTTCAGAAGCAGGCGCACCTCGGGCCCTAGATATGCGGGTTTAGAAGCAGGCGCACCCTAGGCCCTAGATATGCAGGTTCAGAAGCGAGCGCACCTCGGGCCCTAGATATGCGGGTTCAGAAGCAGGCGCACCTCGGGCCCTAGATATGCGGGTTTAGAAGCAGGCGCACCCTGGGCCCTAGATATGCAGGTTCAGAAGCGAGCGCACCTCGGGCCCTAGATATGCGGGTTCAGAAGCAGGCGCACCTCGGGCCCTAGATATGCGGGTTCAGAAGCAGGCGCACCTCGGGCCCTAGATATGCGGGTGTAGAAGCAGGCACACCCTGGGCCCTAGATATGCAGGTTCAGAAGCGAGCGCACCTCGGGCCCTAGATATGCGGGTTCAGAAGCAGGCGCACCTCGGGCCCTAGATATGCGGGTCCTGAAGCAGGCGCACCCTGGGCCCTAGATATGTGGGTTCAGAAGCAGGCACACCTCGGGCCCATAATATGCAGGTTCAGAAGTGGGCGCACCTCAGGCCGTAAATATGCGGGTTCAGAAGCAGGCACACCTCGGGCCCTAGATATGTGGGTTCAGAAGCGGGCGCACCTCGGGCCCTAGATATGCGGGTTCAGAAGAGGGCGCACCTCAGGCCCTAGATATGCGGGTTCAGTAGCAGGCGCACCTCGGGCCCTAGATATGCAGGTTCAGAAGCAGGTGCACCTCGGCCCTAGATATGCGGGTTCAGAAGCAGGCGCACCCTGGGCCCTAGATATGCGGGTTCAGACGCGAGCGCACCTCGGGCCCTAGATATGCGGGTTCAGAAGCAGACACACCTCGGGCCCTAAATATGCGGGTTCAGAAGCAGGCACACCTGGGCCCTAGATATGCGGGTTCAGAAGCAGGCACACCTCGGGCCCTAGATATGCGAGTTCAGAAGCAGGCGCACCTCGGGCCCTAGATATGCGGGTTCAGAAGCAGGCACACCCTAGGCCCTAGATATGCGGGTTCAGAAGCAGGCACACCTCGGGCCATAGATAGGCGGGTTCAGAAGCAGGCACACCCTGGGCCCTAGATATGCGGGTTCAGAAGCAGGCACACCTCAGGCCCTAGATATGCGGGTTCAGAAGCAGGCACACATCGGGCCTAGATATGTGGGTACAGAAGCAGGCGCACCCTGTGCCCTAGATATGCGGGTTCAGAAGCAGGCACTCCTCGGCCATAGATATGCGGATTCAGAAGCAGGCACACCCTGCGCACTAGATATGCAGATTCAGAAACAGGCACACCCTAGGCCCTAGATATGCGGGTTCAGAAGGAGGCACACCTTGGGCCCTAGATATCCGGGTTCAGACGCCGGCGCACCTCGGGCCCTAGATATGCGGGTTCAGAAGCAGGCACACCCTAGGCCCTAGATATGCGGTTTCAGAAGCAGGCACACCTCGGGCCATAGATATGCGGATTCAGAAGCAGGCACACCCTGGGCCCTAGATATGCGGGTTCAGAAGCAGGCGCTCCTCGGGCCCTAGATATGGGGGTTCAGAAGCAGGTGCACCTCGGGCCCTAGATATGCGGGTTCAGAAGCAGGCACACCCTGGGCCCTAGATATGTGGGAGAAGCAGGCACACATCAGACCCTAGATATGCGGGTTCAGAAGCAGGCACACATCGGGCCTAGATATGTGGGTTCAGAAGCAGGCGCACTCTGGGCCCTAGATATGCGGGTTCAGAAGCAGGCACATCTCGGCCCTAGATATGCGGGTTCAGAAGCAGGCACACCTCGGGCCCTAGATATGAGGGTTCAGAAGTAGGCGCACCTCGGGCCCTAGCTATGCAGGTTCAGAAGCAGGCACACCTCGGGCCCTAGATATGCATGTTCAGAAGCAGGCACACCTCAGGCCCTAAATATGCGGGTTCAGATGCAGGCACACCTCGGGCCCTAGATATGCGGGTTCAGAAGCGGGCGCACTTCAGGCCATAAATATGCGGGTTCAGAAGCAGGCACACCTCGGGCCCTAGATATGCGGGTTCAGAAGCGGGCGCACATCGGGCCCTAGATATGCGGGTTCAGAAGCAGGCACACCTCAGGCCCATAATATGCAGGTTCAAAAGCGGGCGCACCTCAGGCCATAAATATGCGGGTTCAGAAGCAGGCACACCTCGGGCCCTAGATATGCGGGTTCAGAAGCGGGCGCACCTCAACCCTAGATATGCGTGTTCAAAAGCAGGCACACCTTGGGCCCTAGATATGCGTGTTCAGAAGCAGGAACACCTCAGGCCCTAAATATGCGGGTTCAGAAGCAGGCACACCTCGGGCCCATAATATGCAGGTTCAGAAGCGGCGCACCTCAGGCCGTAAATATGCGGGTTCAGAAGCAGGCACACCTTGGGCCCTAGATATGCGGGTTCAGAAGCAGGTGCACCGCGGGCCCCTAATATGCAGGTTCAGAAGCGGGCGCACCTCAGGCCGTAAATATGCGGGTTCAGAAGCAGGCACACCTCGGGCCCAAGATATGTGGGTTCAGATGCAGGTGAACCCTGGGCCCTAGATATGTGGGAGAAGCAGGCACACATCAGACCCTAGATACACGGGTTCAGAAGCAGGCACACATCGGGCCATAGATATGTGGGTTCAGAAGCAGGCACACCCTGGGCCCTAGATATGCGGGTTCAGAAGCAGGCGCACCTCGGGCCCTAGATATGCGGGTTCAGAAGCAGGCACACATCAGGCCTAGATATGCGGGTTCAGAAGCAGGCACACCTTGGGCCCTAGATATGCAGTTTCAGAAATAGGCACACCCTTGGCCCTAGATATGCGGGTTCAGAAGCAGGCACATCTCGGCCCTAGATATGTGCGTTCAGAAGCAGGCGCAGCTCGGCCCTAGATATGCGGGTTCAGAAGCAGGCACACCTCAGGCCCTAGATATGCGGGTTCTGAAGCAGGCGCACCGTGGGCCCTAGATATGCAGATTCAGAAACAGGCACACCCTGGGCCCTAGATATGCGGGTTCAGAAGGAGGCACACCTTGGGACCCAGATATGCGGGTTCAGAAGCAGGCGCACCTCGGGCCCTAGATATGCGGGTTCAAAAGCAGGCACACCCAAGGCCCTAGATATGCGGGTTCAGAAGCCGGCACACCTCGGGCCATAGATATGCGGGTTCAGAAGCAGGCACACCTCGGGCCCTAGATATGCGGGTTCAGAAGCAGGCACACATCGGACCCTAGATATGCAGGTTCAGAAACAGGCACACATCGGGCCTATATATGTGGGTTCAGAAGCAGGCGCACCCTGGGCCCTAGATATGCGGGTTCAGAAGCAGGCACATCTCGGCCATAGATATGCGGGTTCAGAAGCAGACGCACCTCGGGCCCTAGATATGCGTGTTCAGAAGCAGGCACACCTCGGGCCCTAGATATGCGGGTTCAGAAGCAGGCACACCTCGGGCTCATAATATGCAGGTTCAGAGGCGGGCGCACCTCAGGCCGTAAATATGCGGGTTCAGAAGCAGGCACACCTTGGGCCCTAGATATGTGGGTTCAGAAGCAGGCGCACCTCGGGCCCTAGATATGCGGGTTCAGAAGCGGGCGCACCTCGCGCCCTAGATATGCGGGTTCATAAGCAGGCGCACCTCGGCCCTAGATATGCGGGTTCAGAAGCAGGCGCACCCTGGGCCCTAGATATGCGGGTTCAGAAGCGAGCGCTCCTCGGGCCCTAGATATGCAGGTTCAGAAGCAGGCACACCTCGGGCCCTAAATATGCGGGTTCAGAAGCAGGCACATCTCGGCCCTAGATATGCAGGTTCAGAAGCTGGCGCACCTCAGGCCTTAGATCTGCGGGTTCTGAAGCAGGCGCACCCTGGTCCCTAGATATGCGGATTCAGAAACAGGCACACCTCGGGCCCTAGATTTGCAGGTTCAGAAGGAGGCACACCTCGGGCCCTAGATATGCGAGTTCAGAAGCAGGCGCACCTCGGGCCCTAGATATGCAGGTTCAGAAGCAGGCACACCCTAGGCCCTATATATGCAGGTTCAGAAGCAGGCACACCTCGGGCCATAAATATGCAGATTCAGAAGCAGGCACACCCTGGGCCCTAGAATTATGGGTTCAGAAGCAGGCGCACCTCGGGCCCTAGATATGCGGGTTCAGAAGCAGGCGCACCTCGGGCCCTAGATATGCGGGTTCAGAAGCAGGCGCACCTCTGGCCCTAGATATGCGGGTTTAGAATCAGGCGCACCCTGGGCCCTAGATATGCAGGTTCAGAAGCGAGCGCACCTCGGGCCCTAGATATACGGGTTCAGAAGCAGGCGCACCTTGCGCCCTAGATATGCGGGTTTAGAAGCAGGCGCACCCTGGGCCCTAGATATGCAGGTTCAGAAGCGAGCACACCTCGGGCCCTAGATATGCGGGCTCAGAAGCAGGCGCACCTCGGGCCCTAGATATGCGGGTCCTGAAGCAGGTGCACCCTGGGCCCTAGATATGCGGGTTCAGAAGCAGGCACACCTCGGGCCCATAATATGCAGGTTCAGAAGCGGGCGCACCTCAGGCCGTAAATATGCGGGTTCAGAAGCGGGCGCACCTCGGGCCCTAGATATGCGGGTTCAGAAGAGGGCGCACCTCAGGCCCTAGATATGCGGGTTCAGAAGCAGGCGCACCTCGGGCCCTAGATATGCAGGTTCAGAGGCAGGCGCACCTCGGCCCTAGATATGCGGGTTCAGAAGCAGGCGCACCCTGGGCCCTAGATATGCGGGTTCAGAAGCAGGCACACATCGGGCCTAGATATGCGGGTTCAGAAGCAGGCACACCTCAGGCCCTAGATATGCGGGTTCAGAAGCAGTCACACATCGGGCCTAGATATGTGGGAACAGAAGCAGGCGCACCCTGCGCCCTAGATATGCGGGTTCAGAAGCAGGCGCATCTCGGCCCTAGATTTGTGGGTTCAGAAGAAGGCGCACCTCGGGCCCTAGATATGCGCGTTCAGAAGCAGGCACACCTCGGCCCTAGATATGCAGGTTCAGAAGCAGGCGCACATCGGGCCCTAGATATGCGGGTTCAGAAGCAGGCGCACCCTGGGCCCTAGATATGCGGGTTCAGAAGCAGGCACACCCTGTGCCCTAGATATGCGGGTTCAGAAGCAGGCACTCCTCGGCCATAGATATGCGGATTCAGAAGCAGGCACACCCTGGTCCCTAGATATGCGGATTCAGAAACAGGCACACCTCGGGCCCTAGATATGCAGGTTCAGAAGGAGGCACACCTCGGGCCCTAGATATGCGAGTTCAGAAGCAGGCGCACCTCGGGCCCTAGATATGCGGGTTCAGAAGCAGGCACACCCTAGGCCCTATATATGCAGGTTCAGAAGCAGGCACACCTCGGGCCATAAATATGCAGATTCAGAAGCAGGCACACCCTGGGCCCTAGAATTGCGGGTTCAGACGCAGGCGCACCTCAGGCCCTAGATATGCGGGTTCAGAAGCAGGCGCACCTCGGGCCCTAGATATGCGGGTTCAGAAGCAGGCGCACCTCGGGCCCTAGATATGCGGGTTTAGAATCAGGCGCACCCTGGGCCCTAGATATGCAGGTTCAGAAGCGAGCGCACCTCGGGCCCTAGATATAGGGGTTCAGAAGCAAGCGCACCTCGCGCCCTAGATATGCGGGTTTAGAAGCAGGTGCACCCTGGGCCCTAGATATGCAGGTTCAGAAGCGAGCGCACCTCGGGCCCTAGATATGCGGGCTCAGAAGCAGGCGCACCTCGGGCCCTAGATATGCGGGTCCTGAAGCAGGTGCACCCTGGGCCCTAGATATGCGGGTTCAGAAGCAGGCACACCTCGGGCCCATAATATGCAGGTTCAGAAGCGGGCGCACCTCAGGCCGTAAATATGCGGGTTCAGAAGAGGGCGCACCTCAGGCCCTAGATATGCGGGTTCAGAAGCAGGCGCACCTCGGGCCCTAGATATGCGGGTTCAGAAGCAGGCGCACCTCGGCCCTAGATATGCGGGTTCAGAAGCAGGCGCACCCTGGGCCCTAGATATGCGGGTTCAGAAGCAGGCACACATCGGGCCTAGATATGCGGGTTCAGAAGCAGGCACACCTCAGGCCCTAGATATGCGGGTTCAGAAGCAGTCACACATCGGGCCTAGATATGTGGGAACAGAAGCAGGCGCACCCTGCGCCCTAGATATGCGGGTTCAGAAGCAGGCGCATCTCGGCCCTAGATATGTGGGTTCAGAAGCAGGCGCACCTCGGGCCCTAGATATGCGCGTTCAGAAGCAGGCACACCTCGGCCCTAGATATGCAGGTTCAGAAGCAGGCGCACATCAGGCCCTAGATATGCGGGTTCAGAAGCAGGCGCACCCTGGGCCCTAGATAAGCGGGTTCAGAAGCAGGCACACCCCGTGCCCTAGATATGCGGGTTCAGAAGCAGGCACTCCTCGGCCATAGATATGCGGATTCAGAAGCAGGCACACCCTGGGCCCTAGATATGCGGGTTCACAAGCAGGGGCACCTCGGGCCCTAGATATGCGGGTTCAGAAGCAGGCGCACCTCGGGCCCTAGATATGCGGGTTCAGAAGCAGGCGCATCTCGGGCCCTAGATATGTGGGTTCAGAAGCAGGCGCACCCTGGGCCCTAGATATGCGGGTTCAGAAGCAGGCGCACCCTGGGCCCTAGATATGCGGGTTCAGAAGCAGGCGCACCTCGGGCCCTAGATATGCGGGTTCAGAAGCAGGCGCACCCTGGGCCCTAGATATGTGGGTTCAGAAGCAGGCACACCCTGGGCCCTAGATATGCGGGAGAAGCAGGCACACATCAGGCCCTAGATATGCGGGTAGAGATGCAGGCACACCTCGGGCCCTAGATCTGCGGTTCAGAAGCAGGCACACCTCGGGCCCTAGATATGCGGTTCAGAAGCAGGCACACCTCGGGCCCTAGATATGCGGGTTCAGAAGCAGGCGCACCCTGGGCCCTAGATATGTGGGAGAAGCAGGCACACATCAGACCCTAGATACGCGGGTTCAGAAGCAGGCACACATCGGGCCATAGATATGTGGGTTCAGAAGCAGGCACACCCTGGGCCCTAGATATGCGGGTTCAGAAGCAGGCGCACCTCGGGCCCTAGATATGCAGGTTCAGAAGCAGGCACACATCAGGCCTAGATATACGGGTTTAGAAGCAGGCACACCTTGGGCCCTAGATATGCGGTTTCAGAAGTAGGCACACCCTGGGCCCTAGATATGCGGGTTCAGAAGCAGGCACATCTCGGCCCTAGATATGTGGGTTCAGAAGCAGGCGCACCTCGGGCCCTAGATATGCGCGTTCAGAAGCAGGCACACCTCGGCCCTAGATATGCGGGTTCAGAAGCAGGCGCACCGTGGGCCCTAGATATGCAGATTCAGAAACAGGCACACCCTGGGCCCTAGATATGCGGGTTCAGAAGGAGGCACACCTTGGGACCTAGATATGCGGGTTCAGAAGCAGGCGCACCTCGGGCCCTAGATATGCGGGTTCAAAAGCAGGCACACCCAAGGCCCTAGATATGCGGGTTCAGAAGCCGGCACACCTCGGGCCATAGATATGCGGATTCAGAAGCAGGCACACCCTGGGCCCTAGATATGCGGGTTCAGAAGCAGGCGCACCTCGGGCCCTAGATATGCGGGTTCAGAAGCAGGCGCACCTCGGGCCCTAGATATGCAGGTTCAGAAGCAGGTGCACCTCGGGCCCTAGATATGCGGGTTCAGAAGCAGGCGCACCCTGGGCCCTAGATATGTGGGAGAAGCAGGCACACATCAGACCCTAGATATGCAGGTTCAGAAACAGGCACACATCGGGCCTATATATGTGGGTTCAGAAGCAGGCGCACCCTGGGCCCTAGATATGCGGGTTCAGAAGCAGGCACATCTCGGCCATAGATATGCGGGTTCAGAAGCAGGCACACCTCAGGCTCATAATATGCAGGTTCAGAAGCGGGCGCACCTCAGGCCGTAAATATGCGGGTTCAGAAGCAGGCACACCTTGGGCCCTAGATATGTGGGTTCAGAAGCGGGCGCACCTCGGGCCCTAGATATGCGGGTTCAGAAGCGGGCGCACCTCAGGCCCTAGATATGCGGGTTCAGAAGCAGGCGCACCTCGGGCCCTAGATATGCGGGTTCAGAAGCAGGTGCACCTCGGGCCCTAGATATGCAGGTTCAGAAGCAGGCACACCTCGGACCCTAAATATGCGGGTTCAGAAGCAGGCACATCTCGGCCCTAGATATGCAGGTTCAGAAGCTGGCGCACCTCAGGCCCTAGATCTGCGGGTTCTGAAGCAGGCGCACCCTGGTCCCTAGATATGCAGATTCAGAAACAGGCACACCTCGGCCCTAGACATGCAGGTTCAGAAGGAGGCACACCTCGGGCCCTAGATATGCGAGTTCAGAAGCAGGCGCACCTCGGGCCCTAGATATGCGGGTTCAGAAGCAGGCACACCTCGGGCCATAAATATGCAAATTCAGAAGCAGGCACACCCTGGGCCCTAGAATTGCGGGTTCAGAAGCAGGCGCACCTCGGGCCCTAGATATGCGGGTTCAGAAGCAGGCGCACCTCGGGCCCTAGATATGCGGGTTCAGAAGCAGGCGCACCTCGGGCCTTAGATATGCGGGTTTAGAAGCAGGCGCACCCTGGGCCCTAGATATGCAGGTTCAGAAGCGAGCGCACCTCGGGCCCTAGATATGCGGGTTCAGAAGCAGGCGCACCTCGGGCCCTAGATATGCGGGTTTAGAAGCAGGCGCACCCTGGGCCCTAGATATGCAGGTTCAGAAGCAAGCGCACCTCGGGCCCTAGATATGCGGGCTCAGAAGCAGGCGCACCTCGGGCCCTAGATATGCGGGTCCTGAAGCAGGTGCACCCTGGGCCCTAGATATGCGGGTTCAGAAGCAGGCACACCTCGGGCCCATAATATGCAGGTTCAGAAGCGTGCGCACCTCAGGCCGTAAATATGCGGGTTCAGAAGCAGGCACACCTCGGGCCCTAGATATGTGGGTTCAGAAGCGGGCGCACCTCGGGCCCTAGATATGCGGTTTCAGAAGAGGGCGCACCTCAGGCCCTAGATATGCGGGTTCAGAAGCAGGCGCACCTCGGGCCCTAGATATGCGGGTTCAGAAGCAGGCGCACCTCGGCCCTAGATATGCGGGTTCAGAAGCAGGCGCACCCTGGGCCCTAGATATGCGGGTTCAGAAGCAGGCACACATCAGGGCCTAGATATGCGGGTTCAGAAGCAGGCACACCTCAGGCCCTAGATATGCGGGTTCAGAAGCAGTCACACATCGGGCCTAGATATGTGGGAACAGAAGCAGGCGCACCCTGGGCCCTAGATATGTGGGAGAAGCAGGCACACATCAGACCCTAGATATGCAGGTTCAGAAACAGGCACACATCGGGCCTATATATGTGGGTTCAGAAGCAGGCGCACCCTGGGCCCTAGATATGCGGGTTCAGAAGCAGGCACATCTCGGCCATAGATATGCGGGTTCAGAAGCAGGCACACCTCAGGCTCATAATATGCAGGTTCAGAAGCGGGCGCACCTCAGGCCGTAAATATGCGGGTTCAGAAGCAGGCACACCTTGGGCCCTAGATATGTGGGTTCAGAAGCGGGCGCACCTCGGGCCCTAGATATGCGGGTTCAGAAGCGGGCGCACCTCAGGCCCTAGATATGCGGGTTCAGAAGCAGGCGCACCTCGGGCCCTAGATATGCGGGTTCAGAAGCAGGTGCACCTCGGGCCCTAGATATGCAGGTTCAGAAGCAGGCACACCTCGGACCCTAAATATGCGGGTTCAGAAGCAGGCACATCTCGGCCCTAGATATGCAGGTTCAGAAGCTGGCGCACCTCAGGCCCTAGATCTGCGGGTTCTGAAGCAGGCGCACCCTGGTCCCTAGATATGCAGATTCAGAAACAGGCACACCTCGGCCCTAGATATGCAGGTTCAGAAGGAGGCACACCTCGGGCCCTAGATATGCGAGTTCAGAAGCAGGCGCACCTCGGGCCCTAGATATGCGGGTTCAGAAGCAGGCACACCTCGGGCCATAAATATGCAAATTCAGAAGCAGGCACACCCTGGGCCCTAGAATTGCGGGTTCAGAAGCAGGCGCACCTCGGGCCCTAGATATGCGGGTTCAGAAACAGGCGCACCTCGGGCCCTAGATATGCGGGTTCAGAAGCAGGCGCACCTCGGGCCTTAGATATGCGGGTTTAGAAGCAGGCGCACCCTGGGCCCTAGATATGCAGGTTCAGAAGCGAGCGCACCTCGGGCCCTAGATATGCGGGTTCAGAAGCAGGCGCACCTCGGGCCCTAGATATGCGGGTTTAGAAGCAGGCGCACCCTGGGCCCTAGATATGCAGGTTCAGAAGCAAGCGCACCTCGGGCCCTAGATATGCGGGCTCAGAAGCAGGCGCACCTCGGGCCCTAGATATGCGGGTCCTGAAGCAGGTGCACCCTGGGCCCTAGATATGCGGGTTCAGAAGCAGGCACACCTCGGGCCCATAATATGCAGGTTCAGAAGCGTGCGCACCTCAGGCCGTAAATATGCGGGTTCAGAAGCAGGCACACCTCGGGCCCTAGATATGTGGGTTCAGAAGCGGGCGCACCTCGGGCCCTAGATATGCGGTTTCAGAAGAGGGCGCACCTCAGGCCCTAGATATGCGGGTTCAGAAGCAGGCGCACCTCGGGCCCTAGATATGCGGGTTCAGAAGCAGGCGCACCTCGGCCCTAGATATGCGGGTTCAGAAGCAGGCGCACCCTGGGCCCTAGATATGCGGGTTCAGAAGCAGGCACACATCAGGGCCTAGATATGCGGGTTCAGAAGCAGGCACACCTCAGGCCCTAGATATGCGGGTTCAGAAGCAGTCACACATCGGGCCTAGATATGTGGGAACAGAAGCAGGCGCACCCTGTGCCCTAGATATGCGGGTTCAGAAGCAGGCACATCTCGGCCCTAGATATGTGGGTTCAGAAGCAGGCGCACCTCGGGCCCTAGATATGCGCGTTCAGAAGCAGGCACACCTCGGCCCTAGATATGCAGGTTCAGAAGCAGGCGCACATCGGGCCCTAGATATGCGGGTTCAGAAGCAGGCGCACCCTGGGCCCTAGATATGCGGGTTCAGAAGCACGTGCACCCTGGGCCCTAGATATGTGGGTTCAGAAGCAGGCGCACCCTGGGCCCTAGATATGCGGGAGAAGCAGGCACACATCAGGCCCTAGATATGCGGGTTCAGAGGCAGGCACACCTCGGGCCCTAGATCTGCGGTTCAGAAGCAGGCACACCTCGGGCCCTAGATATGCGGTTCAGAAGCAGGCACACCTCGGGCCCTAGATATGCTGGTTCAGAAGCAGGCACACCTCGGGCCCTAGATATGCAGGTTCAATCGAATGTCCCATAAGTGGCACAAGGCTTGAAAAGGCACTTTTAGGCTGCACGAAACACGTGTTGACATGCCTCTGTAATACGCACACTGGAACCTTACACAAAAAAGTGCAAATATTTTAAGCACTGATATGGAAGCAACATCTGACTATAAAAACACTCTTTGTTCAAAATACATGCAGACAATACAGCACAGTATCATGACGTACTACGCATCTCACTTGCCATTGCAATTGTCTCTAAACACTGGCGTATAGACTCACCAGAACATCCATTTAAAGCTTGTGTGCTTGCATGAGAGCTCCTTGGTGCCACCTTTCTCTAAGGTCTGAACTGAAAGGTTGGTAGGCATGGGGTGGAGCTGAGGGTCACTTAGCATCCTTGCCACTGAAGCTAGGGGGCGCTATAGTGTCAGGGCGGGATGGGGTCAGGTGGTGTGCTGGCTTAGAGAGATGCAAAGGGGAGAAGGAATAAAGCCAGAGGATAGATGATTCGTGGATTGTCTCTGAAATATGGTACAGAGTTTAGCGGTCTGAGTATCTGGGCTGGTGGGTACTGGGAAAAACGACGGGTGCTTGAGGACGCAGGTTGAGGAGAAGAGGGTCGGGCGGGTAAGAATTAAGTGTATTTTACAGATCCCTTTTTTATTCAGGTGAGATGAAGGATAGCTCAGGAGCAACGCTTTTGTCTTGGAGGCAAGACAAGGCTGCGCAACACAGGATTTAATCCCGATCCCGCGCTTAGAAACCACTTCCTGGTATTAAGCGCGTTATAAATGAACAATAAAATTAAAAGATTTTCAAATGTACACTTTTGAATGTAGTGCTGGAGATTAGCCTGTTTCCAAACATTCACAATGTGTTTTTAAAGAAGGAACAGAGGCACAGGGTGATAAAGTGATTAGCTCTAAAACACACAGGCGAGCAAGACGGAAATATAAATCAGGGTTCTTGATTACAGGGTCAGCAACATAGCCATTGGACAGCAACCCAAAATAGTAACTACAGCACATCTCAATTTAGGCACTAGAGATGTATTAAACTTAGTTACCACATCAAATCTCAACATTGTCACTCGAACACATCTCAGCTTGGCCACTAGAACACATCTCAACTTAGCCACGAGACCACACCTCAACTTAGCCACTAGAACACATCTCAACTTAGCTACCAGACCACATCTCAACTTAGCCACAAGACCACATCTCAACCTAGACATTAAAACACATCTCAACTTAGCCACTAGATCACATCTCAACTTAGCCACTAGAACACATCTCAACTTAGCCACTAGAACACATCTCAATTTAGCCACCAGACCACATCTCAACTAAGCCAATAGAGTACATCTCAATTTAGCCAGTAGAGTACATCTCAACCTAGCCACTAGAACACATATCGACTTAGCTGCTACACCACATCCCAATTTGGACACTGGACATGTGTCAACTTAACCACTCAATCACATTTGGACTTAGCCACTAGACCACCTCTCAATTGTTATACCAACTAGTCCCATACATCTGAATTCATATTAGCCACTGTATTGCATCTTAGCATGCCCGAAAGGCAAAAGTTTAACCTAACCACTATATTACATCTGAGTTTAGCAACTGGATTACGTCTCAGTTTAAACAGTAAATCAAATGATAGTGTAGCCACCACACCATATTTCAATGTAAGCATGACATCATATATGAAGTAAGTCATCAGAGCAGAACACAGCACATGTATCAGATCACATTCTAACTTGGCCACTGAATCAGAACTTCTCTTTGGCCACCACAGGTTGCAGGGATGTGTGTGGAGTAGCAGCCACATGCACAGACACCCCAGTCTTAGCAGGCCTCTTGACTACCTCTAGTCTCTGTCACAGATCTCCGTGAACACAGAGGTCTGCCTGACCAAGGCTAACGAGCTGCTGGCGAGTCATCACCTGCTGGTGGGATGCCTGACCCAGGCTAACGAGCTGCTGGCGAATCATCACCTGCTGGTGGGACGCCTGACCAAGGCTAACAAGCTGCTGGCGAATCATCACCTGCTGGTGGGACGCCTGACCCTGGCTAACAAGCTGCTGGCGAATCATCACCTTCTGGTGGGACGCCTGACCCAGGCTAACGAGCTGCTGGCGAATCATCACCTGCTGGTGGGACGCCTGACCCTGGCTAACAAGCTGCTGGCGAATCATCACCTGCTGGTGGGACACCTGACCCAGGCTAACGAGCTGCTGGCGAATCATCACCTGCTGGTGGGACGCCTGACCCCGGATAACAAGCTGCTGGCGAATCATCACCTCCTGGTGGGACACCTGACCCAGGCTAACGAGCTGCTGGCGAATCATCACCTGCTGGTGGGACGCCTGACCCCGGATAACAAGCTGCTGGCGAATCATCACCTGCTGGTAGGACTGTTTGGGAGAACCAAGAACTGCTCCAGCCAGATTCACGGATCCTTTCCCAGTGTTTCTCACTGTCTTTGCCTCATCTCTGGCCAACAAGACACTGCCACGAAGACCCAAAGTAGATGGCATTAGTCAATGCTTCCCATTACAGAAGGTAGGTATAACACAATGACTCCAGATGTAGAGAAGCAGCTCCCCCTTTTAGTCTTCAGAATCGCCTTTTTACAGCAGACCACATCTTGGATTTTTGATAAACTAGAATCTTTCAAGGAAACAAATGAGAACTGATGTGAAAGGGCAGTAAAGGGGGAGATAAATGGGTTAGGGAAAATGGATCTTCAACTAAGTTGAGCAGTTCTTGAACTGACCCTAAAGCTGCCATTTTATTCTGCAGTAATCGCTGCTATCGAGGAACGCCAAAACATTGACGGCCTGGTCCAATGCTATCAAAGTTGTTTGGTGCATGTGAACACACCCACGTCTGAACCCTAGTGTAGATTCATGGCCGTCATTCCAAGATTGCTTTTTGACTTCAGATTTTCTAGCTGTCTCTTCCCCTAGCCCATCCTATCACATAGTACTTAAGCAAGGTCTTAAGGTAACGACGCAGTAACCTCCAGGGATGAAGAGTTTCCCACTGCGGCAAGGATGTGAACCTTCACACGTCGTCATGTTATAAATGTAGGTGCCACAGACGGTTACATTTAGGGGAACATCAGGGTGTCATGCCTTCATGGAAAACATCGGACCGATGGCGGGCGCCTCTAGTTTTCCACTACATTTCTTGCAGTCTAGTTCTTTCCAAGATGGCTGCCACCATGGATATACGGACACTCACACTGCACCGCGATGCATTGCACCTGGATTTCCTGTGCTCTGACGCTTACTCGTATTTTTCAGCTTTCGCTAGCGCTCATACCCTTCCCTTTTCTGGAGCTCTCTTGGTTTTCGTGATATCCTTAGTCTCCGTGCATTTGCACTCCTTTCTATCCTCTCTACTCTGTTTGATCCTCAGACTCCTGTTCATTTTCCTTCCTTCCTTTTCTTAAACTTTCCTTGCGCCCCTGCGCGTCTATCTCCCGATTCTCAGGTATTCCATTCTTGACTTACCTTCGGTTCCGCCTTGTTTCTTGTGCTCGCCCTGAGCCGGTTCTTCGTTTCTTTTCTCTCTTGTATTCTTGTGGTAGGAGCCAGCGTATGCCTTCCTGCGGACTCCGTAATATTGAGTCCGATCTTCACTGGATCTCTGTCGCTGCCTGCCCTTCGTCACCTTAGATCCAACCTGCTACAAGGATTACTGCCTGAGCATTGCCTCCCGTGATATTCAGTATTCTCTCCCTCTAATGTGCCTAGAGACCAGTTATCCTCTCCAGATTCAGTCGGTTGCAAGAACACGTCAGACCCATCCTTCCATAGCAGACCAACAGGATTTTTCAGCCAGGAGGCTTTTCCCTGTATTTTGGGCTTACTCCAGGGGAGAACACACTATTGGGGTTTTTCCCTACCGACAGTGTGGCATCCCGAGGAGAGAGACCCTACTTACATCAGAAGAAGGAAAAGAAGAAGAGAGACACCACGCCAAAGACCTCTGGCAAGAATAAGAAGGATCCTGTTTACAGATCTGCCAGAGTGCCTGGGGACCAATTCCATTGGTGACGGTGCGCTATACAAGTACCTTTAACATAACATAACATCCCAAAGAAAGGACCGTGGAATCAGGTGAGGAAGGGAGGGAGGTTTCTACAGAGTTTGACACAGGGTTAGCCAATACTTGGCTCCAAGGACATTTACAGGATTGGGATCCAGGTTTAAAAGCAGGAATGGCCATTATGGAAGCAGGATTATCTGGCACTCTCCAGACCTCATTCAGCTACTGTCACGCCTTAGACTAACCTTTCTTTAGCAGGGAAAACCCAAAAGGTGATAGAGTCATTACAAGTTTTTTACCTTTGCTAATGACTCTTGGTAGCATTTAATTCCCTTGTGTTTAACTCAAGTTTGCCATTAACCACCATATGCAACTTTCCAAATGTGTTTTATGTATGTATTTATTTATTTTTACATTTGTAAAGCGCACTAAGCCCAAGGGCATCAAGACGCTGTTACAGACATTGGGAGAAGCACAGTGTAATAGTTGTTCAGTTACAAAATAATTACTGTAGTTTCAGAGTTCTGATCAGGTAGGGGCCTGTGACCTGCATTCATTAAAACAGTATGGTTTTTAGAGTTCTTCGGAAGGTCCTGTAGGAGAGTGCAGCACGTAGGGTGGGAGGCAGGGGGTTCCAATGTTTGGCCGCTGTGGCTGGGAAGCTAGAGCCTCCAGCTTTGGTCTTCTTGAAATTAGGCAGAGTGATGCGGTTGGTGTAGGCAGCTCTGGTGGGTCTAGTGTAACAAAGTAACAGTCCCGATCAATTGGCAGGCCACAGCGCCACTGCATGTGAGCACAAGCAACCACAGGCATGCTTTGACCTTGTAGTTTATCATCAGTGTGATGCAGCCTGATTCCCTGTTCACAGCAAGCAAGAAACCCCACACCTCGGCTCACTGCATCATTTAGAAAGACTCATTAAGAAAACAAGAAAGTGAAGCATGAAAGGGATGAAGCCAACGCTTCCTAGCCACTGTTACTTACTCTTAGTAGCACTCGATTCCACTGTCTATTAGCTCGCAGGTGTGCCACTGCAGGAGACCACCATGTGCAGATCAGCTCTCTCCAATAGTCCTGGAGACGGGAAACGGAGATCATGTGTGGAAGATGAAATAATAAGCAGCACACTGTCTCTATACACTGTTAGGAGCCAGGAATGAGACGCAGACACAGAGAGCTCTTAGTTTTGGCTATAAACTTTGATTCAAAATAAAAGTGGGTTGGAAAATGCCTAGCTGTCCCTATTCTAAGAGGTGTTTCCCTACCTCAACCAAAACTAAGGGTCTGTCTGTTGTCAAGATTTACAAAGCAGAAATGTCCTGTGTCTGAAATACTATTCTGGCCCTCACATTCTAAAAGAAAACTCTAAGGTGAAAGGGATAATGTCTTTGGGCTTCAAAGTGCACAACTGTTCAAAAAGGAAAGGCGTAACTCCAACAAAAAGGTTCTTAATGGATACAGTTCGCAGTTCCAGGGGATTGCTCCCTTCCCCAGGTTTCCTCTACACAATATTTTAAACTCCCAAGGATATGAGTCTTCCTTGGAATTCTATGATCAACAAAAAAACAACTTGATTACTAGTCCCAATTTCATAGGCTACCTGGTGTACTCCCCTGCCGGGTGTCTTCTCCTCTTTACTGTAACATGTTCTCACAGTCTTGGTATATGCATTTCCAACGTGTGCAAGCATTCATGAAAACTCAGCACCAGTCGCAAACTGGTATCAATACTTCAGAAGGTAAAGTGCTGGATAGAACTAAATGAGATGGAAACATGATATAAAATCCGAGCACATAACTATTTGAAATGCACAGTAAGAAGTAAGGCAGCAGCCAATCAGTGCCGCTCTTACTCTTCAGTGTCCTCCAGCGGATTAACCACATCAAGGTGTCAAGATTAAGAATAAAGCAATTTGTATGATGGTCAGAGCGAGAATTTGCAAATGGATTTGAAAAGGGTGGACAGGATCCGTGTAGTGAGAAACAAAGGGGCAAAGAATAAGACTCAATATGGAATGCAGTTTTAAAAGTTGGGAGGGAAACTGCTGGGTGCGCCCAAGCCCGTCCACCACCCAGTGATGTTCTGGCATCTTCTTGCATGATGCTAAGTAGCTTCACACCCTGGATACAACCGGATGATGGTCAGAGCGTGAATAGAAGTTGTGTATGGATTGCTACCACATTTCTCTGCAGGCCCAGCATTAAGGAGTAGATGTACCCAAGCGACATTCCATTATGTTGGTATAACCGGCTGCTTACTTCACACAAGGAATTCTATTGAATACATAACCTGCAGAACCAGACAGTCCATGGTGGCTTCTTAAATTCTACTGGACAAGGATTGAGTATTTTGTGGAAGCAAAGCCATCTGGCAGATAGCTCCATGAGTTATGCACGTGTCTCAGACATGTGTTCAGTCTGAAGGTTTGAAATCTGTCAGGGCGGGGCCAACTCAGCCATTTATCCTTCTCGGGTCGTTTATTGAACACTATTCATTTTGGTACTCATAAAACCAAAAGTTCCAATGCTTAATTTGTAAATTGTTCCTACAGGGTTTGGCTGTTGGAAATGGGGGAACTGAATACTTTCATGGTTCAATCTGAATGAAAAGGAGACCCACGTCATGAAAACCAAACGTCTTACATACCAGGGGATTTTTATATGTTCATGACCATTATTTATTTAGTGGAGGCTGGGCTGTGCGTCCGGTTCTATTTGGTGCTAATGTCACCCGATCTTCATGGCATCCCAAGGCCATAAGCAGCAATGGAGAGGTGAGTGTTGAACACTTGACACAAACTTCAGGAAGTCTTGGTCCAGCTTCAGAGGAAGGGGAATGAGCTTCCTGAGGATGGAGCATCATGAATGAATATACCAGGCCTCCCTCCACCCAAACTCTCAACAGCTTGTTTTCTCTAGCCAGTTGATTCTACAAGAGGAACCTTGGGCACATGGGCAGATTGTAGGGAAGGAAGTTCCTGGCGAAATATCCCAGAGTTCTTCCTCTAGCCCTTTCCTTAACTAGAAGCTGATGCAAAGCTTTTTGGGCTGGGATCATGTGACCACGGTGACAGAGTCAGAAGTTAACATAAGGAATGGAGTTGTAGACGTTTTGAAGCATTTTAATGGTCTCGGTCGGGAGTCTTGCATTAATAGTGTTGGCATAAGGTAGCCGACATGTTGGAACTGCCATGGGGGCAATCCTTCAAAGGAATGGTAATCAGAGAATTCAGATGGTGCAAGACACTTTAGAGTTGGAACATATGGGGTGTGAATGACAGTTTGGGGTCCAGTAGTCTCGCAAGGTTTCACGCTTTCTGAGTGGGTTGTGGGAGTGCCATGGAGGGGGACCAACTCAAGCAGAAGACAATGGCAATTCTGATGGGCTTAATATCAGGATCCATGTTTAGACGCACAGAGACACAATCTGTTCGGATACATCCAATAGTATAGATGCGACTGGCAAATCCCAACTCTTGTAGTGCCGGGAATTCTTGCTGGCTGTGGCTTGAGGTGTAGCTGAGTGTCATCAAGGTATATGTGGCAGTCCATATTAGGATTCTTGATCACGTGGCTCGGAGAGCCATGTATATTCTGAAGACGATCTGTGATAATGCCAGTCCTTGTTGCACCAAGCAGGTGTTGCCTATGAAGGAGCAGGTTGTCATTGCAAAGAGGATCAGGAGTAGGGTGTAGGGCTACCCTTCTTCTCTGGATAAAAGGAATTCCTCTGGTATCTTCAGAAAGTCGGTTTAGGTCCCTTATTATGGGTAAAGCTACATTGGACGTCAGACACCATGCAGTGGGATTCCTGGTGGGTGGAAAACTCCTCAATGACATCATGATTGTTAAACTAGGCCATGCACAGTAGACGTTTATGGGTCTCTAGTTGGATAGCATTTGCAGGCTAGAAGCGTGTTTATTTAACACATCATTGTGTCCTTCTTAACCTTCTGGGTATCTACTACTTTGACAAGACATGTGTTTTTGAGCAGGATATGGAGCTGGCCAAGGATTCAAGATTGCAGCGTTGCAGACATCCCTGTTGGAAATGTATCCTCAAGAGTGTCCTAGACATATCTTGTTCTTGAGCTGGGGCCAACTCCAGAGTGGGGCACCAGGTGCTGTAAAACATGGTGATACCAAGTGATGCTACTACCGGAAAACCAGGAGCTAATACATTCAAGCAATATCACTTCTCCCATCAAGTTAAATAACAAAGTTACAAGACCAATTATATTTTGAATTCCATTACAGACGGTGTCAGGATATCACAGGGAACCACGCCCCCCCCACGCAATTCTTAACACACTTCTACCACTCCTATGGGTAGTACCAATGGGAAACGCTCTCACTCGTTAGCAAGTACTTGTGTAAATATGCTTGGTCGCTTGGACGTGCCGCTTCCTGCTTTTGCTGCCTTTCTTCGTGCCCGATACCGTGCTTGGAACTTGGTGTACTGTGAACTGTGGAATTGTGGACTCAAGTAAGCGAGCCATAGACTGTTCCCTGCAAGTGCCCTGCCAACGCATTTTCAACACATTTTTGATGCTGGACTAATTGCCAACACTGTTTCTGTTTGTTTAGGTCCCGCCTTTGTCCTCGACCAATTGCTGCCTTTCAATATAAACGAGCCCGCTCGTGCGCACTCGTTAGCAAGTACTTGTGTAAGTACGCTTGGCCGCTTAGCCGCGAAGCCACGGAGACGCGGCTGTATATGGTTTTATTGGTTTGTACCGCATAGCAAGGTCATTTGTTACACCACTGGGGACCAGGTATTTACAGTCGGTGAGTGAGCAGTTCTGCTCTGTGTGTCGCTGTCAATCGCCACCACAATCTCCTGCTGTCTATTGTGTTTTTCTAATCAATAGTGATGGCATTTGCAGTGTATAAACTTACCACAAATATGCTGGCTATTGCTCCGTTAATGCTCCCAATGTTATCTATGCCCGTGTCTATAATAGAAGACAATCTCTGCTCGGGCACAAATCCTCAAACCTTTCTGCTTCCTCAATCACGCCCAACGCCTGTACGGCTAGTACACAAACCAGATTCCCATTTAATGCACAAACAAATAGGGCGGCACTGATCTCCTCGTCCCCGCTTCCCTCTTCCACGTTTAGTGGGCGCACCCCCTCCCCCTTGACTATTGGGAAGGTGCATGCTTCTTATTGTACGCCACTAGGGCGTGTAAACCCCCAGCCAGTCTCGGATGTTACAATGTTAGCCTCCACGAAAAACTGCCAGGTTCCGCCTAAATTGGACATGCTCATCTCTCCCATTGAATTTACGCATTTGTATCCAGACCACTCTGTCATATATATTCACGCGAGTCTCCCATCTCCCCGAGGGGGGCTGATGTCACGATTAGCTCACAATCAGCATCTTTCCAACCTTTGACCGCACACTCTAATCCCATGTTACAGTCTTTTGCTCTCCCCACCCCCGTCCAAATAAAATACCCACGACTGATAACTCCCTACATCATCTACTCATGATTCAACCAGCCTTTACAGCCATCAACACCGCTATTTTCAGTTTATGCAAACCATTTGAATCACTAGACTCCAAATTAGCTCACCAAACAACCCAATTTGAGGAACTAACGAAATGGTTATCCTCTCAAAACTTAATAAAAAAGGTTAATGGGGACTTGATCAGTCTACATATGTGGTGCTGAGCCCCTCGGTTGTGTGTACAGAGGAGCAACATGTTGTTGAGCCTGCAATACAGGCACCAGTGGCTGTGGCTGCACCGGCTATGGCCCCCTGTCCACTACCACCAATTCCTGGCATCATTTGCACCTCAGTCCACCTCTCTCCTGGGTTGCCTAACCCGATATCAAGCGAAAATCAGTTAACTCTCAGTGATTCGGCACCCATCCCGGTTGCCCCCAATGATAAGAGAGCCAATGATTCACCGCGTTTGGGACAAGGACACCTACAGCAGCTCATATTTAGGAATCCAAAATTTGCAAAAAAGAAATCGTTAACTCTCATAGAAAAATCAAAGAATATGGCTGGTCCAAAACATTCAAAAACTACACGCAATGCTTTTTTTTAAAGCACTTGAAAAAACATCCACATCACACACAGTCCATAAAACTGGGTTGGCGCCAACAGCAAACCAAGCTGAGTCGCCAATGAAGGCGATGGTTGACCATCAATACGCACACCCCACTGGCGCCCCCAGTCACACTCAAGGGTCAAACAACTCCTTTTTCCCACTCTCCCAATTGGTATATACGCTTCAACATTCAAGGGACGCTGTCCCGCTGGTTGACCGCGCATTTGAGACCATCTAATCTGATGCCCCATCCGCCGCTGCCAAGCCATCTTTAGCTACGAACCCGTAGGGGCTTACAGGCCAATCCACTCAGGAGATAGTGAGACCTCACCCATTTATGGGCGAACCCTCCTTACACCCGAGAACAGTGTCCTTTGCTCCTCAACGTAAACACAGTCTCCCTGTGGAATCAGGCATGTCACAAGTTGTTGTGGAAGAACTAAAAGAGAGTGGATGAATATTTAGCTACAAATTTGGCAAAAGTGTTTCTTAAATCTGCAGAGCCTCAAAATGTCATGGCTGGTGTATCGCGGTGCATAGCGGACCCGCGCCCATGCCAACAAATAGACACACTTGCTAGAACCAACGGTATATCTCGGCCAGAGGAACACTGTCCCCCAAAGACCCATGGTCCTGCGGCCCAATTGAAATGGATGCCTCGCAAGCCCGAGTTACAGATCACTCCCCAACACATGCATCCTCAAGGGGCAAACTTTCATACATTCATTTTCAGTTGTAGAGAGGGAACCTATCCAGTATATGATTTAAACCGGCAGAGTGTTCTAAACATTTTTGGGGAAATTGAAGAACTGCATATCATATCCACATGAGATATTGATCAAATTGAATTCCTCACAGATTGCTCACTCTCGGTAGTCCGAGTATGGATCCCCTCGGGAGTGGTTTGGCAATCCATATGGCGTTGCAAAATGCAACTTTTTGATATGGGTTTCCTATTAGCTGAGGACCCGGAAAGTGCACCTACAAGATCTGTAATTTCTAAAATGAAACCAAATATCTACCAGGGCACTAACAGAGAAAGTCGAGATACATTAAGAACTACGAGCTCGTACCAGTAACCACCAATCTGTAACACCTCATCAAACTTAACAATTGTAAGCTGGAATACTAGAGGCCATGCCCATCTCCACTCCTCATTCAAAAACACACCTGAGCTATATCATATTATAGCTCTTCAGGAAACATGGCTAACTAGTACTCCAATATGGGACAATTACGAGCTTGCTTCGATCCTGGCTGTCCCTGGTGGAGGCAGACCATCCTCTAGCCTTCTTGTAGCGGCACACATTAAGTCAGGCTTCTCCATCACGCCATGGGCTTCTGTGGGTGCGCACATCCAGCTCGTAAAAA
The DNA here is from genome assembly GCF_040938575.1 of Ambystoma mexicanum. Lineage (NCBI taxonomy): Eukaryota > Metazoa > Chordata > Amphibia > Caudata > Ambystomatidae > Ambystoma > Ambystoma mexicanum. Next base: position 746,767,253 of record NC_090938.1, read on the forward strand.
TTACCAACAATGTTAAGACTTTTGCCTTGATTAACATACACCGTAATGTGGTGGCGACGTCAGATGAGACTTTCTACTCTGGTTTAATCAACATTTTTCACAACATATTATCAGACCCTGCAATCACCCATACTGTCATTGTGGGGGACCTCAATTTAGATTGTTGGAATGACAAGCGCCAAAACCAAATAGTGCGAAAATGGATGACATTTATGAGTGAACGCAACTATTACATAGTTAACGGTGCAGTACCGGGTGATTTGCCTCCGCATTACACGTGGCACCGTGGTTGAGCACCAGTATTATTGATTACATCTGTGTTGATTACAAGCTTTTTCAGAACGTAAACAAACTGGAAAAGATAATTCAAATAGTGATCATAGTCTTCTGATCTTACAGCTTGACTGGAATTTTTCCCAAACAGATAAAAAAAAGTGTATTATCATTCTAAACTTACTGTAAACACCGCTCAATCTAGAGTGAGCTGGAATGCGAGTGCAGAATGCGGTTGATGTTAATTCCACATCCGCACTCCCAATACAGTATTCTGATTTACTGCACCCATTTGTAAAAACAATTTCGATTCCACATCGTAATAAAATGCGTCATTCTCATGCATTTGACTTGGAAACCCATCGCATTAGGGATGAGTTTAGAAAAATTAAAAGACAACTCCTTTTTTCTCCTCTATTGACCTGTTGGCAAGATCTAAAATCCGCCAAATGTAGGTATAAAAACTGGCTTTGAGGTCGGAAAGCATTTTTATATCAACAAGACAGCGAAGCTATGGCACATACAATGTGTATTAAAAATTCTGCAGGAATGTAGCATCTTTTAAACAATCACACCTATCACCAACAAGGTGATGCTCAAATCAATGGTGTACATGAACGAGATTGGATCGCCCACTTTTCGGCCTTGTATGGCGACCCACACTATGCTAATCTTCACTATGAGCCAGTATCTACATCAGCTTGGCAGCTCGAGTCTTCATATAACACAATCTGTGCCCTCCTACTGAGGATTAGCACCTCAAGAGCTGTGGGCCCTGATGGGCTATCCAATCATATGTTTAAAACAAACCCTCATGAATGGGCGTACATCCTTGAAATCATTTTTAGAGGCATATTAAACACGCGACTCATACCGCCATCTTGGAAAACCTCCATCATCATTCCCATCTTTAAAAAGGGCGACCGGTGCGTCCCTTCGAACTACCGCCCTATTGCGCTTTTGGACGCACCGGGCAAGATTTTCACCAAATTGGTTTTGCATGACTTCAATGCTTGGACAATGAAGTGTAATCTGCGTGACCCTAATCAAACTGGGTTCGTGGTGGGAATGGGAACTAACATCAATTTATTGGCCCTTAATGCCATCAAAGCCCAATGTCACGCGCAAAAGCAACATGTTTTTTTGTGTTTGTAGATCTCAACGCAGCATTTGACTCAGTTAGTCGCCTGCTACTGATGTCAAAGCTACGAAGAGATCACTGCCCAGCCACATTGTATGACATTATCCATTCCTTACACTCTAACACATCCATCCGTATTCGAATCACTATGGATGGTTTACTTTCAAAAAATATTTTTACTAATCAAGGTCTAAAGCAGGGCTGTGCATTGGCCTCTGCCATCTTTAATTATTTCATACACGATGTCAGAGCACCATTGTCTAATATTGTATCTGATTCGCCTAAATTCAATAATCATCAGATACAAACGCTTATTTACGCGGCCGACCTCGTTTTAATTTTCAAAACCCAGATTGGGCTTCAGCGTTTACTAGATGCCTTCCAGCACTACATACAGTTAATGTCATTTGCCCGTAAAACTGCCTTTCGTTCCCTTTGGGAGTTGCCATGGAGACGTTGGTCCGCTGGTCACAGACTACGGCGCACACCGTTGAGCAGGAACCGTGTTCAACGTCGTCAGTTGACTTGATCCATTTACGCTCTGCCTTAACAGAGTCTGGTGCTTCCGATTGTTTTCACGTAGCTACTTTGGATCACACAAATTTTGAACTCTGATTCCTGTGCACCAACCTTGTTCTTGCTATAACGGACCTTGCCTTGCATTTTCCCTGAGTTACTGCCTCATCACAAGTTTGGCGGTAACCCTTAAATGCAGCGGTAGCGCCATTACAGCCACATTTAAGGGTCCACCAAATCACGGTTTGGGGGATTTCGCTGATTTTCAGCGCTATTACCGCCGGCGCTATTACCGCCAGCGGTAATAGCGCCAGTCATTTCCCATTGGGAACAATGTGAAATTCCCGAATGGGCCCAATGGGGACAAACCGTTCCGCCAAACCTGTGATCCGGCGCTAATAGCGCTGAGGGGTTTGGCGGTAGTGCTAATAGCCCTGGTTAGCGCCCAACTCGTGATGAGGCCCCTAGTATAGATATGCTGGTTTTCGATGCTGTTTTGTTTCACAGACTTCTTTGCCTCCAGTTTTGTACAGCGAAGCCAGAACCCTGCCAATTCGGATTTCCATCCCAGATTGCCTTCGTCTCCCTTTCTGTCATTGTCATTGCCTGCTCGTTGCCGAATTCAGTTTCCCTCTGGACTGCCTGTTACTCTACCCATCTATCCTGCCACCTGTAACCCGCTCCATCCAAATACTTTGCACGGACTAGAGACTGCCTCATGTGCATTTTCCTTCCTGGTCTAGGCGTCCTCATGCCGTCATGAATAGGTGGATTACTGGGACTTTTGTGGACACTTGCTAGGCGTCCTCGTGCCGGCGGGATAGTCTTCCTGGACTCTGCGGACTACATGGAGGTTCTACATCATCCACCTTCTATCACACCTGTTGTAAGAACAACCCCGTATGGTTTTATTTTCTCATATTCTTGTTCCTATTATTCCACACTTATCTGGGTTTGTTTATTACGGGGAACTGTACATCTGTTTGAAAATTAAAGTGCACTACTGGTATCATTTTTCTCGCAGTAAGGCCAGGGTATTGTACCAATGCTTAGATTGATTCATTGTCCTTTTTCTTGCAGCCGGTGGTGCTCTGTGTGCGTCCTCCACATCTTTCGATTAATTGATCCCTCTGCTGGTACTATTTAGTACAGCAGAGGGGTACATTGATAGGAAGAATTCTTCTCCTACACAACGTGTGCAACTACCAGTATCAGCACTACAAATCTCTGTTGGTACGGTAGGGGCTATTCTGACAAAGGGCTCCAGATGTAGTAATGTAAGAACTCTGTCTAATCCGGTTATTATGCAGAGTAAAAACAAAGTGAATGAATGAGTAGCTGCCTAGAAGCCGCATCTTACTTTGAACAATCCAGAAAGCACACAAATTGATTAGTAACTGCACATTCTTTAATGAAATTAAATCATTATTACAAATGTGATTACGATGCATATTTGTGGGAATCTCAAATGTGCAACAGAGGTGAAAGTTATCATTCATATTGGTGATCCATATAGCCTTAAATGCCGGACTCCCAGAGCTTGCGAGCAACCCCATGGTGCATGGCGTCGCCCCGCTCCTAAGGTGAGTGTCTTGCCCCTGAGCTATTCTCCTGGCCTCAGACTATCAAAGTAAAAAAATATTGTAATGCCTACAAGTCCTGTTCACTTGTTCATTTTCCTACTCCTACTGCTTTGCCACCAGTGTCCTGTATGTCCCTCAGTCAAACAATGCTCCTGCGTAACGGCATCTTATCTAACCCTTCAGATAAGGTGTGTAACAGGCCCTTTTACACACAGAAAGCAGCCCTTTTAATTCTTTCTTGCATACAGCTCACACAGGCTATTTACAGCAGCACCCCCGTAAATCATGGAGTGCAGTGGCGACGGCCTAGCCAGCAGCAGCTTGCAAAACCACTCTTTACTTTAGCAATCCACACAGTTACTTGAAAGAAGCAACTAGGAAGAGTCCTGGTCTGTTTATTTTTTCAACACGCTCTGTTAATAATTCTATCAAGATAATACTTTCTGAGTAATGTAGAAGGGAATTTGTGTTTTGTTCAACTGTCTGCATTTTGAATCATGAACATGTTTTTCACATTGCTTTATGACACATAGTATTGTAGAAAATGAACATTGTCTTAAACAAGGGCTGCATTTTGCCTCATTTTTTCTGTTTTAATACGCTTTAATAGACGCAGCGCAGTTGCAGCAGCATGGTAATTTCCTACTTTGTGTTCTTTCCATCACAGAAGCACATCAATTGCATTTAATGGCTTGGGGTTCTTGATGTCTTGAAGTGTTAGGAGAGCCACCCAGCAAGCAGTTGTTTGGCATTTGTGAGAAGGAAAAGCTTTTGGTGTTCTACATGCCTAATGCCATTGATTTCATGCAACTTTGCATCTCTGACGATTATTAATCATATCCTACATATAAGAAATGTGTAGGATGTCTGTGCACAATCTTTTCCCATGTTACCACTAGGTGGAAGCAAAGCAACAGTTCACCACCAACAGGAAAGAGATGCAAACCAGAAAGACTGTGTTTAAGCACCACTTTAACCTCTCAGAAGCATTCCAAATGCATGCTTAAAGAATGTTGATGGTAAATGTAACAGCAAGTGACTTTAATGTATTTATAAACAGCATGTTTATTTGATGAATACTAATATTAGGCCCAGTGGAGCTGAAGAAAGAAGCAATTTTGAAAACGTGTTCCTGCAGGAAGAATAACAAAAAGTAGTTTAGCAACCAACAATGAATTTACTTTTATGCTTATAATTTGCTGCATTAGCAAAACATATTTAGAGGCAAGCTTACACTTTCAAACATATATTGGGGCACGTTGAAATAGTTACTTCATACATATGCCATTGTAGGAATATTAAGCCTTAATTGTAGTTCTGTTATGCATCTGGCTGGTTATCTTCTGAAGACTCAAAACTGACCTGGATTGTCCGAGTTTGCCTGGCTCTACGAGGCAGCTATTGGGTTAATTGGATAAGACTGAAATTCTCCCTGGTGAGGTCATGAAATCTGCCATTCGTTCCATTCAGACCAATGTAATGGAAAATATATAAAGGGTAGTACATTTGGGGCAGGGTAGCAGTCTGATTGTATTGTGGACCTGTGTGTGCTTGTCTATGTTCACCCTGCAGTGCTCATATTAAAGATTTGACCCAACAACCTCACCAGAGATTGAGTTGCACATCTGTTTTCCGCAACAATTTTGGACCCTTTATTCTCAGATTTCATTGGCTGATAGGCGCCCCAGCGGAATCTCAGGTGAGCCCTTACCCGAGAGAAGGCAATATGATTTGCCTTAATGGGCATCTTGCAGAAGGGAACGTCCGTGGTTCAGGGAGCCTTTGGTCAATTTAAGAATGAGCCCGTTTTCTTCATAGGACGGTTCAGTAAATATATAAAATTGCAATGCGTGTGTCTTCATTTGTTTTATTGGGTCTTTCTCTCGGAATAGTTATTCTGGGTCTGTCGGGACGAGTACTCTTAAAACCCCACTTGGGCAGGGGACAGTTGACTGTCAGTAGAATTAAGCACTTGCATCCATACACTATAGTCTAAAAGGGGTTTTCGTAGTGTTGCAAGTCCGTATTCTTGCAAGAATGTTTCCTAGTTAAATGTAAAAAATAAAAAAAGAGGTCCACACATAATACAAACCATCTGGACAGCCTCACACCTGTCCTGCAAGTCTCACCAAACATTATAACTGGGAATAGGTTGTGTAATAGGGCAGACAGCAGAGAATATCATACAGGTTCCAAAAGGTGACCAGTGTGAAAGAGCTTGTTGTCTACCCATCTACACTTCCCAAACCCAATTCATTTGTGCAGCCATAGTCCGGCTGCTTTGACATATGCGACTTTGGTGAACACTTTATTGCAGTTTCTGCTGAGTCACCTCAACTTCAGTGTTCTCTGGTGAAAGCGCCAGTGAGAGGGACACTTATTTAGGTTGCCCCAGTTCCAGTGGCTTTTGTAAAGGAGACCCTAGTGAAAGACACTTGTCCTTAAACTAGTTTTCTATTTCTGTTCTTTATAGCCTAGCAAAGGGATCTGATCAGGCTCATCTATCTTTTGCCCTTATGTAAGTGAAACCCTTGTCTCCTTCCCTACAGCGCCCGTGAACATAGATCATGTCTCGACACAATAGCATGGGGCATGGTACATGAGCAGTAGTCATGAGCTGGTGCCGGGTTTGGCAGTGTCTCGTCGCTATAGCATGGGGCATTGCAAAGAGCGGCACACGCTTCCTCATGAGCCAGTCCTCGTCTTGCCACTGGGAGAATAGAAACAAGTCAGTTGAAGCAAGTGCCACTCCATCCTAAAGGGAGTCCAGATTATTTTATGGACAGAAGTTATTCAGCCAAGATTTTTACTTCTATCAATGGCACTATTTTTCACGGGGTGACATCACAATGCAATTCCCAGATGAAGGTACATTCAATCTTGATAAGATTGTCTCTCAGGGGAGCGCTAGAGTCCCTGTGATTGAAAGTCCACCAAAAACAGTGGAATGTTGAGAGGCTACCAAAAGACCCCACAAATGAAAGATCAGAGGCCTGAAGGAGGGAAATTCCAAGAACAGCTGAAAGAGTTAAAAGCAGAACAAGAAAAATGTGTCAGTCCATAAAAGTAGAACAGACTTCAGTTGGCTTGATCTGCCACTCCAGGGGTATCTGTGATGAAAGGACTACTGCTCTACAGGAGTACAGTGATGGGTAGTGGCTTAACCTCCAACTCAACCCACACTATTAAACCAGCAGTGATACCAATGATAATGGGTAAAGAAACACAGCCTGAACGGTATACCTCCTTCTCCTCTTTGGTAACGCGGGCTGAAGACGGGCTATGTCTTCAGGAGGGGTGTGAGCTGATTGCACTAAAGCTGTTTGGGTTGCTACTGCTATAGTTCCAAAATAAAATAATGTCCAATCAAGGTTCTAATAAAAATAAGAGATAAAATGCAAACAACCTAATTAAAAACAATAAAAACGCCCCATGAAAATTAAACACAGAATGCAGAAATGTATGTGAAAGGGGCACCCTGAGTGGATAAGCAGGAGTGTTCAGGCAAGGATTTTTGTAAATGCCAATGTTTAAGGATACATTTTTGTAGAAAGAGGTAAAGGGGGGCTTAAAAGTCACGGAGGTCCTTTAAGGTGCACCAGGGGAAAGGGCCTCTTCAAACACCTTTGTCTTCTGCTTTTGGGGGCTCAACAGTATTGAGCCAGGCTTCTAGGAGCTTCCTGAGGTGGCGATTCAGCATTGAGCTGGTTGACTTGGTCCAACACGTGGCGCTGTCCAAGCGGCAACAGGCATGTGGCCCAAAGAAACTTGGGACAGGCAGGCGATGCCAGTGTAGCTCACAAGTAGAGAGAGGGGGGGGGGGAACAAGGGCCCAGGGCTGATCTGTGACTTCTGGGCTGCTGGGAGATTCAGTACAAGGTCTTCAGGGGCAAGATGAAGCCTTTCTTCTGCACCTCCCAACCAGGAAGGTTTGTAGAGGCGGCATTTGCAGGGGTGCTGGGTACCAGTGCCTCAGTTGCAGTAGGCCTTTCCCACACAGCAGTTCACCCATAATGTGCTTTTGGAATGGGTAAGGACAACAGCTTTCCTCTTCCTTGGACCGTCCTGTCTTCAACTCTTCAAAAAACTGTATCCCCAACAGAGGCCAGGCAAAATCCTTATTTCAGGCTCCAAATACGAATCAAAGAATGAGGGGGTGTCCCTCTCCTTTTAAAAGGCAACATGTCACAGGGGATTTGTCTAAAGCAAGCCTGCTGTAAGGTGCCCAATCCCTGTTGTAACAAGTGATACTTGCCTTCTGATATCATACCCAGAGTGCCTAGCCTTCCAGAAATGTGGAGGGCGCAGTAGTAGAGAGCCCTAACAGAAATCAAGATGGTGGACCCCCTCTCACAGCCACCTTTCCCTTCTGGCTACTCTAACTCCACTCCATAACAGTGGTCAATACCCTGGAGGTAATGTGGCTTAATGTCAGTGATGCATTTGGAGTAATGATTCCTAGGAGATCTCCTGATGGGGATCCCTGAACCCTGAGAGTAAGGTGTTGCCCTGCCTCCAGGAGGATCAAAAGGCAAGATCCTGTCCATTGTTCCGCATGGCAGTCAGACCAGACAACTGTCCTTTCATAGACAAGTGTGATATAAAATTGCTATGGCTGTATACGTGTGTGCTTTTAGTAGTCACCATGCCCTAACCAGGCATAGCTTATAATTAAAGATCCACATGCTACCAGACTCACTAAAGCATACAATAATGAAGTTTGGAAAAATGGGTCCAGACGATTAAAAATCCACCTCTGCCTGCAGAAACTTTGTGTTCCAGCAGCTGTCGGGTATTAACATGTGCCATTTGATCCTGTCCTATGCCATTGCAGGCCTGGTGCTACTGGCGAGCAAGCCAAGATGCTGCCTCAACAAAGGCCCGTGTATGCACTATAGTTTTGCCATGGAGCATAACCTCCCTTTCAGAAACCAGGTTACCTGCATAATGTTATATACATATCAAAAAGGCAAGGGCTTTCACACCCTTCCAGATGGCAATCCATCACAGAATCCCCACTGAAAGGATATACTCAATCCGTACAATCCTGCTATATTAAATCATGTACCTGATTAGGAACCCAATCAGCCCCAAAAGGCGGCATCTACTTCGTCAATGCCATCCGGTGGATAGGTGCAATTATAGAGTCCAGATTTATCAGTCAATAAACCCCCTGCATATAGTCAGTTCACCCCTATAAGATGTTGGGGAGGAGCTAGCGCTTTGGCTAGCGCCTTCCTGCACCCCTCAAGCGCTTTACGAGGCAAGATTTCTCTAAGCACTATAGCACTGAGAAAGCTTTTTTCATGCAAATATAATCACCTACAGTCATGGCCAGCCACTAAATGAAAATAGTATTAAATATAAGGCACAAATAATTATTTAGCTAAATATATTAGTAAAACTGTTAAAGGGCTTAAAGCACACAGTGAATGCAGCCCGTTCTAAAAATAGACTGCATGCATTGCGTGGGGAACCGGCTAGCTCTAGCAGAAAGCACGAGGTAACTCAGCAGCAGTTCCTGTCCATCACAAGCCAATGGAGACTAAAAAAGATTCAATGCATGACATACAGAGTACTAGGAAGACCAGGGTTTTTCGTAGGAATTACTGTGTTGAGAGAATGGCGGGAAGATGTGTTTATGTTTGAATGTTTATAACATAGCATATTATGCTAAACAAGAGCGACGATTTATTCCTGCATAGGCAGCATAATGTTATGTAGCTTGTCCCAAACTGAACGCAGCCATGCCAGAAGGAAGAACTGCAGCGTCCCTTTTAAGGAAGAACAACAGTTTTGGATGAGCTCTGCCAGTATCCAGTGACCAAGTTGAAGAGTATAATGGCGCCTGCTTGCCATTAAGTCTGCAGGAGCCAGCCATGGAAGACAGAATGCTGGTCGGAATGGCAGAGTCCTCTGCCATTCCCCTCAATCCTCATCTTTGTAAGGATTAAAGTTTGTTATCTCTTGCAAGATAGACTCATGACCTTAATTCCCTAGAGGGGTGCATTTACTCTGCTTTGAGCGTGATCAGGGGGTACCACAAAATATTTAAGGGGTGCTCCTGTAAGTTGGGGTTCCCTTTCAAAGAACAATGGGAGGCTCTACTTTGCAATTGTTTCCAGCTATTGATGTAATATGCGATGGGTGGTTGATATCTAACTTTTGTGGCGCCCCACCCGCAGCAGTAGTTCAACAACCTCTCCATACTCAGAGATCCATTGACTACAGTGCCCTGCCATGCCCAGGGAAGCCCGCATCTGAGTAATCGTCATAGGCTTGAGCCCTTTAAGATTGGATTTAGTGTGTTATTCAATACCCTAGGATGTTGTGCCCTAAATAATGTACTCTTTCTCTACATAGCTGCAACTTCAGTTTGGATGCTTTTGGCCCTAACTAGCTAATGTAGTAAACAATACTAAGGTATCTTGCTTACAAGCGCTGTAGGAGGGTGATGCTAGGAGTAGTTCATCTACATGCTGAATTAATACAGTGTGCCCTGAGAATTTCTTAACAAGGTCTTTCTTCAGCTGTTGATGGAACAAGGTCAGAGATTCAGTGTTGCCCTAAGGAAGGCGAGTCCAAGTATACTGGATGGCATGATAACAAAAGGCAACCATGGATCTACTCTCTGGGTGGATCGTTATATAGAGGAAAATTGCAGAGCAGAGATTTATAAATGTAAAGTATGTCGCGGTCTGTGGGATACAGGACAATATAGTCGCTGGATTTGATTCTAGCAGAAATAAGGATAACACTAGAGAGTTTACAGCACAGAGATCTTAGAGAAATCATTAGTTGTCCTTTCCTGGCTCCCACACAGGGAGTATTGGATTGTTACAGGGGTTACTTGTCTGGATTATAATTCCCTGTAACAGTGGCAATCCCTGTTCCTGCTTTGCATTGCAACCGATATTGGTGAATTCTGGGTAGTAGTTTGGATTGGCCAACTTCAATTTAGATGGGCTCTGCATCCTGAATACATCCCACATCGTTATTGTGCATGACCATAAGCAGTAAGGGACCTGGGATAACGATTCAGTGAGATCTAGAGACATACTTTCCTTTGGGTCTGAATCTTGGGACGGGACCCCCTGAAGTGTACCTGACACAGCCTTGGTGATACTGCCAGAGATGTCCAGGAATACTCTGTCTGAAGTGTAAGAGATAACGTATTTCAGTTTGCAAAGGAGGTCTAGCCTGAAAAACTGACCACTGCAGAAGGATTTAGCAAGAAAGCATGCTTGTCCGTGATAGGACCTAAGGTGATTAATACTGGTTCAGTAACATGGTGTGGGACTGGAGTGTTGGAAATACCCACTGTATTAATCATAGTACATGACAGAGGGACAACTGGACAAAAATCGGATTAGGCAGACTTTCTATCCCATATCTACCACACATGAAATGGATTGCCCTTTAATTGTACACTTTGCATAGGGACTTTCCTGGTCTATATGTATCAATAGACTCATGATGAGTTTTCCTCTTGGGCTGTCCAGGTGCCGATCATCTGGGGCTGCAGGCCATACATTGCTCGGGGTAAATCATGGCACATCCGGGTTAGGGAATCGGGTGGATTTAGGAGTAGGGGGTGAAAAGTTCCTTTGGGGCCTGTTAGGGAACTCATTTTTCCAGTGACCCTCCTGCTTACAATAATTACAGGCTGTGAGGCTCACAAATCTGCTACTCTGGGGATCCTGTACGACACCTTGCCCTCTCCCTCGGATGCTTATTTTCCACATCCTCTGGGCAACCCATTTCCCCTTTTGTTCCCGTTAGGGCCTTAAAAGGGATGAAACCCCTCCTCTACGCATTCCCAGGTAAACTAGCAGCAGGGGCATCACGTCTCACTCAAACCTTACCATCCAATCCTAACATGAAAACACTCAGTCCACATCCTGCTCCCATGCACGTCCAACTCACAGAACCTCAACACATCCCTCTTATCACTACCCACATGCCACCTCCAAAACACACATGCAACCTCATGCTCATCAGTGCTCATTCTGTAGTACCAAATGCAGTAGACATTGCTGACCTCATCACCACCCAACTTCGATGCACATTTTATCACAGAGACATGTTTCACCCCCACCTCCTCACACATCCTGAATGTACTACTCCCGACAGGTTACAGCATGCAACTCAACAGTGCTACAACTGTTAACAAAATATGGGTGATTCGAGGCCAAACTGTAAAGACAATTATAAAATTTATTGGAACGCAAAATACTATTTTGACTTGTGAGCGTGTTGCAACCCAGTTTTATGTGCAGGATTGTGCATTCTTGCCAGCTGGTAGCTACTGAAGACCCTCTTGACCTCCCCCAAACCCAGGGCAGAGTTTACAAATATAAAGTACTCTCAGGACGGGGTTGGACAGAACACCCAATTCTGGGACAGTCCCGACAAAGACTGGAAGTCTGGTCACTCTAAATAAGAGTCATTTTGGGAGGTGGATGAGAGAGAGAGAGACTAGGGGAGGGACCTCAACTCAGTGCACAGACTCAAAAGGGAGAAGGGGAGAGAAGGTGAAAGGAAAGAGAAAATACATTGCATACTACAGACATCGTGGCCCCCGAGAGAGAGGGGGTGGAAAGACAGGGAGGGAGTGTGAGACAGGGACAGTCTCAGAGAGAAACACAGAGATAGGGAGAGACAGAGCGGTAAAGAGAGACAAGAACATAGAGAGCGACACAAAGAGCGACACACACAGGTAGACAGACACAGACATGAAGAGACAGAAACACACACAAGCGCACACACACTCTTTCTCTCATAAAAAAAAAACAACGGCACAAAGCACTTGGGGCAGTTTGGTAATGAGAGAATTTCTTGCCATCAGAAGCTCAAGGGTCATGGGAAGTGCCTTATTTCTTGTTTTATTCCAAGGTAACATGATTCATTGTATACACTGCCCGGGTTATACTTGGTCCTGTAAACTTGAAAAAGTGCTACAGAGGCAGGTGTGAGGAGGCTGGTGATGAACCCAAGTGTCTAACCTGTGAGAGATCAAGTAAAAGTGAGCAATATGTAAATACCAGCTCACCAGCAACAGTGATATAGGAGCAGAGATGAGGCAAGCCTTAAATGTTTTATACATTCCTGAAAAAAACACTGCTTTTGACAAGAAACAAACCAAAATCATGTCTGTATGGATGTTTCCGGGTTAGAGGAGTGCTGATCTCTAAGAACTAGAAATCCAATACACAGTCACAAACCCTTCCCACACCCAAGACAGAATTCTGTCCCCAACCACCCCCTCCTCTGGTGGCTTCACAAATAAAGAATGACAAAGTGGGTAGAAAAAAAGAGAATAACCCATGTGGAAATGACATCACAACTCAAATGTAACTATGAAACATTGAGATGAAACTGCAGTGACAATACTCACTGTATCATTAGGCGCAGAAAGGCGTCAGACATTTTAGACATTGGTTCTTTTAACCCTATTCAAAACATGTCCCTGTTGCTGCTTATAGCTTTCAATATTGTATGAAATGAATGAAACCATGCAATCGCTTATGTTCAATCAAAAGAATATTTATTTATTGGCTCGTTATTGGTTTGTTTGAATTTCACATATTGGCATTAAACATCCAGCATAGGAAAGCAGGGTAATGTTAATCATTTTTTAATAAATCGTATATACCAGGATAGAATAATAGTTAGAAGAGGATGAATTTGTCATCTCTAGCTTCTTTCATACTGCTCCGCAGACTTCTCTCAATTATTGTTATCTTTTATTCATTTCCCCCCAAACATTGTCAATGAAACGGAAACTCTGGTCTCCCTGAAGAGGGAACACGTGAAGTAAATGTTTTGGAAAATTGATTTGATCAGGACGCCATGTTTTCTCTTTGATGGAGAACCTCCTCTCGCGGAATGGCAAGGCATGTTCTCCCAGGATGGGACACCCACCTCCGTCGCCATGGACACCAAGTTTACTCATCATGGACGCCTTGTACTCTGCGGAGGAATATTAAAGACAAAATGCAACCATTTTAGGATCAGTGAAGCAATGGCAGGAACACATCTTTATACTTTAACTACTTTTAGAATATTTCCATTCTAGTTCTGCATGTTAAGAAGAGCCTTGCCTTAAAAATATAAATGTATGTTTCTTGTGAATGAGGATAGTCAGTGCTCTAATACTTTGCTTATGCACACTATGGAATTGCGTTCCAATCCATTCTAGGCAAAATGGGTTGCAAATGCTTTTCCTGCAACACCAGTACATCCAAGATTTTATAAGATACTTCGATAATCACATCTCATTGGCCACCTGGATAACGGAGATGACGTCCCGAGCTTCTTTGGAACGATGAACATACAGATATCCAGAGTAAGGACTGCATTATAAATCAACATGTGGAAAATTCTTGCAAGCTACTGCCCCAGGCGATTCTGCATAATTTGCATGGTTTTATAACAGAATACGGGGACTTCAGCTAACTGTCTATTGAGATAAAGACATAAAAGATGTCTGAGAATATCATGTGACCTCTTCAGCGTATCTGGAATTGAGCTTGCCCACTCTAGTGTAGCGGCTCAGACATTGAGATTGACACAGGAAAGTTTCATTTCAGGAGCGTCACAGAAGTGCGCACGTTGGAATGAAGGAAAGAGAAAGATGGCTGTGGATTGACATGAGGAACAGGGATGCAGATATCACTACTTGTTTCACGAGATGCAATGAGCACATTCACACGAGAATGGGGTGTTCACTCTGTGCTTAAGCTACAAGGGTGAATTCTATAGTCTTTGGCATTTTTGAATTAAAGACATGGCTATGACCAAATTAAGAAATTTTGAAAGTTAGAATATATCAAAAAGCATGTCTCTTTCTGGTTTTGTATCTGGCTATTTTGATGTTAATAGAGATTCGGCTGATGGTTTAGTGGTGTGGGATGCATTTAAGGCCTCGGCTAGGGGAGAACTGATGAATTGGACAGCTAGAGAGAGGAAAGAAGGAGAAGCGAAAATGAGAGCTTTTGAGCTTGAACTGGGGAAATCGCAGTCAATTTATGCACATACTGGATCTGTGAAAGATCGTTTAAAAATGAACAAAGTGTGAGCAATTACGGCTAAAATCTGAGATTCAAGCTGACCGTGTAACATTTTATACTAAACAACGTTTTTGGGAGAAAGGGGATTGTGGGGGTAAATTACTTGCAAATAGATTGAAAAGTTTGTGTGAGCAGTACTTTGTACAAAAAGTTAAAAATGAATCTGGTAGAATTGTTGTTAAAAAAAAAGAAATTAGTGAATGTTTTCGTAGTTATTATGAATCTTTGTATACTGAAGAACATGATCTGTTGGAAAGTGACTTGGTAGAATTCTTTGACAAGATTGAGGTTCCTTGTCTGTCTGATGAAGTCAGGGCGTTTCTAGATGCTCCAATATTGATAGAGGAGGTGAAAGAGGCTATTAAAAACTTAAAATCAGGGAAATCGCCTGGCCCAGATGGATTAACGACTTGAGTTTTATCAAACTTTTACTGAGCAATTGGCATTGGCGTTATGTGCACTCTACAATTGGTTTCTTAAAGAGGGTACCTTATGTCCCTCAATGAGAGAGGCAGTGATTACAGGGATTCCCAAAGATGGGAAAGATGCATCGTTGCAATTATCGCCCTATATCGCTTTCGAATGTGGATGCGAAGGGGTTTACAAAAATGTTGACTTCCAGGCTGGATAAGCATATTGGAACGTTAATTGATAAAACTCAAGTGGGTTTTATGAAGCAACGTTATGGATATGATAATATTAGAACCCTCTTAGATATTTTAAATTTGTCACCAATGGGATCGGATGATTTACTTTTTATATTTCTAGACGCCAAGAAGGCATTTGATAGTGTGGCTTGGGCTTTTTTAAATTTTACTTTGGTAAAAAAAGGGTTTTGGTCCCTTATTCATAAATGCGGTTGGGGCGTTACAGTCAGGTATCAGTGCCAGGGTCTGGGTAAATGGGGTTCTTTTGTCTTCATTTAGATTATTTAAAGGTACACGTCAGGGGTGTCCCTTATCGCCTTATTTGTTTAACCTGGCTCTTGAACCGTTTTTAATATATATTGGGCAATCATACTGTCTAACAGGCTTTAAAATTGGCGAGGTTAAAGTTAAGATTCTAGCTTATGCAGACGATGTAGTAATTGTTCTTGATAATCCTGATGTAGGGGGTGACATTTTAAAGAATATGATAACTGAGTTTGGCAGGCTTTCAGGTTACAAAATGAATTGGGAGAAAACGGTCTTATTCCCGGTACGAGATACTCCGGTGCGTAGGCAATTATTAAATTGGAATTGTAAATGGGAAAATTCTCAGGTGAAATATTTAGGAGTATTTTTGTCCAGGGACATAAAAAAAATGGCTGGGTTCAATATTGATAAGGTTTTGGAAAAAATAAGAAATACTGTTTATAAATGGAGTAGGCTCTCGCTATCCATCTGGACTAAGGTTAACACTATCAAAATGGTGCTCTTACCTAAAGTTCTATATATTATTCAGTCTCTACCTCTAAAATTCACAAAAAAAGTTCTGGGTCGTGTGGATCAGGTTTTTCCAAGAGTTCATATGGGGAGTTGGGAAGAAACCTAAGATACCCCGATATTTGATGATTAGGAGTGTACAGGATGGGGGTTTTGGTTACCCCATCATTGAAAGTTACTATAAAGGTTTCTTGGTTAGAAAATCCATTCCCTATTTCTCGATGAGTGAGGCAGAGATTCCATTATGGGCTCAGATGGAAGAGTTTGTAATGAGACCCTTCCGAATTGAATCTTTTTTCTCTCTTGTAGATGCAATCACATCGCTGACTGTGGGTGGGGGTCCGGGGCTCTATTTATATGAGGAGGCCTCCATTTGGCAGAATCCGGGGTTGCAGATCGATAATAAGATGATATGTTGGAGAAGTTGGATGAATAAAGGTATATTGCTTATAAAGGATGTCTGGGGCGAGGAGGATATGTTGTCATTTGAGATTCTGAAAGTGAAGTTTGCACTCCATGATAGGGAGCTGAGGAGGTTTAACTTGTTGAAAGGTTTGATATCTGAGAGGTTATTAATGCTTGATGGTCCTTTGTTGCCAATACCGGAAAGGTGCAGTTTTATTGTAGTTGCGCCTCGTGAAGTGTCTAGTTATTTAAAGTTGTTTCCAGAGGAGGAAAGGATTAGATATTCATGGAATGCTCTGCGCCTTGCATGGTGTGATGAATTGGGTGAGGATATTTCTATGAAAAATTGGGAAGGTTTATGGAAAGTCCGAGTTAGGATGAAGATTGATCTGAATCTACGGTATGTTCAGCAGAGGATTCTAGGACGGCTTTTTTGGACTCTGGTTAGAATGCATAGATTAGGTTTGAGAGAAGATAATCAATGCTGGAGTTGTTCTAAGGAAGAAGGTACTATGCTTCATATGTTAGGGGATTGTATGAGGGTTAGAGATTTTTGGAATGATAGAGATAACTTGGTTTGGAACATATATTTTCCTAGGACAGCGTTGTCCGTGCTTTTGAAATCACCAATTGACACACGTCATTTGAGTTATGTGACTCTGTGTTGGGTTACCAAAGTAGTTCTGGTGGCGACACAGCAAATTTTGCGCCTCTGGTAGAAGAGGAAAAATCCATGTATTGATGAATGGTTGTTACAAGTGCAGTTACTTTCACGGTTTGAAAAGATTAAATATGGAGCTTTAAATAGAGAAGAATTTTATAAGGAGCAATGGGAAGCTTTTAATGAACTCTACGCTTGAAATGAGTTTTAACAGATCCTGGTTTGGTTTACAGTCAAATTTAGAGTGGTTAATCTGGGGAGTGTTTTTTGTTTCGTTTTGTCTTGTATTGTGTTTTGTGTTTCTTTTCGTATTTGACTTCTCGATCTTATTTTTTGGCTTTGTGTCATTTCAAATTGTATGTTATATTTTATTGGGGATGCTTGAATCATTTTACATATTGATTCTACTTATATCAAAATGACTTAATGATGTATGGTCTTATTTGTATTTCTATTATTTCTCATATATATTGTTTTGGAATGATGTATTCTTTTGATAATTTTAAATAAAGTTGTCACAAAAAAAAAAAACATGTCAATGATGTACATAGGTTTTCTTTAAGCCGCCGGAAGATGGTTAAGAGGACCGAAACATGTACCCGGAGTGGCATGATATACTATGGTCACCATTAAGGAGTTTTTTTATTTTTATTTATTGAATGGGCTTAAATTAATGGATCATCAAATCAAAGATGATAAAATGAACAGCTGGATGAATAGACCGGAACATCAGGCTAAGAGTGTTCGCCCCCTATGCTAGGGTACTCTATGCATAACCGTGTACCCCATATGTGATTTCTTTAGGGAAAGTGCACATAGGTGTGCCAGGCATTGCTGGGTTTGCATGGCATGCACATGTACAGGCTTTACAGCTAGACTATCCCCCCTGCATCAGAGGTACTACGGTCCAGATGTTGCTGTTAGATCGATGATTTATCCAACATTGAACAGATTGACAAAAACGCCTTTAAACAACCATAGACACCGGAGACAGACTAGATTAAAAACCAATGTAACCCTTAGTACCTGGATATAAACACGAAAAGAGGGGTCTTGATTTGCTGCAACGTATATGGCATACATTACTTGCCAGAATTGTATTTCTGATGCTTGTATCTGCTTAGATTCACATGCTTTGGCTAGGCCGTCATCTAGTGGCTATTGTGGACTATTTCATGACTTGTTTTCGAAGTTCGAAAAGGGACATCGACAGGGAGCGTCTGTAATACTATTCCTTCGGTGCGAGCATATGTCAAACCGTGATAGTCAGGGGTTTTAGGCATGGTAACTTATGCTCAGTGTCTGTTTATTCTTCGAGTCATGCGCCGAACCTGAGGGTCTAGGCGCAGTGTACTTCTGACGCATCGAGTCAGTAGCACTGGAAATGCTGTTTGGTACCGGGGGGTCAAGATTTGACGGTTTTGTTGAGGTGTGGCTGGGGGTTGTGTGTTTAACGTGCTTGTGTGTACCCCGTGTTTGTGTCCGAGTGCTTTTGTCACCATGTGTTGCCTCCACAGCAGAGCGCTGAGCTGGGGACCAGCATGCAGGAGTCTGCCGACTCCTACACTGTGTCTTCGGCATCACTAAAGGCGCCGTAGCTGCCTGTTCTCCCTCTGACTCCTCTGCTCTGGTGGGGAAATATGACCAGGCTTCAGCCTGCATGCTAAGCCAAAAACAAGTAATACAATACTCTGCACTAACCACTAGATGTCAGCCTATTGCAGAGAATCCTACGGATCACCAACTAAAACCCTATATAGAGTCTTGTCCCAGGTGGCCAGGAGGGCAGCTGCTTCTTGATCCCAATCCTGGGTGTGTTGCACTGTGGGAGGATCACCTGGGTGGTGACCAGGCCTAGGGAAGTGGGGAGATTGTGCAGGGTGAGACACAGTATTTTTCCTTTGAGAGGAACATTAGTGATCCAGACAGAGGAGTAATTGGCCCATTGCCATTTTTATACATCTCGATCGTCTATTGAAGATTGTAAGGAACTCATGGTGGCAACAGTAAAGACAGACACAAGTGAATATGCTTCAAGGGTGTTTATTTTAACAGTATGCAGGTTGGAAAAACACCTAATCTAGCCTAAAGCTAAAATGGGAGCAAGCTTCGACCATCAAATTAATAATAAGGCAGTCCTTGTGGAGTATGGTCAAAATAAAAGGGCCTATACTACACAACCTATTGCCAGTCCTTACAACTAATATAGAAAGAGTGTGGGATAAGAGCTACAATAAAGAAAAGAAGGGTTCTCAAATGATAGTCAGGATGTGCTAGCCAGGGGTCCCCCTTCCCCATGTTTTGAGCACAGGCTAAGGTGGCACTTCTGAGCACAGCACAAACTCGAGCCTTCCCCAGCACGAGTTGACAGTTCTGCTTTCAAGCTATCAGGCTTTTCCAATGGTCTCTTGGCACAAAAGCCCCCTTCGTTGGAGGACCTGATGTATTGCACAAACTTAAAGTTCCTTTCAAACGATCGTTAGGGAGATAGTGGTTCACCCCCGAGTCCCCCTCTTCCATGCGCAGATGTCTCTCGATTTTCAGCCTCCCTCAGTCGGGTTCACTGTGGCTATTGCTTTACTCATTTTCTCCTTTAATATTCTCCAGTCTTTTAGGTGACGACCTATGGATCTCCCTCGGCCGGGCTCAGATCCCTTCTTGACTGTTCTCCTCCCTCTGTCGGGACAACACTTGTTCCTGTTGTATTCACAGGTCTTAATGTCTTTTTAAACAACACTCAGTGGATATTTAATCGCTTCCCTCAGCCGAGTTCACTACGGCCAATCACACAAGAGTTCCTTCTACCTTCTTTCTACTTTGCTGGTCAAAGACTTTCGACTGTACAGAAGATTTTACAAGACCTCCGTGTGACCACTTTGACCCCTCTGGTTAAAGCCCTCTTAAGGATACGCAGAAACTGCACACAGAAAGAAGACTTTCAAACGTATGCAGAGACCCTATCTGTGAGACTGAAAGACAGGGTGTATCCTAAAAGACTTTTAAATCAATCCATGAAGAGAGCCTTGAACATGAATAGAGAACAGCTCATTCAAATAAGAGAGGAAGAACCCAACAAAGGAGAGGACCGGCTCACATGTGCCGTGACACATGGCAAACACACTGCAGCAATCAAAAGAATAGTGCAGAAACACTGGCACATTGCCAAACTAAACCTCCTGGAGGATGAACCTCCCAGATTTGCCTATAAGAGGGCTAAAAACCTGAAAGAACACCTTACACACTCATTATTTCAGGCAGAACCATCCCGCACAGGACAGAGAACATTACGACCCATACAAGGACATTATCCATGTGGTAACTGTGTGGCTTGTCATTTTACCATGAAAATGAGATCTTTCAAGATCGGACAAATGAACTGGATTCTAAAGGACTTCACGAACTGCAAAAGTGCCCAAGTGATTTACTGTATTGAATGTCCATGTGGTCTTATATATGTCGGACAGACAATGAGATCTGTCCAATTGAGAATCTCCGAGCACAGATCTAAGATCAGGTGCAAAACACTGACAGCACCACTGGTCCCACACTTCTTAGAGGCTAGACATACGCCCAATGATATTAAGTGGTGGGTTCTATAAAAAGTCAAAGGAGGACCGGATCTTACACATAGCTTACTGCATAAGGAATCGCGGTGGATACACCGTTTAAATACATACCACCAAGGACTCAATGAAGTCTTCCATCCGGTCACTTAGCTAATAGCCACAGAGTACACAGGGAAATTGAGCTCCCACACACAAATTCTTGCACACAAAGGCACGAGTTATTTGCCCACCAACAATAGGAGAGGACACATATACCAGCCCCTCCCTTTCTCCCCGTAACCGGAGGTTCCACATTTAGTCTCTTTACAGCTAGTCAATAGAGCTCTAATGTGGCATTCTCACCGGTCCACTTGCATCTACCGTTATTGCTTCCCTCAGGTAACCTGCTACCTCGGATAAGCAGGATGCGAGTCAACCACGAAGCATTGGCAACCACAATAATCAAAGCTACCACTTAGCTCCCAGGCAGCAATCACAGTGCCATAGGCGCTCACAATGCCCACCTGCGAGTTGCACACACCCGCAGCGCCCAGCAACAAGTGTTCACCGCCCTGGACTACAACTCCCAATGAGTACTGTAGTCCTTTCGCCACCAGGGCCCTCGGGGACACGTGCCCCAATCAGACACGCGTTCCCAGTTCTCATGGCAACGAACGCCGCGTACACATACGTGGCTTTCGTTTACATGACAACGCAAACCGCTCAGCAACACCATAGCTGACGGCCTGAGACAGAGACACGGAAATACTTTGTTCCCCACGCGAACAAGTTACTGCCACGGACAAACAAGTAAGTGATATGCCCGCGGCAGTCTCTATGCTCACGACCACCAAGAGGCAACATGTAACGAAGCACTCTCACGGGACTAACACTTCCATGCTGAGTTCTGCGTTGTCCTTCTGCTGCAATAAGCGATGCACACGCTCACGGGGCAGATGCACGTGTCCTCCTGGTCACCTCGCCGTTTCACTATACCCGGTCATAACTTGTAATTAGCTGAACACGCTCCGCAGTAGTATGCGCCAAGGAGACCCACACTCCCGAACTTAAGCACTGCCGCCATCTACTATATTATTTGCCAGACTACCACTAGCTGACAAACTTTTTTATATATATTCATATATACACATACCTTTTCTTTCAGGCCTATGCAGATGCGAGTATCAATCCCGGGAAAATCAAGAACCCCCTCACAAGACGCACATACAGCGCCAGTGCCATTTTTTGGACCTTAACGGCCAGCATATCGGATCAACCCCCGCACAAGGGCACAATTGTTGACTTGGGAACAGGTATGTCCTTTATGTGCACAATGGATTCTAGTTACCTACACGCAGAAATCAGTGTTATACTAGGTGTTGACCAGCATTCCTCTTTCATTGTTCTTTTTCTTCTCTTTCTTTTTCTTTCTTGCTACCCCCTTGGTCCCCTACAGATCCACACCAATCTTAACCAGAACCAAGGAAGGGATTACGGACATCTCAGTCCAGACCACTAGTGCCTACATTAGGCATAGCAGTAACTCCACAGGAAGACAAGGGGTGTCTCGCCTCTCCAGTCCACTCTACAACCCAGACCTTGGGATTAGCTCAAAGGCAGGTAAAACTACTGTCATTTGAGCAGAGAAATATTTGTTTAAGTGTCAGTATTATTCTGACAGGTAATGTGAGGGATTACCTCAACCTTATTTTTTGTTTTTTCCACACCTACACAGGGTCCCAAAACAATACGCCCTGACGAAGGCGGATGCATGCGTGAGCTGCAAGACCGCCGAAACGTTAACAGCTGGGACATTCCCACCCAGCACCACGTTTCGCCCCCCCCGTATTTTTCGTTGGATTATATTTAGACACGCACTTGTTGTAATTTTAACTTTTGTCAAGTTGTTCTAATGTTTTGAAACAATTCTATTATGTTTCTCTTATTTTTCTTGCACAATGAATCATGAAATTGAATGATCTCTGTCATGTGTATCCATGTACTATACCTTGAAGCAATCAATATAAAGTTTTTTAGAAAATGTACAAATGTGTTGAACTAAATTACTTCTCCGAATGAGTACTTGATTTATGATTTTGAACCCTTCAATGATTATAGGTCAATACAGGATTGTGGTTTTCTCCCTCCAACCAGCTCAATCTCACTAAAACGAGGACAAATGCCAGCATTAGTGAATTGGGACAATTTACAGCACTCTCGAAAAGAAATTGTCGTTTGTTTGCTCCCCCAGAATTTACTTTAAATCAGATTGAACCAAGGGGGTAGGGTACACTTATGGTTTATAAAGCCCTCCTAAAACCTTCTGGTATAGGTAGTTCCAAAAGTACGGGATTCACCAGTGTCTCGAGTGAGCATTCACGTGGTGCTGGACCCCTCTTGTAGCTGGTTTTCCCTTAACGTTAAATGTTCTTTGAACTTCCCTTCTTTAGCCACTGCAACTTTCATTCAACACAGTTCGGTTTCTTATTTGCTCTCCTCTCGACTCACCGACTGCGATGGACTGCTTGGCTTCTTTGGCATCCAGAGTCAAGGACGGTACCATGGTAGCAGGCCCCTCCCTCTGTCCTGCTTATCTGAGTAGGTAGGCTCCGTGTACCGTTGACATCTGCCGCCACACACGTTAACTAGTTTCTGCGGCCTTACAGTTCTGTGGAGGGAGGTTTTGCGTGTCTGAATTGGAAAGGGCAAGGTCGCTTCTCTCTTTGTTGCCCATTCGATGTTCGCCGCCTTTCTCCTCCTCTTGAATTACTGTGCTGGATTAGCCGTTTCATCGTGCGGTCGCTCTTGCTCGTACTGTGCTCTTGTGCTCCACATTTTATCCCTTTGGGGAAGGGAAAGGGCCATCGGGTGTGTGTGTGTTTCTGGTCAATTGCCTGACTTTGCCTGACCCTCGTGTTGGGACATGTTAGATAAATGGCTCTGGTGTAAGTCCATTGTCTTTCGTAGTGTGTGAAAGAGTTTGTGTCAGAAAAGGGGGTGGGGGCAGCGTTTCGGGACATCCTATGTGATAGGATGGAGAAAGGTGCTGAAGGAAGGGGATACCGCATTTCACCCATCGGTGTCCCACTCCCCGAGGACCCCCCATCCAGGCGATCCTCACTCACTGGTCCACCCCCAGGAACTGGATCCAATAACGATGGCTGTGTCCTGGCCACCTGGATGACAGATCCCAGGGACTAGCTAGGGAGACAACTTCGTGTTGAACCCAAGCCCATCTGAGGGGCATAAAAGGCTGCAGCTTTTCTGCCCCTTCTGTTCCCCAAAGGACTATCTTCTCTTCATAATATCTGGGGAAGAAAGTCCATTTAAATCCATGTGAAGAATTATAGAAATTGAATTTTCTAAAAATAAAGTAGAAGTCCCAGAATCTCTCAGGGACTGAGAAGAAGAGGGCTGAAGAGGCACGCAGGAGTCCAGGTCAGGCAGGCAAGCCTAATGGTTCTAAACAAGGTTAGGGAATTAGTCTTGAGGGCCTGTACCTGAAACCAATTAGCCCATCTGAGGGGCATGAAAGGCTGCAGTGGGGAGGACCAGTAGAAAGAAGCTGGGGCAGGAGCTGGAAGGTCGGCAGTAGCAGAAGTAGAAGTAGAAGAATCGGAGCATGCATTCAAAAGTTCACAAGGAAGTGTGACCACAACAGGGACGCTGGACTAGAGAGGGGGCAGATTTCACCTGTAGAGTTGGTCCTGTGCTCACAAACCTTGTATAGCTCTGATAACACTGGAAGGGAGTGCAAGCAAATGGCAGTCTTTCCAGGTGCGCCTTATTGCTGTGAATGCAGTGCAGAAGTTGCCATGGTTCCCAAGGCCCGTGTGCAGAAGCAAGCCGAGGGAAACTGATGAGTAGGAGTCTCTCCACTGATGAGGCCGGATCAGAGACACCTGTGCAGCAGAGTGGTGTGGATCCGGCGAGAGCCCGCAGAAGTAGCAGGAGAAGAAACAAAGTCGGGAAGCAGCAGCAGCCAGCACTCGTATTTAGGAGTCTGAAAGAGAAGCTCCATACTTCCAAACAGAAGAATTTCCTTGCCAGTAACTGCAACCAGCTTTAATTGTACTTGTGCTGTCATCTAAGCGAGTGAATGTTAACCACATAATTGGGAAGTCTTTTTGTTAAGGGGAAAGCCACATGCGCTGATATAGAAAGTATAGTGACAGCCTTTCTTTCCCTAACATCAGTAACATCAGTATTACTTTGTTGCTGGGCGGTCGTGTGTCTCCAGTTAATACGCAGAACGTCGTTGGCAGCCTGACTGAAATAAAACAGACTTTTCTAAAGTGTTGCAAGCAACATTTTCAAAGCCTGCACATGAGACAATGTTTCCAATACCTTGGAGACTGAGTTCTGACCGAAAGATGGGAACGAGTCTCCCCTTTAAAGTGGCTGTTCGAGAGGGAAATTAAATGGCGTGTGCCTTATTTAATTTATAGATGAACATATATATCATGCAACACATTAAAAGCTGAAGAAGCAGTTGTAGAAAAAGTTGAGGCTCAAGCCAGAGCAAGTATTACCCAAGCCTATAGAGTGTAAAAACCTTCTCTCCACAGAATGATACACCACTGTTCTGAAGTTGTTATCCTTATCTGCCCTAAACATTGTGCTCCTATCTTTCATTTGTTTATTCGATACTGTGGTGCACGAGGTTAGGGCAAATTCAGCCTCTCTGAATGAAATTCGTACGCTTCTATTGGCTTCAAGAATACAGGCTTTCGAATCCCCGAATGACTTGTCCTCGGGCTGCGGTGCTAAGGTGGTGGCCCAGGTGCCAATCCTTTCACCCAATTTCCCTCAAAGGAGCTCTAAATCGCCCCATCCTGGTGACAAAGCCTCCATTATCATCATGGATAGTGAACCAACCACCTTGGCGAAACATCAGTTTTCGATCAACAAGAAAAAAAACAAAAATCATCAAGGGGTCCACCCGCCATAGGAACCAAGGGTTGAGGAAATTTCAGAGAACCCTATTTGGGATGTGAGTTTCCATTCTGGATATGGCAATTTCCAGAAACAGACAGCGCTCGACTTCTCAAAAGGTGTTACTCGGTCGCGTCCTAAATCCTTAGTCCGGGAGTGTGGAAAAACTAAACCAGTGACCAAATTGATTCCTACCAACGGAGTGGAAAATGGACCATCTGTAATACACAATGGCACGGTCCGGCAGCCAGGACCGAGGAAAAAAAGGAAGGGAACTTTCGGAAATGCTCCTCAATTAGAGCAAAGGCAAGAGACCACTATGCCTATCGGGGGTATCTTGAAATCCTCAACAAATCCAGGTGGGCGCTCTCATTACATCCTTCGTTCTACTGCTAACTGCAATGAGAAAGAAGGACCCGCAAGCCTTTCAAAGGCTTGTAAATCTACATCTCATCCAAACACCGCAGCATCCTCTTTTAAGGATGATGCTTCTTCGGCAATATTCAGAATTGGTCAATCCCCATCTCACTGGGATTCTACGCAAGGGCGGCATGAGAACTTGGAAACTAGGCGAACTGATGCTGGTAAAGTTCATTTCTCAGCCAGCCCCCCAACTCCGCTGTACTTTGATTCAGTTCTCGGGATGACTTGTCTATTCCATTAAGTAGAAAGACTGCTGTCCCTCTTCTCTTCTATTCCGGAATTGTCGTCGATATCATCGTCAGATATTACATTTATTCATCTTTTTGACAGAAGTCAATTGGATAGATGTGAGGTTTACTTCCATTCAAAGTTGATAGAAACCCTGGTATTCCAACATCAGGAGGACTTTTTGCTCAATGGATTTGATTGCAACTATAAACAACAGCGTGGCTATTCTGGAGGGTGCACACAAACACAATCTGTCGATAAAATGTCACTTTGAATATGATCGTCAGTGGCGCTCGCATAGACCATGGCCTGGCGCTGGTTGGGGATGGCTTGCAGACACCTTGCCACCCGTCCCAGCTGTCAGACCCGGATTCTAGGACTTCAATCTTATGCTGGAATACTCAGGGACATCACTCATTTTTACATGCGCATCACTCTTCTTCTTGGGTTGATGTTGATATCATAATGTTCCAAGAAACCTGGCTCTTAGAAATGCCACGTATTGACAGTCGAACGGCATGCATTACTTACCGTAATAGCATTTCTGATGATTGTATCTGCTTAGATTCACATGCTGTGCATATAGTCCGATATCCAGTGGTAACCACGGAGTATTGCATCTTGTCTTTCGGGGACGTCGGCATAAGCGGGTCTGTAACACTATCCCTATCGTGACGTGTAGTGTACCCTAAATCCCTCATGCGCCGAGGTCCCTCCGATTGTATTTTTTCTGCCATGAGGGAGCACAAGGCTATAGTGAGTGAGTACATAAAGAGAGAAAGTAGTAAGACGTCTATGTTCCTTCCACCCAGAGCAGGGAGGTAGGGAGGGCGCATGTGAATCTAAGCAGATGCAATCATCAGAATGCTTTTACGGTAAAGTAATGCATGTCTTCTGATGTTTGTTAATCTGCTTAGAATCACATGCTGTGCATAGACTAGCGAGCAGTACCCGGAGTTGGAGGTGGGTTGTGAGAAGGAACAGTAGAGAAAAGATGTCTTCGTACTGCTTGTCTCACCTGAGAATCAGACCTAGAATGAGTGTCTAGACAATAGTGTTTTGTAAAGGTGTGTACAGAACTCCAGGTTGCCGCTTTGCAAATGGACTCTAGGGGAACATTTGCAATGAAAGCTATGGATGCCCCAGTGCCCCGAGTAGAATGTGCTCTAGGCTTGAAGGGCAGTTCTCTCTTAGCAAGAGTGTAACATAGTGTGATGCATTTGACAATCCACCATGAGATAGCTGATTTAGAGACAGGATCCCCCTCTCTACCAGCTGCCACTGACACGAAAAACTGGTTCGTTTTCCTCAGTGCTTTAGTTCTTTCCAGGTAGAACATGACTGCCCTGTGCACATCTAGTGTGTGTAGGCTTCTTTCGGCCATGCTAGTGGGATTCTGGAAAAAGGTAGGTAGTTCAATCGATTGGTTCACATGGAACTTCGAGATAAATGTAGGCGCAAATCTCGGATGAGTGCACAGAACTACCCTATCCCTGTGGACTGTAACAAAGGGGTCTAGCACAGAAAGGGCCAGTAGTTCGCTAACCCTTCTGATAGAAGTGACAGCCACTAGGAAGGCCGTCTTATAAGTAAGGTCTTTTAGACTTGCTTTATGCATTGGCTCAAAGATAGCTCCCATGAGCCTGGTTAAAACCACATTTAGATCCCATCCAGGAGCTGGGTGAGAAATGGGAGGATAAATACTCTTAACCCCTTCCATGAAGGACTTAATCACTAGTATTTTCCACCACAACACCTCTTGTTGTGATGTGGTGTAGGCTGAAAGAGCAGCCAGATGAACCTTCAGGGAATTGAAGACCAACCCTGTGTCCAACAAATGGGTTAGGTACAGCACAATGTGTATGGGTGAGCAATCGATGGGATTGACACCCTTGGTATTATACCAGATAACAAAACTTTTCCATTTGCTGGCATAGCAATAACGGGTGTTAGGTTTTCTGGCTTCCCTGAGTATGTCCATGCACCTCTGAGGGAGCTGTAGGTGTCCAAACTCTATGACCGGAGGAGCCAGGCTGCTAAATTCAGAGTTTGTGGGCATGGGTGTAGGGTCTACCCCCTGTCCTGAGACAACATGTTGTACGGGCAGGGTAGTTTTACTGGTGGGGAGAGGGTACATTTCCATTAGATGAGCGAACCAGGGTTGTCGGGCCCACATGGGGGCCAACAGTATCATGGTAACTGGTTCCTGGTGCATCTTGTGCACTATCTTGTTGAGAAGGGGAGATGGTGGAAAAGCGTAGACAAATTTCCCTGACCATGTTATCCAGAGACCGTTCCCCCTGGAGCGGTTCTGGCGGTACCTGGAGGCGTAGTCTTGGCATTGGGCGTTCTCCTGAGTCGCGAACAGGTCAATCTCTGGGAAGCCCCATTCTGCGAAGACGTTGGACACGATGTCTTCGTGCAGACGACATTCATATTCTATGGGCAGAGGGAAATCTCTGCTGAGCACGTCTGCCAGAAGATTGAGTTCCCCTGGAACATGTTGGGACAAAAGAAACATCTTGTGCCCACATCCAAATGTTTTGGGACAGCTTGAATAGCCCTGGAGAGTGAGTGTCCCCTGTGTTTGTTCAGGTAATACATGGCTGTAGTGCTGTCTGTTAGATTCAGCACTGTCTTCCCTTGTAGTTGCATCTGAAAAGCCTTTAATGCCTTGAACACCGCTACTAACTCCAGTAAGTTTATATGATTGGACGCTACTCGTGGGGAAAACACTCCATGCGCTGTCTGCTGAAGCAGGTGAGCACCCCACCCAGTGAGAGATGCGTCTGTCATGAGAGTGGCTTCCACGGCAGGGATGGTGAGGGTTTTGCCCTTCAGAAGGTTTTCCATTGACCACCACTGCAGAGAGAGAACAAGGGCTGGTGAGACAACTACCAGAACTTCCCATTGTCCGCTGGCCTGACACCACTGGCTGTTGAGCCACTCTTGCATGGGACGCATGCGCGAGCCGTGCGTGGGGAACCAAGTATATGCATGACGCCATCATTCCTAGCAAACGCACAGCTTTGCGCACCGTCGCCTCCCGACTGGCTAGATATTGAGGGATTTGAAAAAGCATGTTCTGAACCCTCTCGTTGGAGGGGAAGGTGAGGCCGTCTTTCGTCCGGATTAGAGCTCCCAGAAATAGTTTTATTTGACTGGGGCCTAAACTGGATTTTTTCTCGTTGATAGAGAAACCCAGACTGAACAGAAGGTCTACGATCTTTTGGGTGTTCAAAAAACATGTCGCACGAGTCCCCTGTTATGAGCCAGTCGTCGAGGTAAGGGTAAACTGGGATGGACAGTCTGCGCAGGTGTGCTGCTGCAACTGCCAGGACTTTGGTAAACACCCTTGGCACCGAGGCGATGCCGAAGGGCAGCACTTTGAATTGGTAATGCCTGTCCTCTATCATGAACCTTAGATATTTCCTGTGCGCTGGCAACATTGAAATATGAAAGTATGCATCTTTCATGTCCAATCCTGCCATGTAGTCCCCGTTTCAACAGTGGGATCACCTCCTGTAGCGTTACCATGCAAAACCTCTGAGGTTTTATGAACTTGTTCGCTGGGCGCAAGTCTAAAACCGGGCGCATGGTGAGGTCCTTTTTGGGTATAAGGAAGTACACTGAATAAATACCCTTGTTTACCTGAAGAATAGGGACGGCCTCTATGGCGTCCTTTCCCAGCAGCGCTTCCACCTCTTGATTCAGGATCTCCAGATGGTCCAACGAGAGGCGCTGTGAGCGCGGTGGTCTGAATTGTGGAGGTCGGGCCAATTCCACGCAATACCCATGGGCGACCGTTTTTATGACCCACTGGTCTGAATTTATCCCCTCCCATACCGTGAGGAAAGATGTTAAGCGCCCCCGACCGGGGTGACATGGGAGGGGACCTGGATCTGATGGTCATTTCTGACCAGAGGCTGCGGCTCCTCTAGGGTTGGGGCCTCTACCTCTGGCTTTGCCACGTCGCTGACCCCTTGGTGGGTAGTATGCAGGGCTTCCTGATGTTTGTCCAGCATTAAAGTTTCCCCGTGCTATAGTTGTTCTGACTGCACGGGACTGCCCTCGAAAGGACTGACGGGAAATTACCTCCACTCGGGGGGGGGGGGAAGGTTTTTGAGTAATTTGTTGCAGAGATTTAAGAGTCTCATGCTCTTTTTTGGCTGTTTCTAGGGCCTCATCGACCGCCTTCCCGAAGAGGTTAGTTTCTTCAATGGGTTTGTTGATGAGAGCGGCCTGTGTCTCAGGCTTAAAACCTGAGTTACGAAGCCAAGCGTGCCGCTTAAGAAAAGTGCCCTGGGCCGGAGACCTGCCTGCTGTTTCAGCCGTGTCCAGATTGTTTTTTTATTACATTCTGGTTTACTTGTCTGCCTTCGGCCACAATGGTGAGAAGCTTGGACCGGACAGGTTCTGGGACCTCCTGGAGACCTTCCTGTACTAGGTTCCACTGAGCGTCAGCATAACTTGCCAGCAGCGTAGTGTTATTCGCTATGCGCGTGGTATATGCGGCAGCCGAGGTAACCTGCTTACCCAAGGCATACAACCTCTTGGATTCTCTATCCGGAGGCGCCTCCCCCGTAGCAAGGGGTACTCCTGTCCGTTTCCGGGTGGTAGTCACTACCAGGGAATCGGGGGTGGCATGCCCTTTAATGTATTGAGGGTCCGAAGGAGCTGGCCGAAATAATTTTTCTACTCTTGGGTTCACTGCACGGGTCTGAGCTAGTGACACCAGGGAGGGGGCCCATCTTCTTTTAACAGAATTAAGGAGGGGAATGGCCTGGCTTGAGGGAGGTTTCTCCTTGAGAATGTCTTCTACAAAATCCTGCACTGGTACCGCCTCTTGAGTAGTGATTTGAAAGTGATCAGCTGCCTTCCTTAACATGGCATTGAAGGCCATTTGGTCGACTAAAGGCGAGGCCTGGCGAGCCGGGGTGGACGGAGGAGAATCCAGGCACAGAACATCAGTGTCCTGATCTTGTTGGGGGGAGCGTCCATGGGTCCGTCCCCACTTGCTGGGTTTCTTCCCAATTGTCCGTGGCATCCGCCTGGTCCTCATTGTAGCCCTGCAGGAAGGAAGGTTCTTCATCTTCACTGTAAATGTCCTGATAAGTATCCATCTGAACGATGTCTTCATGATGGACGGGGACAGAGGGCTGATCTTCTTGGAAATGTGAAGCAGATTCAAGATTAGGTTCTCCACGAGATCTTTTCGGGGATGGATGTTCAGAAAAATGGATCATTTTTTCAAGACGATCCATACACCCTTCAAATTTCTCCCTTGTCCACTTAGAGGAACCAGAAGGGCGTACGGGTGGAAAAACGTCGTCTTCCGTCATTTGACGCCGAAATGTGTCACTCAGGGTGTTGGAAAGAGGCCCTTGACTGTCCTCATAGGTCTCGCGAGAATCGGGGCACCATGGCGTATCTATAGATTTGTCTGCGGCCTGCCCCATGTTTTTCAACGGAATAGGTATAAGCCCAACCGCCGAAGTAATTCTTGTGATACAGTGTTCGATTACCGCCGAGTCGGCGTGAGTTAGTGGGTTCGGAGGCCTATCGGTAGATTTACCGCCTACCGTGGCGTTAGAGGGCCTAGCGGTCGGTTTTTCGCCTTGAGGCCTAGTCGTAATTTTTGGGCCTACTGGCCCTTTCGGGACCGTTGGAGTGTGGAAATTCTGCGCTCCGACGTGTAAACCTGATTTAGGGGTAGCGCCCTTGTTTGTTTTGGAATGCCCAGTCGCAAAACGCTGCTGCGGAAGGCTGTTGATTTGAACGATCAGAGGAATCCGCAGAAATATTCGACAGCCCTGCTGGCGCTTTCACCTTTTTCGACGTACCCACCGAAATAGGTGGAGGGGTTGTGTGTTTAGTGTAATGCGTTCTTTGTACGCCCCTGTCGCCGGGTGTTGTCCCTGAAGCGAGGATAGTGTCAGACCTTGAAGGGTCGGGGATGGGCGTGGCGGACCTAGAAGTGTCCGCCTCGAGGTCTATCACATCCGCAACAGATGTTTGGTCATCAGAGGTGCTCCTGTCACTTTTTGGCGGGTGTGGCGTGGGGGGGAGGGTTTAAGAGGGTTCCGCCCACGACATACCGTACACGGCCCACTGTTAAGCTGATCGGCCCGAGAGGACCGCGTACCTGTAATCTTGGTGGTTGGTCTTGCTGAGGTCGCCAGTCTGGAGTCCAGGAACTGATGAATTAGCGGCACGAGGAATCAGCCCCTCCGCCACCCAAAAGAGGAACTGGGTGAAGGGTGGACCGACCCCCAATGTCACGATAAGTACTGTCCAGATGAGCGTGACTCGAGGATTGATGGCTCAGGTTGGTGACACTGTAGTTTAGGTAGAGCCGATTGTAGATATCATGAATCTTCCGGAACCAATGTAACAGTGAGGAATTACAGCTGATAGAAAGTCCGGTTGGTGCTGATAGTTCCAGAGGTTTGCAGGATTAGGTTCGGAGGTAGGCAAAACAGGAAGAGAGAGAACAGCTGGAGACTAGCTGGTACTGGGCAAGTCCCGGGTAAGTCTGAAGATGGGCAGACCCAGTGCCGACAACAAGTCAGGGCTGGAGGCAGGCAGGCTCAGGACAGGCCCCAGGTAAGGCTGGAGGTAGGTTGGCTCAGGACTGGCCACAGGTAAGGCTGGAGGCAGGCTGGCTCAAGACAAGCCACAGGTATTGGTTGGGGACTGGCTGACCCAGGACAGGCCACAGGTAAGGCTGGAGGCAGGCTGGCTCAAGACAAGCCACAGGTATGGGCTGGAGACTGGCTGACCCAGGACAGGCCACAGGTAAGGCTGGAGGCAGGCTTGCTCAAGACAAGCCACAGGTATGGGCTGGAGACTGGCTGACCCAGGACAGGCCACAGGTAAGGGCAGGAGGTAGGCTGACCCAGGACAGGCCACAGGTAAGGGCAGGAGATAGGCTGACCCAGGACAGGCCACAGGTAAGTGCAGGAGGCAAGCTGGCCCAGAACAGGCCACAGGTAAGTGCAGGAGGCAAGCTGGCCCAGGACAGGCCGCTGGTAAGTAAGAGGCAGGAACAACGAGGCAAGCGAAGCGAACCGCGTTGAGACGCGACTCGCTGAGAATTGTGGCCTCTTTTATGGGCCGCCGGCGCCCGAAAGGCCTGGGACGCAAGCCGTTCCGTTTCCGGACGCCGGCGGACCCATAACGAGGCTTGAGAAGCAAGCCCCGCTAGGGAGATGAGTTCGGCCCACGGCGCATGCGCGGAGCCGAGAGAGAGGCCTTCCGCGCATGCGCCGAAGGCCACCAGCCCTGTAGCCCGCCACTCCCCTCCCGGCGAGCCCCCGGAAGCAGATGCGCGGGTAGACTCGCCAGGAGGGGAAGAGAGCGGCAGACCCCCGTTTCCCGTGTGACATAACACTATGCCCCCTCCCAGGAAGGCCCGGAGCTCCGGGTTTCCAGGGAAACCGTACATAGAATTCACGTATCAACCGGGGAGCATGTACATGTTGGCGTGGCTCCCATGTACGGTCACAGGCTGGGTACCCCTTCCAGTCAACTAAATAGTGGAGCACCCCTCTACGGAAACGGGCATCACAGATCTCGTGTACCTCAAACTCCGGGACACCCTGCACTAGGATAGAGGCCGGACGGGGAGGAGTGCGGCCATAAGCATCGACCACATAGGGCTTTAACAGGGACACGTGAAAAACGGGATGTACATGCCAGGAAGAGGGTAGGCGTAGGCGAAAGGATACGGAGGACAACCGTTTGGTAATAACAAAGGGACCCAAGTAACGAGGAGCCAGTTTGACGGGCAAATTGCGGAGTGGCAAATTCTTTGAGGACAACCACACCTTGTCACCCTCCTGAAAGTCGGGTTCTACACTCCTCTTCCTGTCTGCCTGTCTCTTCATCCGATCTTTGGCCTCACTTAGGATCTTGCTTGCCAGTTCTTGTTGATTCCGAATGTGTTTGACCAGATCATCAGCAGAAGGAACAGTACTAGAAGGAATGGGTTGAAAGGGCATCAATCGAGGATGTAAACCAGTGGAACAGAAGAATGGACTGACTCCGGTGGAAGCATGGACGGTGTTATTATATGAAACCTCGGCCAGATCTAGTCCATCTTTCCAGTTAGATTGTGTGGCATTAGCAAAACAACGGAGGTACCCCTCCAAAGTCTGATTGGTCCTTTCGGTCAGCCCGTTGGTCTGTGGGTGGTAGCCTGAGCTTAGAGCTCTATGTATTCCTAAATGACCGCATACCTGTTTCCAGAACGAAGAAAGGAATTGGGTTCCTCTATCCGATATGATTTTCTCTGGTAGGCCGTGCAGCCGGTAGATGTCATGCAGAAACGCCGAAGCCATTTGGGTAGCTGTAGGGATCTTCCGAAATGGGATGAAATGAGCCAGTTTAGTGAAGCAGTCTACGACCACCATTATACAGGTGTAACCTTCAGATGGGGGCAAATCCACAATGAAATCAGTAGCGATTGTATGCCATGGATAGAGAGCTGTTTCAGTGGGCATTAATAAACCCAATGGCCGTTTTCTGGGAACCTTGCACTGTGCACATATGGGACAGCTGTCGATGTACTTCTGGACCTCAGTCGCCCAACCTGGCCACCAGAACTGTCGAGAAATCAACTCTCGAGTGGCTCTGACTCCACGGTGTCCTCCTATGGGTGAATCATGGAATCCATGTAAAATGCCCCTCCTAATGGCTCCTTTAGGTATGTAAAGTCTCTTCTGAAAAAACAAGAGTCCCTCTCGTTCAGAAACTGAGTGACGACTAAGAAGGGATGTTCTTTCGGGGTCCAACCGAGTGGCTTCTGCGATGGACTTAAGGTGAGAGGACAAAGCCAGCAGGAAATGGCGAGGAGAAATCAATGGCTGTTCAGGACCTAGCGTCCCATCAACGTTTTCCAAGGACCTGGAGAGAGCATCTGCTTTTATATTGGAAGTTCCCGGGATATAAGTGACATGGAACTCGAATGGAGAGAAGAAGAAGGCCCACCGGGCTTGACGAGGAGTCCGACATTGCAGAGAGCGAAGATATTGCAGATTGCGATGGTCGGTTCGCACTTCTACAGAAAAACGGGCTCCGAGGAGAAAATGTCTCCATTCCTCGAATGCGGTCTTGATGGCCAACAATTCCCTTTCTATCACCGCGTAGTTTCGTTCGCTGGGACTCAACTTGCGAGAAAAATAGGCAACCGGATGTTCCACTAGTGTGGCTGGATCTTTCTGGAGAAGGACTGCTCCGACCGCGAAGCTGGAAGCATCGGCCTCTACAATGTAGGGCAAGTCCTCCTGGGGATGGCGCAGGATGGGAGCAGCCATAAAAGCCGACTTTAATACTCCAAAAGCCTGGGAAGCCACAGGACTCCATTCGAAAGCGATCTTGCTGCTGGTAAGACTGGTGAGGGGAGCCGAGATCCGCGAGTAATGTGGAATAAAGCGCCTGTAGAAGTTTGCGAACCCCAAAAATCGTTGGAGCCTTGATATCGTGTGGGTGTTTCCATTCTTGTATGGCTAGAACCTTCTTGGGATCCATCCCAACTCCTTCTTGATTGATAATGAATCCCAAAAATTCGATACTGGTCTGGTGAAAGCTACATTTCTCTGCCTTGGCGAACAAATTGTTGATGGATAGTCGATGAAGGACCTCACGAACGTGTTCCACATGCTCGTCCAAGGACTTAGAGAATATCAGTATGTCATCCAGATAAACCCAAACGGATAATCCTAACAGGTCACCAAAGATGTGGTCCATAAATCGCTGAAAAACAGCGGGGGCATTACATAAGCCGAAGGGCATAACCCGATATTCAAAGTGCCCAAAAGATGTTTTGAAAGCTGTCTTCCACTCGTCCCCATTCCTGATGCGTATCAAATGATAAGCTCCACGGAGGTCCAATTTGGAGAAAATTCGTGCAGTATGCAGGGTTTCAAGGATACTACGTATCAAAGGTAACGGGTACCGGTCCTTGGCTGTAATGTCATTCAACTGTCGGTAGTCGACACAGGGTCTCAACGTGCCTTCTTTCTTCTTTACAAAGAACAGGGGAAACCCTGCAGGTGACTTTGACGGTACAATGTACCCCTTTTCTAGACTTTCAGATAAATATGCCTGAAGAACTTGCTTCTCGTCACGGGTCAACGCGTACAACTTCCCATGAGGTATGACATGGTTCGGCAACAGGTCAATGGAGCAATCAAAGGACCGGTGTGGAGGAAGGGGTATGTTGCCGGGTTCAGAAAATACCTGTTTGAAATCGGCATATACCTGTGGAACCAGAGACGTGGAACATAGATGAACCCCATTGTTGTCCGTCTTTAGAGAAGTCGAAACGGTCATGGTGGGAACAGATAGCTTGCATCCTTGAGCACACCTTTCGGAGGAAAAGGTTAAAGTCTGAGTTCTCCAGTCTATCAACGGATTGTGATGTTGTAACCATGGTAGACCTAGGACCATCTTGTAGTTAGGTGACTTAATAACATCAAAGGAAAGTTCCTCGTAATGATCAGTAATCTGAAGAGCCAATCCGACCGTGAACTGGTTAATAGGCCCCGAAGACAAGGGGGTACCATCAATAAGCTCCACCGACAAGGGAGTAGGCCTGGAAACGAGTGGTATTTTATGTCGGGCGACGAATGTTTCGTCGATGTAGTTGCCGGAAGCCCCACAATCCAGCAGACCAGATAT
The DNA here is from genome assembly GCF_040938575.1 of Ambystoma mexicanum. NCBI lineage: Eukaryota > Metazoa > Chordata > Amphibia > Caudata > Ambystomatidae > Ambystoma > Ambystoma mexicanum. Next base: position 746,804,142 of record NC_090938.1, read on the forward strand.
CTCCAGGTCTCTGTCTGGTAATTTAATCCTGACCTTTAGGGTCTGTAGCACCACTGGTTGCATGGGCCGACGAATGGAACAAATAACCGAAGGGTCTGAGGAGGAGATGGGACCTGTCGTTGCCCTTCCTATAAACGACAGGTCTCCTAGTTTCCCGACTTCTTCTTTTGTGGACGTAAAGGACATATACTCAGATAATGCCCAGCTGCTCCACAGTAAAGACACAGACGCAAAGACCTCCTTCGTTTCTTCTCTTCTTCCGACAAAGGCCCTCTCATGGCTCCTACTTGCATGGGCTCAGATCCGGACTCGGTTGATCCAAATGAACCAGCAGGCGAGTTGGTTGTCCGGGAACCGCTTCTGTCAAACCGACGTCTCTCAGCCTTTCGTTCGGTTAGCCTTTGGTCAATACGAAGTACTTGATCTATCAAGAGTTGAAGACTCTCCGGCTCGGGGATGTGGAGTAATTCGTCTTTGTACTCCTCTCTCAGGCCTCGACGAAACAGCGTTTTCTGTGTAATTTCGGGCCACTGAGAGTCGGTAGCCAAAAGTCGGAAGCGACTGATGTAGGTGATGACGTCATTGCTTCCCTGTTTGTAGTCCATCAACTGATTCTGTGCGACGGAGGCCAGGTTCGGCGTCTGGAATACTTCCAGAAAGGCTTTTTCGAAGGCAGCAAAGTCATTCAAAATAGGACTGTTCGTGACCACAAACGGGGTTGCCCAAGCTAATGCGTTCCCAGTTAGATTCCCCAGGATATAGCCAATCTTGGCCCTATCGTTGTTAAAGTGCGTGGACCTGAAGAGGAAATGGATCCTACAGTGGTTACAAAACTCTGCCACCCGTCTAGGATCGCCGTCGAATTTGATGGGTGTTGTGTGAGCCAATGGTCCCTCTATCTGAGAAGTACTGGGTGCTCCTTGTGTTATCATTTGGCGTAATGTTTGATTCTCTTGATGCAGGGCGGTCATCTCAGCTCTGAGTGCTAGCAATTCGTTCCTCATTTCTTGCGATTCATCCATCTCCGAATCTGAAGGCAGGCGTCTCAATCTGTTAAGCTGATCGGCCCGAGAGGACCGCGTACCTGTAATCTTGGTGGTTGGTCTTGCTGAGGTCGCCAGTCTGGAGTCCAGGAACTGATGAATTAGCGGCACGAGGAATCAGCCCCTCCGCCACCCAAAAGAGGAACTGGGTGAAGGGTGGACCGACCCCCAATGTCACGATAAGTACTGTCCAGATGAGCGTGACTCGAGGATTGATGGCTCAGGTTGGTGACACTGTAGTTTAGGTAGAGCCGATTGTAGATATCATGAATCTTCCGGAACCAATGTAACAGTGAGGAATTACAGCTGATAGAAAGTCCGGTTGGTGCTGATAGTTCCAGAGGTTTGCAGGATTAGGTTCGGAGGTAGGCAAAACAGGAAGAGAGAGAACAGCTGGAGACTAGCTGGTACTGGGCAAGTCCCGGGTAAGTCTGAAGATGGGCAGACCCAGTGCCGACAACAAGTCAGGGCTGGAGGCAGGCAGGCTCAGGACAGGCCCCAGGTAAGGCTGGAGGTAGGTTGGCTCAGGACTGGCCACAGGTAAGGCTGGAGGCAGGCTGGCTCAAGACAAGCCACAGGTATGGGCTGGAGACTGGCTGACCCAGGACAGGCCACAGGTAAGGCTGGAGGCAGGCTTGCTCAAGACAAGCCACAGGTATGGGCTGGAGACTGGCTGACCCAGGACAGGCCACAGGTAAGGGCAGGAGGTAGGCTGACCCAGGACAGGCCACAGGTAAGGGCAGGAGATAGGCTGACCCAGGACAGGCCACAGGTAAGGACTGAAGGTAAGCTGACCCAGGACAGGCCACAGGTAAGGCTGGAAGAGAGCTGGTCCAGGACAGGCCACAGGTAAGTGCAGGAGGCAAGCTGGCCCAGAACAGGCCACAGGTAAGTGCAGGAGGCAAGCTGGCCCAGGACAGGCCGCTGGTAAGTAAGAGGCAGGAACAACGAGGCAAGCGAAGCGAACCGCGTTGAGACGCGACTCGCTGAGAATTGTGGCCTCTTTTATGGGCCGCCGGCGCCCGAAAGGCCTGGGACGCAAGCCGTTCCGTTTCCGGACGCCGGCGGACCCATAACGAGGCTTGAGAAGCAAGCCCCGCTAGGGAGATGAGTTCGGCCCACGGCGCATGCGTGGAGCCGAGAGAGAGGCCTTCCGCGCATGCGCCGAAGGCCGCCAGCCCTGTAGCCCGCCACTCCCCTCCCGGCGAGCCCCCGGAAGCAGATGCGCGGGTAGACTCGCCAGGAGGGGAAGAGAGCGGCAGACCCCCGTTTCCCGTGTGACATAACACCCACCGCTTTACACAGCGCTCCTTAAGGATCTTAGGCCGATGGAGTTTACAAGCCGCACACCGCTTCTCATCGTGATCTAAGGGGACACAGGAGTTGCACGTCCTGTGTTTGTCCTTCCACGGGTATCGGACCCTACACTTAGGGCAGAACCTAAAAGGAGTCCTTTCCATAGCAAAAGGGAAAGATGACCAGACCTAGAGGGTAAAGAGGGGGGAAGAGGAAAGACATAACAAAATCTTAGGCGCCGAAATCCACCGCTCTAGACAAATCCCCCACAGTCGTCGTCGAAGTTGTTCCTGCCGTCGAAGTGACTTAAAGGGAATAACCGACAAGGCGATTTAAGATAAACAATGTCTCTTATGTAAGAGCTCTGCTATAGGGCGACCAGTTATCTGGGCAGAAAAAAACAATCTGAGGGACCTCGGTGCGTGAGGGATTTTGGGTACACTACACATCACGATAAGGATAGTGTTACAGACATGCCTATGCCGATATCCCCTTTCGGTCCCCGAAAGACAAGATGCAATACTCCGCGGTTACCACTGGATGTCGGACCATATGCACAGCATGTGATTCTAGGCAGATTAACAAGCATCAGAAGGTTAATTACAAATCAGCTAGGAAAGGGAAATGAGGCCGACCTAAAAGAGGGCTGTTGACTGTTAGTTGTGGTCGCTCGATCAAGAACTGGTGTTGTAAATCAGAGGCCTTATTGGCAACAGAACTAATTGATAAATCCGGTCCAACTAAAATACATTTGTTGATTATCAACATCTATTTTAACTCATTTGCTCTCCAATTGAGGGGGTATTAGAGCACTTAGACAATCTACTCCAGGATTGTATCAGCTTACCATCTTAGTGGTAAGGGATCCAGAAATACACACGGTAGGGGCCTGGTCATTTTTGTTTTCAAGATGGGGATTCAGCCAAACGAGCTTACTTTTTAAATGGTCGCTGGGCAAAAACACCTACTTTAAAATACTTTTCCAGAATCAACACAAAGCTAATAGATACTCTTTAAAGATGCTTCTTACAGACTTCCTACACCCAGAGGTGACTTCACTAACCAGGACAGTAATGGCATTTATATATCACTAGTACATTTTGTGGATTCTGGGGTTTGTAGAAAGGAAAGGTTAAGGGAAGGAAAAAGGTTAAACAGGTTCTCAGAGCATGTGAGCACTTCAATCTTCCAATGAAGTCTAGATAAAAATATTTCCCAGCAATAATAGTTAAAACCCAAGTTATCACCTATGAGGGACAGGAAGTATCAAAGTCAAATGGACTAGAGGAGTCTGCAGGGAGCCAGGACAGCCAAAGTCAACTGGAGCAGTGTCTATGGAGCTGAGGCACTTCTTAGATAGCAAAAAGTCTTGCACAAAGTTAGAGAGTTTGTTGAAGAAAAAAATCACTGTAGGGTCACAAGCTGTTATACTTGTGAAGGGTAGAGCTGAAATCAACTCTAGCAAGGTAGCTACTGCAAGTCGCAACTGAGAAGAGCAAAGCTAAAGACACTGAGGTAAGTACCCCAAGTCAGAACAGTACCTTTGGTTAGAAGAAGAGTGGTCCAGCTGGCTTCTGTCTGGTTTCCGCAATGCAGATCCTGGGTTCCTGGGCCTTAGTCATGGGGACAAGAGGGAGGACGTCTGGAGGACTCCTGCGGCAGCAATTCAGAGGTCGATGGCAGCTATAGGCTCTTTTCAGGTCAGCGGCACTTTGCGGTTTCAGCGCACGGTAAATAGCACCACTGCGGATCTTGGCTACCAGTTGGGCTTCCTTCACTCCTTGAGTCCTGCACTCTGGTGAGGGGACTTGAGCTCTGGTTGCCCTGCTTCTGGAGGGTCCTGGGGAGACTCCTGGAGCTTCTGGCCGGATCACAGACGTTGCACTCGACTACGGATTTCTCGACCCCTGGCACTTGGTTCCTGCAGCAGCGAAGAAGTACAGCCAGTCGGGGAAGATGGTCCAGTGGAGTTCGTCTCGGTGTTAATTGGTCCCACTAACCCAAGGGAAGAAGTCGTCCCTTCCGGAGCTTCTCTTGTCGATTTGAAAAAGGAGTGTCAGCACAGCAGCAGGGCTTCACCCGGCAATTCAAAGGTCCAGGATGATGCAGCAAGCTTCGCTCACGGTTCTTCGTCGGGTTGTTCTTCCCAGTGGTCGACTGTCTTCAGTCCCAAAACCCTCGCCTTTTAAGCAGGTTTCTCCCAATCGGGAATGGGTGCATTCAGGCATTCCTAAAGACAAAGGACAGGGGTGTTTCGGGAACCTCCCTCACTTCCTGTTCTTCCAGGCACACTGGAGCCAGTGGCGGGTTTCAGTACTGAAGCCCGCCAAAGGCAAAATGAACAAAGGGCTCAAACCTGGCTTGGCGGGTAGAGTAAAACCCAAGAAAGACCTCACAAACAGAAAATGGCGAAAAAAGAAGACAGGGCCATTTTGACAAAATGGTCACCCATGGGTGCTATACTGCAGCTGAGTATTCAGCCTGCGGTAGGAAAACACAATGGTAGGAAAATTAAACCACTGCCACCAGCCATTTAAAGTAGTGAGGGTAACATAAAAAAAAGTTACATGAGTAGGTGGGAAAAGGGGCCACTAAGTAACCCCCATCACTCCACATAAAATGGTGTGTGCTTGACCTACAAAAAAAAGGTAGGTAAAGTAAATTTCAGTTTACTATTCTTGGGAACTGTAGTTCACACAAGAAAAGGTATTTAAACCTTATGAGAAATCTAAAGGATTTCTCTGCGACACTGCACTGAAGGTGCTGCGCCACCATACAAAAAGTAGATGCCTATGGAGTTTGTCAGACTCCAAAAACAAAGGAAACACATAATCCAAATCAGGTCAAAACACATGAGAGAGTGAGAAAAAGGGGTCACTCACTCCAGGGTTAAAAATAAAAAGTCCTTAAGTCCAGCAAAAGAGCTGGGGGTCTCTAAGGTGGGAGCAATTAAGCACAAAAATGAAAATTCTCCCCAACATGGGATTTCGAACCAATTCTTTAAAGACAACGCCCCTTTGTGGGCTGACATCTTGTGTAGACTATTCCCCCACATTTCAGCTGGTGCAAATTGTCCTGCCTTCTGGAACAAAGCTATTATAGTCCCAATCTTCAAATCTGGGACGAGAACAGATCCAGCAAATTACCGTTCAATAGCCCTAATTGATTAATCGGGAAAGGTATTTGCTAAAATAACCTTGAAAGATCTCACAAAGTGGGTTGAGAGCAACAATCTGTTAAACCCTTTGCAAAACGGGCTCAAGAAAGGGGTGGGGCATTGATAAGTGCCCTGGCACTGTCTACCTGCACCTCGTCAGAATTTTTTGTAAATCCCTATATGTCGCAGTATTAGATCTAACCACAGCGTTCAATAACATCGATATAGCCAGCCTCGCTGCCCGAGAACGATGATGAGCTAAAAAACTGGAACTGGATACCAGTCGCGTTGACAAAATCCAATAGAAAAAATGAACGCCAGGCCGCTCCAGCTAAATCAACAATTAGCTGTGGATCATGGAACACACGAGGATACAAACATCTTTTCCAACAGGAGTGGATGAAAGGGCTAGGAATTATATGTCTCCAGGAAACCTGGATGATCGATCCTCCCATTTCTGATGCATATGACATCTGTTTTAACCCAGCCATTAAAAACGAGAAAGGAAGACCGATGGCTGGCTTAATCACGATGGTCAAGAAAGAGCTAGGATACAAGATAACTGAAGCTACAAATGTAAATGCGTACATACAAGTGATCCATATGTCCAAACAAGATGAAGATCAAAGGGCTATAGATTCAATCCATCTTATTAACATCTACTGGCAACATAAAATAATGAAGCCAACGTGCTTTATTGACAGGATAACGCAATTGCTCGATGAAATCAATGAGCAAGTTGATTCGGCTAATATTGTACTCTGTGGTGACTTAAACATCAAGTGCATAGAAGATAACAAACACATCAGCGTACAGGAGTGAGTCTACCATAGCTAAGCAATTGTGTATAGAGATGGAAGCATGAAAGATGCATACGCGAAATGGAAACACGCCAGGGGATATACCAGCTAACATGACCTGGAGAAGAGACAATCAGAAATCCATTTTAGACTACTTCTTTGTATCTGAGACTTTGCATTGGAGAATAAAGACCATGCAAATCCATGAAAAGCAAGAAAGCGACCACAACTTGTTGGAAATATAACTTCAGAACCCCGAGCTTACTGGAAACATGATGTTGTCATTGATTCCACAAGATTACGTCTGAAGCTTGAGGATTCCGATATTAAAGACATTACAGCAATGTACAAATACGAAAAAGATGTACTGGAATATGATCATATTCTCGCTCAATTCAAGGAAAAAAATCATGGCCTTAAAAGATCAGGCTTTGTACCAAAACATACATTTGATCTAGAAATTCTAAAACAAAAACGCAAAATGAGATCTCAAATACGAGCTATGCAAATAACGAATACTACAGAAAAACAAGCAAAAAAAACCACCACATTATGCAAATGTACAAAAATTGGTTAAAGTCCCATAAATCGATCGTGAAGCAACGCGATGCTGAAATGATGTTATTAAAGCTCGATAAAACAAACACCCGAGACTTCTGGAGTGTAATTAACCAACATGGTACCTCTCAACAAGCAATCATGACAAATGCAGTAAAAGAAAAAGACTGGATAACTCATTACACCACCGTATACAGTAAAAAAGAAAATGCAAAAGAGCTAAAATTCGCACCCGTAACATCGTGGGATTTAACCTTTGATCATGATGTGATCCTAACAATCATTAAAAATCTAAATCTCTCAAGTGCTCCGGGCCCAGATGGGCTTAGCATTCACATATTAAAACAGAATCCAGATGAATGGGCCAGCTTCCGTCATGTACTTAATTGCGACTTCATGCTGTACCCTGAAATCCTGGAAAAGTGCTATTGTAGTCCCTATCTTCAAAAAGGGAGATAGAAGCAATCTGAAGGACTACTGTCCAATAGCACTTTTAGATGTCTTGGGAAAGGTATATGCAACAATGCTAACACGTAAATTAAATCAATGGATCCACACTACAAACCAACTGGACCCAAGCCGTCTTCTCTATGCGGATGATCTAATTTTATTAGATCTTACTCCTATAAACCTGCAAAGAAAACTAAATGCCCTAGAGAGATATTTTCAAACTAAGGGACTTACCATCAACACGACAAAATATGAAATTCTCGTGCTAGAAAATCTTAGAGGCAGAAACAAAGGCAGAGTAAGTAAATTCCGCTGGTCATTAGAAAAGACGTTCCTTCAAAACACACCATCAACAAGATACTTAGGAATGGTCATCAATTCAAGTATTAATGTAGCACCTTGGATTGCTAGTGTTAAATCTAAATGCCAACAATTGGCAAATCAAGCATGCATCATCCACAAAAAATATGGAAAATACTCACTCCTCCCAGCCTTGGCGTTTTACAAACAAAAAGCAGTTCCAGCACTCATATAAGGAGCAGAATGTGCATTTGGCGCCCCATGGCAGCTGTGGAATTCCCTTGAAAATACCTTTTGGACTAAGGTCCTTCATTTACCCCAAGGAACTCCGACGGCGTGCATCAGATACGAACTTGGGCTGATATCAATCCACGCCAGAATCTGTTGGAACACGCCAAACCTCTATTCGAAAATAACTAACATAAATACTCTTATCCAATTTGAGATTTTAAAAAATATTGAAAACTCCAAGGAACAAAATGTGCTAACATCATGGGTAGAGAGTTGCAAGATGATTTTGAAGAATCTTGATACTGATACTGAAACCTTACACACTAACCCAAACTTGGTAAAAAAAATACCTATGGAGAAGTGACTGGATCGTAACAGAAGATAAAGGAAGAACTCACAAATTGATGGAAAATGTACCATATGAAAAACGAGCATATAATGAAATTCCAAACTACCTAAAATTATTTCCAGAGGCTCGGCGACGAGATCTGTACTTTAAATTCAAACTGAACCTATTTAAGACACTAGAGGGAAAAAGTTTATGGCAGAAAAATAAAAACATGCCAAAGATCTGCAGATTCTGTGGACTATGTGAGGAGACTTTAAAACATCTTACTTTGTTATGCACAGCCCTCAGAAAGGAACGAACAAGCTGTCTTGGAGACTTGATCACAAAAAGACCTTTCTTAAATGCTGATGATTGGTGGCAAATTTTGTTTGATGAGACAAAGGAAATTAACTTTTGCCCTTACCTTTTTTATAGACATTGTGGAAATTAAATAACTTTGAAAAGGAAATTGCCTGAGTAAACGGCCGAAAAAAACTGTTGAGCAAAAATGCAACAATCTGCTGAATGGAAATGTTTTATGTTATGTTGATTGGATTTGATGATGTAATCATTTTTTAAAGGTTTGTAATAAACCATATAAAAAAATAAAAATAGCCATCCTTTGGGAGAAGCTAGAGAAGTGGGGTATTTGCCAAGGACTTCTGCGAATGATTCAGCTACTCTATAGTAACAACTCCGTAAGTGTAAGGCTAAACACGCAGGGAGATCTATCTAGTTCTATTGCTGTTACCAGAAGGGTCCGCCATGGTTGTGTGCTCGGCCCCATTCTCTTTAATCTTTTCATGGAGGATTTATGGAAGGAGTCTTTGTCATGGGAAGGGCATGTGCCCAAAATGGGGTGAGCTAGGGGTACATTTTATTAATAGATTATACTCCCACTAGCCTACAAAGAATTTTGGACGCGGTATACGGTTACATGGAGAGGAACCATGCCGAAATGTGGGGGAAGTCTAAACAACCATCTAAAAATGAACCCTCAGAAGTCTTTAGTTCTGGCATACTCAACAAAGCATAAGCCAAAAGCTTATTCCTGGAACCTAAACCAGTCCAAAATTGTACAAGTTACCACCGCAATCTAAGGTATGCGCTCTCGTCAAAAATAAATTCCAGCTGGAAAGAGATAGAATGACGACTAAACTTGGGTTCGGTATCACTCTTATGTAGGCCCTATGGAGTAAACTCTGTGCTTTCTCCTCGCTGCTGCTGATTGAATTGTATAAACTAAACATTGTCGCAACGGTTGAGAATTGATGCCTTTTCTTAATAGAACCTTTTTTGAAAGACTGGAAGGGAAGGTTTGGAAGACCGTTCTAGCCCTCCCAAAGTCTACACCTATAGGTGCCATCAGGTTGGAACTGGGCCTCACATCTTGGTGGGCCCAGTACATAAAAAGATGCTTGTCCTTACACTCAAAAATAATGGCGGCCGATGGAAATTCCCTTTGCTCTTATATGAAAGATCTGCTAAAGGGCAAATTGTCCCACCCTTCATTCTTGTTTAGGTTTCACAAGAGATGCGTGAACTTAGCCAGCATGATCTCACTTGCTCCCTCAGATAGTGATTATGTAAAAAAGAGGAAGATCATTGTTTGGCACGGAATCAATGACCACAACGACCTAAACAGATAGGTATTGTTCAAAGATAACCACCATTTGTTCACACCATCACGCAAGTTGAGATCCTACTAGCAGAAGCTCCCCTCCAAAAAATTGTGATCTCTACCTTAAGTTTCGCCTCAATGCCTTACCTACTTTTGGAAGCTATAGGGCCAAAGCTGGGGATACCAAGAGATATGCGGGGGTGCCGGATGAGCAGCTTAGTTCCACTCAAATCATTGCCCCATCTGGTATTAGAGTGCCCCTTCTTTTTGGACCTGAGAACTAGTTACTTGGGGGGCTTCTTACAATGAACGGCCCTAGTCCTGATCAAATACCTATGGGTAAGGCTAATGCTGATCTCGAATGAAGCCATAAAAACTGCTTTGACAACACTCATTGAAAAAATAAAATAAAATGTAAGGTCTGAAGAGTAGAATGGCTGAGGGGGAAGCAGCTTGGAGGGAAATATGGGATTAATTGTATGCCGAATGACAGAACTTACACCGAGAACGCCCGGCTAACTAAATTTCAAATTGCGATCAAGTAGATGACATTTTGTGTACATTTGGTTGTATTATTTCATTTTATCCATTTGTTTTTATCTACTTACATAAATTAGGATAAGGGGCTACTAAGTAACCCCCCAGCACTACACATACGATGGTGTGTGCTGGACCTACAAAGAGAAAGTAACCCCCCAGCACTACACATACGATGGTGTGTGCTGGACCTACAAAGAGAAAAGGTAAGGAAAGTCAATTTCACTTTACTATTCTTGGGAACTGTAGTTCACCCAAGAAAAGGTATTTAAACCTTAAGAGAAATCTAAAGGATTTATCTGTGACACTGAACTAAAGGTGCTGTGTGTCACCATGCAAAAAGCAGATGCCTATGGAGTTTGTCAGACTCCAAAAACAGTGAAAACACAAAATCCAAATCAGGTAGAAACACATGTGAGAGTGAGAAAAAAGTAGTTCGCAGACTCGTATTATAGAAGTGATAGCGATAAGAAAAGAAGTTTTGTAAGTTAAATGTTTTATACTGGCTTTGTGCATCGGTTCAAAGGGTGGACCCATGAGTTTTGGGAGTACAACATTAAGGTCCCAACCAGCTGGTGGATTTGAGATGGAGAGAATATAGTATTTTAACTCCTTCCATGAATGCTTTGATTACTGGTCCTTTCCACCAGGATACTTTGCTTTGAGATGTAGTGTAAGCAGAGAGTGATGCTAAGTGTACCTTGAGAGAATTAAAGGCTAGACCTGAGTCTAGAAGGTAGACATATAATGCACTGTGTGCGATGGAGAAGAGTCAACTGGATTGATGTTACGGGACTTGCACCAAATGACAAATCTCCTCCACTTGTTAAAATAACAGTGGCTTGTGTTGGGTTTCCGTGCCTCTTTTAGAACGTCCATACACCTTTGTGGAAGATTTCAGTGCTCAAACTCTATGACTTCAGGAGCCAGGCTGGAGCCAGGCTGCATGTGGAATGTGTACGGAGGTTTGATTGGTTTGCACGTTGCTAGTTTGAGTAGGTGTGGAAACCATGGTTGTGAAGCCCATATTGGAGCTATCAGAATTAGTGGGACTTGTTCTTGGTGCATTTTGTGCACTATTTTGTTCAGGATTGGTGTTGGTGGAAAAGCGTAAGCACATTTCCCTGACCAACTCATCCCCAGGGTGTTCCCTTTGGATCTTGGTTGGGGAAACCTGGATGCGAAGTCTGGGCATTGTGTGTTTTTGTTTATTGCGAAAAAGTCTAGAGGTGAATGTCCCCATTGGGTGAAGCCATTGTTTAAAATATCTTTGTGAATTTGTCACTCGAGTTCTGCGGGGAGTTGTAGACTTCGGCTCAGTGTGTCTGCTAGTGAATTGTGTTCCCCTGGAACATGTTGTGACACTAGGTAAATGTTTCATTTGAGAGACCACTTCCAAATCTTTTGTGCTAACCTCGACAAACTTCGAGAGTGTGTCCCGCCTTGTTTATTCGGATAGAACATGGCAGTACTACTGTCCGTGAGGACAAGAACTGTTTGTCTTGCTAAGTGCTGTTGAAAAGCTTAAAGGGCTTTGAGGACTGCCATCAACTCTAGTAGGTTTATGTGGTTTTTTGCTGTTTTTGTGTCCACACTCCTTGTGCAGTATGATGAAGGTAATGAGCTCCCCAACCCGAGAGTGATGAGTCTGTTGTGAGAGTGGCTTGTACTGGTGGGTTGCGAAACGGTTTCCCTTTTAACATGGTCAAACAACCACTAGGTTGTCCCACTGACCTGAGACCATTGTTGTGTGATAATCAAATTCTGCTACCCCTAACTGGCAACTATCTAGATGACTCCCATGTTCTAAATTCAATCTACTCTAACATCCAGGCTTGGATGAACAACAACGGCCTCTGTCTAAATGACGAAAAGACAGACCTTGATGGTCTGGCCACCATCAGTCTTAAGAAACCTCCCCCCATAATATGCCAACTTCAGTATTGACAATCTACAGATTCCAGTCTCCTCCTTGGTAAAGACCATAGCGGTTTACCCAGATTCCTCACTCTCCTTGACGTGTCAGGTTAACGCCATCGCGACAACTGCTGCCTACACAACGAAGCTCATTAATGCGGCCAGACCTTTCCTGGCTCCAGGCGACTGCCTTACCATTGCGAGGGCCATCGTCGGAGCCAGACGGGATTACGGCTATGCCCTCTTTGCTGGCACCTCCTCTCTAACATTCACAAACTACAAGTCATCCAGAACAATGCCAGCCGCGCGGCCCTCAATAGCCCCAAAAGAGACCACATCTCAGAAGAAAGAATGAATGCCCACTGGCTGCCAGTTAAGGAAAGGATTATCTTTAAAACTCTTTCGCACTAATGCCCGTCGAACTCTGCACCACCGTACCTCGCACAAAGCTCTGCTAAAGCCCATTCCACCAGACCCATCAGAAGAGTTTATGCCCACCACAGACTTGTCTTATTTAAATTCAAGCTAGCCGGGGGGTGAGGTGAGGGGTACCAGCGTCCCTTCCGTTGCCATTCATCATTGGAACTCTGTTAAGGAGAATTTACATTTTAGTGTTTAATTCCTCCCTCCTTAGAGACCCCCAGCTCTTTTGCTGAACTTTGGGACTTTTTATTTTTATCCTTGGAGTGAGTGAGCCCTTTTTCTCCCTCGCCCAGGTGTTTTGATCTGATTTGAACTGAAGTCTTTTGGATTTTTCTCAAGGTTTAAATACCTTCTCTTGGATAAACTACTGTTTCCAAGAGCAGTATAGTGAAATTGACTTTACTTACCTTTTTGTAACTTTGTAGACCCAGCACACACTATCTTACATAAGAGTGTTGTAGGAGTTACTTAGTATCCCCTTTGTCTACTTTCTCATTTAACATTTTAATTGTGTTATCCTTTCTACAATTATTGGCTGGTGGCAGTGGTTTACTTGTTCCTACCATTGTGCGTGTTTACCGCAGGCTGAATCCTCAGCTGCAGTATTGCACCCATGGGTGCCCATTTTGTCAAAATTGCCCCGGGCTTCTTTTTTAGCCATTTCTTGTTGTAAAGGTCCCTCTTGAGATTTACTCTGCACGCCAAACCAGGTTTGGTCCCTTTGTTCATTTGGTCTTTGGCAGGGTTCACTGCGGAAGCCCGCTTCTGGCTCCAGCGTGTCTGGCAGGGCAGGAAGCAAGGTAGGATCCCGAATCTCCCTGTTCTTACTCTCGTTGGTTACAGGAATGCACCCCAAGGTGATTGGTTGCCTAGCTGTCCTTGCTGGACAACCAACCTGCTGTGTAAGTGACAGCTAGGGTGCGAATGAATGGGAGAAACATGCATAAAAGGCGAGGTCTTTTGCAAGGAAGGCAGAGTCGACCACTGGACGAAGGAATCCGAAGAACATGATGGAAGAGAAGCTTGCTGTAACTCCTGGAACGTTGGTTTGCCCGGTGAAGCCCTGCTGCATTGCTGAAGCTCTGAATTCTGATCGACAAGGGAAGCCCTGCAAGGACAACTTCTCCCCTTGGGTTGGTGGGACCAATCAGCCCCAAGACGAGCTCGACTGGAACCCCCCTCTCTGCTGGCTGTACTTTCATTGCTGCTGCAGGAACCGAGTGCCAGGGGACAGGAATACCAGAATAGAGTGCATCGTTTTTAAGTCAGACCCGAGCTACAGGAGGATCCTCCGGACGCCCTCGAAGCAGGACTAACCAAGCCTGAGCCACCTCAACAGAGTGCTGGACCCCAGAATCAAGGAAAGTCCACAATGTATCTGAGAACCAAGGTGGTGCCATTTGCGAGTAGCTGAAACTGCTAAGTGCTGCTGATCTGAAGTGTGCCCATTGCTGCCACCGACCTTCAAACCGTAGTGCAGGAGTCCCCAGACGTCCTCCCTTTTGTCCACACAACTGAGGCCCAGGAACAACCGGATCTGCAGGAACTACAACGGGAACAGAAGCCAGCTGGAACCTTTTCTTCAGACTCAAGGTACTGTGAACTAAGGGAACTTACCTCCTTGTTGTGTGTAGCCTGCTTGCTCTCAGTTGAGACTCGCATTTGCTACCTTTTGCAGAGTTGCTTGCAGCTTTGCCCTTCACAAGCCTCCCAGCTTGTGGCCCAACAGTGATTTCTTTTCAACAAACTATCTTTAACATTGTGCAAGCCTTTTGTGCTAATCTTCAAGAAGTGCCTCAGCTCTCCTAGACTTTGCTCAATTGACATTGGCTGTCCTGGCTCCCTGAAGACTCTTCTTACCCTCTGACTTTGTGTTTAACTGTCCCTCCAAAAAGTCATACATTCTTTACTTGTAGAGCTGGGAAAGGCTTAACCTGCATTGTATTGGGGGATACTAAAAGTGCTTTCCTGTTTGAGAAACTTGTTAACCATTGTTTCCTCCCCTAACCTTTTTCCTTTTGACAGCAAACTCAGTATTGCTTTAAATGTACAAGTGATAGGACACTGTGGACATTAATATAACTACTGAAGTCACCTCAGGGTGTAGGAAGTGTCTGTGTGCCATCCCAAAAGGGTATCTACTTATTTACTGAAACTGAGAGGGTGCATTTTTGAAGTATATTTAAGTGTTGCATATTGCTCCCTTCTAAAGGAGGCTTATTTTAAAACTGACTGTTAAATTAATTAATAATTATTTTACCAAGAAACCATGCGTATAAGTGTTATTTGAATACATGTCACCGTGAATCTCTATGTTGCAACCCTACAGCTTACATTGACCCCCCTTGAGATAAGCCTGGCTGCTCAGCCACTCTACCAACTTGTGTAGTACAGGCCTATACCAAAGGTTAGGTTAACTATTGCCAAGAGGACAAGGTTGGTGTAGTCCCCCACAGGGTTACTACATACACATCTTGCCTAACAAACTCTCTCCCACCACAAACTTATTGGGCCTTCGGGAAAAGCTCTGAAAACTTGGCTTTTCACCTAGCGCCACTGACACTATTTTACTTGTTATCCGGTTTCGGCCCTCCTGCCTGTCCATACTGTAAGAGTACCTGGTTGTAAGAGTACCTCGATGCCCACAGGTTTGTGCACTTAATAAATGTAAAAATAAATAAATAGTTTCCCTACCCACTCTTGCATTGGGCACACGCGCAGTCGGCCGTGTGGAACAAGATGAATGCATGAAGCCATCATCCAAGCAGGTGCATTGCCTTGCGCACGGTTATCCGATGACCGGCTATGTAGTGAGGTACTTGAAAAAGCATGTTTTGTACTCTCTCGTTTGAAGGGAAGACCCAACTCCTCTTCAGACTTTATAATTGCTCCTAGGAATTATTTTATTTGACTGGGGACAAGACTTGATTTTCTCTCGTTGATGGAGAACCCTAATTTGAACAACAGATATTGTGCTTTGGGTGTTTTTACCAACTTGTGGCGTTTCCCCTGTTATGAGCCTGTTGTAGAGATAAGGGTCAATTGGGGAGTCAGCAGTAGGCTGGTCCTTGTCTTCTGGGGATGCCATTATATATATCCGGATCGTCATCGAACTGGTCTTGTGTATATTGGTCATCTTGTGAGATTTGATCACTTTGATGAGAAGGGTCAATAATGTACAGGCCGTCTGAAGTGTCCGGACTAAGAAAAGGTTGGTTTGTGGAGGTGCTATACTGAGAGCTGTCTAGCCTATGTACTTTAGAAGGTGGTTCCCCACTACCTTGCGGTGTTCCAGTACCCTGTTGTCCGAATTATTCTTGGTGCCGGTCCATAAAATCTACAAAGTATGAAATCGTGTTCATAACCTTTCTGTGGTCCACTCTCTTGGAAAAGGGTTTGGTCCAGAGGGTGAGGATTGTGGCTGAGATGCAGGTTTACAATGTTGTAATGCTTCTGTTAATGTGTCTTGAGAGGGTGTGTAACGGGTTTCTTGAGAATATCTGAAATCTGGACAATTTCAATGTTTTACTTTAAAGAAGTGTCTTGGGGACATGTTTTAGTCTTAACTGTTGTATTTTCGACAGGCCTAAACTCTGCGTCAAAGATATATGTTTCGACGTTTGTTCTTCCGCGCATGAAAGAAGGGCCTTTTTTGGAGCAGTGTCGGTAACTGGCCTACTCAACGCCTGTTTGGGAGTTTTGTCTTGCAGTGATCACGAGTGCGAGGACGCAGTGGACAATGAGTGTTTGGAACTTTTTCGCCCTCAACACTGTGTGGCCATGTTTTACCGATGACGTGGCCGTCGTATGGCTCGGGGTTGTGCGTTTAGTCTGGTGATGGTTATGTGTGCTTTTACCACCGGGGATTGTCTCCATCAGAGGGCCGCCGGCCTGCTTACCGGAGTCATTTCGAAAAGATTTTTAGGGGGATATCCAGTAGGGAAATGGGTCTGTAACATTTAAGGTTGTCCACCGCACCCTTTTTGAAAAGAAGGACAATAATCCAACACCTCCCGAGTGCCGGCACTTTGGCACCCTCCGAACAGTTTGCCCAGAACCGGTGCCCACCACTCTGGGGAACACAAAGAAATATCTGAGGTCAACCCATTTGGGCCTGCGGCTTGGCAGAGTTTCATTTAACCAATTGCCCCTAGAACTTCAGCATTCGAGAACTTTATATCTCCAACAGACTCTCCCACTGTGCCCCCTGCATCACTTCGAGACTTATCATAAAAGAACCTGTGAAAATGCGCCATCCAGGTATCGATCGTACCTCCATCGGATCTCAAACCCATGTCGATACCCTCCGCGACCAGTTTCCAAAAGTTTATGGTCATTATTAGAAACCATTGTTGCCAGAAGGTGCCACTGGGTCTCTATAGAGGGAACGTGCACTGGGATGTCATTGCTTCGAGGCAGAGGAGCCTCTAGTACCGGAGGCTCTTCCTCTACCTCTAGCCCTTCTATAGACCCTTTGAAAATTGAATTTATAAGGAGTGGACTGAACCTGGGAATTACCCCAGGAAGAGGACTGTCCCCGATTGGATCCCTGTGAACGTGGGTATCATTGGTTGCAAAAAGAGAGGTGTTTATTAAACACCCCCATTGTATAAAAGGTTTGTAGGTGATTTGACCCAATGACTATGTTTTCATGTTCTTCTTTTGCACTCTTTAGTGTATCATCGACAGATTTACCAAACAGGACATTTGGCTTGATGGGCATCCAAGGTAGCCTGGGTTTCCAATTTGAAACCGGATTGACGCAGCCATGCATGGCGTTTTATAAAAGTTTGTTCCGCTATAATGCGTCCAGCATTGTCTGCTACGTTCAAGTTATTTTTTAAGATGCAGCTGGCAACCAGTTTACCATCAGAGACTGACTTTAATATTTGTGTTTTTAAAGGTTCTGGGATGTTGTAACGTTCGCAGTGTTCCAGCGATGGCAATTATAACTGGACAATAGGGTTGTATTGTTGGCGATGCATGTTTGGTACGCTGCCGATGTTGCCACTTTCCTGCCCATAATGTATATCTTCTTACTCTCCTTGTCAGGGGGGGCCTCTGCGGATGCTAATGGGGTGCCTGCCCTTTTCCTTGTGTTTCTTGCCAGCAAGGAGTCCGGTTTTATTTGTCCTCTTATGTAGAGGGTATCTGTTGGAGCAGGTTTAAGACAATGTTCAATCCTAGTATTAACAGCTCTGGTTAAAGCGGGAGTAAGTAAAGACGGGTGAATTCGTCTTTCCACAGATTGGAGCAAGGGAATGAACTGTGTTACTGCTCTTTTATCTCCCAAAATGTCGTCCACGAAATCTGCATCTTGTAGGGCTTCTTGAGTATCAATTTGAAACTGTTGGGCGGCTTTAATTAGAAGGTCATTGTACTACATTAGATTGTCTATCGGGGAATCAGCAATTTGCTAGTCTTGGTCCTCTGGAGACGGTAATAGATATAAATCTGCGTCATCGTAATCATAAAATTGGTCTTGGCTGTATTGATTGTCCTGCAAGTACTGATCACCCCGCTGTGGAGGAGAGGGGGGTCATGAAGTATAAATCATCAGAGGTGTCTTGATTAGGACTAGGTATGGCCTGGGCTGAAGTAGTATTTGGCTCAGAAGTGTTTAACCTTTGTTCCCCACTACCCTGCAGGTTTGAGAATTCTTCTGGGCGTCTGTCCATGAAGTCTACAAAGCATGACATACGTTACATGACTTTTTCAAATTTGTCTGTAGTCCACTCAGTGGATCTTGGTAATGGGATTGACCCTAAAGGAGAGGGTTCTGGGCAAGAGGCATGTTTCTCCTGATGTAAAGTCTCTGTTAAAGTTGTTTTAGAAGGCGTTTAAGGTTTGTCCTTTGACGTGACCTCAACAGGGTTCGAAATAATTAAGAGTTTAGTTTCATGAAACATTTTCGGGAGATGTTTTAACTGCTATTATTGCATTTTAGACCTGCCAGAGCCTAGCGTTGAGAGTTTAACTTTCGGCATTTGTTCTTATACGCTCAAAAGAAAGGATTTTTTTTTTTTTTTTTTTTTTTTTTTTTTTTTTTTTTTTTTTTAGGAGCATTGTCAGTAATGGGCTTATTTGGCATCTGTTTTGAAATGTTGTAGTTCGGTGATCACGAGTGCGAGGACCCAGAGGACAAAGGACGCTTTGTGGAAAAGGTTTTTTCCCTCTTTCGAAACTGCGTGGCTGTGTGTTCCAGGAGATGTAGTCGGTGTACGGCTAGGAGTTGTGTGCCTAGTGTGATGATGGCTGTGATGATGGCTGTGGGTGCTCATTCACCCAAGGGCATCTTGGCGCTAAGAGGCATCCAGAAGACAGCCAACACCAATCTAAAAAAGTAGCGTCTTAAGCAGATATCTGAATTCCAAATGGTAACAGGTAACGCTGAGTGCGAGAGGCAGACCATTGCACAATTTACCAGCAGCAGTAGAAAATGTCTGGCCTCCCACTCGAGAAAGATGGAGCCTAGGTATCACCACCAGGCAGGCATTGGCAGAGCGAAGGTCTCCACCGGGCGGTAAGGGACAAATCTGTCCCAAAGATAGTCTGCTCCCTGCTGATAAAAAGCTTGATGAGCTAAGCAGAGCCTTAAATTCAATGCCCCTGGCCACCGGAAGCCAGTGCAGTGAACGCAGGACTGGCAAAATAAGAGAGTACCATAGGGCGAGTTTGTAGCAATTCAAGCTGCTAGGTTTTGCAATACCTGGAGACGGTGGATCAGTCCCACAGGTTGAGCCAAAAACAAAGCATTACAACAATCCAGTCGGCTAAGCACAAGCAGCCACTACTGGAGGAAGGAGGCGACTAGGCAAAAACGGTGGAACCCTCCGTAGTATCCTCAGATGAAAATGGCCAGCTTTACAAACTGTGCCTACCAGAGGGGCCATAGAAAGAGTAGAAGAAAGGGCAACCCTCAGGTTTTTCACCAGAGTCACTGGAAGAGGACAATTACCCAATGCAGGAGGCAAAAACGAAGGAGTCCAAAGAGTAGGATTAGGGGGAGAACCCACCACCAAGACTGACGTCTTGTCCCCATTCAGTTTCAGCCAATTGCTGTTCACCCACTCCCCAACAGCTGTCAGGCACCGACGCAACTATCACGACCCCTCCAACCGATTAAGATTGTCATGAACTTGTATTTGGGTGTCGTCGGCATATGAGTAGCACCTGAGGCGAAAAGAGCATTTGAGACAGACAAGAGGCTGAATATAGATGTTAAAAACCATAGGGGACAAGGCAGAGCCCTGAGGAACGCCATAGGATAGCGCGTGAGAAGGGGAAGAAAAAGGAAGGAGGTAAAGTGATTGGAAAGGAAAGAGGTAAACCAAGCCAGAACGGACCAGGAGAGGCCCGCCTAGGCCATGCCAGACTGCAGGATGGAGTGGTTGACAGTGTCAAAAGCCGCTGAAAGATCTAACAAAATTAGGGCACCCACACCCCCGCTGTCTACCAGCCTGGCCATATCATCAACCACAGATACCAGAACACTCTCGGTACCACGCCCCAGACGGAACGCTGACTGGAAGGGGTCCAAGAACCCAGAAGATTCCAAGAAGAAAGAAGAGGAGAAACCAGAGCTTCAAGTAGCTTCATAACAAGGTAGGAGAGCGATAGGATGAAAGTTAGCGGGGACTAAAGGATCCATTGCCGGTTTTTCCCCCAAGAGAAGAATAGCCACCGCTTGTTTAAGCTCCAGCGGGATATGTCCAGATTGACAAGACAGATGGACTGCTTGCGATACCTGTCTGACTATACCAGACATGATGTCTTTAAGCACCTCAGGTGGGATAGGATCCGAAGGGGCTGTGGATTTTGAGTGCATCATAGTCTGACCCACTATTTCATCCAAAAATAAAGGGAAATCAGACCAAGTGTGAAGTGTATCCACCATTACAGGCACTGAGTAGCTACACATAGCAGATTGCTGGGCCAATTAGATGGGCAGATTTCAGATCATCAGATAACAAGTGTTTAGAGGGGCGCCTACAAAGTTGAATAGATGTGAGAGGGGCCACAACGTCAGCCGCTGCCCTAAGAAATTCTGTTAGTAAGGAGAAATCCACAGAAGTGTTATCATTGCACTGTGAATTAAGAATAGATGCAAAAATGTTGCGATCTGCTCGGCGCCAGTTTCACTGCCAGGCAGTGACAGGCAGAATTTTTAACAGAGGAGAGGGGAGTGTGAGCAAAAAAGGAACTAATTAATCGTCAGACCAGACCACCGGTCCAGCAGAGGAGGTAGAGATTGTAGACTCATCAGACAGGACCAAGTCGAGAGTGTTACCCAGAACACGTGTGGACTCATTAATAGCTTGGTGAAGACCGAGATCAGATAACAGCTCAAAACAATGGGTGACAATAGGAGGGCGGGGTTGATTAAATGTAATGTTAAAATCACCAACGACAGTGAATGTGTTTATTTTACCTGAGGTTTGGCTATTAGATCAAGAAAAGGTTTAAGAAACCCTGTATGGGTGCCAGGGGGCCTATATACAATAAGGAAGTGCCAAAAGAGTGTTGCTGATATCGTGAAACAGATCAGCAAAGCTTCCATATCAATGTCTTGCACTAGTGGGGTCTGGGATGGTTGAAGATCAGATTTAAACATAATTGCCACCCCACCTCCCGGGTGGGCTGGCATTCTATCCAAGTGAATGATTTTGTAATGATCCGACAGCACATTATTTTATTTGTTAAACGCCCAAACCCTTGGGTATCACGGCGTTGTTACAGACATCTTACAGGAAAATTCAAACAGTGTTCCAATAACTTCCAGTGAGACACTGGTACAAGGATACATAGGTTAAAACATTACATGGTCACTTTCATTATATACAATTTCTAGTTCACTATATACCAAATCCCTATATACAAATATACAATTTCTGGTGACAGTCAACTGGGGAGGCATCAACCTGGGCCTGAGAGGGTGGATATTTGATCACGTGTAGTTTGACTAGTATTGGTTGAATAGCCAGGTTTTTAGTGCTTTTTTAAAGCACTGGAAGGATTCTTCATTTTGTATGTTAATTGGAAGCTCGTTCCAAAGTTTCGGGGCCATGACTAGGAAGCTGCTGCCTCCTGCTCTGGAACTTTTGAACCGGGGGACAGGAAGGAGCGACTCATTGTTAGATCTGAGCGCTCTGTTGGAGGCTTTTTTGCTTAATGAGTTATTTAAGTAGATAGGCGCTTTGTTGGTAAGGCATTTATGGGTGGTACACAGTGATTTGAAGATGATGCTAGCCTTAATGGGTAGCCAAAGAGTCTCCCTCCTGATGTTAGAGATATGGTCAAATGTTTTGATTCCTAAGGCTGCTCGTAGCGCTTTATTTTGCATTAACTGTAGTTTCCCTAGGTTGGCATTGGAGGTCCCTAATCGGAGTATGTTACAATAGTCCAGTTTGGATGGAATTAGGGCTCTGGCTAGGGTGATACAGTTAGTGGGTGTAAGGAACTGGTGGCTCAGGGCAATCAGTTTGGAGGTGTAGGATGTAGACGACGATAACGCGCTTACATGTCTAGTCATAGTTAGATCGGCATCTAAATATACACCTACTGTTTTGACCTGTTTTGATACTGAAATCAGAGAACCATCAATGTTGATTGAGGAGTAGTCTGGGTGGAGAGTATTGATTTTGGCTTGGGAGCCCACAATGGGAATGTCCGTTTTCTCATCGTTGAGGCAAAGGCTATTGAAAGCCACCCAATTATGGATTATTGCGTAAATCCTATTGATGGTTATCGCATCCTGGGCATAGTCCCCTGAGAGCGGTATAAGGATCTGGGTGTCATCTGCGAAGTTGGTGTAGATGACACCCATGGCGTCCAGAGCCGAGAAGAGAAGTTTAGTGTAGGCATTATATAGTGTGGGAGAGAGGCAGGTCCCTTGGGGTACTCCTATGGGGACTGGTATGGGGTCGGCTGCCTCTTTACCAATGCTTACTCTAGAAGTGCGTTCGGCTAGGAAAGATTTCACCCATAGGGTGGCATCCTTAGAAAAACAAATACCCTCAGCTAGTGTAACACATCATTTATTGTGGTCCACTAAGTCGAATGCTGCAGATAAATCTAACAGCAGTAATATACAGAGTTTACCTGAATCCCTGATGGTATCTATCTGGATTTTCAGGTCCAGGAGAGCCGTTTCTGTGCTGTGGTTGGGCCTGAACCCCGATTGTCTGGCTCCAAGGAGATGGTTTTGTTCAAGGTGTGTTTAAATTTGATTATAAGCTATTCAATAATCTCGAGTAAAAACGGTACCGTTGTTAGTGGTCAGTAGTTGATGGGAACTGTAGGATCCAGAGAAGGGTTTGTTTAGTAATGGAGTTACCCACGCTTCTTTTATGCTTGCCGGGACTGTATTTGTTTTAAATGAGGCGTTCACAAAGTTTGTGGGAATAGGGGTCGGGAGGGGGGCGCATAGTTTAACTAGGTGGGCTGGGAAGCGATCCCCTTTACAGTTAGAGGCTTTTAGTTTGGAGATCGTATCTGCCACTATGGCTTCAGTCACTGGAGTGAATTGGAATTGCAGGCTCGCATGTTCCTTAGTTTTAGTGAGATTGGTATTAGGAACATTTTTTTTGCCAGTTAGGATTTTTGTTTTTGTGCAGATTTTGTTTTGGAGTAGCTCAATTTTGGATGCTAAACCATTTTGGATGGTAGTGCACCATTCCTTACTGGAGTTGGCAGGAGTAGTGGTTGGGGTTGAGTTTTCCAATTCTTTGAGAACGGAAAAGAGATCTTTAGAATTGGAGGAGGCGTTGCTAATGTGTGTGTTATATACCTTAGCTTTGTGAGATATAATTGCAGCTTTGTATGTTTTGTTGGATTCTATAGTGGGAGATTTTTGGTTGATATGTTCAAGCGCTCTTTTTGTTCGTCTTAGCAAAACAAATTCTTCATTAAACCAAAAACGTGTGCGTTTGTCTGCACGTCGTGTTTTGGTTGTTAGAGGTGCTACCGAGTCGATAGTGGTGGTGAGACACCTAAGGTAGGTCTCTGCCAGCTGATTGGGGTTGTTGTTTATGACTAAAATGGATGGCAATGAATCGGTTATAATGGGGGCTAGATTCTCAGCTGTTAGCTTGCGAATATTTCTTGTTTCATAGGTATCCGTTGCCTTGGTCATTACAGGGCTAATCTCCTTCCTAGTAAGGGAGAAGTTGATGCTATGGTGGTCAGTCCAGTCAAGGGGAACAATTGACTCGATGGATATTTTAGAATTGAGCGTAAGTATCCAATCCAATGTTCGACCTTTGTTATGGGTGGGGGCATTCCCCAGCTGTGTAAAGTTCCTATCTTTGAGTGCAGTGTGTAGGGCTTCTGCTTTAGGGTCCTGCTGATCATTAAATCCTAGATTAATACATTATGCAGCACCGGTGCACCAGCTGCAGTAAGCCAAGTCTTTGTGAGACACATTAAGTCAGGGAAATAGTCAACTAATACATCATGAACGTGGGCCGCATGGGCTACTAAAGAGCGTGTGTTGGATAAAATAACCTTGAGAGTAGGACCTACCACTTTCAAACAAATCAGAGGAGCAACAACAGTATGGGTCCAATTCAATGGAAACAGGATCAGCTGGGGCGAGAGCTAAGATATTTTTCTGCTTAAGTCTAGCAGCAAGTGCTACGTCCTGCCTGTCCGATACCCGGACACATTTGCCTTAAGCGTGCCTTAGGCGCACTCAAGGTGCGCCCGCTGCGCCTGTGCTCTTGTCGCCAGGTGTTGTCTCCATCACAGGGCCACCAGCCTGCTTGCCGGAGGCAGGGACTAGCACATGGGAGCTAACGGAATCCCCATCGTCTTCGGCATCACAATGTGCGCCAATGCTGCCTTGATCGCCGTCGGACTCTTCGGCGCCTGCTAAATCGATGGACGCTTCTGCCTGCATGGTGTGGGCTGTCCAATGTTTAGTGCGGCGGTACTTCAACGTTTTGGGTTTGAAAAGCTTACAAGACTAAGTGTTTTTCTGAATGGTCTCTAGGGAGACAATGATTGTAGACACAGTACATGTTCTTTCAGAGATATTTGCGGTTTCAGGACGGACAAAATTTAAAAGGTTTATTTTCCATGTTTAATGTGAAAGGCAGCTTGACGATTAGTGGAAAGTGGTGGAATGGTAAAAGGCATTCTATAGATAAAAGAGTAAATGTCCACCCCCCACTTTCCCTGCTACAACAGGCTGGATCTTGGTGAGGGTCTGGTGTAGGCCGCAGTCAGCGGTTGTCCAGAGTCAAAGATCTCCTGTCAAAGGTGGTAACTGCAGCTGTCTGTCTAAGGTCGCTGAAGACTGGTTGTTGAGCGATGGCCGAACAAATATCAAACGGCTATTATATCTGTATAACTTTATAATAATGCCGTTAGCCAAGAACTCCACAACACGCAACAGATTATGATGGTGGAAAAAAAACAATCCAAGGGATCTAGACACGTGAAGGACCATGGGTACAGTAGACGTCACACTAGGGATAGTATTACAAACACACCCAGTCGACATCCCTTTTTGAATTTTGAAAACAAGTCATGCAATACTTCGCGACTACCACTAGATGTCGGCTTATAATTATCATGCGATTCTAAGCAGATCCACAAGCTTCAGAAATATATTTGAGATACATTTCTCACCTTAATCGTATTCCTTGTGCTTGTATCTGCTTAGATTCACATGCTCTGCATAGTCTGACATCTAGTTGTAGTCGCACAGTATTACAAGATTTGTTTTGGAAACTCGAAAACGGACGTCGACAGGGCGGGTTAGTAATACTATCCCTAGTGTGATGTGTACTGCACCCATGGTCCTTCATGTGTCGCGGCCCCTCAGATTGTTTGTTTCTGACATGAGGTTGCCTGAAGTGTAGAGCGAGTATAGATGTGATAAAACAGAAACGGTGATAACTCAGAAGAAAATCTATGCGCCTTCTACTTCAGTAGAAGGCGCCTTGAAACACTTGTGTATAGGCGCGTTATAAATGCCATATCATATCAGTAGGGGAGGAAAGGTGGGTGCATGTGAATCTAAGCAGATACAAGCACTAGAAATATGATTACGGTGAGAAATGCATCCCTTCCGGAGCTTGTGGATCTACTTAGATCACATGCTCTGCATAGATTAGCGAGCAGTATCTGGAGAAGGAGGTGGGAAGTGAGAAGGTAAAGCAGCAAAGCTGTTTTAGAACCGCTTGTCCCACCTGCGAATCTGCTTTAGAGTGAGTGTTAGGGAGAATTCTCATTTCTATGCTAATTCCCTTCAACCTTAGAGACCCCCAGCACTTTTGCTGGACTTTAGGTCTTTTTAATTTTAACCCTGGAGCGAGTGAGCCGTTTCTCTCACTCTCTCATGAGTTTTGATCTGATTTTGATTATGAGTTTCCTTTGTTTTTGGAGTCTAAAAAACTCCATAGGCATCTACTTTTTGTATGGTGAGACACAGCACCTTCAGTGCAGTGCCACAGAAAAATGTTTTAAATACCTTTTCTTGTGTAAACTACTGTTACCAAGAATAGTAAAGTGAAATTGACTTTACTTACCTTTTTTCTTTGTAGGTCCTGCACACCCCATCTTATGTGGAGTTTTGGGGGGTTACTTAGTAGCCCCTTTTCCTACTTACTCATATAAAAAAATGTTATGTTACCCTCACTACTTTAAATGGCTGATGGCAGTGGTTTAATTTTCCTACCATTGTGCTTTTCTACAGCAGGCTGAATCCTCAGCTGTAGTATAGCACCCATGGGTGACTATTTTGTCAAAATGGCCCAGGTCATCTTTTTTCGCCATTTTCAGTCTGTGAGGTCTTTCTTGGGGTTTTCTCTGCCAGACAAACCAAGTTTGAGCCCTTTGTTCATTTTGCCTTTGGCGGTCTTCAGTACTGAAACCCGCCTCTGGCTTCAGTGTGTCTGGGAGGGAAGGAAGTGATGGAGGTTCCCGAAACTCCCCTGTCCTTTGTCTTTAAGAATGCCTGAATGCACCCAATCCTGATTGACTGGCTAGCTGTTCTTGCAGGACAGCCACCCTGCTCTTTGAGTGAAACCGGCTTAAAGGCGAGGGTTTGGGGACTGAAGACAGAGTCGACCACTGGGAAGAACAACCTAATGAAGAAACAGTGAACAAAGCTTGCTGCATCCTCCTGGACCGTTAAACTGCCCAGTGAAGTCCTGCTGCTGTGCTGACACTCCTTTTTCTGATCGACAAGAGAAGCTCCGGAAGGGACGACTTCTTCCCTTGGGTTAGTGGGACCAATTAACCCCGAGACGAACTCCACTGGACCATCTTCCCCGACTGGCTGTACTTCTTCGCTGCTGCAGGAATGTCAGGATCGCCTTCTGAGGTTGCCCTCGTAGTGTAGATGATGAATTCTCCCCTACAATGTAACCCTGTGTCTGGATAACAATAAACCAGCACCAGGGATCTATTGTTTGGAAGATTGGACCCAAATGATGCGTGGTGGCTGACTCCTTCGTGTGTGACAGTAGACCAGTTGTAAACAGAGAAGTCTTCTTATATCGATGTCAAAAAAGGGTAGTACTAGCTGTTACCATATACAAGAGAAAACGCTCCTTAATACTTATACCAGAAACACCAAGAACAGGGACATAGAAATAAGACAGACACTCTTACCATGGGATTGTTGACATGAATTCCATGTGAAACCAATGCTCCAGGAAGACCGCCCAGTACAGGGTTGCAGGACTATTCCCGACGGCACGCGTACGCCTAAGGGTCGGCAGTACGATTCCCGACGAAACGTGGACGCTCCTACCTCCGCCCCTAATGGTACCACAGCAGTCTCTAGTCCGTACCGGGGAATGGAGAGGAGTAGTGTACCGGCAGTCTTGATGAGGAGCACTGGTCGGATGGATCCAAAGTGGAAGGTAAACGTTCACGCACCGGGTTTAATCAGGTTGACCAAATCGAGAGGCAAATGGCAATCCGTAAGACAATCCAGGTCGATAGTTCCAAAAGTTCCAAAGGCAAAGGTATGAGGCGAAGGTAAATCCTGGGCGCGGTCCGGTCGGCAACAAGGCAGCAGTGAAGCAGAACGGGCCAGTTCTGGAGGTGGGCTGGACAGGAGACAGGAGCGGATAAGCAGAAAAGGGAGGAGGAATACCCCGACAAGGGGTAACAGGAGCAGGCAGGAAAACGAGGGTACAAGAATAGGAAAACAAGAATATCGCAAGCACGTAGCAGACTCCACAAACAAAATCAGAAGCAACGAGATCACTGCCGGCGCGAGTTTTATAAAACCGTGATCACATGACCTATGCGTTCGGCAGCCGTGGTGCGGGTCGACGTCGCTGCCCTAATCTCCATGGTAACCGCCAATGCAAACCTCCTGAAAGACGAGGTTGTAACAGAATCTTGTGGCTGTGGATTAAGCCTTTAGTGCGAGGTAACCGAATAGGCCGTGACCGCTGAAGCAATGTAGCCTGATTCCGTGTACTGTGAGATTGCAGGGGCAAAGTTAGCCGATGACCCCTGCGACTCCCGGGCCGATTCCTTACAGTACCCCACCTCAAAGAATGCCTCCCTCTACGGGAAGCCCAGAAGTCCCGTAAACAGTTCGGAGCGTGTATGTTCTCCAATGGCTCCCAAGTCCGATCTTCCGGCCCATAACCCCTCCAAATCAATAAGAAAGAGGCGGATACCCCGACGAACCTTAGTGTCTAAAATCTGTTGAACCTCGTATTCGTCCGAGCCGATCACAGGCAGGGGACGTCTCGGAGCCAGTAACCGTGAACCCACTTGGACAGGTTTCAAGAGCGAAACGTGGAAGACAGGATGGATCTTCCAAGCGGGGGGAAGCTGTAAACGAACAGCCACTGGATTTACTACTCCAGAGACCATAAAAGGTCCTGAGAACCGAGGCATGAGAGAACTGCGACCGGGTAAGCGCAAATTCCGTGTGGATAACCAGACCTGCATACCTGGAGCGTAAGCTGGCGATTCCGAACGATGAACATCCGCACGTTCTTTACTAAGCCTTTGAGCCTCCAACAGATGTTGTCGCACTTGGGTATGCAGAACCACAAGCGATCGGACACAGGAATTAGCAGCCGGGTTAGTGGATCCAGCAGACAAAGGTAATGGTAAGGTACGTGGATGATGTCCATAAAGAGCAAAGAATGGAGTGACCCCTGTGGCAGTATGCAAAGAATTATTATATGCAAATTCCGCCATGGCCAAACAGGATGTCCAAGAACCCTGATAATGGAGCAGAAGGCAACGGAGGTATTGTTCTAAAGTTGCATTAGCCCTTTCCGTTTGTCCGTCAGTCTGAGGGTGATAAGCACTGGAATACCTGCCATCTATGCCCAAAGACGTAGTGATAGCCCTCCAAAAACGGGAAGTAAATTGCAACCCCCGATCCGTGACAATGATACTTGGAAGACCAAAACGCCGAAACACATGGGTAACGAACAACTCAGCCAAAACTGGGGCAGAAGGCAATCCCGAACAGGGTATGAATAGGGCAGCCTTTGTTAAATAATCGACAACAACCCAGATGGTATTTTGGCCGTCGATTGGGGGTAAATCTACAATGAAATCCATGGATATCATAGTCCATGGTAACCTAGGAATGGGCAAAGGATGCAATAGACCCATGGGTTTTGCATGAGATGACTTGCCCTGAGCACAGACAGCACAGGTCTTGATGTACTGGGCAGTATCGGACCTCATGGTAGGCCACCACGCCCATCTCTCTAGTAATTCCATGGTTTTTCTAATCCCCGGATGAGCAGAAAACTTAGAATCATGGCACCAATTCAATGCCATGGAACGAGTTGTGTCGGTGGGAAGATACAGCTTGTCATGAAGATATGGTAGCATATTCCTAACGCTGATTTTCTCATCCCTAATGACCTGTGGGTGTTGCTTGACCCAGTTTTCCAAGAGGGCTCTTAACGTAGGATCGACCGTACAGCCACAAACTACCTGGTTCGGGAGTAATACTGGAGTAGGAACCGGTTTTGATACGTCGGTTCCTGGGATACGTGATAGGGCATCTGCCTTGGTGTTACAGGAACCCGGTCGATAAGTGATCGTGAAATTGAAAGCAGAAAAGAACTCATGCCAGCGGGCTAGTCTGGCTGTGGTACATTTTACAGAGCGAATTGCAACTAGATTGCGATGATCAGTGTATACCTGGACAGGAAGCTGGGTACCAAGCAAGTGGTGTCTCCAGACGGTGAACGCGTCTTTTACGGCCAGGAGTTCTCGCTCAGTGATAGTATAATTCCGTTCATGAACGGAGAGTTTCCTGGAGTGGTAAGCAACAGGATGTAAAGCCGTAGTGTCACGACAAGCTTGTGATAGAACGGCTCCTACTGCCGTATCAGATGCATCCGCCTCGACCACAAACTGCTGAAGCGGGTTGGGATGCTGTAGCACGGGAGCAGTAGTGAAAGCTAGCTTGAGAGATTCAAAGGCGGCATGGGCATTTTGATCCCAAGCGAATACCTTTTTGTTGCTAGTCAAGGACGTCAATGGTGCGACGATTTCAGAGAATGATCGGATAAAGCGCCTGTAAAAGTTGGCAAAACCCAAGAACGATTGTAGCGTTTTTAGATCTTTTGGAACCGGCCAATCCAAAACTGCTTTTACTTTGTTCCTACTCATCTGTATACCATGGTCGGTTATATCATACCCAAGGAATTCCACAGATTTCACGTGAAATATGCATTTTTCTCGTTTAGCATACAGGGAATGTTCCCTTAAGCGTTGTAAGACTTGGCGAACATGCTGTACATGGTTTTCATAGGAGTTTGAATAGATGAGAATATCATCAAGATACAGAACAAGAAATCGATCAGTCATGTCTCTGAATATGTCGTTAACGAAATGTTGAAATGTAGCCGGGGCGTTGCACAACCCGAAGGGCATTACACAATACTCGAAAAGACCATACTTGGTCTTGAAAGCCGTTTTCCATTCGTCTCCATCCCTTATTCTGACTAAATTGTAGGCCCCTCGTAGGTCAAGTTTGGTGAAGATCTTAGAGGATCCGAGCTGGTCAAGGAGGACAGAAATTAGAGGAATCGGATATTGGTTTCTGATGGTAATAGCGTTAAGAGCACGATAGTCTATGCAGGGCCTGAG
The DNA here is from genome assembly GCF_040938575.1 of Ambystoma mexicanum. Lineage (NCBI taxonomy): Eukaryota > Metazoa > Chordata > Amphibia > Caudata > Ambystomatidae > Ambystoma > Ambystoma mexicanum. The sequence goes on from NC_090938.1 coordinate 746,834,905, forward strand.
ATCTCCTTCCTTTTTGGGTACAAAAAACATAGGAGAAGCAGCCGGTGAACGTGAGTGACGGATAAATCCATTGTTCAGGGATTTATCGATATATTCCTTTAGAATGCCTTCCTCCTTTTGCGTCAACGAGTATACACGACCTACAGGTATTTTAGCCCCAGGAATCAGATCGATAGGGCAATCATATGGCCTATGAGGAGGGAGGTTTTCTGCTCCTTTCGCATCGAATACATCCCCAAAGGCAGCGTATTCATCGGGTAATGGTGTAGTAACAAGGGCTCCGATAGTGGATATACCATGCAACAATGGTTGAGACAGATTTTTTGACTCGGAATTCGATAAGAAACATGAGGACTCACAATAGTCGGACACAAATTCCAGGTCTCCGGAGTTCCAATCTACCACCGGATTATGACGTCTCAGCCAGGGTAGACCCAAGATTAATCGGTACTGTGGTGCGGCGATAAGATCAAAACTAATAGTCTCTTCGTGACCGTGGCAGGTGGTAAGCACCAAATCCACCGTTTGTTCTGTAACTAAGCCAGAAAGCAGTACAGAACCGTCCACAGTATTAACCATTTCTGGTTGGGGCTTAGTGACTGTTGGGATGCCTAGTTTCTTAGCAAAGGCCTCATCGATATAATTACCGGTGGCTCCAGAATCCAAAACCGCATCAATAAACCATTCTAGGTTCGAGTCAAGGGCGCAACGGATAGGAACAAGGAAAGGTTTTTTAGTCATGGAGTCAAGAAACGGTGAGCTCGGCAGAGTGACTCCCTCTACTGCCGGGCTTTGGCGTTTCCCTGACGCTTGGGCTTCTTAGTGCAATTTTTTAATAGATGTTCTGAAGAACCACAATAGAAGCAAAGATTGTTTCTTCTACGGATCTCCCTTTCTTCAGGAGTTAAAGGACCCCGGATAGCCCCAATCTGCACTGGTTCCGGTCCCCCCTGAACGAGAACCGGAGGTAACATAGCTAAGGGTGCCGAATTCCTTTTCTCTCCTTTCCTTTCGGCTCTCCTTGCGTCAATCTGGAGAACCATGTCTAGGAGTTCCGGAAAGGTTGTAGGTACAATAGGCACCGTAGACAGGGTATCCTTCAGGGAGTCGGATAAGCCATGATAAAACATAGAAGCTTTCTTGTCCTCAGGCCACCCCGTTTCGGCCACAAGTTGATTAAACCGGGCTAAATATGCCAACAGCGGAGAATCGCCTTGGTATAGCTTCAATAGCTCAATATCCGTCGCTTGGGTCTTGTACCGAGTATCAAACACCCGACTCATTGCTGCAATTAACGCATCACAGTCGAACAACAAGGGGCTGCCCTGTTCGAGTAAAGGGTTAGCCCATGATGCTGCAGTCCCTCCCAGATGCGACAAAAGAAAAGCCGCCTTGGTCCTGGAATCAGGAAACGAGGCAGGTCTACATAAAAAATGCAGACGACACTGATTCAGGGACGTACGGTAAGTACGGGGGTCTCCAGTGAACCTTTCTGGTTGAGCCAGAGGAAAATGAGCCGTCATAAACACAGGACCTGACTCTTGTCCAGACCCAGCCATTCCTGAACCTGAAGGGACCATGGGATCGATTACAGGAGGAGCGGTAGAAACCATCCCTGCCTGTATCTCATTAATGCGCTGTTGGGTAGCAGCATGAGCTGCGGTCATATCCGCCCGTAAATCCGTAACCATTTGCATAATCTGGGTCAGAGCATCGTTTGGGTCCATGAGGGTGTTTTATATGGCTTCTGATTATGTCAGGATCGCCTTCTGAGGTTGCCCTCGTAGTGTAGATGATGAATTCTCCCCTACAATGTAACCCTGTGTCTGGATAACAATAAACCAGCACCAGGGATCTATTGTTTGGAAGATTGGACCCAAATGATGCGTGGTGGCTGACTCCTTCGTGTGTGACAGTAGACCAGTTGTAAACAGAGAAGTCTTCTTATATCGATGTCAAAAAAGGGTAGTACTAGCTGTTACCATATACAAGAGAAAACGCTCCTTAATACTTATACCAGAAACACCAAGAACAGGGACATAGAAATAAGACAGACACTCTTACCATGGGATTGTTGACATGAATTCCATGTGAAACCAATGCTCCAGTAAGACCGCCCAGTACAGGGTTGCAGGACTATTCCCGACGGCACGCGTACGCCTAAGGGTCGGCAGTACGATTCCCGACGAAACGTGGACGCTCCTACCTCCGCCCCTAATGGTACCACAGCAGTCTCTAGTCCGTACCGGGGAATGGAGAGGAGTAGTGTACCGGCAGTCTTGATGAGGAGCACTAGTCGGATGGATCCAAAGTGGAAGGTAAACGTTCACGCACCGGGTTTAATCAGGTTGACCAAATCGAGAGGCAAATGGCAATCCGTAAGACAATCCAGGTCGATAGTTCCAAAAGTTCCAAAGGCAAAGGTATGAGGCGAAGGTAAATCCTGGGCGCGGTCCGGTCGGCAACAAGGCAGCAGTGAAGCAGAACGGGCCAGTTCTGGAGGTGGGCTGGACAGGAGACAGGAGCGGATAAGCAGAAAAGGGAGGAGGAATACCCTGACAAGGGGTAACAGGAGCAGGCAGGAAAACGAGGGTACAAGAATAGGAAAACAAGAATATCGCAAGCACGTAGCAGACTCCACAAACAAAATCAGAAGCAACGAGATCACTGCCGGCGCGAGTTTTATAAAACCGTGATCACATGACCTATGCGTTCGGCAGCCGTGGTGCGGGTCGACGTCGCTGCCCTAATCTCCATGGTAACCGCCAATGCAAACCTCCTGAAAGACGAGGTTGTAACAGAATCTTGTGGCTGTGGATTAAGCCTTTAGTGCGAGGTAACCGAATAGGCCGTGACCGCTGAAGCAATGTAGCCTGATTCCGTGTACTGTGAGATTGCAGGGGCAAAGTTAGCCGATGACCCCTGCGACTCCCGGGCCGATTCCTTACAAGGAACCCGAGTGCCTGGGGTCGAGAAATCCGTAGTAGAGTGCAACGTCTGGGATCCGGCCAGAAGCTTCAGGAGTCTCCCCAGGACCCTCCAGAAGCAGGGCAACCAGAGCTCAAGTCCCCTCACCAGAGTGCAGTACTCAAGAAGTGAAGGAAGCCCAACTGGTATCCAAGATCCGCAGTGGTGCCGTTTACCGTGCGCTGAAACCGCAAAGTGCCGCTGACCTGAAAAGAGCCCATAGCTGTCGCCGACCTCTGAATTGCTGCCACAGGAGTCCTCCAAAGTCCTCCCTCTTGTCCCCATGACTGAGGCCCAGGAACCCAGGATCTGCATAGCTGAAACCAGACAGAAGCCAGCTGGACCACTCTTCTTCTAACCAAAGGTACTGTTGTGACTTGGGGTACTTACCTCAGTGTCTTCAGCTTTGCTCTTCTCAGTTGAGACTTGCAGTAGCTACTTTGCTAGAGTGGATTTCAGCTCTACTCTTCACAAGTGTGTGTACAGTGTGTACAGGAAAAACACGAGCCTGAGACTGGGGATGGTCTGAGGCGTGGTAAACAAAAAGTGCACACAACAATCTTTGAATATGACAAATACAAAAGTAGTGATACAGTTGTGTCAAGTAGTTCGACACAGGGTGTGACGCAGGGTGTGTTTCGGCCAAAGAGAGTGGCTTAGTTAGAGCCTGTCTTTATGCTGGCCTTTGTCAGGAAAAGGCACCGGTGGCAGTGCTGTCCGTGATGTCTGTGGGTGAAACAGAACTGTTAGGATCTCGAGTGGTTGTTCATTAAGTACTGAAGGTATTTAATACAGGCCAATCGGTGCCCAGGTGATACATCACATGGTGTATCCAAAGGACATCTTACCTACTGCTGAGGTAGCAGAGGGATGCTGTCGGGAAATCCAAAATGAATGCAGGATAGCATGCTGGCACTGGGTGGGTCGGCTGTAGTTTCCTAGAGGCCGACGTGTTTCAGAGTCTCACGGTACCGGAGTGGGCCGATATTGGACCCAGGTCTGGAAGGAGAGTAGAAAAACAGGTGTGTAGTAACCCATAATCGTGGGGATTCGAGAGTGCTGGATGGTGTTCGTGACCGGCACTAAGTCGGAAGCAATTGGTGGCTATTTTTGTCAACCGTGTCGAAATACCCTGTGTGCTCACGGGTCATGAGGAAGATCAAAGGTGACCCTGGGTATGGTGGACAAGCGAGGTGCTGTTATTGCTCTAAAGACACTGAGTACTAATGTGAGCTTAGTGGTGGTGCCTGGAGTACAGCGTTGGTGGTGTAAATAATAACTCGAGTGTGGTGTACAAGTTGTGCATCTCGAAGGCTTAACTTGTAGTGCATCTCGAAAAAGCTTACCCAGCGCGGGGGTAAGTGCAAAGGTTACCGAACTGAGAGGAACGCCTCTGGCTCCTGGGACACACAGTGTTCCAAACATAAATACAGTTTGCCCTTTTGAAGGACCAGATAATGGCGGCTACTTGAAACAGAAGCAAATCCCTGGTGAGCTGGTGGATGGTTGCCTCAAGTGAGACTGATCACTGCGTTATTGGTGGACACATACAGAAAGTGTCACGATGTGTGTGACACATGGACTAAGAGTATGTCTAGGTGGAGTGGACTCCTGTTGAGGCCCGTGAGGCATCGGCTATTGCTCTAGATACAGAAAAATTATACAACACCTAAATCAACACAGTTTTGGACTGAGGATTTCTGCCGGAGGCACATGCAGATTGTAGACATGGTTGGCATTAGTGTACATTTGTGCATAAAAGACAACACAACAAAGCAGGCAACAATAAGGTTGAAAACATTGCTGCCAAAGGTGTACAGTATTAGTGGTTGTTGCACATTTCCATTTATTGAGCGTTGTAGACACTGGTAATAATCAAGTTCTAGTGTAACCATTTGAGAGAAAAACTGGTGTGTGGGGGTGGCCAGTCCTCTGTGGTAGAGTGTGGGTTGGACACCAGGCGGGCACCAGGCCAAAGTGACATAATTGAAATCAATTACTGTTGCTGTAGTCTCGGGGCTGTGGCTGAAAATCCATGAATGATGTATTGATGAACCCAATGATGAAGGTGGTATCTGTAGTGCTCCCTCCGAGAGGAGGCAGGACCCATGATGGGTGAGCTAGAGTGTCTTTAGGTGTTACTTGAGGGTCAGACACGTGGGGAGGGTGTTGACGGCCATGATGGTGCCATGTTTACGGAGCACTGGTTGTTTTCTAGAAGTGTTTCCATTCAACGGTTATATTTAAACCGTTTTTAACCGACCGGTGCCTTTTCCTGACAAAGGCCAGCATAAAGACAGGCTCTAACTAAGCCACTCTCTTTAGCCGAAACACACCCTGTGTCACACCCTGTGTCGAACTACGTGACACAACTGTATCACTACTTTGTATGTCATATTTAAAGATTGTTGTGTGCACTTTTTGTTTACCACGCCTCAGACCATCCCCAGTCTCAGGCTCGTGTTTTTCCTGTACCAGCGGGTTCTTGTACCCCCTCGATCTGTAAGGAAACATGCATCCCAATGTAGTTTTGACCTCTACACTCCAGAGGCCGACACCTATTTGTGTTACTACTGTATAACTAACTTTGTCCGTTTGTTTGTTTCAACCATCTTTTGTGCTTATCGGAAGAAATGTAAAGTAAATTGTTGAGCCACTAACTACTTCCTGTGTGATTACATAATACACACACACAGCACTTTTGCGTCTCTGTATTGGATCTCCTCATCCTGATTATTTGTTTATGATACTTACTGTCTGTCACAGGTGATACATTGGTTTTAAACTAATATCGCTGGGAAAGGTTTTTATCTAGACTTCATTGGAAGATTTAAAGTGCTAACATGCTCTGAAAACCTCTTTAACCTTTTTCTTTCCTTTAACCTTTCGTTTCTGCCAACCTCAGAATTTGCAAAGTGTACTAGTGATATATAAATGCTATTACTGTCCTAGTTAGTGAAGTCACCTCAGGGTGTAGTAAGTGTGCAAGAAGCATCTCTAAAGAGGATCTACTAGCTTTTTGATCATTCTGACCAAGTAAAGTGTATTTGATTTCTACATATATGGCCCTTTTTAAATAATGCTTATTTAAAAACGACCGTTAAATAAATAGAACATTATTTTAACTAAAAACCCTGAGTGTAAATGTTACTTGGATACTTGTATTCGTGGATTTCATTGCTACAGCTCTACAGCTCACATTGACCCCTCTTGAGATAAGTCTGGCTGCTCAGTCACACTACCAACTTGTGTAGTACAGACCTATACCAATAGGTGTGTTACCTAATACCAAGAGGACAACGGTGGTGTAGTCTCCCACAGGGCTACTACACCAATTCTTGCCTAACACTGGTGGCAGCGGTGGGATAGGAGTGGTTACATTGATTATTTGCTGTACTTGAGCCCAACTAAACCAGCCACAAGGCTAAGCTCCATCAAAAAGTGAAGCAATCAATGGGTGGCCATTGAGAACTACCTATTCCGCCCAGTAACGCTAGGGGAATGGCTATGGGCGCCACGAGAGGCTGCCCCGAGAAAGGTACAGATGCACAGGATCCTGGGCCCACTCTGGTCCCTCTGGAGAGTCAAGAGGGAAATGGCGGGAGTAACAACCTGGCCCTTGCTGCCGAGCCACATATGGGCACACCCCATTAGGGACCGGATCCCCGGAACATGAGAGATTACAAGACTGGTTTGAGGGAGGTGTGGAGAGAGCAGGGCAGGTCCTCAAAAAAAATGTGTTCATAGAGCTAAGTGAACTAGAAGATAAACTGGGAGGGGGGTAAGATTTCAGTATTTAAATACCTGTAACTCAAAGGGGTGCTGATGTCAGAAGATTGGAAGGAGTGCCTACAAAAGGGAACTGACACGCACAGAGAAGGTGTTGGATACAGGAAAAGAGACAAAAGGGCTGATCTCTGGATTATGCCAGGCTCTATTGGAAACGCAGGAGGTTTGGGGGGGACATAGAGATGTAAAGGAGGAAATGGGAGAGGGACGTGGAGATGGTAATGAAGGACGACCAGTGGCAAAGGCTATGTGAGAACGCCCATCACACCTCAGTGGCCTGCCAATACAAACTGCATGGGCTAGAACCTTTGTACAGATGGCAATGGGACCCGGCGAGGCTATCATTGATGTATCCCGGAGTAGACCCTCACTGCTGGAGGAAATGTGGGCTAAGGGCGGACTACTGGCATATGTGGTGGGCCTGTGACAGGGTACAGAGATATTGGTAAGAAATCCTGGGCTGGATAAAGAACCTAGATGGGGTGGATAGAAGGTTAGACCCCCTCCTGGTGTTATTCGGGATAGAGGTGATGGAGGGGGAATGGGTGAAGCTGCCGCATATGCCGCACTTCCTGCTACTGGCGGCCAGGGCTTGCTTGGGAGGAGGTTGGAAGTGGCCAAGTCCCTAGACATATAGAGAATGGAACAGCTCACTAGACAGATACATGACCAAACCCCCTCAAAGGAAATGGAATGGCCTTCCTTCCTGGAAAGATACGGCCCGGAGAGGCTCCGATCAGGAGAATGCCGGGAGTCCCCTGAAACTCAGACGGAGGGATGAACCTGGAGGGGGAAGGTATATAGAAGGGGTGTGGAGGAAAGTAACACCATGGAGGGGGAGGGGACAATGGGAGGTGAATAGACAGCAGCAGACCCCAAAGCAGACCCCGCAGTGGAAAGATGGGGTAATGTCAACAGACGACATGAATGAACTCTGAGCTAAAGAAGGGAGGAGGTGAAATAGGGGCCTGGCAGAGGCAGGCGCCAGCGAACTAAATGCTAGTCACATCCGGAGACCCAGAATCGTTCAACAGGGGGGGGGGGGGTTTGGGCTATGTTGATATTGTTGTAAAAAAAAAAAAAAATACTCACATGGTACGAAGTGTAATCAGTGAACGCACAATTGCGAATCGATGTAAATTAACCATGATGACATGCCAATAAAACTAATTTGAAGAAAAAAAAAAAAAGTGAAGCAATCGTAACATGCCAAATATGGATAATTTTAATGAGGCAGCCCTGATTGTTCTGACAGATATGTGCAAAAACAGGGGTCTGACTCTGAGAGGAAAAGAAATGTGAACTGATTACAAGGTTGTTGAATCACCAAAGTTTGGTTAGTAGGCCTGTAACACCTACTCACCCAAGTAATATGGAAGATAATGATGAGTATGTCAGTTAAGAGTCACACTCCAATCTGCAAGAGAAGTCAGAGGAGGTAGAAGAGTCTCAGGAAGAGAGACCCTCTCTGCCACAGCCTGCCCTTATGCCTCAGCCAGTTTCCATTGGGACCCCACAAGGTCCACAGTTAAACCCAGAATATGTTTCTCTTGAAAGAATGAGATTAGAGTTGGAATTTAAGAAGTTACATGCCCGGGCTGAAGCCAAACATCAAGAGGTGAAACTAAGAGAAAGAGAGATGCACCATGAAATGGATATGAAAGGGATGTCCCTTGATTCTGCTTCCTTTTCAGGGTCCTCTAGGTCTTTCTAGTCCCAAGTGCCCTCACCTGCCCAAAGAAGCAGTGAGTATGTATGAACCTAAACTTGATGTGTTGGATTTGCGGGGTACGTTTGAATACACCCATGGTCTTCAAGGAATCAGTGGGAATGATTTAATTCCATGGCTCATGTCTAGGCTCCCCCTGAATGGCCCTGATGCTCTAATTGAGTTGGGTGCCATTGAGAGAAAGGTTGAGTCAGTGAAACTGGCATTAATAGCCAGATATGGGAAAACTCCCTCCCAGTGCCTTAAGAGGTTTAGGACCCTCAAATAGACTGATGACACCCCTTGGGCTACCTGGGTATGTGAATGTTTGAAAAACTTAGATGGTTGGGTTAAGGGTTACAGAGTGACCTCCCTTGAAGGAATGAGGAATCTTTTTTTGTTAGAATCCGATGCCTGCTCTCCTGAGCTGAGACAGCATTTGGCTGACTCATGAGATTGATGCCAAAAGGTTAGCAGAGGCTGCTGACTTGTGGGTAGCCAACAGGGCCACTCACAAGGACTCTGGGGCAGGGGAAAGAGAATTCTAATTCAAGCCATCCAGAAGAGGGCCACAAACATAGCAAGGGTAAATTCCATGGGAAACCTGGCAAGTCTAGTGAACCCTCTGGTGCCAAACCAGAGAGGTCAACATAAACCCCCATTCTAGAGAGAGAACATATGGGAAATGCTTTGTATGTGGGTCTGTAGATCATGTGAAAGGGGATCCCAGATAAAAGGGTAAACCTTCAGGGGTCCACACTGCCTCCTTAGCCTTCATCCCTGATGGAGAAGCTCAAATGGCAAGTGCACACTTTCAATTACTGGCTGAAGACCCCATTGGAGTTCAAGCGAGTGTTTCTTTAGTGTCCCTGGGTCAACAGAATGTGGATGTGTACAACTCCATACCAGATAACACAAAAGAATATTATAAGGACGGTGTTCTTGTAAATGGTCAGGCGACCCCTGACCCCAGAGACACTGGGGCAGGCATTACAGCATTACAGCGGTTGATGAAAGTTTTTTCAAACCCAAGTATGTGGCCAAGGCCCCCAAATGTCCCACTAAACTCGCAGGAGGCCCTATCCAAATGGTTCCTGTTCTGCCAGCTCTCATCCCGTGCAATAATATGACTGTTAGAATACCTGTCAGTGTACAGAATGAAGTGCCAGGGAGAGTCCGGTTGGGAAATTATTTGAAAACTTTGAGTTGTAGGTAGCACCCCCAGGCCTCCCAGCAAAAGGTTGCAGGGGCAAACAAGATTGGCCAGAGAGGCAACCTTGAGAGACGCTCAGTGGGTGGTTGAGGATATTTCCTAATACCTCCAGTACACAGGAAGGCCACCCTTCTATTACAAGGAAAAAGAAAGACAAAAGAGAAATCTAAAGTCTCTGGGAGAAAGAAAGGTCTTAAACCTAAACCTGTTCACAGGACACCCCAGTGACCCCTTCCCCCCATCTGAGTGGGAGGACCAACCAAACAGAGATAGCTACTGGTGACACTGTGCTGGAAGAAAACCTTCCCTGCGTTGGAGATCTGGATCCTAGAGACAATCCTGAGCTGCAGATTTTACTTGCAGAAGGTGGACCCCCTAGGGCAGACTTCAGCAGAGGTCAAAGAGAGTGTCCTTCTCTAGAAGGTCTGCACCAGCAGACAGCTTCCCCGCTGGAAGGGCAAGAGCCAGAGAATCATAGGCTTTACTGGGAGGATGGCCTCCTCTACAGTGAACCTACTGAGTCTACCCCAGGGGACTGGTAGTGCCCCAGGAGGTGAGACAGATGTTCTTACAGTTACCACATGAGATTCCTCTGACTGGCCACTTGAGTTTCAAGAGGACCAAAGAGAAGTTATCTCTGTACTTCTACTGGTCCAAGATGGGGGCTGATGTAGAGAAATTCTGTAAGAGCTGCCACACCTGTCAGACTTCTGGCAAGAGTGGAGCCAAGAATGTGGCACCTTTAGTGCCCCTCCCTGTAGTGGGAGTCCCTTTTGAGATGGTGGGGATTGACATTGTTGGTCCCCTAAACCCTGCAACTTCTTCAGGTAACCGATTTATATTGGTTGTGGTAGACCATGCTACAAGGTATCCTGAAGCGATACCTATGAGAACTGTTACTGCTCAGGCAGTGGCTAAGGCCCTCCTTGGTATCTTTACCAGGGTAGGTTTTCCTAAGGAGGTCATCTCTGACAGGGGGTCGAATGTTATGTCCCACTACATGCAGACCATGTGGAAAAAACTGTGGAGTGACATACAAGTTCCCAACAGCCTACCATCCCCTGACAAATGGGTTGGTGGAGATGTTTAACAGAACTATGAAGAACAGGATGGGTGCTTTAGAGGAACCCTTTAGAAGAAAGCAGGACCTTCTACTGCCATGCCTTCTCTTTCCTTATAGGGAAGTCCCTCAAGCAGGGGTTGGGTTCAGCCCTTTGATGTTTTCTATGGTCATCCAGTCAAATACCCTTTGGCCCTGATCAAGGAAGGATTGGAAAGTGCTCCTTCCCTACAGCCAGTGAGAGTCACTGACTATGTGTTAGGCCCCAGGAGGAGGATGGCACTCATGATGACAGAAACTTCAGATAACCTGAAAGCAGGTCAGGCTCGGTTCTGGTCAAACATTGGCATGACCAGAAGACCAACATGGTGGAGTTTACTCCAGACCAGCTTGTTTTGGTTATGGTACCTACAAGGCAGAGGGCCTTACAGGACAAACGGATTGGACCCTTCAAGATTGTGGGTAAACTTGGAGAGGTCAATTATTTTGTGGACTTGGGCAATCCCAAGGAGGCCAATAGGGTCTATCACACTAACCGTCTGAAGGCTTATGTTTCCAGTCAAGAACTAGGAGCTTTGCTTCTAGCCTCTGATCAAGAGGAGGAGGAGAGTGAGCCTCTCCCTAATCTCCTCGGGGCACAACCCTCAGGGTTCTCTTCAGATTTGACTCTGCAACAACAGGAGGAGGGCAAGGGTCTGTGAAATCAGTTTCCCTCCCAGTTATCACTGACACCAGGCTTGACCCCTTGGGGCCAGCATGATATTCTCACTGGTGACAGTCTCCCTGTCAAAAGCAGGGGTTACAGAATGTCTATCATGTAAGATCCCACATAAAGGAAGATGTCAAGAAGATGCTTGATCTCTGGGTTATTGGGCCATCTACAGGTCCATGGGCTAGTCCAGTTGTACTAGTGCCAAAAGCAGTTGCGATTCTGTGTGGACTATAGAGCTCTTAATGCAGTCACCACGACTGATGTCCATCCTTTACCCAGGGCAGATGAGCTCGTGGATAAACTTGGTTCAGCCAAGTTCCTCAGTATATTTGACCTGACCTCAGGCTATTGGCAAATAGCTCTCACAGACCATGCCAAGGGGAAAACTGCAGTTTCCACCCCACGAGGCCTCTACCAGGTTAACGTTATGCCTTTTGGACTAACAAATGCACCTGCTACATTCCAAAGGATGGTGAATCAAGTTCTGAATGGGTTAGAGGACTTCTGCATGGCATACTTGGATGACATTGCAGTGTTCAGCCCCACTTGAGAAAAGCATATTCACCACCTAGGATATGTTTTGCAGGCTCTGGAACAGGCCCATCTAACCATAAAGGCTAGTAAATGTCAAATTGGTCAGAGTAAAGTGTTCTACCTTGGACAAGAGGTAGGAGGTTAAATAAGGCCATTGCCTAGCAAAAAGTACAAGCTGTACAAGACTGTACAAGACTGGGCCACCCCTACTATTCAGACCCAAGTGAGAGCCTTTCCATGTCTCACTGGGTACTAAAGGAACTTCATAGAGAACTATGGGACCATAGCTTCTCGCTTGAATGTGATCTCCTCACCCAAATTCTCCAAGAAGGTCAGGTGGAATGTGGAGTGCACTAAGGCTTGTGAAGGACTGAAGAAAGCCCTTTCTCAAGCTCCTGTCTTGAGAGCTCCGGACTACAACCAATCCGTCATTGCACAGACAGATGCTTCTAACACAGGGCTAGGTGCAGTTATGAGTCAACTGGATGAGAAAGGCAGGGAAGACCCTATCTGCTTCATCAGTAGGAAACTGTTGCACCGTGAGACAAGGTGGGCAACTATTGACCGTGAGTGTTTTGCCATTGTGTGGTCTCTGAAGAAGTTTAGGCCATACTTGTATGGTTCTACTTTTGATATTCAGATAGACCACCAACCCTTGAAATGGTTAATGCAGATGAAGGGGGGAGAATCCTAAATTGCTGAGATGGTCAATCAGCCTCCAAGGGTTTGATTTCACCATAGAACACAGGTCCCTGCTGATGGTCTCTCCAAAAAGTAGGACCAACTGGATTAGGAGATTCATCCAGGAGTGGATTAAATCCTCCTGTCCCTTAGTCGCGGGGGGGAGGGGAGATGGGCAAGTGTTGGGGAGAATTCTCATTTCTGTGCTAATTCGCTTCAAACGTAGAGATCCCCAGCTCTTTTGCTGGAATTTAGAACTTTAAAATTTTAACCCTGGAGTGAGCGAGACCTTTTTCTCACTCCCTCACATGTTTTGATCTGATTTGGATTATGGGTTTCCTTTGTTTTTGGAGTCCGACAAACTCCATAGGCATCTGCTTTTTGTTGGTGACACACAGCACCTTCAGTGCAGTGTCAGAGAAATCCTTTAGATTTCTCTTAAGGTTTAAATACCTTTTCTTGTGTTAACTGCTGTTCCGAAGAATAGTAAAGTGAAATTGACGTTACTTAACTTTTCTCTTTGTAGGTCCAGCACACCCCATCTTATGTGGAGTGCTGGGGGGTTACTTACTAGTACCTTTTCCTACTTACTCATGTAAAAAAATGTATGTTACCCTCACTACTTAATGGCTGATGGCAGTGGTTTAATTTTCCTACCATTGTGCTTTTCTACCGCAGGTTGAATCCTCAGCTGCAGTATAGCACCCATGGGTGACCATTTTGCCCAAAGGGCCCCGGTCCTCTTTTTTTGCCATTTTCTGTTTGTGAGGTCTTTCTTGGGTTTTACTCTGCGCTCGAAACCAGATTTGAGTCCTTTGTTCGTTTGGTCTTTGGCGGCTTGAGCACTGAAACCCGCCTCTGGCTCCAGTGTGTCTGGAAGGGCAGGAAGTGAGGGAGGTTCCCGAAACTCCCCTGTCCTTTGTCTTTAGGAATGCCTGAATGCACCCCGTCCTGATCGGCTGGCACAGCCACCCTGCTGTTTGTGTGACTCATGTCCTATGTGGTGAAGTACGTAGATTAATGTGTGGTATCATTAAGTGACAGATTGATTGATATGAACACTAATGAGCTATTGACTTACAACAAATTATGTAAGTAGCGGAACCAGGGAAGCTATAACCATCCTTGGAGAAGCTACGTGTCATTTTCATTTCTGTGATTTTACTTCAGTCGATGCCACAAGTACATGTACGTTAGAACAGGAAATATAAATGCACATCTTTAATTTTCGCGCATTATTCCTGAATCCCCTTCATGTTAGAGTCTGTGTTTGAAGGCAGGGCAGGCAGCAGGCCTTGGTAATTGGATATGCTGTAAATTTTGCATTGGGTACAATTCAAAATTATATTAATTCAAAGATTGATAAAGCACAATAATAGGACGTACACAAATACCTGCATTTAAGATATTCTATGGTAACCTATGCAACCATAACTCGTGCCCCCAGATGCACTGCTCACACTAACACCCAGGCCAAAGATGACATCACACATGGCATCATCAATGACATCACTCATTTCTAACAATCTAGACAAAGCCCTGGCACATGGGTGTGTTTAGGGTATTGCTACCAATATATGATGGGTGTAGGTCAGCCTCTCATGAATAGTTCATGTACCACAAAATGTACTTATTCAAACAGACACTGTGTGGATAATATAGCAATCTAACAATCCATGAATATAACCAATGGCTCCAGCATGGACGAGTAGAGTAGATCCAGATCTGGTGGATTAGAAGCCTAAGCCTATCAGGACCTTGAGTGACGTTACACTTGGAGCCAAGGGCCGAGTATACAGGAATTACTAGACACGTGGGTGGATAATACAGCAATCTAACAATCCATGAATATAGCCAATGGCTCCAGCATGGACGAGTAGAGTAGATCCAGATCTGGTGGATTAGAAGCCTAAGCCTATTAGGACCTTGAGTGACGTTACACTTGGAGCCAAGGGCTGAGTATACAGGAATTACTAGACACATGGGTGGATAATACAGCAATCTAACAATCCATGAATATAGGCAATGGGTCCAGCATGGACTAGACAAGTAGAGTAGGTCCAGATCTGGTGGATTAGAAGTCCAAGCCTATCAGGACTTTGAGTGACGTTACACATGGAGCCAAGGGCCGAGTATACAGGAATTACTAGACGCGTGGGTGGATAATACAGCAATCTAACAATCCATGGATATAGGCAATGGGTCCAGCATGATATGATATGATGTGGCATTTAGAACGCGCCTGTCCACAAGTGTTTCTAGGCGCGACAAGACAAGGAGGGGGAAACAAGGGAGGGCAAATTGCCTTGTGTCATTCAGATCGCGCAAGTGCGGGGAAGAGAAATGGGGAGAAGTGCCAGGGGGAGGGGAAGGGGGGAGTGCAGTTAACTCAAGTGCAGCCAGCGTGTGGCTCATAAGTGCAGAGAGAAGGGACTGTAGGGTTGCAGATACAGACCCTTAAGTGCCGGGGAGCACGGAGGCAGTGCGAGGGCAACAGGACATGCAGGAGCCTGGGCCAGAGTTCAGAGGGTGACCAGTGCGCGGAGCAGTCAGGTGCATCAGCAGGGGAGAGGAAGAGAGAAAGCAGAAGCGAAAAGGAAGGTCTTGAGTTGCTTCCGGAACCAGAGGTGGTTCTGCTCAAGTTTGAGAGAGGCAGGGAGGCTGTTCCAGAGGGAGGCCCCAGCCGAAGAGATAGATCTGCCCCCAACTCTCTGCATGGACTAGATGAGTAGAGTAGATCCAGATCTGGTGGATTAGAAGTCCAAGCCTATCAGGACCTTGAGTGACGTTACACTTGGAGCCAAGGGCTAAGTATACAGGGATTACTAGACACGTGGGTGAATGCGCACAGACAGGTAACATCTAGCAAGTGGGAAACCAATACTACAGCCAGCGAATTAATCTAAGATTAGTGTCAGTCATCACACAAATAAAAGATACAAACTGTATTATCTGTCTGGGTCCTGTTTATGGTCCATGTATGTGCACCATGTGCTCAGGCCAAACCCCAAGGAAATTAACTTTGGAACATGCTGCAAGGTGAAGGCTTACATGTATAGCACTTTCAAAGTATGACTGTCATGCTTGAATGCGGTACATCCAGGTAATGCTTTAACTGCTTACTATGTGATGTCATCAGTGATGCCATTTGTGATGTCATCTTTGATGTTCTGGGTGTTATTCTGAGCAGTGCATGGTAGGGGCGCGAGTTATGGTTGCATAGCTTACGAGAACTGGTGAATTTCTTTGACTTTCCGATTTTGCGCTGTAACCATAACGTCCCTTTAACGTTGTTTTTCTGAATTTCAAAGATTTTTATGGGAGCAACTAAACCATAGCGTCCCTTTAACGTTTCTTTCACTGCATATATCACGCAGACTGCTAATGTGATGAACTGGAGAAGATATAAGGAGTAAGTGAAGAAAGTAAGAGAAGGCGGTAAAAGGAGCAAAGAGAAAAATTATCCAAGTTTTGTGCAAATGTTTAGAGATGGTCAGAGGTAGTGGAAGTGCAGGTAGTTAGTAAAACCATCTCAGGAAATAAAATAATGATTTGATAGTTGCCAAGAGTCAATAGTGAGACAGAAGTACAATGCAAACATAGAAAGGAACATATCATTGCACACATGCATGTGTATGTAGTTAGCGCAGCTGTCTAACAGGATTAAATAAAACAAAAATAGAGCTGAAGACCATGTGGTTTGAAAAGAGTCACCAAGAGAGAGAACAGCAAAAAGAAAAATAGAAAACAGTTTTGAAATAAATACTAAGATGTGCTAAGACCTACCAATAGATGTAAATAAACCCTTCCTAAATGTGCCACTAGGGGTCAGTGTTGTCTGGGGAATGGAAGACTAGCAGTTACTGAGAAATCCCAGGTCATGCACATTAAAAGGAGGAAAAACCAGGTGGGGGGGGGGTCACAATAGAAGTCTAAATCAATTCATTAACAAAAGACCCCACTGTGCCTCCCAGCCCCCTCTCCTCCTGTGTAGAACACAAGTGAAATCTACCAAACCACAGGAGCCGCTCGAACGAGGCACCCGCCAAAACCCTTACCCCCCCCCCCGCACAAAAAAGTATATATTACATGACCTCCATCAAAATAACAGTGCCCCTCCCTTTCAGATACAGGACAGTAACCCCAGTCCCCCCCAAAACAGAGCACAGTGCCCAACCACCTCCCTCATTTTTTCCCCACTAAAAAGAGGCAAAAGTACCCGCACTTATTAAATATCCCAGGACAGCGCCCGAACCCGCGAATCAAGTAACCCCCCCCCCTTTATAAGAACTGCAGTTTCACCGCCCCCACCCCGTAGAAGTAAAGTGACAGATGAGCCCCCCTACAACGGACACTACAAGGGCGAGCAGTGCCCCCCCCCCGCCCCCCAATAAAGACGAGCCACTGCCCCCACCCCTTTATACACCGCTAGTGAGGGCCCCAATCTCTCCCCACAGACACGGCCCCCCCTTACCTGCAGCCCACATGCCCCACCCCCACAGACACAGCCCCCCCCCCCCCAACACAGCCCCCCCTTACCTGCTGCCGGGCTCCGCTGCTCTCAGTCCCCTCCGGCCCCCGGGAGGATGATCCGCAGCCCCCCCTCGGGGCTCCATGTCTCGAAGTAGGGCCACAGGGTGCGGGGGAAGGAGGCCCCCGGGAAGGTGAAGAGCAGAGCCCGGTCCTGAGCATCGTAGACCGAGAGCCTGCCCGCCTCATAGTCCAGGAAGAAGCCCAGGACCCTGGGGGGAGCGCGGGGGGTCAGGCGGGTGGCAGGGGAGGTGTGAGCCTTGTATTTACCAGCCCAGAGCCCCACTGCCCAGAGTCCCCCCTCAGGTGATCGTGTGAGCAGCTCCTTCCTGGGCACAGACTCATCACACACCCCCAGGGCCCAGTCCCTGCAGCCCCCCACCTCCACCTCCCAGTAATGCCCCCCGGGGCTCAGCCCCTCCCTCCCCAGGACTATGGCATGTATAGTGAATCTCTGGGGGGTGTCGGGCAGGTCCTGGGCTCGGGGTCCGCATCTCACGCTTCTCCCGTCCGCGGACACGATGAGCCAGGGACTCGCGGTGCCAGAATCCAGAGTCACCTCACCTGCAAGAGAGAAGCCCGGCTCAGAAACCAGCCAATCACAGGGCGCCAACAGCCTGTCAATCACACCCACAGCGAGAGCTCAGCCAATCACAGCCTCCTGTCGCCAGACACCGGCAGACCCCGCCCACAGCCCAGGGGGAATGCGGCTGTTCCTCGATTCTTCAATGAAACCCCAAGTGACCCCCAAATTCCAGAGATAACGGGGGAGCTCCGCTCCACCCCATCCCCACAATTCCCCATTCTCCACCTCCACCAGGCCCCTTCATCTCAGGCCCCAGGGGGTCTTCGGGTCGGCAAGGAATGGGGGGAGCCAGGGGGTGCGATGGAAACGAAGAAACAGAGAAAAGAACGCAAGAGACAGCCAGAGGAGAGAGCGAGAAAGGAAAGGAGAGGGTCACAGAAGAGACAGGCAGAGAGAGAGGGACACAGAAGAGACAGGCAGAGAGGAGAGAGAGGGACACAGAAGAGACAGCCAGAGAGGAGAGAGAGGGACACAGAAGAGACAGGCAGAGAGGAGAGAGAGAGGGACACAGAAGAGACAGCCAGAGAGGAGAGAGAGGGACACAGAAGAGACAGGCAGAGAGGAGAGAGAGGGACACAGAAGAGACAGGCAGAGAGGAGAGAGAGGGCCACAGAAGAGACAGGCAGAGAGGAGAGAGAGGGACACAGAAGAGACACACAGAGAGGAGAGAGGGGGACACAGAAGAGACAGCCAGAGAGGAGAGAGAGGGACACAGAAGAGACAGGCAGAGAGGAGAGAGAGACGGGTACAAGAGATCTGCAGGGAAAAGAGGGAGAGACGAGACAGCAGAGAAGAGAAGCAGAGAGGAGAGTGGGAGGGAGAGGGACATAGAAGAGAGGCAGTCAGGGAAGAGAGAGAGGGACACAGAAGAGACAAGCAGAGGGAGGGACACAGAAGAGACAGGCAGAGAGGAGAGAGAGGGACAAAGAAGAGAGGCGGGCAGGGAAGAGAGGGACACAGAAGAGACAGGCAGAGAGGAGAGAGAGGGACACAGAAGAGACAGGCATAGAGGAGAGGGGCGGGTACAAGAGATCTGCAGAGAAAAAGGAGAGACGAGACAGCAGAGACGAGAGAAGAGTGGGAGGGAGAGGGACACAGAAGAGACAGCCAGAGAGGAGAAAGAGGCGGGTACAAGAGATCTGCAGGGAAAAGTGGGAGAGACGAGACAGCAGAGAAGAGAGTGACATAACGGAGAGACAGACAGTAGAGAGACTCAGAAAGGTAGACTGAAAAACAAGCAGAGAGGAGACTGACTGAATGTCGGATAGAAATAAAGAAAGATTGCAGATTAAAGACAGAAAAGAGAGAGCAATAACGACAAAGAGACACGAGAGGGAACCGCCGAAGATGCAGAGAGAGGAACATGGAGGAAAGGATGAGTGGAAGAGACACGTGAAGAGGGAGAGAGCAACATGGCCATGATGAGAAGAAGAGAGAGGAAGAGAGGATAGACAGTGAACGGAGACAGCCCGAGGTGGAACAGAGAGAGACATTTATAATCCCTCTCATATTATTCAGAGAGAGTCCCCACACCTCGCAGGCAGCCTCGTGATAAAACAGAGTGAACTCCTGGAAAATCCCCCAAAATCACCCATCCCACCTTCTCTTCTGACATCTTTACACACCTCACTCCCGGCCAGAGAGTGACCTGCAGCTCTGCCGAGCAAAGGAAGTGAAGGGGTGAAGAGAGAGCAAAGAGACAGCCAAGAAAGAGACATGTAGTGACGGGAGATCAGAGACAGCGACAGACAAAGACTGGGAGAAAAAGACAGAGCAGGGCAGGCAGAGGTGAAAGAGGGGGAGACCGAGCAGAGATGCGCGAGAGAAAGAATAGGAAAGACAGAGAGACAGACTAACACAGACAAACAGGAAAGATGGAGACAGACTAACACAGAGAAACAACAGGAAAGAGACAGACTAGCACAGAGAAACAACATGAGAGAGAGACAGACTAACACAGAGAAACAACAGGAAAGAGAGAGAAGAGAGAAAAGATGGAGAGAAGGTTGAGTGGGAGAGGAAGACAGAGGGGGCAGAGAGTGGGGAGAATGAAAGGGAGATAGAGAGAACTAATAGGAAAAAGACAGAGGAAAAGACACGCAGAGAGGAAATAGAGGAGCCGGTGATCAATAGGCAGACAGCAAGGGAGATAGAAATCCCAGCAGAGGGAGAGAGGCAGGGGGGGATAGACGGAAGGAGACAGAACACTAAAGAGGAGGGAGAGAAATCAAGAAATAAAGGCAGGACTGTCACCTTGGTCCCCCGCCCACTCCCCTCTGCACTCGTTTAGAGGAAAGACGGGCGTTTTTCTCGTGTTTTTTACGCAAATGCTGGATATTGCTTGACATTCCCAAAGTGAGGGATTGGATGAAAGTATGAAATAAACCTAGAGGGGCAGCGAGAGAAAGACAGCAAGAGAGAAAGACAGGCAGAGAGAAACACAGCAAGAAAGAAAGACAGGCAGAGAGAAACACAGCAAGAAAGAACGATTAGCAAGCAGAGAAAGACAGCAAGAAAGAGAGACAGGCAGAGAGAAGCAGGGCAAGAAAGAGAGACAGGCAGAGAGAAACAAAGCAAGAAAGAGGCAGGCATAGAGAAACACAGCAAGAAAGAGGCAGGCAGAGAGAAACACAGCAAGAAAGAAAGACAGGCAGAGGGAAACACAGCAAGAAAGAGGCAGGCAGAGAGAAACGCAGCAAGAAAGAGGCAGGGAAAGAGAAACAAAGCAATAGGGCCCAGTAACGATTCTAAGGCAAGGATAGCTGCACCCACAGGGCCCTTAGGGTCCAGAGTTTGTTCTGTGGCCAGGACACTTTAGTTTTGAATCGTGCCCTTATACTGGACTTGTTCCCCGCTATTATCCCTCTACGATATTTATTGAGCAGTGTGCTGGTGGAAACGGAGTATGGCACGAGATATCATTGGACGTATGTGATATGAGCGTGTGCTGGTGGAAACGGAGTATAGCAGGAGATATCATTTGGACGTATGGGATATGAGCGTGTGCTGGTGGAAACGGAGTATGGCACGAGATATCATTTGGGCGTATGGGATATGAGCGTGTGCTGGTGGAAACGGAGTATGGCACGAGATATCATTTGGGCGTATGGGATATGAGCGTGTGCTGGTGGAAACGGAGTATGGCAAGAGATATCATTGGACGTATGGGATATGAGCGTGTGCTGGTGGAAACGGAGTATGGCATGAGATATCATTGGACGTATGGGATATGAGCGTGTGCTGGTGGAAACGGAGTATGGTACGAGATATCATTTGGGCGTATGGGATATGAGCGTGTGCTGGTGGAAACAGAGTATGGCACGAGATATCGTTTGGATGTATGGGATATGAGCGTGTGCTGGTGGAAACGGAGTATGGCACGAGATATCATTGTTTTGTGATAAATGGGAATATCATCCCAGTGAGCGATTCAGTTAAGACGCGTGGAGTCTTTTTTGATTCTCATCTTTCTTTCATATTTGAAATCCTCGTGCTCCTATCACGTGCACCTACTGTGGCAGATTCGCTGTGACTTATCAGAGGCTAATAGGGCCCTGATTGCAGCAGCTATTGTGAACACAAAGCTGGACTATTGCAACAGTCTCTTGGTGGGCACGTCTCAAGCGAATATTAAGAAGCTCCAGGTAACGCAGAATGGAGCGGTGCGTGCTGTTTGCGGCCTTGGCCACCATGCACAGTTCTCTGAATCTCGCAGGAGAATGCACTGGCTCCCAGATGAGCAGCGCATTCAGTTCAAGGGCTCTGTCCTAGTGTTTAAATGCCTGGCAGGTGAAGCCCCGCTGCACCTCTCCTCTAGAGTGAAAAAAAACTCCCATTAGACGGGTTCTCCATTCAAATAATAGGGTAACCTTGGATCAACCGCGTGTCATCCTAAAAAAGATGGGAGGGGCCGGATTTAATGCCTGCCCCCCCCCCCCCTTTGGAGCTCGCTCCCGCCAGACATTAGGGGATGCGTATCTACAATACATTTTAAAAAACGTTTGAAAACCTTTCTCTTTGACAGAAAAGCTGATTAATATGAACTTATGAGGCAGGTTTCTCCCCAAGGGCTTGTCCCTCAAATGGAGTGGCCTAACTCACCCTTGTTCTTCTCTTTATGTGTTCATGTTTGTAAGTCCTGTGAGCGCTCGGAGGCCTTTGGGCGAGTGGCACCATATACATTTTTTTTAGATAGAAAGTTATGACAACGGGTTACCCGGGATTAAAGAATTAAACTTAAATAAAATCCCAGTTGCCCCCGAAGTTAACTATGAGGCTGGATTTCCATCCCGTTCTGAGGGGGAAAAATCTCACTGGACTTGGCTGGCAAAATTGGTGGCTCTACACGGGGGGCCAGGCCCTTAGCACATGTTCCTGACCACATGGCGAGTCTGCTCAGTTGGAACAAACGGACATCGCCATTTATTGGAGGGGGATGGCTTGATGGAAGAAAATGATGACTACTCCCTGGTGGCTCTCCAAGAGACTTCACTTAAGGAACAAGTTACTTACCTGTAACTGTTGTTCTCCAGCATGGGTCTGGCATGGATTCACATGCTCATGAATATTCCCCGTCGTCAGGCTGGGAATCCTCGGTAAAGAAAAAATCAGTATCAGTTTCGTTTCTGATCTGTCTTTCTTAGTAGTAACCAATCACTGATCTCTGGGTCATACTGCCCCCAGCCAATGACTGCCCTCTCCCCATGCCCCTCCCCTGGCAGCCATCCTCAGATTTGGTAGCACGTAAAGTGGCAGTATGACCAAGTGAAGAGCCACAGAGGGGAAGGAGGGAGGGTTCACATGTGAATCCATGCCAGACCCATGCTGGAGAACAGGTAAGTAACTTGTTCCTTCTCCAGCATGGGGTCTGGCATGGATTCAGATGCTCATGAATATAAGAATACATAGCAGTACACACATGCACAACTATGGGAGGTGGCAAAGGCTCAACATTAAGCATTACTCAACATTAAGCATCTCTTACCTCCTCACCAGGCCCACCTTCAGGCGAACTGGTTGCGCAGCACTGCTTGGCCGACTCTGGACTCCTCCCTGGAATCCCGGTCGACGCAGTAGAATCTCGTGAAGGTGTGCGTCGACCTCCACGTAGCAGCCCTGCAGATGTCCAGCAGGGGCACACCAGACAAGAACGCCGTGGTAGCAGCGATCGCTCTGGTCGAATGGGCTCTCGGACGGCCGGGCAACGGTCAGTTTGCCAACCGATGACAGTGCATGATGCAGCCGGAGAGCCATCTGGAAATGGAAGACTTTGAGTGAGCCTTCCCTTGGTTCACAGGTCCAAAGTTCACAAAAAGCTGTGATGTCTTTCGAAAACTCTTCGTGCGGTCCACGTAGAACTTCAGCGCTCTAGCTACATCCAGCGAGTGCAAAGTCCTCTCGGCCGGCGACGAAGGCGACGGGAAGAAAACTGGAAACACCAAGGGCTCGTTGAGGTGGAAGTCCGACGGCACCTTGGGCATAAAGGAGGGGTGCGTCCTCAGCACCACCCTCGTGTCGTGAAAAGTCAAGTATGGAGGCTTGCAAGATAGGGCCTGGATCTCTCCCACTCATCGTGCGGAGGTGATGGCCACGAGAAAAACTGTCTTCCACGACAGGAACTTCAACGGTGCCGAATGCATAGGCTCGAATGGGGCCCCCATGAGCTTGGTCAGCACCACGTTGAGCTCCCACGCCGGGGCAGGGGCCTTCACCGGCGGGAATGATCGGAATAGTCCCTTCATGAATTCCTTCACCAGGTGATGAGACCACAAAGACGTCCGTCCTGCAGTTCTGGTGTATCGGGAGATGGCGGCCAGATGTATTTTGATGGAGGCGTGAGCTAGTCCAGCTTTGGCCAGCGACAGTAGGTACGGCAGTACTTGAGGGGCCGTAATCCGCAGAGGGTTAATCTTCTGTGCACGGCACCAGACATAGAACCTCTTCCACTTATGTCCGTAGCACTTGAGAGTTGAGGATGCCCTGGCCTTTGCAAGCACCGCTCTGCAGTAAGCCGGGATATCGTACCCTCCAAACTCTAGTGCTGCAGGAGCCAGGCCTGCAAGTTCAGCGATGCCGGGTCGTGATGAAGAATGGCGCCTCCTCCTCTGGGGAGAATATCCGCGTCCGCCGGCAGCTTGAATGGTGGAGACGCTGACAAGTCCAGAAGGTCCGGGAACCAGATCTGCCTCGGCCACGCCGGTGCGACGAGGATCATCTTGCACCGGGACCTCTTGAGCTGATTGATGAGCCGGAGCAGCAACGGCAGCGGAGGGAATGCATACAGGAATCGGCCATCCCAGGGGAACGAGAAAGCATCGCCCATGCTCCTCGGTTGGGGAAACCTGCTGGCGAACCTCCGGCACTTGGAGTTTGTCGCCGTCGCGAACAGATCGATCTGGGGTTTGCCCCATCGCTGGAAGAGTCGATCCGCTTGATCCTGGCGTAGTTCCCACTCGTGGCACGAGCGCAGCTCTCTGCTGAGTGAGTCGGCGATGGTGTTTTTTATTCCTGCCAGATGAAAAGGCACCAGAAACATCCCTTGGGCGACGGCCCAATGCCACAGATCCTGGGCCTCCTTGGATAGGGCTGGGGATCTGGTTCCGCCCTGCTTCTGTATGTAGAACATCGTGGTGGTGTTGTCCGTGAAGACCCTCACCACCTTGCCCTTGAGGGACGGGAGGAATGACCTGAGCGCCCAGAACACGGCTCTGAGCTCCAGGATGTTCATGTGGAGGGACATCTCCTCCGAGAGCCAAAGGCCTCTTGCATGTAGATCTCCGGTGTGGGCACCCCATCCTTCCAGGGAGGCGTCCGTCGTCACCGTCTCCTGGTACACCAGGGTCTGGAAGTCCGTGCCCGCCGTGAGGTGCGCATGGGAGCCCCATCACTGAATGGCCCGACGGAACACCTTGTTGAGGAGGATCCTGTCTTCGAAGTTGCCCGTCGTTTGGGTCCGACGGGCGTCGAGGAATTCTTGAAGCGGGCGCATCCATAGTCTGCAAAGGCGCACCAGGTAGATGCATGAGGACATCATCCCTAGGAGGGACTTGATGGACCTCACCCTGGCCACGTCCGTGGCTAGCAGGCGCTGCACCTTGCCCAGGATGCCCTTCGTCCTTTCCTCCGACGGAGCCGCCAGGCGCCTCACTGTATCGAGCTTCGCTCCCAGAAACAGGGCCACCTGCGACGGTACCAGGTGGGACTTGGGGTAGTTGATGGCGAATCGCAGTTCTGTGAGTAGATGGACGGTCCTCGCCGTGTGCTCGACGGCGAGTCCTCTTGTCCTTGCACGGATGAACCAGTCGTCCAGGTAGGGGTAGACGTGTATCCCTTGCAGGAGCAGCCGCGCAGCCACTTCGTCAGCCGGCCTCCCACCAGGGTGCTTCGGTGGGGGCCCGACGCCACGGCCGGTTCAGTCTTGCTTGGCCGAGGCTTTGCCGCCTTGGCCTCCCTGCCGACGGCGGCGAGATCCTCCTTGCTTGCCGTGGCCTCTGTAGGCCTCTTGGGACGAGAAGCGGGCCGCCTGGCGATAGGGAGAGGAGCCACCGCTGGATCCTCTGGAGGCCCCCTGTCTGCCTCCAGAACTCTGAAAGGGCCGTCGCTGCTGAAGGGCTCCCAGGGCTCGGGCCATTTCCGTGTCCGTCTTGATGGCCTGAAGAGACTCATCCACCGTCTTCCCAAACAGGTTGTTGCCATCGAACGGCATGTCCATCACCCTGGTCTGGACGTCTTGATGGAAGTCAGTCGCCCTGAGCCATCCTCGTCGTCGCAGGCAAACCCCGTTGCCCAGTTGGCGAAAACCGGTATCGGCAATGTCCGTTGCCACCGTTATGGCGTGGTCTGATGCCACTTCGCCTTCCTGCAGAATCCCTAGGGCCTCCGCCCTCTTGTCGTCTGGTAGGAAGTCCAGTAGGGGGGCTATTTTGAACCAAAGCTCCCTATCTTAACGGGCCACAATAGCCAAGGCGATGGCCGCCTTGATCGTTGTCGCCGCCGACGAAATGACCCGTCGCTCCATGGCGTCCAATTTCTTTCCCTCGCCGTCCGGCGGGGAAGTGGAGGTTGAAGCTGCTGCCCCCGCTTTCTTCTTGCCGGCTGCCGAAACGACCAAATCCTGCGTTGACTGGGCCCTGAGGCACAGGGGGGCGGTGTCGGGGACCCGGTACTTCTTCTCGTACCGGTCCCTTTTTGCGGGCGCCGTGGAAGGATTCTTCAGGCCCCTCGTCCCAAATGTCGTCGAGCAACGGTACCACGAGGACCGTTTTTCTCTTGGCTTCCCGCCGCTGATAGAGGAAGCCTTCCTTCTTCTGTTCCTCCGGGCAGAGCTGGAACAGCTCGGACGCCCTGGCGATCATGGCGTGGAACGAGCCAATTTCGTCGGGGGGAGAAGCCCATGGGGTAGGCGACAGGAGGCCTGTTCCGTCGTCGCCACCGTCGTCGTCCGTCCCCGTCGCTGTATCCGTCGCCGTGTCCGATCCGGGGTCAGGCAAGGGAGAAGAGGGCTCCGCAGGCCTTGCGGGCAGGAAGGGCGGGGCGGGGTGGATCCTCCTCCGCTTGTTCGGGGGGGCTTCCCGACGGGCCTGGTTCTGGAACCTTCGTCAGGGTCCATGGTAATCTCGTCCTTATCTCCGTGCATAAGGATTGGATCGGCAACAAAATGGCCACCAAGCTATCCTGAGGCTCGGGCACTGGCTGCGACAGGAGAGCAGGCTGCTCGTCGTCATCCTCGTCGATCTCCTCGACTATCTCCCGGGGGGCTGCCCCGTGGGTTCGAACCTTCTCGAATCTCTCGTTGAGGTCCCTCACGGCTTGCACCAGCTCCTCCTCAGAGGCTGACTCCGAATCCGTGATGGCCACCGTGCCCCCCCCACTCTTTTTCCACCGGGGTCTTCACGGGGGTCTTATCGATGGGCCGGAAAGAGGCTTCCCTCCGTGGTGGCAGGGAGACTCTGGGCCCCGAGGTCGCCTCCACTGGCGGAGCCTCTGCTGGCTTCGCCAGGGATGCCGCGATTCCCTCGATAGAGGCCTTCGCCTGATGGGTAAGGGCCTTCACCACCTTAGGTGCGTCTTGGGCCTTCACCTTGGGGGGAGGGACATCGCCTCGCTCCCCCTCCGTCGAGATCGGCCGGGGTTTTTCCCAAAGATTACCCGGGTTCTCGGACTTCCTCTTCCCCGAACCAGAGCGTTGGCTCGCGGTTGATGGTGCCGGGGAAGGCGCGCCCTGCCTGGCAACCGAAGAGCCCGACCTTTCGGCGCTCCCGGAAGCCCGCGGACCCGCAGTGCTTTGCCTTCTATTGGGCCCCCGTCGCCGGGGCGCCCTCACAGGACTTAGAAGACCGCTCAGACCCTTTCTTCTTCTCACCTGCTGCCAACCAGCTGGCAAGGCGGGATCGACGGTCCCTCATGGTCTGTTTCCAACAGGTTCTTGCAGAACACACAGTCCTTCTCTACGTGCGCCTTATCCTCGTGGAGGCAGTAGAGGCATCTCGAATGTTCGTCCTCCTTGAAAACATTCTGTAACCCGCATCCAGGGCAGCTCCTGAACAGCTTCGATCCGGGCGACGAGCTCTTGTCCTGGGCCATGTCCGTGTAGGCCGCAAGTCTTCTGGAATCCTCCAAGAAGCGTAACTCGACGAAAACTTCACCCTTGAGGGGCGTAGAAAATTCCGAAATGGGTCCCCGTTGATCGGAAGTAGAAACGGTGGAGCTTGAGGCTCGATTAACCGAAAAAATGAGAAAATTCTCCTGAAAAAGCGGGAAACACGCAGTAAAAGCTCGAGAGCTAAGCACGAGGACTCCCAACACTTGAACGTGCGGTAAAAATCTGAGGATGGCTGCCAGAGGAGGGGCTTAGGGAGAGGGCAGTCATTGGCTAGGGGCAGTATGACCCAGAGATCAGTGATTGGTTACTACTAAGAAAGACAGATCAGAAACGAAACTGATAATGATTTTTTCTTTACCGAGGATTCCCAGCCTGACGACGGGGAATATTCATGAGCATGTGAATCCATGCCAGACGCCATGCTGGAGAATGAAGAATATGTCATTGATGGTTGGCAATCTTCCCATAAACTGGCGACCAAGGGTCTACGGGGTCGCCCCAAGGGAGGCCTACTGCTCGCAGTTAAGAGCCCCCTTATTGTGGTGGAGATTGTTACTACTTCTCCTAGTTTGTTAGTTGGTAATATTACCTTTCCAATTGGTTCACTCTGTGGGGTGTCCAGTGAACCTATTGTTGTGAACGTCTATGATCCCCCCTATAGGACCCCACGTGAGATGGTGATGTCAGAGTTGGACTTATTCCTCCAGTGTAAGCTTGGATGTACCCCATGTATAATCTGTGGGGACTTAATTTCCAGAATACCGAGGGAATTGTCCCGCCAAGACTGTGAAGCCACCTCTGAGATCATTCTGACAGATGATCTGTTCTCATGTTCCTGTAAGAGGGGCTTGGAGTGGGCAAGCATCTTATACTCGTGTGGGTTTAAGATGCTAAATGCATCTGTGCCGTCCGACTGCCCGCCACAATATACTCGCACGGGACAAAAATCGAGTAGTATACTGGATTACGTCTTTGTTGTGAATTCCTGCTCATTGATACTTGACATGAGTGTGATCTTCAGATTGGAGAGCGATCACTTTCCGCTTCTAGTGAGTCTGAACTGACATGATGCACCTCAGACTATGTCAGCCGACGGGGAGTTTAGAGTCAATGCCGCCTTGAAACGTGTCTCATCGAACGCACAAAATCTTTCTTCGATCCAGGCCCCTATGCGGTCGGCTCTGCTTGGATACATAGAGGATTGCGAGGTAACTTCCCTCGAATGCTCTAAAACCTGCGCCATTAATGCCGTTATGGATTTTGCTGTCCTGATCCAGCCGGTTATTACTAATTTCCTCATTGAAAGGAACTCTAAGGCTCGTGTGACTACTGCTGGGTCCCACAAACACTTGTTTGATAAGCAAACCACCATGAGGAGAAAGGAACTCTGTTCTCCTTAGAGAACTAGCTCGTAAGGAAAGACTGCTACAGAACATGCCTCACGGGTCAAAGAGGCCAATATTGTAAATGGTTGAGGCGCCGTAGATATGAACTGGAATGCCTTTGCTGGCGTTCATTGGTGGATTGTGCTATATCTAATGAAACTCGCCAGTTTTGGAAGATCGTTGATGGTGATTCCCACGTGAGATGTAATTTAGTCAGTGTTTCGGAAACAGCTTGGATTGATTTCATTGGCAACACCTTGGGGAGAGTTGCCACAGTGGATATAGTTGGGAGTGGTGCGACGATGGACACCCTCACAAACTTATCTGAGAATAAGTGGACTTACTCCAAGGGTCCGGCTGATGTTCTTATACTAATCGGGAGAAGTAAAACCTCCAGAGCACCCGGTCTGGATGGTATTTGTAGCACTCTGATCAAAGCCGATGCTACCCATTGGGCTAATGCCCTTCACTCGTTATTTTGCTGGATCACAGAAGTGCCATTGATTCCGCGATCCTGGCGGGACAGTGCCATTGTGCCTATTTGGAAGAAGGGCAATAGGATTGATCCGAGCAATTACCGGCTGCTGGCCATGCTAGACGCCCCATTAAAAAACTTCACTTGTCTCTTTATTGGAGGAATTGTGGAATTGGGCAGACAGCTTGAACCTAATACCGTTCAACCAGACTGGCTTTCAAAAGGGCCCCGAGTACATCCACCAATTGCCTCGCGCTGTTAACGGTGATCGAACAACCCTGGAGTATTCGTTGGAGAACAGTGTATGTGGCATTAATAGACTACAGTGCTGCCTCGACTGTGTTGATAGGCATAGGCTTTGGAATAAGCTGGCGAGTTGGAATATTCCAGCAGGTCTCCACTCTATGATAGTCGCACTTCACGATGGGACTAGAGTCAGAGTACGCCTGGACAAAGCAGGTAGGACATCGCCGTGGATTTCAACCTACCAGGGTTTAAAACAAGGATGCATACTAGCACCCCTGCTCTACAATCTCTACAAGGCCGACATGGGATCGGCGCTGCATAACCCTACCTCTATCCCGCCTAAATTGGGGAACCTTTCCTTAAAATGGATGGGTTAGGCAGATGATATTGTCCTGCTCGACCTCACTCCTGTAGGGCTGCAGGCTGCTTTGTCTAAACTTAAGGAATATTCTGACCTTAACTCCTTGTCTATTAATCCTAATAAATCTAAAATCCTAAAATCCTAAAAGCCCAGCGCTTTGAATGGTACCTTGAAGAAAAAAAACTAGAGGTAGTCGACGAATATAATATCTTACAGTTGTGCTCGACAGGAGGTTAATCGGGGCATTCCATCTTGAGATACTTGAGGGGAAATGCGCCCAGGCCCTAGGGGGATTGTTCAAGATGGCCAGGGGTGGAGGGGGATATTCCCTCGGGATACTGGCACAATTGTATGTGGCTAAGATCCTACCTATACTCCTGTATGGCGCAGAGGTTTGGGCTTTTGGGAACATTGCGTCGCTAAGCAGATTGGAGAGTAAGCTTTTAAAGAAACTCTTTCGCCTTCCTGCGTGTGCTCCTGTAGAGCCGATTTACCTTGAACTGGAACTGGCCCCATGGGATGCGAAATTTCAGCTGTCTTGTGCCAACATCCACTGGAAACTGACTAATGTAACTAGTGGCTCCCTAAACTGGCACATATCTGAGGCTGCCAGGACTAAGGTCCATTTTATGCCAAATAGTAATCTGGCGAATATCTTGGCTATGGTGGATCACTGGCACCCCCTGACAATTGGTTCAGGTGAGCATACCAGTTATGTACAACACAAACTGCACATGAAAAACATCATCTTCCAAAATTCATGAACAACTGAAAACTAAACTTTCTGGGAAAAGGTCTTGTGTTTTTATTCCTTGGTTAGATCACACAACGAGCTCGACTCCCTAATTATATTCACAATGTTGTGGGCAATCCCTTGGTGTGGGACTATTTTAAGATTAAAACAAATGTGGCCAAGTCCTTGGAAATAACCAGTGCTTGGGCCAATATATATCGCAGCCCATATATCGAGGACACTCCGTTACTGCAGGCTTTGTGGGGAACTCAAAATTGAAACAGCGAAACATCTCCTAATGAACTGTGACGCTGTAGGGCCCTTGAGGGCCGCCGCATGTACCACTGCCGGAATATCTGAACGGGATGACGTATTGTGGATGACGTATTGTGGATGTTGTTTTTAAATGGTAATAATGAAGCTTGCATTATCTATTTTACTATCTTGTGGAGGAAAATAATGTTGATTTTAGACGGGTAGTAGATAATGAAGGGTGGGACTGAATGGGTGGGTGGAAGTAAATTGCTAATTACATTTCGAGCTGATGGTTAGGAAAAGTGGGGGGGTTCATGTTTTTGTATTGTGTGCTGAAAAAACGGTTGTTTGTATAGTTATGTAGCACGTTATTAAAAATTTTAAAAAATAATGAAACAAAGGCAGGCAAAGAGAGAGAAACACAGCACTAAAGAAAGAGGCAGGCCTGGAGAAACACAGCGATAATGATAGACAGGCATGCACGGAGAAACACAGCGATAATGAAAGACGAGCAGAGAGAAACACAGCAATAATGAAAGACAGGCATGGAGAAACACAGCAAGAAAGAATGATTAGCAGGAAGAGAAACACAGCAAGAAAGAAAGACAGGCAGAGAGAAACAGCATGAAAGAGAGAGGCAGACATGTTAATGTTAAAGGACATTTGTACCGCGCACTATCACCACCGTAGTGGTCCCTTGGCGCTCTGGCGGCTCTGAAAGAGGAGGGGAGGATGAGTTAGTGGGAGGAAGCAGGAAAAGTGCAAGAGAGTAGTGATGTGCTGTTGGCGGCCTCAGCCCGGTGGGTCCGTTGGCTGGGCCTGGGGTGTTTGCGGCCGGTAGTCGTCGTGTACTGTTGTGCAAGGCTATGTGTGTTTTTGTTTTGTTGTTGCCATGTAGTGAAGTTTGTGCGGTTTGTTGTGCTGTAGGTTTTGGTTGTGTTTGGTTTGGAGTTTGAGAGGTGTATGCAGAAAGGGAAATTGTTAGTAGGGTTGGTTAGTTTGCGTCTCTATCCTGAATTGGAGCGCTCGGCTTGCGTAGTCTCCCCTGTTGCGGCTCTGTCCTGATCTGGGTCTGACTGGCATGCAGGTTCCATACTCCTCTAGCCCCCGCCTCTAATATGCTCTCTGATAGCTCCCCTTATCCTCCATTTAGACTCTAGTGGGCCTGCCAATGACAACCTCTCAGGTAGTGGGGGAGATTGCCAGTGTCTTGGTAATCCCACACCAATGTGGTACCTGGCGGTAATTAATTAAGGGGTGGGCGAAGGTGTTGGTGGGATTGTCTGTGTTAGTTGACTCAGTCTCCGTGCGTGCTGCCTGTGTTCCTGTCTATCCGATGTCACCCGTCCAGCTACTGTGGGCTTTGCTCTCCCCGGTTAGGGGTGTACGTGTCTTTTCGGTTTAGTTATCCTTTTTACCAGTTTCGTTTTCCAGGTTTAGTCTGTGGTGTTGTAGAGCCAGGTTTTTAGTGATTTCCTGAATTTTAGGTGATCTTCAGTGTTTCTTATTTCCTTTGGGATGCTGTTGTTTTTGCGGCTAAGTGGTAGAAGGAGGTGCCTTCAAGTTTTTTCTTGAGGTATGGTTTGAGTTCCAGGCGGATTTCGTTGCTCGATCGGAGGGGTCTCGTTGGTTTGTAGACTGTTATTTTCTTTTGTAGGAATTCTGCTCCTTGTCCGCTGATTGCCCTGTGCGTTATGCACATTGTTTTGAAGGTGATGCAATGTTTAATTGGGAGCCAGTGTAGGGTTTTTAGGGCTGGAATGATGCGATCTCTTCGGGTGAGTTTGAGGAGTAGTCTTGCTGCTGCATTTTGGATCCGTTGTAGTTTCTTCAGGAGGTATTCAGGAGGTATTCAGGTATTCCGAGGTAGAGGCTGTTTGCATAGTCTACTTTAGACATGATTAGGGCATTCGGAGGAGGAAAAAGCATTTTTTCACTGTTGCGTTTATTTGTGGCTCCAGGGTTAGGTTGTTGTCCATTAGGACTCCCAGATTATTTACTACCTTCGATGGTGTTGGTGCGTTTCCCATTTCTGTAGGCCACGGGATGGTGGTTTCGTTCTCTTGGTCTTTGGATACGATCATGATTTCTGTCTTTCCTGGGTTGATTTTCAGGTTGTTGGCATCCATCCAGTCGAAGACTTCTTTCAGACAGTCGGTAAGGGTTGAATGGTCGGCATCGGTGTCTTTGATTTTGTAGATGATCTGAGTGTCATCTGCGTAGTTGTAACATGTAATGTTGTATTTTTTGAGAATTCTGATGACCGGAGTCTGGTAGATGTTGAAATATAGTGGAGATAGTGAGGATCCTTGTGGTACTCCACAATCGTTAACTCGTGGAGTGGATTTGAAAGGTTTGATCCAAACGGTTTCTGTCCTGTCTGCTAGGAATGATTTGGTCCAGCGTAGTGCTGTGTCTGTTATGCCTATGTTTTCTAGTCTTTTGGTCAGGGTGTCGTGGTTAACTGTGTCGAAGGCTGCGGAGAGGTCGAGCAGAATAAGGGCTGAAGTAGTGTTTGAGTCTGCGTTAGTTTTGAGGTCGTCCCAGATGGATAGTAGTGCTGTTTCCGTTCCTCTCGCTGGTCTGAAACCGATTTGAGCTTGGTCCAGCAGGTGGTGTTTTTCTACGTGTTCTTGGGTTAGATTATATACGTAGGTTTCTAGAAGTTTCGCTGGGTAGGGGATGTTAGAGATCGGCCTGTAGTTGGAAAGGTCATCTGCGTCACCACTTGTGTTTTTTAAGAGTGGCTTGATGTATGCTGATTTGAAGATCTTCGGTACAGTCCCTGTTGATAGTGATAGATTTAGAAGGTTTCTGTAGTGTTCTGCTGGCGATCCTTGCGCGAGGATTGATTTGTAGATGTCTGGGGGACAGGGTTGATCCCGCTTTCTTGCTTCGTTTAACCAGCATTGCGAATGCCTCTGCTGATATTTCAGGAAAGCTTCGGAGTTTGTGTTGCGGTTCCGAGTTGGGTTCGTTGGGTTGTATGTTGTGGTTGGTTGGTCGCTTTTGTATGGTTTGCCGGATGTCGTTGATTTTTTTTTTTTAAGTGATCTGCCAGGTCGTTGCATAGTTTTTCTGAGGGGGTTGGGGTGTTATCACAGCCTGGTGGGTTTCTCATTTCTAACATTTCTTTTTGTGTTTTGGTGGCATTGTTGATTCTGTCATCATAATGTCTTTTCTTTGCCTTTTGAATTTCATTCTTGTATGCACAGATTTGTTTCTGGTACAGTGGAGACATGTGACATGGAGAAACACAGCGATAATGAAAGACAGGCAGAGAGAAAAACAGCTATAATGAAAGACGGGCAGAGAGACACACAGCAATAATGAAAGACAGGCAGAGAGAAACACAGCAGGAAAGAAAGGGAGAGATGCAAAGAGGGAAACACACCAAGAAAGAAAGGGAGAACTGCAAAGAGGGGAACACACCAATAAAGAAAGGGAGAGGCAGTGAGAAACAGAGCAAGACAGAAAGACAGACAGGGAGCAAACAGGAAATATAGCAAAAAATAAATGTAGGCAAAGAGATACAGAACAAGCAAGAAAGAAAGACAGAAATAAAGCAAAAAAGAAAGATAGGCAGGCCAAGGGAAACACAGCAATGACCAAAGACAGGAAGCGGGAAGAGGCACAGATAGCAAAAAAGAAAGGCAGAGAGAAAGAACAGGAAAGAAAGGTAGACAAAGAAATACAGCAAGAAAAGAGGGAAAAGCGGAGCGAAACACAGCAAGAATGAAAGACAGGCAGAGAGAAAAACAGCAAGCAAGAAAGACAGGCAGACAGAGAAACACAGCAAAAAGAAAGATAAGCAGGCAGAGAAAAAGATAGCATGAAATAAAGAGAGCAACAGGCAAGGAGGAGCTATAGAGACAAGAATGATTATATTATAATTATAATAATAGGGTGAGAGAAAGAAACACGGGCAGAGAGACAGGCATATTGAAATGTAAATGGTTGAGACAGGAGGAGATAGAGAGAAAGAAAACATAGCAAGAGAGAAAAGCAGAGACAAAGGAGAGGGAGAGAAAACTGGGCAGGGAAGAGAGAAAGATAAGCAGAACGGGGAGAGAAACAGCAGGAGACAGAGTACAAAGACACAGATGAGTAGGGAGAGTGAGAGGGCAATGTGAAGAGAAAGAGTGAGTGGAAGAGAGAGAGAAAGCAGCAGGCAACGAAGATAGAGAGGAAGAAGGAGGCAGAGTGGAGAGAGAAGCAGGTATGAGAGAGGTAGTAACAGGGGGACAAGATCAAAAGACAGGAGAGGAGAGATGGAGAGACAGAGGAGAGGGACAGGGAAGAGGCAGAGGAGAGACAGACACAGGGAGAAAGAAGCAGACATAATGGAAAGAGAGGCAGGTAGGATAAACAAAGTAATAGGAGGAACAAGAGGAAGAGGCACAGGGGATACAGGGAGCAACAAGCAGCGATGAGAGACAGAGAGAAACACGTAGAGATGAGAGACAGAGAGACCGGGAGAAACAAGCAGAGATGAGAGACCGGGAGAAACAATCAGAGATGAGAGCCAGAGAGACCGGGAGAAACAAGCAGAGATGAGACAGGGAGAAACATGTAGAGATGAAAGAGAGAGACCGGGAGATACAAGCAGAGAGGAGAGACAGGGAGAAACAAGCAGAGAGGAGAGACAGGGAGAAACAAGCAGAGATTAGAGACAGGGAGCAAAATGCAGAGATGAGAGACAGAGAGACAGGGAGAAGCAAGCAGAGACGAGAGACCGGGAGAAACAAGCAGAGATGAGAGACCGGGAGAAACAAGCAGAGATGAGAGACAGAGAGACCAGGAGAAACAAGCAGAGATGAGAGACACAGAGAAACAAGTAGAGATGAGAGACAGACAGGGAGAAACAAGCACAGATGAGAGACAGGGAGAAACAAGCAGAGATGAGAGACAGGGAGCAAAAAGCAGAGATGAGAGACCGGGAGAAGCAAGCGGTGATGAGAGACAGGGAGAAACAAGTAGAGATGAGAGACAGAGATACCGGGAGAAACAAGCAGAGATGAGAGACAGGGAGAAACAAGTAGAGGTGAGAGACAGAGAGACTGGGAGAAACGAGCAGAGATGAGAGACCGGGAGAAACAAGCAGAGATGAGAGACCAGGAGAAACAAGCAGAGATGAGAGACACAGAGAAACAAGTAGAGATGAGAGACAGACAGGGAGAAACAAGCACAGATGAGAGACAGGGAGAAACAAGCAGAGATGAGAGACAGGGAGCAAAAAGCAGAGATGAGAGACCGGGAGAAGCAAGCGGTGATGAGAGACAGGGAGAAACAAGTAGAGATGAGAGACAGAGATACCGGGAGAAACAAGCAGAGATGAGAGACAGGGAGAAACAAGTAGAGGTGAGAGACAGAGAGACTGGGAGAAACGAGCAGAGATGAGAGACAGAGAGACCGGGAGAAGCAAGCAGAGATGAGAGACAGAGAGACCGGGAGAAGCAAGCAGAGATGAGAGACAGAGAGACTGGGAGAAACAAGCAGAGATGAGAGACAGGAGAAACAAGCAGAGAGGAGAAACAGAGGGACAGTGAGAAACAAGCAGAGATGAGAGACCGACAGAAACAAGTAGAGATGAGAGACAGAGAGACCAGGAGAAACAAGCATAGATGAGAAACAGATAAATGAGAGCGAGTGATGGGAGAATATGGACATCACGAAAAAGCAGCAAGGGAAAAGTTGGAAAGAGGGATGATAAAGAGAATGAAAGAGAGAGAGAGAGAGTAAGGAAGAAAGACAGTGGGTCATTTTGCAAAACCCTGGATGGGAAAAAGTGTAAAGACAGGCATTACACATGAAATCCTGTCTTTTTTCCAATGTTTGGGATTTTCTTTTTGTTTTCAGGAGACTGGGGCACTGAACAGAATAATACTATCCATCATATATCCTTGCTCCATCCCAAAAAAGCACATGGTTTAACACCAGCAGCACACAATTCCATGCTGGCATTAAACCAATGGATTCCTACAGACTACGCCTACTATTTACACCTGGTAAATGCCGGTGAATTCCACAGGAGCTCATTGTCAAGGACTCCTGCAATCGTTTAATGTGGGAGGCGACTACGCTCAGTCCTTAAGATTGGATAACTGTGTGATCATCGCCAACAATGAGTCAAAGGAGGGATCAATCACTAATGAACCTGCTAACAAATAAAAAAGAAGTGTAAAAAGAGCAAAAAGGAGGGGCACAAGAAAAAGGCTCATACTAAATAGGCTGATTTTAGTGGCAATGCAGCCTGAGCAACAAGCCTGGCTTGATTAATTCCAGCTCCAGAGTTACTTCCCTTGTGATCAATGACCAGGGCTCCTATGACACTCTACCATTAGAAGGAAATAAGACCAAAGTTTCCACTTAACATCCTACTAAAAAACAAAACTACATCAAAAGACTTCCAGCTGCTGAGTCCAATACTCTTTCTACTAGAGGTGCCTCCAGAAATAAAGACAACATCGGCAGGAACTCCTGTTCACCCTAAAAGCACTGGTTCATTTATACAGACTACAGATACTATTAATACTATTAATTGCCAAACATTACCGGAAGATTCCCACATTCTGGAAGTTTTGGGAAACCCTTTTCAAGAGGACAATCATGGGATAACATCTAACGCCATTGCTTCAGACACGCACCCTAACGGCTCCACCTACTATCCCTCCATGAGGAAAATGGTGTCGCTAAATCAGTAAATGGGAAGAGGGACCTCTACCAACCTCATTCTAATTCGGACGCTGACTGCTTGGCCCTCAAAGTAAGGAGCCGTTTTTATGTTAGTCGGGACTATTATCCAAATCTAACAACCATCTTCCATTTAGTCCATGACATCATTCCTCTGCGGTGTCTAGAAATGGAGGATATCGTGATTGTTGACCTCCTAGAAGACTCGTACTATGCTAGGGCGATAGTTTATTTTCACAATCCCGCTGGACTAGATTGTGTCACGTCACATGATGCTAATTTGGGAAAATTAGGTTATGACTGTTCTATTGTTAAAGCTCCATCTAGAAAGTTTGGGCTGCATCTAGTTAGGGGGGTACTGAAATCTAGTAGAGCTGTTCCTTTGCTTTCAACTACACCCTCTACATTCAACCTATGAGAGTCAACCTTAATCGATCAAAACTATCTCCCAGCTCACAAGGCAACGCTATTACTGTCGCCATTGATGCTCTTTGGTTAAGCCATGTTGGTGTTCATTCTCCCTTAGAAGATAAAGAAGGGTTGGCTGCTACCAGCCGACAGTGGTTACCTTCAATTCTACAACCACAAAATCCATGTAGATCCTAGCCACACTTTTACCATTTTGTCCTGGAACACCCAAGGCTTCTCCCACTACACTGAACCTGATGGTTTATTAGAGAACATCCCCAATTTCTGTGTAGTGGCATTACAGGAAACCTGGCTCCAGGATAACGTGGAAATTGGCAGCTGCCATTCCATTCAAACTATGGCCACAAGGGGATTCAAGGGCAACCAAAAGGAGCATTGATCATTAGTGTTGATAAATCTTACCAAATCACCAAGATCAGCACTTCAGGCGACTAAGTGCTTGCTGCTATTATTAATTGGGCCCCGAAGTGTGGCCATACAACTTATCTACTAATCATCAACTTTTATGATTTACTCCTGAGGCTTTATCATGCTAGACGGTCTTTGGCCAGGGGTTTCACCGGAGTAATATACCAGAGTGACTGACAATAGTGCATCGACTATCGAGTAGGTCTTTGTAAACATCAACATGTACCCAAATATGAAGGTCTTAACAAGAACAGAAAGTGACCACTTTCCCCTCCTCTCCTATATAAATTACACTGAGCCGGTTCATGATAGTGACCCTATCAGCAACATTACTATAAACCAAGGGTGAGTTGGAATACAGGTAATATCGATAAGGCTGTTTGCTTCATCAGCGATCTCGAATTAGATTCACAAGACACTTGCAGTGCAGA
This sequence comes from Ambystoma mexicanum, assembly GCF_040938575.1. NCBI lineage: Eukaryota > Metazoa > Chordata > Amphibia > Caudata > Ambystomatidae > Ambystoma > Ambystoma mexicanum. The sequence continues at coordinate 746,873,702 of NC_090938.1, forward strand.
GGCCGTAATCAACCGCAGCATCGCTTTCCTGCCAGTTGCATTGCAGACATCGGCCTGATTCAGAGGTGCATGTTAAAATGGAAAAGTGGTGTGTCTCTAGGCCTGATTCAGAGGTGCATGTTAAAATGGAAAAGTGATGTGTCTCTAGGCCTGATTCAGAGGTGCATGTTAAAATGGAAAAGTGATGTGTCTCTAGGCCTGATTCAGAGGTGCATGTTAAAATGGAAAAGTGATGTGTCTCTAGGCCTGATTCAGAGGTGCATGTTAAAATGGAAAAGTGATGTGTCTCTAGGCCTGATTCAGAGGTGCATGTTAAAATGGAAAAGTGCTGTGTCCGAGAGTGGCGGCAATATATCAAGTCTGCCACTCCTGCAAAGCCGGGATTTACAGCCTAGCCTTGCCAACCACCTCATCTGTAAGGGGCTGGCAAGGACTGTATTCAGAAGTTTAGAGCACACTTTCTGCACCAGCCTGAAGAGGCGTTAATTAACAGCACCCTGGAGGTGTTGTTAGTTATGAAAAGAGGCGGCATTCCTTACAAAGTGTTAGCTTTTCCATAAAACAGTCTGACTGTCTGAAATAAGTTTTCTTTTCAAGCTGCCAGCGCCACATTTTCTGCGTTACAGAAAGTGCTGCCGAGACTCTTCAAGCATGCCGACACTATCTGTATTGTAGAAATATGTCTTTTCTTTTTGCATTTTGACCAGAGGTGCTCTGCGCACAGTAACCCGGCAGCGCTCCATCTGCACATATTTTACATGTTTTTTCTTGCCTGCTGCACAACATCTCTCCTCCACTCTTCCCATCACCCTCAGAATGGGAGGATTTGGAGGAGGGAATGACGTGTTACTATGTGGCATTTAGCACAGTCTCAGAATCTGTCCCAAGTGCCGCTGCAGAGGACTCATGCCGTCTCACCTACTAGTGACTCTCTGTGACTCATGTTCCTTTCCTATGACCGAGTGTCGCTGCAGGGGACTCAAGCTGCCTCACCTCACGATGACCCCTGAGATCCAGGAGGCCCCAGGGAGGGTTATGGTTTGGAATTTGTATATCACAAGTACTCACGTTCATAGGATTTCATGTATCGCCAATCTGAAAGCAAGAAAAACATTTAGGGTTCGTGAAATCAGACAAACCAGCGAGGCATTGAAGTATGTTCAATATATTTATTACCATTAATTAAACGTACCCATTTCTGCAGGAAATGTTTCTGTAGTAAAAGAAAAACAAGTGATGTATTAGATCCCAAACTTTTTTACTGTAAAACATAACTCAGCAGTCCCTGCCCTTCCCCCAATGCCTCCGCTCCAGCTCCCACCACTGCACCCCACTCCCTGCCCTTCCCCTAATGCCTCCCCTCCAGCTCCCACCACTGCACCCCCACTCCCGGCCCTTCCCCTATGCCTCCCCCCAGCTCCCACCACTGCACCCCCACTCCCTGCCCTTCCCCCATGCCTCCCCTCCAGCTCTCACCACTGCACCCACCCACTCCCTGCCCTTCCCCTAATGCCTCCCCTCCAGCTCCCACCACTGCACCCCCACTCCCTGCCCTTCCCCCATGCCTCCCCTCCAGCTCTCACCACTGCACCCCCACTCCCTGCCCTTCCCTAATGCCTCCCCTCCAGCTCCCACCACTGCACCCCCACTCCCTGCCCTTCCCTAATGCCTTCCCTCCAGCTCCAACCACTGCACCCCCAACACCATGGGTGTCAATTGTCATGTTTTGACATTTCCTCCCCAGCACCCCATAGGGGAGGTCACACACCCACAGATTTCACGTTCTCAGAGCTTAACATTCTCAGCACACAGTAGAGGACCAGGGAAAAGGGCATTAAGATCAGAGATAATGCAGCCTCTTTATTGGATCAGGCAGATCATGCCACTATATCTGATAAAAGGACCTCCTATTATGAACCCAATACTGGCTCAGTGTCCTTGCAAGCAATACTTTGGGGGGATTTAAAAGTGAGCCCCGAGGTATTGCATTACCCCCTACCTGTGCATCTCTCAAATCTGAACGATTGCAATTGACTGCATTGGGAGAGTAAATTCATGCATTGGAACAAACATACCCTACTACCCCAACACCACAAGACCTAAAGGTGTTGCCAAGTTTCAGGCTCAAGCCGACCGTGAGGCTAAATTATTATCTGAGCCGGTCCAGGTCCAGAAGTCTGGGAAGCCGATATGCCTGAGACATTGCTGGCCAGACTGTTGTGTCACGAGTACGGTCAGACCTACTATTCAGAGGCCAAGGGGTCCCTGATGCACCGCTCTCAGGATATCATTCATGTCTTTATTGGCCTTTTGGGGTTCTCTCTACTCTACTATAATCAGGAAACATGGTTTACTGAGGTGGTAAAGAGACGATATTCAGAATCAGCCCTATGGATAGATTCTGAGAGGCCACCCTATTCTGGTGACCAGGACGACACTAATGTCTAGCCAAACTCTATCAAGGTAGTGTGACTGGGCAGTAGGGCTTAGACTTGGGAGAGTGTGGGGGTGGTGATGGGTTTAATTAAGCACAGAATGTATACAAATGCACTACTATTTATTAGGCCTTGAACCAACTCTTATCAATGCAAATCACAGGTAAGCAAAACGACTAACCGTACACTATCAACATATGTACATCCGTCATTACGACCTCCAACACATGGTATAGGGCGACAACAGCCCTTGCAGCCGCGACTGCAGAACCGCTCAGTTTCCACTGCAGGAAGGGGAGGGTCCAAGCCACACATATTCTAACGGATCGGTCTTTTCAACACAATACTTCTGACCAAAATAAAAACTCTTTATTTTCACAACACATTTTTCTTAATGGAAAAAGGCCTTTGGCATGTCTACTTTTAATATCAACAACCTTTTGGTTTATTTTTTCTGCATTATACTTTATTTTAAAGTTGTATTCCTCCCTTCTCTGAAGTAAAATGGTAAAAGACTGGTTAGCCTTTTATTGTCCCCTTCTAACTTCTCCCCATCCCCTTCTTTAATGATGATTTGTGTCAGTCCTTCCATTTATCCTTTTTTAGGAGTTATTTTAACTATTTATAATTTAATTTTCCAATTCATCTTTTTTCACACCACTATATATTTTGCTAGATTTGATGAGTTTTATGTACAAGGCAACGAGTGCATTATCAGTGACATGTATATGCATTTAGTTTTTTCATCCACTCATGGATGACCGGTTCATTTCTTATAATCGACTCCACAAAAAAACATGGTTTTTGCTTCTTGGGAACCCCACCAACCAAATACTCATCCAATCAAACACTCATCCATTCAAACACTCATCCAATCAAACACTCATCCAATCATGAGTAGCTGGCATGGACCTCGAAGAGTTAATGCCGAAGCTATCCCCAAATGAGAAAAATGCCCAGACGGCTTGGTAGCTACTAGCAGGACTGCACAAAATCAAATCTTTCTGGCCAGCCTCGGGTTTCAGGGTTGCAGTAGTCCCCAGTTCTAGGCCACCTGGAAGTGGAAACCTACTCCTCTCTGACCTTTCCCCTCAACCCTCGCACCACACGAATCATCGGCATCAAACAGTTTGACCGCATTTCCCCCAACCTTTCTAACAGCCCAAATAATCTTTAAAATCGCCTTTATTACATACAAGGCTGTGGTAACCCAGCCACACCTGTACCCAGCCAAGGAACTGGTCACATTAGGAAGCTAGAGCAATTCCAGATGCCACACCCTGGCAAGACTGGAAATAAATAAATGCCCAAAAGCAAAAAAACAGGAAATCTCCCATTATGCGCCAGCACTGTGGCACACGATCCTAAACCACAACCACACAGCACGGTTATGCCTGCAATTTACGAAAAAACCGAAGACTTTGCCATATAAGGCATTTCTCTAAACACTCAGTCCACCAGGTAATAACATTCAGGATATGCGGCTCTCGACACCAAATAGCCAGCCTCACCTGGACTCATACATTGTGACGCTCTCCATTGGTTGCTATCTACCTGTGCGCTATGCAAGTACCACTCTCATAAGCTTATGAGAGTGGTAGATCCACTGTCATAAGCTCATAGAGCCAGCACTCTTCTGTAAACGTGCCTGGCCAGGAACCCTACCCACCTGCTCAGCCTACTACACAAGATACAAGGGTAGCCCCAATTTATTCAGGGTTTTGACTCAGTCCGACTACTACCTGCTGAATCTCAGACCTTTACTGCCCTTACTCAGTGCTCCTCCCATACTTAAAATGCTCATTCTAATGTATCTACTGCCCTTGTTAAAAACATGTCCATCGAATAAATCCATTACTCCCCTAGCACATCTCGCCTATACCATCCCTAATGGTAGCACTACTCAACTCACTACCCACCCAAAAATTCCAAACTATTCTATACAATTAGCCAAACCAAATATGGAGCCCTTACCTCCACTTACACTAAACGCTTACCCATGCAACACGCATGATAGAAATAATAGACTCCGCTCAAGGCTTGCAAAAATAATTTGAACCTTTAACCAGAACCCTTACCTGCCCCAATAAAAAGGTGAATCCCCACCTAGAAGCCTCTAATCCCACAAAAGTAGATCTTAGAAAGACACATTCTGCATATAACTCCTTCAACCATACTACACCGAAGACCCAAAAGCCTAAAGCCCTACCAGCCTTAACACTTACCAACCACTGCCTTAAAGGTGCACTGCTAAATGCTAGGTCTCTGGTAGCTCATGCCTCCGAGACAGCGGACATCATCCAATCTGAAAACCGTGACATTTTGGCAATTACTGAATCTTGGCTACATGCGGCGGCAGGCCCAGCTCTCTCCTTAGCTATACCTAATGGTTACACTATCCTTAGAGCCGATAGAAATGACTCACGAGGAGGAGGCATTGCCCTCATTACCAAAGCGGATCTACCTATCAGATTAATAACTGTGACCGAATCAAATCATGTGAACTCCTTACAGCCAAACTTACTATTAATAAAACCCAAACTCTCACGATTCACCTGGTGTACAGACCCCCAGGCCATATTAGTACCTTTGAGGAAGACATTTCTAACATTGTGTCTAATAACCTTAAAAATACCTCTCAGGTACTAATACTAGGAGATATGAATCTAGGCCTCAATGACCCCAAGGACTCACAGGCAGCCAGTGTGACAAATACCTTAACTGAACTAGGATTCACTCAAAGAGTGCTTGACCCCACCCATATCAAAGGCCGTACTCTAGATTGGGTGGCAGACCACAATGGCAAGACTACAATATCCTCCATATCTCCCCAGATCTGGACTGACCACTACATGATCTCCTTCTCCCTAGGTACGGAAAGACCTATTACTATGCCTGCTCTTCCCCCTCCCACTCTAACTAGGAGTAAAAAGAATATTACAGTTGACAACCTGCTCCCTCTGATTCTCCCTACACTCAATGCTCTCCCAGATCATATGGATCCGGATGTCCTAGTTAAAGAATTTAATCAAATTATGTCCGCCTCCCTAGACTCCATAGCACCTTTAAAAACAAAACAAAGTAAACCCAAGGCACACTTGAATTCTTGGTACACTCCACACCTGAAAACTCTGCGGAAAAATAAAAGGCAATGCGAGGTAACCTGGAGACTACTTCCATCTGAGGAAAATAAAACTAACCTCCATACTATATTGGCTCTCTATAAAAAGGAAATACTCCAAGCAAAGCGTGATGTTTACAATTCTAGAATAGCCCAGGCTAAGTCAAGCACGAAGGAACTCTTTGCTATACTTTAAAGAGCTTGAAACCCCAATCCCCACACGGGATAATTGTACAAAAGATAAACCTTGGTGCTCAGATATACAGCACGCACTATAAAGTGATGACTTTACAAACGAAAATTGCCAAGAAAAAAAGAGTCATTAATCAGGACATCTCCCCCCACGGCTGATACCACACCTAACAACCTTGACCACCCCCCTCGTTTCAAGTTCTCCAAAGTTACTACACTTGATACAGAAAATATTATCTTTTCACTCAAACCCTCCAATTGTAAGGGAGATCATTGCCTGGCACAACCCATAAAGGATGCCGCTAGAGACTTGGCCCCGTTCATCACTAAACTGATCAACGCTTCATTCGTTACTGGTAAAATTCCAGCTAACCTCAAGGAATCGTGGGTGCTCCCACTTCTAAAAAAACAGACATTGGACCCAAATATCCCTACTAACTACCGACCCATCACCACTGTGCCATTCCTGCTGAAAATATTAGATAAAATGGCTTACTCACAAATTCAAAAACATTTGGAATCTAATTCCTTATTAGGCTCACGGCAGTCTGGATTCCGGCCACAGCATGGAACCGAAACAGCATTACTAGACTGAAAGGCACAGATTGACGAACTCAGAGATAAGGGGACTCCCGTCCTCCTTCTCCTATTGGATCTTTCTGCAGTATTTGACTTAGTCGACCATGGAGTCCTTTGCAGTCACCTTGACACTGCCGCCCATTTTTCAGCGGAAGCTATAGTCTGGTTAAAATCCTTTTTTAGTAACCGGACTATGAGAGTCTTCTCAACAACTGCAGCCGCTGACCCAATCCCTATCACTTGTGGAGTGCCTCAGGGTTCATGTGTATCACCTACTCTCTACAATATCTTCACCAAGCCCCTTTTTGATGATCTGGATCATCTGGGTGTCACCTACACTAACTATGCAGATGACACCCAGATCCTCTTACCTCTTTCTGGTGATTACGACAAGGATTTGGCGAACAGGATATATCTCGTCATCCAGGCATGGATGACTACCCACGGTCTATGCCTCAATGACGACAAGACTGAGATCATCATCCTGGGCACTACTGCATCCCTCAATAAATTAAGTTCCAACTACTCCACCTTCAATATTGATAACAATATTATCTCTGTGGCCAGGGAGGTAAAGACTTTAGGATTTTACCTAGACTCGACCTTATCTCTCAACAAGCAAGTTAACGCGGTGGCCTCGTCCACAGCCTACACGTGCAAATTGATTAGAGCCAGCAAACCTTTTCTATCTAATAGCAGTTGCATCACCTTGGCCCGAGCTCTTATTTTATCAAAATTGGATTATTGCAATGCGTTATTCATAGGTGCTAATAAACAAATCATTAAAAAAATCCAGACCCTGCAAAATAATGCTCTTAGAGCCGCATTAGGTATTGCCAAGCGAGAACACATCTCCACGACCCGAAGAGCATATAACTGGCTCTCCACACATGACAAAATTAAGCTGAAAATTGCGACCCTAACCCACAAATGTTTAAACAATGCTGCACCTAGCTACCTGTCGGAAAGATTCAACAAGATGGCTTCAACTAGGACCACTAGACTATCCAATACCAACTACCTGGCAGTTCCTAGATTTAAGTTATCTAGAATCAGGGGCTGAGGCTACCCAGTCAAGGCTGCTAAATTGTGGAACTCACTACCACCGACACTAAGAGTCGACCAGTCCTTCCACAATTTCCGCAAGAAAACTAATAAATGGCTTAAAGACTCAGACCTATAGTTGCTACTTGCCACTGTATTACACCTTGACTGCCAATACTGACTGTAAATACTTGTAAATACCTGCCTTCAAACTGTACAGTTTTTCTCCTCATGTTACTAAGGCTACTATGATTTATTTGTATGTTTTCCGTACATTGCATCTCCCTATGTCACTCTCACTTGCGTACCACATTCATCTTTTGTGTTTAACTGGTTATTTCTGTACGTTTTCTGTGTAACTAAGCTTTGAATTATCTTATGCTCTGCGCCCTGCTACCTGTGAGTCTGGTGCGAAATACAAATAAAACAAATAAAACAATACAATACAATATACAAGAATACCGACATATTTGTTTTTCATTAAGCTGTGCATATTTACATGCAGTATTTCAATTAAATAAGTGCGTTGAGATGGTTGGAAAGCCTTCCCGATCAGCATCACCTCTTGGGTGGGCCTGGACTCATATCTACCTTTTAATTCCGTGAGCTTCTCCTGCAGGTGGGCATGTTGCGTGGTGCTCTGCAGCGTTGTCTCCATTCCAGGGGCATCTTCCTGGGGCTTCAGAGCCTTCACTTCACTGCACCTGAGAATTATAGAAAGATGCTGTATATAACCCTCGGCCTCCAGTGACAAGTAAGAGTAAGGGGGTCTAAACAGTGAGATAAGGGGGAGGAAAAAGACGCCATTCCTAAAGATGGGAAAGGAAGGCTCTGACTCAACAGGCGCGGAAGGGAGGGGAGGCACATCCCCCATAAAACAGAGGGGTAGACAGCACCACACAGTAAGTCTGCCCATCTTCACTTTAGCTCCCCATTTACTTTCTTCAAAAGACGAACATGATCTTTTACATAGTTACATCCCCCCTTCTTTTACACTTATAGGGGATACAGACTTTCTTCATGGATGCTACACCCTCCAAATAATTCACCTACCTCCTACTTATATTGAACACACGGTAGGCCTGTTTTTTATTCGTCTTGGAATTGATAGGTTTTTACACCTGGGTATAATTCACTAAAATGATGTTCCTCTTTAACTATGCAATTTTTGACACTAATGGGATAATCATCCACATATATAAGAACATTTTGAATCTGTTATATTCAGGCAGATGTTGAGAATGTTGGTTCTAGCTTCTAACAATATTGAGCTATTGCTTGTACATCATCCACCATGTTGTTTACCTAAGCATTTTATGTCTTTGACACATTAAGTCTGATTACCATGTATTCTGACAATATTGTTTTTTTTTTATATATTTCTTTAGAAAACCTCTTTGATTATTGCATGAACTATTACAGCCCCTGATGAAGAGAACATTATCTCGAAACGCGTTGGGCATATGCTTATGAAAAATAAATCTTCGTTGGAAAACTAATCTACTTTTGAATTGTACCTAAAACATTTTTTAATTACTGTTTGCCTGAAAACCTGCGTTTCTGAATACTATGTACATACATAGATTGTAATTCTTTGACAAAATTTACATTGATTGCCCGATTTGGGAATATAATTACCTTGAGCTTGTTTAAGCCATCATTAGAGTGCAGGGGACGGGAGTTCCCTAAGTGGGTACTTTTTCTTCGCCTTTAGTATTTTGGATAGATACCAGTGTGGATTCCTTGATTAAGCAAGCACAAGGCCCAAATAATCCCCGTTTATATGCTATTTTTATCGACTTCAAAGCAGATTTTGATACAGTCAGGAGGGATTTGCTCTGGCGCAAATTAGATTTATTAGGCTGCCCATCGGGGATACTCTATTATCTAGTTACTACATAGTAACAACACAGTGTGTCTGAGACTGCATAGTGGTGGAGCTATGACCAGGCCCATTATTCAAATGTGTGTGGTTAAGCCCAGCGTTGTGTCACGGCTCCTCTATTCTATAATCTCTATGTCTCAGACCTTCCCCTGTTTTTGTCCCAGACAAGAGGCTGTCCCCCTAAAATAGATGACACGCATTGTACGGTCCTGGATATTCGCTGGCTGGAATAAGACAACTGTATCTACAGTGTCTTGTTCGCCTGTCATTTACGGCCTGGAGAGTCTGGTAGATATTGATTTAAAGTGGCTCCAGCTGATTGAGGGTAGATTTTGGAGGAAATTACTGAGTTTGCCTAAGTGTGTCCTCATGGCTATACTGAGGCTCCAGCTGGTATTGATTCACTCAAATATTTGGTCCTGAAGAAGAGATCTATCATGTACATAAAAATTATGAATGGACCATCTAATCCTCTCCTACAAAGTCTAGGTAATTTAGAGCAGAGATTGAAAATGAAATCCAGCTTTAGAAAGAGTATGAACTCTTTATTTAAAGATATAGGTTGGATCCCCAAATGGGGAGAAGAATATTTCAATCTGCGGCGTCGCTTCGAAAGATGCCTAGACTTGTGGGACTGGAATGAAAATGTTGTACATTTGAGCTTGTTAAAAAGCTATACCTTTGTGCCTGATATGTTATACACCTTCAAGAAGAAGCAACCCTATTTAGTCTTATTTCCTTCAATTCAATTGAGGAGATTCATTCTTCTATTACGTATTAATAGGATTCCGGTGTAGAGTGTTTTGGGCCCTTCACTTGCTCTGCCGGAAGATGAGTGTTTATGTCGTGTGTGCCTTGATAAGGCACACACTGAGTCAGCTAGACATGTTTTGACAGAATGTGTAAGATTGGGACCAGTACACATGAAACACTTGAGTAAATTCGTATAACAACTTGACACCATTAAGGATTTGTCATTCTGGAAGAAATACTTAAATACATATATTAGGGGTTTGCGTATTGCCTTGTATAGTACATGGAAGGTGGTGGAAACACATTTAATTACGGTACATGAAGAAGGAAATGAAAATGCACTTTAACGTATCTGCGCCCCGGGTAAATGGGGCACATAAGGTGACGAGGATATGGTGACCCTGATTATTTCAATATTTCAATATCTCAATATATGCTGCTAAGTTGCTGAGTTCCTTATCAGTTTTTCATTTATTATGATATTACATGGACGCGGTAGCGTCCATGTAGTTATGGTTAAGTTGGTGTTTCCATAGGAAGAGCACTTTTTGGGTGGCTTATAACTTCGCTCCCTCTGGACGAATCCTCACCAAACTTTGCAAAAAAGTATATGGCCCAGTCTGCATTTTTTTGCAAAGTTTGGAGAGGTTTGGTCCAGGGGGGGTCCCAAAACTTTTGTTTTTTCCTATAGACATAATGGGAAAAAACTTTGCGCACGGCTACAGACCGAACCGCTGGACGGATTTACACCAAATTTGCGGCAGTAGCGGCGGCCTGGTCCCGAAAGCGTGCTTTTGCAAATTTGGTGTAAATCCGTCCAGTAGTTTTTTAAAAATGACCAAAATGTAAGGCAAAAAAATGAGTGATATCTGTGTTCGCTTCGCGGACGGACTTCCCTGTTCGCTCCGCGGACAGCACCCCGATTGGCCCATTGGCTTGCATCATGTCCGCGGACATGCGCCGTGTTCGCTGATTGGACGGCATGGGGCATGGAGCGCGTCAGATTTTCTGTGGCGCCTGCCATCTTGTATTCGCCGTCGACCTCGTTCAGCGCGGTGAATCTTGGATTAAAAATTGTATTTAGTGGAGTGTGTTGGTGTGTAAGAGTGTTTGGGGAGTGTGGGGGAGTATGAGATAGGTTCAATGTTTTGTTTTTTTATGTGCTATACGCTTTTGTTGTGTTCGATTTGTCCGCGGAGAACACGGCTGTTCTGACATTTTGTAAATAAACTAAATGGTGGGGTGTTCAGAGGACGGAGTATGTGTCCTTTTTGTTCGCAAGGAAGGTAAAATTGAGCTAAAAACACTTGCGGTGTACTTAAATGTTCATAAATACACAAACTGGGGGTGTCCTGAGGATGCTGTCCGTATTGTAATCTGTCAAGTTGAATGTGTTCTAAGAACACTCGCGGTGTCCCGAAATGGTTGCAATTACACAAAATGGGGGTGTTCTGAGAACGTTGTTTGTATTGTTCGTTGTTGTTTAGCTCTTGGTGGTCGTGCAGATTAGTCCTACCACCTCCGACCCCAAGCACCACCCAGGCAGGAGATGACAACAGCCCGTGCAGCGCTTGAAACCACAGGTGGAGAATTTCGTCTTATCAGGAACCAGAAACGCCAAAGACCCTCTGACCACTGTAAGGCAATAGAGGGTTAGTCAATACAGGGAATGGACAACAAGCCTTACGATAGAATAGCAGAAAAAGGGCTTACCCGAAAATGAAGGAGAGGGTGGCCTGAAATGTGTGGTGGAGTAGTGGGGGTACAGCGAGCACTGGTCGATTGTGTCTCTGACAGGACTCGTGATGTAGAACTCCGAGGCAGATACGTGGGATAATCCGTGAGCAGTCCAATAGGCAGTTCCGGGGTCGATAACCAAAGTTCAGTGTTCAAGGGAATATCCGTAGGCAGTCCAGTGAGCAATTCCGAGTCAAGAAACCAGTAGCAAGCAAACAGCGTGATATCCGGGATTAAGAACGAGGCAATCCGTTAAGAGTTCCGTGGTCAAGTATTCGTGGTAACAATATCCAAAGAAACGCCAAAGCAATCCGTGAAGGAAGCAGCTGTGAAGCGGTGCTTCCGTGTTTTTCTGCTCCCTTTAGCTTGTGTGGAAGGTCACGTGATCACATCACGGGAGGGGAACGTGAGTAGTCTGAGTCACGTGACCCGTGATGATGACGAAGGCTGTTGTGGATGCCTAGTCACGTGACGTGCGGTTCTATGTGTGCCCAATCGGCAGCGCCAGTTGTGTGAAAGCCTCCATGGGAGGTGCCAGTGAAGGAAAGGGCGAAGATCCCTCGGGCCGTGATGTGCGGGTCTCCTCTGTTTGGCAGGAGACCCTCGCCGCTCGCCTGCAGGGACACGTAGGCCACGTGAGTCTTGATGGTGGCGTACGTTGGGAGACACGACAGATGTCAGTTTGAAAATGTTCTAAGAACCCTCCTTTTGTCCGCTGATAGTACAATTTCCTATGGGCCTCACCCGACTTTTTGTCCACTAAAGAAACGATAAATCAGGCTGGTGTGCGCCGACATTATGTGATAATCCTATGACTGGCGCTATTGACCTGGCTGACTTGCTTTTGCGACACTAAATCATATCTCCCGCCCCTAAGCCTGACATTATCAAAGCATTCATATTCCCCGCCTCTCTCCGTGACGTTACAGGGTGCGTCATCAAACGCGCCCAGTCGTCTCCAGTCCTACGCGACTTTACACAGAACCCGGAAGACAACACACATTATGTCACAACACAGCGCGCCACAATTCGGAATATGAAACTGTGATTTAAAAGCAAACAGCAAGATTGTAAATTTTGTAAAGTACATTTATTTGACATCAAATGTTTAGAGAATATTCAGCAATTTGCATTTGTTTTTGTTGTTGATCCGCAAAAGTTCATGTTGATACACGCAATGTTCCTTTGCGGTACAGAGGGTGTTAGATCAGCTTACAACACAGTGTGCCACAATTCGGAATATGAAACTGTGGTTTAAAAGTAAACAGCAGGATTGTACATTTGGTAAAGTACATTTATTTCACATGAAATGTTTAGTGAATATTCAGCGATTTGCAATTGTCGATCAGCAAAAGTTTATTTTGAGCCACGCGCTGTTCCTTTGCGGTATATAGGCTGTTGGTTTATGATAAAAGCAGTAAATGGTCGCACTGATAATCAGAAGGCTGCTCCAACAACGAGACATTAGACCACCATAATGGTTGGTATGTTGCTTCTAGCCGCTAGTACTGCGTAAGGGCATATTGGTCCTTGGCGATTGTCCCATAAAATGGTGAGGGTCATGAAGTTGCTTACATGGAGCTGCACCTGGCAGTTGAAAAATCCATCCGCTGGAGTCTGAAAATCGTGACATTGGCAAAATGGGGCAACATACCTGTTTTAAAAAACATAAATTAGTCTCACCAGCCGATCTTTATTAAAAATATTCATTTTATTTATTAGGGCGTGAAACTATTTGCTAGCGAAGATAGTGCAACAGAGTATGTTAATAATAAAATAATAATATTTTCGCATTTATATAGCGCTAAGAACCGTCAGGTATCTCAGCGCTGCTTATTATTACACATGGTGTGTGGTGCTCATTTATCCACCACGGAAGGATGAAAGGCTGAGTTTGGCCCTGCCGGGATTCGAACCTGCGTTAGCAAGCTGTGCACGGATGTCAAAGCGAGCTCTCTACTCGCTGTGCCACTTGACCGGCTACAGTGAAGTGGCACAGCGAGTAGAGCACTTGATCGGCTACAGACCGGTTAAATTATTTCTATTAACCCACCCTGTGTCGTCTGCCTTTTTCAGAGCCCTCTAAACGACAGGGGATCAATTCGGGGGTGATAGTGCGCGGTAGAAAACAATATGCCACATTGAACGAGCAAGTACAACTTGAGCGGGCTTTAATGCTACGCTATTGTTATTATATTTCGGTATAAAATAATCTAAAGGGTTACTTACATTACATTTGCAATTTCCATTGTCTACGAGTAGTGCAGTCCCAAAATACGACTCCGCGTGTGCCAACGATCTTTCTCATAGTGATATAATATATAAGTGGTTTCGTTTCAGAAATTTCATCCTTATCGTGTCTTACGTTTTTGCAACACTCCTTCAAAAGAAGTCTTTTAGCACAATCCCTGTCTGTCAAGGTCAAAACACAATAGAACCTTATAGTGCGAGTCGTGGGCCTATCCGGGCCGCAAGCAAAAAATGGAAGCAGCTGACCTTCACTGTGAACGAGCATAAATTCTTACTTTGCAACATTCTGTGTAAAGCCATCTGTGAGAAGTTGGTTTTTGCACTCCATGTTTGTATATTGTTTGCGTGCTAATAAAAAAAGTTTGTTTAGGGGACGTTATGGTTCCAAGTAAAGCCGAAAACCCCCTGAAATTTGCCAGTTATGGTAAGCTAAGCAACCATAACTCGCGCCACCACCGTGCACTGCTAAGACTAACACCCAGGACATCAAAGATGACATAGCAAATGTCATTGATGATATCACTGATGACATCACATGTGTATGTACTTTTCATGAAATATGTGTACTAGGGATTTTTATTATAATGTTGCGAAAAAAGTGTCAAGGATCATTGCAATAAATATCATACCGTAATTAGTGCTTTGAACGATGCATTGATATAAATAGCATTGTATTATGGGGTTCTATCTAGTATACTGAGCTACTAATGGAGAAACATAGCATTGTGTGCAGCGTACAAGATGAAAGTATAATATTTGTAATGTTAATATGTTGAATAATGAAATGATAATTGTCCTGAAATGTTCGAAAATAAACAAAATGGGGGTGTTCTGAGGACGTTCTTCATATTGTGTGACTGCTTAGCTGTATGCAATGAGGGAATGGCACAGAGAGTAAAGTGTAAATGGTAGAAGGGGTGTCGAAGAGTTACGCGGTCCGCGGACACCACGGGTGTCCGTGGACAGGGCGTGCTACATCCGGGGTTTTCCAGCAAATCCAACATGGAAAGTAGACTGTACGGATCAGCCAATCAGATGTCGAGGTTGTGGATTTGTGTTGAAAGAGACTGTGTGTGGTGAAGATGGCAGAAGTAGAGAAAGTCAGGGTGTTGGTGCTTGGAGATATGTTTGTGCATGGTTTACAACAGTACGCTCAATGCAGGCATGTTCAAAAGAACTTTGATGTGAAAGGAGTGGAGGTGGTGTGGAGAACTGTGCCTGATTGCAATGTACAGGGAATTGTACAAGTTTATGAGGATATGGCCACGATGAACAGTCCGCATGTGGTAGTTTTGCACTATGGTGCTTTCCATTTGGGCAACGTCAGTGCCCCTACTTTGTTGGCTGATTTGGAACGCTTAGTTCAAGCCGTAATGAAGATCCTTCCAAATGCGAAAGTAATTTTTTCTGGATTACTACCTAGGGCAATATGGGACAATAGTTCAGTTTTTTGTCCTCAGCAAAACATTGCTAGGTGTGTCATCAACCGAGGCATACTTAGAGCTGGTATGTTCTTCTGTAATAATGAGAATATTGATGCCAGTAATACTGTTAATTTTAAAGAAGATGGCATCTCTTTATCTTTTATGGGAAATGCCTTTCTATTTTGGAATGTAAGGGTTGCTTTGGAGAAGGTTATGTGAAGATTTTAGGAGTAAAGTAAGAAAAAAAAAGCAGAATAAAAATACAAAATAACAGGTGTCTGTCAAGCATCTGTAAAAAAAACGGCTCTTTTCAGAGCCAACTTCAATGGGGAAACGGGGCACACTATTTAAATTTACATTCACCACGCTGAGATTCTCGATATGTCTGCGGACATGGCGGTAGTCCGCGGACATCAAAATCACTACGTGGGGGTTCAGTATGTTCTATGTTACATGTATATGAAGTCAGGGATATTATGGTTAGGTTGCGCTACTAAAAACCTATGAAATTCAGTGAAAAAACTTTGTTAAAGGGACGTTATGGTTCAAAGTAAAACCGAAAAACCCCTGAAATTCGGCAGTTATGGTAAGATAAGCAACCATAACTCGCGCCACCGTGCATCACAAATGTCATTGATGACATCACTGATGACATCACATGTGCATTTACTTTTCATAAAAACTCTGTACAAGGGATTCTTATAATGCTGACCAAAAAAAATATATATATATATTCAGTAAAACAACTTTGTTATGGTTCCAAGTAAAACCGAAAAACCACTGAAATTGGCTAGTTATGGTAAGCTAAGCAACCATAACTCGCGCCACCACCGTCCATTGCTAAGACTAACACCCAGGACATCAAAGATGACATCACAAATGTCATTGATGACATCACTGATGACTTCACATGTCTAGCTCCCTCTTTTTTCCTTTAGTGATATATCTATGCCAGATCAAAAAAATCAAAAAGTACTATATTTGTAGACTTATACTTCAAATATGTTCTTACAGTTATTCATTTGGGGTTCACTCACAGCATATGAAACATATACATAGGGAATATACACACTTGAAAGATAACAATGCTTTCTGTGTATGAAGACAATCATTAAGGTTATCAACACTTTCTTATTGTTCTGCTGTTTTTTTATTACTGTATTTTCTCTGGATATGCTCATATTTGTATTCGCATTACTTTCTTTAGGGTGCAGTCACATCATGTCATAGTTATACATAGGGAAGTAGTAGGTTTGAAGCAGAACAAGCGTTTCTGTGCATAAAGATAATCAGTTAGGTTATGAACACTTTCTGGTTCTACTGCTGCTATTTTGCGTACTTCACTTTCCCTGTATATACTCATATTTGTATGTGTTGTTGTATCTTTGTGTTTTGTATGTAATAATTAAATTATATAGTAAGTGGGTTTTATTAGCTACTTATTACATGTTGCACAGTACACAAAACTCTAATAAAAAAGCATTTATCATTTCACTATTCAACATGGGAAGATTATGAATATTGCACCTCCATCATGTATGCTGCACACAATGCTTATGTTTATACACGAGTAGCTTATTATACTGTAAAGAACTTCATAATACAATGCTATTTATATCAATGCATTGCTTAATGCACTACGTACCTCATGATATTTATTCCAATAATCCTTCACACTTTTTAATCAACATTACTATAAGAATCCCTTGTACAGACTTTTCATGAAAAGTAAATGCACATGTGATGTCATCAATGACATTTGTGATGTCATCTTTGATGTCCTGGGTGTTAGTCTTAGCAATGGACGGTGGTGGCGCGAGTTATGGTTGCTTAGCTTACCATAACTAGCGAATTTCAGGGTTTTTTTGGTTTTACTTGGAACCATAATGTCCCTTTAACAAAGTTTTTTTACTGAATTTCATAGGTTTTTAGTAGCGCAACTTAACCATAACGTCCCTTTAACAAAGTTTTTTTACTGAATATATATATATATATGATATGGTATGATATAATATAACAGTATTGTTGTACTGTTTAAATTGTTTAAACTTGGTAACCTGCTTTTATGTATTTTAACACACTATTGATACATCTTATTCATTAGATATGCATGGTGGCAACTATGAATTTGACACTGATTGTGATTAATTGCCGATTGATTGTTGATCGTTTGATACAGTGGCTTTCTAACTATTTAACTATCAATAAGTATATGTGTAAGTGCATGTAATCTCTGGTTTTACTTCTGTGTATTGCTTTTTTGTGTATTACTTATTGTATATATATATTGATTGCTCCTGAGGGAAGATGGAGAACTGGAAGAGGGTGAACTTGAAGATGACGGAGATGAGGAGGCAGCCCAAGAGGCTTCTGCTCCTGAGGGAAGATGGAGAACTGGAAGAGGGTGAACTTGAAGATGACGGAGGTGAGGAGGCAGCCCAAGAGGCTTCTAAAGAATCAGAGAAGAGTGAAAAGGAAAAGACTGAAAAGAGTGAAAAGCAGCCAAGTAATTCAGACGAGGAGAAAGCGCACCGGAGAATGAAGCGAAAAAGGAGGAAGGAGCGCGAAAAGGAAGAGGAGATCGAAGAAGAAACGGAAATCCAAACACAAGGCATGGGTTTGGGAGTGGGTGAAAGGGATTCAAGATGCTTTGTTTTGGTTTGCCTTGGTGGAGCTTACTCTTCTCTTAACAGATCTTGTTGTGGAAGATTAGAATAGGTGTCTATGCAACGACATGATATTAAAGCCATCCTTAATTTATGAGATGAACCATTAACCTTGCGACCTGGCCCCTGCGAGGTGAGTGCCCCCCTTCTGTCCAGCAAGGGGGACAAGGGCAGTCCAGCACCGAAATGCTATGGCAATTCCTTTCTGAACAAGAGTACCAACAGCAACCCCATACACGTGTTTCAGCCTTGTTGGGCCTCATCAGTGAGGTGGAGCTGTTCCTCTCTGAGCACAGTGAGCAAGGGGTCCACGTCTGGATGACCCTAGGAAACCTAGGGTGACTAAACCTAAGTACCTTAAATAATCAAATCACACATAGCCTTGCACAATAATCAAATCACACATAGCCTTGCACAACAGAACACGACGGCTACCAACCAAAAACCACACCTGAGCTCACAGAACAGTGTTAACCGAACTGAAGCTGCCAACAGCACATCACTGCTCTCTTGCACTTTTCCCGCTCGGTCCTGCTAACTCACCCCACCCCCTTTCCTTTTCATATCCGCCAGAGCGCCAGGGGACCACTCCGGTGGTGATAGTGCGCAGTACAATTGTCCTTTAACATTAACATGTGTAAAGTTTTAAATTAAAACTATAACACATTAAATTAATAGAATAAAGATATATTTTGAATGAGAGACCTGCGGGGAGGACAGGGGAGGCTCGGACTCTCTACATTCTGATACATTTTGAATGAGAGACCCGCGGGGAGGAGAGGGTGGGCTGGGGAATGTCAACATTCTGAATGAGAGAACCCCAGAGAGGAGAGGGTGGGCTGGGGACCTCTACATTCTGATACCTTTTGAATTAGAGACCCTCAGGAGGGGAAACAGGAATCTCTACTATCTGATACATTTTGAATGAGAGACCCCAGAGAGGAGAGGGGGGCTCAGGAATCTCTACTCTCTGAAACATTCTGAATGGGAGACCCCCAGGGAGGAGAAGATGGGCCCGGGAATCTCTACATTCTGATACATTTTGAATGAGAGACCCCCAGGGAGGAGAGGCTGGGCTCAGGAATCTCTACATTCTGATACATTTTGAATGAGAGACCCCCAGGGAGGAGGCGGTGGGCTTGGGAATCTCTACCTTTAGATGATAGACTCTCAATGACAGACCCCCGGGGAGGAGAGGGTGGGCTCGGGAATCTCTGCATTCTGATACATTCTGCATGAGACCCCCACGGAGGAGAGGGTGGGCTGGGGAATCTCTACATTCTGATACATTCTCAATGAGAGACCCCCAGGCAGGAGAGGGGGGGGGGCTCGGGAATCTATCTCTACTTTCTTATACATTTTGAATGAGAGACCCCTGGGTGGGGAGTGGGTGGGCTCGGGAATCTCTACATTTGGATACATTTTGAATGAGAGCCACCCAGGAGGAGACAGTGGGCTCGGGAATCTCTACATTCGGATACATTTTGAATGAGAGACCCCCAGAGAGGAGAGGGTGGGCTAGGGAATCTCTACATTTGGATACATTCTGAATGAGAGACCCCGGGGGAGTAGAGGGTGGGCTCGGGAATCTCTACATTCGGATACATTCTGAATGCGAGACCCCAGGGGAGGAGAGGGTGGTGTGAGGAGTCAGGAATGAGAGTTGCATACAAGTCAGCCATGTTTTGGGTTAAAGACTTTTATTGAAAATAAAAGGGTTGGGAAAAGGCTCCTGTGACCCAGCACTAAGAGGAATTTACCTACTCAAAACCAAAACTAAGGATCTGTCTGTCAGGATGTCAAAACAAAACTGCCCAGTGTCCAAATCTCTATTCTGACCCTCACACTAAAACTAAACTCTAAGGTGAAAAAGTGATTTGTCTTTAACCTTAAGTGATTTGAAAAAGTGTTCGTAAAGTAAGAGGACTAAAATAATAACATTTTCCTTCAGGGATGAAGTTCTTGACTCCAGAGGGTAATTCCCTTTCCCTGGATTCTTCTTTACTCCTTGAGGGTGTTTCACACACAACTGTTATTTGGGTCTCTCATGGCCACTTATAACACTTGTACAAAAACAGATTGGTTTCAAAATCTTGCTTTCTGTCAAAAACAGTTCTTTGGGCCTCTTCTGGCTAAGCACAACATTTGCACAATAACTGTTGGACTTCACAATTGTACTTTCTCTCCAGACCAACTGTTTGGGCCTTTTTTGGCCCAGGGCAGCACTTGCACACTGTACTTGTTTTACTTAACAACAGTTCTTTGGGCTTCTTTTGGCCAAGTACAATGCTTGCACACCAATTTTGTTTTACACACTTCAATTTGTCTGGCATACTCCCCTGCCAGGACCTCTGCTTTATACACTTGAGATTGCCTGGTGTACTCTCCTGCCAGGACTTCTACTTAATCGGGTCTCTGCCCGTTCCAAAAGCTGCTTGTATATGATATTGGATAATGTATCTTCTTGATATATCATCTTTGTTCTGCTCTTTGCATATTGACACTGTGTACATTTACACGTTAGAAAGGGGTTTATTTTCGATTTAAATGCCCTTGCCTCAACATGTCATCTCTTTGCTTTCTCTCAGGTATTGAACCTTCAATTGTTCGCTTTCGGCGCTCTCGCTGACATGCCTCAGTGTCCCTGTTGCTCTCAGGAGGACTCACCGGTCTCTGTAGGCATTGGTTTCTTCTCTTGCGGGCAGCCGGTGAAGGAATCCCTGCAGACCCCCTCTCATGTTCTGCTTTCCTTCACTCGGCGGTCCTCCGTGGCTTCCACTCGACACACCTGCTATTTTCTCGGCTCTGGTAAGCAGAATACTGCTGTTCACCTTCTGAGAACGCCCAGGAATTCTTCACCGGCTCCAAGCGTTCTCACAGCATCCCACGGCTTAGCAGTTCCTTCTTCCCCTGGTGGTGCACAGCCTGGCCCCACCATACCGGTTCTGGCTTCTCGACACGCTGCCTCGTGCAGAGAGGTGCAACGCTCTCTCGCCAGTCGCCACAGCAGCTGCCTTCCATTCTCAGTTTGGGCTGCTTGAATTTCCCGGGCACAGGTGTGTGTCCGGAACACTTGAGCGCCCACTATGTTCGCAGTCTTTCCTATTCCACATTGCTCGATCTGTCTTCTTCGTCGCAGTACTTCGTGAACCCGGGGAATAGAAGTCCAATGATTTTGGATGAGCATTAAAAGGTTTTGATGGTAAATCACTTTTGATGGACTGATAAGTGGAGTTGAAAAAAAGTAATTGCATCAGATTGGCAAGGTTGGTTCACAGATCTGATCAAAGGGAGGAGAGAGGGGGCTCTGGAATCTCTACATTCTGATACATTTTGAATGAGAGACCCTCAGTGAGGTGAGGGTGGGCTCGGGAATCTCTACATTCTTAATGAGAGACCCTCCGGGAGGAGAGGGTGGGCTCAGGAATCTCTACCTTTAGATGATAGATTCTGTGTGAGAGACTGCCGGGGAGCAGAGGGTGGACTCAGGGATATCTACATTCTGATGCATTTTGAATGAGAGACCCCCAGGTATATCTACATTCTTATGCATTTTGAATGAGAGACCCCTGCGGATTAGAGGGTGGACTCGAGAATGTCTACACTCTGAATGAGAGACCCCCGGGAAGGAGAGAGTGGGCTCGGGAATATCTACATTCGGATACATTTTGAATGAGAGACCCCCGGGGAGGAGAGGGTGGTGTGAGAAACCTGAAGGTGTCTAACTTATTAGTCCCCAGGGATCTGTCATCCAGGTGGCCAGGACGTGGCCATCACTATGGGATCCAGTTCCTGGGGGTGGACCAGTGCAGGAGGATCACCTGGGTGAGGGGTCTTCGGGGAGTGGAAGTGGGACACTGAAGGGTGAGACGCGGTATCCCCTTCCTCATAACACCTTTTCCCCATCCTACTCTGTAGGATATCTAGAAACTCAACCCCCCACCCCCTTTTTGACACAAACACTTTCTCACAGACCGATTACCATGAAAGACAAGGGACTAACAGCCGTATACCTGACATGTCCCAACACAAGAGTCAGGCAGAGTCAGGCAATTGCCGCTAATTACACACACACCTGACTGCCTTTTCCCTTCCCCATAGGGATAAAAGGCAGAGCACGAGAACACACTCTAGGCAAGGCCAAAAGCATGAGGAAGCAGCGATTCCAGGACGGCAGTTCAAAAGAAGGAGAAAGGCGGCGAGACCTGAAAGGACGTCAAGGAGGGAGTTGCCTTTGCCCTTTTCAATCCAGACCCGCAAAGCCTCTGACAAAAGAAATATAAGACTGGAATTGCAGCTGGCGAATGGTGTGACGGATGTCAGCGGTACATGGAACCCTCTCGCACGGATTGCCAAGGCGGGGAGACGAGGTTGCCATCGTGTTACCGTCCTTGACTCCAGCGGCAAAAGAAACACCAATGAGTTCAGAACAGCCGGTGAGTCAGAAGAACCGGATAGGGGGCTGGACTGTGTTAGGCTCAAGGTTGCAGTGGCAACATTAAGAAGATTAAAGCTACAAAGCTCTTTTGTGAACGAACTTGGTACCAGAGATAGACTGGTCCGGCGTCACGTGGGCACTCGTTCGGAGGCCTCTGGCTGTTACAACCTGTCCTGAACAAAGAGACTGTTGAACGGAAAGGGTATAGAAACAACAAGTACCAAGATTCCATAGGGAAGGCGGACGTGAGGTGTCATGGAGGTCATACAAGTGTCCATCCAAATCCCTTGTACAATCGAAAAAAGTCCTTGACACGTTGATAAATGTTTAAGTATCTGATGGAATTGTGAAACAGGCGTTTGCCCCCGACTGAGGAAAACGCTGTAGCAAACCCGTGGGTGTGTGAAACCCCCACTTGTCAGACACTAAGAGCGACCCAGCGAGACGTGATTGCCCTTTGGAAGTCTCTGTGAGTGAAGTTAGCAAGTGCTTTGGAAGGTCTGAGCCCGGATGAGGGAGACCTAAACTAGCTGGATGTTTAAAAAGACATTGAGACTCTCTGATATTACAGGTAAAGAGATTTTGATTGAAAATGCAGCAGATTGCGATGACAAACGTGAACCCGA
Source organism: Ambystoma mexicanum (assembly GCF_040938575.1). Classification (NCBI taxonomy): domain Eukaryota; kingdom Metazoa; phylum Chordata; class Amphibia; order Caudata; family Ambystomatidae; genus Ambystoma; species Ambystoma mexicanum. The sequence continues at coordinate 746,896,852 of NC_090938.1, forward strand.
CTGAGGGATGTCCACAGTGAGTGGTTGGTCTGAGCCCGACTGAGGGAGGCTAACATTGTGAGAAGGATCGGAGCCCGGCTGAGGGGGATCCACGGGTGAAGAGTAATCGCCCGACGTAAAAAGAAATAGAAGGAACTTTTATTTTGTCATTTTGTGATACATCAGGCCCACTGAAGCCAGAGACTTTCCATGAAAGATTCTCGGACACAGATGGTCCTGATATAAAAATAAAAGAAACTGTAACCTTGTGCTGGAGAAGCACAAAAGTGTGCTGTGCTCACAAGTCCCGTCTTGCCCCGTGCTAGAAAACGTGGGAAAGAGAGACCCCGGCAATAACATCCTGACTTATCATTTTGTGAACACTTCTTTCTTTCTGGTGAACATTATCCCACACATATTTTCTAACATAGCAGTAAGGATTGGCAATAGGTTTCTTGGTATAGGCCTTTTTTATTTGATTAGACTCCAGTTGGACAGTATTACTATCATTTGATGGTCATAGCTTGCTCCCATTTTAGATTTAGGTTTAGATAAGGCATTTATCTCACCCATTGTACAGTTTAATAAACACCCTTGAACTGTGATCACTTGTGTCTTTCTTGCTTTGATACCATGGCTGTCTTACAGTGGGTACAGGGATCTCTACATTCTGATACATTCTGAATGAGAGACCCCCGCAGAGGAGAGGGTGGGCTCAGGAATCTCTACATGATACATTCTGAATGGGAGATGCCCAGGAGGAGAGGGAGGGCTCAGGAATCTCTACATGATACATTCTGAAGGAGAGACCCCTGGGGGGGAGAAGGTGGGCTCAGGAATCTCTACGTGATACATTCTGAATGGAAGATGCCCAGGAGGAGAGGGAGGGCTCGGGGATATCCACATTCTGATAGAATTGGGGGGTACAGGGAGGATTGCCCCCTTTTGTATTGCTTCACTTTCATATCTTTATGGTTAAATACTAATGGCGAGATTTGGGGGGGTCGCCTTTTTGGTAAATTAAGTGTAAGTATATGAGGTCGAGATTTAGGCAAGTGATCATTTCAATACGACTTTTAGGGCAGGTGAGATTTTAGTAGGTGATTAAAAGACAGATCACTTTTTGACATATATTTTTAATTGTATTTGTTTACTGGCGATTTTTCACTGAGGTGGGGGTTGGAAGGGGAGGGGTTGGCGGGCTGGGGGATCAGGGATATTAATGGGCCTCCACCCATCTTTTACAGAAAAACTGTGAAAATCAAATCAGTGATGAAAAATGCCCGGTAAAAACACATAGAACCCACAGGGGTGGAATTTAACTTCACAATTCCTGGGAATAGAGCGGTGCCTTTAAAAGATACCTCTCTCTTCCAAGTCATTCCCAGGAAAAAACTGCCAGGGACATTTTCATGCACACTAACAGGGAGAGCTAACTTCCAATTAACTATCTGAAGCGACAGGGAACGTCTTAAGGGGGCACTAGATAACTTAGTGCCTGCAGAGGACTATTTGTTAGAACCTCTGGCCCAAAGAAAGTGCTGTCAATAACAGTGGTACTGGAAGTAGTGTCTCTGATTCCAGTGGTAGGGTGGCCGTGCACTATAATGGAATGGACATACTAAGTACTGGAGGGAAATACCCCACTCCCTGTCCCCTTTCTGGGGCTTGACCCTCCCACATTAAGCAAAGCTGAAGACATCTCTGGGATGTCTGCACAAGGGCAAGTCTTCCAGTGACCAGAGGCCATGCTTTAGGCACTCTGCTCAGCAGCCTTTTTAGGGCAGCTAGGCTAACCTCTGGGATGGTCAGTTTTTCCACAGTCCAAGCAGGTGCTAGGGAGTCTGGGAATTACTGAGGAACCACCACTCACCTTTGAGTTAGTGGTGCCATCCTTCTTTTTGGACCCAGCCACAAGGGGTTACCCACTTCTACTTTGAGGCCCTGTAAGAAGGGAGAATGTTGGCCTGCCTTACCTGTCCCCTGATCACTGTGGTTAACTCTGTGAGAGACCCACAAGTCAGCCATCTTTGCTAGTTCCCTTGGATCAGTGATGATGGAATTAGCTAAGTGCTAATGCAAGTCAGGGAAGCAAGCATACAGGGGGTATAAAGGGTTATACAGAAGGCAGGCCTTGCACTGTGAGCTTAGAGAGAGAGAGAGTGAGAGGCTTGCAAGCGGTAATGTAAAACCCAGAGTCTATATTTTTAAATCACACATAGAAATGTTAAATCTCCCAGAAGTTAAGATGGAGCCGGGGTCTGTAGTGTGTAATAAATGTGAGGAACAGAGGACATCCACCGAGATAAAAGTAAGTCCACATTGAGGGCACATCAAGGCATGAGGAGACGTACCTTCTCAAGACACTCTTCACATCCTAGAGAGAGAAAGAGAAAGGACAAGATAAATAGTCATCCTACATTGTTCTAAATATTGATTTCCGTTTTACAGAGACAATGAGCTGTGATTCAAGGAAAGAGTTAGGTCGCTGCTTTATCTAGTCTAGGAATCAGTTGAGCCTTCTGTGAGGTTTCTGGTCAGACAATGTTTGTGCTGGGAACTAGAGCCACTGTGTACTAAAGGTGGGGGGAGTAACATTCAGCTCAGACAAGTGGCCAGAGCCTGACATTACTGGGATATTTGAGGTTGCACTTAGATGTAGTGACTGTCATATAAACAAGGCATTAACTGTGATTAGATGGCATTACTGAGAGGTGCTGAGGTCGCACTTTGCATCTGCAGCACCTACACAAATGGGAATGAACATGACATGCAGTGACTTTACAGGCATGCCAAGCACTAACTGGCATTAGATGAGTTTGAAGCTGCACTTTGCATATAATGGAAACAACTGCACAAGTGGGAGACTGCACTCAGCATTACTGGGGTGTTTGGACTGGACTAGCTGTCATCTCTCTCTCTCTCTCTCTCTCTCTCTCTCTCTCTCTCTCTCTCTCTCTCTCTCTCTCTCTCTCTCTCTCTCTCTCTCTCTCTCCCTCTCCCTCTCCCTCTCTCTCTCTCTCTCTCTCTCTCTCCCTCTCTCCCTCTCTCCCTCCCTCCCTCTGGGTGAGAGCAGTCTTTCATGCTGTCCCTCCCTCTCGGAGGTGTATTGTGAAGTGCACTCTCTTGGTTTTCTCTGTCTGGACAGTGTGGTGTGCTCACTCTGGTTCTCTCTGTCAGTGTAGTGTATCCCTCGATTAGAGAACAGAACCTGCAAAATCGCACTAGTGCAGTCTGGTGTGCGATCTCTGTGTCGTTGCGGTCTGGTTTTCTCTCTCCTTCTGTCTCTGTGTCCCTCCATCCCCCTGCTTCCCTGTTCCTTCCATGCCACGCATCCTCCCTAACACTCCCTCCATCCCCCTTCACCTCCATCTTTCCCCTCCCTCCTTTCCCCATCTGTCTTCGTCCCCCTGTCCCGCTACCTCTATTCCCCCTTTCTCTCTGCCCCCTCTCTCTTTCCCTTGTCCCTCTCTCTCTCTCTCCCCCTCTCTTTTTCTTGATGGATTATGTTATGTGTGTGATTTGTACAGCGCTTACGGCCACACTCGGGCATCAAAGCACTTGCTAACCTGACCCCCGGTTTGTGGAGTAGAGAATGTTCTCAGTTTATCATGGAAGACCAACAGCAAGCTTGCTGTCCTTATTCTAGAAGCAGAGAGTTCACAGCCTGGCCACCTGTACTTGGTAAGAGCTGCCCATAGCATTTATTCCATTTAAAAGACAGAGTTGCAGCCATTTGTCAATTGAGCGAAGGTGCCATGGTATTTCACCCCATTATGCCCTGCGGGGTAGGACCAACAGGTGAGACACCATCTCATTTCAGAATATCCCTTCATAATAGTAGAACAAGCATTAATAAAATATAGTGCCTTGAAGGGGATAAGCAAGTGATGTTCCTATATTGTATTCTGTGAGGATATGGCAAACATTACTTAATGTAATCGTATTTCTGATGCTTGTACCTGCTTAGATTCACATGCTATGCATAGTCTGACATCTAGTGGTAGTCGCAGAGTATTGAATGACTTGTTTTCGAAATTCGAAACGGGGCGTCGACTGGGCGTGTCTGTAAGGATATCGCTTGTGTGATATGTACTGTACCCATGGTCCTTCATGCGTCGATATCCCTCAGATTGCTTTGTTTCTGACATGAGGGAGCATGAAGTGTTTGCGTGAGTACTAGAAAGTCAAAGTATAAAAGATAAAGGTGAAAGACATCTATGAACCATGAACTCCAGGAGGCGAGGAAGGCTGGGCACATGTGAATCTAAGCAGATACATGCACCAGAAATACGATTGCGGTAAGTAATGTATGCCTTCTGAGGCTTGTGGATCTGCTTATAATCATTAGTGAGCAGTACCTGTACGAGGTGGGTTGTGTGAAGGTACAGTGGCAAATAGATGTCTTAATACCTCTTGACCCACCTGTGAATCTGCTTTAGGGTGTGTGTCTAAGCAGTAGTGTTGTGTGAATGTGTGAATGGAACTCCAAGTAGAAGCTTTGCAAATTGCATCTAATGGAACATTTGCAATGAAAGCTAGAGTAGCCCCTGTGCCTCGAGTAGAGTGGGCTCTCGGTGTGAAAGGTAAGGATTTTTTAGATAGTGAGTAGCAAACTTGGATGCATCTGACTATCCATTTTGAGATAGTGGATTTAGAGACATGATCTCCTTCTCTACCAGATGCTATGGAAACAAAGGGCTGATCTGTTTTTTGTAGGGGTTCCGTTTTGTTTAGGTAGTGTGAGGGGTCAGAAATGTGAGGTGGACAACATTTAGATCATTTTTCAAACAATGCTGTTTTATTAAATCAAAAGTGCAAACCAACGCCTCACTTGCCCTACTATAACAGGGATTTCTCTGCCTACATAAACTAAGGAAAACACTCTAGCATAACATTTCTGGCCCTCAGACTTATACATAAGCATAAACAAGAAAACATATGGCAATACTTGTATTAGCAACACATTCAAGTCTTTGATTGTAACCTCAGCGAATTCCCCTTCCCCAGGTTTTAAGTCCAGGTTAGTTCCGTTGAATAACACAAAACAACAAAAAAATCCAGGGTTGAAGCAAAGTTCCAGCACAGTTTCTGGCCAAGTCAGTTTGATAAGAAAAACTTCCAACACTCCACAGTTCAACACAGAAAAGATCCTTTTCCTCCATGAAATGCACAAGTCAAAGTTCCTTAAACAGTACCAATAGATTCTTGGTTAGGATGTTTTCCGTCACAACTTAGTTGATTCCCAAAACAGTTTAGTTGAACTCTCATCACAGTGCTTCTCTCTCAGCACCATGAAACACAACCTCTTCTTTGTCAGGATAAGGCCACAGTGTTTCTCTCCTAACACCCTGAGCAACACCTGCTTCCTTCACAGTACATTCAACTTCTGCCCGGGTCACTTTATACCAGGACTTCCACTTCCACTTCTGCCTGGGTCACTTTATACCAGGACTGCAACTTCTGCCTGGGTCACTTTATACCAGGACTTCCACTTCCACTTCTGCCTGGGTCACTTTATACCAGGACTTCCACTTCCACGGCTGCCTGGGTCACTTTATACCAGGACTTCCAATTCCACTTCTGCCTGGGTCACTTTATACCAGGACTTCCACTTCCACTTCTGCCTGGGTCCCTTTATACCAGGACTTCCACTTCCACGGCTGTCTGGGTCACTTTATACCAGGACTTCCACTTCCACCTCTGCCTGGGTCACTTTATACCAGGACTTCCACTTCCACCTCTGCATGGGTCACTTTATACCAGGACTTCCACTTCCACTTCCACGGCTGCCTGGGTCACTTTATACCAGGACTTCCACTTCCACTTCCACGGCTGCCTGGGTCACTTTATACCAGGACTTCCAATTCCACTTCTGCCTGGGTCCCTTTATACCAGGACTTCCAATTCCACTTCTGCATGGGTCACTTTATACCAGGACTTCCACTTCCACTTCCACGGCTGCCTGGGTCACTTTATACCAGGACTTCCACTTCCACTTCCACGGCTGCCTGGGTCACTTTATACCAGGACTTCCAATTCCACTTCTGCCTGGGTCACTTTATACCAGGACTTCCACTTCCACTTCTGCCTGGGTCCCTTTATACCAGGACTTCCACTTCCACGGCTGCCTGGGTCACTTTATACCAGGACTTCCAATTCCACTTCTGCCTGGGTCACTTTATACCAGGACTTCCACTTTCACTTCTGCCTGGGTCACTTTATACCAGGACTTCCAATTCCACTTCTGCCTGGGTCACTTTATACCAGGACTTCCACTTCCACTTCTGCCTGGGTCACTTTATACCAGGACTTCCAATTCCACTTCTGCATGGGTCACTTTATACCAGGACTTCCACTTCCGCCTGGGTCACTTTATACCAGGACTTCCACTTCCACTTCTGCCTAGGTCACTTTATACCAGGACTTCCACTTCCACGGCTGCCTGGGTCACTTTATACCAGGACTTCCAATTCCACTTCTGCCTGGGTCACTTTATACCAGGACTTCCAATTCCACTTCTGCCTGGGTCACTTTATACCAGGACTTCCACTTCTGCCTGGGTCACTTTATACCAGGACTTCCACTTCCACTTCTGCCTGGGTCACTTTATACCAGGACTTCCAATTCCACTTCTGCCTGGGTCACTTTATACCAGGACTTCCACTTTTGCCCCGGTCACCTTATACCAGGACTTCCACATCTGCCTGGGTCACTTTATACCAGGACTTCCACTTCCGCCTGGGTCACTTTATACCAGGACTTCCAATTCCACTTCTGCCTGGGTCACTTTATACCAGGACTTCCACGTCAACTTCTGCCTGGGTCACTTTATACCAGGACTTCCACGTCAACTTCTGCCTGGGTCACTTTATACCAGGACTTCCACTTCCACTTCTGCCTGGGTCACTTTATACCAGGACTTCCAATTCCACTTCTGCCTGGGTCACTTTATACCAGGACTTCCAATTCCACTTCTGCCTGGGTCACTTTATACCAGGACTTCCACTTCCGCCTGGGTCACTTTATACCAGGACTTCCACTTCCACTTCTGCCTGGGTCACTTTATACCAGAACTTCCAATTCCACTTCTGCCTGGGTCACTTTATACCAGGACTTCCAATTCCACTTCTGCCTGGGTCACTTTATACCAGGACTTCCACTTCCGCCTGGGTCACTTTATACCAGGACTTCCACTTCCACTTCTGCCTGGGTCACTTTATACCAGGACCTCCACTTCCACTTCTGTCTGGGTCACTTTATACCAGGACTTCCACTTCCGCCTGGGTCACTTTATACCAGGACTTTCACTTCCACTTCTGCCTGGGTCACTTTATACCAGGACTTCCAATTCCACTTCTGCCTGGGTCACTTTATACCAGGACTTCCACGTCAACTTCTGCCTGGGTCACTTTATACCAGGACTTCCACGTCAACTTCTGCCTGGGTCACTTTATACCAGGACTTCCACGTCAACTTCTGCCTGGGTCACTTTATACCAGGACTTCCAATTCCACTTCTGCCTGGGTCACTTTATACCAGGACTTCCACGTCAACATCTGCCTGGGTCACTTTATACCAGGACTTCCACTTCTGCCTGGGTCACTTTATACCAGGACTTCCACTTCCACTTCTGCCTGGGTCACTTTATACCAGAACTTCCAATTCCACTTCTGCCTGGGTCACTTTATACCAGGACTTCCAATTCCACTTCTGCCTGGATCACTTTATACCAGGACTTCCACTTCCGCCTGGGTCACTTTATACCAGGACTTCTTCCACTTCTGCATGGGTCACTTTATACCAGGACCTCCACTTCCACTTCCGCCTGGGTCACTTTATACCAGGACTTCCAATTCCACTTCTGCCTGGGTCACTTTATACCAGGACTTCCACTTCTGCCTGGGTCACTTTATACCAGGACGTCCACTTCCACTTCTGCCTGGGTCACTTTATACCAGGACTTCCACTTCCGCCTGGGTCACTTTATACCAGGACTTCCACTTCCACTTCTGCCTGGGTCACTTTATACCAGGACTTCTGATTCCACTTCTGCCTGGGTCACTTTATACCAGGACTTCCACTTCTGCCTGGGTCACTTTATACCAGGACTTCCACATCAACTTCTGCCTGGGTCACTTTATACCAGGACTTCCACGTCAACTTCTGCCTGGGTCACTTTATACCAGGACTTCCACTTCTGCCAGGGTCACTTTATACCAGGACTTCCACTTTAGGGGTGTCACAGTATTAGTTTTATGACGGTACAATAACCTTCTTGCCAAATGACGGTATATCACGGTTATCGGGGTATAGCAGGTGGAGTTAACTAATCTTAACAAATATTTTCTAAAAGGTCATACATTGGCCCTCATTACGACCCTGGCGGAAATCGACTGACCGGAGCGCCACAGCGTAAATAGCGTTTCCGCCATTGCACGAAGGAGCAAAGTGCGGCCCATTCCAACCCATCGGGCACGAGCACCACGGCATGGCGGAAGTGCAAAGTCCGCGATGGCGGAAAAGACCCCAAAACGGCCCACACCGCCGCCGTACGGCGCCCCAGGTGCAATACCGCCACCCCTCTTAGCGGTCACCGCAGTGTGCGCCTACCGGAAAGTACGGTGGCCGGAAATATACGGAAACGGAAGTTAAAACACGGGCCCGGAACGGGAAACATCCCGGCGTACACCTATAAATACACTAAAACCACACAACCACTAAAAACACTACCCTGAGACACACCCCACCCCGTCAACCACCCTAGCGAAACCAAGAAAAATGGGAAAAGCAGCGAAGAAAGCGTGCGACCGCAAGCGGCAGGTCCACTTCTCCCGCGAGGAACTCACCGTGCTAACAGAGACCCTCCAGGAGAATGCTGCCGTGGTCTTCTCCACGCAAATGACCAGGACGGCACTTGCAAACAAGAAGGCCATATGGGCTCTGGTGGCACAGCGGGTAAGTGCGGTGGGGACCGCACCCCGCACCCCACAGCAATGCCGCAAGCGATGGGACGACCTGCGGATACGCGTCCGCAGCATACTCTCTGCCAACCGCAACATTGCCACAGCCACCGGGGGAGGTCCTGAATCACCCATCAAGTTGACCCCCTGGGAAGAAATCTGTGCCTCCACCATCGGAATGGAGAGCATTGAGGGAGTCGGAGGGATGGAGAAAGGAGTGCAGACATCCGAAGATTCAGGTAGGTGGCCCAGATAAAACAATCCACACAGTCCATCCATGTGAAGTACCATGCGTCCACATAGTGCAACAGAAACACATGTCCAGGAGAACGTCCACACACATCGGCCTGATAGCGCACGTTAAAAACCACAATAAATACATAAATAATTAAAAACCCCTAAAACACGCACTACACGTGCAGCAGGCACACCCTAACTGCAGGCTGCCAAACAACTGCACCCTCACCCCACACACAAATGAAAGCACCTCCAAGGCCCCGACCCAAAACACCCTCAGGTACCACCCCAAAGCATGTGATACTATGCCATTCCAATTCCCACAGACCCATCAATAACCCTCGCTCTCCTTTACTCCACCACAGGGTCCGATCCAAACGACGAGCAACAGGACACCCCTACCAGCACACCTGCAAAGAGGGCCAAGACCAACGGCCAGAGACCCTCCACCTCAGCTGCACGCATCAAGACACGGCAGCAGCACAAATCAGGTGGCAGCACACAGGAGGGGACATCAACAGGCACCCCAGCAGCCAGCATGCCCACAACACCACCACCACAGGTCCCCCCAATGGATGCCACAGAAGGCACTGCCTCTGGTGGCAGCAGCACCATAGGTGACACCCCATTGATGGCAGCATGCTCGGACACAGAAAACGGGGATGCCGAAGTCAGATCCATCCATGACCTGTCCCAATCCCCCTGTCTGTCCCATCCCGTACAACATGAGGATACCACGCAGGGGCACCCACAAGACGACGACTGGCCATCCCCCCCAAGCCCTGTGGGAAGGCAACATGAGGTCAACAGCCCCTCTGCGACACCCCCGCAAATGGGCATGGCCCAGCAGAGGCAACAGTCCCTCGACCAGTTGATCGAACAACAGCAGCAACTGGCCACACTCCTCAAGGACCATGCCGATGAATGTGGGGGCACCAAGGCAGACATAGAAACATCAACTGAGACACTTAGGGCAGAAATGGAGAGAGGCACAGAGACGCTAAGGTCACAAATTGAGAGAAGCACCGAGAGCCTGAGGGGGGAACTGCATGCGACGTCCAAAGACGTATGTGCCGAACTTGCCGCAGTGCGCCGTGTGCTCACTGAGCTCTCGCAAACCCTTAGGGACATGCATGGACGTGAGCAGGCAGACACATCATCCGTTGCAAGTTCCGTCCAGGGCAGCCCCCAACGTAGATCTGGGAGGACCCGGCGCTCCACAGGCAGGGGTGCCCCTGATACCCGCAGAGGGGGCATGCAATAGCGACAGCCCACTGACAATGAGCATCTTTGAACACTGGTGTTCGGGGGGGAGGTAGGAGGGTGGAGGGGGTGTGTTGGGCTCACTTGGGTGGCGGGTCGATAGGGTGTACAACATGATATCACATATGCCATAAACAGTGCACGATCAACCAATGAGATGTGTGGACATTGATCTTTGTGTACTAGGCCATCATAGGCGTACAGTCCATTTCGTGCATGTTCCAGACACACACAGTGCCACGTGTCCCGTGTCCATGTATCAGCCACCAGGCATGAGTGCTAGAAGCATACATCAATGAGATGCTGACGAATGTCACGGGCCTCCGGTGCCTCGCAGACTCCTTGAGGTGCTGCCACATCCCCACCCTCATCATGACCATCATCCGGTGCTTGCAGTTCTGCGTCAGGGGGCATGGGCACATTTCTACGTACGCACATGTTGTGGAGCATGACACATGCCATCACCATCTTTGCAACCTTCTCATGGCGGTACAGGAGTGCCCCGCCAGACCTGCTGAGGCAGCGGAAACGGCCCTTCAGTAGGCCGAATGCCTGCTCAATGACTACACGGGTACGTGAGTGGGCATGGTTGTAGTCCTCCTCATGCTGGTCCCGTGGGTTCCGGACTGGTGTGAGGAGCCATCTCTTCAGTGGATATCCAGCATCACCTGTATGTGGACGAGAAACGTAGGATGTGGGATGCCATTGATACGTACGCACACCCCCCCCCCTTCCTGCCAATACATTGCCAAATCACATACCCCACATCATCATGCATGCAATGAGACTCACCGAGTAGCCAGGATCTGTTCCCTGCGTGTCGCTCCATGTAGCGTGGTATGGTAGAGTTCCTCAAGACCATGGAATCATGGGTTGATCCAGGGAATCGGGCACAACAATGCGTAAAGATCCTGTTGGAGTCACACACCATTTGTACATTCAGGGAATGAAATTGTTTTCGGTTGCGGTACTGGGCCTCCATGGCATGTGGCACGACCAATTCAACATGGGTGCAGTCGATGGCACCAATGCAACCCGGTATGCCGCCAAGTGCATGGAATCCCACTTTTGTGTTGGTTATTTCCTGCTCCGAGGGTGGTAGGGAGATGTAGTCGTCTGCGTGCTGCAGGAGGGCATCGAGCACCTGGAATAGTGTCCGTGAGAACAGTGGCTGAGAAATGCCATGCAACTGTCCGACTGTGTGCTGGTAGGTGCCTGTGGCCAGGAAGTGGAGTACAGACACCACCTTCAGTAGGGGTGGGATTGCGGTTGGGCTATCTATCATGCTGACTAGGTCAGCCTGTGTCATGTCCACAATGGCGGCTATGGTGTCCCGGTCCAGACGGTAGAGGGTGTGGATCTGCTCATCAGTGAGGTTGAACGGATGTGCTCGGAGGCGTGGGATTGCGGGCTGCCTGCGTGGAGGTAGTGGCTGTGCTGCTGGGCCTTGCTGGCCCTGCCTTGGCCTCCTCCTCCTCCTGCGTCTCCTCCGTGCGGCTGGTTGTAGTTGTTGTTCGTCTTCTTCTTGGAGTCGGAGCACTTGCAGTGCTATCAGGTCCCCCAGGGCCAACATCGCGAGTCCTGCCGGTAGCATTTCGCTGTGGTTGTGGGAGGAGACTGGCTGTGCAATTTATGTGTTTTCAGGCTGTATGGCCTCCACCTGTGGTGATTGATTCCACCTGTGCAAACTGCTCTCCCCTTTGGCCGAGCACGTCCCGCGCACTACGCTGCAATTCGGGGAATGGTATCTTGCTATTGCAATCATGTATTTGTACCCGATGGGCGTGTAAGATTGGTTGATGTGTTCATTCTGCTGTGGTCCCATTGTTTCCCATACTATCTGTGCAGTCGCGAACGGACTTGTGAAGGGTCAGTGGAACGTAGTACTCGAGTAACGGTGGGCCCTCATGCATCACTGTACCGAGTTGCAACGACGGGCGGGGCGTCCCATTTGTGGGTGAAGGCAGTTGCCATTTTCACACACAGCCGCACTCGATGGAATAATTAGTGATTTCAAACGGCCACAGATGCCTTTTCGACGTGATGTTGCAAATGAGGAATTCGAAGGGCGGCGCTTTCGGTTTCCAGCTAGCGGCGAGGAGATGCCCACAGGTCTGACTGCAAATATAACGTTCTATTGTTCTATGTCCTTGAGACAGGGCCCATGGCGAGGGAGCAATGATTGATATGAATAGTTTGGGATGCGCAATAGCTACGTGGGCGATGAGGCCGGCCATTCCCAAATACATGTTACTTCACAACACTGGATTTACGGGCTGGGGCACTGTGGATTTAGCAGGCTGCATTACGCACAGACTCAATGGACGTTTCTAATGTCATGTGAGTAATTATTCAGGCGTTTTGATCCCGGGATGAGGGAATGATGAATGGATGCATGGGCAGGTGATTTGATGCAGAGTTTGCCATGTACAGGGCTTCTTGGGATCTATCCGCCTCCCCTACGCTATGTGATGCAGGGCTGCCATAGTGGGACCATCGTCTATCTGGCCTTGTTGAGCCCTCCCTGTCTCGACGCGCCCTCAGACACTTGTGTCCATGCACGTTAACATTCCCATCTGATGGATTCTGTTTTGGCATACGCATGCACAGGTACACTCGTTCGTGATGGTGTTTACACCTAGGTATAGATGGTTATGAGTCGCAAGTGGCTTTGGGGTGGTGATGATCCTTTGGAGTGGGCTAGCATGCATATGGCTGTGGATTTCGTGTGCTCATTGAAGTGAGTTGTTCGTATGTAGTTCTGATGGCCATTCTGTTCTTGTTCTTTTCTTTTGGTTGACAGGTATCTCCTCCCCTTTTGCCACTGCCATCTGTATGCCACTCCTGCAGATGGATTTTACTCCCGACACCTGCTGCTTCGTGTTAATCGGTGGAGCAGCATTACGATCTTATGGGACGATCGCCAGTGGCCCACATGCCCTTACGCAGTACTGGTGGCTCGGAGCAACATTTCGGCCTTTCAGCTGGACTAGTGCCTCCCCATTGGGACGGCCCTGCGGTTGTGTGCGCTTCCTTTTTGCCTTTTCGTACGTGATTGTGGCTCTGTGTACCATGATGGGACAGGGCGTCACACAAGTAGTGGCTGGTCATTTCTTGCGGATGCAGCCCACAATGGTGAAATGTGTTTTGGAGTTCATGGCCTGATGGCTGTATGGGCTTGGTGATTTTGTTGTGCATTAAATTTCTATTCTGATTTGGCCCGTGTAGCGTTTTTCTTTGCAAGTGATGTGGCATGTGCCTATATGTGGGGCGATGTATTGTGAGGAGATCTGCATTGGGTTCCTGCTTCGGGGTTTAGTTGCGTGGTACTGTGCTGGGCGCGTTTGCCTACTGAGCCCGTGAGGTCAGGGATGGGGGCTGCCTATATGACAGTTTGGATGTTGTCATGCTCAGGGGCGGGGGATTGGGTTTTGTGTGACAGATGGCGGTCAGCCAGGTGGACTGGTGGAATGATGTGATTTTCGGAATGTTGCTGGTCACAGGTGCCTGTGTTTGCGTGCGTTTCTTGGTGGGGGACTGTGGTCATGTCCATTGGGATGGCTTCTGTATTCGTGCCATCTGTGACCTGCAGCTCCCATTGGCCCCTCTTGTGTTGCTTTTGTTCGTTGGCATGCATGGGTGCTTTGTACATTTCACTGGTTGCATTGTGACTTCATTGCACCTACAGGGAGTTGTACTTTGTGGGCAGGGAGCGGTGTACAGGCACTCAGTGGGGCCGTTTACGGTTGATTCGCGATGCCGTACTTCTCGCCATGGCGGAATGGTCCATTCCGCCATGCCTGATGGCGTTAGGTACATGTCCGCTAGGGTCGGAATTGGCGTACCGTTGCACCATGGTGGTGTTTGCGGTTTGGCATGGCGCGCGCGCGCGTGCTTAGTGCAGTTAGCGTTGGCGTTCACTACGGTGTCGCTAATGGCTTCGTACTTTGCGGTGACGGGTCATAGTCGCACCGAGCGCTATTCGATGGCGGTATTGCATTTCCGCCATCGTTTTCCCCTTTCCGCCAGGGTCGTAATGAGGGCCATTGTCAGATTTATCATCACAAACAAAACCAGGCACCCAGGGCCAGAATTGGGCTTTTCAATATACTTTCCACTGAAATGCCACCCCTTGCTTCCACCAAACTCAAACACATGTGTGGAGAGGAGGAGGGGCGGGGGGAGCCCTGCTGCGACTGGCAAAGCAAACTGAATGGCTTTTCTTAAGTGGTCATTTAGGCTTTTAGCCCCCCCACTGGCTACTGGTGAAGATGAACATGTTGCCATTTTGATAACCTGCATGCCACAGATCAATGGAGTCTGATGGTAGTATACGCTTGTGCGCATACACACAAACACGCACTCTCTCTTTACGTTACAGCCTTTAGTTTACTTGCGGGCCAATTGGTGTTCAGTAATCACGGACATGTTACCCTTTGGTATGGCAGCAGGGAATACCCACAGAGATGAGTACATTTCGCAGTGTGACTTATTATATGTAAATTCAATGATGGAACCAGGGAAATCCCCCATTGTCATATGTTTAGAAAACTTTAGCCATTATAAATATATAAACCTCAAAGCCGCCAACCCAAAATAAACCCTTTTCCTTCTTGGCACTGTATTTATTCTTCCTATTGCTAACATATTGATTTTGTGTCAGGCACGTGTGGTTTATGGAATGGCATTTAAAAATTGCTCCCACTGAAACTACTTGGCAGACGGCACATCCAACACTGCAAGACCAAGACTGCACAGCACTTGCTTACTGCAGCCTTTCCAAATCAGATTGAAAAGCACACTTAACGGTATGAACGGTATACCGGTATAAACAATGTGACGGTTATTATTGTTCAATTAAGTGGTTCACGGTATCTTTAACGGTATACCGTTACATCCCTATTCCACTTCCACTTCTGTCTGGGTCACCTTATACCAGGACTTCCACTTCCACTTCTGCCTGGGTCACTTTATACCAGGACTACCACTTCCACTTCTGCCTGGGTCACTTTATACCAGGACTCCCACTTCTGCCTGGGTCAGTTTATAGCAGGACTCCCACTTCTGCCTGGGTCACTTTATACCAGGACTTCCACTTCCACTTCTGCCTGGGTCACTTTATACCAGGACTTCCACTTCCACCTGGGTCACCTTATACCAGGACTTCCACTTCCACTTCCACTTCTGCCTGGGTCACTTTATACCAGGACTCCCACTTCCACTTCTGCCTGGGTCACTTTATACCAGGACTCCCACTTCTGCCTGGGTCACCTTATACCAGGACTTCCACTTCTGCCTGGGTCACTTTATACCAGGACTCCCACTTCTGCCTGGGTCACTTTATACCAGGACTCCCACTTCTGCCTGGGTCACTTTATACCAGGACTCCCACTTCTGCCTGGGTCACTTTATACCAGGACTTCCACTTCCACCTGGGTCACCTTATACCAGGACTTCCACTTCCACCTCTGCCTGGGTCACTTTATACCAGGACTTCCAATTCCACTTCTGCCTGGGTCACTTTATACCAGGACTCTCACTTCTGCCTGGGTCACTTTATACCAGGACTCCCACTTCTGCCTGGGTCACTTTATACCAGGACTTCCACTTCCACCTGGGTCACCTTATACCAGGACTTCCACTTCCACTTCTGCCTGGGACACTTTATACTAGGACTTCCACTTCCACCTGGGTCACCTTATACCAGGACTTCCACTTCCACTTCTGCCTGGGACACTTTATACTAGGACTTCCACTTCCACCTCTGCCTGGGTCACTTTATACCAGGACTTCCACTTCCACCTCTGCCTGGGTCACTTTATACCAGGACTTCCACTTCCACCTCTGCCTGGGTCACTTTATACCAGGACTCCCACTTCTGCCTGGGTCACTTTATACCAGGACTCCCACTTCTGCCTGGGTCACTTTATACCAGGACTTCCACTTCCACCTGGGTCACCTTATACCAGGACTTCCACTTCCACTTCCACTTCCACTTCTGCCTGGGTCACTTTATACCAGGACTTCCACCTCTGCCTGGGTCACTTTATACCAGGACTTCCAAATCCACTTCTTCCTGGGTCACTTTATACCAGGACTCCCACTTCTGCCTGGGTCACTTTATAGCAGGACTTCCACTTCTACTTCCACTTCTGCCTGGGTCACTTTATACCAGGACTTCCACTTCCAGCTCTGCCTGGGTCACTTTATACCAGGACTTCCACTTCCACCTCTGCCTGGGTCACTTTATACCAGGACGTCCAATTCCACTTTTTCCTGTGTCACTTTATACCAGGACTCCCACTTCTGCCTGGGTCACTTTATAGCAGGACATCCACTTCCACTTCTGCCTGGGTCACTTTATACCAGGACTTTCACTTCCACCTCTGCCTGGGTCACTTTATACCAGGACTTCCACTTCCACTTCTGCCTGGGTCACTTTATACCAGGACTTCCACTTCCACTTCTGTCTGGGTCACTTTATGCCAGGATTTCCACTTCCACTTCTGCCCGGGTCACTTTATACTAGGACATCCACTTCCACTTCTGCATGGGTCACTTTATACCAGGACCTCCACTTCTGCCTGGGCCACTTTATACCAGGACTTCACTTCTGCCTGAGTCACTTTATACCAGGACTTCCACTTCCACTTCTGCCTGGGTCACTTTATACCAGGACTTCCACTTCCACTTCTGCCTGGGTCACTTTATACCATGACTTCCACTTCCACTTCTGCCTGGGTCACTTTATACCAGCACTTCCACTTCCACTTCTGCCTGGGTCACTTTATACCAGGACTTCCACTTCCACGGCTGCCTGGGTCACTTTATACCAGGACTTCCACTTCCACTTCCTCCTGGGTCACTTTATGCCAGGACTTCCACTTCCACTTCTGTCTGGGTCACTTTATACCAGGACTTCCACTTCCAACCCATCCTATGTTTTAGGATGCTCCAGGTCCCAACTCCCCCGCCCCCCTTTTTACAAAAACACTGGACAGAGGGTGACTGGCAGTAATAACATCCACTTACACACATCATACTGGACCCGTCCCGCTAATCGGGCCAGGCAAAGTCAGGCACTCTATACCAAGTGCATACACCTGATACCTATTAGCTCTCCTCACATGAATAATAGGCAGCACCCAAAGACACACTCTGAGCAAGGCAGAACACGAGTAAGAGCAGGGCTTCTGGGAAGAAGGCAAGCCGACTGGAGCAGAACGACAGACCGAGGGACGGAAGCAGCGGGTTGGAAACCCCAAGAGTTCCTTACCAGAGGTTGTTGCCGGCGACAGGCCGCGGACAACACGTGGAGAAGGCCAGATCCCACAAGTGAAGATTGCATTGTGTTCCGAGGCTGCCAGAGACCCACTCAGAAGAGACGCACACAGCCGGTGAGTTCGGAAAGCGATCTGAAAGACTGGTGTGTGTTAGAGGTTTTTGAAGTGGCAACATTTACCACAAGTGGAGGCCACGCACGTGTAAATGAAACGCAGACCTCTGAATGAACTTTAAAGTGAACAAGTAGCTACAAAGACAGCGATACTAAGGAACAGAGTGGTCTGGTGAAAGGAAGTAGCCCACTCGAAAGTCTCTGTTACAAGTGAACTGTTTGAAACATAAGCGCATGATCAGCAAAAGTGAAATAAAGAAGAACTCCCAGAGAAAGGGGGGAAAGTGAAAGTTGAACATTTAGTCAAAGTGGTCCTGCGAAGGTCATAGTTCAATCCATCGCACAATCGAAAGTCTTCGACTTGCTTGAATTGAAGAGACATTCTGAAAAGGGGTCTGAGCCCGACAGTGAGAGACCCAAAGTGAGACAAGCTTGGGGAAGGGAGCCTCCTTGCTTGTTCGCGTTGAATTATATATGTTGAGGGGTCCAAGCCTGACATAGGGAGACCCAAAGTGAGACAAGCGTGGGGAAAGGAGCCCCTTGCTTCTTTGTGTTGAACTTTATTTTTTGTGAGTTCTGAGCCCGGCAGAGGGGGAACCTTCTGGAACTGTTTTTGATGAAACCTTGTTTTGAAGCCAAAGAAAAGAGACTTAAATCTGGAAGGCCAGGCGGGCCTCGATCGATGTGGTGAACTGTTTATTGTGATAGAAGCTGAGCCAGGGTGTGTCATCCTGCCTACAGGGACAGCCTTATTCCGTGAGGTTTAACATAGGGAGGAGAGCTCGTTCAACCACACTTACATATTTCAACATTGATTTTCCTTTCGCATACATTTCTTCTTTTTACACTTTTGTACAAAGAATAGGGCAGGCATTAGGTTTTGTTAACATAGGCCATTTTGATTTGACAGACTCCACTAGGACTGCGTTATTAATTATTTGATGGTCGAGACGTCTCCCATCTTAGTTATAGGGCAGACTAGGAGTTTCTCCGACCCCAACCATTTCAATAATGGTTTTACAAATTGTACCCATTATGTCAGTGTCATACTTGTGATACCATGCCTCCCCTACAGCAAGCAATGTCTCTATCTCCTGAACATCAACTTTCTTATAGGTCCACTTTTCAACCACTCTTGTCTTTTTGTTAAGCCACAAACCAAGTACTTTCAATTCAACCTCTATTCGCTTTGACAATGTTAGTTCATGACTAGTTGCTGTTCCGTTCACACCATAGTCATTCATTTACAAGCTCTACCTTTAAAGATGTTATATTAGCCTCATTTCCTCTTCTAGCAACAGTTATTCTCAAAGAAACCTTTACCTTAGCTTCTTTTGGCTGAGGGCAAAGATTATCCAACTCTTGGCTTATTGTAATGCTTGTTTTCTTTGGGTCACAATATTGAGGTTTAACACTCGGTTTCATAGGATACAATGTTATTGTGACTTTACTCATGCTTGGTCTTTGTGTTAAAATCACTTTTAGGCACACGCAACTATTATTAACTTGGTTAAAGCAGTTTTTTATAAGGTTCAACACCTCCTTCCACAGCGTATTCGTCTATATGCGAGTGGTACAATTGTTGCACTCCCATTGTCTGACACAATCCGGTCAGCTTCAGTCAATTTCACTCCCTCGCGAGTGAAAGCAACTGGTTACAGTTGCCTGCCTGACAATGCCTGAAGGCTTGAGAACGCGCAGACACACTCACCGGCTTCTCGGGCCCCTGTCACTGGCTGCTGGACTTCTACTACATTGGTTTTCTCGACCGGCACACTTCCCTCTGCAAGCTGCCTTCGGTCCCACCACAGAGGCGCAGAGTTCGCTCTCCATGACCCCCTGGAGCATGTCAGCCTTCAGGCACTGTCTGCTGCATGCTTCTTGCTGCGAAATCTCTCAAATCAGGTTCACATGGGGGAAAGCTTTCAAATCTTAAGCTTCCAGCTGTGCAACCTCTGCAATCCAGGCTTTGGGGCGAAAGGACTCAGGAATAGTAGCTGAAAAAATCCTGGTGTCCTTTCTTTCCTCACACTTCTGTGGATTCTGCCAGCAACGTGCTTTCCTCTGCCACTTTCTCCTGCCCCAGCTGCTTCTGCTACTACAACTGCTACTGCCCCTCCAGCCACAACCACGACTAATGGCCTGCACAAGAGGGAGCTTTTTAAGCCTCTAATCTTCCTTCAGGTGTGCTGTTAAGCCTAATTGCCTGACCTTCAGGTCTGCATTGCTCTTCAGCCATCTTCTTCATCCCAGTACTCTTAGGATTATGGGACTTGGAGTCCCAAACAGCAAAGTTAGTTCTAAATGGTGATTTTCTATTTTTGATTTTAGAACTATTTTGCTTATACATTTTTACAAATGCTTCATCCTGTTTATTCACAGAAGGGAAAGGCAGTTCATGTAGGCCACCATTTCCAGGTTTCCTTTCTCTGTACCTTTGGGAGCAAGGGGGATTTGTAGTTACTCCCTGTCCTGCTGACACCTCCGTTCTATCTCTGAGATCAGGTCCCTGGCAGTGGATTGCTGATCTAGTTCTATAGGTTTCTGATTCCCTCTCACCTTCAGTAGATCCACATCCTGTTGCTGCCACTTCCTCTGCAGGTCTGTGATCAGGTCCCTGTGGGTGGATTGCTGCTCTAGTTCTATGGGTTTCTGATCCCCTCTCACCTTGAGTAGATCCACGTCCTGCTGCTGGCACTTCCTCTGCAGCTCTGTGATCAGGCCCCTGTGGGTTCGTTGCTGCTTCTTCAGTCGGGTCAGTTTCTCCTGAATCTTCTTCATCTTCTCCTCTTGCTCCTTCTCCAGTCTGCTGAGCAGCTGCTGTTTCTCCTTCTCCAGAAACTGCTTCAGATGCTCAAATGTACTAAGGATGCTCTCTCTCTGCTTCATAATGTTTCCCTTAAAAATAGATTTAAACAAACAATAGACACATATTATATGTCTGATTATTATAATAACTCTCATAACATATCTTACATATAACACCTGTAGTGGTTCCCTCTCAATAACTCTTAAAATCATAAATCTAACACACATGAATTACTAATTGACAATGATTATTTTTTATAAACCAGTTTTTATTAAGTTTTTTCCATATTCCAACATTATTCCTCATATCCTTGTTCAAATACACATTTTTGTTAGGGTTGACCATTCGTCCTGTCCCATTCCTCCTTACTCTCCCTCATTTTACCCTCTTCCTTCCCTTGCCCTCTATCCCTTGCCTCCCCACTCCTGTAGTATCTCGTACCGATGTGCCCCTTCTCTCAGGCATCCATGTCCCATTTCCCCCATATCTCCTCACACTTCCTCATGCCCCCCCTATTCATGTACGTGGTCTCCTCCATTCTGCTGCAATGGTCCATTCCAATCTCTCAGGTTCCCAAAGTGGGCATTTCCTATGTCCCCCATTTTGCCACTAGGTCCCTTTTCATCACCGTCGATGGTATGTGTATCGGTGTCTCTTCCAATCTACTTCCTTCAAACTCCCCTCTTTTATGCAGTAACATCATTTTAGGAATGTTCCTACTTCCCTTCCACATTTGAGACACCGGCCATGCGTTACTCTACCCATTTTATGCAGTCTATCTCTGGAATGGTATACATTAACCTCTCTTGAAGCCACTAGCGCGCTTCTATCAATGTTTCCTCCTCTATTGTTCCTGGGTCTCTTTCCCATCTCCCTTTCAGGTCTGACATGGTGGGAGTTTATTTATGACTTGATATAGTGTTGTTATCCCTTTCCCCTCTCCTTTCTCCCTGAATAGATTAATCTCCGGGGGATGGGGGGTGTTCGGGGGAAGTCCAATTCCCCTTCAAATTGAGCTTGTACAGTGCGTTTTAGTCTCATGTTTGTGAAGAATTCTTCCTGGCCCAGTCCATATTTCTTTCCTGCATTGTTCGCAATGGGTTATCTCTTTATTATCCACTATATCTCCCAGTCTGCATATTTCCTTTTCCACCCAACGTGGCTGCCTCACTAGCTTTTGTATATATTTAATATTGGGATTTTCCCACAGTGGGGACTGTCTGGCGGCTTTCCTCTTCCATCCCATAGAGTGTGCGACTTCCTTCCAGATCTGCACCAATCTTGGTCCTGCTGGGGGGAGAGTACCCTTCCCCCAGCTTCCGTACAGTATCTTTAAGGGGGTACGGCCTTCCATTCACGACAGTTCCAGTCTTGTGTGAGTTAGATTTCCCCCTCCAAATACCCACTCATTTGCTACCACCAGATGGGCCATCCAGTAGTATTTCCATATACCCGGCAGTCCTACCCCTCCTTCATATACCGCTTTGAGAGCATCCGCAGGGCTATGCATGGATTCTTGTCACCCCATAATAGTCCTCTAATTATAGCTTCGATCCTTGTGAACTGTGCCTTGGGTATTTTCACCAAAGTGTTCTGCAAGACATATAGCAGTCTAGGCAGTGCCATCATTTTAAATAAATATACCCTTCCGAGCAGTGTTATACGTAGGTTAGCCCAATGTTCAGCATCTTCTTGTAGTCTGCGATTTATTGGTTCTAGATTATTTTTAAGAAACACATGTTCTTCCTTTTGCACTGTTATACCCAGATACTTAAATCCCCCTTGCTCCACCCGGAGGGGGCATTCCTCAGGGACTGCATCTCCCCCCCCCTGTACTGGTATTATGACTGATTTCTCCCAGTTAACTCTCAAGACCGCAGTAAATTCTGAACTCCTGTATGGTATCCATTACCGTCGGGCCCGTTCTTCTGCGATCCCCTAGATATATCAAACGATCGTCTGCATATAGAGAGATTCTATCTTCCCAGTTCCTGAGCCATCGGAACCCTTGTATTGTTGGATCCGCTCTAATGTGCTCGGCTAGTGGTTCGATCGCTATGAGGAATGGCAGCAGCGACAGTGGACATCCTTGTCTCATGTCCCTCTGGAGCGGGAAGATACGGGATATGTGCCCATTCACTCTAACTTTCGCGAGTGGTTGTGCATTTAGTAGTTTCTTCTATTTTATGAAGTTGGGGACCAGGCTTACCTTTTCATTGCTGCTCACAGGAATTCCCGTTGCACCAAACCAAAGGCCTTCTCTAGTGCCATTATTGCGTAGGGACCCTCTAGTGAGTCAGATAATACTAAAGTGTTATGTGCCCTTCTCAGTTTCATCCTTTTGCTCTTCCTGGAACAAAACCACATTGACCTGAGTTCATTAGCTTGCTTATTACCCCTACTAGCCTTGTTGCTAGTATCTTGGCTAGGACCTTTGCCTCTCCATTCAGCAAAGTTATGGGACGGTACGAGGCACATTTATCGGTGGGTTTAGCTTTTTTAAGTATTATCACTATTGTAGCCATTCTCACGTCTCGTGGGAGTGTACCTTGTGCACGGCTTTCCATGAACATGTCCCACATTGGCTTGACCACCTTGTCTCAGATTTATTTCCAAAATTCAGTCGGGATTCCATTTAGTCCTGGGGTTTCCACGAATTTAAGCTCTTAATTGCCTCTTGTATTCCTCCATCGTTATCTCTTTATCCATTACTTGTCGCGTTTGTTCAGCTACCTGTGGCAGGTTCACCACTATCTAAGTATCTCCCATTTTCGATCTCTGTAGGCCCTGGGACCGCACTGTATAGCCCGTGGTAAAAATGTGCAAAGTCGTCTACTATTTTTCTCCCTTCTGTGTAGATTGTTCCCTCCTCATTACCGATGCCCCTAACCCATCTGGACTCCTCCTTCCTTTTCTCCAATCATGCAAGCATCCTTCCACCTTTGGACCCGAGTTCATACACTCTGGCTTTCATGGCCCAGCATGCCTTTTTTGCCTCATCTGTCACCACTTCTTTGTATTGCCCAGCAACTTTTAGCATCTCTATTTTAGATTCTATTGCTTGTTCGTCTACGTGCCTCTTTTCTGTGCTAGCCACCTCTTCTTCTAGTGTCTCCAGCTTTTCCTTTCTTTCTTTCCAATATCGCCTTATTGCCGCCTCTGCCCTTCCCCTAACTACCGTTTTATACTTACCAAAGTGTGAAGCCACTCTTCACTGTGCTCTCATTCAATTCAAAGTATTTCTGCGTAGTCTTTCATCTCCTCGTGTATTGTCTCGATCCCTAGGTGGTATGTGTTCAGTCTCCATTCCCCTTTCCCCTTCAGTCCCTCCCCTCTTATCGTAATATACAGCGGGGCATAATCCAATATCCCTCTTGTCAGGTATTCCGCTTCTATTACCCTCCCGGTGATGGTACATTGAACCAAAAAGTAGTCTAAGCGAGACATCGAGTTGTGTGCTCAGGAATAGTACGAAAACTGTCTTTTACTGGAGTGTAACCCTCTCCAGACATCCTGTAATCCTGTTGCCTCCAAAAATGTCACCAGCTTGGTGCGCGTCTCCCCTCCCCGGGAGTTTCCCCCATCTGAGAACATCTATTCGCCCGTGAAGGACGTCAGTAAAGTCACCTCTCACTATGGTTACATTTGCACCATCTGTTGTCAGTATCGCCTGTATTTTTTTATTAAGTCTGGTTGTAATGGTGTAGGTGCGTACACGTTCAGTATGGTAATTGCTTCCCCCGGTAATTCCCCCGGTCACTACCAGATTTCGTCCTCCCCTTATCTCTACACTTGACCCAACTGGAATGGAATGCTACAACTGATGTGGACTGCCACCCTGCTGGAGCCTCTGTAGTATCCTGCATGTTCCACCACCGTGTATTGACCCCTGCCCAGAAACCTACACTCTGAGCCATCAAGTGCGTTTCCTGCAATAGTACTATGCAGGCTTTCTGCCTCATCAAATAGTTTGTCACCAGCCCCTCTCTTAATCTCATCATTTCGGCATTTCACAATCCTACATTCTCCTTGCATCGTTCAGTGTAGTGTCATTTGCCTCTGCGTTGTCCTTTCCCAGGTGTGAGATCCCTTGCCTTGTTGTTAAGTCAAGATGTATACCGAACTGCATTTGTGCATGTCTAACTACCCATATTCTCTCGCTCCCTGCCCCTTAACCTCTTGAACAAACCCAACAACACCTCCCTCCCCCACCCTATACTTCCCCCCAACTTGAAGCATCTGTTGACCCCAAAACAACTATTGCTCGTCCCAACCCTTGATAGGGGCCTCAGGATTTACAAGGGGGGCTATTCCTGCTGGCCGCTCAACCCGAAGTCTTGAATTTTACCGACTTGAGTCTGTTGCTTATTCACTGTTGTTGCTCACATTCTCCCCCTCCCCACTCCACCCCCCTCCTGGGCCCACATCAATGTCAATTATTTGCAGTCTATCTTGCATATCTGCTGTTTCCTGAATTCCAACTGCTTTTCCCTTCTCCCCGTGGGGGCCATTTCTGTTCCTGCATTTTTGTTTTACCCCTTCTGCTTTATCCATTGCTGTTGGCCGATTGTTTCTGTCCAGTCCCATGGATCAGTAGGGCACGTGAAGAACCTAACTCCCTGAGGGCCGCAGACTCTGAGTGTTGCTGGATAAATTGTGGCATACTTCATTTCTTTTTCCCCTAGCTACCTGTGCACCGCGTTAAAGGATTGCTGCACATTTTGTACCGCTTTGGTGAAGTCGGGGTATATTGCAATCCTTGCCCCATTATACTCCAGAGTTCCCTTCTTTCTTGCTGCTTGTAAGATTACATCTCGATCGCGGTAATTTAACAGTTTGGCAATGATTTGTCTTGGTGGGGTGCCTCGCAGTGGCTCCTTACTTGGTACTATGTGCCCTTTCAATTGAGAAACATTTAGACAGCCCATGTGGGCCCATCTTTCTTCCATCTGCTGCGTCCTTTTCTACATTTTTATTATGTCTCAAGGGGGTCATTACATCTTTGACAGACGATATACGCTCTTCCACTTCTCCTACTCGTGCTGACACTTATGCAGGTACTATCTCCGGAGACTGACATCCAGACCTATTGCATCTATGCTTTGCTCCAGCTGTGTCTTTGCCTCGTGTACGGCTCTCAAGATTTCCTGGGTAGCCTGAGATTCTGTTTTTCCCTGTCCTCCATTGTCGACTATGGTCTTGTCTCTGGTGCTTGTTGTGTTTTGGGCCCTCCTGTCCTATATGCGTCAATCTTAGACTGATGGTTTGGTTTCTTGCCCTTATACTTATCCATTTTCATAATTGGGTATAGCGTGGGTATCACTCTTTTGCCCTCTGTATAGTCTTCCAGAGAATTCCCTCCGCACTCTGTCCTGCCCCGCTCCCTCTATCTCCTTTGTTGCCGTGCCTCCTTGTAATAGCGCCTTTTTCCAGCCCCTCTTCTGCAGGGCTTCCCATGCACCATTTCACTGTTGACCTGGGGTGCTGGGGGGGGAAACCTTTTAAAAATCCTGACGTGACCCTTCCCCCAATTCCGTTCGGCCTTAGGGCTCTGGTTAGCCGATTGTCTGGAGGCGACTCCCAGTGCCGGGTGATGGGTTGTAGTAGCTACTCGGTTCCTTGCTGGTTGGCGCTGGTTACTGTGAGAAACCAGAGGGTGTCTCACCCGCTAGTCCCCAGGGATCTCTCTCTCAGGTGGCCAGGGCACGGCCATCACCTTTGGATACAGACCCTGGGGGTGGGCCAGTGCGGGAGGATCATCTGGGTGAGGAGTCCTTGGGGAGTGGGAGTGGTACACCTGATGGCGAGACGCGGTATCCCTTTCCCTTTAACACCTTTAACTATCAGGTAGGATACCAGGGAACTTTAACTCCCTCCCCTTCCCTACACGAACACTGCTACATGGACCGCCCACTCTGGGAGAAAACAGACTAATACCCAAGCAATGTACCTGACCTGTCCGACAACCGTGGTGAGGCAGAGTCAGGCAATTACCTTTGACAATACACACCTGACTTCAATTGAACTTCCGCACACGGATATATGTACCCCTACAGCTTTCTTTCATTTGCACACATCCAGTTTCGCCGTGCTCGATAGTATGTGATCTCCCTCAAAGACAGCTGCTTGGTTGATACAGCAGCCGAATGAGATTGCTGGTCCAGTTGTGTGAATTCATCCTGGATGACAATTGGTTAGGTAGGGACATAAAATACCAGGTTTGTTCAAACGAGAAAACTTTTGGGAGGTGGAAATACTGGCGAATTCATGACTGACTGTGCCATAATTATGGTAAGTAAGTAACTAGTTCAGTATTGTATACCTTTATCAACAGGCATGAAGTGAGGTTCAAACTGAATATCTATAACACAGAAGGTTTGATGGTCCTCTAACACTGAATTACTTACCGTAGTGCTGGGAATTCTAGACATGCTCTCTTTCTAAATTAAATCCGACAAGAAAAAGAATAGTTCTTTTTTACAACATTTTTTATATAAAAAATATGTTGAATGTTTTTCAGATTGAAGAACTAATGCATTTCTAATGCTTGAGATCTATAAAATTAAGAAATAATCTTTGTGCAAGGATGAAAGCCAAGATAAAGACGTGACACTAAGGTATTTTAAAATTTTAAACTTTAAGATAAGAAGTGCGGTTCTTGAGTTATCTGCATCATTCGTCCATATGATATATTCTTCATAAATTCATTATATGCTACAGAATTAATGGTAGCCCCTGTCATTTGTACACAGGGGATTTACCATTATGGGACAATGATGGAGGGGAGACTAAGGTAGTAATCTCACCAGGAAAGGTAATTATAATCTCCTCAGAGATACATACCACATTGAAAGTAAATAACTGTAATTTGAGATAATAACTCTCTCCCTTTTTTAAAATACTTTTGTCACCTGCAGATTTCTACAAAAAGGGTGCATGTGTGAACCCAGAATGTGAGGATAGAAGATGCAGAAATGTTAAAATTGTAAAAAGAAAAATCAGCCTATCCATTACAATGCTCTGTTGAATCATTTGTGTTTACATAGCGTTGGAAATTATATATACTCCCAATGAATGTTCTGCAACAATGAG
This sequence comes from Ambystoma mexicanum, assembly GCF_040938575.1. Lineage (NCBI taxonomy): Eukaryota > Metazoa > Chordata > Amphibia > Caudata > Ambystomatidae > Ambystoma > Ambystoma mexicanum. The sequence continues at coordinate 746,924,591 of NC_090938.1, forward strand.
TTGTGAACTGAAACATGTTGAGGATTCTAAGAAACAAAGCTTCCAGGATATGGGGCCAATCTTGTGGATAAGCCTTAAACATTGCGTTGGATAGTCCACCTGGACCCGTTGCTCGCGAGTTAGTAGCTTTAGCTATAATCTCCAAGATGTCATCCAAGTCAAAGGAAAGTATCCACTCATGATTTGTCACCCTTTCCTCGAACATTGTCGTTACAAAAATCAAGGGTGAATAGTGCAGTTAAATGGGCTACCCAGGTTTCCTCGGCTATGGGGTTGACTTGTACCAATTCCTAAACTTTTGTTTAAGTAATTTCACTTTCATAATTCTCTCTTCAAGGGGAAAAGTCAACCATCTCAGTTCTGCTCTATAGGAAAAGATGTTAGTTTGAACTTTGAGATCAAACACATGCTTGAGTGAAAAAAAACTCTGTTTCAAGATGTTGGAGTTAACTATAAAGAGGTTTAACACGATCATATAATCAAACGGCTGCTGGACCAGCTCAAAAGTATTAGTGGCACAACCTTTAACCAACTGATTGTTAAAGGCAACCAGGGAACTCTCATTCCACCTGTACCGGTTTTTACCAGAACCAATCTCCAATCTAGGCCTATATATATCCTTCTTTCTTTGGTTCATGACCGGAATGGTCCAATTTGTTAAGACCATATCATGATCGCTCCTTCTTTGTTGGAGACCCTTTAATTCATCAATCCAGATATAAATGTTACTTGAGACAAAAAAGTAATCTAGGCTGGGGGGGGACGTCCCCTTTTAGAGTCCAGTTGACCATGTGGAAACCTCTCAGTTCCAACAAATGCAACCCACTTGTGGCTCCCTTCTCTGCTGCAGCACCATTCCAAACAAAACAGGAGAAATTCAGATCTTCTGCCATTATCACAGCAAAAAGCTTTGGATCTAAGGCACCGATGTTTAAATGCTTCACTATCCCATCCAGAAAGGATTCAGTGGTTATCCCCGCTGGGTTCCAATATTAATTAAATAAGCCTATGACTCTCCCCGGGCCCCGTTGTGTGTTTTCCCATATCAATTTTGTCAATTGTATAAATGGGTTTGGGGACATCCAGGGTGATTAAACAAAGCCTCTTCCATTTCGACAAGCAGTTAACAGACCAGATGTAGGGCGGCCTTGTGTACCTCCAGTCGTACAAGATAGAATAAGAGAATACCCATCCAAAATGGGAGGAACCATAAACCACGTCTCCTGCAAAAAAATAATATCCAAAATACCCAACAGATTATCTTCTTTCATGAACAGTTGTTTATACCCTCTGGTATTCCATGAACGCATTTTTAGGTGGTCTGTCGTTTTCAGACTGCTTAGCTAGTGGGAGCCTGATCTACTAACCAATTCTTCAGGAAGCCAAGACCAATCCTCCCTACCAGAATCAACCACTGCTGGTTTGATAAACTCTATCCCTCTAGTTCTCAACAATTTTGTCTGGGAACATGTCACCCTAAGAGGCAAAAAATGAGTGGGTTTGAAATTAATATTTGAGGCCCTAAGGAAGGATTTCGAGGAGTCTAAGACTTCCTCCCTGTCAACCTCAAATATGTCATATCCCAGTGGGCGCAGATGTTTCCCTGCATCCCATATTGTCTCGAATACCAATCTCGATGGAACCGGCAATAGAATTATATCCAAGATTTTATCATTAATAAATTCAACCATTGCAATATCTCGAGATTGAATAGAACGTAAACTAGGAACAGCGTCAAACAACCTCAAGACATTAGACCTATTCAATGTCAACAATACATTTGAATCTACCAAACGTTCGGATAGTAAACAATGAGAAGAAGTCGAATGGTATACAGCGGACCTCCGAGGAGAAACTGGAAGGTCAGTATTATTGTTTAAAGAATACTGACACTTTGGTTCCTCAGAGTTTGCTGTTGAGATGTCTCGCAATGGTTGTTCATGACTTCTGTCCCTACTCCGTTTAGTTAACACTGAGTCCTTTCTTATTTGCTACAAGGAGGCCCATACTGACTATTCCCATGGGACTGTTGATGAGATAATCTTTTTTGTTCCAGGGTACGAAATTCTGGGGAACGCAGAGTAACCTTAGTATCTGACACTTGACTCATTTGAGGACAGGACAAAATGTGATTATTAAAAAGTATTGGTTGTTTTATTGATTGACTCATAGGAGCTTCATTTAAAATATTGGTAGGCGAAGGTTTTAACAGCGGGATACTTGTTAAAGAGGAAATCCATCCCTCAATAAAGGACACCTTCGAGTTCCAAGTGCTCAGAAGTGACACTTAAGAATCGTAACGTTTTACCAATGATTGCATAGTGGTATTCATTGCGGACAAGGTTAATTGCACTGAGGAGGTAACTGGGGCCATTAACTCAAAAGATCTTCTGGGTGTAGGATGTACAAATGATATTGAAGAAATACAGGAGGAATCTAAGGAGTCGGCATACAATATTTTGGCGAAGCCTATAGGTTCACATCCTGGATTTTCTCCAAGCCCCTAGACCGCAGTGCTTGCTTCAAGGGCTCACCCCTCTTTTCCTTCCGAGCAGGGACCGCTTCTTGGATAGTCGGTAATACAGTCTGCGATATATTAGGAGACTGATCTCGTGTTTGTATTTCCACGTGAGGAAATGAAGCACTGAAGTCTCTGGAACCTTCTCTGTCCAGATTAAGTGTGGTATATAGAGTAACATTATTATTTGCAGAATGGACCTGAGCCATAATCAGCGACAGTTCAGAAGAGATTGGAGGCACTGCAACACCCCCAAAAACCTTAGCTGTTTCTATCCACGTTCCTGGAAACCCCAATTACCTTAAGTCTAAAGTTTGTATGGTCTCCGGGGGGAACGGACCATCAGCGGCTTCCATCGTTATCGCTCCTGTTAAAACGGCTGAATCCAGATTGTCCGTAAACGTGATTAAGTGCTCACTTGTCACAGTATTCAAAGATTAATGGAAATCCACTGTTGGGTTTGACTGTGCTGGCACAACCCCTGTCAAAGGTCCACGTCCTGCCGTTTGAAGGAAGTTGCAAATGTCTGAGGATGGCCACTGTAGAATAATCGACAGCAAGGCACTTAGTGGTTGTAGCAGAGGCGTCAATGGACAGTTAATTGTAGAATCAGTTGCAAGGCGAGGTGCTTGGAGCAACTTTGCTAGCATTGTGGACTTCAATGTATAGGCATAAGACATATTCCCTATTAATTAAGTTATATTAAGTTAACAAAACAGTTGGCCACTTACTCCTGTCTCTATACTATACAAAGGTTGAAGTCAGAAGAGTGTTCTGTTTCAGTACAATAAGGCCTTCGTAGGAGCCCTGCGGAAGCACCTCCCAGCCTAACAGCCTAACAGCCAAACATCAGGAAGCAGTATTTTCTCTGGGCTCTCTCTCTCTCTCTCTGCATTTCTCCTGCTCCATACTGAAATGTGCTTCACAAAGTTATGTGTAGCTTAAAACGCCATCTCTCACTGGCTCTCTTGAAAGATGAAAACATTGCTCCAAATTTCTCTGTCATGCTCTGAGAGGTTAAACAAACAGAAAATGGTCAAGGCTACATTTAGTCACACTCCCCTCTTTTCTTAATTTGTAGCAAGTACCATGCAGCCTATTTTAGTTTTTCATAAAAATATCTGTTTTAATATTTCGGTACTAACCAATCTTGAACACATCTCTCTTTACAGGGAACACATATCTAAACAATTCTTTTATACACATTCATTTGGCCAGACAGAAAAAGGCCTTCAACATAATAGTTTATACAGTAAAAATAAAACAACATCTTTCTTAGACACAAAATCTGGACACTGTTGAATTACAGTGTCTTTTTCCAGTTCATTTCCTTAGTTGTATAGGGCCTGTCCTAGTTAGAGTAGTGCTGGTGGTTGCTGTATAGAAAAGTCGACAGTGTGTTTCGGCCGTCTCGTCACCAACTGTGGTGTATTAGATAAGCGGCCTTCATCAGGACGATGACGTGATGTTCAATTACACAAGCATATGTGTATTGTGTCTTATTCAGTAGTGGCCTGTCCCGTTCTTTTAGCGGGTAGAAACCCTATTATTGGGCAGAGTCCAAAAATGGAAAACAATGCGTCACCAATCTTAGGGAAGAAGACTGCAGCCACGAGTCTAAATGGTGTGGGGATCCGGAATGCATGTCCCTGAGAATGGGAGTGAGGATCTTTTGGAGACCGACACCTTTGTCACACGAGACCCTCCACCCCACTACAGGCCAGTGTCCCGAGAGCGATGGTCGCAGAACAGCAGCAGAAACAGTCGCAGGTGAAAGCAGGCCCAGAGAAGGCCGGTTGCAGGAAAGAGGGCGCAGGCAGCAGCACCAAGCAAACCCAGGCCTTCACTGTCAGAGCGCTGATGAAGAACTCTGAGGTGAGTGGTCCGCTACGTTTACCCACATCTGAGGCCACCGCCATATACGCTGTCACAAGGCAGGGAAATAAGGGGTGGATGCTCTGAGAGGTGAAAGTGTAGCCTCAAATGGCATCTCTGGGTGCGGTACGCCATGTTTTGGAATGAGCCTTTTGGCGTCGGCCGTTTTGGTGCAATATTTTGGGCGCAGAGCCCCTTTCGCCGCAGCCCGATTGGCGCAAAAACCAATTTGGCGCTGGCCTAACAAATGGGCACAGGATAACAAACTAAATACGAACTGTGGGGTTCATAAATATATATATTGCCCCGACGAGGACAAGTTGCCCTGTGGTCACGCGATGCGTATTGGGCAATAATGCCTTCCCTCGAGAGCAGTAATATCTCACATGTATGTACCTTACATATCGAACATATTTTCTATATATGGCATAGAACTAGGCCCAGCCAAAATGCACTTCATCTTTGCACCTTTGCAGGGTTTGAAACTGAGATTTGATGAGAAGTAACTAAAAGCAGCTCCTGGGTTTTGGGCATCACCTTGTAGGCAGGAGCACCGCAGCAGAACCAGGAGGTACCAGAGATGCTCCTTAAAATGTTTGTCCCTTTTGTATGAACCATTGTGTTTCAATGTGTATTAGATGTGTTCTAATTCTTCTTTATTAACATTCTCAAATACTCAAAGTTAATGTCAGATTTACATGTTTGGAAGGTACCAGTTGGCACTAGGAGCCAGAAGTAGCTCCTGGAAGCTGTTGGTTTCAAGCTAACCAGGCCTTACTATGCTAGAAGCAGGATCTAAATAGCTTCCAGCTCCCCTCAATTTCGAACCCTGCCTTTGCATGAAAATGAAAAGCTGGAAAGAGCAATTGAGCTGAAAGCGCCTAGGTCATGCCATCCAGTTGGGAGAGACGACATGCATTTCAGAACCTAAGGTGAGTTTTCCCGGAGAGGTTTTCGCCTGGCTGTCACTCCCTCCTGTACAGGGACGAGGCGTGCAGCAGGTCACTTGCAGATCTCTCGCGAAGCAGGACATTTTGGTGTGGCTGTTTTGCTCAGCAGCCTGCATACCAGGGCACCGCCACATTGATACAAAAGTCACTGCGCCAAAACATGCCGGTGCCTAACAGTCCCTGCGCCTGTCGGCTGTGCCCTAACGGCCGCGCCGAAACATCTGGCGCAAGAAAAGCCGTGCCAAAATATCCTGCTTCGTCTGGGTGTGCCTTGCTGGTGGTGTGGTGTTGCTTTGTTGCCATCAAGTGGAAAAAAGTGTGAATTGATGTTACACAGACCTGCTAAGCATTATATACAGGATAATGTGAGGGTCAACCTCTGCACAGCAACGGAGGACCACTCCGTTACCAATGATAATGCCGGACACCGGTGCAGCGTGTAGAGACGTCTTTAATTAACTTAACACTGAACTCCCCTTTCACCCCGGAATCCCTCCCTAGCTCTGCGTCACTTCCTTCCCCGCTTGGCCCAACGTGGTTCCTCCCCTAACCCAACAACAGTGATGGGCTGTGCTACAGTGCACAACATTACATCTCCCCCCATTTTAACACAATAGATAAACATTTTACCCCATCTCTTCAATCAGTCGTTGGGGTTTTATGCGAGATCGCTGAGGGCGTCTCTCTTGTCCTGGCGCTGCTGCCTCAGGATCATCACCGGGTCTGGCGGCCTAGTCCCCTGAGTCTGAGCTATTCCGGTCAGCTCGGGTGGGGTACCACGGGTGCGTGTCTTCACCTGGGCATTTCCTGAAATGCAAGGTGTTTCATGTGATTGTCTTGCGAGACCCTCCTTGTGTCATCAGCATTGTTCCTCTCTTATGTGTTATGACAAACCGTTCAGGGGCAAAAGTGGGATCTTCCTTTCGACCTCTAGGTTGTCGCACTACCATCTGGTCTCCCACCTCTATGTTGTTTACCTTGGCTCACCGCCTGGCATCAGCCCTGTCCTTCATTTTCTTTTTCTCCTCCCGATAACGGGCCCGAGCTGGTTCTAGTGAGCTCTTGGGTAGAGCAATCGGGCCTTCTGGCAGTCGGGTACTGCCCTCCCAAACATGAGGTCAGCAGGACACACTCCCCTGGTGCTGTGCGGGGTGTGTCGGTACTCTCTGAGCAGCTGGTATAGGGTTTGTTCGAATGAGTTATTGGTGACGTTGGCCACCTGCAGAGAACGTTTGATGTTTGCCATGAATCGTACTGCAATTCAGTTGGCTTGTGGCCACAATGGTGTGATCCTCCTATGTTGAAAACCCATATACCTTGCAAAATTTGCAAAGTCCTGACTAGTAAATGGAGGACCATTGTTGAATTTGATGACTTTGGGGATTCCATCATATGTCGAGTGCAACTGATCCAGCACAGGTATGACACAGGTGGCAGATGTGGACTCAATCACCTGAAGGAGGGCATGGTGGTCCGTGATGACTGAACGCTTTTCCGTAGAGAAACAAATGAAAATACTCACAGGCCCACACAAGGGCCAGGCTCCCTTTCTCGGCCTGCAAGTATGCCTACTCCGTGTGCGTGAGGCTCCGGCTGGCGTATGCCACTATGTACTGGTTGTGTGGATTATCCTGGTCCTGTTGTGTCAGAATGGCACCCAGGCCGACTGGGCTGGCGTCCACGACCACCTCTGTGGTTCTATCAGTGTGAAAATAAGCCATGTCCCTCTGACTTGGAAATGCTATTACAGATGTTCTCAAAGGCTTCCTGGCATTCCTTTGTCCTTTGAAACGCCTGGTCCTGGTCACGTTTCGTGAGGTGTCTGAGAGGCGTACTAATGGTGGCGTAGTCCTGCAGGTATCTTGAGCAATAGCTAGAAAGCCAGAGAAACGAGCGTAGCTCAGACACATTCTGCGGTCTCGAGGCAGTGTTGAGCGCTGCTACTTTGTCATGGTCAGGTCGCATGCCTGGTTCAGAAAAGAGGTGTCTGAAAAATCTTAATGAGCCCTTGCGGAACACGCATTGTTTTGATCATTGTCAGCCCCGCTGCCTCAAGCGCTAAACATACCCGGTGCAGTGCGGCATCATGTTACTCTGTGGATCTTCCAAAGACCAGGACGTCATCAGAGTAATTTAAGCAGTTAGGGATGTGTTGTATGACCTTATGAAATTCGTCATGAAAGATTTCGTGTGCAGACGATATTCTGACTGAGGTGTTTATATCAGAATAGGCCCATATGTGTCACGAATGTGGTGATGTATCTCGACTCGGCGACAATTTCTAGCTGGTGATATCCCTTTGTGAGGTCTAGTTTCGAGAACACCTTTGCTCCGTGGAGTAAGTGAACCATGTCTGTGATTCGAGGCACCTGATGTCTCTCTCTTTGTACCGCCTCATTTGCCCTTCTCATATCTACACATAGCCGGATGGACCCTTCGGCTGCTTTTTTGGGGACCGGTACTATGGGGGATACCCAGGGCGTGGGCTCTATGGCGAGTTCAATGACGTGTTGGTCCAATAGTTTCTTGAGTTCGTCCTCCATCTGTTTCTGTATGTTGACCGATATGCCCCGATAGTGATGGGCTATCGGCTTGACGTCGGGGTCTATATGAAGTTGTATTTTGCAGTTTCTGAGCTTTTGCCGAGCCCTTTGAACAGTTTTGTGAATGTCCTTTCAATGTTCAAAAAGAGGTCAGGGCGTGCCTCTGCAAGAAAGAACACGGCATGATAACCTGTCCTGTGGGAATGTACCCACTCAGTCTTCAGCCACATGTTTTACCTCACTGTACCTTTCACAAAGGAGGGATATCCATTTGCATATCAGTCTTTGTCCTGCACTCTGGAGCAGTCCAGCACTAGGCAATCCTCCTTTGAACAAGTGTACCAACAGCAACCCCAGGCACGTGTTTCGGCTTAGTCGGGACTCATCAGTGAGGTGGAGCTGTGCCTCTCTGAGCACAGTGAGCAAGGGGTCCACGTCTGGATAACACTAGGTAACTTAGGGTGACCAACACCAAGTTCCTTTTACTTTAAAAAGAGGTCAGGACGCCCCTCTGCATGAAAGAACACGGCATGATAACCTGTTCTGTTGGAATGAACCCACTCAGTCCGCAGCCACATGTTTTACCTCACTGTACCTTTCACAAAGGAGGAATACCCATTTGCATATCAGTCTTTGTCCCGCCCACTTGAGCAGCCCAGCACTGAAATGCTAGGCAATCCTCCTTTGAACAAGAGTACCAAACCAACAGCAACCCCAGACAGGTGTTTTCAACTGGTTGGGGACGTGTACCAGCCCCATGTCTACTGCGGTCTTGAAGCTGAGGATACACCCACTCTTGGTCTCTGTCTTGAGCACGTGGAGCTGGAGACGTGTTGCATGTGCTTTGTGTGAGCATACAGTAAATTACTCCTCGGAATGGGAGGGGTGTTGTGGACCCATACAGGTAGATGTCTATTGTCAACCGTCTTAGCTTTGGGGCTGTGGGAGCCTGTTGTATGCCTCCTCACTTAGGATGTTTACCGTTGTCGATGAGGAACTCAGCGGGGATCTCATTAATGTGCATGATCAGCGTTGGGCTATGCTCCTTAGCCACATAATTGTTCAGAGTCCATATGTAGCCCTTTTTCCTCTGATCATCTTTGGACGATACAGAGTCACTGCTTGGCGCGGATCGTACTTCTATGTAGCGGACATGTTGCCTGGAGCGCCACTGTGGGCCTCATTACGACCCTGGCGGAGAACCATGGTGCAATTTGCACCATGGTCCATGGCGCAAAGCTGCCAACTCCGCCATGGGGGTTGGCGGACTTACCGCCCCATTCCGACCTTGGCGGGGCGGTAAGTCCCCAATCCCCATTTACCCTTCCCCATTCCCATTTTTGCCCCATAGGGTATAATGGGAGTGGGGAAGGCGTTAATTACGCCACCGTAAATTACGGTGGCGTAATTAACAACAAGTCCCGTAGCGCCATGGATTTTTCCGCCTGCAAAAAGCAGGCGTAAAAATCACCATGGCGCTACGGGAACTCGTAGGCCCTCATTACGACCCTGGCGGAAATCGAAAAACGATGGCGGAAATGCAATACCGCCATCGAATAGCGCTCGGTGCGATTATGACCCGTCACCGTAAAGTACGATGCCATTAGCGACACCGTAGTGAACGCCAACGCTAACTGCACCAAGTACGCGCACGCGCGCCATGCGAAACCGTAATTACCACCATGGCGCAACGGTACGCGAATGCTGACCCTAGCGGACAGATACCTAACGCCATCAAGCATGGCGGAAAGTACCATTCCGCCATAGTGAGAAGTACGGCATCGCGAACCAACCGTAAAAGGCCCTACTGAGTGCCTGTACACCACTCCCTGCCCACATTGCACAACTCCTCGTAGGTGCAATGAAGTCACACAATGCAACCAGTGAAATGTACAAGTCACCCATGCATGCCAACGAACAAATGAATCTAGGGGCTCCAAGTGCCTTGTGAGTGGCCATCCATATTTGCCATGGCACCATTGCCGTACTGATGCAGCACAGGCATGTGAAGGTTCAAGTCCAGCAACATGAACTGAAATATGAGAAACAAAAACAGGCCCCCCATCGCTTGACACCAGTGTAAGGCAACATTCAAAGCAGTATCCTGAGGGAGACTGCACGAGCCCTGTACTCCTGCCAGTAAACAAACCAACCATCAGCATAAGCATGTACCACACAAGTTGGCAGAGTGACTGAGCAGCCAGGCTCATCTCAAGAGGGGCCAATGGGAGCTGCAGGGCACAGATGGCACGAATACAGAAACCATTCCAATGGACATGACCTCAGTCTCCCTCCAAGAAACGCACGCAAACACAGGCACCTGTGACCAGCCATATTCTGATAATCACATCATTCCACCAATCCACCTGGCTGACCGGCATCTGTTACACAAAAGCTAATCCCCCGCCCCTGAGCATGACATCATTAAAACAGTCATAATGGCAGCCCCTATCCCTGACCTCACTGGGCTTCGTAGGCAAACGCGCCCAGCACAGTACCACGCAACTATACTCAGAAGCCGGAACCCAATGCAGATCTTCTCACAATACATCGCTCCACAAATAGGAATATGCTACATTACTTGCAAAGAATAACGCTACACGGTCAATATCATAATCAAAATTTAATGCACAACAAAATCACCAAGCCCATACAGCTATTAGGTCATGAACTCCAAAATATGACAATGCATTACTTACCGTAAAAGCATTTCTGATGGTTGTATCTGCTTAGATTCACATGCTGTGCATAGGTCCGACATCCAGTGGTCACTGCGGAGTATTGCATTTTGTTTTTCGTAGTCGAAAAGGGGACGTCGACAAGGCGTGTCTGTAACACTATCCCTATAGTGACGTGCGTTGTACCCACAATCCCTCACGCGTCGAGGTCCCTCTGTTTGTATTTTTCTGCCCTGAGGGAGCCTTATAGACGTGAGTGAGTACAGAAAAGAGAGATATAAAAGGAAGTCTATGTTCCTTCCATCCGAGCGGGGAGGAAGGGTGGGCGCATGTGAATCTAAGCAGATACAACCATCAGAAATGCTTTTACGGTAAGTAATGCATTGTCTTCTGATGTTTGTTAATCTGCTTAGAATCACATGCTGTGCATAGACTAGCGAGCAGTACCCGGAGTTGGCGGTGGGTTATGAGAAGGAACAGTAGAGAAAAGATGTCTTAATACTGCCTGTCCCACCTGGGAGTCAGATCTAGAGTGTGCATCTAGAGAGTAGTGTTTTGTAAAGGTGTGCACAGAAATCCAGGTAGCCGCTTTGCAGATGGACTCAAGGGGAACATTTGCAATGAATGCTATGGAAGCCCCAGTGCCTCGAGTGGAATGTGCTCTTGGCTTGAAGGGTAGTTCTCTCTTAGCAAGAGTGTAACAGAGAGTGATGCATTGAACAATCCATCTAGATATAGTGGATTTTGAGACCGCATCTCCTTCTCTTCCTGCTGCCACCGAGACAAAGAACTGATTAGTCTTTCTCAGTGGTCTGGTTCTTTCCATGTAGAACATGACAGCTCTGCGTACATCTAGTGTATGCAGACTTTTTTCTCCCGAGCTGGAAGGGTTTTGAAAGAACGTTGGTAGTTCTATAGTTTGGTTTACATGAAATTTCGAGATAAATTTAGGTGCAAACCTTGGGTGTGTGCGTAGAACCACCTTATCTTTGTGAACTGTTACGAAGGGGTCTAGTACAGAAAGAGCCTGTAGTTCACTTACTCTCCTAATGGAGGTGATAGCTATTAGGAAAGCAGTCTTAAGGGTGATATTTTTAAGAGTTGCCTTGTGCATGGGTTCGAAGGGAGGGCCCATGAGTCTGGAAAGTACCACATTTAAGTCCCATCCGGGAGCTGGGTTAGCTATCGGAGGGTGTATCCTCTTTACCCCCTCCATGAAGGCTTTGATAACTGGTATCTTCCACCACGACACTTTAAGTTGGGAAGTGGTGTATGCAGAAAGTGCCGCTAGGTGGACTTTAATGGAATTGAACACTAAACCTGAATCCAGTAAATGGGTCAAGTATAGAATAATGTCAGTAGGAGAGCAGTCAACTGGGTTGATGCTAGTACCTCTACACCAGATAACGAATCTTTTCCATTTGCTAGAATAGCAGTGTCGAGTATTAGGTTTTCTGGCTTCCCTGAGGATGTCCATACATCTCTGTGGGAGTTGTAAATGTCCAAATTCTATGATCTCAGGAGCCAGGCTGCTAAGTTCATGGTCTGAGGGCATGGATGCAGTGTCCTGCCCTTGTCTTGTGACAGCATGTTGTACGGGCAGGGAAGTTTCATTGGGGGAGATAGGGACATCTCCATCAAGTGAGCGAACCATGGCTGCCGGGCCCACATTGGGGCCACTAGTATCATGGTAACCTGCTCCTGGTGCATCTTGTGCACCACTTTGTTGAGAAGGGGAGTCGGGGGAAAGGCGTAAACAAATTTCCCTGACCATTGAATCGACAGACCGTTCCCCTTGGACTGGTTCTGGGGGTACCTGGAGGCGTAACTTTGGCATTGTGAGTTCTCCAGGGTTGCGAACAGGTCTATTTCCGGGAATCCCCATTGCGTGAAGACGTCTAAGACGATGTCTTCGTGCAATTGCCATTCGTACTCTTCGGGCAGGGGGAAGTCTCTGCTGAGTTTGTCTGCTAGCAGATTGAGTTCCCCTGGTACATGTTGTGATAGTAGGAACATGTTGTGTTTGAGAGCCCACTTCCATATATTCTGGGACAGCTTGGACAGTCCTGGAGAGTGAGTGCCCCCTTGCTTGTTGAGGTAGTACATGGCTGTGGTGCTGTCTGTGAGGACCATCACTGTCTTTCCTTGTAAGTTTAGTTTAGTTTAGTTTAGTTTATTATTTGTATAGCGCGCCATACCCTGGAGTATCAGGGCGCAAACAGACAAGGATATGTTCGACTTGGTTACAGGTACATAGAAATCAGATGAAGGTGCAGAGATGCGCTGAGCTTGGTTACAGATATGCTCGGCTGATTGCAAGTACAGGAAAAGGCAGGAAGTGTAGACATAGACATCAGCAATATTACAGCAAGCAGATATGAACAAGGAGAGATCAAGGACAGGGGAGCAAGGAGCATACTCCTGTTCGCATAGTATAAAGTTATTTACAGTAATGTACAATGTGACAAGTGGACTAGTTAGCAGTCGTTGGGAGAGATCAAGGACAGGGGAGCAAGGAGGGATCAGGACAGGGGAGCGAGGAGCATGCTCCTGTTCACGTAATATATAGTTATATACAGTAATGTACAATGTGACAAGTGGACTAGTTAGCTGTCGTTGGCTCTCAGCCACCTAGTGAGGTTTTGTCTAAATTTTGCGAAAGGCTGAGGTTCTCTGACATCATGCGGGAGGGAGTTCCATAGCTGCGCAGCCTTGACCGGGAAGCTATTTCCTCCTATAGTGGCAAGTTTGAAACGCGGGACTTGGAGGCAGTTTGCGTTGGCTATTCTGGTAGGTCTGGAAGAGGTCCTTTTGCGTAATCTATCCATGAGGTAAGGTGGAGCTTTGTTGTTGATACATTTGTGGGTAAGGGAAGCGATTTTGAGATGAATTTTGTCTACGGTGGCGAGCCATTTGTATTCTCTTCTTGTCGAGGATATATGTTCGTTTCTATTAATCTTGAGTGCTGCTCTCAAGGCATTGTTCTGGAGCACTTGAATTTTGTGGATGGTCTGTTTATTAGCTCCAATGTAAAGTCCATTACAATAGTCTAATTTGGACAGTATCAAGGCTCTGGCAAGTGTAATGCAACTATTTGTGGAGAGGAATTGTTTGCTCGCTCTGATAAGTTTGCATGTATATGCGGTGGCAGAAGCTAGAGAGTTGACTTGTTTGGTAAAGTTCATGGTGGCGTCAAGGTAGAATCCTAAGGTTTTTACTTCATGCGCTACTTTTATGATGTTCCCATCAATAATGAAGCTGTCGTACTCAGGGGTGAGTTTGGATATATAGGTAGTGGTGCCCAGGATGATAAGCTCAGTTTTATCATCGTTCAGGCATAGGCCGTGTGTGGCCATCCATGCCTGAACGATGCTATAGATCCTGTTCACTAGGGCCAGGTCCTTGGCGTAGTCTCCTGAGAGCGGGAGGAGGATCTGGGTATCGTCTGCATAGTTAGTGTAGGCGATACCCAGATGATCCATTTCATCAAAGAGAGGCTTCGTGAAGACATTGTAGAGGGTGGGTGACACACAAGACCCTTGTGGAACACCGCATGTTATGGGGATTGGATCTGCTGAGGCTGATGGAGCGAAGACTCTCATGGTCCGATTACTCAGGAATGACTTGATCCAAATTATGGCCTCTTTTGAAAAGTGGGCTGCCGAGTCGAGGTGACTACAGAGGACTGTGTGGTCCACTAAGTCGAATGCCGCTGATAGGTCCAGGAGGAGAAGTAGGGCCGCTTGGCCATTGTCTCTGCAATCGTCTATTTGGGCCTTAAGATCTATTAACGCTGTCTCGGTCCCATGTTGCGGGCGGAATCCTGATTGACGGATTCCAAGTAGGTGGTTAGACTCTAGGAAACTTTGAATTTGCAAGTAAGCCACTTTATCTAAAATTTTTAGGAGAAAGGGCACAGTCGTGATGGGCCTGAAGTTAGTCGGAATGGTAGGGTCAAGGGTTTGCTTCTTTAGTAGTGGCAGTACCCAGGACTCTTTTAGGTTGATCGGTACTGAGCCTGAGGTGAAGGAAGAGTTGATTAGTTTGGTTATAAATGGCGACAGTTCTCTCGCAGCATCCTTGATGAGTTGTGCTGGGCATTGGTCGCCTTTGCAGTTAGACGGTTTGAGTCCCAGGATGACCTTTTCTACCTCTATGGGCGATACCTTAGAGAAGCAGAAACGGGCTCCCAACTTGTGCAAGTGTTGCTGAAAGGCTTTTAGTGCTTTGAACACCGCTAGTAGTTCCAGCAGGTTTATATGCTTGGATGCTAAACTCGGAGTCCACACTCCGTGTGCCCTCTGATGGGATAGGTGAGCCCCCCATCCTGTAAGGGATGCGTCTGTGGTTAGATTGGCTTCCACTGCGGGTGTGGCAAAAGTTTTCCCTAATAACAGGTTTTCTTTTGTCCACCACCGTAGCGAGAGAACCAAGGCCTGCGAGACCACCACTAGATCGTCCCATTGTCCGCTGGCCTGACACCACTGGCTGTAGAGCCACTCTTGCATTGGGCGCATGCGCAGGCGCGCGTGAGGTACCAAATAAATACATGACGCCATCATCCCTAGCAAGCGCATTGCTTTGCGTACCGTCACCTCTCGGCCTGTTACATAATGGGGAATTTGAAACAGCATGTTTTGGACCCTCTCGTTGGAGGGGAATACGAGGCCGTCCTTTGTTCGAATTAGAGCCCCTAGGAATTGTTTGGTTTGGCTGGGGTCTAAGCTGGACTTCTTTTTGTTGATGGAGAAGCCCAGTTGGGACAAAAGGTCTACGGTCTTTTGGGTATTGGAGAAGCATGTTTTGTAAGAATCCCCTGTTATGAGCCAGTCGTCGAGGTAAGGGTATACCGGGATGGATAATCTGCGCAGGTGGGCCGCTGCCACTGCCAGTACTTTCGTGAATACCCTTGGTGCAGATGCTATCCCGAAGGGTAGTACTCTGAACTGGTAGTGTTTGTCCTCTATTTTGAACCTGAGGTATTTTCTGTGCGATGTCAACATTAAAATATGAAAGTATGCATCTTTCATGTCCAGTGTTGTCATGTAATCCCCTTGTGATAACAGTGGGATTACCTCCTGTAAGGTCACCATACGAAACTTTTGGGGTTTGACAAATATGTTCGCTGGGCGCAGATCTAATACAGGGCGCATGGTTAAGTCCTTTTTGGGTACAAGGAAGTACACTGAATAAATACCTTCTGTTACCTGTGATAGGGGGACGGGCTCTATAGCTTCTTTTTTCAGTAGTTCTTCCACCTCTTGAAGAAGAATGGAGAGGTGTTGCGGTGTCATGCGCCGGTTCCGTGGGGGTTTGTACTTCGGGGAACCGTTGAACTCGATGCAGTATCCGTGGGCTATGGTGGATAATACCCAACGGTCTGACGTGATTCCCTCCCATGCTGAAAGGAACGATGTTAGCCGGCCCCCGACCGGTGATGCATGGGAGGGGACCCGAATTTTCGGGTCATTTGCTGGTATTGGGCGTGGAACCTCTGGGGCTGGAGCCACGACCTCTTCCTTTGCCACGGCGTTGGCCTCTTTGACTGAACTGGGTGTTACCCTGGTTAGTGGGCCAGTTGGAGCCAGAGTAATATTGTTGTTGTTGGTTCTGCTGCTGTCTTTGGCCACGAAAGGAGCGTTTATTACCATAGCCTCGCCTGTTAGGGGGCCTAGAAATTTGATCCAGAGTCTTGATGGTATCAAACTCTTTTTTAGCATGTTCTAGGGCCTCATCTACTGCTTTCCCAAACAGATGCGTCTGTTCAATGGGTTTATTTATGAGGGAGGCTTGGGTTTCGGGCTTAAAACCTGAATTGCGTAGCCAAACGTGGCGCTTGAGAAGTATTCCCTGCACTAGGGAGCGGCCAGCCGTCTCAGCGGCATCTAGGGAGTTTTTAACGATGCCCTGGTTTACCAGTGTGCCCTCTGATATTGTAGCTAGCAGGCGAGAACGCAGAGGTTCAGGTGCTTCCTCTGCTTCGCTGCGCAGCTTGTTCCACTGTGCATCTGCGTAGCTAGCTAAAAGTGAGTTGTTATTAGCAATTCTAGTAGAGAAGTCGGCGGAGGTCGTGATTCTCTTCCCCAGTGCGTAGAGTTTTTTGCCTTCTTTGTCTGGAGGTGCTTCACTAGTGGATAGTGGCACCCCTGCTCTTTTTCTTGTGTTGGTAACCACAAGGGAGTCCGGAATAGAGTGTCCTCTGATGTATAAAGGGTCAGAGGATGAAGGGCTGAAGAGCTTTTCTATTCTAGGGTTGACCCCTCTTACTAAAGCTGGGTTAGTAAGGGAAGGAGAAATTCTTCTTTTAATAGAAGCCAGGAGTGGAATAGATTGGCTAACAGGGGCTTTTTCTTTGATGACTTTTTCTACAAAGTCAATGTCTGGAAGCGTTTCCCCTGTATCAATCTCAAAATGCGCTGCTGCCTTGCGCAATAGTGCATTGAGGGAAGGTTGGTCATCTATGGGAGAGGAGTTCCCATGTGAATCCTTGAGAGGAGAAGGGAGAAAGGCCTCAGGGTCTGAATGTACTGATGGGGATTGCCAAGGCTGCACTGACGGTGAATGCCAGGGCTGCGAGGTAGCTGTATCCTCTTCAAACCCTGTAGCAGTGGTGTAAGGATCTTCTTCGAACCCCTCTTCGTCAAGTTCTACCTCTTCTTCTCCACCCAAACCCTCCTCATCTTCTTGGAGGTATTGCTCCTCCTCAGTGAGGTCAACCAGCCTAGGAATCTTGACTCTAGGGTCATCCTGTGGCCATTCTCTTTGTCTTTTGTGAGTGGGTGGGTCTTGGTTTCCTAGAAACCTTTCCATTTTCTCCATGCAAGAATGGAGTCTTTCAAGGGTCTCATGGGGTACCCCTGAATAGTCTAGAGGGGGGAAATTAGTGTTTTCGCCTTCGAATCGTTTCGAACGCTCCCACAACGTCGACGAGAGGTTCCCGTCTCCTTCTGAAAAGCCTTCAGGTAGTTCGGAAGCGTCCTTTGGAGAAAGGGGCAGTTCCTGGCTACTTTTGTGTTTTTTCGACGCGGTATTCGACGTTTGTTTCGTCGTCCGCGTACGTTTGTCCTCGGCGACAATTCTCGCTAGGCTCTCGGCCACGATTTTGTCCGTCGAGGGCTCTGGTGTCGACGTTGTGTGCGCTGCGCGTAGTACCTCGACGGTCGCTCTATGGAGCGTTGCGTCGGATGTTTTTGGGGTAGCGCCCGTGTTAGATGGAAGCCCAATCGCTGGTCGCGGCTGCGTTTGCGGGTGGGGCTTGTGACCCTTACGGTCTGCGGTAGATGCCGGAGTGCCCTGCGTCCCCTTCGGCGCTGATGGATCCTTCGTTCTCGACGAAGAAGAGCCGTGGGTAGTGTGTTTAGCCTTATGGGGTTTGTGTGCGTCCTTGTCGCCGGGGTGTTCATCCCCATAAGCAGGGCGTGAGCCGAGCCCGTCGGGGCCGGGGACGGACGACGAGGAGCGGGAGCGCTCCTTCTGGGGGTTAATGACTTCCGTAACGGACGTCGAGTTATCGCACTCCTCGTCACTTTCAGTAACAGCGGCAGCGGGTGAGGAAACTGACTTCGACATCGCGTAGTCCGCCCACCTCTTAACCCTACGTTCTTTAAGAGTCCTGGGTTTTAAGAGCTTGCAGGCTGCGCAGCTGTTCTCTATGTGATCGAGGGGTAAGCAACGATTACAGAGCTTGTGCTTATCTTTCCAAGTATATTTGCCCCTGCAGCGTGGGCAAAACTTAAATGGTGTCCTCTCCATAGCTGAGGCAATAATAGCTGGCGATAACAACCCCAAGGGAAAGAAAAAGGGAGAAAGAAAGACATTCTCAAAGAGAAGAGACCAAGTTCTAACCCCCACTCTCCCTACTGTAAGTTGGCCGTCGAGGCCAGGCCACGTGTTCGGCAGCGCCGAAGGATCTCCTCCGCTCTTCCTCTCCGTCGAAAATCAGTTCGGCGGAGAAACAGCTTCACAGCTAACGTCGAGGGGGAGGGATCGTTATCAGTATATTAAGTTATGACAAAAGGACCGAGGTCCGTGGTAAGTATAGCAATGTCTCTCTAGGAGCTCCGCGAAAGGCGACCAGAAACTGGGCGGAAAAAAACAATCTGAGGGACCTCGACGCGTGAGGGATTGTGGGTACAACGCACGTCACTATAGGGATAGTGTTACAGACACGCCTTGTCGACGTCCCCTTTTCGACTATGAAAAACAAAATGCAATACTCCGCAGTGACCACTGGATGTCGGACCTATGCACAGCATGTGATTCTAAGCAGATTAACAAACATCAGAAATTTCATTATTGTGGGCTGCATCCGCAATAAATGACCAGCTTCTTCTTGTGTGACGCCCTGTTCCTTCATGGTACACAGGGGCTACATTCACGTTCAAAAAGGCAACATGGAAGCGCCTACAACCGCAGGGCCGTCCCATTAGGTAGGCACTAGTCCAGCTGAAAGGTCGATATGTTGCTCCTAGCCACTAGTACTGCGTAAGGGCATGTGGCCCATTGGCGATCGTCCCATAAGATCGTAATGGTGCTCCACTGATTAACACGAAGCAGCAGGTGTCGGGAGTAAAAGCCATCTGCAGGAGTGGCATACAGATGGCAGCGGCAAAAGGGGAGGAGATACCCGTCACCCAAATGAAATGAAAAAGAATAGTATGGGCATCAGAACTTCATTTGAATTACTCACTTCAATGATCACACTAAATCCACAGCCATATGCATGCTAGCCCACTCAAAAGGATTATTCCCACCCAAAAATCACTTGCGAATCATAACTATATAAATCGAGGTGAAAACACTATTACAAACGAGTGTTTGTGTGCATGCGTCTGTTAAAACAGAATCCATTAGATGGGATTAGTAACGTGCATAGACACAAGTGTTTGAAGGCGCGTCGAGACAGGGAGGGTTCAACAAGGGCAGATAGACGATGGTCCCACTATGGCAGCCCTGCATCACATAGCGCAGGGGAAGTGGATAGATTCCAAAAAGCCCTGTACATGGCAAACTCACTATTAAATCATCTGTCCATGCATCCATACATCATTCCCTCATCCCGGTATGAAAACGCCTGATTATTTACTCACATAACATGTGAAATTTCCATTGAGTCTGTGCGTAATGCAGTCTGCAAAATCCACTGTGCTCCAGCCCGGAATTCCAGTGTTGTGAAGTAACATGTATTTGGGAACGTCCTGCCTTATCGTCCACTACGCTATTGCGCATCCCATACTATTCATATCAATCATTGCATTCTCGCCATGGCCCCTGTCCGAAGGACATTAAACAATAGAACTTTATATCTGCAGTCAGACCTGTGGGCGTCTCCTCGCCGCTAGCTGAAAACCGAATGCGCTGTCCTTCGAATTCCTCATTTGCAACATCACGTCGAAAAGGCATCTGTGACCGCTTGAAATCACAAATCCATCCATGTAGTGCGGCAGTGTGTGAAAATGGCAACTGGCTTCACTCACAAATGGGACGCCCCGCCCGTCGGTGAACCTCGGTACAGTGCTGCATGAGGGTCCAGCGTTAATCGAGTACTACATTCCACTGACCCTTCATAAGTTTGTTCGCGACTGCAAAGATAGTATGTGAAACAATGGGACCATAGCAGAATGAACATATGAACCAATATTTCACTGCCATCGGGATTAAATACATGATTGTAATAGCAAGATGCCATGCGTCGAATTGCAGCGTTGTGTGCGGGACGTGCACGCTCAAAGGGGATTGCAGCTTGCACAGGTGGAATGAATCACCACAGGTGGAGGCTATACAGCCTGAAAACACATTAATTGCACACCCAACCCCCTCCCACAACCACACCCACTCCAAAATGCTACCGGCAGGACTAGCGATGTTGGCCCTGGGGGACCTGATAGCACTGCAAGTACTCCAACTTCAAGAAGAAGACGAACACCAACTACTACAACAACCGGCCGCACAGAGGAGACGCAGGAGGAGGGCAAGGCAGGGCCAGCAAGGCCCACCAGCACAGCCACTACCACCACGCAGGCAGCCCGCAATCCCACGCCTCCGAGCACATCCGTTCAACCTCACTGATGAGCAGATCCACACCCTCTACCGTTTGGACCGGGACACCATAACCGCCATTGTGGACATGACACACGCTGACCTTGTCAGCATGATAGATAGCCCAACCGCCATCCCACCCCTACTGAAGGTGGTGTCTGTACTCCACTTCCTGGCCACAGGCACCTACCAGCACACAGTCGGACAGTTGCATGGCATTTCACAGCCACTGTTGTCACGGACACTATCGCAAGTGCTCGATGCCCTCCTGAAGCACGCAGACGACTACATCTCTCTACCACGCTCGGAGTAGGAAATTACGAACACAAAAGTGGGATTCCATGCACTTGCCGGCATACCGGGTTGCATTGGTGCCATCGACTGCACCCATGTGGAATTGGTTGTCCCACATGCCATGGAGGCCCAGTACCGCAACCGAAAACAATATCATTCTCTTAATGTACAAATGGTGTGTGACTCCAACAGGATCATTACACATTGTTGTGCCCGATTTCCTGGATCAACCCATGATTCTATGGTCTTGAGGAACACTACAATACCACGCTACATGGAGCGACACGCAGGGAACAGATCCTGGCTACTCGGTGAGTCTCATTTCATGCATGATAATGTGGGGTATGTGATGCGGCAATGACCTGGCAGGAAGGGGGGGGGGGTGCGTACGTAGCAATGTCATTCCACAAACAACCTTTATTGTCCACATACAGGTGATGCCGGGTATCCACTGAAGAGATGGCTCCTTACACCACTCCGGAACCCACAGAACCAGCATGAGGAGGACTACAACCATGCCCACTCACGTACCCGTGTAGTCATAGAACAGGCATTCGGCCTACTGAAGACTCGTTTCCGCTGCCTCAGCAGGTCTGGCGGGGCACTCCTGTACCGCCATGAGAAGGTTGCAAAGATGGTCACGGCATGTGTCATGCTACACAACATGTGCGTACGTAGAAATGTGCCCATGCCCCCTGACGCAGAACTGCAAGCACCTGAAGATGGTCATGATGAGGGTGGGGATGTGGCAGCACCTCAAGGAGTCCGCGAGGCACAGGAGGGCCGTGAAATTAGTCAGATTATCATAGATTCATGCTTCTAGCACTCACGCCTGGTGGCTGATACATGGACACGGGACTTGTGGCACTGTGTGTGTCTGGAACATGCACAATATGGACTGTACGCCTATAAAGGCCTCGTACACAAAGATCAATGTCCACACATCTCATTGGTTGATTGTGCAATGTTTATAGCATATGTGAAATTATGTTACACACCCCATCGACCCGCCACCCAAGTAAGCCCAACACACCCCCTCCACCCTCCTACCTCCCCCCCGAACACCAGTGTCCAAAGATGCTCATTGTCAGTGGGCAGACGCTATTGCAAGCCCCCTCTCCGGGTATCAGGGGCACCCCTGCCTGTGGAGCGCAGGTTCCTCCCAGATCTACGTTGGGGGCTGTCCTGGACGGAACTTGCAACGGATGATGTCTCTGCCTGCTCACGTCCATGCATGTCCCTAAGGGTTTGTGAGAGCTCAGTGAGCACACGGCGCACAGCGGCAAGTTCAGCACATACGTCTTTGGACGTCGCATGCAGTTCCCCCCTCAGGCTCTCGGTGCT
This sequence comes from Ambystoma mexicanum, assembly GCF_040938575.1. NCBI lineage: Eukaryota > Metazoa > Chordata > Amphibia > Caudata > Ambystomatidae > Ambystoma > Ambystoma mexicanum. The sequence goes on from NC_090938.1 coordinate 746,946,831, forward strand.
TCTCTCCATTTGTACTCTCAGGCTCTCGGTGCTTCTCTCCATTTCTACCCTCAGGCTCTCGGTGCTTCTCTCCATTTGTGCCCTTAGTGTCTCTGTACTTCTCTCCATTTCTGCCCTAAGTGTCTCAGTAGATGTTTCTATGGCTGCCTTAGAACCCCCACATTCATCAGCATGGTCCTTGAGGAGCGTGGCCAGTTGCTGCTGTTGCACGATCACCTGGTCGAGGGACTGTTGCCTCTGCTGTGCCATGGCCATTTGCGGTGGTGTCACAGAGGGGCTGATCACCTCATGTTGCCTTGCCACAGGGCTTGTGGGGGATGGCCAGTCGTCGTCTTGTGGGTGCCCCTGCGTGGTATCCTCATGGTGTACGGGATGAAACAAACAGGGGGATTGAGACAGGTCATGGATGGATCCTACATCGACATCACCGTTTTCTGTGTCGGAGCATGCTGCCATTAATGTAGTGTCACCTATGGTGCTGCTGCCACCAGAAGCAGTGCCTTCTGTGGCATCCATTGGGGGGACCTGTGGTGGTGCTGTTGTGGGCATGCTGGCTGCTGGGGTGCCTGTTGAAGTCCCCTCCTGTGTGCTGCCACTTGATTTGTGCTGCTGCCGTGTCTTGATCCGTGCAGCTGAGGTGGAGGGTCTTTGGCCGTTGGTCTTGGCCCTCTTTGCAGGTGTGCTGGTAGGGGTGTCCTGGAGCTCGTCGTTTGAATCGGACCCTGTGGTGGAGTAAAGGAGGGCGAGCGTTATTAATGGGTCTGTGGAAATTGGAATGGCAATGTATCACATGCATTGGGGTGGTACCTGAGGGTGATTTGGGTCAGGGCCTTGGAGGTGGTTTCATTTTTGTGTGGATTGAGGATGCAGTTGTTTTGCAGCCTGCAGTTAGGGTGTGCCTGCTGCACGTGTAGAGGGTGTTTTTAGGATTTTTATTTATTTATGTATTTAATGTGAGTTTTAAAGTGCACTATCAGGCCAATGTATGTGGACGTTCTCCTGGCCATGTGTTTCTGTTGCACTATGTGGACACATGGTACTTCACATGATTGGACATTGTGGATTTAGCATTGTTTTATTTGGGCCACCTACCTGATTCTTCGGATGTCTGCACTCCTTTCTCCATCCCTCCGACTCCCTCTATGCTCTCCATTCCAATGGTGGAGGCACAGATTTCTTCCCAGGGGGTCAACTTGATGGGTGATTCCGATCCTCCCCCGGTAGCTGTGGCAATGTTACGGTTGGCGGATAGTATGCTCCGTACGCGTATCCGCAAGTCGTCCCATCGCTTTCTGCATTGCTGTGGGTTGCGGGGTGCGGTCCCCACCGCACTTACCCGCTGTGCCACCAGGGCCCATATGGCCTTCTTGTTCGCAAGTGCCGTCCTGGTCATTTGCGTCGAGAAGACGACGGCAGCATTCTCCTGGAGGGTCTCTGTGAGCACGGTGAGTCCTCACGGGAGAAGTGGACCTGCCGCTTGCGGTCGCACGCTTTCTTCGCTACTTTTCCCATTTTTATTGTTTTCACTAGGGTGGATGACGGGGTTGGGATGTGTCTCAGGGTAGTATTTTTAAAGGTTGTGTGGGAATTCTGATTTTATAGGTGTACGGCGTGCTGTTTCCCGTTCCGGGACCATGTTTTTACTTCCGTTTCCGTATATTTACGGTCACCGTATTTTCCGATTGCCGCTCATTACGGTGACCGCTATGATGGGTGGCGGAATTGCACCTAGGGCGCCGTACGACGGCGGTGAGGGGCGTTTTGGGGACATTTCCGCCATCGCGGACTTTGCACTTCCGCCATGGCGTAGTGCTCGTGCCCGATGGGTCGGAATTAGCCGTACTTTACTCCGTCGTGCAATGGCGGAAACGCTATTTACGCTATGGCGGTCAGGTCAGTTACTTTCCGCCAGGGTCGTAATGAGGGCCGTAGTCAGGCGGAAAGGTACGCCATGCTTTACGCCGGCGTAAACCCCTTTCCGCCAGGGTCGTAATGAGGGCCTGTCTGTGTCCGTCAGATGCTTGTTGTTCACTGCAGGGGTATGATCTGGTGCTCTTGCGGTCATCCAGCCTGTATCTTCTTGTCTCACTTCCAGTCCCGGCCTCGTGTGAGCTTGCCTGCGTGGCTCTCCACCTCTCTTACTATGGAATGGCATCCACAGCAGGTCTCTATGCTATTGTTCCATTATCTGTAACTTTCGGGTGACCCCTTATATCTCTGACCCCCATTTATGCCTTTTGTTACTTTCATAGGACGCCCCATGTCGGATTTCCAGCTCATCCACCTGGCTGTGGATGTCTAATCTCTCCCGCCTCCATGTACTCTCAATGGATGTCGTGTATCTCTCCCCTCCAGCTCTGCTCCCCGTACTCTCAGGAGATGTCTCGTATCCCTCCCCTCCAGCTCTGCTCCCCGTACTCTCAGTCGATGTCTTATATCTCTGCCCTCCAGCTCTGCTCCCCATACTCTCAGGGGATGTCTCGTATCTCTCCCCTCCAACTCTGCTCTCTTCTGCTTCCTCGCCTTGAATCAGCTGTTCTGCACGCTCTGTATATTTGCGGTCCCTACTTCAGCTGAATACGTGTTTTTCCTGAAGGTAAGCCACTGGGGCTCACATCTCCAGCATTGGCCCCAATATCATGCCAATAATTTCATTCTGTGTGCGAGCGCTACTGTTTCTGAATTGTTTGCCGTGGATGGAATGCTCTGCATAATTGAAGTGCTTTGTTCACTATGGTCACGGTATGCCGTTTGACCGTTTAGCACTTGTTTTTTTAACCTGGTGCCTTACAATTCAAGGGCACCTCCGTTTCATCCCATATGGCCCTGTGGCACTCGGCCACTTCCAAGATGGCGGTTTGCTTACTGCATTAAATCCTGCTGCATTGACTTCCTTCAGCGAGCCATCCCCATTGGCTACTTTGTTTCCTTCTTCAACCAATGGGGGGCACCGGGAGGCCGGAGCCGGCCCTTCCTCAAAAGCCTCTGTCTATTCCATGTCCGCTACCAGAACGCTACTAGAGGTATTTTCTTGTCACCCCTGCACTGGAACTTCCTTGACGCTGCGACCTCACTCTACCTTGAAATCTGGACTTCCATAACACTTCCTCCATAACTATGGGTACATTCCCTACTCCTGGCACGCTTCTACCCTCTTGTGCCTCAGCCCCCCTCTCTGCTTGTGCCCCATGTTTGCACCTCTGATTACACTGCATGTTCACACCCACTTCTAACTTATCTGGGTGCTTTCCAAATTTGGCTGTGTTTTCATGTATTTAGCTTAATTCAGATTTGGCTGTGTTTTCATGCATTTAGCTTAATTCAAATTTGGCTGTGTTTTCATGCGTTTAGCTTAATTCAAATGTGGCTTTGTTTTCATGCATTTAGCTTAATTCAAATTTGGCTGTGTTTTCATGCATTTAGCTTAATTCAGATTTGGCTGTGTTTTCATGTATTTAGCATTATTCAAATTAGGCGGTGTTTTCATGCAGTTGGCTTAGTTGCAATCATCTTTATTGCCTATCCTTACCTCTCTTTCTATCCTTTTTCTCTAACTCCCGCCTGGTTTCCTGTATGCTTGCCTGTTGTATCTCGCCCCCCGCTGTTTGGTTAGATGTCTGCTTATTTAAATCCCTCTTCTTGCTGTCCCCTCCTTTCTCCTCTCCCCCCTCCATTCACTGTATCCTTAGCACTTACTCTATCAGAAATGTCGCCCGACCTGTATGATAGCAACTTGTTTGTGTCATGAACCACAGGACGCGCCCCTTTTGGACTTCCTGGTCCTTATCACAACGGTACTAGCACTCCCTGGTACTCCCAACATGGCCGTCTAACGTGAAATGCCTTCTTGGTCTACACGTCGGACGTAGCGTATTCTACTAATAGACCGCGCCCCCGCAGCCCTGCGCGTCTCAATGCTATTGCGAAGTAGCGACTAGACGTGTGCTCCGTAGTTCGCTGAATAGTTATCCTGGTTCCTGGCCTTTCCACTTCCATTCCTTGTCCCTCTCCCTTCTTTCTTGCTTCCTGGACTCGTGTGCCGTGTTGCGCACCTTCTTCGTTTCCTGGATCCCCGGAGTATTGCATCCCGGAACTTTGAACGCACGCTGGAGTCGGAAGAGACTCGTGCAGGCTTATACAAGACCAGGCCCATCCGCAAGAAGACACCGCCCAAGATATCCTGCAAAGATCGGTCTCAGGTGAGAAGGGGGGAATTCCGTGACAGTTTTGAGACGCCTACCGACCGAACTCGAAGTTGACATGGAAGCGGCCGTTCAGGATCTGATGCGTGGCATGCAAGAACTAAAAACCGAGGTACAGAATTTAAAAGCGGAAAACGCCGCTCTCAAACAATTAGTTCTATCCCGTGATTCTGACACAAAGGAAAGTGTATTGCTGGGCGGTCCACTTTACTTTTAAGCCCTACTACTTTTCGACTCGCAGGGCTAAGGTGGATTTCATAATTTCTCACCTTTCCGGAAATGCCTTAACCTGGGCTACGCCCTTAGTCAATTCCGGCGACGCTCTCCTGGATGACTACGACGGTTTCATATGGGCCCTTAAAACCATGTTTGACCGCCCAGAGCAGGTCTATAGTGCCCAGGAACGCCAGTTAGACTTTCAGCAGGGATCCCAGGATATGCTCACGTTTGTCACCCGATTCAAGCAATTGGCCAAAGGAGCTGACTGGTCTCCTGAAGCAAGTTTTACCCTTTTCAGAAGAGGACTGAATGAGGAGATCAAAGATGAGTTGGCCAGATTGGCTCGCCCAAGCTCATTCCAGGCACTTATGGACCTTGCCATGCAACTAGATTTTCGTATCCAGGAAAGGAAGGCAGAGAAGAAAAAATCCAGAGTAACCCCCCCGAAGGTGTCCTTTGAGAGTACCTCCAAGACTGACACAAACCCAGGGTCAGTCACTGAACCAGAACCTATGCAGATAGGAGCCTTCCGTGGACCCATATCCCCGCAAAAGAGGATGAGAAGGATTCATACGGGGTTATGCATGTATTGTGCCTCGGATAAACACCTGGTTAGGGAATGTCCTCTAGCCCCTCCTCAGCGTTCGGGAAACGCCAGCTCCCGATCCTAGGTGGAGCAAGGCTTCGGGAGAGAGATGTTTGCTCGACGTCTATTGCATCCTTGAACTCTCCTGGACAAAACAACCTAGTGATTCTACAGGCCTTCCTATCGCCCTCCAGGAATAAGACCTATTCCGTTTTGGCCTTGGTTGACTGCAGAGCTATGGGAATATTCATTGATCAAGATTGGGTTTTTAGTCATCACATTCCATACGAGACACAAAGCACCATGCAGCCGGTGGAAGCAATCGATGGAAGACCCCTCACTTCAGGACCCATAAGCCTGCAGACTAAAGAGATCCAGCTTTTGATAAACCATCACCAAGAGCTGATTAGATTCGACATCATCAAGTCGGCTCATTACCCCATGGTATTGGGTATGCCCTGGTTACAGAAACATAATCCGTATATCAACTGGACAGCAGGATCCCTATTCCTCGGCTCAGAGTTTTGTATGTCTCACTGTCTATTCCTGGATCCCTCCTCGACACCTTCCAAAGAACCACCAATAGACCAGCAAGTACCACTCATGGTTTCCAATATCATACAGGTCCCTAAGGCCTATCAGGGATATGCTTATGTGTTTTCAACTGCCATAGTTCAGGCTCTACCCCCTCACAGACCTGAAGACTGTGCCATAGACACAGAGCCCTCAGCAGCGATTCCTTTTGGGAGGATGTTCATCCTTTCATGAACCCTGACTCCCAGTGAGACACATTACTCCGTCCTGGAAAAGGAACTGTTAGCCATCCGCCAAGCCTTCACAGAATGGCGACATCTACTTCTGGGAGCTAGATATCCAGTCCAGGTCCGCACGGACCATCGGAATCTTCAAATTCTACAGTCCTTGGAGTGTAGGAACAGTCGTCAGGCCCGTTGGGCCTTCTTCTTTGCCCAGTACCAGTTCCTCATCAGTCATGTTCCTGGATCCCAAAACCTGATTGCTGACGCCTTATCTCGACGTCCAGACTGCGAAACTACTGAAGATAGGGACTATCCTAAGAGTTTCCCCACACGATTTTTGTAGCTCAAGCAGTCAGTCTCCTGGAAGAAATTCAGATGCAAACCCAATCCTCTGAGCTCTGGAAGGATATTCCAGGGAAGAATCAATGGAATCTGAGAATAAAGGACGGATATTTGTTCAAGGATAATGCTCTAGTCATCCCTACACAGAAATTACAACAAAGGATAATAAACCTCTGCCATGATACCCTTCACTCCGGACATCGTGGCATCACCAACACCCTCCGCCTCATACAAAGACAATTTTGGTGGCCTAGAATGAAAACTGACGTACAGCTGTACATCCGAGCCTATGCTATCTGTAGTCAAAACAAACACGATAACAAGAGACCGGCGGGTCTTCTGCTGCAACCTACACTACCAACAAGGCCATGGGAATTCATCGCTACAGAATTCATTGTGGAATTGCCACCTTCCAGAGGATACACTACTATCATGGTCACCATTGACTTGTTCACTCATATGGCTCATTTTACACCCCTATGTAAGCTACCATCCTCATCTGAACTCGCTGGAATCTTCCTGGAACATGTATTCCGTCTTCATGGACTTCCTTCCAAGATCATATTAGACCGAGGACCTCAATACGTCTCACAATTCTGGAAACATCTCTGTCGCATTTTAGGAATCCAACGCGCTCTCTCATCAGGTTATCACCCTCAAACCAACGGGGCCACAGAACGTGCTAACCAGACCCTGGAACAATACCTTCAATGTTTCGCCACCAAGGTTCAGGACGACTGGTCGCTCCTGATACCCGTGGCTGAATTCGCCTACAATAATTCCGATCACTCAGCACTTAAGACCAGCCCCTTTTATTGCAGCCAAGGATTCCATCCATCGGTTTTACCCTCTGTTCTTCCACATCCCACACCGGTACCTACTGTCGACTCCTGGATCGAAACACTCATCAACATACACAAGGAAGCCAAGGAACACTTAGAGAAGGCCAGAACACATACTAAGAGATATGCGGATTCCAAAAGAAGACTAGGGCCTTCTTATGCAGTTGGTGATCAAGTCTGGTTGTCCTCGAAATTACTACCCCGACATTTACGGCCAAACAAATTGGCCCCCCGGTACTATGGTCCATTTCCCATCAAGGAAATCATAAATCCAGTCTCATACCGGCTCAAGCTACCAGTCTCCTGGAAGAAAATTCACCCAGTTTTTCACACTTCTTTATTAAAACCTGTTAGACGATCCTCTGCACACCAGAACACTGCTCACATCTCCCCTACACCTTCCTCGGGTTCCCACACGACTCACTCCAGGGTTCGAGGCTCATGTGATTCGGTTTACCCAAAGGACCGAAAGTTCCGTACCAGGTACAATTTACGGGCTCGGTTGCAGCCCTTCCTGCATTGGCAGTTGCCATGGAGAACATACAGCAGAAGGGGCGGCGGAACACCTCCACGCCGATCGTTCACTTGCTCACGTGATTCAGAGCGGCGTTTCCCACGTGACCTTGGTGGACGTCACATGACCCCGAAACGCACAGTATATAAAGCCTGATGCAAGGAGCACTCATCGCTTCTCAGCTGTCTTCAGACCCTGTTTGGCGCTACGTTTGGACAAACACTACTGGTTTATCTTGATCTTGGAACTCTCACCTGGACTCCTTCGGATTACCCTTCTGTACCTTTGCTTGGAACTCCTTACCTATTACTGGATTTTGACACGTCCCTCTTCGGATCATCCCTTGGTGCCTTGTTGAACTTTTACGCTATTTCCCTCTTGGGATTCAAGTTACAGGTGGCTTATCCTGTATCCACGCTTGCCTGTGTCCCTCTTGTTCTAGGGACCGCTTCATCTGAGTCTCGAACCTCCCTCCTGGTTTCCTGGGTTTTCCAAACACCGGATAGGTAAGACCATTCAGATCCTTTGATTCTTGTGATTTATATTGTAATTGCCTGGTACTTAACCTTGTTCTTTTTGCAGCAGCATCGGTGTTCCAGAGGTTCCGTGGATCCGGGAAGTAACATCTCCCACCTGTGGCCCCAAAGGTCACACAGCGGGTTTCTTTTGGTTTCCCTGTGCGCCACTTGGGGACGGAGGTCTCAACGGTCTACACGACACTCAAGTCAGAACAAAACCCTACATCCGATCCTCCCGGAAATCCTGCAGACCCACTCCTGTGGTGGTGGACAACCAAGTGGAATATGAAGTGTCCCGAATATGCGACTCCAGGTATAAACGGGGTCAGCTTCAATACCTGGTTGAATGGAAAGGATATCCTCCTAGCGAAAGAACTTGGGAACCACTTTCTAATCTGAATACCCCTTGATTGCTCAGAAGATATCATCTCATACACCCGGGCAAACCTGGTGGAACAGGTCTTCGGAGGAGGCATGCTGTCATGAACCACAGGACGCGCCCCTTTTGGACTTCCTGGTCCTTATCACAATGGTACTAGCACTCCCTGGTACTCCCAACATGGCCGTCTAACGTGAAACGCCTTCCTCGGTCTACACGTCGGACGTAGCGTATTCTACTAATAGACCGCGCCCCCGCGGCCCCGCGTGTTTCAATGCTATTGCGAAGTAGCGACTAGACGTGTGCTCTGTAGTTCGCTGAATGGTTATCCTGGTTCCTGGCCTTTCCACTTCCATTCCTTGTCCCTCTCCCTTCTTTCTTGCTTCCTGGACTCGTGTGCCGTGTTGCGCACCTTCTTCGTTTCCCGGATCCCCGGAGTATTGCATCCCGGAACTTTGAACGCACGCTGGAGTAGGAAGAGACTCGTGCAGGCTTATACAAGACCAGGTCCGTCCGCAAGAAGACACCGCCCAAGATATCCTGCAAAGATCGGTCTCAGGTGAGAAGGGGGGAATTCCGTGACAGTTTGTCTCCCCCCCTCACTTGTTTTTTCCTCCCTCTCCCCCTCCAGCACTATCTGAATTGTCGTCAGGCTTAGTAGGATAGTTGCTTGTTTTGTTCTCCCTCTCCCTGCTCCCCTCCCCCCCACCTCTTGTTAAATTCCGGCACTATCAAAATTGTTATCAGGCCTAGTAAGGTAGCTGCTTGTCTGTCTCATTCTCCTTCTCATCCCCCCTCCTTATCACTGTCAAAAGCTCTTGCACTATCTGAAATGTCACCAGGCCAAGTATGATAGTTAATTTCACATTCTTAATGTATCAAGGACTAATAAGAATGTCACTGTATTCTCCCTTGTTCCCTCCCTGCCTTGAAGCGCGTTGAAAACAATTGTGTATAGGCGCTATATAAATAAACAATCAATTCAATTCAATTCAATACTCTCGGGGATGTCTCACATCTCAGCCATCCAGCACTGTTCCATGGACTCTCAAAGGCACCCTCGTGCCTCTCTGCCCCGAGCCTCTACACATATATGAAGCCATTGCTCTCACCTCGAGCTCAGATGCTTTCCTGCCTTCTTCCTCTACCCACTCCTGCAGGTCCTTCAGCTCTTTCTTCAGATGCTCCATCTGGCTGTAAAGTTTATCCTACAAGAATAAAACCAGTTTGTTAGTCAAAAGATTTCCTGTAAATAAATAATCTACACAGACAACAAGACAGAAGGGTCCCAGGACAGCCTAGCTCGTTCCCTACACCTGTATATTGTCTATGAAGAAAGCCCCCTGTATTTTCTCTTAAGCACACTTACAGTCTAGAGTGTATGCTCCCTCAGACTCCTAGGTGCTCCCATAAGCTAATGGAGTCCGTAAAGAATGCTCCCTCAGACTTCTAGCTTCCCCCATAGGCTAAGGGACAGTCTATAAAGAATGCTCCCTCAGACTCCTAGGTGCTCCCATAGGCTAATGGACAGTCTAGAGTGTATGCTCCCTCAGACTCCTAGGTGCTCCCATAGGCTAATGGACAGTCTATAAAGAATGCTCCCTCAGACTTCTAGGTGCTCCCATAGGCTAATGGACAGTCTAGAGTGTATGCTGCCTCAGACTCCTAGGTGCTCCCATAGGCTAATGGACAGTCTATAAAGAATGCTCCCTCAGACTCCTAGGTGCTCCCATAGGCTAATGGACAGTCTATAAAGAATGCTCCCTCAGACTCCTTGCTGCTCCCATAGGCTAATGGACATTCTATGAAGAATGCTCCTTCAGACTTCTAGGTGCTCCCATAGGTTAATGTACAGACTATAAAGAATGCTCCCTCAGACTCCTAGCTTGCTTCTCCCACAGGTTAATGTATAGTCTATAACAGAGGTCTTCAAACTGTGGGGTGCGCCCCCACAGAAGGGCGAGCTGCATCCCAGGGGGGGCGCGAGAGCCCAGCATGAATGTAAAAAAACTACTAAAACATTATTATTATTATTTTTTTTTTTTTAGATTAGAGGAAATGGGCAGTGGCGGCTCACATGGTCGGACTGGACCATAAAACTGTCTCACGCACCAATGAAAAAGCAGCCCGCGGTTGCAAATGGATATTCATTCCTTTAGTCACAGACTGTTTGAATAGTATGACAGGGGGTGTTTTTTGTTAAGCAAATCGTGATATTTATATAATTTTCATTCAGCAACAATGGTCAAAACTACCAGCTGCATAGTTAAGTAACTTATCAAACTGGCCCACATTGGCCAAAAAAGTGGCCGTTTTGACTGGCCTACACTAGCATTTTGCATTTTTGGTACGGGCATTGCATTATTGCCCTATAAGCCAGTCCGAACCTGGCGGCTCATCCATAATTTCTACCATCCCTCCCCACATTCCCCCCCAGAAGTGTACACAATATCGCTAGTACCAATGACACCAATCTAGGTGGTCCTACCACTCCTAGCCACAATCCTACACCATCCACCCCTTGCAACAAAACCATCCATCAAACTATACCCTCCATGGGGATCACTAGACTTAATAGACTTAGAGCCAGAACCAGTTCCTACCACCAAGTACCCAAACCCTCTGCAACCAAAGACACTGGTACCAAAACAACGGTCACTCCAACCAATAGACCACTCAAAGACTTTTCCAAAAAACACACCACACCATCCACAGATTCCAAAACCTTGACTCTGCTCCCTAACCTAGTAACCACCCCCCCCCCCCATCTAGCCCTCCCCCACGATCAGAGGCGCTCTCATCAATGCTCGATCTCTTGGTGCACATGCCCTAGAAATCCATGACCTCATCGTGGATCAACAACTTGACATACTAGCAGTCACCGAAACATGGTTACACCCTGCTGCAGGCCCCCTTCTAGCCATTGCCTTACCCTCAGGGTACAGTAGCCTTAGAACAGATAGGAACAACCTCCAAGGAGGCGGAGTTGCCCTAATAGACAGAACCTCGCTGAAATTCAGAGAGTGCCCATTGGAACAAGTTCAGGGCTATGAACTCTTACTAGTCAAATTCTCCCCCAACCCCAAAACCACTATCAATTTCCTAAATAGTATACAGGTCACCCAACAAAACCAGCCACCCGATCTTAGACATCCCTTTACTGGTTACGCCCTTCATCAAACCCAAGACTAAATGCATCATTTTAGGGTAAATCAATCTAGGGTACAGCAACCCCCTTGACACGGACGCTGCCTCCTTTCACTCAGCTATGTCAGATATGAACTTCACCCAGCTGATAAATGAACCAGCTCATTCCAAAGGCAGAACGCTAGACTGGATACTCTCCCTCAACTCTCAAGTCACCATAGAGTCCATCCTCCCCATAGAATGGTCAGACCACTTTAGCATCACCTTCACCTTGGACTACAAAAATACCGACCCCACCAGCCCTAAGGCACCAGACACCTTTGAAGCAAGAAATATCAAAAAACTCACAGCATACAACCTTTCCCCCATCCTGCACCTGGCACTAGCTAATGTCACTCCCAATACGAACAATCCCAATTACTTAGCAGACTGCTATCAACAAAGTCTCACCCGCACTATTGACGCACTCGCACCTATCACCACTAAAACTCGGAAACCTGACAAACGCTCCTGCTTCTGGTTTGATGAAGAACTAGTCTCCCTTAGACGTACTAAAAGAACACTTGAACATCTACATAGGAAAACCAACACTAATGAATCAGCAAAGGCATTCATAACAGCTAACAAAAAATATAAATCAGCTATAATCTCTCACAAAGCCAACGCTCTTAACAAGCGTATAACCAATGCTAACTCTGACAGCAAAGAACTGTTCTCCATTCTCAGAGAGCTTGAGAACCCATGCCACGTGACAGTACCCCATAATTCCAGCAAAATCTGGTGCACCACAATACAAGATGCACTAGCCTCCAAAATGTTGTTGCTACAAAAGAAAATCTACAATAAAAAAAGGCTCCTTGCCGAAAAAACGCTTCCTACTAACGGCTCAAACATTCCCATCACTCCCTCAGGCACCCCCTTTCAATTCACCCCAGTCACCAACAAAGAGGTACTAGACACCATAATGAAACTCAAAGCCTCCAACTGCAAAGAAGACCAATTCCCTTCCCATCTAGTCAAACTCTGTGCCCATACCCTATCACCAGTCATAACTGAATTTGTCAATGCATCCTTTAGCTCTAACACAGTCCCCACTAGCATTAAAAAAAGCTTGGGTAACACCCCAACTCAAAAAACCGACCCTGGACCCCTCAATCCCTACCAATTACCGACCCATAACCACCGTCCCATTTCTCCTGAAAATCATCGACAAAATAGAATACTCCCAAATTCAAAATCATTTAGAACACCATCAACTACTAGGAGACTGACAATTAATGTTCCGCCCCAATCATAGCACGGAAACAGCCCTACTCGACCTGAAGATCCAAATGGATGCCACCAGAGAATCGGGCAAACTCTGCCTACTAATGCTCCTCGACCTTTCTGCAGCCTTTGACCTTGTTGACCATGACAAACTCTGTGCCACCCTAAACAACAACTTTAACCTATCCAACCAGGCCACAGATTGGTAAAGAAGCAGCAGATCCCATACCAGTCCCATTAGGCGTCCCTCAAGGCTCCTGCCTCTCCCCCACCCTGTACAATGCCTACACCAAGCTGCTCTTCGCAGCACTGGATGCCATGGGTGTCATCTACACCAACTTCGCAGATGACACTCAAATCCTTATCCCTCTAACAGGAAGCCATGAGCAAGACTCCATACTTATCAATAAGATTTACTCAATAATCCAAAACTGGATGGCCAATAACAGTCTATGTCTCAATGATGACAGAACAGAGCTGCTCATACTAGGATCATCCTCCAAGATAGCATCCCTACAGCCTGTTTACTCAGCATTCTGCATTGATGGCACCACAATCCCAGTACTTAAACAAGAAAAGACACTTGGGGTTTACCTTGACGCGACACTTACCATGTCCAAGCAAGTAAACACCCTAGCATCCTCTACCTCCTACACAGCCAAACTTATCTCTCTCAGTCGCAAATTCCTGACACCAGAAAATCGCATCACACTAGCAAGAGCGCCCTTACTATCTAAACTTGACTATTGTAACGTCCTGTTCCTAGACACCTCCAACACTAACCTTTCCAAACTCCAACTCATGCAGAATAAAGCCCGCCGAGCTGCATTAGGCATAAAAAAATCTGATCATATCTCCAATATTAGGAGACAAAATCACGGGCTCCCCATCAAAGCCAGAATACTATTCAAAACCCTCAGTATTTCCCATAAATGCATTGCCAACAAAAGCCCCTAAATACCTGCTTAACACAGTCACCAAGAAAACCCATACTAGACTCCTCAGATATAACAACAGGGAAAACCTTGATATACTGCGATATAAAAGAGAAAAAGCAGGAGGCAGCAGCTTCAAAGTACTAGCTCCCAGGCACTGGAATGCCTTACCTACTAATATCAAGAATGAAACATCCTTCCCGCAATTTAAAAAACGACTTCAAACGTGGTTATTCAACCAGTTTTAGTCGCTCCCAAGAACATCACATCCCAGGCCAACTCCGCACATCCACTGTATATAAATGTTTCACCAGTGTATATAATGTAAGAAATGCAAATTGTATCTTTTGTCCGAGTGCTGTATTCATCACCAAGATTGTAATTTGCCCATGTCTGTAACTACGCCGTGATAACTCAGGGTCTGGGCGTACAATAAATGTAATAATAAAATAAAATAAATAATGGGCGAGGGGGCGTCCACCCAGTGGCCCCCCCACCCATTATGGAGGAGCCGAGGAGCCAGCCCAGTGAAACACTGAGCACTCCCTCGGCTGCTTTTTACAGCTGAGGGAGTGCTCCTGGGCTGGCTGAACTGTATCCCTTTGACAGTTCAGTTCCCCAGCCATACATGCTCACTGAGCCATGCAAGGCTGGAGGCGTTTTGCTTCGCAAGCCTTGCATAGCTCATTGGAAATGCTGGCTAGGGCACAGCATGTCTGTATGTGAGAGGAGGAGCTCCTGAGCCACCTCACACATACGGACAGAGCAAACTGGAGCAGGGCATTTCAGCACCCATGTGCAGGCCCCTGCAGAAGGTACGTTTATGTTCATTTATTTTTTATTTAAATATTTGTATGGATGCATGTATGCTTGTGTTATGATTGAGTGTATGGTGATGGGTGCTTGTAAGAATGTGCGTGTGCGTGTGCGTGTGCGGTCAGTTGAGCTGATTTTGGCGAGTGGGGGCTAGTGGGGGGGGCGGGAGTAGGGATGTACAACAAAGGCGTTTTAAAAATGCCTTTTTTGCACAATCCCCTACCCACCTGCCAAAATCAGCTCTCCTTCTGAGGCGCTGTGGAGCCCAGGGGACAGGGATGGGATATTTTTTACTGGATATCTATTATAGATGTCCAGTCAAAAATATCATGCTTTCCCCCTTGGCCCCCCAGCGCCAATTGAAAACTGTTTGGCTTTTTTTTAAAGTATGCTCTAAAGTGCAACATTTTAACCCATTATTTAAAGAGAATTCACGGGGGGGGAACCTGGGGGGGAACCCCCCCCACCCCCCGAATCCCCCCTTGATTGGTTTGGGCTGCCTCGCTACGCTCGGTCGCTATGGCATTTTTGTGGGAAATATTTATGCTCCTCCACTTAAAAAATACACCAGCTCCCACTGGCCCTCGGACTGTGTTGGGAACGGGGTGGGGGGAGCCCAGGGACTGTGGTGGGAGCAGGAAGGGCGGGAGCACTGGGATAGTGGTGGGAGCGGGGTGGGGAGAGCCCAGGGTCTGGGGTGGGGTGGGGAGAGCCCAGGAACTGGGTAGGAGTGGGATGAGGGGCCCAGCGACTGATGGAAGCAGGTGGGGGAGCCCAGGAACTATACTGGGAGTAGGGTGCGGTGACGGGGTGCAATAGTTCATAGCCATTTGTACATACTGTCCATTTGACATTTTCGGGGGGGGGGGCGGCCTGCCCAAATTTTGCTCAGGGGGGCCCAGGCCAAAACGGTTTGAAGACCACTGGTCTATAAAGAATGATCCATCAGACTCCTAGGTGCTTCCATAGGCTAACAGACAGTCTATAGGGTATGCTCCCTCAGACTCCTAGCTGCTCCCATAGGCTAATGTACAGTCTATAAAGAATGCTCCCTCAGACTCCTAGCTGCTCCCATAGGCTAATGTACAGTCTATAAAGAATGCTCCCTCAGCCTCCTTGTTGCTCCCATAGGCTAATGTAAAGTCTATGAAGAATGCTCCCACAGACTCCTAACTGCCCCATAGGCTAATGTAGTTTATAAAGAATTATCCATCAGACCCCTAGCTGCTCCCATAGGCTAATGTACAGTCTATATAGAATTCTCCCACAGACTCCTGGCTGCCCCCACAGGCTAATGGGGTCTATACAAAATGAGCCCTCAGACTCCTGGCTGCTCCCATAGGCTAATGTACAGTTGATAAAGAATGCTCCCTCAGACTACTTGCTGCTCCCATAGGCTAATGTAGTATATAAAGAATGCTCCCTCAGACTACTTGCTGGTCCCATACACTAATGTACAGTCTCTAAAGAATGTTCCGGAAGACTCCTGGCTGCCCTGATAGGCTAATGTACAGTCTATAAAGAATGTTCCGGAAGACTCCTGGCTGCCCCGATAGGCTAATGTACAGTCTATAAAGAATGTTCCGGAAGACTCCTGGCTGCCCAGGTAGGCTAATGTACAGTCTATAGAGAATCCACAGCTCATCCATCTTGGAAGACACTCTGCTCATAGAGGTCCTCATATCCCTTCCCCCATTAAATATGAATGTTGACACCACCCACGACACATATGTAACCTGATTTGAGATCCTTGAGCTGCCACAAACACCTAGTTCTCCTCAGCAGACCCTCCTACAGTGGGAGACTTATGGTCCCGGAAATTGCACCCTCAGCAGGAGCACCCAAGGGAGGCTTGGGATATCCACACATGGCACACGTGAGGTCATGTGTGAGGTCACATGCTGGGGACATTCCACGTTACGTGCATTGCACTGATCAGAGAGTAAAGGTTAAGCAGAAACCTTAACATTAACTATGAGTTATTGTGAAAATGCAACCCAGGGGGGCTGCAGTCGAGTAGCACCAGCCTCGCATGTGATGGGGCTGCGCCCCAGGGCTGGGTGCAACCATTGCCCATCTGCAGAGAGCTCGCCATTGGGTGATGGGGCTGCGCCCCAGGGCTGGGTGCAACCATTGCCCATCTGCAGAGAGCTCGCCATTGGGTGAAGTGGGGGGCTGCAGTCGAGCAGCACCAGCCTCGTATGTGATGGGGCTGCGCCCCAGGGCTGGGTCCAACCATTGCCCATCTGCAGAGAGCTCGCCATTGGGTGAATTGGAGGCTGCAGTCGGGCAGCACCAGCCTCCCATGTGATGGGGCTGCGCCCTAGGGCCTGGTCCAGCCATTGCCCATCTGCAGAGGGCTCGCCATTGGGTGAAGTGGGGGGCTGCAGTCGAGCAGCACCAGCCTCCCATGTGATGGGGCTGCGCCCTAGGGCCTGGTCCAGCCATTGCCCATCTGCAGAGAGCTCGCCATTGGGTGAAGTGGGGGGCTGCAGTCGAGTAGCACCAGCCTCGCATGTGATGGGGCTGCGCCCCAGGGCTGGGTCCAACCATTACCCATCGGCAGAGAGCTCGCCATTGGGTGAAGTGGGGGCTGCAGTCGAGCAGCACCAGCCTTGCATGTGATGGGATTGTGCCCCAGGGCTGGGTCCATTGCTCATCTGCAGAGAGCTCGCCATTGGGTGAAGTGGGGGCTGCAGTCGAGCAGCACCAGCCTTGCATGTGATGGGATTGTGCCCCAGGGCTGGGTCCATTGCCCATCTGCAGAGTGCTCGCCATTGGGTGAAGTGGGGGGCAGTGGAGGCTACAGTCGAGCAGCACCAGCCTCGCATGTGATGGGACTCCGCCCCAGGGCCTGGTCCAACCATTGCCCATCTGCAGAGAGCTCACCATTGGGTGAAGTGGGGGCTGCAGTCGAGCAGCACCAGCCTTGCATGTGATGGGACTGTGCCCCAGGGCTGTGTCCAACCATTGCCCATCTGCGGAGAGCTCGCCATTTGGTGAAGTGGGGGCTGCAGTCGAGTAGCACCAGCCTCGCATGTGATAGGACTGCGCCCCAGGGCTGAGTCCAACCATTGCCCATCTGCAGGGAGCTCGCCATTGGATGAAGTGGGGACTTCAGTCGAGCAGAGAGCTCGCCATTGGGTGAAGTGAGGGGCTGCGCCCCAGGGCTGGATCCAACCATTGCCCATCTGCAGAGAGCTCGCCATTGGATGAAGAGGGGTGAGTGGGGGGCTGCAGTGGAGTAGCACCAGCCTCGCATGTGATGGGGCTGCGCCCCATGGCTGGGTCTAACCATTGCCCATCTGCAGAGAGCTCGCCATTGGGTGAAGTGGGGGGCTGCGCCCCAGAGCTGAGTCCAACCATTGCCCATCTGCAGAGAGCTCGCCATTGGATGAAGTGGGGGGCAGCAGTCGAGTAGCACCAGCCTCGCATGTGATGGGACTGCGCCCCAGGACTGGGTCCAACCATTGCCCATCTGCAGAGAGCTCGCCATTGGATGAAGTGGGGGTTGTGGGGGGGTGCAGTCGAGAAGCACCAGCCTCGCATGTGATAGGGCTGCACCCCAGAGCTGGGTCCAACCATTGCCCATCTGCAGAGAGCTCGCCATTGGATGAAGTGGGTGGAGTGGGGGGCTGCAGTCGAGTAGCACCAGCCTTGCATGTGATGGGGCTGCGCCCAAGGACTGGGTCCAACCATTGCCCATCTGCAGAGAGCTTGCCATTGGGTGAAGTGGGGGGCTTCAGTCGGGCAGCACCAGCCTCGCATGTGATGGGGCTGCGCACCAGGGCTGGGACCTACCACTGCCCATCTGCAGAGAGCTCGCCATTGGGTGAAGTGGGGGGCTGCAGTCAAGCAGCACCAGCCTCGCATGTGATGGGATTGCGCCCCAGGGCTGGGTCCAACCATTGACCATCTGCAGAGAGCTTGCCATTGGGTGAAGTGGGGGCTGCAGTCGAGCAGCACCAGCCTCGCATGTGATAGGATTGCGCCCCAGGGCTGGGTCCAACCATTGCCCATCTGCAGAGAGCTCGCCATTGGGTGAAGTGGGGGGCTGCCCCCCAGGGCTGGGTCCAACCATTGCCCATCTGCAGAGAGCTCGCCATTGGATGAAGTGGGGAGTGTGGGGGGCTGCAGTCGAGTAGCACCAGCCTCGTATGTGATGAGGCTGTGCCCCAGGGCTGGGTCCAACCATTGCCCATCTGCAGAGAGCTCGCCATTGGATGAAGTGGGGGGTAGGTGGGGGGCTGCAGTCGAGTAGCACCAGCTTCGCATGTGATGGGGCTGCGCCCCAGGGCTGGGTCCAACCATTGACCATCTGCAGAGAGCGCGCCATTGGATGAAGTGGAGGGAGTGGGGGGGTGCAGTCGAGTAGCACCAGCCTCGCATGTGAAGAGGCTGCGCCCCCGGGCTGGGTCCATTGCCCCAGGGCTCACCATTGGATGAAGAGGGGGACAGTGGGGGCTGCAGTCGAGCAGTGGGGAAAAAGGTATGGAATCAGAAGAGGGGCTGCAGTCAAAAGAAGTGAGATTTTAGGGGTTAATTGGGGAACAACCTCCATTTATGTATTTCCTTAAAAGAAGGGCCTCATTAGAAGTGAACCCACACCTAAAATCTGCTGCTTTGACATGGAGTTAATACTAGCATGTAAAGTGGCAGCAACTGTCCATGCAGAATTACTGCATGTCCTGTGGGATTCCATAATGGGGAATAGCAGCAGCCATGCAGTGTATTACTGACCAACACATTCCACCCACACACCCTGTACTCTGTGGCAGCCCCCACACAGTATGAGATGCAAGGTCCCAAACATGCCACACACACCATTGTACTGTTGGGCAGCCTGGAACGCAGTAGGAGATTTAGGGTCCCAAGACATGTCACTTACACCCTCTGTACTCTGTGGCAGACTTTACTCATTATGAAAAATATGCTCCCAAGACTTGCCACATACACCCCATGTACTCCTTGGGCAGCCTCCACTCACCAAGAGCCTTAGGATCCCAAGACATGCAACATTCATCACGTGCACTCTTGGGCAGTCTCCACCCAGCACCTTAGGTTCTATCCATGGCATGTGTACTGTCTGGGTGCGGGGGCATCGTGGGACCTGTGGTTCCTGTCTGGTCACATATGCAATTTGTACATTTGGTCAGCCTTATTCTGTGGCACCCCTTTGGTCCCAAGCTTGCCATATGAACATCGTATGCTCTTGAGTATCTTACTATAGACGACACAAGGTGTGACCTTTGTGAGCTCAGACCCTTCACATACTATGCATGGTGTGCCCTTAGGCTGCCTCCTAAATTGGACAAACAGCGTGCACCCTAAGGTCACAGACCCGTCTAATGCACACCGTGGTACTTTGGACAGACTCTTTGATTCCTGGCCTTTTACATACTCTACTTGTGCTCCTGGGCACCCTTATGAGGGCGCAGGGAGGGTGCCTTTTGCCACCAGTCAAGTCACACACAGTGTGCTCTTGGGCCCTTCTTTATAGGACACACTGTGTGATCTCTATGCTGCAGAGATACCTGGCGCACACACTCAGTTGTGTGGTTCTCTTCACTGTGCAGCTGCACGTGCTGGACGTCCTCCTTTAGGGGTTCACTGTGGCTATAATGAGTGCCATCACATCCACAACGTTACCCATCTTCCTCTGGGACGCTGGCCCCCACTATACTCCTCGATCTACATACAGCACACATACTGTGTAATCCTGGACGCCAGTGTCTGGAATGGGAAGCATTATGCACGGCCTCCTTTCACCCCAGAGCTATAGTGCAAACTACGCAGACCTACAGCACACACACCTTGTAATCCTGCACAGCCGCTGGAATGGGGAGGACTGTGTAAGAACCCATCCCCCTCCATGTCCCTATAGCCCACATACCTGGTACTCCTGGGCAGCCTTTGGAATGGGGAGCACTGTATTAGAACACACCCATGTCCCTATAACACACAAACACCTTGTACTCCTGGACAGGCGCTGGAATGAGGAGCACTGTGCAGAGAACCCACCCATGTCCCTGGCCTACAGGCTACAGCACACATACCTTGTACTCCTGTGCAGCCTCGGAAATGGGGAGCACTGTGTGAGGCTTATGATCACGTGACATGCTGCACACCACACAGATGGGTCTCTGGTCATCCTCGCAGAAGAGTTTCAGTTTCTCTTCGTGTTCTCGGCACAGGTTCTCCTCTTGGGGGGTGTTGCTGGAGGCGTGAAGCTGTTTGGCTATTTCCACCATGTTTGCTGCTAGCCAGTTGGGTCGGAGGGTTTTGCTCTGTGAGGTTTCCCTGCACTGAGGGCAGGGGAAGTTTGCCTCCAGTCCCTCCCAGCACTGAGTGATGCAGGACAGGCAGAAGGCATGTCCGCACTCCACAAACACCGGCTCTGTGAAGTATCCCAGGCATATGGAGCAGGTGGCCTCCTCCTTCAGGCTCTGGAGGTGGGCGGCTGCGGCCATGTTCCTGCTCAGCTGCAACAAAAAAAAGTGATGTTAAGTTTCATTTCTCATCAAAGCCCATGAAGGGGGCGTGTCAGTCCTTCTCCTTCCTTATACACCCTGGAGGAGCGTGAGGTCTTTACTGGCTGTGGGACATGTCTATCAAGCTGGATGGGCGTGTCCTCAGCAGAGCAGGGACTGGTGTGGACTTGCAAAAAGAGACTTTGGAAAATGCTTTAGAAGAGCCCCCCCCTCTATTACACCGAGTAGGCAAGAGCAATCCCTGTAAGGGGGAGGATTTCGAGGGGTTCCCCCTGCAGAAAGCTTTTAAAATACAGTTTCAACCAATTTTTTCAAGCACATTTTTCCATAATGGGATTTTCCTGTAATGTCTTCTTTTTGTTGGTGTGTTTTCAAGCGCCGTGAGTTGTAGAGGTGCTTCGGAGCACTGTCCAGAGTTATGTAACACCGGATAGCACCTTGAAGCACATTTGCCTCACGTTTAGCTTCTTTATTTTGTGCCACTTTATTGTGCAAATGGTGTGTGGTCACAAATTGTGCGTCTGACACAGTTTTTCCTGATTCCACTTCCGAAACCCGACACAGAAGATGTTCTTGTTTCATAATTTAGAGACCAAGAAACCAGTCCCCAAGTAATCCAATAAGCGACCCAGGCAGCAATGCTAGAGGCGGGATGTATTCCCATGCAGCTGTGACCCTGGCAGCAATGCCAGAGGCAGGATGTATTCCCATGCAGCTGCGACCCAGGCAGCAATGCTAGAGGCAGGATGTATTCCCATGCAGCTGCGACCCGGGCAGCAATGCTAGAGGCAGGATGCAGCTGCGACCCATGCAGCAATGCTAGAGGCAGGATGCAGCTGCGACCAAGGCAGCGATGCCAGAGGCAGATGTATTCCCATGCAGCTGCGACCCAGACAGCAGTGCTAGAGGCGGGATGTATTCCCATGCAGCTGCGACCCAGGCAGCAATGCTACAGGCGGGATGTATTCCCATGCAGCTGCGACCCCGGCAGCAATGCTAGAGGCAGGATGAATTCCCATGCAGCTGGTGCCCAGGCATCAATGCTAGAGGCAGGATGCAGCTGCGACCCATGCAGCAATGCTAGAGGCGGGATGCAGCTGCGACCCATGCAGCAATGCTAGAGGCGGGATGCAGCTGCGACCCAGGCAGCAGTGCTAGAGGCGGGATGTATTCCCATGCAGCTGCGACCCAGGCAGCGATGCTAGAGGCGGGATGTATTCCCATGCAGCTGCGAACCAGGCAGCAATGCTAGAGGCGGGATGTATTCCCATGCAGCTGCGACCCGGGCAGCAATGCTAGAGGCGGGATGCATTCCCATGCAGCTGCGACCCAGGCAGCAATGCTAGAGGCAGGATGTATTCCCATGCAGCTGCGATCCAGGCAGCAATGCTAGAGGCAGGATGCAGCTGTGACCCATGCAGCAATGCTAGAGGCGGGATGCAGCTGCGACCAAGGCAGCGATGCCAGAGGCAGATGTATTCCCATGCAGCTGCGACCCAGGCAGCAGTGCTAGAGGCGGGATGTATTCCCATGCAGCTCAGACCCAGGCAGCAATGCTAGAGGCAGGATGTATTCCCATGCAGCTGCGACCCAGGCAGCAATGCCAGAGGCAGGATGTATTCCCATGTAGCTGCGACCCAGGCAGCAATGCTAGAGGCGGGATGTATTCCCATGCAGCTGCGACCAGGGCAACACTGCTAGAGGCAGGATGTATTCCCATGCAGCTGTGACCCAGACAGCAATGCTAGAGGCAAGGTGTATTCCCATGCAGCTGTGACCCAGGCAGCAAAGCTAGAGGCTGGATGTATTCCCATGCAGCTGCGACCCAGGCAGCAATGCTAGAAGCGGGATGTATTCCCATGCAGCTGCGTCCCAGGCAGCAATGCTAGAGGCAGGATGTATTCCCATTCAGCTGCGACCCAGGCAGCGATGCTAGAGGCAGGATGTATTCCCATGCAGCTGCGACCCAGGCAGCAATGCTAGAGGCAGGATGTATTCCCATGCAGCTGCGACCCAGGCAGCAATGCTACAGGCAGGATGCATTCCCAGGCAGCAATGCTAGAGGCGGGATGCATTCCCATGCAGCTGTGACCCAGGCAGCAATGCTAGAGGCGGGATGTATTCCTATGCAGCTGCGACCCAGGCAGCAATGCTACAGGCAGGATGCATTCCCAGGCAGCAATGCTAGAGGCGGGATGCATTCCCAGGCAGCAATGCTAGAGGTGGGATGCATTCCCATGCAGCTGCGACCCAGGCAGCAGTGCTAGAGGCGGGATGTATTCCCATGCAGCTTAGACCCAGGCAGCAATGCTAGAGGCAGGATGTATTCCCATGCAGCTGCGACCCAGGCAGCAATGCCAGAGGCAGGATGTATTCCCATGCAGCTGCGACCCAGGCAGCAAAGCTAGAGGCAGGATGTATTCCCATGCAGCTGCGACCCAGGCAGCAATGCTAGAGGCGGGATGTATTCCCATGCAGCTGCGTCCCAGGCAGCAATGCTAGAGGCAGGATGTATTCCCATTCAGCTGCGACCCAGGCAGCGATGCTAGAGGCAGGATGTATTCCCATGCAGCTGCGACCCAGGCAGCAATGCTAGAGGCAGGATGTATTCCCATGCAGCTGCGACCCAGGCAGCAATGCTACAGGCAGGATGCATTCCCAGGCAGCAATGCTAGAGGCAGGATGCATTCCCATGCAGCTGCGACCCAGGCAGCAATGCTAGAGGCAGGATGTATTTTCATGCAGCTGCGACCCAGGCAGCAATGCTAGAGGCAGGATGTATTCCCATGCAGCTGCGACCCAGGCAGCAATGCTGGAGGCAGGATATATTTCCATGCAGCTGCGGCCCAGGCAGCAATGCCAGAGGCGGGATGTATTCCCATGCAGCTGTGGCCCAGGCAGCAATGCTAGTGGCGGGATGTATTCTCATGCAGCTGCGACCCAGGCACCAATGCTAGAGGCAGGATGTATTCCCATACAGCCGCGACCCAGGCAGTAATGCTAGAGGCAGGATGTATTCCCATGCAGCCGCCACCCGGGCAGCAATGCTAGAGGCAGGATGTATTTCCATGCAGCTGCGACCCGGGCCACAATGCTAGAGGCAGGATGTATTCCCATGCAGCTGCGACCCGGGCAGCAATGCTAGATGCAGGATGTATTCCCATGCAGCTGCGACCCAGACAGCAATGCTAGATGCAGGATGTATTCCCATACAGCTGTGACCCGGGCAGGGATGCATTCCCATGCAGCTGCGACCCAGGCAGCAATGCTAGAGGCGGGATGTATTCCCATGCAGCTGCGACCCAGGCAGCAATGCTAGATGCAGGATGTATTCCAATACAGCTGTGACCCGGGCAGGGATGCTAGAGGCAGGATGTATTCCCATAGCTCTCAACCTTTCGCAACTGCTTGGAGGGTGAGAGCCTGGGTTGGACACCAGAGGTGGCGTCCGGCATTAGAGGAAGTGACATCACAGGAAGGTGTGCGCAAAAATCCCAATATTAACTAACTAAGGTGCTGCAACACTAGGCCCTCTTGCATGCAACTATTGTACCAAGTAAATGCAGTTAATACAAACACATGTTCATTCTGTACAGTTTATTTCTTTTCCCCAGAAGCGCACCTGCCTAAAAATAAATGTACAACTGTCACATGATGTTTAAACTCGCACCCCTCAAAGAATTGATATTCTTGTTAACGTATGGCACTTAAACACATATTGTGAGACTTGCTATGTTGCTTACTAATGTAGAATTTTGCTGGACTGACATTGTTGGTCAGTTCAAAAGTATCTTCAGTTCTTAGTATCACACACACACGTTAGTTAAACAGTGAAGCTGGGATTTTAACCCACTCTTCAATTTAGCCACTTAACCACATTCTTTTTTAGATTTATGTGGTACACATATTGGCTATCTAGGACTTCAATATTAGTATACCTCGTGATGAGCCCCCAAATGTTGTGCTTGGCCAGAAGAGGCCCAAAGAACTGTTTTTGAAAGAAACCAAGATTTTGAAATCAAACTGTTTTGATGCAAGTGTTATACGTGGCCATGAGAGACCCACAGAACAGGTGTGTGTGAAACACCCTCAAGGAGTAAAGAAGAATCCAGGGGAAGGGAATTACCCTCTGGAGTCAAGAACGTCATCCCTGAAGGAAAATGTTATTATTTTGGTCCTCTTACTTTACGAACACTTTTTCAAATCACTTAAGGTTAAAGACAAGTCCCTTTTTCACCTTAGAGTTTAGTTTTAGTGTGAGGGTCAGAATAGAGATTTGGACACTGGGCAGTTTTGTTTTGACATCTATTAGCAGAATATAAGGTCAACCCAACATTAGTAAAAAAAAAACGAAAACGTAAAAACCCACCATGTATATAACAAGGAGTTGGTGGACAAAACAAGACGGCTAAGACAAATGAAAAGACAGGCCTTAAAACAAAACACAGAATCTGCCAAGATGGCCCTGCTCGGTGAAACAAGAAACTATAAATCATGGCTCAGAAACCGCAGAGCAAGCCTTTACCAAAGAGACACAGAAGAAATGCTGAACATCGTCTGCAATAAGAAATCAAGAGAATGTTGGGCCCTAATCAAGAAACTTGACCATCAAACCGACGGCAACCTTACCAACTCAGTAGCAGAAGACTCCTGCGTGGCCCATTTCACAAACACATTTAAGCTTCCAAGTGGTTCAACCCTGTGGTTCAAAGACTGTGAGCTACCATGGGCCGATTTAACCGATGAATGTGACATCAAAAGTATAATTACAAAACTAAAAACTCAAGAGCCCCGGGACCCGACGGTCTAACAAACATATACCTGGAAAAACATGCAGAAGTATGGACACCTTTCATCAGTCAGATCTTTGGCCGCTGCAAAGAACAAAAATCCATCCCATCCACATGGACGTCAGCAGTAATAGTCCCAATATATAAAAAAGGGAATAGAGAAGATCCAACAAATTACTGGCCAATTGCACTCCTGGACATTATTTGAAAGATTTTTGCATCTCTTCTCCTAGTGAGATTTCAGCAATGGGCAAAAGGTTCGCCGGCTGCCGATCCGTTTCAAACGGGATTTCTGAAGAACGCGGGCACGTCAGTCAACATTTTCCTACTGAACATCTTAAAAAGTAACCTCAAAGCCGGCGCTCCCAGAGTATTTCTAGCATTTGTAGACCTTACCCGGGCGTTCAACTTAGTTGATCGAGGAAAACTCTGGAGTAAGCGAGAAACTTGGAACTGCCGCTCTTGGGTCCAGTGATTGCTCTTCACACAAACACCAACATGTGTGTGCGCCTAAGCCAACAGGGCACCCTCTCCGAAGAAATACCAGCATACAGGGGAGTAAAGCAAGGTTGTCCATTGGCACCAGCCCTTTTCATCACATTTCTGTGAGACTACAAAGATTCAGAAAAACATATTCAATCATTTCCGCCGAAAATAGGTAAGAGCAAGGTCTTGCGAATGCTATACGCCGATGACCTGATCCTCTTGGACCAAACCCCGATAGGACTACAGCGTCAGCTGAATAACCTGTCTCGGTACATCAAGGACAACAACTTAGAAATAAATAAGTCCAAGACGAAAATTTTGATCATCGAGAATCGCCCAAAAAAAACGGAAAAGTTGATCTGGACAACAATGGAAACTGTCAATGACTTTAAATACCTGGGAGTCATGATTGACAGCTCGAAGTCCGAAAACTAAAATGCAGCAGGCCCTTTGGGATAAAACCCGGAACCTTGCGGCTCAAACAAGAGCAATATACAAAAAGTTTTGAAGATACTATTTGATGCCAGCCATCCAGTTCTATAAAACAAAGGCGGTCCCGGCGATTACATACGGGATGGACGTCACCCTGAACCTCCCTCTGAAAACATGGGCTAAGCTTGAAGGGTACTTTTGGAGATCCGTCTTAAACCTGCCAAAATCGACTTCATTTGCAGCAATTAGGCAAGAACTTGGCCTACTTTCATTGGCAGTTGGCAGCGACTGTAGAACTTAGGACCATGCAGCTCTACAGGAAAACGCTGATGACCCACAGCCCCCCTCCCTATCAGGTGATCGCGGAAGAAATCAAAATGGGCCGCTGTCAAATGCTAAATGCATGGGTACAATCAATGAAGCACCAACTAGAACAAATCGCATGCAGTGAGGAAGATTTAATTGCCAACCCTAAAAAAAAAACAGAAGAAGGGGACTGGATTCGGACCAACGAAATTGTAGAAACAAACAAATTGTTGAAACATCTTCAAAGGATACAAAAAAAATGAAGACTCCCCAAGCCTACTGCACTAAGTTTCCTGATAAAACACTCAGAAATCTATTCATGCAAGCTCGCCTTAATCTGCTACACACGCACACAATCTTGGCAATAAGATCACTGTCAAAGACCAACAAATGCAGACTGTGTAATGATCAAATGGAATTGGAATCTATAAGACATTTGTTGATGTCGTGCTCAGAAACCGACCAAGCGCGACTGGCTTAACTGACCCGTTCCTCGGGGTCTGAAGAATGTGTGACGAGGAGACTTGGTGGACACGTTTGATGTCAGGTGAAAAGACTAAATGGACCATAGCCGCGGCTAAAATTCTGAAATACGCGATGGACAAGATCAAAGCTCACCAGAAACAATAGATTGGAAAGACTTTTTACTCTGACTAACTGCAGTGTTTGAAGTTTATTGTGCACCCGACCCTTGTAAAAATCAAAGTGATTAAACACAAGTAAATAAAAAAAATTATAATAATAATAATAGTATTTTACAGTGATTACTTGCAAAACATACAAATCACATAGTAAAGCAACCTGGCAACATGTGAATCCTTATAGAAACATGTAATTGTTTATTTGTAAAGTGCTTATACACAAGTGAAGTGCTTCAAAGCACTTCAAGGTGGGAAGGGAACAAGGGAATAAAGACGTCATTCTTAGGCCTTAAAGATTCCCAATGATCAAACAACAAGAGCTAGAATACTAGGCTACTAGTGTATTTAATAAAGAGTGAGGGGAGAAACGGGGGGGAGAGGTCAAGGTCGTGAATGTGTGCAGAACGGGAGGTGCGAGGGAGGTGGAGGGGGACAAGTGTGCCACGTCCAGCATGTGAAGCCAAAACAAAATTATTGCTTTATTTCCACAACCTGAATGGAAAACTACAAGCTGGGAAAATAATGCAAGTGTTTAACACACACTAAAAGACATTGCAGTAAGGTACCTTGGACATAGAGTTTGTTTCTCACAACTTTGAAAGGTGCTTTATCACCTCTCCAAAGAAAGGAATTCACTGTGTAAGAGGATGCTGAAGCAGTGGACATAGGGCATTTTTGCCACAAATAGCAATGGGGATGGAAATTGTAATGTTATGCAAGCAGCACTTGGGATCTATGGAATAATCAGGTTCTGTATGGCCAAAACGGAACAGGAGGACTGTGGCAGGTGTTGCACAATGCATTGTTACCAGTGGCGTACCAAGCAGGGTGGCAGGGTGGCAATCTGCCCCCGCACAGGCTCTTTTGAGAGCCTGACTGGGATTTTTGTCAGCGGATCACTTCTCCCGTTCAGCACCTCAATGAGGGTGCCCAACGGGAAAGGTGTCCCGCTGGGAGGACAATGTGTGCTGAGCGATTCCTGCTCAGCACACTCATTGTCCTGGCAGCAGGACACCTTACCCTTTCTGAATAGAAGAGGTGTCCTGCTGCCAGGTCAATGTCCCAAAGAGGTCCGGGAAGCAGAGGGTCATCACGTTGCTCTGTGTCAACAGAGCATTTCAACGTGAGCCATTAGGCACTGATGGGAGGGAGGGGGTACTATTAGCAGGGACTCTTGTCCCTTTTAGAAATGTGCATGGGAGGGAGTGATCAGCAGTGAGAAGGAAAAGGTGCATAATGTTGCATGCTTTATTTATTTATTTGTGATTTTTTTAACAGCACGCTTAATACCTGAGTGAAATAATGACTATTGCTTTACCCAAGGGGGATTTGTTAGGCACACATTAACCTGCATGATGCTAATGTGACTTTGCATGCAGGATGGGGAGAATAAAACTAAAGCCATACTCTTATTGCTCAACATATTTCTATGATGATGTATATAATGTAAAGCTAATTATGAAAGGCATTTTAAGTATTATTTAAGCACATGAAATGCAAAGGGAACCCTTAATAAATATCTATATCGACTAAGCTCGGGAGGATAGCTCAGTGGCAACGTGCTCGCCTTGGAAGCAAGATGGCACGGAGCAACATGGGTTCGATCCCTGGGTCCGGGCTTAGAAACCTCTGGGTATTAAGCGCATTATAAATAACCTATCATATCAAATCTGTTAAGATGTGGTCAGTTTCTTTAATTGTTGGAGTGTGGCTGCGAGTGTGCAGTCTTTGGCAGTCACTCTTCACTCTCTACTGTTCCTGGGAGGTGCTACCACTGCTGTGGTTCTACAAGACCCACTCCATACCGCGGAGTGTGGCTGCGAGTGTGCAGTCTTTGGCAGTCTGTGCATGGCTGAAATGGCGCAATCGCCGGACATTGGGTTCCCACAGGATCGTGAACAGGACCCCAGGGAAGCAGACGAGGGTCGCTTGCTCAGAAGTGCCTTTGCACGAAACGCCATAAAAACTCAAAACCGCGGCGTGAAAAGTCAGCTCCCGCCTGGTTTGATCCCGTCGCACCAAACAAAGCGCTGGCTTTACAAACAACTCACGCCTGTCCAAGGCGCTCAGATATATTTCAACACTCTACGGAGGAAAGCGTTGCTACTCAAATCAGCCCAAGGCAAACAAGTACGGCAGAAGTGGAGGGAGCTCACCAGGTCATACCTATTTCCACGCAGCGGATACAAACGCAGGATCCTTCAGCGTGCCCGCCTGTGTGCCCGCCTGTGTCCTCGCAATTGCAGGATCCCCCCCTACAGCTCCGGGCCTCGGCGGCCTCCGGAGAGAGGACCGAGTCCCGTGTGTGGGGGGGGTGCTTGCCAACGAGCGGCTGGAGATCCAGCAGCGACGGCCCATTCCAGACAGAGAGCACGACACCAACCACCCGCATTCGGCGGGGGCAGCTGGGCAAATGGCGCCGCTCGAGCCGAAACAGCTGCGGCCCACTCAGGGGGCGGAGCCAGGACCCGCCCCCCTGCCCCGGCAGAGGAGGTCATGCGGGAGGGAATCCCAGAAACGAGTGTGGCCACGCCCCCCAACAAGGAGGCAGTGGGATCATCCAACCCTCAGGTGTGTCGGGCCCAAGGGCTCTCGAGGCAGGGACCAGAGGCTTGCCCGACGCAACTCAGGAATGAACATACACTGCAAATCAAGGCACAAGTGCACTTTAACTCACCTACATCAGCCCCACTTAGCCAAGACTGTTCCCCCTCTCGGCCCCGGGCAGACAGTGGGGGTCCAGAGAACGACGTCATTGTCATCCCCACGAACAGCCCAGAAAATACCAACTCTCCATTAGCAAATGAAGGTGGGGCACCGAATGCAAAAAAACGAGGCAGAACGGACGGGGGGTCTCCGGCCACGAGAAAATTGAGATCACGCACCAGAAAAGAGCCTCCAAAAAGGAAAAATAAAAAAAAAATCGGCCCTGAATCCTCAGGCCGCGAAAATCAATACAGGCTGCCAAGCAGTAAAAAAAATATGGAACCCTGAGTCAATAAAACCCCCAATGGCAAGCCTTGTAACAGACTTCTTTCAGGCCTTGCCCCAGACTCTAAATCCAGGCAAGAGGACCTCACAGATGAAGAAATCCTGGAAGCGATCAAATCTTGCCAACCCCCGGATAAACAAAGGAAAATTGGAGGGGGCTCAGTTGCGGGCCCTCCCGCATCAAGCCTGGAATCGGGCGCCCTGGCCCCGAGCCTACCTCCACGGGCCCTACCTCCAACCCCCCAAGAGTCGGCTTTCCAACCTCATCTGGTCCCAGCGCCCGCCCCTGAAAAGGGTCCAGTGCTCTCTAGACCAGCGATTGAGCACTGTGTCCCGGACAAGGCGGCTTCCTTAGGAATCCCGACAGCAGAATTTCCCCCAAGCCCGCGGAGTAGCGAGAAAGGATCATTGAACCTAAATTCACCGAAAATCATAGTCGTCCCGACACTTCCAGCTACGGAGGGGACACAGCTTATTCAGGAAACGGCGACCCGAGCCCAAGGGGCGGTTGGCGGCCCCATGGGTCAGCCGCCCGATACTCCACTTCAAGAACAACGCCACCAAGTGAAAGCCAACCAGCTGGTCTGCCCAAGGCTAGTAGGGGCGCCACCGGTGCATCTTTCAAAACCACGATCCCTGGACCGGACCAGTGGCGGTCCTGCAGATCCACCATCTACACCGGTAGTGAGACGCCTCTTAAACGAAAGTTCCGCTTCAACACCAGTCTCCAAACAGCGCCCCCTGTTAGTGGGCTCTCCAATTGACTCATCAGGCCAAAATAAAAGGGACCTTCTGTCCATAATGTCAGCAGTCACAATCGCCCTAAATCCCTTCACTAAACTGTATGAAGGCATCAATGAAAACTTAAAGGATCACACCTCGATCCAGGCCGCTATGCTTGCAAAATTGACCTTCTTGGAAGGCTACATCACAGCCCTAGATGGGCAATTAAAATCCTTGAAGCTAAATGCGGACCGTGGCACCACAACAGTTGCGCCCGGTCTGACATTAGCCCCAACGGTGAACGTAGTTGAGTCATCAAATCCGCCTCCACAACAACGTCTACTATCCTCTAGCATCGCTCTCTGTCAGTCGGAGGGACCGGCTCCTCGGAACTTGCTCAATCACGAGGTCATCGTCATAACGGACGACACTCAGCAAACGGTCCCGCTCCGAAATCCATCTGCGAGGCTAGAGGATGGCTCCTATCCCCTCTTTTCGACAGCAAGAGCAGAAAAACAGAACCAAGGAGGGAAACCTGTAACTCAAAAAATTCCACCAGCAAAGCAACCAGCCATATGTGCTGATAAAAGTCCCACGAAATCCGGAAATCCAACTCTTACGGTGGCTGTGCCATCAGGAAACCAAAAAGGAACCGTCTCTTCTCCGCGCTCCACAGAAGACTTCCTTGCAGAGAATGACCTAATGGAACTCTCTCAACATTTGGATGACCTTCAACCCGCTCGGCCGATCGAGGGGGGGTCAGCGACTCAGGAGCCATCCGACCCGATAATCCTGGGTGCTCTGGGAAACTTACAGGAGATTTTAACAACCAAAGACGCAAGCAAAGATGACAAAGGGCATACATTCCTGACACTGGAGGACTGCAGGAACAATCGCCTCCGACGGCGCGCACGCCCCTCCAACAGCCCGCCAGGTCGTAGAGCAGTGTCATTCGCCTCTCCCCGAGCGAGAGACGCGGCGGGTAGAAACAAAGCGGCCTCCAGTGTAACACCGGTCCAGCACGCGTCAGGGGGGCGTCAGTCAGAATGCCCCGTAAAGAAAGGGGAACACTATGCCTCATCATCTACCTTAAAAGATCAAAGGGGGGTGCATCAGTCGATCCATTATTCTTCAAGAACAGAGTCGTACCGCAAGGAAACCAAATCTTCGAGTGTGTCTCCAATTAAGTTGAAACAGCACAAAGACAACAAGGACAACATAATTCTCAACCGAAGAGGGCTACTCGCTCTATTCAGTCTGATCCCAAAACTTCATGACATAAAATCGTCCGATTTAAAGATAGTGGATCCCTACCACTCACATGACAGAGCCAAAGTGAATATCCACACTGTTTCCGAGAGAGTGAAAAGAGAAATAGTGCGAGCAAAAGAGGATTTGGCCGCTCTAGGATACATCATCAATCCCCAAAGCTCAAATTCAAACCAAAGGGAGTCGGACCACCTCGAGAAAAACTCAG
This sequence comes from Ambystoma mexicanum, assembly GCF_040938575.1. Classification (NCBI taxonomy): domain Eukaryota; kingdom Metazoa; phylum Chordata; class Amphibia; order Caudata; family Ambystomatidae; genus Ambystoma; species Ambystoma mexicanum. The sequence continues at coordinate 746,979,692 of NC_090938.1, forward strand.
TTGACAGGAAAAAACCATCGGAAAGGAGAAGGGACGAGAACGTAAAAGAAGCGCGGGACAAGTTCAAACCGGGGACACTCCCAACGCAAAGCCTCAAGACACTCCCGCGCAATACTGGCGGGACAAACCAAGGTTGCTCAAGCTGACCAAAACTGTTGATCGCCAGACAGCTAGGTCCCCCAGGAAAAACTGTAAATCACCTGGAGGGGACCTGATACAGCATTCAGTGCAGAGAACAGGGACAAACACGAGAATAACAACACAAGCGGGATCCTCCAAGGCAAAACAAAGCGACAAACGACAGAGGTTGTGGGCTTGGCTTCCCAAGGTGTTATCCCAAACGAATAAATAGCAACCTGCAGGTCGGCTGGAAGGGCTTCCAGATCGTCCGATGGTCGACCACCATTTAACACCCCTCCACTTCTGTTCCTGGAATACCCGCGGCCATTTACACCTTACAACGACGGGAGATGCAAATTTAGCATCATTCGATATCATCTGTTTACAAGAGACTTGGTTGGTCCAAACATCTGCGTTGGACGGCTATGACATAATTTTGGCACCAGCTATCAAAGGGCTTCTGGGTCGCCCGACGTCGGGCCTTTTAACGGCCTATCGGCAGGGAACTGGCCTAAAACACAAGGCCACACTTCTAGCTAACCTTTCGATCTTGGCAGTTCTACTTGACTGGGTTGAAAACTCCTATTCCAGTCCCTCGCAAATTGCGATTGTGAACACGTACTGGAATCCGGCTGCTATAAACCCACAATCCTACCTAACGATGATGGAAAACCTGGTGGATGATATTCAAGCTACGCACCAGGTCCTAGCCATCATAATCTGTGGGGATCTAAACGTCAAATGCAGTGAGGAAACCATAAAACCGGGTAAAGTTTCAAACCTGACGCCAGCAGCAAAAAGAGGGCACCTTTGGGCGTCCCTAATGTCCTCAAGAAACCTGGTAAACTTGAACTCGGTCTTCCCGAATGTACATCGTTTGTCAACTTGGGAACAGGGTCTCCTTAACGCCACTATTGATTACATTTACACATCAAGACAACTTGTGGGGAAGGTAAAAGCCTATGAAATACGGAAAACAACAACCAGCGACCACAATCAGTTTACGATGTCATTGGTTACCCGCTTCTCACAGCCTGCGCCGTATGTTCTGACAGTGGAAACAAACCAGCGCGGAAATCGACTGAACTTGACAGCATGAGCAGTTTCAGCCCTGCAGGCCAAATATGTCCGCAAGGGGAACACCGAGAGCATCGAAAATCTGGATTACGTTCCTCTACTGGTACAATACAGGTCGAAAACCAACCAGCAGTCTTCCTCGCTCATTCAACCTAAACACTCTTATGATGCTGCTTTTGTGGCCAAAAGGCGTGAGCTTCGCAGGCTGAAGAGACAGCTGGGAAACCAGCCCCAAAACAAAGATCAACTAAGGGTGGCAACAGTATCCTACAAAAACTGGGTAAAAAAATCACCGCCACCAGCTCTATCAGCAGGATGCGGAATGCATGTTAAAAGCCATCTGCGGAAACAAGGCAAAGGAGTTCTGGTCATTGTTAAAATCTTCGGCCCCTTCATTCAACAATTCAACAAAAATGGATCTCTCACTTTGCCATAGTTTTCCAAGCACCGGCAACAACTTCCCCAGTAATAGAGGCCGCAATGGGTGACAATCAGTTGGCCACGGACTGGCTAAAACTGAACGATCAAGCTGAAATCGGAGACCAAATCAAAAAATTAAAGATCTCGAGAGCTGCGGGCCCCGACGGCATCTCCAACATAGACTTGAAAGCAAACCCAGTTGGGTGGGCTTCGATGATCGCGTCGATCTTCACAAAATGCGCGGTGCAGAAAGCCCTGCCGCCTTCATGGACCAAATCCATCATTGTCCCGATTTATAAGAAAGGCGACATCACAGACCCGCTAAACTATCGTCCCATCGCATTGCTAGATTGTATTGGCAAAGTCTATGGGAGCCTGCTCCTGAAACGATTTCAAGCTTGGGCAGAGCTGGCCCCGTGTAATGACAAGTTCCAAACTGGATTAAAAAAGAAGATGGGCACGGCGGCTAACATTCTAACCATCAGCACCCTAAAAAGTAAGGTCTGGGAAGGGAAACCTCGAATTTTCGTTGCCTTCATCGACCTCTCCCAGGCCTTCGATCTAGTGGACTGGAACCGACTATGGCAAAAACTTGAAGGGTGGAGCTGCCCCCAGGAGCTTTTGCAGCCAATTAAAGCCCTACACTCGGATACCACTCTAAAGGTCCGACTGTCACAAAGGGGGAACCTATCAGGAGAAATTTTGACTGAACGGGGGGTAAAACAAGGCTGCCCCATGGCTCCAGCGCTGTTTCTGGCCTACATCGGTGACCTTGGGTTATCAGAAGACCTGACACGCACTTTTCCTCCACAAGTTGCAGAGGTCAAAATAAGCCATCTCTTGTACGCCGATGATCTCATCTTACTGGATCAGACACAGATTGGCCTCCAGAGGCAGCTTTCCAATCTCCTCGTTTACATGCAGGAAAACAACTTAAGAATAAATAAAGACAAAACAAAAATTCTGATAATGGCAGCTGGGCACAAAAAAACCATTGACAAATTCACATGGCGTCTGGAGGAACACGAGATCGAAAGGGTTACCGAATAAAAATACTTGGGTGTACAAATTGACAGCTTGAGACTTGAGACCTCTATGCAGGCATCCCTCCTCAACAAAACCAAGAAGTTGGCTTCCCAAGGAAAGGCAATCGACATCAAATTCGGAAAATTGTCCTGTATCCCAGTGTTAGAATTTTACAGGAAAAAAGTTGTGCCGTCTATCACCTATGGGGCTGAAGCCATGCCATCGATTCCAGCAAAAACTTGGCAGTATCTAGAAGGCCTGTTTTGGAAGTCGGTGTTTGGCCTGCCAAAATCTACATCCATCGCTGCAATTCGCCGCGAACTGAGCCTCCTGTCTTTAAAGACAACGGTAAATATCAACACACTCAGGCTATACAGGAAATGTATAACGGACGACAGCGATCACATCTATGGTCTCCTCAACAAAGAAATCCACTCTTGTAAGGTAAAGATGCTGACAGACTGGAAAGATTTCAACAAGGCCCAACTGGAGTCGGTGGAGTGTTCGGATTTCGATCTCAGCACCAATCCCACGAGAGTCTATCAGAAACTAAAAGACCTAGACTGGATTCAAACTCAAGAAACAGCATTTAAGAACAAACTTCTTCTTCACCTTCCCCCATGTGTCAACAAACTCAACGAGCCGATGAAATACCTGCAAAAATTCCCCAGCAGGGGGGCTCGAAACGCGCTCCTGAGGATAAGATTGAATCTGCTAGAGACCAACGAAATCCAGTACATCAGAGGACTAGTGGACTCAAGCACATGCCGCCTGTGCGCAGCAGAGACTGAATCAATTAGACACCTGCTGCTGGTCTGTCCAAAAACTGTAACTCTGAGAGCATCCTACTTCAAACATCTAATCGGGGACGACAGAGGGTGGGACGAAGAAACCTGGTGGCCAAGACTGATGGGAGGAGACCGTACATCGTGGTCCTAGCAAGCACAAAAATTTTGGAACACACCATGAAATTGCTAACAGCCGGAGGGGCCCACCCTGAGTAGTAGCAGTGATTTTGTTTCTTTCTCTTCTTGCAGCAACTTGTCTTTGTAAAGTTCGCTTTTTGAACATATACAAATAAAATTTTAAAAAAATAAAAAAAAATTGTCAACATCCCAGTTCCACCATTTAACCAAAGTGCGTGATCCTGGGCAGATCTGCAGCTCTGTAAGTGTTTTACTCTGTAAGTGTTTTGCTTCAGAGCGTATGTTAATATATCATGCTGTTATTTTAAAAAAAGCCCGATTGTAGAGTTGCTCCATATATAACAATAGTGCAATTTAGGTATTTTTAACCACAAAGTTATTTGCCACTTGGCTTACTTATGGCAACTTACTCTAATGTCTACTTCGATGGTGCCTCCAAGTCTCAAAGACTGATGCAAAGTCCTTTTCTGTGAAGTCACTTGTGTTGGTGCAATCCATATGCAAATCAGGAGGTTTGAATGTATTTTGCCCCAGAGCGCCTGGGCAGAGCTCTAAAAGATGAGTTCCCTGCATCTGTAAGGATTTGCAGTTTTATTTTTTTTGTTATGTGTTAAAATGCCATCTGCCACTAATGTTACCAAAAAGGTAGATTGGGGGACGGGTGGGCTTCTTGTGGGCCCGAATTAGACCATATGGAATTGCGTGCACTGCATTTGGGAGGAAGTAGCAGAACTTTTTTTTCGTGTTTCGCCCCCTACAGCCCCACCCAGTCTTGCAATGCTGGATACTCCCCTGCTTGTCACATGGTAAACTGAACATATATATATGTATTTTAAATTTGAAAAAGTGGCCAGACAGTCACTCTCTCTGGCCACTTTTTCAAATTTAAAATACATTTGCGGAACATATATATATATATTTAGTGATATGCGAAGTTGTAGGGTGAATGAGCCTCTTCAGAGAATTCCGATGAGAATGAGGAGTTGTTTGCTGCAGAGGCTCAGAGGAAGCATACACACTTGCACCGATTCATTTTAGCTCTGGAGATGAAGATAAATTGGACGAAGTGGTCGGAGGCGGCCCATAAGGAACAAGTTACTTACCTGTAACTGTTGTTCTCCAGCATGGGTCTGGCATGGATTCACATGCTCATGAATATTCCCCGTCGTCAGGCTGGGAATCCTCGGTAAAGAAAAAACCAGTATCAGTTTCGTTTCTGATCTGTCTTTCGTAGTAATAACCAATCACTGGTCTCTGCGTCATACTGACCACAGCCAATGACTGCCCTCTACCTAAGCACCGCCTCTGGCAGCCATCTTCAGATTTGGAAGCACGTGAAGTGGCAGTATGACCAAGTGAAGAGCCGCAGAGGGGTAGGCGGGAGGGTTCGCATGTGAATCCATGCCAGACCCATGCTGGAGAACAACAGTTACAGGTAAGTAACTTGTTCCTTCTCCAGCATGGGGTCTGGCATGGATTCACATGCTCATGAATAAAGAATACATAGCAGTACACACATGCACAACCACGGGAGGTGGCAAAGGCTCAACATTAAGCATCACATCAACTCAACATTAAGCATCTTACCTCCTCACCAGGCTCACCTCAGGCGAACAGGTTGCGCAGCACTGCTTGGCCGACCCTGGACTCCTCCCTGGAATCCCGGTCGACGCAGTAGAATTTCGTGAAGGTGTGCGTCGACCTCCACGTAGCAGCCCTGCATATGTCCAGCAGGGGCACACCAGATAGGAACGCCGTGGTAGCTGCGATCGCTCTGGTGGAATGGGCTCTCGGACGGCCAGGCAGCGGTCGGTTTGCCAACCGGTGACAGTACATGATACAGCCGGAGAGCCATCTGGAGATGGAAGCCTTCGAGAGAGCCTTCCCCTGATTGACAGGTCCAAAGTTCACAAAGAGTTGTGACGTCTTCCGAAAACCTTTCGTGCGGTCCACGTAGAACTTCAGCGCTCTAGCTACATCCAGCGAGTGCAAAGTCCTCTCAGCCGGCGACGAAGGCGACGGGAAGAACACAGGTAACACCAAGGGTTCGTTGAGATGAAAGTCCGACGGTACCTTGGGCATGAAGGAGGGGTGCGTCCTGAGCACTACCCTCGTGTCGTGGAAAGTCAAGTACGGGGCCTTGCAGGAAAGGGCCTGGATCTCTCCCACTCGTCGTGCGGAGGTGATGGCCACGAGAAAAGCTGTTTTCCACGATAGAAACTTCAACGGGGCCGAGTGCAGAGGCTCGAACGGCGGTCCCATGAGCTTGGTCAGCACCACGTTGAGCTCCCACGCCGGGGCCGGAGCCTTCACCGGCGGGAACGATCTGAACAGTCCCTTCATGAACTCTTTCACCAGACGATGAGACCACAAGGACGTCCGGCCCGTGGTTCTGGTGTATCGGGAGATCGCAGCAAGATGAATCTTGATGGACGCGTGTGCCAGACCAGCTTTGGCCAGCGTCAGCAGGTACGGCAGTACTTGGGGAGCCGTAATCCGTAGAGGGTTAATCTTCTGTGCGTGGCACCAGACAGAGAACCTCTTCCATTTGTGTCCGTAGCATTTAAGAGTCGAGGACGCCCTGGCCTTTGCAAGAACCTCTCTGCAATCGGCCGGTATGTCGTATCCTCCAAACTCTAGCGCTGCAGGAGCCAGGCCTGCAAGTTCAGCGACTTCGGGTCGTGGTGGAGGATGGCGCCTCCTTCCCTGGAGAGTAGATCCGCGTCCGCCGGCAGCTTGATTGGCGGGGACGCCGACAAGTCCAGAAGGTCCGGGAACCATATCTGCCTCGGCCACGCAGGTGCGACGAGGATCATCCTGCACCGTGACCTCTTGAGCTGGTTGACGAGCCGGATTAGCAGAGGCAAGGGAGGGAACGCGTAGAGGAACAGGCCCTCCCAGGGGAACGAGAAAGCATCGCCCATGCTCCTCGTCTGGGGAAACCTGCTGGCGAACCTCCGGCACTTGGTGTTCGTCGCCGTCGCGAACAGGTCGATCTGGGGTGTGCCCCACCGTCGGAAGAGGCGATCCACCAGATCCTGCCGTAGTTCCCACTCGTGGCACGAGCGCAGCTCCCTGCTGAGTGAGTCGGCGATGGTGTTTTTTATCCCTGCCAGATGAAACGGCACCAGAAGAATCCCTTGGGCGACGGCCCAATGCCACAGGTCCTGCGCCTCCTTGGACAGCGCTGGGGACCTGGTTCCGCCCTGTTTCCTGATGTAAAACATGGTGGTGGTGTTGTCGGTGAAGATCCTCACCACCTTGCCCTTGAGGGACGGAAGGAAGGACCTGAGGGCCCAAAACACTGCACGGAGCTCCAGGACGTTGATATGCAGGGACTTCTCCGTCGGGAGCCAGAGTCCCCTTGCGTGCAGATTTTCGGTGTGCGCTCCCCACCCTTCTAGGGAGGCATCCGTGGTCACAGTCACCTGGTGGGCTGGGGTCTGGAAGTCCATGCCCGCCGTCAGATGCGCGCGGGTGCCCCACCACCGTATCGCTCGTCGGAAACTCTCGTCGAGCTTGATCCTTTCCTCGAAGCTGCCCGTCGTCTGGATCCAGCGCGCATCCAGGAATTCTTGCAACGGGCGCATCCGGAGCCTGCACATGGGAATGAGGTAGATGCAGGAAGACATCATCCCGAGGAGGGACTTGATGGACCTCACCTTGGCCGCGTCGGCCACCAACATCCGTTGCACCTTGCCCAAGATGGTCCTGGTCCTCTCCTCCGACGGGGAGGCCAGAAGGGACACTGTGTCGAGCCTCGCTCCCAGAAACAGTGCGACTTGCGCGGGCACCAGGTGGGACTTGGCGTAGTTCACGGAGAATCCCAGGTCCGTGAGGAGTTGGACGGTCCTTGCCGTGTGGACCACGGCGAGCTCCCTCGTCTTGGCGCGGATGAGCCAGTTGTCCAGGTAGGGGTAGACGTGAATCCCCTCGCGGCGCAGCTGCGCCGCCACCGGTGCGAGGCACTTGGTGAAAACCCTGGGTGCCGACCGTAGTCCGAAGGGAAGGGCTTTGAACTGGTAATGACGCCCTTGGACCACGAATCTGAGGAATTTTCGGTGCCCCTTTAGGATGGGAATGTGGAAGTAGGCATCCTCCAAATCCAACGACGATAGGAAGTCTCCTTCCTCCAGCTGACCCAGGACGTGCTGGAGGGTGACCATCTGGAACTTCTGCGCCTTGATGAACTTGTTCAGGCGTCGCAGGTCCAGGATGGGGCGCCATCCTCCCGTCTTCTTCTTCACGAGGAAGTATCGCGAGTAGACTCCGGAGCCCCGAAGCCTCTTTGGGACGAGTTCGATGGCGCCCTTTCTGAGCATCGCCTTTACCTCCAGGAGAAGTTGAGGGACGTGAAGTTCTTTCCTGGCCACGGGGGGGACGCGCGGGCACCTTTTTTGAAATTCGAGCGCGTGGCCCCGGGCCAGGGCGTCCAGCACCCAACGGTCGGTGGAGATGGACTCCCACACGCTGACGAAGCCCGCCAGCCGGCCTCCCACCGGGGTGCTTCGGTGGGGGCCCGACCCCACGGCCGGTTCAATCCTGCTTGGACGCGGCCTTGCCGCCTTGACCTCCTTGGCGACGACGGCGGGGTCCGCTAGACTTGCCTCGTCCTCTGTAGGCCTCTTGCGACGACGAGCGGGCCGCTTGACGGTAGGAAGCGAAACCGCCGCCGGAACCTTTGGAGGCGCCCTTGCCTCCGCCGCTCCGAAAGGGCGTCCGCCGTTGCTGCAGTACTCCAAGGGCCCGGGCCGTCTCAGTATCCGCCTTGATGGCCTGAAGGGAATCGTCCACTGTCTTCCCTAACAGGTTGTTCCCGTCGAAGGGCATGTCCAGGACCCTGGTCTGGACGTCCTGCCGAAAGTCCGTAGCCTTGAGCCATCCACGACGTCGAAGGCAAACGCCGTTGCCCAGCTGGCGGAACCCAGTGTCGGCGATGTCCGTCGCCACGGTGATGGCGTGGTCCGAAGCCACCTCACCTTCCTGCAGGATCTCAAGGGCCTCCGCCCTCTTGTCGTCCGGCAGAAAATCCAGCAGGGGAGCTATCTTGTACCAGAGCTCCCTGTCGTAGCGGGCCACGATAGCCAAGGCGTTGGCCGCTTTAATCGTCGTCGCCGCCGACGAGATGACTCTACGTCCCATAGCATCCAATTTCTTTCCCTCGCCGTCCGGCGGGGAAGTCGACGTGGAGGCCGCACCCCCCCCCGCTTTCTTCCTGGCTGCCGCGGAGACGACGGAGTCCGGGGTAGGCTGCGCCCGGAGGCATAGGGGGGCCGAGTCCGGGACCCGGTACTTTTTCTAGTACCGGTCTCTTTTCGCTGGCGTCGTAGAGGGTTCTTGAGGAGGGAAAGGCCCTCATCCCAAATGTCGTCCAACAGAGGCACTGCGAGGACCGTCTTCCTCTTGGCCTCGCGCCGTTGGTAAAGGAAGCCTTCCTTTTTCTTCTCCTCAGGGCAGAGTTGGAAAAGCTCGGATGCCCTGGCGATCATTGAGTGGAACGATCCAATCTCGTCGGGCGGAGAAGCCCTGGTGGGAGGCGACGACGGAAAATCCTCGTCGTATGCCTCGTCGTCCGTACCCGTCGCTGCCGTGTCAGTCCCCGTATCATCCCCTCGGGTGGACGGGGAGGAGGGCTGGACGGGGCGCGACGGTTGAAAAGGAGGTGGTGGATGGATCCTTCTTTTCTTGGTAGGGGGAACACCAGAAGGTCCCGGTTCTGGATCCCCCGACGGGAGAGGTTCCTCCGTCGGTAACGGTAGTCTCGTCCTTATCTCGGAGCATAAGGACTGTATAGCCAACAAAATGGCCGCTGAGTTGTCTTGCGGCGCTGGCAGAGGGGAATCCGACGGGCGAGCAGGGGCCCCGTCGGTATCCTCGACGATGTCGTCGTCGTCACCTGCGTCGGGGCCCATTCCGACGGGCTGGTCTTGTTCCACGCCTAGGCCGTGGCTTAAGACCTCGATCAGCTCCTCTTCTGAGGTTGAGGCCGAATCTACGACGACGCCCTGCCCCCCCTTCTTCTTCCCCACGGAGGGTTTCACGGGGGTCCTATCGATGGGCACAAAAGAAGACTCCCTCCGAGGAGGCAGGGAGATTCTGGGCCCCGAGGTCGCCACCACTGGTGCAGCCTCCACAGGCTGGGCCAGGGCCGCCGCGACCGTTTCGATAGAGGGCTTGGTCGGATGGATCAAGGCCTTCACCACCTTAGGTGCGCTCACCGCCTTATCCTTGAGGGAGGGGGCACTGCCACGCTCCTCCTCTGCCTTAGAGCTCGACCGGGGCCTCTCCAGGAGCTTCGCCGGGTGCTCGGCCTTCCTCTTACCCGACCCAGAGCGTTGGCTCGTGGTTGATGGTGCCGGGGAGGGTGCGCCCTGCCTGGCGCCCGTAGAGCCCGACCGTTCGGCGCTCCCGGTGCCAGCGGACTCGCGGTGCTTGGCCTTATGTTGGGCCCCCGTCGCCGGGGCGCCCTCAAAGGTCTTAGAAGACCGCTCGGATTTCTTCTTCTTCTCGCCAGACGGGCTCTTACCCTCCAGCCAGTTGGCGAGACGTTGATGGCGGTCCTTCATGGTCCGTTCCGACATGTTGCCGCAAAACGCACAGTCCTTCTCCACGTGCGTCTTGTCCTCATGAAGGCAGTAAAGGCAGAAAGAGTGTTCGTCCTCCTTGAAGACGTTCTGCAGCTGGCATCCAGGGCAGACCCTGAACAGCTTTCCGGGCGTCGAGCATCCCTTCTCCTGGGCCATCTCCGAGACCGGGCCTGAGAAGCTTCTGGAGTCCTCCGAAGTGTAGCTCGACGAAATCTTCACCCTTGAGGGGCACAGATGAATCCGACACGGGTCCCCGTTGATCGGATGTAGGATCGGTGGAGCTTGAGGCTCTTTTGACCGAAAGAATCGAAGTTTTTGTGAAAAAGCGCGAAAAAATAGCACTAACGCTCGAGAGCAATAGCACGAGGATCCCAACACATGAACGTGCGGTAAAAATCTGAAGATGGCTGCCAGAGGCGGTGCTTAGGTAGAGGGCAGTCATTGGCTGTGGTCAGTATGACGCAGAGACCAGTGATTGGTTATTACTACGAAAGACAGATCAGAAACGAAACTGATACTGGTTTTTTCTTTACCGAGGATTCCCAGCCTGACGACGGGGAATATTCATGAGCATGTGAATCCATGCCAGACCCCATGCTGGAGAACCCGTGCATCTGTCCATTTCGGACCGATAATACTGTAAATGCTCATTCTTCCGCTCCCCCAGAAAAGTGCAGAATGAGCCTGGTCTTGTTTTTTGGCATAAAAAGGCCGCAGATTTATTTTCACAACATCATAAAACCACACTGCACACATTGGTGAAAATAGCTCTGAAGATGCGGCGACTGCTCCGTGTCCAACACCCTGCTTCCCCCTTACTTTCCACAAAGTCCACCGTAGGCACAACTCTCCCAACCCTTCGTGTCTGTGCCTCGCCTGCCCTTGCAGGTGTTCCTGGGCGGGGAGAGCGCTGTTTCTTTGGGGGAAGCTGAGCCCTTATTGTTACCACCAGATGCCCCTGCCGCTTAGGCTCCCAAGAGGCGCTGGTCTGAGAAGAGCGAAGACACCTCCGGCTTTCTCCTGGCTCATTCGGAGTCTGTCTCTTGTGCCTGGTCGCCCAAACACCGCCACGCCACAGGTGGGTTACCGTCCACTGTTGCTCCCCCTTTCCTTATTTTACATTTCCAGGAGTTTTGTGCAGATATTCCAATAAAAGAGATCCATCCCCATTGCCGACAAATGTACGGCATCCTTAAGATAATATTCCGGGGATTTCAAATTAATCAGGCCGTGCCTGATCTGTGGACAACCTCTGCCCCTGCAGAATTCTGACATTGCACAATTCAATTTTCTTCTAGATTTTTCCACCGCTGAGTGGCTCTCTGCACCTCTCCACTTCTGTCTCGGGATTATTTCTGACCAGATGATTTCTGTCTCTCCCAATTGTGCCGCCGGTCCCTGCAATGAGAACATCATCTCCCTCAAAGCCCCCCTCCCCAGGCTTGTCAAATCATTACCCCCCACATGTATGACCAAGACGTCTGGTTTTTGCTGCTTACCCAGCAATTTGCGCACGTGCCCCTGCAACTGTGCCTATTTCATCCCGGGCACACCGTGCCACCATTTCCTGAATTCACCGGCCGTCAACTCCTCCTGTTCCGCCGTCCAGCTCGCCCCAGCCCTTGACACAAAGGAGTGTCCCATTACCCAGACGGACCTCCTTTTCCTCTGTGCCGCCGCTAGTGGGATGAGAAGGCAGCATGTTAAGTCACAGTTTCTCAGGTCTGACATATCTCTTAAAACACCCTGATCTCCATCTCCCGATTTGCTTGATGTCCTCCACCCACAGGCCCATGTCTGCAGCTGAAGTGGCCGCCCCTATCCCAAAGGAATGGGTCCCGAACACCCCTTCTGTTTCCCCAATTTTTCCCAGTGCCATGTCCATGACCCTTCTAAACTGGAAGCGGCTCAATGTGGACCCATCCCTGTGAATGAGAAGAGGACACCGCCCCCCTGTCGGCAGCCTCTGCTGGAGAAAGGCAGTCAGTGCCCTGACTGGGCATACTATGCTCCCAGCGATGGGTCGGAGAGACACTGTACACCCTTTCCCTTCCTGGTCGGTTTTAGACCTCTTTATTAACATGCTTAATCGGCCCTCTGTCATGTGCACATCACCCAATTGTAGAAACCCTGTTCCCTTGGCATCCCTATTCTCCGGGACCAGTTCACTCACCCTAAATGCCCCAAAGAAAGCTAGTGTGAAGGCTGCCTTGGACAAAACCCTCTCCTATTCGTCATGGCACACCTCCCCTAGGCATTTGACCAAGCTATGCAGTTTTACAATGTCGATGGGCCGTCTTTCATCGGGTTTCTTTACCACCTGCTTTGCCAGCCCTTCATGGCCATTATAATGTAATGTTCCTTCGTGGGGTCACCTTTACCCCCTAACTTAAAATAATGGGCTATTGCTGCCAAGTGATAAGCCATCCATGCTCTGGTCTTCCCTGACCGCCAGCACCAGCCCACAAAGGCCCTTACTGGCAAATCCCTCTGCCCCTCCAACAAAACCTCCTCTTGGAAGGCCAAGAACTGTTCCCAGCATGACTTGTATCTTCTTGCCGTGCCCGGTGCCAGCGCTGTGTGAATCAGAGAACTCAGATCCCCCCAATCATGCCCCACCACTGAGCTTTGAATGGGGTCATCACCTCGCTTGCTCCTGGATAATTCCCTCTGAACCTTTGCCACTGTAAACAAGAGAGAGAATCAGCAGCTATGTTTTTGACCCCAGGAATACGTCGTGCTCTGACCTCGATGTTTAATGCAAGCATGCTCTAGTTGAGTTCTCTAAGCAGTCTCAAAACCTTGTATTGCTAGATGACCCCTGATTTATTATCTGGACCACTGCTAGGTTATCTGACCAGAGCAACACCTTTCTGTCCTTTAACTGCTCACCCCACATTTTAAAGGCTACCACAATCGGGAACAGCTCCAACAACGTGATGTCCCTAGTGATCCTGTTTTGATGCCACTCCGTTGGCCAAGCCTTACCACACCAATTGTTGTCCAGGATTGCCCCAAAAGCCAGGGAACCTGATGAATCCGTGAATTGAGCCTGTCGCTGCTGGTCCACTCTTCCCTCCATAGTAGTACCCCATTGAAATCCTCCAAAAACTTTTCCCACATCCCGAGGTCCTCCCTCACTTTGGATCCCAGCCTGACATGTTGGCCGGCATGTTGCAACCCCACTGTTTTGAGCTCAATACTTCTTGCAAACACTTCACCTGCCGGGATGACTTTCCCCGCGAAACTGAGATTACCCGCCAGCGATTGGAGCTCCTTCAGCGTCGCCTTACTCTTCCCCTTCAAACCCTTGATAGTCTCTTTCAATCTCCTCACCTTGTCCTGGGGGAGCCTGCACTCACCCTTGACTGAGTCAATTTCAATCCCTAGGAATGTCAAGCAGGTAACCGGACCCACCGTTTTACCTTCAGTTAGCGGCACCCATATCCCCTTCATCAACCCCTGAAATGTACTCAAGAGTGACCCGCGCTCCCTGGTCCATTCTTTGCCGATGAACAAAAAATCGTCGAGGTAATGCAAGACTCCTCCCTCCTGAACCTCCTGCTTCACTGCAAACTCCAAGAAGGTGCTAAAAGTCTCAAAATAGGCACATGATATGGCGCAACCCATTGGCAAACATTTATCATAGAAATACTGGTCTTGCACCTTGAAACCCAACAAATGATGACTATATTTGTGAATAGGCAGTAACCGGAATCCAGACTCAATGTCGGCCTTCCCCATTAGGGCCCCCCCTCCCGGCTGCCCTTACCATTTCCACCGCATCATCAAAAGAGGAACAATGCACCCGACACAACTCTTCGGCTATGCCGTCATTCACTGAGTCACCTTCTGGGAAGGAGAGGTGATGGATCAAGCGATATTGCCCCTCCTCCTTCTTAGGGACCAACCCCAAAGGTGACACCACAACGTTCTCCATTGTTGGGCAAGCGAAAGGGCCAGCCACTCTACCCAGCTTGATCTCTTTGTCCACTTTAATCGCCACCACCTCTGGCATCCCCAATGCCGACCGTAAATTGAGTGCCTCCCTACCCTTCTTAATCCCTGTGCATGGAATTTTGAAACCCCACCTGAAATCTTCCCATAGCAGCTTCGCATCCATACTGTTGTGGTATGTATTTAAAAAGGGAGTCATTGCCTGGAGGTTAACCGGTGTGGGTAAACAAGTTTTAATTACAATCTGAGACACCCGCGGGTAGGTACACCTTAACATGAGCGCTTTTTCTTCATTCCCCCTTTCCTTTCCCTTTCATTTTGGGGCTACTCCTCCGCTTCCCTTCACCGGCAGAGGAGCTACGGTCCCCTGCACCCTTGCCCCGCGCATGCCTGAAGTGACATGCTTTGCCAAAGGGGCATCCCCCCTCAGCATTAAACCTCCAGCATTCTGTTTGCGCCCCCTGGTAGCTGGCATGGCTATTCCAGGAGGAGTGCCCGCGAAAGGACGCCCTACCCCGTTGGGCCTCCTCGCTGTCGCTGTTGGGGAACATTAGAGGGGAATCCGCCCTCTGCCTGGGCCAGCCTGTTCCTCCCCCGGGTGAGGGACTATTGCTTCCATCCAATTAGGCCTGTGTTTTGCAGCAGCCATCCTGGCCATTGCCATAAATGCCTCTAGATCCATGATTTATAATATCCCAAAAGTTCTTAAACACAGGCCTCTGTGACCCACGTTGTCAAGTTTTGGCTGTGCAGGTTTCAGTCAATGCACAGAACTTGTGAGCCTCGCTTTGCCAGGCAGCTGCTCGTGTAGTTATGGCCAACAAGAGTAACCTGCGTGCCTTATTGTGAGCTGTCGGCTCCGCACGCACGTGGCAGTTTTCTGTTTGCAGCTGGATGAAAATACACTGCACAATGTCCTCAGCTCTCCCCAAGGTCTCACCCAGGCTGGCCCGGGCCTCTAACCTCCCCCTTTGGTGGCTCCTTTCTTGCTGTCAGGCAGACCCCGCAACTCCTTCCCCCTGCAGTTGCCTTACGTGAAGCTGTGGCTTCTCCTCGCTGTTCCTGCCGTGTAGCTGTCTCCCCGGTGGCGCTCCGCCTCTTGCAGCTCTGCTTCACGTCCCCCGACGCCCCTCACCGACACTGTGTTCTGCTGTGGATGGCGACGCCTGCTCCGGTGGGGGTCCCTGGCGCACGCCTTCTACTTCTCTCCTGCTCCGGTGACGCCTGCAGTTCTGCGTTGGTTCCGGGCCTCTCGCTTCCACGCTCGACTCCTCGGCTGCTCCGGGGGTGATTTCCGGCACTGGCAGCGACGACTGCTCAGTGGTGCTCCTCCGCTCCTTGGCTGCTCCTTCTGCCCGATGGGCGGTCCAGGCAGCACGGGTACTGCTGCCTCACGTAGAGGTTTAGTACATTTGCAGTCTCTGATACAATTGATGGCGAACTGGTCTTCAATAGATATTTATTTCCTTAGGTGTAAGTTAAGGTGCTGCTTGGTGATGGCTAATAACACTCAGACTGCTGGGTGTGTCATAATTTGTGAAAATAACGATTTTCTAGTCAACTTTTAGCGCACCTTCAAAAATTGCTCATGAAAGGTAAAGAATGTTCATAATGCTAGATTCATTTGTCATGAAGTATTTAATGCATATTAGTACCCGGCGAGGGCGCAATCAGAATGAAAGAGCCATTCTGATTGGCCCTCGCCGAGTCGTTACCAGGCCGGGAATCCCTCCGTCGGGATTCCACGGCCTTTGTCCCCGGCAGGGGGCATGGCAGCCCCTCAGCCAATGAGGAGGCTCGAAGCGGGGCCATCCCCGCTCCGAGCCTCCCCGCGCTGCTTGTTGCATTCTGATTGTCTCTCGCCGGGGTACTAATATGCATTAAATAAATACTTCATGACAAATTAATCTAGCATTATGAACATTCTTTACCTTTCATGAGCAATTTTTGAAGGTGCGCTAAAAGGCGACTAGTACATCTTTATTTTCACTGCTGCCTCACGGCTGCGTCCACGACCCGCCTCTTCTTTGCTCCCGGCTGTCCCGGCTGCCTTGAACCTTGCAGCGACGGCTGCTCCACCAGCTCCTTAGTCCTCCGGCCGGTCCTCCTTACTTCTGGCAGCACTTCGAGACCACCACCAAAACAAAATCCTTCCTTGGCTTGTTATCCGGGCGGGCGTCCTTCTGCAGGGGCTGGATGCTTCCTGCAGCAAGGAGCCCGCCCGTTATAAAGGGGCATCCCCCGCCCCTTTCCTTTGTTGGACCTTCGCGGGCGGTTTTCCAATTTTGCCGCGTTACGGCTGGCCCCTCCCCCTTACCCAGGGGGGAAGGAGGAGGAGGACCCTGCATGAGTTATCGGGGTGCCTCCTCCATTTTCTTGCTTCTTTCCGTCGTCACCTGCATTATTGCCTGTAATGGTGTCTGTTTTAGCCGAGTTTGCATGTGGTCTTTTTAGCGCTTCACTCTCACAGGCTAAGCTATACGTTTAAAGGTGAATTGAGTGCAGTTTTCCTATTTTTTCTAAATAATCTTGTCAAGCACAGTTATATATCCGACTCGCATCGTGCTTCGCAGCTGATATTTCCTAGAAACTGCAAGCATGTTCAAATCATATCACACTGAAGAGAGTATTCCCGTTTCTTCAAGTAGTAGTAATACGTCCTCCACTTCAGCAGGGCCTATGCCATGGGCATGGCACTACGGGCGCAGAACCAGAATAAAGGCAGCAACGCAGCAGCCTCTAATCCGTAAGGCTGGTGCAGAGTCCTGGCACAGTGTTAGCTCGGGCAGCAGCTAAAAACTGAAGCAGCCGGTCGGATCCGAGGCACTCACAGGTAGCAGTGCGCACGAAGCAGAAGCCAGGTCAGGTAAAATACTTGCAGGATGCAGCACGCTTGCCTGGAATGGCCCCTCGCGGCAGGAGACTGTCACTTTCTGCGCAGTACTAATGCGAGTCTCGTGAGGTGGGGGAGGCGGGTGAAACAAAGGAGCTGGCGGGTGGGTGTGTGGATGCTTTTGGGTTTGAGTTGAGAGCCATTATGTGGCTGCTCTGCAAATGTCATCAATGGGGACCCCCGTGATGGCTGCCTGGGATGCAGCCATAGCCCTTGTGTCTGCACCCTGGGAGACCAGCTCGCTGGGGGCCCTGATCCATCTACACAGGGGAGCAGTGGAAGGCTTTTCCCTGCATGGCTGGGGCCGAATAACAGAGTTGATCCCTCTTTCTACAAACAGAGGTGCCGTCAAGGTAAACCATAACCACCCTACCCACATCTAGGAGAGACTGGACCCAGGTGGGGAGGACCAGATCCACATGGAGGTGAAAATCAGAAAGAACCTTACAGCGGAAAAGAGGAGAGGGCAGCAGGATCGACCCCTCAAGAACAAACATAAGGAAGGGCGGGCTACAGACGAAAGCCCCCAAATCCCCCGATGCCCGGCCAAAGCAATAGCCACCAAGAAATGACACTTGCTGGAAAGGAGAGAAATGGGGATCAACTCCAGTGGCTCGAAAGGAGCAGCAGAGAGGACCCTAAGTGCCAGCGGGACGTCCCAGGTGGGGATAAGTGAGACCTGACGTGGGAGCGGGAGATCTCAAATCCCCAACGTAAGCAACCTGCTAAGTCATCTACATAGGTGAGGGGAGCCCAGGACTTACGCACCATCCAGGTGATGGCCAGATGTGCTCTTAAGGAGGAGATGGCCAAACCAAGCGTGAAACCCTCCCTAAGGAACTCAAGCATCTGGATGGGGTCACAAACCAGAGAGTCGCAATGGGCCTGGGGACGCCAGGCAAAAAGGATCTCCAGTGCCGAGCATAGGCAGTGAGAGTGAAGGACCTCTTAGACCCCTGAGCAGCCACTGCATCCAGCGCCGAGCACAGGCAGCGAGAGAGAAGGACCTCTTAGACCCGTGAACAGCCACTGCATCCAGTGCCGAGCAGAGGCAGCGAGAGTGAAGGACCTTGTGGTGGCCTGAAGGAAGACAGGACACAGGTTGTGCTGGAACACAGCGTTTATTTAGACACCTTTACTAACTTGCTGAACTGGGGATAAGCAGAGTCCAGGGCACGGGCAGAAACAGTACTCATGTAGGTATTCAGTCCAATGCATGCAGTTGCTTCATTGCATGCTAGGTGTGCACACATCACACATTCAGAGCACCCAGGTGGCTACCCTCAGCCATGGCATTACGCTCTATATGTGCAGGCCACAGTTGTCAGGGCTTGTAAGTAATTGAAGCTCCAGGATCAGGAGGAGCGCTGGGCAGTGCTTCTTCATTCACTGCCAGCTTCGTTCTGACGCCTCCAGCGTTTTCGTGCTCTCAGCGCTCCGTCTTCTCGCGAGATCGCCTTCCCGCGATCTTGCGAGATTACGTCCCCACACACCTCCTTTGGTGGGAAAAGGAAAGGTGCTAGTCTATGACAAAGTCTGCGAACTTGGTGGGCTTCCTTCTCTCCCGCTGGGGTCTGCCTTGATTGGGGATGAGACCTGGGGATCGAGCTGTGGCGTGGGGAGATTCAGGTGGATCGAGTTCTCCTTGTGTTGCTTCCCTGCGAGATTCCCAGGGATGGGGAGAGGGGCTCATGTCTGATTGTTCCCTTTGATCCTGCATCACCGGAGAGTCTGTCTCTGGAAGAAGGGGGTCGCCGGGCGAACCTCGCTGCTCCCCATCTCCTGCTTCCGCGGACGGGTGGTTGGTGGACGCTCTTCTGCGGTATACGGCCACTCTTTCCAAGTTCCATCGCTTGCAGTCGCTGGTGAGGACGTGGTTGGTTCCCTTTGCAGTGACCTCTATGGGCCTGCTGTATTTGGAGCCAGTCGTGGTGTCTTTGTGGGGAAGGCGTATTTTTACTAGATCGCCTTTGTTGACCTCTGTATGGTGGGCGGCCCTGCGTCTGTCGCCTTGAGATTTCATTGCTTCCTTGTTTTGCTGCACGCGGAATACGATGTCTCGCATGTCTACATCTTCATCTTCTCTGACTTGGTGAAGCCAGGGCGCTACCAGCGTGGACGCCGCCCTTCTCCCTTTCAACAGTTGGAAAGGAGAAACTCCGGTGATGGCATTTGGTGTGATGCGGTGGGCTTCGACGGCCTCCTTTACTGTCTTACTGGGGTCTAGACCCGATGCGTGTGCCAGTTGCAGCGCGCCTTTGATGAAGCAGTTGGCCCTTTCCACCAGCCCGTTCGCTTGCGGGTGGTACAGGCTCACTCAACTGGCGGACATTATGTCTTCTTAGAAACCTTTCTATTTCTTGGGATACCAGCTGCACCCCGTTGTCGGTTACAATTTCCTCGGGGAGAACTTTGCGCTGAAACACGGCAGTGAGCGCCTCTATGACTGTGCTCGTGGTGATGTCTGCCGCGAATTCGAACTCTACCCGCTTGGAAAAGTAGTCAACCATGACTATTCCATCCTTGTTTTCTGTGGACATGCCGTCAAGTGGGCCAATGAAGTCCAGGCCTATTTTGTGCCATACTCCCTTCGGGATATCGGTGGTCATCATGGGGGCTTGTCTCACGGACAGGCGTTTGTCACTATTGATGCATTCATGGCACCTTTCAATCATTGCCCTTATGTCCTGGTCCATGCCGGGCCACCAGTAGGCATCGCGTACTCTGCGTCTCGTCATGTTGCTTCCTAAATGGCCTGAATGCGCTCTGCACAGGATTACTTTCGGGATGCCTCTTGGGGGAATCACACGGTCGCCTCTCAGAATGAGGCCGTTCATGGCAGTGATTTCATCGCTCACCTTCCAGTAGGGATGCAGGCATTCTGGGACTGCTCTTTCGTTGGGCCATCCCTCGCAGACCCACACTGCCACGCAGTTTAGGGCTTCGTCCTGCTCATATTCCTCCTGCCAGTTCCATGAATTCACTGTTCCTTAGATCACTTATGGAGGCAACAACGCATTCATCTTCAAGGAACGTGGTTCCTGTGGTGTTTTGGTTGAGGAGCCTGGACATACAGTCTGCCTGGGTGTTCTTCCAACCGGCGATGTGGGCTATTTCATAGCTGTACTCTTGAAGTTTTGCTGCGATTCTGGCCAGTCTTGGAGTGGCGGTCTTGGTGCCGCTTGGGCTTAACATGTGTATGAGAGATTTGTGGTCAGTGACCAACCAAAATTTGGCACCCCAGACGTATGATCTGAAATACTCGACTGCCAAGGCGCACGCCAGCATTTCCTTTTCCACAGTGGAGTAGTTCTTCTCTGATGCTGATAGCGCCTTTGAGGCGAAGGCTACTATGTTCTCTGTGTCCCCCTTTTTTTGGGTTAACGTGGCGCCTAGCCCATTGACGCTGGCGTCTGTTGTGATGCATGTTTCCCATTCAGGGTTGAAAGGTTTGAGACAGGGCGTGTGCAGGATCCTCTTTTTGATCTGGATGAACGCATCGTCCTGCTGGGGCCCACGTGTAGGTCGCACCCTTCTTCAAGAGTTCCCTCATGGGGGACGTGGTTTCGGAGCGCTGGGCAGTGCTTCTTCATTCACTGCTAGCTTCGTTCTGCCGCCTCCAGCGTTTTCGCACTCTCAGCGCTCTGTCTTCTCGCGAGAACGCCTTCCCGCTATCTTGCGAGATTATGTCCCCACAGACCTCTTAGACCCCTGAGCAGCCACTGCATCCAGTGCCGAGCATAGGTAGTGAGAGTGAAGGACCTTTTAGGTGTACTGCACCCAGTGCCGAGCATAGGCAGTGAGAGAGAAGGAGCTCTTAGACCCCTGAGCAGCCACTGCATCCAGTGCCGAGCATAGGCAGTGAGAGTGAAGCACCTCCTACACCACTGAGCAGCCACTGCATCCAGTGCCCAGCATAGGCAGTGAGAGTGAAGGACCTCTTAGACCCCTGAGCAGCCAATGCATCCAGTGCCGAGCACAGGCAGCGAGAGTGAAGGACCTCTTAGACCCCTGAGCAGCCACTGCATCCAGTGCTGAGAATAGGCAGTGAGAGTGAAGGCCCTCTTAGACCCCTGAGCAGCCACTGCATCCAGTGCCAAGCATAGGCAGCAAGAGTGCAGTGAGAGTGAAGGCCCTCTTAGACCCCTGAGCAGCCACTGCATCCAGTGCTGAGCATAGGCAGCGAGAGTGAAGGACCTCTTAGACCCCTGAGCAGCCACTGCAAGCTCTGAGGACAGCCCCCTTCTCTCAAGCCCTAATCTTTCCAGAGACAGACCACCAGATGAAGATACCTAGGGTGGGAAAGGGACAGATGGACCATCACATGGGGTGTGGGCTGAAAGGGAGGGGACCACTGGCAGATGGAAGCTGAAGGAGGGGAACCACCATGCCTTCCTTGGCCATCAGGGTGCCATAAGAATGATCCACAGCCTCTCCCTCTTGATACGCAGCAGGAGCTTCTGGAGGAGAGGGAAGACACTGAGACAAGCCCGAGGCCAGCTCTATGACATGGCATCCACCCCCATGGCTTCAGTATCCAAGGCCAGGGTAAAGAACGGGGGGAGGAGAGCAACTGCCCGAGAAGCAAAGAGATCCACGAGAGGTATCCTTGTCAGGAGCAGACGAGCTGGCAGGTCTGGACCGACAGAGAATACTCTACCGAGGAGGGAAACCACCAGCCGAGGGCATCTGCTCTGGGGTTCAGGATGCCTGGAAGATAAGCTGCTCTTATTGAGAGCAGGTTTCCTCTGCCGCGTCCATGATCTGTGATGCACCTTCCTGCATAGAATGGGAACATGTCCCCCCGTCTATTGATGTAGCTCTTTGCAACTTGGTTGTCCGTGCCTATCGGAACAGCCATCCCTGGAGATCCTGGCACAGGGTGCAGAGAAACTCCCAAATCGTAAAGAGCTGCCTCGAACCGGAGCACCTGTAGCCATCCGCAGATGGCCACCTGCCCTGGGTGATCAGCTGGTTGCAGGAGCATCTCCAACCCCTCTGGCTGGCATCCGCCCATTGTGAGAACGACCGGCATGGGGGGGCAATGGGAAATCCTGCATGGAGATTGGAGTCTGACAACAACATCGGTACCCACATGCTGTAATCCTGAGAGGATGACTGCCAATGGCCCAGAAGGTGATTTACCAGAGTCCTGAGATGGCATCTCACCCAGGGGATGACAAAGACCATTGCTGCTAGGCAACCCTAAATGGTGAGCCACTGGAGCGCAGATGCCCCCCTGGACTCCAGGCAAGCCAAGAGTTGTGATTGGAGCTTGCCGCCCTGGGCGGGGGAAAGGAGACCCACCCCCTCAATGTGTTGAACGAGCCACCCACACACTCCAGGATCTGGGTTGGTTGCAATGATGATTTCTTGTAGTTTAGGAGTCACCTGAAGCAAGTCAGAGTGGTGCAGACCAGTTAGTGTACCGTGAGCAGTGGACCAGGGATGGGACATGTATTAACCGATCGTCCAGGTACGGATAGAGTGCAACTCCCCTCTAGTGAAGGAGACCTATAAGGCGGGGCCAGGACCTTGGAGAACACTCATGGTGCTGACCTCAGTATGAAAGGGAGAACCTGAAACTGAAGCTGTAGACCCTCCTCAGCAAACGGATGGAGCCTCTGGTTTCCAGGATGGATCAGCACATGTGAATAAGCCCCTTCAGGTCTACTGAAGTTAGGATGTGTCTGGGGACCACTAGGGGAACAATGACCTGAAGTGTTTCCATCCAGGATCGAATGTCTTTATCAAGCCATTCACTCTCTTGAGGTGTATTATCAGTCTCCAAGTCCCTGATGGTTTCTTTACAAGTATTAGGATTCTCCTCTCTTGGGCCAATGGGTGACCAACAGCCCTGAGTCCAGGGGGAGGAAAGTAACTGTATGAATTAGCCCACTCGAACAATGTCCAGGACCTAGGCCTTGGAGACCTCCTTTTCCCAAATGGGGTGAGAATCCTGCAGGCAATCCCCCACCCCTGGACGAGGCAATCGGGAGGAGAGAAACTGGAGACCTGCCTGCAGTCAGGAATGCTGGCGGGGCATGAGCCAGCTTTGCTCTGGCGAGGATAGGGTTAAAGGTGCTCCTGCCCTGAAAGCGACCTCTCTGATGACCACACGCCATCTGAAATCATCCCTGGTACTGGTACCTGTAACCACCCCTGCGGGCGTAGATGTCTGATGGAGGAAGATCACCTTTTCCAATGCTGGGCCTCCTTAACAGTTTCCCCAACTATGAGCCAATCAGAGGTTTTCCAAGAAATGGCAGTCGAAGCAGAATGGCTCTCTGTGAGGCCTCCGCCTTCCGTATACAAAGCCAGAACTGTCGCCTAGCCATAATCTCTAATACACTCTGGCGGGTGATGGCTCTGAAGAGGTCATGGGAGATGTCTAAACTGAACACAATGTCCTTCTTTAGAATCTCCAGTACATCAGCAGAGTCTGCCCTTCATCTAAGAGGGAGGCCAGAAGATGGATGTCCTTCAGCAAGGACTGGGTGGCATAGCCAAGGTATGTGTTGGCATGAGACCACACTTAGTGTCCCCATAGACTCTCTTCAAGTCACTCTAAACCTTCTTGTTGATGGGGGTCAGAAGGAGCCGCATCCAGAGTGGCCACTGATGTGTGTTTTGTAAATCAAAGAAGGGGAAAGTTAATCTTGAGTGTTTAGGGGAACTCTGTAAAAATAAACCCGTGGTTGGGATTGAGTCTGGCCCCCCTCTGGGTACAGCTGCCTTCTCTGGACCCTTCCACTCTCTGAAGATAATGTTTAGCATGTTCAGGAGAAATGGCAGCCCTGTCGGAGGGGTGATAAAGAAACGGCTGTATGCATACAGCGTTCCTTTCCCCACCTAGGGAGCATTCGTATCTCTCAGGTCCAGGTTCTGCAAGAGATGGCTGTGACCTCCTCAATAATCTCTTTTCTCTGAAATGTCACAATTATGTTCCACTCAGGCTCATCATTCTCTGAGCCACCCAGGCCCTCCGCAGCCCCCAGTGGATGGGCCTATGGACCAGGGGTGGGGACCTGAGGTAATGGACAAGGCAGAGGCAGCTGAGCATCAACAGCAGCATTCACAGTCTCAGTGATGAGGGCCTTCTACTCTGCTGCTGAAACAGTGATGGACACCGAAGGTTGAGTGGGTGCCATAGTGCTAGGAGGGCACATAGGTGCCACTCTATGAGTTGGGGGTGGATGGTGATGTCTGTAAGAAGGCGATCTACTCAAGGATCTCACCCACTCTCTGCTCCTCCCCCTTCTTCTGGAGAGGGACCTGGAGTGTCTTCTACTACCATGCTGCATTACTACACTGGAGCAAGCCAGACACAACCATCATTTAGGAGCACTCACCTGTTTAAAATGGGAAAGGAGGCTCCACATCAGTTCTGGGAGGTCCTCCTGTCACTCCAGAAAAGCCACCAGCCTTCTCAGTCCCTCAGCGTCGTCCCTCCTGATCGGGGGCGTGTGAAGGAGGAGCTACCACCCAGACAGACGTGCAGTGGGCTGTGGCACCTGTCATCAATAGGAGAAGCATTATTCAGCCCTTAAGCCACTCTTTCCAGAGAGCGAGGGCAGAAGAGGGAAGTCCACAGTGGGCCATGGAGTTCCTCCTCAAGGTTGGTGCTAATGAAGGGGGAGCCGGAGACCTTCCTGGTAGAAGAGTCAGTAACGGGCCTACTACGGTGCAGCCAGTTTGGATACATTTTCTTACTGTAGCATGACATTTTTCACAGCATCTAGGGTACAGCAAACATGATAAGTGTTATTACAGGGCTAGACTGGCCTACATTGGTGCATCCAGTCTATACATGCTTCCTTACTGTGGCATGGCATTTGTTACTGAGCATCAAGAGAAAACAGACATGATAAACATTTTTATGTGGACAGACTACCCTGCATTTGGGCAGCCTTTCTGGCTACATTTTCTTTTTGTGGCATGGGATTTGTTTACTGGCATCAAGGGTAAAGTCATGATGGGTGTTCGTACACGGCAGATTGGCCTAAATTGGTGCAGGGAGTCAGGGCATGTTTTCTTAGTGTGAAATGGCATTTTTACTTACAGAGCTAGTAGGATTATGTTCTTACATGGGGATAATGGTATATATTGGCAGAGCCAGCATGAATATGTTTTATTATACTATCATTAACGATGTTGTGCACAAAGCAAACATGAGTATGCTCCGATATTCGTAGGCTGGTATATATTGGTGGAGTCAGCATGGATATGTATTGGCACAGCCAGTGGAGTCAGCATGTATCGGCGCAGCCAGCAGGAACATGTTTTTTATATTGGCATATATTGTGAAAAGGGCATCATGAAAATGCTTTGGGAAATGCTCCTGTGCACTGTTGGTGACTTGAATCTATGAGATTTTTTCGTGAGCTATCCTAAAAAAACCGATTGCAAACTTTGTGGCCTTTTACCCAATTCTTCACAGAGAGTGTGTTATAAAAGGCACCATTTTAAACGTGTTTTTCGGGCTATCTAGCTACGCACAGCTGATCCTGATTATTTGTGGGAAACATTTATGCTCCTCCAATTAAAAAATTCACCAGACACCACTGCCAAAACGACTTCTTTAGAGAGGAGGGGTCCTCCTTCGACACAAATGCCCATTTCCAAGGCATCCTGCTTCACTTTGTGCATCCCAAGTATCACCTGCACCTCCTTGTTCTTGCCTAAAAGGAGACATATGTATCTCGTTTGGACCCAAATATCGCCAATGCCAACTCCAGAAATCCCCACTTTGGCCTCTTCAGTTCCCTGGAGCTGCTCTCGCTTGGCAGATTGCTTTGGTTTGGCCCCTTGAGTTCCCTGACGCTGCTCTCGCTTGGCAGATTGCTTTGTTTGGCCTCTTGAGTTCCCTGGAGATGCTCTCGCTTGGCAGATTGCTTTGGTTTGGCAGATTGCTTTGGTTTGGACCCTTGAGTTCCCTGGAGCTGCTCTCTCTTGGCAGATTGCTTTGGTTTGGCCCCTTGAGTTCCCTGGGGCTGCTGTTGCTTGGCAGATTGCTTTGGTTTGCCCTCTTGAGGTCCCTGGGGCTGCAGTCGCTTGGCAGATTGCTTTGGTTTGGCCTCTTCGGTTCCCTGGAGCTGCTCTCGCTTGGCAGATTGCTTTGGCTTTGAGTTCCCTGGAGCTGCTCTCGCTTGGCAGATTGCTTTTGTTTGGCCTCTTGAGTTCCCTGGAGCTGCTCTCGCTTGGAAGATTGCTTTGGTTTGGCCTCTTGAGTTCCCTGGAGCTGCTCTCTCTTGGCAGATTGCTTTGGTTTGGCCCCTTGAGTTCCCTGGGGCTGCTGTTGCTTGGCAGATTGCTTTGGTTTGCCCTCTTGAGGTCCCTGGGGCTGCAGTCGCTTGGCAGATTGCTTTGGTTTGGCCTCTTCGGTTCCCTGGAGCTGCTCTCGCTTGGCAGATTGCTTTGGCTTTGAGTTCCCTGGAGCTGCTCTCGCTTGGCAGATTGCTTTTGTTTGGCCTCTTGAGTTCCCTGGAGCTGCTCTCGCTTGGATGATTGCTTTGATTTGGCCTCTTGAGTTCCCTGCACTGCACCATTCACAAAAGGAAATATCCATTTGCATATCAGCATGGTCCCACCCACAAGGGCAGTCCAGCATGGAAAGGCAATACTCCTCTGAACACAAGTACCATCAGCAACCCCAAGCATGTGCTTTGGCCTTGTTGAGCCTCATCACTTAGGAGAAGATGAGTCACTCTAAGGGGCAGTGAGCAAGGGGTCCACGTCTAGATTACCCTTCGTGACTTATGAGGAAACCCCAAGTCTTCCAAAAATACAAAACCATGAGAGTCCCACTACTGAGAACGAATGTGGTTCAAGTAACCTGTTCTATGGAATGTATTCCGCTCAGGGGCGTCTACAACCCGTGCAGAGAACACTGGCCCCCTCCATCCTACAGTTCAGGAAGGACCTGAAGACCCTACTCTGTAAAGAACATCTTGCCAATCGCAGATTGCTCCACTCAACCCTACTTTTCCCAACGTGGAGCCCCTACTGCCCCTGCTCTTCCTACCCATTCCAGCTCCTCTGCCACCTCCACACCCTACTTGTAACCCCTGGGGTGTGTCCCCTCTGTACAGCGCTCAGCTGCTTCCCAGCTAGGGTTACGCTCTGTCCCTGCTCCGCCTACCTATTCCAGCTCCTCTGCCGCCTCAGCACCCTACGTGGAACCCCTGGGGTGCGTCCCCTCTGTACAGCTCTCAGCTGCTTCCCAGCTAGGGTTACGCTCTGCCCCTGCTCTTCCAACCCATTCCAGCACCTCTGCCGCCTCCACACCCTACGTGTAACCCTTGGGGTGTGTCCCCTCTGTACAGCGCTCTGCTGCTTCCCAGCTAGGGTTATGCTCTGCCCCTGCTCTTCCTATCTATTCCAGCTCCTCTGCCACCTCAGCACCCTACGTGTAACACCCAGGGTGCGTCCCCTCTGTACAGCGCTCTGCTGCTTCCCAGCTAGGGTTACGCTCTGCCCCTGCTCTTCCCATCTATTCCAGTTCCTCTGCGGCCTCGGCACCCTACGTGGAACCCCTGCGGTGCGTCCCCTCTGTACAGCGCTCTGCTGCTTCCCAGCTAGGGTTACGCTCTGCCCCTGCTCCTCCTACCCATTCCAGCTTCTCTGCCACCTCGGCACCCTACGTGTAACTCCTGGGGTGCATCCCCTCTGTACAGCGCTCTGTTGCTTCCCAGCTAGGGTTATGCTCTGCCCCTGCTCTTCCTACCCATTCCAGCTCCTCTGCCACCTCCACACCCTACGTGTAACCCCTGGGGTGCATCCCCTCTGTACAGCGCTCCGCTGCTTCCCAGCTAGGGTTACGCTCTGCCCCTGCTCCTCCTACCCATTCCAGCTCCTCTGCCGCCTCGGCACCCTACGTGTAACTCCTGGGGTGCGTCCCCTCTGTACAGCGCTCTGTTTCCCAGCTAGGGTTATGCTCTGCCCCTGCTCTTCCTACCCATTCCAGCTCCTCTGCCACCTCTGCACCCTACGTGTAACCCCATCGAGTGCATCCCCTCTGTACAGCGCTCTGCTGCTTACCAGCTAGGGTTACGCCCTGCCCCTGCTCCGCCTACCTATTCCAGCTCCTCTGCCGCCTCGGCACCCTATGTGTAACCCCTGGGGTGCGTCCCCTCTGTACAGTGCTACGCTGCTGTCCAGCTAGGATAACGCTCTGCCCCTGCTCTTCCTACCCATTCCAGCTCCTCTGCCGCCTCCGCACCCTACGTGTAACCCCTGGGGTGTGTTCCCTCTGTACAGCACTCCGCTGCTTCCCAGCTAGGGTTACACTATAAATCCTCTGCATACACACATTCACTCTGGACATGGACAGTACGTTTCTTCCTCATAGGTGAGGACTGGTATTCCAATCTGATGGGCAGATTGCTGCCTATGGCATCCATGTTCCTGGCGGTGTAGCTCACTGACATGGGTGGAGTCATTGGATATGGCGGGGAGGGTCACTTTCTAAATGCAAATAATGATTTCATATAAAACAACCATCGTACAAAAAGCTTGTGTGTGTGCGGGCGCAAGTGTGTGTGGTGTAATATCCTGTGTAAATAAATCTATGGAGGAAGCCTGAGGAATGACACCAGAAGGGACTAAGGCAATTGTACAGCATGGGCGCAAATGCAAGAAGGGTTTTGATAATGCCCGAAAAAGAATACACAACATATAATGGACAACTTGGTATGTACATGACATTCAACCCTCCCATGATTCAAGACTTTTATAAAACAGTGAATTTTTGGGATCCGGATTACTTGGGAATGGGATTTTGCAGTGCCACCCGTGAATCGTTAGGGTGATAAAGTTTACAGCTAAATTGTATACTTCTCTGTACGCCAAGTCTCCTGTAACAGAATAAACCAGCGAGTGGAGCGGGACAGTGAGTGGGCTGTTCTGCGGATTTTCACCCAGTAGGTGGGGGCTTGCTGGAGACACTGCTCACTCTCAAACGTAGGTGTGCTTTCACCTGTTTTTAAATTTGCATTTGAAAGTATTTAAAATTGCACTGTGAAAGTAGTTAAAAATTGCATTGTGAAACCTGGGCCTTTTACCCCCCTATACAGGACTCTCAAACTTAGGTGTGTTCTTCTCCTGTTAAAACTTAAGCGCCTGTCTTCTTGTCCAATTGTCAACTTGTCTCATCTCCCTCTTTCTCGTCTGCTTGCACCCTGCCCTGTGTCCTTCCCCCAGTGTTCTCCCCTACCCTTCCCCACTCCTTACTCTTCTCTCCTCTCCCTACCTACTCTATGGTGCTCTCTGGCTCTCCTAACTTTTCTAACTGCTTCTCCATCGACTATCCTGCCCTCCTCACTAAATCTGGCAGGAAGAAGTTTAAAAAGGACATCCTGGTCTCCAACCCAGGCCTCCCTATCACTGACACCTATACCAGTGCCTCCTCCAGGCAAACTTTCACCGACATCCTCTTTGTCGTTACCTCGCCAGACCTATGGACTCTACATATGGTCTCTGTGCTTTCTCCCTTCTCTTCCTCTCCCATTAATGGTGTCACCCGGTGGGAGGCCCTCTTGGCCTCCTTCCACTCCTCTAGGGTCATCATTAATGTTTACTTGAATGGTACCGTCTTTGTCAAAGGCCCTCAAGCCAACCTTGTCCTCTTCAATAGATGCTTCCTGCGCCTCATCAATTTCCTTTCTTCTCCTGCTGTCCCCTCTCTCCCCTCCACGGCTTCCTCGCCTACCCCTGCTGTCTTCTGCTTGGCTACCTTGCCCTCTCCTCCTTCCTCTTTTGTCCCCCCTCGGGCTGCTTCTACACCTCTGCAGGGTGTACCTCTGATTTGTACCCCTCTCCGGAAGACTTTCAAGATGGCAAACTTCTCCACATTGCCACTCAAAACTCTTGCTCAGCTGTCAAACACTCCTCTGACATCTGCCGCCTCCTTCAGGAACTTGACTTCGAGGTCCTCAGTCTCACTGAGACATGGTTCACGGCCAGCTCTGTCACAAGCTTTGACACTCTCCTCCCTGATGGCTATAAGATCCTCTCTGTGGCCAGATCCAACCGCTCCGCAGGGGGTGTAGCCCTGATCTTCCCCGAGTGGATTCCTGCTTCTGTCATTCCTACGCAGGACTACTCCTCTTTTGAATGCCTCGTCTGCAGGCTTTCTCTCTCTCCTGGCCATTCCCTTACTGTGGCTACCATCTATCGGCCACCTGCTCAGATCTCCTCCTTCCTCTCTGAGTGGGTGGACCTCTCCTCTTCCTTCCTGGTCTCAACCACTTAACTCCTCCTTCTTGGAGACTTCAACGTCCACCTGGATGCTTTTTGTCCTTCCACTGGACTCTTTTGTGACCTCTGTGACTCTCTCTCACTCACTCTCTATTCTCCCCTCTGGCTCGACTCTGCAGGGCACACTCTGGATGTTCCGATCTCTTCAGACCTTCCCCTTTCGTTCCCTGTCACCACTCGTCTCTCCTGGAGTGATCACTTTCTCCTTTCCTCCCATCTCACCCTCTCTACCCCTCATGCCAAGCTAACTCCAGCACTGCCACCTACCTTCTCGGTTATCGCACCCATGAAGCGTGTGTCAGTTGAGGTTTTCACCGCCACTTTCTTACCCCCACCCCTGCCCCCTTGGCTGACTCACACCCTGACACAGCCCTTTCCATGCTCCACTCTGCTATATCTGATACTCTCGATGTTCTTGCCCCTGTCATGAGGATCCGCTTGAAGCCCAAAGCCAAGTGCAACTCTTGGTACGACTCAGACCTCGTCACCCTTAAATGTAAGACGCCTGCTCCAAAGGCAATACCGGCTCTCCGTCCGCACCAAGAAGAGAGCCCGCATCCAAGCCCAGGTCTCCGCGGCATGTAACAACTCGGCCCAACTCTTTAAAATAAATCTGCAAGGAGCTGGCCAATCCTGCTGTAGTCTCTACCTCTCCTGTCCCCTCCCAGGCCCTCTGCACGGCCCTACCTTCTCATTTCATCTCTAAAACTCAGGACATCCTGTCCTCTCTGTTCCTTTCCTCCGCTTGCCTTCTACTCCCTGCTCTTCCTTTGGCCCGTCTTCGGCCACCTCTCCTCCCTCCTCCTCTTCCTTTTCCCTGTTCTCCTAAAACGAGGTTTCTAGACAAGTCTGATCTATGAAAGTCTGGTCAAAACAGGTTCAACCCTGTTCCTCCAAAACCATCAAGGACCACATTGACACCCTGCTCTGGCTGACTTCTGCAACCACTCATTTGACACTGGAGTCTTCAACCTCCCCCCTGAAGCACTCCCTTGTGCACCCTCTACTTAAGAAACCCTCTGCCGACTCTTCCTGCCCGGCTAACTATTGTCCAATCTCCATCACTCCTTTCCTAGGCAAACTCCTGGAAAAGCTGGCCATCTCCCAGCTTAATCTTCACTCTGAATCTGTTGGTTGTCTCCACGACCATCAGTCTGGCTTCAGAGCTGCCAGAAGCACGGAAACTGCTCTCCTGAACATCCGTGAAGACCTGCTCTCCAACCTTGATTCCAACACCCCTGTGTCCTCATCTTAGTTGATCTCTCTTCTGCCTTTGACACGGTCAACCATGCCATCCTGCTCAGCCGTCTCTGTGATAACCTGGGTATCACCCATCCATTCCAGCTCCTCTGCCGCCTCGGCACCCTACGTGTAACCCCTGGGATGCGTCCCCTCTGTACAGCGCTCCGTTGCTTCCCAGCTAGGGTTATGCTCTGCCCCTGCTCTTCCTACCCATTCCAGCTCCTCTGCCACCTCGGCACCCTACGTGTAACCCTGACGAGTGCAGCCCCTCTGTACAGCGCTCTATTGCTTTCCAGCTAGGGTTACTCTCTGCCCCTGCTCTTCCTACCCATTCCAGCTCATCTGCCACCTCCACACCCTACATGTAACCCCCAGGGTGCGTCCCCTCTCTACAGCGCTCTGTTGCTTCCCAGCTAGGGTTACGCTCTGCCCCTGCTCTTCCTACCCATTTCAGTACCTCTGCCACCTCCGCACCCTACGTGTAACCCCTGGGGTGCGTCCCCTCTGTACAGCACTCCGCTGCTTCCCAGCTAGGGTTACGCTCTATAAATCCCCTGCATACACACATTCACTCTGGACATGGACAGTACGTTTCTTCCTCATAGGTGAGGATTGGTTGTCCAATCAGATGTGCAGATTGCGGCCCATGGCGTCCATGTTCCTGCCGGTGTAGCTCACTGACATGGGTGGAGTCATTGGATATGGCGGGGAGGGTCACTTTCTAAATGCAAATAATGATTTCATGAAAAACAACCATCGTAGAAAAAGCTTGTGTGTGCGCGGGCGCAAGTGTGTGTGGTGTAATATCCTGTGTAAATAAATCTATGGAGGAAGCCTGAGGAATGACACCAGAGGGGACTAAGGCAATTGTACAGCATGGGCGCAAATGCAAGAAGGGTTTTGATAATGCCCGAAAAAGAATACACAACATATAATGGACAACTTGGTATGTACATGTCATTCAACCCTCCCATGATTCAAGGACTTATAAAACAGTGAATTTAAAGATTATTTGGGAATGGGATTTTGCAGTGCCACCCGTGAATCGCTAGGGTGATAAAGTTTACAGCTAAATTGTATACTTCTCTGTACCCCAAGTCTCCTGTAACAGAATAAACCGGCGAGTGGAGCGGGACAGTGAGCGGGCTGTTCTGCGGGTTTTCACCCAGTAGGTGGGGGCTTGCTGGAGAAACTGCTCACTCTCAAACGTAGGTGTGCTTTCTCCTCTTTTTAAATTTTCATTTGAAAGTATTTAAAATTGCACTGTGAAAGTAGTTCAAAATTGCATTGTGAAACCTAGGCCTTTTCCCCTCCTATACAGGACTCTCAAACTTAGGTGTGGTGTTCTCCTGTTAAAACTTAAGCGCCTGTCTTCTTGTCCAATTGTCAACTTGTCTCATCTCCCTCTTTCTCGTCTGCTTGCACCCTGCCCTGTGTCCTTCCCCCAGTGTTCTCCCCTACCCTTCCCCACTCCTTACTCTTCTCTCCTCTCCCTACCTACTCTATGGTGCTCTCTGTCTCTCCTACCTTTTCTAACTGCTTCTCCATCGACTATCCTGTACTCCTCACTAAATCTGGCAGGAAGAAGTTTAAAAAGGACATCCTGGTCTCCAACCCAGGCCTCCGTATCACTGACACCTATACCAGTGCCTCCTCCAGGCAAACTTTCACCGACATCCTCTTTGTCGCTACCTCGCCAGACCTATGGACTCTACATATGGTCTCTGTGCTTTCTCCCTTCTCTTCCTCTCCCATTAATGGTGTCACCCGGTGGGAGGCCCTCTTGGCCTCCTTCCACTCCTCTAGGGTCATCATTAATGTTTACTTGAATGGTACCGTCTTTGTCAAAGGCCCTCAAGCCAACCTTGTCCTCTACGATAGATGCTTCCTGCGCCTCATCAATTTCCTTTCTTCTCCTGCTGTCCCCTCTCTCCCCTCCACGGCTTCCTCGCCTACCCCTGCTGTCTTCTGCTTGGCTACCTTGCCCTCTCCTCCTTCCTCTTCTGTCCCCCCTCGGGCTGCTTCTACACCTCCGCAGGGTGTACCTCTGATTTGTACCCCTCTCCGGAAGACTTTCAAGGATGGCAAACTTCTCCACATTGCCACTCTAAACTCTTGCTCAGCTGTCAAACACTCCTCTGACATCTGCCGCCTCCTGGAGGAACTTGACTTCGATGTCCTCGGTCTCACCGAGACATGGTTAACGGCCAGCTCTGTCACGAGCTTTGACACTCTCCTCCCTGATGGCTATGAGATCCTCTCTGTGGCCAGCTCCAACTGCTCCGGAGGGGGTGTAGCCCTGATCTTCCCTGAGTGGATTCCTGCTTCTGTCATTCCTACGCAGGCCTACTCTTTTGAATGCCTCGTCTGCAGGCTCTCTCTCTCTCCTTGCCATTCCCTTACAGTGGCTACCATCTATCGGCCACCTGGTCAGATCTCCTTCTTCCTCTCTGAGTGGGCGGACCTCTCCTCTTCCTTCCTGGTCTCAACCACTCAACTCCTCCTTCTTGGAGACTTCAACGTCCACCTGGATGCTTTTTGTCCTTCCACTGGACTCTTTTGTGACCTCTGTGACTCTCTCTCACTCACTCTCTATTCTCCCCTCTGGCTCGACTCTGCAGGGCACACTCTGGATGTTCTGATCTCTTCAGACCTTCCCCTTTCGATCCCTGTCACCACTCATCTCTCCTGGAGTGATCACTTTCTCCTTTCCTCCCATCTCACCCTCTCTACCCCTCATGCCAAGCCAACTCCAGCACTGCCACCTACCTTCTCGGTTATCCGACCCATGAAGCGTGTGTCAGTTGAGGCTTTCACCGCCACTTTCTCACCCTCACCCCTCCCCCCTTGGCTGACTCACACCCTGACACAGCCCTTTCCATGCTCCACTCTGCTATATCTGATACTCT
The DNA here is from genome assembly GCF_040938575.1 of Ambystoma mexicanum. Lineage (NCBI taxonomy): Eukaryota > Metazoa > Chordata > Amphibia > Caudata > Ambystomatidae > Ambystoma > Ambystoma mexicanum. Next base: position 747,014,106 of record NC_090938.1, read on the forward strand.
CGATGTTCTTGCCCCTGTCATGAAGATCCGCTTGAAGCCCAAAGCCAAGTGCAACTCTTGGTACGACTCAGACCTCGTCACCCTTAAACGTAAGACGCCTGCTCCAAAGGCAATACCGGCTCTCCGTACGCACCAAGAAGAGAGCCTGCATCCAAGCCCAGGTCTCCGCGGCATGGAACAAAACGGCCCAAGTCTTTAAAATAAATCTGCAAGGAGCTGGCCAATCCTGATGCAGTCTCTACCTCTCCTGTCCCTCCCAGGCCCTCTGCACGGCCCTACCGTCTCATTTCATCTCTAAAACTCAGGACATCCTGTCCTCTCTGTTCCTTTCCTCCGCTTGCCTTCTACTCCCTGCTCTTCTTTTGGCCCGTCTTCGGTTTCCTCACCTCCCTCCTTCTTTCTTTTCCCTGTTCTCCTCAGACAAGGTTTCTAGACAAGGCTGATCTATGAAAGTCTCGTCAAAACAGGTTCACCCCTGTTCCTCCAAAACCATCAAGGACCACATTGACACCCTGCTCTGGCTGACTTCTGCAACCACTCATTTGCCACTGGAGTCTTCCCCCTCCCCCCGGAAGCACTCCCTTGTGCACCCTCTGCCGACTCTTCCTGCCCGGCTAACTATTGTCCAATCTCCATCACTCCTTTCCTAGGCAAACTCCTGGAAAAGCTGGCCATCTCCCAGCTTAATATTCACTCTGAATCTGTTGGTTGTCTCCACGACCATCAGTCTGGCTTCAGAGCTGCCAGAAGCACGGAAACTGCTCTCCTGAACATCTGTGAAGACCTGCTCTCCAACCTTGATTCCAACACCCCTGTGTCCTTATCTTAGTTGATCTCTCTTCTGCCTATGACACGGTCAACCATGCCATCCTGCTCAACCGTCTCTGTGATAACCTGGGTATCACCAATCGGGCCCTGGCTTGGCTGACCTCCTTCCTCTCCGATCTACCCTCCCAGGTCCAACTTGGGTCCTTCCTCTCCTCCATCTCTATCTCTACCTGTGGTGTTCCCCAGGGGTCTAACCTCTCTCCCTGGCTGTTCAAACAATACCTGGCACTTCTCGCCCACTGCATTGCAGCTCTCTGCCCCAACTTTCAGTGCTATGCGGATGACACTCAACTCATTTTTAGGCTCCCTTCTGCCACCTCTTCTCCCTCTCTCATTTCTGATTATCTGTCCGCCATCCAGGAGTGATGCGCCACCAATGATCTCTGCCTTAATGCCAGTAAGACAGATTCTCCTCATCGGCACACCTGCTCCCTCCTTTCCTGTCGCTCTCTGGCCGGCCTCTCTTGGCCCTCTTCCTGCTCCCACCTGTGAGGCTAAAAACCTCAGGGTCATCTTCGACTCCACACTTTCCTTCTCTCCTCACATCTCTGACGTCTCTAAGAAGTCACACTACCAGCTGTACCTCCCCAGAGGTATTCTTCCTTTCATCTCCTTCTCCCAGAAGCTCACTGTCTCCAGAACTCTGGTTCTCTCTAGGCTGGACTACTGCAACAGCCTCTTTCTTAATCTGCCTGCCTCTACTCTCTGCCCTTTGCAACTCATCGAAAACAGGACTGCGAGACTTGTCCTTGGCCTCAAGCCCAGGGATCGTATCTCTCCAGGACTGAAATCTCTTCACTAGCTCCCAGTGGCGGCGAGGATTAAGTTCAAAACCAATATTAGCAGGTTGTTGGGTGGTTTAACGCCGACCTACACAGTCTGCGACCCGATGATAGATTCTCATACGTCAATGTACTTGTCGCATTTGGCAGGAGAGATAGAGGTACACACCCCCACCTCTAAGATATGATATGATAGTGTGACTCTCCTTTGTACAAAATGCACCAAACTTAGTTAGAGTTGGTTTCCAAATTTAAGATTTATTTGTAAGTGCCCTTCATGGTAACACGTGTTTCGGCAACACACGGGTGTCTTTTTCAAACCAGGGCTATTGAGTCAATTGTCAAAATAAAACATTTATATTGTTAAATGTGCCAATTTCATGATCAATATGTAAAAGAATAATCAACAATGTGCATTACATTTTCATATTTTGCCAATACAAGTGTTATAATTATCACAAATGTGTTTATAGGCAGAGAAGAAACATGGGGATGGGTTAAGGGGAGGATAATTAGGGTAAAAAATGCACACAGAGAAAAAACAAATGAAAAATCAGAATTAATGATATAAACGCAAAAACCTTCTAGTGATATTGTTTTTATCTAATGGTTGTTACTAACATGGTTGCGTGAGCTTTGATCTATGCACTGTTAACAATTCTTGAAATTCATATAACTCAACGTTCAATTATTGCGACTGACATTATAGATTTTTCGTGTCCCGTGAGACACAGGGTACAAATTGCCCTTACTCAGAACAAAATACAATACTTAGAACACTTATTCTGCACCTTTAGCCATTTGGTTCTGATAATGTTACCTGTTTGCTTGATGCTAGATAATGTATAGATTGCCGTCTGTTCCGAAATAGTACTCGGGGTAAATCCCTGAAAAAAATGATTCCGATTACCTGATGATATGCCTGAATTGTTTGTGACTTGTTATAAAGTGCTGGCTGATATTTTTGCTTATTCCTTTCTTACTTTAGTATATCATGCATACCTTGTTTACTTTACTTTAACAACGGCTATACAGTTTCTTATTTCTATTAGAAGAGATGCTATTGTTTTATTTTTGCATGCATGTTGAGCGAATCGGACGCACAACTGAGGCGGCTGACTAATCGCATCGAAACTTACATATTTGACGCGTTTGTGTAAACGCATTCTCGCGTATCATACTGCCAAGCAGTGTACAGCATCATAAGCTCTTTGGCTTACTTGTGCAAATGGGGAACGAACGAAACGGAGAAAGAAGAAACGCTTACCGTGCAGGTGCGGGCGTCTACGCCTTATGGATCAACCTGCATCCTCTCGGTTTCGCTACTTTTGAGAGAATGGGGAGTTCGTGTTGTCGGCAGGCGTCATGGCAACGCGTAGTCCTTCCTTAGGGTTTATAGTCATAATTTAGAAAACAATAATGTCGAAAGTCATTTTTTAGAAAAAGAAATTTCGAAAAAAAAAAATTCGAATTTATTTTTCAATACGTTTTTTTTTCTAAATGGGGGGGTTCCCCCCCAACCCCCCTTTTTTTATTTTACCCATTTTTTATACTTACCAAAGCCAAAAAATACATATAAATAAAAAAATAATACATTCGACATTTTTTTTAGACATTTTTTTTCGTCATTTTTGTCATTCGACATTATTTTTTCTAAATTATGACCGACCACCCTTCCTTAGTTGTCATGACCCTGTCTAAGCGGCAGGGGCGGCGGGGAAGGACAATTACGGCTCAGCTTCCCCCAAAGAAACGGCACTCTCCCCGCCCAGGAGCACCTGCAAGGGCAGGAAGGCTCGGATACTACCAAGGCTGGGAGAGTTGGGCCTACTAATGGACTCTTGGGAAAGGAAAAGGGGGAAGCAAGTTCTTGGGACACGGAGTAGTCGCCGCACCTGGCAGACAAAGTTTTCCACAGATATGTACAGTTTGGTTTTATGATTGTGGAATAAATTCTGCGGCCTTCTTATGCCAACAAACAAACAAGTCTCATTCTGCACTTTCTGGGGGGGAAAGGGCAATGAGTTATGATTATATGTTGGTTGTCATATGGACGGATGCCGGGGTTATGCCAGGTCCGACGACACGGAGCCCGGCGGAATGGAGGAGGCACCCCCGATAACCCGGGCGGCGTCCTTCTCAGTCCCCAGCCCCTTCCCCCTTGGAAAGTGGGGGGGGGGGGGTTGCCGGGCCAAGGCGGCAAAATTGGGAAAGCCCGCGAAAGAAATGCGCGGCAAGCAAAAGAAATGCCACCGAAAGCCGAAGCGCGGCAAATAACGAAGCAAGCCCGCGAAGGGCAACAAAGGGAAAGGGGAGGGGTTTCCCCTTCATAAGGAGCGGGGTTCCCGCTACTGACAAGAAAGCAGCTGCAGCCGAGGGACACCCGTGCACTTCCACGGGACTGCAGCAGAGGGTTTTCTTTTTCCCACCCACCAACCCTACGAACAGAACAATCAGGAAACGCCTGGTCGTCGGCGTCGCAGGACGACAAGGCGGTGTGGCGGTGTTTGGCCAGACAAACACAGTAGACAGACTCCGGAAGAGCCAGGAGAATGCAGGAAGGGTCTTCGCTCTTCCCAGACCCAAAGCCCCTTGGGAGCCTAAGCGGCAGGGGCGGCGGGGAAGGACAATTACGGCTCAGCTTCCCCCAAAGAAACGGCACTCTCCCCGCCCAGGAGCACCTGCAAGGGCAGGCAGGCTCAGATACTACCAAGGCTGGGAGAGTTGGGCCTACTAATGGACTCTTGGGAAAGGAAAAGGGGGAAGCAAGTTCTTGCGACACGGAGTAGTCGCCGTACCTGGCAGACAAAGTTTTCCACAGATATGTACAGTTTGGTTTTATGATTGTGGAATAAATTCTGCGGCCTTCTTATGCCAACAAACAAACAAGTCTCATTCTGCACTTTCTGGGGGGGAAAGGGCAATGAGTTATGATTATATGTTGGTTGTCATATGGACGGATGCCGGGGTTAATCAGGGGATGGGGATGGAGAGGATGGGGGAAGAAAAGTACTTCTGTTTTGGATGGGTTTAGGTGGAGAAAGTGGGAAAGCATCCAAGATTGCATGGAGTTTTCTGATACTCTTGGGAGTGAAGAGTATCAGAAAACTCAGAAAAGGAAAAGAACGGAAGAGGAGGAGAAAGATGACCTGCCCAGAAGACAGAGTACCAGAGAGGTCGGATTTAAACCAGGTAAGGACAGAATCAGAAATGCCCAGGGGGGAAAGAGAGGAGAGTAGAGTGGGGTGTCAAGGGGTCTTAGGGGCTGAAGTGGCATGTTACAATCGCCCACTAAAAGAATGCGCAATTCATTTGAATACTTCCCTCTAGCCAGTCTTCCTCTGTTCTCCACCAGATCTATGATGCTATGGCAAGGAGATTATAGACATTGAATAAGATGACCGGATGTGCCAGTTCTCCAGTAAAATGCGTCTCTTGTAGCTCATTGGAGCCGGTATCAAGAGCTGTGGTGTCATAATTGAGTGTTGAGTCAATCCATGGGGTTAAACCTCCACAGGGTCGACCTTTAGGTCCCTTTTTCGCTGTAGTGTGAAAGGACTTACATCCTTGGAGATCTAGTTCCGTTAACGCCCAGGATCCCTGCAGACAATTGATTTGCCACTGCCTTAGATAATTGCACCATTCAGCATTTACCATATATTTAGCAAGAACCGCGATGATCCAGGATGTCAGTCTATCAGTGTCCTGGAGTATATCCAGCTCACTGGTATAGCGTGTGGTAGATACATGCGGGCTGGGATTGGTAGCTAGGCAATCAATGGCGTTGATAGCTCACTGCTATAGCGAGTGGTAGGTTCATGCGGGCTGGGGCGTCGACAGCTCACTGGTAAAGCGTGTGGTAGGTTCATGCGGGCTGGGGCGTCGACAGCTCACTGGTGTAGCGTGTGGTAGGTTCATGCGGGCTGGCATTGGTAGCTAGGCAATCGAGGGCATCAACAGCTCACTGGTATAGCGTGTGGTAGGTTCATGCGGGCTGGGATTGGTAGCTAGGCAATCAATGGCGTCGACAGCTCACTGGTATAGCGTGTGGTAGGTTCATGCGGGCTGGGGCGTCGACAGCTCACTGGTGTAGCGTGTGGTAGGTTTGTGCGGGCTGGCATTGGTAGCTAGGAAATCGAGGGCATCAACAGCTCACTGGTATAGCGTGTGGTAGGTTCATGCGGGCTGGGATTGGTAGCTAGGCAATCAATGGCGTCGACAGCTCACTGGTGTAGCGTGTGGTAGGTTCATGCGGGCTGGCATTGGTAGCTAGGCAATCGAGGGACTTCGCGTGGGTGCGTTATGATGAGGAGTTTAGAGCAAGGTTGGCGGAGGACAGACAGGCGGTTTGGGGGGAGATAGATATGGATCTCTGGTTGCAATGGATGGCGCCGACGAGGCCAGCTCCAACGGTACACACGGCAAGCAGTTTACCCGTGCCTTACCGGCCCTTTCTTGGTCGGCCCGCCCCAGAAGGGGCGGGGGTAGGAGGCAAGGGTCAGCCCTCAGCAGCATGTTGGGCTTTCAATAAAGAAGGCTGCACGAGGTGGATGTGCAAATTTAAACACGAGTGCAGCAGGTGTGCGGGTCGGCATCCGGTTACAGATTGTTTTCAGGCAGGGGACAGTGGGTCAGGGCGAGGAGCGGGGCAAGGAGGTGGGGGGGGAAGGACCGCATGCCAGGTAAATTGGAGTGTTCTGGTAGGTCGGGCTCAGTTTATCGGAAAAGGGGGGGGCACAAGGTTGGATGAGAGGTTTTGGGGGTGATCCAAAGGGGGTAGGAGAGGGGTGAGGAGGAAGACGCTTAGGTAGGGCAAGGGAGGGCCACACGGGGGATGTAACTGTGGAAATTGTTAAGGGGTGGTGGCCGTCGTTTGGAGGGTATGTACGACGGTGGCGAAGCCCTCACGGTTGCCGCACGACAAGGTGAGTAAGCTTTAGGCTGCATGGACGGGGGTGCAGGAGCGCCTCTGGTGCAGCAGGGGGAAGTGATGAGATGGGTCTGCATGGATGGGGGTGCACTAGGGCCCCTGGTGCAGCTAAAAAAAAAAAAAAAAAAAAAAAAAAAAAAAAATGGAGCAACGAAGCAAGGTGCTGGAAGAATACGTTATGTGGGATGGATTGCATGGACGGGGGCGCAGGTTTGGCCCCTGGTGCAGCAGTGGAGAGGAGTAAGGCAGGATAGGGGCCTGCATGGATGGGTGTGCACTGGGGCCCCTGGTGCAGGTGGGAAACAGGGGGTAATGGACGCGAGGAGCTGGAAGATTAAGTTGTATGGAATGGACTGCATGGACGGGGGCGCAGGATTGGCCCCTTGTGTAGTGGCGGAGAGGAGTAATAAAGAAAAGGGCCTGCATGGACGGGGGTGCACGTGGGCCCCCGGTGCAGGGTGGGCAACGCAGGGCCATATTAGTAAGGTGAGGGAAGGTGGGGGGCAAGGGTGAGCAGGCGGGTAATAGGTTGGAGGAGAAAGGGGGTCTAAATGGGATTAGGTGTATTGTTTAAAGGTTAGGTGTGAAAGGTGCGAAATATTGGGGGACAGGTAGAAGAGGACCGGGGGTGTTTCCGTAGAGGGATAAGGGGATGGCCAGGAAGGATAGGTTCCTGAGGAAGGTGTTACTAGTGGTGTGGGAAAGGTTAGGAGGTTGTAACTCATTCATTTAGGATGGGTGCAGCATCTGAAGGTAGCAGGCTGGCCTATTCAGAGGAGTAGGTGAAAAGTTTGGGACGCTGGAAGCAAGGGAGATACAAAGGGTATGTCAGGGACCTGGGCAAACGGGATGTTTTTAAAGAATTGTTTCAGTGGGCAGCAGGAGTGTTGCATTTAGTAGGATGTTGTTGATTTATAAGTGATTTTGTAATTTCTTTTTCAGATGCTGCTAGGAGGCCGGGCCAGATGTCACAAATCTGGTTGTGGGACATTCTAGGGTTAAGTGGGCGGGGAAAGAAGCTGAGAAAAGGGTTGTTGGCAGGCAACTGGGTTGCAGCTATAAAGATGTTTGGTAAGATGGTCCGGATTAGGGGGGATTGCGATGGGATCAGTTACTTCCTATGCTGGCTGGGTTGAGGGAACGATATGGGCCTCCAGATGTGGCGATTATTTATGCTGGGGAAAATGACCTGGTAAGGGATACGGGTGTGGCTCTTCTTAAGAAAATGAAAAGGGATTTGTTATGGGTACCAGAATTGTGGCCTCAAGCATTTGTAGTGTGGACTAAGTTGTTGTCGCAGAGAGTTTGGAGGGGAGCGAGAAGGGAGGGAGCGATAGAGCGGGCAAGGAAGGGGATAAACAGAGAGATGGAAAATATTGTGCCTCAGTGGCGGTACAGGTTTTGGATCATAAGGAAATAGTTTATGAAGGATTCATGATATTTAGAGAGGATGGTGTACCCTTGTCGGTTTATGGGAATAAGCATTATCTGGCGGACTTGAGCTCTTGGCTTGGAGATTGGTTAAAGAGTTGGAGGTAAAGAGAACTGGTGGGGCGGTGGGGCAGAAAGAACACCTTCGTGGAGGGTTTTTCTGGTGCCGGGGGCATGGCCCCTTTAGATGTGGGGGGAGGGAAGCACAATGGAGGAACGGCGCGGGAAAGGATGGGGTGGTGCTGTTTGCACAAGCGGGCTACCCCGGGGGAACAGGTATTGAACCTGGAGGGGCATGGCCCCGGGGAGAAAGCGGGACGCATGGAGAAGGGGTAAGGAGACGGTAGGGTCCGAGGGATAGTTAGGGAGAAAGTGGGTTTATTTAATTATTTAATTGTTGGGGAAAATGAAAATGTTTAATTATTTAATTGGTTGTTTAAATTAGTTTGTTAGTCTGTAAGGCCATGGAGCCAGTAAGCGTTTAATTGTAAGCTTTGGCCTGTCACATTAGAGCGACCTTTTCCACTTTAAATGAGTCTGGGTTTTTGTGCAGTAAGCCAAAAGGAGAGGTTGCAGGGGATGTTGAATCCTAGAGGCTGTGCCTAGGGGTGAGTGGGGGGGTGAATCCATCAAGTCATTTCCATCAGCATCCTTTGGACTGGAGCTGCTTCATAGATCCCCCGAGGAGGATGAACTCGGTCTGGAGACGAGGTATTGCCAAGTATCACATAGAACATGGGTAATGCCATGGACCCCACACAGTAATGAAGATGACAAGGATGGTGAGGTAGGGATTGGAATAAAGATGTGAAGAGCAGAAGCTGAACACAGCTCCTGTGTATCAAGCATCGAACAGTGAAAAGGAGCTACCTCTGGGGAACTAGAGGCTAATACATAGCTTCACACTAATCCAACTTCCACATGTGATGCACACTATGTGTCTGCTACATATGACCTATTCTGCTTAAAATGACGTCTTGCAGTTTATTAATACACATCTAACCAAATAACACACAGAGTAAATGTCACGAGGTAGGGTTGTGTGATACAAGTTCCTTTAACGTTGTTATTCTGAAATTCAAAAGGTTTTTATGGGAACAACTAAACCATAACGTCCCTTTAACGTTTCTTTCACTTGATATATCACGCAGACTGTTCATGAGATAAACTGGAGAAGATATAAGGAGTAAGTGAAGAAAGTAAGATAAGGCGGTAAAAGGAGCAGAGAGAAAAATTATCCAAGTTTTTTGCAAATGTTTAGAGAAGGGGAGATGGTCAGAGGTAAGTGCAAGTAGTTAGTAAAACCATCTCAGAAAATAAAATAATGAATTGATAGTTGCCAAGAGTCAATAGTGAGACATAAGTACAATCCAAACATAGAAAGTAACATATCATTGCAAACATGAATGTGTATGTAGTTAGTGCAGCTGTGTAACAGGATATAATAAACTAATATACAGCTGAAGACCATGGGGTTTGAAAAGATGTCACCAAGAGAGAGAACAGCAAAAAGAAAACCATAAAACAGCTTGTTTTGAAATAAATACTAACATGTATTAAGGCCTACCAATGGATGTAAATAACCCCTTCCTAAATGTGCCACTAGGGGCCAGTGTTGGCTAGGGAATGGAAGACCAGCAATTACCGAGAAAGATGGTGATTCATAACCAAGTAAAGTGGCTTTCCTGCCATAGAGATGAGCCGTAAAATATAAGTGAAACTCCAAAGGGCAGGAAATATCACTGAAGAAATGACTCCACACCAAGCGCCTATAGCAGGACATTATATAATAAATATTGCACATAAAACTTATATTGAAAAGCCCTTCTTGTGCGGAAGCGGGTGACGAATGAGCAAAGTTGCAACAGTTTTGCAATATAAATGTGAGAGCCGCATATATGGGGGTGTAGATAGGCTGGGAAGATGAGGGGGGGCAAAGGGGGAATGCAAAGGGTGTCTCAACTCAGATGGTAGATATATGCATTGAACCATCTGGATCAAAATACCAGTGCCCCCCCTTTCAGATACAGGACAGTACCCCAGCCCCCCTCCCTCATTTCTCTCCCCACTAAAGAGGCAAAAGTACCCTGCACTTCTTAAACATCCCAGGACAGCGCCCGAAAGAAGTAGTTGCCCCCCCCACTTTGCAAGAACTTCAGACCCGCCCCCCCCAGTAAACTGTCAGCTGAGCCCCCCTACAATGGACACTGCAAGGACGAGACACTGCCCCACAGCTCCCCCTTACCTTTATATACCGCTGGCCAGGACCCCCAATCCACCCTCACAGACACAGCCCCGCCAGTGCCCCATCCTCACAGACAGTGCCCCCACACCTGCAGCCCCCCCCTTACCTGCTTCCCCCATGCCCCACCCTCACAGGCAGCCCCCCTTACCTGCAGCCCCCCTAGACACAGCCCCCGTGCACCCCTCCACAGACACAGCCCCCCCTTACCTGCTGCCGGGCTCCGCTGCTCTCAGTCCCCTCCTGCCCCCGGGAGGATCCGCAGCCCCCCCTTGGGGCTCCAAGTTCTGAAGTAGGGCCGCAGGGTGCGGGGGAAGGAGGCCCCCGGGAAGGTGAAGAGCAGAGCCCGGTCCTGAGCATCGTAGACCGAGAGCCTGCCCGCCTCATAGTCCAGGCAGAAGCCTAGGACCCTGGGGGAACGCGGGGGGTCAAGGGGGTGCGAGGGCACGTGTCAGCCCTGTATTTACCATCCCGGAGCTGCACTGTCCAGAATCCTCCCTCAGGTGATGCTGTGAGCTGCCACTCTTTCCTGGGCACAGACTCATCACAAACCCCCAGCTCCCAGTCCGTGCTGCCCCCCACCTCCACCTCCCGGTAATGCCCCCCGGAGCTCAGCCCCTCCCTCCCCAGGACGATGCATTGATAAGTGAATCTCTGGGGGGTGTCGGGCAGGTCCTGGGCTCGGGGTCCCCGTCTCACGCTTCTCCCGTCCGCGGACACGATGAGCTGGGGATTCGCGGTGCCAGGATCCAGAGTCACCTCCTTCTTCTTCTTAATTATCGGAAACGTGGGCGGACCCACGCAGGCGCTTCCCCATCCTATAGGATGATGTGCACCGTACCCACTAATTATTATTTGACTCTATTTAAGCTCACAACTCCTCCCACCTCCCCGTCTGCCTCACAAAATCCAACATCACACTACTCCTCCTCCTGCCTCCCTCCCCATCACCTCCCAGTATAATCTTCTCACTCAGCTCAGCCACTCCCAGTGCATTCAACCGAACCCTCATCAATTCTCTCTCCATAACATGTCTTTCACACCTAATCAAAAAATGTCCCACCGTTTCAGGTACCCCACACACCGCACAGTCCCTTGATTCACGCTTCCCTATTCGAAATAGACAGTCGTTCAGCCCCACATGACCTATCCTCAACCGATTCAGCATCACCTCCTCCCCCCTCCTCCATTCTGAACTCCCTGCATCCACCTTCACCGACACTTTCCCACGAACACCGAACATCCACCTGCCCTTCACCCCATTCACCCACCTCTCCTGCCATTCATCCAGGACCCGTCTCATCATCACAGCCTTCACCTCATCCACACTCAAAGGCAACCTCACCTCAATCGCTTCCCTCCTCATACCCTCACCCGCCGCCAGATCCACCAACTCATTTCCCAAAATGCCACTGTGACTGGGAACCCACGCCAACTCCAAATCCATACCTCCGCGCACACACCGATCAATCTTCATCCTAATGTCCAAAATCACATCCTTCCTATCACCATCCCCTGCCACAATCGCCTGTAACCCACTCAATGAATCTGAGAACACCACCACTTTCTCATACCCCAACTCATACACCCTGTCAATCACCAAAGCAATCGCCACCAACTCAGCCGTACAAATAGACACATCATTCGTCAGTCGTCCTATTTTATACTCCCCAATGCTTTCTAGATAATACGCCATTCCCACTCTCCCAGACGTAGGATCCTTTGAACCATCCGTAAACACCTTATATCCTTCCTTTCCTGCCACATACTCCTGACCCAAAGCTTTGATCTCACCGCGCATACCTCTCTTCTTCGATACCACATTCGCCAACTCCAAACACACCTTTGGAGATCTCATCATCCACCTCGGCCTTCTCTCCAAATCCGTATCAGTCACAATCATCAAATCACCCACACCCCACTGCACTCCCTTCTCCCACATGTGAAACCCAAAAGTGCCCCCCTTCCTCCTCCACCGATCCCTGTAATAGTGAAACCTCCAGTTATACTTCAAACATTCACGCACCGGATGAGCCACACTCTTCGCACTACACTTCACCCACCATCTCATATTTAACGCATCCCTCCTCAACCCCAATGGCATCTCTCCCACAAGCACCTGTACCACATTCACTGGGGAGGACCTCATCACACCCGAACACACTCTCAATGCCCTCGCCTGTACTCTGTCTAACCGCAACTTCTGACTCGACGTATAACCCACTGACACCTGACACCCAAAATCCATCACACTCAAAATCAATCCTTTATACAACATTCTTAAACACTTCTGTTGCGCACCCCATTCTTTCCCAGTCACCGCCCTCAACAAATTCAGCCTGCGTTTACATTTATCCACCACACCATCCACTTGCACATTCCAATTCAACTTTCTATCAAGAATCACCCCCAAGTACCGAAACTCTTCCACGCTCTTCACCCTCACACCTTTCAAAACCAAATTCAACTCCTGCTGCACTCTTTTCCTTGAGAACACCATACTCACACTCTTATCCACAGATACCGAGAAACCCCATTTCCCACACCATTCCTCCATGCGTACAATCGCAGCTTGTAACCGTCTCTGTACCAACAACAAACACCGCCCTCTTACCCAGACCACACCATCATCCGCGAAGAAATCCACCTGGCACCCAATTCCTGCCAAAGCTCGAATCAACCCATCCACCATCGCATTAAACAGCATCGCACTAATCACACTCCCCTGAGGTGTCCCATTCTCCATCTTCCAAACTTCAGACAACACCCCCCTCACTCTCACCTGAAATGTCCTATCTGCCAAAAATGCCTTGATCCACCGAAACATTCTTCCCTTCACACCCATCTCCAACAGTCTCACTAACAACCCTCCCTTCCATACCATATCATACGCCTTCTCCAAATCCAAAAAGAACGCTCCCACCAACTCTCCATCACATAATGCCTCCTCCACCCCAGTCACTAATCTCACCAATGGATCAGCCACCGACCGATTCCTCCTGAACCCACTCTGAAAGTCACTCAAACATCCATTCGACTCTAGATAAAACCCCAATCGCTCAACCACCATCCGTTCCATAATCTTACACAACACAACAGTCAACGCAATCGGTCTATATGACTTACACTCTGTAGGAACCTTACCACCCTTCAAAATCGCCACTACAATCGCTCTTTTCCACATCTTCGGCAAAACTCCATTCTTCCAGATCTCATTGAACAACGCTAATACCTCCAACTTACATTCCTCAGGCAACTTCTCCAAAAATACATACATAATTCCATCCACCCCAGGGCTAGACCACTTCCCCTTCCGAATCGCTCCATTCAACTCTACCATTGAAAATGAAACCTCATATTGCTCCTCCCAAGACCCAACATTCGCCACCACCTCTCGCGTTTCCTCCTCTACCGCACTCATTCGTATCCTCACCTCTTCTGGGAAGTTCCTTGAACTGTGAACCCCCGCAAAGTATTCCCCCAACAAATTCGCCTTATCCCCATCCTCACTAATCACCTCTTCTCCTTTCAACAATACAGACATACCACCCTGCGACCTCATTAATCCGGACATCCGCTTGAACTGTTTCCAAACCTTACTCACACCAGAATCACTCCCCAGGGACCCACAATAGCCTCTCCAATATCCTCTCTTTCTTTCCCTAATCACCCTCTGCACCACCGCCTTAGCCTTCTTATATTCCACCAAATCCAGCAACATTCCCGTTCTCACCGCTCTTGCCCTAGCCTTCTTTCGTGCCGCAACTGCTCTTGAACATTCCACTGACCACCAAGGAACCTCTATCTTCCCACCCTTCCCCTTCTCAACCTCCGGAATTGCTGCCACAGACGCTGCTTTCATTCCTTGCATCAAATGCTCATTCCATTCATCCAATCCCCCCTCTCTTCCCCTTGGACCAATCAAATCTCGACACACTCCTTTGTACACCTCCCAATCAGCCTTCTTAAAATTTAACCGACTTCCAGTCATACGTGACCTGGTCCCTACCTCACCCCTCACAGTTACCAAAATAGCAGAATAATCACTCCCCATGTCTCCATCCTCACGCACCTTCCAATCACATTCTCCTGCAATTGCAGCAGTCACCCAGGTCAAATCCAAGCACGACAGCTTCCCAGTCCTCACATCCAACCTCGTACCCGACCCATCATTCAGCAATACCAGACTCAATTCATCCGCCATGTCTTCCAACAATTCTCCATTCATATCTGTCCTATCACTATCCCACAACGTGTTGGCACTGTTAAAATCGCCACACAAAACACACAGTCCCACATGTCCTCTTATCACTCCAGTCAACACACCCACTTCCACTACCTCACACGGATTATAATAATTCAGCACCAATACTTCCGATCCTCCTACCCGAATCCCTACCCCAATCGCCTCTACTGCTCCATCCACCACAATCTCCCTTGCAAACAACCCCTTTCGAACTGCTAAAGCCACACCCCCCTCTCCCCTCCAACCTATCCTTACGAAACAACTCAAAACCTGGTATCACAAACCTCAAATCACCCCTCAACCACGTCTCTTGAATACAAACCACATCAACATTCAACTCCTCACACAATACGGCTTTCAACTCCTGTCCATTTCTCAACAAACTCCTCGCGTTCCACTGCAAAATCCTCATGCCGGCACCCCACTCTGCTTCCGCACTTTAGCAACATTCTTAAACACATCTTCTTCTGATACATCTACAACATTCAAAAAACCTTCTCGCGGCTTCCACTACTCCTTTCGTAAGGTCTGATGAACTGATGGACGCATTCCCCTGAACCAGATCTAGCACATTCACTATAAAACACAAAAATTCTGTTTTCGGAACAACCACCATTTCTACACCTTTCACTTCACCCAGCACTTTCTTTCTTCCCACAACCTCATCCACCACCAACTTTTTCTCACTCGACTCACTCACTACCCGTACTGGTTTCACCTTTGCAACAGCCTGCGTATAAGACAGACCTTCCGCCGCCCTCACCTGAACCACTTCTCTCGCCACCCTGTAACTCTCACATCCCCTAAATGCGGAAGAATGCTCCCCCCCACAATTCACACATTTCTCTGGAGTCCCCTCCTTACATTCCTTTATATCATGCTCTCCACCACACCTCCCACAATGTCTCTCATTCCTACATGCTCTTGCCACATGTCCAAACCGTTGACATTTATAACACCTTAATGGCATTGCCACATATGCCTTCACACGATACCTCTGATAAGCCATCTCCACCACCTCCGGACACTCCGTTCTCTCAAATCTCACTGCCACAGTTGTAGACACCACATCCCTATGTGCATCCCTCCTCCCCAACCTCCATGCCTCCACCACCCCCACTCCCGATAGTTGCTCCTCTACCTCAGACATACTCATAACCACTGGCACTCCATACAGCACTCCCTTACAAGACACTCCACTTTGATCAAACACTCTTACCGCATGCCTACCCAGACAATGTATCTCCAGAATCTTTGCTTTGCTAACAGCATCCAACCCCTCCACCAACAATCGACCCCCAGCCACCACTTGTACCCGGGAAACATCTCCCACTGCTGCCTTCAACCATCTAGCGATCTCCGTTGGATTCACCCCCAGAAACGTCTTATCACGATTTTCAGGTTTCAACACTACCTTCCACACTCTATCAGACTGCATCTTTTCTTCAGACATACTGCTCACTGAGGCTTCCAGCCCCTCCAAAATGCATTTTTCTGAAGCCCCCAACCCTGAGATGTCCCGGACCAGCCCCCCTTCATCATCCCTCTGAGGGGATCTGCTGCGATGCCGTCCCTCATTTCTCCCCTTGCCCCCCTCCACAGGTGTACATTTCACAGAAGAAGCCTTCCCCCTCTTTGTCTCCTCCTCCTCCACCCCCCTTTCTTTTCAACCTTCCCTTTCCCCTTACCCATTCTTACCGCCTCCTCTGAGCACTCTCACTCCTTGCATCCGACTCCAGAGACTGCTCCTCCTCCTCGAACCCAGCACCCTCCACCCAGTCACCGCTCTGCCCTGCCTGGGTCCCCCTTCTCTGAAAGTCTCCTCTCCTCTGTAACAGAGCCACCGTCCCTAGTTCCCGATAGAGGAACGGATCTCTGCTAGCGTTCCTCCACAATGTCCAAGCCGACTCTCGTGTCTAAACGTGTGTTCCAAGCCTCGTTCCACTCAATCACGCTCCGGCTCCATTGAAAACCTCCCTCCTTCCTCCTCGGTCTCAGGCTACCGTCCGGAAGTAAGAGACCAGTTTCCCAGAGAAAGAGAGGACCTCCGACTTCCCCCCGTTCTCCTCAGTCACTCCCTCCACAGCCCGTAGCGTCTACTTCCCATTTCAGAAACGGACCATAGCAACGCTCCAATGTCAGCATCCACCGCCTACTCCGCAAGGCTCCTCCAGAGTCACCTCACCTACAAGAGAGAAGCCCGGCTCAGAAACCAGCCAATCACAGGGCGCCAACAGCCTGTCAATCACACCACAGTGAGAGCTCAGCCAATTACAGCCTTCCGTCCCCAGACACCTGCAGACCCCGCCCACAGCACAGGGGGAATGAGGCTGTTCCCCGATTATTAAATGAAACCTGAAGTGACCCCCAAATTCCAGAGAACCGGGAGACCTCTCCCTCCTCCCCACAATTCTCCCCACTTCCTCATTCTCCACCTCCATCAGTCACCTTCATCTCAGGCCCCACGGGGTCTTCGGGTCTGCAAGGAATGGGGGGGGGGGGGGGTCAATGAAAATGAAGAAACAGAGAGAAGAACGCAAGAAGGGAGGAAAGAGACAGCCAGAGGAGAGAGCAAGAAAGTAAAGGGACAAGCAAAGATAGAGAGACAGGACAATGGCAGAGAGGAGGGAGAGGGACACAGAAGAGAGACAGGCAGGGAGAAGAGAGAGTCGCGTATAAGAGATCCGCAGAGAAGAGAGGGAGAGACGAGACAGCAAAGAAGAGGAGGGAGGGACACAGAACAGAGGCAGAGAGGAGAGTGGGAGGGAGAGGGGCACAGAAGAGAGGCAGGCAGGGAGGAGACAGAGAAGAGAGGGGGAGACGAGACAACAGAGAAGAGAGGGGGAGACGAGACAGCAGAGAAGACAGGGAGAGAGGAGTCACGGACAGAACGGAGAGACAGACAGTAGAGAGAGACTCAGAAAGGTAGACTGAACAACATGCTGAGAGGAGACCGACTGTGAATGTCGGATAGAAATAAAGAAATATTGCAGATTAAAGACAGAAAAGAGAGAGCAATAACGGCAAAGAGACACGAGAGGGAACCGCCGAAGATGCAGAGAGAGCGGCACATGGAGGAAAGGATGAGTGGAAGAGAGAGACACGTGAAGAGGGAGAGAGCAACATGGCCATGATGAGAAGCAGAGAGAGGAAGAGAGGAGAGACAGTGAACGGGAGACAGTCAGAGGTGGAACACAGAGAGACACTTCTAATCCCTCTCATATTATTCGGAGAGAGTCCTCCCACCTCGCAGGCAGCCTCGTGATACAACAGAGTGAACTCCTGGAAAATCCCCCAAAATCCCCAAACCCCCCTCTCTTCTGACATCTTTACACACCTCACTCCCAGCCAGAGAGTGACCTGCAGCTCTGCCGAGCAAAGGAAGTGAAGGGGTGAAGAGAGAGCACAGAGGCAGACAGCGACAGGCAGAGACTGGGAGAAAAAGGCAAACACAGAGAGTGGGACAGGCAGAGATGAAAGAAAGAGACAGATCGGAAGGTAGGGGAGAGAGATGCGAGAGAGAAACAATAGGAAAGAGAGACAGACTAACAGAGAAACAGGAAAGAGAGACCGACTAACAGAGAAACAACAGGAAAGATAGAGACAGGCTAACACAAAGAAACAACGGGAAAGAGACAGACTAACACAGAGAAACCACGGTAAAGGGCAACAGACTAACACAGAGAAAGAACGGGAAAGAGAGACGAGCACAGAGAAACAACAGGAGAGACAGACTAGCACAGAGAAAAAAACAAGAGAGAGAGAGAGAGAGAGAGAGAGAGAGAGAGAGAGAGACTAAGAGAGAAACAGGAAAGATAAAGACTAGAGGAGAGCGAGTGAGGGTGATAAGGGGAGTGGGGAGGACTTTGAGGCACAGTAGTAGGAGGTGAAAAGGGACATAGAAAGAAGAGAAGCCAAGCAAGAAAGACAGAGAGACAAACTAACACACAGAGGAGGAACGGCAAAAAGAGAGAAATAGCAAGAAAGAGACATGTAGTGACAGGAGACGAAGAGAGAAAAGGGCGGGAAACTAACAGCGGAGGCCAGAGAAATACAGGCGAAGAGAAAGAGGTGACAAGAAGAGAGTGACGGAGGGAGACCGGGTGAGTGACAGAGGAGCATGGACAGAAACTTAACCAGGAAGACACAAATGGAAAGACAGAGACAGGCATACAGGAGAGAGAGAGAGACAGACAGACGGTGACAGAGGAGAGAATGCAGGCCTGCAAAGGGGAGAGACACTAGGAAAAGAACAGAGGAGGCGGAAGAACAGAGAACATGGACTCAAGAGAAGCAGAGACAGAAGAGATGGAGAGAATGTGAGTGGGAGAGGAAGACAGAGGGGGCAGAGAGTGGGGAGTATGAAAGGGAGATAGAGGGATAACGGGAAAAGGCAGAGAAAAAGACACGCAGAGACGAAATAGAGGAGCCGGTGACCAATAGGCAGACAGCAAGGGAGATAGAAATCCCAGCAGAGGGAGAGAGGCAGGGAGGAGAGAGGGAAGGAGATAGAAAACTAAAGAGGAGGGAGAGAAATGAAGAAATAAAGGTAGGACTGTCGCCTTGGTCCCCCGCCCACACCCCTCTGCACTCGTTTTGAGGGAAGACAGGCGCTTCTCTCATGTTTTTAATGCAAATGCTGGATATTGCTTGAGATTCCAAAGGTGAGGGATTGGATGAAAGTATGAAATAAACCCAGAGGGGCAGAGAGAGAAACACAGCAAGAAAGAAAGATTAGCAGGCAGAGAAACACAGCAAGAAAGAAAGACAGGGAGAGAGAAACAGCATGAAAGAGGCAGTCAGAGAGAAACACAGCGATAATGAAAGACAGGCAGAGAGAAACCCAGTGATAATGAAAGACAGGCAGAGAGAAACACAGCAATAATGAAAGACAGGCAGAGAGAAACACAGCAATAATGAAAGACAGACAGAGAGAAACACAGCAATAATGAAAGACAGGCAGAGAGAAACGGCAATAATCAAAAGGCAGGCAGAGAGAAACACAGCAATAATGAAAGACAGGCAGAGAGAAACACAGCAAGAAAGAAAGAGTCACAGATAAACACAGCAAGAAAGAAAGACTTGGAGCAAAGGAACAGAAAGACCGGGAGAAACAAGCAGAGATGAGAGACTGAGAGAAACAAGCAGAGATGGGAGACAGGGAGAAACAAGCAGGGATGAGAGAGAGAGAGAGAGAGAGAGAGAGAGAGAGAGAGACTGGGCGAAACAAGCAGAGATGAGAGACAGGGAGACCGGGAGAGGAGTCAAAGGAGGGATCAATCACTAATGAACCTTCTAACAAATAAAAAAGAATGGTAAAAAGTGCAAAAAGGCGGCACACATGAAAAAGGCTCATACTAAATAGGATGATTCCAGGATGGGCAACAATCCTGGCTTGATTAATTCCAGCTCCAGAGTTACTACCCTTGTGATCAGTGATCAGGGCTCATATGACACTCTACCATTAGAAGGAAATAGGATCAAAGTCTCCACTTAACATCCTACTAAAAAACAAAACTACATCAAAAGGCTTCCAGCTGCTGAGTCCAATACTCTTTCTACTAGAGGTGTCTCCAGAAATAAAGACGGCATCAGCAAGAACTGCCGTTTCCCCTAAAAGCACTGGCTCATTTATACAGATTACAGAAACTATTAAGTGCCAACCATTACCAGAAGATTCCCACACTCTGCAAGATTTGGAAAACCCTTTTCAAGAGGACAATCATGGGATACCATCTAACGCCATTGCTTCAGACACGCAACCTAAACGGCTCCACCTAATATCCATCCATGAGGAAAATGGCGTCGTTAAATCAGTAAATGGAAAGAGGGGCCTCTACCAACCTAATTCTAATTCGGATGCTGACTGCTTGGCCCTCAAAGTAAAGAGACGTTTTTATGTTAGTCGGGACTATTATCCAAATCGAACAACCATCTTCCATTTAGTTCATGACATCATTCCTCTGCGGTGTCTACAAACGGAGGACATCGTGATTGTTGACCTCATAGAAGACGTACTATGCTAGCGCAATATTTTATTTTCACAATCCCGCTGGACTAGATTGTGTCACGTCACATGATGCTAATTTGGGAAAATTAGGTTATGACTGTTCTATTATTAAAGCTCCATCTAGAAAGTTTGGGCTGCATCTAGTTAGGGGGGTACTGAAATCTAGTAGACTTGTTCGTTTGCTTTCAACTAGACCCCTAAATCAAAACTATCTCCCAGCTCACAAGCCAACGCTATTTCTGTCGCCATTGATGCTCTTGGGTTAAGCCATGTTGATATTCACTCTCCCTTAGAAGAGAAAGAAGGGTTGGCTGCTACCAGCTGACAGTGGTTATCTTCAATTCTACAACCACAAAATCCACGCAGATCCTAGCCTGTCTTTTACCATTTTCTCCTGGAACACCCGAGGCTTCTCCCACTTCACTGAACCGGATGGTTTATTTGAGAACATCCCCAATTTCTGTGTAGTGGCATTACAGGAAACCTGGCTCCAGGATAACTTGGAAATCGGCGGCCGCCATTCCATTCAACCTATGGCCACAAGGGGACTCAAGGGTGACCAAAAGGAGGATTGATCATTAGTGTTGATAACACTTACCAAATCACCAAGATCAGCACTTCGGGCGACTAAGTGCTTGCTGCTATTATTAATTGGGCCCCGAAGTGTGGCAATACAACTTCTCTATTAATCATCAACATTTATGATTTACTCCCGAGGCTTTATCATGCTAAACGGTCTTTGGCCAGGGGTTTCGCCGGAGTATACCAGATTAACTGATAATAGTGCATCGACTATCGAGAAGGTCTTTGTAAACATCAACATGTACCCAAATATGAAGATCCTAACAAGAACAGAAAGGGACCACTTTCCCCTCCTCTCCTATATAAATTACACTGAGCCGGTTCATGATAGTGACCCTATCAGCAACATTACTATAAACCAAGGGCGAGTTGGAATCCAGGTAATATCAAGGCCGTTTGCTTGATAAGCGATCTTGAATTATATTCACAAGCCACTTGCAGTGCAGAGGCCTTAATCAACCGCAGCATCGCTTTCCTGCGAGTTGCATTGCAGACGTGGGCCTGATTCAGAGGTGCATGTTAAAATGGAAAAGTGATGTGTCTCTAGGCCTGATTCAGAGATGCATGTTAAAATGGAAAAGTGATGTGTCTCTAGGCCTGATTCAGAGGTGCATGTTAAAATGGAAAAGTGATGTGTCTCTAGGCCTGATTCAGAGGTGCATGTTAAAATGGAAAAGTGTCGTGTCTCAGTTGAATGACACATGTTTCCAGGAAGAAATGGATTCTGATGTAATCCGAGAGTGGCGGCAATATATCAAGTCTGCCACTCCTGCAAAGCCGTGATTTACAGCATAGCCTTGCCAACCACCTCATGTGTAAGGGGCTGGCAAGGACTGATTTCTGAAGTTTAGAGCACACTTTCTGCACCAGCCTAAAGAGGCGTTAATTAACGGCACCCTGGAGGTGTTGTTAGTAATGAAAAGAGGCAGCATTCCTTACAAAGTGTTAGCTTTTTCGTAAAAAAATTCTAGGACTGTCTGAAATAAGTTTTCTTTTCAAGCTGCCAGCGCCACATTTTCTGCGTTACAGAAAGTGCTGCCGAGACTCTTCAAGCTGCCGACACTTTCTGTACTGTAGAAATATGTCTTTTCTTTTTGCATTTTGACCAGAGGTGCTCTGCACACGGTAACCCTGCAGCGCTCCATCTGCACATATTTTACATGTTTTTTCATGTCTGCTGCCCGACATCTCTCCTCCACGCTTCCTATTACCCTCAGAATGCAGGTGGGAGGATTTGGGGGGGGATCTCGTATTACTGTTTCCTTTCCTATGACCAAGTGTCGCTGCAGGGGACTCAAGCTGCCTCAACTACTGGTGACTCTATGTGACTCATTTTCCTTTCCTATGAGCGATCGTCACTGCAGGGGACTGTGGCTGCCTCGCCTAACAGTGACTCCTGAGATCCAGGAGGCCTCATGGAGGGTTAGAGTTTGGGATTTGTAAATCACAAGTACTCACGTTCACAGGATTTCACGTATCTCCAATCTGAAAGTAAGAAGAAAATGTAGGGTTTGTGAAATCAGACAAACCAGCGAGACATTGAAGTATGTTAAATATATTTATTACCATTAATTAAACGTACCCATTTCTGCAGGAAATGTTTCTGTAGTAAAAGAAAAACAAGTGATGTATTAGATCCCAAACGTTTCTACTGTAAAACATAACCCAGCACTCCCTGCCCTTCCCCCAATGCCTCCCCTCCAGCTACCACCACTGCACCCCCACCACCTTGGGTGTCCAATTGTAATGTTTTGACATTTCCTCCCCGGCATCCCATAGAGGAGGTCACACACCCACAGATCTCACTTTCTCAGAGCTTAACATTCTCAGCACACAGTAAAGGACCAGGGAAAAGGGCATTAAGATCACAGATAATGTAGCCTCTTTATTGGATCAGGCATATCATGCCACTAAATCTGATAAAAAGGACCTCCTATTTTAAACCCAATACTGGCTCAGTGTCCTTGCAAGCAATACTTTGGGGGGATTTAAAAGTGACCCCGAGGTATTGCATTACCCCCTACCTGTGCATCTCTCAAATCGGAACGATTGCAATTGACTGCATTGGGAGAGTAACTTCATGCATTGGAACAAACATACCCTATTACCCCAACACCACAAGATCTAAAGGCGTTGCCAAGTTTCAGGTTCAAGCCGACCGTGAGGCTAAATTATTATCTGAGCCGGTCCGAATCCAGAAGTCTGGGGAAGCCGATATGCCCGAGACAATGTTGGCCAGACTGTTGTGTCGCGAGTACGGTCAGACCTGTATTCAAACTATTCAGAGGCCAAGGGGTCCCTGATGCACCGCTCTCAGGATATCATTCATGTCTTTATTGGCCTTTTGGGGTTCTCTCTACTCTACTCTAATCAGGAGACATGGTCTACTGAGGTGGTAAAGAGACGATATTCAGAATCAGCCCTATGGATAGATTCTCAGAGGCCACCCTATTCTGGTGAACAGGACGACACTAATGTCTAGCCAAACTCTATGAAGGTAGTGTGACTGGGCAGTAAGGCTTAGACTTGGGAGAGTGTGGGTGGTGATGGGTTCAATTAAGCACAGAATGTATACAAATGCACTACTATTTATTAGGCCTTGAACCATCTCTTATCAATGAAAATCACTGGGAAGCAAAACTACTAACCGTACACTATCAACATATGTACATGCGTCATTACGACCTCCAACACATGGTATAGGGCGACAACAGCCCTTGCAGCCGCGACTGCAGAACCGCTCAGTTTCCACTGCAGGAAGAGGAGGGTCCAAGCCACACATATTCTACCGGATCTGTCTTTTCACCACAATACTTCTGACCGAAATAAAATCTCTTTATTTTTGCAACACATTTTTTTAATGAAAGAAGTCTTTTGGCACGTCTCCTTTTAATATCAACAACCGTTTGGTTTATTTTTTCTGCATTATAATTTATTTTAAAGTTGTGTTCCTCCCTTCTCTAAAGTAAAATGGTAAAAGACTGGTTAGCCTTTTATTGTCCCCTTCTAACTTCTCCCGCTCCCCTTCTTTAATGATTTGTGCTAGTCCTTCCATTTATCCTTTTTTAGGAGTTATTTTGACTAACTAAATTGAATATTTATAATTTAATTTTCCAGTTCATCTTTTTTCACACCACTACATATTTTGCTAGATTTGATGAGTTTTATGTAATGAGTTTTATGTACAAGTCAACGAGTGCATTATCAGTGAAATGTATATGCATTTAGTTTTTTCATCCAGTCATGGATGACCGGTTCATTTCTTATAATCGACTCCACAAAAAACATGGTTTTTGCTTGTCGGGAACCCCACCAATCAAATACTCATCCAATCAAACACTCATCCAATCATGGTTCATCCAATCAAACACTCATTCAATCATGGCTAGCTAACATGGACCTCAAAGAGTTCACGCCAAAGCTATCCCCAAGCGACAAAAATGCCCAGACGGCTTGGTAGCAACTAGCCGGACTGCACACAATCAAATCTTTCTAGCCAGCCTTGGGTTTCAGGGTTGCAGTAGTCCTCAGTTCTAGCCCACCTGGAAGTGGAAACCTACTCCTCTCTGACCTCCCCCCTCAACCCTCGCACCACACGAATCATCGGCATCAAACAGTTTGACTGCATTCCCCCAACCTTTCTAACTGCCCAAATAATCTTTAAAATAGCCTTTATTACATACAAGGCTGTGGTAACCCAGCCACACATGTGCCTAGCAAAGGAACTGGTCACATTAGGAAGCCAGAGCAATTCCAGATGCCACACCCTGGCAAGACTGGAAATAAATACATGCCCAAAAGCAAATGGACAGGAAGAGAAAGATCCCCCATTATGCGCCAGCACTGTGGCACACGATCCTAACCGCGCAGCACCATTATGCCTGCAGTTTACGAAAAAACGGAAGACCTTGCTATATAAGGAATTTCTCTAAAAACTCGGTGCACCAGGTAATAGCATTCAGGGTATGCGGCTCTCGGCACCTGGACTCAACCATTGTGACGCTCCCCATTGCTTGCTATCTACCTGTGCGCTATACAAGTACAAGAATGCCAACGTGTTTGTTTTTCATTTAGCTGTGCATATTTACATGCATTTCAATTAAACAAGTGCGTTGAGATGGTTGGAAAAGCCTTCCCGATCAGCATCACCTCTTGGGTGGGCCTGGACTCATATCTACCTTTTAATTCTGTGAGCTTTTCCTGCAGGTGGGCATGTCGCGTGGTGCTCTGCAGCGTCGTCTCCATTCCAGCGGCATCTTCCTGGGGCTTCAGAGCCTTCACTTCACTGCACCTGAGAATTATAGAAAGATGCTGCATATAACCCTCAGCCTCCAGTGACAAGTGAGAGTAATGGGGTCTAAACGGTGAGATAAGGGGGGGGGGGAGAGACGCCATTCCTAAAGATGGGAAAGGAAGGCTCTGAATAAACATGCACGAAAGGGAGGGGAGGTATATCCCCTGTAAAACAGAGGGGTAGACAGCACCACACGTGTGATAAATGAGAAACAAGAGACCGGCAGGGGAGTGAGGAAGGGCAAAGGAGCCACTACTGGGAGGCACATTCTGAATGAGAGACCCCCGGAGAGCAGAGTGTGGTCTGGGGAATCTCTACATTCTGAATGAGAGACCCCCGAGGAGGAGAGGGTGGGCTGGGGTATATCTACACTCTGAATGAGAGACCTCTGGAGAGGAGAGGGTGGGCTCAGGAATCTCGACATTCTGATACATTTTGGTATGAGAGACCCCTGGGGAGGAGAGGGTGGGCTCGGGAATGTCTACATTCTAAATGAGAGATCCCCGGGGAGGAGAAGGTGGGCTCAGGGATATCTACATTCTGATACATTTTGAATGAGAGACCCCCAGGGAGGAGAGGGTGGGCTCGGGAATCTCTATATTCAGATACATTTTGAATGAGAGACCCCCGGGGAGGACAGGGTGCGCTCGGGAATCTCTACATTCGGATACATTTTGAATGAGAGACCCCCGGGGAGGGCAGGGTAGGATCGGACTCTACATTCTGCCGGCCTGGCAAGAAATAGCGACTATTTTGTGTAATGGTGACTCGCGTAGCATTTGGGCCATCTTGGGTGAAGCAAAGGGATGCATTAAACAATCTATGATTAACCCCATTAATGAGCATGAGTGGGTGGTGTTCCTGGCTCAGCGTAATTCCTTCCCCCGGGGCCATTACCTTCTCAGATAGAGTTTAAACCGTCTGGTTTGGTATTTAAGATTATTGAAGAGGACATATATATGAAAATTAAGAGTTTAAAATCTTCTCGGGCTCCTGGACCCAATGGCTTGATGGCATAATCCCCATTTTTGGTCCTCCCTACTTGAAATATTATTTGATAAGGTCCTCGCTGAAGGCACAATTCCGATCTCATGGCAAACTGCAATTCTTGTTCCAATACTAAAAAAAGTCTCTCCCCTGGACCCTGTTAACTACCGACTGCTATCTATGTTGGACTCTACTGGGAAGCTTTTTGCTTCATTCCTTCTTAAGGAATTACAAAAGTGGGTAGAACATGGTAGTATTTTGGATAGATACCAGTGTGGATTCATTGGTTAAGCAAGCACAAGGCCCAAATAATCCCCCTTTATATGCTGTTTTTATCGACTTTAAAGCAGCTTTCAATACAGTCAGGAGGGATTTGCTCTGGCGCAAATTAGATTTATTAGGCTGCCCATCGGGGATACTCTATTACCTAGTTACTACACAGTAACAACACGGTGTGTCTGAGACTGGATAGTGGTGGGGCTATGACCAGCCCCGTTATTCAAATCTGTGTGGTTAAGCCCGGCGTTGTGTCACGGCTCCTCTATTATATAATCTCTATGTCTCAGACCTTCCCCTGTTTTTGTCCCAGACAAGAGGCTGTCCCCCTAAAATAGATGACACGCATTGCACGGTACTGGATTATGCAGACGATCTGGTGCTCCTGGATCACACTTTCAGTCGCATCCAACGCATAGCCAACGCTCTCTGGGCCTATCCGGATAAGAACGGGCTTGTTATTAACAGGGGAAAAACACAGTTTATGTTATTTGCTGGCAAATGAATAGCCAGACCCAGGCTGCTGGTGCAGGACACTGAGATTGCCTATACTTTGCAGTACAAATATCTGGGGGTCGAATTTGAGGCTGGAGCGGGCTTTAAAATATGCATCGAAGGCCGTGCTAGGAAGGCAGCACAATTGACTGCACTTGCTAGAAGAAGGGCAGGATATTCGCTGGCTGGAATAAGACAATTGTATTTATTTATTTGCATTTGTATAGCGCACATGCAGCCCAGAGGCATCGTGGCGCTGTTACATGATTGCGTAGCAGAGTTTTGGTTTAAGTTGGTTACATGCGACTGTGAGGTCTCTTGGTTACAGGTACATAAGTAAAACATACAAGGATTACAGTGGACAGCATTCAATTACTATTCAATTGTATCTACAGTGTCTTGTTCCGGCTGTCATTTACGGCCTGGAGAGTCTGGTAGATATTGATTTAAAGTGTCTCCAGCTGATTGAGGGTAGATTTTGGAGGAAATTACTGGGTTTACCTAAGTGTGTCCCCATGGCTATACTGAGGCTCGAGCTGGGTATTGATTCACTCAAATCTTTGGTCCTGAAGAAGAGATCTATCATGCACATAAAAATTGTGAATGGACCATATAATCCTCTCCTAGAAAGGAACAAGTTACTTACCTGTAACTGTTGTTCTCCAGCATGGGTCTGGCATGGATTCACACGCTCATAAATATTCCGTCGTCAGGCTGGGAATCCTTGGTAAAGGAAAAAATCTGTTTAAGTTTCATTTCTGAACGGTCTTTCTCCTAACAACCAATCACTGAGCTCTGGGTCATACTGCCCCCAGCCAATGACTGCCCTCCACCCAAGCCCCTCCCCTGGCAGCCATCTTCAGATTTGGCAGCACGTAAAGTGGCAGTAGGACCAAGAGAAGAGCCGCAGAGGGGTAGGCGGGAGGGTTCGCATGTGAATCCATACTGGAGAACAACAGTTACAGGTAAGCAACTTGTTCCTTCTCCAGCATGGGGTCTGGCATGGATTCACATACTCATGAATAAAGAATACATAGCAGTACACACATGCACAACCACGGGAGGTGGCAAGGCTCAACATAAGCATCTCTTACCTCCTCACCAGGCTCACCTTCAAGCCAACAGGTTGTGCAGCACTGCTTGGCCGACTCTGGACTCCTCCCTGGGATCCCTGTCGATGCAGTAGAATCTTGTGATGGTGTGTGTCGACCTCCACGTAGCAGCCCTGCAGATGTCCAGCAGGGGCACACCAGACAGGAACGCTGTTGTAGCAGCGATCACTCTGGTAGAGTGGGCTCTCGGACAGCCAGGCAGCGGTCGGTTTGACAACCAGTGACAGTGCGAGATACAGCCGGAAAGCCACCTGGAAATGGAAGCCTTGGCCTTCCCATGGTTCACAGGACCAAAGTTAACAAAAAGCTGAGAAGTCTTCCGGAAACTCTTCGTGCGGGCCAGGTAGAACTTCAGCGCTCTAGCCACATCCAGCGAGTGCAAAGTCCTTTCAGCCGGCAACAAAGGAGTCGGAAAAAACACAGGTAACACCAAGGGCTTGTTTAGATGAAAGTCCGACAGCACCTTGGGCATGAAGGAGGGGTGCGTCCGCAGCACCACCCTCGTCTCGTAGAAAGTCAAGTAAGGTGGTTTACAGGATAGGGCCTGGATCTCCCCCACTCGCCGTGCAGAGGTGATGGCCATGAGAAAAGCCGTTTTCCACGGCAAAAACTTGAGTGGTGCAGAATGCAGAGGCTCGAATTGAGGACCCATGAGCCTAGTCAGCACCACATTGAGTTCCCACGCCAGGGCAGGAGCCTTCACCGGCGGGAACGAGCGGAATAGTCCCTTGACGAATTCCTTGACCAATCGATGCAACCACAAGGATGGCCGTCCTGGGGATCTGGTGTAGCGGGAGATGGCCCGGCCCAAGATGAATCTTAAAGGAGGCGTGGGCCAGCCCCGACTTGGCCAACAACAGCAAGTATGGAAGCACCTGAGGGGCCTTGACCCTCAGAGGGTCGCTCTTCTTAGAACGGCACCAAATAGCGAATCTCTTCCACTTCAGTCCATAGCATTTCAAAGTAGATGATGCCCTAGCCTTGGAGAGAACTTCCTTGCAGTCCGCCGGGAGATCATAGCCACTGAATTCTAGCGCTGCAGGAGCCAGGCCTTCAGGTGCAGAGACCCTGGGTCGTGGTGAAGCATGGCGCCTCCTTCTCAGGCGAGAAGATCCGCAACCACTGGCAGCTTGACTGGCGGTGCCGCTGACAGGCCGAGAAGGTCCAGGTACCAGACCTGCCTCGGCCACGCCGGTGCGACGAGAATCATCCGGCACTGGCACTGTTTGAGTAGACTGATGACTCGAAGTAAAAACGGCATTGGGGGGAACGCATACAGAAAAAGGCCTTCCCAAGGGAATGAGAATGCGTCCCCTATGCTCCCCTCCTGGGGAAACTTGCTGGCAAATCTCTGGCATTTGGCGTTCGGATTGCCGCACAGGTTCTCCACTAGGTCCTGCCGGAGCTCCCACTCGTGGCACAAGCGGAGTTCTCTGCTCAGTGAGTCGGCAACCGTGTTCTTGACCCCCGCCAGATGAAACGGGACGAGGAACATTCCCTGAGTGACGGCCCAATGCCATAAGTCCTGCGCTTCTTTGGAGAGCGCTGGAGACCTGGTGCCCCCCTGTTTTCTGATGTAAAACATCGTGGTGGTGTTGTCTGTGAAGATCCGCACCATCTTGCCCCTGAGGGACGGCAGGAACGATCTGACGGCCCAAAAAACTGCTTGCAGCTCCAGTACGTTGATGTGCAACAACTTCTCCGGCAACCACAGGCCCCTGACGTGGAGACTCCCGGTGTGGGAACCTCATCCCTCCAGGGAGGCGTCCGTCATCACTGTCTCCGGATACGATGGGACCTGGAAATCTGCGCCTCCGGTGAGGTGTGGGCGAATGCCCCACCATCTTATCGCTCGACGGAAACCCTTGTCGAGAGCGATCTTGTCTTGGAAGCTTCTGAACACCTGAATCCAACGGGCGTCGAGGAACTCCTGCAGCGGCCCCATCTGCAGCCGGCAGGGCTGGATGAGGTAAATGCATGACGACATCATGCCGAGCAGAGACTTGATGGTCCTCACTGTGGCGACCGTCATAGCGAGCAGCCGTTGCACCATGCCCAAGATGGCCGCCACTCTCTCCTCCGACGGTGACGCCAGGCATGATACTGTGTTGAGACGGGATCCCAGGAACAGCGCGTCCTGAGATGGAGTCAAGCAGGACTTGGCATAATTCACTGAGAACCCCAGATCTGTCAGCAGGAGGACGGTCCTCGCTGTGTGTTTGACGGCGGTGTCGCGGGAGCCAGCCCGGATGAGCCAGTCGTCCAGGTAGGGGTAGACGTGGATCCCCTGCAGCCGCAGATGTGCCGCCACCAGCGCCAGGCACTTGGCGAAGACCCTTGGCACTGAATTCAGTCCGAAGGGAAGGGCCTTGAACTGATAATGCTTCCCTTGAACAGCGAAGCGCAGAAACCTGCGGTGACCCTTGTGTATCGGGATGTGGAAGTACGCATCCTCCAGATCCAACGACGACAGAAAGTCCCCCTCTTCTAGCTGTCCGAGAACGTGTTGAAGACTGACCATACGGAACTTCTGAGACTTTATGTACTGACATCGCAGGTCAAGAATCGGCCTCTAGCCCCCGTTCTTTTTGCGCACGAGGAAGTACAGCGAGTAAAATCCAGAGCCCCGGAGTCGCTTTGGAACCAGCTCTATCGCCCCTTTTCGTAGCATGGCCCGGACCTCCAACAGCAGTTGCGGGACGTGGTTTTCCTGCCGGGCCACCGCTGGTATTCGGGGACACTTTCACTGGAATTCTAGGGTGTGTCCATGGGTGACAGCATCCAGCACCCATCGGTCGGTGGAGATTGACTTCCACATGCTGACGAAGCTCGCCAGCCGACCTCCCACCGGGGTGCACGGGTGGGGGCCTGATGTCACAGCCGGTTCAGTCCTGCTTTGGGGCCGCCTTGGGAACCCTGGCGGCGGCGACTCCCTCCACCGAAAGCCTTGGAGCGGCCCTGGATAGAGTCCTGGGCTGAGGAACGGGAGGGTTGGCGCTAGAAGAGGAGCCCCCACCGTAACCCTTCGAAGAATGGGGAGACTTGGATGGCCGTTGCTGCTGCAACGTGCCTAGGGCGTGTGCCGTCTCCGTGTCCGCCTTGATGGCCTGCAGAGACTCATCAACAGCCTTCCGGAAAAGGTTGTCTCTGTCAAAGGGCATGTCCAAAACCCCTGTCTGGACCTCCTGGCGAAAATTAGTGGCCTTGAGCCAGCCCCGGCGACGAAGGCAAATGCTGTTGCCCATCTGGCGGAAGCCCGCGTCGGCAATGTCCATGGCCACCGTAATGACGTGGTCGGACGCCACCTCGCCCTCCTGCAAAATCTTGATTGCTTCTGACCTCTTGGCATCGGAGAGGAAGTCCAGCAGGGGTGCTATTTTGAAGCACAACTCCCGGTCGTAGCGCGCTACGTTTGCGAGGGCATTGACGGCCTTGATGGTCGTTGCCGCCGAGTAGATAACCCATCGTCCCATTGCATCCAACTTCTTCCCTTCATTGTCCGGAGGAGTGGGTGCAGCTGAAGAAAAGCGCCGGACGACTTCTTCTTGGCCACTGCCGAGACCACCGAGTCCGGAGAGTGCTGGGCCCGCAAGCAATTGGGGGCAGAGTCCGGGACCCTCTACTTCTTCTCGAGGTTGTCCGACTTCGCCGGGGACGTTCTTCATGAGGGCCAGGCCCTCGTCCCAAATGTCATCCATGAGAGGTACCGAAATTATGGTCTTCCTCTTCGCCTCCCGAAGTTGGTAAGGGAAGCCTTCCCTCTTCTTCTCCTCTGGGGCGAGCTGGAAAAGCTCCGAAGCCCTGGAGATCATCACGTGGAACGAGCCAATTTCGTCCGGCGGTGAAGACCTGGGAGGTGGCGACGGGAGGTCACCCAAACCCCCGTCGTCGTCCGTGCCAGTCGTTGTATCGCTGGATAGCCATATCCAGGTACGTCTCCTCCCTCTGGGGGGAAGACGGGAACGCAGGGTGGCAAGGAGGAGGAGGGTGCCTCTTCCTCTTCTTGGACGGTGGCTCCCCCGAAGCCAGCGTGTCGGCCGGCAAGGGGGCCGAGGGAGGGTTCACTGGTGTAACGGGCATCCTCCTCTGGATCTCAGAAACCAGTGTGTGCAGGGTAGAGAGAATGACCACGAGAGGTCCCTTTGGGGCGGCTGAGGCACCAGGTCCCTAGGAGGCCCCTCGGGAGTCAGGTGGGGGGAAGCTGTGGGGCAGGGGTAAAGCCATGACCCTAGTCATCCTGCTGCCCTTCGTCGTCCTCCTCGACGGTGTCTTTGCAGTCATCACCCTCACCGTCGCCCTCCTCTGCGCCCTAGCCATAGGGCGTGGCCTCGACGTTACCTTCGTCACCAACCCCCTCATGGATGGTCTGAAGGCAGATGAGCTCCTCCTCGGAGGAGATATCCGTGCCCTGGAGTACCTCCGTACCCCCCCTTTCTTCACGTCCAGTGTGGACAGTCACGGGGAGAAAACCGGCATCTGCTTCACCGGGGTCCTCTTGATGGGCTTGAAAGACATTTCCCTCCTGGCAGGGAGGGAGACTCTCACCTTAGGCAGCGTACCCCGCGGGTCTGCCTCCGCGGCCTTCACGAGGGAAGCCACCACCACCTCAAGGGAAGGCGGGGCCTTCGCAGGGTGCGCCTGATCCTTCACGGGCAGGGCCGGTGCCTTGTCCTGACGGGCCTTCTTCTCCTTGGGGGACGGGTCGGCACCACGGTCCCCCTTGGCCTTCTCCGTCGCTGACTTCTCCAGGGCTACCTTGAGCTTGCCTGGATGGTCCGACTTCCTCTTAGACGTAGCGCCTGAGAGCTGGCTGGTGATAGAAGAGGCCGGTGACGACGAATGCTCCCTGGCAGCCGAGGAGCCTGCCGCAACAGCGCTCCCTGAGGCAGTGGACTTGCGGTGCTTGGCCTTTTGTTGGACCCCCGCGGGAGGGGCGCCCTCAAAGTTCTTAGAAGCCCGCTCAGGTTTCTTGGTACTGGGAGAGGCATGCTGCTGGGACCCACCTGGAGCAAAGGCCTTGGACTTCAGCCAATCCGCCATTCGTTTATGCTGATCCCGCAGCGTGCGAGGCGGCATCTCCTGGCAAAACGCACAATCTTCTTCCATGTGCGTCGGGTACAGGCAGTAAAGGCACTGGGAATGCTTGTCGTCCGCGAAAACATTCCTCGTGCCGCATGTGGAGCAAAGTCTGAACAGAGGGGCTGAATCCTTCTTCTCCTCCGACATGGTCCACGGGGTGTAGGCCCGAGAATCTTCTGGAAGCCTCCACGAAGAAACTCGACGAAATCCGCCCTTGAGGGGCGTTGAAGAATCTGAGAAACGGTCCTCGTCAATCGGAAGGTAGATCGATGGAGTGCAAGGCTCAATAAACCGAAAAATAGAGCAAAATCTCTCAAAAAGCAAAAAAAACGCAGCAAAAGCACGAGAGCTAAACACAAGGACTCCCAACACTGGAACGTGCAGTAAAAATCTGAAGATGGCTGCCAGGGGAGGGGCTTGGGTGGAGGGCAGTCATTGGCTGGGGGCAGTATGAGCTCAGTGATTGGTTGTTAGGAGAAAGACAGTTCAGAAATGAAACTGATTTTTTCTTTACAGAGGATTCCCAGCCTGACGACGGGGAATATTCACGAGCATGTGAATCCATGCCAGATCCCATGCTGGAGAAGTCTAGGTAATTTAGAGCAGAGATTGGAAATGAAATCCAGCTTTAGAAAGAGTGTGAACTCTTTATTTAAAGATATAGGTTGGATGCCCAAATGGGGAGAAGAATATTTCAATCTCCGGCGTTGCTTTGAAAAACGCCTAGACTTGTGGGACTGGAATGAAAATGTTGTACATTTCAGCTTGTTGAAAAGCTATACCTTTGAGCCTGATATGTTATGCACCTTCAAGAAGATGCAATCCTATTTAGTCTTATCTCCTTCAATTCAATTGAGGAGATTCATTCTTCTATTACGTATTAATAGGATTCCGGTGTAGAGTGTTTCAGGCCATTCACTTGCTCTGCCGGAACAGGAGTGTTTATGTCGTGTGTGCCTTGAAAAGGCACACACTGAGTCAGCTACACATGTTTTGACAGAATGTGCAGGATTGGGTCCAGTATACATGAAACATTTGAGTAAATTCGTATACCAACTTGACACCATTAAGGATCTGTCATTCTGGGAGAAATGCTTAAATACCTATAATAGGGGTTTGCATATTGCCTTGTATAGAGTATGGAAGGTGGTGGAAACACATTTAATTACGGTATATAAAGAAGGAAATGAAAATGCACTTTAACGTATCTACGCCCCGGTTAAATGGGGCACAGAAGGTGACGAGGATATGGTGACCCTGATTATTTCAATATTTCAATATCTCAATATATGCTGCCAAGTTGCTGAGTTCCTTATCAGTTTTTCGTTTATTGTTGTACTGTTTAAATTGTTTAAACTTGGTAACCTGCTTTTATGTATTTTAACACACTATTGATACATCTTATTTATTAAATATGCATGGTGGCAACTATGAATTTGACACTGATTGTGATTAATTGCCGATTGATTGTTGATCGTCTGATACAGCGGCTTTCTAACTATTTAACTATCAATGTCAATAAGTGTATGTATAAGTGCATGTCAATTCTGGTTTTACTTCTGTGTATTGCTATTTTGTGTATTATTTATTGTATATGTGTATGTAAGGATGAGGCAGGAGGACCGGAATTTAGAAATTAACAGCCTTTTATTCAGGAAAAAAAAAAAATCAAATATATTTTCAGTTCAATCTTCTGCTCTTTCCTTGGTAGGGATGCACTTGTAGCCTTCTTAAGTTAATCCTCGTAGGCCCAAAGCGTCTCCGGTGTGGCTCTCTCTCTCTCAGCTCGGACGTTCTGAAAGGAATCAGATGAAACACACACAGTCCGTTGTTAGTTTCTTCCTTATATAGGGGACAGAAGGCTCTTGGCCAATCAGAATGTACTTGGTGGTTAAGTCTATAAATATCCCCATAAGTCCCGCCCCCTTCCTCTCTGAACGAAGGTTGCCAAGATGTCTCCTTCCCTGTTCCAGTTAATTTTCCCTTCCACGTGCTGCCACCGACCGGAGTACCAGGTAAGTTTAATGTTTGTATGCCTGAGCGGGAAGCGGGTATTATTAAGTTTGTGTCTTTTCCTTCGTGGGTTACAGTTACTGCCTCGTCAACCCCCTCCCATCTGGGTTCGCTCTTTGAGTGTTCCGTTTTCTCTGATGTAACCGCGGCCGGGATCCGTCCCGTATTGCCGCTGTTATGTGGTTTAGCCTTGTCTGGGGTTCCCCTCAAAAGCCGCCCTGCCTCGCGGTCAGCAGGTAATTTATGCTCCGGCTCGCGACGGGGGTTTACTTTAGCCTCCGCTTCGCGGCCGTCACTTAATGCAGCCCCGGCCTCGCGGCCGGCATTCTGGCGGCCGGCATTCCACACAGCCTCGCGGCCGTCACTTAATTCAGGCCCGGCCTCCGCATCCACACGTTCACAAACCCTCCCCGAAGGATCGAGCCGTTCGGGTTGATCTACACTTCTGGATAAGTAATCCCGCACCACCTGGAACGCCGCTGGTCTGTGTAGGGTTTTGAAACAAAAAGCCTGGAGGGTAAGAAACCAACGCAGTATTCTTTGGTTGGAATCTTTATGAATTGCGGCCACTGTAAAGGGGCGTGGTCCGTGAATACCGTAAAAGTTCGCCCCAAGAGGTAATACCTCAGAGTCTCCACAGCCCACTTGATCGCAAGGCACTCCTTTTCAATAGTCAATTATGCCATTTCATGTGCCAAGAGTTTTCGACTGATAAAGGCAACAGGGTATAAGCTATCCTCAACCCCCTGTGAAAGCACTGCACCTAGCCCGGAACCGGATGCATCCGTCTGTAAGAAGAACTCCTCTTTGAAATCGGGACACCGTAGAACCGAGAGAGTTGAGATGGCCTTATTTAACTGATTGAAGGCTTGAAGGGCCTCAGGGTCAGAGTGCAAAGTTTGTTTGTAGGTAGATTTCAGGGCCTCTGTCAATGGAGCTGCTATGGAAGAGAATAAAGGGATGAATCTCTTGTAGTAACCTACAAACCCTAAAAAGGCTCTGATTTGTTTGCGGTTACTCGGCATAGGAAGCTGTAGTATGGCATCCACTTTGTCCAACTGAGGTCGGATTTTCCCTCCTCCAACCAGATATCCCAAATATCTGGTCTGTTGTGCTCCTATTGTGGTTTTCTTTGGGTTGATTTTTAAACCGGCTTTGTCTAGTTCGGTTATTACTTTTTCCAGATGGATGAGATGATCGTTCCAACAGTTGCTAAACACTATTATCTCATCTAAATAGGCTGAACAGTAGTCCCCATGAGGTGATAATATCTGGTTCATTAGTGAGTGGAAAGTAGACGGTGCTCCATGTAGGCCAAACGGTAATACCGTGAACTGGTATAATCCAGATGGAGTCACAAAGGCTGTTTTGACCTTGTCCTCTTGTCTTAAAGGGATTTGCCAGTAACCTTTAGTAAGGTCTATGGTTGTCAAATATTGGGCCGCCCCAGCTTCTCCAATAATTCATCTATGCGAGGCATAGGATAGGCCTGGTAAGTTGAAATGTGATTTAGTTTCCTATAATCCATACAAAACCGTGTGGAACCGTCCGGTTCTGGCACTAACACTATTGGAGACGACCAATGACTGGTAGAACGTTCGATGACTCCCAGTTTCAACATTTCTTCTACCTCATGCTGGACTGCAGCCCTTTTACTTTCAGGCAGCCTATATGGTCTTGTTCTAACAAATTGATTCGGAGGGGTCTCTATTTTGTGTTCCATAAGGGTGGTTCTGCCAGGTACGAAGGAAAACACATGCTTTAAAGGGGAAAGGAATCTCAACAGTTCTGTCTTTTTCTCTTTTGTTAACTCTGATCCCCATTGAACTGACTGAAGTGCGGTTGGCTCTGACTCTTCTCCGGTATCGGATATGCACATGGTCTGGACTACCAAGGGTTCTTTCCACTCCTTTAATAGATTTATGTGATAGTTCTTGTTTTTTTCTTTTCTGTCTGGTTGTTCTATTAGGTAGTTGACGGGTCCTTGTACATCCAAAACCTTATATGGGCCTCTCCATTGTGCCAACATCTTGTTGTAGGAGGTAGACAACAACACCAATACCTTATCCCCCTTTTGGAAAGACCGTACCCGAGAGGTACGATTGTAGTATTTCTCTTGGGTTGTCTGGGCTCTGCCAAGGTTCTCTTGAGCCACTTCTCTCAATTTTGTTAGGTTTTCTCGTAATTCTATAACATAGTCTGTCAAGTGGGTTTCCTCTTCCTGTTCTTCCCATTCGCTTTTTGCAATGTCCAGGACTGTTCTTGGTTTGTGTCCAAACAACAGCTCGAATGCTGAAAATCCTGTAGAGGACTGAGGGGTATCTCGCAATACCATAAGGACCCAGGGTAAGGCTCTGTCCCAGTTTGCTCCTGATGGCTCAGTGACCCTTTTTAACATCTGCTTAATGGTCTTATTATACCTTTCCACAAGGCCATCCATCTGCGGATGATAAACCGACGTTCGAAGTTGCCTAATCTTTAGTTGTTGTCATACCTTCTGCATGACCCCTGAGACAAAATTCCTTCCTTGGTCTGTGATTATTTCAGCCGGTAGACTTACCCGGGCAAAGAAAGGTACCAAGTGGTTACATACATTAGTCGCACTGATACCCCGCATGGGAAAGGCCTCAGGGTATCTGGTGGCATAGTCCACAATGACCAGGATATATTGATGGCCGTGACTGTTAGGTTCCAGTGGGCCCACTATATCCATCCCTACCCGAAAAAAAGGTTCTTTTATTAGAGGCATTGGATGTAATGGAGCCTTCGGGGGTATACGGGGATTAGTCTTCTGACATACTACACACTCTTCACAGTATCGACCCACGTCTCGATACACCCCTGGCCAATAAAACCCTTTAAGCACTTTCTCTTGGGTTTTTTCCCTGGCCAGATGACCCCCAGTGGTATCATCGTGAGCTAGTTGTATCACGGTTGTTCTAAAACTTAGGGGAACTAACAATTGTTCAATTTCATCTGTTGTTTGACCCTTTGTCACTCGATATAGAAGTCCCTTTGATGATTTGAACCAAGGATAGGTCGATCCTTTCTCAGGTGAAACAATGGACTGTTCCCATGCTGTTTTCAGAGTAGGGTCCGTCCTCAGTTCACTGCGATATGAAGGATGCTTAACATCGGGTAACCAGTCTATCAAGCCCGTAAATTTGTTCCCTTCAGTCCACTCCCTTTTTCCCTTTCTGACTTCACTCCTGCTTTTCTTGTGAGGTTTTAGGGCCGCACTCCCTAAGTCTACTTGGGAAAATGGGGCGGTTTGTAGCCACTCAGCCCCTTTTACACACTCTTGGAAGGATGGCAGGTCTGTTCCTAATAACACCGGGGTTGGTAAGTGAGGCATGATGGCTACCTTCATTATAGATTCAACCCCCTTAACCTCTATGGCAACTTCCTTGGAGGGGTAGGTCTTAGTATCACCATGTACACATTTGATAGGTATTGGAGCCATCGTCCCAGCCCCATTTCCACTTACTTCCGGTCTGACTGCCGTCTGTTCACTTCCGCTATCAAGCAGGGCTTGGCTGGGCGTCCCGTTCACTCTCACGTTCAGGAAGTAGGGGTCTCTGCTTCGCCTGAATTCTTTTCCTTGAATGTACCCAATTTCCATTGGTTCCGCTGGTTTGGGTTTTTTCGGGCAAAATCTTGCAATATGTCCCCAGTCCCCACAATCGAAACACTGTGGTTGTCTGCTTATGCTTGGCCAGGTTGCAATCTTTGGTTCCACCCGTGGGGTTCTGGGTTCCACTGCTCCCGGTCCCTTCATAATAGTGGTTCTTGGTAACTCGAAAGTCGTTCCCCGGACCGAACCTGCCTTCTGGTAGGCGGAAGCAATGTCTATGGCTTCTGCCAACGTGGGTCGGTGGTGCTGTCTCACCCACCTTTGCATGGGTGGGGGTAGAGCCTCAGTAAATTGCTCCAGTTTTATTTTATCCACCACATCTTGAACAGTACTATTAGCTGGTTTTAACCACTTGTCCGTTATATCCTGGATACGATAGTACAACTGATGGGGTGTTTCCCCTGGCTTTAACTTGGTCTCTCGGAGCCTTATTCTGTAAGCTTCATCATCCATTCCCATACGTTCTAGTATGGTCCTTTTAATATCTGTATACGCGGTATCTCCAGCTGGGTTAGCCACTTGATAAGCCCCTTGCATGGTTCCTGTTAGTAATGGGGCTATGATGTGGCCCCATTTCTCCACTGGCCACTGGGCGTTTCGGGCTACTCTTTCAAAATTGGTAAAGAAATAGCATGGATCCTCCCCGGGTTGGAACTTCTGTAGGACTGCCGTTGGGGCCATAGGGTTTCCTCTAGTTACCACAGCCTCAGTCACCTTCTTTAAAGCATCTTGACCGGCGACCTGCAATTGTAAGGCTTGCTGCAGGGTTTGGCGATCAGTCTGGGCCTGGTGAGACTGCACTTGGATTGCTTGTTGAAGTTGCTGTTGTCCTTTAGCCAGGGCTTTTAGGATGGCCTCCATTTGCGTGCTGCCTGATCCCACCGCTGCCACCAAATTTGTAAGGATGAGGCAGGAGGACCGGAATTTAGAAATGAACAGCCTTTTATTCAGGAAAAAAAATAAAAAAAATATATATTTTCAGTTCAATCTTCTGCTCTTTCCTTGGTAGGGATGCAGTTGTAGCCTTCTTAAGTTAATCCTCGTAGGCCCAAAGCGTCTCCGGTGTGGCTCTCTCTCTCTCAGCTCGGACGTTCTGAAAGGAATCAGATGAAACACACACAGTCCGTTGTTAGTTTCTTCCTTATATAGGGGACAGAGGGCTCTTGGCCAATCAGGATGTACTTGGTGGTTAAGTCTATAAATATCCCTATGAGCCACGCCCTCTTCCTCTCTGAACGAAGGTTGCCAAGATGTCTCCTTCCCTGTTCCAGTTAATTTTCCCTTCCACGTGCTGCCACCGACCGGAGTACCAGGTAAGTAATGTTTGTATGCCTGAGCGGGGAGCGGGTATTATTAAGTTCGTGTCTTTTCCTTCGTGGGTTACAGTTACTGCCTCGTCAACCCCCTCCCATCTGGGTTCGCTCTTTGAGTGTTCCGTTTCCTCTGATGTAACCGCGGCCGGGATCTGTCCCGTATTGCGGCTGTTATGTGGTTTAGCCTTGTCCGGGGTTCTCCTCCAAAGCCGCCCCGCCTCGCGGTCAGCAGGTAATTTATGCTCCTGCTCGCAGCTGGCATTTACTTTAGCCTCCGCCTCGCGGCCGGCATTCTGGCATCCACACATTCACAGTGTAAAGTTTTACATTAAAACTATAACACATTAAATAAATAAAATAAAGATACATTTTTAATGAGAGACCCGCGGGGGGGGTGCTGGGGAATCTCTACTTTCTAAATGAGAGACCCCCAGAGAGGAGAGGGTGGGCTCGGGGACCTCTACATTCTGATACCTTTTGAATGAGAGAACCCCACGGAGGAAAGGAGGGGGTTCAGGAATCTCTATTTTCTGATACAATTTGAATGAGAGACCCCTGGGGAGGAGAGGGTGGGCTTGGGAATCTCTTCATTCTGAATGGGAGACCCGCGGGGAGGGGAGGAGAGGGTGGGCTGGGAATCTCTACCTTTAGATGATAGATTCTCAATGACAGACCCCCGGGGAGGAGAGGGTGGGCTCAGGGATATCTACATTCTGATATATTCTGCATGAGAGAACCCGGGGAGGAGAGGGTGGGCTTGGAAATCTCTACATTCTGATACATTCTCAATGAGAGACCCCCAGGGAGGGGAGGGGGGGCTCGGGAATCTCTTCTTTCTGATACATTTTGAATGAGAGACCCCCGGGGAGGAGACGGCGGGCTTGGGAGTCTCTACATTCGGATACATTTTGGATGAGAGCCCCCCAGAGAGGAGAGGGTGGGCTAGGGAATCTCTACATTCTGATTCATTCTGAATGAGAGCCTTCCGGGGAGGAGAGGATGGCCTGGGGAATCTCTACACTCTGAATGAGAGACCCACGGGGAGTAGAGGGTGGGCTTGGGAATCTCTACATTCTAATACATTTTGAATGAGAGCCCTTAGCAGAGGAGAGGGTGGGCTCGGGAATCTATACATTAGGATATATTTTGAATGACAGCCCCCGGAGAGGAGAGGGTGGGCTGGGGAATCTCTACATTTGGATACATTCTGAATGAGAGACCCCAGGGGAGGAGAGGGTGGTGTGAGGAGTCAGAAATGAGAGTCGCATACAAGTCAGCCATGTTTTGGGTTAAAGACTTATTGAAAATAAAAGGGTTGGGAAAAGGCCC
This sequence comes from Ambystoma mexicanum, assembly GCF_040938575.1. Classification (NCBI taxonomy): domain Eukaryota; kingdom Metazoa; phylum Chordata; class Amphibia; order Caudata; family Ambystomatidae; genus Ambystoma; species Ambystoma mexicanum. The sequence goes on from NC_090938.1 coordinate 747,055,689, forward strand.
CTCTGACCCAGCACTAAGAGGAATTTACCTACCTAAAACCAAAACTAAAGATCTGTCTGAGTCAGGAAGTCAAAACAAACTGCGCAGTGTCCAAATCTCTATTCTGACCCTCACACTAAAACTAAACTCTATGGTGAAAAAGGGACTTGTCTTTAACCTTAAGTGATTTGAAAAAGTGTTAATAAAGTAAGAGGACTTAAATAAAAAGTGCCTTCAAGGATGACGTTCTTGACTCCAGAGGGTAATTCCCTTCCACTGGATTTTTCTTTACTCCTTGAGGGTGTTTCACACACAACTGTTCTTTGGGTCTCTCATTGCCACGTATAACACTTGCACAAAAACGGTTTGGTTTCAAAATCTCGGTTTCGCTCAAAAACAGTTCTTTGGGCCTCTTCTGGCCAAGCACAACATATGCACAATAACTCTTGGACTTTACAATTGTACTTTCTATCCAGAACAACTGTTTGGGCCTTTTTTTGGCCAGGGCAGCACTTGCACACTTTACTTGTTTTACTTAACAATATTGGCTTCTTTCAGAACAGTTCTTTGGGCTTCTTTTGGCCAAGTACAATGCTTGCACACCAATTTTGTTCTACACACTTCAATTTGCCTGGCATACTCCCCTGCCAGGACCTCTGCGTTATACAATTGAGACTGCCTGGTGTACTCTCCTGCCAGGACTTCTACTTAATTGGGTCTTCTGCCTGTTCCAAAAGCTGCTTGTTTTTGATATTGGATAATGTATCTTCTTGATATATCATCTTCATTCTGCTCTTTTCATATTGACACTGTGTACATTTACACGTTAGAAAGGGGTTTATTTTCGATTTAAATGCCCTTTCCTGCACATGTCATCTCTCTGCTTTCTCTCATGTATTCAACCTTCAATTGTTCGCTTTCGGCACTCTCGCTGACACGCCTCAGTGTCCCTGTTGCTCTCAGGAGGACTCACCGGTCTATGTAGGCGTTGGTTTCTCCTCTCGCGGGCAGCCAGTGAAGGAATCCCTGCAGACTCCCTCTCACGTTCTGCTTTCCTTCACTCGGCGGTCCTCCGTGGCTTCCACTCGACACACCTGCTGTGTCTCGGCTCTGGTAAGCAGAATACTGCTGTTCACCAATGCCCAGGAACTCTTCACCAGCTCCAAGCATTCTCACAGCATCCCACGGCTTAGCAGTTCCTTCGTCCTCTGGTGGTGCACCGCCTGGCCCCACCATACCGGTTCTGGCTTCTCGTCTCTCCGCCTCGTGCAGAGAGGTGCAACGCTCCCTCGCCAGTCGCCACAGCAGCTGCCTTCCATTCTCAGTTTGGGATGCTTAAATTTCCCGGGCACAGGTGTGTGTCTGGAAACACTAGAGCGCTCACTAGGTTGGCAGTCTTTCCTATTCCACATTGCTCGATCTCCCTTCTTCGTCCCAGTACTTCGTGAACTCAGGGAATAGAAGTCCAATGATTTTGGAGGAGCATTAAACGGTTTTGATGGTAAATCACTTTTGATGGACTGATAAGTGGAATTGAAAAAAGTAATTGCATCAGATTGGCAAGGTTGGTTCACAGATCTGATAAAAGGGGTTTTGCTGCTCTTCTTGGGAAAGGGAGTGTAAACATGGCAATACGCCATGAGGTTTTCAGACATGGGGAGGTTATTCTCAAGGGAACATTGGGAATACCATTTGTCACCCGATGGAGCCATGACAGCTCCCCGGAGGCTGTCTCCTCCCATGTGATACTCCCTCATACTACCACCCCCAGGGTTTATTTATTTATTTCATTTGTTACACGCCCAGACCCTGGGGTATCACAGCGTGGTTACAGACATCTTAATAGTTGGTCATACAAGCAAGATAGTTGGTCATACAAACAATACATGTAAAGAATAGCGGAAGGCAGGTTATACAGGTTAAGCACGATAACGTTGCAGATTTGGGCAGATGGACATTATGCTAGTGTAGGAAAAAAACAAAATAAAACGGGTAGTAGTATTGGTTGAATAACCAGGTTTTCAGTTGCTTTTTGAAAGTGGGGAATGAGGTCTCTTTTTTGATGTGAATAGGGAGGGAGTTCCAATGTTTGGGTGCTAGTACTTGGAAACTGCTACCCCCTGCTCTAGTATTGTTGTAACGGGGAGCCAGTAGGAAGTGATTATCATTAGATCTTAGTGTTCAAGTAGTTACTTTTTTCTGAACTACATTATTCAGATAAATAAGTGCTTTTTTGTTAAGGCATTTGTGTGCAATACAAAGCGTTTTAAAGATTATTCTGGCTTCAATGGGTAACCAGTGTGCATCCTTACTAGTCTGCGAGATGTGATCAGACTTTTTTATTCCTAATGCTGCCCTTAGTACTTGTTTTGCATGAGTTGTAGTTTGGCGAGGTTGGCCATTGAGCTTCCTAGCAATAGTACATTGCAATAATCCAATTTAGATAAAACCAATGCTCTGGCTAATGTGAGGCAGTTGGTTGGGGTCAGGAATTGGCGGCTTAACGCTATCAGTTTAGAAGTGTATGCGGTAGATGAAGAGAGGGTACTGATACATTTGGTCATCGTGAGGTTAGCGTCTAGGTAGACACCTAGTGTTTTGACTTGCTTGAGTACTGGAATTGGTGAGCCGTCTATATTGATAGAGGTGTAGTCCAGGTGAAGTGAAGCTATTTTGGTTGGTGATCCTACGATGAGAATTTCAGTTTTCTCATCGTTAAGACAGAGACTGTTTAATGCCATCCAGTTTTGGGTGATCGTGTAGATTTTGTTGATGACCAGGGTGTCCTGATCATAATTCCTTGAGATGGGTATACGGATATGGGTGCCATCTGCAAAATTGGTATAGATGATACCCATATCGTCAAGGGCAGAGAAGAAGAGCTTGGTGTATGCATTATACAATGTAGGGGAGAGGCATGAGCCCTGGGGGACTCCTATGGGCACTGGTATAGGATCAGCAGCTTCCTTGCCTATGGCCACTCTGGAAGTGCGTTCTGCCAGGAAAGATTTCACCCACATTGTGGCATCACTGGAAAAGTTAAAATCATTGGCTAACGAGGTGCAGAGTTTATCATGGTCCACAAGGTCAAATGCTGCAGAGAGGTCTAACAGCAGGAGGATGCAGAGTTTACCTGAATCTCTAATTGTGTCCATCTGGATTTTGAGGTCCAGGAGGGCCGTTTCCGTGCTATGGTTGGGCCTGAAGCCCGATTGTCTGGTTCCTAGCAGTTGGTTCTGTTCAAGGTGTGCTTGGATTTGTGTGTATGCTATTTTATCAATGAGTTTGAGTAGGAATGGTACCGTTGTTATTGGTCGATAGTTAGTAGGTACTGTGGGGTCCAGTGTTGGTTTTTTGAGGAGTGGGTTGACCCAGGCTTTTTTGATACTGGCTGGGACTGTATTAGAGTTAAAGGAAGAGTTGGCAAAGTTGGTAATAGTGGGGGTGAGGGTACTTGCGCATGCTTTAACTAGTTTAGCTGGGACCCTATCGCCTTTGCAATTGGTAGCTTTGAGTTTGGTGATAGTGTTGAGTACTATTTCTTGTGAGACTGGGCTGAAATGAAAAGGAGGCATTGGATTATCGAGAGGGGTTGGTGAGGCGTTGGTGATTTCGGAGTTTTTGTCTGCTAGAAGCAATCTTTTGGTGGTAGTTTTATTTTGTAGCAACGTGATTTTGGCGGCACGTGCGTCTTGAATAGTGGTGCACCATTCTTTGCTGGCCTTTTCTGTGGTGGTGTTGGGTGTTGGATTTTCTAATTCTCTGAGGATGGAAAAGAGTTCTTTGGCATCAGAGGAGGCATTGTTAATACGTGAGTTGTAAGCGTTGGCTTTGTGGGATATTATGGCTGATATATAGATTTTGTTTGAATCCTCGAAAGCTTTGGCGGAATCAGAGGTGGGATGTTTGTTGGAGGCATGTTCAAGAGAGCGTTTGGTTCTTCTTAAAGATGCTAGTTCTTCGTTGAATCAGAAGTGGGACCTTTTGTCCGTGCGGCATGTTTTACTTGTCATAGGTGCTACTTCGTCGATGGTAAGGGAGAGGCACTTGTGGTAATAGTCTGCAATGATATTAGGATCATCACTGGTGACTGAGTTGGATAGCAGATTTTTTTGGAGGGTGGGGGTGAAGTTCTCTACAGTGAGCTTGCAGGGATTTCTGGTTTTGACGGTGTCCAGTAGTTTAGGTTTGGGAGGAGGGGGAGCATCAATCATGATGGTAAATGTTATAGAGTGATGGTCTGTCCAGCCAATTGGGGTGATAGAGTCAATGGTTAGTCTAGTGTTTAAGGTCAGAATCCAGTCCAGAATTCTACCCTTGATATGAGTGGGATAATTCACCATTTGGGTAAAGTTCATGTCTTTAAGAGCTGCTTGTAATATTGCAGCTTTGTGGTCTTGGTTGTCATTATATCCTAGGTTCAGGTCTCCAAGGATAGTGCACTTTGTATTGGGTTTAATGAAGGGAGTGAGTAGAAGGGGATTATCTGTTTCTGGGTGACTATTTGAGCTAGGAGTTCTATATATCACTATGATATTGATAGTAGTTTTCTCATTTATGGAAAGCTTTGCGAGCAATAATTCATAACCTGAGATGTCTTCAATGGATATTGATCTGAGTTGTATGTTAGTCCTGGCTATAATGGCTACGCCTCCACCTATGGCATGTGTTCTATCCGATCCTAGGATGTTATAGTCAGGTGGTAAGGCCAAAGCAAGCAAAGGGCCTGAGGCTTGGTGAAGCCAAGATTCTGTGATTATCAGGAGATCCAGATTTTATTCAGTGATAAGATCATGCATTTCGATGGCATGGGCTCTTAGAGACCGAGCGTTGATAAGAGCGCTTTTGAAGTTGGATGGTGTCTCAGGCTTATCTATTTTGTCATTGTTAGGTGGTTGGCATTGAACCTCCTTGGGTGGGATGATCGAGGCCTGGGCATTACGTAACATTTGTTTTTTGCTAAGTATAGAGTAGTTGGACTTGCGTGGGTTGGGCGTTGTGATAGGGAGTGGGTAGTGATTGTGTTTTGGTGTGTGATCTGAGGCGAAATAATCTGGCACTGCCAACAATAGGGCTAGTATTGGGGTCTGCTGGGAGCTTAAGAGTGGAAAGGTGATTGGGTGCAAGGGTAAAGCTAGTTGCAAACGGAGGAGTGGATGGCAGGAACGGAGTTGGGCAGGGTATGGGGTGGTGTCTGGGGCATGCTAACCTAGATAATCCGTTTCTGAGGATCAATAGGTGATTACCTGTGCATAGAATGCTTTCTGGGACCACGTAGTATGGGAACATGGTGATAAATAACCAAACTAACATCACTATGTCTAGAGTGGGGTGATCCTATGAGAAGTAGGTATGGCTATATTTGATATTCGTAAACTTAGCGTATGGTGTAAAGTTCAGGTGAGGTAAGGCAAGTGGGCTAGGACCGATAAGGTCTCAGGATTCTGAAATGTCAGGGTATACTAGATGCAGAGTGTCAACAATAGCGGTATTTGCAGGGCATGTTAAATGCAGTATATAAACCAAAAACAAAGAATCATGGTGTTGGCTAAAAGGCAATGCGAAGGTTGACTAATATGCAGTACAATATCAGCAGCACAAATATCAAGGTATGCTAGATGCAGAGTGTCAGCAATAGCAGTATTGTTAGGGCATCTTAAATGCAGTATATTAATCAAAACATAGAAACATGGAGGTGCAGTGAGTTGGCAGTAACGTAGTTAATGGGGTATGCTAGTTATGACAGTATATTCGGATCAGAGCATTAGTAGAGGCAAGATGATCGGGATGTAATATCCTTCCAATTAATGATTTAGATCAGTGGAGGCATCTGCGTGGGCTACAGAGGGGCGAGGAGCTGTACCACAGAGGAGACTAGGCAATTTACCAGGCTGTTACAAGTTTACATAGGCTAGTGCGGTATACAGGATGAGGATTAAATAAAAGCAGGTTGTGCTGAAGGGGGCAGTGCAGGTGGAGAGCAATGGTGTTTGTAATTTTAGAACCGATTATAAGGGTGTTCTGTCATACAACATTTCGATATCTGAGAAGAGGCACACGTTATTGTGCAGTACCTGAGTGTCTCGTAGTCCGGAGTGCATATGATGCAGTGTTTAGGTGCCGAAAGGCTAGATGAGGAGTTCCACAGACAAAATGCAGTGTGACATGGCGTATAAGAGCGTCCTTGATACGGCCGTAGACAGACCAGAGACAGGCAAGCGCCTTATAGTGCGCGCCTTGGATTTGCGAGCCGGCTAACGCCTTCCAGCGATGACGCTGGGGTTAAAGGGGGAAGCTGGCCCAATCAGCGTGGCTCGCCGCAGTGCTTGTTGCTAGGCAGCGGCCCTAACAAAAATACATGCAGCCATTTTGCAGCTTGTCGGGTGGTTCACGGATGATACGAGTCAGCTGTTGAGGTCGCTGAAGGCTGATCTTCAGCCCGGATTGCCCAGGAAAGACAGGCTGCAGCTCAGTGCTGCTTAATGATTACTGGCGTGCTCCTCTCTGGGGGTGATGGTGAGAGGGCTCCTGCCCTCTCACGTCCTCGGTCGTTAGGATCAGGTAGCGGCTGCCGTGCCCTTGCCACATGAGAGGAGGTTACCACCAGGAGATCAGTGATGACTCAACCGGATTCATCACAGTGGGCTTGGGAATTTATACATCCTGATACATTTTGAATGAGAGACCCCCGGGGAGGAGAGGGTGGGCTCGGGGATCGCTACAGTCTGATACATTTTGAATGAGAGACCCCCCCAGGGAGGAGAGACTGGGCTCAGGAATCTCTACATTCTTAATGAGACCCTCCGGGAGGAGAGGGTGGGCTCAGGAATCTCTACCCTTAGATGATAGATTCTGTGTGAGAGACCGCCGGGGAGCAGAGGGTGGACTCAGGGATATCTACATTCTGATGCATTTTGAATGAGAGACCCCCAGGGAGGACAGGGTGTTCTCGCAAATCTCTACATTCTGATACATTTTGAATAAGAGAACCCCAGGGATATCTACATTCTTATGCATTTTGAATGAGAGACCCCTGCGGATTAGAGGGTGGACTCGAGAATGTCTACACTCTGAATGAGAGACCCCGAGGGAGGAGAGAGTGGGGTTGGGAATCTCTACATTCTGATACATTTTGAATGAGCGACCCCCGGGAAGGAGAGAGTGGGCTCTGGAATATCTACGTTCGGATACATTTTGAATGAGAGACCCCCGGGGAGGAGAGGGTGGTGTGAGAAACCTGAAGGTGTCTCACTTATTAGACCCGGGGATCTGTCATCCAGGTGGCCAGGACGTGGCCATCGATATGGGGTCCATTTCCTGGGGATGGACCAGTGCAGGAGGATCACCTGGGTGAGGGGTCTTCGGGGAGTGGAAGTGGGACACTGAAGGGTGAGACGCGGTATCCACAGCCTCATGACACCTTTTCCCCAACCTGCTCTGTAGGATATCTAGAAACTCAACCCCCCACCCCCTTTTTTGACACACACACTTTCTCGCAGACCGATTACCATGACAGACAAGGGACTAACAGCCATATACCTGACATATCCCAACACAAGAGTCAGGCAGAGTCAGGCAATTGCCGCTAATTACACACACACCTGACTGCCCTTTCCCTTCCCCATAGGGATAAACACACTCTAGGCAAGGCCAAAAGCATGAGGAAGCAGCGATTCCAAGACGGCAGTTCAAAAGAAGGAGAAAGGCGGCGAGACCTGAAAGGACGTCAAGGAGGGAGTTGCCTTTGCCCTTTTCATCCCAGACCCACAAAGCCTCTGACAAAAGAAATATAAGACTGGAATTGCAGCTGGCGAATGGTGTGACGGGTGTCAGCGGTACATGGAACCCTCCTGCACTGATTGCCAAGGCGGGGAGACGAGGTTGCCATCGTGGTACCGTCCTTGACTCCAGCGGCAAAAGAAACACCAACGAGTTCAGCACAGCCGGTGAGTCGGATGAACCGGATAGGGGACCGGACTGTGTTAGGCGAAAGGTTGCAGTGGCAACATTAAGAAGAATAAAAATACAAAACTCTTTTGTGATCGAACTTGGTACCAGTGATAGAATGGTCCGGCGTCACGTAGGCACTCGTTCGGAGGCCTCTGGCTGTTACCACCAGTCCTGAACAAAGAGACTGTGTTGAACGGAAAAGGTATAGAAACAACAAGTACCAAGACGCCATAGGGAAGGCCGACGTGAGGTGTCATGGTGGTCATACAAGTGTCCAGCCAAACCCCTTGTACAATCGAAAGTCCTTGACACGTTGATAAATGTTTAAGTATCCGAGGGAATAGTGAAACCCGCACTTGTCAGACACTAAGAGCGACCCAGCGAGACATGATTGCCCTTCAGAAGTCTCTGTGAGTGAAGTTGGCAAGTGCTTTGGAATGTCTGAGCCCAGATGAGGGGGACCTAAACTAGCTGGATGTTTAAAAAGACATTGAGACTCTCTGATATTACAGGTAAAGAGATTTCGATTGAAAATGCAGCAGATTGTGATGACAAACGTGAACCCGACTGAGGGATGTCCACAGTGAGTGGTTGGTGAGTGGTTGGTCTGAGCCCGACTGAGGGAGGCTAACATTGTGAGAAGGATCGGAGCCCAGCTGAGGGGGATCCACGGTTGAAGAGTAATCGCACGACGTAAAGAGAAATAGAAGGAACTTTTATTTTGTCATTTTGTGATACATCAGGCCCTCTGAAGCCAGAGACTTTGCATGAAAGATTCTCGGACACAGACGGTCCTGATATAAAAAGAAAAGAAACTGTAACCTTGTGCTGGAGAAGCGCAGGAGTGTCCTGTGCTCACGAGTCCCGTCTTGCCCCATGCTAGAAAACGTGGGAAAGAGAGACCCCGGCAATAACATCCTGACTTATCATTTTGTGAACACTTTTCTTTCTTGTGAACATTATCCCACACATATTTTGTAACATAGCAGTAAGGATTGGCAATAGGTTTCTTGGTATAGGCCTTTTTTATTTGATTAGACTCCACTTGGACAGTATTATTATTTGATGGTCATAGCTTGCTCCCATCTTAGATTTAGGTTTAGATAAGGCATTTATCTCACCCATTGTACAGTTTAATAAACACCCTTGAACTGTGATCACTTTTGTTTTTCTTGCTTTGATGCCATGCCTTTCATTCAGTGGGCACAGGGATCTCTACATTCTGGTACATTCTGAATGACAGACCACCTGGGAGGAGAGGATGGGCTCGGGAATCTCTACATTCTCATACATTCTGAATGAGAGACCCCCGTAGAGGAGAGGGTGGGCTCAGGAATCTCTACATGATTCATTCTGAATGGGAGACGCCCGGGGAGGAGAGGGTGTGCTCAGGAATCTCTACATGATACATTCTGAATGGGAGACGCCCGGGGAGGAGAGGGTGGGCTCAGGAATTTCTACATGATACATTCTGAATGGGAGATGCCCAGGGAGGAGCGGGAGGGCTCGGTGATATCCACATTCTGATGGAATTGGGGGGTAAAGGAAGGATTGCCCCCTTTTGTATTGCTTCACTGTCATATCTTTATGTTTAAATACTAATGGCGAGATTTGGGGGGAGTCGACGTTTTTGTAAATTAAGTTTAAGTATATGAGGTCGAGATTTAGGCAAGTGATCATTTCAATACGACTTTTAGGGCAGGTGAGATTTTAGTAGGTGATTAAAAGACAGATCACTTTTTGACATATTTTTCATTGTATTTGTTTACTGCCTATTTTTCACTGAGGCGGAGGTTGCAAGGGGAGGGGTTGGCGGGCTCAGGGAACAGGGATATTAATGGGCCTCCACCCATCTTTTACAGAAAGAAACAGTGAAAATCAAATCAGTGATGAAAAATGCCCGGTAAAAACACATAGAACCCACAGGGGTGGAATTTAACTTCACAATTCCTGGGATGAGAGCGGTTCTTTTAAAGATACCTCTCTCTTCCAAGTCATTCCCAGGAAAAAACTGCCAGGGACATTTTCATGGACACTAACAGGGAGAGCTTACTTCCAATTAACTATCTGAAGCGACAGGGAAAGTCTTAAGGGGCCACTAGATAACTTAGTGGCCTGCAGAGGACTATTTGTTAGAACCTCTGGCCCAAAGAAAGTGCTGTTAATAACAGTGGTACTGGAAGTAGTGTCTCTGATTCCAGTGGTAGGCTGGCTGTGCACTATAATGGAATGGACATACTAAGTATTGGAGGGAAATACCCCTCTCCCTGTCCCCTTTCTGGGGCTTGACCCTCCCACATTAAGCAAAGCTGAAGACATCTCTGGGGTGTCTCCACAAGGGCAGGTCTCCCAGTGACCAGAGGCCATGCTTTAGGCACTCTGCTCATCAGGCTTTTTAGGGCAGCTGGGCTGACCTCTGGGGTGGACAGTTTTTCCACAGCCCCAGCAGGTGCTGGGGAGTCTGGGAATTACTGAGGAACCACCACTCACCTTTGAGTTAGTGGTGCCATCCTTCTTTTTGGACCCAGCCATAAGGGGTTACCCACTTCTACTTTGAGGCCCTGTAAGAAGGGAGAATGTTGGCCTGCCTTACCTGTCCCCTGATCACTGTGGTTAACTCTGTGAGAGACCCACAAGTCAGCCATCTTTGCTAGTTCCCTTGGATCGCTGATAATGGAATTAGCTAAGTGCTAATACAAGTCAGGGAAGCAAGCATACAGGGGGCATATAGGGTTATACAGAAGGCGGGCCCTGCACTGTGAGCTTAGAGAGAGAGAGAGAGTGAGAGGCTTGCAAGGGGTAATGTAAAACCCACAGTCTCTATTTTTAAATCACACATAGAAATGCTAAAACTCCCAGAAGTTAAGATGGAGCCGGGGTCTGTAGTGTGTAATAAATGTGAGGAACAGAGGACATCCACCGGGATAAAAGTGAGTCCAAATTGTGGGCACATCAAGGCAAGAGGAGACGTACCTGCTCAAGACACTCTTCACATCCTAGGGAGAGAAAGAGAAAGAGGACAAGATAAATAGTCATCCTACATTGTTCTAAACATTGATTTCCATTTTACAGAGACCCTGAACTGTGATTCAAGGAAGAGTTAGGCCGCTGCATTATCGAGTCTAGGAATCAGTTGAGCCTTCTGCGAGGTTTCTGGTCAGACAATGTTTGTGCTGGGAACTAGAGCCACTGAACTAAAGGTGGGGGGAGTAACATTCAGCTCAGACAAGTGGCCCAGAGCCTGACATTACTGGGATATTTGAGGTTGCACTTAGATGTAGTGACTGTCATACAAACAAGGCATTAACTGCGATTAGATGGCATCACTGAGAGGTCCTGAGGTCGCACTTTGCATCTGCAGAACCTACACAAATGGGAATGAACATGACATACAGTGGATTTACAGGCATGCCAGGCACTAACTGGCATTAGAGGAGTTTGAAGCTGCACTTTGCATATGATGGCAACAACTGCACAAATGTGAGACTGCACATACGGCACTCAGCATTAGAGGGCATTTGGACTAGACTAGCTGTCATAATGCAGCATTCGCTGACCTAGCGATCTCTCTCTCTCTGCGCGCTGTCTCGCTGACAATTTCTCCCTAGATCCATGGTATGGTACAGGCTTTCTCTCCCTCTCTCTCTCTCGGTCTCTCTCTCTCCCCATCAGTGCCGTCTGTTTTTCTCTCACCCCATTCCCCATCGCTCTTGCTCGCTCTGTGTCTCTCTCTCTCTGCCTCCCCCTATCATTCCATCTCTCTTTCTCCTGGCTCTATCGCTGTAGCTTGCTCTCTGTCCTTTGCCAGCTCTGTGGGTGTGCCGCTCTCTTTCTCTTACTCTCTCTCTCTTATCTCTCTCTTCTCTCTCTCTCCAGCTCTGTGGTTGTGCCACTCTCTGCAGGGTGGTGTGTCAGTGGGTGAGAGCAGTCTTTCATGCTGTCCCTCTCGCTCAGAGGTGTATTGTGAAGTGCACTCTCTTGGTTCTCTCTGTCTGGACAGTGTGGTGTGCTCACTGACAAGACAAGAGTTGCAGCCAGATATTTGTCAATTGAGCGAAGGTGCCACGGTATTTCACCCCATTCTGCCCTGCAGGGTAGGAGCAAAAGGTGAGACACCATCTCATTTCAGAATATCCCTTCATAATAGTAGAACAAGGATTAATAAAATATAGTGCCTTGAAGGGGATAAGCAAGTGATGTTCCTATATTGTATTCTGTGAGGATATGGCATACATTACTTAATGTAATCGTATTTCTGATGCTTGTACCTGCTTAGATTCACATGCTATGCATAGTCTGACATCTAGTGGTAGTTGCAGAGTATTGCATGACTTGTTTTCGAAATTCGAAACGGGACGTCGACTGGGCGTGTCTGTAAGAATATCCCTTGTGTGACATGTACGGTACCCATGGACGGGTATGCCCAGACGTGGGTCCCGTGCCTGCTGGGCCTAGAGACCCAGGCTACTCCTCACTGATGAGGCCTAACAAGACCGAAACATGTTTGGGGATGCTTGTGGTCTCGTGCAGAAGGGATGTGACCTAGCAGTTCGGGCTGGACTGCCCCTTTTGGGGTGGGACCAAGCCTGATTTGCATATGGTCTTTCCCCTTCTGTAATGGCTTGGCAGGTGAAGAACGATGGTCTGGAGGGTTGCCCAGAGCAATGCCAGTGGTTAAGATTCATTCAAAACCTTCCAGCCATCACCTCTTTGTTTTCACTTCCACTTCTGCCTGGGTCACTTTATACCAGGAATTCCACTTCCACTTCTGCCCGGGTCACTTTATACCAGGACTTCCACTTCCACCTCTGCCTGGGACACTTTATACCAGGACTTCCACTTCCACCTCTGTCTGGGTCACCTTATACCAGGACTTCCACTTCTGCCTGGGGCACTTTATACCAGGATTTCCCCTTCGACTTCTGCCTGGGTCACTTTATACCAGGACTTCCACTTCAACTTCTGCCTGTGTCACTTTATACCAGGACTTCCACTTCCACCTCTGTCTGGGTCACTTTATACCAGGACTTCCACTTCTGCCTGGGTCACTTTATACCAGGATTTCCCCTTCGACTTCTGCCTGGGTCACTTTATACCAGGACTTCCACTTCCACTTCTGCCTGGGTCACTTTATACCAGGACCTCCACTTCCAATCTATCCCATGTTTTAGGATGCTCCGAGGTCCCAACTCCCCCACCCCCTCCTTTTTACAAAAACACTGGACAGAGGGTGACTGACAGTAACAACATCCACTTACACACATCATACTGGACCTGTCCCGCTAATCGGGTCAGGCAAATTCAGGCACTCGATGCCAAGTGCATACACCTGATACCTATTAGCTCTCCTCACATGAATAAAAGGCAGCACCCAAAGACACACTCTGAGCAAGGCAGAACACGAGTATGAGCAGGGTTTCTGGGAAGAAGGCAAGCCTACTGGAGCAGAACGACAGATCGAGGGACGGAAGCAGTGGGTCAGAAACCCCAAGAGTTCCTTACCAGAGGTCGTTGCCTCCGACAGGCCGCGGACAACACGTGCAGAAGGCCAGATCCCACAAGTGAAGATTTCATTGTGTTCAGAGCCTGCCGGAGACCCTCTCAGAAGAGACGCTCACAGCCGGTGAGTTCGGAAAGCGATCTGAAAGACCGGTGTGTGTTAAGAGGTTTTTGAAGTGGCAACATTTACCGCAAGTGGAGGCTGCGCGCGTGTGAATGAAACGCAAGGAAAGGCAGACCTCTGAATGAACTTTAAAGTGAACAAGTAGCTGCGAAGACAGCGATACTAAGGAACGGAGTGGTCTGGTGAAAGGAAGTAGCCCACTTGAAAGTCTCTGTTACAAGTGAACTGTTTGAAACATAAGCGTATGATCAGCAAAAGTGAAATAAAGAAGAGAACTCCCAGAGAAAGGGGGGAAAGTGAAAGTTGAACTGTGAACATTTAGTCGAAGTGGTCCTGCGAAGGTCATAGTTAAATCCATCGCACAATCGAAAGTCTTCGACTTGCTTGAATTGAAGAGACATTCTGAAAAGGAGTCCGAGCCCGACAGAGGGAGACCCAAAGTGAGACAAGCATGGGGAAGGGAACCCCATTGCTTGTTTGTGTGGAACTATATTCTGAAAAGGGGTCTGAGCCCGACAGAGGGTGACCCGAAGTGAGACAAGCTTGGGGAAGGGAGCTTCCTTGCTCGTTTGCCTTGAATTACATATGTTGAGGGGTCCAAGCCCGACAGAGGGAGACCCAAAGTGAGACAAGCTCGGGGAAAGGAGCCTCTTACTTCTTTGTGTTAATCTTTATTTTTTGTGAGTTCTGAGCCCGGCAGAGGGGGACCTTCGGGAACTGTTTTTGATGAAATCTTGTTTTGAAGCCAATGAAAAGAGACTTAAACGTGGAAGGCCAGGCGGGCCTCGATCGACGTGGTGAACTGTTTATTGTGATAGAAGCTGAGCCAGAGTGTGTCATCCTGCCTACAGGGACAGCCTTATTCCATGAGGTTTAACATGGGGATGAGAGCTTGTTCAACCACACTTACTTATTTCAACATTGATTTTCCTTTCGCATACATTTCTTCTTTTTACACTTTTGTACAAAGAATAGGGCAGGCATTAGGTTTTGTTAACATAGGCCATTTTGATTTGACAGACTCCACTAGGACTGCGTTATTAATTATTTGATGGCCGAGACGACTCCCATCTTAGTTATAGGGCAGACTAGGAGTTTCTCCAACCCCAACCATTTCAATAAAGGTTTTACAAATTGTACCCATTGTGTCAGTGTCATACTTGTGATACCATGTCTCCCCTACAGCAAGCAATGTCTCTCTCCTGAACATCAACTTTCATATAGGGCCACTTTTCAACCACTCTTGTCTTTTTGTTAAGGCACAAGCCAAGTACTTTCAATTCAACCTCTATTGGCTTTGACAATGTTAGTTATGACTAGTTGCTGTTCCGTTCACACCATAGTCATTCATTTACAAGCTCTACCTTTAAAGATGTTATATTAGCCTCTTTTCCTCTGCTAGCAACAGTTATTCTCAAAGAAACCTTTACTTTAGCTTATTTTGGCTGAGGGCAAAGCTTATCCAACTCTTGGCTTATTGTAATGCTTGTTTTCTTTGGGTCGCAATATTGAGGTTTAACACTCGTTTTCACAGGATACAATGTTATTGTGACTTTACTCAGGTTTGGTCTTTGTGTTAAAATCACTTTTAGGCACACGCAACTATTATTAACTTTGTTAAAGCAGTCTTTTATAATGTTCAACACCTCCTTCGACAGCGAATTCGTCTATACGCGAGTGCTACAATTGTTGCACTCCATTGTCTGACACAATCCGGTCAGCTTCAGTCAATTTTACTCCCTCACAAGTGAAAGCAACTGGTTACAGTTGCCTGCTTGACAATGCCTGAAGGCTAAAGAACGCGCACAAACACTCACCGGCTTCTCGGCCCCTGTCACTGGCTGCTGGACTTCTACTACAGTGGTTTTCTCGTCCAGGCACACTTCCCTCAGCAAGCTGCCTTCGGTCCCACCACAGAGGCACAAAGTTCGGCTCAGCATGACCCCCTGGAGCACGCCAGCCTCCAGGCAGGGTCTGCTACATGCTTCTTGCTGCGAAATCTCTCAAATCAGGTTAACAAGGGGGAAAGCTTTCAAATCGTAAGCTTCCCGCTGTGCAACCTCTGCAATCCAGGCTTTGGGGGGAAAGGACCAACTCAGGGATAGTAACTGAAAAAATCCTGGTGTCCTTTATTTCCTCACACTTCTGTGGATTCTGCCAGCAACGTGCTTTCCTCTGCCACTTTCTACTGGCCCAGCTGCTTCTGCTGCAGCTACAACTGCTACTGCCCCTCCAGCCACAACCACGACTAATGGCCTGCACAAGAGGGAGCTTTTTAAGCCTCTCAGCCTCCCTCGGGTGTGCTGTTACGCCTAATTGCATTCCCTTCAGGTCTGCATTGCTCTTCAGCCCATTTCTTCATCCAAGTACTCTTGGGATTATGCGACTTGGAGTCCCAAACAGCAAAGTTAGTTCTAAATGGTGATTTTCTATTTTTGACTTTAGAACTATTTTGCTTATATATTTTTACAAATGCTTCATCCTGTTTCTTCACAGAAGGGAAAGGCAGTTCATGTAGGCCACCATTTAGAGGTTTCCTTTCTCTGTACCTTTGGGAGAAGGTTTTTTTGTTAGTTAGTCCCTGTCCTGCTGCTGATACCTCTGTTCTAGCTCTGGGATCAGGCCCCTGTGGGTGGATTGCTGCTCTAGTTCTATAGGTTTCTGATCCCCTCTCACCTGCAGTAGATCCACGTCCTGCTGCTGGCACTTCCTCTCCAGCTCTGTGATCAGGTCCCTGTGGGTTCGTTGCTGCTTCTCCAATCGGGTCAGTTTCTCCTTAATCTTCTTCATCTTCTCCTCTTGCTCCTTCTCCAGTCTGCTGAGCAGCTGCTGTTTCTCCTTCTCCAGAAACTGCTTCAGATGCTCAAATGTACTAAGGATTCTCTCTCTCTGCTTCATAATGTTTCCCTTAAAAATAGATTTAAACAAACAATAAACACATATTATATGTCTGATTATTATATTAACTATCATAACATATTTTACATATAACACCTGTAGTGGTTCCCTCTCAATAACTCTTAAAATCATAAACCTAACACACATGAACTACTAATTGGCAAAGATTATTTTTTATAAACCAGTTTTTATTACTTTTTTCCATATTCCAACATTATTCCTCATATCCTTGTTCAAATACACATTCTTTTTAGTGTTGACCATTCGTCCTATCCCATTCCTCCTTACTCTCCCTCATTTTACCCCCTTCCTTCCCTTGCCCTCTATCCCCTGCCTCCCCCCTCTTGTAGTATCTTGTACCGATGTGCCCCTTCTCTCAGGCATCCATGTCCCATTTCCCCCATATCTTCGGACACTTCCTCATGCCCCGCCCCTATTCCTGTACGTGATCTGCTCCATTCTGATGCAATGGTCCATTCCAATCTATCAGTTTCCCAAAGTGGGCATTTCCTAGGTCTCCCATTTTGCCACTAGGTCCCTTTTTACCACCATCAATGGTATGTGTATTAGTGTCTCTTCCCCTCTACTTCCTTCAATCTCCCCTCTTATATGCTTATATACAGTAACATCATTTTAGGAATGTTCCTACTTCCCTTCTACATTTGAAACACCGGCCATGCGTTACTCTACCCCTGTTATGCAGTCTATCTCTGGAATGGTACACTCTGTGCAGAATGTTGTATTGTATGAGCCTCATCTTGGGTGATACATTAACCTCTCTTGTAGCCACTAGCGCTTCTATCTATTTTTCCTCCTCTATTGTTCCAGGGTCTCTTTCCCATCTCCCTTTCAGGTGTGACATGGGGGAGGGGGTGTTTTTATTTATGACTTGATATAGTGTGGTTATCCCTTTCCCCTCTATTTTATCCCTGAATAGATTAATCTCCGGGGGATGGGGGGTGTTTGGGGGAAGTCCAATTCCCCTTCAAATTGAGCTTGTACAGTGTGTTTTAGTCTCGTGTTTGTGAAGAATTCTTCCAGGTCCCAGTCCATATTTTTTTCCTGCATTGTTCGGCATGGGTTATCTCTTTATTATCCACTACATCTCCCAGTCTGCATATTTCCTTTTCCACCCAACGTGGCTGCCTCCCTAGCTTTTGTATCTCTTTAATATTGGGATTTACCCACAGTGGGGACATTCTGGTAGCTTTCCCCTTCCATCCCATAGCGTGTGCGACTTCTTTCCTGATCTGCACCAATCTCGGTCCTGCTGGGGGGAGAGTACCCTCTTTAAGGGGGTTCAGCCTTCCATTCGCGACAGTTTCAGTCTCGTGTGAGCTAGATTACCCCCTCCAAATACCCACTCATTTGCTACCACCAGATGGGCCGCCCAGTAGTATTTCCATATATCCGGCAGTCCTACCCCTCTGTCACATACCGCTTTTGAGAGCATCCGCAGGGCTATGCGTGGATTCTTGTCACCCCATAATAGTCCTCTAATTATAGCTTCGATCCTTGTGAACGGTGCCTTGGGTATTTTCACCAAAGTGTTCTCCAAGACATATAGCCGTCTAGGCAGTGCCATCATTTTTAATAAATTGACCCTTCCGAGCAGTGTTATAGGTAGGTTAGCCCAATGTTCAGCGTCTTCTTGTAGTCTGCGACTTATTGGTTCTAGATTATTTTTAAGAAACAAATGTTCATCCTTTTGCACGGTTATACCCAGATACTAAAATCCCCCTTGCTCCACCCGGAGGGGGCATTCCTCAGGGACTGCATCTTTCCCCCCTGTACTAGTATTTTGACTGATTCTCCCAGTTAACTCTCAAGACCGCAGTAAATTCCGAACTCCCGTATGGTATCCATTACCCTCTGGCCCGTTCTTCTGCGATCCCCTAGATATATCAAACGATTGTCTGCATATAGAGAGATTCTATCTTCCCAGTTCCTGAGCCATCGGAATCCTTGTATTGTTGGATCCGCTCTAATGCGCTCGGCTAGTGGTTCGATCGCTATGAGGAATAGCAGCAGCGACAGTGGATATCCTTGTCTCATGCCCCTCTGGAGCGGGAAGATATGGGATGCGTGCCCATTCCCTCTAACTTTTGCGAGTGGTTGTGCATTTAGTAGTTTCTTCTATCTTATGAAGTTGGGGCCCAGGCCTACCTTTTCCATTGCTGCTCACAGGAATTCCCGTTGCACCAAACCAAAGACCTTCTCTAGTGCCATTATTGCGTGGGGACCCTCTAATGAGTCAGTAATACTAAAGTGTTATGTGCCCTTCTCATGTTCATCATTTTGCTCTTCCTGGAACAAAACCACATTGATCTGAGTTCATTAGCTTGCTTATTACCCCTACTAGCCTTGTTGCTAGTATCTTGGCTAGGACCTTTGCCTCTCCATTCAGCAAAGATATGGGACGGTACGAGGCACATTTATCGGTGGGTTTACCTTTTTTGTGTATTATCACTATTGTAGCCGTTCTCACGTCAGAGTGTGCCTTGTGCACAGCTTTCCATGAACATGTCCCACATTGGCTTGACCACTTTGTCTCCGATTCATTTCCATAATTCAGTCGGGATTCCATTTGGTCCTGGGGTTTCACGTAATTTAAGCTCTTACTTGCCTCGTGTACTCCCTCCATCGTTATCTCAATATCCATTACTTGTCGTGTTTGTTCAGCTACCTGTGGCAGGTTTAACCCATCTAAGTATCTCCCAATTTCGATCCCTGTAGGCCCTGGGACCGCACTGTATAGCCCCTGGTAAAAATGTGCGAAGTCGTCTACTATTTTTTCCCCTTCCGTGTAGATTGTTCCCTCCTCATTACTGATGCCCCTAACCCACCTGGACTCCTCCTCCCTTTTCTCCAACCATGCAAGCATCCTTCCACATTTGGTCCCGAGTTCATACACTCTGGCTTTCATGGCCCAGCATGCCTTTTTTGCCTCATCTGTCACCACTTCTTTGTATTGCCAAGCAACTTTTAGCATCTCTTTTTTATATTCTATTGCTTGTTCGTCTACGTGCCTCTATTCTGTCCTAGCCACCTCTTCTTCTAGTGTCTCCAGCTTTTCCTTTCTTTCTCTCCAATATCGCCTTATTGCCACCTCTGCCCTTCCCCTATTTACGGTTTTATACTTCCCAAAGTGTGCAGCCATTCTTCACTGTGCCCTCATTCAATTCAAAGTATGTCTCCGTACAGTCTTTCATCTCCTCCCGTATTGTTTCGATCCCTAGATGGTATGTGTTCAGTCTCCATTCCCCTTTCCCCTTCAGTTCCTCCCCTCTTATCGTAATATAGAGCGGGGCATAATCCAATATGCCTCTTGTCAGGTATTCCGCTTCTATTACCCTCCCGGTGATGGTACATTGAACCAAAAAGTAGTCTACGTGAGATATCGAGTCGTGTGCTGAGGAATAGTACGAGAATTGTCTTTTACCGGAGTGTAACCCTCTCCGGATATCCCGTAATCCTGTTGCCTCCAAAAAGGTCACCAGCTTGGTGCGCGTCTACCCCCCGGGCATTTCCCCCATCTGAGGACATCTATCCGCCCGTGAAGGACGTCAGTAAAGTCACCTCTCACTATGGTTACATTTGCACCATGTGTTGCCAGCATCGCCTGTATTTTGTTAATTAAGTCTGGTTTTAATGGTGGAGGTGCGTACACGTTCAGTATGGTAATTGCTTCCCCCCATAATTCCCCCAGTCACTACCAAATATCGTCCTTCCCTTCTCTCTCTCCACTTGACCAACTGGAATGGAATGCTATGACTGATGTGGACTGCCACCCCGCTGGATCCTCTGTAGTATCCTTCATGTTCCACCAACGTGTATTGACCGCTGCCCAGAAACCTACTCTCTGAGCCATCAAGTGCGTTTCCTGCAATAGTAATATGCAGGCTTTCTGCCTCATCAAATAGTTTGTCAACAGCCCCTCTCTTAATCTCATCATTTCGGCATTTCACAATCCTACATTCTCCTTGCATCGTTCCGTGTAGTGTCATTTGCCTCTGTGTTGTACTTTCCCAGGTGTGAGATCCCTTGCCTTGTTGTTAAGTCAAGATGTATACCGAACTGCATTTGTGCATGTCTAACTACCCATATTCTCTCGCTCCCTGCCGCTTGACCTCTCGAACAAACCCAACAACACCCCCCTCCCCCACCCTATACTTCCCCCCAACTTGAAGCATCTGTTGACCCCAAAACAACTATCGCTCGTCCCAACCCTTGATAGGGGCCTCGGGATTTGCAAGGGGGGCTATGCCTGCTGGCCGCTCTACCCAAAGTCTTGAATTTTACCCACTTGAGTTTGTTGCTTATTCACTGTTGTTGCTCTCATGCTCCCCCTTCCCACTCCACCCCCCTCCTAGGACCACATTAATGTCAATTATTTGCAGTCTATCTTGCATATATGCTGTTTCCTGACTTCCAACTGCTTTTCCCTTCTCCCTGAGGGGGCCATTTCTGTTCCTGCATTTTTGTTTTGCCCGTTCTGCTTTATCCATTGCTGCGGGACGATTGTTTCTGTCCAGTCCCATGCATCAGTAGGGCGCGTGAAGAACCTAACTCCCTGAGGGGCGCCGTGTTGCTGGATAAATTGTGGCATACTTCATTTCTTTTTCCCCTAGCTACCTGTGCACCGCGTCAAAGGATTGTTGCGCGTTTTGTACCACTTTGGTGAAGTCGGGGTATATTGCAATCCTTGCCCCATTATACTCTAGAGTTCCCTTCTTTCTTGCTGCTTGTAAGATTACATCTCGATCGCGGTAATTTAACAGTTTGGCAATGATTTGTCTTGGTGGGGCGCCTCGCAGTGGCTCCTCAGTTGGTACTATGTGCCCTTTCAATTGAGAAACAATTAGACAGCCCATGTGGGCCCATCTTTCTTCCATCTGCTGCGTCCTTTTCTACATTTTTATCATGTCTCAACGGGGTCATAACATCTTCGACAGACGATATACGCTCTTCCGCTTCTCCTACTCGCGGCGCTGACACTTATGCAGGTACCATCTCCGGAGACTGACATCCAGACCTACTGCATCTATCCTTTGCTCCAGCTGTGTCTTTGCCTCGTGTACGGCTCTCAAGATTTCCTGGGTAGCCTGAGATTCTGCGTTTCCCCTGTCCTCCATTGTCGACTATGGTCTTGTCTCCGGTGCTTATTGTGTTTTGGGCCCTCCTGTCCTATATGCGTCAATCTTAGACTGATGGTTTGGTTTCTTGCCCTTATACTTATCCATTTTCATAATTGGGTGTAGCGTGGGTATCACTCTTTTGCCCGCTGTATAGTCTTCCAGAGAATTCCCTCCGCACTCTGTCCTGCCCCGCTCCCTCTATCTCCTTTGTTGCTGTGCCTCCTGGTAATAACGCCTTTTTCCAGCCCCTCTTATGCAGGGCTTCCCACGGCTCCCAGCGCCTGACGATGGGTTGTAGTAGCTACTTGTGTTCCTTGCCGGTTGGCGCTAGGTACTGTGAGAAACCAGAAGGTGTCTCACCCGATAGTCCCAAGGGATCTCTCTCTCAGGTGGCCCGGTCACGGCCATCCCTTTTGGATCCAGACCCTGGGGGTGGGTCAGTGCGGGAGGATCATCTGGGTGAGGGGTCCTTGGGGAGTGGGATGCCTGATGGCGAGACGCGGTATCCCTTGCCCGCTAACACCTTTAACCCCTCCTAGCAGGTAGGATACCGGGGAACTTTAACTCCCTCCCCTTCCCTACACGAACACTGCTACACAAACTGCCCACTCTGGGAGAAAACAGACTAATACCCGAGCAATGTACCTGACCTGTCCGAATACCATGGTCAGGCAGAGTCAGGCAATTACCTTTGACAATACACACCTGACTTCAATTGAACCTCCCCACAAAGATAAAAGGCGGAGTACGAGAGCACACTTTGAGCGAGGCAAAGCACACAAAGGAGCGGTTCTTCCCAGGCAGCAACTGAGCCGATGGAGAGAGACGGCAGACCGAGAAAGGAGAACAAGTCAGGAGATACCCTTGATCTTTTTGACGAGTGATCGTTATACTCCTAGGAACTTGAAAGCAGCACGTGTAAGGCCAACAAGGGAAACCGAAGAATCCTGCATTGTGTGTCTGAGATATCCGAGGCCCGCCTGCATGAAAGGTCTCTGACTGATGTATCCCACAAAGAAGTGGCAAAAGGAACTGTAATATGTCAATGTGAAAACGAAGAATAGAAATCAAATAAGAATTAATCAAAGTGGTCCTGCAAGGATATAAGTAAAATCCATTGCACAGTGGAAAGTATTTGATTATGAATAAATGCATCAAGGTCTGAGCCCGGCTGAGTGAGACCTATTGTGAATTTATCGAACTGTGAAATAAGAAGAAAGCAAGAGTGCAAGGTCCGAGCCCGATCGAGGGAGACCTATTGTGAATCTGTGTATCAAAGGGGTCCGAGCCTGGCTGAGAGAGACCTAGGGTAAACAGTGCACCCGAGACTTTGTAAGCGTTAGACTCCTGAAGAGAAAGTAACTTTGATGTTGTGTTTTGTATCCAAGCCATTTTACGAATGAGAGACTTTATTGGGAATGAGACTTTGTCGCAGAAGGCCCTGGTTTATATCCTGACCTGCATCCTCGTGCTGGAGAAGCCAGAATCTGTGCTAAGCTCGAGTGTGCCACCTTGCCCCGTGCTGAAAACGCGGGGAAGGGAAGCTAATTGCCGGCTGTCCTGAAATATTCTTACTTGAATACTCTTTCTTTTGCATACATCATTTTCCCACACCATTTGTATTTAGAAAAAGGGATTGGCAATAGGTGTATTAGCATAGGTCCTTTTGATTTTGAAAAGACTCCACTAGGACTGTGCTATTTTTACTTTGATGGTTGTAGCCTGCTCCCATCCTTACATTTAGGGTTAGATAGGCGTTCATCCAACCCATTGAAGTTCAATAAACACCCCATAACTGTGATCACTTGTGTCTGTCTTCACTGTTTGATATCATGCCTTCCTTACAGTACCCAAGCCCACTGTAAGTATGTGTGGTTGTTATTAGTAGACCCGACCCCTCATTGGTGCTAGTGTCTGGCTGCTAGTGTACTGTGTCAGCTAGCGGTAGGTGGTAATCCATAGCTGGCTGTGGTTGTCGATGTGTTCCAGAGATACTGCAGTCTCTGGTTCTATAGTTCCGCTCCCAGGTGGGAATAGATGTGTTAGGAAGTCACGGACACTGACAGGAGTCGGACTCTGGGAGGGCGAGGTCCAGTTTGCTTCTGCAGGTAAACTTTCTGTTGTCACCGAGTCTCACTCCCTCAAAGCACTGTGAATGGAACTAAGCTTCAGGATTCAGGACTCTGTGATTCCAGGAGGGGTAGCCGGGGTGGGGGGGGACTCTATCTCCCACCTCCACACAGAGGACTGTGTTGATATTCCAGCTCCAGCCTGGTTCCAGGCCCCTGTGCCCCTCTCTCTGCGTCCCAACCTACCGGTCCACTACTTTCAGCCTGAGCTCCTCCTCCCAGCCATTCCGGAGCTCACTCCGTTCACTCCTCCACAGGTCCTCCCCGACCTCCAGACTTCACCCACGTGTGCCACAAGGATTCACCTCCTAATCGATTTTGTTCCAAGGTTTAGCACTGCCGTTTTTGGTGCAAATACCTTTTGGGCCCTCAATACCGGGGCGGGCGGCACTTCTCTGCTGCTACTCCATTTTCTGTGCAACAGCACCCCCCCACCCCCAGATGGGCAATGATGTATCAGCTAATGGTCAGCAGACTGACAGTAACATTCTAGTTCATAGATTGTTCCTCTAGAAATGGCCGTCAAGTTCATGCAAGGACTGGGTGAGAGTACCGGTCTAGTCATTCCACTATTATGGATCAGAATGGGTGTTAGAGGGGCACAAATACCAGAACCTCTCTCTGTCTGGTTTAGAACATTGTTATTACCAATATGTGTACCCCTACAACTTTTTTCATTTGCACACATCCAGTTTCGCTGTGCTCAATAGTATGTGATCTCCCTCAGAGACAGTTGCTTGGTTGTTCCAGCAGCCGAATGAGATTGCTGGTCTAGCAGTGGGAATTCATCCTTGACGACAATTGCTTAGCTAGGGACATAAAATACTGGGTTTGTTCAAACGAGAACATTCTTGGGAGGTGGAAATACTGGAGAATTCATGACGGACTGTGCCGTGATTATGGTAAGTAAGTAACTAGTTCAGTATTGTTGGTTTTTTAGCAATATGTGTCAATTTTAAGAAAATTAGATCGACAATAGGGGTAGTAACAGGTATACCTTTATCAACAGGCATGAAGTGAGGTTCAAACTGAATATCTATAACACAGAAAGTTTGATGGTCCTGTGACACAGAATTACGGTTCCATGTCATTTCATCGCGGGATGTTTTTTCGCAGGGTTTTTTACCGCAATTTTTTTTTCTTGAAAAAACCCATCGAATTTTTGTTTTTATTATTTTGGGGGCAGGGGGGTCCCCCTGAATCCCCCCATTTTTGAAAAAATTAGATGCGTTTTTTTGAAAAAAAATCGCGGTACAAATATCCGCGAAAAAACATCCCGCGACGAAAGGACGTCGTACTAGAATTACTTACCCTAGTGCTGGGAATTCTAGACATGATCTCTTTCTAAATTAAATCCGACAAGAAAAAGAATAGTTATTTTTGACAACATTTTTGATATAAAAAATATGTTCAATGACTTTCAGATTGAAGAACTAATGCATTTCTAATGCTTGAGATCTATAAAATTAAGAAATAATCTTTGTGCAAGGATGAAAGCCAAGATAAAGACGTGACACTAAGGTTTTTTTAAATTTTAAACTTTAAGATAAGGAGCGCTGTTCTTGAGTTATCAGCATCATTCGATCATATGACATATTATTCATAAATTCATTATATGCTACAAAATTAACGGTAGCCCCTGTCATTTGTACTCAGGGGATTTACCATTATGGGGCAATGATGGAAAGGATACTAAAATAGTAATCTCACCAGGAAAGGTAATTATAATTTCCTCAGAGATACATACCACATTGAAAGTATATAACAGTAATTTGAGATAATAACTCTCTCCCTTTTTTAAAATACTTTTGTCACCTGCAGATTTCTACAAAAAGGGTGTATGTGTGAACCCAGAATGTGAGGATAGAAGAAGCAGAAATGTTAAAATTGTAAAAAGAAAAATCAGCCTATCCATTACAATGCTCTGTTGAATCATTTGTGTGTTTACATAGCGTTGGAAATTATATATACTCCCAATGAATGTTCTGCAACAATGAGTTGTGAACTGAAACATGTTGAGGATTCTAAGAAACAAAGTTTCCAGGATATGGGCCCATTCTTGTGGATAAGCCTTAAACATTGCGTTTGATAGTCCATCTGGACCCGTTGCTCGTGAGTTAGTAGCTTTAGCTATAATCTCCAAGATGTCATCCAAGTCAAAGGAAAGTATCCACTCATGATTTGTCACCCTTTCCTTGAACATTGTCGTTACCAAATTCAAGGGTGAATAGTGCAATAAAATGGGCTACCCAGGTCTCGTCGGTTATGGGGTTAACTTGTAAAGCCACATGTTGTGTTTTATTCATAAAGTTTAACAGAAACCAAATCTCTGCACTGTTTTTGCTGGCAATAGCTGCCAACATGTGTTCAGCATCTCTTTGGGCTAAAATGCTCCTAGAGCCTCGCTACCAATTACCCTAAGTCTAAAGTTTGTATGGTCTCTGGGGGGAATGGACCAGCAGCGGCTTCCATCATTATCGCTCCTGCTAAAATGGCTGAATCCAGATTGTCCGTAAACGTGATTAAGCGCTCACTTGTCACAGCATTCAAAGATTCATGGAAATCCACTGCTGGGTTTGATTGTGCTGGCACAACCCCTGTCAAAGATCCACGCGCTGCCATTTGAAGGAAGTTGTGAATGTCTGAGGATGGCCGCAGTAGAATAATCGGCGGCAAGGCACTTAGCGGTTGCAGCAGAGGCATCAATGGACAGTTAATTGTAGAATCAGTTGCAAGGCGAGGTGCTTGGAGCAACTTTGCCAGCCTTGTGCACTTCAATACATAGGCATAAGACCTATTCCCTATTAATTAAGTTATATTAGGTTAACAAAATAGTTGGCCACTTACTCCTGTCTCTATACAAGGGTTGATGTCAGAAGAGTGTTCTGTTTCAGTACGGTAAGGCCTTCGTAGGAGCTCTGCAGAAGCACCTCCCAGCCTAACAGCACTCCGAGTGCACTCTACGAGTGTGCGCATGCGGGTGTGCGCGGCCCGCACCTTTTATGCAATCCCAGGTGCTTGTAGGCAGGATTTACAGCATCCAGTAGAAAAAATAAAGTCCTTTGATAAAACAGCGATACAATGATTAAAAGCTCAGGGAGAGAAACGTCTTCTTTCTCGCAGTCTCTGAAGTGATGCAACCAAACAGCACTCTGAGTGTAGTCTACAAGTGTTGGTTTCTCCCCTGCACCTGAAGGGCAGTGGGCCTGGAGGATGAGGTAGCTTGGCGTGCATCCTTTGGCAGAGGGAGGTGGGGGGAAGAGGCCAGGTAGTGGGCCTGGAGGCAGCTTGGCATGTATCCTTTGGTAGATATGATGGGTTATTTATAACACGCTTAATACCCAGAGGTTTCTAAGCCCGGACCTGGGGATCGAACCTGTGTTGCTCCGTGTCGTCTTGCTTCCAAGGCGAGCACGTTGCCTCTGAGCTATCCTCCCGAGCTTGGGGGAGCTTGGGGCTTGGGCGTGCAGGGCAGTTGCCCTGAAGGCTGAGGTAGCTTGGCGTGTATCCTGTGCCAGTGTGAGCTGGAGCCGGGAGGCAGGGCAGTGGGCCTGGAGGCTGAGGTAGCTTGGTGTGTATCCTTGGCAGAGGGAGCTTTGAGATGGAGGCAGGGCAGTGGGCCTGGAGGCTGGGGTAGCTTGGTGTGTATCCATGGGCAGAGGGGGCGGGGAGTGGACCTGGAGGTTGAGGTGGCTTGGCGTGTATCCTTTGGCAGAGGGGGTGCAGGGCAGTGGGACTGTTAGTGTAGAGTAGGCAGCACGATGACGGGGTGTGTGCTCTACTCTCTTAGTGGTGAGCGGGCACAGACAAGTGTGTGTCCTTTTTAGTTATACTCTTTTGGTGGGGGCAGGAAGCAATATTTTCTCTGGGCTCTGTCTCTCTCTCTCTGTATTTCTCCTGCTCCATACTGAAATGTGCTTCACAAAGTTATGTGTTGCTTGAAACGCCATCTCTCACTGGCTCTCTTGAAAGATGAAAACATTGCTCCAAATTTCTCTGTCATGCTTTCTTAATTTGTAGCACGTACCATGCATCCTATTTTAGTTTTTCATAAAAATATCTCTTTTATTATTTCGGTACTTACCAATCTTGTACACATCTCTCTTTACAGGGAACACATATCTAAAACATTATTTTATACACATTCATTTGGCCAGACAGAAAAAGGCCTTCAACATAACAGCTTATACAGGAAAAATAAAACATCTTTCTTAGACACAAAATCTGGACACTGTTGAATTACAGTGTCTTTTTCCAGTTCATTTCCTTAGTTGTATAGGGCCTACCAATTTAGAGCAGTGCTGGTGGTTGCTGTATAGAAAAGTCGACACAGTGTTTTTCGGCCGTCTCGTCACCAACGGTGGTGTATTAGATAAGCAGCCTTCATCAGGACGATGATGTGATTTTCAATTACACAAGCATATATGTATTGTGTCTTATTCAGTAGTGGCCTGTCCCGTTCTTTTAGCAGGTAGAAAACCCTATTATTGGGCGGAGTCCAAAAATGGAAAACAATGCGTCACCAATCTTAGGGAGGAAGACTGCAGCCACGAGTATAAATGGTTGTGGGGATCCAGAATGCACGTCCCCGAGAATGGGAGTGAGTATCTTTTGGAGCCCGACACCTTTGTCACGCAAGCCCCTCCACCCCACTACAGGCTGTTGTCCCGAGAGCGATAGTCACAGAACAGCAGCAGAAACAGTCGCAGGTGAAAGCAGCCCACGAGAAGGCCGGTTGCAGGAAAGAGGGGTTGGGCAGCAGCACCAAGCAAACCCAGGCCTTCACTGTCAGAGCGCTGATGAAGAACTCTGTGGTGAGCGGTCCGCTACGTTTACCCACATCGGAGGCCACCGCCATATATGCTGTCACATTGCAGGGAAATAAGAGGTGGATGCTCTGACAGGTGAAAGTGCAGCCTCAAATGGCTTCTCTGGGTGCAGTACGCCATGTTTTGGCATGAGCCTTTTGGCGCAACACTTAGGGCGCAGAGCCCCTTTCGCAGCAGCCAGATTGGCGCAAAAACAAATTTGGCGCTGGCCTAACAAACAGGCACAGGATAACAAACTGAATACGAACTGTGGGGTTCATAAATATATATATTGCCCCCACGAGGACAAGTTGTCCACGTATTGGGCAATAATGCCGTCCCTCGAGAGCAGTAATATCTCACATGTATGTACTTTAAATATCAAACATATTTTTTATATATTGGCATGGAGCTAGGCCCTTAGCCAAAATGCACTTCATCTTTGCACCTTTGCAGGGTTTGAAACTGAGATTCGATGAGAAGGAACTAAAACCAGCTCCTGGGTGTCGGGCATCACCTTGTAGGCAGGAGCACCGCAGGTGAACCAGGAGCTACCAGAGATGCTCCTTAAAATGTTTGTCCATTTTGTATGAACCATTGTGTTTGAATGTGTATTAGATGTGTTCTAATTCTTCTTTATTAACATTCTCAAATACTCAAAGTAAATGTCAGATTTACATGTTTGGAAGGTACCAGTTTGCCCAAATGTAGCTCCTGGTAGCTGTTGGTTTCAAGCTAACCAGGCCTTACTATGCTAGAAGCAGGATCTAAATAGCTTCCAGCTCCCCTCAATTTCGAACCCTGCCTTTGCATGAAAATGAAAAGCTGGAAAGAGCAATTGAGCTGAAAGCGCCTAGGTCATGCCATCCAGTTGGCAGTGACGACGTGCATTTCAGAACCTAGGGTGAGTTTTCCTGGAGAGGTTTTCGCCTGACTGTCACTCCCTCCCGTATAGGGACGAGGCGTGCAGCAGGTCACTTGCAGATCTCTCGCGAAGCAGGACATTTTGGTGCGGCTGTTCTGCTCAGCAGCCTGCATGCCAGGGCACCGCCACATTGATACGAAAGTCACTGCGCCAAAACATGCCGGTGCCTAATAGTCCCTGTGCCTGTCGGCTGTGCCCTAACGGCTGCGCCCTAACGGACGTGCCGAAACATCCTGCTTCGTCTGGGTGTGCCTTGCTGGTGGTGTGGTGTTGCTTTGTTGCCATCAAGTGGAAAAAAGTGTGAATTGATGTTACACAGACTTGCTAAGCATTATATACAGGATAATGTGAGGGTCAACCTCTGCACAGCAATGGAGGACCACTCCGTTACCAATGATAATGCCGGACACCGGTGCAGCGTGTAGACACGTCTTTATTTAACTTAACACTGAACTCCCCTTTCACCCCGGAATCCTTCCCTAGCCCTGCGTCACTTCCTTCCCCGCTTGGCCCAACGTGGCTCCTCCCCTAACCCAACAACAGCAATGGGCTGTGCTACGCTGCACAACATTACATCTCCCCCTTTTTAACACCATAGATAAACATTTTACCCCATCTCTTCAATCAGTCGATGGGGTTTTATGCAAAATCGCTGAGGGCGTCTCTCTTGTCCTGGCGCTGCTGCCTCAGGATCATCACCAGGTCTGGCAGCCTAGTCCCCTGAGTCTGAGCTATTCCGGTTAGCTCGGGTGGGGTACCACGTGTGCGTGTCTTCACCTGGGCATTTCCTGAAATGCGAGGTGTTTCATGTGATTGTCTTGCGAGACCCTCCTTGTGTCATCAGCATTGTTCCTCTCTTATGTGTTATGGCCAGCCATTCAGAGGCAAAAGTGGGATCTTCCTTCTGACCTCTAGGTTGTCGCACTACCACCTGGGCTCCCACCACTATGTTATTTACCTTGGCTCCCCGCCTGGCATCAGCCCTGTCCTTAATTTTCTTTTTCTCCTCCCGATAACGGGGCCGGGCCGGTTATAGTGAGCTCTTGGGGAGAGTAATCGGGCCTTCTGGCAGTCAGGTACATACTGCTCTCCCAAACATGAGGTCAGCAGGACACACTCCTGTGGTGCTGGGCGCGGTGTGTCGGTACTCTCTGAGCAGCTGTTAAGGGTTTGTTCGAATGGGCTATTGGTGACGTTGGCCACCTGCAGAGATCGTTTGATGTTTGCCATGAATCGTACTGCAATTCAGTTGGCTTGTGGCCATAATGGTGTGATCCTCCTATGTTGAAAACCCATATACCTTGCAAAATTTGCAAAGTCCTGACTAGTAAATGGAGGACCATTGTTGAATTTGATGACTTTGGGGATTCCATCATATGTCGAGAGCATCTGATCCAGCACAGGTATGACACAGGTGGCAGATGTGGACTCAATCACCCGAAGGAGGGCGTGGTGGTCCGTGATGACTGAACGCTTTTCTGTAGAGAAACAAATGAAAATACTCACAGGCCCACACAAGGGCCAGGCTCCCTTTCTCGAGCCTGCAAGTATGCCTACTTTGTGTGCATGAGGCTCCGGCTGGCATATGTCACTATGTACGAGTTGTGTGGATTATCCTGGTCCTGTTGTGTCAGAATGGCACACAGGCCGACTGGGCTGGTGTCCACGACCACCTCTGTGGTTCTGTCAGTGTGGAAATAAGCCATGTTCCTCTGCCTTCAAAATGCTATTACGGATGTTCTCAAAGGCTTCCTGGCATTCCTTTGTCCTTTGAAACGCCTGGTCACATTTCATGAGGTGTCTGAGAGACGTACTAATGGTGGCGTAGTCCTGCAGGTATCTTGAGCAATAGCTAGAAAGCCAGAGGAACGAGCGTAGCTCAGACACATTCTGCGGTCTTGAGGCGGTGTTGAGCGCTGCTACTTTGTCATGGTCAGGTCGCATGCCTCGTTCAGAAAAGAGGTGTCCGAAAAATCTTAATGAGCCCTTGCGGAACACGCATTTGTTTTTGATCATTGTCAGCCCCGCCACCTCAAGCGCTAAACATAGTCGGTACAGTACGGCATCATGTTCCTCTGTGGATCTTCCAAAGACCAGGACGTCATCCAAGTAATTTAAGCAGTTAGGGATGTCGTATGACCTTGTGAAATTCGTCCTGAAAGATTTTGTGTGCAGATGATATTCTGACACTGAGTCATTTATATCAGAATAGGCCCATATGTATCAAGAATGTGGTGATGTATCCCGACTCAGGGACAATTTCTAGCTGGTGATATCCCTTTGTGAGTTCTAGTTTCGAGAACACCTTTGCTCCGTGGAGTAAGTGAACCATGTCTGTGATGTCTCTCTCTTTGTATCGCCTCATTTGCCCTTCTCATATCTACACATAGCCGGATGGACCCTTCGGCTGCTTTTTTTGGGACCGGAACTATGGGGGATACCCAGGGTGTGGGCTCTATGGCGGGTTCAATGGCGTGTTGGTCCAATAGTTTCTTGAGTTCGTCCTCCACCTGTTTCTGTATGTTGACTGATATGCCCCGATAGTGTTGGGCTATCGGCTAGACGTCAGGATCTATATGAAGTTGTATTTTGCAGTTTCTGAGCTTTTGCCGAGCCCTTTGAACAGTTTTGTGAATGTCCTTTCAATGTCCAAAAAGAGGTCAGGGCGCCCCTCTGCAAGAAAGAACACGGCATGATAACCTGTCCTGTGGGAATGTACCCACTCAGAATCTTCAGCCACATGTTTTACCTCACTGTACCTTTCACAAAGGAGGACTACCATTTGCATATCAGTCTTTGTCCTTCACTCTTGAGCAGTCCAGCACTGAAATGCTAGGCAATCCTCCTTTGAACAAGAGTACCAAACCAACAGCAACCCCAGACACGTGTTTCTGCTTAGTCCGGGCTCATCAGTGAGGTGGAGCTGTGCCTCTCTGAGGACAGTAAGCAAGGGATTCACGTCTGGATAACTGTAGGTAACTTAGGGTGACCAACCCCAAGTTCCTTTTAACTTTAAAAAGAGGTCAGGGCGCCCCTCTGCATGAAAGAACACGGAATGATAACCTGTTCTGTGGGAATTAACCCACTCAGTCCACAGCGACATGTTTTACCTCACTGTACCTTTCACAAAGGAGGAATACCATTTGCATATCAGTCTTTGTCCCGCCCACTTGAGCAGTCCAGCACTGAAATGCTAGGCAATCCTCCTTTGAACAAGAGTACCAAACCAACAGCCACCCCAGACAGGTGTTTTCAACTGGTAGGGGACGTGTACCAGCCCCATGTCTACTGCGGTCTTGAAGCTGAGGATACACCCACTGTTGGTCTCTGTCTTGAGCACATGAAGCTGGAGGCGTGCTGCATGTGCTTTGCATGAGCAGACTGCTGAAATTACTCCTCTGCATGGCAGGGATGTTGTGGACCCATACAGGTAGATGTCTATTGTCGACCGTCTTAGCTTTGGGGCTGTGGGAGCCTGTTGTATGCCTCTTCACTTAGGATGTTTACCGTTGTCGATGAGGAACTCAGCGGGGATCTCATTAATGTGCATGATCAGCGTTGGGCTATGCTCCTTAGCCACATAATTGTTCAGTGTCCATATGTAGCCCTTTTTCCTCTGATCATCTTTGGACGATAGAGAGTCACTGCTTGGCGTGGATCGTACTTTGATGTAGCGAACATGTCGCCTGGAGCGCCACTGTCTGTGTCCATCAGATGCTGGTTGACTGCAGGGGTATGATCTGGTGCTCTTGAGGTCATCCAGCCTGCATCTTCTTGTCTCACTTCCAGTCCCAGCCTCGTGTGAGCTTGCCTGCGTGGCTCTCCACCTCTCTTACTATGGAATGGCATCCACAGCAGGTCTCTATGCTATTGTTCCATTATCTGTAACTTTCGGGTGACCCCTTATATCTCTGACCCCCATTTATGCTTTTTGTTACTTTCATAGGACGCCCCATGTCGGCTTTCCAGCTCATCCACCTGGCTGTGGATGTCTAATCTCTCCCGCCTCCAGCACTTCTCAGTGGATGTCTTGTATCTCTCCCCTCCAGCTCTGCTCCCCGTACTCTCAAAGGATGTCTTGTATCCCTCCCCTCCAGCTCTGCTCCCCGTACTCTCAGGGGTTGTCTCATATCTCTGCCCTCCAGCCCTGCTCCCCGTACTCTTAGGGGATGTCTCGTATCTCTCCCCTCCAGCTATGCTCTCTTCTGCTTCCTCACCTTGAATCAGATGTTCTGCGGGCTCTGCACATTTGCGGTCCCTACTTCAGCTGAATCTGTGTTTCTCCCAAAGGTAAGCCACTGGGGCTCACATCTCCAGCATTGGCCCCAATATCATGCCAATAATTTCATTCTGTGTGCGAGCGCTACTGTTTCTGAATTGTTTGCCGTGGATGGAATGCTCTGCATAATTGAAGTGCTTTGTTCACTATGGTCACGGAATGCCGTTTGACCGTTTAGCACTTGTTTTTTTAACCTGGTGCCTGACAATTCAAGGGCACCTCTGTTTCATCCCATATGGCCCTGTGGCACTCGGCCACATCCAAGATGGCGGCTCGCTTACTGCATTGAATCCTGCTGCATTGACTTCCTTCAGTGAGCCCGCCCCATTGGCTACTTCGTTTTCTTCTTCAACCATTGGGTGCACCAGCAGTGCGGAGCCGGCCCTTCCTCAAAGGCCTGCATCTAAGGCCCCTGTCTTCTTCATGTCCACTACCAGAATGCTACTTGATGTATTTTCTTGTCACCCCTGCATTCAAACTTCCTTGACGCCGCGACCTCACTCTACCTTGAAATCTGGACTTCCATAACACTTCCTCCATAACTATGGGTACATTCCCTACTCTTGGCACGTTTCTACCCCCTTGTGCCTCAGCCCCCCTCTCTGCTTGTCCCCCATGTTTGCACCTCTGATTACACTGCATGTTCACACCCACTTCTAACTTCTGTATCTGGGTGCTTTCCAAACTTTGCTGTGTTTTCATGTATTTAGCTTAATTCAGATTTGGCTGTGTTTTCATGCATTTAGCTTAATTCAGATTTGGCTATGTTTTCATGCATTTAGCTTAATTCAAATGTGGCTGTGTTTTCATGCATTTAGCTTAATTCAAATTTAGCTGTGTTTTCATGCATTTAGCTTAATTCAGATTTGGCTGTGTTTTCATGCATTTAGCATAATTCAAATCTGGCAGTATTTTCATTCAGTTGGCTTAGTTGCAATCCTCTTTTTTGCCTATCCTTACCTCTCTTTCTATCCTTTTTCTCTAACTCCCCCTTCGTTGCCTGTATGCTTGCCTGTTGTATCTCGCCCCCCCCTGTTTGCTTAGATGTCTGCTTAATTAAATCCCTCTTCTTGCTGTCCCCTCATTTCTCCTCTCCCCCCTCCCTTCACTGTATCCTTAGCACTTACTATCAGAAATGTCGCCGAACTGTATCATAGCAGCTTGTTTGTCTCCTCCCCCCTCACTTGTTTTTTCCTCCCTCTCCCTGTCCAGCACTATCTGAATTGTCGTCAGGCTAAGTAGGATAGTTGCTTGTTTTGTTCTCCTTCTCCCTGTTTCCCCTCCCCCCACCTCTTGTTAAATTCTGGCACTACCAAAATTGTCATCAGGCCTAGTAAGGTAGCCGCTTGTCTGTCTCATTCTCCTTCCCACCCCCCCAGCCCCCTTATCACTGTCAAAAGCTCTTGCACTATCTGAAATGTCGCCAGGCCGAGTATGATAGTTAATTTCACATTCTTAATGTATCAAGGACTTATAATAATGTCACTGTATTCTCCCTTGTTCCCTCCCTGCCTTGAAGCGCTTTGAAACACATTGTGTATAGGCGCTATATAAATAAACAATCAATTCAATTCAATACTCTCAGGGGATGTCTCCTATCTCACCCATCCAACACTGCTCCCTGTACTCTCAGGGGATGTCTCGCAATCTCACCCACCCAGCACTTCTCCATGGACTCTCGAAGGCTCCCTTGAGCCTCTCTGCTCTGAGCCGCTCTACACATATATGAAGCCATTGCTCTCACCTCAAGCTCGGATGCTTTCCTGCTTTCTTCCTCTACCCACTCCTGCAGGTCCTTCAGCTCTTGTTTCAGATGCTCCATGTGGCTGTAAAGTTTATCCTACAAGAATAAAACCAGTTTGTTAGTCAAAAGATTTCCTGTAAATAAATAATCTACACAGACAACAAGACAGAAGGGTCCCAGGACAGCCTCGCTCTTTCCCTACACCTGTATATAGTCTATGAAGAAAGCCCCCTGTATTTACTCTTAAGCACACTTACAGTCTACAATGTATGCTCCCTCAGACTCCCTGCTGCTCCCATAGGCTAATGGACAGTCTATAAAGAATGCTCCCTCAGGCTCCCAACTGCTCCCATAGGCTAATGGACAGACTATAAAGAATTCTCCCTCAGACTCCTAGCTTGCTTCTCCCACAGGTTAATGTATAGTCTATAACAGAGGTCTTCAAACTGTGGGGCGCGGCCCCATCCCAGAGGGGTGGCAGGGGGAGGGGGTGGCAAGAGCCCAGCATGAAATGTAAAAAAACAACTAAAAAAAAAATATATATTTTTTTGGGAGATTGGAGGAAATGGGCAGGGGCGGCTCACATGGTCGGACTGGACAATAAAACTGTCTCAGGCAGCAATGAAAAAGCAGCCTGCAGTTGCAAATGGATATTCATTCCTTTAGTCACAGACTGTTTGAATAGTACCCAAGGGGGTGTTTTTTGTTAAGCAAATTGTGATATTTAAAGAATTTTCATTCAGCAACAATGGTCAAAATTACCAGCTGCATACAGAAGTAACTCATCAAGCTGGCCTACATTGGCCAAAAAAAGGGCCGTTTTGACTGGCTTACACTAGCATTTTGCATTTTTGGTACGGGCATTGCCCTATAGGCCAGTACGAACCTGGCGGCTCATCCATAATGGGCGAAGGGGCGTCCGCCCAGTGGCCCCCCCACCCATTATGGAGGAGCCGAGGAGCCATCCCAGTGAAACACTGAGCACTCCCTCGGCTGCTTTTTACAGCTGAGGGAGTGCTCCTGGGCTGGCTGAACTGTATCCCTTTGACAGTTCAGTTCCCCAGCCATACATGCTCACTGAGCCATGCAAGGCTGGAGGCGTTTTGCTTCGCCAGCCTTGCATAGCTCATTGGAAATACTGGCTAGGGCACAGCATGTCTGTATGTGAGAGGAGGAGCTCCTGCACCACCTCACACATACGGACAGAGCAAACTGGAGCAGGGCATTTCAGCACCCACGTGCAGGCCCCTGCAGAAGGTACGTTTATGTTCATTTATTTTTTATTTAAATATTTGTATGGATGCGTGTATGCTTGTGTTATGATTGAGTGTATGGTGATGGGTGCTTGTATGAATGATAGAGGGATTGTTGTGTGAATGTGCGTGTATTTGTGTGTGTGTGTGTGTGTATGTGTGTGCGTTTGTTTTGGTCCGTTGAGCTGATTTTGGCGAGTGGGGGGTAGTGGGGGGGGGAGGAGGGTTGTACAACAAAGGCATTTTAAAAATGCCTTTTTTGCACAATCCCCTACCCAGCTGGCAAAATCAGCTCTCCTTCTGAGGTGCTGTGGAGCCCAGGGGATAGGAAAGGGATATTGTTTACTGGATATCTATCATAGATGTCCAGTCAAAAATATCATGCTTTCCCCCCTTGGCCCCCCATCGCGAATTGCAAACTGTTTGGCTTTTTTTTAAAGTATGCTCTAAAGTGCAACATTTTAACCCATTATTTAAAAATAATTCACAGTAGGGAAACCCCCCGAACCCCCCTTGATTGGTTCGGGCTCCCTCGCTACGCTCGGTCGCTATGGCATTTACGTAGGGAATATTTATGATCCTCCACTTAAAAAATGTACCAGCTCCCACTGGCCCTCGGACTGTGTTGGGAACGGGGTGGGGGGAGCCCAGGGACTGTGGTGGGAGCAGGAAGGGCAGGAGCACTGGGATAGTGGTGGGAGCAGGGTGGGGAGAGCCCAGGGTCTGGGGTGGGGAGAACCCAGGAACTGGGTAGGAGTGGGATGTGGGAGACCAGCGACTGTGATGGAAGCAGGTGGGGGAGCACAGGAACTATACTGGGAGTAGGGTGCAGTGACGGCGCGCAATAGTTCATAGCCATTTGTACATACTGCCCATTTGGCATTTTTGGGGGGGCCCGGCCTGCCCAAATTTTGCTCAGGGGGGGCCCAGGCCAAAAAAGTTTGAAGACCACTGGTCTATAAAGAATGCTCCCTCAGACTCCTAGCTGCTCCCATAGGCTAATGCAGTCTATAAAGAATGCTCCCTCGGACTCCTAGGTGCTTCCACAGGCTAACAGACAGTCTAGAGGGTATGCGCCCTCAGACTCATTGCTGCTCCCATAGGCTAATGGAGTCTCTAAAGAATGCTCCCACAGACTCATAACTGCCCCCATAGGCTAATGCAGTCTATAAAGAATGCTCCCTCAGACTCTTAGCTTCTCCCATTTGCTAATGTACAGTCTATAAAGAATGCTCCCACAGACTCCTGGATGCTCCCATAGGCTAATGTACAGTCTATAGAAAATGCTCTCTCAGACTCCTAGCTGCTCCCATAGGCTAATGTACAGCCTATAGAGAATACTCCCTCAGACTCCTTGCTGCTCCCCTAGGCTAATGTAGAGTCTATAGGGACTGCTCCCTCAGTCTTCTAGCTGCTCCCATAGGCTAATGTACATTCTATAGAGAATGCTCCCTTAGACTCCTAGCTCCTCCCCATAGGCTAATGTACAGTCTATAGAGAATGCTCCCTCAGGTCTTCTAGCTGCTCCCCATAGGCTAATGTACAGCCTAAAGAGAATACTCCCTCAGACTCCTTGCTGCTCCCCTAGGCTAATGTAGAGTCTATAGGGAATGCTCCCTCAGTCTTCTAGCTGCTCCCATAGGCTAATGTACAGTCTATAGAGAATGCTCCGCCAGTCTTCTAGCTGCTCCCATAGACTGGTTTACAATCCATAGCTCATCCATCTTGGAAGACACTCTGTTCATAGAGTTCCTAAGGTCATCAATCCTCATACCCTTTCCCCCATTAAATATGAATGGTGACACCACCCACGACACATATGTAACCAGATCCGAGATCCTTGACCTGCCACAAACACACCTGGTTCTCCTCAGCAGACCCTCCTACAGCGGGAGACTTATGGTCCTGGATATTGCACCCTCAGCAGGAGCACCCACAGAGAAGCTTGGGATATCCACACATGGCACACGTGAGGTCATATGTGAGGTCACATGCTGGGCACATGCCAGGTTACATGCATTGCAATGATCAGAGAGTGAAGGTTAAGCAGAAACCTTAACATTGGGTGAAGTGGGGCAGGGGGTGGGGGCTGAAGTCGAGTAGCACCAGCCTCGCATGGGATGGGGCTGCGCCCCAGGGCTGGGTCCAACCATTGCCCATCTGCAGAGAGCTCGCCATTGGGTGAAGTGGGGGGCTGCAGTCGAGCAAGAGGACTGGAGTCAGAAGAGGGGCTGGAGTCAAAAGAAGGGAGATTTTAGCGGTTAATTGGGGGAACAACCTCCATTTATGTATTTCCTTAAAAGAAGGGCCTCATTAGAAGTGAACCCACAGGGGCGTGGCTTGGAGCGCCATCGATGTGGTCGCTCCCTTGAGGCCGCCCGTGGGATGTCCGCCGCCGCCGCCAAATTCAAGCGGTTCTGACCGTGTGTCCAAGTCGCCAATGACATCTACGGCGATCGGAACCGATGAGGCACAACCTGGCTTACAATGATCTTCGATCACAGCTGCGTTCGCCTAGAACTTAGCGACCGCTCCGCTCCCCCGCCGCCATTTGAAGAAACCAAGATGGCGGCCGCACCGGAACTTAGCAATACACTGCGACCCTGATGGCGACGAACCTCAGGGGGACCGAGGGGGAGCGGCAGACGGAGGTTACCTGGCGAACAAACGAGAACTTGTTGGGGATGGCACTCGGCCGGGCCGACAGAGGTAACACGGAGGCCACGAGATAAGCCCTGAGAGCCGCCCAGAAAAGCCCAACCTCGCGGGCTCTCCTTTCCCGCACCTCTCGATACTTCCTGGGGCGCCCCGGCCCACCCATCCAGTCACAGCCTTGGCCTCGCCGCAATCCTTTCCAGCCTAAACCGCCAAACACGATCATCATGTCTAGGCAAGCAAAGGTTGGCAAAGGGGCAGATATCTCCACCATGCTCGCTACGCTAGACAAAAGCAGGAAGCAGGAGCCTCCCAAACTCACTACACAGAAACAACAAGAGGACGGGGGATCTCTCGCCACCAAAGGGGACCTGATAGCCTTCATGGCGGACATCAAATCGGAATTCCGCTCATGCCTATCGGAACTCACCACCAAAATTGAACAGACGGACCAAAGGGTTACGGAGGCCGAACAAAGGCTCGGAGAAATCGAAGACCACTCACGGGATCACGCCACCACTCTAGGGGAAATGCGAAAAGCCATTGACTCCTTGCATCAGAAATGTGAGATCCTGGAATTTAAGCAGGAGGACCTAGAAAACAGGGCACGCCGCAACAATCTACGCATCCGGGGGTCCCGACCTCCGTTCCCGACAACAAGTTAGCGGACTACGTGGGGCGCTTCTTCGAGGCCCTCCTCCCAGACTTGGATAAATCTCAGCTCTTGCTAGATCGCACCCACAGAATTCGCCCACGTCGCGGGGCGATCTCCGACCCCCCCCCAGATGTTATCACAAGGGTCCACTTCTTCACAACCAAGGAAGCGATCTCGGCGATCAGCCGCCAAGGGGAGGAAATTACTTTTCAGAGTACGCCACTCCAAATATATCAAGACCTCTCACCACTCACCCTTCAGAAAAGAAGAGCACTCCGACCATTGGCACTGTTCCTCCAGGAGCAACAAATCTGCTACAGATGGCTGTTTCCGGCGGCGCTACAATTCACATACAAAGGCACCTTACGCCGGATCAGCCACTTGGAGGACGCGGAGAGAATCATGCATCCTTCCTCGCCCCAGGAACCCTCCACACCAACCCCGGAGGGTGCTGAGGCCCCTGGGCCGCTTTCCTCCCCGAAACCTAAACGTACGCCATGGTCATCCGCCTTGCGGACCAACAAAAAGAAATGAACAATGGCGTCCCCCGTACCTCCAGGTTCCAGTTATACCCCTCCCTGGCCTCCTCAGTCTAGGCCTAAATTCGGATCCGCCACATAACGATTCATCTGACGACTGATGATGGCGGAGACGGCGGACCATGCCCACGGCTCATACCCACTCCAAGGACACTTTCCAACTTTCGTGCCTTGGACACCCACGGTACTCGATCCACGATGGGACAAATGGCCCTGTTGGCCAAGGGTAGACCCCTACCTACAATGTCGGTCTACCCACCAGTTAAAGTTGCAGCCCCCCGTTGGGGCTTTGCGTTAAAACCTCAAGTGCAGGATGGTACTACAAGATCTTGTGACAAACATGGCAGCTGAATCACCGACCCTGACCCCCCCCCCAATTCACGGGGTAGAGAATGGGACACTTCTGGACCACCAGGTTCTACGAATCCTCTCCCTAAATGTTAATGGGCTAAACTCCCCCACCAAACGAAAGGCAATTTTATTAAAGCTCCAGGATGAAAACGCCGCGATAGTCATGCTCCAAGAGACCCACTTGTTGCCAGCGGATGTAATTCGGCTTCGCTCTCAATCATTTCCGCTCCAATTTTTCGCCTCCGGCTCAAGCAAAGAGGGGGGTACGCCGATTCTCTTTAGAAAAGTCTTGAACCCACAAATCCTGGAAACAAAAACATGCTCGGAAGGCCGATACACAGCAGTTAAATGCCTCCTGTTTGGGGACCTGTACACCTTCATCTCAGTATATGCCCCTAACTCGGGACAAGCACTCTTCTACGACTCCTTGGGCGCGTCCCTCGCTGGCTTTGTGGAGGGCCAAACAATCGTCGGAGGGGACTTCAACGGGGTTCCCGATCCCACTAAGGACAGGTCACACCCCCCAAATCCAAGCGATTTCGCCCAAGCTCTCAGCCTCCTCCGGTTGTTCAGGTCTCTGGAGATAATAGACTCGTGGCGGGTGTTTCACCCCGACGAAAGAGACTACTCCTTCTACTCATTTGTTCACCGCACTTTCTCAAGGATTGACTTATTTCTGATCTCCCCACACACCTTTCCCTCAGTCAAAGAGGTCTCCATTGGCCCGAGGGCCATGTCTGACCACGCTCCAGTGTTCTTGGAACTCCGGGTTCAGGACCCCAAACTTAATAGCCCCCGCAAATGGTCTCTATATGACCCGATCCTCAACGACATGGCTACAAGAGACAAAATCGCGTCAGTGATTAAAAATTTCTTTGACGAAAATCCAGCCTCGGACACCTCAGTGGCAAATAACTGGGACGCCATGAAGGCAGTGATCAGGGGCTCTTTCATCGCTCAAGGGGCGGCCTACCACCGAAACAGACGCCAGACTCGAATTGCTTTGGAGGACGAGCTATGGGAGGCTGAGGCAACCCACAAGGAAAAAGGCTGGTCCCCAAAGACACAACGGATCATGCGAATGGCGAGGAAGAAGCTTGAAGCCCACTACGCGGAACAAACCACCCTAATGATGGCAAAAGCCAAACAATCTTACTACGCAAAGGGCAACAAAGCGAATAGGTTCCTGGTGGCCAAACTAGCCAAACGGAGACGCATCAACACGATTGCAGGCCTACGGGACCCTGAGGGGGTCACTCGATACTCGGAGCCCGAAAAACAACAACTAGCAACAGACTACCTGACCCAAATCATGAAGGCAACCCCTCGTGACCGACCGCAACAGGTGGAATACCTACGGAAAGCAGCGGTTCCCCGTCTCGCCAACACGACGAGAGACGAATTAGAGGAGCTCATCACGGGAGAGGAGGTCGAGGAGGCCATCAAGTCGCTTAAAACACGAGCTCCGGGTCCAGACGGCTTCTCGACCAGATTCTATAAACTTTTCAGGCCACAACTGACCCCCCACCTGGTGAACCTGTTCAGCTCCTTCAGGGACACAGGCGCGGTCACCCCATCGATGCAGGAATCAACCACCATCCTCCTGCCCAAACCGGGAAAGGACCCAAGGAGTCTAGCCTCCTACAGACCGATAGCACTCTTAAACATTGATGCCAATATATATTCAAAGATCCTGGCAAATCGCCTGAACCTCGTGCTCCCGAAGATCATTCGTCCCGACCAAGCAGGCTTCATCCTCCACAGGTCCGCGGGAGACAATATACGAAGAACTCTGAACCTGGTGGACCTCGCCTCTCGGAACTCCCAAAAACTGGTCTTAGTGGCTCTGGACGCAGCTAAGGCATTTGATCGAGTTGACTGGCCCTTTATGAAACTTACCCTAGAGGCCTTCGGCTTCGGACCAACCTTTCAGTCAATGGTGTTGGCCAACTATAAGAGCCCAAGTACGAGTCTAAGGATTAATGGGCACAGCTCAACTCCGATCCCCCTATCATGCGGAACCCGGCAGGGCTGCCCGCTATCACCCCTACTCTTCGCGCTCACCATGGAGCCTCTGGCCCAAAGGATTAGGGGAAACGATCGAATTAAAGGGCTACAGGTTGGCCCCAACCAACATAAAATCGCCCTATACGCGGACGATGTCCTACTCACGATCTCGGAAGCCCAATCATCATTGAGACAGGCAATACGTGAACTTACCATCTATGGTGAGGTCTCCGGCTTTACTATAAACTTTGATAAATCCTCGGCCATGGGCGTCGGGCTCACTCCAGCAGAACGGGAGCCACTGGTGGCGATGTGCCCGATGACATGGGTGAAGAAGGCCATCCCCTACTTGGGGGTCCACATCCCGGATTGTCCAAGAGACACATACAAAGCTAACTTCCCCTGCCTGCTGAAAGAACTGGAAGGTGACCTGAAACGGTGGGAGACCCAAGAGATCTCACTGCTGGGGCACATCACAGCATGCAAGATGAACCTACTACCGAGGTTCCTATACACCTGCGCCTCACTCCCAGTAGCGATCCCCACACCAACCCTCAAGGACATCCAAAGGAAAATGCTGAAATTCATCTGGAAAGGTAAGAGAGCGAGAATTCCTCTCAAAACGATGCTAGGGGGCA
The DNA here is from genome assembly GCF_040938575.1 of Ambystoma mexicanum. Classification (NCBI taxonomy): domain Eukaryota; kingdom Metazoa; phylum Chordata; class Amphibia; order Caudata; family Ambystomatidae; genus Ambystoma; species Ambystoma mexicanum. The sequence goes on from NC_090938.1 coordinate 747,099,260, forward strand.
ACTAGCACAATTTCAGGCATGGCAGATCGTGACAAACCGCCCCAGGTGGGTGGAGCTGGAACAATCACAAACACCTTTACCCTTGCGATTCCTGCCACACGTTTCGCCCCCCCTTAGAACACACTGGGGAGACCTCCTCCTGTCAACCAAACACACCCTTAGCTCCTGGGACTGGGCTTTAAAGCAAAAGGGAGTGCCCAGAGGACCGGGCCCACGCTCGCCGGTCTTCTATAACCCATCTTTCTCACCCGGAGCGGACCTTCGCAATTTCCGGAATTGGATGGAGGGCGGGCTGGAGACCATAGACCAGCTATATATGGGAGGGACTCCCCTCACCTTCGCCCAATGTAAGGAGAAGTTCCAACTTTAGGAAAGGGACAGATTTACCTATATCCAGCTGCGCCACTGGTGCTCGCACCCCCAGACTCTGCAGGCAGCAACTCGCCCGCCCACCGCCCTGGAGCTAACACTGGGGGATCTTCCAACTCGAGGCAGGGTATCCACCCTATATAGATGCTTCTTGAGAGACTTCCTGTCCACAAAAACCCGCAGCATGGCTCAATGGGAGGTGGACCTGGGCCATCCGATCGAGGACCAAACCTGGGTAGACATCTGGACCAGAACGCACACCTCCTCCACGTGCGTTACCAATAGGGAATGTGCGTACAAGGTGCTCCTCCGATGGTATTACCCACCCCTTCGACTCCACCACATGAACCCACAGATGGATCCTGCCTGCTGGAGGGGATGTGGTCACCCAGGCTCTTTCTTTCACATGTGGTGGACTTGCCCAAAGATACGACAGTTCTGGAGGACATGCCTAGAGACCATCGCACAAATCACAGGAAAGACGATCCCTCTAGAACCTGAACCAGTCCTGCTGGGGGCCCCGATCCCCTCGATTTACCCACGCTCCACGTCCAAGTCTAAACTATTGACACATTGCCTCCTGGCGGGGAAAACGGTGTTGGCTAGGACCTGGAAATCCCCAGAAGGACCTCACATAACCCAATGGTGGTCTAAACTCTGGGACATCCTGATCGCGGAGAAGGTCACGGCAGCACAGGCGGGCTCGCTCCACCGCTTTCAGAATGTCTGGAGCCCGGTGCTGGAATACGACCAGCGCTTCCCCGCCCAGACGTACAAACCGACCAGGGCCCGATGGATCTTGCAACACCAAGTGGATCCGGGAGAAGGCATATAAACCCTAGGGGGCGGACCAGACATCCCGGACTGAAAACTCGGCCTCCAAACATGGGGATGAGAGAAGCCAGAGGGAGGAGGGAAAGAAGATACCCGATGGGGGGAATAAGGACGGGGGTTTAAAGGACTTGAATACGCATTGCTTTTGATATATCATGTTTTGTATATTTACCATCCTGCCTTGATTTAAAATAAACGAAGTTAAAAAAAAAAAAAAACTGAACCCACACCTAAAATCTGCTGCTTTGACATGGAGTTAATACTAGCATGTAAAGTGGCAGCAACTGTCCATGCAGAATTACTGCATGTCCTGTGGGATTCCATAATGGGGAATAGCAGCAGCCATGCAGTGTATTACTGACCAAGACATACCACACACACACCCTGTACTCTGTGGCAGCCTCCACACAGTATGAGATGCAAGGTCCCAAACATGCCACACACACCATTATACTGTTGGGCAGCCTGGAACTCAGTAGGAGATTTAGGGTCCCAAGACATGCCACTTACACCCTCTGTACTCTGTGGCAGCCTTTACTCGGTATGAGATATATACTCCCAAGGCTTGCCACATACACCCCATGTGCTCTTGGGCAGCCCCCACTCACCATCAGCTTTAGGATCCCAAGACATGCAACATTCATCACGTGTACTCTTGGGCATTCTCCACCCAGCACCTTAGGTTCTATCCATGGTATGTGTACTCTCTGGGCGCGGGGGCATCGTGGGACATGTGGTTCCTGTCTGGTCACATATGCAATTTTGAAGTGACCGCCGGTAAGGAAATGAATAGTACAAAGGGCAGCGGGTAAATAACTTTAATATATATTAAGTATATTTATTATATATGTATATATTGTATATGTATATATATATATATATATATATATATATATATATATGGAGGAGAGAGACAGTGAGTCCGGCAGCAGGGGCTCGTAGCTGTTGAAATGCGAACAGCGTTCCCCAATCCAAAGGATGATGTCACTCTCGTCTGCGGCACGCTCCCAGCACGCTCTCCAGCAGCACGCTCTCAGCCTGGGTTGCTGCATTGTTTGTCGACCTCTGTTTTCTTCTATGGTAGTGCGGATGCTACCAATGTGTACATTTGGTCAGCCTTATTCTGTGGCAACCCTTTGGTCCCAAGCTTGTTATATGAACATCGTGTGGTCTTGGGCATCTTACTATAGACGACACAAGGTGTGACCTTTGTGAGCTCAGACCCTTCACATACTATGCATGGTGTGCCCTTAGGCTGCCTCCTAAATTGGACAAACAGCGTGCACCCTAAGGTCACAGACCCGTCTAATGCACACCGTGGTACTTTGGACAGACACTTTGATTCCTGCCCCTTTACATACTCTACTTGTGCTCCTGGGCACCCTTATGAGGGGGCAGGGAGGGTGCCTTTTGCCACCAGTCAAGTCACACACAGTGTGCTCTTGGGCCCTTCTTTATAGGACACACTGTGTGAGCTCTATGCTGCAGAGATACCTGGCACACACTCAGGTGTGTGGTTCTCTTCACTGTGCAGCTGCACGTGCTGGACCTCCTCCTTTAGGGGTACACTGTGGCTATAATGAGTGCCATCACATCCACAACGCATGTCCCTATAGCACACATACCTGGTACTCCTGGGCAGCATCAGAAATGAAGAGCAGTGTGTGAGAATGCACCCATGTCCCAGACTTACAGCACACACATACCTTGTACTCCTGGGCAACTGCTGGGATGGAGGCACAGTGTGAGAACCCCACCCTCCACCCAACCCCATGTCCCTATAACACACATACACCTTGTACTCCTGGGCAGCCTCAGAAATAAAGAGCACTGTATTAGAACACACCCATGTCCAGACCTATAGCACACATACCTTGTACTCCTGGGCAGCCTCTGGAATGGGGAGCACTTTGTGAGCTCTGTGACCCTTGGATTCCCGGCAGATCACACAGATGGGTCTCTGGTCATCCCCGCAGAAGAGTTTCAGTTTCTCTTCGTGTTCTCTGCACAGGTTCTCCTCTTGGGGGGTGTTGCTGGAGGCGTGAAGCTGTTTGGCTATTTCCACCATGTTTGCTGCTAGCCAGTTGGGTCGGAGGGTTTTGCTCTGTGAGGTTTTCTTGCACTGAGGGCAGGGGAAGTTTGCCTCCAGTCCCTCCCAGCACTGAGTGATGCAGGACAGGCAGAAGGCATGTCCGCACTCCACAGACACCGGCTCTGTGAAGTATCCCAGGCATATGGAGCAGGTGGCCTCCTCCTTCAGGCTCTGGAGATGGGCTGCTGCCGCCATGTTCCTGCTCAACTGCAAAACACGAAACACGTTACTTTTGGTTTCGTTTCTCATCAGAGCCCCTGAAGGGGGCGTGTCAGTCCTTCTCCTTCCTTATACACCTGTGCGACATGCCTATCAAGGTGGATGGGCGTGTCCTGTCTAGAGCAGGCACTGGTGTGGACTTGGAACAAAGATACCTTGGAAAATACTTTAGAAGAGCCCCTCTCCCCCTATCAAGCACATTTTTCCATATTCGTATTTTCCTATGTCTTCTTTTTGTTAGTGTGTTTTCAAGCGCCATGAGTTGTAGAGCTGCTTCGGAGCACTGTCCAGAGTTATGTAACACCGGATAGCACCTTGAAACGCATTTGCCTCATGTTTAGCTTCTTTATTTTGTGCCACTTTATTGTGCAAATGGTGTGTGGTCACAAATTGTGGGTCTGCCACAGTTTTTCCTGATTCCACTTCCGAAACCCGGCACAGAAGATGTTCTGGTTTCATAATTTAGAGACCGAGAAACCAGTCCCCAGGTAATCCAATAAGCGACCCAGGCAGCGATGCTAGAGGCAGGATGTATTCCCATGCAGCTGCGACCCAGGCAGCAATGCTAGAGAGAGGCAGGATGCAGCTGCGACCCATGCAGCAATGCTAGAGGCAGGATGCAGCTGTGACCCAGGCAGCAATGCCAGAGGCAGGATGTATTCCCATGCAGCTGTGACCCAGGCAGCAATGCCAGAGGCAGGATGTATTTCCATGCAGCTGCGACCCAGGCAGCGATGCTAGAGGCCAGATGTATTCCCATGCAGCTGCGACCCAGGCAGCAATGCTAGAGAGAGGCAGGATGCAGCTGCGACCCATGCAGCAATGCTAGAGGCAGGATGCAGCTGTGACCCAGGCAGCAATGCCAGAGGCAGGATGTATTCCCATGCAGCTGTGACCCAGGCAGCAATGCCAGAGGCAGGATGTATTTCCATGCAGCTGCGACCCAGGCAGCGATGCTAGAGGCAGGATGTATTCCCATGCAGCTGCGACCCAGGCAGCAATGCTAGAGAGAGGCAGGATGCAGCTGCGACCCATGCAGCAATGCTAGAGGCAGGATGCAGCTGTGACCCAGGCAGCAATGCCAGAGGCAGGATGTATTCCCATGCAGCTGTGACCCAGGCAGCAATGCCAGAGGCAGGATGTATTTCCATGCAGCTGCGACCCAGGCAGCGATGCTAGAGGCAGGATGTATTCCCATGCAGCTGCGACCCAGGCAGCAATGCTAGAGAGAGGCAGGATGCAGCTGCGACCCATGCAGCAATGCTAGAGGCAGGATGCAGCTGTGACCCAGGCAGCAATGCCAGAGGCAGGATGTATTCCCATGCAGCTGTGACCCAGGCAGCAATGCCAGAGGCGGGATGTATTCCCATGCAGGTGCGACCTAGGCAGCTATGCTAGAGGCAGGATGTATTCCCATGCAGCTGTGACCCAGGCAGCAATGCCAGAGGCAGGATGTATTTCTATGCAGCTGCGACCCAGGCAGCGATGCTAGAGGCAGGATGTATTCCCATGCAGCTGCGACCCAGGCAGCAATGCAAGAGAGAGGCAGGATGCAGCTGCAACCCATGCAGCAATGCTAGAGGCAGGATGCAGCTGTGACCCAGGCAGCAATGCTAGAGGCAGGATGTATTCCCATGCAGCTGTGACCCAGGCAGCAATGCCAGAGGCAGGATGTATTCCCATGCAGCTGCGACCCAGGCAGCGATGCTATAGGCGGGATTTATTCCCATGCAGCTGCGACCCAGGACGCGATGCTAGAGGGGGGATGTATTCCCATGCAGCTGTGACCCAGGCAGCAATGCTAGAGGCAGGATGCATTCTCAGGCAGCAATGCTAGAGGCAGGATGTATTCCCATGCAGCTGCGACCCAGGCAGCAATGCTATAGGCGGGATTTATTCCCATGCAGCTGCGACCCAGGGAGCAATGCTAGAGGCAGGATGTATTTCCATGCAGCTGCGACCCAGGCAGCAATGCTAGAGAGAGGCAGGATGCAGCTGCAACCCATGCAGCAATGCTAGAGGCAGGATGCAGCTGTGACCCAGGCAGCAATGCCAGAGGCAGGATGTATTTCCATGCAGCTGCGACCCAGGCAGCTATGCTAGAGGCAGGATGTATTTCCATGCAGCTGTGACCCAGGCAGCAATGCCAGAGGCGGGATGTATTCCCATGCAGGTGCGACCTAGGCAGCTATGCTAGAGGCAGGATGTATTCACATGCTGTTGTGACCCAGGCAGCAATGCCAGAGGCAGGATGTATTTCCATGCAGCTGCGACCCAGGCAGCGATGCTAGAGGCAGGATGTATTCCCATACAGCTGCGACCCAGGCAGCAATGCTAGAGAGAGGCAGGATGCAGCTGCGACCCATGCAGCAATGCTAGAGGCAGGATGCAGCTGTGACCCAGGCAGCAATGCTAGAGGCAGGATGTATTCCCATGCAGCTGCGACCCAGGCAGCGATGCTAGAGGGGGGATGTATTCCTATGCAGCTGTGACCCAGGCAGCAATGCTAGAGGCAGGATGCATTCCCAGGCAGCAATGCTAGAGGCAGGATGTATTCCCATGCAGCTGCGACCCAGGCAGCGATGCTATAGGCGGGATTTATTCCCATGCAGCTGCGACCCAGGGAGCAAATCTAGAGGCAGGATGTATTTCCATGCAGCTGCGACCCAGGGAGCAATGCTAGAGGCAGGATGTATTTCCATGCAGCTGCGACCCAGGCAGCTATGCTAGAGGCAGGATGTATTCCCATGCAGCTGTGACCCAGGCAGCAATGCCAGAGGCGGGATGTATTCCCATGCAGCTGTGACCCAGGCAGCGATGCTATAGGTGGGATTTATTCCCATGCAGCTGCGACCCAGGGAGCAATGCTAGAGGCAGGATGTATTTCCATGCAGCTACGACCCAGGCAGCTATGCTAGAGGCAGGATGTATTCCCATGCAGCTGTGACCCAGGTAGCAATGCCAGAGGCGGGATGTATTCGCATGCAGCTGCGACCCAGGCAGCTATGCTAGAGGCGGGATGTATTCCCATGCAGCTGCGACCCGGGCAGCAGTGCTAGAGGCAGGATTTATTCCCAAGCAGCTGCGTCCCGGGCAGCAATGCTAGAGGCAGGATGTATTCCCAGGCAGCTGCATCCCATGCAGCAGTGATAGAGGCAGGATGTATTCCCATGCTTCTGCGACCCAGGCAGCGATGCTAGAGGCAGGATGTATTCCCATGCTGCTGCAACCCAGGCAGCGATGCTAGAGGCAGGATGTATTCCCATGCAGCTGCGACCCAGGCAGCAATACTAGAGGCAGGATGTATTCCCATGCAGCTGCGAACCAGGCAGCGATGCTAGAGGCAGGGTGTATTCCCATGCAGCTGCGACCCAGGCAACACTGCCATAGGCGGGTTGTACTTCCATGCAGCTGAGACCCAGGCAGCAGTGCTAGAGGCGGGATGTATTCCCATGCAGCTGCGACCCGGGCAGCGATGCTAGAGGCAGGATGTATTTCCATGCAGCTGCGACCCATGCAGCAATGCTAGAGGCAGGATCTATTCCCATGCAGCTGTGACCCAGATAGCAATGCTAGAGGCGGGATGTATTCCCGCGGGATGTATTCCCATGCAGCTGCGACCGGGGCAGCAATACTAGAGGCAGGATATATTTCCATGCAGCTGCGACTGAGAAAGCAATTCTAGAGGCAGGATGTATTTCCATGCTGCTGCGACCCAGGTAGCAATGCTAGAGGCAGGATGTATTCCCATGCAGCTGTGACCCAGGCAGCAATGCTAGAGGCGGGATGTATTCCCATGCAGCTGTGACCCAGGCAGCTATGCTAGAGGCGGGATGTATTCCCATGCAGCTGCGACCCAGGCAGCAATGCTAGAGGCGTGATGTATTCCCATGCAGCTGCGACCCAGCAGCAGTGCTAGAGGCAGGATTTATTCCCAAGCAGCTGCGTCCCGGGCAGCAATGCTAGAGGCGGGATGTATTCCCATGCAGCTGCATCCCAGGCAGCGATGCTAGAGGCAGGATGTATTTCCATGCAGCTGCGACCCATGCAGCAATGCTAGAGGCAGGATGTATTACCATGCAGCTGTGACCCAGATAGCAATGCTAGAGGCGGGATGTATTCCCGCAGGATGTATTCCCATGCAGCTGCGACCCGGGCAGCAATACTAGAGGCAGGATGTATTTCAATGCAGCTGCGACCGAGAAAGCAATGCTAGAGGCAGGATGTATTTCCATGCTGCTGCGACCCAGGTAGCAATGCTAGAGGCAGGATGTATTCCCATGCAGCTGTGACCCAGGCAGCAATGCCAGAGGCGGGATGTATTCCCATGCAGCTGCGACCCAGGCAGCTATGCTAGAGGCGGGATGTATTCCCATGCAGCTGCGACCCAGGCAGCAATGCTAGAGGCGTGATGTATTCCCATGCAGCTGCGACCCAGGCAACAGTGCTAGAGGCAGGATTTATTCCCAAGCAGCTGCGTCCCGGGCAGCAATGCTAGAGGCAGTATGTATTCCCAGGCATCTGCATCCCAGGCAGCAGTGATAGAGGCAGGATGTATTCCCATGCTTCTGCGACACCGGCTCTGTGAAGTATTCCAGGCATATGGAGCAGGTGGCCTCCTCCTTCAGGCTCTGGAGCAGGGCTGCTGCGGCCATGTTCCTGCTCAGCTGCAAAAAAAGTGAAGTTAAGTTTCGTTTCTCATCAGAGCCCACGAAGTGGGCGTGTCAGTCCTTCTCCTTCCTTATACACCCTGGAGGAGTGTGAGGTCTTTACTGGCTGTGGGACACGCCCATCAAGCTGGGTGGTCGTGTCCTCAGTATAGCAGGGACTGGTGTGGATTTGGAACAAAAAGAAACCTTGGAAAATGCTGTAGAAGAGCCCCCTCCCGCTATCAAGCACATTTTTCCATATTGGTATTTTCCTGTGTCTTCTTTTTGTTTGTGTGTTTTCAAGCACCATGAGTTGTAGAGCTGCTTCGGAGCACTGTCCAGAGTTATGTAACACCGGATAGCACCTTGAAACACATTTGCCTCATGTTTAGCTTCTTTATTTTGTGCCACTTTATTGTGCAAATGGTGTGTGGTCACAAATTGTGGGTCTGCCACAGTTTTTCCTGATTCCACTTCCGAAACCCGGCACAGAAGATGTTCTGGTTTCATAATTTAGAGACCGAGAAACCAGTCCCCAGGTAATCCAATAAGCGACCCAGGCAGCGATGCTAGAGGCAGGATGTATTCCCATGCAGCTGCGACCCAGGCAGCAATGCTAGAGAGAGGTAGGATGCAGCTGCGACCCATGCAGCAATGCTAGAGGCAGGATGCAGCTGTGACCCAGGCAGCAATGCCAGAGGCAGGATGTATTCCCATGCAGCTGAGACCCAGGTAGCAATGCCAGAGGCGGGATGTATTCCCATGCAGGTGCGACCTAGGCAGCTATGCTAGAGGCAGGATGTATTCCCATGCAGCTGTGACCCAGGCAGCAATGCCAGAGGCGGGATGTATTCCCATGCATGTGCGACCCAGGCAGCTATGCTAGAGGCAGGATGTATTCACATGCTGTTGTGACCAGGCAGCAATGCCAGAGGCAGGATGTATTTCCATGCAGCTGCGACCCAGGCAGCGATGCTAGAGGCAGGATGTATTCCCATACAGCTGCGACCCAGGCAGCAATGCTAGAGAGAGGCAGGATGCAGCTGTGACCCATGCAGCAATGCTAGAGGCAGGATGCAGCTGTGACCCAGGCAGCAATGCTAGAAGCAGGATGTATTCCCATGCAGCTGCGACCCAGGCAGCGATGCTAGAGGGGGGATGTATTTCCATGCAGCTGTGACCCAGGCAGCAATGCTAGAGGCAGGATGCATTCCCAGGCAGCAATGCTAGAGGCAGGATGTATTCCCATGCAGCTGCGACCCAGGCAGTGATGCTATAGGCGGGATTTATTCCCATGCAGCTGCGACCCAGGAAGCAATGCTAGAGGCAGGATGTATTTCCATGCAGCTGTGACCCAGGCAGCAATGCTAGAGGCAGGATGTATTTCCATGCAGCTGCGACCCAGGCAGCTATGCTAGAGGCAGGATGTATTCCCATGCAGCTGTGACCCAGGCAGCAATGCCAGAGGCGGGATGTATTCCCATGCAGCTGTGACCCAGGCAGCGATGCTATAGGTGGGATTTATTCCCATGCAGCTGCGACCCAGGGAGCAATGCTAGAGGCAGGATGTATTTCCATGCAGCTACGACCCAGGCAGCTATGCTAGAGGCAGGATGTATTCCCATGCAGCTGTGACCCAGGTAGCAATGCCAGAGGCGGGATGTATTCGCATGCAGCTGCGACCCAGGCAGCTATGCTAGAGGCGGGATGTATTCCCATGCAGCTGCGACCCGGGCAGCAGTGCTAGAGGCAGGATTTATTCCCAAGCAGCTGCGTCCCGGGCAGCAATGCTAGAGGCAGGATGTATTCCCAGGCAACTGCATCCCAGGCAGCAGTGATAGAGGCAGGATGTATTCCCATGCTTCTGCGACCCAGGCAGCGATGCTAGAGGCAGGATGTATTCCCATGCTGCTGCAACCCAGGTAGCGATGCTAGAGGCAGGATGTATTCCCATGCAGCTGCGACCCAGGCAGCAATACTAGAGGCAGGATGTATTCCCATGCAGCTCCGAACCAGGCAGCGATGCTAGAGGCAGGGTGTATTCCCATGCAGCTGTGACCCAGGCAACACTGCCATAGGCGGGTTGTACTTCCATGCAGCTGCGACCCAGGCAGCAGTGCTAGAGGCGGGATGTATTCCCATGCAGCTGCGACCCAGGCAGCGATGCTAGAGGCAGGTTGTATTTCCATGCAGCTGCGACCCAGGCAGCAATGCTAGAGGCAGGATGTATTCCCATGCAGCTGTGACCCAGATAGCAATGCTAGAGGCGGGATGTATTCCCGCGGGCTGTATTCCCATGCAGCTGCGACCCGGGCAGCAATACTAGAGGCAGGATGTATTTCAATGCAGCTGTGATCGAGAAAGCAATGCTAGAGGCAGGATGTATTTCCATGCTGCTGCGACCCAGGTCGCAATGCTAGAGGCAGGATGTATTCCCATGCAGCTGTGACCCAGGCAGCAATGCAAGAGGCGGATGTATTCCCATGCAGCTGCGACCCAGGCAGCTATGCTAGAGGCGGGATGTATTCCCATGCAGCTGCGACCCAGGCAGCAGTGCTAGAGGCAGGATTTATTCCCAAGCAGCTGCGTCCCGGGCAGCATTGCTAGAGGCGGGATGTATTCCCATGCAGCTGCATCCCAGGCAGCGATGCTAGAGGCAGGATGTATTTCCATGCAGCTGCAACCCAGGCAGCAATGCTAGAGGCAGGATGTATTCCCATGCAGCTGTGACCCAGCAATGCTAGAGGCGGGATGTATTCCCGCAGGATGTATTCCCATGCAGCTGCGACCCGGGCAGCAATACTAGAGGCAGGATGTATTTCAATGCAGCTGCGATCGAGAAAGCAATGCTAGAGGCAGGATGTATTTCCATGCTGCTGCGACCCAGGTAGCAATGCTAGAGGCAGGATGTATTCCCATGCAGCTGTGACCCAGGCAGCAATGCAAGAGGCGGATGTATTCCCATGCAGCTGCGACCCAGGCAGCTATGCTAGAGGCGGGATGTATTCCCATGCATCTGCGACCCAGGCAGCAGTGCTAGAGGCAGGATTTATTCCCATGCAGCTGTGACCCAGCAATGCTAGAGGCGGGATGTATTCCCGCAGGATGTATTCCCATGCAGCTGCGACCCGGGCAGCAATACTAGAGGCAGGATGTACTTCAATGCAGCTGCGACCGAGAAAGCAATGCTAGAGGCAGGATGTATTTCCATGCTGCTGTGACCCAGGTAGCAATGCTAGAGGCAGGATGTATTCCCATGCAGCTGTGACCCAGGCAGCAATGCCAGAGGCGGGATGTATTCCCATGCAGCTGCGACCCAGGCAGCTATGCTAGAGGCGGGATGTATTCCCATGCAGCTGTGACCCAGGCAGCAATGCTAGAGGCGTGATGTATTCCCATGCAGCTGCGACCCAGGCAGCAGTGCTAGAGGCAGGATTTATTCCCAAGCAGCTGCGTCCCGGGCAGCAATGCTAGAGGCAGTATGTATTCCCAGGCAGCTGCATCCCAGGCAGCAGTGATAGAGGCAGGATGTATTCCCATGCTTCTGCGACACCGGCTCTGTGAAGTATTCCAGGCATATGGAGCAGGTGGCCTCCTCCTTCAGGCTCTGGAGCAGGGCTGCTGCGGCCATGTTCCTGCTCAGCTGCAAAAAAAGTGAAGTTAAGTTTCGTTTCTCATCAGAGCCCACGAAGTGGGCGTGTCAGTCCTTCTCCTTCCTTATACACCCTGGAGGAGTGTGAGGTCTTTATTGGTTGTGGGACACGCCCATCAAGCTGGGTGGGCGTGTCCTCAGTATAGCAGGGACTGGTGTGGATTTGGAACAAAAAGAAACCTTGGAAAATGCTGTAGAAGAGCCCCCTCCCGCTATCAAGCACATTTTTCCATATTGGTATTTTCCTGTGTCTTCTTTTTGTTGGTGTGTTTTCAAGCGCCATGAGTTGTAGCGGTGCTTCGGAGCACTGTCCAGAGTTATCTAACACCGGATAGCACCTTGAAACACATTTGCCTCATGTTTAGCTTCTTTATTTTGTGCCACTTTATTGTGCAAATGGTGTGTGGTCACAAATTGTGGGTCTGCCACAGTTTTTCCTGATTCCACTTCCGAAACACGGCACAGAAGATGTTCTGGTTTCAAAATTTAGAGACCGAGAAACCAGTCCCCAGGTAATCCAATAAGCGACCCAGGCACCGATGCTAGAGGCAGGATGTATTCCCATGCAGCTGCGACCCAGGCAGCAATGCTAGAGAGAGGCAGGATGCAGCTGCGACCCATGCAGCAATGCTAGAGGCAGGATGCAGCTGTGACCCAGGCAGCAATGCCAGAGGCAGGATGTATTCCCATGCAGCTGTGACCCAGGCAGCAATGCCAGAGGTGGGATGTATTCCCATGCAGGTGCGACCTAGGCAGCTATGCTAGAGGCAGGATGTATTCCCATGCAGCTGTGACCCAGGCAGCAATGCCAGAGGCAGGATGTATTTCCATGCAGCTGCGACCCAGGCAGCGATGCTAGAGGTAGGATGTATTCCCATGCAGCTGCGACCCAGGCAGCAATGCTAGAGAGAGGCAGGATGCAGCTGCAACCCATGCAGCAATGCTAGAGGCAGGATGCAGCTGTGACCCAGGCAGCAATGCTAGAGGCAGGATGTATTACCATGCAGCTGTGACCCAGGCAGCAATGCCAGAGGCAGGATGTATTCCCATGCAGCTGCGACCCAGGCAGCGATGCTATAGGCGGGATTTATTCCCATGAAGCTGCACCCAGGCCGCGATGCTATAGGCGGGATTTATTCCCATGAAGCTGCACCCAGGCCGCGATGCTAGGGGGGAGATGTATTCCCATGCAGCTGTGACCCAGGCAGCAATGCTAGAGGCAGGATGCATTCGCAGGCAGCAATGCTAGAGGCAGGATGTAATCCCATGCAGCTGCGACCCAGGCAGCAATGCTATAGGCGGGATTTATTCCCATGCAGCTGCGACCCAGGGAGCAATGCTAGAGGCAGGATGTATTTCCATGCAGCTGCGACCCAGGGAGCAATGCTAGAGGCAGGATTTATTTCCATGCAGCTATGACCCAGGCAGCTATGCTAGAGGCAGGATGTATTCCCATGCAGCTGTGACCCAGGCAGCAATGCCAGAGGCGGGATGTATTCCCATGCAACTGCGACCCAGGCAGCTATGCTAGAGGCAGGATGTATTCCCATGCAGCTGTGACCCAGGCAGCAATGCCAGAGGCGGGATTTATTCCCATGCAGCTGCGACCCAGGGAGCAATGCTAGAGGCAGGATGTATTTCCATGCAGCTGCGACCCAGGCAGCTATGCTAGAGGCAGGATGTATTCCCATGCAGCTGTGACCCAGGCAGCAATGCCAGAGGCGGGATGTATTCCCATGCAGCTGCGACCCAGGCAGCAATGCTAGAGGCGGGATGTATTCCCATACAGCTGCGACCCGGGCAGCAGTGCTAGAGGCAGGATTTATTCCCAAGCAGCTGCGTCCCGGGCAGCAATGCTAGAGGCAGGATGTATTCCCAGCCAGCTGCATCCCATGCAGCAGTGATAGAGGCAGGATGTATTCCCATGCTTCTGTGACCCAGGCAGCGATGCTAGAGGCAGTATGTATTCCCATGCTGCTGCAACCCAGGCAGCGATGCTAGAAGCAGGATGTATTCCCATGCAGCTGCGACCCAGGCAGCAATACTAGAGGCAGGATGTATTCCCATGCAGCTGCGACCCAGGCAGCGCTGCTAGAGACAGGGTGTATTCCCATGCAGCTGCGACCCAGGCAGCACTGCCATAGGCGGGTTGTACTTCCATGCAGCTGAGACCCAGGCAGCAGTGCTAGAGGCGGGATGTATTCCCATGCAGCTGCGACCCAGGCAGCGATGCAGAGGCAGGGTGTATTTCCATGCAGCTGCGACCCAGGAAGCAATGCTAGAGGCAGGATGTATTCCCATGCAGCTGTGACCCAGATAGCAATGCTAGAGGCGGGATGTATTCCCGCGGGATGTATTCCCATGCAGCTGCGAACCGGGCAGCAATACTAGAGGCAGGATGTATTTCAATGCAGCTGCGACCGAGGCAGCAATGCTAGAGGCAGGATGTATTTCCATGCTGCTGCGACCCAGGCAGCAATGCTAGAGGCAGGATGTATTCCCATGCAGCTGTGACCCAGGCAGCAATGCCAGAGGCGGTATGTATTCCCATGCAGCTGCGACCCAGGCAGCTATGCTAGAGGTGGGATGTATTCCCATGCAGCTGCGACCCAGGCAGCAGTGCTAGAGGCGTGATGTATTCCCATGCAGCTGCGACCCAGGCAGCAGTGCTAGAGGCAGGATCTATTCCCAAGCAGCTGCGTCCCGGGCAGCAATGCTAGAGGCAGGATGTATTCCCAGGCAGCTGCATCCCAGGCAGCAGTGATAGAGGCAGGATGTATTCCCATGCTTCTGCGACCCAGGCAGCGATGCTAGAGGCAGGATGTATTCCCATGCTGCTGCAACCCAGCCACTGATGCTAGAGGCAGGATGTATTCCCATGCAGCTGCGACCCAGGCAGCAATACTAGAGGCAGGATGTATTCCCATGCAGCTGCGACCCAGGCAGCGAAGCTAGAAGCAGGGTGTATTCCCATGCAGCTGCGACCCAGGCAGCTCTGCCATAGGCGGGATGTACTTCCATGCAGCTGCGACCCAGGCAGCAGTGCTAGAGGCGGGATGTATTCCCATGCAGCTGCGACCCAGGCAGCGATGCTAGAGGCAGGATGTATTTCCATGCAGCTGCGACCCAGGCAGCAATGCTAGAGTCAGGATGTATTCCCATGCAGCTGTGACCCAGATAGCAATGCTAGAGGCGGGATGTATTCCTGTGGGATGTATTCCCATGCAGCTGCGACCCAGGCAGCAATACTAGAGGCAGGATGTATTCCCATGCAGCTGCGACCCAGGCTGCGCTGCTAGAGACAGGGTGTATTCCCATGCAGCTGCGACCCAGGCAGCACTGCCATAGGCGGGTTGTACTTCCATGCAGCTGCGACCCAGGCAGCAGTGCTAGAGGCGGGATGTATTCCCATGCAGCTGCGACCCAGGCAGCGATGCTAGAGGCAGGGTGTATTTCCATGCAGCTGCGACCCAGGAAGCAATGCTAGAGGCAGGATGTATTCCCATGCAGCTGTGACCCAGATAGCAATGCTAGAGGCGGGATGTATTCCCGCAGGATGTATTCCCATGCAGCTGCGAACCGGGCAGCAATACTAGAGGCAGGATGTATTTCAATGCAGCTGCGACCGAGGCAGCAATGCTAGAGGCAGGATGTATTTCCATGCTGCTGCGACCCAGGCAGCAATGCTAGAGGCAGGATGTATTCCCATGCAGCTGTGACCCAGGCAGCAATGCCAGAGGCGGGATGTATTCCCATGCAGCTGCGACCCAGGCAGCTATGCTAGAGGTGGGATGTATTCCCATGCATCTGCGACCCAGGCAGCAATGCTAGAGGTGTGATGTATTCCCATGCAGCTGCGACCCAGGCAGCAGTGCTAGAGGCAGGATCTATTCCCAAGCAGCTGCGTCCCGGGCAGCAATGCTAGAGGCAGGATGTATTCCCAGGCAGCTGCATCCCAGGCAGCAGTGATAGAGGCAGGATGTATTCCCATGCTTCTGCGACCCGGGCAGCGATGCTAGAGGCAGGATGTATTCCCATGCTGCTGCAACCCAGCCACTGATGCTAGAGGCAGGATGTATTCCCATGCAGCTGCGACCCAGGCAGCAATACTAGAGGCAGGATGTATTCCCATGCAGCTGCGACCCAGGCAGCGATGCTAGAAGCAGGGTGTATTCCCATGCAGCTGCGACCCAGGCAGCTCTGCCATAGGCGGGATGTACTTCCATGCAGCTGCGACCCAGGCAGCAGTGCTAGAGGCGGGATGTATTCCCATGCAGCTGCGACCCAGGCAGCGATGCTAGAGGCAGGATGTATTTCCATGCAGCTGCGACCCAGGCAGCAATGCTAGAGGCAGGATGTATTCCCATGCAGCTGTGACCCAGATAGCAATGCTAGAGGCGGGATGTATTCCTGTGGGATGTATTCCCATGCAGTGGCGACCCGGGCAGCAATGCTAAAGGCAGGATGTATTTCCATGCTGCTGCGACCCAGGCAGCAATGCCATAGGCGGGATGAATTCCCATGCAGCTGAGACCCAGGCAGCAATGCTAGAGGCGGGATGTATTTCCATGCAGCTGCAACCCAGGCAGCAATGCTAGAGGCAGGATGTATTCCCATGCAGCTGTGACCCAGATATCAATGCTAGAGGTGGGATGTATTCCCGCGGGATGTATTCCCATGCAGTGGCGACCCGGGCAGCAATGCTAGAGGCAGGATGTATTTCCATGCTGCTGCGACCCAGGCAGCAATGCCAGAGGCGGGATGTATTCCCATGCAGCTGAGACCCAGGCAGCAATGCTAGAGGCAGGATGTATTCCCATGCAACTGCGACCCAGGCAGCTATGCTAGAGGCAGGATGTATTCCCATGCAGCTGTGACCCAGGCAGCAATGCCAGAGGCGGGATTTATTCCCATGCAGCTGCGACCCAGGGAGCAATGCTAGAGGCAGGATGTATTTCCATGCAGCTGCGACCCAGGCAGCTATGCTAGAGGCAGGATGTATTCCCATGCAGCTGTGACCCAGGCAGCAATGGCAGAGGCGGGATGTATTCCCATGCAGCTGCGACCCAGGCAGCAATGCTAGAGGCGGGATGTATTCCCATACAGCTGCGACCCGGGCAGCAGTGCTAGAGGCAGGATTTATTCCCAAGCAGCTGCGTCCCGGGCAGCAATGCTAGAGGCAGGATGTATTCCCAGCCAGCTGCATCCCATGCAGCAGTGATAGAGGCAGGATGTATTCCCATGCTTCTGTGACCCAGGCAGCGATGCTAGAGGCAGTATGTATTCCCATGCTGCTGCAACCCAGGCAGCGATGCTAGAAGCAGGATGTATTCCCATGCAGCTGCGACCCAGGCAGCAATACTAGAGGCAGGATGTATTCCCATGCAGCTGCGACCCAGACAGCGCTGCTAGAGACAGGGTGTATTCCCATGCAGCTGCGACCCAGGCAGCACTGCCATAGGCGGGTTGTACTTCCATGCAGCTGAGACCCAGGCAGCAGTGCTAGAGGCGGGATGTATTCCCATGCAGCTGCGACCCAGGCAGCGATGCTAGAGGCAGGGTGTATTTCCATGCAGCTGCGACCCAGGAAGCAATGCTAGAGGCAGGATGTATTCCCATGCAGCTGTGACCCAGATAGCAATGCTAGAGGCGGGATGTATTCCCGCGGGATGTATTCCCATGCAGCTGCGAACCGGGCAGCAATACTAGAGGCAGGATGTATTTCAATGCAGCTGCGACCGAGGCAGCAATGCTAGAGGCAGGATGTATTTCCATGCTGCTGCGACCCAGGCAGCAATGCTAGAGGCAGGATGTATTCCCATGCAGCTGTGACCCAGGCAGCAATGCCAGAGGCGGTATGTATTCCCATGCAGCTGCGACCCAGGCAGCTATGCTAGAGGTGGGATGTATTCCCATGCAGCTGCGACCCAGGCAGCAGTGCTAGAGGCGTGATGTATTCCCATGCAGCTGCGACCCAGGCAGCAGTGCTAGAGGCAGGATCTATTCCCAAGCAGCTGCGTCCCGGGCAGCAATGCTAGAGGCAGGATGTATTCCCAGGCAGCTGCATCCCAGGCAGCAGTGATAGAGGCAGGATGTATTCCCATGCTTCTGCGACCCAGGCAGCGATGCTAGAGGCAGGATGTATTCCCATGCTGCTGCAACCCAGCCACTGATGCTAGAGGCAGGATGTATTCCCATGCAGCTGCGACCCAGGCAGCAATACTAGAGGCAGGATGTATTCCCATGCAGCTGCGACCCAGGCAGCGATGCTAGAAGCAGGGTGTATTCCCATGCAGCTGCGACCCAGGCAGCTCTGCCATAGGCGGGATGTACTTCCATGCAGCTGCGACCCAGGCAGCAGTGCTAGAGGCGGGATGTATTCCCATGCAGCTGCGACCCAGGCAGCGATGCTAGAGGCAGGATGTATTTCCATGCAGCTGCGACCCAGGCAGCAATGCTAGAGTCAGGATGTATTCCCATGCAGCTGTGACCCAGATAGCAATGCTAGAGGCGGGATGTATTCCTGTGGGATGTATTCCCATGCAGCTGCGACCCAGGCAGCAATACTAGAGGCAGGATGTATTCCCATGCAGCTACGACCCAGGCTGCGCTGCTAGAGACAGGGTGTATTCCCATGCAGCTGCGACCCAGGCAGCACTGCCATAGGCGGGTTGTACTTCCATGCAGCTGCGACCCAGGCAGCAGTGCTAGAGGCGGGATGTATTCCCATGCAGCTGCGACCCAGGCAGCGATGCTAGAGGCAGGGTGTATTTCCATGCAGCTGCGACCCAGGAAGCAATGCTAGAGGCAGGATGTATTCCCATGCAGCTGTGACCCAGATAGCAATGCTAGAGGCGGGATGTATTCCCGCGGGATGTATTCCCATGCAGCTGCGAACTGGGCAGCAATACTAGAGGCAGGATGTATTTCAATGCAGCTGCGACCGAGGCAGCAATGCTAGAGGCAGGATGTATTTCCATGCTGCTGCGACCCAGGCAGCAATGCTAGAGGCAGGATGTATTCCCATGCAGCTGTGACCCAGGCAGCAATGCCAGAGGCGGGATGTATTCCCATGCAGCTGCGACCCAGGCAGCTATGCTAGAGGTGGGATGTATTCCCATGCATCTGCGACCCAGGCAGCAATGCTAGAGGCGTGATGTATTCCCATGCAGCTGCGACCCAGGCAGCAGTGCTAGAGGCAGGATGTATTCCCATGCTTCTGCGACCCAGGCAGCGATGCTAGAGGCAGGATGTATTCCCATGCTGCTGCAACCCAGCCACTGATGCTAGAGGCAGGATGTATTCCCATGCAGCTGCGACCCAGGCAGCAATACTAGAGGCAGGATGTATTCCCATGCAGCTGCGACCCAGGCAGCAGTGATAGAGGCAGGATGTATTCCCATGCTTCTGCGACCCAGGCAGCGATGCTAGAGGCAGGATGTATTCCCATGCTGCTGCAACCCAGCCACTGATGCTAGAGGCAGGATGTATTCCCATGCAGCTGCGACCCAGGCAGCAATACTAGAGGCAGGATGTATTCCCATGCAGCTGCGACCCAGGCAGCGATGCTAGAAGCAGGGTGTATTCCCATGCAGCTGCGACCCAGGCAGCTCTGCCATAGGTGGGATGTACTTCCATGCAGCTGCGACCCAGGCAGCAGTGCTAGAGGCGGGATGTATTCCCATGCAGCTGCGACCCAGGCAGCGATGCTAGAGGCAGGATGTATTTCCATGCAGCTGCAACCCAGGCAGCAATGCTAGAGGCAGGATGTATTCCCATGCAGCTGTGACCCAGATAGCAATGCTAGAGGCGGGATGTATTCCTGTGGGATGTATTCCCATGCAGTGGCGACCCGGGCAGCAATGCTAAAGGCAGGATGTATTTCCATGCTGCTGCGACCCAGGCAGCAATGCCATAGGCGGGATGAATTCCCATGCAGCTGAGACCCAGGCAGCAATGCTAGAGGCGGGATGTATTTCCATGCAGCTGCAACCCAGGCAGCAATGCTAGAGGCAGGATGTATTCCCATGCAGCTGTGACCCAGATATCAATGCTAGAGGTGGGATGTATTCCCGCGGGATGTATTCCCATGCAGTGGCGACCCGGGCAGCAATGCTAGAGGCAGGATGTATTTCCATGCTGCTGCGACCCAGGCAGCAATGCCAGAGGCGGGATGTATTCCCATGCAGCTGAGACCCAGGCAGCAATGCTAGAGGCAGGATGTATTTCAATGCAGCTGCGACCCAGGCAGCAATGCTAGAGGCAGGCTGTATTTCCATGCTGCTGCGACCCAGGCAGCAATGCCAGAGGCGGGATGTATTCCCATGCAGCTGAGACCCAAGCAGCAATGCTAGAGGCGGGATGTATTTCCATGCAGCTGCGACCCAGATAGCAAGGCTAGAGGTGGGATGTATTTCCATAGAGCTGTGACCCAGGCAGCAATGCTAGAGGTGGGATGTATTTCCATGCAGCTGCGACCCAGGTAGCAATACTAGAGGCAGGATGTATTTCAATGCAGCTGTGACCCAGGCAGCAATTCTAGAGGCAGGATGTATTCCCATACAGCTGCAACCCAGGCAGCAATGCTAGAGGCAGGATGTATTCCCATGCAGCTGCGACCCAGGCAGCAATACTAGAGGCAGGATGTATTTCAATGCAGCTGCGACCCAGGCAGCAATGCTAGAGGCAGGATGTATTCCCATACAGCTGCGACCCAGGCAGCAATGCTAGAGGCAGGCTGGATGTATTTCCATAAAGCTGCGACCAAGCCAACAATGCTAGAGGCAGGAGGCATTTCTATGCTGCTGTGACCCAGGCAGCGATGGTAGAGATGGGATGTATTCCCATGCAGCTGCGACCCAGGTAGCAATGCTAGAGGCAGGATGTAATCCCATGCAGCTTCAACCCAGGCAGCAATGCTAAAGGCAGGATGTATTCCCTTGCAGCTGCCTCCCAGGCAGCAATACTAGAGGCAGGATGTATTCCCATGCAGCTGCGACCCAGGTAGCAATGCTAGGGGCAGGATTTATTCCCATTCAGCTGCGACCCATGCAGCAATGCTAGATGCAGGATGTATTCCCATACAGCTGCGACCCAGGCAGCAATACTAGAGGCAGGATGTATTCCCATGCAGCTGCGACCCAGGCTGCGATGCTAGAGGCAGGATGTATTCCCATGTAGCTGTGACCCAGGCAGCGATGCTAGAGGCAGGATGTATTTCCATGCAGCTGCGACCCAGGCAGCAATGCTAGAGGCAGGATGTATTTCCATGCAGATGCGACCCAGGCAGCAATGCTAGAGGCAGGATGTATTCCCATGCAGCTGTTACCCAGGCAGCAATGCTATGCAGGATGTATTCCCATGCAGCTGTGACCCAGATAGCAATGCTAGAGGCAGGATGTATTCCCATGCAGCTGCGACCCAGGCAGCAATGCTAGAGGCAGGATGTATTACCATGCAGCTGTTACCCAGGCAGCAATGCTAGAGGCAGGATGTATTCCCATGCAGCTGTGACCCAGATAGCAATGCTAGAGACAGGATGTATTCCCACGGGATGTATTCCCATGCAGCTGCGACCCGGGCAGCAATGCCAGAGGCAGGATGTATTTCCATGCAGCTGCGACCCAGGCAGCAATGCCAGAGGCGGGATGTATTCCCATGCAGCTGCGACCCAGGCAGCAATGCTAGAGGCGGGATGTATTTCCATGCAGCTGCGACCCAGATAGCAATGCTAGAGGCGGGATGTATTTCCATGCAGCTGCGACCCAGGCAGCAATACTAGAGGCAGGATGTATTTCAATGCAGCTGAGACCCAGGCAGCAATGCTAGAGGCAGGATGTATTCCCATATAGCTGCGACCCGGGCAGCAATGCTAGAGGCAGGATGTATTCCCATGCAGCTGCGACCCAGGCAGCAATGCTAGAGGCAGGATGTATTTCCATGTAGTTGCGACCCAGGCAACAATGCTAGAGGCAGGATGTATTCCCATGCAGCTGTTACCCAGGCAGCAATGCGCAGGCAGGATGTATTCCCATGCAGCTGTGACCCAGATAGCAATGCTAGAGGCGGGATGTATTCCTGCGGGATGTATTCCCATGCAGCTGCGACCCGGGCAGCAATGCCAGAGGCAGGATGTATTTCCATGCAGCTGCGACCCAGGCAGCAATGCCAGAGGCGGGATGTATTCCCATGCAGCTGTGACCCATGCAGCAATGCTAGAGGCAGGATGTATTTCCATGCATCTGCGACCCAGGTAGCAATGCTAGAGGAGGGATGTATTTCCATAGAGCTGAGACCCAGGCAGCAATGCTAGAGGCTGGATGTATTCCCATGCAGCTGTGACCCAGGCAGCAATGCCAGAGGCGGGATGTATTCCCATGCAGGTGCGACCTAGGTAGCTATGCTAGAGGCAGGATGTATTCCCATGCAGCTGTGATCCAGGCAGCAATGCCAGAGGCAGGATGTATTTCCATGCAGCTGCGACCCAGGCAGCGATGCTAGAGGCAGGATGTATTCCCATGCAGCTGCGACCCAGGCAGCAATGCTAGAGAGAGGCAGGATGCAGCTGCAACCCATGCAGCAATGCTAGAGGCAGGATGCAGCTGTGAC
Source organism: Ambystoma mexicanum (assembly GCF_040938575.1). Classification (NCBI taxonomy): domain Eukaryota; kingdom Metazoa; phylum Chordata; class Amphibia; order Caudata; family Ambystomatidae; genus Ambystoma; species Ambystoma mexicanum. Next base: position 747,121,683 of record NC_090938.1, read on the forward strand.
CCAGGCAGCAATGCTAGAGGCAGGATGCAGCTGTGACCCAGGCAGCAATGCTAGAGAGAGGCAGGATGCAGCTGCGACCCATGCAGCAATGCTAGAGGCAGGATGCAGCTGTGACCCAGGCAGCAATGCCAGAGGCAGGATGTATTCCCATGCAGCTGTGACCCAGGCAGCAATGCCAGAGGCGGGTTGTATTCCCATGCAGGTGCGACCTAGGTAGCTATGCTAGAGGCAGGATGTATTCCCATGCAGCTGTGATCCAGGCAGCAATGCCAGAGGCAGGATGTATTTCCATGCAGCTGCGACCCAGGCAGCGATGCTAGAGGCAGGATGTATTCCCATGCAGCTGCGACCCAGGCAGCAATGCTAGAGAGAGGCAGGATGCAGCTGCAACCCATGCAGCAATGCTAGAGGCAGGATGCAGCTGTGACCCAGGCAGCAATGCTAGAGGCAGGATGCAGCTGTGACCCAGGCAGCAATGCTAGAGAGAGGCAGGATGCAGCTGCGACCCATGCAGCAATGCTAGAGGCAGGATGCAGCTGTGACCCAGGCAGCAATGCCAGAGGCAGGATGTATTCCCATGCAGCTGTGACCCAGGCAGCAATGCCAGAGGCGGGATGTATTCCCATGCAGGTGCGACCTAGGTAGCTATGCTAGAGGCAGGATGTATTCCCATGCAGCTGTGATCCAGGCAGCAATGCCAGAGTCAGGATGTATTTCCATGCAGCTGCGACCCAGGCAGCGATGCTAGAGGCAGGATGTATTCCCATGCAGCTGCGACCCAGGCAGCAATGCTAGAGAGAGGCAGGATGCAGCTGCAACCCATGCAGCAATGCTAGAGGCAGGATGCAGCTGTGACCCAGGCAGCAATGCTAGAGGCAGGATGTATTCCCATGCAGCTGTGACCCAGGCAGCAATGCTAGAGGCAGGATGTATTCCCATGCAGCTGCGACCCAGGCAGCGATGCTATAGGTGGGATTTATTCCCATGCAGCTGCGACCCAGGCCGCGATGCTAGAGGGGGGATGTATTCCCATGCAGCTGTGACCCAGGCAGCAATGCTAGAGGCAGGATGCATTCTCAGGCAGCAATGCTAGAGGCGGGATGTATTCCCATGCAGCTGCGACCCAGGCAGCAATGCTATAGGCGGGATTTATTCCCATGCAGCTGCGACCCAGGGAGCAATGCTAGAGGCAGGATGTATTTCCATGCAGCTGCGACCCAGGCAGCCATGCTAGAGGCAGGATTTATTTCCATGCAGCTATGACCCAGGCAGCTATGCTAGAGGCAGGATGTATTCCCATGCAGCTGTGACCCAGGCAGCAATGCCAGAGGTGGGATGTATTCCCATGCAACTGCGACCCAGGCAGCTATGCTAGAGGCAGGATGTATTCCCATGCAGCTGTGACCCAGGCAGCAATGCCAGAGGCGGGATTTATTCCCATGCAGCTGCGACCCAGGGAGCAATGCTAGAGGCAGGATGTATTTCCATGCAGCTGCGACCCAGGCAGCTATGCTAGAGGCAGGATGTATTCCCATGCAGCTGTGACCCAGGCAGCAATGCCAGAGGCGGGATGTATTCCCATGCAGCTGCGACCCAGGCAGCTATGCTAGAGGAGGGATGTATTCCCATACAGCTGCGACCCGGGCAGCAGTGCTAGAGGCAGGATTTATTCCCAAGCAGCTGCGTCCCGGGCAGCAATGCTAGAGGCAGGATGTATTCCCAGCCAGCTGCATCCCATGCAGCAGTGATAGAGGCAGGATGTATTCCCATGCTTCTGCGACCCAGGCAGCGATGCTAGAGGCAGTATGTATTCCCATGCTGCTGCAACCCAGGCAGCGATGCTAGAAGCAGGATGTATTCCCATGCAGCTGCGACCCAGGCAGCAATACTAGAGGCAGGATGTATTCCCATGCAGCTGCGACCCAGGCAGCGATGCTAGAGACAGGGTGTATTCCCATGCAGCTGCGACCCAGGCAGCACTGCCATAGGTGGGTTGTACTTCCATGCAGCTGCGACCCAGGCAGCAGTGCTAGAAGCGGGATGTATTCCCATGCAGCTGCGATCCAGGCAGCGATGCTAGAGGCAGGATGTATTTCCATGCAGCTGCGACCCAGGAAGCAATGCTAGAGGCAGGATGTATTCCCATGCAGCTGTGACCCAGATAGCAATGCTAGAGGCGGGATGTATTCCCACGGGATGTATTCCCATGCAGCTGCGAACCGGGCAGCAATACTAGAGGCAGGATGTATTTCAATGCAGCTGCGACCGAGGAAGCAATGCTAGAGGCAGGATGTATTTCCATGCTGCTGCGACCCAGGCAGCAATGCTAGAGGCAGGATGTATTCCCATGCAGCTGTGACCCAGGCAGCAATGCCAGAGGCGGGATGTATTCCCATGCAGCTGCGACCCAGGCAGCTATGCTAGAGGTGGGATGTATTCCCATGCAGCTGCGACCCAGGCAGCAATGCTAGAGGCGTGATGTATTCCCATGCAGCTGCGACCCAGGCAGCAGTGCTAGAGGCAGGATCTATTCCCAAGCAGCTGCGTCCCGGGCAGCAATGCTAGAGGCAGGATGTATTCCCAGGCAGCTGCATCCCAGGCAGCAGTGATAGAGGCAGGATGTATTCCCATGCTTCTGCGACCCAGGCAGCGATGCTAGAGGCAGGATGTATTCCCATGCTGCTGCAACCCAGCCACTGATGCTAGAGGCAGGATGTATTCCCATGCAGCTGCGACCCAGGCAGCAATACTAGAGGCAGGATGTATTCCCATGCAGCTGCGACCCAGGCAGCGATGCTAGAAGCAGGGTGTATTCCCATGCAGCTGCGACCCAGGCAGCTCTGCCATAGGCGGGATGTACTTCCATGCAGCTGCGACCCAGGCAGCAGTGCTAGAGGCGGGATGTATTCCCATGCTGCTGCGACCCAGGCAGCGATGCTAGAGGCAGGATGTATTTCCATGCAGCTGCGACCCAGGCAGCAATGCTAGAGGCAGGATGTATTCCCATGCAGCTGTGACCCAGATAGCAATGCTAGAGGCGGGATGTATTCCCGTGGGATGTATTCCCATGCAGTGGCGACCCGGGCAGCAGTGCTAAAGGCAGGATGTATTTCCATGCTGCTGTGACCCAGGCAGCAATGCCATAGGCGGGATGAATTCCCATGCAGCTGAGACCCAGGCAGCAATGCTAGAGGCGGGATGTATTTCCATGCAGCTGCGACCCAGGCAGCAATGCTAGAGGCAGGATGTATTCCCATGCAGCTGTGACCCAGATAGCAATGCTAGAGGCGGGATGTATTCCCGCGGGATGTATTCCCATGCAGTGGCGACCCGGGCAGCAATGCTAGAGGCAGGATGTATTTCCATGCTGCTGCGACCCAGGCAGCAATGCCAGAGGCGGGATGTATTCCCATGCAGCTGAGACCCAGGCAGCAATGCTAGAGGCAGGATGTATTTCAATGCAGCTGCGACCCAGGCAGCAATGCTAGAGGCAGGCTGTATTTCCATGCTGCTGCGACCCAGGCAGCAATGCCAGAGGCCGGATGTATTCCCATGCAGCTGAGACCCAAGCAGCAATGCTAGAGGCGGGATGTATTTCCATGCAGTTGCGACCCAGATAGCAAGGCTAGAGGTGGGATGTATTTCCATAGAGCTGTGACCCAGGCAGCAATGCTAGAGGTGGGATGTATTTCCATGCAGCTGCGACCCAGGTAGCAATACTAGAGGCAGGATGTATTTCAATGCAGCTGTGACCCAGGCAGCAATTCTAGAGGCAGGATGTATTCCCATACAGCTGCAACCCAGGCAGCAATGCTAGAGGCAGGATGTATTCCCATGCAGCTGCGACCCAGGCAGCAATACTAGAGGCAGGATGTATTTCAATGCAGCTGCGACCCAGGCAGCAATGCTAGAGGCAGGATGTATTCCCATACAGCTGCGACCCAGGCAGCAATGCTAGAGGCAGACTGGATGTATTTCCATAAAGCTGCGACCAAGCCAACAATGCTAGAGGCAGGAGGCATTTCCATGCAGCTGTGACACAGGCAGCGATGCTAGAGAAGGGATGTATTCCCATGCAGCTGTGACCAAGGCAGAAATGCTAGAGGCGGGATGTATTCCCATGCAGCTGCGACCCAGGTAGCAATGCTAGAGGCAGGATGTAATCCCATGCAGCTTCAACCCAGGCAGCAATGCTAAAGGCAGGATGTATTCCCTTGCAGCTGCGATCCAGGCAGCAATGCTAGGGGCAGGATGTATTCCCATGCAGCTTCAACCCAGGCAGCAATGATAGAGGCAGGATGTATTCCCATGCAGCTGCCTCCCAGGCAGCAATACTAGAGGCAGGATGTATTCCCATGCAGCTGCGACCCAGGTAGCAATGCTAGGGGCAGGATTTATTCCCATTCAGCGGCGACCCATGCAGCAATGCTAGATGCAGGATGTATTCCCATACAGCTGCGACCCAGGCAGCAATACTAGAGGCAGGATGTATTTCAATGCAGCTGCGACCCAGGCAGCAATGCCAGAGGCGGGATGTATTCCCATGCAGCTGCGACCCAGGCAGCTATGCTAGAGGTGGGATGTATTCCCATGCAGCTGCGACCCAGGCAGCAATGCTAGAGGCGTGATGTATTCCCATGCAGCTGCGACCCAGGCAGCAGTGCTAGAGGCAGGATCTATTCCCAAGCAGCTGCGTCCCGGGCAGCAATGCTAGAGGCAGGATGTATTCCCAGGCAGCTGCATCCCAGGCAGCAGTGATAGAGGCAGGATGTATTCCCATGCTTCTGCGACCCAGGCAGCGATGCTAGAGGCAGGATGTATTCCCATGCTGCTGCAACCCAGCCACTGATGCTAGAGGCAGGATGTATTCCCATGCAGCTGCGACCCAGGCAGCAATACTAGAGGCAGGATGTATTCCCATGCAGCTGCGACCCAGGCAGCGATGCTAGAAGCAGGGTGTATTCCCATGCAGCTGCGACCCAGGCAGCTCTGCCATAGGCGGGATGTACTTCCATGCAGCTGCGACCCAGGCAGCAGTGCTAGAGGCGGGATGTATTCCCATGCTGCTGCGACCCAGGCAGCGATGCTAGAGGCAGGATGTATTTCCATGCAGCTGCGACCCAGGCAGCAATGCTAGAGGCAGGATGTATTCCCATGCAGCTGTGACCCAGATAGCAATGCTAGAGGCGGGATGTATTCCCGTGGGATGTATTCCCATGCAGTGGCGACCCGGGCAGCAATGCTAAAGGCAGGATGTATTTCCATGCTGCTGCGACCCAGGCAGCAATGCCATAGGCGGGATGAATTCCCATGCAGCTGAGACCCAGGCAGCAATGCTAGAGGCGGGATGTATTTCCATGCAGCTGCGACCCAGGCAGAAATGCTAGAGGCAGGATGTATTCCCATGCAGCTGTGACCCAGATAGCAATGCTAGAGGCGGGATGTATTCCCGCGGGATGTATTCCCATGCAGTGGCGACCCGGGCAGCAATGCTAGAGGCAGGATGTATTTCCATGCTGCTGCGACCCAGGCAGCAATGCCAGAGGCGGGATGTATTCACATGCAGCTGAGACCCAGGCAGCAATGCTAGAGGCAGGATGTATTTCAATGCAGCTGCGACCCAGGCAGCAATGCTAGAGGCAGGCTGTATTTCCATGCTGCTGCGACCCAGGCAGCAATGCCAGAGGCGGGATGTATTCCCATGCAGCTGAGACCCAAGCAGCAATGCTAGAGGCGGGATGTATTTCCATGCAGCTGCGACCCAGATAGCAAGGCTAGAGGTGGGATGTATTTCCATAGAGCTGTGACCCAGGCAGCAATGCTAGAGGTGGGATGTATTTCCATGCAGCTGCGACCCAGGTAGCAATACTAGAGGCAGGATGTATTTCAATGCAGCTGTGACCCAGGCAGCAATTCTAGAGGCAGGATGTATTCCCATACAGCTGCAACCCAGGCAGCAATGCTAGAGGCAGGATGTATTCCCATACAGCTGCGACCCAGGCAGCAATGCTAGAGGCAGACTGGATGTATTTCCATAAAGCTGCGACCAAGCCAACAATGCTAGAGGCAGGAGGCATTTCCATGCAGCTGTGACACAGGCAGCGATGCTAGAGAAGGGATGTATTCCCATGCAGCTGTGACCAAGGCAGAAATGCTAGAGGCGGGATGTATTCCCATGCAGCTGCGACCCAGGTAGCAATGCTAGAGGCAGGATGTAATCCCATGCAGCTTCAACCCAGGCAGCAATGCTAAAGGCAGGATGTATTCCCTTGCAGCTGCGATCCAGGCAGCAATGCTAGGGGCAGGATGTATTCCCATGCAGCTTCAACCCAGGCAGCAATGATAGAGGCAGGATGTATTCCCATGCAGCTGCCTCCCAGGCAGCAATACTAGAGGCAGGATGTATTCCCATGCAGCTGCGACCCAGGTAGCAATGCTAGGGGCAGGATTTATTCCCATTCAGCGGCGACCCATGCAGCAATGCTAGATGCAGGATGTATTCCCATACAGCTGCGACCCAGGCAGCAATACTAGAGGCAGGATGTATTTCAATGCAGCTGCGACCCAGGCAGCGATGCTAGAGGCAGGATGTATTCCCATGCAGCTGCGACCCAGGCTGCGATGCTAGAGGCAGGATGTATTCCCATGTAGCTGTGACCCAGGTAGCGATGCTAGAGGCAGGATGTATTTCCATGCAGCCGCAACCCAGGCAGCAATGCTAGAGGCAGGATGTATTTCCATGCAGATGCGACCCAGGCAGCAATGCTAGAGGCAGGATGTATTCCCATGCAGCTGTTACCCAGGCAGCAATGCTATGCAGGATGTATTCCCATGCAGCTGTGACCCAGATAGCAATGCTAGAGGCAGGATGTATTCCCATGCAGCTGCGACCCAGGCAGCAATGCTAGAGGCAGGATGTATTACCATGCAGCTGTTACCCAGGCAGCAATGCTAGAGGCAGGATGTATTCCCATGCAGCTGTGACCCAGATAGCAATGCTAGAGACAGGATGTATTCCCACGGGATGTATTCCCATGCAGCTGCGACCCGGGCAGCAATGCCAGAGGCAGGATGTATTTCCATGCAGCTGCGACCCAGGCAGCAATGCCAGAGGCAGGATGTATTCCCATGCCGCTGCGACCCAGGCAGCAATGCTTGAGGCGGGATGTATTTCCATGCAGCTGCGACCCAGATAGCAATGCTAGAGGCGGGATGTATTTCCATGCAGCTGCGACCCAGGCAGCAATACTAGAGGCAGGATGTATTTCAATGCAGCTGAGACCCAGGCAGCAATGCTAGAGGCAGGATGTATTCCCATATAGCTGCGACCCGGGCAGCAATGCTAGAGGCAGGATGTATTCCCATGCAGCTGCGACCCAGGCAGCAATGCTAGAGGCAGGATGTATTTCCATGTAGCTGCGACCCAGGCAACAATGCTAGAGGCAGGATGTATTCCCATGCAGCTGTTACCCAGACAGCAATGCTAGAGGCAGGATGTATTCCCATGCAGCTGTGACCCAGATAGCAATGCTAGAGGCGTGATGTATTCCCGCGGGTTGTATTCCCATGCAGCTGCGACCCGGGCAGCAATGCCAGAGGCAGGATGTATTTCCATGCAGCTGCGACCCAGGCAGCAATGCCAGAGGCGGGATGTATTCCCATGCAGCTGTGACCCAGGCAGCAATGCTAGAAACAGGATGTATTTCCATGCAGCTGCGACCCAGATAGCAATGCTAGAGGCAGGATGTATTTCCATAGAGCTGAGACCCAGGCAGCAATGCTAGAGGCTGGATGTATTTCCATGCAGCTGCGACCCAGGCAGCAATACTAGAGGCAGGATGTATTTCAATGCAGCTGGGACCCAGGCAGCAATGCTAGAGGCAGGATGTATTCCCATACAGCTGCGACCCGGGCAGCAATGCTAGAGGCGGGATGTATTTCCATAGAGCTGAGACCCAGGCAGCAATGCTAGAGGCTGGATGTATTTCCATGCAGCTGCGACCCAGGCAGCAATACTAGAGGCAGGATGTATTTCAATGCAGCTGGGACCCAGGCAGCAATGTTAGAGGCAGGATGTATTCCCATACAGCTGCGACCCGGGCAGCAATGCTAGAGGCAGGATGTATTCCCATGCAGCTGCGACCCAGGCAGCAATGCTAGAGGCAGGATGTATTTCCATGCAGCTGCGATCCAGGCAGCAATGGGAGGCAGGATGTAGTCCCATGCAGCTGCTACCCAAGCAGCAATGCTAGAGGCAGGATGTATTTCAATGCAGCTGCGACCCAGGCAGCAATGCTAGAGGCAGGATGTATTGTAATGCAGCTGCGACCCAGGAAGCAATGCTAGAGGCAGGCTGGATGTATTTCCATGCAGCTGCGACCCAGGCAGCGATGCTAGAGGCGGGATGTATTCCCATGCAGCTGTGACCCAGGCAGCAATGCTAGAGGCGGGATGTATTCCCATGTAGCTGCGACCCAGGTAGCAATGCTAGAGGCAGGATGTATTCCCATGCAGCTGAGATGCAGGCAGCAATGCTAGAGGCAGGATGTATTCACATGCAGCTTCAACCCAGGCAGCAATGCTAGAGCAGGATGTATTCCCTTGCAGCTGCCTCCCAGGCAGCAATACTAGAGGCAGGATGTATTCCCATGCAGCTGCGACCCAGGCAGCAATGCTAGGGGCAGGATTCATTCCCATGCAGTGTGACCCATGCAGCAATGCTAGAGGCAGGATGTATTCCCATGCAGCTGCTACCCAGGCAGCAATGCTAGAGACGGGATGTATTTCCATACAGCTGCGACCCAGGCAGCAATACTAGAGGCAGGATGTATTTCAATGCAGCTGCGACCCAGGCAACAATGCTAGAGGCAGGATGTATTCCCATAAAGCTGCGACCCAGGCAGCAATGCTAGAGGCAGGATGTATTCCCATGCTGCTGCGACCCAGGCAGCGATGCTAGAGGCAGGATGTATTCCCATGTAGCTGCAACCCAGGCAGCGATGCTAGAGGCAGGATGTATTCCCATGCAGCTGTGACCCAGGCAGCGATGCTAGAAGCAGGATGTATTCCAATGCAGCTGTGACCCAGACAGCGATGCTATAGGCAGGATGTATTTCCATGCAGCTGTGACCCAGGCAGCAATGCTAGAGGCAGGATGTATTTCCATGCAGCTGCGACCCAGGCAGCAATGCTAGAGGCAGGATGTGTTCCCATGCAGCTGTGACCCAGGCAGCAATGCTAGAGGCAGGATGTATTCCCATGCAGCTGTGACCCAGATAGCAATGCTAGAGGCAGGATGTATTCCCATGCAGCTTCAACCCAGGCAGCAATGCTAAAGGCAGGATGTATTCCCTTGCAGCTGCGATCTAGGCAGCAATGCTAGGGGCAGGATGTATTCCCATGCAGCTTCAACCCAGGCAGCAATGCTAAAGGCAGGATGTATTCCCTTGCAGCTGCGATCTAGGCAGCAATGCTAGGGGCAGGATGTATTCCCATGCAGCTTCAACCCAGACAGCAATGATAGAGGCAGGATGTATTCCCATGCAGCTGCCTCCCAGGCAGCAATACTAGAGGCAGGATGTATTACCATGCAGCTGCGACCCAGGTAGCAATGCTAGAGGCAGGATGTATTCCCATGCAGCTTCAACCCAGGCAGCAATGCTAAAGGCAGGATGTATTCCCTTGCAGCTGCGATCTAGGCAGCAATGCTAGGGGCAGGATGTATTCCCATGCAGCTTCAACCCAGACAGCAATGATAGAGGCAGGATGTATTCCCATGCAGCTGCCTCCCAGGCAGCAATACTAGAGGCAGGATGTATTACCATGCAGCTGCGACCCAGGTAGCAATGCTAGGGGCAGGATTTATTCCCATGCAGCTGCGACCCATGCAGCAATGCTAGATGCAGGATGTATTCCCATACAGCTGCGACCCAGGCAGCAATACTAGAGGCAGGATGTATTTCAATGCAGCTGGGACCCAGGCAGCAATGCTAGAGGCAGGATGTATTCCCATACAGCTGCGACCCGGGCAGCAATGCTAGAGGCAGGATGTATTCCCATGCAGCTGCGACCCAGGCAGCAATGCTAGAGGCAGGATGTATTTCCATGCAGCTGCGATCCAGGCAGCAATGCTAGAGGCAGGATGTATTCCCATGCAGCTGCTACCCAAGCAGCAATACTAGAGGCAGGATGTATTTCAATGCAGCTGCGACCCAGTCAGCAATGCTAGAGGCAGGATGTATTCCCATGCAGCTGCGACCCAGGCAGCAATGCTAGAGGCAGGCTGGATGTATTTCCATGCAGCTGCGACCCAGGCAGCGATGCTAGAGGCGGGATGTATTCCCATGCAGCTGTGACCCAGGCAGCAATGCTAGAGGCGGGATGTATTCCCATGTAGCTGCGACCCAGGTAGCAATGCTAGAGGCAGGATGTATTCCCATGCAGCTTCAAACCAGGCAGCAATGCTAAAGGCAGGATGTATTCCCATGCAGCTGAGATGCAGGCAGCAATGCTAGAGGCAGGATGTATTCCCATGCAGCTTCAACCCAGGCAGCAATGCTAAAGGCAGGATGTATTCCCATGCAGCTGAGATGCAGGCAGCAATGCTAGAGCAGGATGTATTCCCCTGCAGCTGCCTCCCAGGCAGCAATACTAGAGGCAGGATGTATTCCCATGCAGCTGCGACCCAGGCAACAATGCTAGAGGCAGGATGTATTCCCATAAAGCTGCGACCCAGGCAGCAATGCTAGAGGCAGGATGTATTCCCATGCTGCTGCGACCCAGGCAGCGATGCTAGAGGCAGGATGTATTCCCATGTAGCTGCAACCCAGGCAGCGATGCTAGAGGCAGGATGTATTCCCATGCAGCTGCGACCCAGGCAGCGATGCTAGAGGCAGGATGTATTCCAATGCAGCTGTGACCCAGGCAGCGATGCTAGAGGCAGGATGTATTTCCATGCAGCTGTGACCCAGGCAGCAATGCTAGAGGCAGAATGTATTTCCATGCAGCTGCGACCCAGGCAGCAATGCTAGAGGCAGGATGTGTTCCCATGCAGCTGTGACCCAGGCAGCAATGCTAGAGGCAGGATGTATTCCCATGCAGCTGTGACCCAGATAGCAATGCTAGAGGCGGGATGTATTCCCACAGGATGTATTCCCATGCAGCTGCGACCCAGGTAGCAATGCTAGAGGCAGGATGTATTCCCATGCAGCTTCAACCCAGGCAGCAATGCTAAAGGCAGGATGTATTCCCTTGCAGCTGCGATCCAGGCAGCAATGCTAGGGGCAGGATGTATTCCCATGCAGCTTCAACCCAGACAGCAATGATAGAGGCAGGATGTATTCCCATGCAGCTGCCTCCCAGGCAGCAATACTAGAGGCAGGATGTATTACCATGCAGCTGCGACCCAGGTAGCAATGCTAGGGGCAGGATTTATTCCCATGCAGCTGCGACCCATGCAGCAATGCTAGATGCAGGATGAATTCCCATACAGCTGCGACCCAGGCAGCAATACTAGAGGCAGGATGTATTTCAATGCAGCTGCGACCCAGGCAGCGATGCTAGAGGCAGGATGTATTCCCATGCAGCTGCGACCCAGGCTGCGATGCTAGAGGCAGGATGTATTCCCATGTAGCTGTGACCCAGGCAGCGATGCTAGAGGCAGGATGTATTTCCATGCAGCTGCGACCCAGGCAGCAATGCTAGAGGCAGGATGTATTCCCATATAGCTGCGACCCGGGCAGCAATGCTAGAGGCAGGATGTATTCCCATGCAGCTGCGACCCAGGCAGCAATGCTAGAGGCAGGATGTATTTCCATGTAGCTGCGACCCAGGCAACAATGCTAAAGGCAGGATGTATTCCCATGCAGCTGTTACCCAGGCAGCAATGCTAGAGGCAGGATGTATTCCCATGCAGCTGTGACCCAGATAGCAATGCTAGAGGCGGGATGTATTCCCGCGGGATGTATTCCCATGCAGCTGCGACCCGGGCAGCAATGCCAGAGGCAGGATGTATTTCCATGCAGCTGCGACCCAGATAGCAATGCTAGAGGCGGGATGTATTTCCATAGAGCTGAGACCCAGGCAGCAATGCTAGAGGCTGGATGTATTTCCATGCAGCTGCGACCCAGGCAGCAATACTAGAGGCAGGATGTATTTCAATGCAGCTGGGACCCAGGCAGCAATGCTAGAGGCAGGATGTATTCCCATACAGCTGCGACCCGGGCAGCAATGCTAGAGGCGGGATGTATTTCCATAGAGCTGAGACCCAGGCAGCAATGCTAGAGGCTGGATGTATTTCCATGCAGCTGCGACCCAGGCAGCAATACTAGAGGCAGGATGTATTTCAATGCAGCTGGGACCCAGGCAGCAATGCTAGAGGCAGGATGTATTCCCATACAGCTGCGACCCGGGCAGCAATGCTAGAGGCAGGATGTATTCCCATGCAGCTGCGACCCAGGCAGCAATGCTAGAGGCAGGATGTATTTCCATGCAGCTGCGATCCAGGCAGCAATGCTAGAGGCAGAATGTATTCCCATGCAGCTGCTACCCAAGCAGCAATACTAGAGGCAGGATGTATTTCAATGCAGCTGCGACCCAGGCAGCAATGCTAGAGGCAGGATGTATTGTAATGCAGCTGCGACCCAGGCAGCAATGCTAGAGGCAGGCTGGATGTATTTCCATGCAGCTGCGACCCAGGCAGCGATGCTAGAGGCGGGATGTATTCCCATGCAGCTGTGACCCAGGCAGCAATGCTAGAGGCAGGATGTATTCCCATGTAGCTGCGACCCAGGTAGCAATGCTAGAGGCAGGATGTATTCCCATGCAGCTTCAACCCAGGCAGCAATGCTAGAGCAGGATGTATTCCCCTGCAGCTGCCTCCCAGGCAGCAATACTAGAGGCAGGATGTATTCCCATGCAGCTGCGACCCAGGCAGCAATGCTAGGGGCAGGATTCATTCCCATGCAGTGTGACCCATGCAGCAATGCTAGAGGCAGGATGTATTCCCATGCAGCTGCTACCTGGGCAGCAATGCTAGAGACGGGATGTATTTCCATACAGCTGCGACCCAGGCAGCAATACTAGAGGCAGGATGTATTTCAATGCAGCTGCGACCCAGGCAACAATGCTAGAGGCAGGATGTATTCCCATAAAGCTGCGACCCAGGCAGCAATGCTAGAGGCAGGATGTATTCCCATGCTGCTGCGACCCAGGCAGCGATGCTAGAGGCAGGATGTATTCCCATGTAGCTGCAACCCAGGCAGCGATGCTAGAGGCAGGATGTATTCCCATGCAGCTGTGACCCAGGCAGCGATGCTAGAAGCAGGATGTATTCCAATGCAGCTGTGACCCAGACAGCGATGCTAGAGGCAGGATGTATTTCCATGCAGCTGTGACCCTGGCAGCAATGCTAGAGGCAGGATGTATTTCCATGCAGCTGCGACCCAGGCAGCAATGCTAGAGGCAGGATGTGTTCCCATGCAGCTGTGACCCAGATAGCAATGCTAGAGGCAGGATGTATTCCCATGCAGCTTCAACCCAGGCAGCAATGCTAAAGGCAGGATGTATTCCCTTGCAGCTGCGATCTAGGCAGCAATGCTAGGGGCAGGATGTATTCCCATACAGCTTCAACCCAGGCAGCAATGCTAAAGGCAGGATGTATTCCCTTGCAGCTGCAATCTAGGCAGCAATGCTAGGGGCAGGATGTATTCCCATGCAGCTTCAACCCAGACAGCAATGATAGAGGCAGGATGTATTCCCATGCAGCTGCCTCCCAGGCAGCAATACTAGAGGCAGGATGTATTACCATGCAGCTGCGACCCAGGTAGCAATGCTAGAGGCAGGATGTATTCCCATGCAGCTTCAACCCAGGCAGCAATGCTAAAGGCAGGATGTATTCCCTTGCAGCTGCGATCTAGGCAGCAATGCTAGGGGCAGGATGTATTCCCATGCAGCTTCAACCCAGACAGCAATGATAGAGGCAGGATGTATTCCCATGCAGCTGCCTCCCAGGCAGCAATACTAGAGGCAGGATGTATTACCATGCAGCTGCGACCCAGGTAGCAATGCTAGGGGCAGGATTTATTCCCATGCAGCTGCGACCCATGCAGCAATGCTAGATGCAGGATGTATTCCCATACAGCTGCGACCCAGGCAGCAATACTAGAGGCAGGATGTTTTTCAATGCAGCTGGGACCCAGGCAGCAATGCTAGAGGCAGGATGTATTCCCATACAGCTGCGACCCGGGCAGCAATGCTAGAGGCAGGATGTATTCCCATGCAGCTGCGACCCAGGCAGCAATGCTAGAGGCAGGATGTATTTCCATGCAGCTGCGATCCAGGCAGCAATGCTAGAGGCAGGATGTATTCCCATGCAGCTGCTACCCAAGCAGCAATACTAGAGGCAGGATGTATTTCAATGCAGCTGCGACCCAGGCAGCAATGCTAGAGGCAGGATGTATTGTAATGCAGCTGCGACCCAGGCAGCAATGCTAGAGGCAGGCTGGATGTATTTCCATGCAGCTGCGACCCAGGCAGCGATGCTAGAGGCGGGATGTATTCCCATGCAGCTGTGACCCAGGCAGCAATGCTAGAGGCAGGATGTATTCCCATACAGCTGCGACCCGGGCAGCAATGCTAGAGGCAGGATGTATTCCCATGCAGCTGCGACCCAGGCAGCAATGCTAGAGGCAGGATGTATTTCCATGCAGCTGCGATCCAGGCAGCAATGCTAGAGGCAGGATGTATTCCCATGCAGCTGCTACCCAAGCAGCAATACTAGAGGCAGGATGTATTTCAATGCAGCTGCGACCCAGGCAGCAATGCTAGAGGCAGGATGTATTCCCATGCAGCTGAGACCCAGGCAGCAATGCTAGAGGCAGGCTGGATGTATTTCCATGCAGCTGCGACCCAGGCAGCGATGCTAGAGGCGGGATGTATTCCCATGCAGCTGTGACCCAGGCAGCAATGCTAGAGGCGGGATGTATTCCCATGTAGCTGCGACCCAGGTAGCAATGCTAGAGGCAGGATGTATTCCCATGCAGCTTCAACCCAGGCAGCAATGCTAAAGGCAGGATGTATTCCCATGCAGCTGAGATGCAGGCAGCAATGCTAGAGGCAGGATGTATTCCCATGCAGCTTCAACCCAGGCAGCAATGCTAAAGGCAGGATGTATTCCCATGCAGCTGAGATGCAGGCAGCAATGCTAGAGCAGGATGTATACCCCTGCAGCTGCCTCCCAGGCAGCAATACTAGAGGCAGGATGTATTCCCATGCAGCTGTGACCCAGGCAACAATGCTAGAGGCAGGATGTATTCCCATAAAGCTGCGACCCAGGCAGCAATGCTAGAGGCAGGATGTATTCCCATGCTGCTGCGACTCAGGCAGCGATGCTAGAGGCAGGATGTATTCCCATGTAGCTGCAACCCAGGCAGCGATGCTAGAGGCAGGATGTATTTCCATGCAGCTGCGACCCAGGCAGCAATGCTAGAGGCAGGATGTGTTCCCATGCAGCTGTGACCCAGGCAGCAATGCTAGAGGCAGGATGTATTCCCATGCAGCTGTGACCCAGATAGCAATGCTAGAGGCAGGATGTATTCCCATGCAGCTTCAACCCAGGCAGCAATGCTAAAGGCAGGATGTATTCCCTTGCAGCTGCGATCTAGGCAGCAATGCTAGGGGCAGGATGTATTCCCATGCAGCTTCAACCCAGGCAGCAATGCTAAAGGCAGGATGTATTCCCTTGCAGCTGCGATCTAGGCAGCAATGCTAGGGGCAGGATGTATTCCCATGCAGCTTCAACCCTGACAGCAATGATAGAGCCAGGATGTATTCCCATGCAGCTGCCTCCCAGGCAGCAATACTAGAGGCAGGATGTATTACCATGCAGCTGCGACCCAGGTAGCAATGCTAGAGGCAGGATGTATTCCCATGCAGCTTCAACCCAGGCAGCAATGCTAAAGGCAGGATGTATTCCCTTGCAGCTGCGATCTAGGCAGCAATGCTAGGGGCAGGATGTATTCCCATGCAGCTTCAACCCAGACAGCAATGATAGAGGCAGGATGTATTCCCATGCAGCTGCCTCCCAGGCAGCAATACTAGAGGCAGGATGTATTACCATGCAGCTGCGACCCAGGTAGCAATGCTAAGGGCAGGATTTATTCCCATGCAGCTGCGACCCATGCAGCAATGCTAGATGCAGGATGTATTCCCATACAGCTGCGACCCAGGCAGCAATACTAGAGGCAGGATGTTTTTCAATGCAGCTGGGACCCAGGCAGCAATGCTAGAGGCAGGATGTATTCCCATACAGCTGCGACCCGGGCAGCAATGCTAGAGGCAGGATGTATTCCCATGCAGCTGTGACCCAGGCAGCAATGCTAGAGGCAGGATGTATTCCCATGCAGCTGTGACCCAGGCAGCGATGCTAGAAGCAGGATGTATTCCAATGCAGCTGTGACCCAGACAGCGATGCTAGAGGCAGGATGTATTTCCATGCAGCTGTGACCCAGGCAGCAATGCTAGAGGCAGGATGTATTTCCATGCAGCTGCGACCCAGGCAGCAATGCTAGAGGCAGGATGTGTTCCCATGCAGCTGTGACCCAGATAGCAATGCTAGAGGCAGGATGTATTCCCATGCAGCTTCAACCCAGGCAGCAATGCTAAAGGCAGGATGTATTCCCTTGCAGCTGCGATCTAGGCAGCAATGCTAGGGGCAGGATGTATTCCCATGCAGCTTCAACCCAGGCAGCAATGCTAAAGGCAGGATGTATTCCCTTGCAGCTGCGATCTAGGCAGCAATGCTAGGGGCAGGATGTATTCCCATGCAGCTTCAACCCAGACAGCAATGATAGAGGCAGGATGTATTCCCATGCAGCTGCCTCCCAGGCAGCAATACTAGAGGCAGGATGTATTACCATGCAGCTGCGACCCAGGTAGCAATGCTAGAGGCAGGATGTATTCCCATGCAGCTTCAACCCAGGCAGCAATGCTAAAGGCAGGATGTATTCCCTTGCAGCTGCGATCTAGGCAGCAATGCTAGGGGCAGGATGTATTCCCATGCAGCTTCAACCCAGACAGCAATGATAGAGGCAGGATGTATTCCCATGCAGCTGCCTCCCAGGCAGCAATACTAGAGGCAGGATGTATTACCATGCAGCTGCGACCCAGGTAGCAATGCTAGGGGCAGGATTTATTCCCATGCAGCTGCGACCCATGCAGCAATGCTAGATGCAGGATGTATTCCCATACAGCTGCGACCCAGGCAGCAATACTAGAGGCAGGATGTTTTTCAATGCAGCTGGGACCCAGGCAGCAATGCTAGAGGCAGGATGTATTCCCATACAGCTGCGACCCGGGCAGCAATGCTAGAGGCAGGATGTATTCCCATGCAGCTGCGACCCAGGCAGCAATGCTAGAGGCAGGATGTATTTCCATGCAGCTGCGATCCAGGCAGCAATGCTAGAGGCAGGATGTATTCCCATGCAGCTGCTACCCAAGCAGCAATACTAGAGGCAGGATGTATTTCAATGCAGCTGCGACCCAGGCAGCAATGCTAGAGGCAGGATGTATTGTAATGCAGCTGCGACCCAGGCAGCAATGCTAGAGGCAGGCTGGATGTATTTCCATGCAGCTGCGACCCAGGCAGCGATGCTAGAGGCGGGATGTATTCCCATGCAGCTGTGACCCAGGCAGCAATGCTAGAGGCAGGATGTATTCCCATACAGCTGCGACCCGGGCAGCAATGCTAGAGGCAGGATGTATTCCCATGCAGCTGCGACCCAGGCAGCAATGCTAGAGGCAGGATGTATTTCCATGCAGCTGCGATCCAGGCAGCAATGCTAGAGGCAGGATGTATTCCCATGCAGCTGCTACCCAAGCAGCAATACTAGAGGCAGGATGTATTTCAATGCAGCTGCGACCCAGGCAGCAATGCTAGAGGCAGGATGTATTCCCATGCAGCTGAGACCCAGGCAGCAATGCTAGAGGCAGGCTGGATGTATTTCCATGCAGCTGCGACCCAGGCAGCGATGCTAGAGGCGGGATGTATTCCCATGCAGCTGTGACCCAGGCAGCAATGCTAGAGGCGGGATGTATTCCCATGTAGCTGCGACCCAGGTAGCAATGCTAGAGGCAGGATGTATTCCCATGCAGCTTCAACCCAGGCAGCAATGCTAAAGGCAGGATGTATTCCCATGCAGCTGAGATGCAGGCAGCAATGCTAGAGGCAGGATGTATTCCCATGCAGCTTCAACCCAGGCAGCAATGCTAAAGGCAGGATGTATTCCCATGCAGCTGAGATGCAGGCAGCAATGCTAGAGCAGGATGTATTCCCCTGCAGCTGCCTCCCAGGCAGCAATACTAGAGGCAGGATGTATTCCCATGCAGCTGTGACCCAGGCAACAATGCTAGAGGCAGGATGTATTCCCATAAAGCTGCGACCCAGGCAGCAATGCTAGAGGCAGGATGTATTCCCATGCTGCTGCGACTCAGGCAGCGATGCTAGAGGCAGGATGTATTCCCATGTAGCTGCAACCCAGGCAGCGATGCTAGAGGCAGGATGTATTTCCATGCAGCTGCGACCCAGGCAGCAATGCTAGAGGCAGGATGTGTTCCCATGCAGCTGTGACCCAGGCAGCAATGCTAGAGGCAGGATGTATTCCCATGCAGCTGTGACCCAGATAGCAATGCTAGAGGCAGGATGTATTCCCATGCAGCTTCAACCCAGGCAGCAATGCTAAAGGCAGGATGTATTCCCTTGCAGCTGCGATCTAGGCAGCAATGCTAGGGGCAGGATGTATTCCCATGCAGCTTCAACCCAGGCAGCAATGCTAAAGGCAGGATGTATTCCCTTGCAGCTGCGATCTAGGCAGCAATGCTAGGGGCAGGATGTATTCCCATGCAGCTTCAACCCTGACAGCAATGATAGAGCCAGGATGTATTCCCATGCAGCTGCCTCCCAGGCAGCAATACTAGAGGCAGGATGTATTACCATGCAGCTGCGACCCAGGTAGCAATGCTAGAGGCAGGATGTATTCCCATGCAGCTTCAACCCAGGCAGCAATGCTAAAGGCAGGATGTATTCCCTTGCAGCTGCGATCTAGGCAGCAATGCTAGGGGCAGGATGTATTCCCATGCAGCTTCAACCCAGACAGCAATGATAGAGGCAGGATGTATTCCCATGCAGCTGCCTCCCAGGCAGCAATACTAGAGGCAGGATGTATTACCATGCAGCTGCGACCCAGGTAGCAATGCTAAGGGCAGGATTTATTCCCATGCAGCTGCGACCCATGCAGCAATGCTAGATGCAGGATGTATTCCCATACAGCTGCGACCCAGGCAGCAATACTAGAGGCAGGATGTTTTTCAATGCAGCTGGGACCCAGGCAGCAATGCTAGAGGCAGGATGTATTCCCATACAGCTGCGACCCGGGCAGCAATGCTAGAGGCAGGATGTATTCCCATGCAGCTGTGACCCAGGCAGCAATGCTAGAGGCAGGATGTATTTCCATGCAGCTGCGATCCAGGCAGCAATGCTAGAGGCAGGATGTATTCCCATGCAGCTGCTACCCAAGCAGCAATACTAGAGGCAGGATGTATTTCAATGCAGCTGCGACCCAGGCAGCAATGCTAGAGGCAGGATGTATTGTAATGCAGCTGCGACCCAGGCAGCAATGCTAGAGGCAGGCTGGATGTATTTCCATGCAGCTGCGACCCAGGCAGCGATGTTAGAGGCGGGATGTATTCCCATGCAGCTGTGACCCAGGCAGCAATGCTAGAGGCAGGATGTATTCCCATACAGCTGCGACCCGGGCAGCAATGCTAGAGGCAGGATGTATTCCCATGCAGCTGCGACCCAGGCAGCAATGCTAGAGGCAGGATGTATTTCCATGCAGCTGCGATCCAGGCAGCAATGCTAGAGGCAGGATGTATTCCCATGCAGCTGCTACCCAAGCAGCAATACTAGAGGCAGGATGTATTTCAATGCAGCTGCGACCCAGGCAGCAATGCTAGAGGTAGGATGTATTCCCATGCAGCTGCGACCCAGGCAGCAATGCTAGAGGCAGGCTGGATGTATTTCCATGCAGCTGCGACCCAGGCAGCGATGCTAGAGGCGGGATGTATTCCCATGCAGCTGTGACCCAGGCAGCAATGCTAGAGGCGGGATGTATTCCCATGTATCTGCGACCCAGGTAGCAATGCTAGAGGCAGGATGTATTCCCATGCAGCTTCAACCCAGGCAGCAATGCTAAAGGCAGGATGTATTCCCATGCAGCTGAGATGCAGGCAGCAATGCTAGAGGCAGGATGTATTCCCATGCAGCTTCAACCCAGGCAGCAATGCTAAAGGCAGGATGTATTCCCATGCAGCTGAGATGCAGGCAGCAATGCTAGAGCAGGATGTATTCCCCTGCAGCTGCCTCCCAGGCAGCAATACTAGAGGCAGGATGTATTCCCATGCAGCTGTGACCCAGGCAACAATGCTAGAGGCAGGATGTATTCCCATAAAGCTGCGACCCAGGCAGCAATGCTAGAGGCAGGATGTATTCCCATGCTGCTGCGACTCAGGCAGCGATGCTAGAGGCAGGATGTATTCCCATGTAGCTGCAACCCAGGCAGCGATGCTAGAGGCAGGATGTATTCCCATGCAGCTGCGACCCAGGCAGTGATGCTAGAGGCAGGAAGTATTCCAATGCAGCTGTGACCCAGGCAGCGATGCTAGAGGCAGGATGTATGTCCATGCAGCTGTGACCCAGGCAGCAATGCTAGAGGCAGAATGTATTTCCATGCAGCTGCGACCCAGGCAGCAATGCTAGAGGCAGGATGTGTTCCCATGCAGCTGTGACCCAGGCAGCAATGCTAGAGGCAGGATGTAATCCCATGCAGCTGTGACCCAGATAGCAATGCTAGAGGCGGGATGTATTCCCACAGGATGTATTCCCATGCAGCTGCGACCCAGGTAGCAATGCTAGAGGCAGGATGTATTCCCATGCAGCTTCAACCCAGGCAGCAATGCTAAAGGCAGGATGTATTCCCTTGCAGCTGCGATCCAGGCAGCAATGCTAGGGGCAGGATGTATTCCCATGCAGCTTCAACCCAGACAGCAATGATAGAGGCAGGATGTATTCCCATGCAGCTGCCTCCCAGGCAGCAATACTAGAGGCAGGATGTATTACCATGCAGCTGCGACCCAGGTAGCAATGCTAGGGGCAGGATTTATTCCCATGCAGCTGCGACCCATGCAGCAATGCTAGATGCAGGATGTATTCCCATAAAGCTGCGACCCAGGCAGCAATGCTAGAGGCAGGATGTATTCCCACACTGCTGCGACTCAGGCAGCGATGCTAGAGGCAGGATGTATTCCCATGTAGCTGCAACCCAGGCAGCGATGCTAGAGGCAGGATGTATTCCCATGCAGCTGCGACCCAGGCAGCGATGCTAGAGGCAGGATGTATTCCAATGCAGCTGTGACCCAGGCAGCGATGCTAGAGGCAGGATGTATTTCCATGCAGCTGTGACCCAGGCAGCAATGCTAGAGGCAGAATGTATTTCCATGCAGCTGCGACCCAGGCAGCAATGCTAGAGGCAGGATGTGTTCCCATGCAGCTGTGACCCAGGCAGCAATGCTAGAGGCAGGATGTATTCCCATGCAGCTGTGACCCAGATAGCAATGCTAGAGGCGGGATGTATTCCCACAGGATGTATTCCCATGCAGCTGCGACCCAGGTAGCAATGCTAGAGGCAGGATGTATTCCCATGCAGCTTCAACCCAGGCAGCAATGCTAAAGGCAGGATGTATTCCCTTGCAGCTGCTATCCAGGCAGCAATGCTAGGGGCAGGATGTATTCCCATGCAGCTTCAACCCAGACAGCAATGATAGAGGCAGGATGTATTCCCGTGCAGCTGCCTCCCAGGCAGCAATACTAGAGGCAGGATGTATTACCATGCAGCTGCGACCCAGGTAGCAATGCTATGGGCAGGATTTATTCCCATGCAGCTGCGACCCATGCAGCAATGCTAGATGCAGGATGAATTCCCATACAGCTGCGACCCAGGCAGCAATACTAGAGGCAGGATGTATTTCAATGCAGCTGCGACCCAGGCAGCGATGCTAGAGGCAGCATGTATTCCCATGCAGCTGCGACCCAGGCTGCGATGCTAGAGGCAGGATGTATTCCCATGTAGCTGTGACCCAGGCAGCGATGCTAGAGGCAGGATGTATTTCCATGCAGCTGCGACCCAGGCAGCAATGCTAGAGGCAGGATGTATTTCCATGCAGATGCGACCCAGGCAGCAATGCTAGAGGCAGGATGTATTCCCATATAGCTGCGACCCGGGCAGCAATGCTAGAGGCAGGATGTATTCCCATGCAGCTGCGACCCAGGCAGCAATGCTAGAGGCAGGATGTATTTCCATGTAGCTGCGACCCAGGCAACAATGCTAGAGGCAGGATGTATTCCCATGCAGCTGTTACCCAGGCAGCAATGCTAGAGGCAGGATGTATTCCCATGCAGCTGTGACCCAGATAGCAATGCTAGAGGCGGGATGTATTCCCGCGGGATGTATTCCCATGCAGCTGCGACCCGGGCAGCAATGCCAGAGGCAGGATGTATTTCCATGCAGCTGCGACCCAGATAGCAATGCTAGAGGCGGGATGTATTTCCATAGAGCTGAGACCCAGGCAGCAATGCTAGAGGCTGGATGTATTTCCATGCAGCTGCGACCCAGGCAGCAATACTAGAGGCAGGATGTATTTCAATGCAGCTGGGACCCAGGCAGCAATGCTAGAGGCAGGATGTATTCCCATACAGCTGCGACCCGGGCAGCAATGCTAGAGGCGGGATGTATTTCCATAGAGCTGAGACCCAGGCAGCAATGCTAGAGGCTGGATGTATTTCCATGCAGCTGCGACCCAGGCAGCAATACTAGAGGCAGGATGTATTTCAATGCAGCTGGGACCCAGACAGCAATGCTAGAGGCAGGATGTATTCCCATACAGCTGCGACCCGGGCAGCAATGCTAGAGGCAGGATGTATTCGCATGCAGCTGCGACCCAGGCAGCAATGCTAGAGGCAGGATGTATTTCCATGCAGCTTCGATCCAGGCAGCAATGCTAGAGGCAGGATGTATTCCCATGCAGCTGCTACCCAAGCAGCAATACTAGAGGCAGGATGTATTTCAATGCAGCTGCGACCCAGGCAGCAATGCTAGAGGCAGGATGTATTGTAATGCAGCTGCGACCCAGGCAGCAATGCTAGAGGCAGGCTGGATGTATTTCCATGCAGCTGCGACCCAGGCAGCGATGCTAGAGGCGGGATGTATTCCCATGCAGCTGTGACCCAGGCAGCAATGCTAGAGGCGGGATGTATTCCCATGTAGCTGCGACCCAGGTAGCAATGCTAGAGGCAGGATGTATTCCCATGCAGCTTCAACCCAGGCAGCAATGCTAAAGGCAGGATGTATTCCCATGCAGCTGAGATGCAGGCAGCAATGCTAGAGGCAGGATGTATTCACATGCAGCTTCAACCCAGGCAGCAATGCTAGAGCAGGATGTATTCCCCTGCAGCTGCCTCCCAGGCAGCAATACTAGAGGCAGGATGTATTCCCATGCAGCTGCGACCCAGGCAGCAATGCTAGTGGCAGGATTCATTCCCATGCAGTGTGACCCATGCAGCAATGCTAGAGGCAGGATGTATTCCCATGCAGCTGCTACCCGGACAGCAATGCTAGAGACGGGATGTATTTCCATACAGCTGCGACCCAGGCAGCAATACTAGAGGCAGGATGTATTTCAATGCAGCTGCGACCCAGGCAACAATGCTAGAGGCAGGATGTATTCCCATAAAGCTGCGACCCAGGCAGCAATGCTAGAGGCAGGATGTATTCCCATGCTGCTGCGACCCAGGCAGCGATGCTAGAGGCAGGATGTATTCCCATGTAGCTGCAACCCAGGCAGCGATGCTAGAGGCAGGATGTATTCCCATGCAGCTGTGACCTAGGCAGCGATGCTAGAAGCAGGATGTATTCCAATGCAGCTGTGACCCAGGCAGCGATGCTAGAGGCAGGATGTATTTCCATGCAGCTGTGACCCAGGCAGCAATGCTAGAGGCAGGATGTATTTCCATGCACCTGCGACCCAGGCAGCAATGCTAGAGGCAGGATGTGTTCCCATGCAGCTGTGACCCAGGCAGCAATGCTAGAGGCAGGATGTATTCCCATGCAGCTGTGACCCAGATAGCAATGCTAGAGGCGGGATGTATTCCCACGGGATGTATTCCCATGCAGCTGCGACCCAGGTAGTAATGCTAGAGGAAGGATGTATTCCCATGCAGCTTCAACCCAGGCAGCAATGCTAAAGGCAGGATGTATTCCCTTGCAGCTGCGATCCAGGCAGCAATGCTAGGGGCAGGATGTATTCCCATGCTGCTTCAACCCAGACAGCAATGATAGAGGCAGGATGTATTCCCATGCAGCTGCCTCCCAGGCAGCAATACTAGAGGCAGGATGTATTACCATGCAGCTGCGACCCAGGTAGCAATGCTAGGGGCAGGATTTATTCCCATGCAGCTGCGACCCATGCAGCAATGCTAGATGCAGGATGTATTCCCATACAGCTGCGACCCAGGCAGCAATACTAGAGGCAGGATGTATTTCAATGCAGCTGGGACCCAGGCAGCAATGCTAGAGGCAGGATGTATTCCCATACAGCTGCGACCCGGACAGCAATGCTAGAGGCAGGATGTATTCCCATGCAGCTGCGACCCAGGCAGCAATGCTAGAGGCAGGATGTATTTCCATGCAGCTGCGATCCAGGCAGCAATGCTAGAGGCAGGATGTATTCGCATGCAGCTGCTACCCAAGCAGCAATACTAGAGGCAGGATGTATTTCAATGCAGCTGCGACCCAGGCAGCAATGCTAGATGCAGGATGTATTTCCATGCAGCTGCGACCCAGGCAGCGATGCTAGAGGCGGGATGTATTCCCATGCAGCTGTGACCCAGGCAGCAATGCTAGAGGCAGGATGTATTCCCATACAGCTGCGACCCGGGCAGCAATGCTAGAGGCAGGATGTATTCCCATGCAGCTGCGACCCAGGCAGCAATGCTAGAGGCAGGATGTATTTCCATGCAGCTGCGATCCAGGCAGCAATGCTAGAGGCAGGATGTATTCCCATGCAGCTGCTACCCAAGCAGCAATACTAGAGGCAGGATGTATTTCAATGCAGCTGCGACCCAGGCAGCAATGCTAGAGGCAGGATGTATTCCCATGCAGCTGCGACCCAGGCAGCAATGCTAGAGGCAGGCTGGATGTATTTCCATGCAGCTGCGACCCAGGCAGCGATGCTAGAGGCGGGATGTATTCCCATGCAGCTGTGACCCAGGCAGCAATGCTAGAGGCGGGATGTACTCCCATGTAGCTGCGACCCAGGTAGCAATGCTAGAGGCAGGATGTATTCCCATGCAGCTTCAACCCAGGCAGCAATGCTAAAGGCAGGATGTATTCCCATGCAGCTGAGATGCAGGCAGCAATGCTAGAGGCAGGATGAATTCACATGCAGCTTCAACCCAGGCAGCAATGCTAGAGCAGGATGTATTGCCCTGCAGCTGCCTCCCAGGCAGCAATACTAGAGGCAGGATGTATTCCCATGCAGCTGCGACCCAGGCAGCAATGCTAGGGGCAGGATTCATTCCCATGCAGTGTGACCCATGCAGCAATGCTAGAGGCAGGATGTATTCCCATGCAGCTGCTACCCGGGCAGCAATGCTAGAGACGGGATGTATTTCCATACAGCTGCGAACCAGGCAGCAATATTAGAGGCAGGATGTATTTCAATGCAGCTGCGACCCAGGCAACAATGCTAGAGGCAGGATGTATTCCCATAAAGCTGCGACCCAGGCAGCAATGCTAGAGGCAGGATGTATTCCCATGCTGCTGCGACCCAAGCAGCGATGCTAGAGGCAGGATGTATTCCCATGTAGCTGCAACCCAGGCAGCGATGCTAGAGGCAGGATGTATTCCCATGCAGCTGCGACCCAGGCAGCGATGCTAGAGGCAGGATGTATTCCAATGCAGCTGTGACCCAGGCAGCGATGCTAGAGGCAGGATGTATTTCCATGCAGCTGTGACCCAGGCAGCAATGCTAGAGGCAGAATGTATTTCCATGCAGCTGCGACCCAGGCAGCAATGCTAGAGGCAGGATGTGTTCCCATGCAGCTGTGACCCAGGCAGCAATGCTAGAGGCAGGATGTATTCCCATGCAGCTGTGACCCAGATAGCAATGCTAGAGGCGGGATGTATTCCCACGGGATGTATTCCCATGCAGCTGCGACCCAGGTAGCAATGCTAGAGCCAGGATGTATTCCCATGCAGCTTCAACCCAGGCAGCAATGCTAAAGGCAGGATGTATTCCCTTGCAGCTGCGATCCAGGCAGCAATGCTAGGGGCAGGATGTATTCCCATGCAGCTTCAACCCAGACAACAATGATAGAGGCAGGATGTATTCCCATGCAGCTGCCTCCCAGGCAGCAATACTAGAGGCAGGATGTATTACCATGCAGCTGCGACCCAGGTAGCAATGCTAGATGCAGGATGTATTCCCATACAGCTGCGACCCAGGCAGCAATACTAGAGGCAGGATGTATTTCAATGCAGCTGCAACCCAGGCAGCGATGCTAGAGGCAGGATGTATTCCCATGCAGCTGCGACCCAGGCTGCGATGCTAGCGGCAGGATGTATTCCCATGTAGCTGTGACCCAGGCAGCGATGCTAGAGGCAGGATGTATTTCCATGCAGCTGCGACCCAGGCAGCAATGCTAGAGGCAGCATGTATTTCCATGCAGATGCGACCCAGGCAGCAATGCTAGAGGCAGGATGTATTCCCATGCCGCTGTTACCCAGGCAGCAATGCTAGAGGCAGGATGTATTCCCATGCAGCTGTGTCCCAGATAGCAATGCTAGAGGCAGGATGTATTCCCATGCAGCTGCGACCCAGGCAGCAATGCTAGAGGCAGGATGTATTCCCATGCAGCTGTTACCCAGGCAGCAATGCTAGAGGCATGATGTATTCCCATGCAGCTGTGACGCAGATAGCAATGCTAGAGGCAGGATGTATTCCCACAGGATGTATTCCCATGGAGCTGCGACCCGGGCAGCAATGCCAGATGCAGGATGTATTTCCATGCAGCTGCGACCCAGGCAGCAATGCCAGCGGCGGGATGTATTCCCATGCAGCTGCGACCCAGGCAGCAATGCTAGAGGCGGGATGTATTTCCATGCAGCTGCGACCCAGATAGCAATGCTAGAGGCGGGATGTATTTCCATGCCGCTGCGACCCTGGCAGCAATACTAGAGGCAGGATGTATTTCAATGCAGCTGAGACCCAGGCAGCAATGCTAGAGGCAGGATGTATTCCCATACAGCTGCGACCCAGGCAGCAATGCTAGAGGCAGGATGTATTCCCATGCAGCTCCGACCCAGGCAGCAATGCTAGAGGCAGGATGTATTTCCATGTAGCTGCGACCCAGGCAACAATGCTAGAGGCAGGATGTATTCCCATGCAGCTGTTACCCAGGCAGCAATGCTAGAGGCAGGATGTATTCCCATGCAGCTGCGACCAGGCAGCAATGCTAGAGGCAGGATGTATTCCCATGCAGATGTTACCCAGGCAGCAATGCTAGAGGCAGGATGTATTCCCATGCAGCTGTGTCCCAGATAGCAATGCTAGAGGCAGGATGTATTCCCATGCAGCTGCGACCCAGGCAGCAATGCTAGAGGCAGGATGTATTCCCATGCAGCTGTTACCCAGGCAGCAATGCTAGAGGCAGGATGTATTCTCATGCAGCTGTGACGCAGATAGCAATGCTAGAGGCAGGATGGATTCCCACGAGATGTATTCCCATGCAGCTGCGACCCGGGCAGCAATGCCAGATGCAGGATGTATTTCCATGCAGCTGCGACCCAGGCAGCAATGCCAGAGGCGGGATGTATTCCCATGCAGCTGCGACCCAGGCAGCAATGGTAGAGGCGGGATGTATTTCCATGCAGCTGCGACCCAGATAGCAATGCTAGAGGCGGGATGTATTTCCATGCAGCTGCGACCCAGGCAGCAATACTAGAGGCAGGATGTATTTCAATGCAGCTGAGACCCAGGCAGCAATGCTAGAGGCAGGATGTATTCCCATACAGCTGCGACCCGGGCAGCAATGCTAGAGGCAGGATGTATTCCCATGCAGCTGCGACCCAGGCAGCAATGCTAGAGGCAGGATGTATTTCCATGTAGCTGCGACCCAGGCAACAATGCTAGAGGCAGGATGTATTCCCATGCAGCTGTGACCCAGGCAGCAATGCTAGAGGCGGGATGTATTCACATGCAGCTTCAACCCAGGCAGCAATGCTAGAGCAGGATGTATTCCCCTGCAGCTGCCTCCCAGGCAGCAATACTAGAGGCAGGATGTATTCCCATGCAGCTGCGACCCAGGCAGCAATGCTAGGGGCAGGATTCATTCCCATGCAGTGTGACCCATGCAGCAATGCTAGAGGCAGGATGTATTCCCATGCAGCTGCTACCCAGGCAGCAATGCTAGAGACGGGATGTATTTCCATACAGCTGCGACCCAGGCAGCAATACTAGAGGCAGGATGTATTTCAATGCAGCTGCGACCCAGGCAACAATGCTAGAGGCAGGATGTATTCCCATAAAGCTGCGACCCAGGCAGCAATGCTAGAGGCAGGATGTATTCCCATGCTGCTGCGACCCAGGCAGCGATGCTAGAGGCAGGATGTATTCCCATGTAACTGCAACCCAGGCAGCGATGCTAGGGGCAGGATGTATTCCCATGCAGCTGCGACCCAGGCAGCGATGCTAGAGGCAGGATGTATTCCAATGCAGCTGTGACCCAGGCAGCGATGCTAGAGGCAGGATGTATTTCCATGCAGCTGTGACCCAGGCAGCAATGCTAGAGGCAGGATGTATTTCCATGCAGCTGTGACCCAGGCAGCAATGCTAGAGGCAGGATGTATTCCCATGCAGCTGTGACCCAGATAGCAATGCTAGAGGCGGGATGTATTCCCACGGGATGTATTCCCATGCAGCTGCGACCCAGGTAGCAATGCTAGAGGCAGGATGTATTCCCATGCAGCTTCAACCCAGGCAGCAATGCTAAAGGCAGGATGTATTCCCTTGCAGCTGCGATCCAGGCAGCAATGCTAGGGGCAGGATGTATTCCCATGCAGCTTCAACCCAGACAGCAATACTAGAGGAAGGATGTATTACCATGCAGCTGCGACCCAGGTAGCAATGCTAGGGGCAGGATTTATTCCCATGCAGCTGCGACCCATGCAGCAATGCTAGATGCAGGATGTATTCCCATACAGCTGCGACCCAGGCAGCAATACTAGAGGCAGGATGTATTTCAATGCAGCTGCAACCAAGGCAGCGATGCTAGAGGCAGGATGTATTCCCATGCAGCTGCGACCCAGGCTGCGATGCTAGAG
Source organism: Ambystoma mexicanum (assembly GCF_040938575.1). Classification (NCBI taxonomy): domain Eukaryota; kingdom Metazoa; phylum Chordata; class Amphibia; order Caudata; family Ambystomatidae; genus Ambystoma; species Ambystoma mexicanum. The sequence continues at coordinate 747,151,172 of NC_090938.1, forward strand.
GCAGGATGTATTCCCATGTAGCTGTGACCCAGGCAGCGATGCTAGAGGCAGGATGTATTTCCATGCAGCTGCGACCCAGGCAGCAATGCTAGAGGCAGGATGTATTCCCATTCAGATGCGACCCAGGCAGCAATGCCAGAGGCAGGATGTATTTCCATGCAGCTGCGACCCAGGCAGCAATGCCAGAGGCGGGATGTATTCCCATGCAGCTGTGACCCAGGCAGCAATGCTAGAGGCGGGATGTATTTCCATGCAGCTGCGACCCAGATAGCAATGCTAGAGGCGGGATGTATTTCCATAGAGCTGAGACCCAGGCAGCAATGCTAGAGGCTGGATGTATTCCCCTTCAGCTGCCTCCCAGGCACCAATACTAGAGGCAGGATGTATTCCCATGCAGCTGCGACCCAGGCAGCAATGCTAGGGGCAGGATTCATTCCCATGCAGTGTGACCCATGCAGCAATGCTAGAGGCAGGATGTATTCCCATGCAGCTGCTACCCGGGCAGCAATGCTAGAGACAGGATGTATTTCCATACAGCTGCGACCCAGGCAGCAATACTAGAGGCAGGATGTATTTCAATGCAGCTGCGACCCAGGCAACAATGCTAGAGGCAGGATGTATTCCCATGCAGCTGCGACCCAGGCAGCAATGCTAGAGGCAGGATGTATTCCCATGCAGCTGCGACCCAGGCAGCAATGCTACAGGCAGGATGCATTCCCAGGCAGCAATGCTAGAGGCGGGATGCATTCCCATGCAGCTGCGACCCAGGCAGCAATGCTAGAGGCAGGATGTATTTTCATGCAGCTGCGACCCATGCAGCAATGCTAGAGGCAGGATATATTTCCATGCAGCTGCGGCCCAGGCAGCAATGCCAGAGGCGGGATGTATTCCCATGCAGCTGCGGCCCAGGCAGCAATGCTAGTTGCGGGATGTATTCTCATGCAGCTGCGACCCAGGCAGCAATGCTAGAGGCAGGATGTATTCCCATACAGCCGCGACCCAGGCAGCAATGCTAGAGGCAGGATGTATTCCCATGCAGCCGCCACCCGGGCAACAATGCTAGAGGCAGGATGTATTTCCATGCAGCTGCGACCCGGGCCACAATGCTAGAGGCAGGATGTATTCCCATGCAGCTGCGACCCGGGCAGCAATGCTAGAGGCAGGATGTATTCCCATACAGCTGCGACCCGGGCAGCAATGCTAAATGCAGGATGTATTCCCATGCAGCTGCGACCCAGGCAGCAATGCTAGATGCAGGATGTATTCCCATACAGCTGTGACCCGGGCAGGGTTGCTAGAGGCGGGATGTATTCCCATGCAGCTGCGACCCAGGCAGCAATGCTATAGGCGGGATGTATTCCCATGCAGCTGCGACCCAGCAGCAATGCTAGATGCGGGACATGTTCATTCTGTACAGTTTATTTCTTTTCCCCAGAAGCGCACCTGCCTAAAAATAAATGTACAACTGTCACATGATGTTTAAACTCGCACCCCTCAAAGAATTGATATTCTTGTTAACGTATGGCACTTAAACACATATTGTGAGACTTGCTATGTTGCTTACTAATGTAGAATTTTGCTGGACTGACATTGTTGGTCAGTTCAAAAGTATCTTCAGTTCTTAGTATCACACACACACACGTTAGTTAAACAGTGAAGCTGGGATTTTAACCCACTCTTCAATTTAGCCACTTAACCACATTCTTTTTTAGATTTATGTGGTACACATATTGGCTATCTAGGACTTCAATAATAGTATACCTCGTGATGAGCCCCCAAATGTTGTGCTTGGCCAGAAGAGGCCCAAAGAACTGTTTTTGAAAGAAACCAAGATTTTGAAATCAAACTGTTTTGATGCAAGTGTTATACGTGGCCATGAGAGACCCACAGAACAGGTGTGTGTGAAACACCCTCAAGGAGTAAAGAAGAATCCAGGGGAAGGGAATTACCCTCTGGAGTCAAGAACGTCATCCCTGAAGGAAAATGTTATTATTTTGGTCCTCTTACTTTACGAACACTTTTTCAAATCACTTAAGGTTAAAGACAAGTCCCTTTTTCACCTTAGAGTTTAGTTTTAGTGTGAGGGTCAGAATAGAGATTTGGACACTGGGCAGTTTTGTTTTGACATCTATTAGCAGAATATAAGGTCAACCCAACATTAGTAAAAAAAAAACGAAAACGTAAAAACCCACCATGTATATAACAAGGAGTTGGTGGACAAAACAAGACGGCTAAGACAAATGAAAAGACAGGCCTTAAAACAAAACACAGAATCTGCCAAGATGGCCCTGCTCGGTGAAACAAGAAACTATAAATCATGGCTCAGAAACCGCAGAGCAAGCTTTTACCAAAGAGACACAGAAGAAATGCTGAACATCGTCTGCAATAAGAAATCAAGAGAATGTTGGGCCCTAATCAAGAAACTTGACCATCAAACCGACGGCAACCTTACCAACTCAGTAGCAGAAGACTCCTGCGTGGCCCATTTCACAAACACATTTAAGCTTCCAAGTGGTTCAACCCTGTGGTTCAAAGACTGTGAGCTACCATGGGCCAATTTAATCGATGAATGTGACATCAAAAGTATAATTACAAAACTAAAAACTCAAGAGCCCCGGGACCCGACGGTCTAACAAACATAGACCTGGAAAAACATGCAGAAGTATGGACACCTTTCATCAGTCAGATCTTTGGCCGCTGCAAAGAACAAAAATCCATCCCATCCACATGGACGTCAGCAGTAATAGTCCCAATATATAAAAAAGGGAATAGAGAAGATCCAACAAATTACCGGCCAATTGCACTCCTGGACATTATTTGAAAGATTTTTGCATCTCTTCTCCTAGTGAGATTTCAGCAATGGGCAAAAGGTTCGCCGGCTGCTGATCCGTTTCAAACGGGATTTCTAAAGAACGCGGGCACGTCAGTCAACATTTTCCTACTGAACATCTTAAAAAGTAACCTCAAAGCCGGCGCTCCCAGAGTATTCCTAGCATTTGTAGACCTTACCCAGGCGTTCAACTTAGTTGATTGAGGAAAACTCTGGAATAAGCGAGAAACTTGGAACTGCCCGCAGTCGCTCTTGGGTCCAGTGATTGCTCTTCACACAAACACCAAAATGTGTGTGCGCCTAAGCCAACAGGGCACCCTCTCCGAAGAAATACCAGCATACAGGGGAGTAAAGCAAGGTTGTCCATTGGCACCAGCCCTTTTCATCACATTTCTGTGAGACTACAAAGATTCAGAAAAACATACTCAATCAATTCCGCCGAAAATAGGTAAGAGCAAGGTCTTGCGAATGCTATACGTCGATGACCTGATCCTCTTGGACCAATCCCCGATAGGACTACAGCGTCAGCTGAATAACCTGTCTCGGTACATCAAGGACAACAACTTAGAAATAAATAAGTCCAAGACGAAAATTTTGATCATCGAGAATCGCCCAAAAACCGGAAAAGTTGATCTGGACAACAGTGGAAACTGTCACTGACTTTAAATACCTGGGAGCCATGATTGACAGCTCGAAGTCCGAAAACTAAAATGCAGCAGGCCCTTTGGGATAAAACCCGGAACCTTGCGGCCCAAACAAGAGCAATATACAAAAAGTTTGGAAGATACTATTTGATGCCAGCCATCCAGTTCTATAAAACAAAGGCGGTCCCGACGATTACATACGGGATGGACGTCACCCTCAACCTCCCTCCGAAAACATGGGCTAAGCTTGAAGGGTACTTTTGGAGATCCGTCTTAAACCTGCCAAAATCGACTTCAGTTGCAGCAATTAGGCAAGAACTTGGCCTACTTTCATTGGCAGCGACTGTAGAATTTAGGACCATGCAGCTCTACAGGAAAACGCTGATGACCCACAGCCCCCCTCCCTATCAGGTGATCGCGGAAGAAATCAAAATGGGCCGCTGTCAAATGCTAAATGCATGGGTACAATCAATGAAGCACCAACTGGAACAAATCGCATGCAGTGAGGAAGATTTAATTGCCAACCCTAAAAAAAAACAGAAGAAGGGGACTGGATTCGGACCAACGAAATTGTAGAAACAAAAATTGTTGAAACATCTTCAAAGGATACCAAAAAAAATGAAGACTCCCCAAGCCTACTGCACTAAGTTTCCTGATAAAACACTCAGAAATCTATTCATGCAAGCTCGCCTTAATCTGCTACACACGCACACAATCTTGGTAATAAGATCACTGTCAAAGACCAACAAATGCAGACTGTGTAATGATCAAATGGAATTGGAATCTATAAGACATTTGTTGATGTCGTGCTCAGAAACCGACCAAGCGCGACTGGCTTAACTGACCCGTTCCTCGGGGTCTGAAGAATGTGTGACGAGACTTGGTGGACACGCTTGATGTCAGGTGAAAAGACTAAATGGACCATAGCCGCGGCTAAAATTCTGAAATACGCGATGGACAAGATCAAAGCTCACCAGAAACAAGAGATTGGAAAGACTTTTTACTCTGACTAACTGCAGTGTTCAAAGTTTATTGTGCACCCGACCCTTGTAAAAATCAAAGTGATTAAACACAAGTAAATAAAAAAATTATAATAATAATAATAGTATCTTACAGTGATTACTTGCAAAACATACAAATCACATAGTAAAGCAACCTGGCAACATGTGAATCCTTATAGAAACATGTCATTGTTTATTTGTAAAGTGCTTATACACAAGTGAAGTGCTTCAAAGCACTTCAAGGTGGGAAGGGAACAAGGGAATAAAGACGTCATTCTTAGGCCTTAAAGATTCCCAATGATCAAACAACAAGAGCTAGAATACTAGGCTACTAGTGTATTTAATAAAGAGTGAGGGGAGAAACGGGGGGAGAGGTCAAGGTCGTGAATGTGTGCAGAACGGGAGGTGCGAGGGAGGTGGATGGGGACAAGTGTGCCACGTCCAGCATGTGAAGCCAAAACAAAATTATTGCTTTATTTCCACAACCTGAATGGAAAACTACAAGCTGGGAAAATAATGCAAGTGTTTAACACACACTAAAAGACATTGCAGTAAGGTACCTTGGACATAGAGTTTGTTTCTCACAACTTTGAAAGGTGCTTTATCACCTCTCCAAAGAAAGGAATTCACTGTGTAAGAGGATGCTGAAGCAGTGGACATAGAGCATTTTTGCCACAAATAGCAATGGGGATGGAAATTGTAATGTTATGCAAGCAGCACTTGGGATCTATGAAATAATCAGGTTCTGTATGGCCAAAACGGAACAGGAGGACTGTGGCAGGTGTTGCACAATGCATTGTTACCAGTGGCGTACCAAGCAGGGTGGCAGGGTGGCAATCTGCCCCCGCACAGGCTCTTTTGAGAGCCTGACTGGGATTTTTGTCAGCGGATCACTTCTCCCGTTCAGCACCTCAATGAGGGTGCCCAACGGGAAAGGTGTCCCGCTGGGAGGACAATGTGCGCTGAGGAATTCCTGCTCAGCACACTCATTGTCCTGGCAGCAGGACACCTTACCCTTTCTGAATAGAAGAGGTGTCCTGCTGCCAGGTCAATGTCCCAAGGAGGTCCGGGAAGCAGAGGGTCATCACGTTGCTCTGTGTCAACAGAGCATTTCAACGTGAGCCATTAGGCACTGATGGGAGGGAGGGGGTACTATTAGCAGGGACTCTTGTCCCTTTAGAAATGTGCATGGGAGGGAGTGATCAGCAGTGAGAAGGAAAAGGTGCATAATGTTGCATGCTTTATGTCATGATGCCTACCTCCAAGGAGCCAGGCCGGGCCCAGCAACCCCAGAGGCAGACATCATTTTCCCCAGGGAAGTCTCAGCGGGCCCAAGTCAGGGCCCTTTGGACTCAGTCCTGGCGCCTTAGGCGCCAGGCTCATAGCGGACCCCAGTCCTGGCGCCTTAGGCGCCAGGCTCATAGAAGAGGATATGTGTTTAAGTGCTTGGGTGCACACTTACCTGATGCAGACCTTGCTGCTTCATCCAGGCCCTCTTGATGCCTGAATGGGACTACTTTACCTGAAGGACTACTTCACCACCCGGGTGTGGTCGGGGAAGGATACATACCTGATTGGTGGAAGGATACATACCAGGAACTTCTTCCAAGGCTATTTAAACCCCACCCGAACAGCCACACGTGCTTCGCGTTGTTCTGCACCTAGGCAGCTGGACGCTCACCGTGTCAGCTCCTGCATCCTGACTTCAGCCACGCCTGCCAGCACCCTGGAACACCTGCAAGGGGAGAAAGGAAGAGAATAGGAGAAGAAAAGCCCTTACCTGCTAAATCTGCATCCCGGATTCATTTCTCCAACGGTCCTGAAAAGGAAGACATCATTTTAAAGGCATTTTGTTTCGATCGCTGCAGCGCTGCATTTTACTCACCTTTTCAAGGCGCTTCCATCTTCAGCAGCGATCTTCCGGATTCAGCTACGCCCCGGCGCCTAGAGGAAAAAAGACAAGAACAAAGGTGAGAGGGAGAAAAGGAATAAGGAAAGCTCAGTTTCCTTTTAAGTCTTACCTGTTGGATTATTCCCACTGCATTTCGGGTCCTGCCGCTTCCTGGCATCTCCGGACCCCGGCCCCTATGGGGAAAAAAGACAAAGACATTGAATGAGCGAATGCAAAGACATTACCTGAGCGCTCATCCAGAACTGTTTCACTTCGGGTCGGCGCCATATCTCCGGCACTCCGAACCCCGGCCCCTAAGGGGAAAAAGACATAAGCATTAGCGCTTGCTGCAATTAGACAACGAACATTATTATTAAGCTTGAACTTTTGAACAGAACTTTTACAGCGCCTTACCTGAACAGTCAAGCTTACCTGAACTCCCATCAATCCTCAATCCAGTGAAGTAACTGGGTTTCAACGCGCCCCTGCATCAGAAGCAGGATGGAGAGCTCATCCTTCCAAACCCTAAGGTGAGGCTTCACGGGGAATCGTGGAGGAGGTATCGTGGAGGGTTGGAAGGGAGTGGGAGGCTTGAGCATTGTTCCACAGTTGGTAATACTCCCTTTTCACGCACAGGAGGGTATCCAACGAGCCAGGGAAGCCAGAATAGAGGGGCCCTTCCTGTCCATCTTCAGAGTTCTGCGCCTTCGACGCCGCGCCTCCGTGGGAACCAGGTGAGCGTTACACTTTATTTATTTATTTGTGTTTTTTTAACAGCACACTTAATACTTGAGTGAAATAATGACTATGGCTTTACCCAAGGGGGATTTGTTAGGCACACATTAACCTGCATGATGCTAATGTGACTTTGCATGCAGGATGGGGAGAATAAAACTAAAGCCATACTCTTATTGCTCAACTTATTTCTATGATGATGTATATAATGTAAAGCTAATTATAAAAGGCATTTTAAGTATTATTTAAGCACATGAAATGCAAAGGGAACCCTTAATAAATATCTATATCAACTAAGCTCGGGGGGATAGCTCAGTGGCAACGTGCTCACCTTGGAAGCAAGATGGCACGGAGCAACATGGGTTCGATCCCCGGGTCCGGGCTTAGAAACCTCTGGGTATTAAGCGCATTATAAATAACCTATCATATCAAATCTGTGAAGATGTGGTCAGTTTCTTTAATTGTTGGAGTGTGGCTGCGAGTGTGCAGTCTTTGGCAGTCTGTGCATGGCTGAAATGGCGCAATCGCCGGACATTGGGTTCCCACAGGATCGTGAACAGGACCCCAGGGAAGCAGACGAGGGTCGCTTGCTCAGAAGTGCCTTTGCACGAAACGCCATAAAAACTCAAAACCGCGGCGTGAAAAGTCAGCTCCCGCCTGGTTTGAACCCGTCGCACAAACCAAACAAAGTGCTGGCTTTACAAACAACTCACGCCTGTCCAAGGTGCTCAGATATATTTCAACACTCTACGGAGGAAAGCGTTGCTACGCAAATCAGCCCAAGGCAAACAAGTACGGCAGAAGTGGAGGGAGCTCACCAGGTCATACCTGTTTCCACGCAGCGGATACAAACGCAGGATCCTTCAGCGTGCCCGCCTGTGTGCCCGCCTGTGATCCCCCCCTACAGCTCCGGGCCTCGGCGGCCTCCGGAGGGAGGACCGAGTCCCGTGTGCGGGGGGGTGCTTGCCAACGAGCGGCCGGAGATCCAGCAGCGACGGCCCATTCCAGACGGAGAGCATGACACCAACCACCCGCATTCGGCGGGGGCAGCTGGGCAAATGGCGCCGCTCGAGCCGAAACAGCCGCGGCCCACTCAGGGGGCGGAGCCAGGACCAGCCCCCCTGCCCCCGGCAGAGGAGGTCATGCGGGAGGGAATACCAGAAACGAGTGTGGCCACGCCCCCCAACAAGGAGGCAGTGGGATCATCCAACCCTCAGGTGTGTCGGGCCCAAGGGCTCTCGAGGCAGGGACCAGAGGCTTGCCCGACGCAACTCAGGAATGAACATACACTGCAAATCAAGGCACAAGTGCACTTTAACTTACCTACATCAGCCCCACTTAGCCAAGACTGTTCCCCCTCTCGGCTCCGGGCAGACAGTGGGGGTCCAGAGAACGACGTTATTGTCATCCCCACGAACCGCCCAGAAAATACCAACTCTCCATTAGCAAACGAAGGTGGGGCACCGAATGCAAAAAAACGAGGCAGAACGGATGGGGGGTCTCCGGCCACGAGAAAATTGAGATCATGCACCAGAAAAGAGCCTCCAAAAAGGAAAAATAAAAAAAAAATCGGCCCTGAATCCTCAGGCCGCGAAAATCAATACAGGCTGCCAAGCAGTAAAAAAAATATGGAACCCTGAGTCAATAAAACCCTCAATGGCAAGCCTTGTAACAGACTTCTTCCAGGCCTTTGCCCCAGACTCTAAATCCAGGCAAGAGGACCTCACAGATGAAGAAATCCTGGAAGCGATCAAATCTTGCCAACCCCCGGATAAACAAAGGAAAATTGGAGGGGGCTCAGTTGCGGGCCCTCCCGCGTCAAGCCTGGAAACGGGCGCCCTGGCCCCGAGCCTACCTCCACGGGCCCTACCTCCAACCCCCCAAGAGTCGGCTTTCCAACCTCATCTGGTCCCAGCGCCCGCCCCTGAAAAGGGTCCAGTGCTCTCTAGACCAGCGATTGAGCACTGTGTCCCGGACAAGGCGGCTTCCTTAGGAATCCCGACAGCAGAATTTCCCTCAAGCCCACGGAGTAGCGAGAAAGGATCATTGAACCTAAATTCACCGAAAATCATAGTCGTCCCGACACTTCCAGCTATGGAGGGGACACAGCTTATTCAGGAAATGGCGACCCGAGCCCAAGGGGCGGTTGGTGGCCCCATGGGTCAGCCGCCCGATACTCCACTTCAAGAACAACGCCACCAAGTGAAAGCCAACCAGCTGGTCTGCCCAAGGCTAGTAGGGGCGCCACCGGTGCATCTTTCAAAACCAAGATCCCTGGACCGGACCAGTGGCGGTCCTGCAGATCCACCATCTACACCGGTAGTGAGACGCCTCTTAAACGAATGTTCCGCTTCAACACCATTCTCCAAACAGCGCCCCCTGTTAGTGGGCTCTCCAATTGACTCATCAGGCCAAAATAAAAGGGACCTTATGTCCATAATGTCAGCAGTCACAATCGCCCTAAATCCCTTCACTAAACTGTATGAAGACATCAATGAAAACTTAAAGGATCACACCTCGATCCAGGCCGCTATGCTTGCAAAATTGACCTTCTTGGAAGGCTACATCACAGCCCTAGATGGGCAATTAAAATCCTTGAAGCTAAATGCAGACCGTGGTACCACAACAGTTGCGCCCGGTCTGACATTAGCCCCAACGGTGAACATAGTTGAGTCATCAAATCCGCCTCCACAACAACGTCTACTATCCTCTAGCATCGCTCTCTGTCAGTCGGAGGGACCGGCTCCTCGGAACTTGCTCAATCACGAGGTCATCGTCATAACGGACGACACTCAGCAAACGGTCCAGCTCCAAAATCCATCTGCGAGGCTAGAGGATGGCTCCTATCCCCTCTTTTCGACAGCAAGAGCAGAAAAACAGAACCAAGGAGGGAAACCTGTAACTCAAAAAATTCCACCAGCAAAGCAACCAGCCATATGCGCTGATAAAAGTCCCACGAAATCCGGAAATCCAACTCTTACGGTGGCTGTGCCATCAGGAAAGCAAAAAGGAACAGAAGACTTCCTAGCAGATAATGACCTAATGGAACTCTCTCAACATTTGGATGACCTTCAACCCGCTCGGCCGATCAAGGGGGGGTCAGCGACTCAGGGGCTATCCGACCCGATAATCCTGGGTGCTCTGGGAAACTTACAGGAGATTTTAACAACCAAAGACACAAGCAAAGATGACAAAGGGCATACATTCCTGACACTGGAGGACCGCAGGAACAATCGCCTCCGACGGCGCGCACGCCCCTCCAACAGCCCGCCGGGTCGTAGAGCAGTGTCATTCGCCTCTCCCCGAGCGAGAGACGCGGTGGGTAGAAACAAAGCGGCCTCCAGTGTAACACCGGTCCAGCACGCGTCAGGGGTGCGTCAGTCAGAACGCCCCGTAAAGAAAGGGGAACACTATGCCTCATCATCTACCTTAAAAGATCCAAGGGGGGTGCATCAGTCGATCCATTATTCTTCAAGAACAGAGTCTTACCGCAAGGAAAGCAAATCTTCGAGTGTGTCTCCAATTAAGTTGAAACAGCACAAAGACAACAAGGACGACATAATTCTCAACCGAAGAGGGCTACTCGCTCTATTCAGTCTGATCCCAAAACTTCATGACATAAAATCGTCCGATTTAAAGATAGTGGATCCCTACCACTCACATGACAGAGCCAAAGTGAATATCCACACTGTTTCCGAGAGAGTGAAAAGAGAAATAGTGCGAGCAAAAGAGGATTTGGCCGCTCTAGGATACATCATCAATCCCCAAAGCTCAAATTCAAACCAAAGGGAGTCGGACCACCTCGAGAAAAACTCAGTCCGACAGGAAAAAACCATCGGAAAGGAGAAGGGACGAGAACGTAAAAGAAGCGCGGGACAAGTTCAAACCGGGGACACTCCCAACGCAAAGCCTCAAAACACTCCCGCGCAATACTGGCGGGACAAACCAAGGTTGCTCAAGCTGACCAAAACTGTTGATCGCCAGACAGCTAGGTCCCCCAGGAAAAACTGTAAATCACCTGAAGGGGACCTGATACAGCATTCAGTGCAGAGAACAGGGACAAACACGAGAATAACAACACAAGCGGGATCCTCCAAGGCAAAACAAAGCGACAAACGACACGGGTTGTGGGCTTGGCTTCCCAAGGTGTTATCCCAAATGAATAAATAGCAACCCGCAGGTCGGCTGGAAGGGCTTCCAGATCGTCCGACGGTCGACCACCATTTAACACCCCTCCACTTCTGTTCCTGGAATACCCGCGGCCATTTACACCTTACAACGACGGGAGATGAAAATTTAGCATCATTCGATATCATCTGTTTACAAGAGACTTGGTTGGTCCAAACACCTGCGTTGGACGGCTATGACATAATTTTGGCCCCAGCTATCAAAGGGCTTCTGGGTCGCCCGACGTCGGGCCTTTTAACGGCCTATCGGCAGGGAACTGGCCTAAAACACAAGGCCACACTTCTAGCTAACCTTTCGATCTTGGCAGTTCTACTTGACTGGGTTGAAAACTCCTATTCCAGTCCCTCGCAAATTGCGATTGTGAACACATACTGGAATCCGGCTGCTATAAACCCACAATCCTACCTAACGATGATGGAAAACCTGGTGGATGATATTCAAGCTACGCACCAGGTCCTAGCCATCATAATCTGTGGGGATCTAAACGTCAAATGCAGTGAGGAAACCATAAAACCGGGTAAAGTTTCAAACCTGACGCCAGCAGCAAAAAGAGGGCACCTTTGGGCGTCCCTAATGTCCTCAAGAAACCTGGTAAACTTGAACTCGGTCTTCCCGAATGTACATCGTTTGTCAACTTGGGAACAGGGTCTCCTTAACGCCACTATTGATTACATTTACACATCAAGACAACTTGTGGGGAAGGTAAAAGCCTATGAAATACGGAAAACAACAACCAGCGACCACAATCAGTTTACGATGTCATTGGTTACCCGCTTCTCACAGCCTGCGCCGTATGTTCTGACAGTGGAAACAAACCAGCGTGGAAATCGACTGAACTTGACAGCACAAGCAGTTTCAGCCCTGCAGGCCAAATATGTCCGCAAGGGGAACACCGAGAGCATCGAAAATCTGGATTACGTTCCTCTACTGGTACAATACAGGTCGAAAACCAACCAGCAGTCTTCCTCGCTCATTCAACCTAAACACTCTTATGATGCTGCTCTTGTGGCCAAAAGGCGTGAGCTTCGCAGGCTGAAGAGACAGCTGGGAAACCAGCCCCAAAACAAAGATCAACTAAGGGTGGCAACAGTATCCTACAAAAACTGGGTAAAAAAATCACCGCCACCAGCTCTATCAGCAGGATGCGGATTGCATGTTAAAAGCCATCTGCGGAAACAAGGCAAAGGAGTTCTGGTCATTGTTAAAATCTTCGGCCCCTTCATTCAACAATTCAACAATCAACGCTATAGCCGAGCAAAAATGGATCTCTCACTTTGCCATGGTTTTCCAAGCACCGGCAACAACTTACACAGTAATAGAGGCCGCAATGGGTGACAATCAGTTGGCCACGGACTGGCTAAAACTGAACGATCAAGCTGAAATCGGAGACCAAATCAAAAAATTAAAGATCTCGAGAGCTGCGGGCCCTGACGGCATCTCCAACATAGACTTGAAAGCAAACCCAGTTGAGTGGGCTTCGATGATCGCGTCGATCTTCACAAAATGCGTGGTGCAGAAAGCCCTGCCGCCTTCATGGACCAAATCCATCATTGTCCCGATTTATAAGAAAGGCGACATCACAGACCCGCTAAACTATCGTCCCATCGCATTGCTAGATTGTATTGGCAAAGTCTATGGGAGCCTGCTCCTGAAACGATTTCAAGCTTGGGCAGAGCTGGCCCCGTGTAATGACAAGTTCCAAACTGGATTAAAAAAGAAGATGGGCACGGCGGCTAACATTCTAACCATCAGCACCCTAAAAAGTAAGGTCTGGGAAGGGAAACCTCGAATTTTCGTTGCCTTCATCGACCTCTCCCAGGCCTTCGATCTAGTGGACTGGAACCGACTATGGCAAAAACTTGAAGGGTGGAGCTGCCCCCAGGAGCTTTTGCAGCCAATTAAAGCCCTACACTCGGATACCACTCTAAGGGTCCGACTGTCACAAAGGGGGAACCTATCAGGAGAAATTTCGACTGAACGGGGGGTAAAACAAGGCTGCCCCATGGCTCCAGCGCTGTTTCTGGCCTACATCGGTGACCTCGGGTTATCAGAAGACCTGACACGCACTTTTCCTCCACAAGTTGCAGAGGTCAAAATAAGCCATCTCTTGTACGCCGATGATCTCATCTTACTGGAACAGACACAGATTGGCCTCCAGAGGCAGCTTTCCAATCTCCTCGTTTACATGCAGGAAAACAACTTAAGAATAAATAAAGACAAAACAAAAATTCTGATAATGGCAGCTGGGCACAAAAAAACCATTGACAAATTCACATGGCGTCTGGAGGAACACGAGATCGAAAGGGTTACCGAATATAAATACTTGGGTGTACAAATTGACAGCTCGAGACTTGAGACCTCTATGCAGGCATCCCTCCTCAACAAAACCAAGAAGTTGGCTTCCCAAGGAAAGGCAATCGACATCAAATTCGGAAAATGTTCCTGTATCCCAGTGTTAGAATTTTACAGGAAAAAAGTTGTGCCGTCTATCACCTATGGGGCTGAAGCCATGCCATCGATTCCAGCAAAAACTTGGCAGTATCTAGAAGGCCTGTTTTGGAAGTCAGTGTTTGGCCTGCCAAAATCTACATCCATCGCTGCAATTCGCCGCGAGCTGAGCCTCCTGTCTTTAAAGACAACGGTAAATATCAACACACTCAGGCTATACAGGAAATGTATAACGGACGACAGCGATCACATCTATGGTCTCCTCAAAAAAGAAATCCACTCTGGTAAGGTAAAGATGCTGACAGACTGGAAAGATTTCAACAAGGCCCAACTGGAGTCGGTGGAGTGTTCGGATTTCGATCTCAGCACCAATCCCACGAGAGTCTATCAGAAACTAAAAGACCTAGACTGGATTCAAACTCAAGAAACAGCATTTAAGAACAAACTTCTTCTTCACCTTCCCCCATGTGTCAACAAACTCAACGAGCCAATGAAATACCTGCAAAAATTCCCCAGCAGGGGGGCTCGAAACACGCTCCTGAGGATAAGATTGAATCTGCTAGAGACCAACGAAATCCGGTACATCAGAGGACTAGTGGACTCAAGCACATGCCGCCTGTGCGCAGCGGAGACTGAATCAATTAGACACCTGCTGCTGGTCTGTCCAAAAACTGTAACTCTGAGAGCATCCTACTTCAAACATCTAATCGGGGACGACAGAGGGTGGGACGAAGAAACCTGGTGGCCAAGACTGATGGGAGGAGACCGTACATCGTGGCTCCTAGCAACCACAAAAATTTTGGAACACACCATGAAATTGTTAACAGCCGGAGGGGCCCACCCTGAGTAGTAGCAGTGATTTTGTTTCTTTCTCTTCTTGCAGCAACTTGTCTTTGTAAAGTTCGCTTTTTGAACATATACAAATAAAATAAAAAAAAAATTAAAAAAAATTGTCAATATCCCAGTTCCACCATTTAACCAAAGTGTGTGATCCTGGGCAGATCTGCAGCTCTGTAAGTGTTTTACTCTGTAAGTGGTTTGCTTCAGAGCGTATGTTAATATATTATGCTGTTATTTTAAAAAAAGCCCGATTGTAGAGTTGCTCCATTTATAACAATAGTGCAATTTAGGTATTTTTAACCACAAAGTTATTTGCCACTTGGCTTACTTATGGCAACTTACTCTAATGTCTACTTCTATATGTGCCTCCAAGTCTCAAAGACTGATGTGAAGTCCTTTTCTGTGAAGTCACTTGTGTTGGTGCAATCCATATGCAAATCAGGAGGTTTGAATGTATTTTGCCCCAGAGCGCCTGGGCAGAGCTCTAAAAGATGAGTTCCCTGCATCTGTAAGGATTTGCAGTTTTATTTTTTTTGTTATGTGTTAAAATGCCATCTGCCACTAATGTTACCAAAAAGGTAGATTGGGGGAGGGGTGGGCTTCTTGTGGGCCCGAATTAGACCATATGGAATTGCGTGCACTGCATTTGGGAGGAAGTAGCAGGACTTTTTTTTCGTGTTTCGCCCCCTACATCCCCACCCAGTCTTGCAATGCTGGATACTCCCCTGCTTGTCACATGGTAAACTGAACATATATATCAGAAATGTATTTTAAATTTGAAAAAGTGGCCAGACAGTCACTCTCTCTGGCCACTTTTTCAAATTTAAAATACATTTGCGGAACATATATATATATTTAGTGATATGCGAAGTTGTAGGGTGAATGAGCCTCTTCAGAGAATTCAAATGAGAATGAGGAGTTGTTTGCTGCAGAGGCTCAGAGGAAGCATACACACTTGCACCGATTCATTTTAGCTCTGGAGATGAAGATAAATTGGACGAAGTGGTCGGAGGCGGCCCATAACCCGTGCATCTGTCCATTTCGGACCGATAATACTGTAAATGCTCATTCTTCCGCTCCCCCAGAAAAGTGCAGAATGAGCCTGGTCTTGTTTTTTGGCATAAAAAGGCCGCAGATTTATTTTCACAACATCATAAAACCACACTGCACACATTGGTGAAAATAGCTCTGAAGATGCGGCGACTGCTCCGTGTCCAACACCCTGCTTCCCCCTTACTTTCCACAAAGTCCACCGTAGGCACAACTCTCCCAACCCTTCGTGTCTGTGCCTCGCCTGCCTTTGCAGGTGTTCCTGGGCGGGGAGAGCGCTGTTTCTTTGGGGGAAGCTGAGCCCTTATAGTTACCACCAGATGCCCCTGCCGCTTAGGCTCCCAAGAGGCGCTGGTCTGAGAAGAGCGAAGACCCTTCCGGCTTTCTCCTGGCTCATTCCGAGTCTGTCTCTTGTGCCTGGTCGCCCAAACACCGCCACGCCACAGGTGGGTTACCGTCCACTGTGGCTCCCCCTTTCCTTATTTTACATTTCCAGGAGTTTTGTGCAGATATTCCAATAAAAGAGATCCATCCCCATTGCTGATAAATGTACGGCATCCTTAAGATAATATTCCGGGGATTTCAAATTAATCAGGCCGTGCCTGATCTGTGGACAACCTCTGCCCCTGCAGAATTTTGACATTGCACAATTCAATTTTCTTCTAGATTTTTCCACCGCTGAGTGGCTCTCTGCACCTCTCCACTTCTGTCTCGGGATTATTTCTGACCAGATGATTTCTGTCTCTCCCAATTGTGCCGCCGGTCCCTGCAATGAGAACATCATCTCCCTCATCAAAGCCCCCCTCCCCAGGCTTGTCAAATCATTACCCCCCAGATGTATGACCAAGACGTCTGGTTTTTGCTGCTTACCCAGCAACTTGCGCACGTGCTCCTGCAACTGTGCCCATTTCATCCCGGGCACACCGTGCCACCATATCCTGAATTCACCGGCCGTCAACTCCTCCTGTTCCGCCGTCCAGCTCGCCCCAGCCCTTGACACAAAGGAGTGTCCCATTACCCAGACGGACCTCCTTTTCCTCTTTCCGTCACTAGTGGGATGAGAAGGCAGCATGTTAAGTCACAGTTTCTCAGGTCTGACGTATCTCTTAAAACACCCTGATCTCCATCTCCCGATTTGCTTGATGTCCTCCGCCCACAGGCCCATGTCTGCAGCTGAAGTGGCCGCCCCTATCCCAAAGGAATGGGTCCCGAACACCCCTTCTGTTTCCCCAATTTTTCCCAGTGCCATGTCCATGACCCTTCTAAACTGGAAGTGGCTCAATGTGGACACATCCCTGTTAATGAGAAGAGGACACCGCCCCCCTGTCGGCAGCCTCTGCTGGAGAAAGGCAGTCAGTGCCCTGACTGGGCATACTATGCTCCCAGTGATGGGTCGGAGAGACACTGTACACCCTTTCCCTTCCTGGTCGGTTTTAGACCTCTTTAGTAACATGCTTAATCGGCCCTCTGTCATGTGCACATCACCCAATTGTAGAAACCCTGTTCCCTTGGCATCCCTATTCTCCGGGACCAGTTCGCTCACCCTAAATGCCCCAAAGAAAGCTAGTGTGAAGGCTGCCTTGGACAAAACCCTCTCATATTCGTCATGGCACACCTCCCCTAGGCATTTGACCAAGCTATGCAGTTTTACAATGTCGATGGGCCGTCTTTCATCGGGTTTCTTTACCACCTGCTTTGCCCAGCCCTTCATGGCCATTATAATGTAATGTTCCTTCGTGGGGTCACCTTTACCCCCTAACTTAAAATAATGGGCTATTGCTGCCAAGTGATAAGCCATCCATGCTCTGGTCTTCCCTGACCGCCAGCACCAGCCCACAAAGGCCCTTACTGGCAGATCCCTCTGCCCCTCCAACAAAACCTCCTCTTGGAAGGCCAAGAACCGTTCCCAGCATGACTTGTATCTTCTTGCCGTGCCCGGCGCCAGCGCTGTGTGAATCAGAGAACTCAGATCCCCCCAATCATGCCCCACCACTGAGCTTTGAATGGGGTCATCACCTCGCTTGCTCCTGGATAATTCCCTCGGAACCTTTGCCACTGTAAACAAGAGAGAGAATCAGTGGCTATGTTTTTGACCCCAGGAATGTGTCGTGCTCTGACCTCGATGTTTAATGCAAGCATGCTCTAGTTGAGTTCTCTAAGCAGTCTCAAAACCTTGTATTGCTAGATGACCCCTGATTTATTATCTGGACCACTGCTAGGTTGTCTGACCAGAGCAACACCTTTCTGTCCTTTAACTGCTCACCCCACATTTTAAAGGCTACCACAATAGGGAACAGCTCCAACAATGTGATGTCCCTAGTGATCCTGTTTTGATGCCACTCCGTTGGCCAAGCCTTACCACACCAATTGTTGTCCAGGATTGCCCCAAAAGCCAGGGAACCTGATGAATCCGTGAATTGAGCCTGTCGCTGCTGGTCCACTCTTCCCTCCATCGTAGTACCCCATTGAAATCCTCCAAAAACTTTTCCCACATCCCGAGGTCCTCCCTCACTTTGGATCCCAGCCTGACATGTTGACCGGCATGTTGCAACCCCACTGTTTTGAGCTCAATACTTCTTGCAAACACTTTACCTGCCGGGATGACTTTCCCCGCGAAACTGAGATTACCCGCCAACGATTGGAGCTCCTTCAGCGTCGCCTTACTCTTCCCCTTCAAACCCTTGATAGTCTCTTTCAATCTCCTCACCTTGTCCTGGGGGAGCCTGCACTCACCCTTGACAGTCAATTTCAATCCCTAGGAATGTCAAGCAGGTAACCGGACCCACCGTCTTACCTTCAGCTAGCGGGACCCCCATCCCCTTCATCAACCCCTGAAATGTACTCATGAGTGACCCGCACTCCCTGGTCCCTTCTTTGCCGATGAACAAAAAATCGTCGAGGTAATGCAAGACTCCTCCCTCCTGAACCTCCTGCTTCACTGCAAACTCCAAGAAGGTGCTAAAAGTCTCAAAATAGGCACATGATATGGCGCAACCCATTGGCAAACATTTATCATAGAAATACTGGTTTTGCACCTTGAAACCCAACAAATGATGACTCTCTTTGTGAATAGGCAGAAACCGGAATGCAGACTCAATGTCGGCCTTCCCCATTAGGGCCCCCCCTCCGGCTGCCCTTACCATTTCCACCGCATCATCAAAAGAGGAACAATGCACCCGACACAACTCTTCGGCTATGCCGTCATTCACTGAGTCACCTTCAGGGAAAGAGAGGTGATGGATCAAGCGATATTGCCCCTCCTCCTTTTTAGGGACCAACCCCAAAGGTGACACCACAACATTCTCCATTGGTGGGCAAGCGAAAGGGCCAGCCACTCTACCCAGCTTGATCTCTTTGTACACTTTAAGCGCCACCACCTCTGGCATCCCCAATGCCGACCATAAATGGAGTGCCTCCCTACCCTTCTTAATCTCTGTGCATGGAATTTTGAAACCCCACCTGAAAACTTCCCATAGCAGCTTCGCATCCATACTGTTGTGTTATGTATTTAAAAAGGGATTCATTGCCTGGAGGTTAACCGGTGTGGGTAAACAAGTTTTAATTACAATCTGAGACACCCGCGGTTAGGTGCACCTTAACATGAGCGCTTTTTCTTCATTCCCTCTTTCCTTTCTCTTTCATTTTGGGGCTACTCCTCCGCTTCCCTTCACCGGCAGAGGAGCTACGGTCCCCTGCACCCTTGCCCAGCGCATGCCTGAAGCGACATGCTTTGCCAAAGGGGCAGCCCCCCACAGCATTAAACCTCCAGCATTTTGCTTGCTCCCCCTGGTAGCTGGCACGGCTGTTCCAGGAGGAGTGCCCGCGAAAGGACGCCCTACCCCGTTGGGCCTCCTCGCAGTCGCTGTTGGGGAACATTAGAGGGGAATCCGCCCTCTGCCTGGGCCAGCCTGTTCCTCCCCCGGGTGAGGGACCATTGCTTCCATCCAATTAGGCCTGTGTTTTCCAGCAGCCATCCTGGCCATTGCCATGAATGCCTCTAGATCCATGATTTATAATATCCCAAAAGTTCTTAAACACAGGCCTCTGTGACCCACGTTGTCAAGTTTTGGCTGTGCAGGTTTCAGTCAACGCACAGAACTTGTGAGCCTCGCTTTGCCAGGCAGCTGCTCGTGCAGTTATGGCCAACAAGATTAACCTGCGTGCCTTATTGTGAGCTGTCAGCTCCGCACGCACGTGGCAGTTTTCTGTTTGCAGCCGGGTGAAAATACACTGCGCGATGTCCTCAGCCTTACATGAAGCTGCGGCTTCTCCTCGCTGTTCCTGCTGTGTAGCTGTCTCCCCGGCGGCGCTCCGCCTCTTGCAGCTCCCCTTTACGTCCCCCGACGCCCCTCACCGACACTGTGTTCCGCTGTGGATGGCGACGCCTGCTCCGGTGGGGGTCCCTGGCGCACGCCTTCTACTTCTCTCCTGCTCCGGTGACGCTTGCAGTTCTGCGTTGGTTCCGGGCCTCTCGCTTCCACGCTCGACTCCTCGGCTGCTCCGGGGGTGATTTCCGGCACTGGCAGCGACGACTGCTCAGTGGCGCTCATCCGCTCCTTGGCTGCTCCTTCTGCCCGATGGGCGGTCCAGGCAGCACGGGTACAGCTGCCTCACGGAGAGGTTTAGTACATTTGCAGTCTCTGATACAATTGATGGCAAACTGGTCTTCAATAGATATTTGTTTCCTTAGGTGTAGGTTAAGGTGCTGCTTGGTGATGGCTAATAACACACAGACTGCTGGGTGTGTCATCATTTGTGAAAATAAAGATTTACTAGTCACCTTTTAGCGCACCTTCAAAAATTGCTCATGAAAGGTAAAGAATGTTCATAATGCTAGATTCATTTGTCATGAAGTATTTAATGCATAATAATGCCCTCAACACGTGTTTCACCAAGACATTTGGCTCATCAGGAGGGTTTCTTTTCTGAAGGTGCGCTAATAGGTGACTAGTAAATCTTTATTTTCACTGCTGCCTCACGGCTTCGTCCACGACCCGCCTCTTCTTCGCTTCCGGCTGTCCCGGCTGCCCTGGCTGCCTTGACCCTTGCAGCGACGGCTGCTCCACCAGCTCCTTAGTCCTCCGGCCGGTCCTCCTTACTTCTGGCAGCACTTCGAGACCACCACCAAAACGAAATCCTTCCTTGGCTTGTTATCCGGGCGGGCGTCCTTCTGCAGGGGAGGCATGCTGCCTGCAGCAAGGAGCCCGCCAGTTATAAAGGGGCATCCCCCGCCCTTTTCCTTTGTTGGCCCTTCGCAGGCTTTTTTCCAATTTTGCCGCGTTACGGCTGGCCCCTCCCCCTTACCCAGGGGGGAGGGAGGAGGAGGACCCTGCATTAGTTATCGGGGTGCCTCCTCCATTTTCTTGCTTCTTTCCATCGTCACCTGCATTATTGCCTGTAATGGTGTCTGTTTTAGCCGAGTTTGCAGGTGGTCTTTTTAGCGCTTCACTCTCACAGGCTAAGCTATACGTTTAAAGGTGAATTGAGTGCGGTTTTCCTATTTTTTCTAAATAATCTTGTTAGCAGATCAAGCACAGTTATATATCCGACTCGCATCGTGCTTCGCAGCTGATATTTCATAGAAACTGCAAGCATGTTCAAACCATATCACACTGAAGAGAGTATTCCCGTTTCTTGAAGTAGTAGTAATACGTCCTCCACTTCAGCAGGGCCTATGCCATGGGCATGGCACGACAGGCACAGAACCCGAATAAAGGCAGCAACGCAGCAGCCTCTAATCCGTAAGGCTGGTGCAGAGTCCTGGCACAGCGTTAGCTCGGGCAGCAGCTAAAAACTGAAGCAGGCGGTCGGATCCGAGGCACTCACAGGTAGCAGTGCGCACGAAGCAGAAGCCAGGTCAGGCGAAATGCTTGCAGGATGCAGCACGCTTGCCTGGAATGGCCCCTCTCGGCAGGAGACTGTCACTTTCTGCGCAGTACTAATGCGAGTCTCGTGAGGTGGGGGAGGCGGGTGAAACAAAAGAGCTGGCAGGTGGGCGGGTGTGTGGATGCTTTTGGGTTTGAGTTGAGAGCTATGATGTGGCTGCCCTGCAAATGTCATCAATGGGGACCCCCGTGATGGCCGCCTGGGATGCAGCCATAGCCCTTGTATCCTCAACACCCTGGGAGACCAGCTCGCCGGGGGCCCTGATCCATCTACACAGGGAAGCAGTGGAAGGCTTTTCCCTGCATGGCTGGGGCCGAATGACACATAGTTGATCCCTTTTTCTACAAATGGAGGCTCGGTCAAGGTAAACCATAACCACCCTACCCACATCTAGGGCGTGGGGAGAACTGTCAGGAGAGATTGTCCCAAGGTGGGGAAGACCAGATCCACATGGAGGTGAAAATCAGAAAGAACCTTAGGGTGGAAAAGAGGAGAGGGCAGCAGGATCAACCCCTCAAAAACAAACATAAGGAAGGGCGGGCGGGCTACAAACAAAAGCCCCCAAATACCCCCCCTCGTCCCTCTCCCCCCATGCCTGGCCAAAGCAATAGCCACCAAGAAATTACACTTGCTGGAAAGGAGAGCAATGGGGATCGACTCCAGTGGATCGAAAGGAGCAGCAGAGGACCCTAAGTGCCAGCGGGACGTCCCAGGTGGGGGTAAGTGAGACCTGATGTGGGAGCGGGAGATCTCAAATCCCCAACGTAAGCAACCTGCTAGGTCATCTACATAGGGGAGGGGAGCCCAGGATTTACGCACCATCCAGGTGATGGCCAGATGTGCTCTTAAGGAGGAGACGGCCAAACCCAGCGTGAAACCCTCCATAAGGAACTCAAGCACCTGGATGGGGTCACAAACCAAAGAGTCGCAATGGGCCTGGAGAAACCAGGCAAAAAGGATCTCCAGTGCCAAGCATAGACAGTGAGAGTGAAGGACCTCTTAGACCCCTGAGCAGCCACTGCATCCAGTGCCGAGGAGAGGCAGCGAGAGTGAAGGACCTCTTAGACCCCTGAGCAGCCACTGCATCCAGTGCCGAGCATAGGCAGCGAGAGTGAAGGACCTTGTGGTGGCCTGAAGGAAGACAGGACACAGGTTGTGCTGGAATACAGTGTTTATTTCGACACCTTTACTAACTTGCTGAACTGTGGATAAGCAGAGTCCAGGGCATGGGCAGAAACAGTACTCACGTAGGTATTCAGTCCAATGCATGCAGTTGCTTCATTGCATGCTAGGTGTGCACACATTCAGAGCACCCAGGGGGCTGCCCTCAGCCATGGCATTACGCTCTATGTGTGCAGGCCACAGTTGTCAGGGCTTGTAAGTAATTGAAGCTCCAGGATCAGGAGGAGTGCTGGGCAGTGCTTCTTCATTCACTGCCAGCTTCGTTCTGTCGCCTCTGGCATTTTCGTGCTCTCAGCGCTCCGTCTTCTCGCAATATCGCCTTCCCGCGATCTCACGAGATTACGTCCCCACACACCTCCTTTGGTTGGGAAAAGGAAGGGTGCTAGTCCATGACAAAGTCTGCGAACTTGGTGGGCTTCCTTCTCTCCCGCTGGGGTCTGCCTTGATTGGGGATGAGACCTGGGGATCGAGCTGTGGCGTGGGGAGATTCGGGTGGATTGAGTTCTCCTTGTGTTGCTTCGCTGCGAGATTCCCAGGGATGGGGAGAGGGGCTCATGTCTGATTGTTCCCTTTGATCCTGTATCACCGGAGAGTCTGTCTCTGGATGATGGGGGTCGCGGGCAAACCTCGCTGCTCCTGGTCATCTCCTGCTTCCGCGGACGGGTGGTTGCTGGACGCTCTTCTGCGGTATACGGCCACTCTTTCCAAGTTCCATCGCTTGCCATCGCTGGTGAGGACGTGGTTGGTTCCCTTTGCAGTGACCTCTATGGGCCTGCTGTATTTGGAGCCAGTCGTGGTGTCTTTGTGGGGAAGGCGTATTTTTACTAGATCGCCTTTGTTGACCTCTGTACGGTGGGCGGCCCTGCGTCTGTCGCCTTGAGATTTAATCGCTTCCTTGTTTTGCTGCATGCGGAATACGATGTCTCGCATGTCTACATATTCATCTTCTCTGACTTGGTGAAGCCAGGGCGGTACCAGCGTGGACGCCGCCCTTCTCCCTCTCAACAGTTGGAAAGGGGAAACTCCAGTGATGGCATCTGGTGTGATGCGGTGGGCTTCAACGGCCTCCTTTACTGTCTTACTGGGGTCTAGACCCGATGCGTGTGCCAGTTGCAGCGCGCCTTTGATGAAGCAGTTGGCCCTTTCCATCAGCCCGTTTGCTTGCGGGTGGTACAGGCTCACTCTCAACTGGCGGACATTATGTCTTCTTAGAAACCTTTCCATTTCTCGGGATACCAGCTGCACCCCGTTGTCGGTCACAATTTCATCGGGGAGACCTTTGCGCTGAAACACGGCGGTGAGTGCCTCTATGATTGTGCTCGTGGTGATGTCTGCCGCGAATTCAAACTCTACCCACTTGGAAAAGTAGTCAACCATGACTATTCCATACTTGTTTTCTGTGGACATGCCGTCAAGTGGGCCAATGAAGTCCAGGCCTATTTTGTGCCATACTCCCTTCGGGATTTCGGTGGGCATCATGGGGGCTTGTCTCACGGACAGGCGTTTGTCACTATTGATGCATTCATGGCACCTTTCAGTCATTGCCCTTATGTCCTGGTCCATGCCGGGCCACCAGTAGGCATCGCATACTCTGCGTCTCGTCATGTTGCTTCCTAAATGGCCTGAATGCGCTCTGCACAGGATTACTTTCCGGATGCCTCTTGGGGGAATCACACGGTCGCCTCTCAGAATGAGGCCGTTCATGGCAGTGATTTCATCGCTCACCTTCCAGTAGGGATGCAGGCCTTCTGGGACTGCTCTTTCGTTGGGCCATCCCTCGCAGACCCACACCGCCACGCAGTTTAGGGCTTTGTCCTGCTCATATTCCTCCTGGCAGTGGCGCTTACTGAGTTCCATGAATTCACTGTTCCTTAGATCACTTATGGAGGCAACAACGCATTCATCTTCAAGGAACGTGGTTCCTGTGGTGTTTTGGTTGAGGAGCCTGGACATACAGTCTGCCTGGGCGTTCTTCCAACCGGCGATGTGGGCTATTTCGTAGGTGTACTCTTGAAGTTTTGCTGCGATTCTGGCCAGTCTTGGAGTGGCGGTCTTGGTGCCGCCTAGGCTTCACATGTGTATGCGAGATTTGTGGTCAGTGACCAACCGAAATTTAGTACCCCAGACGTATGATCTGAAATACTCGACTGCCAAGTCGCACGCCAGCATTTCCTTTTCCACAGTGGAGTAGTTCTTCTCTGATGCTGATAGGGCCTTTCAGGCGAAGGCTACTATGTTCTCTGTGTCCCCCTTTTTTTGGGTTAACGCGGCGCCTAGCCCGTAGGCGCTGGCGTCTGTTGTGATGCATGTTTCCCATTCAGGGTTGAAAGGTTTGAGACATGGCGCGTGCAGGATCCTCTTTTTGATCTGGACGAACGCATCGTCCTGCTGGGGCCCACGTGTAGGTCGCACCCTTCTTCAGGAGTTCCCTCATGGGGGACGTGGTTTCGGAGCGCTGGCCAGTGCTTCTTCATTCACTGCCAGCTTCGTTCTGCCGCCTCCAGCGTTTTCGCACTCTCAGCGCTCCGTCTTCTCGCGAGAACGCCTTCCCGCGATCTCGCGAGATTATGTCCCCACAGAACTCTTAGACCCCTGAGCAGCCACTGCATCCAGTGCCAAGCATAGGCAGTGAGAGTGAAGGACCTTTTAGATCCCTGAGCAGCCACTGCATCCAGTGCCGAGCATAGGCAGCGAGAGAGAAGGACCTCTTAGACCCCTGAGCAGCCACTGCATCCAGTGCCGAGCATAGGCAGTGAGAGTGAAGCACCAACTACACCACTGAGCAGCAACTGCATCCAGTGCTGAGCATAGGCAGTGAGAGTGAAGGACCTCTTAGACCCCTGAGCAGCCAATGCATCCAGTGCCGAGCACAGGCAGCGAGAGTGAAGGATCTCTTAGACCCCTGAGCAGCCACTGCATCCAGTGCTGAGAATAGGCAGTGAGAGTGAAGGCCCTCTTAGACCCCTGAGCAGCCACTGCATCCAGTGCCAAGCATATGCAGCAAGAGTGCAGTGAGAGTGAAGTCCCTCTTAGACCCCTGAGCAGCCACTGCATCCAGTGCCAAGCATAGGCAGCGAGAGTGAACGACCTCTTAGACCCCTGAGCAGCCACGGCAAGCTCTGAGGACTGCCCCCTTCTCTCAAGCCCTAATCATTCCAGAGCCAGACCGCCAGATGAAGATACCTAGGGTGGGAAAGGGACGGATGGACCATCACATGGGGTGTGGGCTGAGAGGGAGGGGACCACTGGCAGATGGAAGCTGAAGGAGGGGAACCACCATGCCTTCCTTGGCCATCAGGGTGCAATAAGAATGATCCACAGCCTCTCCCTCTTGATACGCAGCAGGAGCTTCTGGAGGAGAGGGAAGACACTGAGACAAGCCCGAGGCCAGCTCTATGACATGGCATCCACCCCCATGGCTTCTGGATCCAAGACCAAGGTAAAGAACGGGGGGGGGAGCAACTGCTCGAGAAGCAAAGAGATCCACGAGAGGTATCCTAGCCGGATCCACGAGAGGTATCCTAGCCAGATCCACGAGAGGTATCCTAGTCGGGAGTAGACGAGCTGGAAGGTCTGGGCCGACAGAGAGTACTCTACTGAGGAGGGAAACTGCCAGCTGAGGGCATCTGCTCTGGGGTTCAGGATGCTTGGAAGATAAGCTGCTCTTATTGAGAGCAGGTTTTCTCTGCCCAGTCCATGATCCGTGATGCACCTTCATGCAGAGAATGGGAACATGTCCCCCTGTCTATTGATGTAGCTCTTTGCAACCTGGTTGTCCGTGCCTATCGGAACAGCCATCCCTGGAGATCCTGGCACAGGGTGCAGAGAAACTCCCAAATCGTAAAGAGCTCCCTCGAACCGGAGCACCTGTAGCCATCCGCAGATGGCCACCTGCCCTGGGTGATCAGCTGGTTGCAGGAGCATCCCCAACCCATCTGGCTGGCATCCGCCCATTGTGAGAACGACCGGCATGGGGGGGCAAGGGGAAATCCTGAATGGAGATTGGAGTCTGACAACAACATTCCATCTTCCTGGTGAACTCCATTGCCATCGGTACCCACATGCTGTAATCCTGAGAGGATGCCTGCCAATGGCCCAGAAGGTGATTTACCAGAGGCCTACAATGGCATCTCACCCAGGGGATGACCAAGACCATTGCTGCTAGGTAACCCTAAATGGTCAGCCACTGGAGCGCAGACGCCCCCCTGGACTCCAGGCAAGCCAAGAGTTGTGATTGAAGCTTGCCGGCCCTGGCCGGGGGAAAGGAGACCAACCCCCTCAATGAGTCGAATAAGCCACCCACACACTCCAGGATCTGGGTTGGTTGCAGTGATGATTTCTTGTAGTTTAGGAGCCACCTGAAGCGAGTCAGAGTGGTGCAGACCAGTTTGCTGTCTCTTGAGCAGTGGACCAGGGATGGGACATGTATTAACCGATCGTCCAGGTACGGATAGAGTGCAACTCCCCACTAGTGAAGGAGACCTATAAGGGGGCCAGGACCTTGGAGAACACTCATGGTGCTGACCTCAGTATGAACGGGAGAACCTGAAACTGAAGCTGTAGACCCTCCTCAGCAAACGGATGGAGCCTTTGGTTTCCAGGATGGATCAGCACATGTGAATAAGCCCCCTCCAGGTCTACTGAAGCTAGGATGTCTCCCGGGACCACTAGGGGAACAATGACCTGAAGTGTTTCCATACAGCATCGAATGTCTTTATCAAGCCATTCCCTCTCTTGAGGTGTATTATCAGTCTCCAAGTCCCTGATGGTTTCTTTACAAGTATTAGGATTCTCCTCTCTTGGGCCAATGGGTGACCAACAGCCCTGAGTCCAGGGGGAGGAAAGTAACTGTATGAAGTAGCCCACTCGAACAATGTCCAGGACCTAGGCCTTGGAGCCCTCCTTTACCCAAATGGGGTGAGAATCCTGCAGGCAATTCCCCACCACTGGACGAGGCAATTGGGAGGAGAGAAACTGGAGACCTGCCTGCAGTCAGGAATGCTGGCGGGGCATGAGCCAGCTTTGCTCTGGCGAGGATAGGGTTAAAGGTGCTCCTGCTCTGAAAGCGACCTCTCTGAGGACCTCACGCCATCTGAAATCATCCCTGGGACTGGGACCTGTAACCACCCCTGCAGGCGTAGATGTCTTGGGTCTGATGGAGGAAGATCACCTGTTCCCATCCTCTGCCTCCATAACAGTTTCCTCAACTATGAGCCAATCAGAGGTCCAAGAAATGGCAGTCGAAGCAGAATGGCTCTCTGTGAGGCCTCTGCCTTCCGTATACAAAGCCAGATCTGTCGCCTAGCCATTAACTCTGAGACACTCTGGCGGGTGATGGCTCTGAAGAGGTCATGGGAGATGTCTAAACTGAACATAATGTCCTTCTTTAGGATCTCCAGTACATCAGCAGAGTCTGCCCTTCATCTAAGAGGGAGACCAGAAGATGGATGTCCTTCAGCAAGGACTGGGTGGCATAGCCAAGGTATGTGTTGGCATGAGACCACACGTAGTGGCCCCATAGACTCTCTTCAAGTCACTTTCAACCTTCTTGTTGATGGGGGTCAGAAGGAGCCGCATCCAGAGTGGCCACTGATGTGTGTTTTGTAAAACAAAGAAGGAGAAAGTTAATCTTGGGTGTTTAGGGGAACACTGTAAAAACCAACCCATGGTTGAGATAGAGTCTGGCCCATCCTGTGGGTATAGCTGCCTTCTCTGGACCCTTCCACTCTCTGAAGATAATGTTTCGCATGTTCTGGAGAAATTTCAGCCCTGTCGGAGGGGTGGTAAAGTAACGGCTGTATGCATACGGCGTTCCTTTCCCCACCTAGGGAGCATTTGTATCTCTCAGGTCCAGGCTCTGCAAGAGATGGATGTGACCTGCTCAATAATCTCTTTTCTCTGAAATTTCACAATTATGTTCCACTCAGGCTCATAATTCTCTGAGCCATCCAGGCCCTCTGCAGCACCCAGTGGATGGGCTATGGACCAGGGGTGGGGACCTGAGGGACTGGACAAGGCAGAGGCAGCTGAGCATCAATAGCAGCATTTACAGTCTCAGTGAGGAGGGCCTTCTACTCTGCTGCTGTAACAGTGATGGACACCAAAGGTTGAGTGGGTGCCATAGTGCCAGGAGGGCACATAGGTGCCATTCTATGAGCTGGGGGTCGATTGTGATGTCTGTAAGAAGGCAATCTACTCACGGATCTCACCCACTCTCTGCTCCTCTCCCTTCTTCTGGAGAGGGACGTGGAGTGTCTTCTACTACCATGCTGCATTACTACACTGGAGCAAGTCAGACGCAACCATCATTTAGGAGCACTCGCCTGTTTAAAACGGGAAAGGAGGCTCCACATCAGTTCTGGGAGGTCCTCCACTCACTCCAGAAAAGCCACCAGCCTTCTCAGTCCCTCAGCATCGTCCCTCCAGACCGGGGGCGTGCGAAGGAGGAGCTACCACCCAGACAGACGTGCAGTGGGCTGTGGCACCTGTCATCAATAGGAGAAGCATTATTCATCCCTTAAGCCACTCTTTCCAGAGAGCGAGGGCAGAAGAGGGAAGTCCACAGCGGGCCATGGAGCTCCTCCTCAAGGTTGGTGCCAATGAGGGGGGAGCCGGAGTCCTTCTGGTGGCTTCCTGGTAGGAGAGTCAGTAACGGGCCTACTTCAGTGCAGACAGTTTGGATATATTTTCTTACTGTAGCATGACATTTTTCACAGCCATCTAGGGTACAGCAATTATGAGAAGTGTTATTACAGGGCTAGACTGCCCTTCATTGGTGCAGCCAGTCCATACATGCTTCCTTACTGTGGTATGGCATTTGTTACTGAGCATCAAGTGTAAACAGATATGATAAACATTATTATGTGGACAGACTACCCTGCATTGGTGCAGCCTTTCTGGCTACATTTTCTTTCTGATGCATGAGATTTGTTTACTGGCATCAAGAGTAAAGTCATCATGAGTGTTCATACTTGGCAGACTGGCCTAAATTGGTGCAGGGAGTTGGGGCATGTTTTCTTAGTGTGACATGGCATTTTTACTTACAAAGCTAGTCAGAGTATGTTCTTACATGGGGATAATGGCATATATTGGCAGAGCCAGCATGAACATGTTTTCTTATAGTATGATTAATGATATTGTGCACAAAGCAAACATGAGTATGTTCTGATATTGGAAGGCTGGCATATATTGGTGGAGTCAGCATGGATATGGATTGGCACAGCCAGCAGGAACATGTTTTTTATATTGGCATATATTGTCAAATAGGCATCATGAAAATGCTTTGGGAAATGCTCCTGTGCACTGTTGGTGACTTGAATCTATGGGATTTTTTTGTAAGGTACCCTAAAAAACTGATTGCAAACTTTGTGGCCTTTTACCCAATTTTTCACAGTAAGTGTGTTATAAAATGCACCATTTTAACTCATTATTTTAAACGTTTTTCTTTGGGATATCTAGCTTTGCACAGCTGATCCTGATTATTTGTGGGAAACATGTAGAGAGGAGGGGTCCTCCTTCGACACAAATGACAATTTCCAAGGCATCCTGCTTCACTTTGTGCATCTCAAGTATCACCTGCACCTCCTAATTCTTGCCTAAGCAGACCCTCCAGGATTTTGCGGCATGAAAAGGCAAATTTTGCGGCATGAAAAGGCAAATTTTGCTGCATGAAAAGGCAAATTTTGCAGCTAAAACTTTTATTTATGGCAGCATTTTTGCAGCACAATTTGTATTGACTGGAGGGTGCAAGATTGGTACATTGCAGCAGGACCAGGTGTTCGCAGACGAACTGCGCACAGAGATTGTATCCTTCCTCAAACTCAACCAGGGCTCTGTGTCATCTGCCGGAACCCTATGGGAATCCTTGAAGTGTTATGTCAGGGGGATCTGCTTAACCAAAGAACAGGGAATTTTGAAACTTATCAGACGTGAACTTTCCTCAATTGAAACCCGCATAAAGGAGCTAGAACATCTGCTTATCACTTCGTCCGATCCACACGTTCTAGCCTCACTGAAACAGGAACTGGAGAAATTCAGGGCAGCAGCCGACCGTTAACTGAAATTCCTTTCGCAAGGTCACCGCATTCGCCAATACGGAGAGGGGCAAAAGCCGGGCACCCTACTCGCGAGGCAGATAGCCGCGGACCCGAAACCCACGCTGATAGAGCAGATAAGAAACCCACAAGGCACATTAGTACACACCGACAAAGAAATAGCAGAAACTTTCTGCGCCTTCTACCAAACTCTGTACAGGTCCAATTTTTCGCCAGCCAGGAGGAACTGGTGAGCTATCTGGAGGAAATAGAACTATACTGGGTAAATTCTACGCTGAGAGAACCACTAAATCAACCCGTCACGCTAGAAGAAATCCTCCAGGCAATTAAAGAACTCCCGAAAAACCAAAGCCCCTGGCCCTGACGGTTCAATCGGCGAATTCTATAAAGCATTCGCCCCCATCCTCGCATCTCTACTGATGCAAATCTTCGAGGAGGCTCTTGAGACTGGCTCCTTACCCCCGACCCTCTGCGAAGCTAATGTGATCCTTTTACATAAAGCCAACAGACCCTCAGAAGAATGCAGCTCATACAGACCAATCTCATTGATCAACCTCGACAATAAGATACTGGCCAAAATCCTCGCCACCAGGCTCATTCCCCTGATGCCCGCGCTGGTACTCACAGACCAGGCAGGGTTTATCCCGGGCCGCAACACAACATTTGGCATCAGACACATGTTCAGAGTCATGGAAGGACTGGACCCTATGCACCAGGCGGTAGCAGCCCTCTTGGACGCCGAAAAGGCCTTTGATTCAATCGAGTGGCCTTTCCTCTTTAAAGTCCTCCAGAGTATGGGCCTCGGCAAACTCTTTCTCAAACTAACAGCCCTTCTATATAACCAACCCCGGTCACACATAATTCTGGGTAAAACCAGATCGTCGGAGATTGACCTCCAGCGTGGGACCAGACAGGGGTGCCCCCTATCTGCTCTACTATTTGCACTAGTGATGGAACACCTCGCCTCAGACCTCCGAGCCAAACACATACATAGGGGCCTGTCCTTTGGCCCGCACAAATTAATAATATCCCTATATGCAGATGACATTGCCTTCTACATTCGCGACCCGGCAGAGAACCTGAACCCCATAATACGAGACATCATTACATTAGGCAACCTCTCCGGCCTAAGAATTAACCACAGTAAGTCAATTATATTCCCACTAACCCCCGAAACCCAGGAATTCCCAGACTACTATGGCTTCAAATGGGAACACACAAACGTAAGATACCTGGGCATCCAATTGGCCAGGGATCACCAAAATCTCTTCCAAGATAATTATGGCAAAGTAACTGAGTCTCTTCAAGGAAAAATTAACAGATGGAAGACACTACCACTCACCCTCTGGGGGCGGGTTTCGCTAGTTAAAATGGTGATACTCCCTAAACTCCTTTATCTTTTTGCAAATCTTCCCCTGCTGGTACCCCAGAAACATCTGCAACACCTGCGGAGCCTTGTCCTAGTACTTCTATGGGCGGGTAAACCAGCTAGAATTGCTTACAAGTCACTGATTCAACCAGTGACAAAGGGAGGCATGGCACTACCAGATCTAGAGCGCTATTATTGGGCAGCACAGGCCCAATTCTTGGGCCACTGGTACGCCACGCACTTTGTCTGTCCCCATGTACAGCTTGAGCGTGCTCTAGCGTCCCCCAACTTGCTTAGGGCTGTTATTTTTGCCCAAACCCACATTACGCATACTACTTTAAACACGGTACTCTCCACCATCGCAATCTGGAAAAAAAAGTAGCACAGAGGTGTGACATTCAGACCAGGTTCTCCCCTCTCCTGCCAATAAAATTCATTCCGGGAATCCCTCTGACCACAGAAAAAGTTTATTTAAATTGGACCGACAAGCTAAAATTAAAAACCATGGGTGACCTTTTCATCGAAGAGATCTTCCTCACACCCCAACAGGCTAAAACCCACGGGGCTACCACCGCCCTTGACACATTTGTCTACTTCCGCCTCAGGTGCTCTCTGCAAGCCATACTACCCTCATTCCCGCAACAACCCCCAACATGGCAATTACTTCACGGGGTGATTCAGCCACAGGGGGAGGGTAGATTGGTATCGATGATATATAAATCATTGTTGACCGACACGTCCCCGAACACCCAAAACTAGATGGGAAAAATCCCTCCGAACGACAATACCGGATGAGGAATGGGTCTATATTCTTGCACAAACCCAGAAGGTATTGCTAAACACAAGATATAAACAAATTCACCTGAAATACATACATCAGGCATACCACACACCCGCGAGAATACACTCCTACCACCCTTCGACCCCTCCGACATGCAGCCGATGTGACGCCCCAATGGCGGACTTCGTCCACCTCGCATGGTCTTGTCCGGCCATATACCAATTCTGGGAGGCGGTATTGCAAAAGACAGCCGCAATCGTAAGCTGTCCCCTGGAGCCCGACCCGAAGGTCACACTTCTCGGATTCACCAAACACATCCCACCATCGACACGCAAGTTGGGCGGGCTATTACTGTTGATGGCACGTAGGAGGATTGCAATGTCGTGGGGGAAAGGACCCGCACCGACTATACAACAATGGTTAAAAGACATTTCCTACTGTCAGGACACAGAATCGAACTTCATCAAAACTCTACCTCTACATGCCCGACCCCCCGACATTTGGGGTCCCTACATCATCTACCTGATGAACACCGAGAACAGCATCTCCTCACGGGAGACGTCACCTGTGCCTCAACTGAACCATACTAGCACACAGCCCAGCCTGTGACGGACAATGAACCTGCTAACGACTACTAGCTCCTGAA
Source organism: Ambystoma mexicanum (assembly GCF_040938575.1). NCBI lineage: Eukaryota > Metazoa > Chordata > Amphibia > Caudata > Ambystomatidae > Ambystoma > Ambystoma mexicanum. The sequence goes on from NC_090938.1 coordinate 747,184,717, forward strand.
CAAGCACTTCTTCGGGGGGGGTGGGTGGGGGGAGGGACGCGGACAGTGAGGCACATGTTTCCTCCATGTTTACTGTATGTTTTTCTTTCTTTTCTGTTTGCCGTTTAACCAGTTGAAAATACCCAAAAAAAAGTTTAAAAACAAAAAAAATAAGATTGGTACATTGCAGGAAAGAGGCCGTGTGCAAGGCTACAAGAGAGCCATGGTGTTGTCATATGTATCTTTTGCATCAAATTAATTGGAAGAGTCCTAGATGTCTCTGGCTTGGCAGAACAGTGTTTGTTTTGGCTACGTCTTTTTGGTTTAATGTGCATGCATATTTAATATTATTAATGTTATTAATCATTATCAGTTGTAATGCTGAAAATATTCCCCTTCTATGTTCTCCAATCCCCCAAACACCCACAACCGCTCACCAATTCCCCATCACAACTTGTATTTTCGAACCTCATGCTCAGTCATACACATACTCACATACCCTGTCACACTGCCAAGTCACAATTTGGACTCTGCGGGCCCTGCCTAACTCCAAATCATACTCCCAACTCACACCTTATGCTCCCCAATTCCTCCCGCAGTATACATTCCTTCTTTCATGCGTCCTACTTCTGCATCTTGTATCTTTTCTCCCATTCTTTCACACTCTTCCCTCATCCTTTCTCCCAATCTGCAACTTACTGCCTCTTTCCGGCCAACCCCTCTCTGCTTAAGGCCCACTAGTACCCCTGAGCTCACGCTCCTTCCACTTTCTGTACCTCCGCTCCCTCTCTGATTTCTGGCCCACCGCCCCACTGAATCCGCTCGGCTCTCTTGCCCACCCCTTCGCCCTCTGACCCACTGCTCTCCCTCTGATCTCCCTTTGCTTTCTTGTCTAGCACTCCACAGCTCACCCATCCTTCACCCTCTCTCTCCTTTCTCTCTCACATATTGTGATCATTTTTAAATTTTTGGAAACTGTAGATTTTGGCCCAGATACTCAAAGAATGGGGCATCTAAAAATAAAGCAGAGGATGTGCTGTTTTTAGATAACCCATGTTTGGAAATGAGCAGGCCACCTTATTCTTAAAGGTGACCTGCGCATTTCCACAGGGCTGAGCTGTAGTGCAAATGATGCTCTGGTCAGCCGCCTTGAATACAATGGGCCTCATTACGTGGAGTGCGGTTGAGGGTTAACGGCGCCGGTAGAGCTGCCCCCTATGGGGGCTCAAATGGGAATGGTGGATGTACCGGGTCCGGGTTCCTGGAATGGGGGAATACTGGGCCCTCCAAGGACGGAATGGTCCGGTATTTCCCCATCCGAGGAACCCGGACCGTAAGTAGGAGGGTCTGCCTAAGAGGAGACCTATATATCTCGTTTGGACCCAAATATCTCCAATGCTAACTCCAAAAATCCCCACTTTGGCCTCTTCAGTTCCCTGGAGCTGCTCTCGCTTGGCAGATTGCTTTGGTTTGGCCTCTTGAGTTCCCTGGAGCGGCTCTCGCTTGGCAGATTGCTTTGGTTTGGCCTCTTGAGTTCCCTGGAGCGGTTCTCGCTTGGCAGATTGCTTTGGTTTGGCCTCTTGAGTTCCCTGGAGCTGCTCTAGCTTTGCTTTGGTTTGGCCTCTTGAGTTCCCTAGAGCTGCTCTCGCTTGGCAGATTGCTTTGGTGTAGCATCTTGAGTTCCCTGGAGCGGCTCTCGCTTGGCAGATTGCTTTGGATTGGCCTCTTGAGTTCCCTGGAGCGGCTCTCGCTTGGCAGATTGCTTTGGATTGGCCTCTTGAGTTCCCTGGAGCTGCTCTCGCTTGGCAGATTGCTTTGGTTTGGCCTCTTGAGTTCCCTGGAGCGGCACTCGCTTGGCAGATTGCTTTGGCTTGGCCTCTTGAGTTCTCTGGAGCTGCTCTCGCTTCACAGATTTCTTTGGTGCTGTATATAAAGGCGATTTAATATGATTAAATGTTACAGTAATGAACCCTGTCTCTGGAACGAAGTACCAATGCAATTAGTACAACATTGTGGGAGCCCCTCTACTGAGGAAGAACATGGTTCAAATAACTTGTTCTTGGGAACGTATTCCACTCAGGTGGGTCTGCAACCCTGTTTAGCTCACTGCACAATTCACAAAAGGAAATACCCATTTGCTTATGAGTCTGGTCCCACCCACAAGGGCAGTCCAACACGGAAAGGCAATTCTCCTCTGAACACAAGTACCATCAGCAACCCCAAGGATGTGCTTTGGCCTGGTTGGGCCTCATCACTTGTGTGAAGATGAGTCACGCTAAGGTGCAGTGAGCAAGGGGTCCACGTCTAGATTACCCTTCGTGACTTATGAGGAAACCCCAAGTCTTCCAAAAATACAAAATCATGAGAGTCCCCCTACTGAGAACGAACGTGGTTCAAGTAACCTGTTCAATGCAATGCATTCCACTCAGGGGGGTCTACAACCCGTGCAGAGATCACTGGCCCCCTCCATCCTAGAGTTCAGGAAGGACCTGAAGACCCTACTCTGTAAAGAACATCTTGCCATTCGTCGATTGCTTCACTCAACCCTACTTCTCCCAACGTGGAGCCCCTACTTCCCCTGCTCTTCCTACCCATTCCAGCTTCTCTGCCACCTCCACACCCTACGTGTAACTCCTGGGATGTGACTCCTCTGTACAGCACTCCGCTGCTTCCCTGCTAGGGTTATGCTTTGCCCCTGCTCCTCCTACCCATTCCAGCTCCTCTGCTGCCTTCACACCCTACGTGTAACCCCTGGGGTGCGTCCTCTCTGTACAGCGCTACGCTGCTTCCCAGCTAGGGTTACGCTCTGTCCCTGCTCCTTCTACTCATTCCAGCTCCTCTGCCGGCTCAACACCCTACGTGTAACCCCCAGGGTGCGTCCCCTCTGTACAGTGCTCCGCTGCTTCCCAGCTAGGGTTACGCTCTGCCCCTGCTCCTCCTACTCATTCCAGCTCCTCTGCTGCCTCAGCACCCTACGTGTAACCCCCAGGGTGCGTCCCCTCTGTACAGCGCTCCACTGCTTCCCAGCTAGGGTTGTGCTCTGCCCCTGCTCCTCCTACCCATTCCAGCACCTCTGCCACCTCCACACTCTACGTGTAACCCCTGGGGTGCGTCCCCTCTGTACAGCGCTCCGCTGCTTCCCTGCTAGGGTTACGCTCTGCCCCTGCTCCTCCTACCCATTCCAGCTCCTCTGCTGCCTCCACACCCTACGTGTAACCCCTGGGGTGTGTCCTCTCTGTACAGCGCTACGCTGCTTCCCAGCTAGGGTTACGCTCTGCCCCTGCTCCTCCTACTCATTCCAGCTCCTCTGCTGCCTCAACACCCTACGTGTAACCCCCAGGGTGCGTCCCCTCTGTACAGCGCTCCGCTGCTTCCCAGCTAGGGTTACGCTCTGCCCCTGCTCCTCCTACTCATTCCAGCTCCTCTGCCGCCTCAGCACCCTACGTGTAACCCCCAGGGTGCGTCCCCTCTGTACAGCACTCCGCTGCTTCCCAGCTAGGGTTGTGCTCTGCCCCTGCTTCTCCTACCCATTCCAGCTCCTCTGCCACCTCCACACTCTACGTGTAACCCCTGGGGTGCGTTCCCTCTGTACAGCGCTCCGCTGCTTCCCTGCTAGGGTTACGCTCTGCCCCTGCTCCTCCTACCCATTCCAGCTCCTCTGCTGCCTCCACACCCTACGTGTAACCCCTGGGGTGCGTCCTCTCTGTACAGCGCTACGCTGCTTCCCAGCTAGGGTTACGCTCTGCCCCTGCTCCTCCTACTCATTCCAGCTCCTCTGCCGCCTCAGCACCCTACGTGTAACCCCCAGGGTGCGTCCCCTCTGTACAGCGCTCTGCTGCTTCCCAGCTAGGGTTACGCTCTACCCTTGCTCCTCCTACTCATACCAGCTCCTCTGCCGCCTCTGCACTGTACGTGTAACCCCTGGGGTGTGTCCCCTCTGTACAGCGCTCCGCTGCTTCCCAGCTAGAGTTACGCTCTGCCCCTGCTCCTCCTACCCATTCCAGCACCTCTGCCACCTCCACACTCTACGTGTAACCCCTGCGGTGCGTCTCCTCTATACAGCGCTCTGCTGCTTCCCAGCTAGGGTTACGCTCTGCCCCTGCTCCTCCTACTCATTCCAGCTCCTCTGCTGCCTCCACACCCTACGTGTAACCCCTGGAGTGCGTCCTCTCTGTACAGCGCTCTGCTGCTTCCCAGCTAGGGTTACGCTCTGCCCCTGCTCCTCCTATCTATTCCAGCTCCTCTGCCGCCTCGGCACCCTATGTGCAACCCCCAGGGTGCGTTCCCTTTGTATAGTGCTCCGTTGCTTCCCAGCTAGGGTTACGCTCTGCCCCTGCTCCTCCTACCCATTCCAGCTCCTCTGCCGCCTCCACACCCTACGTGTAACCCCTGGGGTGGGTCCCCTCTGTACAGTGCTCCGTTGCTTCCCAGCTAGGGTTATGCTCTGCCCCAGCTCCTGCTCCTCCTACCCATTCCAGCTCCTCTGCCACCTCTACACTCTAGGTGTAACCCCTGGGGTGCATCTCCTCTATACAGCGCACCGTTGCTTCCCAGCTAGGGTTACGCTCTGCCCCTGCTCCTCCTACCCATTCCAGCTCCTCTGCCACCTCCACATCCTGCGTGTAACCCATGGGGTGCGTATCCTCTGTATAGCGCTCTGCTGCTTCCCAGCCAGGGTTATGCTCTGCCCCTGCTCCTCCTACCCATTCCAGCTCCTCTGCAGCCTCGGCACCCTACGTGTAACCCCCAGGGTGCATCCCCTCTGTACAGCCCTCTGCTGCATCCCAGCTAGGGTTACGCTCTGCCCCTGCTCTTCCTACCCATTCCTGCTCCTCTGCCACCTCCACCCCTACGTGTAACCCCTGCGGTGTGTCCCTCTGTACAGCGCGCCGCTGCTTCCCAGCTAGGGTTGCACTCTATAAATACCCTGCATACACACATTCACTCTGGACATGGACAGTAAGGTTCTTCCTCATAGGTGGGGATTGGTTGTCCAATCATGGGCAGATTGCTGCCAGTGGCTTCCTTGTTCCTGCCCGTGTAGCTCACTGACATGGGTGGAGTCCTTGGATATGGCGGGGAGGGTCACTTTCTAAATGCAAATAATTATTTCATGAAAAACAACCATCGTAGAAAAAGCTTGTGTAGGCACGCACGCACGCACGCACGCACGCGCACAAGTGTGTGTGTAATATCCTGTGTTAATAAACCTATGGAGGAAGCCTGAGGAATGACACCAGAGGGGACTAAGGCAATTGTACAGCATGGGCGCAAATGCAAGAAGAGGTTTTGATCATGCCCGAAAAAGAATACACAACATATAATGGAAAACTTACTATGTACAGGTCATTCAACCCTCCCATGATTCAAGGACTTATAAAACAGTGAATTTAAAGAGTATTTGGGAATGGGTTTTTGCAGTGCCACCCGTGAATCGTTAGGGTGATAACGTTTACAGCTAAGTTGTATACTTCTCTGTACCCCAAGTCTCCTGTAACAGAATAAACCAGCGAGTGGAGCGGGGCAGTGGGCAGGCTGTTCTGCGGAGTTTCACCCGGTAGGTGGGGGCTTGCTGGAGAAACTGCTCACCTGTTGTTCAGCTGTAACCTTCTATACATTTAAGTCCAGGCACCCCGCTCAGTGGAGCAGCCGTGGCCAGCTGTTCCCACAATCTCCTGCTCTTTGCATAGCACCCCAAGCTGTATTGTAACCAGTGCTTTAAGTGGGACTCAGAATCGAGGGGGGCTCTAGTTCGTCATCATTAGATGGGAGTTCTGACTATAGAACAGAATTCATTCAAATTGCGGTGTTTTGCACAAGTACGTTTGGTTGTTAGTATGAATGGGGATGAAAGTGGATGTGAGTAATGATGTGTGAGATATGATCACTGGTTTGATATGATATGTATTTTTCTAGATATGACTTGTGTTTTTTCTAGATCTGGTTTTTAATAGATGATATGTCAATATGTGTATATGTCTTTTTTCAAATGTTTTCATAATGATATTTGATTAATGAATAAAACGAATGAACTCTAACATACACACTGTCTCCTGTCTCAAACACATGCCCTTGGAGTAGGGCCTTTGTTGGAAGGGATTGTGTGGTGTTTTTTTACGCATGAATTGTACTATGAATGAACGGAGGGTTTGCACTTACCTACGGATAATTGCAATTTTGTTTAGTCGATCTCCTTGTGATGCTGGAAATGCATTGGAGGGACAGAGCCTCTCTGTCCTTGTTCTGTAGTCCTTTTCGTGTATGTTCTGTGTTATTTTCTGCCCAGGAGTCCATGTGGGAATCCTGGCAGTGCAGCTCTTCCTATTTTTGGTTTGGTGTACAGACCCTTGGGATACCCTTATGGCACCCATGGGTGAGGGTACAAACCTGTGCCCCTAGTGTATGTTCTCGGGCACCTGTGTGTGGCCCACAAAGCAGGGTATGGGCTGGTGGCAGCTCCATGCTGAATTTGACAGGTGCTCTGAGTATCCTCCATTTTGGGGATACCCAGGTCCTGCCATTGGAATCAGTTGATTCCTAATAGGAAACAAGATGGCCCATGTGGCCTCTTGCTTTGTATTGCCTGTAACCTTGTTTTTCCCAAAGTCCTGGGAAGCCCTGCCTCTGTCCCTTCCCCCTTACTGGCTGTTGGGTGAAAGTTCCATGTATGGTGTTCTGGGGAAGTCCAGGCCAGACTGGCTGGAGCCTTCCCAGTGACTCTACGTTGTGGGTACACCCTTGGGGTGGGACCTGGGTGAATGGAGTGGATGACCAATATGCACGTCTTGTTATGGGTGTCTAGTTTCTGGTATGCAATACAATGAATGAGACAGCCCTGCCCGAAACTGGTATCAATGCAGTGTGTAGTGCTGTATGGCTGAGTACTTGTCCCAATACACATTTGTTGTTGTGAGTGTCTGAGAGGGAGGAGAATGGCCTGAATGCCCTGTGAGACTGATTGGCTGCCTGCCTGATGAATGCCCTTCTGAGTGATTGGTTGCCTGAGTGTAACCCAGCAGAATGAATGAGAGTCCAAACAGTATATCTGGGGGCCTCTCACTGCTAGAAATCGTTCAGAAGCTGAAGTCGAAACTGATGCTTGATCTCGATCAATGACCCGAAGAAGAAGGTTGACTGATGTTACCTTCACCGCAATCTGAAAGCCGCGTGACATTGAGACTGATCCAAGAGAGGACCTGGCTAGGAGACCTCTTCCCAAGCTACGAGGGAACATCGTGCACCGCTAACCTTTGCCGAAGCTCCCTGGAAGTCAGACCCTCGACAGGCTGCCGACCGGAGACGGGGACTGCCGAGGAGAACGAAGAGAAGCAGTGGACATTCCGTCCACCGTCATCAAACAGGGTTAGCAGGTTTACTATAATCGCTGGAGGCCCGTCGAAACTGTGTTGCCCAGAAGCGGGGACCGCTTGACGCAATGCCGCCGATGACCGGAGCTGCAACGCTCCACCTGATTAAGACACTTTGGATTCAGGGACACCCCTGCCTGCACCGTCGACCGCTTTGTCCCGACGGAGAAAGTCCAGGCCACTGATGTGTGCGAGGAGCATCAGCCGGTGGGTTTCCCGCCACACTAAGACCGCAGAGACGCCAGATGACTCGACGCCCTTGCTGGGCCAAAGTTCTTCATAGACTCTTTGCGGCAATGAACTACCGTCGTCAAGGTGCACCGCATGCCTCCTCTTTGCAGGACGTCCACGACCGATCATCGACGAGCAGCGCCAAGACCGAAGCTTCTGCCTCAACGCCGTTGTTCACCACTTCTTTGAGGGATCTCGACGATCCGTGGCTCCCGCCTTAAAGGGAGCCCCTCAAGAAGGATCCGTCGACGACCCGACGTCGAACTTTGCCACTCCAGGTACATTCTAGAACTATTTAGAAGGAAATAAGACTCATTGAACAATATACGTACCGGGCTTGTGGGATATCTTTTTTTTACAGGTTGCCCAGGTTGGGGGATCTCCACACAGAACTGTGTCTGGTCGGTAGGGACCCAGTATTCTGCCTATTGTTCTAACCAACTGCTTTCCTCCTAAGTCTATTGTTGGTTCGTTTTATTACTTGATTTGTGTGACATTTAAACTAAGTACAGTGATGCACTTTAATGAAATCTAATAGTAATTGTGGTACCACATAGAACTGTGTATATATTTGCCCTTGTAGATTAACTGAGCACAAAGTGAGTTATTGTGATTGTGTATATAACCTTGAACCTTATGATATGATATGATATGATAGGTTATTTATAACGCGCTTAATACCCAGGAGTTTCTAAGCGCGGACCCGGGGATCGAACCTGTGTTGCTCCATGTCGTCTTGCTCCCATAGCAAGCACGTTGCCCCTGAGCTATCCTCCCGAACCTTAATTACATAAAGAACTGTGTTTTCACTAATACAGTGTGAGGACATTCCTTTGTGGGTGCTTGGGGACTACACTGTACTTAAGAACCAGTCTGCACCACCTCCTGAGAGCTAGGCCTTGATTGCTCGCCCACGTTTTACCAAATAGAGAATCTTGGCTGGGGTCCTCTGTGCCTCTCCTCTGCCATATAGAGAGCAGGAGTACAGACACCCCCTTCCAGTATTTACACTCCTCCTCACTTTTATCTGCCTCCATTCTACCGTTCGAATCTCGCCTTCTGTTTCATTTCCTCTCCATTGTCTTCAAATGTCTGCATGGCCTTGCTCCCCTTATCTTTCATCATTGGTTTCCTTCTATTCCCGCGCCCTTCGCTCTGCATGGTCTTGCTCCCCCTATCTTTTATCATTGGTTCCTTTCTATTCCTGCGCCCTTCGCTCTGCATGGTCTTGCTTCCCTTATCTTTCATCATTGGTTTCCTTCTATTCCCACGCCCTTCGCTCTGCATGGTCTTGCTCCCCTATCTTTCATCATTGGTTTCCTTCTATCCCTGCGCTCGTCGCTCTGCATGGTCTTGCTTCCCTTATCTTTCATCATTGGTTTCCTTCTATTCCCGCGCCCTTCGCTCTGCATGGTCTTGCTCCCCCTATCTTTTATCATTGGTTCCTTTCTATTCCTGCGCCCTTCGCTCTGCATGGTCTTGCTTCCCTTATCTTTCATCATTGGTTTCCTTCTATTCCCACGCCCTTCGCTCTGCATGGTCTTGCTCCCCTATCTTTCATCATTGGTTTCCTTCTATCCCTGCGCTCGTCGCTCTGCATGGTCTTGCTCCCCCTATCTTTCATCATTGGTTTCCTTCTCTTCCACGCCCTTCACTCTGCATGGTCTTCCTCCCCCTATCTTTCATCATTGGTTTCCTTCTATTCCTGCGCCCTTCGCTTTGCATGGTCTTGCTCTGCCTATCTTTCATCATTGGTTTCCTTCTATTCCTGCGGCCTTCGCGCTGCATGGTCTTGCTCCCCCTATCTTTCATCGTTGGTTTCCTTCTATTACCGCGCCCTTCGCACTGCATGGCCTTGCTCCCCCTATCTTTCATCATTGGTTTCCTTCTATTCCCGCGCCCTTCCCTCTACATGGTCTTGCTCCCCCCTATCTTTCATCATTGGTTTCCTTCTATTCCCGCGCCCTTCGCTCTGCGTGGTCTTGCTCCCCCTATCTCTCATCATTGGTTTCCTTCTATTCCCGCGCCCTTCGCTCTGCATGGTCTTGCTCCCCCTATCTCTCATCATTGGGTTGCTTCTATTCCCGCGCCCTTCGCTCTGCATGGTCTTGCTCCCCCTATCTTTCATCATTGGTTTCCTTCTATTCCCGCGCCCTTTGCTCTGCATGGTCTTGCTCCCCCCCTATCTTTCATCATTGGTTTCCTTCTATTCCCTGCGCCCTTCACTCTGCATGGTCTTGCCCCCCCCCTATCTTTCATCATTGGTTTCCTTCTTTTCCTGTGCCCTTCGCTCTGCATGGTCTTGCTCCCCCTATCTTTCATCATTGGTTTCCTTCTATTCCCGCGCCCTTCGCTCTGCAAGGTCTTGCTCCCCCTATCTTTCATCATTGGTCTCCTTCTATTCCCGCGCCCTTCGCTCTGCATGGTCATGCTCCCCCTATCTTTCATCATTGGTTTCCTTCTATTCCCGCGCCTTTCGCTTTGCATGGTCTTGCTCCCCCTATCTTTCATCATTGGTTTCCTTCTATTCCCGCGCCCTTCGCTCTGCATGGTCTTGCTCCCCCTATCTTTCATCATTGGTTTCCTTCTATTCCCGCGCCCTTCGCTCTGCAAGGTCTTGCTCCCCCTATCTTTCATCATTGGTTTCCTTCTATTCCCGCACCCTTCGCTCTGCATGGTCTTGCTCCCCCTATCTTTCATCATTGGTTTCCTTCTATTCCCGCACCCTTCGCTCTGCATGGTCTTGCTCCCCCTATCTTTCATCATTGGTTTCCTTCTATTCCCGCACCCTTCGCTTTGCATGGTCTTGCTCCCCCTATCTTTCATCATTGGTTTCCTTCTATTCCCGCGCCCTTCGCTCTGCATGGTCTTGCTCCCCCTATCTTTCATCATTGGTTTCCTTCTATTCCCGCGCCCTTCGCTTTGCATGGTCTTGCTCCCCCTATCTTTCATCATTGGTTTCCTTCTATTCCCGCGCCCTTTGCTCTGCATGGTCTTGCTCCCCCTATCTTTCATCATTGGTTTCCTTCTATTCCCGCGCCCTTCACTCTGCATGGTCTTGCTCCCCCTATCTTTCATCATTGGTTTCCTTCTATTCCTGCGCCCTTTGCTCTGAATTTACCTTCCACCTTGAGAGGACAAATAGCTACACTAAGGCAACTTTACAAAGGGCTATATGAGACATTGCTCACTGAGCACCATATTATATCAGTCGAATCCAGCAACAGCATCCTGGAGCTCCAGAATAGACCAAGGGTATGAGATTTCTATGGATCTAATCTCCCCGTCATACGTGCAGACACTATACATCCACACTGTCCTTCTCTATTCTTCACTTTGAATGATTCAGACATGTGTCCCTCCTGCCTAGAGGCCATACGAGCAGACACTATACATCCACACTGTCCTTCTCTATTCTTCACTTTGAATGATTCAGACATGTGTCCCTCCTGCCTAGAGGCCATACGCGCATACACTATACATCCACACTGCCCTCATCTATACTTCACTTTTCATGGCGCAGGCATGATTCAGACGCGTGTCCCTCCTGCCTAGAAGCCATACGCGCATACACTATACATCCACACTGCCCTTATCTATACTCCACTTTGCATGGCGAGGAAGGGAGGATATTAAACCCTTTCACTTCTTATGTCTGATGTACAGAAGCCCAAGGACACAATATTTAAAACCAGTATTGACAAAATGTTCAATTTGTCGCCTTAAGGATGCACTGGCCTTATGTAGCTCCAGGGATTGTAATTATGTCACATTTGCAGTGTCCACCTGTATATCTAAAGCCTGGCTACAAAGGAAAAACATGCCATTATACCTGCACCATGCACATAGAGTGTAGCATGCACTTACTTTATGTTAATAAAACTGGATCAACTGTTTATATTTTGTTTCTGGTTCTTTTCTTAATTTTTTTATCACAATCTCTATGAGTTCATTTATTAGTTAACAGGTAGTGACTTAATTGCAGCTGTAAATTAGTCCTCCTGTAATACAAATGTCTTAACCAAGTGTGCCTTCAGCCACTTGATTTATAAGCAACATGTTTGTCTTTGCCTCTGTTCTATGCACTGAATTCCTGTTAAAACACCATTTGCAAAACCAACAGTTTTAGCATAGACATTATTACGTAGGCATTTGCCTGGCACTACAATGATATGCCCAGGTACAAATGCCATTCGTCAGCTGTTGGCATCTTACTGTCAAGTAGTATCATTATTTGTTTACATTTTTTATTTTATTTTATTTTTGGTTTTTATAAACCTTATAAAACAAGGCAACAAGAGAAGAAAAGGCGTTTGCCATGCACCATTCATCCTATTCCAACAGCTATGCATATATGTTTTGATTCTAATAAAAGGCCTTGCAGGTTAGTTCATCCTTGTTTTGCTATTAATCAAGGCGGGCGAGTAACCTTTCTATTACATTCGTTTAGCAATTTACAATTTCAACAACTCCCTCCCCCAAAAATCTACTTAGGGCTGTTTCCAAGAATGTCATTGCTGCTAGAATCCTGCCTGTGTTTTCTCCTGTCACAAGCAAATTCCCCCATTCTTGGGCCGCCAATGACTTAGTCTGATGGATGAAGTGTATCAAGGGTATAGTTCTCAAATGTCTAAGGTCTTGACACTCCACCATTAAATGCCACAGGGAGTCTATCACCTCTTTGCCTCGGCAAAACCTGCACAATAGATCCGTCTTGAGCCTTAGGACTTCTCCAGTGGGAAGAATGTTCAATTGAAACCTCATGAATAGGTCACGATAATGGCTAGAAGGAAACTTGATCAAATAGTTTGGTACACAATTGATTGTTCGTCTTTTGTGTAAGTGTGGTATCGCTAGAACATATGTTGCTCTCGTCTGTTGGGTAGTTATCCAGTCATGTTCTGTTACTTTTTTTGGGATCAGGTTTGGATTGTGTACCAAGATGTCGTCCGTAGTTCCTATGAGTACAAGCCAGGCCACACATCTATTTTTCCATTTTTCTAATAGGTGCTCTCTCCTTTCAACACGTGTGGTTCTGATAATGTCAAAGGGTGGGAGATGGTCTGTCATTATGCATTTCCTGTAGAGTGATAAGGTCTTCCAGAGTACTGTCGCCTCCATGGATTGAAGCCCTAACTCGTATCTAATCGAGGCAACGGGGATCCCTTTTGGTAGTCTTAAAACCCGCCTCCAAGAGAGACCTTCCAATATCGCCCAAGTTTGCCATGTCAGGTTGAGACGCGTCTTTGCACCATATGTTAATATGGGCTGCACTGCTTGCTTGTAGAAATCTATAAGAGGCAGGGGCGTTGCTAGGGGGGGGGCTAAGGGGGCTATAGCCCCTGATCCTTTGGTTGTAGCCCCAGATAGAATCTCAGGAGCTACAGCCAAAAGACTAGCTAGCCCCCAGTCCCAACAGTTCCGACATCAGTTTAGCCCCGGGTCTTTTCCAGACCTAGCAACTCCCCTGATAAGAGGAACAAGCGTGAATTTTCCATATCTTTTGAGGATTCCTTGTCCGAAGGTTTCTAGTCTCTTCGTTTGTGTCTTAGTACGTCATACCACTCACTTTCATTTATACTGCGATTCATTAGAACTCCCAGATATAAAATGGACTCCACTTGCACAAGTCTTTCTCCACCCATTTTCCAGTGGAATTTTCTTTTTGTTTTGTGGGTAAGAGGCAAGTTCCAAGATGCACTTTTTTTTACTGTTTACTCTTAGACGGTTAGCATTGATGTATGACAAATTCGGTCAGTCTCCCCTGTAAGCCAATTCGGGTTTGGTCAATTATGACCAAATCATCTGCGTAAAGGATCCACGAGACGTGTTGGTACTGAATCTTGGGAGGAAAGGCCAGTACAAGGTTCTGTGATTCATGCCAGTCCGATAGATAGAGGTTAAATAATGATGGTGCTAGGGGGAACCCTTGTTTCAGGTCCTGATACGTGTTGATTTGCTGGGTGACATCTCCTTGCCTGGTCTTTCTGACTTCGACTGAGGTTCCTAAATAGAGGACCATGATAGCATCCAGGAGGGAGCTCGGACATCCCCATTTTTGAAGTTTCCACCATCAGTTTTCTCTATTAAAGCTATTGAACGCTTGTTCGAGGTCCATAAATGCAGCAAAGTAGCTTGATTTAGTTTGGATCGCTCTTAGTTTTAACAAATTAAGGAGTAGAAGGTTCAGAGTGGTTACCACTCCTTTCACAAATCCTGTTTGTCTGGGATCCAAGCGTCCACTCGCAAGAGCCCTTTTAGGTCACGCAGTAAAATGTATCCAAATAATTTACCCATGATATCAAGGATGGCGATGGGTCGATCATTTCGTGGATCTTCCCCGTCGCCCTTCTTAAATAGTGGTATTATTATGGCTTGTTTCCAAGAGCTTGGAATGGTTTTGAAGTGGAATGAAATTTGTCCATGGCCTCGTTGCCTCTTTCAGCATGGTTGCTAGGCAGACTGTCTGGTCCTGGAGCCCTTGATGAGCTCAGTCTGCTGATGCGCAATTCAATGTCTTCTCTGTCGCAATCAATTTCCCATTGTTTTGGTGTCTGTAGGGGTTCCATTTTTATTGCTCCTAGCTCGAGGACAAATAAGGTGATGAAATGTGTCACCCATATGGACTCGGGGACTTTAGAAGACTGGAGGACCAGTTGGGACCTACCATCATTGTTGATGAGCTCCCATAGGTTTCTCGTATTCTGACTGCAGGCCGCTCTCAACATCTGTTCAGCATCGTGTTGAGATCTGAGGGCTTTGGTGGAAATGAGCCATTTTTGTAGTTTTGTTTCCTTTTTTTCAGAAGGAGGAGACTTTTTCCTGTCTGGGTGCTGAGTTTGATCTTCCTTAGGTCTATGCACAAGATTTCTCTTGCTTTTACTACTTGCATGTTATAAACGAGCTTTGGTGTAAAAGAATGCCTCTCGCTAGTTTTCACAGTTTCTTAGAGTTCTTGAAGTAGCCATATGTATTCTGGGCTCCCAGTTGTTTCCTTTAAGGCGGTGTCACGCGCATTGGCTATTGTGACGAAATCTGAAGGTTTTAATCTTATTCTATTTCACCCATGTGAGACTTGTAGTGGAATTTTAACACCGTGATTAGTTCTCATCATTGTGATGTTGCATGTTGCTTCAAATAAATTGAGATCACTTGTGGGCATTTGCACAATTTTAAACCAGTCTATCATATACATTGATCGAGACAAACATATAATCTAGACACGCTGTTGCCTCCCCCTCGGCCAGGTCCATTTAGCTGGAATATCTCCCTTGGTTTGGGCGTTTAGCATGTGTAGGTTTCACTCTGACATTTCTTCAGACCATTTATGTGCCCTTTTGAGTAGATGCATTTCCAGCAGAGGACTGCCTTGTGCATTTATGAATCTCATATTTAGATCTCCACATAGGAATATGTATGGGTCTTTGTAGGTGATCAATACTTCATCCATCTTGTTCATTATTGCACTGGTGAAGGTTTTGTATGTGCACATGTCTGCATTGAAATACAGGTTGAACAGGATCATCACCATGTTCTGTGTGTTGTCGTTAGCCTGTCTTTCAATGATCACTGTTTGGACAAAGAGGTTAAGATTTGTAGCCTCTCTCACACACAAGCCTTCGCCCCCTTCACAAGCGTGAGCAGGCCAGAATAAGGTCTACCGGGTGATCCATTTTGGGCACAGTTTAAATAGCCGTCATATCCTTCACAAAGAGGTGTCGTTCTGAGCCACGTTTCTTGTAGACATAGAATGTCGTATTTCTCCAGGACCAGGTCTTTGGTGTTGAAGAGGTGCGTAAAGCCACGGAAGTTCCAAGATCCAATGTTTAGCGCCCAATGAGTGGGCTTGTCATGGCTCTAACGATCGTAAGAAGATGGTAGTGCTTTAGGTACCCACGACCAATCTTGATCATCAGATTCTGTGAGGTTGATTTCCACTTGTCTCACTACCATGGAAGGGTAGTCATGTCATGATTCAGTCGCATTTTCAACAATGGATGTTTTTGGGTGTTTGTTTTTGAGTCATTGCTCTTTGTTTGCTTATATTCACTCGTGTTTCTTTGGCGTTTTATGGTTCTTTGCGGTGAGCTTGTTTCTTTGTTCATTTTTGTCACAAGTTCTTGCCCTGGGTTATTATGATCCGTGAGTTCAAAACCCAGTGGTAGGAAGTCGCTCGCCACGTCTAGAAGAGCATCTTTTATTAATGCAGAGTTCAGGTGTAGAACTACCCAGTCCATTCTTTTTTCGTTTATAAATTGGACCACTCTGATGTCATCTGTTGTAATGTATCTCAACTTTGGGCTGTTGTGAATCAGTTTTATAATATTACTGCTATTCAATATGAGATTGTCTTTGGAACGTAGAATTCTCTCAATGCTAATTAAGTTCTTGCTCATGTTATTTGAGGTTGCTTTATGTGCATGTCTGGAGTCGGTCCTTCAGGAGTGGTTAAGATCTTTTTTCAGTTTGTTCGTAGGTCTTTTCGGTTTGTGTTCTACGGACGCTCTTTTCTGTTCAAGAGTTAGAAATTCAACATGTGGCACTTCATTACTTGTTGTTTTCGTTTTGTCAGTTGCTTTTTCTATCGGGATGAAATAGCAGTGGCCGTTGTTGATGGAGTGATGCTATTGCACGGCTCATTTATTTCCTCGATATCACTCGATTCCACTTCTTCATCATAATATCAGACTTCATCAAGAAAAGCTTAGATTTCGTCATCTACTATTGTTTCGTTAGATGATAAGTTAGAATCACCCCTGTTTTTGATCCTATTTTCAGGGCCGTTACCGTTTTGCAATATGTCGCCCATGGGAAATAGGTCTATTGTTTTTTTGTTGGTCATTGCAGGGACTGTGCTCTTTGTTATCAGCTTATTGTTGACTTCTCTCAAGTTATCTTGTGGGAAAGTTCTTATGTTTTGCATGAAAGCTCTTGATCCATTGACTGGATTTTTGTAGCATCGGTTGATTTTTGGATTTCTGATGTTGCTGCAAGGAGATTTTGTTTTGGAGGTAGGGATTCCGTTGATTCCATCTTTTTTTCAAATATTGCAAATGGTTTGATCAGGCCATTGTCCTGAGTCCGCACTGTGGGATTGGTCGATTTCGTTACGAGCTTTGATCATCAAGCTCGATGTCATGGGTGCTCTAGGTGACACTGCAGTTGATGTGTTTGAGATTTCTTTAGCTGCATCGTCACTTTGCTTGTGTATGTTAGATCTATCTTCTCATTCTAGTGCAGCTGGCGTGATGGTAGCCAGCTGATTTGCAGTTTCCACATTTTCAGAGTCTAGAGTGTTAATAGCTCTCCAGTGTTTGGTTTATCTAACATCTCGCATGTGGTCTCAGTTTGAGTCGGGCAGGTAAATTCCTTCGTTATTGTTTTGATGAGTTTCTGACTAGTTGTTTGAGCTCTCATCCACTTGCAATTTTCTAACAATGTGATCATGAGTGTGGATTTGTCACACTCCTCACGTCTCGCCAAGAAATACAATCTGTTTTACTACATTTGCGATGTTTCTTACTCTATATCAAGCCTGCTGTGCACCTTGGTGATAGAGTTTTCTAGAAAGGCCAGTTTTGTATGTGTCATGGCCAGGAGAGTCGCCTGATCTTTCAAAGTGTCATTAATTGATTTGTATAATTTAGTGAAGGGGATCATTGAGATTGTTAAGGCTGTCATGATGTTATTTTGCAGCTGGGTTATAGTCTCTGTTGATCATTGTAAATTCTGTTTTTGTGAGTCACAATGAAAGACCGAATCATGCCCGTACTCGCCTTCTATTTCCGCACTCTCTCCACTGCATAAGGATGTGTTCGAGTCTTCTTGTTCATTGGAGTGGTTTGTGGGTTTTTATTGGTTCTTAGTTTGACTTGGTCTGTCATCGCGGTTATTTTGAGATGTTGTTGAGGTGATTATATCGTTGTTACTATCACTTTTTCCTGAATGTGCATTTGTTGGAGTGCTTCCCGTTGTGTGACTGCAAGGGATTTTGGTCGTTAAGTCTTGTGTTGATTTGGTATAAGGTGTGGATGAGTTCAGTGTGGGGTCTGTGTTTGTCGTTTTCGCCATAGCTCGATCCATGCTTTGAATACTTTTGTTTTTCTTGTGGGAGGCCAAATGAATTTTGATATCCACAATGTCACGCGCCAGTAATTCTGCTAGAGGACAATGTAGCAGTTCCAAATTATCTAATGAGATTGGAGGCGTCCCTCGAGGGCTACTGGCAAACATGGGGACCGCATCAGTATCCGGTTTCTACGGCGAGTTGGCAGCCGCGAATAGTCATTCTAGGGATATGCACTCCACGGTCTGGCTCTCCAATGTAGCTTGGATAATGTCCTGGTTTGTGGGTAGGTCTACCTTAGTGATCGAGCTGTGATCTTGCGTTGGTGTTTGGGTTTTTGAAGCTGTTCAGGCGAACGCTGCACAGAGGCTCCACCTTCGGATCAGTAGTCATGGAAAAGAGATTAGTTCACCAACACCAGAAGACCACTTGTCTTCCCACTGCCGTAACATTATGGCAGTGCCTGGAGAAAGCCTATCGCATACCGACACAAAAGCCAACACTGTTGGTTTTGCCAATGCTTGTTCAGTGTGCCATGTAAAAAGAGGGACTGATAGCAATAGATTGTGAAAGGGTGACAGCAGTAGAAAAAGAGAGAACGGGGCCGTGGGGAAGGAGAAAGAGAGAGAGAGAGAGAGAAAGAAAGAGAGAAAGAGAGATAGAGAAAGAGAGAGAGAGAGAGCAAAAGAGTGTCAGAGAAAGAGCAAATCCAGAGAGAGAAAATCAGTAGAGAGGAGGGAGGGAGACAGAGTATAATATATAGGGGGTCGACTATGTGGGGAGGGGGGCAATAGAGGCAGACAGTAAGACAAATACAGAGTCAGAATAACAGCAAGGTGCATAGAAAGTGAGAGCAATAGGGAGGGACACACACAGAGTCAGAATACCAGCAAGGTGCATAGAAAGTGAGAGCAATAGGGAGGGACACATAAGAGAATAACAGCAAGGTGCATAGAAAGTGAGAGCAATAGGGAGGGACACACACAGAGTCAGAATACCAGCAAGGTGCATAGAAAGTGAGAGCAATGGGAGGGACACACAGAGTCAGAATAACAGCAAGGTGCATAGAAAGTGAGAGCAATAGGGAGGGACACACACAGAGTCAGAATAACAGCAAGGTGCATAGAAAGTGAGAGCAATAGGGAGGGACACACACAGAGTCAGAATAACAGCAAGGTGCATAGAAAGTGAGAGCAATAGGGAGGGACACACACACAGAGTCAGAATACCAGCAAGGTGCATAGAAAGTGAAGCAATAGGGAGGGACACATATTGTGTCAGAATAACAGCAAGGTGCATAGAAAGTGAGAGCAATAGGGAGGGACACACACAGTCAGAATAACAGCAAGGTGCATAGAAAGTGAGAGCAATAGGGAGGGACACACACAGAGTCAGAATAACAGCAAGGTGCATAGAAAGTGAGAGCAATGGGGAGGGACACACAGAGTCGGAATAACAGCAAGATGCATAGAAAGTGAGAGCAATAGGTAGGGACACACACACCTAGGGAGAATAACAGCAAGATGCATAGAAAGTGAGAGCAATAGAGGGGGTCACACACAGAGTCAGAATAACAGCAAGGCGCATAGAAAGTGAGAGCAATGGGGAGGGACACAGATAGGCAGTATAACAGCAAGGCGCATAGAAAGTGAGCGCAATAGGGAGGGACACACACAGAGTCAGAATAACAGCAAGGTGCATAGAAAGTGAGAGCAATGGGGAGGGACACCAGGGGAGGGGTTACACACAATAAGGACTTTTCCTAAAAGAAATGGCGAAAAAAGATGACCGTAGTCTGTTTTTACAGATAGGTCTGGGGCGCCATATTGAAAAACATGGCTACCCCTGATTTTGAGCTACTGTTGTTAGCCGTCGAGAAAAATCACGGTAGTTGATCTAAACCACTGCCACCAGCCATTTAAAATAGTAAAAGACAACATTTTACTGTTACATGAGTGTTTAGACTCAGGGGGAAGCTAAGCAACCCCTTCAGCACTCTATAGTAAGATAGGGTGTGCTGGGTCAGTAAATTTAAAGAGACTAGTAAAGTCAATTTAACTTTACATGTCCTGAGAGACAGTAGTCATTCGCAGGAAAGGTATTTAAACCTTTGGGGAGTCTGAAAGACACCCTTGTGCCACTGCACTGAAGGTGCTGTGTGACACACAGAAAAAGATTATGCCACTGGAGTTGTTTTAAAACTCCATAACCACAGAACACAAAAGTAAAACACACACCAAATACATGGAAGAGTGGGAAAAAAAGGCTCACACTCTTGCCAGGTAAAAAATGAAATCCTAGAAATCCAGCAAAGTTGCTAGAGGTCTCAAAAGGTAAGGGAAATTAGCACATTTGGAGAATTCTCCGTAACAGGGGGTATGATGGTACGAGCTCCCCTACTATATTATGAAAGTTCACCTGTCAACTTACTAGGCCGAGATCTGCTCAGAAAACTGCATATGACAATATAATTTACTGATAGTGGGATTGTTTGTTCCATTCCTGGTATGTGCCCCCTTAGAGCAATGCTGTTGATACATTCTGTGGCTAATGAATTTAAGGTAAGAGGGGTACCAGTGGATCCTTACATGTTCGTATATGGGAACAGGGTTTTGGCCAAAGTCGTGCCTGAATTGACTAGGAAAGAATGGAGAGTATCCTCCGACTTTGTGTTCCCGACAAGTAGCAGCACCTGTGATTGTTGCTGCCACAATATAATCATTGGACTTACAGGGAGTACAAGTATCTGCCAAGAGAATAGTGGTAATAGGATTGGACACACATGGATGCGAGAGGTGCATAGAAAGTGAGAGCAATAGGGAGGGACACTCACAGAGGCAGAATAACAGCAAGGTGCATAGAAAGTGAGAGCAATAGGGAGGGACACACACAGAGTCAGAATAACAGCAAGGTGCATAGAAAGTGAGAGCAATAGGTAGGGACACACACACCTAGGGAGAATAACAGTAAGATGCATAGAAAGTGAGAGCAATAGGGGGGGTCACACACAGAGTCAGAATAACAGCAAGGCGCATAGAAAGTGAGAGCAATGGGGAGGGACAGACAGGCAGTATAACAGCAAGGCGCATAGAAAGTGAGCGCAATAGGGAGGGACACACAGAGGCAGAATAACAGCAAGGCACATAGAAAGTGAGCGCAATATGGAGGGACACACACTGTCAGAATAGCAGCAGGGTGCTTAGAATGTGAGAGCAATAGGGAGAGACACACACAGTCAGAATAACAGCAAGTTTCATAGAAAGTGAGAGCAATAGGGAGGGACACACACAGAGTCAGAATAACAGCAAGTTGCATAGAAAGTGAGAGCAGTAGGGAGGGACACAGCGTTAGAATAACAGCAAGGCACATAGAAAGTGAGAGCAATAGGGAGGGACACATTCACAACCAGAATAACAGCATGGTGCATAGAAAGTGAGAGCAATGGGGAGGGACACACAGAGTCAGAATAACAGCATGGTGCATAGAAAGTGAGAGCAATAGGGAGTGACACACCACACAGATAGGTAGAATAACAGCAAGGTGCATAGAAACTGAGAGCAATGGGGAGGGATACACAGAATCAGAATAACAGCATGGCGCATAGAAAGTGAGAGCAATAGGGAGGGACACATACAGAGTCACAATAACAGCAAGGTGCATAGAAAGTGAGAGCAATAGGGAGGGATACACACAGAGTCAGAATACCAGCAAGGCACATAGAAAGTGAGAGCAATAGGGGACGGACACATAAGAGAATAACAGCAAGGCACATAGAAAGTGAGAGCAATAGGGAGGGACACTCACAGCGGCAGAATAACAGCAAGGTGCATAGAAAGTGAGAGCAATAGGGAGGGACACTCACAGCGGCAGAATAACAGCAAGGTGCATAGAAAGTGAGAGCAATAGGGAGGGACACACACAGAGTCAGAATAACAGCAAGGTGCATAGAAAGTGAGAGCAATAGGGGGGTTCACACACAGAGTAGAATAACAGCAAGGTGCATAGAAAGTGAGAGCAATAGGTAGGGACACACACACCTAGGGAGAATAACAGCAAGATGCATAGAAAGTGAGAGCAATCGGGGGGGTCACACACAGAGTCAGAATAACAGCACGGCGCATAGAAAGTGAAAGCAATGGGGAGGGACACAGATAGGCAGTATAACAGCAAGGCGCATATAAAGTGAGCGCAATAGGGAGGGACACACAGAGTCAGAATAACAGCAAGGCACATAGAAAGTGAGCGCAATATGGAGGGACACACACTGTCAGAATAACAGCAGGGTGCTTAGAAAGTGAGAGCAATAGGGAGGGACACAGTCAGAATAACAGCAAGTTTCATAGAAAGTGAGAGCAATAGGGAGGGACACACACAGAGTCAGAATAACAGCAATATGCATAGAAAGTGAGACAGTAGGGAGGGACACAGCGTTAGAATAACAGCAAGGCGCATAGAAAGTGAGAGCAATAGGGAGGGACACATTATTTTTTTTTTTTTTTTTTTTTTATAAAATGTTTTGTTTGACTTATCAAACTTTTCATTTTTCTGTTTCCTTATTCTCTTCTTACCACTACATTTTATTCTACTTATTCTTTTACGGTTCTTTGTTGATTTCGTTCCAGAACTTGATCACTGTAATGATCAACCACTGATTGTTTCCTTGGAGCAGCGTTGCCCATCGCTCTTCTGTTGTCATTTGTTGGTCTGAGATTTTGAAGAAGTCTCTGAATAAGTCACGTTTACTTTTTAGCTCTGGGCACACCATGATTAGATGGAATAAGGTTTCTTGCTCCGTTGGGTCTTTACAGTAACGACAGACTGCCGAGATGCTACGTGTTCGATCTATTAATGACAAGTATTCACGCGTGGGTAGGATGTTCAAACGAAAGCGCAAGAATAAGTCACGAATTTTCACACTGGGGAATTGGAGTAAGTACGAAGGCATCTCGTTAATAGCTCTTACTTCCATGTCGGCATTTAGATGTCTTTTAAATTTTTTCTGGTCTTCTGTTGTTCTTATCCAGTAATTTTCCTGAATTTTCGTTTAGCGTATTGAGGTCTATTTCTCAGCATTTCCTCGGTAATTTCTTCTTGTTGCATTTTTTGTTTGATCTCGCTTGTCCACTTTTTTAAAGCTGCAACTTGAGATGCATGTTTTTTATCTTTCAAGATTTCCAGTGGTGGGATTTTTTCCTCCGAAATGATTTTTCTATATAGGTCCATTTGTTTCCAGAGTACAATGGATTGGATAGATTGGAGGGCAAGTTCATATCGAATTCTAGAGATTGGAAAAGATTTTGGTAGAGCAAGGGTTTTTCTCCAGAATATCGCTTCATATCTTGGCCATTTCAATAGATGTTGATTTATCAGAGATTCACTCGCATAAGTCAAGATTGGAATGACTTTTTGTTTATACAATAGAGTTGTAGGCTTTACCGTGTATGCACCATATTTGCAGTGAAAGAAGCGGCCTTGTCTTGACAACGATATTGCTTTTTCTTCGATATTTTCTTGCCATTCTTTTTCATTCTTAGATGGGTTAATTATTACACCTAAATATTTTATGGATTTGGTTGCCACAATGTTTTTGTTTTCCAGGTAGAATTTTGGAATCCATTGCTTCTTAGAGTTTTCAGTTATGAGTTCCATCATTTTGGTTTTATCTGTGTTAATTTGTAAATCATTTTCCTTCATGAATGTCTGCGTTTTGTTCAGTGTTATTTGTAGACCTTTCACCGTTTTGGCCATGATAATAATGTCATCAGCAAAAATTAGGGTTTGAATAGGTTCACTATTTATCTTCGGTGGATTCGCCGTAGTGTGTTGAATTTTTCGTTCAAACTCATGGGTGAAAAGATTGTAGAGGCAAGCAGCTAAGGGACAACCCTGCTTAAGCCCATTCCATGTGAGAATTGGTGCTGTTGCCTTTCCGTCATTTGAAAGTCGGACTCTAATTGACGTATTCGAGTATAGCTGTCGAATTGGGTTTATAATTGTCGATGGGCAGCCCCAAGCAGCCAATTTGGACCAGAGAAGTTGTCGATTGACTGAGTCGAAGGCCATTTTTAAATCTATAAAGATTGTGTATACCTGCTGTACTTTTGTGAACGCTTCGTATTTTATCATATTCAGCAACAGAAGATTAACGTTGGTACTTATTTTTGTGACAAAGCCGGTCTGTCTTTTTGCTTGTTTATCATGGTGTATAGCCCAAACAGTTAATTTTTTCTCGAGATAGCCTGCAAATAGTTTACCCAACGGATCTAATAGGGCTATCGGTCTGTAATTGGCTGGGTTTTTTCTATCTCCTGCCTTATAGATTGGTATTAAAACGGCTACTGACCATGTACGGGGAATCTCTTTCGTCTTTTCTATCAGGTGTAAGAGATGTAAGAAGAATTTGGCCCAGTGTTCTGGATTTGCTTTGAGGTTGCTGTTAGCCAGCTCATCAGGTCGTGGGGCCCTAGATGAATTCAGACTCCTCATAGTGTTGGTAATATCATCTATGTCCCATTTTAGGGTCCAGGGGTCAGTAACTTCTTGCAGAACTGATGCTGGTTGGAGTACCGGTTTCTTATATAGGTTTTGAAAGTGTTTAACCCATATATGTGATTCCACTTCTTGAATCAGGGTTTGATTTTTCGATGTTTCATTCATCAAGGACCACAACTGTCGCGTATTTTTTCCACTTAACGCTTTCAAGAGTTCTTCTGCATCATGTTGTTTCGTTCTCATTTTGTATGATTTCATTATGTTGGAGAATTTTTGTTTTTCTTTTTTTATTTCAATTTGATAGTCTCCTTTTTTTTTCTTTATTTGTCGAAGTCGTTTGTAGTGTTTCTTTTTTTCTAGAAAGATTTGTAAATTGAAATAATGAGTATGCGACTGTTTGACTCTTTGTTGATTTCTTGGTGTAGATTGCTGGTACTTCTCTAAGATCCAGCCATAGTTTAATTTAACTTGGTCCTTCAGCGATGTGTCTTCAAATAGAGTAGTTAAATCTCGTACTTGATGCTCTTTGATTCGAAGCCGGTTCAACCCGTTGCTTATTTCAAGTTCAGGAAGATTCAAACATTGATCGCTTGAAGGTTCAGCTGGCCAGGAGATAAAGATTTGACGATGATCACTATCTGGGTTTGGGGAACTCGCTGTGAGAGTTGTGATTTTCCGAATACCTTCTGTTGTGAAGATATAGTCAATTATTGTATTGGAGTTCTCCCGTGACCAGGTCGGCAATGGGATGCCTTTATCGTTCGTGGGTTGAACGCTTAGACAAATGTTGCGTAACGTTGTTTCCTTAATCCATTTTCTCGCTCTAGATGACATTTCATTAAGTGCCAATTTGTTTCCTTCTTTATCAAAAAGATGGAAGTTGAAATCTCCTGCCAGGATGATTTCATTTGTACTATTACTGATGTTCAATAAGTCGATTTCATCACATATAGAATCGATGAATTTATTGTCAGACATAGCTGTAGGGTTCCAGTATATGTTAAAAATCGATAAACAAGTATGTTTGGCAGGGTAAGATGGATTGAATTTCTGTATTGACGGAATGCTGATGGATAGGAGTTGTGCCCACGGATGGATTATTTTACTTTCCATTATTCGCCATGTAGGTTTAATTTTTGTTAGTAAGAGCATTCCTGATGCTGGTCTCCCTTGTTGAGAGGATATGGCTGGATTCATAAATGATCTATAGCCATCACACACTACTTCCTCTTTCAACCAGGTTTCTTGGAAACAGATGATATCGACTTGTTCGAGTATAGATGTCTCATTTTCAAAAAGATGTCTATGTCCCCTCGTGTTCCAAGAACATAAGGTTGTGTGAGGTTTCAGTGAGTCTTTTCGTTGTTATAGATACGTTTTCTTTGTTCTCTGATTCACGTCTAAATTAGAGCTGTTTCTTAAAATTTCTCTTGACATTTTATTTTGGTCGTGTGGTCTTAGACTTAAATCATTAAATTTTTTTCCACATTCTTGGATGTTGTCTTGTCCGGTTCGTTTCTTGGTTATATTTCTGCTAAAAATTTCTAGCGTTCTTGTTTTTTTTTCCGCCATCAAACGAGATACCATTATTTCTTCTGTTTGAAATCCCAAAGTCAATAAGTGATGTTTGTTGTCAATGACACATTGCATTGTGTCATAGTTGGAAAAATCAACATGGGCTTCTTCCATATATTTCTTATTTGGAAATATAATTAACTCAATGTCTACCGTTTTTATGTGAGACAATTGTGGGATTGCCTTAAACAGTCGTAGAGCGTTGGATCTGTTTAAGATGACGGGATCTTCAGTGCTTGAATTCTTCGGATATATGGCTAGTCGATATGCACACGAGGCATTTAACGGATTTTTAAAATTTGGTCTGCGGAGTTTAGGGGTTAAATGAATTGCCGTGTTTCCATTGGTTTCAGTGGCTCTTTCTGGGTCATCAGCTGGCCATATTTCTTCAATGGAAACTGCTGAATATGCCAAAGAGCTGTTGATTTGGTGTACATTTTCGATGATCTCACTATGGGTGCAGTCAAAAAACGAATTTTCATATTCATCTATTACAATGTGGGATTCATCTTGAGAGTTTATGGAAATGGGATTATAGGCACTTACATCATCTTCTATAGAGATGTCTGTCAGGTTAGTTGGATTTGCAGCATTGGTTCGCGTTTCCTGATTGATTACCTCTTTAGGTATACCTAGAGGTTTAGGCGTTGTCTGGTTGCCGTGTGCCGTAAGATTTAGAGCTCTATCTCTTTTTCCCGAGGTCAGAGTAGTTTGTTGATTGATTACATCTATTAGTATATCTAGTGGTTCCGGCGTTGACTGATTGCCTTGTGATGTAAGATTTAGAGCTCTATCTTCTTTTCCAGTGATCAGAATAGGATGTGGAGGAGTAGTTTGGTTATTAACCAGAGATTTTCTGTTGGTCTTTGTTTTTTCATTATTTGTTTTCTGAGCATTTAGTACCTTTCGCAGAAATGCACGTGACCCATTTTTAGTAATTTTTTTGGGCTTTGGTTTACTCGATGTATCCTGCCCAACTAATCCTCGTTTTGAAAGATCAAAAATATCAAATGGGGTGCAAACGGGTGGTTCAGTGGTGTCTTGCCACGCAGAAACCAGGGCTTGTGGAACTGGAACTGGATAGAGTTGATGATCGCATTGTGTCGTTTGATCTATTTTCCTCATATTCGGATTAGGTTGATTTTCTGTCTGAGTTTGTTTAGTTATACATTGTAAGTTCATTGTTACTTGTGCTGATTTTTTTACTTTGTCATCCACCATTTTTTTTGTGATTGTTGAGAAAGTATCCATTAAGTTTAATTTGTCAGCTCTATCAGCTCTCGCCACTTCCGCTAGTCTATTTTGCCATGTTCTTGACGATTCAGCTTCATATTTTAGTCTTTCTTGAATGGAGCTTATTAGGGATTCAAACTGTGTTTGCTTGGTCAAGAGCATTGCCAACAATGTCGCTTGATCTTTGATGGAATCAACCATCGCTTCTTCAATTTTTAGAAACGGTATCATAGCTGTTGATAACACTGCTTTCAGAGTATTTTGCAGATCTAGCATCGTCGTAGGTAGTCTTTGTTGGTATTCTGGAGGATTACTTATATTCCCAGGGTTCACACTGATGGTAGAATTCATTTCATCCGGGTTGTTTTTCAATGGTTCATTCACAGGCAAAGCGGTTCTTAACACACCGATTGGGGTAGAGGTCTCAATTTTTCCGATATGTTTTGGCGTAGAGAATCCGCCAAAAACCTCATTTTTTTTTCCTTGTGAATCCATAATTGCGTCAATTTCTGTAAAGTCCAGTGAGAGACGAGCAATTCGTGCCATGAGTGGATTTGTGGGGTCATCGTTTCTCATAGCAGTCGGCAGGTGTGTTGCTTGCCATTGCTGTTTGGCTGCCCTTGCACGCTCTTGAAGGGGCGTTTGGTAAGAATCTTCCAGTCTCGGATTTTGGTCTGGCATATCTGGGAGTGTAAAAGACTTGGTAGCATCACGTATAAGACATACGTGTTCAAGATGAGACATGGAAGCTGTGGCAGAACGTGTGGTTTTTGTGTCTAGTTTGCCAGGTGCAAGGGTGTGTGCTACAAGGTCAGCATTGGCCAGGCAAGCCTGATCCACAGATTGCGGTTTGATTGTGTTATGTGTGTTTGGAGTTTTCAAATTATTCGAATTGTTTCCATCAAGGTCTCGTTTGATATTCATTTTTTGTGTAGGTGCTAACGATTCCTCTCGTTTGCCCTGGAGCCTTGTACGGGGTTTAATGATTTCCATGTAGACTTACGACTCCTATCGCCGATCCAGCCGCAAACAGCAGAAAACAGCCTCGCCCTTTTCTCCACCGCGGGCTTCTCGCCACAAGGGTGCCGGAGTGCTGGTAATGAAGGCACTTCCTGTGGGCGTGGCTCACGGACGTCAGGTGACGCTTGTCACGTGATGAGGAAGCGATGGGGAAGCACACTGCTCGCTTCAACTGCTATCGGCTCCTGCCAATAGACTGACGCGAGTTGGAGCGGCGCTTCGCCTTTCCTTGGTTCTGCAGGTAAAGTTCTGGATCAAATAGTCTCTCAGCCGCACAGCAGAAAACAGCCTCGCCCTTTTCTCCACCGCGGGCTTCTCGCCACAAGGGTGCCGGAGTGCTGGTAATGAAGGCACTTCCTGTGGGCGTGGCTCACGGACGTCAGGTGACGCTTGTCACGTGATGAGGAAGCGATGGGGAAGCACACTGCTCGCTTCAACTGCTATCGGCTCCTGCCAATAGACTGACGCGAGTTGGAGCGGCGCTTCGCCTTTCCTTGGTTCTGCAGGTAAAGTTCTGGATCAAATAGTCTCTCAGCCGCACAGCAGAAAACAGCCTCGCCCTTTTCTCCACCGAGGGACACATTCACAATCAGAATAACAGCAAGGTGCATAGAAGGTGAGAGCAATAGGGAGGGACACACACAGACTCAGAACAACAGCACGATGCATAGAAAGTGAGAGCAGTAGGGAGGGACACAGCGTTAGAATAACAGCAAGGCACATAGAAAGTGAGAGCAATAGGGAGGGACACATTCACAATCAGAATAACAGCAAGGTGCATAGAAAGTGAGAGCAATGGGGAGGGACACACCACACAGATAGGTAGAATAACAGCAAGGTGCATAGAAACAGAGCAATGGGGAGGGATACACAGAGTCAGAATAACAGCATGGTGCATAGAAAGTGTGAGCAATAGGGAGGGACACATACAGAGTCACAATAACAGCAAAGTGCATAGAAAGTGAGAGCTATAAGGAGGGACACACACAGAGTCAGAATACCAGCAAGGCACATAGAAAGTGAGAGCAATAGGGGACGGACACAAAAGAGAATAACAGCAAGGCGCATAGAAAGTGAGAGCAATAGGGAGGGACACACTCAGAATAACAGCAAGGTGCAAAGAAAGTGAGAGCAATAGGGAGGGACACACAGAGTCAGAATACAAGCAGGGCGCATAGAAAGAGAGAGCAGTAGATAGGGGGACACACAGAATCAGAATAACAGCAAGGTGCATAGAAAGTGAGAGCAATAGGGAGTTACACACAAAGAGGCAGAATAACAGCAAGGTGCATAGAAAGTGAGAGCAATAGGGAGGGACACACACATAGGCAGAATAACAGCAAGGTGCATAGAAAGTGAGAGCAATGAGGAGGGACACACACACCTATGCAAAATAACAGCAAGATGCATAGAAAGTGAGAGCAATAGGGGGGTCACACACAGAGTCAGAATACCAGCAAGGGGCATAGAAAGTGAGAGCAATGGGGGGGTTCACAGACAGAGTAGAATAACAGCAAGGTGCATAGAAAGTGAGAGCAATGGGGAGGGACACAGATAGGCAGAATAACAGCAAGGCGCATAGAAAGTGAGCGCAATAGGGAGGGACAAACAGAGTCAGAATAACAGCAAGGATCATAGAAAGTGAGAGCAATGGGGAGGGACACACTGTCAGAATACCAGCAAGGTGCATAGAAAGTGAGAACAATGGGGAGGGACACAGATAGGCAGAATAACAGCAAGGTGCATAGAAAGTGAGAGCAATAGGGAGGGACACATTTACAATCAGAATAACAGCAAGATGCATAGAAAGTGAGCGCAATAGGGAGGGACAAACAGAGTCAGAATAACAGCATGGTGCATAGAAAGTGAGCATAATAGGGAGGGACAAACAGAGTCAGAATAACAGCAAGGCGCATAGAAAGTGAGAACAATGGGGAGGGACATAGATAGGCAGAATAACAGCAAGGTGTATAGCAAGTGAGAGCAATGGGGAGGGACACAGCATTAGAATAACAGCAAGGCGCATAGAAAGTGAGAGCAATAGGGAGGGACACACACAGTCAGAATAACAGCAAGATGCATAGAAAGTAAGAGCAGTAGGGAGGGACACAGCGTTAGAATAACAGCAAGGTGCATAGAAGGTGAGAGCAATAGGGAGGGACACACACACAGAGTCAGAATAACAGCAGGGTGCATGGAAAGTGAGAGCAGTAGGGAGGGACACATACATAGGCAGAATAACAGCAAGGTGCCTAGACAGTGAGAGCAATAGGGAGGGACACACACATAGGCAGAATGACAGCAAGGTGCCTAGAAAGTGAGAGCAATAGGGAGGGACACACCACACAGATAGGTAGAATAACAGCAAGGATTATAGAAAGTGAGAGCAATGGGGAGGGACACACTGTCAGAATACCAGCAAGGTGCATAGAAAGTGAGAACATGGGGAGGGACACAGATAGGCAGAATAACAGCAAGGTGCATAGAAAGTGAGAGCAATAGGGAGGGACACATTTACAATCAGAATAACAGCAAGATGCATAGAAAGTGAGCGCAATAGGGAGGGACAAACAGAGTCAGAATAACAGCATGGTGCATAGAAAGTGAGCGCAATAGGGAGGGACAAACAGAGTCAGAATAACAGCAAGGGGCATATAAAGTGAGAACAATGGAGAGGTACACAGATAGGCAGAAAACCAGGAAGGTGCATAGCAAGTGAGAGCAATGGGGAGGGACACAGCATTAGAATAACAGCAAGGCGCATAGAAAGTGAGAGCAATAGGGAGGGACACATTCACAATCAGAATAACAGCAAGGTGCATAGAAAGTGAGAGCAGTAGGGAGGGACACATACATAGGCAGAATAACAGCAAGGTGCCTAGACAATGAGAGCACTAGGGAGGAACACACCACACGGATAGGTAGATTAACAGCAAGGATCATAGAAAGTGAGAACAATGGGGAGGGACACAGATAGGCAGAATAACAGCAAGGTGCATAGAAAGTGAGAGCAATAGGGAGGGACACATTTACAATCAGAATAACAGCAAGATGCATAGAAAGTGAGCGCAATAGGGAGGGAAAACAGAGTCAGAATAACAGCATGGTGCATAGAAAGTGAGCATAATAGGGAGGGACAAACAGAGTCAGAATAACAGCAAGGCACATAGAAAGTGAGAACAATGGGGAGGGACATAGATAGGCAGAATAACAGCAAGGTGTATAGCAAGTGAGAGCAATGGGGAGGGACACAGCATTAGAATAACAGCAAGGCGCATAGAAAGTGAGAGCAATAGGGAGGGACACATTCACAATCAGAATAACATCAAGGTGCATAGAAAATAAGAGCAGTAGGGAGGGACACACACAGAGTCAGAATAACAGCAAGATGCATAGAACGTAAGAGCAGTAGGGAGGGACACAGCGTTAGAATAACAGCAAGGTGCATAGAAGGTGAGAGCAATAGGGAGGGACACACACACAGAGTCAGAATAACAGCAGGGTGCATGGAAAGTGAGAGCAGTAGGGAGGGACACATACATAGGCAGAATAAAAGCAAGGTGCCTAGACAGTGAGAGCAATAGGGAGGGACACACACATAGGCAGAATGACAGCAAGGTGCCTAGAAAGTGAGAGCAATAGGGAGGGACACACCACACAGACAGGTAGAATAACAGCAAGGATTATAGAAAGTGAGAGCAATGGGGAGGGACACACTGTCAGAATACCAGCAAGGTGCATAGAAAGTGAGAACATGGGGAGGGACACAGATAGGCAGAATAACAGCAAGGTGCATAGAAAGTGAGAGCAATAGGGAGGGACACATTTACAATCAGAATAACAGCAAGATGCATAGAAAGTGAGCGCAATAGGGAGGGACAAACAGAGTCAGAATAACAGCATGGTGCATAGAAAGTGAGCGCAATAGGGAGGGACAAACAGAGTCAGAATAACAGCAAGGGGCATAGAAAGTGAGAACAATGGAGAGGTACACAGATAGGCAGAAAACCAGGAAGGTGCATAGCAAGTGAGAGCAATGGGGAGGGACACAGCATTAGAATAACAGCAAGGCGCATAGAAAGTGAGAGCAATAGGGAGGGACACATTCACAATCAGAATAACAGCAAGGTGCATAGAAAGTGAGAGCAGTAGGGAGGGACACACACACAGAGTCAGAATAACAGCAGGGTGCATGGAAAGTGAGAGCAGTAGGGAGGGACACATACATAGGCAGAATAACAGCAAGGTGCCTAGACAATGAGAGCACTAGGGAGGAACACACCACATGGATAGGTAGATTAACAGCAAGGATCATAGAAAGTGAGAGCAATGGGGAGGGACACACTGTCAGAATAACAGCAAGATGCATAGAAAGTGAGCGCAATAGGGAGGGACAAACAGAGTCAGAATACAAGCAGGGCGCATAGAAAGTGAGAGCAGTAGGTAGGGGGACACACAGAATCAGAATAACAGCAAGGTGCATAGAAAGTGAGAGCAATAGGGAGTTACACACACAGAGGCAGAATAACAGCAAGGTGCATAGAAAGTGAGAGCAATAGGGAGTTACACAGACAGAGGCAGAATAACAGCAAGGTGCATAGAAAGTGAGAGCAATAGGGAGGGACACACACATAGGCAGAATAACAGCAAGGTGCACAGAAAGTGAGAGCAATGGGGAGGGACACACACACCTACGCAGAATAACAGCAAGATGCATAGAAAGTGAGAGCAATAGGGGGGTCACACAGAGAGTCAGAATAACAGCAAGGCGCATAGAAAGTGAGAGCAATGGGGAGAGACACAGATAGGCAGAATAACAGCAAGGAGCATAGAAAGTGAGCGCAATAGGGAGGGACAAACAGAGTCAGAATAACAGCAAGGTGCATAGAAAGTGAGAACAATGGGGAGGGACACAGCATTAGAATAACAGCAAGGCGCATAGAAAGTGAGAGCAATAGGGAGGGACACATTTACAATCAGAATAACAGCAAGATGCATAGAAAGTGAGCGCAATAGGGAGGGACAAACAGAGTCAGAATAACAGCATGGTGCATAGAAAGTGAGCGCAATAGGGAGGGACAAACAGAGTCAGAATAACAGCAAGGCGCATAGAAAGTGAGAACAATGGGGAGGGACACAGGCAGAATAACAGCAAGGTGCATAGCAAGTGAGAGCAATGGGGAGGGACACAGCATTAGAATAACAGCAAGGCGCATAGAAAGTGAGAGCAATAGGGAGGGACACATTCACAATCAGAATAACAGCAAGGTGCATAGAAAGTGAGAGCAGTAGGGAGGGACACACACAGAGTCAGAATAACAGCAAGATGCTTAGAAAGTAAGAGCAGTAGGGAGGGACACAGCGTTAGAATAACAGCAAGGTGCATAGAAGGTGAGAGCAATAGGGAGGGACACACACACAGAGTCAGAATAACAGCAGGGTGCATGGAAAGTGAGAGCAGTAGGGAGGGACACATACATAGGCAGAATAACAGCAAGGTGCCTAGACAGTGAGAGCAATAGGGAGGGACACACATATAGGCAGAATAACAGCAAGGATCATAGAAAGTTAGAGCAATGGGGAGGGACACACTGTCAGAATGACAGCAAGATGCATAGAAAGTGAGCGCAATAGGGAGGGACAAACAGAGTCAGAATACAAGCAGGGCACATAGAAAGTGAGAGCAGTAGGTAGGGGGACACAGAGAATCAGAATAACAGCAGGGTGCATAGAAAGTGAGAGCAATAGGGAGGGGGACACACATAGGCAGAATAACAGCAAGGTGCACAGAAAGTGAGAGCAATGGGGAGGGACACACACACCTACGCAGAATAACAGCAAGATGCATAGAAAGTGAGAGCAATAGGGGGGTCACACAGAGAGTCAGAATAACAGCAAGGCGCATAGAAAGTGAGAGCAATGGGGAGAGACACAGATAGGCAGAATAATAGCAAAGCGCATAGAAAGTGAGCGCAATAGGGAGGGACAAACAGAGTCAGAATAACAGCAAGGTGCATAGAAAGTGAGAACAATGGGGAGGGACACAGATAAGCAGAATAACAGCAAGGTGCATAGAAAGTGAGAGCAATAGGGAGGGACACATTTACAATCAGAATAACAGCAAGATGCATAGAAAGTGAGCGCAATAGGGAGGGACAAACAGAGTCAGAATAACAGCATGGTGCATAGAAAGTGAGCGCAATAGGGAGGGACAAACAGAGTCAGAATAACAGCAAGGCGCATAGAAAGTGAGAACAATGGGGAGGGACACAGGCAGAATAACAGCAAGGTGCATAGCAAGTGAGAGCAATGGGGAGGGACACAACATTAGAATAACAGCAAGGCGCATAGAAAGTGAGAGCAATAGGGAGGGACACATTCACAATCAGAATAACAGCAAGGTGCATAGAAAGTGAGAGCAGTAGGGAGGGACACACACAGAGTCAGAATAACAGCAAGATGCTTAGAAAGTAAGAGCAGTAGGGAGGGACACAGCGTTAGAATAACAGCAAGGTGCATAGAAGGTGAGAGCAATAGGGAGGGACACACACACAGAGTCAGAATAACAGCAGGGTGCATGGAAAGTGAGAGCAGTAGGGAGGGACACATACATAGGCAGAATAACAGCAAGGTGCCTAGACAGTGAGAGCAATAGGGAGGGACACACATATAGGCAGAATAACAGCAAGGATCATAGAAAGTGAGAGCAATGGGGAGGGACACACTGTCAGAATAACAGCAAGATGCATAGAAAGTGAGCGCAATAGGGAGGGACAAACAGAGTCAGAATACAAGCAGGGCGCATAGAAAGTGAGAGCAGTAGGTAGGGGGACACACAGAATCAGAATAACAGCAAGGTGCATAGAAAGTGAGAGCAATAGGGAGGGACACACACATAGGCAGAATAACAGCAAGGTGCACAGAAAGTGAGAGCAATGGGGAGGGACACACACACCTACGCAGAATAACAGCAAGATGCATAGAAAGTGAGAGCAATAGGGGGGTCACACAGAGAGTCAGAATAACAGCAAGGCGCATAGAAAATGAGAGCAATGGGGAGAGACACAGATAGGCAGAATAACAGCAAGGCGCATAGAAAGTGAGCGCAATAGGGAGGGACAAACAGAGTCAGAATAACAGCAAGGTGCATAGAAAGTGAGAACAATGGGGAGGGACACAGATAAGCAGAATAACAGCAAGGTGCATAGAAAGTGAGAGCAATAGGGAGGGACACATTTACAATCAGAATAACAGCAAGATGCATAGAAAGTGAGCGCAATAGGGAGGGACAAACAGTCAGAATAACAGCATGGTGCATAGAAAGTGAGCGCAATAGGGAGGGACAAACAGAGTCAGAATAACAGCAAGGCGCATAGAAAGTGAGAACAATGGGGAGGGACACAGGCAGAATAACAGCAAGGTGCATAGCAAGTGAGAGCAATGGGGAGGGACACAGCATTAGAATAACAGCAAGGCGCATAGAAAGTGAGAGCAATAGGGAGGGACACATTCACAATCAGAATAACAGCAAGGTGCATAGAAAGTGAGAGCAGTAGGGAGGGACACACACAGAGTCAGAATAACAGCAAGATGCTTAGAAAGTAAGAGCAGTAGGGAGGGACACAGCATTAGAATAACAGCAAGGCGCATAGAAAGTGAGAGCAATAGGGAGGGACACATTCACAATCAGAATAACAGCAAGGTGCATAGAAGGTGAGAGCAATAGGGAGGGACACACACACAGAGTCAGAATAACAGCAGGGTACATGGAAAGTGAGAGCAGTAGGGAGGGACACATACATAGGCAGAATAACAGCAAGGTGCCTAGACAGTGAGAGCAATAGGGAGGGACACACATATAGGCAGAATAACAGCAAGGATCATAGAAAGTGAGAGCAATGGGGAGGGACACACTGTCAGAATAACAGCAAGATGCATAGAAAGTGAGCGCAATAGGGAGGGACAAACAGAGTCAGAATACAAGCAGGGCGCATAGAAAGTGAGAGCAGTAGGTAGGGGGACACACAGAATCAGAATAACAGCAAGGTGCATAGAAAGTGATGGCAATAGGGATTTACACACACACAGAGGCAGAATAACAGCAAGGTGCATAGAAAGTGAGAGCAATAGGGAGGGACACACACATAGGCAGAATAACAGCAAGGTGCATAGAAAGTGAGAGCAATAGGGAGGGATACAGAGTGAGAATAACAGCAAGGTGCACAGAAAGTGAGAGCAATGGGGAGGGACACACCTACGCAGAATAACAGCAAGATGCATAGAAAGTGAGAGCAATAGGGGGGTCACACACAGAGTCAGAATACCAGCAAGGCGCATAGAAAGTGAGAGCAATGGGGGGGTTCACACACAGAGTAGAATAACAGCAAGGCGCATAGAAAGTGAGAGCAATGGGGAGGGACACAGATAGGCAGAATAACAGCAAGGCACATAGAAAGTGAGCGCAATAGGGAGGGACGCACTGTCAGAATATCAGCAAGGTGCATAGAAAGTGAGAGCAATAGGGAGGGTTCACAGACGAAGTAGAATAACAGCAAGGATCATAGAAAGTGAGAGCAATGGGGAGGGACGCACTGTCAGAATATCAGCAAGGTGCATAGAAAGTGAGAGCAATAGGGAGGGACAAACAGAGTCAGAATAACAGCAAGGCGCATAGAAAGTGAGAACAATGGGGAGGGACACAGATAGGCAGAATAACAGCAAGGTGCATAGCAAGTGAGAGCAATGGGGAGGGACACAGCATTAGAATAACAGCAAGGCGCATAGAAAGTGAGAGCAATAGGGAGGGACACATTCACAATCAGAATAACAGCAAGGTGCATAGAAAGTGAGAGCAGTAGGGAGGGACACACACAGAGTCAGAATAACAGCAAGATGCATCGAAAGTAAGAGCAGTAGGGAGGGACACAGCGTTAGAATAACAGCAACGTGCATAGAAGGTGAGAGCAATAGGGAGGGACACACACACAGAGTCAGAATAACAGCAGGGTGCATGGAAAGTGAGAGCAGTAGGGAGGGACACATACATAGGCAGAATAACAGCAAGGTGCCTAGACAGTGAGAGCAATAGGGAGGGACACACACATAGGCAGAATGACAGCAAGGTGCATAGAAAGTGAGAGCAGTAGGGAGGGACACACCACACAGATAGGTAGAATAACAGCAAGGATCATAGAAAGTGAGAGCAATGGGGAGGGACACACTGTCAGAATACCAGCAAGGTGCATAGAAAGTGAGAACAATGGGGAGGGACACACACACGGAGTCAGAATAACAGCAAGGTGCATAGAAAGTGAGAGCAATAGGGAGGGACACATTTACAATCAGAATAACAGCAAGGTGCATAGAAAGTGAGCGCAATAGGGAGGGACAAACAGAGTCAGAATAACAGCATGGTGCATAGAAAGTGAGCGCAATAGGGAGGGACAAACAGAGTCAGAATAACAGCAAGGCGCATAGAAAGTGAGAACAATGGGGAGGGACACACACACAGGCAGAATAACAGCAGGGTGCATAGAAAGTGAGAGTAATATCGAGGGACACACAGAGGCAGAATAACAGCAAGGTGCATAGAAAGTGAGAGTAATATCGAGGGACACACAGAGTCAGAATAACAGCAAGGCGCACAGAAAGTGAGCGCAATAGGGAGGGACACACACAGAGTCAGAATAACAGCAAGATGCATAGAAAGTGAGAGCAATAGGGAGGTACACACACGAAGTCAGAATAACAGTAAGGTGCATAGAAATTGAGAGGACTAGGGAGGGACACAGAGTTAGAATAACAGCAAGGTGCATAGAAAGTGAGAGCAATGGGGAGCGACACACACAGAGTCAGAATAACAGCAAGGTGCATAGAAAGTGAGAGCAATAGGGAGGTACACACACGGAGTCAGATTAACAGTAAGGTGCATAGAAATTGAGAGGAATAGGGAGGGACACAGAGTTAGAATAACAGCAAGGTGCATAGAAAGTGAGAGCAATGGGGAGGGACACACAGAGTCAGAATAACAGCAAGGTGCATAGAAAGTGAGAGCAATAGGGAGGGACACACACAGAGCAGGAGACTGAGGAATTGAAAGAGATGGTGAGAATCCCAATAGAGGCTCACAGGGGGGAGGTGAAAGGTGGGCACTGTGTGAGGCAAGAGGAGTGAGATGAAGGAAATCAGACTGAGTGGCCAGTTATATATGAAAGAGAGGAAAGTGAGAGGAGAAGCGACAGGAGAGAACCAGCCAGAAAAGGAGAGTGAGGTGAAGGGCGCGGTGATGGAAATATGGTGACTTTGCAAGAGAACCCAAAAGAGTCATGGAGTGAAGGAGTGATCCAGAGAGAGAGAGAGTTGAAAAATATGAGAAAGAATGAATATAAATGGACAATTAATAGGATAAAAGTGGAACTAGTCTCCACTTCTAAGTGCCTGAGTGTAATAGTGGATGCTCGCTCACATTGGTCTGCTCAGTGGGAATATGCAGCTGAAAAGATTGCACAGCAAAGCAGTGCTTTATGCAGGTTTGCTGGTAATAATGGTGGATATACTGTGGAGGCAATTATTACTATATATCAGACTCAAATGCTGCCCTGTATGCTGAATGGTGTAGGAAGTATGGGGCCGGGAGTATGGGGTAGGAAGTATGGGGCCAGGAGTATGGGGTAGGAAGTATGGGGCAGGAAGTATGGGGCCAGAAGTATGGGGCTGCGAGTATGGGGCAGGAAGTATGGGGCCGGGATTGTGGGGCACGACGTGTGGGGCAGGAAATATGAGGCAGGAAGTATGGGGCAGGAAGTATGGGGTAGGACGTATGGGGCCAGGAGTATGGGGCAGGAAGTATGGGGCAGGAAGTATGGGGCAGGAAGTATGGGGTAGGAAGTATGGGGCAGGAAGTATGGGGAGGAAGTATGGGGTAGGAAGTATGGGGCAGGAGTATGGGGTAGGAAGTATGGGGCAGGAAGTATGTGGTAGGAAGTATGGGACAGGAAGTGTGGGGCAGGACGTTTTTGCACGGCCTGCAACAATGAGAAGGACATCTATTGAAAAGGCTTTTGAGCCCCCCGCCCCCAGATCTCTGGCGATTGATTACATAGGCTTAGAATGTAATATTGCAAGTATTGAAACCTTGATAGCAATAAAGTGATTGCTGTTACACAGGAAGGTCATTGGGTTGGATCTAGCACCTAGCTCAGACTTATAGAAATATCGCTAAATCATTGAGAAACTGTTTTCTGGAATGGGCCCCATTAACCGTTCTCTGGAATGGGTCCCATTAACTGTTCTCTGGAATGAATCCCATTAACTGTTATCTGGAATGGGTCCCATTAACCGTTTTCTGGAATGGGTCCCATTAACCGCTCTGGAATGGGTCCCATTAACCGATCTCTGATATGGGTCCCATTAACCGCTCTCTGGAATGGGTCCCATTAACCGTTTTCTGGAATGGGTCCCATTAACCGCTCTGGAATGGGTCCCATTAACCGATCTCTGGAATGGGTCCCATTAACCGCTCTCTGGAATGGGTCCCATTAACCGCTCTCTGGAATGGGTCCCATTAACCGTTCTCTGGAATGGGTCCCATTAATTGCTTGCTGGAATGGGTCCCATTAACTGTTCTCTGGAATGGGTCCCATTAACTGCTCTCTGGAATGGGTCCCATTAACTGTTATCTGGAATGGGTCCCATTAACCGTTCTCTGGAATGGGTCCCATTAACTTCTCTGGAATGGGTCCCATTAACTGCTTGCTGGAATGGGTCCCATTAACTGTTCTCTGGAATGGGTCCCATTAACTGTTCTCTGGAATGGGTCCCATTAACTGTTCTCTGGAATGGGTCCCATTAACTGCTTGCTGGAATGGGTCCCATTAACTGTTCTCTGGAATGGGTCCCATTAACTGCTTGCTGGAATGGGTCCCATTAACTGTTCTCTGGAATGGGTCCCATTAATCGTTCTCTGGAATGGGTCCCATTAACTGTTCTCTGGAATGGGTCCCATTAACTGCTTCCTGGAATGGGTCCCATTAACTGTTCTCTGGAATGGGTCCCATTAACCGTTCTCTGGAATGGGTCTCTCTGGAATGGGTCCCATTAACCGTTCTCTGTAATGGGTCCCATTAATTGCTTGCTGGAATGGGTCCCATTAACTGTTCTCTGGAATGGGTCCCATTAACTGCTCTCTGGAATGGGTCCCATTAACTGTTATCTGGAATGGGTCCCATTAACCGTTCTCTGGAATGGGTCCCATTAACTTCTCTGGAATGGGTCCCATTAACTGCTTGCTGGAATGGGTCCCATTAACTGTTCTCTGGAATGGGTCCCATTAACTGCTTGCTGGAATGGGTCCCATTAACTGTTCTCTGGAATGGGTCCCATTAACTGCTTGCTGGAATGGGTCCCATTAATTGCTTGCTGGAATGGGTCCCATTAACTGCTTCCTGGAATGGGTCCCATTAACTGTTCTCTGGAATGGGTCCCATTAACCGTTCTCTGGAATGGGTCTCTCTGGAATGGGTCCCATTAACTGTTGTGCCCTGGGGCCCTATTTTGGGATTGCACACTGCACAATTATCTGCCTGTAGTTACACACATCTGGTGATGAAGGTCTTAGGGTCTTATGGCCAGGAGCGGCCATAGTAGAACTGGCGACTAAAGTAAATAATGGTCTGTTTCTCCATTACATGGTGGAGAGGAGGAGTACACCAGAATATATCTATGCTTATCCGGACAGTTATGCAAATAACATGTAATATTGTCAAGACGTATGAAATGGGAGCCGCTAGGGGGGGGGGCAAACCTCGTGATGAAAGGGTGTGTAGATGTTGTGGGGAGCCTGTCCTGGAAACCATTAAACACCTTATAGTTGAATGGGACAATGTGCATTTGCTCGGCCACGTCATGTAGTGAAATATAGGAATGATGCAGAGGGAATTACCTTACAGGGGCTGTGGGGGCGTTTTATGACTGAGAATGATTGTATTCCGATTTGCTACGTTGTGAAATGATGTGATGATATATTTAGGATTTGAAGTGATCTTAATGGCTCTTATACAGGATGTATGGTGTTGGTTTTGTATTTTCTGCCCTGTTTATATATTGTATTTTATTGTTCTCCCATATTGGAGATATTGAATATGATGGTGTTGTGTGTATTTATTGTGTAGAAAGTCAATAAGTGACTATATGTATGCTTAATAAAAAGAAATATGCAAAACAGGCAAAGAGCATAAAAGCGAGAAGGCGCGCGACTGCCTGAAAATGAGTAAGAGACAGGGAGGGTGAAAGAGGCAAAAAGAGACATGAAAAGAGGGAGAGAAAAGAGGGAGACAAAGAGCACCTGAGAGAAACTTTGTCAGAAACTGTTTGCAAGATACCAGCAGGTGGATAACGGAGAAACCCAGAGACGGAGGGGGGGGGGGGCTCGGCGGGGAGGGGAGGATAGGGGTTTGGGTGGGGGGAGAGAGATGAATAGTCAGCCACAGAAGTGAATAGCAAACCACAAGAGCGCACACACCACAGACACATGAAAGGAAGATTTTGATAAAACCAGTGACAAAGAGAGTTTTAAATGGACTCCCAGAAAGGGGGAGGTTGAAAGACTCCCAGAAAGAAAAATGGTGAAGGAGCGATTCAGAAAGAAGAACAGAATGAAAGGGTGAAATGCTCATGGTCTGTGCCTTTGTGAGAGAGTCAGGTACTTGACCCTGACATGGGCAGATAGGGGCCCCTCTCAACCTGGGGCAGGAGGCTACAAGGGTGTTTGCAATAGCCAGTCTTTCCCCAGATATGGAGTGAGGGAAATAGGAGGGCCCCAGTCTCTACTGTCCCTTTATGCGCCGTGTTACAGGTAAAAGGTACCACACCCAAACACCCAATGCTTGGCATGCCCCATCCTGGTCAGTGTTTTCCCTTTTCTTTTATAGGACCGCAGATCCCCAATGCCTCTGCAGAAAAGGAGGAAGCAAACGATCAACGAGAGGGAACTTCAGTGTGTGATGAATCCAATGGAGTCATCACGTATTCCCCAGCGGCGGACTCCTCCCATGTGGCCAGGGGACGGCAACCGCTACCTGATCCTGACCCTGGGGCCGGATCTATGAGGGAGGAACACATGGGGTGAGACAATTACCGGGGGGAGGTTTTGACTTCATTCAGTACCCAATAAGAAGAATGTTTGAATGCAGACAAGGCAAAGTACAAAGGCAAACCCCAATCCAATACAAGTGCATGAGATGACAGTACAGGGGAGATGTTTGAGCGAATGTTACCATAAACAGATATATCAAACATCTCACGGTATAAGCAATTGTGATATAGCCAAAGAACTGTGTGTAAAGACCGGTAGGGGGTGGTCTGTACTTCCGCTCTCTATATGGTAGAGGAGAGGCACAGAGGACCCCAGCCAAGATTCTCTATTATTGGTACGTGGTCGAGCAATCAAGGCCTAGCTTCTCAGGAGGTGATGCAGGCTGGTTCTTAAGTACAGTGTATTCCCCAAGCCCCTACAAAGGAATGTCCACACACTGTATTACTGAAAACACAGTCTTTATATAATTAATATTCAAAGGTTATGTACACTTATCACAATAACGCACTTTGTGCTCAGGAAAATCAATAATGGTAAATATCTACAATTCTAAAGTGGTACCACTAATATTAGACCTCATTAAAGTGCATCCACAATACTGTCAAAATGTCACACAGATCAATAAGAAGGAAACCAGCAATAGAGAGAGGAGAGATAACAGATGGTTGAAACAATAGGCAGAATACTGGCCCCTACCACGGGACACAGTTCTGTGTGGAGATCCCCCCACCTGGGCAACCTGTAAAATAAAGAGATATAACACAAGCCCAGTCCATATATTGTTCAGTAGTCTTATTCTCTCCTACAATGTTTTTACCCCCCCAATGTACCTGGTGGAGTCGAGTTCTTCGAAGAGGCGTCGACAGATCCTTCTTGAGTGACCCCCTTTAAAGCAGGAGTCACGGATCGTCGAGAGGCGTCGAGAAGCGTCGAGGAACTCGGTGTTCGGTGTCGGGGAATCGACGGCCCTTCTTGAATGCCTTCCCTTTCAAGCGGGAGACACGGGGAGTCGAACGTCCGACAACAAACAGGGTAGAACGGCGTCGATGAGGCGGCAGGCTTCGATCCGAGCGGTGCTCGTCGGCGTCGGGACGTCGGCGTCCTGTGAGGAAGAGGCGTGCGGGGCACCTCGGCGACACTAGTTCTGGACCGCAAAGATTGTGAGTGACGGTGGCCCAACAAGGGCGTCGAGTCGCTCGAGTCTTTGGGGTCGTGAGGTGGCGTGAAACTCACCGGCGGATTCTCCTCGGCGCGTTGGTCGTCCTCGACTTTCTCCGGCAGGACAAAGCGGTCGACGATGCGGGCGAGGGAGTCCTTCGATTCGAATGTTCTTAGGCAAGGAGCGGACAGCTCCAGTCGTCGGCGGCACGGCGTCAAGTGGTTCCCACGGCTGGGCAACACAACTTCGACGGGCCTCCAGCGGTTACACAGACCTGTGAACCCTGGTCGACGGCAATCGACTTCGACGGGGGCGATGTCCGGGTGCTTCACTTCGATCTCCTCGGCGGTCCCGTCTCGGGTCGGCAGCCTTTCGAGGGTCTGACTTCCAGGGCGCTTCGGCGAAGATGTAGCGGTGCTCGATGATCCCTCGGAGCACGGGAAGAGGGCGCCTAGCCAGGTCCTCTCTCGGGTCAGTCCTCGGCGAACACGGCAGCCTTCGGATCGGGTCGAAGTAAAAGCAACAGCAAGTCTTCTTCTTCCAGCTGGGCGTCGAGGGTCAGCAGTTCCAGTTACTCTTAAAGTGGAGACTCAGCTTCTGGATGCTTCTGAACCAATTCCAGTGGTGAGAGGTCCCCAGATATACTATTCTGTCTCTCATCCACACTGCTGGCACACACACAGCAGCCAATCACACAGAAGGGCATTCATGCAGTCAGTCAGCCAATCAGGCACACAGTGCATTCAGGCCACACTCCTCCCTTCCAGACACTCACAACAAGGAATGTGGATTGGGACAAGTACCCAGCCATTCAACACTACACACTGCATTCAGGCCAGTTTCGGGCAGGGCTGTCTAAGTCTTTGTCTCTCATGCCAGAAACCAGACAACCACAACAAGGAGTGTATATTGGTCACCCACTCCATTCACCCAGGTCCCACCCACAGGAGGTACCCACAACATACAGTCACTGGGAAGGCTCCAGTCAGTCTAGCTGGGCCTTCACAACAACACCATATATGGAACTTCCACCCAACAGCCAGTCAGGGGGAAGGGACAGAGTCAGGGCTTCCCAGGACTTTGGGAAAACAAGGTAAGAGGCAATAGAAAGAAAGAGGCCACAGGGGCCATCTTGTTTTCCATCAGGAATCAACTGATTCCAATGGCAGGGCCTGGGTGTCCCAAAATGGAGGACACCCAGAGCACCTGTCAGATTCAGCACGGTGCTGCCACCAGCCTATACCCTGCTCTGTGGGTCACACACAGGTGCCCAAAAACATACACTAGGGGCACAGGATTGTACCCCCACCCATGGGTGCCATAAAGGTATCCCATGGGTCTGTACACCAAACCAAAAAGAGGAAGAGCTGCACTGCCAGGAGTCCCACTTGGACTCCTGGGCAGAAAATAACATAGAACACAATATGAAAAAGGACTACAGGACAAGGACAGGGAGGCCCTGTCCCTCCAATGCCTTTCCAGCATCACACTGTGAAGCACATAAGAAAGCCTGGCAGGCGAGCACACCAGGCACTTGAA
This sequence comes from Ambystoma mexicanum, assembly GCF_040938575.1. Lineage (NCBI taxonomy): Eukaryota > Metazoa > Chordata > Amphibia > Caudata > Ambystomatidae > Ambystoma > Ambystoma mexicanum. The sequence continues at coordinate 747,229,470 of NC_090938.1, forward strand.
GTTGTATCAAGATTCCTGGCAGGGGAGTACAACGGGTGATCTCGAAACCCATAAGAGAAGTCCTGGCAAGGTAGTATACCGGGCAGCTGAAATTATACAAAGATTCCTGGCAGGAGAGTGTACCATGTGATCTGCAAAGTTACAAGAAGGATTACAGAAAGACTGTTTGCCAAACATATTGTTTAATCAAGAACTTTGTGAGCCCAGTGAAGGCCCAAAGGCACTGTTAGCTAAAGAGACATTTGTACCATTCTATTTAAGAATCTAGGGGAAGGGAGCCACCCTCTGGAACCAAGAGTCTTTTGCTTGGAGAACATTTTTGGTGGAGTTATTCTTGTATTTTTGGTTTTGAACACTTTTGCCAATAGCAAGTCAAAGACATTTTCCTTGCACGCTTTTGTTGTTGTTTTCTTTGTAATGTGAGGGTCAGAATAGGATAATTTTGGACACAAGGACGGCTTTTCATTTACTGACATTCTGACACAGACAGATCCTTACTTTTAGTTTCTAGGTAGGGAAATTCCTCTTTAGAATAGGGCAAGAGAGGCATTTTCCCTAATGCATTTTCATTTAATAAAATGCCTTGTTTTGAGAATACAACTTTGTGTCCGGTTATCATTTATGACCCATCGCAGGTGGCCCACGCAATTTATGGCACGCCGGAGTGGAACAGTTTACTGCACGCTGGAAAGACCGCTATCTCACTGCGGCGTAACACACGCCAGGAATCGTTGGATCCGGAGCCATCAAATACTTGGCACAGCCTCGACAAAGGGAGCGGGGCTCAGGAGATTTATTTTAAAGTTTTTATCCTGTGTAACCCGACCCCTTGGTAAAAGACAGATAGCAATAAGCCCATAGGGTCAGTTGAGCAGGGGAGCCAATGGGAAGGGGGAGGCGGAAGTAATGAAAGAGCTCTATAAAAGGGGAATAAGGACAATACAGAGCCGTGAACAGACTTCAGTTGACTTTATCTGGCACTCCAGGGGTATCTGGGATGAAAGGACTACTGCTCTACAGGAGCACAGTGATGGATAGTGGCTTAACCTCCAACTCAGCCCAGACCACCTTTAAACCAGCAGTGATAATTATAATGGTGAAAGAGGCGCAGCCTGAATGGTACACCTCCTTCGCTTCTTTTTGTAATGTGGGATGAGGGCAGGTTATGTCTTCAGGAGGGGTCTGTGCTTATAGCAGTTGCAACCCAAACAGCTTTAGTGCAATAGTTCCAAAATAAAATAATGTCCAATCAAGGTTCTAAAAAAATAAAAAGGAACAATAAAATGCAAACAACCGATATTAAAAACAATAAAAACACCCCCTGAAAAAACACACAGAGAATGCAGAAAGGTATGTGAAAGGGGCACCGAGTGGATAAGCAGGAGTGTTCAGGCAAGGACTTTTGGAAATGCCAATGTTTAAGGATACGTTTTTGTAGAAAAAGGTAAAGGAGGGCTTAAAAGTCACTGAAGTTTTTTAGGTGCACCAGGGGGAAAGGGCCTCTTCAAATACATATGTCTCTCTTGCCTTTGGGGGCTCAACAGTATTGAGCCAGGCTTCTAGGAACTTCCTCAGGTGGATATTCGGCATTGAGCTGGTCGACTGGGCCCACCACGCGTCGCTGTCAAAGCGTCAAAAGGCAGGTGGTACAAAGAAGGTTGGGACAGGCAGGTGATGTCTGTGTAAGTGTAGCTCACAAGCGGATAGAGGCGGGAACGAGGGCCCAGGGCTGTTCTGTGACTTCTGGGTAGCTGGCAGATGCAGTACAGGGTCTCCAGGGGCAAGGTGCAGCCTTTCTTCTGCCCTTCCCAACCAGGAAGGTTTGTGGAGGGGGCACTTGCAGGTGTGCTGGGTACCACTGTCTCAGTTGCATTAGGCCTTTCCCACACAGCAGTTCACCCATAATGTGCTTTTGGAATGGGTAGGGAGAACAGCTTCCCTCTTCCTTGGACCCTCCTGTCTTCAACTCTATGGCAGAGGACTTTGGAAAAGACTATCCCAAACAGAGGTCCAGCTAAATCATTCTGGTGTCCCGCTCCTTTTAAAGGCAATATGTCACAATGGATTGGTCCAAAGCAAGCCTGCTGTAAGGTGCCCAATCCCTGTTGTAACAAGTGACACTTGCCTTCTGATATCATACGCAGAGTGCCTTGCCTTCCGGAAATTTGGAGGGGGATGGGTGGAGTTGTAGAGCGCCCAGACAGAAATCAATATGGTAGACCCCTCTCGCATCCATCTATCCCTTCTGGCTACTCTAACTCCACCCCTTCACAGGTCTGCTTACTGCAAAGGCACTCCAGTAGTCAATACCCTGGTGGGAATGTGGCTTCATGTCAGTGCTGCCTTTGAAGTAATGATTCCCAGGAGATCTCCTGTTGAGGATACTTGTGCCCTGAGAGGAAGTGGTTGCCTTTCCTGGTGGAGCATCAAAAGGCAGCATTGTGTCCATTGTTCCACATGGGAGTCAGACCAGACACCAGTCCTTTCCTACACGGGCCCTGCTCACAGAGCTGACACCAGTGCGATATAAAATTACTATGGCTGTATAATTGTGTGCCTTTAGTAGTCACCATGCCCTAACCAGGTATAGCTTAACATTATATATGCCATTAACATATATAAAGTACGGACTGTTTCAGCTGTCCATGGAGCAGCGTTATGGGGACATAGCAATTGCCAGAAAATGGCTTGTGTGGAAAGTTTTTGAAAATGCTCCTTAGGCTCCCAAAGTGTTTCTGAACTGGCCCACTGCTGATGGAGTGCGGGCTGGAGCCAATTGTGTGTCAGATTGCTTTTAAGCCAGTATTCTACTGGGCGACTCCTGACCTGGAAAAGTCTCGGGAAGTCTTTAACTGCATGCTTGACACTGCAGGAGGGTGTTCACTCCCATGGATAAACCATGTAAGGCAACAGTTATGTGTTCTGGACCTAAGCCGTCTCTGGTTGAACCCACAGAGTCTAACTAAATCCACCAAAAACGAGGTGTAGTCAGATGCCCGATGGAACATGTACGAACCTCTTGTAAGTTATTGCCTACGCCTGAAAGTAGGGTGGAATTATTTGTCTTTGAAAATCGATCAAGGAGCTGAGAAATATCTTGATCTCATATACCCGGCACATGCACAATTACTTTTTATGGAGTTCAGGTCTGGCTCTGGTGTGGAAATGATCTCACACTTCCTGCTATTTTGCAACTCATATAAACATCTGAGGAGACTGTATCTGCTACCATTGCTTAAGAAGGCTCATGTTATTTGTGTAGCAGAAGCTCTGAAATTGTGCCAATCCACTGAAAACATCAATGACGTATACTTTGTGGCAAAGTTAATTTACCAAGCATGGTCTTGTAGGAACCATTTGATTGGGCAATCAAACAATGGTTGATTGTATTCTGTTCTTACTCAATTGTATCCTAAGTATGTGGTAACAGTTCAAGAGCTTTTTTTTAACAAATTAAGTGTGGCAAATCGACTTTTTATGAGATTTTAATTATTTATATCTTCTATATTGGATGTGTAATAATTGTATTGAAATATGTTACATTATTTGTGTGTATGCTAAAGACAATTCTGTTGAATAAAGCATTATGAACTGAACTTATAATTAAAGATTCACATGCTAACAGACTGAATAAGAATACAATAATTACGTTTGTAAAAATAGGTGCAGCAGATTAAAAAGCCACCTCTGCCTGCAGGAATATGTGTTCCAGCAGCTGTCGGGTATGCACATGTGCCATTTGATCCTGTCCTATGCCACTGCAGGCCTGGTGCTACTGCTAAGGGCGCCAAGATGCTGTCTCAACAAAGGCACATGTGTGCACTATAAATTTGTCATGGAGCATGACCTCCCTTTCAGAAGCCGAATTACCTGCATAATTTTACATAACTATCAAAAAAGCAAGGGATTGAACACCCTTCCAGATGGCAATCTATCACAGAATCCCCACTGAAAGAATCTCCAGAAGATATCCTGTATTCATACAATCCCGCTATATGAAATCCTGTGCCTGATTAGGAACCCAATCAGCCCCCAGTGGCAGCATCTGCTCCATCATCTCCATCTGGTGGACAGGTCCAATCAAAGAGCCCAGATTTATCTGTCAGTGAACCCCCTGCATAGAGCCAGTCCTACCCCATAAGAAACATGGGAGTTTCTACTTCGCGATCATTTCCCGCTATTGATGCAATATGTGATGGGTGGTGGATAGCTACATTTTTTGGGGCCCCATCTACAGCTACAGTTTAACAACCTCTGCATATTCTGAGATCCACCTTCTGCAGTGCCCTGTCATGCACAGGAAAGCCTGCATCTGATTAAATGTCATAGGCGTGAGCCCTTTAAGAGTGGATTTAGTGCATGTTGGTGTTAACATTCAATACCCTGCTATGATGTTATGTCCTAAATAATGTACTCTTTCTCGACATAGCTGCAACTTCATTTTTGATGCTTTTTGGTGCCAACTAGCTAATGCAGTAACAATACTAAGGTATCCTGCTTACAAGTGCTGTAGGAGAGTGATGCTAGAAGTAGTTCATCAACATGCTGAATTAATACAGAGTGCCCTGAGAATTTTCTGACAAGGTCTTTCTTCAGCTGTTGAAAGAACAGGGTCAGAGATTCAGTATTGCCCTAAGGAAGGCGAGTCCAAGTATACTGGATGGCATGATAACAAAAGGCAACCCTGGATCTACTCTCTGAGTGGATCGTTATATAGAGGAAAAATGCAGAGCGTAGATTTACAAGTGTAAAGTGTGTCGCGGACTGTGGGATACAGGACAATACAGTAGCTGAATTTGATTCTAGCAGAAATAGGGATAGCACTAGAGAGTTTACATCACAAAAAGCATTAGGTGTCCTTTCCTGGCTCCCACCCAGGGAGTATTGGATTGTTAGAAGAGCTCCTAGTCTGGATTATAACTCCCCACTTCAGGAGTGACTGTGTAACAGTGGCAATCCCTGTTCCTGCTTTGTGGCGCAACTGATATTGGTGAATTTTGGGAAGTAGTTTGGACTGGTCATCCCAGATTTAGATGGGATCTGCATCCTGAATACATCCCACTTCGCTATTGTGCACCGACCATAAGCAGTAAGGGACCGGGATAACGATTCTGTGAGATCTAGAGACATAACTTCCTTTGGGTCTGAAAGTTGGGATGGTACCCCCTGAAGTGCACCCAACACAGCCCTGGTGATACTGCCAGAGATGTCAGGGAATACTCTGTCTGGAGTGTAATGGATGGCATATTTCAGTTTGCAGAGGATGTCGCTGCCTGAAAAACCCACAGATGCAGAAGGACTTCGCAAGAAAGCATGCTTGTTCGTGATAGAACCTGAGGTAATTGATACTGGTTCAGTAACACGATGTGGGACTGGAGTGTTGGAAATACCCACTGTATTAATCATAGTAGATGATACAGGGACAAATGGAAAACAATCGGATCATAAGGCAGACTTACTATCCCGTATCCACAACACATGAAATGGTTTGCCCTTCAATTGTACACTTTACACAGGGACTTTCCTGATCTACAGGTATCAATGGATTCATGGTGAGGTTTTCTCTCAGGCTTCCAAGTTCCGATCTTCATCTGGGGCAGCCGGCCAAACATTGCTCTGGGTAAATAATGGCGCATCCGGGTTGGGGAATCGGATGGATTTAGGAGTAGGGGATGGAAAGTTCCTTTGGAGCCTGTTAAGGCACTCATTTGTCCAGTGACCCTCCTGCTTACAATAATTTCAAGCTGTGAGGCTCACAAATCTGCTACTCTGGGGATCCTGTCCAACACCTTGTCCTCTCCGTCTGATGCTCATTTCTCACACCCCCTGGGCAAACCATTTTCCCTTTTCGTCCCTTTAGGGCCTGGAAAGTCATGGAACCCCTGCTCTACGCATTCCCAGGTAAACAAGCAGCAGGTGCATCACGTCTCACTCACACCTTACCATCCAATCCTAACATGAAAACAGTCAGTCCGCATCCTGCTCCCATGCACGTCCAACTCACAGACCCTCAACCACAGCCCTCTCATCACCACCCACATGCCACCTCCAAAACACACATGCAACCTCATGCTCATCAATGCTTGTTCTGTAGTACCAAATGCAGTAGCCATTTCTGACCTCATCACCACCCAACTTAGATGCACATTTTATCACAGAGACATGGTTCACCCCCACCTCCTCACACATCCAGGATGTACTGCTCCCAACATGTAACTGCATGCAACTCAACAGCGCTACAACTGTTAAATGATTGGTGGTTCAAAGCCAACCTGTAAAGTCAATTGTAACATTTATTGGAATGCAAAATACTATCTTGACTTGTGAGCGTGTTGCACCCCACTTTTTATGTGCGAGATTGTGCATTCTTGCTGGCTGGCAGCTACTCAAGACCCTGTTGACCTCTACAGGATGGAGTTTACATATTTAAAGTACTCTCAGGGCAGGGACAGAACACTAAATTCCGGGACAGTCTCGACAAAACCTGCACGTCTGGTCACCCTAAGTAAGAGTAATCTTGGGAGGCGGATGACAGACTAGGGGGAGGGACCTCGCCTCAGTGGACAGGCTCCAGAGGGAAAAGGTGAGAGAGGGTGAGAGAGGAAACAGAAAATACATTGCACACTACAGACAGCGTGGCCCCCGAGAGAGAGGGTTTGGAGAGAAAGACAGGGAGGGAGCGTGAGACAGAGGGACAGTCTCAGAGGGAAACACAGAGATAGGGAGAGACAGAGCACTAAAGCGCAAGGACAGAGAGACACAAAAAGAGCGACACACATACGTAGACAGAGACACAGACATGGAGAGATGGGGATACACACAAGCACACGCACACACTCTCGCTCATAATAAAACAATGGCACAAAGCACTGGAGGCAGTTTGGTAATGAGAGAATTTCTTGCCATCAGAAGCTCAAGGGTCATGGGAAGTGCCTTATTTTTTGTTTTATTCCAAGGTAACATAATTCCTTGTTTACACTGCCCGGGCTATACTCTAGTCCTGTAAACTTGAAAACGTGCTACAGAGGCAGGTGTGAGGAGCCCAAGTGTGTAACCTGTGAGAGATTAAGTAAAACTGAGCAATATGTGAGTACCATCTCACCAGCAACAGTGAGAAAGGAGCAGAGATGAGCCAAGCCTTGATCAGTTCTACAAAATCCTTTATAAAACACTGCTTTTGACAAGAAACAAACCGAACTCATGTCTGTATCTATGGATATAGGTTAGAGGAGTGCTAATCTGTAAGAACTAGAAATCCGATACACACCCACAGACCACTCCCTACTGCACCAATTTTTCCGGGGAAGTGGTGGGCAAAGAGAATGGGCACCCTGTCTATAGAGAAGGGTTCAGCTGAAATTTTAACAGGTGTATTCACCCAAGACAGAATTCAGCCCCTAAATGCCCCCCTCCGCCACCCGTTCCTCTGGTGGCTTCACAAATCAAAAGACACACAAAAAGGGGGTAGAAAAGAGAATTTCCCATGTAGACATGAAATCACAACTCAAATGTAACTATACAACATTGGGATGACACTGCAGTGACAATACTCACTGTATCATCAGGCTCAGAAAGGTGTCGGCCATTTTAGACATTGCTTCTTTTAACCCTATTCAAAACATGTCCCTGTTGCTGCTTATAGCTTTCAATATTGTATAAAATGGATGAAGCCATGTGATCGCGTATGTACAATCAAAAGAATATGTATTGGCTCTTTATTGGTTTATTTGAATTTCACATATTGGCATTAAACATCTGACATAGGAAAGCACGGCAATATTAATAATTTTTAATAATCGTATATACCAGGATAGAATAATAGTTAGAAGAGCCTGAATGTGTCATCTCCAGCTTTCATACTGCTCTGCAGACTTCTCTCTCTCAATTATTGTTATCTTTTATTCATTTCCTCCAAACAATTCTCTATGAAATGGAAAATCTGGTCTCCCTGAAGAGGGAACATGTTAAGTAAATGTTTTGGAAAATCGATTTGATCACGACGCCATGTTTTCTCTTTGATGGAGAACCTTCTCTCGCAGAATGGTAAGGCATGTTCTCCCAGGATGAGACACCGACCTCTGTCACCATGGATACCAGGTTTTCTCACCATGGAGGCCTTGTTCTCTGCTGCGGAATATTAAAGACAAAATGCACCCATTTTAGGATCAGTCAAGCAGTGGAAAGAACACATCCTTATACTTTCTTGCCTACTTTTAAAATATTTCTACTCTAGTTATGCCCGTTAAGAAGTGCATTGCCTTAAAAATATAAATGTATGTTTCTTGTGAATGAGGATAGTCGGTGCTCTAATACTTTGCTTGTGCGCACTATGAATTTGCGTTCCGATCCATTCTAGGCAAAGTGTTGCAAATGCATTTCCTGCAATATCAGTAACATCCCAGATTTTATAAGATACTTCGATAATCACATCTCATTGGCCACCTGGATAACGGAGATGATGTCCCGAGCTTCTTTGGAATGATGAACATACAGATATCCAGAGCAAGGGCTGCATTATAAATCAACATGTGGAATATTCTTCCAAGCTTCGTCCCCTGACGATTCTGCATGATCATTTGCATGGTTTTATAACATAATATGGGGACTTTGGCTAACTGTCTATTGAGATAAAGACATAAAAGATATCCGAGAATATCATGTGACCTCTTCAGCATATCTAGAATCGAGCTTGCCCGCTCTAGTGTAGCGGCTCAGACATTGAAACTGCCACAGGATACTTACATTTCATGAGCGTCACAGAAGTGCGCAAGTTGGAATGAAGGAAAGAGAAAGACGGCTGTGGATTGACATGAGGAACAGTGATGCAGATATCGTTACTTGTACACTCTGTGCTTAAGCTACAAGGGTGAATTCTATAGTCTTTGGCATTTTTGAATTACAGACATGGCCATGACCAAATTAAGAAATCTTGAAAGTTGGAATGTATCAAAAAACATGTCAATGATGTACATAGGATTTATTAAAGCCACCAGAAGACGGTCAAGGGGACCGAAACATGTACCTGTAGTGGCATGATATACTATGGACGCCATTAAGGAGTTTCTTTTTAAAAAAAATGTAATTGAATGGGCTAAAATGAATGGATGATCAAATCAAAGATGATCAAATGAACAGCTGGATTAATAGGCTAGGAGTGTTTATCCCCTATGCTAGGGTACTCTACGCATAACCGTGAACCCATATGTGATTTTTTTTGTAGGGGGGAAGTACATATAGGTTTGCCAGTCATTGCTGGGTTTGCATGGCATGCACATGTGCAGGCTTTACAGGTAAACTATTCCCCCGCATCAGAGGTACTAAGGTCCAGATGTTGCTGTTAGATCAATGATTTAGCCAACATTGAGCCGATTCACAAAAACTCCTCTAAACCATAGACACTGGAGACAGACCATATTAAAAAGCAATGTAACCATTTGAGTGTCCTTAGTACCTGTGTATAAACACCAAAAGAGTGGTCTTGATTTGCTACAGCATATAGATATATATTTAGATATATGCCAAATATTACATGCCTGTAATAGTCTTTCTGATTCTTGTATCTGCTTAGATTCACATGCTTTGAATAGGCCGACATCTAGTGGTCAGTGTGGAGTATTGCATGACTTGTTTTCGAAGTTCAAAAAAGGGACAGTGACAGGGCATGTCTGTAATACTATCCCTAGTGCAACATATACTGTACCCATGGTTCTTCACGTGTCGAGGTCCTCAGATTGACTGCTGGAAGTTCTATTGATTGATGAACATAGGTGAGAACCGTGGATGTGTTCTTAACAGAACTTTGTCTTTATGAATGGTTACAAATGGAACTTGAACTGAAAGAGCTTGCACTGACTCTTCTTATTGAAGTGATGGCTATTATAAAAGCAGTCTTATAGGTGAGATGCTTAAGACTAGCTTTATGCATAGCTTCAAAAAGGGGGGCGCATAAGTTTAGTAAGGATTACTTTTAAGTCCCACCCTAGGGCAGGGTTTGAAATTGAGGGGAGCTGGGAGCTATTTAGCTCCTGCTTGTGGCCTAGAAGAGCCTGGCTTGCTTCACGCTATCAGCTACCAGAAGCTACCTTTGACTCCACAGGCCAACTGATGCCAAACAAACACTCTTATGTGGATTTAACTCTGAGTCTGTGACTATCTATAAATAAGCATTAGGACATATCTATACATAAAGCATAATGGGTCGTATCTGAGCATCTTATGTGTACGTTTGATTTGCAGAACGCTATGTGTTAGCTCCTGGTTCATCAGTGGTAGCTCCTGCTCACTGGTTAATGCTGGTTACTCAGGAGCTGCTTTTAGCTCCTGCTCATCAAATCCTAATTTCAATCCATGTAGGGGTGGCATTGAAATTGGGGGATGGAGTCGTTTGACCCCCTACACAGAAACCCTCCACTAAAATACCTTGCTGTGTGAGGTGATGTATGCTAAGAGTGCGGCTTGATGGACTTTAAGAGAGTTAAACACTAACCCTGAATCCAATAAGTACAGCAGGTACTGTATTATATTAGAAGGTGAACAGCCAATGGGGTTGACATTACTTATTTTGCACTATAACACAAAGTGTTACCATTTGTTGAAATGACAATGCCCTGTGTTCGGTTTACGTGCTTCCTTTAAGATGTCCATGCATCTTTCAGGTAAGTTTAAATGTCCAAGCTCTATGACCTTAGGAGCCAAGCAGCCAAGTACAGTGCTTGAGGCTGTAGATGGAGGTTTGTTCCCTGATTCTGGGACAAGGGGCCTCATTATGAGAGGGGCGGTAAGGGGTTGACAGCGCCGGTATAGGTGCCGGAGCCGTTAACCCTGTACCGCCCCATTACGAGGTTCCCTCGCGGGACCCGCTCTGGACGCCTGGTTTCACCAGACGTCCTTTGCGGGTCCCGCGAGGGGACCAGCATGGTAACAACGGGCCCGTCATTAACAGGCCCGTTATTAGCATGCTCCCCATTCCCATTGAGCCCTATGGGGGCTCAAATGGGAATGTGGATGGGCCGGGTTCCCTGAATGGGGAAATACCGGACCCTTCAAAGTCGGAATGTCCCAGTATTTCCCCATTTAGGGAACCCGGACCCGAGTTTGGAGGCAGCCATGCCCTTATTAAGGGCATGGCTGCCTCCAAACTCGTAATGAGGCCCAACATGTTGAAAGGGCTCGGCAGTTTGGCTGGTGGGCAAAGGGATATTTTCAGCAGGTGTGAGAACCATGTTTGACGTGCCCACATTAGAGCTATTAGGATCATTGTGAGATGTTCCTGGTGCATCTTGTGGACTATTTTGTTGATAAGAGGTGTTGGGGGTGGCGGTGGGGGCTAAAGTGTACGCACATTTCCCTGCATTCCCCTTGGACTCCGTCTGAAGAAACCTGGATGCGTAATCGTGGCATTTTGCATTCTCTTGTGTTGTGAAGCGATCTATATCTGGATGCCCCCAGTCTTTGAAGACGTTGTGTAGAATGTTTGAGTGTAACTCCCAATTGTGTTCTGTGGGAAGCTGCATGTTTCTGCTTAACACATCTGCTAGACAGTTGCGTTCCCCTGGAACATGTTGTGATAGGAGGAAGATGCTCTTGAGAGATCAATTCCAAATCCTCAAGTTTGGACAGACTTGGAGAGTGGGTTCCACCCGGTTTGTTTAGGTAAAACATGGCTGTTGTGCTGTCTGTGAGGACTAAAATGGTCTTCCCTGACAAGTTGGCATTGAAATACTTGTAGGGCTTTGAACATCGCTATCAATTCTAGAAGGTGATATTCTATTTTGACATCAATTGTGTCAACACGTTGTGTACTGTCTGATGGAGATAATGTGCTCCCCACCCTGTAAGTGATGCGTCTGTTGTTGGCTTCCACTGCAGGGTTGAGAAACAGTTTGCCCTTTAATAATTTTTCTATGGACCACCACTGCAGTGCTTGGACTACAGCTTGCGAAACAACCACTAGATCGTCCCAGTGACCGTTTGCTTGAAACCAATGGTTCGCCAGCCACTCTTGTACTGGACATATGCGCAACCTTGCATGTGGCACTAGAAAGATACAGGAAGCCATTTTGAGAAGGCGCATTGACTATCAAACAGTTATCTGTTGACCGGCTGTATAAAGAGGAACTTGAAGCAGCATGTTTTGGAGCCTCTCGTTGGAGGGGACGACAAAGGCATCTTCTGTTTGAATTATTGCACACAGCAATTGTTTTAATTGGCTGGGGAAGAGACTTGACTTCTTCTCATTGATTGAAAACCCCAACTGAAACCGAAGGTTGATTGTGTCCCGAGTGTGCTGCTGACATATATGTGGTGCGTCTCCTTTTATGAGCCAGTTGTCTAGATACGGGTACACTGGGATGGATTGCCTGCGTAAGTGGGCTACCACCACTTTTATGAATCCCCAAGGTGCTGAGGCTATGCCGAAGGGTAGCACTTTCAACTGGTAGTGAGTGGACCCTACCTTGAACCGTAAGTACTTTTGGTGTGCTGGCAACATTGAAATATGAAAGTATTATTCTTTCATGTATAATGTTGCCATGTAATCCCCCTTTTTTAAGAGAGGGATTACCTCCTGCAGGGTTGTGATTCTGAATGTATGTGGTTTAACATATGTGTTTGCCGGATGAAGGTCTAACACAGGGCGCATAGTTAAATCCTTCTTTGGAACAAGGAAGTACACTGACTAAATACCCATATTTACCTCGTGTAGGGGAACCAGCTCTATTGCTCCTTTTTCAAGTTGAGACTGTATTTCTGACTGGAGTATCAACGGATGCTCTTGCGACATCTGGATCTTGGCAGACGGCGGCACGTTTGTTTCAGAAATTCTATGGAGTAGCCTTTGGACATGGTTGGCAGCACCCAATGGTCTGGTGTAATTCCAGTTGGGTTAATTGTGAAATGTGACCCCCTACTGGGGAAACATGGGAGGAAACTTGAATGCATGTGTCATTGCTTAGAAGGGGCTGAAGAGCCTCTAGAGGCTGCACTTCTACCCCAACCATTCCCCCCAGTCTACGACCCCTTTGAACAGAGGATTAAAAGGGCGTGGTATGTGCCTGAGATGAGTACCACCGGGAGGATGTAGATCCCTGCCTATAATGTGATTGCGATGTTCTTGGATACGGAATCTAATTGTTCTTGAATAATATCCTGTTGGGCTCCATTGTAGCTGGCAATTAACGTTGTATTTTTGGCTATTCTAGTTTGGTATCCCTCCGAGGTTGTGACTTTTTTACCTTAAGCATAGAGCTATATCCGGGAGAGCTTCCGCTGTTGACAACTGGGTACCAGCTCTCTTCCATATTGTAGTGACAACCGGAAGTCTAGGAGCTTTTTCCTTTATTGGAAATAAGGGCAGCTAGACGGTAAGTAAAAAAGGGGAGATTGTGAGTAGAGACATTATCTAACTGCATATGAATAATAGTGATTCCCCCAACTCTTCCTACTGTAAAGGCAGTAGCCTGGTGTTGAGAAGGTGTTGAAACTCTGGAAGAAGCGTTGCCGAATACCGCTTGATGAGTCGAGCGTCAAAAAGTAACACTGCTAAGTGAGGGGACTATGATGGCGGAAAAAAACAATCTGAGGACCTCAACGCTTGAAGGACCATGGGTACAATACATGTCACACTAGGGATAGTATTACAGATGCCCTGCGACGTGCCTTCTCAAACTTCAAAAACAAGTCATGCAGTACTCCACACTAACCACTAGATGTCGGCCTATGCAAAGCATGTGATTCTAAGCAGAGCCACAAGCCTCAGAAATATATGGCAAACATTACTTACCGTAATCGTATTTCTGATGCTTGTATCTGCTTTGATTCACATGCTTTGCAAAGGCTGCCATCTAGTGGCACATGCAGAGTATTGCATGACTTGTTTTCGAAAATCGAAAAGGGATGTTGACTGGGCATGTCTGTAATACTATCCCTAGTGTGTACCTTACACTCCAAGAGGGAAGGAAGGGTGGGCGCATGTGAATCTAAGCAGATACAAGCAGCAGAAATATGATTACGGTAAGTAATGTATCCCTTCTGAGGCTTGTGGATCTGCTTAGAATCACATGCTTTGCATAGATTAGCGAGCAGTATCTGGAGAAGGTGGTGGGATGTTTGAAGGTACAGCAGCAAATAGATTTATTACTGCGTGTCCCACATGTGAATCTTGTTTGGAATGAGTATCCAGACAGTAATGCTATGTAAAGGTATGTATGGAACTCCCAAGTAGAAATTCCATACAACAAGGTCTTTGACCCATTTTTGTTCTCAGTAGAGGGGCTCCCACACCCTTGCTTAATTTGTAAAACCTGGGGTTTCACCCTAAGTAACCCAGGGTAATCCAGATGTGGACCCCTTGCTCACTGTGCCTTAGAGAGGCTCAGCTTCACCTCACTTAGGAGGCCCAACAAGGCTGAAACACGTGTCTGGGGTTGCTGATGGTACTCTTGTTCAGAGGAGAATTGCCAAGCATTTCAGAGCTGCCCTTGGGGGTGGCACCAGACATATATGCAAATTGACATTTCTCCTCTGTGAAGGGTTCAGTGAGGTAAAACGTGTTTGTAGGCCCTCCTGAGTGGAAGAAATTCCATAGAACAGGGTATTTGACCCATGTTGATTCTCAGTAAAGGATCCCCCCAAAGCACACCTAAAATCGATTTTTTAACAACAGTCACAATCAATGCAGGATGAAAGCACACCTAAATTCGATTATTGAGACACAGGTATTATACCAAAGCAGTACAGAAGTGCGGGCAGTGTGGTGGGAGCTCAGGAAATGCAAAGAGTCAATCTAGAAGGTAGAGCATGAAGTACAAGGGGACATATATCAACAGAGAAAGGGCAATGAGAATGCCTTGAAAGGCAGAGGGTGAGAGTCACGGAGAGATGAGGCCGGCCACTGAGCAACAGTCAGACCTCACGTGATGGCGGGAGGGATGCCACAGTCCAGGGGTGCACGGAAGTACCACCAAGCATAAAGCATGTCTTTGCCAGCAGTAACAAGAGGGGCCGCATGCCCAGTTAGTTAAATCCTTTTTGGGAACAAGGAAGTAAGTTGAATAAATACCCTTGTTTACCTCATGAGGAGGGATCAGTTCTACTGCTATGTTCTGAAGAAGGGCTTCGATTTCCTCCTGAAGAATCTCTTGATGTTCTTGCAACATCTTGCGCTGTTCGTACCCTTTTGTTACGGTGGAAAGCACCCATTTGCCTGATGTGATCCCCTCCCAATGCGTGGGCGTAATGTGATTTTCAACCCCCTGCTGGGATAAAATGGGAGGGGACCTGAACTGGAGCATCATTGTTTTTGGGCAGTGGTGCCTTTAGAGGCTGCACCCCGAGATCTACCTCTACGCCGTCTAAACCCTCCTTGATAGGTAGACTGAAAGGGGGTTGATTGTGCTGTGCTTGGATATTTATTCTGGCTGAATGTAGATCGAGAGGCTCTTGGGTAACTTTGGCCTCGAAAAAACCTGCGTGTATTAAAAACACCACTTTGCACGTATGGTTTGTTTGAAATATGTCCCAGCAATTTCAAATTCTCATGTTCTTTCTTGGCAGTCTTAAGGGCGTCATCTACTGCCTTCCCAAAGAACACATTGCTTTCAATGGGCATATTTACTAGTGTTGCTTGTGTTTCTAACTTACATCCTGACTGACGTAGCCAGGCATGGCGTTTTAACAGGGTTCCCTCTGCAACAATTCTGCCTGCCTTATCTGCTGCATCGAGGTTGCCTTTAATAATATTATTTGCTACCTGTCTGCCTTCATTGACAGTGTTTAGAATTTCTATACGAATAGGGTCTGGGAAAGAATCTAGTTGAGTTTGTACTTTATCCCAAAGGGACCTATTAGAACTGGAGAGCAGGGTTGTGTTGTTAGCAATTCACACCTGGTATGCGGCTGACGTTGCTACCTTTTTCCCTAATGCCTAAAGCTTTTTGCTCTCTTTTTCTGGGGGTGCCTCAGCAGAAGCGAATGGTGTCCGTGCCCTTTTGCGGGTGGTGGTAACCACTAAGGAGTCAGGTTTGAGATGGCCCTTGATGTACAAAGGGTCAGAAGGTGCAGGCCGAAAAGTATTTTCAATTCTGGGGTTAACAGCCCTGGTAAGAGATGGTGTAACTAGAGAGGCTGTGTCCTTTTATTTAGTGACTGTAGTGAAGGGATACATTGACCTACTGCAGACTTCTCTTCGAGCATCTCGTCTACGAAGTCTAAATCTTGGGGGACTTGTGTGTGTCCTAAAGTGATCTGCTGCCCTTTTGAGCAGATCATTGTACAAGACTTGATCATGCACAGGAGAATCAGGTACTGGCTGATCTACATCTGGAGGTGATGGGGATTAAGAATTGGTCATCAGCAGCATAATCATCCTCATCACAATATTGATCATCATCAGAGTCATTATTGTCTTGATCTACGTCAATGACTTCGTCATGTGCAGAAGTAGTAACATGGGGTTGTAAAAGGGCATCCACCTGCAACCTGGAGGACTCAGAGGGAGGCTCTCCTTGCATTCATTCCATGTGTACCCGGAGGACTCAGAGGGAGGCTCTCCTTGCATTCATTCTATTTGCACCCGGAGTACTCGGAGGGGGGCTCTCCTTGCATTCATTCTATTTGCACCTGGAGGACTCGGAGGGAGGCTCTCCTTCCAATCATTCCATGTGCACCTGGAGGACTCAGGGGAAGGCTCTCCTTGCAATCATTCCATGTGCACCTGGAGGACTCAGGGGGAGGCTCTCCTTGCATTCATTCTATTTACACCTGGAGGACTCGGAGGGAGGCTCTCCTTGCATTCATTCCATTTGCACCTGCAGGACTCAGAGGGAGGTTCTCCTTGCATTCATTCCATGTGTACCTGGAGGACTCAGAGGGAGGCTCTCCTTGCATTCATTCTATTTGCACCTGGAGGACTCAGAGGGAGGCTCTCCTTGCATTCATTCTATTTGCACCTGGAGGACTCAGAGGGAGGCTCTCCTTGCATTCATTCCATTTGTTTCTCTGTAAGTGGGTATCTTCCATAAAGGATACAAAGGTAGAGACTTTGTCCATAGTTTGTTGGAATTTTTCCCTTGTCCAAGAACCTGAAGTAGGCTTTTCACTGAAAGGGTATGTAGCATCCTCAGGGTTATGATATGGGCTTCAACCCAAAGCCTGGGACAAAGGAGAAGAGGCTTCAGTGTAATGTGATGTTTTCTGAGTCACACGGGCTTGCACCGAAATCTGGGAATGCGTGCGTTTCGACGGCTGTTTATCTTTTGAAGTATGTTTGATGGAGTGAGCAGTACGTTCGGTGGTGTGAGCAGTAGTGGGAATGGGCGTCTGTTTTAACGCACGTTAGTCGAGTGCACATGTTTTATATGCGTGGATGTTTTTTCGCTCGACGGTTGTCTCTTTGGACTGTCATGGCATGCACAAGATGTGGGCGCAGAGGACTGCGTCCAGGCAGATTCGCTGGAGGAGCGTTTCTGTTCCGCGTGGCCATATTTCGATGAATATTTCATCTAATGGCTTGGCATTGTGTGTTTATCTCTTGAGTGAGAGTGAGTTTCTCCATGTTTTTTATGTCCATGTGTGCCACTGTCGCTGGGTATGGTCTCCATAGTGATGCCGCCCGCAAACCTTTTGGAAGGGGGTGACTGGCACTTGGGAAGCTGCTTGTCCCATTTTCTCTTTGGCGTCACTTTGTGCACTGAATTCCTCCTCCTCTGATTCTTGTGTGCCTGTTGGCGCCTCTATGGAAGCCTTGGCCTGCATGGCGTGGTCCGCCCAACATTTAGAATGCCAGTCCTTTAGAGTTCTAGGTCGAAAAAGCTGGCAGGCAGCACAGCATTTTTTAGAGTGATCCTGTGGGAGGCAACAATTGCACACCTTATGTGTGTTATTTCAGGGAAATAACAGCAGTCGTCGATCGCGATATTAAATTTAAGTATTAACGCTATAAATAAAAGAGGCTACAAGCCACAAGCTCTCCAACTTGTGACCCTCCACTATGGCGGAAGAAAAACAATCTGAGGGATGTCGATGCCTGAAGGACAATGGGTACTACGAACATCAGACTAGGGATAGTATTACAGACACAAGTCGATGTCCCTTTTTGACTTTCGAAAACAAGTCATGCAATACTCCACACCTACCACTAGATGGCGGCCTATGCAAAGCATACGATTCTAAGCAGATCTACAAGCCTCAGAAATATATATGCATATATACATACATTCTGTGATGAGTCACTAGATGTCGTCACTTCTCCCCACAGTGGAAGACCTTTCCCATGAGGCTAGGGATGTGCGGCCGCTAGCCAATATTCCCCATAGGGGGCGCTTAATGCCGGAGGACCTCATGGGGAGGAACTCCCCACCTGGGATTAAGGATGGCCAGCTGGGTGATAGTCGGCACAACACCCCTTCCCAAACCAAAGTGTAAATTGAGTCCAGCCTGTAACAACTATGGCGAGTTTCCTTATGGTCAAAAGGACATGGCTTTTTGTTTGCAGCACCTTGCCCCTGAGTCACTGCGACTGACCAATGCTTGAATTGATAAATTGAAATAGACGACAAAGACTCATAGGTGCGCTCCAAAAGGATTATTTTTTGTTTATCATCAGTTGTAAATTCAGAAATCATACATCATAATGTTCTTGTATTACAATCTTCAGTTTCCTTAGGCTCTGTATTGTGTTCATACAGAGTATTTTCACAATTTTTTCTCACATTTTTTGCTTAGGTATTCAAGCCCAATTCATAATAGTGCAGTTTTGAATTTTCAAACTGATGCCAATGTATACAGTGTAATCTTGATTCACCCTCTTATCATCTCCCTCTACACGTGCTTCTCCAACCCTTCAGATGGTTCATATCCTTCCCAAACCATCCCAGCACCTCTACCACCTTCCCTCACGCCCCTCTGACTAGCACATCCAGGTGTTAGTGTTATACTATAACCACTACACCTACTGAGTCGAAAAAGATTTGTAGCAACATGAAGATTACACCTGACCCAAGTACTGCCACCCTATACAATGTATTTACAAAGCCTCTGTTCGATGACCTGGACCATCTGGGTGTCACCTATACTTATTACGCAGATGACACCCGGATACTCATACCTGTCGCCAGAGACTATGACACTGACGCCAAAGTACTTAACAACATCTATAGTATCATTCAAGCATGGATGGTTAAACATGGACTCTGTCTCAACAACGAGAAGACAGAGCTCCTCCTTTTAGGCTCCAAGCTCAAACTCAGACTAGACAAACAATTTGACGCATTTAATATTGACGGTATCTCTATCAAGGTCTCCAAAGATGTGAAACTCTTGGCATCTACATCGACTCATCGCTAAACTTATCAAGACAGGTTAATGCGTCGGCCTCCTCTACAGCATACACCTGCAAGTTAATTACAGCTTGCAGACCAGCTTGCAGACCATATCTCTCTACACCTAACTGTATCTCCATAGCTAGAGCTCTAGTACTTTCCAGCCTAGACTACTGTAACGCACTTAACCTTGGAACCAGTCTAAAAGACCTTGAAAAAGATGCAAGTTCTGCAAAACAATGACATTAGGGCAGCACTGAATATCCTCAGATCTCAGATCTCAACATATATCTGGGGTAAGACACAACCTGAACTGGCTATCGGTTAAGCAAAGGATTGCCTTCAAAACCCTTTCACTTACCCACAAATGTCTCGCTAACCTAGCACCAAGATACCTGACCAAGATGTTTGCACGTAATACCTCAGACCGCCCGATGAGATCCGCGCAGGCATACTGCCTTAAAATCCCTTGCTTCAAGCTACAAAAAGGCAGGAGGGAGAAGTTTCCCCTTCCATGCAGCCAAATTATGGAACACTTTACCCTTACCACTAAGAACTGAACATGCCTACCACCCTTTCAGGAGGAACGCCAAAACTTGGTCCTCGCCCAAGAATCCTAGATACCTCTCTGCATTACGACCCTAACCGTCGCCTGCTCTACAAACTGCGTGATATGTAAGAAATATACTCCCGTAATTATGTATTCTTCCTGTAAATTCTGTCAATTTTTATCTCAGTCAAATGTATATTTTTTTTCCGTAAGAAATATACTCCTGCAATTATGTAATCCTCTTCATGTAAATTCTTTTTAATAAAATTCTCACTCATATGTATTTTTTGCAATCTGTGTAAACTTTATTCTTGTCACTGTACCTTCTGTAACCTATGTATGAAATGCACCCAGATGCCCATGGGCTTGGAGCGCCATACAAATAAATAAACTAGAAACTAGAAAGAATCAAGCGTGAGTCATGGAAAATAACAAAGGACTTTAACAGGACCTCAAAGATACGAACGGGTATAAAAAAACTGAGAAGGGACTTACATGGTGGTCAAACCAGCCCCGGAGCAGCAGCAGGGCAGGAAGCTGTAGAGCACGGAAGCAGAGAAGTGGTGAAGACCATGAAGCCGCGGACGCCGGCGGAAAGCAGAATGTACCACTCTGGGACCCGAGGCCGATGGGTCCAGACAGACACCGGCGAGGAAGTGGTACGACCTCCAGGAGGAGGTGGACCATGCGGCCCACTTACTGTACAGACACTGCAGGGAGCCACAAGACGCAAACCCGCCAAGAACTGAGAGAAGAAGCAGACTGTTACGGAAGGAGAAACGAAGACCAGCTCCAGTCCTGGGAAGAGCCACTGCCGTACGACAAAGCCCTAGAAGGTAACGGGCGGTATGGGCTGGCAGGCAGAGATGTGGGGAACGAGGGAGTGTCTTCGAGAAGCACTGGAAACACTGAAGCCCAGTGAAGGACCAAGAAGCGTCTGGGACCCTACAGCAAATGAAGAGTGCATCCGAGGAGAACTTCTTCGTCAGAGTGGCATAACTAAGACCACTGACATACAGAAAAGGGTCTGGGAACATACAGAATATACAGTATTTTATAATGTTCTTATGGCAGCAGAGCGATCAGTAATGCCGTTTTACAGGCACAGCAGGAGAATTCCCTAACAATTTGCAGTCTTATCCTTTGAAGCATCAAAATTGAAGGAAGAACATTATAAAATTAGAAACAAAGACAGAAAGGAATATTGTCCTGTCTCATCCCTAGATAGAAGGAATCCTTCTGGATACGCTGCCCAAACCCCCATGACCCAAATCAAGTGTTGGTGTATTAAACATGAAAGTGGGTTCTTAGACTAGGCCACCTAATCAATACAACTCCGCCATGAAGAAGGCCCAACAACAACAGTTGAAAAGCGTTGGTGATAACGCAATAAGACATAGGGGCCGAAACATATGTCAACGGTTCCCAGGCTAGAACGACCAGCCTACATGCTGTTTTTTCAGTGTCCCGGTGGAGATTAAACACAGGGACAGGTCTTTTAGAGGCCCTTCATTGGGAATTCGATAGGGAAGGACTTCATTAGTTGACCACCAGTATAAGGTGTATATACTAACCCCACAGCACCTCAACCTATGAATATCAAAGTGTATATGTATGTTAAATGTTATTACTTTTTTTGTGTTTATGTGTTTTAAAAAAATGATCTTAATAAACTGAAACATTGAATATAAGAATTGCGCCTGGTTGAACACAATACCGAAATAAGGACACAGTATTGCCCTACCCAGTCACAGGGCCATAAGGGAGGGGTAACCAGTTTTCTCTTTTCTATGCATAGTGTATGCTAACTTCCTGTACCAAAACTGGTCCCCCGATGACAAAAAATTGGGAAGTACCCATGTTTACACTATGTTTTGCCAGCTCTCTCCCACAGGTGCAACTATATAATGCAATTATAATCAAAGTGCAAAGCGGGCTCTGGAGGCTAACGACAGTGTATGGTATTGCAGTAGATCTGTAGATGTACAGACTTGATGGACTATTGATCACTGTTTCACGTAAACATCAGTTTGCTTTGTGTATTCATTATTTAAGAGGAAAGAAAGTAAGAGACTAAGCAGAGTGGATGGCGTAGCAGGCAGAGAGCTGGACAAATTAGGTGGGATAATTTAGTATGCAGCCATCTCAATTTCAGGGTTGCAGGTATAAAGCCACAGGGTGATAAGACAGAGTGCCAAGGAGTACGGGATCAGCTCATGGGTTGAGCACCAGTTCAATAGATGCATGCAGCCAGCAGGCCACATAACTAGGTTTGCCATCAAAAGCATGTGGACGTGTGATCATGTACATTTTCAAAAGTGTTAATTCGTCAATATGATGCATCTTCCCTAACACAATGAAATATAATTCACACTAATATTTAGATTCGCTAACCTAAACTTTACTGTAAAGCAATTTGAAAATGCAGTGTTTTACAGTAGCAATACTGTAATTATGCATTATGTAACATCATAAATGTTTAGGAATGTAAAAACTAAATAATAAATTTAACACAGACAGGATATAGTAAGCTTAATGAAAGTATCATCCCAATTAGTTATGGCAATTATTTGAAAAAGAAAAAAAGAATTTCTGCCTAACACTCCCACATAAGCCTTTGGCACTTAAGAGTGAAGGAGATGATTACTGCTGCACCCTCTCTCCATTAGTCCCTTTGAACATGGAGTGAACAGAGAAAAGAGGGTGGAGAGAGCCCTGAGGAAGGGAGGAATGCAGGGTGAGCTGTGCTTTCATTGATCAGGGTAACTTAAATAGCTAGCTTTGCTACACACGTGTGAATTTAATTAGCAAACCT
This sequence comes from Ambystoma mexicanum, assembly GCF_040938575.1. Classification (NCBI taxonomy): domain Eukaryota; kingdom Metazoa; phylum Chordata; class Amphibia; order Caudata; family Ambystomatidae; genus Ambystoma; species Ambystoma mexicanum. Next base: position 747,252,151 of record NC_090938.1, read on the forward strand.
ACAAAATTGCACAGCAAATTTCTGCGTGACTGCTTATTTTATGCCTTGTTAGAAGAAATATAAAACAATAAATGTACATCTTTAATTTTCACGCATTATTCCTGAATTCCCTTCATGTTAGAGTCTGTGTTTGAAGGCAGGGGCAGGTAGCAGGCCTTGGTAATTGCATATGCTGTAAAGTTTTGCATTGGGTACAGTTCAAAATGATATTCTTTCGGAGATTGATAAAAGGCAATAATAGGGCTTAAACAAATAACTGCATTTAAAATATTCTATGGTACCCTATGCAACCATAACATGTGTTGTATTATGTTAATCAATTTTATAAAGCACACGTTCGCAGAAAGCATCATGGCGCTAGAGGACATCAGGGGGCAAAGAACTTAGAACAATAAGGTTTTGAGCAGGCAACGGAAGACAAAAAAAATAATCGCTGTAGCGAAAAGGGCAAGGCATTTTACAGTTGGGCCGGTGCAACCGAGAAGGAGCGACCACCCATTCAGGTATGCGGAAACTGGGGATTTACCAGCAGTCGCGCCATTTCAGATCGCAAAGAGCGGGCCGGCAGATAGTGTTGAAACTTCTCCTGGAGAAATTCCGGTCCCACCCCATAGAAAGCACGCTGAACAATACAGAGGGACTTAAAAACAATCTGCTGCTGGATCGGTAGCCAGTGTAGGGAGCACAGAACTGGGGAGATATGCATGCGTCCCGTATGCCGTATTGGTAGCCACCCGCGCAGCTGAATTTTGCAATAGCTGTAGTCGGTGGATGATATAGGGCGGCTGGGCTAAAAACAACGAGTTGCAGTAATGAAGCCTGTATCAATGCAGACACCAGCAATGGGCGAAGATTAGCCGGAAGAAAGGGCAGAACTTTCTTGAATACTTTAAGATGGTAGTAACCAGACTTGCATATTGAATTAACTTGCGCTGTGGCAGACAGTGACTCTCAAAACAAAAACAAAAACACAGATTCTTGACTATTGGAATAGGTAGGGGACAGGAGCCACGCTCAGAAGGCCAAAAAGCAGAAGACCAAAGCCACGACGAGAGGGAGGGGAAGAAGAGGGGCCCTGTGAAGAAGCAGAAGAACCCACCACCAATACCTCAGTATTGTCTCCATTAAGCTTCAGTCAGTTTCCCCCATCCAATCACTAACGGCCGCCAGACATATCTGCAGCTGAGACGCTGTGTCCTGCTTGGCAGGATCCCCCAGATGCACTGCTCACACTAACACCCAGTCCAAAGATGACATCACACATGGCATCATCAATGACATCACTGATGACATCACTCATTTGTAACAATCTTGACAATGTCCTTACAAAGGGTTGTGTTTAGGGTATTGCTACTAATATGAAGGGTGTAGGTCGGCCTCACATGAATAATCCATGTATCACAAAATGTACTTATTCAAACAGACACTGCCTGTGGATAATATAGCAATCTAACAATCCCTGGATATAGGCAATGGGTCCAGCATGGACTAGACGAGTAGAGTAGATCCAGATCTGGTGGATTAGAATTCCAAGCCTAACAGGACTTCGTGTGACGTTACACTTGGAGCCAAGGGCCGAGTATACAAGAATTACTAGACACGTGGGTGGATAATATAGCGATCTAACAATCCATGAATATAGGCAATGGCTCCAGCATGGACGAGACGAGTAGATCCAGATCTGGTGGATAAGAAGTCCAAGCCTATCAGGACCTTGAGTGATGTTACACTTGGAGACAAGGGCTGAGTGTACCAGAAGAACAAGTTACTTTCTTACCTGGTAACGTTCTTTCGATGGGATGTTCCGACGACGTATTACATATCTATGACAGGAAATCACCACAGCTGTGCTGCTTCAGAAAATTTTCGGCGTCCTGCGTCGATGACGTCGATACGCTGTCCTCGAGGGCCTCCGTCGAGCTGACATCACCGGATGTTATAAGTAGGACGCACGACGCCCGTAGCCTCGTAGTTTTTTTCCCAGAACGTGTGGCACCAATCTTCTGCCAGTATGACCACAGAAAGCCTTGCGGAAACGGAAGCTGCGATAGCATAAAAAATTCTGTAGCGGGGTAGGCTGGGAGGGAGCGATATGGAATACGTCGTCGGAACATCCCATCGAAAGAACGTTACCAGGTAAGAAAGTAACTTGTTCTTCGAGGGGATTGGTTCCTCCGACGTATTCCATATCTATGACAGACTCCCAAAGCAGTACCAACGTATGGAGGAGGGAAAAGAATTTAGAATATTAGAATGCCCAATTAAATTGCAGAATAGAGGACCGCCTTGCCAAAGGCCAGATCCTGCCCATGGATAGAATCTAGGGAATAGTGTCTTACAAAAGTATGGACCGAAGCCCATGTGGCTGCTTCACAAATGTTACGAATGGGAACACCCCTCTGCAGGGCAGTAGAGGCAGCCTCACCCCTAGTAGAATGGGCCCGTAAGCCTACCTGAGGGTCCTTACCCGCCAAGCGGTAACATTCAGAAATTGCCAAGATAATCCATCTAGACAAAGTCTGCTTGGTAACAGCTTGTCCCAAAGGCCTTCCAGCGTATCCAATAAAGAGCTGATCATCCACTCTGACCCGGGACATGCGTGAGATGTAGAAACTCAAAGCTCTCCTTGGATCCAACCTATAGAGCCTCTCCTCTTCCTTACCAGGATGCGGAGGAGGATAAAACGCCGGAAGAATTACCTTCTGGCTTAAATGAAAGTCCGAAACCACCTTCGGAAGAAAGGAAGGACGAACCCTAAGGACAACCCTGTCCTTATGAAACACCGTGAAGGGTGGCTTAACAGAAAGTGCCTGCAACTCACTCACTCGGCGAGCGGAAGTGACCGCAACTAAAAATACAGTTTTAAGGGTTAACAGTCTCAAAGGACAAGAATGTAAAGGCTCAAATGGAGCACCCATGAGGAATTTCAGAACCAGGTTCAAATCCCAACCCGGCACCTGGAAAGGTGACAGTGGAAACACATTAGTGAGCCCTTTCAAGAACTGAATATTAAAGGAATTTTGAAATAAGAACACTCTTCAGACGAGCGCTTAAAGATGGACAGCGCCGCCAGGTAATCTTTAATGGTACCCACTTGCAAGCCTCTGTGGGCCAAGGAAAGCAAAAAAGACAGAACCACAGGAATGTCACATGAAAAAGGATCCACATTCTGAACCCTGCACCAGTCGCAGAACTTTCTCCAACGGCAACGGTACAGGGACTTTGTTGCAGGCCGTCTGGCCGAAAGCAACACCTCCATCACGTCTTCAGGGAGGTCCCAATCCTTATACCTCAACCTTTCAGAAGCCAAGTGTGAAGGTTGAGAGATCTGACCTCTGGATGGAGAACCCGACCCCCCTCCCGTGAGAGCAGATCGTCTCGGTAGGGAAGACAGCGTGGAGGGCAGATGGACAAGTCGAGAAGGTCCGGTACCACGTTCTCCTGGCCCATGCAGGAGCAATGAGGATCATCCGGGAACCGAACCTCCGTAACCTCCGCAACACTTGCGGAATGACGGGGACTGGGGGAAACGCGTACAGCAGTGGGAAGGACCACTCGACCACGAACGCGACCCCTAAGGCTCCTCTTAGAGGAAATTACCGCAAGCAGAACCTTTCGCACTTCCGGTTGACACTGGTGGTGAAGAGATCCACTTGTGGGGTCCTCCAAAGGGTGAAGATCTCCAGGAGAATCTCCTGAGCCAGCTCCCACTCGTGGGAGATCATGCTCTGCCTGCTCAGAGCGTCCGCCGTCTCATTTTCGTCTCTGGCCAGATGAACTGCCGAGATCGAAATGTTCTGCTGGATGGCCCAGAACCAGAGCTGCATTGCCTCTCTGCACAGAGGAAGTGACCCTGCCCCCCCCTTTTTGTTGAGGTAGTGCATGGCCACTGTGTTGTCCGTCAGAATCAGGACATTCTTCCCTCGCACAGCCGGCAGAAAAGCCTTCAGGGCAAGCCTGACGGCTCTCAGCTCCAACAGATTGATATGGAGTCTGGACTCCGACGGAGACCAACGGCCGCTGACTGTCAACTCGTTGGCATGAGCTCCCCATACCTCCGGCCAGGGTAGCCAAAACGGAGCCCCCTTCAACAGATTGCCTTCAACGGCCCACCACAGAAGGTCCTGGGCGACCGAGGGCGGCACCTGAACGGGGTCTGACATCCTTCCGGAGGAGTGCGACCACTGAATCCTGAGAGCCCACTGCAGAGATCTCATCCGCAGTCGGGCCTCTGGCACCAGAAGAATGCAGGATGCCATGAGGCCGAGCAACCTCAAGAACTCGAACGCCGGGAGACTCTGGGCATGTTGAAACTTGTGCACCATCTGCAGGTGTGATGAGCCCGCACCTGGGGAGGCGAACACTGCCCCAGGGATGTGTCGAGCACTGCTCCGATGTACTGGAGCCGCTGTGTTGGCGTCAAATGGGACTTCTTTAAGTTGAGGGAGAAGCCCAGCCTGTGAAGAGAGTGGCAGGTGATCGCCAGATGATCCAGGACTTGCTCTGGAGAGCGCGCCCTGATCAACCAATCGTCCAGTTAGGGGTAGACGTGAATCCCCCCTTTCCTGAGATACGCTGCCACAACCACCGTGAGCTTGGTGAAAACCCTCGGGCGGAAGTCAATCCGAACGGCAGGACCCGAAACTGAAAGTGCGAGTCGCCAACCGCGAACCTCAGGTACTTCTTGTGCTTGCGATGGATCAGCACATGAAAATAAGCGTTCTTGAGGTCGAGAGACACCAACCAGTCCTGAAGTTGAAGGGCATGGAGGACTTGAGAAAGAGTAACCATCTTGAACTTGTCCTTCCTGAGGAGCTTGTTCAAACCAGACAAGTCCATGATGGGTCTCAATCCCCAGTCTTTCTTCGGAATCAAAAAAATAAGCGGATACCATCCCTTGTTCCTCTCCGCTACAGGCACCAGTTCTATGGTGCCTTTCTCCAGCAGGGATAAGATTTCCTGCGCAAGGAGCGGATCCGGACTCTTTAAAGAGAGATTCCCTGGTGGATTGTCGTGAGGCCTCTGCCGGAAAGGAAGACAGTAGCCGTGGGCTATGATCTCCAGAACCCACACATCTGAAGTAATGGCACGCCATTCTACAAGATGCTGCACCAGCCTTCCCCCAACCGGCGAACCATGGGACATGGCCTCATGACTGACCTGAAGCGGCTGCATGTGTATGTAGTTAGTGCAGCTGTGTAACGGGATAATATAAAACAAAAATAGAGCTGAAGACCATGTGGTTTGAAAAGATGTCACCAAGAGAGAGAACAGCAAAAATAAAACAGTTTTAAAGTAAATACTAACATGTATGAAGACCTACCAATGGATGTAAATAAACTCTTCCTAAGTGTGCCACTAGGGGTCAGTGTTGGCTAGGGAATGGAAGACTAGTAGTTACCGAGAAAGCAATAGGAGCGAGAAAGATGGTGATTCATAACCAAGTAAAGTGGCTTTCCTGCCATAGAGATTAATAAGTGAAACTCCAAAGGGCAGGAAATATCACTGAAGACATTACTCCATACCCAGAGCCTATAGCAGGATATTATATAATAAATATTGCACATAAAACTAAGATTGAAAAGCGGGTGACGTATGAGCAAAGTTGCTACAGTTTTGAAATGTAAATTGGGGGGGGGGCGGCACAATAGAATTCTAAAACAATTCATTAACAAAAGACGCCACGGTGCCCCCCCTCTCCTCCCGTGAAGACCCCAAATGAAATCTGCAAAACCACAGGAGCCGCTCGAACGAGGCACCCACCAAAACTCTTAACCCCCGCACAAAATATATATATGACCTCCATCAAAATAACAGTGCCCCTCCCTTCCAGATACAGGACAGTAACCCCGCCCCCATTAATAGAGGAAAGTGCCCGCCCCCCTCCCTCATCCCCGCCCCCACTAAAAAGAGGCAAAAGTTCCTGCACTTCTTAAACATCCCAGGACAGCGCCTGAAGGAAGTAATTGCCCCCCCCCCCACCCCCTTTACAAGAACGTCAGTCCCCCAAGAAGTAGAGCCCCCCTACAACACACGCTGAAAGGATGAGCAGTGCCCCCCCGCCCCCCAATAAAGATGAGCCACTGCCCCCACATATTCCTCTTACCTTTATACACCGCTGGCCAGGGAACCCTCAACCCCTGCACCCCCACAGACACTGTGCCCCCTCTTATCTGCTGCCCCCCCCGTGCCTCCCCCCCCAGACACAGCCCCCCCTTACCTGCAGCCCTGCGCCCCCCCCAGACACAGCCCCCCCTTACCTGCTGTCGGGCTCCACTGCTCTCAGTCCCCTCCGGCCCCGGGAGGATCCGCAGCCCCCCCTCGGGGCTCCATGTCTGGAAGTAGGGCCGCAGGGTGCGGGGGAAGGGGGCCCCGGGGAAGGTGAAGAGCAGAGCCCGGTCCTGAGCATCGTAGACCGAGAGCCTGCCCGCCTCATAGTCCAGGAAGAGGCCCAGGACCCCGGGGGGAGCGCGGGGGGTCAGGGGGGTGGGAGGGGAGGTGAGAGCCCAGTATTCACCACCCCGGAGCCACACTGTCCAGAGACCATCCTCAGGTGATAGTAGGAGCCATCCCTTCCTGGGCACAGACTCATCACACACCCCCAGCTCCCAGTCCGTGCTGCCCCCCACCTCCACCTCCCAGTAATGCCTCCCGGAGCTCAGCCCCTCCCTCCCCAGGACGATGCAGTATCCAGTGAATCTCTGGGGGGTGTCGGACAGGTCCGGGGTTCGGTCTCCGCGTCTCACGCTTCTCCCGTCCGCGGACACGATGAGCTCGGGATGAGCGGTGCCAGGATCCAGAGTCACCTCACCTGCAAAACAGAAGCCCAGCTCAGAAACCAACCAATCACAGGGTGCCAACAGCCTGTCAATCACACCAACAGCAGAGCGCAGCCAATCACAGCCTCCTGTCAACAGACACCCGCAGACCCCGCCCACAGCGCAGGGGTAATGCGGCTGTTCCTCGATTCTTCAATAAAACCCGAAGGAACCCCCAAATTCCAGAGATAACGGGTAGAGCTCTCCCCCCTCCCAGAGACGAGACAGCCGAGAAGAGAAGCTGAGAGGAGAGTGGGAGGGAGAGGGACACAGAAGAGGCAGAGAGGAGACTGTGGGCCGGGGGCAAGATATCTGCAGGGAAAAGAGGGAGAGACGAGACAACAGGGAAGAGAAGCAGAGAGTGGGAGAGAGAGGGACACAGAAGAGAGGCAGGCAGAGAAGAGAGATAGGCGGGTACAACAGCTCCACAGAGAAGAGAGGAGGGAGAGGCGAGACAGCACAGAAGAGAGGAGAGTGGGAGGGAGAGGGACACAGAAGAGAGGCAGGCAGGGAGGAGACAGTGAGGCGGGTGCAAGAGATCTGCAGGGAAAAGAGGGAGAGACGAGACAGCAGAGAAGAGACACTGGCCCTCATTACGACCCTGGCGGAAAGTGACTGACCGGAGCGCCACAGCGTAAATAGCGTTTCCGCCATTGCACGAAGGAGCAAAGTGCGGCCCATTCCGACCCATCGGGCACGAGCACCACGCCACGGCGGAAGTGCAAAGTCCGCGATGGCGGAAATGACCCCAAAACGGGCCACACCGCCGCCGTACGGCGCCCTAGGTGCTATACCGCCAGCCCTCTTAGCGGTCACCGCAGTGTGCGCCTACCGGAAAGTACGGTGACCGGAAATATACGGAAACGGAAGTAAAAACATGGGCCCGGAACGGGAAACATCCCGCCGTACACCTATAAAACCACTAAAACCACACAACCACTAAAATCACTACCCTGAAACACACCCCAACCCGTCACCCACCCTAGCGAAACCAAGAAAAATGGGAAAAGTAGCGAAGAAAGCGTGCGACCGCAAGCGGCAGGTCCACTTCTCCCGTGAGGAACTCACCGTGCTAACAGAGACCCTCCAGGAGAATGCTGCTGTCGTCTTCTCCACGCAAATGACCAGAACGGCACTTGCAAACAAGAAGACCATATGGGCTCTGGTGGCACAGCGGGTAAGTGCGGTGGGGACCGCACCCCGCACCCCACAGCAATGCCGCAAGCGATGGGACGACCTGCGGATACGCGTCCGCAGCATACTCTCTGCCAACCGCAACATTGCTACAGCCACCGGGGGAGGTCCTGAATCACCCATCAAGTTGACCCCCTGGGAAGAAATCTGTGCCTCCACCATCGGAATGGAGAGCATAGAGGGAGTCGGAGGGATGGAGAAAGGAGTGCAGACATCCGAAGATTCAGGTAGGTGGGCCAGATAAAACAATGCCAAATCCACACAGTCCATCCATGTGAAGTACCATGCGTCCACATAGTGCAACAGAAACACATGTCCAGGAGAACGTCCACACACATCGGCCTGATAGCGCACGTTAAAACCCACAATAAATACATAAATAATTAAAAACCCCTAATACACGCACTACACGTGCAGCAGGCACACCCTAACTGCAGGCTGCCAAACAACTGCACCCTCACTCCACACACAAATTAAAGCACCTCCAAGGCCCCGACCCAAATCACCCTCAGGTACCACCCCAAAGCATGTGATACAATGCCATTCCAATTCCCACAGACCCATCAATAACCCTCGCCCTCCTTTACTCCACCACAGGGTCCGATCCAAACGACGAGCTACAGGACACCCCTACCAGCACACCTGCAAAGAGGGCCAAGACCAACGGCCAGAGACCCTCCACCTCAGCTGCACGCATCAAGACACGGCAGCAGCACAAATCAGGTGGCAGCACAGAGGAGGGAACATCAACAGGCACCCCAGCAGCCAGCATGCCCACAACACCACCACCACAGGTCCCCCCAATGGATGCCACAGAAGGCACTGCCTCTGGTGGCAGCAGCACCATAGGTGACACCCCATTGATGGCAGCATGCTCGGACACAGAAAACGGGGATGTCGAAGTCAGATCCATCCATGACCTGTCCCAATCCCCCTGTCTGTCCCATCCCGTACAACATGAGGATACCACGCAGGGGCAGCCACAAGACGACGACTGGCCATCCCCCACAAGCCCTGTGGCAAGGCAACATGAGGACAACAGCCCCTCTGTGACACCCCCGCAAATGGCCATGGCCCAGCAGAGGCAACAGTCCCTCGACAAGTTAATCGTACAACAGCAGCAACTGGCCACACTCCTCAAGGACCATGCCGATGAATGTGGGGGCACTAAGGCAGACATAGAAACATCAACTGAGACACTTAGGGCAGAAATGGAGAGAGGTACAGAGACGCTAAGGGCACAAATGGAGAGTAGCACCGAGAGCCTGAGAGTCCAAATGGAGAGTAGCACCGAGAGCCTGAGAGTCCAAATGGAGAGAAGCACCGAGAGCCTGAGGGGGGAACTGCATGCGACGTCCAAAGACGTATGTGCCGAACTTGCCGCAGTGCGCCGTGTGCTCACTGAGCTCTCGCAAACCCTTAGGGACATGCATGGACGTGAGCAGGCAGACACATCATCCGTTGCAAGTTCCGTCCAGGGCAGCCCCCAACGTAGATCTGGAAGGAACCTGCGCTCCACAGGCAGGGTGCCCCTGATACCCGCAGAGGGGGCCTGCAATAGCGACAGCCCACTGACAATGAGCATCTTTGGACACTGGTGTTCGGGGGGGAGGTAGGAGGGTGGAGGGGGTGTGTTGGGCTCACTTGGGTGGCGGGTCGATAGGGTGTTCAATATGACATCACATATGCCATAAAAAGTGCACGATCAACCAATGAGATGTGTGGACAATGATCTTTGTGTACTAGGCCATCATAGGCGTACAGTCCATATTGTGCATGTCCCAGACACACACAGTGCCACGAGTCCCGTGTCCATGTATCAGCCACCAGGCGTGAGTGCTAGAAGCATACATCAATGAGATGCTGACGAATGTCACGGCCCTCCGGTGCCTCGCAGACTCCATGAGGTGCTGCCACATCCCCACCCTCATCATGACCATCATCAGGTGCTTGCAGTTCTGCGTCAGGGGGCATGGGCACATTTCTACGTACGCACATGTTGTGGAGCATGACACATGCCATGACCATCTTTGCAACCTTCTCATGGCGGTACAGGAGTGCCCCGCCAGACCTGCTGAGGCAGCGGAAACGAGTCTTCAGTAGGCCGAATGCCTGTTCAATGACTACACGGGTACGTGAGTGGGCATGGTTGTAGTCCTCCTCATGCTGGTCCCGTGGGTTCCGGACTGGTGTGAGGAGCCATCTCTTCAGTGGATATCCAGCATCACCTGTATGTGGACGAGAAACGTATGATGTGGAATGCCATTGCTACGTACGCACACCCCCCCCCTTCCTGCCAGGTCATTGCCAAATCACATACCCCACATAATCATGCATGTAATGAGACTCACCGAGTAGCCAGGATCTGTTCCCTGCGTGTTGCTCCATGTAGCGTGGTATTGTAGAGTTCCTCAAGACCATAGAATCATGGGTTGATCCAGGGAATCTGGCACAACAATGTGTAATGATCCTGTTGGAGTCACACACCATTTGTACATTCAGGGAATGAAATTGTTTTCGGTTGCGGTACTGGGCATCCATGGCATGTGGGACGACCAATTCAACATGGGTGCAGTCGATGGCACCAATGCAACCCGGTATGCCGGCAAGTGCATGGAATCCCACTTTTGTGTTGGTAATTTCCTGCTCCGAGCGTGGTAGAGAGATGTAGTCGTCTGCGTGCTGCAGGAGGGCATCGAGCACTTGCAATAGTGTCCGTGAGAACAGTGGCTGAGAAATGCCATGCAACTGTCCGACTGTGTGCTGGTAGGTGCCTGTGGCCAGGAAGTGGAGTACAGACACCACCTTCAGTAGGGGTGGGATGGCGGTTGGGCTATCTATCATGCTGACAAGGTCAGCCTGTGTCATGTCCACAATGGCGGCTATGGTGTCCCGGTCCAGACGGTAGAGGGTGTGGATCTGCTCATCAGTGAGGTTGAACGGATGTGCTCGGAGGCGTGGGATTGCGGGCTGCCTGCGTGGTGGTAGTGGCTGTGCTGGTGGGCCTTGCTGGCCCTGCCTTGGCCTCCTCCTCCTCCTGCGTCTCCTCCGTGCGGCTGGTTGTAGTTGGTGTTCGTCTTCTTCTTGGAGTTGGAGCACTTGCAATGCTATCAGGTCCCCCTGGGCCAACATCGCGAGTCCTGCCGGTAGCATTTCGGTGTGGTTGTGGGAGGAGACTGGCTGTGCAATTTATGTGTTTTCAGGCTGTATGGCCTCCACCTGTGGTGATTAATTCCACCTGTGCAAACTGCTCTCCCCTTTGGCCGAGCACGTCCCGCGCACAACGCTGCAATTCGGGGAATGGCATCTTGCTATTGCAATCATGTATTTGTACCCGATGGCCGTGTAAGATTGGTTGATATGTTCATTCTGCTGTGGTCCCATTGTTTCACATACTATCTGTGCAGTCGCGAACAGACTTGTGAAGGGTCAGTGGAACGTAGTACTCGTGTAACGGTGGGCCCTCATGCATCACTGTACCGAGTTGCAACGACGGGCGGGGCGTCCCATTTGTGGGTGAAGGCAGTTGCCATTTTCACACACAGCCGCACTCGATGGAATAATTAGTGATTTCAAACGGCCACAGATGCCTTTTCGACGTGATGTTGCAAATGAGGAATTCGAAGGGCGGCGCTTTCGGTTTCCAGCTAGCGGCGAGGAGATGCCCACAGGTCTGACTGCAAATATAACGTTCTATTGTTCAATGTCCTTGAGACAGGGCCCATGGCGAGGAAGCAATGATTGATATGAATAGTTTGGGATGCGCAATAGCTACGTGGGCGATGAGGCCGGCCGTTCCCAAATACATGTTACTTCACAACACTGGAATTACGGGCTGGGGCACTGTGGATTTTGCAGGCTGCATAACGCACAGACTCAGTGGATGTTTCTAATGTTATGTGAGTAATTATTCAGGCGTTTTGATCCCGGGATGAGGGAATGATGAATGGATGCATGGGCAGGTGATTTGATACAGAGTTTGCCATGTACAGGGCTTCTTGGGATCTATCCGCCTCCCCTACGCTATGTGATGCAGGGCTGCCATAGTGGGACCATCGTCTATCTGGCCTTGTTGAGCCCTCCCTGTCTCGACGCGCCCTCAGACACTTGTGTCCATGCACGTTAACATTCCCATCTGATGGATTCTGTTTTGACAGACGCATGCACAGGTACACTCGTTTGTGATGGTGTTTGCACCTCGATATAGATGGTTATGAGTCGCAAGTGGTTTTGGGGTGGTGATGATCCTTTGGAGTGGGCTAGCATGCATATGGCTGTGGATTTCGTGTGATCATTGAAGTGAGTTGTTGGAATGTAGTTCTGATGGCCATTCTGTTCTTTTTCTTTTCTTTTGGTTGACAGGTATCTCCTCCCCTTTTGCCACTGCCATCTGTATGCCACTCCTGCAGATGGGTTTTACTCCCGACACCTGCTGCTTCGTGTTAATCAGTGGAGCAGCATTACGATCTTATGGGACGATCGCCAATGGCCCACATGCCCTTACGCAGTACTGGTGGCTCGGAGCAACATTTCGGCCTTTCAGCTGGACTAGTGCCTCCCCATTGGGACGGCCCTGCGGTTCTGTGCGCTTCCATGTTGCCTTTTCGTACGTGAATGTGGCTCTGTGTACCATGGGGGAACAGGGCGACACACAAGTAGTGGCTGGTCATTTCTTGCGGATGCAGCCCACAATGGTGATTAGTGTTTTGGAGTTCATGGCCTGATGGCTGTATGGGCTTGGTGACTTTGATGTGCATTAAATTTCTATTCTGATTTGGCCCGTGTAGCGTTTTTCTTTGCAAGTGATGTGGCATATGCCTATTTGGGGGGCGATGTATTGTGAGGAGATCTGCATTGGGTTCCAGCTTCGGGGTTTAGTTGCGTGGTACTGTACTGGGCGCGTTTGCCTACTAAGCCCGTGAGGTCAGGGATGGGGGCTGCCTATATGACAGTTTGAATGTTGTCATGCTCAGGGGCGGGGGATTGGGTTTTGTGTAACAGATGCCGGTCAGCCAGGTGGACTGGTGGAGTGATGTGATTCTCGGAATATTGCTGGTCACAGGTGCCTGTGTTTGCGTGCGTTTCTTGGTGGGGGACTGTGGTCATGTCCATTGGGATGGCTTCTGTATTCGTGCCATCTGTGCCCTGCAGCTCCCATTGGCCCCTCTTGTGTTTCTTTTGTTCGTTGCCATGCATGGGTGACTTGTACATTTCAATGGTTGCATTGTGACTTCATTGCACCTACGGGGAGTTGTACTTTGTGGGCAGGGAGCGGTGTACAGGCACTCAGTGGGGCCGTTTACGGTTGATTCGCGATGCCGTACTTCTCACCATGGCGGAATGGTACATTACGCCATGCCTGATGGCGTTAGGTACATGTCCGCTAGGGTCGGAATTGGCGTACCCTTGCGCCATGGTGGTGTTTGCGGTTTCGCATGGCGCGCGCGCGCGTGCTTGGTGCAGTTAGCGTTGGCGTTCACTACGGTGTCGCTAATGGCTTCGTACTTTGCGGTGACGGGTCATAGTTGCACCGAGCGCTATTCGATGGCGGTATTGCATTTCCGCCATCGTTTTCCGATTTCCGCAAGGGTCGTAATGAGGGCCACTGACAGAACGGAGAGACAGACAGTAGAGAGACTCAGAAAGGTAGACTGAAAAACATGCAGAGAGGAGACCGAGAAGAGAAATAAAGAAATATTGCAGATTAAAGACAGAAAAGAGAGAGCAATAACGACAGAGTGAGAGACACGAGCAGTGGGGTAACTTTGCTGAAAATGTTGGGGGGGACATGACATCTGAAAAAAAGCTGACCCAGCCAAATGAATGGGGACAAAATGGTGTGCCATGAAAGTTGGGGGGGACAAACACCCCTGTACCCCCCTAAAATTACGCCCATGGACACGAGAGGGCACCGCCGAAGATGCAGAGAGAGAGGAACATGGAGGAAAGGATGAGTGGAAGAGAGACACGTGAAGAGGGAGAGAGGAACATGACCATGATAAGCAGAGAGAGGATGAGAGGAGAGACAGTGAACGGAAGACAGTCACAGGTGGAACAGAGAGAGACACTTATAATCCCTCTCATATTATTCGGAGAGAGTCCCCCCATCTCGCAGGCAGCTTCGTGATACTTTTTTAAAACATTTTTTTATTGAAACATCAGTCTAATATGTCTCAGCATGAACACTGTGACATCAGACTTTTATTACAAACAATTGTTATCACATTTCCTCCAAAAACACTTAAACAAAAAAGTGAGTGCAATGAAGAAGAGACGGCCAAGCCACCGTTCAAAAGCTCTTCAGCCTCATTGTTGGGGCGGCACAAAATGTGGCGATTGACCAGTTGCCTCCAATTCAAGTGAGGCTATAAAATCAACTATCGCACAGCATAGTTTCACAGAATTGCCGGCCATTGCATGTGACCACCAATCTCGAGAATGAGAGCTCGCAGGACTAAAATTGCCAAGATGTAGGATTCGTTTTGCCGCAGTCATTGTGCATTTGGTTATTAGATGTTCTAAGGATTCTGGCTCTTTCAAACAAAATCGACACTTATCGTCAGTTACTTCTTTTGAATGACGAAGCCACAACGTCGCTCTTGTATCTATGGCATTTAAACGTATTCGCAAGAACTGCTCACGATGACATCTGGACGGATAGTTCGTCAGATAGCTACATGGAACACCCAGCTTGTGTTCGCCTATTCCAGAGTCTAATGTTGAAACCATCTTACGCCGTTGCTCATTATTCTGGATCCAATTCACAATCTCGAACTTTTTTTCGCTGATTGTGGTCTCATTATTAGGTCGTCGGTGTTTAGATCAGCACCAGCTAGGGTCTGTACCACGCGTTGTTTCCACTCTTCAAGTAGGACAGATTTACCAGGCCCTAAACTTTTTGAGAAGATCTGGTAGGCTGGTGGCATGGGCATTGTAATCATTTTCCGGAATGCCATCAGGGATTTCCACAAGACACTGGCACGTAACGAATTTAGAGAAAGCTCATGTCTTAACTGGATCATTGAGATGCGTGTTGGCAGCTTCAAGAGACGCCGCCAAAAGATACCTTCAAGTTTCTGCCAGAATGCAGCATCTATGCTCCAACCTGCTTCTGATCCGAAGGTGATCGCCGGAACTACTTTTTGAGAGTAGAATGTCAATATGGGAGTGAGTGTAAATTTCCCATAAGATTTATTCAAAAGCTGTGCTTGTATGCTGAATTGAATCATTCAAGCTTTTAGGTCAGTTTTCCAGTGATGTTCGCAAAGTGAGTTGTTAAAAGAGATTCCTAAATATCTTATTGAATCCACTACATCGAGAGGTTTATTATCGATGTACCAAGTGAAAACCCGTTGTTTTTTGGGGTTTGTTCTGCCAATGATGATGATCTTAGTCTTGTCTGTATTTATCGCCAAGTCATTATTGATGAAGTATTCATATAAATTTGTCAGTTGCCGTTGTAGGCCTATCTGGGTCTTGTCTAAAAGGACCACATCGTCAGCATAAATGAGGCATCCAATTTCGGTGTTATTTAGGATTGTTGGAAAGCATCTCACGTTTGTACGATAGGCTGGAATGTCGGCAATAAACAGTTTAAATAACTCGGCAGCTAAGGGGCAGCCTTGTTTCACGCCCATGTTCGTGGATATTTGATTGGATAGGGCGCCTTGATTGTTTAATCGTATGCTAATGACTGTGTTTGAATGGAGCGCTCTTATTGGATCCATCAGATTACGTGGACAGTTCCAATTTTTTAGTTTTTGCCATAGTTTAGATCGATTAATGCTATCGAAGGCGCTACTTAGATCAATAAAGGCAATGTACAGTCGTGTTTTGGCCCTTATACTTTCAAGTTTTAGGATGGTCATTAACAGCAGATTTACTTCAACCCCAACTCCTTTAGTGAATCCAGTTTGTCGAACGTCGGGAATTTGTTTCACAACTGACCATTGAAAGAGCTGTTGACGTAGAAAAGAGGCAAAAATGTTTCCGATGGTGTCTAACAGGGCAATCGGGCGATAGTTGGTTGGATCAGAGATGGTGGAGCTTATGTCATTGGTACTCTTGAGCAGCTTCTTCAGCTTCCTCACATCTCGTCGCATCGCTTTTTTGGCTTGCGTCAATATCGTCGATGATATATGTTTGTGTTTGTGACCCATAGTAGAGTTTGACACTCGTACAGTTACGAAATCTGAAAATAAGGGGATATAATCGACCGATGTTTCTTCGCCATTGCTAAAGTTCTGGCTGATCTTTTGAATTTTAGCTTTGTCAATCCTAAGACGGTTGCCACCTGCGCTTACTGAGACAGGAATGTCATAAGATCGATTTTCTATTGACCATTCCACCGGACAGGTGAGCCGCATGAGATTATGATCGCTGTTTGTCATGGGCAAGATTGTTAGTGACAATTCTTTTTCAAACAGATTTTGCGATACCCAGAAGTAGTCAATAATTGAATGAGCCTTGTTATTTGACCACGTTTGCCTTGGAGGACGATCTCCTGTCACGTGCCCGTTGACCATTTGGCAATTCCTCGTATGAAGCGCTTGACTCCATTGAAGTCCGCGGCTGGCTATTTCTTTGACTGGAGCTGGCTTGTATCTCTGGTTTCCTTCGTCATATTTGAACCAGGTGCAGTTTAGATCACCTGCACAAATGATTGAGAGATTCTTGTAATTCAGTATGACTTCGTCAAGTATGTGAATTGTGGAGTCAAGAAAGGATTTTGTGGTGATTTTTTCCGGGTTCCAATACCCATTTAAAATGAGCAAGTGCTTCCTCGCACCTATGTTTTGATGATTCGATTGTAGTAAGGCGCCTTGTACAAACGGATTGGGAGTAAATGCGTCTTTAAGCTGCCACCATGTGTTAATCCTGATCATCATTAGTAGGCCAGATGAAGGACGCCCTTTTGTGTTTTTGATTGCAGGATTTAATAAGATCGTGAATCCATCTCTGGTCGGGGGCACGCTTAACCATGTCTCTTGCAGACAAATGACGAATACCTTTCCCAAATCCACGTCAAATTGATTGAATAAGTGGGAAAACCCTCTAGTGTTCCAAGAGATAAATTCAGGGCTTTAAGTGGGCCGGGGCCTGCCGGGGCTGGGCCCCGGCAGTCTCCGAAATTTCGTTTTGAGGCGGGGCCCTGCCGGGGCCCACTAATCTCCCCTGTCAGCCCCGGCCACTACAGGAAAAAGCATTTTTTTCTACAGCCTGAAGCTCTTGCTATTATGCGAGAGCTTCGGGCTTCAGAAAAAAATGCCTTTCAGCCATAATGGTGGCGCCGCACCTGCGAGGCATCCCTTTAATCAAGGGATGCACGTGGGCCGGCGCCACCATTATGGAGAAAACGTGAGGCCGCTGGAAGCAGAGGCCTTGCTTTCTAAATACTGAAGCTCCCGTGGATTCTCAGGAGTTTCAGTCTTTAGGAAAAAGGCCTCTGCTTCCAGTGGCCTCACCCTTTCAGCCTTAATGGTGACGCTGCCCCTCCCCAGCTGGCGAGGGGCAGCGCCACCATTAAGGCTGAATAGGAGAGGCGCTGTCCCCTGCCAGGCAAGCCTATAGAATAGAAATGCAGAGATCAGCACTCTCTCCCCCAAAGGGGAGAGGGTGCTAATCTCTACAAAAGGCTGCCTGGCAGGGGTGCCAGTAGCCCATTGAGCAGGCGCTCGTCAAGGGGGCGTGGCCTAACGGCCCATCAAGACCCCCGTTGTTAGGCCACGCCCCCTCGATGGGCCCCGGCTCGATTTGTAGTGCCACTTAAGGCACTGGATAAATTCACGTATGCATTCGTTTCCAAAGATTGGTGGCTAATGCCAGTCTATTTTGCCATGTCTCGTGTTGTTTTTAAGAGTCTGATCAGGGCGTGATCTTTGGGAGTCGGCAGTGTGGACATTCCGATGGAAGTCCGCACGTCTTTGTTCCATGAGAGTGGCATGCACAGAACTTGACTTTGGGTTGGCAAGACTGGGGCTTGTTGGTTCGAGTGAAATGTCGAATCCATAGCTCAGTAGTTCATCCGCAGTGTTCAAGATGGTGTTGCGAAGGCAGACGAGATGTGCAAAAGAACTTGATCACAGCAACGTTCAGTTGCGTACTCCACGATTTTTATGTCTTCAGACGTGATTGTTCGAAGTGATGGAATACAAGTAAGTAATTTCATCACATTTCGACGATTTAAGTTCAGATCATCATCGTCTTGGTGGAGATTTTGCAATCTTAGTTTACAAGTCGGTGGTATATTTCGAGAACTCAATGATGTAGAAGCCTTTGAGATGTAGCTTTCAGACTTATTTCCTTGAGTGGTGGTGTATTTTGGATTCAAACGTGACGACTTTTGTTCTTTGTTTTGCCCAGATGTCTCTGGCTTATTATCAGATTTCACGTTTCTGCTTGGCTCAGGGATTGGGATCGGTGGACGTCCGACTTGTGGATCTTCCCAAGCCACGCCAGGGTTAGAGGTTGGTTTATCACCCGGCATATCGTCGGAGTATGTGGATAAGTCGCAGATGCCAATAGTGGATCTGGAAGAAATGCTTACAGAGCTTTCTAGGTCAGGGTCCACTCTTTGACGCTTACTAGAGTGGACTACCGATGGGCCGAGATCCTTTGTTGGTTTAACTCGGTCTTTTATGATGTCAGAAACATTCTGGTTAGTTGTCTCAGCTCGATTAAATAGGCCTAGAGTTACATCTGTAGGTAGATTTCGAATCAAGTTTCGTGTGTTCAGAGACGGTACACCCTTCCTAGTTACCTGCCTCAGTTTTCTTGGTCTTGTTTGAGTTGGTGGTCGCTTTGAGAGAATATCAGCGTTCTCTGGTTTTTCTTCTGGTTGTTTTGGCGGTCCTTGGAAAATACCAAAAGACACCATAGGCATCGTAACTGTGGGTGTCGCTGATGGATCAGTCGGTAATTGACACGTAGATTGTGGTTGTGCAAGATCTGATGCATTACTGGGTGAGTCATACGTGCTCTTGCTTACTACAGGAACTTGCTTCAATTGAGGTGTTGTTAAGGGGGTCACCTTAGGTATTGAGTTGGATGTAGGTCTAAATTGAGGCCGCTCTTTTGATTTGTTGAAGTCCTGACTCGTAGATTCTGATGATGGAATTATGCTTGTGTCAGGTTTTCTCACAGAAGATGATCCAATTGTTTGAATCTCAGCTCTAGAGTTCGTCTCAGCAGCAGAATGACGCATCCACTTCACTGCCTCAAGTAGGCCGTCTGCAAGAGAATCGTTTTGGCAGTGATGGCGTGCGGCAAGATCGCTTAGGCGTTCTTGCCAACGCAATGTTCGTTCAGCTTCCTGGGTCAACTGACTTTGTAGAACGTTTGTTACTGAGTTGAAGCTGTCCATCTTTTCTTTTAATGAAATGATGAGTGAAGACTGGTCCTTGTGGGTCTCGTGAAGAGATTCGTACATCTTCAAGAAAGGCAAAAGTGCGGCGGACGAGGCAGCCAATACGTTGTTGTAAATCTGCATGGCTGCTGCAGACGAAAGACTGGGCTTAGAATCGGCACCAGTCTTATCGGCCGCATTTGAGTGGTTGCTGTTTATTGAGTCAGACTGGGGATCAGATGTTGAAAATGAGTCTCCATTTGCGTTCGTAGCTGCACCTTTTGGGGCATTTGGATGGTTTAAGCGCGTTCCCCTGTTTCTCGGTAAATGCGCTGGAGACGTCTTGTGATGTTGAGTACAAGGAGTACAAGGATTGTGTGGCAGACGACATGAGACTTGGGTTTCTCTGTCGTCAGAGCTACTATTGCTGTGTACTGGTTATCCAATATGAGAGACTAGGCCCGACGAGAGGTCCATCAGCGCCCTACAAGAAGGTTTTAAGATGACGTTGTTTTGCTTATGGACCCGACCAGAGGGAATTTCTTGAGGTCGTTGATACGGGCGAACGGACGGGGAACTGCTCGTTCGCAGTGTTGCGTCATCGGCCTCAAACAGGTGAAGCCGTGGGTATGAAGAGATGGCACATGACTGTGGCTTGTTAGAAGATTTTACCTCAACTACTCAACGGGGGGTGTCTCTTTGTGCTTTGTTTTTGGAGTCTGTTTGATTCTTGTTGTTTAGATTAGGGACTGTCGAACTGCCGGCCAGGATGGTGTCATCGTGGTCATTGACGAGGGTAACGATTTCTTGGAAGGGTTTCAAGGATGTTACGTCGGAGTCGTTCAATGATGCGATGTCTTCCTCATTTTGGGAAGCTTCCATTAACTCGGCATCGGTCAGGTCGAATGGCTTAAAAAACTTGTCGCCTTTATCAGAATGGATTTGATTTGCCACGGCTGGTGACGCTACACTCCGTTGGGGGGGTGGCAAATCAAGCAGATATAGTAAGGGTCTTTGTGGAAAGCAGGCATCCTCATTGTGTGCGTCTGCAATTGCAGCCGAGACTTCGACCTCGCTTACGTAGTCGAGCTCAGATACACGTGCAGCTGCAGAGTCAGTTGACTGGCTCAACAGTCTCACTTCGGGGACATGCTCGTCAACAGCAGTCACGGCTGCATTTGGGTCGGCATGGGCAGGCAGCAACGGACAGGTTGTGATATCGTGGTTATCAAGAGGGATGGTCGAACTCGATGAGCCTGCGATTTCTGCCCCGTTGTCAAATGTGAAGGTTTCTGTACTAGTGGGAAGTGAGTCAGTAGATAAACATTCTGCAGACTTGTTCTTTGTTACAGGTGAAGAACTGTTACAGTTGCTGGATTTCGTTTGTGGTTTACATGTATCCGGACAATTCTCAGTCACACGTTTCTGTAGCACTGAGCTTACCTTCAATGACTCGAGGCACGAGTTGGCTTTCAGAGCGGTCCAAGGATTCTGCATCCGACGTTGTTGGATTGTCTTTCGTCGGGTGAGGGGGCCAGAACCAGGGACCGCCTGGCCGCCCGTGCCTGACTGTGCCGTCATTGCGGTTACACCGTTCACTGGGAGCCTCACTGCCTTGACCAGCCGCGGACTGCCGTAGACTGACTCTATGCTCGACTCCGCGCGCGCTCCGCGCTTGGGTCGAGTTTAAGTAGAGTACACCCACCGGCACCGGCACCAGCAAAGTTCTTAAAGGCACAGTAAAGGAGGGACTCCAAAGGCAGCAGAATCACGTCGCTGCAGCTCCTCAAGCAGAAAAACAAAGTCGACTGCCGTAGACTGACTCTACGCTCGACTCCGCTTCGTGATACAACAGAGTGAACTCCTGGAAAATCCATTAAAATACCCCTAAATCCCCCTTCTCTTCTGACATCTTTACACACCTCACTCCCGGCCAGAGAGTGACCTGCAGCTCTGCCCAGCAAAGGAAGTGAAGGGGTGAAGAGAGAGCACAGAGACCGCCAAGAAAGAGACATGTAGTGACGGGAGATCAGAGACAGCGAGAGGTGGAGACTGGGAGAAAAAGACAGAGTGGACAGTCGGAGATGAAAGAAAGACAGATCGGAAGGGAGGGGAGAGATCGAGCATAGATGCGAGAGAGATAGAAACAATAGGAAAGATAGAGACAGACTAAAAGAGAGAAACAACAGGAAAGAGAGACAGACTAACACAGACAAACAACAGGAAAGATGGAGACAGACTAACCCAGAATAATGACAGGAACGAGAGACAGACCAACAGAGAAACAAGAGGAAAGAGACAGACTAGCGCAGAGAAACAACAGAAAAGAGAGAGACAGACTAACACAGAAACAAGAGGAAAGAGACAGACTAGCACAGAGAAACAACAGGAAAGATAAAGACTAGAGGAGAGAGATTGAGGGCGATAAGCAGAGTGGAGAGGACGACGAGGCACAGTAGATTGAGGAGAAAAGGGACATAGAAAAAAGAGAAGCCAAGCAAGAAAGACAGAGACAGACTAACACACTGAGGAGGAACGGGGAAAAAGAAAGAAATAGCAAAGAAAGAGACATGAAGTGACGGGAGACCAAGAGAGAAAAGGGCGGGAAACTAACAGAGGAGGCCAGAGAAATACAGGCGAAGAGAAAGAGGCGACAAGAAGAGAGCGACAGAGGGAGACCGGGTGAGTGGCAGAGGAGCATGGACAGAAACCTAACCAGGAAGAGACAAATGGAAAGACAGAGACAGGCATACAGGAGAGAGAGAGAGACAGGCAGACGCTGGCAGAGGAGAGAATACAGGCCTGCAAAGGGGAGAGACACTAGGAAAAGAGAGAACATGGACTCAAGAGAAGCAGAGAGGGAAGAGATGGAGAGAAGGTGAGTGGGAGAGGAAGAGAAAGGGGGCAGAGAGTGGGGAGAATGAAAGGGAGATTGAGAGGGATAATAGGAAAAGAGAGAAAGAGACATGCAGAGAGGAAATAAAGGAGCCGGTGATCCATAGGCAGACAGCAAAGGAGATAGAAATCCCACCAAACGGAGAGAGGCAGGGGGAGAGAGGGAAGGAGACAGAACACTTAAGAGGAGGGAGAGAAATGCAGAAATAAAGGCAGGGGTGTCCATGCATGGGCAGGCAGAGAGAAACACAGTAAGAAAGAAAGGGAGAGATGCAAAGAGGGAAACACAGCAAGAAAGAAAGGGAGCGATGCAAAGAGGGAAACACAGCAAGAAAGAAAGACAGGGAGCAAACAGATGAACAGAGAGACCGGGAGAAAGAAGCAGAGATGAGAGACAGGGAGAAACAAGTAGAGATGAGTGACAGAGAGACCGGGAGAAACAAGCAGAGATGAGAGACAGGGAGAAACAAGCAGCGATGAGAGAGAGAGAGAGAAGGAGAAACAAGCAGAGATGAGAGACAAAGAGACCAGGAGAAACGAGCAGAGATGAGAGACAGGGATAAACAAGTAGAGATGAGAGACAGGGATAAACAAGTAGAGATGAGAGACCGGGAAAAACAAACAGCAAATTGTGACAGAGAGACCGGTAGGAACAAGCAGAAATGAGAGACACGGAGAAACAGAAAAACAAGTACAGATCAGAGACAGAGAGACCGGGAGGAACAAGCAAAGATGAGAGACAAAGAGACCGGGAGAAACAAGCAGAGATGAGAGACAGGGAGAAACAAGTAGATATAAGAGACAGAGAGACTGGGAGAAACAAGCAGAGATGAGAGACAGAGCCCGGGAGAAACATGCATAGATGAGAGACAAGGAGAAACAAGTAGAGATGAGGGACAGAGATACCGGGAGAAGCAAGCGGAGATGAGAGACAGGGGGGCTGGAGAAACAAGCAGGGATGAGAGACAGGGAGACCGGGAGAAACAAGCAGAGATGAGCGACAGAGAGAAACAAGTAGAGATGAGAGACAGAGAGACCGGGAAAGCAAGCAGTGATGAGAGACAGGGAGAAACAAGTAGAGATGAGAGACAGGGAGAAACAAGTAGAGATGAGAGACAGAGAGACCGGGAGAAACAGGCAGAGATAAGAGACAGAGAGACCAGGAGAAACAGGCAGAGATGAGAGACAGAGAGACCAGGAGAAACAAGCAGAAACAAGTAGAGATGAGAGACAGAGAGACTGGGAGAAGCAAGCAGAGATGAGAGACAGGGAGAAACAAGTAGAGATGAGAGACAGAGAGAAACAAGCAGAGATGAGAGACCAGGAGAAACAAGCAGAGATGAGAGACACAGCCCGGGAGAAACAAGCATAGATGAGAGACAAGGAGAAACAAGTAGAGATGAGGGACATAGATACCGGGAGAAGCAAGCAGAGATGAGAGACAGGGGGGCTGGAGAAACAAGCAGAGATGAGAGACAGGGAGACCAGGAGAAACAAGCAGAGATGAGCGACAGAGTGAAACAAGTAGAGATGAGAGACAGAGAGACCGGGAGAAGCAAGCAGTGATGAGAGACAGGGAGAAACAAGTAGAGATGAGAGACAGAGAGACCATGAGAAACAAGCAGAGATAAGAGACAGAGAGACCAGGAGAAACAGGCAGAGATGAGAGGCAGAGAGAGCAGGAGAAACAAGCAGAACAAGTAGAGATGAGAGACAGAGAGACTGGGAGAAGCAAGCAGAGATGAGAGACAGGGAGAAACAAGTAGAGATGAGAGACAGAGAGAAACAAGCAGAGATGAGAGACCAGGAGAAACAAGCAGAGATGAGAGACAGTGAGAAACAAGCAGGGATGAGAGACAGAGGGACTGGGAGAAACAAGCAGAGATGAGAGACCGGGAGAAACAAGTAGAGATGAGAGACCGGGAGAAACAAGCAGAGATGAGAGACAGACAAATTAGAGCGAGTGATGGGAGAATATCGACATGAAGAACAAGCAGCAAGGGAAAAGTTGGAAAGAGGGATGAAAAAGAGAATGAAAGAGAGAGAGTAAGAAAGAAAGACAGCGGGTCATTTTGCAAAACCCTTGATGGGGAAAAAGTGTAAAGACGGGCATTACACATGAAATCCTGTCTTTTTTCCAATGTGTGGGATTTTCTTTTTGTTTTGAGGAGACTGGGGGCACTGAACAGAATAACACTGTCCATCCTATATCCTTTCTCCACCCCAAAATAGCACATGGTCTAACACCAGCATACAATTCCATGCTGGCATTAAACCAATGGATTCCTATGGATTCCGCCTGCTATTTGCACCTGGTAAATGCCAGCGGATTCCACAGGAGCTCATGGTCAAGGATTCCTGCAATCATTCAATGGGGGAGGTGACTATGCTCGGTCCTTAAACTTGGATAACTGTGCGATCATCCACAACAATGAGTCAAAGGAGGGCTCAATCACTAATGAACCTGCTAAAAAAATAAAAAAAGGAGGGTAAAAAGAGCAAAAAGAAGGCGCACAAGAAAAAGGCTCATACTAAATAGGCTGATTTTAGTGGCAATCCAGCCTGAGCATCAAGCCTGGCTTGATTAATTCCAGCTCAAGAGCTACTACCCTTGTGATCAGTGATCAGGGCTCATATGACACTCTAACATTAGAAGGAAATAAGACCAAAGTCTCCGCTTAATATCCTACTAAAAAACAAAACTACATCAAAAGGCTTCCAGCTGCTGAGTCTAATCCTCTTTCTACTAGAGGTGCCTCCAGAAATAAAGACAGCATCGGCAGGAACTCCTGTTCCCCCTAAAAGCACTGGTTCAATTATACAGACTACAGGAACTATTAAGTGCCAACCATTACCGGAAGATTCCCACATTCTGGAAGATTTGGAAAACCCTTTTCGAGAGGACAATCATGGGATAACATCTAACGTCATAGCTTCGAACATGCACCCTAACGGCTCCACCTACTATCCGTCCATGAGGAAAATGCTGTCGCTAAATCAGTAAATGGGAAGAGGGGCCTCTACCAACCTCATTCTAATTCGGATGCTGACTGCTTGGCCCTCAAAGTACAGAGCCTTTTTTATGTTAGTGTGGACTATTATTCAAATCAAAAAAACCCTCTTCCATTTAGCCCATGACATCATTCCACTGCGATGTCTACAAACGGAGGATATCGCGATTGTTGACCTCCTAGAACACTCATACTATGCTAGCGCGAAAGTTTATATTCACTATCCCGCTGGACTAGATTTAGTAACGTCACATGATGCTGATTTGGGAAAGTTAGGTTATGACTGTTCTATTGTTAAAGCTCCATCTAGAAAGTTTGGGCTGAATCTAGATAGGGGGCTACTGAAATCTAGTAGACCCGTTCCTTTGCTTTCAACTAGACCCTCTACATCCAACATATGGGAGTCAACCTTAATCAATCAAAACTATCTCCCAGCTCACAAGGTGTTAAGAAAGGAAGAAGGCAATGTGCACGGAATCTCACAGTGTACAACTTTGAATCTAAATATGTGCATACAAAACCCAAGACTTGTGTATACTAAAACCCAGGAGAAACAATAATACCTATATATGAAAAGGAATGTGGGGTAAGCACTTAGAACCTCCTTATGACTGAAAGGAAAGTCGGCAAACTCCTTACCCACTATGCTATTACAGATACTGACAGCGCTAAACCCACGTAGAGGGCAAGCAAGGACAGGATCTGTGAGCTGACACTCTGGGTGATACAGAATAAGGAACTTAGAAACTGTACTCACGAGGACCGGAAAGACCACTTGAATGTCAGTAAACTCACGAACTCAGTTGATCAAACAGGAACCCTGAAGGCTATAACAGCAATGGGTGGAGGAAACTAAATACATAAGACCCTAGTCAAGGGGCGAGTAGAAATAGTGATATAAAATAGTGAGGAAACAAAAGGGCATTTACACTGGGACTAGTTACAATAACACCCACACCTAATAATCCATGGGAAATGAATGCAGAAGTGAAATGGAAAACATGGAATGGATCCCAATAGAAAGTAAGGATCAGGAGCAGGGAAAATGATATCACAAAAGGAAACCTTGAGGCAGGAAGCTAAATCTATAAAGGGAAAGACTAAAGCATCAGGTTTTTCAGTAGCAAAGGACAGCAACAAAGAAACAGAAAACACAGGCGAATTGGGCAGCATCAAAGGGTAAAGCACAGAGACAGGCTGCCTGCAGACAGAGGAAGACAGAAAGGGAAATCCAGTGAGCAGAAATCAATTAACCACAAGAATCCGAAATCCAGGGCAGAAGAACAAGAAACAGGAACTGGGCACTAGGCACAAAAGCTAGGAACAAGAAACAGGAACTGGGCACTAGGCACAAAAGCTAGGAACAAGGAACAGGAACTAGGTACTAGGCACAAAAGCTAGGAACAAGGAACAAGGGACCAGTCACAACAGGAACACAGCAACAATGACCAGCGCTGGACTGAAGCAAACTGAGGCTTTTAAAGCTGCTTAACGAGCACACCCCTCAGGCGTGCCGCCTGCTGCACCTGCAGCCACAGGTGTTGCCTATCCTCCACCCAGCCTTGTCCTGCAAGGGAGGAGGTGAAGCAGTGAGCCAGGCATTCTGGGAAGCATAGTCATTTGATTAAAGTAGCATGCTGGCTGCCAAAAACCTGGAATGGATCCGGAAGGGAGGTAATTTGGGAAATAAGGTTTTAGCGCTCCCAATTCATCAGGACACTGTAGCATAAGGTTCGGAGGAAATTTCCAGTAGGGCATAAACCCTAAAACATGCCCCCAAGTGGCGGGAACGGGAGCGAAGGGAGCGAGCCGTGACACAAGGCAACGCTATTTCTGTCATCATTGATGCTCTTGGGTTAGGACTTGTTGGTGTTCACTCTCCCTTAGAAGAGAAAGAAGGATTGGCTGCTACCAGCTGACAGTGGTTACTTTCAACTCTACAACCACAAAATCCACGTAGATCCTAGCCGCATTTTTACCATTGTGTCCTGGAACACCCAAGGCTTCTCCCACTTCACTGAACCTGATGGTTTATTAGAGAACTTCCCCAATTTCTGTGTAGAGGCATTACAGGAAACCTAGCTCCAGGATAACTTGGAAATCGGCGGCTGCCATTCCATTCAAACTATGGCCACAAGGGGACTCAAGGGCGACCAAAAGGAGGATTAATCATTAGTGTTGATAATACTTACCAAATCACCAAGATCAGCACTTCGGGCGACTCAGTGCTTGCTGCTATTATTAATTGGGCCCCGAAGTGTGGCCATACAACTTCTCTATTAATCATCAACTTTTATGATTTACTCCCGAGGCTTTATCATGCTAAACGGTCTTTGGCCAGGGGTTTCACCGGAGTAATATACCAGAGTGACTGACAATAGTGCATCGACTATCGAGTAGGTCTTTGTAAACATCAACATGTTGTCACAATATGGAGAATGACTTGAAGTCACCGTAAGGGTATTGTCCAAATGCTTCACTTTCCCACCCGAGGCACCACTCTCCTCACCTGAGTCTTCAGGGTCTGAGGCTCCGACGCCGTGTCTGTGGGCAAGGTAATCCTTTTTACTCTTCGTTGTGAATGCTCTGACACGGAATGAAGCCGTGGTGGAACTCTGTATTGGTTACCACCGTGGCTCCGTTCCCGTATGCAGGCGGGTAAGGGGAAAAAGCCCAAAGGCGGAAAAAACCCCTGAGTTGTAGACGTGGATTGTGAAGAGAGATGTAGTTGTCGCTGTACTGGTAGTGAAGTACAATTGCCTCGGGATCCTTTAGGTAAACAAATCGAAGATCCTTCCGGAGAGGAAATGACAAGGAAGGAAAGAACACTGGCAAGTAGCCGGTAAGTGTAAAAAACGCAGCAGCAGAGGGAAACTGGCGGAGGAGAGGAGCCGCCAGGGAGACGGGAAGGAAGGAGGAAAAGAAGGGAGAGAAATCGCCAGAAGGGGGAACAAGAGCGAGCGAGAGAAAAGCACTGGAAGCGTCTCACCGTGAAAACGAAAGGAGACGGTTGCAACGCAAGGAATCATGGGAAGCAGGAAGTAAATAGGCGAGACGAAAAACAGAGGAAAAAACACTAGACCGTAAACAGAGAAACGTGAGAAAAAACGTGGTGGCAGTGTTAATGGCGGCGAAGCCGTAACAACGGCATCCATCGCCAACCAAGAGGGTTCATGACAGTATGCCCCCTCTTACTGCCCACCCCGCCCGGCTTACTAGGATGGCTCCGATGAAATTTAGCTACTAGGCGGGGCGCTTTGACAAAATGCACAGGTTCCCAGGAATCTTCAGACCTGGGATACCCCTTCCAGGAAATGAGATATTGTAAACGTCCCCGGTAATAGCGGGAGTCACGAATTTTAGAAACTTCATACACCTCTTGGGAGTCTCTAGGTGAAATGTCTTGCAAGGGTTTAGACCTAAAATGTGGTTCAGTTCGTGATTCTTTGAGAAGGGAGGTATGAAACACCGGGTGCACCCGGCGAAGGTAGGAGGGTAGTTGAATCTTGTAAGCCACCGGGTTGATTCTTTCTAGGATGGGAAACGGACCCAGGAACCGAGGAGACAACTTGGAGGACCGGATCCACCTTGGTAAATATTTGGTCGAAAGCCATACCTTCGTCCCTTTAGTCCAAGTGGGGGCCGTTTGGCGATGTCGATCAGCAAGGGTTTTGTAGGTTCTAAGGCTCCTCGCTAGACTGTCTCTGGCCGTCCGGTGAGCCTCAGAAATTTCCGATAAAGCAGCTTCGGCAGCAGGAGAGTTACTGGTGTGAGAAGCAATGGGCCAAATGGACTTGGGATGAAGTCCGTAGTTGCAGTAAAAAGGAGAGATACCCGTGGCAGAGTGTTTGGAGTTGTTGTAGGTGAATTCTGCCGTGGGGAGGAGTTGTACCCAATTATCTTGGAGTCTATTTATGTAGCATCTGAGATATTGTTCCAAAGTGGAATTGAGTCTTTCCGTCTGACCATTAGTCTGGGGATGGTAGCCAGATGAAAGAGCACGGTCAATACCTAACCGGGAACACAAGGCTTTCCAGAATTTAGAAATATATTGGCTACCCCGGTCCGAGGTAATCTTATCGGGCAAGCCATGAAGACGAAATATATCTCTGGCAAAAACTTCGGCCATGCGATTGGCCGTAGGTAAGCCCTCCAGTGGAGAGAAATGGGCCATCTTGGTGAATGAGTCTATAGTTACCATGATGCAAGAACAGGACTCTGATAAGGGTAAATCCACAATGAAGTCCGTAGACAAGTTCCCCCATGGCCTTTGTGGTATGTCAGGCTGAGTAAGGAGACCTAACGGTTTGCCTGTTGGATTCTTTGCCATAGCGCAGACTGGGCATGCTTTTATGTATGACTGGACTTCTCGTCGAAGATTGGGCCAGAAAAACGAGCGTTTTATGAGTTCAATGGTGTTTGCCTGGCCTCGATGTCCTGCAACTCGGCTGTCATGGCACCAGTAGAGAATCCTCTTGCGGAGATGTCCTGAAGGTATGTAAAGTCGGTTCTTGTAGAACCAGAGACCATCTTTGGTATGAAACTGAGACGCCAAGCATTTGTCTCTAAAGCAGGGTTCAGAGTCTGAAGCTTCTTTGAGCTCCTGTAAGAAAGTGTGAAGAGGTGCCACTATGCGAGTAGATGGAAACATAAGTTCGGTTGAGAGGTGGCCCGAACCAGCAACCAACTCCTTGCGAGACAAGGCGTCGGCTAGGACATTCTGAGAGCCTGGTAAATAGGTAATGGTGAAATCGTATTGGGAAAAAAAA
Organism: Ambystoma mexicanum; assembly: GCF_040938575.1. NCBI lineage: Eukaryota > Metazoa > Chordata > Amphibia > Caudata > Ambystomatidae > Ambystoma > Ambystoma mexicanum. Next base: position 747,282,182 of record NC_090938.1, read on the forward strand.
TAAGCCCATCGCGCCTGGCGAGAGTTGGCACATTCGAGGGACTGCAGGACCTTTAGATTCTTATGATCCGTGCGAATGATGAAGGGAATACTGGCACCCAATAACAGATGTCGCCATTCCTCACAGGCCAATTTCATCGCTAGTAACTCTTTTTCAAGGACGGTATAGTGAAGTTGACTGATGGTCAGAGTGCGAGAGAGGTAGGCGACTGGATGTTCTATACCTTCGAACTCCTGGAGCAAGGCAGCACCAATGGCCGCGGAAGAGGCATCAGTTTCCACGATAAACTGTTTAGTTTGATCGGCCTGGAGCAATATGGGTGCTGACCAAAACAAAGTTTTGAGATGTCTGAAACTAGACTCTGCCGTCGATGACCACACAAAGGTTCCAGATGATTTCTTGAGAAGTGTGGTTATAGGTAGCACCATCTCGGAGAACCGGGGTATAAATCTTCTGTAAAAGTTTGTTAAACACAAGAATCTCTGAACCTCTTTGACAGAGGTGGGAGAAGACCACTCCAAAATGGCAGACACCTTGCGAGGGTCCATGGAGATACCCCGGTCAGACAAAATAAACCCCAAATAGGGAATGCTCGAGACCCCGAACTGGCATTTTTCAGGTTTGGCTAGTAAACTGTTCTCCTTAAGTCGAGAAAGCACTGTCCGGACATGCTCTTCGTGTTCTTCCTTGTTGATGGAAAATACAAGAATATCGTCTAGATAGATGATCACTGAAACAAATAAGAGATCCGAAAACATGCGGTCCATAAATCTTTGGAAAACTGCGGGAGCATTAACTAGCCCAAAGGGCATGACTCTATATTCAAACAATCCGAAGGGTGTTCGAAAAGCCGTCTTCCATTCATCGCCCTTAGCAATGCGCAATAAATGGTATGCATTGCGAAGATCCAGCTTAGTGAAAATGTGAGCACCTTGAACCGCCTCAAGAATGTCTGTGATGAGTGGCATGGGATATCGGTCTCTGACAGTGACCTTGTTGAGACCTCTATAATCAATGCAAGGTCGTAATTCTTTGGAATCCCTCTTGGAGATGAAGAAAAAAGGAGCTCCGGCAGGAGATTTTGAAGGTTGAATGAGGCCATTGTGCAGATTCACGTCCAGGTAAGATCGTAAGACCTCCTTCTCGGATCTGGACAAGGAAAACATACGACCGAACGGAACCAGTGCGTTGGGCTCAAGATCAATAGAGCAGTCCTCAGGACGATGGGGTGGTAAAGGTGCTGGCTTGACTTCTGTGAAAACCTCTCTGAAAGCCTCACCAAGATGTGCCATATTATGGACAGTTGAGGATTCCTGACAAGAAGCAGGGGTGACCTGTAGTTGTAGATAAGATTGTTGAGGAATACAATGCTTCTTGCAAAACTCAGACTCGAAACGTAGCAAATTAGATACCCAATCTATTTGTGGGTTATGTCTCCTGAGCCAAGTGATTCCCAAAATAACTGGAAAATGGGCTGCTCTAATGATGTCAAATTTAAGACTCTCCACATGCTGGGAAATTCGGACTTCTAGCTCCTCCGTCGTCTGCGTTATGGGTCCTGAAGACAAGGGAGTACCATCTACACCCTCCACCTTCTGGTCTTCGAGTCTAGCTAGCCTTTTGAGGCCCACCTTGTCAACCCATAAGGTATCAACGAAGTTACCGGCTGCTCCGCAGTCTAAGAGTGCCAAAGTCTCTACGAGCTGATCTTGGATCATCACGCTGATATTGATAACCATGAGTCTGGAATCTTCAGGTGTCTTCTTTGTGGATACAGCCAAAGAAACGTAGGGACTGGAAGATTTAGATAACCACCGGTTTTCTGTCCCTTTTAAAACCGGGGTGATTCGTTTCCCGAACGCCGTGGAGGTAGTTCGGAACAGCCCTGGAGCAGATGTTTGTCAGACCCACAGTAGGCGCAAAGCCCTCTTTCTCTTCGTCTTCTTCTTTCTTCCATGGTGAGTGGTGCTCGGGTGGTTCCAATCTGCATAGGTTCTTCACTCTGTTTAGAAGAAGGAGGAAGAGTGTTGGATGATGTCCCTATGGTAGAGGGATTTTCTCTGTAACGTCTTCTTTCATTACGTCTCTCATGGAGACGATGTTCAATCTGTAGGACCGAGGATAAAAGATCCGAAAAAGAGGCAGGTCGGGGAGACCGGGCTAGTTCGTCCTTTATCTCCTCTTTGAGACCTCTACGAAAAATGGCAAATTGTGCCTGTTCAGGCCAACCGGCCCCTGCCGCCAGAGTCTTGAATCTAGTAATATAGGTGAGGAGATCTGAAGCTCCCTGTTTAACATCCAGGAGCTCCTCACAAGCAGTGTAGGTGAGTTCATGTCTTTCAAAGGATTCTCTGAGAAGAATCTTAAAATTCCCGTAATTCTGTAGAACCGGGTCTTCTGTCACAAGAGGTGTAGCCCACGCAAGGGCATTGCCCACCATATTCGAAATGAGGAAGCCAACCTTAGCCTGATCAGAAGAAAACATATGAGGGCGGAAAGTGAAGTAAACAGTGGCAGCTTCCAGAAACTCTTTAAGTTTTTTGGGAGAACCGTCGAACTTCCCCGAAGATAGGGCCATAGGTGGCAATTCTGGGGGAGGGGAAGGTTCTTTGCCCAAAACCACTTGTTTTAATACCACATTTTCTGCCTTAACAGTCTGAAGCTCTTGAGAAAGGGTCTGTACAGCTTTCCATAGTTCTTGGATTTGATCCTGCAACTGTTCTGGAGTAGCCATTGGTATCTTCGGGCGTTGCAAACTGTCACAATATGGAGAATGACTTGAAGTCACCGTAAGGGTATTGTCCAAATGCTTCACTTTCCCACCCGAGGCACCACTCTCCTCACCTGAGTCTTCAGGGTCTGAGGCTCCGACGCCGTGTCTGTGGGCAAGGTAATCCTTTTTACTCTTCGTTGTGAATGCTCTGACACGGAATGAAGCCGTGGTGGAACTCTGTATTGGTTACCACCGTGGCTCCGTTCCCGTATGCAGGCGGGTAAGGGGAAAAAGCCCAAAGGCGGAAAAAACCCCTGAGTTGTAGACGTGGATTGTGAAGAGAGATGTAGTTGTCGCTGTACTGGTAGTGAAGTACAATTGCCTCGGGATCCTTTAGGTAAACAAATCGAAGACCCTTCCGGAGAGGAAATGACAAGGAAGGAAAGAACACTGGCAAGTAGCCGGTAAGCGTAAAAAACGCAGCAGCAGAGGGAAACTGGCGGAGGAGAGGAGCCGCCAGGGAGACGGGAAGGAAGGAGGAAAAGAAGGGAGAGAAATCGCCAGAAGGGGGAACAAGAGCGAGCGAGAGAAAAGCACTGGAAGCGTCTCACCGTGAAAACGAAAGGAGACGGTTGCAACGCAAGGAATCATGGGAAGCAGGAAGTAAATAGGCGAGACGAAAAACAGAGGAAAAAACACTAGACCGTAAACAGAGAAACGTGAGAAAAAACGTGGTGGCAGTGTTAATGGCGGCGAAGCCGTAACAACGGCATCCATCGCCAACCAAGAGGGTTCATGACACATGTACCCAGATATGAAGATCTTAACAAGAACAGAAACAAAGTGACCACTTTCCCCTCCTCTCCTATATAAATTACACTGAGCCGGTTCATGATAGTGGCCCTATCAGCAACATTACTATAAACCGAGGGTGAGTTGGAATCCAGGTAATATTGATAAGGCTGTTTGCTTGATCACTGATCTCGAATTAGATTCACAAGACACTTGCAGTGCAGAGGCCTTAATCAACCGCAGCATCGCTTTCCTGCGAGTTGCATTGCAGACGTCGCCTGATTCAGAGGTGCATGTTAAAATGGAAAAGTGTCGTGTCTCAGTTGAATGACATGTTTCCATGAAGAAATGGATTCTGATGTAATCCGAGAGTGGCGGCAATATATCAAGTCTGCCACTCCTGCAAAGCCGTGATTTACAGCATAGCCTTGCCAACCACCTCACATGTAAGGGGCTGGCAAGGACTGTATTCTGAAGTTTAGAGCACCCTTTCTGCACCAGCCTAAAGAGGCGTTAATTAACGGCACCCTGGAGGTGTTGTTAGTTATGAAAAGAGGCAGCATTCCTTACAAAGTGTTAGCTTTTCCGTAAAAAAATTCTAGGACTGTCTGAAAGAAGTTTTCTTTTCAAGCTGCCAGCGCCACATTTTCTGCGTTAAAGAAAGTGCTGCCGAGGCTCTTCTGTGCTGTGGAAACAGGTTCACAATAATCAAGAGGAAAAAGAACCATAGGAATAACTCTCTTCAGATCTAAACTCAAAGAATAATATTACAGTTCCAGGTCCCTTTGGGTAAATATTAGCATCGTCTGAGAAAAGCAGGTAGGCTGCTAGCCCCACAGCCCACTAAAATACAGTCACAATTGGGTAGCAGACACCAGTCACTCAGATCTATCCTCCCAATAATCATGAAGTCATTGAATCTGATTACTCCTGGACCAGTTCTCTGGCGCAACCAGGCAAGAACCTTGTTGCGCAGGGCTTCTTTAGGCTCTTTTTCTTTGGTTTTCTGAATGTTAGTTATGATGAAATTTCTCTGGTCCATTACAAAGTCATGGGAATTCGAGTCCTTTATCATTGGCATTTGTGATTTTTTTAGGTGTAAGTTTCGTAAGGATATCCTTTTCAATTTGGCATTCATGACTGTGGGCTGTTTAACCTCTTTATGGCCAGCACTCGGATCATGTAAAGATAAGGAAGGAACAATTTCCTGTAATGAGTCTACACTAGGGATTTTTGCCTTTTTCTTGCATGCCAAGATTGGCCCGATGGAGCTCAGAGATTCCTTAATGCAGGGGTCAGTTTGAGTGACTTGATCTGCCATTTCCCTTTGTGTAAGAGTTTGACTGGCAGTATTTACCCTCGCTGCCTGTAGCAAAACATCAGCACTAGAAGGCTAGTGTGTCTGGGAGGCAGAGTTCACTTTCGGCACCCGTAGGTCCGCTACCCAGTCGTTTAAAGCATCCGTCAAAAGGTCAAGGTCAAATGGGTCCTTACAAAGGAGTAGCTCTTTAGCAATGTTGGCCATGAGCGCGGGCCATTGGAGGAGAGCCGTATGCTCGGATTGATCAAGATTGGATGTACTCCTCCCTTGATGGGCAGCATTGAGTATATCCCTACCTTGAGGGGCGAAGGATGGTAAGGTTATAGGTATCGCAGACCTTATCGATAGTAGAGCATTAGAGGTCTGCACAGTCATCGTGTCATCCATGGTGCTATGTGGACTAGCCAGGGGTACATGTACTTTAAGACTCGCCTTCAGTGAAGGACTGTCCAGGAAACCTGCGTTGATTTTAGTGCTTTAAGCGGAGGGACATGGTCTTCAGATAGCGTAATTTTTATGACAGGAGATTTACTTTGTTTGTTTTCCACTCTCAGTCTTTTGCGCTCACTGAGCGCTTACACCTCCAATACGCGGTCTCTGCCAATTGCTGGAGAGAGGGCCATGGATTCTCCTCGACCCCCTATAGCTGCGCTTGAGATCGATTTAACGCCCAACTTCCTCTGAGCAGCCATACTATTGGTCGAATTTAGTAAGCATCAAGTTTAGAAAAGGCAGATAGAACCAGAGGCTACCTCAAGAGCTACGTCTCCCAAAAACTACGTCTCTCACAGGGAGAATTATTCCACCAATAGCAGCAGAATTGCAGGAGTTTTACTGGACTCTGGACTGTTACCGCACTAAATTGCTCCAGGATGCAGCAGGACCAGGATACTCCGCACTGTGCATCATGCAGCCCACGGCGTGTTCGCGAAATCTCAGATGCCCAGAAGCTCAGCCGCCGCAGCCGGAGATGCCTACAGCGATCGAGCGAAGATGATTCGAGGAAAGGACCTTACCTCACGTCAAGCCGTACGGAAGCCTAGAGCTACCGCCGCTTCTGACGTGACTAAATACTCTGCGCACGGTAACCCTGCAGCGCTCCATCTGCACATATTTTACATGTTTTTTCTTGGATGCTGCACGACATCTCTCCTCCACTCTTCCCATCACCCTCAGAATGCTGGTGGGAGGATTTGGATGACGGAATGTCGTGTCACTGCGTGGCATTTAGCACAGGCTCAGAATCAGGCCCAAGTGTCGCTGCAGGGGACTCATGCCACCTCCCCTAGCAGTGACTCATGTTCCTTTCCTATGACTGAGTGTCGCTGCAGGGGACTCATGCCACCTCACCTACTGGTGACTCTCTGTGACTCATGTTCCTTTCCTAATACCGAGTGTCACTGCAGGGGACTTATACCACCTCACCTACTGGTGACTCTCTGTGACTCATGTTCCTTTCCTGTGACCGAGTGTCGCTGCAGGGGACTCGTGCTACCTCAACTACTGGTGACTCTCTGTGACTCATGTTCCGTTCCTATGACTGAGTGTCACTGCAGGGGACTCATGTCACCTCACCTACTGGTGACTCTCTGTGACACATGTTCCTTTCCTGTGATCGAGTGTCACTGCAGGGGACTCATACCACCTCACCTACTGGTGACTCTCTGCGACTCATGTTCCTTTCCTATGACGCAGTGTCACTGCAGGGGACTCAAGCTGCCTCACCTACTGGTGACTCTCTGTGACTCATGTTCCTTTCCTATGACCGAGCGTCACTGCAGGGGACTCATGCCACCTCACCTACTGGTGACTCTCTGCGACTCATGTTGCTTTCCTATGACCAAGTGTCGCTGCAGGGGACTCATGCCGCCTCACCTACTGGTGACTCTCTGCGACTCATGTTGCTTTCCTATGACCACGTGTCGCTGCAGGGGACTCATGCCGCCTCACCTACTGGTGACTCTCTGTGACTCATGTTGCTTTCCTATGACCGAGTGTCACTGCAGGGGACTCAAGCTGCCTCACCTCACAGTGACTCCTGAGATCCAGGAGGCCCCATGGAGGGTTAGAGTTTGGGATTTGTAAATCACAAGTACTCACGTTCACAGGATTTCACGTATCTCCAATCTGAAAGCAAGAAGAAAATTTAGGGTTTGTGAAATCAGACAAACCAGCGAGACATTGAAGTATGTTAAATATATATTGATTACCATTAATGAAACTTACCCATTTCTGCAGGAAATGTTTCTGCAGTAAAAGAAAAACGAGTGATGTATTAGATCCCAAACTTTTTTTTACTGTAAAACATAACCCAGCATTCCCTGCCCTTCCACCAATATCTCCCCTCCAGCTCCCACCACTGCACCCCCACTCCCTGCCCTTCATTTAGTGCCTACCCCCAGCTCCCACCACTGCACCCCCACTCCCTGCCCTTCCCCCAATGCCTCCCCTCCAGCTCCCACCACTGCACCCCCACTCCCTGCCCTTCCCCTAATGCCTCCCCTCCAGCACCCACCACTGCACCCCCACTTCCTGCCCTTCCCCCAATGCCTCCCCTCCAGCTCCCACCACTACACCTCTACTCCCTGCCCTTCCCCCAATGCCTCCCCTCCAGCTCCCACCACTGCACCCCCACTCCCTGCCCTTCCCTAATGCCTCCCCTCCAGCTACCACCACTGCACCCCCACCACCTTGGGTGTCCATTGTCATGTTTTGGCTTTTCCTCCCTGGCATCCCATAGGGGAGGGTCACACACCCACAGATCTCACTTTTTAGAGCTTAACATTCTCAGCACACAGTAAAGGACCAGGGAAAAGGGCATTAAGATCACAGATAATGTAGCCTCTTTATTGGATCAGGCAGATCATGCCACTATATCTGATAAAAGGACCTCCTATTTTGAACCCAATACTGGCTCAGTGTCCTTGCAAGCAATACTTCGGGAGGGGTTTAAAAGTGACCCCCGAGGTATTGCATTACCCCCTACCTGTGCATCTCTCAAATCTGAACGATTGCAATTGACTGCACTGGGAGAGTAACTTCATGCATTGGAACAAACGTACCCTATTACCCCAAAACCACAAGATCTAAAGGCGTTGCCAAGTTTCAGGCTCTAGCCGACCGTGAAGCTAAATTATTATCTGAGCCGGTCCAAATCCAGAAGTCTGGGGAAGCCGATATGCCCGAGACAATGTTGGCCAGACTGTTGTGTCGCGAGTACGGTCAGACCTGTATTCAAACTATTCAGAGGCCAAGGGGTCCCTGATGCAGCGCTGCCAGGATATAAATAATGTCTTTATTGGCCTTTTGGGGTCCTCTCTACTCTACTCTAATCAGGAAACATGGTCTACTGAGGTGGTAAAGATAAGATATTCAGAATCAGCCCTATGGATAGATTCTCAGAGGCCACCCTATTCTGGTGACCAGGACGACACTAATGTCTAGCCAAACTCTATCAAGGTAGTGCGACTGGGAAGTAAGGCTTAGACTTGGGACAGTGTGGGTGGTGATGGGTTTAATTAAACACACACAGAGCACTCTAATAACTCAAGTTAGGCAGAATGTATACAACTGCACTCATATGTATTAGGGCTTGAACCAACTCTTATCAATGAAAATCACAGGTAAGCAAAACTACTAACCGTACACTATCAACATATGTACATCCGTCATTACGACCTCCAACACATGGTATAGGGCGACAACAGCCCTTGCAGCCGCGACTGCAGAACCGCTCAGTTTCCACTGCAGGAAGAGGAGGGTCCAAGCCACACATATTCTACCGGATCGGTCTTTTCACCACAATACTTCTGACCGAAATAAAAACTCTTTCTTTTACAACACATTTTTCTTACTGAAAAAAGGCTTTTGGCACGTCTACTTTTTCTGCATTATAATTTATTTTAAAGTTGTATTTCTCCCTTCTCTAAAGTAAAATGGCAAAAGACTGGTTAGCCTTTTATTGTCCCCTTCTAACTTCTCCCCCTCCCCTTCTTTAATGATGATTTGTGTCAGTCCTTCCATTTATCCTTTTTTAGGAGTTATTTTAACTATTTATAATTTAATTTTCCAATTCATCTTTTTTCACACCACTATATAGTTTGCTAGATTTGATGAGTTTTATGTACAAGTCAACGAGTGCATTATCAGTGACATGTATATGCATTTAGTTTTTCATGCAGTCATGGATGACCGGTTCATTTCTTATAATCGACCCCACAAAAAACATGGTTTTTGCTTCTTGGGAACCCCACCAATCAAATACTCATCCAATCAAACACTCATCCAATCAAACACTCATCCAATCAAACACTCATCCAATCAAACACTCATCCAATCATGAGTAGCTGGCATGGACCTCGAAGAGTTAATGCCGAAGCTATCCCCAAGTGAGAAAAATGGCCAGACGGCTTGGTAGCTACTAGCAGGACTGCACAAAATCAAATCTTTCTGGCCAGCCTCGGGATTCAGGGTTGCAGTAGTCCCCAGTTCTAGGCCACCTGGAAGTGGAAACCTACTCCTCTCTGACCTTCCCCCTCAACCCTCGCACCACACGAATCATCGGCATCAAACAGTTTGACCGCATTTCCCCCAACCTTTCTAACGGCTCAAATAATCTTGAAATAGCCGTTATTACATACAAGGCTGTGGTAATCCAGCCACACCTGTACCCAACCAAGGAACTGGTCACATTAGGAAGCCAGAGCAATTCCAGATGCCACACCCTGGCAAGACTGGAAATAAATACATGCCCAAAAGCAAAAAAACAGGAAATCTCCCATTATGCGCAAGCACTGTGGCACACGATCCTAAACCACAACCACACAGCACCATTATGCCTGCAGTTTACGAAAAAACTGAAGACCTTGCTATATAAGGAATTTCTCTAAAAACTCAGTGCACCAGGTAATAGCAATCCGGGTATGCAGCTCTCGGCACCTGGACTCAACCATTGTGACGCTCCCCATTGCTTGCTATCTACCTGTGCGCTATACAAGTACAAGAATGCTGACATATTTGTTTTTCATTGAGCTGTGCATATTTACATGTATTTCAATTAAATAAGTGCGTTGAGATGGTTGGAAAAACCTTCCCGATCAACATCACCTCTTGGGTGGGCCTTGACTCATATCTACCTTTTAATTCTGTGAGCTTTTCCTGCAGGTGGGCATGTCGCGTGGTGCTCTGCAGCGTTGTCTCCATTCCAGGGGCATCTTCCTGGGGCTTCAGAGCCTTCACTTCACTGCACCTGAGAATTATAGAAAGATGCTGTATATAACCCTCGGCCTCCAGTGACAAGTAAGAGTAAGGGGGTCTAAACGGTGAGATAAGGGGTGGGGGAGAGACGCCATTCCTAAAGGTGGGAAAGGAAGGCTCTGAATCAACAGGCACGAAAGGGAGGTGAGGCACATCCCCCGTAAAACAGAGGGGTAGACAGCTCCAGAAGTGTGATGAATGAGAAACAAGAGGCAGGCAGGAGAGTGAGGAAGGGCAAAGGAGCCACTACTGGGAGGCACATTCTGAATGAGAGACCCCTGGAGAGGAGAGGGTGGGCTCATGAATCTCGACATTTTGATACATTTTGAATGAGAGACCGCAGGGAGGAGAGGGTGGGCTCGGGAATTTCTCCATTCTAAATGAGAGATCCCCGGGGAGGAGAAGGTGGGTTGAGGGATATCTACATCTGATACATTTTGAATGAGAGACCCCCGGGAGGAGAGGGTGGGCTTGGACTTTCTACATTCTGCCGGCCTGGCAAGAAATAGCGACTATTTTGTGTAATGGTGACGCGCGTAGCATTTGGGCCATCTTGGGTGAAGCAAAGGGATGCATTAAACAATCTATGATTAACCCCATTATTGAGCATGAGTGGGTGGCGTTCCTGGCTCAGCGTAATTCTTTCCCCCAGGGACCATTGCCTTCTCAGATAGAGTTTAAACCGTCTGGTTTGGTATTTAAGATTACCGAGGAGGACATATATATGAAAATTAAGAGTTTAAAATCTTCTCTGGCTCCTGGACCCAATGGCTTGGCCAATGTGGTCCTGCGGCATAATCCCCATTTTTAGTCCTCCCTACTTGAAATATTATTTGATAAGGTCCTCGCCGAAGGCACAATTCCGATCTCATGGCAAACTGCAATTCTTGTTCCAATACTAAACAAAGGCTCTCTCCTGGACCCTGGTAACTACCAACTGCTATCTATGTTGGACTCTACTGGGAAGCTTTTTGCTTCATTCCTTCTTAAGGAATTACAAAAGTGGGTAGAACATGGTAGTATTTTGGATAGATACCAGTGTGGATTCCTTGGTTAAGCAAGCACAAGGCCCAAATAATCCCCCTTATATGCTATTTTTATTGACTTTAAAGCAGCTTTCGATACAGTCATGAGGGATTTGCTCTGAAGCAAATTAGATTTATTAGGCTGCCCATCAGGGATACTCTATTATCTAGTTACTACATAGTAACAACACCGTGTGTCTGAGACTGGATAGTGGTAGGGCTATTACCAGGGCCGTTATTCAAATCTGTGTAGTTAAGCCCGGCGTTGTGTCACGGCTCCTCTATTATATAATCTCTATATCTCAGACTTTCCCCAGTTTTTGTCCCAGACAAGAGGCTGTCCCCCTAAAATAGATGACACACATTGTACGGTCCTGGCTTATGCAGACGATCTCGTGCTCCTGGATCACACTTTCAGTGGCATCCAACGCATAGCCAACACTCTCTGGGCCTATGCGGATAAGAACGGGCTTGTTATTAATAGGGAAAAAACACAGCTTATGTTATTTGCTGCCAAACGAATAGCCAGACCCAGGCTGCTGGTGCAGGACACTGAGATTGCCTGTACTTTGCAGTACAAATATCTGGGGGTCGAATTTGAGGCTGGAGCGGGCTTTAAAATATGCACCGAAAGCCGTGCTAGGAAGGCAGCACAATTGACTGCACTTATTGCATTAGTCTTCCGGAAACTCTTTGTGCGGGCAACGTAGAACTTCAGCGCTCTAGCCACATCCAGCGAGTTCAAAGTCCTTTCAGCCAGCGACAAAGGCGTCAGAATAAACACAGGTAACACCAAGGGCTCATTTAGATGAAAGTCCGATGGCACCGGTATCAGGTAATATTATCTCCACCAAAAATATCGCCATACATATGGTCGTTTGGAACGGCCATAGGTGATATTTTTAGGGGGGATAATTTTGGGGGGTTTTGGGAGCGGGGGTTGCAGGGGTGTCCCCCGCTACTTTAAAAATAATCCAGGGGTTGCGGGGGAGTCCCCCGCAGGTTCCATGCCTTAATATCGTCACAAAAATATGGCGATATTTTTGTATGGCGCTATTTTTGCGGGGATATTAACACATGGAACCACGGCACCTTGGGCATGAAGGAGGGGTGCGTCCGCAGCACCACCCTCGTCTCGTGGAAAGTCCAGTAAGGTGGTTTACAGGAGAGGGCCTGGATCTCCCCCACTCACCGTGGAGAGGTGATGGCCACAAGAAAAGCCGTTTTCCACGACAAAAACTTGAGTGATGCAGAGGCTCGAATGGAGGACCCATGAGCCTAGTCAGCACCACATTGAGTTCCCACGCTGGGGCCGGAGCCTTCACCGGCGGGAACGAGCGGAATAGTCCCATGACAAATTCCTTGACCAATCGATGCGACCACTAGGATGGTCGTCCTGGGGATCTGGTGTAGCAGGAGATGGCCGCCAGATGAACCTTGATGGAGGCGAGGGCCAGCCCTGACTTGGCCAATGACTGCAAGTATGGAAGCACCTGAGGTGCCTTGACCCTCAGCGGGTCGATCTTCTTAGAACGGCACCAAATAGCAAATCTCTTCCACTTCAGTCCTTAGCATTTCAAAGTAGATGATAGCCCAGCCTTGGCGAGAACTTCCTTGCAGTCCGCCGGGAGATCATAGCCACTGAATTCTAGTGCTGCAAGAGCCAGGCCTTCAGGTTCAGAGACCCTGGGTCGTGCTGAAGAATGGCGCCTCCCTCTCGGGTGAGAAGATCTGCGACCACTGGAAGCTTGACTGGCGGTGCCGCTGACAGGCCGAGAAGGTCCAGGTACCAGACCTGCCTCGGCCATGCCAGTGCGACAAGGATCATCCAGCACTGGCACTGTTTGAGTAGACTGGTGACTCGAAGTAACAACGGCAACAGAGGGAACGCATACAGGAAGAGGCCTTCCCAAGGGAATGAGAATGCGTCCCCTATAGTCCCCTGCTGTGAAAACCTGCTGGCAAATCTCTGGCACTTGGCGTTTGTCGCCATCTCAAACCAGTCTATCTGGGGATTGCCCCACTTGCGGAACAGGTTCTTCACTAGGTCCTGCCGAAGCTCCCACTCGTGGCACGAGCGGAGTTCTCTGCTCAGGGAGTCGGCGACCGTGTTCTTGACCCCCGCCAGATGAAACGGGACGAGTAACATCCCCTGAGCGACGGCCCAATGCCATAAATCCTGCACCTCTTTGGAGAGCGCTGGAGACCTGGTGCCCCCCTGTTTTCTGATGTAAAACATTGTGGTGGTGTTGTCTGTGAAGATCCGCACCATCTTGCCTCTGAGGGACGGCAGGAACGATCTGAGGGCCCAAAACACTGCTTGCAGCTCCAGTACGTCGATGTGCAACGACTTCTCCTCCGGCAACCACAGGCCCCTGGCGTGGAGATTCCCGGTGTGGGCTCCTCATCCCTCCAGGAAGGCGTCTGTCGTCACCATCTCCTGATACGGTGGGACCTGGAAATCCCCTCCTTCTGTGAGATGAGAGCGAACGCCCCACCATCTTATCGCTCAACGGAAACCCTGCAGCGGCCGCATCCGCAGAAGGCAGGGCCGGATGAGGTAAATGCATGACGACATCATGCCGAGCAGATACTTGATGGTCCTCACCGTGGCGACCGTCAGAGCGAGCAGCCGTTGCACCATGCCCAAGATGGCCGCCACTCTCTCCTCCGACAGTGACGCCAGGCATGATACTGTGTTGAGACGGGATCCCAGGAACAGCGCGTCCTGCGATGGAGTCAAGCAGGTCTTGGCATAATTCACTGAGAACCCCTGATCCGAGCAGGAGGACGGTCCTCGCCGTGTGTTTGATGGCGGTGTCGCGCGATCCGGCCCGGATGAGCCAGTCGTCCAGGTAGGGGTAGATGTGGATCCCCTGCAGCCGCAGATGTGCCACCACTGGCGCCAGGCACATGGCAAAGACCCTTGGCACCGACTTCAGTCCGAAGGGAGGGGCATTAAACTGGTAATGCTTCCCCTGAACGACAAAGTGTAGAAACCTGTGGTGACCCTAGTGTATCTGGTTGTGGAGGGACAAATCCTCCAGATCCAATGACGACAGAAAGTCCCCCTCTTCTAGCTGTCCGAGAACGTGTTGAAGAGTGACCATACGGAACTTCTGAGACTTTATGTACTTTTTCAGTCATCACAGGTCGAGAATGGGTCTCTAGTCCCCGTACTTTTTGCACACGAGGAAGTACAGCGAGTAAACTCCGGATCCCCGGAGTCGCTTTGGAACCAGCTCTATCGCCCCTTTTCTCCTGGGCTGAGGAATGGGAGGGTTGGTGGTAGGAAGAGGAGCCCCCGCCGTAACCCTTCAAAGAACGGGGAGACTTGCCTCCTGACCGAAAGGACACCCGTCGCTGCTGCAACGTGCCTAGGGCGCGTGCCATCTCTGTGTCCGCTTTGATGGCCTGCAGAGACTCATTAACAGCCTTCCCGAAAAGGTTGTCTCCGTCAAAGGGCATGTCCAAAACCCTTGTCTGGACCTCCTGATGAAAATTAGTGGCCTTGGGCCAGCCACGGCAGTGAAGGCAAACGCTGTTGCCCATCTGGCGGAAACCCACGTCGGCGATGTCCGTGGCAACCATAATGGCGTGGTCCAACGCCAGCTCGCCCTCCTGCTAAATCTCGAGTGCTTCCGACCTTTTGTCATCAAGGAGGAAGTCCAGCAGGGGTGCGATTTTGAACCACAACTCCCAGTCGTAGCGCGCTACAATTGCGAGGGCATTGGCCACCTTGATGGTCGTTGCCGCCGAGTAGATAACCCGTCGTCCCATCGCATCCAACTTCTTCCCCTCGTTGTCCGGAGGAGTGAATGCAGCTATAGTAGAAGCAGCGGACGACATCTTCTTGCCCGCCCCCGAGACCACCGGGTCCGGAGAGGGCTGGGCCCGCAAGCACTTGGGGGCAGAGTCCGGGACCCTGTACTTCTTCTCGAGGCGGTCCTGCTTCACCAGGGCCGTGGAAAGGTTCTTCATGAGGGCCAGGCCCTCGTCCCAAATGTTATCCAAGAGAGGGACCGAAAGGATGGTCTTCAACTTCTCCTCCCGGCGTTGGTACAAGAAGCTTTCCTTCTTCTTCTCCTCCGGGGCGAGCTGGAAAAGCTCCGAAGCCCTGGAGATCATCGCGTGGAACGAGCCAATTTAGTCTGGCGGTGAAGACCTGGGAGGAGGCGACAGGAGGTCACCCAAACCACTGTCGTCGTCTGTGCCAGTCGTTGTGGCCATATCCAGGTCCATCTCCTCCCTCAGGGCGGAAGACGGGAACGGAGGGTGGCAAGGAGAAGGAGGGTGCCTCTTCCTCTTTTTGGACAGTGGCTCCCCTGTAGCAAGGGGGCTGAGGGAGGGGTCACTGGTGTAATGGGCATCCTCCTTTGGATCTCAGAAACCTGTGTGTGCAGGGTAGAGAGAATGTCCACCGAGAGGTCCCTCTGGGGCGGCTGAGGTGCCGGGTCCCTAGGAGGCCCCTCGGGAGTCGGGCGACGGGGAAGCTGTGGGGCATGGGTAGAGCCACTGTCCTCTTCTTCCTGCTGCCCTTCGTCGTCCTCCTCAATGGTGTCTTCGCCGTCATCACCCTCGTCTTCGTACTCCTCCGTGCCCTCGCCGTAGGGCGCGGCCTCGACGTTACCTTTGTCTCCAACCCCCTCATGGATGGTCTGAAGGCATTTGAGCTCCTCGGAGGAGGAGATATCCGTGCCGTGGAATACCTCCGTACCCCCCTTTCTTCGCGTCCAGTGGCGACGGTCCCGGGGAGATTACCGGCATCTTTTTCACCGGGGTCCTCTTGATGGGCTTGAAAGACGTTTCCCTCCTGGCAGAGAGGGAGACTCTCACCTTAGGCAGCGTACCCCACGGGCCCGCTGCCGCGGCCTTCGAGAGGGAAGCCACCACCACCTCAAGGGAAGGCGGGGCCTTCGCAGGGGGCGCCTGGGCCTTCACGGGCAGGGCCGTTGCCTTGTCCTTACGGGCCTTCTTCTCCTTGGGGGACGGGTCAGCACCACGGTCCCCCTTGGCCTTCTCCGTCGCTGACTTCTCCAGGGCTACCTTGAGCTTGCCCGGATGGTCCAACTTCCTCTTGGATGAAGCGCCTGAGCGCTGGCTGGTGATAGAAGAGGCCGGAGACGACGAACGCGCCCTGGCCGCTGAGGAGCACGCCTCAACGGCGCTCCTGGGGGCAGTGGACTCGCGGTGCTTGGCCTTTTGTTGGACCCCCGTGGGAGGGGCACCCTCAAATGTCTTAGAAGCCCGCTCAGGTTTCTTGGAACTGGGAGAGGCACGCTGCTGGGACCCACCCGGAGCAGAGGCCTTGGCCTGCAGCCAATCCGCTAGTCATTTATGCCGATCCCGCAGCGTGCGGGGCGGCATCTCCTGGCAAAACGCATAATCTTCTTCCACGTGCGTTGGGTACAGGCAGTAAAGGCACTCGGAATCCTTGTCGTCCGCGAAAACATTCCTCGTGCTGCATGTGGAGCAAAATCTGAACAGAGAGGCTGAATCCTTCTTCTCCTGCGACATGGTCCATGCGGCGTAGGCCTGAGAATCTTCTGAAAGCCTCCACGAACAAACTCAACAAAATCCGCCCTTGAGGGGCGCTGAAGAATCCGAGAAACGTGTCCCCGTCAATCGGAAGGTAGATCGATGGAGTGCAAGGCTCGATTGACCGAAAAATAGAGCAAAATCTCTCAAAAAGCAAAACCAAACGCAGCAAAAGCACGAGAGCTGAACACGAGGACTCCCAACACTTGCATGTGCGGTAAAAATCTGAGGATGGCTGCCAGGGGAGGGGCTTGGGTGGAGGGCAGTCATTGGCTGGGGGCAGTATGACCCAGAGCTCAGTGATTGGTTGTTAGGAGAAAGACAGTTCAGAAATTAAACTGAAACTGATTTTTTCTTTACCGAGGATTCCCAGCCTGACGACGGGGAATATTCATGAGCATGTGAATCCATGCCTGATCGCATGCTGGAGAAGTCTAGGTAATTTGGAGCAGGGATTGGAAATGAAATACAGCTTTAGAAAGAGTATGAACTCTTTATTTAAAGATATAGGTTGGATCCCCAAATGGGGAGAAGACTATTTCAATCTCCGGCGTCGCTTCGAAAAACGCCTAGACTTGTGGGACTGGAATGAAAGTTTTGTACATTTGAGCTTGTTAAAAAGCTATACCTTTGTGCCTGATATGTTATACACATTCAAGAAGATGCAACCCTATTTAGTCTTATCTCCTTCAATTCAATTGAGGAGATTCATTCTTCTATTACGTATTAATAGGATTCCGGTGTAGAGTGTTTCAGGCCCTTCACTTGCTCTGCCGGAACAGGAGCGTTTCTGTCATGTGTGCCTTGATAAGGCACACACTGAGTCAGCTACACATGTTTTGACAGAATGTGTATGATTGGGTCCAGTATACATGAAACACTTGAGTAAATTAGTTTACCAACTTGACACCATTAAGGATCTGTCATTCTGGAAGAAATGCTTAAATACCTATAAAAGGGGTTGCATATTGCCACATTTAATTACGGTACATAAAGAAGGAAATGAAAATGCACTTTAACGTATGTGCGCCCCGGTTAAATGGGGAACAGAAGGTGACGAGGATATGGTGACCCTGATTATTTCAATATTTCAATATCTCAATATATGCTGCTAAATTGCTGAGTTCCATATCAGTTTTTCGTTGTTAGGCAGAATCCTGTGCAGTTCCCTTAGGGAGCACTACAGAAGATTAAGACTACAGGTATATGCAATAAATCCCCTTTGGTATCAGTCTGTACCACAAAGATTTAGTTGGTAGCTGTGGCTGAGCTGTCAGACTTATCTCAAGAGGGAGATGAGCAGTATTCAGAGTTTACACAATAGGGCTACAATACTATGGAACAAGGAAACACTGACCAAAGCTTTGTATCAAAAAGAATATATATATATTTATTTTACACACTCTGATGTTCACACATAAATCACTATTATAAAAGCAAGTTAAATCAGTCAAGAAAAGTATACACAACTCCCTATTTAAATTGTAGACAAGTTTGAGCAAGAGTGAAAACTGAGCAAAACAGCACAGTGAAAACCAAGCAGAAATGGCACTCTAGCAATTTCTCAAAAGGGAGGGAAAGGCCAAGTTATACAGGAATACACTCCTTAACACCCCAGCAACACTTCCCTAGAAGCTTGTGAACAAGTTAGGCAAGGCAGTACTTTAGTATCAACAATACTTAAATGAAAACCGAGCAAAATGGCACTCCACAAGTTTAAACGGAGGGAAGAAAGAGGTGGTTATAAGAGTTAGGTGCACCAACACATTTCTAGGTGAGAAGCAATCTAGAGAGGGCAGTTGTAACAGATTTAGCCAGAGTCAGTAGGCCTGTGGCAGTGTCAATGGAACAAGGCAAAGTGCCCAGGTGCAAAATGTTCTAGTAACTGCAGTCAAGTCTTTGTTTAACGTTTCGAAAAGGTGGTTGCAGAAGGTGAAAGACAAAGTTAGATGATAGGGGCGGCCAACCTAGTAGGTAGGAAAAGGATTTTAAACACCTTTAGTAATACCCAACGAAAAGGGTGGCCTGGCGGATCAATGTACCTTAAATGTAGAAGAGGCTCCTGCGGTGGAGGTAGTTCCTGGCAGTTCCTGCAGTTCGGGAGATCCAGCAGAGGAAGAGAGGCTCTCGTCGTGGAGGAAGGTTTGAGTCACTGCACTGCCCAGGGATTAAACCAGCCGCGGTGCTGCCAAATGAATAAAAGGTACGCTCCTTTAAATCGCGGGCCGGGTGGACGGATGCCTGGCTATCCGGTCTCCTAGTGCTTGGCACTGGCGATTCGACCAAGGCAGGTCCGAGATGGCGATTGGCGAACTGGTTGGCCCCACCAGCTCAAGGGAAGAAGACTCTTGCAGAGGAAGATCTTCTCGAGTCGTTGGAGAAAAGTGGTGAGGATCTGCAGCAGGGCTTCACCGGTGGTTCAGTCGTTGCAGATGTCTTCAGCTTCTCTCCTCTTCGGTTTCTTAGTTCCAGTGGCGACGTCTTGTCCTCCAGTCCTCAGGACCCTGCTTTTATGCAGCAAGAGCCCCCCAGCCTATCAGGGCAGAGTGCGACCTGGGTTGCTTAGGCAACCCTGTCCAGGGTGCCTACTCCCCCTCCCACACAATGGGTCTACCCCAGACTCAGTGGCGTCGAGAGGAGGGCTTCTGTGCAGAAGCCCGCCAAAAGGGCGAACAAAGGATCCCCGACCTGGGTTAGGATTTCAGAGAAAGACACAAGAAAGAAATATTATTAAAAGTTCTGGCAAATAAAACCTACCAGAGTAAAGTTAATAAAAAGATAAACCGGCGGTATGTTAGAGGCTGTCAGTAAAATTGGTAGCCTCGAACAATGGGAAAATCCCATAGGAAAATATTCACGGTTGAATATTTATGGTAGTAACCACTGCCACCAGCCAGAAACTTTTGAGAGAGGGACTGTACGGTACCCCCTCAAAAATGAACACTAGGGGAAAACTATTAACCCCTGTTCATAGGATTTGACTAGTAAAGTCAATGGGGACTTTACAGGCCCTGGGAGACAGTAGTCAGTCCCAGGGTATGGAGTCTATGTTTGGGGGTCGCTACAACACCCCTGTGGTACAGCACGGAGGGTGCTGTGTACCACACATGTAAGAAAAGAGGATTCCTATGAGGGTGAGAAAACCCCATAGACAGGGTCGGACATTCTGATACGTTTTGAATGAGAGACCCCCAGGGAGGAGAAGGTGGGCTCAGGAATCTCTACTTTCTGATACAATTTGAATGTGAGACCCCTGGGGAGGAGAGGGTGGGCTTAGGAATCTCTACATGCTGAATGAGAGACCCCTGGGGAGGAGAGGGTGGGCCCTGGAATCTCTACATTCTGATACATTTTGAATGAGAGACACACATGGAGGAGAGGGTGGACTTGGGAATCTTTTCATTCTGAATGGGAGACCCCCGGGGAGGGTGGGCTTGGGAATCTCTACCCTTAGATGATAGATTCTCAATGACAGACCCCCGGGGAGGAGAGGGTGGGCTCGGGAATCTGTACCCTTAGATGATAGATTCTCAATGACAGACCCCCGGGGAGGAGAGGGTGGGCTCGGGAATCTCTGCATTCTGATATATTTTGAATGAGAGACCCACGCGGAGGAGAGGGTGGGCTCAGGAACCTCTACATTCTGATACCTTTTGAATGAGAGACCTGCAGGGAGGAGAGGGGGGCTCAGGAATCTCTACTTTGATACATTTTGAATGACAGAACCCCGGGGAAGAGAGGGTGGGCTGGGGAATTGCTACACTCTGAATGAGAGACCCCCGGGGAGTAGAGGGTGGGCTCGGGAATCTACATTCAAATACATTTTGAATGAGAGACCCCCAGGGAGGAGAGGGGGGACTCTGGAATCTCTACTTTCTGATACATTCTGAATGAGAGACCCCGGGGAGGAGAGGGTGGGCTGGGGAATCTCTACATTTGGATACATTCTGAATGAGAGACCCCAGGGGAAGAGAGGGTGGTGTGAGGAGTCAGAAATGGGAGTCGTATACAAGTCAGCCATGTTTTGGGTTAAAGACTTTTATTGAAAATAAAAGGGTTGGGAAAAGGCCCCCCTGACCCAGCACTAAGAGGAATTTACCTACCTAAAACCAAACATAAGGATCTGTCTGAGCCAGGATGTCAAAACAAACTGCGCAGTGTCCAAATATCTATTCTGACCCTCACACTAAAACTAAACTCTAAGGTGAAAAAGGGACTTGTCTTTAACCTTAAGTGATTTGAAAAAGTGTTCATAAAGTAAGAGGACTTAAATAGATAGTTCCTTCAAGGATGACGTTATTGACTCCAGAGGGTAATTCCATTCCCCTGGATTCTTCTTTACTCCTTGAGGGTGTTTCACACACAACTGTTCTTTGGGTCTCTCACGGCCACGTATAACACTTGCACAAAAACGGTTTGGTTTCAAAATCTTGGTTTCTTTCAAAAACAGTTCTTTGGGCCTCTTCTGGCCAAGCACAACATATGCACAATAACTCTTGGACTTTACAATTGTACTTTCTCTCCGGAACAACAGTTTGGGCCTTTTTTTGGCCCAGGGCAGCACTTGCACACTTTACTTGTTTTACTTAACAATATTGGCTTCTTTCAGAACAGTTCTTTGGGCTTCTTTTGGCCAAGTACAATGCTTGCACACCAATTTTGTTTTACACACTTCAATTTGCCTGGCATACTCCCCTGCCGGGACCTCTGTTTTATACACTTGAGATTGCCTGGTGTACTCTCCTGCCGGGACTTCTACTTAATCGGGTCTTCTGCGCGTTCCAAAAGCTGCTTGTATGTGATATTGGATAATGTATCTTCTTGATATATCATCTTCATTCTGCTCTTTTCATATTGGCACTGTGTACATTTACACATTAGAAAGGGGTTTATTTTCGATTTAAATGCCCTTTCCTACACATGTTATCTCTCTGCTTTCTCTCAGGTATTGAACCTTCAATTGTTCACTTTCGGCACTCTCGCCGACACTCACCGGTCTCTGTAGGCGTTGGTTTCTTCTCTCACGGGCAGCCGGTGAAGGAATCCCTGCAGACTCCCTCTCACGTTCTGCTTTCCTTCACTCGGCGGTCCTCCGTGGCTTCCACTCGACACACCTGCTGTGTTCTCGGTTCTGGTAAGCAGAATACTGCTGTTCACCATCTGCGAACGCCCAGGAATTCTTCACCGGCTCCAAGCGTTCTCACAGCATCCCACGGCTTAGCAGTTCCTTCGTCCTCTGGTGGTGCACCGCCTGGCCCCACCATACCGGTTCTGGCTTCTTGCCGCCTCGTGCAGAGAGGTGCAACGCTCTCTCGCCAGTCGCCACAGCAGCTGCCTTCCATTCTTAGTTTGAGCTGCTTGAATTTCCCGGGCACAGGTGTGTGTCCGGAAACACTACAGCGCTCACTATGTTCGCAGTCTTTCCTATTACACATTGCTCGATCTCTCCTCTTCTTTGTCCCAGTACTTTGTCAACTCTGGGAATAGAAGTCCAATGATTGACTTATGGATTTTGGATGAGCATTAAAAGGTTTTGATGGTAAGTCACTACTGATGGACTGATAAGTTGAAATGAAAAAAGTAATTCCATCAGATTGACAAGGTTGGTTCACAGATCTGATCAAAGGGGTTTCCCTGCTCTTCATGGGAAAGGGAGTGGAAACATGGCAATACACCATCCGGGTTTCAGACATGGGGAGGTTATTCTCAAGGGAACATGGGGAATACCATGTCTCACCTGATGGAGCCATGACAGCTCACCGGAGGCTGTCTACTCCAATGTGATCCTCCCTCATATTGCCGCCGCCAGGGTCAGGATCAGATAGCGGCTGCCGTCCCCTTGCTTCATGAGAGGAGGTTACCGCCGGGAGATCAGTGATGACTCTACCGGAATAATCACATACCCTTCCCCTACAGTCTGGGTTGTCCCTCTATGAACACACCAGACTGTATGTTTCCCTTAGGAGTTCTTCATCTGATATCTATTTGGGCCACCTGTGAGATCCATGGGTCGAACTGAGGCACACTGCTCCCTATAACTATTTGGGCTGGTAAATTGGAAATTATCGCCACCATCAGATATAGTTCTCTTCCCAAGATGGTGACTTCGATTTGTGTCAATAGGTGATTTTCAATATGGCATCGTCACAACCAACCTCTTCGTTTCCTAACTTCTTCCACTCCCTGGGAAGTAATTCCGATCTTACGGTATATCCCTTACTTCCACTGCAGAGTTGGGCCCAAACCTTCCTTTTATTAAGAATGGCGTGGACTCTATATGTGATGTTCTCCCTGGTATAGAGAGAAAAGGTGGCTCCCTTCTTTGTGTTTCTCTTTCCCTTCCTGCCATTCTTCCCGGGATTCTTAGGTTCCTCTATCTGGGGATAACAGGTGCGGGTGGGCTCCGGAATCTCTACATTCGGGTACATTTTGAATGAGAGACCCCTGGAGAGGAGAGGGTGGGCTCGGGAATCTCTACATTCTGGTACATTTTGAATGAGAGACCCTAGGGGAGGAGAGGGTGTGCTCGGGAATCTCTACATTCTGATACATTTTGAATGAGAGATCCCTGGGGAGGACAGGGTTTGCTTGGGAATCTCTACATTTTGATACATTCTGAATGAGAGACCCCCGGGGAGGACAGGGTGGTGTGAGAAACCTGAAGGTGTCTCACTTATTAGTCCCCGGAGATCTGTCATCCAGGTGGCCAGGATACGGCCATCGCTATGGCATTCAGTTCCTGGGGGTGGACCAGTGCGGGAGGATCACCTGGGTGAGGGGTCTTGGGGGAGTGGAAGTGGGACATTTTTTTCCCTTCCCCATAGGGATAAAAGGCAGAGCACGAGAACACACTCTAAGCAAGGCCAAAACCATGAGGAAGCATCGATTCCAGGATGGCAGTTGAAAAGAAGGAGAAAGGCGGCGAGACCTGAAAGGACATCAAGGAGAGAGTTGCCCTTGCCCTTTTCAACCCAGACCCGCAAAGCCTCTGACAAAAGAAATATAAGACTGGAATCGCAGCTGGCGAATGGTGTGACGGATTCCAGTGGTACATGGAACCCTCCCGCAGTGATTGCAATGGCGGGGAGACGAGGTTGCAATCATGGTAATGTCCTTGACTCCAGCGGCAAAAGAAACACCAACGAGTTCAGCACAGCCAGTGAGTCGGAAGAACCGGAAAGGGGGCCGGATGGTGTTAGGCTCAAGGTTGCAGTGGCAACATTAAGAAGATTAAAGCTACAAAGCTCTTTTGTGATCCAACTTGGTACCAGAGATAGAATGGTCCGGCGTCACGTGGGCACTCGTTCGGAGGCCTCTGGCTGTTACCACCTGTCCTGAACAAAGAGCCTGTGTTGAACGGAAAAGGTATAGAAACAACAAGTATCAAGAGGCCATAGGGAAGGCCGACGTGAGGTGTCAAGGTGGTCATACAAGGGTCCAGCCAAATCCCTTGTACAATCGAAAGTTCTTGACACGTTGATAAATGTTTAAGTATCCGAGGGAATTGTGAAACAGGCGTTTGCGCCCGAATGAGGGAAACGCTGTGGCAACCCGTGGGTGTGTGAAACCTGCACTTGTCATAGACACTAAGAGCGATGCGGCGAGACGTGATCGCCCTTCGGAAGTCTCTGTGAGTGAAGCTGGTAAGTGCTTTGGAAGGTCTGAGCCCGGATGAGGGGGACCTAAACTAGCTGGATGTTTAAAAAGACATTGAGACTCTCTGATATTACAAGTAAAGAGATTCTGATGATATGATAGGTTATTTATAACGCGCTTAATACCCAGAGGGTGGACATACGTGAACCCAACTGAGGGATGTCCACAGTAAGTGGTTGGTCTGAGCCCGACTGAGGGAGGCTAACGTTGTGAGAAGGATCGGAGCACAGCTGAGGGGGATTCACAGGTGAAGAGTAATCGCCCGACATAAGGAGAAATAGAAGGAACTTTTGTTTTGTCGTTTTGTGATACATCAGGCCCTCTGTTGCCAGACACTTTGCATGAAAGAGTCTTGGACACAGACGGTCCTGATATAAAAAGAAACCAGAACTGTAACCTTGTGCTGAAGAAGCGCAGGAGTGTGCTGTGCTCACGAGTCCCGTCTTCCCCAGTGCTAGAAAACGTGGGAAAGAGAGACCCCGGCAATAACATCCTGACATCATTTTGTGAACGCTCTTTCTTTCTTGTGAACATTATCCCACACATATTTTGTAACATAGCAGTAAGGATTGGCAAAAGGTTTCTTAGTATAGGCCTTTTTTATTTGACTAGACTCCACTTGGACAGTATTATTATTATTTGATGGTCGTATCTTGCTCCCATCTTAGATTTAGGTTTAGATTAGGCGTTTATCTCACCCATTTTACAGTTTAATAAACACCCTTGAACTGTGATCACTTGTGTCTTTCTTGCTTTGATACCATGCCTTTCTTACGGTGGGCACAGGCATCTCTACATTCTGATACATTCTGAATGAGAGACCCCCGGGGATGAGAGGGTGGGCTCAGGGATCTCTACATTTTGATACATTCTGAATGAGAGACCCCTGGGAGGAGAGGGTGGGCTCAGGAATCTCTATATTCTGATACATTCTGAATGAGAGACCCCCGGGGAGGAGAGGCTGGGCTCAGGAATCTCTACATGATACATTCTGAATGAGAGACCCCATGGGAGGAGAGGGTGGGCTCAGGAATCTCTACATGATACATTCTGAATGGGAGACGCCCGGGGAGGAGAGGGTGGGCTCAGGAATCTCTACATGATACATTTTGAATGAGAGACCCCCGGGGAGGAGAGGGTGGGCTCGGGAATCTCTACATTCTGATACATTCTGAATGAGAGACCCCCTGCGAGGGGACGTGGGCTCAGGAATCTCTACATGATACATTCTGAATGGGAGATGCCCAGGAGGAGAGGGAGGGCTCAGGGATATCTACATTCTGATAGGATTGGGGGGTACAGGGAGGATTGCCCCCTTTTGTATTGGTTCACTTTCATATCTTTATGTTTAAATACTAATGGCGAGATTTGGGGGGGTTGACTTTTTGGTAAATTAAGTGCAAGTTTATGAGGTTGAGATTTAGGCAAGTGATCATTTCAATACGACTTTTAGGACAGGTGAGATTTTAGTAGGTGATCAAAAGACAGATCACTTTTTGCCATATATTTTTCATTGTTGTATTTGTTTACTGGCGATTTTTCACTGAGGTGGGGGTTGGAAGGGGAGGGGGTGGCGGGCTGGGGGAACGGGGATATTAATGGGCCTCCACCCATCTTTTACAGAAAGAAAGCGTGAACATCAAATCAGTGATGAAAAATGCCCGGTAAAAACACATAGAACCCACAGGGGTGGAATTTAACTTCACAATTCCTGGGATGAGAGCGGTGCCTTTAAAGATACCTCTCTCTTCCAAGTCATTCCCAGGAAAAAACTGCCAGGGACATTTCTAGGGACACTAACAGGGAGAGCTAACTTCAAATTAACTATCTGAAGGGAAATGGTAGCGACACGGAACGTCTTAAGGGGGCACAAGATAACTTAGTGGCCTGCAGAGGACTATTTGTTAGAACCTCTGGCCCCCAAAGAAAGTGCTGTTAATAACAGTGGCAATGGAAGTAGTGTCTCTGATTCCAGTGGTAGGGTGGCCGTGCACTATAATGGAATGGACATACTGCTAAGTATTGGAGGGAAATACCGCCCTCCCTGTCCCCTTTCTGGGGCTTGACCCTCACACATTAAGCAAAGCAGCAGGGAGCTCTGGGATGTCTACACAAGGGCAAATCTCCCACTCTGCTCAGCAGTATTTTTAGGGCAGCTATGCTGACCTCTGCTGACCTCTGGGATGGTCAGTATTTCCACAGTCCCAGCAGGTGCTAGGGAGTTTGGGAATTACTGAGGAACTACCACTCACTTTTGAGTTAGTGGTGCCATCCTATTTTTTGGACCCAGTCACAAGGGGTTTACCCACTTCTACTTTGAGGTCCTGTAAGAAGGGAGCATTTTGGCCTGCCTTACCTGTCCCCTGATCACTGTGGTTAACTCTGTGAGACCATCTTTGCTGGTTCCCTTGGATCACTGATGATGGAATTAGCTAAGTGCTAATGCAAGTCAGGGAAGCAAGCATACAGGGGGTATATATTGGGTTATACAGAAGGAGGGGCCCTGCACTGTGAGAGAGAGTAAGAGGCTTCCAATGGGTAATGTAAAACCCAGAGTCTCGATTTTTAAATCACACATAGAAATGCTAAATCTCCCAGAAGTTAAGATGGAGACGGGGTCTGTAGTGTGTAATAAATGTGAGCAACAGAGGACATCCACCGGGATAAAAGTGAGTCCACATTGAGGGCACATCAAGGCAAGAGGAGACTTACCTGCCCAAGACACTCTTCATATCCTAGAAAGAGAAAGAGGACAAGATAAATAGTCATCCCACATTGTTCTAAACATTGATTTCCATTTTACAGAGACCCTGAGCTGTGAGTGAAGGAAAGAGTTAGGTCGCTGCATTATCTAGTTTCTGGTCAGACAATGCCAAGCTGTGGGTCACAAAATCAGACACTGACCCACCCTCTATCCAGTGATTCTGAGTGATAGAAGCAAAACGTCACCCAAAACCTTGAAGGTGACCTACAGTCCTCTCGCTTTAAAGCCATATCCTGGGGTTCCTTAACAGTTTCTTCTGAGCTGCTGGTTTTGTTGACACACTCTGCCAGCTTGGACATGGTTGCCTGTATTTAGTGTAGTGTGTGTTGCAGGTTCACAAGTGTGCATGTGTAGGAAGGTAGATGCTCAATGCGTGTGTGTGCATGTTTGTGTGTGTGTGTTTGCGTGTGTGTGTGGGTCATAGAGATGCACAAGGAGTCATGCTGTTTGTCCCGGTTTGCAATGGCTACTGAAGTTCTAGAGAAGGCTCAAGGCTCCATTTTGCCACATATCACATTGATGTCGCCAACATGGTGTCTGGGAAGCAGAGTAGTAGCCTGCAACGAAAGCGTGGGGCATTCATAACTGGCGATCAAATGGTTGGTGCCAGAGCCATAGCTGCATTGTTTGTGCTGGGAACTAGAGCCACTGTGAAGTGGTGGGAGGGGGGCGGGTAACATTTAGCTTGGACAAGCGGCCCAGAGCCTGAAATTACTGGGGTATTTGAGGTTGCACTTATATGTAGTGACTTTGCCATACATACAAGGCATTAACTGCGATTAGTTGGCATTACTGAGAGGTGGTGAGGTCGCACTTTGCATCTGCAGCACTGACACAAATGGGAATGAACATGACAAACAGTGACTTTACAGGCATGTCAGGCATTAACTGGAATTAGAGGAGTTTGAAGATGCACTTTGCACATGATGGCAACAACTGCACAAATGTGACACTGCACATACTGCACTCAGCATTAGAGGGCATTACTGGGGCATTTGGACTAGACTAGCTGTCACAGTGCAGCATTCGCTGACCTAGCGTGTGCTCTCTCTCTCTCTCTCTCTCTCTCTCTCTCTCTCTCCCTGTCCAGCTCTGTGGGTGTGCCTCTCTCTCTCTCCTGCTCTCTCTCTCTGTCTCTCTCTCCCTGTCCAGCTCTGTGGGTGTGCCTCTCTCTCCCTCTCTCTCTCTCTTCCTCTCTCTCTCTCTCCCTTTCCAGCTCTGTGGGTGTGCTGCTCTCTTTCTCTTTCTCTCTCTCTCTCTGTCCAGCTCTGTGGGGTTCCATGTGTTAATATCTCCGCAAAAATATCGCCATACAAAAATATCACCATATTTTTGCAGCGATATTAAGGCATGGAACCTGCGGGGGACACCCCGCAACCCCTGCATTATTTTTAAAGGAGCGGGGGACACCCCCGCAACCTCCGCTCCCAAAACCCCCAAAAAGTATCCCCCCCAAAAAATATCGCCTATGGCCGTTCCAAACGACCATATATACGGCGATATATTTGGTGGGGATAATATTACCCGATACCCTCTGTGGTTGTGCCACTCTCTGCAGGGTGATGTGTCCGTGGGCGAGAGCGGTCTTTCATGCTGTCCCTCTCTCTCAGAGGTGTATTGTAAAGTGCACTCTCTTGGTTCTCTCTGTCTGGACAGTGTGGTGTGCTCACACTGGTTCTCTCTGTCAGTGTGGTTTATCCCTTGGTTATAGAACAGAACCTGCAAGATCGCACTAGTGTAGTCTGGTGTGCACTCTGTGTCATTGTGGTCTAGTTTTCTCTCTCCTTCTGTCTGTGTCCCTCCATCCCTCTGCTTCCCTGTCCCTTCCACCCCGCATCCTCCCCTACTAGTCTATTTCTGTCCCTCCCTAACACTCCCTCCATCCCCCTTCACCTCCATCTTTCTCCTCCCTCCTTCCCCATCTGTCCTCGTCTCCCTCTGTCCCTCTCCCTCTATTCCCTGTTTCACTCTGCCCCCTCTCTCTTTCCCTTGTCCATCTTTCTCCCCCCTCTCTTTTTCTTGATGGATTATGTTATATGTGTGATTTGTACAGCGCTTACGGCCACACTCGGGCATCAAAGCTTTTGCTAACCTGAACCCCGGTTTGCATAGCAGAGAATGTTCTCAGGTTATTGTGGAGGGCCAACAACAAGCTTGCTGTCCTTATTCTAGAAGCAGAGAGTTCGCAGCCTGGCCAACTGTACTTAGCAGGAGATGCCCATAGCATTTTATCAATTTAAAAGACGCAGTTGCAGCCAGATATTTGTCAATTGAGCGAAGGTGCCATGGAATTTCACCCCATTCTGCCCTGCGGGGTAGGAGCCACAGGTGAGACACCATCTCATTTCAGAATATCCCTTCATAACAGTAGAACAAGCGTTAGCTTTCAAAGTGCAAGTAAAATATAGTGCCTTCAAGGGGATAAGCAAGTGATGTTCCTTTATTGTATCCTGTGAGGATATGGCATACATGACTTACCGTAATCGTATTTCTGATGCGTGTACCTGCTTAGATTCACATGACATGCATAGTTCGACATTTAGTGGTAGTCGCAGAGTATTGCATGGCTTGTTTTCGAAATAAAAAGGGACGTCGACTGGGCGCGTTTGTAATAATATCGCTTGTGTGACGTGTACTGTACCATGGTCCTTTATGCTTCGAGGTCCCTCAGATTGTTTTGTTTCTGACATGAGGGAGCATGAAGTGTTTGTGTGAGTACAAGAAAGTCAAAGTATTAAAGATAAAGGTGAAAGACATCTATGCACCTTGAACTCCAGGAGGGGAGGAAGGCTGGGCAGATGTGAATCTAAGCAGATACATGCATCAGAAATATGATTGCGGTAAGTAATGTATGCCTTCTGAGGCTTGTGGATCTGCTTAGAATCACATGCTTTGCATAGATAAGCGAGCAGTACCTGTAGAAGGAGGTGGGTTGTGTGAAGATACAGTGGCAAATAGATGTCTTAATACCGCTTGACCCACCTATGAATCTGCTTTAGGGTGTGTGTCTAAGCAGTAGTGTTGTGTGAATGGAACTCCAAGTAGCAGCTTTGCAAATTGCATCTAATGGAACATTTGCAATGGAAGCTAGAGTAGCCCCTGTGCCTCGAGTAGAGTGGGCTCTCAGTGTGAAAGGTAAGGATTTTTTAGATACTGAGTAGCAAACCTGGATGCATTTGACTATCCATTTTGAGATAGTGGATTTAGAGACATGATCTCCTTCTCTACCAGATGCTATGGAAACAAAGAGCTGATCTGTTTTTGTAGGGGTTCTGTTTTGTTCAGGTAGAGTGAGGGGTCAGAAATGTGAGGCGGACAACTTTTAGATTTTTCAAAACATGCCGTTGTATCAAATAAAAAGTGCAATCCAAGGCCACACTTGCCCATCTCTAACAGGGATTTCTCTGGCTAAATAAACTAAGGCAAACACTCTAGCATAACATTTCTGGCACTCAGACATACATAAACATAAAGAAAACATACAGCAATACTTGTATTAGCAACACATTCAAGTCTTTGATTGTAACCTCAGCGAATTCCCCTTCCCCAGGTTTTAAGTCAAGGTTAGTTCCGTTGAATAACACAAAAAAACAAAAAAATCCAGGGTTGAAGCAAAGTTCCAACACAGTTTTTGGCCAAGTCAGTTTGTTAAGAAAAACTTCCAACGCTCCACAGTTCAACACAGAAAAGATAATTTTCCTCCAGGAAATGCACAAGTCAAAGTTCCTTAAACAGTACCAATGGGATTCTTGGTTAGGATGTTTTCTTGCACAACTTAGTTGATTCACAAAACAACACGGTTTAGTTGAAATCTCATCACAGTGCTTCTCTCTCAGCACCATGAAACACAACCAATTCTTTGTCAGGATAAGGCCAAAGTGTTTCTCTCCTAACACCCTGAGCAACACCTGCTTCCTTCACAGTACATTCAACTTCTGCCCAGGTCACTTTATACCAGGACTTCCACTTCCTCTTCTGTCTGGGTCACATCATACCAGGACTTCCACTTCCACTTCTGCCTGGGTCACTTTATACCAGGATTTCCAATTCCACTTCTGCCTGGGTCACATCATACCAGGACTTCCACTTCCACTTCTGCCTGGGTCACTTTATACCAGGACTTCCACTTCCTCTTCTGTCTGGGTCACTTTATACCAGGACTTCCACTTCTGCCTGGGTCACTTTATACCAGGACTTCTTCCACTTCTGCCTGGGTCACTTTATACCAGGACTTCCACTTCCAATTCTGTCTGGGTCACTTTATACCAGGACTTCCACTTCTGCCTGGGTCACTTTATACCAGGACTTCCACTTCCAATTCTGTCTGGGTCACTTTATACCAGGACTTCCACTTCTGCCTGGGTCACTTTATACCAGGACTTCTTCCACTTCTGCCTGGGTCACTTTATACCAGGACTTCCACTTCCACTTCTGCCTGGGTCACTTTATACAAGGACTTCCACTTCTGCCTGGGTCACTTTATACCAGGACTTCCACTTCCAATTCTGTCTGGGTCACTTTATACCAGGACTTCCACTTCTGCTTGGGTCACCTTATACCAGGACTTCTTCCACTTCTGCCTGGGTCACTTTATACCAGGACTTCCACTTCCACTTCTGCCTGGGTCACTTTATACAAGGACTTCCACTTCCAATTCTGTCTGGGTCACTTTATACCAGGACTTCCACTTCTGCCTGGGTCACTTTATACCAGGACTTCCACTTCTGCCTGGGTCACTTTATACCAGGACTTCCACTTCCAATTCTGTCTGGGTCACTTTATACCAGGACTTCCACTTCTGCCTGGGTCACTTTATACCAGGACTTCTTCCACTTCTGCCTGGGTCACTTTATACCAGGACTTCCACTTCCACTTCTGCCTGGGTCACTTTATACAAGGACTTCCACTTCTGCCTGGGTCACTTTATACCAGGACTTCCACTTCCAATTCTGTCTGGGTCACTTTATACCAGGACTTCCACTTCTGCCTGGGTCACTTTATACCAGGACTTCTTCCACTTCTGCCTGGGTCACTTTATACCAGGACTTCCACTTCCACTTCTGCCTGGGTCACTTTATACAAGGACTTCCACTTCCAATTCTGTCTGGGTCACTTTATACCAGGACTTCCACTTCTGCCTGGGTCACTTTATACCAGGACTTCCACTTCTGCCTGGGTCACTTTATACCAGGACTTCCACTTCCAATTCTGTCTGGGTCACTTTATACCAGGACTTCCACTTCTGCCTGGGTCACTTTATACCAGGACTTCTTCCACTTCTGCCTGGGTCACTTTATACCAGGACTTCCACTTCCACTTCTGCCTGGGTCACTTTATACAAGGACTTCCACTTCTGCCTGGGTCACTTTATACCAGGACTTCCACTTCCAATTCTGTCTGGGTCACTTTATACCAGGACTTCCACTTCTGCCTGGGTCACTTTATACCAGGACTTCTTCCACTTCTGCCTGGGTCACTTTATACCAGGACTTCCACTTCCACTTCTGCCTGGGTCACTTTATACAAGGACTTCCACTTCTGCCTGGGTCACTTTATACCAGGACTTCCACTTCCAATTCTGTCTGGGTCACTTTATACCAGGACTTCCACTTCTGCCTGGGTCACTTTATACCAGGACTTCTTCCACCTCTGCCTGGGTCACTTTATACCAGGACTTCTTCCACTTCTGCCTGGGTCACTTTATATCAGGACTTACACAACCACGTCTGCCCTGGTCACTTTATACCAGGACTTCCACTTCTGCCTGGGTCACTTTATACCAGGACTTCCACTTCCAATTCTGTCTGGGTCACTTTATACCAGGACTTCCACTTCTGCCTGGGTCACTTTATACCAGGACTTCTTCCACTTCTGCCTGGGTCACTTTATACCAGGACTTCCACTTCCACTTCTGCCTGGGTCACTTTATACAAGGACTTCCACTTCTGCCTGGGTCACTTTATACCAGGACTTCCAATTCCTCTTCCGCCTGGGTCCCTTTATACCAGGACTTCCACTTCTGCCTGGGTCACTTTATACCAGGACTTCCACTTCCACTTCTGCCTGGGTCACATTATACCAGGACTTCCACTTCCACTTCTGCCTGGGTCACTTTATACAAGGACTTCCACTTCCACTTCTGCCTGGGTCACATTATATCAGGGCTTCCACGTCAACTTCTGCCTGGGTTACTTTATACCAGGACTTCCACTTCTGCCTGGGTTACTTTATACCAGGACTTCCACTTCTGCCTGGGTCGCTTTATACCAGGACTTCCACTTCCACATCTGCCTGGGTCACTTTATACCAGGACTT
The DNA here is from genome assembly GCF_040938575.1 of Ambystoma mexicanum. NCBI lineage: Eukaryota > Metazoa > Chordata > Amphibia > Caudata > Ambystomatidae > Ambystoma > Ambystoma mexicanum. The sequence goes on from NC_090938.1 coordinate 747,315,562, forward strand.
CCACTTCTGCCTGGGTCGCTTTATACCAGGACTTCCACATCAACTTCTGCCTGGGTCACTTTATACCAGGAATTCCACTTCCACTTCTGCCCGGGTTACTTTATACCAGGACTTCCACTTCCACTTCTCTATGGGTCACCTTATACCAGGACTTCCACTTCCACTTCTGCCTGGGTCACTTTATACCCGGACTTCCACTTCCACTTCTGCCTGGGTCACTTTATACCAGGAATTCCACTTCCACCGGGTCACTTTATACCAGGACTTCCACTTCTGCCTGGGTCACTTTTTACCAGGACTTCCACTTCTGCCTGGGTCACTTTATACCAGGACTTCCACTTCCAATTCTGTCTGGGTCACTTTATACCAGGACTTCCACTTTCACGTCTGCCTGGTTCACTTTATACCAGGACTTCCACTTCCACGTCTGCCTGGGTCACTTTATACCAGGACTTCCACTTCCACTTCTGCCTGGGTCACTTTATACCAGGACTTCCACTTCTGCCTGGGTCACTTTATACCAGGACTTCCACTTCCACTTCTGCCTGGGTCACTTTATAACAGGACTTCCACTTCCACTTCTGCCTGGGTCACTTTATACCAGGACTTCCACTTCTGCTTGGGTCATTTTATACCAGGACTTCCACTTCCACTTCTGCCTGGGTCACTTTATACCAGGACTTCCACGTCAACTTCTGCCTGGGTCACTTTATACGAAGACTTCAACTTCCACTTCTGCCTGGGTCACTTTATACCCGGACTTCCACTTCCACTTCTGCCTGGGTCACTTTATACCAGGACTTCAACTTCTGCATGGGTCACTTTATACCAGAACTTCCACTTGCACTTCTGCCTGGGTCATATTATACCAGGACTACCACTTGTGCCTGGGTCACTTTATACCAGGACTTTTACTTCTGCCTGGGTCACTTTACACCAGGACTTCCACGTCAACTTCTGTCTGGTTCCCTTTATATCAGGACTTCCACTTCCACGTCTGCCCTGGTCACTTTATACCAGGACTTCCACTTCTGCCTGGGTCACTTTATACCAGGACTTGACTTCCTCTTCTGTCTGGGTCACTTTATACCAGGACTTCGAATTCCACTTCTGCCTGGGTCACTTTATACCAGGACATCCACTTCCTCTTCTGTCTGGGTCACTTTATACCAAGATTTCCAATTCCACTTCTGCCTGGGTCACATCATACCAGGACTTCCACTTCCACTTCTGCCTGGGTCACTTTATACCAGGACTTCCACTTCCTCTTCTGTCTGGTTCACTTTATATCAGGACTTACACAACCACGTCTGCCCTGGTCACTTTATACCAGGACTTCCACTTCTGCCTGGGTCACTTTATACCAGGACTTCCACTTCCAATTCTGTCTGGGTCACTTTATACCCGGACTTCCACTTCTGCCTGGGTCACTTTATACCAGGACTTCTTCCACTTCTGCCTGGGTCACTTTATACCAGGACTTCCACTTCCACTTCTGCCTGGGTCACTTTATACAAGGACTTCCACTTCTGTCTGGGTCACTTTATACCAGGACTTCCCCTTCTGCCTGGGTCACTTTATACCAGGACTTCCACTTCCACTTCTGCCTGGGTCACATTATACCAGGACTTCCACTTCCACTTCTGCCTGGGTCACTTTATACAAGGACTTCCACTTCCACTTCTGCCTGGGTCACATTATATCAGGGCTTCCACGTCAACTTCTGCCTGGGTTACTTTATACCAGGACTTCCACTTCCACTTCTGCCTGGGTTACTTTATACCAGGACTTCCACTTCCACTTCTGCCTGGGTCGCTTTATACCAGGACTTCCACTTCCACATCTGCCTGGGTCACTTTATAACAGGACTTCCACGTCTGCCTGGGTCACTTTATACCAGGACTTCCACTTCCACTTTTGCCTGGGTCACTTTATACCAGGACTTCCACATCAACTTCTGCCTGGGTCACTTTATACGAAGACTTCAACTTCCACTTATGCCTGGGTCACTTTATACCAGGACTTCCACTTCAACTTCTGCCTGGGTCACTTTATACCAGGACTTCCACTTCCACTTCTGCCTGGGTCACTTTATACGAAGACTTCAACTTCCACTTCTGCCTGGGTCACTTTATACCAGAACTTCCACTTCCACGTCTGCCCTGGTCACTTTATACCAGGACTTCCAAGTCTGCCTGGGTCATTTTATACCAGGACTTCCACTTCCTCTTCTGTCTGGGTCACTTTATACCAGGACTTCCAATTTCACTTCTGCCTGGGTCACATCATACCAGGACTTCCACTTCCTCTTCTGTCTGGGTCACCTTATACCAGGACTCCCACTTCCACTTCTGCCTGGGTCACTTTATACGAAGACTTCAACTTCCACTTCTGCCTGGGTCACTTTATACCAGAACTTCCACTTCCACGTCTGCCCTGGTCACTTTATACCAGGACCTCCAAGTCTGCCTGGGTCATTTTATACCAGGACTTCCACTTCCTCTTCTGTCTGGGTCACTTTATACCAGGACTTCCAATTCCACTTCTGCCTGGGTCATTTTATACCAGGACTTCCACTTCCTCTTCTGTCTGGGTCACTTTATACCAGGACTTCCACTTCCACGGCTGCCTGGGTCCCCTTATACCAGGACTTCCACTTCCACGGCTGCCTGGGTCACTTTATACCAGCACTTCCAATTACACTTCTGCCTGGGTCACTTTATACCAGCACTTCCACTTCCACTTCTGCCTGGGTTACTTTATACCAGGACTTCCACTTCCACTTCTGCCTGGGTCGCTTTATACCAGAACTTCCACTTCCACTTCTGCCTGGGTCACTTTATACCAGGACTTCCACTTCCACTTCTGCCTGGGTCACTTTATACCAGGACTGCCACATCAACTTCTGCCTGGGTCACTTTATACGAAGACTTCAACTTCCACTTCTGCCTGGGTCACTTTATACCAGGACTTCCACTTCCACTTCTGCCTGGGTCATTTTATACCAGGACTTCCACTTCCACTTCTGCCTGGGTCACTTTATACGAAGACTTCAACTTCCACTTCTGCCTGGGTCACTTTATACCAGAACTTCCACTTCCACGTCTGCCCTGGTCACTTTATACCAGGACTTCCAAGTCTGCCTGGGTCATTTTATACCAGGACTTCCACTTCCTCTTCTGCCTGGGTCACTTTATACCAGGATTTCCAATTTCACTTCTGCCTGGGTCACATCATACCTGGACTTCCACTTCCTCTTCTGTCTGGGTCACCTTATACCAAGACTTCCACTTCCACTTCTGTCTGGGTCACTTTATACCAGGACTTCCACTTCCACGGCTGCCTGGGTCACTTTATACCAGGACTTCCACTTCCACTTCTGCCTGGGTCCCTTTATACCAGGACTTCCACTTCCACTTCTGCCTGGGTCACTTTATACCAACACTTCCAATTACACTTCTGCCTGGGTCACTTTATACCAGGACTTCCACGTCAGCTTCTGCCTGCGTCACTTTATATCAGGACTTGCAATTCTGCCTGGGACACTTTATACCAGGACTTCTGTTAGGTAAGAATTTATGTAGTAACACTGTGTGAGACTACACAACACATATCTGCTTGGTATTAGGTAACCCACTTTTTGGTAAGGTCTGTACTACACAAGTTGGTAGTGTGACTGAGCAGCCAGGCCTATCTCAAGAGGGGTACATATGAGCTGTAGAGCAATGAAAGCATAACTACAATTAACCAAGTAACACTAACACTCAAGGTTTCAGTTATAATGATTGTTTATTTAGTTAACATCAAGTTTTAAATAAGCATTCTTTAAAAGGGCAATTAATGTAACAATGTAAATATACTTTAAAATCACTTTTCAGGATCAGCACAAGTTAGTGGATAACCTTTGGATATGCTTCTTCCACAATTCCTACACCCTGAGGTGACTTCATACACAAGGAGAGTAATGGCATGTATGCATCACACTAGTTATGCTTTACAGATTCTAAGGTTACAGAAAAGAAAAGCTTAAGGAAGGAAAAGGTTAAACAGGTTCTCAGTATTTGTGAAGACACTTAAATCTTCCAATGAAATCTAGACAAGCCTTTCCCAGCAATAACAGTCTAAACTAAGTTAGCACCTGTGAGGGACAAACAAAATCAAAGTCAATGGGCTAGAAGAGGCTGCAGGAAGCCAGGACAGCCAAAGTAAATTGGAACAGTCTATGGAGCTGGGGCACTTCTTGGAATCAAAGTCTTGCACAAAGTTAGAGTTTGTTAAGGAAAATCACTTGTAGGGTCACTAGCTGTTAAGCCTGTGAAAAACCGAGTTGGAATCAACTCTAAAGGTAAGCCACTGCAAATCTCAACTGAGAAAAGCGCAGCTCAAAGACACTGAGGTAAGTACCCCAAGTATAGACAGTACCTCTGGTTTGAAGAAGAGTGGTCCAGCTGAATTCTGTCCTGTTGCAGCGGTGCAGACCCTGGGTTCCCGATCCTCAGTTGTGGGGACAAGAGGGAGGACATCAGGAGGGCTCCTGCGGTGGCAATTTGGAGGTCGTCGGCAGCTATGGGCTCTTTTCAGTTCAGCATCACTTAGCGGTTTCAGCACTTAGTAAACAGCACCGTCGTGGATCTCGGATACCGGTTGGGCTTCCTTCACTCCTTGGGTCCTGCACTCTGGTGGGGGGACTCGAGGTCTGGTCGTCCTGCTTCTGGAGGGTCTTTAGGAGACTCCTGGAGCTTCTAGCCGGATTTCAGACGTTGCACTCGACTACGGATTTCTCGACCTCTGGCACTCGGTTCTTGCAGCAGCAAAGAAGTACAGCCAGTCGGGGAAGATAGTCCAGTGGAGTTTGTCTCTGGGTTAGTTGGTCCAACTAACCCAAGGGAAGAAGTCATCCCATCCGGAGCTTCTCTGTCAAATTGAAAAAGGAGTTTAAGCACAGTAGCAGGGCTTCACCGGGCAGTGCAAAGGTCCAGGAGGATGCAGCAAGCTTCATTCACGGTTTCTTCTTTGGGTGTTTCTCCCAGTGGTCAACTCGGCCTCTAGTCCCAAAACCCTCGCCTTTTAAGCAGGTTCCTTCCATTCAGTTACAGCCTAAGCTGTCAATCACAGCAGGGTACCTGTCCTGAAAGAACAACCAGCCAGCAATCAGGACTGGTTGCATTCAGCCACTCCTAGGGACAAAGGACAGGGGAGTTTCAGGAACCTCCCTCACATCCTGCCTTTCCAGACACACTGGAGCCAAAGGCTGGCTTCAGGTCTGAAGCCCACCAAAGGCAAAACGAGCAAAGGGCTCAAACCTGGCTCAATGCACAGAGTAAAACCCAAGAAAGACCTCACAAACAGAAAATGGTGAAAAAAAGACGACCGGGGCCATTTTGACGAAATGGTCACCCATGGGTGCTATACTGCAGCTGATGATTCATCCTGCGGTAAAAAAGCACAATTGTATTAATATTAAACTACTGCCACCAGCCATTTAAAGTAGTGAGGGTAACATAAAAAATGTTACATGGGAATGTAGGATAAGGGGCTACTAGGTAACCCCCAGCACTACACATAAAATGGGGTGTGCTGGACCTACGAAGTGAAAAGGTAAGTAAAGTCAATTTCACTTTACTATTTTTGGGAACAGTAGTTCACACAAGAAAAGGTATTTAAACCTTATGAGAAATCTAAAAGGATTTCTCTGTGACACTGCACTGATGGTGCTCTGTGTCACCATACAAAAAGTAGATGCCTATGGTGTTTGTCAGACTCCAAAAACAGTGGAAACACATAATCCATATCAGGGCAAAACACATGAGCGAGTGAGAAAAAGGCCTCACTCACTCCAGGGTTCAAATTAAAAAGCCCTAAAGTCCAGCAAAAGAGCTGAGGGTTTCTAAGGTTGAAGGGAATTAGCACAGAAATCTCTCCCTAACAACTTCCACTTCAACTTCTGCCTGGGTCACTTTATACCAGGACTTCCACTTCCACTTCTGTTTGGGTCACTTTATACTAGGACTTCCACTTCCACTTCTGTGTGGGTCACTTTATACCAGGACTTCCACATCCACTTCTGCCTGGGTCACTTTATATCAGGACTTCCAATTCCACTTCTGCCTGGGTCACTTTATAACAGGACTTCCACTTCTGCCTGGGTCACTTTATACCAGGACTTCCACTTCCACTTCCACTTCCACGTCCACGTCTGCCTGAGTCACTTTATACCAGGACTTCCACTTCCACTTCTGCCTGGGTCACTTTATACCAGGGCTTCCACTTCCACTTCTGTCTGGGTCACTTTATACCAGGACTTCCACTTCTGCCTGGGTCACTTTATACCAGGACTTCCACATCCACTTCCGCCTGGGTCACTTTATACCAGGACTTCCACTTCTGCCTGGGTCCCTTTATAACAGGACTTCCACTTCTGCCTGGGTCACTTTATACCAGGACTTCTTCCACTTCTGCCTGGGTCACTTTATACCAGGACTAACACTTCCACTTCAGTCTGGGACACTTTATACCAGGACTTCCACATCCACTTCTGCCTGGGTCACTTTATACCAGGACTTCCACTTCCAACCCATCCTATGTTTTAGGATGCTCCAAGGCACCCCCCTTTTTACAAAAGCACTGTGAAGAGGGTGACTGACAGCAACAACATCCACATCATACTGGACATGTCCCGCTAATCGAGTCAGGCAAAGTCACGCACTCAATGCTAAGTGCATACACCTGATATCTATTAGCGCTCCTCATACGGATAAAAGGCAGCACCCAAAGACACACTGTGAGCAAGGCGGAACACGAGTACGAGCAGGGCTTCTGGGAAAAAGGCAAGCCTACTGGAGCAGAACGATGGACCGAGGGACGGAAGCAGCGGCCCGGAGACCCCAAGAGTTCCTTACCGGAGGTTGTTGCCTCTGACAGGCCGCGGATGACACGTGGAGATGGCTAGATCTCACAAGTGAAGATTGAATTGTGTTCCGAGGCCGCCAGCGACCCTCCCGGGTGAACAGCAGAGTTGGGGAGGCGAGGTCAAGCCTGTGGTACTAACCTTGACTCGTGAACTGAAAACTGTAAAAACCCAAAAGAGATGCACACAGCCGGTAAGTTGGGAAAGCGATCTGAAAGACCGGTGTGTGTTAGAGGTTTTTGAAGTGGCAACATTTATCGCAAGTGGAGGCAGTGTGTGAATGAAACACGAGGAAAGGCAAACCTCTGAATGAACTTTAAGGTGAACAAGTAGCTGTGAAGACAGCAGTACTAAGTAACAGAGTAGTCCAGTGAAAGGAAGTGAAATAAAGAAGAGAACTCCCAGAGAAAGGGGGGAAGTGAAAGTTGAACTGTGAACATTTAGTCGAACTGGTCTTGCGAAAGTCATAATTAAATTCATCGCACAATCGAAAGTCTTCGACTTGCTTGAATTGAAGAGACATTCTGAAAAGTAGCCCGAGCGAGGGAGACCCAAAGTGAGACAAGCATGGGGAAGTGAACACCCTTGCTTGTTTTTGTGGAACTTTATTCTGAAAAGGGGTTCGAGCCCGACAGAGGGTGACCTGAAGTGAGACAAGCTTGGGGAAGGGAGCCTCCTTGCTTGTTCGTGTTGAAGTACATATGTTGAGGGGTCCGAGCCCGACAGAGGGAGACCCAAAGTGAGACAAGCTTGGGGAAAGGAGCCTCTTACTTCTTTGCGTTGAACTTTATTTTGAGTTCTGAGCCCGGCAGAGGGGGACCTTCGTGAACTGTTTTTGACAAAACCTTGTTTTGGAGCCAAAGAAAAGAGACTTAAACGTGGAAGGCCAGGCGGGCCTCGATCCACGTGGTGAACTGTTTATTGTGATAGAAGCTGAGCCAGAGTGTGTCATCCTGCCTACAGGGACAGCCTTACTCCATGAGGTTTAACATGGGGAGGAGAGCTGGTTCAACCACACTTACTTATTTGAACATTGATTTTCCTTTTGCATACATTTCTCTTTTTTACACTTTTGTACAAAGAATAGGGCAGGCATTAGGTCTTGTTAACATGGGCCATTTTGATTTGACAGACTCCACTAGGACTGCGTCATTAATTATTTGATGGTCGAGACTACTCCAATCTTAGTTATAGCATAGGGCAGACTAGGAGTTTCTCCAACCCCAACCATTTCAATAAAGGTTTTACAAATTGTACCCATTGTGTCAGTGTCATACTTGCGATACCATGCCTCCCCTACAGCAAGCAATGGTCATGATAAAAACCCTTGCTTCCATGAAACCAACTACCTGCGCCGAAAACATCATACCCCCAAAAATGATACTGGTGCACCCCGACATCTTCGCCCCAATGTTAACAGAAAATTATCAATACGTCATTTAGGGATCAGATAGTCCCTCAGGACATAAAAAGGGTCACGTTTACCCCCCGGGTCAACAAACCAAGCTTGGACCCAAGAGACCCCAGCAATCTCAGGCCACCCCAGCAATCTCAGGCCACCTTCCGCAAAACGCTGAAGACTACCCTGTTCACTTAAGGCTAGACATACTAGCATGATTACCCCATGTATATTGTGTCATATGATCAAAAGCAATATTTGTAACAACAGTACGTCATCCTGCAACATTTACAATGTGTCAACATCCGCTATCTTACCTGTACCATGTAACTAAGTTCATTGCAAGTAACAGCGCCTCAATGCCCCTGGGCTGCTTGTGCGCTATATAAATGTAAATAAATAAATAAATAAAAAATAAACAATCACAGACTGTAACTTCATCCTGAAGATTATGGATAAGAGAAGCCACAGCACAACTCCAAGCTCATGTAGAAGCATCTGTATCCCTTCATCCCCAACAGTCGGGATTTAGACCAGCACATAGTACGGAGACTGCTATGATAGACCTTCAAACTAAAATGCTAAGTATCATGGATAAGGGGAAAAATGGTCTCCTCATTTTACTTGATCTTAGTGCAACATTTGATCTGCTGGCCACAATCTGCTCAAAACTGCGCTGGAAAAAACAGCCAACTGCTCTGTAGAAGCGACAGGTTGGATAATTTCTTTCCTAAAAAACAGAACCTCACGGGTACACTGGGGAGACAAATTCTCCATAAAAAAGGAAATTCTTTGTGGTGTTCCGTATGTCCCCGTTATTATTCAACTTGTATCTGAGATTCCTCTGTCACGTATTAGACCACCTAATCATTTTTTTTCACCAACTATGCTGAGGATACTCAGCTGGTGATAGTACTCAGCGGAGACCACAAGAAAGATAATGCGCAACTGCTTAAGGTCTATTCCATTATAGAACTATGGATGGACACAAACTGGATGTGCTTGAACAGCAAAAAGACCGAGTTAATGGTATTCGGATCCCATCAAGCCAGAGCCATCCTTCCCCCTGAATACTGTGCATTCCAGATAGAAAACGCCCAAATTCCGGTATTGGACAAAGTCAAAACCTTAGGCATGATGCTAGAGGCATCCCTGGGCACCGAGGTGCAGGCCCAATATATAAAGAAAACCTGTACATACCATCTCAGACTTCTCAAAGCCATCAGGCCCTACCTTTCGGAGGGCAACTGTGCCACTGTGGCCAGAGCAAACATACTTTCGCGCCTAGACGATGGCAATGCATTGATGTTATGATCCAATAAAAAATGCCTCCAAGTATACCAGATCATACAAAACAATGCTGTAAGGATCATTAAGAACAAAAACACATTTTACCACATCAACAACTCCAGGAAAGAGCTACACTGGCTCAAAATTGAAAATAGAATTCAGTTTAAGGCCCTGACCCTGGCGCACAGATGCATCCACGGGAAAGCACCTGAGTACTTAAAAACCAAAATACATCCATATGCACCCAACCGCTTGCTCAGATCATCAGACCAAGGTCTGATCTCAGTAGCTACCCACAAGCGTAAATTGGGCCTAGGGAAATCCTTCCCCACCATTGCGGTGGGGCTATGGAATAATCTGCCCGCCCATATAAGAAAGGAAGCCAACTATCTGCGTTTCTGCAAACTGGTGAAGACCCACATCTTCAACTAACTCCCACACCAAAGGTTCTTTCAGCTCCTACACTGTTCGTCATGTACCGTGTTTTTTCTTTCGGTTCGTACTCTGTGTACTTGTTTCTGCGCCCCGAGACTCGCGAGTTACCGGCACATTAGAAATAAATAAATAAATATATAAATGACTCTTTATCTCCTGAACTAAACTTTCTTATAGGGCCACTTTTCAACCACTCTTGTCTTTTTGTTAAGCCACAAACCAAGTACTTTCAATGCAACCTCTATTGGCTTTGACAGTGTAACTTCATGAATAGTTGCTGTTCCCTTCACACCATAGTCATTAATTTACAAGCTCTACCTTTAAAGATGTTATATTAGCCTCTTTTCCTCTGCTAGCAACAGTTATTCTAAAATAAACCTTTACTTTAGCTTCTTTTGGCTGATGGCAATGCTTGTCCAACTCTCGGCTTATTGTAATGCTTGTTTGTTTTCTTTGGGTCACAATATTGAGGTTAGCACTCGGTTTCACAGGATACAATGTTATTGTGACTTTACTCAGGCTTGGTTTTTGTGTTAAAATCCCTTTTAGGCACATGCAACCATTATTATCTTTGTTAAAGCTGTTTTTATCATTTATAATGTTCAAAACCTCCTTCCGCAGCATATTTGTGTATATGCGAGTGCTACAATTGTTGCACTCCATTGCCTGACACGCTCCGGTCAGCTTCAGTCAATTTCACTCCCTCGCGAGTGAAAGCAACTGGTTATAGTTGCCTGCCTGACAATGCCTGAAGGCTTGAGAACGCGCAGAAACACTTGCCGGCTTCTCTGGCCCCTGTCACAGGCTGCTGGACTTCCACTACAGCGGTTTTCTCGACCAGGCACACTTCTCTCAGCAAGCTGCCTTCGGTCCCACCAAACAGGCACAGAGTTCGGCTCACCATGACCCCCTAGAGCACGCCAGCCTACAGGCACGGTCTGCTGCACGCTTCTTGCTGCAAAATCTCTAAAATCAGGTTCACATGGGGGAAAGCTTTCAAATCATAAGCTTCCCGCTGCGCCACCTCTGCAATCCAGACTTTGGGGGAAAAGGACCAATTCAGGACTAGTAACTGGAATAATCCTTGTGTCCTTTCTTCCCTCCCACTTCTGTGGATTCTGCCAGCAACGTACTTTCCTCTGCCACTTTCTTCTGCCCCAGCTGCTTCTGCTGCTGCTACAACTGCTAGTGCCCCTCCAGCCACAACCACGACTAATGGCCTACACAAGATGAAGCTTTTTAAGCCTCTCAGCCTCCCTCAGGTATGCTGTTAAACCTAATTGCCTGACCTTCAGATCTGCATTGCTCTTCAGCCCTCTTCTTCATCCCAGTACTCTTGGGATTTTGGGATTTTGAGTCCCAAACAGCAAAGTTAGTTGTAAATGGTAATTTACTATTTTTGACTTTAGAACAATTTGCTTAAACATTTTTACAAATGCTTCATCCTGTTTCTTCACAGAAGGGAAAGGCAGTTCATGTAGGCCACCATTTACAGGTTTCCTTTCTCTGTACCTTTGGGTGCAAGGGGGATTTCTAGTTCCTCCCTGTCCTGCTGACACCTCTGTTCTATCTCTGGGATCAGCCTATGTGGGTGGATTGCTGCTCTAGTTCTATAAGTTTCTGATCCCCTCTCACCTTCAGTAGATCCACGTCCTGTTGCCAATACTTCCTCACCAGCTCTGTGGACAGGTCCCTGGCAGTGGATCGTTGCTCCAACAGTTCTATAGATTCCTGTCTCACCTTCAGTAGCTCCCTGTCCTGCTGACACCTCTGTTCTATCTCTGGGATCAGGCCCCTGTGGGTGGATTGCTGCTCTAGTTCTATAGGTTTCTGATCCCCTCTCACCTTCAGTAGATCCCCATTCTGCTGCTGGCACTTCCTCCCTAGCTATGACAAGGCTCCTGTGGGTGGATTGCTGCTCTAGTCCTAAAGATCCCAGATCCCCTCTCACCTTCAGTAGATCCACATCCTGTTGCTGGCACTTCCTCTCCAGCTCTGTGATCAGGTCCCTGTGGGTGCTTTGCTGCTCCTCCAGTCGGGTCAGTTTCTCCTGAATCTTCTTCATCTTCTCCTCTTGCTCCCTCTCCAGTCTGCTGAGCAGCTGCTGTTTCTCCTTATTCAGAAACTGCTTCAGATGCTCAAATGTACTAAGGATGCTCTCTCTCTGCTTCATAATGTTTTCCTTAAAAATAGACTTAAACAAACAATAGACACATGTTACATTTCTGATTATTATATTAACTATCATACAATATCTCACATCTAACACCTGTAGTGGTTCCCTTGCAATAACTCTTAAAATCATAAACCTAACACACGCGAATTACCGATTGGCAATGATTATTGTTTATAAACCAGTTTTCATTAAGTTGTCTCCATATTCCAACATTATTCATCATATCCTTGTTCAAATACACATTTTTGTTAGTGTTGACCATTCGTCCTATCCCAGTCCCCTTTCCTCTCCCTCATTCTACCCCCTTCTTTCCCTTGCCCCCAATCCCCTACCTCCCCCCTCCTGTAGTATCTCATATCGATGTGCCCCTTCTCTCAGGCATCCATGTCCCATTTCCCCCATATCTTCTGATACTTCCTCATGGACCCACCGCCCTATTCATGTACGTGATCTGCTCCATTCTACTGAAATGGTCCATTCCAATCTCTCAGGTTCCCATAGTGGGCATTTCCTGGGTCTCCCATTTTGCCACTAGGTCCCTTTTTACCACCATTGATGGTATGTGTATCAGTGTCTCTTCCCCTCTACTTCCTTCACACTCCCCTCTTATATGCAGTAACATCATCTTAGGAATGTTCCCACTTCCCTTCCACATTTGAGACACCGGCCATGCGTTACTCTTCCCATGTTATGCAGTCTATCTCTGGAATGGTACACTCCGTGCAGAATGTTGTATTGTATGAGCCTCATCCTGGATGATACATTAACCTCTCTTGAAGCCACTTGCGCTTCTATCCATTTTTCCTCCTCCTGGGTTCCTGGGTCTCTTTCCCATCTCCCTTTCAGGTGTGACTTGATATAGTGTTGTTATCCCTTTCCCCTCTATTTTCTCTGTGAATAGATTAATCTCCGGGGGACGGGGGGCATGTTCTGGGAAGTCCAATTCCCCTCTAAATTGAGCTTCTACAGCGTGCTTTGGTCTCATGTATTTGAAGAATTCTTCCGGGCCAAGTCCATATTTTTCCTGCATTGTTGGAATGGGTTATCTCTATTATCCACTATATCTCCCAGTCTGCATATTTCCTTTTCCACCCGACGTGGCTGCCTCCCTAGCTTTTGTATCTCTTTAATATTGGGATTTTCCACAGCGGGGAGTGTCTGGTAGCTTTCCCCTTCCATCCCATTGCGTGTGTGACTTCCTTCCAGATCTGCACCAATCTCGGTCCTGCTGGGGGGAGAGCACCCTTCACCCGGCTTCCGTACAGTATCTTTAAGGGGGTTCAGCCTTCCATTCACGACAGTTTCAGTCTTGTGTGAGCTAGATTTCCCCCTCCTAATACCCACTCATTTGCTACCAGCAGATGGGCTGCTCAGTAGTATTTCCATATATCGGGCAGTCCTACCCCCTCAGTCCCATACAGCTTTTGAGAGCATCCTCAGGGCCATGCGTGGATTCTTGTTACACCATAATAGTCCTCTAATTATAGCTTTGATCATTGTGAACTGTATCTTGGGTGTTTTCACCAAAGTGTTCTACAAGACATATAGCAGTCTGGGCAGTGCCATCATTTTTAATAAATGACCCTTCCGAGCAGTGTTATAGGTAGGTTAGACCAATGTTCAGCGTCTTCTTGTAGTCTGCGAATTATTGGTTCTAGATTATTTTTAATTTTTAAGAAACACATGTTCTTCCTTTTGCACTGTTATACACAGATACTTAAATCCCCCATTCTCCACCCGCAGGGGGCATTCCTCAGGGACTGCATCTTTTCCCCGCTGTACTGGTATTATGACTGATTTCTCCCAGTTAACTCTCGAGACAGCAGTAAATTCCGAACTCCCGTATAGTATCCATTACCCTTGGGCCCGTTCTTCTGGGATCCCCTAGATATATCAGAAGATCGTCTGAATATAGAGAGATTTTATCTTCCCAGTTCCTGGGTCATCAGAACCCTTGAATTGTAGGATCCGCTATAATGCACTCGGCTAGTGGTTCGATCGCTATGAAGATTAGCCGCAGCGACAGTGGACATTCTTGTCTCATGCCCCTCTGGAGCGGGAAGATACGGGATATGTGCCCATTCACTCTAACTTTCGCGAGTGATGTGCATTTAGTAGTTTCTTCTATCTTATGAAGTTGGTGCCCAGGCCTACCTTTTCCATTGCTGCTCACAGGAATTACCATTGCACCGAATCAAAGGCCTTCTCTGGTGACATTATTGCGTGGGGACCCTGCAATGAGTCATATAATACTAAAGTGTTATGTGCCCTTCTCAGGTTCATCCTTTTGCTCTTCCTGGAACAAAACCACATTGACCCGAGTTCATTAGCTTGCTTATTACCCCACTAGCCTTGTTGCTAGTATCTTGGCTAGGACCTTTGCCTCTCCATTCAACAAAGATATGGGATGGTACAAGGCACATTTATCAGTGGGTTTACCTTTTTTGTGTATTATCACTATTGTAGCCATTCTCATGTCAGAGTGTGCCTTGTGCACAGCTTTCCATGAACATGTCCTACATTGGCTTGACCACCTTGTCCCCGATTTATTTCCAAAATTCATTCGGGATTCCATTTGGTCCTGGGGTTTCCTCGAATTTAAGCTCTTAATTGCCTCTTGTAATTCCTCCATTCATTTATTCAGTAGTGGCCTGTCCCGTTCTTTTAGAGGGTAGAAAACCCTATTATTGTGCAGAGTCCAAAATTGGAAAACAATGCGTCACCAATCTTAGGGAGGAAGACTGCAGCCACGAGTCTAAATGGTTGTGGGGATCCGGAATGCATGTCCCTGAGAATGGGAGTGAGGATCTTTTGGAGCCCGACACCTTTGACACGCGAGCCCCTCCACCCCACTACAGGCCAATGTCCCAAGAGCGATGGTCGCAGAACAGCAGCAGAAACAGTCGCAGGTGAAAGCAGCCCCCGAGAAGGCCGGTTGCAGGAAAGAGGACGCAGGCAGCAGCAGCAGCACCAAGTAAACCCAGGCCTTCACTGTCAGAGCGCTGATGAAGAACTCTGTGGTGAGTGGTCCGCTACGTTTACCCACATCTGAGGCCACCGTCATATACGCTGTCACAAGGCAGGGAAATAAGGGGTGGATGCTCTGAGAGGTGAAAGTGTAGCCTCAAATGGCTTCTCTGGGTGCTGTATGCCATGTTTCCGCATGGGCCTTTTGGCACCGGCTGTTTTGGCGCAACACTTTGGGCGCAGAGCCCCTTTCACGGCAGCCAGATTGGCGCAAAAAACAATTTGGCGCTGGCCTAACAAACGGGACAGGATAACAAACTAAATACGAACTGTGGGGTTCATAAATATATATATTACCCCGGCGAGGAAAAGTTGCCCTGTGGACACGCGATGCGTATTGGGCAATAATGTCTTCCCTCGAGAGCAGTAATATCTCACATGTATGTACCTTACATATCGAACATATTTTCTATATATGGCATGGAGCTAGGCCCTAGGCCAAAATGCACTTCATCTTTGCACCTTTGCAGGGTTTGAAACTGAGATTCGATGAGAAGGAACTAAAACCAGCTCCTGGGTCTCAGGCATCACCTTGTAGCCAGGAGCACCGCAGGGGAACCAGGAGCTACCAGAGATGTAGACATGTCTTTATTTAACTTAACACTGAGCTCCCCTTTCACCTCGGAATCCCTCCCTAGCCCTGCGTCACTTCCTTCCCCGCTTGGCCCAACGTGGCTCCTCCCCTAACCCAACGACAGCGATGGGCTGTGCTACAGTGCACAACATTACATCTCCCCCTTTTTAACACAATAGATAAACATTTTACCCCATCTCTTCAATCAGTCGTTGAGGTTTTATGCAAGATCGCTGAGGGCGTCTCTCTTATCCTGGCGCTGCTGCCTCAGGATCATCACCGGGTCTGGCGGCCTAGTCCCCTGAGTCTGAGCTATTCCGGTCAGCTCGGGTGGGCTACCACGGGTGTGTGTCTTCACCTGGGCATTTCCTGAAATGCGAGGTGTTTCGTGTGATTGTCTTGCGAGACCCTCCTTGTGTCATCAGCATCGTTCCTCTCTGATGTGTTATAACAAGCCGTTCAGGGGCAAAAGTGGGATCTTCCTTCCGACCTCAAGGTTGTCGCACTACCACCTTGTCTCCCAACTCTATGTTGTTTACCTTGGCTCCCCGCCTGGCATCAGCCCTGTCCTTCATTTTCTTTTTCTCCTCCCGATAACGGGCCCGGGACGGTTCTAGTGAGCTCTTGGGGAGAGCAATCGGGCCTTCTGGCAGTCGGGTACGTACTGCCCTCCCAAACATGAGGTCAGCAGGACACACTCCCGTGGTGCTGTGTGGGGTGTGCCGGTGAGCAGCTGGTATAGGGTTTGTTCGATTGGGCTATTGGTGACGTTGGCCACCTGCAGAGATCGTTTGATGTTTGCCATGAATCGTACTGCAATTCAGTTGGTTTATGGCCATAATGGTGTGACCCTCCTATGTTGAAAACCCATATACCTTTCAAAATTTACAAAGTCCTGACTAGTAAATGGAGGACCATTGTTGAATTTGATGACTTTGGGGATTCCATCATATGTCGAGAGCATCTGATCCAGCACAGGTATGACACAGGTGGCAGATGTGGACTCAATCACCTGAAGGAGGGCCTGGTGGTCCGTGATGACTGAACGCTTTTCCATAGAGAAACAAATGAAAATACTCACAGACCCACACAAGGGCAAGGCTCCCTTTCTCGGCCTGAAAGTATGCCTAGTCCGTGTGCGTGAGGCTCCGGCTGGCGTATGCCACTATGTACTGGTTGTGTGGATTATCCTGGTCCTGTTGTGTCAGAATAGCACCCAGGCCAACTGGGCTGGCGTCCACGACCACCTCTGTGGTTCTGTCAGTGTGGAAATAAGCCATGTCCCTCTGCTTCGAAATGCTATTACGGATGTTCTCAAAGGCTTCCTGGCATTCCTGTGTCCTTTGAAACGCCTGGTCACGTTTCGTGATGTGTCTGAGAGGTGTACTAATGGTGGCGTAGTCCTGCAGATATCTTGAGCAATAGCTAGAAAGCCAGAGGAACGAGGGTAGCTCAGACACATTCTGTGGTCTCGAGGCGCTGTTGAGCGCTGCTACTTTGTCATGGTCAGGTCACATGCCTCGTTCAGAAAAGAGGTGTCCGAAAAATCTTAATGAGCCCTTGCGGAACACGCATTTGTTTTTGATTATTGTCAGTCCCGCCGCCTCAAGCGCTAAACATACCTGTTGCAGTGCGGCATCATGTTCCTCTGTGGATCTTCCAAAGACCAGGACCTCATCAGAGTAATTTAAGCAGTTAGGGATGTGTCGTATGACCTTATGAAATTCGTCCTGAAAGATTTTGTGTGCAGACGATATTCTGACACTGAGTCGTTTATATCAGAATAGGCCCATATGTGTCACAAATGTGGTGATGTATCTCGACTCAGGGACAATTTCTAGCTGGTGATATCCCTTTGTGAGGTCTAGTTTCGAGAACACCTTTGCTCCGTGAAGTAAGTGAACCATGTCTGTGATTCGAGGCACCTGATGTCTCTCTCTTTGTATCGCCTATTTGCCCTTCTCATATCTACATATAGCCGGATGGACCCTTCGGCTGCTTTCACGGGGAACGGTACTATGGGGGATACCCAGGGCGTGGGCTCTATGGCGGGTTCAATGACGTGTTGGTCCAATAGTTTCTTGAGCTCGTCCTTCACCTGTTTCTGTATGTTGACCGATATGCCCCGATAGTGTTGGGCTATCGGCTTGACTTCGGCGTCTATATGAAGTTGTATTTTGCAGTTTCTGAGCTTTTGCCGAGCCGTTTGAACAGTTTTGTGAATGTCCTTTCAATGTCCAAAAAGAGGTCAGGGCGCCCCTCTGCAAGAAAGAACATGGCATGATAACCTGTTCTGTGGGAATGTACCCACTTAAAATCTTCAGCCACATGTTTTACCTCACTGTACCTTTTACAAAAGAGGTCAGGGCGCCCCTGACCTCATAGACATAAACATAAACATAAACAAAGGAGGAATATCCATTTGCATATCAGTCTTTGTCCTGCACTCTTGAGCAGTCCAGCACTGAAATGCTAGGCAATCCTCCTTTGAACAAGTGTACCAACAGCAACCCCAGACATGTGTTTCTGCTTAGTTGGGGCTCATCAGTGAGGTGGAGCTGTGCCTCTCAGAGCACAGTGAACAAGGGGTCCACGTCTGGATAACCCTAGGTAACTTAGGGTGACCAACCCCAAGTTCCTTTTACTTTAAATAGAGGTCAGGGCACCCCTCTGCATGAAAGAACAGAGCATGATAACCTGTTCTGTGGGAATGTACCCACTCAGTCCACAGCCACATGTTTTACCTCACTGTACCTTTCACAAAGGAGGAATATCCATTTGCATATCAGTCTTTGTCCCTTCCACTTGAGCAGTCCAGCACTGAAATGCTAGGCAATCCTCCTTTGAACAAGAGTACCAAACCAACAGCAACCCCAGACAGGTGTTTTCAACTGGTAGGGGACGTGTACCAGCCCCATGTCTACTGCGGTCTTGAAGCTGAGGATACACCCACTGTTGGTCTCTGTCTTGAGCATGTGGAGCTGGAGACGTGCTGCATGTGCTTTGTGTGAGCAGACTGCTGAAATTACTCCTCTGCATGGCAGGGGTGTTGTGGACCCATACAGGTAGATGTCTATTGTCGACCGTCTTAGCTTTGGGGCTGTGGGAGCCTGTTGTATGCCTCCTCACGTAGGATGTTTACCGTTGTCGATGAGGAACTCAGCGGGGATGTCATTAATGTGCATGATCAGCGTTGGGCTATGCTCCTTAGCCACATAATTGTTCAGTGTCCATATGTAGCCCTTTTTCCTCTGATCATCTTTGGACGATACAGAGTCACTGCTTGGCGCGGATCGTACTTCTATGTAGCAGACATGTCGCCTGGAGTGCCACTGTATGTGTCTGTCAGATGCTTGTTGTTCACTGCAGGGGTATGATCTGGTGCTCTTGCGGTCATCCAGCCTGTATCTTCTTGTCTCACTTCCAGTGCCGGCCTCGTGTGAGCTTGCCTGCATGGCTCTCCACCTCTCTTAATATGGAATGGCATCCACAGCAGGTCTCTATGCTATTGTTCCATTATCTGTAACTTTTGGGTGACCCCTTATATCTCTGACCCCCATTTATGCTTTTTGTTACTTTCATAGGACGCCCCATGTCGGATTTCCAGCTCATCCACCTGGCTGTGGATGTCTAATCTCTCCCACCTCCAGCACTTCTCCATGTACTCTCAATGGATGTCTGTTATCTCTCCCCTCCAGCTCTGCCCGCCGTACTCTCAGGGGATGTCTCGTATCCCTCCCCGGAGATCCAAAACAGAGACACAAAAGTGCTGTGTGTGTGTGTGTTTATTATGTACTCACACAGGAAGTAGTTAGTGGCTCAACAATTTACTTTACATTTCTTCCGATAAGCACGAAAGATGGTTGAAATCGACGGACAAAGTTGGTTATACAGTAGTAACACAAATAGGTGTCGGCCTCTGGAGTGTAGAGGTCAAAACTACATTGGGATACATGTTTCCTTATAGATCGAGGGGGTATAAGAACCCACTGGTACAGGAAAAACACGAGCCTGAGACTGGGGATGGTCTGAGGCGTGGTAAACAAAAAAGTGCACACAACAATCTTCGAATTTGACAAGCACAGGGTAGTGATACAGTTGTGTCACGTAGTTCGACACAGGGTGTGACACAGGGTGTGTTTCGGCCAAAGAAAGTGGCTTGGTCACCATGGATGTCGAGGCATTGTACACCTCTATCCCACAAGTAGAGGGCCTACAGGCGTTGGCAACATGCCTTGAAAAACGAGCCGACACCTCTACTATACCCACTAACTTCCTGGTCGAGTGCATCCGGATCGCCATGGGAGAGAATTTCTTTCTATTCGGCCAACAGATGTACCAGCAAATAAAAGGCGTCAGTATGGGTGCCACTTTTGCCCCAGACGTCGCAAACCTATACATGGCACAATACGAAGAGGATCATATCTACCACAACGATAATCCTCACAGACCACACATCAAGGTCTGGCGTCGATACATCAATGATGTATTACTCATTTGGGAAGGAAGCGCTGAAGGACTACTGGCCTTCCACCAGTGGCTCAACGCACGGAACGAATACATCAAGTTCACCATTGAATGGGACTATCAAGCTATCAATTTTCTCGACTTACACATCTATCGGTCCGGAGAGATGTTGAAGACCGAACTCTTTAGAAAACCCACCGATAGGAATACCCTACTCCACTTCACGAATTACCATCCGCAAGGATTGAAATACAATCTCGCCTATGGTCAATTTCTGCGCATCCGGAGAAACTGTTCTGACAAAGAGAAATTCAACCTCCATGCACAACAACTGCAAACACGCCTTGGACAGAGAGGGTATCCAAGGAAGTCCATCAAGACAGCCAAAAAAAGAGCAGCAAACACCGATCGCTCCCTTTGCCTAACGACCAAAGAAAAAGACCCTATCAACAGAACCGTTTGCGTAACCACGTACAATCCAGTCAGTAACCTCATTAAAAATACCATCAACAAACACTGGCATCTGGTCAAGAACGAAGGCACCCTTGCGAAGAAACCACTGTTCGCATTCAAGAAGAACAAAAATCTAAGAGACTCCCTGGTCCACACCTTCCTAGAACCCACCAAACCAGCAACAACCCTGTGGAACCTTCCGCCAGTAGTAGGCCATTTTAGTTGCGGACAATGCGTCGCTTGCCGTTTTACAACCAACAGCAAAACTTTCACTCACAAGAATCTGGTATGGAAACAGAACAGCCACACTAACTGCGAGAGCAAGTACGTGATCTACGCCATCAAGTGTCCCTGTGACTTGGTCTATATTGGCAAAACCATTAGACCTGTCAAACAAAGGATTAATGAGCACAGATCGTGCATCAAGAACCAAATTGATGACAAACCCTTGGTCGAACACTTCACTAAGAAGAAACACACCCACGAACAATTCACATGGACCGTGGTTCAACAACTTCTGCCACAAAGACGAGGAGGAGATATCAACATTGCCCTCACCAGACTTGAGCAAAAATGGGTTCACAAATTGAACTCGGTTCAAGACGGTCTAAACATAACCGTTGAATGGAAACACTTCTAGAGAACAACCAGCAGTCCGCAAGCATGGCACCAACATGGCCGTCAACACCCTCCCCTGGTGTTTGACCAGTGTCCACAACGCTCGATTGATTATAATGAGCTTCTACCACTGTATACCTTGGGCATCAATGTTTTTAACCATTTGAACACAATTGTACACTAATGTCAACCATATTCACCATCTGTAGTTGCCCCTGGTAAAGATCCACCAACACGGTACACCTTGAGCATCAATGTTTTCAACCAGATGGTTTACCTGCTATGTTGTGTTATCCTCTAAACACAATTGTACACTAATGTCAACCATGTTCACCATCTGTAGGTGCCTCCGGCTAAAATTCTGTATCCTACACTGTCTTGGTTTTTCTGTACCTTTATCTATACGTGTCCACCAATAGTAGTGGTCATCATACGCTCCACCGGACTTCATTACCCAACATCCCATGCGTCGTCACGCACTTTGATTGGGATACGACGCACAGCCATCTGATTGGCTCCCGCAGGCAGCCTCCTTGTGATCGCGGGCTCCCATTTGCCTGTTCCCAGCAACAGGCTGTGTTTTATACAGTCTAACACGGCTTCCTCGGCCTCCGACTAACCCGGCTCTCAGAAGTCCCCGTCCATCACGGCAGCGTACCAGCACGACCACAGTAAGTTCTCCCCGACTCGTGCGCGGGACAGCACGCACCGGACCACTATACCAACACGTCCTGCCTACTCGTAACATAGCGATTAGTCTCACTTGAGGCACCCATCCACCAGCTCACCAGGGCTTCGCTCCTGTTTTTAAGCAGCCGCCATTATTCTGGTCCTCCATTAGGGTACACCATTTCTGTGTATCCCGCGAACTAGTGGCGTTCCCTGTAGTTCGGTTACTTTTGCACTCACCCCCGCGCTGGTTACTATGGTGTTGAGATCAACCACCAATTAAGCCTTGGAGATGAATCACTCATGCACCACACCCGAGTCATTTTCACCAACGCTGGACTCCAGGCACTACCACTGAGCCCACTTTTGCACTCAGTACTTCTAGAGCTATTACAGCACCGCCTCGCGTGTCCACCATACCCAGGGTCACCTTTAATTTTCCCAATGACCCGTATCGACACGATTGACCAAGAAGCCACCTTTAGTGCCGGTCACACCACCCGGTACTCTCGAATCCCTACCACCACAGGTTACCATATACCTGTCTTTTACTCTCATTCCAGACTTGGGTCTAATAACGTCCCACTCCGGTACCGTGAGACTCTGAACCACGTCGGCCTATAGGAAACTACAGCCGATCCACCAAGTGCTAACATAGCACCGGTCATCCTGCACTCCTCGTGGATTTCCCGACAGCACCCCTCTGCTACCCAAGCAGTAGGTAAGCTGTTCTTTAGATACTCCATGTGGTGTATCACCTGGGCACCAATTGGCCCGTATTTAATACATTTAGTACTTTATGAACAACCACCCGAGATCCTAACAGTTCTGTTTCACCCACAGACACCACGGACAGCACCGCCACTGGTGCCATTTCCTGACGAAGGCCAGCATAAAGACGGCTGCAACCAAGCCACTTTCTTTGGCCGAAACACACCCTGTGTCACACCCTGTGTCGAACTACGTGACACAACTGTATCACTACCCTGTACTTGTCAAATTCGAAGATTGTTGTGTGCACTTTTTTGTTTACCACGCCTCAGACCATCCCCAGTCTCAGGCTCGTGTTTTTCCTGTACCAGTGGGTTCTTATACCCCCTCGATCTATAAGGAAACATGTATCCCAATGTAGTTTTGACCTCTACAATCCAGAGGCCGACACCTATTTGTGTTACTACTGTATAACCAACTTTGTCCGTCGATTTCAACCATCTTTCGTGCTTATCGGAAGAAATGTAAAGTAAATTATTGAGCCACTAACTACTTCCTGTGTGAGTACATAATAAACACACACACACAGCACTTTTGTGTCTCTGTTTTGGATCCCCTCATCCTGATTATTTGTTTATAATACGTATACCCGCCTGGGTAAATCGGGACCCCGCAAGGTGCTCTAAGATTTATAATCGTATCCCTCCCCTCCAGCTCTGCTCCCCGTACTCTCAGGGGATGTCTCATATCTCTGTCCTCCAGCTCTGCTCCCCGTACTCTCAGGGGATGTCTCGTATCTCTCCCCTCCGGCTCTGCTCTCTTCTGCTTCCTCGCCTTGAATCAGCTGTTCTGCACGCTGTGCGCATTTGCGGTCCCTACTTTAGCTGAATCCGTGTTTCTCCCGAAGGTAAGTCACTGGGGCACACATCTCCAGCATTGGCCCCAATATCATGCCAAATATTTCATTCTGTGTGCTAGCGCTACGGTTTCTGAATTGTTTGCCGTGGATGGAATGCTCTGCATAATTGAAGTGCTTTGTTCACTATGGTCACAGAATGCAGTTTGACCGTTTAGCACTTGTTTTTTTTAACCTGGTGCCTTACAATTCACAGGCACCTCTGTTTCACCCCATATCGCCCTGTGGCACTCGGCCACTTCCAAGATGGCGGCTCGCTTACTGCATTGAATCCTGCTGCGTTGACTTCCTTCAGCAAGCCCTCTCCATTGGCTACTTCGTTTCCTTTGTCAACCAATGGGGGGCACCGGGAGGCCGGAGCCAGCCCTTCCTCAAAGGCCTGCATCTAAGGCCCCCGTCTGCTCCATGTCTGCTACCAGAACGCTACTTGAGGTATTTTCTTGTCACCCCTGCACTCGAACTTACTTGACGCTGCGACCTCACTCTACCTTCAAATCTGGACTTCCATAACACTTCCTCCATAACAATGGGTACATTCCCTACTCTTGGCACGTTTCTAAACTCTTGTGCCTCAGCCCCCCTCTCTGCTTGTCCCCCATGTTTGCACCTCTGATTACACTGCGTTTTCACACCCACTTCTAACTTCTGTATCTGGGTGCTTTCCAAATTTGGCTGTTTTTTCATGTATTTAGCTTAATTCAGATCTGTCTGTGTTTTCATGCATTTAGCTTTGTTCAAATTTGGCTGGGTTTTCCTGCATTTAGCTTAATTCAAATTTGGCTGCATTTTAATGCATTTAGCTTATTTCAAATTTGGCTGTGTTTTCATGCATTTAGCTTAATTCAAATGTGGCTGTGTTTTCGTGCATTTAGCTTAATTCAGATGTGGCTGTGTTTTCATGCATTTCGCTTGATTCAGATTTGGCTGTGTTTTCATGCATTTAGCATAATTCAAATTTGGCTGTGTTTTCATGCAGTTGGCTTAGTTGCAATCATCTTTATTGCCTAGCCTTACCTCTCTTTCTGTCCCTTTTCTCTAACTCCCCCCTGGTTGCCTGTTTGCTTGCCTGTTGTGTCTCGCCCCCCCGTTGTTTGCTTAGATGTCTGCTTATTTAAATCCCTTTTCTTGCTGTCCCCTCCGTTCTCCTCTCCCCCCTCCCTTCACTGTATCCTTAGCACTTACTCTATCAGAAATGTCGCCCGACCTGTATGATAGCAGCTTGTTTGTCTCCCCCCCCCCTCACTTGTTTTTTCCTCCCTCTCCCCCTCCAGCACTATCTGAATTGTCGTCAGGCCTAGTAGGATAGTTGCTTGTTTTGTTCTCCTTCTCCCTGTTCCCCCTACCCCCACCTCTTGTTAAATTCCGGCACTACCAAAATTGTCATCAGGCCTAGTAAGGTAGCTGCTTGTCTGTCTCATTCTCCTTCCCATCCCCCCCCTCCTTAACACTGTCAAAAGCTCTTGCACTATCTGAAATGTCGCCAGGCCGAGTATGATAGTTAATTTCACATTCTTAATGTATCAAGGACTTATAAGAATGTCACTGCATTCTCCCTTGTTCCCTCCCTGCCTTGAAGCGCTTTGAAACACATTGTGTATAGGTGCTTTATAAATAAACAATTCAATTCAATACTCGGGGGATGTCTCACATCTCAGCCATCCAGCAATATTCCATGGACTCTCAAAGGCACCCTTGTGCCTCTCTGCCCTGAGTCTCTCTACACATATATGAAGCCATTGCTCTCACCTCGAGCTCGGATGCTTTCCTGCTTTCTTCCTCTACCCACTCCTGCAGGTCCTTCAGCTCTTTTTTCAGATGCTCCATGTGGCTGTAAAGTTTATCCTAAAAGAATAAAACCAGTTTGTTAGTCAAAAGATTTCCTGTAAATAAATAATCTACACAGACAACAAGACAGAAAGGTCCCAGGACAGCTTAGCTCGTTCCCTACACCTGTATATAGTCTATGAAGAAAGCCCCTGTATTTTCTCTTAAGCACACTTACAGTCTAAAATGTATGCTCCCTCAGACTCCCTGCTGCTCCCATAGGCTAACAGACAGTCTAGAGTGTATGCTCCCTCAGACTCCTAGGTGCTCCCATAGGCTAATGGACAGTCTATAAAGAATGCTCCTTCAGACTCCTAGGTGCTTCCACAGGCTAACAGACAGTCTATAAAGAATGTTCCTTCAGACTCCTAGGTGCTCCCATAGGCTAATGGACAGTCTATAAAGAATGCTCCTTCAGACTCCTAGGTGCTCCGATAGGCTAATGGAGAGTCTGTAAAAACTGCTCCCTCAGACTTCTAGCTTCCCCCATAGGCTAAGGGACAGTCAACAAAGAATGCTCCCTCAGATTCCCAACTGCTCCCATGTGCTAACGCATTCTATAAAGAATGCTCCCTTAGACTCGGCTGCTCCCATAGGCTAATGTACAGTCTATAGAGAATGCTCCCTCAGACTCCTTGCTGCTCCCATAGGCTAATGTACAGACTATAAAGAATGCTCCCTCAAACTCCTTGCTGCTCCCATAGGCTAATTTACAGTCTATAAAAAAATGCTCCCTCAGGCTCCCATATGCTAATGTACAGACTATAACGAATGCTCTCTCAGACTCCTAGCTTCTCCCATAGGCTAATGTACAGACTATAACGAATGCTCCCTCAGCCTCCCAACTGCTCTCATAGGCTAATGTTCAGTCTATAAAGAATGTGCCCTCAGACCCCTAGCTTCTCCCATAGGCTAATGTACAGTCTAATGCTCCCTCAGACCCCTAGCTGCTCCCATAGGCTAATGTACGGTCTAATGCTCCCTCAGACCCCTAGCTGCTCCAATAGGCTAATGTACAGGTCTATAAAGAATGCTCCCACAGACTCCTAGGTGCTTCCACAGGCTAACAGACACTCTATAAAGAATTCTCCTTCAGACTCCTAGGTGCTCCCATAGGCTAATGGACAGTCTATAAAGAATGCTCCTTCAGACTCCTAGGTGCTCCCATAGGCTAATGGAGAGTCTGTAAAAACTGCTCCCTCAGACTTATAGCTTCCCCCATAGGCTAAGGGACAGTCTATAAAGAATGCTCCCTCAGACTGCTTGCTGCTCTCATAGGCTAATGTACAGTCAACAAAGAATGCTCCCTCAGATTCCCAACTGCTCCCATATGCTAACGCATTCTATAAAGAACGCTCCCTTAGACTCGGCTGCTCCCATAGGCTAATGTACAGTCTATAGAGAATTCTCCCTCAGACTCCTTCCTGCTCCCATAGGCTAATGTACAGACTATAAAGAATGCTCCCTCAAACTCCTTGCTGCTCCCATAGGCTAATGTACAGTCTATAAAAAAATGCTCCCTCAGGCTCCCATATGCTAATGTACAGACTATAACGAATGCTCTCTCAGACTCCTAGCTTCTCTCATAGGCTAATGTACAGACTATAACGAATGCTCCCTCAGCCTCCCAACTGCTCCCATAGGCTAATGTACAGTCTAATGCTCCCTCAGACCCCTAGCTGCTCCCATAGGCTAATGTACAGTCTAATGCTCCCTCAGACCCCTAGCTGCTCCCATAGGCTAATGTACAGGTCTATAAAGAATGCTCCCACAGACTCCTGACTGACCCCATCACCTACTGTAGTCTATAAAGAATGCTCCCACAGACTCCTAACCGCCCCATAGGCTAATGTACAGTCTATAAAAAATGCTCACTCAGACTTCCTGCTGCTCCCATAGGCTAATGTACACTCTATAAAGAATGCTCCCTCAGACTCCTGCGTGCTCTCCTAGACTAATGGACAGTCTAGAAAGAATGCTCTCTCAGACTCCTGGCTGCCCCCATATGCTAATGTAGTCTATAAAGAATGCTCCCTCAGACTCCTTGCTGCTCCCATAGGCTAATGTTCAGTCTATAAAGAATGCTTCAGAAGACTCCGGGCTGCCCCCATAGGCTAATGTACAGTCTATAAAGAATGCTCCCCCAGGCTCCCAACTGCTCCCATAGGCTAATGTTCAGTCTATAAAGAATGTTTCAGAAGACTCCGGGCTGCACCCATAGGCTAATGGACAGTCTATAAAAAATGCTCCCTTAGACTTGTGGCTGCCCCATAGGCTAATGTAATCTATAACGAATGCTCCCTCAGACTACTTGCTGCTCCCATGGGCTAATGTACAGTCTATAGAGAATGCTCCCCCAGTCTTCTAGCTGCTCCCATAGGCTAATGTACAGTCTATAGAGAATGCTCCCTCAGTGTTCTAGCTGCTCCCCATTGGCTAATGTACAGTCTATAAGGAATGCTCCCTCAGACTCCCAGCTGCTCCCATAGGCTAATGGACAGGCTATAATGTATGCTGCCTCAGTCTCCCAGCTGCTCCCATAGGATAATGTACAGTCTATAGAGAATGCTCTCTCAGTCTTCTAGCTGCTCCCCTAGGCTAATGTAGTCTATAGAGATTGCTCCCTCAGACTCTTTGCGGCTCCCATAGGCTAATGTACAGTCTACAGAGAATGTTCCCTCGGGCGCCTAGGTGCTCCCATAGGCTAATGTACAGGGTATAGAGAATGCTCCCTTAGACTCCTTGCTGCTCCCATAGGCTAATGTACAGTCTATAGAGAATGCTCCCTCAGTCTTCTAGCTGCTCCCATAGGCTAATGTACAGTCTATAGAGAATGCTCTCTCAGTCTTCTAGCTGCTCCCCTAGGCTAATGTAGTCTATAGAGATTTCTCCCTCAGACTCCTTGCTGCTCCCATAGGCTAATGTACAGTCTATAGAGGATGCTCCCTCGGTCTTCTAGCTGCTCCCATAGACTAATGTACAGTCTATAGAGAATGCTCCCTCAGACTCCTTGCTGCTCCCATAGGCTAATGTACAGTCTATAGAGAATGCTCCCTCAGTCTTCTAGCTGCTCCCATAGACTAATGTACAGTCTATAGAGAATGCTCCCTAAGTCTTCTAGCTGCTCCCATAGGCTAATGTACAGTCTACCGAGAATGTTCCCTCAGATGCCTAGGTGCTCCCATAGGCTAATGTACAGTCTATAGAGAATGCTCCCTTAGACTCCTAGGTACTCCCATAGGCAAATGTACAGTCTATAGAGAATGCTCCCTCAGACTCCTTGCTGCTCCCATAGGCTAATGTACAGTCTACCGAGAATGTTCCCTCAGATGCCTAGGTGCTCCCATAGGCTAATGTACAGTCTACAGAGAATGTCCCTTAGACTCCTAGGTACTCCCATAGGCTAATGTACAGTCTATAGAGAATGCCCCCTCAGACTCTCTTTGCTGCTCCCATAGGCTAATGTACAGTCTATAGAGAATGCTCCCTCAGTCTTCTAGCTGCTCCCATAGGCTAATGTACAGTCTATAGAGAATGCCCCCTCAGACTCCTTGCTGCTCCCATAGGATAATGTACAGTCTATAGAGAATGATCCCTCAGTCTTCTAGCTGCTCCCATAGGCTAATGCACAGTCTATAGAGAATGTTCCCTCGGACTCCTAGGTTCTCCCCTAGGCTAATGTACAGTCTATAGAGAATGCTCCCTTAGACTCCTAGGTACTCCCATAGGCTAATGTACAGTCTATAGAGAATGCTCCCTTAGACTCCTGGCTGCTCCCATAGGCTAATGGACAGCCTATAGAGAATGCTCCCTTAGACTCCTAGGTACTCCCATAGGCTAACGTACAGTCTATAGAGAATGCTTTCTCAGTCTTCTAGCTGCTCCCCATAGACTGGTTTACAATCCATAGCTCATCCATCTTGGAAGACACTCTGTTCATAGAGGTCCTAAGGTCATCAATCCTCATATCCTTTCCCCCATTAAATATGAATGGTGACACCACCCTCGACACATATGTAACCTGATCTGAGATCCCTGACCTGCCACAAACACACCTAGTTCTCCTTAGCAGACCCTCCTACAGTGGGAGACTTATGGTCCTGGAACTTGCACCCTCAGCAGGAGCACCCACAGGGAGGCTTGGGATAACCACACATGGCAGACGTGAAGTGGGGCAGGGTGCAGTCGAGTAGCACCAGCCTCGCATGTGATGCGGCTGCGCCCCAGGGCTGGGTCCAACCATTGCCCATCTGCAGAGAGCTCGCCATTGGATGAACTGGGGCGGGGTGCAGTCGAGTAGCACCAGCCTCGCATGTGATGGGGCTGCGCCCCAGGGCTGGGTCCATTGCCCATCTGCAGAGAGCTCGCCATTGGATGAAGTGGGGGCTGCAGTCGAGTAGCACCAGCCTCACATGTGATGGGACTGTGCCCCAGGGCTGGGTCCAACCATTGCCCATGTGCAGAGAGCTCGCCATTGGATGAAGTGGGGGCTGCAGTCGAGCAGCACCAGCCTCGCATGTGATGGGGCTGCGCCCCAGGGCTGGGTCCAACCATTGCCCATCTGCAGAGAGCTCGCCATTGGGTGAAGTGGGGGCTGCAGTCGAGCAGCACCAGCCTCGCATGTGATGGGGCTGTGTCCCAGGGCTGGGTCCATTGCCCATCTGCAGAGGGCTCGCCATTGGGTGAAGTCCCATCTGCAGAGAGAGCTCGCCATTGGGTGAAGTGGGGGGCAGTGGAGGCTGCAGTCAAGCAGCATCAGCCTCGCGTGTGATGGGGCTGCGCCCCAGGGCTGGGTCCATTGCCCATCTGCAGAGAGCGCGCCATTGGGTGAAGTCCCAACTGCAGAGAGCTCGCCATTGGGTGAAGTGGGGGGCTGCAGTCGAGCAGCACCAGCCTCGCATATGATAGGACTGCGCCCCAGGGCTGGGTCCAACCATTTCCCATCTGCAGAGAGCTCGCCATTGGGTGAAGTGGGGGCTGCAGTCGAGCAGCACCAGCCTCGCATGTGATGGGACTGTGCCCCAGGGCTGGGTCCATTGCCCATCTGCAGAGAGCTCGCCATTGGATGAAGTGGGGGCTGCAGTCGAGTAGCACCAGTCTCACATGTGATGGGACTGTGCCCTAAGGGCTGGGTCCAACCATTGTCCATCTGCAGGGAGCTCGCCATTGGGTGAAGTCCCATCTGCAGAGAGCTCGCCATTGGGTGAGGTGGGGGCTGCAGCCGAGCAGCACCAGCCTCGCATGTGATGGGGCTGCACCCCAGGGCTGGGTCCAACCATTGCCCATCTGCAGAGAGCTCGCCATTGGATGAAGTGGGGGGCTGCAGTCGAGTAGCACCAGCCTCGCATGTGATGGGGCTGCGCCCCAGGGCTGGGCGCAACCATTGCCCATCTGCAGAGAGCTCACCATTGGGTGAAGTGGGGGGCTGCAGTCGAGCAGCACCAGCCTCGCATGTGATGGGGCTGCGCCCCAGGGCTGGGTCCAACCATTGCCCATCTGCAGAGAGCTCACCATTGGGTGAGGTGGGGTCCTGCAGTCGAGCAGCACCAGCCTCGCATGTGATGGGGCTGTGTCCCAGGGCTGGGTCCATTGCCCATCTGCAGAGAGCTCGCCATTGGGTGAAGTGGGGGGCTGTAGTCGAGCAGCACCAGCCTCTTGTTTGATGGGGCTGTACCCCAGGGCTGGGTCCATTGCCCATCTGCAGAGAGCTCGCCATTGGGTGAAGTGGGGGCTGCAGTCGAGCAGCAGCAGCCTTGCATGTGATGGGGCTGTGCCCCAGGGCTGGGTCCAACCATTGCCCATCTGCAGAGAGCTCGCCATTGGGTGAAGTGGGGGGCTGCAGTCGAGCAGTAGGGAAAGAGGTCTGGAGTCAGAAGAGGATCTGCAGTCAAAAGAAGTGAGATTTTAGGGGTTAATTCGGGAACAACCTCCATTTATTTATTTCCTTAATAGGAGGGCTTCATTAGAAGTCAGGCCACCACTTCGCCAGTTTATGGGGTTGGAACCACACCAAAAATCTGCTGCTTTGACATGGAGTTAATACTGGCATGTAAAGCTGCAGCAACTGTCCATGCAGAATTACTGCACGTCCTGTGGGATCCCATAATGGGGAATAGCAGCAGCCGTGCAGTGTATTACTGACCAAGACATACCACACACACAGCCTGTACTCTGTGGCAGCCCCCACACAGTATGAGATTCAAGGTCCCAAACATGCCATACACACCATTGTACTGTTGGGCAGCCTCGAACTCAGTAGGAAATTTAGGGCCCCAAGACATACTACACATGCCCATGTACTCTTGGGCAGTCTCCAATCATGAGCTTTAGGATCCCAAGACATGCAACATTCATCACGTGTACTCTTGGCAGTCTCCACCCAGCACCCGATTTTGAAACCAAGGCATATCACGTACATAGGTTCTATCCATGGCATGTGAACTCTCTGGCGGCGGGGGCAGCTTGGGACATGTGGTTCCTGTCTGGTCACATGTGCATCTTGTACATTTGGTCAGCCTTATACAGTGGCAACCCTTTGATCTCAAGCTTGCCATATGAACCTTGTACTCCTTGGCAGCCTCTGGAATGGGGAGCACTGTGCAAAGATCCCACCCATGTCCCTGGCCTACATCATACATACCTTGTACTCTTGGGCTGCTTCTTGGATGGGGAGCACTGTGTGGGGCTTGTGATCACGTGACATGCTGCACACCACACAGATGGGTCTCTGGTTAACCTCACAGAACAGTTGCAGTTTCTCTTCATGTTCTCTGCACAGATTTTCCTATTGGGGGGTCGCATTGGGAAGGTGAAGCTTTTTGGGTATTTTCACCATGTTTGCCGCTAGCCAGTTGGGTCGGAGGGTTTTGTTCTGTGAGGTTTTCCTGCACTCAGGGCAGGGGAAGTTTGCCTCCAGTCCCTCCCAGCACTGAGTGATGCAGGACAGGCAGAAGGCATGTCCGCACTCCACAGACACCGGCTCTGTGAAGTATTCCAGGCATATGGAGCAGGTGGCCTCCTCCTTCAGGCTCTGGAGCGGCTGCGGCCATGTTCCTGCTCAGCTGCAAAAAAATGTGAAGTTCTGTTTCCTTTACCATCAGAGCCCCTGAAGGGGGCGTGTCAATCCCTTCTCCTTCCTTATACACCCTGGGAGAGCGTGAGGTCTTTACTGGCTGTAGGACATGCCTATCAAGCTGGATGGGCAGTGTTGCATGTCACCCCTGTTGGGAGACATGGTATATCCCAGTATGTTTGTCTTGGTCACATGGGGAACCATGTGACCAAGTTAATAAAAAGCACTAGCTGTTTCCGGCTCGTCAGTCACTCCAACAAAGGCTCTGGTGTCGTTCCTGTCTGGCACCATGCTGGTGCAACACTGCGTGATCTGGGCCCAGGGACGGGGCCCAGCACGAGGATGGTGCCTCTGCTGGGCAACTCCGTCCCATGGGGATCCTGATGCCATGTGACCATGGCTGCTGGTGCAACCCCGGCCTGGGTGCCCCCAGCCACGTGGGTTGCTCCGGTGATCTGGAGCGGGTGGGGTGACCCCCACCCCTTTGTTTGCGGCGTGTGCGCCGCACTGCAGGTCTGTGTTGGGTGCTCCCGACACACGTAGGGGCCTGCCCGGTTATCCGAGGCAGGCCCCCAACAGGCGCGTCCTCAGTAGAGCAGGCACTGGTGTGGACTTGGAACAAAAAGAGACCTTGAAAAATGCTTTAGAAGAGACCCTCCCCTATTACAGCGAGTAGGCAAGAGCAATCCCTGTAAGGGGGAGGATTTTGAGGGGTTCCCCCTGCAGAAAGCTTTTAAAATGCAATTTCAACCAATTTTTTAAAGCACATTTTTCCATACTGGTATGTTCCTATAATGTCTTCTTTTGTCTTCTTTTTGTCTGTGTGTTTTCAAGCGCCATGAGTAGTAGAGCTTCTTCGGGGCACTGTCCAGAGTTATGTATGTAACACTGCATAGCACCTTGAAGCACATTTGCCTCAGTTTTAGCTTCTTTATTGTGTTCCACTTTATTGTGCAAATGGCTTGCATGACAGCTCCTCCTGGCACTCGTTGCCATAGCAGCGGTGCAAGCAGTCACGCGCTAGTGCGAAAACAAAAGTGTATGCATCTAGCAGATTATGGTGAAGAACGTCCTTGAATGATTTTAGGCGCTTTACTCTGGTTGCCAATCCCTGCAGATAATCCAGCTGGCAGGGTGTGTCAAGTGCCTCTGCCATGGCCGCCCCCTCCCGCCGCGTCCATGTCATGTGTGCACTGTCCAGTACAACGAATCAGGGGTCGGCGGAGGCGGGGGGAGGGGGCAAACATCACTATGATGAGTGTCATCACAGCTTTTACAGAATCTAATACGTAATTCGACTCCACACTCTCCTTTTCTCCTCATATCTCAGACGTCTCCAAGAAGTCAAACTACCAACTGCACCTCCTCAGAGGTATTCTTCCTTTCCTCTCCTTCCCCCAGAAGCTCACTGTCTCCAGAGCTCTGATTCTCTCTAGCCTGGACTACTGCAACAGCCTATTTCTAAATCTGCCTGCTTCTACTCTCCCCCCTCTGCAACTCATCCAGAACAGGACTGCGAGACTTGTCCTTGGTCTCAAGCCCAGGGATCGCATCTCTCCGGCACTGAAATCTCTGCATTGGCTCCCAGTGGCTGCAAGGATTAAGTTCAAGACCCTCTGCATTATCCACAAGGCCTTCTGGGGCCTGGGTCCTCAATACCTCCAACTCTCTCTTCGTAAATAGCTTCCTGCTCAAGCTCTTAGCTCCTCCACCTCCAACTCCCTCAGGGTCAGTCGCTTCTCCAAGCAACAAGTTGGTGGTAGATCTCTTTCTTCGGCTGGGGCCTCCCTCTGGAAGAGCCTCCCTGCCTCTCCGAAACTCGAGGAGAACCATCTCCGGTTCCGGAAGCACCTCAAGACCATCTTCTTTGCTTCTGCCTTCTCTCTTCCTCTCCCCTGCTGATTTCCTGTCTGATACTGCACTGGTCACCTGGCTACCCTCCGATATCGGGCCCAGGTCCCTACCCATCCAGTTGCAAACCCGCACTGCCTCCCGGCAACCCTTGCACTTGGGACTGTGTCTGTAACCCTACAGTTCCCCTACCTGCACTTTAGGACACCTGCTGTCTGCACTTACCCTTGCACCTGCCACCAGCTGGCCGCACTTCTTGTTATTGTTTTGATCCCATGTAGAGCACTGCCCCCTCCCCTTTCCCCTGGCACTTTTCCCCTACGCCCTCCCCTGCACTTGTGTGATCTCAATGTCACTTGACCAAGTAAGATCGTTGTCTCTGTCCTCCCACTGTTCCTCCTTCCTTGCCTCGTCGTGCCTTGAAACACTTGTGTAGAGGCGCGTTACAAATGCCATATCATATCATATCATGGCCTGAACGCACTTATGGTAATTAACATCCGTTGCCTCCTTGGGGTTAACTCACAATGACACAAGTGGTCATCCTGTTTTATGTTTACTCTGGTCCTAACCGATGTAAGGGCACCATCTAGCCCCTCCCTGGACACCCCCATACCTTTTGATTGTGTGGGTGCAGGATATCATGACCTGAACGCACCTATGTTAATTTGCATCCCCTGCCTCCCTGGGGTTAACTCACAATGACACAAGTGGTCATCCTGTTTTATGTTTAATCTGGTCACAACCAATGTAGAGGCACCATCTAACCCCTCCCTGCACACCCCCATACCTTTTGATTGTGGAGGTGCAACATATCGTGGCCTGAGCGTACCTATGGTAATTCGCATGCCCTGCCTCCCTGGGGTTAACTCACAATGGCACAAGTGGTCATCCTGTTTTATGTTTAATCTGGTCACAACCAATGTAGAGGCACCATCTACAGGCCGGTTTTCACCGGTACATAAGCCCTCGTCTCCGTCAAAGCACTTTGATATTCTGTTTGTGTTTTGTCGGTTCCTGTGTGAGGGTGTCTGCATCTTGTGAAACTGTGTGCATGAGCGCTTTGAAGAGGAAGTGCCAAGTGTCATCCACACTCCAGCCACCCCCTTCGTAGTACCCGGTACTTTCACGCCAAAGTATGTGACGTATGATGAACAAATAAACCAGCAAAGAGCAGCGGTTGGTCTCTGCCCAGTGCCTATCAGAGTAACACCACCTATTGAAGTACGGACACCTAAGAAAACCTGGACAGTAAGGTACCCATTGAGAAAACCATATCTACAGTCAAGACTGAATGAAAGTTGTCAGAATGGAATACCTGAAGAAGCCAAGAAGATAATAAAGGAAGACGAATGGTGACGTCATAAGAATCGGACTGACGCACATATAGAAGATATAATGACCTGAGAATACTGACAAAGAGACGAAATACCATGGATAAGTGACATCTTGAGCCTAAGGTGAAGAAGTTGATATCAAGATGCAGAAACGCATGCCATATGCACGATGAAGATATTCAGTTAGTTTAAGCGTGTACAGATGCAAGAAACCGCAAGAAGCAAAGAAATTGTGAAACTTGCTTATGCTTAGTAGTAAATAGATTGCGGCAAGAGCCAACATATACATATATATACCTCAAAAGCACTTTATATATGATTGTAACTCCACTCTGCACATGAGCAGAATTGAACAAAGGTTACTAAAGGTCTCAAGAGGAGAGTTTTGCAGCACCCATCTCCCCTGCTAATCCTACTTTTCCTTTCTCCTCCCTCCTTCCTTCCTTGTATTGCCATAATGGCATGCTTATGCAATCTTTGTATGTGATTATTGTAACGTCATGTTGTCTTTTTTAACAATTAATCTCGCTTCACCAATACACCTTTCACTGTGCACAACCAACCAATACGGTTTAATGATGTCACATTACTGGGCACTGCATACAACTTTTTGAATTCTGATCAGCCTTGATAAAGACCCACGGGTCGAAACATGTGTCGGCTGACAACAAAGGGACATAATTTGCCCCACAAATGTACCTAACATGTACCAACCTAATGTTCATAAACCACTCAACAATTGGCACAAATAAAAAGCGAGACTGAATCACAAAAACCAATGTGTTGGAACCTTATTTGAAAAACAGAAGCAAGATATCCAGGAGACAACCCTCTCTTCCTTTCCAAATACTATTGGGGTACCGGCTAAACCCCTACTACTCCTGAGAGCTTGCAACAGAAGAACCCTATTTTTCGAGTTCACCAAATAGCAGGGCTCAGCACAGGTTGTTCGCTAACCTAGAGCCAACCACTTTCCTGAAGATGGAGTGAAACTCAGCTGAAGGTAACCATGCCAAGAAGCCAAGGTCGTATCTGGTTGGAAAAGGCCGATAAGTGGATACAATTAAGGAGACAAGAACAGAGTATCCTGTTCAGAAAGGTCAAGATGAGCCACAGATGGTAGAAGACTGGCAGAATTAAATCAAATACACGAAAATACATGAAGAAGAGGCCAATTTAACGGTGTCCTAGCCACGTGACAAGGCAGGCTGGAAGAGCAAGACTTTCACACCTAAGCATGGATCTCTGCCATGCCCATACTCCCTAAACATTCTCAGACCAAGAAGCAGACTGAAAGCCAAACTACAAAGCAGTAATTGACACATGACCACTGAGGTGATGATTGATTGTAACAAAATGGGAAGGAAGATGGGATGCAGACTAACTCTCTGCACCTGGCTGGTTGTTCTGCATGCTGCTAGACGTAAGTGGAAAAGTATGAATGGGGTTGATGACAACCCACTCATAGTGGACCATGTAATCTAGGGTCCTATAGAGAGTAGAGCCAATGGGACGTCGTACTTTTAGTGACGTTCAAAGTGGCCACTTTGAAAGAAGGGCTTAGTTGCCCCACCTGACATTGATTGTCCAATTCCCTCTCCCCGTTACCACATACAGATATAGTACCTATGATAAAGTTACCTTCCTATAACCAATCAAGTTGCATGTTAGGTTTTTAAGATTGCGTGTCAGTGATGGCGAGTTTTTGCTATAAATACTGTGTTTTTTCTGAAATTAAGTTGGAGTTGAAAGAGAGAGAGAAGATCGAGCGGTTGCTGATGTTCGTTGTACTCACCGTTTTATGTACTTATCATTAAACGGACTCCCTTTGCCAAACTATTGAGTTGTCATCATTATTTGATGCATGAGTATGAATCTGCATCCCCATCTATCTCGAGGGTACTGCTACTCATCTTAAAGGGCTGTTTGGAGATCCCCAGTCAGAGGGCTGGCAGGAGACCATCCAGTACACTTGGTAGCAGAGATTGATGGTTCGATTAGATAAGATACCCATTGGCCGTCGACATAAGTAACTTCGGGTCCTCAGCAATATCACAAGTCCTTTGCCATCCGGCTGATAGAACGAGAAGCTCCCCGTAGATAGTGGTTAGTTTAATTGAATACCCTGTAGGTTAGGTGTGAAGGGACCTTTGCTTTCCCCCCAAAACCCCCTTCCCACTTCTACAAGCAGCTGATCGAACGAGCGCCACGGAAAGGCGGTAACGAAGGCGGTGATCCCGAGCGTCCGGAGAGGAAAAACATGCGAATGGTGAGTGAAAAAGACTGACAGGCCGATTCATGGAATAATTAGCGCGGCGCAAGTGGGCAAAAACGTGTGAATCGCAGTGGAATAGCGAAAATCGCAGTGCAAGTGCAAAAATCGCACGAAAAGCAGCGCACGTCGATTCATGGAAGTCCGTGCGCGAGAAAACCAGTGGATGTGCGATAAAAAGTGCGCCGCGCACGTTGGCGCACAGGCCATCTAACAGCGTGCGCCAGGTCACAGCGAAAATCGCACAGGCCACAGCGAAATTCGCACATAGCGCGGCGCACGCAACAAAAGTCGGCGGAACACGGGCGTAACACTCGGAATGGGGAACAACTTGCAAAAACGTGGGCGTCACGGGGGAAGTACAGGGCACAAGTGCGCGGAACGCCCACACGCTCGCCTACAACACGTATTCATGGAATAGAATAGGGCAAAAAAGCGCACGCTCAAACCAGCGCACAGGCACAAACACGACCGCCACAAGAAAGCAGGCGGTAGCGTCTCTGCGGCTGTAAGAAATGTGCGCCAAAAGGTGCGCCAACAAATAGCACCCATATACTGCCATGATGAATGTCCTATACTGTGGCCCTCCAGGACAAATGACGTGCAAAGGGGTACCCACAAACACGGACACGCTGACAAAAAATACGTGTGCGTGTATACCGGGGTGCGCGGGAAGTCTCACACGCGATTTGGCCGGGTACGTGGATTTCAGGGGTGCGCGGGAAGGTCCACACGCGATTCCATCAGGGTAGGTGTATTTCAGGGGTGCGCGGGAAGTTCCACACGCCATTCCATCAGGGTACGTGTATTTCAGGGGTGCGCAGGAAGTCCCACACGCGATTACAGCAGGGTACGTGTATTTCAGGGGTGCGCGGGAAGTTCCACACGCGATTACAGCAGGGTACGTGTATTTCAGGGGTGCGCGGGAAGTTCCACACGCGAATAGCCTGGCCGCGTGTATTTCAGGGGTGCGTGGGAAGTTCCACACGCGAATAGCCTGGGCGCGTGTATTTCAGGGGTGCGCGGGAAGTTCCACACGCGAATAGCCTGGGTGCGTGTATTTCAGGGGTGCGCGGGAAGTTCCACACGCGAATAGCCTGGGCGCGTGTAATTCAGGGGTGCGCGGGAAGTTCCACACGCGAATAGCCTGGGCGCGTGTATTTCAGGGGTGCGCGGTATTTCAGGGGTGCGCGGGAAGTTCCACACGCAAATAGCCTGGGCGCGTGTATTTCAGGGGTGCGCGGGAAGTTCCACACGCGAATAGCCTGGGCGCGTGTATTTCAGGGGTGCGCGGGAAGTTCCACACGCGAATAGCTTGGGCGCGTGTATTTCAGGGGTGCGCGGGAAGTTCCACACGCGAATAGCCTGGGCGCGTGTATTTCAGGGGTGCGCTGGAATTTCCACACGCGAATAGGCTGGGCGCGTGTATTTCAGGGGTGCGCGGGAAGTCCCACACGCGATTACAGCAGGGTACGTGTATTTCAGGGGTGCGCGGGAATTTCCACACGCGAATAGCCTGTGCGCGTGTATTTCAGGGGTGCGCGGGAATTATCACACGCAATTTGGCTTGGTACGTGTATTACAGGGGTGCGTGGGAAGTTACACACGCGATTAGGCTGGGTGGGTCCTCACAGGTGTTCCCTGTACACCCTCCACGGCCCCTGCAGGCAGCCCACAAAACAGGGGTCTACCCTGCACACCTGCTCATGTCCCCTTGCACCCCCACCCCCCACCATCCAGGGGCACCCTCCACCAGGCCCCCACTCATGTCCCCTATCACCCCCACCCCCCACCATCCAGGGTCAGCCTCCACCAGGCCCCCACCCATGTCTCCCACCACCCCCACCCACCAGCAGTGCAGGGTCAGCCTCCACCAGGCCCCCACTCATGTC
The DNA here is from genome assembly GCF_040938575.1 of Ambystoma mexicanum. Classification (NCBI taxonomy): domain Eukaryota; kingdom Metazoa; phylum Chordata; class Amphibia; order Caudata; family Ambystomatidae; genus Ambystoma; species Ambystoma mexicanum. The sequence continues at coordinate 747,355,452 of NC_090938.1, forward strand.
TCCCACCACCCCCACCCCCCAGCAGTGCAGGGGCAACCTCCACCAGGCCCCCACTCATGCCCCCTATCACCCCCACCCCCCACCATCCAGGGGCACCCTCCACCAGGCCCCCACTCATGTCCCCTATCACCCCCACCCCCCACCATCCAGGGGCAGCCTCCACCAGGCCCCCACTCATGTCCCCTATCACCCCCACCCCCCACCATCCAGGGGCACCCTCCACCAGGCCCCCACTCATGTCCCCTATCACCCCCACCCCCCACCATCCAGGGGCAGCCTCCACCAGGCCCCCACTCATGTCTCCCACCACCCCCACCCCCCAGCAGTGCAGGGGCACCTGCCAGCAGGCCCCCACCCATGTCCAACCCATGTCTCCCACCACCCCCACCCCCCAGCCACCAGGGGCACCCTCCACCAGGCCCCCACCCATGTCTCCCACCACCCCACCCCCCAGCAGTGCAGGGGCACCCACCACCAGGCCCCCACTCATGTCTCCCACCACCCCCACCCCCCACCATCCAGGGTCAGCCTCCACCAGGCCCCCACTCATGTCCCCTATCACCCCCACCCCCCAGCAGTGCAGGGGCACCCACCACCAGGCCCCCACTCATGTCTCCCACCACCCCCACCCCCCAGCCACCAGGGGCACCTGCCAGCAGGCCCCCACCCAAGTCCAACCCATGTCTCCCACCACCCCCACCCCCCAGCCACCAGGGGCACCCTCCACCAGGCCCCCACCCATGTCTCCCACCACCCCACCCCCCAGCAGTGCAGGGGCACCCACCACCAGGCCCCCACTCATGTCTTCCACCACCCCCACCCCCCAGCCACCAGGGGCACCCTCCACCAGGCCCCCACCCATGTCCCCTATCACCCCCACCATCCAGGGGCACCCTCCACCAGGCCCCCCCTCATGTCCCCTATCACCCCCACCCCCCACCATCCAGGGGCACCCTCCACCAGGCCCCCACTCATGTCCCCTATCACCCCCACCCCCCACCATCCAGGGGCACCCTCCACCAGGCCCCCACTCATGTCCCCTATCACCCCCACCCCCCACCATCCAGGGTCAGCCTCCACCAGGCCCCCACCCATGTCTCCCACCACCCCCACCCACCAGCAGTGCAGGGTCAGCCTCCACCAGGCCCCCACTCATGTCTCCCACCACCCCCACCCCCCAGCAGTGCAGGGGCAACCTCCACCAGGCCCCCACTCATGTCTCCCACCACCCCCACCCCCCACCCACCAGGGGCACCTGCCAGCAGGCCCCCACCCATGTCCAACCCATGTCTCCCACCACCCCCACCCCCCAGCCACCAGGGACACCCTCCACCAGGCCCCCACTCATGTCCCCTATCACCCCCACCCCCCACCATCCAGGGGCACCCTCCACCAGGCCCCCACTCATGTCCCCTATCACCCCCACCCCCCACCATCCAGGGTCAGCCTCCACCAGGCCCCCACCCATGTCCCCCACCACCCCCACCCCCCAGCAGTGCAGGGTCAGCCTCCACCAGGCCCCCACTCATGTCTCCCACCACCCCCACCCCCCAGCAGTGCAGGGGCAACCTCCACCAGGCCCCCACTCATGTCCCCTATCACCCCCACCCCCCACCATCCAGGGGCAGCCTCCACCAGGCCCCCACTCATGTCTCCCACCACCCCCACCCCCCAGCAGTGCAGGGGCACCTGCCAGCAGGCCCCCACCCATGTCCAACCCATGTCTCCCACCACCCCCACCCCCCAGCCACCAGGGGCGCCCTCCACCAGGCCCCCACCCATGTCTCCCACCACCCCACCCCCCAGCAGTGCAGGGGCACCCACCACCAGGCCCCCACTCATGTCTCCCACCACCCCCACCCCCCACCATCCAGGGTCAGCCTCCACCAGGCCCCCACTCATGTCCCCTATCACCCCCACCCCCCAGCAGTGCAGGGGCACCCACCACCAGGCCCCCACTCATGTCTCCCACCACCCCCACCCCCCAGCCACCAGGGCACCTGCCAGCAGGCCCCCACCCATGTCCAACCCATGTCTCCCACCACCCCCACCCCCCAGCCACCAGGGGCACCCTCCACCAGGCCCCCACCCATGTCTCCCACCACCCCACCCCCCAGCAGTGCAGGGGCACCCACCACCAGGCCCCCACTCATGTCTCCCACCACCCCCACCCCCCAGCCACCAGGGGCACCCTCCACCAGGCCCCCACCCATGTCCCCTATCACCCCCACCATCCAGGGGCACCCTCCACCAGGCCCCCACTCATGTCCCCTATCACCCCCACCCCCCACCATCCAGGGGCACCCTCCACCAGGCCCCCACTCATGTCCCCTATCACCCCCACCCCCCACCATCCAGGGGCAGCCTCCACCAGGCCCCCACTCATGTCCCCTATCACCCCCACCCCCCACCATCCAGGGGCACCCTCCACCAGGCCCCCACTCATGTCCCCTATCACCCCCACCCCCCACCATCCAGGGGCAGCCTCCACCAGGCCCCCACTCATGTCTCCCACCACCCCCACCCCCCAGCAGTGCAGGGGCACCTGCCAGCAGGCCCCTACCCATGTCCAACCCATGTCTCCCACCACCCCCACCCCCCAGCCACCAGGGGCACCCTCCACCAGGCCCCCACCCATGTCTCCCACCACCCTACCCCCCAGCAGTGCAGGGGCACCCACCACCAGGCCCCCACTCATGTCTCCCACCACCCCCACCCCCCACCATCCAGGGTCAGCCTCCACCAGGCCCCCACTCATGTCCCCTATCACCCCCACCCCCCAGCAGTGCAGGGGCACCCACCACCAGGCCCCCACTCATGTCTCCCACCACCCCCACCCCCCAGCCACCAGGGGCACCTGCCAGCAGGCCCCCACCCAAGTCCAACCCATGTCTCCCACCACCCCCACCCCCCAGCCACCAGGGGCACCCTCCACCAGGCCCCCACCCATGTCTCCCACCACCCCACCCCCCAGCAGTGCAGGGGCACCCACCACCAGGCCCCCACTCATGTCTTCCACCACCCCCACCCCCCAGCCACCAGGGGCACCCTCCACCAGGCCCCCACCCATGTCCCCTTTCACCCCCACCATCCAGGGGCACCCTCCACCAGGCCCCCACTCATGTCCCCTATCACCCCCACCCCCCACCATCCAGGGGCACCCTCCACCAGGCCCCCACTCATGTCCCCTATCACCCCCACCCCCCACCATCCAGGGGCACCCTCCACCAGGCCCCCACTCATGTCCCCTATCACCCCCACCCCCCACCATCCAGGGTCAGCCTCCACCAGGCCCCCACCCATGTCTCCCACCACCCCCACCCACCAGCAGTGCAGGGTCAGCCTCCACCAGGCCCCCACTCATGTCTCCCACCACCCCCACCCCCCAGCAGTGCAGGGGCAACCTCCACCAGGCCCCCACTCATGTCTCCCACCACCCCCACCCCCCACCCACCAGGGGCACCTGCCAGCAGGCCCCCACCCATGTCCAACCCATGTCTCCCACCACCCCCACCCCCCAGCCACCAGGGGCACCCTCCACCAGGCCCCCACTCATGTCCCCTATCACCCCCACCCCCCACCATCCAGGGGCACCCTCCACCAGGCCCCCACTCATGTCCCCTATCACCCCCACCCCCCACCATCCAGGGCCTCCACCAGGCCCCCACCCATGTCTCCCACCACCCCCACCCCCCAGCAGTGCAGGGTCAGCCTCCACCAGGCCCCCACTCATGTCTCCCACCACCCCCACCCCCAGCAGTGCAGGGGCAACCTCCACCAGGCCCCCACTCATGTCCCCTATCACCCCCACCCCCCACCATCCAGGGGCAGCCTCCACCAGGCCCCCACTCATGTCTCCCACCACCCCCACCCCCCAGCAGTGCAGGGGCACCTGCCAGCAGGCCCCCACCCATGTCCAACCCATGTCTCCCACCACCCCCACCCCCCAGCCACCAGGGGCACCCTCCACCAGGCCCCCACCCATGTCTCCCACCACCCCACCCCCCAGCAGTGCAGGGGCACCCACCACCAGGCCCCCACTCATGTCTCCCACCACCCCCACCCCCCACCATCCAGGGTCAGCCTCCACCAGGCCCCCACTCATGTCCCCTATCACCCCCACCCCCCAGCAGTGCAGGGGCACCCACCACCAGGCCCCCACTCATGTCTCCCACCACGCCCACCCCCCAGCCACCAGGGGCACCTGCCAGCAGGCCCCCACCCATGTCCAACCCATGTCTCCCACCACCCCCACCCCCCAGCCACCAGGGGCACCCTCCACCAGGCCCCCACCCATGTCTCCCACCACCCCACCCCCCAGCAGTGCAGGGGCACCCACCACCAGGCCCCCACTCATGTCTCCCACTACCCCCACCCCCCAGCCACCAGGGGCACCCTCCACCAGGCCCCCACCCATGTCCCCTATCACCCCCACCATCCAGGGGCACCCTCCACCAGGCCCCCACTCATGTCCCCTATCACCCCCACCCCCCACCATCCAGGGGCACCCTCCACTAGGCCCCCACTCATGTCCCCTATCACCCCCACCCCCCACCATCCAGGGGCACCCTCCACCAGGCCCCCACTCATGTCCCCTATCACCCCCACCGCCCACCATCCAGGGTCAGCCTCCACCAGGCCCCCACCCATGTCTCCCACCACCCCCACCCACCAGCAGTGCAGGGTCAGCCTCCACCAGGCCCCCACTCATGTCTCCCACCACCCCCACCCCCCAGCAGTGCAGGGGCAACCTCCACCAGGCCCCCACTCATGTCTCCCACCACCCCCACCCCCCACCCACCAGGGGCACCTGCCAGCAGGCCCCCACCCATGTCCAACCCATGTCTCCCACCACCCCCACCCCCCAGCCACCAGGGGCACCCTCCACCAGGCCCCCACTCATGTCCCCTATCACCCCCACGCCCCACCATCCAGGGGCACCCTCCACCAGGCCCCCACTCATGTCTCCCACCACCCCCACCCCCCAGCAGTGCAGGGGCAACCTCCACCAGGCCCCCACTCATGTCCCCTATCACCCCCACCCCCCACCATCCAGGGGCACCCTCCACCAGGCCCCCACTCATGTCCCCTATCACCCCCACCCCCCACCATCCAGGGGCACCCTCCACCAGGCCCCCACTCATGTCCCCTATCACCCCCACCCCCCACCATCCAGGGGCAGCCTCCACCAGGCCCCCACTCATGTCTCCCACCACCCCCACCCCCCACCATCCAGGGTCAGCCTCCACCAGGCCCCCTCCCATGTCTCCCACCACCCCCACCCCCCAGCAGTGCAGGGGCAACCTCCACCAGGCCCCCACTCATGTCTCCCACCACCCCCACCCCCCACCCACCAGGGGCACCTGCCAGCAGGCCCCCACCCATGTCCAACCCATGTCTCCCACCACCCCCACCCCCCAGCCACCAGGGGCACCCTCCACCAGGCCCCCACTCATGTCCCCTATCACCCCCACCCCCCACCATCCAGGGGCACCCTCCACCAGGCCCCCATTCATGTCCCCTATCACCCCCACCCCCCACCATCCAGGGTCAGCCTCCACCAGGCCCCCACCCATGTCTCCCACCACCCCCACCCCCCAGCAGTGCAGGGTCAGCCTCCACCAGGCCCCCACTCATGTCTCCCACCACCCCCACCCCCCAGCAGTGCAGGGGCAACCTCCACCAGGCCCCCACTCATGTCCCCTATCACCCCCACCCCCCACCATCCAGGGGCACCCTCCACCAGGCCCCCACTCATGTCCCCTATCACCCCCACCCCCCACCATCCAGGGGCAGCCTCCACCAGGCCCCCACTCATGTCCCCTATCACCCCCACCCCCCACCATCCAGGGGCAGCCTCCACCAGGCCCCCACTCATGTCTCCCACCACCCCCACCCGCCACCATCCAGGGTCAGCCTCCACCAGGCCCCCACCCATGTCTCCCACCACCCCCACCCCCCAGCAGTGCAGGGTCAGCCTCCACCAGGCCCCCACTCATGTCTCCCACCACCCCCACCCCCCAGCAGTGCAGGGGCACCTGCCAGCAGGCCCCCACCCATGTCCAACCCATGTCTCCCACCACCCCCACCCCCCAGCCACCAGGGGCACCCTCCACCAGGCCCCCACCCATGTCTCCCACCACCCCACCCAACAGCAGTGCAGGGTCAGCCTCCACCAGGCCCCCACTCATGTCTCCCACCACCCCCACCCCCCAGCAGAGCAGGGGCAACCTCCACCAGGCCCCCACTCATGTCTCCCACCACCCCCACCCCCCACCCACCAGGGGCACCTGCCAGCAGGCCCCCACCCATGTCCAACCCATGTCTCCCACCACCCCCACCCCCCAGCCACCAGGGGCACCCTCCACCAGGCCCCCACTCATGTCCCCTATCACCCCCACCCCCCACCATCCAGGGGCACCCTCCACCAGGCCCCCACTCATGTCCCCTATCACCCCCACCCCCCACCATCCAGGGGCACCCTCCACCAGGCCCCCACTCATGTCCCCTATCACCCCCACCCCCCACCATCCAGGGGCAGCCTCCACCAGGCCCCCACTCATGTCTCCCACCATCCCCACCCCCCACCATCCAGGGTCAGCCTCCACCAGGCCTCCACCCATGTCTCCCACCACCCCCACCCCCCAGCAGTGCAGGGTCAGCCTCCACCAGGCCCCCACTCATGTCTCCCACCACCCCCACCCCCCAGCAGTGCAGGGGCACCCTCCACCAGGCCCCCACCCATTTCTCCCACCACCCCACCCCCCAGCAGTGCAGGGTCAGCCTCCACCAGGCCCCCACCCATGTCTCCCACCACCCCACCCCCCAGCAGTGCAGGGGCACCCACCACCAGGCCCCCACTCATGTCTCCCACCACCCCCACCCCCCAGCCACCAGGGGCACCTGCCAGCAGGCCCCCACCCATGTCCAACCCATGTCTCCCACCACCCCCACCCCCCAGCCACCAGGGGCACCCTCCACCAGGCCCCCACCCATGTCTCCCACCACCCCACCCCCCAGCAGTGCAGGGGCACCCACCACCAGGCCCCCACTCATGTCTCCCACCACCCCCACCCCCCAGCCACCAGGGGCACCCTCCACCAGGCCCCCACCCATGTCCCCTATCACCCCCACCATCCAGGGGCACCCTCCACCAGGCCCCCACTCATGTCCCCTATCACCCCCACCCCCCACCATCCAGGGGCACCCTCCACCAGGCCCCCACTCATGTCCCCTATCACCCCCACCCCCCACCATCCAGGGGCACCCTCCACCAGGCCCCCACTCATGTCCTCTATCACCCCCACCCCCCACCATCCAGGGGCACCCTCCACCAGGCCCCCACTCATGTCCCCTATCACCCCCACCCCCCACCATCCAGGGTCAGCCTCCACCAGGCCCCCACCCATGTCTCCCACCACCCCCACCCCCCAGCAGTGCAGGGTCAGCCTCCACCAGGCCCCCACTCATGTCTCCCACCACCCCCACCCCCCAGCAGTGCAGGGGCAACCTCCACCAGGCCCCCACTCATGTCCCCTATCACCCCCACCCCCCACCATCCAGGGGCACCCTCCACCAGGCCGCCACTCATGTCCCCTATCACCCCCACCCCCCACCATCCAGGGGCAGCCTCCACCAGGCCCCCACTCATGTCCCCTATCACCCCCACCCCCCACCATCCAGGGGCAGCCTCCACCAGGCCCCCACTCATGTCTCCCACCACCCCCACCCCCCACCATCCAGGGTCAGCCTCCACCAGGCCCCCACCCATGTCTCCCACCACCCCCACCCCCAGCAGTGCAGGGTCAGCCTCCACCAGGCTCCCACTCATGTCTCCCACCACCCCCACCCCCCAGCAGTGCAGGGGCACCTGCCAGCAGGCCCCCACCCATGTCCAACCCATGTCTCCCACCACCCCCACCCCCCAGCCACCAGGGGCACCCTCCACCAGGCCCCCACCCATGTCTCCCACCACCCCACCCACCAGCAGTGCAGGGTCAGCCTCCACCAGGCCCCCACTCATGTCTCCCACCCCCCCCTACCCCCAGCAGTGCAGGGGCAACCTCCACCAGGCCCCCACTCATGTCTCCCACCACCCCCACCCCCCACCCACCAGGGGCACCTGCCAGCAGGCCCCCACCCATGTCCAACCCATGTCTCCCACCACCCCCACCCCCCAGCCACCAGGGGCACCCTCCACCAGGCCCCCACTCATGTCCCCTATCACCCCCACCCCCCACCATCCAGGGGCACCCTCCACCAGGCCCCCACTCATGTCCCCTATCACCCCCACCCCCCACCATCCAGGGGCAGCCTCCACCAGGCCCCCACTCATGTCCCCTATCACCCCCACCCCCCACCATCCAGGGGCAGCCTCCACCAGGCCCCCACTCATGTCTCCCACCACCCCCACCCCCCACCATCCAGGGTCAGCCTCCACCAGGCCCCCACCCATGTCTCCCACCACCCCCACCCCCCAGCAGTGCAGGGTCAGCCTCCACCAGGCCCCCACTCATGTCTCCCACCACCCCCACCCCCCAGCAGTGCAGGGGCACCTGCCAGCAGGCCCCCACCCATGTCCAACCCATGTCTCCCACCACCCCCACCCCCCAGCCACCAGGGGCACCCTCCACCAGGCCCCCACCCATGTCTCCCACCACCCCACCCCCCAGCAGTGCAGGGGCACCCACCACCAGGCCCACACTCATGCCTCCCACCACCCCACCCCCCAGCAGTGCAGGGGCACCCACCACCAGGCCCCCACTCATGTCCCCCTGGCCCCAGGTCCTGACGATACACAATCATGGCAGTAATGGGCAGCATACCCAGCACAAACACCCAGGCAAGGATAGCATCTACCCACATAGTGAATGCAATTACATGATACAACCCCAATGGCAAGTATGTAAATGGACACATGTCCGACACACACACATACACAATGGGTGCAAGTGAATGTCAAAACCCATATCATGACATGTATGAAACCAATGAGAAAATGACACAAGTGAAAGTAAAAATAAAAAATGTATTATAGATCAAAAATAGTTAAACAAATCAAACATACAACTATGTGGACAAGCAAATTAATGGTCCATGTCCGAGAACAAAAGTCATAATCAAAAAAACAAAGGAATAAAAAAAAATTGTTGTCCAAAGCAATATCATGTAGTATGAAAAAAATGAAAAACCATTCCCTCATGGTGAACACAATAAGAAATGAAAATGAAGTATCTACAAAAAGCAAACTATATACAGGAATGTTCCAGGGTCCATGAGCCCAACACCATAAATGAAACCTACTACTACCTAATCTAAAAAATATATACAAAAAAGTGGCCATTGTCCGAGCGGTCCAAAATAATAAAACAAAATAAAGGAAACCTAACACTAACTAACTAAATAACTATATACAAAGGCAGCGGGCAAGTCCTGCGGCTCACTTGTTGATGTTGCTGGCCAGGGCATCATCGAACTCCATGTCGATGTCCTGGAGGCGGGACTCTGTCCTGGCCCCGAGGTCTCGCAGGGATAACCCCATGTTCAGCTCAAACTCCCTGCGAGCTTCCTCGAGGCACTCAGCCCGCCTCAATGCCCGACGCATGGAGAACTCCGCCCTGACCATGGCGAGCCGCTCCTCTTCCGCCCGCTGCCGCTCCGCACCTATCCGCTGGACCAACTCCTCCCACACGGAAGACACCACCATACCAGGGTTCCCTGCCCTCCGGCCGATGGCTGCCCCTCTGATCTTGATGGCCCCGAGCCATTATGCCTCCCACGTCGAGCCCGCTGCTGCCTCCGACGCCACTGCCTCTGCCAGCACGACGGCATCCAGGCTGATGGAAACCACCGACGCCGTCGTGCACGTGCCCTGCCTGATGATGCTGTCACATCTTCCATCTGCTGGGGTCCAGTTGCAGTGTTGTCCACCCCTGCTGGACCTCCGACTCCCAACTGTGGCAGGGATGGGATCCCCACCGAGCTGGCTGCATTGGTCGGGGCAGGTCCACAGGGGGCCCTGGTGGCATCTGGGCCGGAAGACGGCAAGGAGAACGACTGGTGGACAGCCTGCACAGAGGAGGAGAGGGCCGCCACATTGGCCAACACATGCAGGAAACCCCCGAACATGGCCGATCCCAATTGGGCCACGTCGGCACGGTGCACTTCGTGATGACGTGCGTGCTCCTCCCGGGAAGCACGCACGGCATCACGAATCACAGCCGTGCGCATCGCAACCCCAATCAGGACCTTCTCCACACGGCCAGGGGTTCCCACGTCTGCAGGTGGAGGGGAGTCAGGTGACATGGACATCCCCACTACCTGCGGACGGGCCTGGGACGGGGCATCCCTGCTGGTGCATGGTGGTGCACTCACAGGGTCAGGGACAGCGACATGCACAGGCCCCTCCACGGGGACCTGTGCTGCCTCCTGCCCCTGCCCCTGGACTGCACCACTTGCACCAGCAGGGATGCCCCCACCAGGCCCCATGTGTGCCCCAGTGGCGGCCTCCTCCTCCTCTGTGCAAACCACCAACCTGGATGGCTCCTCACCGTCTCCCGCCGTAGCAGGCCCCTGTGGGGGCTCACCCACCCCTTCCGCTGCAGCCGTGGGGGCATCCCCGCCGCCTTGCTCCACAGCGCCGTCTCCGCCCTCTTCTTCACTAGCCGCTGCGTAGAGGGAGACAAAGAACACAAGCATCAGGGTACTGTACAATGGTCCCCTAGACAGGAAGCAATAGCAGATGAGCACCACTGTCAAAGTACACTTCCATCATGTCCCTCCACAACACATGGGTCAGTCCAGGCAAAACACACACAGTAACAGGCATGCTGCATGCCATGGATATTTCCATGCATGTCCAATGGACTCTTGAAACATTCAATGATATGTAACTCACATGCATCATGGCTCATGCATATCACATGCACACACTTCACCTCACTCACATCCATCTGGCCCCAAACACACCAAACACAGCCGAAACAAGGGTAAGTTGGCTGCTTCACTGAATCTGTGCATTGTCACACACATGTGTCATGCATCCATGGCATGCACAAGTCACAGACACGCAGGTCAGGCACACAGACATGGCTACCAGATATGTACCTGGCATCAGCACCCATCTCTCACCCCCACCCATGTCCAGGTACAGAGACTGGCATGCTCTCATGTTCAAAATCTGCATAGGGCTCCCCATGCCGCATTTGGACACATGCAACAACCATGTGGGTCACACATCACTGGTCGCACATGCATTACCATGATGTCCCTGCACACATACATGCATACATGGCCTATGGCACACATACAGGCAAGTATCATAGAACCAGCACACCGCAACATGCCCTGTCTCACACAGTAATGCTTGGACACTTACCGCTCAACTCCAGACGGGCCTCCCTCTCAAGGATCTGGGCGTGGAGCGCTGGGCGTACGCGTTCCAGGACCCTCTTCTGGATGGAACTCATGCGGCCCCGGCCCCCCTCCACGAGGCGCCGGGCCTTCACAAGGGTCCTGGACCTCAAGTCCTCCCAGCGCTTCTTGATCTTCTGGACGTTGCGAGTTGCCACCCCCTCCGCGTTGATGGCAACCACACAGTCGGCCCAGATCCTCTCCCATCCTTCCTTGCTGGCGCGGGACGATCCAAAGAGGGCATCATACTGCCCCAGGACATGCTCCACCAGGACACCAACTTCGGTGGCAGTGAAGCTGGTGCCCCTCTGCCCCTCTGGCCTGGGGTTGCCACTGGTGCCAGATGTGGAAGTGCCCGACATGGCAACCCCAGAGGCAGGTGTGGGTGGGCAACTGGGTCCTGGGGCTGGGCTGTGGAGCGATGTAATCCCAGTTGGGAGTCTTCAGTTCCAGCAGGGGTGGACACAGCAACTGGACCCCTGCAGATGGCTGATGTGCAGGCACCAAATGGCAGGGCACGGTGGCAGCAGGCAGGCAGGCAGGCAGCAGCAGATGGCACGTGGGAGGCTGCTCGGGGCACTGGGGGGCAGTAACTCGGCCTTCTGGGCAGGAGCGTGGTCTTCCGTGTGTTTTCGGGTGGCCAGCTTGATACGGAGTGATTTGGCACGTGAAAATCCTGCACGTCAGCGTGAAATCCGAGGAAAGGCCCTTAGCGCGTAAGCGCGTCAGCACGCATACGCGATTCTATTGGACCAGAGTCCCTCAGCGCGTAAGCGCGTCTGTGACGTGACCCGCACGGGTGTTCCCCACTCAGCACGTGATGACGGAGCACACGTGAAAATACTGCACGTCCGAGTGTCATCGCGTGTAATTGGACAAAAGTGCGCTTACACGCGATTGGCCTATGTACGTGTATTTCAGGGGTGCGCGGGCACTTACACACGCAAGTACGTCAGCGCACCTGTATCCCGTGGTGCGTGTGAATTTCCACACGCTATTGGACTGGGAACTGGATTCCAGGGGTGTGCGGGTCACACGCTGTATCCCGTGGTGCGTGTGAATTTCCACACGCTATTGGACTGGGAACTGGATTCCAGGGGTGCGCGGGTCACACGCTGTATCCCGTGGTGCGTGTGAATTTCCACACGCTATTGGACTGGGAACTGGATTCCAGGGGTGCGCGGGTCACACGCTCGCCTAGAACACGCGCAAAGCATAAATTTGCGCACTTTAACAATAACAAGCTCAGACGCCAGGATGAACATACCGTTCCTAGCAGCAGTGGCAGTGGGCTACCAAAGGAGGAGGAGGAGGATAGTCAGGGCCAGAATATTCACACCCAGAACCAGCCTTTTCGGGATGCCTGATGACCAGGTGTATGGGAGGTACAGGTTTCCACCACACATTATACTGGACCTGGTGAGTGAGTGGGAGGATGACCTCACATCACCCACCCTGTGCTCCCAAGCACTCAGCCCCCTGGAGAAGGTCCTCAATGTACTGCACTTCTTAGCCACTGGATCATTTCAGCGGACAAGTGCCATAGTGGGTGGGGTGTCACAGGCCACCCAGTCACGCTGCCTACACCAGGTCTTGAACATCATGACTGCACGCCCATCAGTCCGCAGGCACATATACCTGCCCAGAACACCTGCAGAAAGGCATGCTGCCGCCCTGGATTTTTACGGTGTGGCACGATTCCCCAAAGTGCTAGGTGCCATCGACTGCACCCATGTGGCTCTACGTCCCCCCAGGGCATCTGAGCACATCTATAGGAACCGCAAGCACTGGCATTCCATCAACGTGCAGGTAGCATGTAATGCCAAGGGAATCATCACCTCAGTATATGCCAACTATCCCGGCTCCACCCACGACAGCTTCATTTACCGAATGTCCACCCTAAGGCGGGACCTAGAAGCTGGGCGGCATGGCGATACATGGCTGCTTGGTGAGTATGTATGCCACTGCACATGCATGCATGTTGGATACTGAGCAAGGTCACAACCCCACCAATGATACCAATCACCACCTCCACAGGGGACAGTGCCTACCCTCTCAGCCCCCACATGATGACGCCAATTCGGAACCCCACCACGCCACCCGAGGTAAGATATAACACAGCCCACATTATGACCCGGGGCATAGTGGAGCGCACATTCGGAGTGCTGAAGTCACGCTTTCGCTCCCTTGACCGTTCTGGCGGGCAGCTGTTATACGCTCCCCCAGTAGTGTGCAGGATCATAGTGGCAGGATGTGTCCTGCACAACGTTGCAACACGCCGGGGCCTGGCCGTGGACATGGTGGTGGCCCCACATCCCCAACCACATGCACAGCCGCTGCGCATGGGAGGGGAAAGGGCACGGGGGGAGGCAGCCCGTACACAGCTAGTGGCTAATTACTTCACATAGAAATCACACCCCTGTGGAGTGCACACTGCCCTGGCACATTCCATCTGACAATCAATGATGACTCAACCTGACACTGATCCTGAATGTCTGGAAAATGAACCGTGAATACCATATCAGCCTGAGATTGTTCACCTGGAAGTGTCACAATGTGTGCATCCCCACCCACACAGACACCACCAATGCAGTTTTGTGGAGTTACACATTCAAGCAGCTAAAAAGAATACCCACTTGCAAAATGCAACAAGAGGACAGTGCCATGTCAGCCAACCCAACCCCAGCACCGCCACACGACACACCGTGCCATGTCATGCTATTTGCAGCTAAACAAAGTAATCCCCACAACATGACACTAGTGTCACTATGTACAGTGTCCCTATTAGAAACCTGCAACACCTGAAATGCTCACAGCAATGCCGGACCAACAACATACTTGAGCACGTACTACCATTAACATGACATCACAAATGTTACATATTAGTAGTCTCACCACCTGGTAATGCCTGCACTCCCACCACTACCAACTGTGCAGTGTTGGCGCCATGTAGAGTTGTAGGTGCACTGCTGCCAACATGGACCCCATCTCCAGACTAGAGGTCCTTGTGTAGACATGAGGAAGGGACCTGCAAATTGGGAGGTAGACACAGAAGATGAGTTACACATCAATGCAACATGCAGTGTACAACACAACTGCAATATGCACTAGGAATGTATACACAGTATTGACTACAGACTGCCCACACAGCTCATGGGAGTCCAACGTCACTGTGTAATTCACTGTCACTTGGGCACACCCTTTGCAAGCCCATGGAAACGGGAAGCAGGAGGGGTGTGTGTGACTCAAACCCAAGCATCTGAACCAAATACATTACAAGCCTGCATGTGCCCAGCCACAATGCAGCGTATGCCCACAGGAACCACGGAAGCCAACAAATCGTCCCAAAAAAATAGGGAATAAAAGAAATAACAATAAAAATAAAAATAAGAAACAATCAAAAATGGCCATTGATGGGCCCGGGGGGGTTGGGGAGGCCACCCAGGAGGTCCGAGGACAGGATGCACACCAGAACCCACCTGCGTGGATCCTGGGAAAATAAAACACCTCCATGGGCTCATGGCCCACACGGCTACCCTATTGTGGGAGTATCACTGCTGTCGCTATCATCACCCTGTGCAGCTGCATCCGGAGGTGGTTGCACTATGGGAGGCAGCCCATGCAAGGCCCTAGTCTGCTCCTCCATGGCTGCAAGCATGCGGGTGTGGTAGGTCTGGTTCTGGAGGATGAGTGTGCGGAGGTCCCCATGCAACAACTCACGGGATGCCCGGACCTCCGCCCTCGTTGCCTGCATCTCAGCTGAGAGCGTACGGGTGAGACGCTCCAGCTGCTGTTCTGTCCTTTGGTGTGTTGAAGCCTCAAGCTCAACAAGAGTCGTCCTGAGGTGAAGGAGCTCCTGCCTCAGGGCTTCCCTGTGGCCCTGGGACTCAATGGAGATGGCCTCCTGCAGAGTCGCCAGTGCCGCCCGCCTGTCCCTGTTGGACCCCAACATGTCCTCCCTGTGTGACTGGCAGATGGAGTCGGTTGCCTGCTCTAGTCGCTCCATCAGCCTTTCTGGGGGGACAATGGAAGTGGCCACCCTATCCATGGCCTGAGCCATCATCTCGGATGATGCAGCCTGTTGGGTTGCCATACCGTAAATGGATTGCTCCCATGCGGTATTGCCAGGTGGCGTACGGCCACCACGTCGGCGGGCACCACACCTGTCTGGGGCAAGGCGAACTGCGCCTTGCTGTGCCGGCACTGCCTGAGGCTGCAGGACTGCATTCCCCCTCTGATCTGCTGGCCCAGGAACAGGATCAGATGTCGCGGAGTGTGACCCTGCATCCGTAACCACCAAAGGCGTAGCTGCCAACACTGACATCCCCATGGAGGGTTCTGACCCTGGTGCAGGTGGGTGAGACAGAACAGAATCCCTCCCTGGAACACTCACCTGCGACGACACGTAGGTCTCATCCGAATCAACACCTGAGTACAGCTCGGGGGAGGTGCAGCCAGAGACACCCCTTGAGAGCACGACCTGCAGCACTTGTGGGTTCTCCCCCACCACCACACCACGTCCCTCACTGGTGGTTGGTCGGCCCTCGGACCCCTCCTGGGTCTGCACCATCTCCACAACCCCAGCAGTATCAGGTGCGTCTTCCCCTGCAAAGACATGAAAACAAAGAAATGGAAACAGGCATTAGCACCATGGCACACAATGAGGGCTGAGAAGCAAGAGAACCAGTACTTGATTGACACATGTCCCACATGACTAAAACCCTCCCATGCATGCACCCTCACTGCGTATGAAGTGCAGGCAAATGGCACACACTGATGACACCAAGATGGAAGATGAACACATTTTCTGCATGCTGCCTGGCAGTGGCATCACACATTGGCCTGTGATTGCCAGGTGAAACACACATGCCATCACACAGATGGCATGTACCATTGCTATTGAGTGAAGATGGAGAGGAGGGCAGCACCTATTCATTCAGTCCAGTTCCCGCATGTAATAGCTTTTCTAATTCTAACAGGTCAGATTTTTCACCTGGAGCTGCCAGTCTGAAATGGTCCAATTGCACAGGGACATGTGTGTACAAATGATATCCAGGTAACAAAGTCACTCCACTTTACCATAGCCATGTCAGACATGTGACTGGTGGACAGCAACATGGCTAGTAAAAGTGGGGGAATGCAAACAATCTGACTGAATGAACAGTGAAAAATAAGCAACAATGTTGTGGCAAGGTGACACTTCAAGGGCAACTGGCGTGCAGTTGGGCTACATGTCTACTGTTGGCAGAAGGGATACTGCTATGGCCAAATGCAGCTGCGCAGGAAGTATTGCATGAAGCACATGGCTGACCCATACGACTCAGGCGCACACACTCTCACCTGGCACACAAACAGAAGCCCTCACACACACACCATGCACATGGATGACACACACATGCATGTGCACTCACCGGACAATGCCTCGTAATCAGCCAGATCTCCCACGCCTTGGATCTGTTCCTCCGTGACGTAGGTCCCAGCGACTGACTCATGTGGAGTGAGTTCCATGTCTACTACTGGAGACCCACCTCCAGTCACTAGAGTTGCGGCATGACTTGAGGCCAGCTTACTCTTTGCCCTGCGCTTTAGGTCATTCCAGCGCTTATAGCAATCATTGGCTGTGCGCCTCACGATTCCAAGGGCACTTACGATGTCCGCAACGGTCTGCCAGTGTGCCTGGCGTTGTGCAGGTGTGGTCTTGGATCCTGCAACAATGACCATCTCGTTGTCATGTCCGGACACATACTCGACAAGTGCATTCAGTTCGTCATCCGTGAAGCTGGGCTTCCTGGACGGGCCGGACTGTGTAGCCGTGTCTGGGGCATCAGCCTGTGCCGGACGAGCACTCTTCCTCTTCCGCTTGGAAGGTGGTGGTGATCCTGAGTGTCCTGCGCCGCTCTGGACACTAGGGGCAGGAGCCCTGGTGGACTCTGTATCAGGAGTGTGGGATTGCACACTCAGCATGGGAGTTGGTGCAGGCATTGGCTCTAGTGTGATGGTGTCAGGGGGAATGTCAGCAGCATGGACTAGGACCGACACTGTCCTGGCTGGGTGTGTGAGGGCTGGGGTGGATGGAGCCGCAGCTGCCCCTGCAGCCTCTCCGCCCTGCCTCCTTGGTGCAGCAGATGACCTTGCTGCCCCAGATCCACGTGGCATGATGGCATCAACGTGCACCAGCGCACGTGTCGTAGCCCTGCTGACCTGGAAGTCAGCCATGGAGTCAGCCAGGTCTGGTGCCACAATGGGCTGGTCCAACAAGGGCTGAGCATGGATGGTGTCAGCCACATCAGCCTCAACGGGAGGGGGGTAGGGGGGGGATTATGGGTGCCCGTGACTGGTCCTCCACACATGGGGGGACAGGCTCACCCTGCAAGTTACGACCACGTCCCCTACCGGATCCACCACGGCCATCACTTGTGGCTCTTCCACCTTTGCCACCCTTACGGAATCCTCGCCTCCCAGCCATGGCACTGATGTTAATGTGCGTATGGGAGTGGATGTAGACTATTGTCCTGGGCAATTGGGGGTCAAAGGGGTTGGGTACCAGATGGTAATTGTACCCTAGTGCTCTAGCAAGGCTGAATGTAACCCCTGGGGAAAGATGACGGGTCACGCAACGCACAGGAGGCCCAAAAAAGGGAGATGACGTGCACGCAACCCCTCCTAGACCACGTGTGCAGAAAGAAAAACCTGCACTACGCTGTGGCACCCAGTAACACAAGAATGAACGTATGCGTGTCACACGCAGCCTAGAATGACCTCTGAAGGGGTAGGCTACACACGGGGCAAGCACAGATGTTAGATACGTGCGTGACTCACCGTCTGCCAGGTAAAAGAGCGTGAAAAATGAGCGCGTTTGGTTGGCAACACCCCCGCCAAAAGAAGATATGTACGCTGTCTGGGGAGACAGGACAACAGTAGAAGGGAACACTGTTTGAGGGAACAGGCCCAGGTAAACCAGTACAAGAGAAAAAATAGAAAAAGCTGTCAGAGGTAACAGGGAGTACGAACTTGAAACGCCGTGAAGTAAATCGCGTGTGAAACGACAAGAAGTACAGTATTCACCCACTCGCTCTCCACGAAAAGCAGTACAAGGAATTGGTGTTCTACACGTACCTTATATGCAGGCCCACACGTACAGCGTCACTTACGCGGCGTGTACGTACTAGGCCCATTCCCACCAATTACACGCTTTGTCACTTCTGCGTGTAGGTCCATTTGCACCAATTACACGCTTTGTCACTTCTGCGTGTATGTCCATTTGCACCAATTACACGCTTTGACACTTCTGCGTGTAGGTCCATTTGCACCAATTACACGCTTTGACACTTCTGCGTGTAGGGCTATTTCCACCAATAACACGCTTTGACACTCGGACGTGTCACGCAACTTTTTCCTACGCGTGCACATGACTTCATAGACGCGCATACGCGTTTACGCGCTAAGGGCCTTTCATCGATTTACACGCAGACGTGTGGGATTTTCACGTGCAAAATCACTCACTACGTATCAAGCTGTCCAGGCGTTCACACACGAAAGACCACGCTCCTGCCCAGGAGGCCAAATTACTGCCCCCCAGAGCCCTGAGCACGCTCCCACCTGCCATCTGCTGCTGCCTGACTGCCTGCTGCCCACGTGCCCTGCCATTTGCTGCCTGCACATCAGCCAGGGGTGCTGTTGCTGTGACCACCCCTGCTGGAACCAAAGGCTCCCGACTGCTTTTCCGTCGCCCCACAGCCCAGCCCCAGGACCCAGTTGCCCACCCACTCCTGCCTCTGGGGTTGCAATGTCGGGCACTACAACATCTGGCACCAGTGGCAACCCCCGGCCAAGGAGGCAGAGGGGCACCAGCTTCAGTGCCAGGGAAGTTGGTGTCCTGGTGGAGGGTGCCCCTGGATGTTGGGGGGTGGGGGTGGTGGGAGACATGAGTGGGGGCCTGGTGGAGGCTGCCCCTGCACTGCTGGGGGGTGGGGGTGATAGGGGACATGAGTGGGGGCCTGGTGGAGGGTGCCCCTGCACTGCTGGGGGGTGGGGGTGATAGGGGACATGGGTGGGGGCCTGGTGGAGGGTGCCCCTGGATGCTGGGGGGGTGGGGGTGGTGGGAGACATGGATGGGGGCCTGGTGGAGGGTGCCCCTGGTGGCGGGGGGGTGGGGGTGATAGGGGACATGAGTGGGGGCCTGGTGGAGGGTGCCCCTGGTGGCGGGGGGGTGGGGGTGATAGGGGACATGAGTGGGGGCCTGGTGGAGGGTGCCCCTGCACTGCTGGGGGGTGGGGGTGATAGTGGACATGAGTGGGGGCCTGGTGGAGGGTGCCCCTGGTGGCTGGGGGGTGGGGGTGGTGGGAGACATGTGTGGGGGCCTGGTGGAGGCTGCCCCTGGTGACTGGGGGGGTGGGGGTGGTGGGAGACATGGATGGGGGCCTGGTGGAGGGTGCCCCTGGTGGCGGGGGGGTGGGGGTGATAGGGGACATGAGTGGGGGCCTGGTGGAGGGTGCCCCTGCACTGCTGGGGGGTGGGGGTGGTGGGAGACATGGGTGGGAGCCTGGTGGAGGGTGCCCCTGCACTGCTGGGGGGTGGGGGTGGTGGGAGACATGAGTGGGGGCCTGGTGGAGGGTGCCCCTGCACTGCTGGGGGGTGGGGGTGGTGGGAGACATGAGTGGGGGCCTGGTGGAGGCTGCCCCTGCACTGCTGGGGGGTGGGGGTGGTGGGAGACATGGGTGGGGGCCTGGTGGAGGGTGCCCCTGGTGGCGGGGGGGTGGGGGTGATAGGGGACATGAGTGGGGGCCTGGTGGAGGGTGCCCCTGGTGGCGGGGGGGTGGGGGTGATAGGGGACATGAGTGGGGGCCTGGTGGAGGGTGCCCCTGCACTGCTGGGGGGTGGGGGTGACAGGGGACATGAGTGGGGGCCTGGTGGAGGGTGCCCCTGGTGGCTGGGGGGTGGGGGTGATGGGAGACATGAGTGGGGGCCTGGTGGAGGCTGCCCCTGGTGACTGGGGGGGTGGGGGTGGTGGGAGACATGGATGGGGGCCTGGTGGAGGCTGCCCCTGGTGGCGGGGGGGTGGGGGTGGTGGGAGACATGGGTGGGGGCCTGGTGGAGGGTGCCCCTGCACTGCTGGGGGGTGGGGGTGATAGGGGACATGGGTGGGGGCCTGGTGGAGGGTGCCCCTGGTGGCTGGGGGGTGGGGGTGGTGGGAGACATGGGTGGGAGCCTGGTGGAGGGTGCCCCTGGTGGCTGGGGGGTGGGGGTGGTGGGAGACATGGGTGGGAGCCTGGTGGAGGGTGCCCCTGGATGCTGGGGGGTGGGAGACATGAGTGGGGGCCTGGTGGAGGGTGCCCCTGGATGCTGGGGGGTGGGGGTGGTGGGAGACATGAGTGGGGGCCTGGTGGAGGGTGCCCCTGGTGGCGGGGGGGTGGGGGTGATAGGGGACATGAGTGGGGGCCTGGTGGAGGCTGCCCCTGGTGACTGGGGGGTGGGGGTGGTGGGAGACATGGATGGGGGCCTGGTGGAGGGTGCCCCTGGTGGCGGGGGGGGTGGGGGTGATAGGGGACATGAGTGGGGGCCTGGTGGAGGGTGCCCCTGGATGCTGGGGGGGTGGGGGTGGTGGGAGACATGGATGGGGGCCTGGTGGAGGGTGCCCCTGGTGGCGGGGGGGTGGGGGTGATAGGGGACATGAGTGGGGGCCTGGTGGAGGCTGCCCCTGGTGACTGGGGGGGTGGGGGTGGTGGGAGACATGGATGGGGGCCTGGTGGAGGGTGCCCCTGGTGGCGGGGGGGGTGGGGGTGATAGGGGACATGAGTGGGGGCCTGGTGGAGGGTGCCCCTGGATGCTGGGGGGTGGGGGTGGTGGGAGCCATGAGTGGGGGCCTGGTGGAGGGTGCCCCTGGATGCTGGGGGGTGGGGGTGGTGGGAGCCATGAGTGGGGGCCTGGTGGAGGGTGCCCCTGGATGCTGGGGGGTGGGGGTGGTGGGAGACATGAGTGGGGGCCTGGTGGAGGCTGCCCCTGGTGACTGGGGGGGTGGGGGTGGTGGGAGACATGGATGGGGGCCTGGTGGAGGGTGCCCCTGGTGGCGGGGGGTTGGGGGTGATAGGGGACATGAGTGGGGGCCTGGTGGAGGGTGCCCCTGCACTGCTGGGGGGTGGGGGCGATAGGGGACATGGGTGGGGGCCTGGTGGAGGGTGCCCCTGCACTGCTGGGGGGTGGGGGTGATAGGGGACATGGGTGGGGGCCTGGTGGAGGGTGCCCCTGGTGGCTGGGGGGTGGGGGTGGTGGGAGACATGGGTGGGGGCCTGGTGGAGGGTGCCCCTGGTGGCGGGGGGGTGGGGGTGATAGGGGACATGAGTGGGGGCCTGGTGGAGGGTGCCCCTGGTGGCAGGGGGGGTGGGGGTGATAGGGGACATGAGTGGGGGCCTGGTGGAGGGTGCCCCTGCACTGCTGGGGGGTGGGGGTGATAGGGGACATGGGTGGGGGCCTGGTGGAGGGTGCCCCTGGTAGCTGGGGGGTGGGGGTGGTGGGAGACATGAGTGGGGGCCTGGTGGAGGGTGCCCCTGGATGCTGGGGGGTGGGGGTGGTGGGAGACATGGGTGGGGGCCTGGTGGAGGGTGCCCCTGGATGCTGGGGGGTGGGGGTGATAGGGGACATGAGTGGGGGCCTGGTGGAGGGTGCCCCTGGTGGCTGGGGGGTGGGGGTGGTGGGAGACATGAGTGGGGGCCTGGTGGAGGGTGCCCCTGCACTGCTGGGGGGTGGGGGTGGTGGGAGACATGAGTGGGGGCCTGGTGGAGGCTGCCCCTGCACTGCTGGGGGGTGGGGGTGTTGGGAGACATGGGTGGGGGCCTGGTGGAGGGTGCCCCTGGTGGCTGGGGGTTGGGGGTGGTGGGAGACATGGGTGGGGGCCTGGTGGAGGGTGCCCCTGGTGGCGGGGGGGTGGGGGTGATAGGGGACATGAGTGGGGGCCTGGTGGAGGGTGCCCCTGGTGGCGGGGGGGTGGGGGTGATAGGGGACATGAGTGGGGGCCTGGTGGAGGGTGCCCCTGCACTGCTGGGGGGTGGGGGTGATAGGGGACATGGGTGGGGGCCTGGTGGAGGGTGCCCCTGGTGGCTGGGGGGTGGGGGTGGTGGGAGACATGGGTGGGAGCCTGGTGGAGGGTGCCCCTGGATGCTGGGGGGTGGGGGTGATAGGGGACATGAGTGGGGGCCTGGTGGAGGGTGGCCCTGGTGGCTGGGGGGTGGGGGTGGTGGGAGACATGAGTGGGGGCCTGGTGGAGGGTGCCCCTGGTGGCTGGGGGGTGGGGGTGGTGGGAGACATGGGTGGGGGCCTGGTGGAGGGTGCCCCTGGTGGCGGGGGGGTGGGGGTGATAGGGGACATGAGTGGGGGCCTGGTGGAGGGTGCCCCTGGATGCTGGGGGGGTGGGGGTGGTGGGAGACATGGATGGGGGCCTGGTGGAGGGTGCCCCTGGTGGCGGGGGGGTGGGGGTGATAGGGGACATGAGTGGGGGCCTGGTGGAGGCTGCCCCTGGTGACTGGGGGGGTGGGGGTGGTGGGAGACATGGATGGGGGCCTGGTGGAGGGTGCCCCTGGTGGCGGGGGGGTGGGGGTGATAGGGGACATGAGTGGGGGCCTGGTGGAGGGTGCCCCTGGATGCTGGGGGGTGGGGGTGGTGGGAGCCATGAGTGGGGGCCTGGTGGAGGGTGCCCCTGGATGCTGGGGGGTGGGGGTGGTGGGAGCCATGAGTGGGGGCCTGGTGGAGGGTGCCCCTGGATGCTGGGGGGTGGGGGTGGTGGGAGACATGAGTGGGAGCCTGGTGGAGGCTGCCCCTGGTGACTGGGGGGGTGGGGGTGGTGGGAGACATGGATGGGGGCCTGGTGGAGGGTGCCCCTGGTGGCGGGGGGGTGGGGGTGATAGGGGACATGAGTGGGGGCCTGGTGGAGGGTGCCCCTGCACTGCTGGGGGGTGGGGGTGATAGGGGACATGGGTGGGGGCCTGGTGGAGGGTGCCCCTGGTGGTGGGGGGTGGGGGTGATAGGGGACATGAGTGGGGGCCTGGTGGAGGGTGCCCCTGCACTGCTGGGGGGTGGGGGTGATAGGGGACATGGGTGGGGGCCTGGTGGAGGGTGCCCCTGCACTGCTGGGGGGTGGGGGTGATAGGGGACATGGGTGGGGGCCTGGTGGAGGGTGCCCCTGGTGGCTGGGGGGTGGGGGTGGTGGGAGACATGGGTGGGGGCCTGGTGGAGGGTGCTCCTGGTGGCGGGGGGGTGGGGGTGATAGGGGACATGAGTGGGGGCCTGGTGGAGGGTGCCCCTGGTGGCGGGGGGGTGGGGGTGATAGGGGACATGAGTGGGGGCCTGGTGGAGGGTGCCCCTGCACTGCTGGGGGGTGGGGGTGATAGGGGACATGGGTGGGGGCCTGGTGGAGGGTGCCCCTGGTGGCTGGGGGGTGGGGGTGGTGGGAGACATGAGTGGGGGCCTGGTGGAGGGTGCCCCTGGATGCTGGGGGGTGGGGGTGGTGGGAGACATGGGTGGGGGCCTGGTGGAGGGTGCCCCTGGATGCTGGGGGGTGGGGGTGATAGGGGACATGAGTGGGGGCCTGGTGGAGGGTGCCCCTGGTGGCTGGGGGGTGGGGGTGGTGGGAGACATGAGTGGGGGCCTGGTGGAGGGTGCCCCTGCACTGCTGGGGAGTGGGGGTGGTGGGAGACATGAGTGGGGGCCTGGTGGAGGCTGCCCCTGCACTGCTGGGGGGTGGGGGTGTTGGGAGACATGGGTGGGGGCCTGGTGGAGGGTGCCCCTGGTGGCTGGGGGTTGGGGGTGGTGGGAGACATGGGTGGGGGCCTGGTGGAGGGTGCCCCTGGTGGCGGGGGGGTGGGGGTGATAGGGGACATGAGTGGGGGCCTGGTGGAGGGTGCCCCTGGTGGCGGGGGGGTGGGTGTGATAGGGGACATGAGTGGGGGCCTGGTGGAGGGTGCCCCTGCACTGCTGGGGGGTGGGGGTGATAGGGGACATGGGTGGGGGCCTGGTGGAGGGTGCCCCTGGTGGCTGGGGGGTGGGGGTGGTGGGAGACATGGGTGGGAGCCTGGTGGAGGGTGCCCCTGGATGCTGGGGGGTGGGGGTGGTGGGAGACATGGGTGGGGGCCTGGTGGAGGGTGCCCCTGGATGCTGGGGGGTGGGGGTGATAGGGGACATGAGTGGGGGCCTGGTGGAGGGTGCCCCTGGTGGCTGGGGGGTGGGGGTGGTGGGAGACATGAGTGGGGGCCTGGTGGAGGGTGCCCCTGGTGGCTGGGGGGTGGGGGTGGTGGGAGACATGGGTGGGGGCCTGGTGGAGGGTGCCCCTGGTGGCGGGGGGTGGGGGTGATAGGGGACATGAGTGGGGGCCTGGTGGACGGTGCCCCTGGATGCTGGGGGGGTGGGGGTGGTGGGAGACATGGATGGGGGCCTGGTGGAGGGTGCCCCGGGTGGCGGGGGGGTGGGGGTTATAGGGGACATGAGTGGGGGCCTGGTGGAGGCTGCCCCTGGTGACTGGGGGGGTGGGGGTAGTGGGAGACATGGATGGGGGCCTGGTGGAGGGTGCCCCTGGTGGCGGGGGGGTGGGGGTGATAGGGGACATGAGTGGGGGCCTGGTGGAGGGTGCCCCTGGATGCTGGGGGGTGGGGGTGGTGGGAGCCATGAGTGGGGGCCTGGTGGAGGGTGCCCCTGGATGCTTGGGGGTGGGGGTGGTGAGAGCCATGAGTGGGGGCCTGGTGGAGGGTGCCCCTGGATGCTGGGGGGTGGGGGTGGTGGGAGACATGAGTGGGGGCCTGGTGGAGGCTGCCCCTGGTGACTGGGGGGTTGGGGGTGGTGGGAGACATGGATGGGGGCCTGGTGGAGGGTGCCCCTGGTGGCGGGGGGGTGGGGGTGATAGGGGACATGAGTGGGGGCCTGGTGGAGGGTGCCCCTGCACTGCTGGGGGGTGGGGGTGATAGGGGACATGGGTGGGGGCCTGGTGGAGGGTGCCCCTGGTGGCGGGGGGGTGGGGGTGATAGGGGACATGAGTTGGGGCCTGGTGGAGGGTGCCCTTGCACTGCTGGGGGGTGGGGGTGATAGGGGACATGGGTGGGGGCCTGGTGGAGGGTGCCCCTGCACTGCTGGGGGGTGGGGGTGATAAGGGACATGGGTGGGGGCCTGGTGGAGGGTGCCCCTGGTGGCTGGGGGGTGGGGGTGGTGGGAGACATGGGTGGGGGCCTGGTGGAGGGTGCCCCTGGTGGCGGGGGGGTGGGGGTGATAGGGGACATGAGTGGGGGCCTGGTGGAGGGTGCCCCTGCACTGCTGGGGGGTGGGGGTGATAGGGGACATGGGTGGGGGCCTGGTGGAGGGTGCCCCTGGTGGCTGGGGGGTGGGGGTGGTGGGAGACATGAGTGGGGGCCTGGTGGAGGGTGCCCCTGGATGCTGGGGGGTGGGGGTGGTGGGAGACATGGGTGGGGGCCTGGTGGAGGGTGCCCCTGGATGCTGGGGGGTGGGGGTGATAGGGGACATGAGTGGGGGCCTGGTGGAGGGTGCCCCTGGTGGCTGGGGGGTGGGGGTGGTGGGAGACATGAGTGGGGGCCTGGTGGAGGGTGCCCCTGCACTGCTGGGGGGTGGGGGTGGTGGGAGACATGAGTGGGGGCCTGGTGGAGGCTGCCCCTGCACTGCTGGGGGGTGGGGGTGTTGGGAGACATGGGTGGGGGCCTGGTGGAGGGTGCCCCTGGTGGCTGGGGGTTGGGGGTGGTGGGAGACATGGGTGGGGGCCTGGTGGAGGGTGCCCCTGGTGGCGGGGGGGTGGGGGTGATAGGGGACATGAGTGGGGGCCTGGTGGAGGGTGCCCCTGGTGGCGGGGGGGTGGGGGTGATAGGGGACATGAGTGGGGGCCTGGTGGAGGGTGCCCCTGCACTGCTGGGGGGTGGGGGTGATAGGGGACATGGGTGGGGGCCTGGTGGAGGGTGCCCCTGGTGGCTGGGGGGTGGGGGTGGTGGGAGTCATGGGTGGGAGCCTGGTGGAGGGTGCCCCTGGATGCTGGGGGGTGGGGGTGGTGGGAGACATGGGTGGGGGCCTGGTGGAGGGTGCCCCTGGATGCTGGGGGGTGGGGGTGATAGGGGACATGAGTGGGGGCCTGGTGGAGGGTGCCCCTGGTGGCTGGGGGGTGGGGGTGGTGGGAGACATGAGTGGGGGCCTGGTGGAGGGTGCCCCTGGTGGCTGGGGGGTGGGGGTGGTGGGAGACATGGGTGGGTGCCTGGTGGAGGGTGCCCCTGGTGGCGGGGGTTGGGGGTGATAGGGGACATGAGTGGGGGCCTGGTGGAGGGTGCCCCTGGATGCTGGGGGGGTGGGGGTGGTGGGAGACATGGATGGGGGCCTGGTGGAGGGTGCCCCTGGTGGCGGGGGGGTGGGGGTGATAGGGGACATGGGTGGGGGCCTGGTGGAGGGTGCCCCTGGTGGCTGGGGGGTGGGGGTGGTGGGAGACATGGGTGGGAGCCTGGTGGAGGGTGCCCCTGGATGCTGGGGGGTGGGGGTGGTGGGAGACATGGGTGGGGGCCTGGTGGAGGGTGCCCCTGGATGCTGGGGGGTGGGGGTGATAGGGGACATGAGTGGGGGCCTGGTGGAGGGTGCCCCTGGTGGCTGGGGGGTGGGGGTGGTGGGAGACATGAGTGGGGGCCTGGTGGAGGGTGCCCCTGGTTCCTGGGGGGTGGGGGTGGTGGGAGACATGGGTGGGGGCCTGGTGGAGGGTGCCCCTGGTGGCGGGGGGGTGGGGGTGATAGGGGACATGAGTGGGGGCCTGGTGGAGGGTGCCCCTGGATGCTGGGAGGGTGGGGGTGGTGGGAGACATGGATGGGGGCCTGGTGGAGGGTGCCCCTGGTGGCGGGGGGGTGGGGGTGATAGGGGACATGAGTGGGGGCCTGGTGGAGGCTGCCCCTGGTGGCTGGGGGGGTGGGGGTGGTGGGAGACATGGATGGGGGCCTGGTGGAGGGTGCCCCTGGTGGCGGGGGGGTGGGGGTGATAGGGGACATGAGTGGGGGCCTGGTGGAGGGTGCCCCTGGATGCTGGGGGGTGGGGGTGGTGGGAGCCATGAGTGGGGGCCTGGTGGAGGGTGCCCCTGGATGCTGGGGGGTGGGGGTGGTGGGAGCCATGAGTGGGGGCCTGGTGGAGGGTGCCCCTGGATGCTGGGGGGTGGGGGTGGTGGGAGACATGAGTGGGGGCCTGGTGGAGGCTGCCCCTGGTGACTGGGGGGGTGGGGGTGGTGGGAGACATGGATGGGGGCCTGGTGGAGGGTGCCCCTGGTGGCGGGGGGGTGGGGGTGATAGGGGACATGAGTGGGGGCCTGGTGGAGGGTGCCCCTGCACTGCTGGGGGCAGGGGGTGATAGGGGACATGGGTGGGGGCCTGGTGGAGGGTGCCCCTGGTGGCTGGGGGGTGGGGGTGGTGGGAGAGATGGGTGGGAGCCTGGTGGAGGGTGCCCCTGGATGCTGGGGGGTGGGGGTGGTGGGAGACATGGTGGGGGCCTGGTGGAGGGTGCCCCTGGATGCTGGGGGGTGGGGGTGATAGGGGACATGAGTGGGGGCCTGGTGGAGGGTGCCCCTGGTGGCTGGGGGGTGGGGGTGGTGGGAGACATGAGTGGGGGCCTGGTGGAGGCTGCCCCTGGTGACTGGGGGGGTGGGGGTGATAGGGGACATGGGTGGGGGCCTGGTGGAGGGTGCCCCTGGTGGCGGGGGGGTGGGGGTGATAGGGGACATGAGTTGGGGCCTGGTGGAGGGTGCCCCTGCACTGCTGGGGGGTGGGGGTGATAGGGGACATGGGTGGGGGCCTGGTGGAGGGTGCCCCTGCACTGCTGGGGGGTGGGGGTGATAGGGGACATGGGTGGGGGCCTGGTGGAGGGTGCCCCTGGTGGCTGGGGGGTGGGGGTGGTGGGAGACATGGGTGGGGGCCTGGTGGAGGGTGCCCCTGGTGGCGGGGGGGTGGGGGTGATAGGGGACATGAGTGGGGGCCTGGTGGAGGGTGCCCCTGCACTGCTGGGGGGTGGGGGTGATAGGGGACATGGGTGGGGGCCTGGTGGAGGGTGCCCCTGGTGGCTGGGGGGTGGGGGTGGTGGGAGACATGAGTGGGGGCCTGGTGGAGGGTGCCCCTGGATGCTGGGGGGTGGGGGTGGTGGGAGACATGGGTGGGGGCCTGGTGGAGGGTGCCCCTGGATGCTGGGGGGTGGGGGTGATAGGGGACATGAGTGGGGGCCTGGTGGAGGGTGCCCCTGGTGGCTGGGGGGTGGGGGTGGTGGGAGACATGAGTGGGGGCCTGGTGGAGGGTGCCCCTGCACTCCTGGGGGGTGGGGGTGGTGGGAGACATGAGTGGGGGCCTGGTGGAGGCTGCCCCTGCACTGCTGGGGGGTGGGGGTGTTGGGAGACATGGGTGGGGGCCTGGTGGAGGGTGCCCCTGGTGGCTGGGGGTTGGGGGTGGTGGGAGACATGGGTGGGGGCCTGGTGGAGGGTGCCCCTGGTGGCGGGGGGGTGGGGGTGATAGGGGACATGAGTGGGGGCCTGGTGGAGGGTGCCCCTGGTGGCGGGGGGGTGGGGGTGATAGGGGACATGAGTGGGGGCCTGGTGGAGGGTGCCCCTGCACTGCTGGGGGGTGGGGGTGATAGGGGACATGGGTGGGGGCCTGGTGGAGGGTGCCCCTGGTGGCTGGGGGGTGGGGGTGGTGGGAGACATGGGTGGGAGCCTGGTGGAGGGTGCCCCTGGATGCTGGGGGGTGGGGGTGGTGGGAGACATGGTGGGGGCCTGGTGGAGGGTGCCCCTGGATGCTGGGGGGTGGGGGTGATAGGGGACATGAGTGGGGGCCTGGTGGAGGGTGCCCCTGGTGGCTGGGGGGTGGGGGTGGTGGGAGACATGAGTGGGGGCCTGGTGGAGGCTGCCCCTGGTGACTGGGGGGGTGGGGGTGGTGGGAGACATGGATGGGGGCCTGGTGGAGGGTGCCCCTGGTGGCGGGGGGGTGGGGGTGATAGGGGACATGAGTGGGGGCCTGGTGGAGGGTGCCCCTGCACTGCTGGGGGGTGGGGGTGATAGGGGACATGGGTGGGGGCCTGGTGGAGGGTGCCCCTGCACTGCTGGGGGGTGGGGGTGATAGGGGACATGGGTGGGGGCCTGGTGGAGGGTGCCCCTGGTGGCTGGGGGGTGGGGGTGGTGGGAGGCATGGGTGGGAGCCTGGTGGAGGGTGCCCCTGGATGCTGGGGGGTGGGGGTGGTGGGAGACATGGGTGGGGGCCTGGTGGAGGGTGCCCCTGGATGCTGGGGGGTGGGGGTGATAGGGGACATGAGTGGGGGCCTGGTGGAGGGTGCCCCTGGTGGCTGGGGGGTGGGGGTGGTGGGAGACATGAGTGGGGGCCTGGTGGAGGCTGCCCCTGGTGACTGGGGGGGTGGGGGTGGTGGGAGACATGGATTGGGGCCTGGTGGAGGGTGCCCCTGGTGGCGGGGGGGTGGGGGTGATAGGGGACATGAGTGGGGGCCTGGTGGAGGGTGCCCCTGCACTGCTGGGGGGTGGGGGTGATAGGGGACATGGGTGGGGGCCTGGTGGAGGGTGCCCCTGCACTGCTGGGGGGTGGGGGTGAAAGGGGACATGGGTGGGGGCCTGGTGGAGGGTGCCCCTGGTGGCTGGGGGGTGGGGGTGGTGGGAGACATGGGTGGGAGCCTGGTGGAGGGTGCCCCTGGATGCTGGGGGGTGGGGGTGGTGGGAGACATGGGTGGGGGCCTGGTGGAGGGTGCCCCTGGATGCTGGGGGGTGGGGGTGATAGGGGACATGAGTGGGGGCCTGGTGGAGGGTGCCCCTGGTGGCTGGGGGGTGGGGGTGGTGGGAGACATGAGTGGGGGCCTGGTGGAGGCTGCCCCTGGTGACTGGGGGGGTGGGGGTGGTGGGAGACATGGATGGGGGCCTGGTGGAGGTTGCCCCTGGTGGCGGGGGGGTGGGGGTGATAGGGGACATGAGTGGGGGCCTGGTGGAGGGTGCCCCTGGTGGCGGGGGGGTGGGGGTGATAGGGGACATGAGTGGGGGCCTGGTGGAGGGTGCCCCTGCACTGCTGGGGGGTGGGGGTGATAGGGGACATGGGTGGGGCCTGGTGGAGGGTGCCCCTGGTGGCTGGGGGGTGGGGGTGGTGGGAGACATGGGTGGGAGCCTGGTGGAGGGTGCCCCTGGATGCTGGGGGGTGGGGGTGGTGGGAGACATGGGTGGGGGCCTGGTGGAGGGTGCCCCTGCACTGCTGGGGGGTGGGGGTGGTGGGAGACATGGGTGGGAGCCTGGTGGAGGGTGCCCCTGCACTGCTGGGGGGTGGGGGTGGTGGGAGACATGAGTGGGGCCCTGGTGGAGGCTGCCCCTGCACTGATGGGGGGTGGGGGTGTTGGGAGACATGGGTGGGGGCCTGGTGGAGGCTGCCCCTGCACTGCTGGGGGGTGGGGGTGCAGGGGGACATGAGCAGGTGTGCAGGGTAGTCCCCTGTTTTGTGGGCTGCCTGCAGGGGCCGTGGAGGGTGTACAGGGAACACCTGTGAGGACCCACCCAGCCTAATTGCGTGTGATAATTCCCGCACACCCCTGTAATACACGTACCTGGCCAAATCGCATGTGAGAATTCCCGCGCACCCCTGTAATACACGTACCCAGCCGAATCGCGTGTAGAACTTCCCGTGTACCCCTGTAATACACGTACCCAGCCAAATCGCGTGTGATAATTCCCACGTACCCCTGTAATACACGTACCCTGGCCAATCGCGTGTAGAACTTCCCACGCACCCCTGTAATACACGTACCAAGCCAAATCGCGTGTGATAATTCCCGCGCACCCCTGTAATACACGTACCTGGCCAAATCGCATGTGAGAATTCCCGCGCACCCCTGTAATACACGTACCCAGCCGAATCGCGTGTAGAACTTCCCGTGTACCCCTGTAATACACGTACCCAGCCAAATCGCGTGTGATAATTCCTGCGTACCCCTGTGATACACGTGCCCTGGCTAATCGCGTGTAGTACTTCACGCGTACCCCTGTAATACACGTACCCTGGCTAATCGCGTGTATAACTTCACGCGTACCCCTGATATGCACGTTACCCGCTTTGCGTTCCTTGTTTGGCAGCCCTGTAGACTGGTCCAGGGTTAGCGCAGCCCTTTGCGATGATTTAGCGATTTTGATGGCTTTTCCTTGCGCGAGGGCGTTCTTGGGGGCGTTACTGGCGCTGCTGCAGGGTCGCTGCGATACTCTGCGCCACGGCTGGTTTGGGAGCCTAAAATCCATGAATACGCTGTGCGCGGAAATCGGTTTTGGCGCACGTGCCTGCCGCAGACAATCGCACGCGGACACTCTGCGCCAGCCGCTTGCGACACTTTTCTGCGAAATTCTATGAATTACCGTGCAAATGTTTTGGCAAAAGTTTGCATGCTTTAAAAACAAGTAAAATGAAGGTAACGGAGGCAGGTGGGACAAAAATAACATCAGAGTAAGAGTATAACGTAAATGTATATATAAGGGGAAAACATTGACTCGAGTGTGGCCGAGCAATGTAAAGAGATATCGTGAGTGTGGCCGCGATAAGAGTATACGCCCAGTGCCTAGGTTTTAAAGAGCGCTAGCAGAAGCCTTCATCTAAAGTCCTGATTGATAGGATGACGTAGGAGACTTGATCGATTAAAGACGATCTGAAAGACATGGGCTTACATTCCATGTCGGAATACATATAGGGGAAAGATGCATCTGAGGAAGCAGATGGCATGACATTTGTGTGGCCGGCCAGAGTCTGTCTGTCTGTTTTATGTGTTTTAGTTAATCTATGACGTCATAAGGTAAAAAACTTTTTGGAAATAGCATGAAAATTGCACGATTGTAAGGAAGAAATGTTGCATGGCATGGATTGATGGTTGTTGTTAACAAAAGTAAAAATACAATTATTGTTTGAAAAACGGGATTGGAGCTTGCGACGATTGGTGCTCGCTCATACTGTTGATTTTGTTTGTGAAACGTAAGTACAATAAAGTGTTATATAAAGAGAGGATAAACAGGTTAAGCATGGAAGACATTACCTCATTGATACACATGTGCAAACAGTTGCCGAAGCATGCAACTAAGCTTAAACAGTACAGTGCAGAATGGGTAAAAGGGACCGGAAACAAAATGTTTATGCCATGGCCCCAAGGTGGATAGCTATCTAAAACGGTCCTGCGGCACATGACAACATACTTACATGCCACATATACGGGAAAAAAGTTAGACAAACGCCTGGCTAGTTTAGAACTTGGAAAATGTACCAAGAAGAAAATGAGGAGGAGCCACCGTTAGATTGGATAATGAATATATGCACAGAGGGGGGTGAAGAGCCTTCTGCGCCACCCGCCCCGACTGAAAAAAAAAGCAAAGCTAGTAAAGCTGAAGGATTGTACCCTTTGAGGGAACTTAAAGCAGCCATGGGATATAGCAACCCGTCATATGAGTCACCTACGCAAAGCAGTGACGAAAGCCCAGAAAAGGACAGAGAAAGAGATATTACCTCCAAAGTCCTGAAGGACAAGGACAGACGCGAAAAAGGAGATCAAGCACAAGCAAGTACATCTCTAGGTACGGGAAGCATTCACACAGAACAAATGGATGGGAGGTCAGATTTTATTGAAACTCGATGGTAAAGGCATTGAGGATATGAGACAAAGGGGAGAACAGGACGAATTAGAATGAAAAGAGAAGGCAAAGGAAAAGGAAAAACGATTAAGAGACAAAGAGGTTAGGAAAAAGATAGGCAGAAACGAGAGCAGTTATATCATGACAAGCAGGTCAGAAAACAGGAAAAGGCGGAAGAACAAAGAAAACGCAATCATAAGCAGAGAACAGCTGATGATCAGGAAAGAATAGAACAAAGGAGAATAGAAGAAGAAGAACAAAAAATACGGGAGAAGAGAATAAAAGACGAAGAGATGAGGAAATACGAAGGGCACATGAACGAAGAGATGCGAGGAAACAAGAGGAAGATAGGGTCAGAGAGGAAGCGAGGAAGCGTAGAGAATTAGATGATGACATAGAACGCAAGCGAAGACAGAGAGCACAGGTTCTCGAATATCTGGAAAGAGAGGTTAACAAACCTGATCCAGTAGTAGACTGGGAAGTTATAGAAGAATTCTTTCCTGAGTACGATTCAGTACCAGGTACGTCTAGAGTAAGTCTAGAAGATGACTTTGACACCAGAACCATCGGAGAAACAATCGATAGAATATATGATGAGATGGGGCTAGAAAAGATACCCCATGGGAAAGGAGAGGGTGAGCGTCTTGAGAGCACTCAGTTGTATGATACTGAGGACGCCTCCCGAAGTAGCAGACATAGAGTGCTGTCCTTAGATAGGCTGACACTGAATAGAAATGAGGAGGATGAGAGAAGTTGCACGAGTTGTGCACAGACAATATCGGACGCAGAAAGAGAAGAATGTGAAGAAAGAGAAAACGAGAGAAGTCGTGAAAGACATTTCTCTAGGGGAAAGGGAATAAGATGGTGGGATTCTACTGGGTCTGCACCTAAAACACTGGAGTTAACCATACAATCAGATCGGCATGAAGGAGTGTCACATGGTCAGAGGAGGGTGTCTCCACCACCCTATGTGAGCAGGCTAAGGACATTGCCAGTTAGACTGCGATGCAGGAATATTACCCCTGCGGTAGACAGAAAAATGATGAGAGAGGGAAAAGAGTTTAATGTGTCGCAGTTCCCCTTATTAGAAAAAGGAGGAACGAGGCCACAATATATACCTTGGCCGCAGATGGATAGAGAAAACCTAAAAAATAAGCTCCCAATGTTGACATCTGGAGCTGGAAAATGGATACATGAGTTAGAAAAAATGACGGGAGGGAACACTTTAGCTATAGGGGATATAAAGGATCTTTTAATCGCCATACTTAGTGATAGAGCTGACGATGTGTGGGGTGACTACAGTTAATACTGTGCATGACGGAGCGCCGTTTAACAATTGCAGAACCGCGGTATGGAAAGCGCTTCGAGTGCTATACCCAGACACTTCTGATATGGGAGCTTTAATGACACGCAAGATGAAGGAGGGAGATGATCCGTTGCTTTATATTCAGAATTTCCAAGACGCATGGGTATTGGAAACGCAGGAATCTTGGGGGAAATCTATACCCGTGTTTTACCATATAGTATGCCAAGAGCTGCCAGAACAGGTACAGAAACAGCTCAAGAAATTGGTAGTGATTGAGGCTAAGCCATTGTCTGAAATACATTCTGCACGAAAGGGCGAAGAGGCTAAATTAGTGCAGAAAAAATTATCAAAATATGCCATTGAGGGGGCAATGATAACTAATACAGATGGATCAAACACGCAGCAGGTGAATAACCACAGGCAGTTTGAACAAAGCAAAAACAGGTTTTACCCAAGAGGAAGAGGCTTTCGAGGAAGAGGATGGCAGAATAATCAGGGAGGTTTTCAGAGTAATCAGGGAAGTTTTCAAAATATGCAAAACGGAAAGCAGGATATGCAAAATGGGCCAGTAATCAGACCACCGCCAACATGTTGGATGTGTGGGATGACAGGGCATCTAGCACTTATGTGTAGAAGTCAAGGAATGGTGCAAAATGACCAATACACAAGAGGAAGGATGGTGAATCCATCTGCGTTCTCGCAGCAGGGTGCAAATGGATTTGCGCAGAATCACACGGTACAGCAGCAAGCGCCAAGAATACAGCAAAGCTTGCAACCACAGCAGAAGGTGACACATTTTCCATAGGGACAATCACAACAGTCTCTGATGATGCAACTGTCACAAACAACAGGTACAGGACAGGTACTGAATTCTGGAATAAGAGATGCCACTGGTGATAGAGGAAACCCATTCACTCAGTGTGGGACAAGATTATATATGGACTAGGACAGCTCACTGGGAGACCTGATGTGTTCTATCCTATCAGTGACACCAAACCCTCACTAGGAACCAAGGGTAGATGTCTTTATAGGGGGTAAAGAATATTCTTTCTTAGTTGACACAAGTGCGACGCGCTCGTGTATACGTGAAGGCAAGTTTTCTTTGTCCGGTGACGTCATAAATACTCAGGGCTTTACAGGAGAACCAAGTTGTGTTCCTTTTACAAAAGAACTTCCAGTTTCCATAGGAGAATGTGACATGAAAGTGCCACTGCTATATTCGAGGCAGACTCTGGTAAATATATTGGGATAAGACTTAATGACAAAGTTAAACATGACAATCTCGTTCACGGAGAAGGGCATAGTATGTTCAACTCCAGGAATGCTTTATTTGAACGTGTGCAAAATGATTAGAGCATACGCAGGACGAATGGCTATGAGAGCTATTCCATTGGAACCAGATATATTTGCATATGGAGTGCGCATATCAATGTCATGGCTACCAGGCCTTGCAGACAAAACAATGAGAAACCCAGATGAGTTTCTGTTCAGACCAAGAATACTTATGCATGAGGAAAAGGGACAAGTGTTTCCCTTAACAATACAAGCAGCCATAGTGCGAGGAGAGATGGCTTTGCTTGATGGTTGTGATGATGAAGGCAGACAATGGTGCGCAGTAATCACCATTGGGGAAGGTTACAGATTGACTGACGTCACTGATGACAATCTATTTGAAAAGCAAATAGATGAAGATGAGATGACATTGGAAGTAAATCTCATTTATTGGGTGGAAATGATTAAAAGAGAGGTGCCTTAGAGAATGATGTTGGCACAAAAACGTCCTGAATATTTTGATGACGACATGGCAAAGGTGCCTGTCTCAGTATGGACTACAGGGCCTTATGACGTAGGCTTACTGAAAGGAGTCGGAGAAGTGAAGATTAAATTGAAACCAGGAGCAATTTTACCAAGAGCACGACAGTATCCCATGTCTAGGGAGGCAGATGAAGGGATTTTAAAGACAATTTCTGCCATGATGGATCAGGGCATCTTAGTGACGTCAGAGTCGTCATGCAATACTTCGATTTACCCTGTGAAAAAAGGGAAGGGGTGGGTCTTGGCATTTAATACAAGATCTGCGCCCGATAAACCAGATAGTCGAGGCCGAGTCCCTCTAGTCCCGAACCCGTCCACGATCCTATGTAATATACCCGTTGAAGCACAGTATTTCACGGTGATTGACTTAAAAAATTCCTTTTTCTCAATCCCATTGCACAAAGACTCACAAGATTTGATGTCATTTACGTTCAGACAAGTTCGTCTGAAAAGCACAAGGCTGCCTCAAGGTTATTGTGAGTCTCCTTCAATTTTCAATAGGGTCCTGCAGATGGACTTAAGCAATATTGAATTAGAGAGTGTTGTCTTGCAATATGTGGATGACATTCTAATTTGCAACACGACAGAGGAAAAGTGCAGATGCGATTCCATTCAGCTATTGACTATACTTGCTGAGAAAGGATATAAAGTTGACAAGGAGAAGTTTCAATATTGTCAACAAGAAGTGCTGTACATAGGGCAGCTGATCTCACATGAAGGGAAAAGGGTTACCCCTGAAAGAGCTGAAGCCATTTAAAAAACAGCTAAACCACACACGATAAAACAAATGCAGAGTTTTCTAGGGTTATGCAATTACGTCTGGGCATGGGTCTTTGATTACAGTTCATATACTAAGCCCTTATTAAGAGCCTTAAAGAAAGCACAGGCAACAAAAGAAAAAATCATGTGGACTAAGACCATAGAGGAAGGGTTTGATGAACTAAAAAAGGCCATTTGCACAGCACCAGTCATGGGGATTCCCAATTATGCAGAGGAATTGTTCCTGTTTTCACACACGAATGGCAGTGTTATGACAGCAGTCCTTACACAGAAAACCACGTTGGGGTACAAGCCCCTGGCATACTACAGTGGGAATTTGGACCCAGTAATGAGAGGTCACTTCCTGTGCGAACAAAGTTTGGCTGTCGCAGCGTTCGCCATAGAGAAAGCTACAACTATTGTGATGGGGTGCCCAATGACGTTATTCGTCGAGCACTCATTATTTGCCATTTTAGAAAAGCCGAAAGGCACATTGACTTCTCAGAGAGCTTCTGCTTATGAAGTGGTCATATCAAATCCAGCGATTAAAATAGTTCGATGCCAAATAGTGAACCCAGCTATGTTTATAGCAGAGCCAGTCACTGAAGGAGAGCCAATCCATGATTGCACGAACTATGAAGAATTTTATGATGAGATTCCCAGAGTGAAAGAAAATGCATTGGCAGAAGGAGAAATCGTCTTCATTGACGGTGCTTCCAGGATCGATCAAAATAACGGACAAAGATATACAGGTGTCACTGTGGTGCAGATTAACAAGGGGGGTCCTGGGAGTCCCTCTGCCAGACATTAGTCCTGTTTGCGAGAGACTTACCCAGAGTCTTTAGCTCACTATCTTTCACAGAGAAGAAATATCCTAAACATATCAGTCTTTGTCCTGCCCTGGGGCAGTCCAGCACCGAAATGCTAGGCAATTCTTCTCTGAACAAGAATACCAACAGCATCCCCAGACACGTGTTTCGGTCTGGTTGAACCTCATCAGTAGGGAGGAGCTGTGTCTCTCTAAGAATAGTGAGCAAGGGGTCCACGTCTGGATTCCCCTGAAGCACACGGGAAATGGGGAATTTCGAGTACTTATTAGTGCACGGTTACCCTCACATTATTCAGCTCAGGCTGCAGAATTATTGGCGTTGATACTCGCACTTGAGAATCACGCAGACAGAGGAAGTAACGGTGTACAGTGACTCCGCCTATGTGACGTTGACTGTGCACGCAAGCTTAGCGTGCTGGAAAAGGAGGGGCTACCTCCGAGCGGACGGCAAGCCACTGCAGCACGCCACCTTATTGGACAGGCTTATTAAGGCACTACAGCTCCCAGTGGGCATACCGGTCGTGAAATGCGCCGCCCACACGAAAGGGACAGATTTTATCTCACGTGAAAATCAAGCAGCAGACACTGAAGCCAACGTGTGGCAACCGAAGATGAAATAATAATGAATGTGGAAATGTCTGATGTGCATGAGAAAAGGATTGTTGCACGAAGTGAGCCGCAAGGCTATAGTAATATGCCAAAAACTCAGTTAATGGAGCTCCAAGGAGAAGCACCACAGGAAGAGAATAACCTATGGAAGCGAAGAGGGTGTTCTTTAAAACCCTCTGAGAGCTTGTGGCGACAAGACAGCACTGGTAAACCAATGATGCCTATAGTTTTATTGAAGATAGCACTGGAACAGTTAAACTATCCAGCGCACATAACAAAAGAGAATCTAGCAGCAACAATTGCCGAAGACTGTTTTATACCGAACTTGGCAAAACACGTTGCATTTTTTATGGTAAACTGCATAATCTGTCAGAAGTTCCCGGCTGGGCATACACAACGTGTGATTAGAGGAGTCATCCCAAGGCCTGATGGGCCTTTTCAACACTTGCATATTATGTCGATATGATTCAAGTATGTAACGGGTACAGGTATTTAATTGTTGTGGTGTGTCCATTCTCTAGATGGATAGAAGCAGGTCCATGTACACACCCAGACTCTACCTGTGCGGCCAAATTCCTGGTTAGGGAGGTGTTTCCCAGATGGGAGTGTGCAAATTTATGAGGTCAGATAATGGTCCTCATTTTGTTAATGAATATTTGAACAGATCAGCTTGTTGCTTGGTATAAAGCACAAGTCTTCATCAGCGTATCATCCTCAAGGGAATGGGATATGCGAGAAGCTCAACAGCTTGTTAAAGGGAAGGATAGCCAAGTTGAAGCTTACTCTAAAGAAGGGATGGTTACACTGTCTTCCACTGGCACTGTATGCACTCAGAAACCAACCTGGTTCTGATCACCATCTCACGCTGCACAAAATCGTGATGGGCAGAAGGATGCGAACGCTGTTAAAACCTCGAACTAGAACTAGATGTGATGCTCAGCCAACAGGAGAAGTGTTAGGATTGGAAATGCAAAACTACTTGAATTGCATAACATCTTGTTTTTCTGTAATTTCAGGACCGCTGCAGCGACTACAAGAAGGGTGTAGGGCAGTACAGAACACAGAAGGAGATGCTACAACAGATACAGTTTTTGAATTACGTGTACCTCGATTATTCCCTGGGGACACTGTCTTAGTAAGAAATCACACAAGAAAAAAGTGGGACGAGCCAAGGTTCCACGGCCCATTCATCGTAGAGGACGTCACACCCTCTGCAGTCAAGTTACAGGGAAGAAGAGCTTGGATCTTCCTGGGTGACGTCAAGCCATACATCGGAGAAATCCCTCTGCCCGCACCCCACCGCGAAGAGACTACAGACAGAATGGGTTAAAGGGACCGCAAACAAAATGTTTATGCCATGGCCCCAAGGTGGATCGGTCCTGCAGCACATGACAACATACTTACATGCCACATATACAGGAAAAAAGTTAGACAAACGCCTGGCTAGTTTAGACCTTGGAAAATGTACCAAGAAGAAAAAGAAGAGGACCCACCGTTAGATTGGATACTGAATATATGCACAGAGGGGGGTGAAGAGCCTTCTGCGCCACCCGCCCCGACTGAAACAAAAAGCAAAGCTGGTAAAGCTGAAGGATTGTACCCTTTGAGGGAACTTAAAGCAGCCATGGGATATAGCAACCCGTCATATGAGTCGCCTACGCAAAGCAGTGACGACAGCCCAGAAAAGGAAAGAGAAAGAGATATTACCTCCAAAATCCTGAAGGACAAGGAGAGACGCGAAAAGGAAAAAGGAGATCAAGCACAAGCAAGTACATCTCTAGGTACAGGAAGAGAGGTAAAGAGATGGAAAGGAGATGAGGATAGGACTGATGAGATAGCGTTCACACAGAACAAATGGATGGGAGGTCAGATTTTATTGAAACTCGATGGTAAAGGCATTGAGGATATGAGACAAAGGGTAGAACAGGACGAATTAGAAGGAAAAGAGAAGGAAAAGGAAAAACGATTAAGAGACGAAGGGGTTCGGAAAAAGATAGGCAGAAACGAGAGCAGTTATATCATGACGAGCAGGTCAGAAAACAGGAAAAGGCGGAAGAACAAAGAAAACGCGATCATAAGCAGAGAACAGCTGATGATCAGGAAATAATAGAACAAAGGAGAATAGAAGAAGAAGAACAAAAAATAAGGGAGAAGAGAATAAAAGACGAAGAGATGAGGAAATACGAGGGGCACATGAACGAAGAGATGCGAGGAAACAAGAGGAAGATAGGGTCAGAGAGGAAGCGAGGAAGGTTAGAGAATTAGATGACGACATAGAACGCAAGCGAAGACAGAGAGCACGGGATCTCGAATATCTGGAAAGAGAGGTTAAAAAACCTGATCCAGTAGTAGACTGGGAAGATATAGAAGAATTCTTTCCTGAGTACGAATAAGTACCAGGTACGTCTAGAGTAAGTCTAGAAGATGACTTTGACACCAGAAGCATCGGAGAGACAATCGATAGAATATATGATCAGATGGGGCTAGAAAAGATACCCCATGGGAAAGGAGAGGGTGAGCGTCTTGAGAGCACTCAGTTGTATGATACTGAGGACGCCTCCCGAAGTAGCAGACATAGAGTGCTGTCCTTAGATAGGCTGACACTGAATAGAAATGAGGAGGATGAGAGAAGTTGCACGAGTTGGGCACAGACAATATCGGACGCAGAAAGAGAAGAATGTGAAGAAAGAGAAGACGAGAGAAGTCGTGAAAGACACTTCTCTAGGGGAAAGGGAATAAGATGGTGGGATTCTACTGGGTCTGCACCTAAAACCCCGGAGTTAACCATACAATCAGATCGGCATGAAGGAGTGTCACACGGTCAGAGGAGGGTGTCTCCACCACCCTATGTGAGCAGGCTAAGGACATTGCCAGTTAGACTGCGATGCAGGAATATTACCCCTGCGGTAGACAGAAAAATGATGAGAGAGGAAAAAGCATTTAATGTGTCACAGTTCCCCTTATTAGAAAAAGGAGGAACGAGGCCACAATATATACCTTGGCCGCAGATGGATAGAGAAAACCTGAAAAATAAGCTCACAATGTTGACCTCTGGAGCCGGAAAATGGATACATGAGTTAGAAAAAATGATGAGAGGGAACACTTTAGCTATAGGGGATATAAAGGGTCTTTTAATCGCCATACTTGGTGATAGAGCTGACGATGTGTGGGGTGACTACAGTTAATACTGTGCATGACGGAGCGCCGTTTAACAATTGCAGAACCGCGGTATGGAAAGCGCTTCGAGTGCTATACCCAGACACTTCTGAGATGGGAGCTTTAATGACACGCAAGATGAAGGAGGGAGATGATCCGTTGCTTTATATTCAGAATTTCCAAGACGCATGGGTATTGGAAACGCAGGAATCTTGGGGGAAATCTATACCCGTGTTTTACCATATATTATGCCAAGGTCTACTTGCTGAGAAAGGATATAAAGTTGACAAGGAGAAGTTACAATATTGTCAACAAGAAGTGCTGTACATAGGCCAGCTGATCTCACATAAAGGGAAAAGGTTTACCCCTGAAAGAGCTGAAGCCATTTAAAAAACAGCTAAGCCACACACGATAAAACAAATGCAGAGTTTTCTAGGGTTATGCAATTACGTCAGGGCATGGGTTTTTGATTACAGTTCATATACTAAGCCATTATTACAAGCCTTAAAGAAAGCACAGGCAACAAAAGAAAAAATCATGTGGACTAAGACCATGGAGGAAGGGTTTGATGAATTAAAAAAGGCCATTTGCACAGCACCAGTCTTAGGGATTCCCAATTATGCAGAGGAATTTTACCTGTTTTCACACACGAATGGCAGTGTTATGAAAGCAGTCCTTACACAGAAAACCATGTTGTGGTACAAGCCCCTGGCATAATACAGTGGGAATTTGGACCCAGTAATGAGAGGTCACTTCCCGTGCGAACAAAGTTTGGCTGCCGCAGCGTTCACCATGGAGAAAGCTACAACTATTGTATTGTGATGGAGTGCCCAATGACATTATTCATTGAGCACTCATTATTTGCCATTTTAGAAAAGCCGAAAGGCACATTGACATCTCAGAGAGCTTCTGCTTATGAAGTGGTCATATCAAATCCAGCGATTAAAATAGTTTGATGCCAAATAGTGAACCCAGCTATGTTTATAGTAGAGCCAGTCACTGAAGGAGAGCCAATCCATGATTGCACGAACTATGAAGAATTTTATGTTGAGATTCCCAGAGTGAAAGAAAATGCATTGGCAGAAGGAGAAATCGTCTTCATTGACGGTTCTTCCAGGATCGATCAAAATAACGGACAAAGATATACAGGTGCCACTGTGGTGAAGCACACGGCAAATGGGGAATTTCGAGTACTTATTAGTGCACGGTTACACTCACATTATTCAGCACAGGCTGCAGAATTATTGGCGTTGATACTCGCACTTGAGAATCACGCAGACGAGGAAGTAACGGTGTACAGTGACTCCGCCTATGTGACGTTGACTGTGCACGCATGCTTACCGTGCTGGAAAAGGAGGGGCTACCTCCGAGCGGACAGCACACCACTGCAGCACGCCACCTTATTGGACAGGCTTATTAAGGCACTACAGCTCCCAGTGGGCATAGCGGTCGTGAAATGCGCCACCCACACGAAAGGGACAGATTTTATCTCACGTGGAAATCAAGCAGCAGACACTGAAGCCAACGTGTGGCAACCGAAGATGAAATAATAATGAATGTGGAAATGTCTGATGTGCATGAGAAAATGATTGTTGCACGAAGTGAGCCGGAAGACTATAGTAATATGCCAAAAACTCAGTTAATGGAGCTCCAAGGAGAAGCACCACAGGAAGAGAAGAACCTATGGAAGCGAAGAGGGTGTTCTTTAAACCCCTCTGAGAGCTTGTGGCGACAAGACAGCACTGGTAAACCAATGATGCCTATACCCTTATTGAAGATCGCACTGGAACAGTTACACTATCCAGCGCACATAACAAAAGAGAATCTAGCAGCAACAATTGTCGAACTTGGCAGAACACGTTGTATTTTTTATGGTAAACTGCATAATCTGTCAGAAGTTCACGGCCGGGCATGCACAACGTGTGATTAGAGAAGTCATCCCAAGGCCTGATGGGCCTTTTC
The DNA here is from genome assembly GCF_040938575.1 of Ambystoma mexicanum. Lineage (NCBI taxonomy): Eukaryota > Metazoa > Chordata > Amphibia > Caudata > Ambystomatidae > Ambystoma > Ambystoma mexicanum. Next base: position 747,398,931 of record NC_090938.1, read on the forward strand.
AACACTTGCATATTATGTCGATATGATTCAAGTATGTAACGGGTACAGCTATTTAATTGTTGTGGTGTGTCCATTCTCTAGATCAGTGGTATTCAAAGTGTGGGGCGCGACCCCCCAGGGGTCCGCATGTGCATCCCTGGGGGGCGCTGAAAGCTCAGCATGAAATATAAAAAAAATATATATATTTTTTCATTGGAAGAAATGGGCAGGTGTGGCTCACATGGTCGGGCTGAAGCATGAAATTGTCTCAGGCAACAATGAAAAAGTGGCCCGCAGTTGTAAATGGATATTCATTCCTTTAGTCACAGACTGGGCCTCATTACAACTATGGCGGTACGGTAACAACGGTGCCGGTAAGCTACCGGCACCGTTGCTACCGTACCGGCATAGTAAGAGTTGTGCTCGCGGGTGCCTGACAGCCCACCAGGTCTGACCTGGCAGGCCGTGCGGCACCCACGAGCACAGCTCGTCGGATGCACCGGCACCGTTATTAACAGTGCCGGTGCAGCCGAGCTCCCCATTCTGTGGGGCTCAAATGGGAATGGGGATCTACCGGTACCGGCACCCACGAAAGGGCAATTATCAGGTCCGCCTAACTCGGCATGACCCGGTAATTGCCCATTCGCGGGTGCCGGACCCGGATGCAACTCCGGCGGCAGCCCAGCCGGTTTTACCGGCACAGCTACCGCCAGGGTTGTAATGAGGCCCACTGTTTCAATAGTACCCAAGGGGGTGCTTTGTGTTAAAATGTAAGTAAATTGTGATATATTCAGCAACAATGGTAAAAATTACTAACTGTATAGTTAAGTAACTCATCAAACTGGTCCACACTGGCCAAAATGGTGGCCCATTTTGACTGGCCCACACTAGCATTTTACATTTTTGGTACAGGCATTGCCCTATAGGCCAGTCCGAGCCTGGTGGTTCATCCATGATGGCGAGGGGTGTGCCCACCCAGTGGCCCCTCACCCATTATGGAGGAGCTAAGGAGCCAGCCCAGTGAAACAGTGAGCACTTCCTCGGCTGCTTTTTCCAGCTGATGGAGTGCTCCTGGGCTGGCTGAACTGTCAAAGGGAATCACTGTTTCCCTTTGACAGTTCTGTTTAGTTCCCCAGCCGCACATGCTCACTGAGCATGCAAGTGCTGGGGCGTTTTGCTTCGCCAGCATTGCATAGCTCATTGGAAATGCTGGCTGGGGCACTGCATGTCTGTATGTCCGAGGGTGAGCTCCTGCGCCTCCTTGCACATACGGACAGAGCAGCCTGGAGCAGGGCGTTTCAGCACCCACATGCAGGCCAATGCAGAAGGTATGTTTATGTTCATTGTTTTTATTTAAACATGTGTATGGATGCATGTATGGTTATGTTATGAGTGAGTGTATGGTGATGGATGCTCGTGTGAATGATAAGAGTGATTGCTGTATGAATGTGCAGTGGGGCCCAGGGGACAGGGATGGTATCTTTTTACTGGACATCTATCATAGATGTCCAGTAAAAAATGTCATGCCTGCCCCCTGTGTCAGAAGCTCTCTTTTTTCTCACCTTTTTTTCCTTCTGGGACGAGGCTTCCTTCTTCTTCACTGACCGTGACTTGTATAATCCGGAACGCGAGTCCTCGGGTTCCAGCGTGGAAGCCGGCTGCCAAGCCGACAGCGTTCAAATCCAGGAGCGAGTGCTACATCCAGGAAGGAGTATAATGAAGGTAAGGGATAGAAAAGAGGGGGGTCCAGGAGCGAATGAACAAGAAAGTACAAAGTACAGAGAGCGAACTCGAACAACGTCTGTGACTCGTAGGGGTAGAGATGAGACGCGCGGAGCCGCGCGGGCGTGCTGAATTTCTACGAAACTGCGAGAGCATGCAATGACTAGACCGCCACAGTTCTACTTCGGCGGCCATCTTGGAATGTCACGGAGTTTATGCCGCGGTGCATCATGGACCAAGTAGTCCAGAAGGGTCGAAAACGGCCATTCATGACACCCTGGGCCCCCCAGCACCAATTGCTAACTGTTTTATGTTAAAAGTATGCTCTACAATGCAACATTTTAACCCATTATTTAAAAAAAATTCACAGGGGGAAACCCCCCCGAACCCTCCTTTATTGGTTCGGGCTCCCTCACTATGCTCGGTCGCTATGGCATTTTTGGGGGAAATAGTTATGCCCCTCCACTTAAAAAAATCACCAGCCACCACTGGCCCTCAGACTGTGTTGGGAACAGGATGGGGGGAACCCAGGGACTATAGTGGGAGCACAATGGGCGGGAACCATGGGATAGTGGTGGGAGCAGAGTGGGGAGAGCCCAGAGTGTGTGATGGGGTGGGGAGAGACCAGGGACTGGGTAGGAGTGGGATGAGGGAGCCCAGCGACTGTGATGGGATCAGGTGACGGCGCGCAATATATACTGTCCATTTGGCATTTCTGGGGGGTCCCGACCTGCCCATATTTTGCTCAGGGGGGCCCCGGCCAAAAAAGTTTGAAGACCACTGCTCTAGATGGATAGAAGCAGGTTCATGTACACACCCAGACTCTACCTGTGCGGCCAAATTCCTGGTTATGGAGGTGTTTTCCAGATGGGGAGTGTGCAAAGTTATGAGGTCAGATAATGGTCCTCATTTTGTTAATGTAATATTTGAGCAGATCAGCTTGTTGCTTGGTATAAAGCACAAGTCTTCATCAGTGTATCATCCTCAAGGGAATGGGGTATGCGAGAAGCTCAACGGCTTGTTAAAGGAAAGGATAGCCAAGTTGAAGCTTACTCTAAAGAAGGGATGGTTACACTGTCTTCAACTGGCACTGTATGCACTCAGAAACCAACCTGGTTCTGATCACCATCTCACGCTGTACAAAATCGTGATGGGCAGAAGGATGCGAATGCTGTTAAAACCTCGAACTAGAACTAGATGTGATGCTCAGCCAACAGGAGAAGTGTTAGGATTGGAAATGCAAAACTACTTGAATTGCATGACATCTTGTTTTTCTGTAATTTCAGGACAGCTGCAGCGACTACAAGAAGGGTGTAGGGCAGTACAGAACACAGAAGGAGATGCTACAACAGATAAAGTTTCTGAATTACGTGCACCTCAATTATTCCCTGGGGACACTGTCTTAGTAAGAAATCACACAAGAAAAAAGTGGGACGAGCCAAGGTTCCACGGCCCATTCATCGTAGAGGACGTCACACCCTCTGCAGTCAAGTTACAGGGAAGAAGAGCTTGGATCTTCCTGGGTGACGTCAAGCCATACATCGGAGAAATCCCTCTACCCGCACCCCACCGCGAAGAGACTACAGACAACAGGGAAGAACCACAGCACGTGCAGACAAGATCCATGATGAGGAAGAAGGACGCATGACCAGTCAAGCAAAAGGCAAGAAACTTTGGTGCAAAGTTGTGGCTTAGTTCTGGACATTTCCTTTAAGCATAATAAAGGGAAGAAGGACACAAAACACGAGCGCTATGTGCATCCTAGTTGCAGGGTGAAGGAAGAGAATTGCACTTATAAGTCACAATAGCTTGTTGACTTTGAAATTTGGACTGAGGCACACTGAAGCCTTGATAAGAAAAGCTTTGCCGAATTTTGAGCGAGGATATGTAAACTGGAAGAGACTACAGTATCAGGAGTCCTTCGCCACAGAATCCTTGTTTGGACTCACTTATGGTGTCACGCAATAGTGACCTCACCAAAGACATTCTGATCTATTTTGCGTTAGTATTGAGGTCTTACCCGTCGCTGGTGGGAAGACTCACAAACATAACAAAGTTTTTTGAAGATCCTGAAAACTAAAAGACAATAAAGAGGATGCTCACAGTGATTGCAGAACAGTTTCTTACTACTTCCAGAGTACAGCGAGGATAAGACAAATGTCCCTATAACAAGAGAATAACAGACTAGCTAACGCTGTATTTTTTCGCTTCATTGAAGACTTTCCAGAACTTGTGGGACGACATGCCAATGCCGACGTCCTCAATTTCATCAGAGATCCAGCAAACACTACACATCTGAGTATGCTCCTGCATAGTATTGTGATTCAGGTCGAACTTTCCAGTCATCATCGAAATCACAGAAGAGTGTAGAAACTTTCCTTCGAGGGACAGATCGTGAAGGTGTTGCCAAGGACTTCACTTTTGTTTATGCTGACAAGAAAACAACATGTCGTCTGGAGTGAAGCAGATTAGAGGCATAGACTGGGAATTGGTCTATATGGAACATGCAAACTAAGACTTACTGAACTTATTGCCTCATTTGAAACTTTCGTTAGTGGAAAAAGAACTGTTTCCAGAGACAAGAGACAGTCTATCATTCAGACCAAGAGGATAATCGGTCCAGCACTTGTGACCTACAAGCAGAGACAGCAGAGTCCAGATATAGTGACACTGTTTAGCATGCATTAAAAGGATTCGTTTTGCTTCCTTAGATGATCGAAATGGGAAGCCAGAACAGCAGCGTAATTCTCCCCCATGAGGAGAGACATTCATATTGGCCCAGGAACAAATGCTGCAAGATTACCTACAAGTGTATAATTTACACATGCATTGTGTTCATTATCATACTGTTGTCATTATTGGTTAGAACTGCGTTATTTATAGGTGAACAAAGCGTTCAGATTCCTGTGCACCCACCTAATGATGTACGCATGAAACCTACAAAGGTGCCCAGACGTTACATAGTCATTCCAGTTCCTAGAAAGAGTGATAGAGTGACTGAGCTTGAGATGGATGTGATAATCAATGACACACACACAGCACTTGTGCTAACAAATGAATTGGAACACCGGAGACAGGGTCGGCAAAGTAAATCAGATAAGGGATTGATGAAAGGTACACTTATACAGATAAAGGGCACATACACACCTGGTCTAGTGTCAATGGCATCAGAATCACATTCTAGAGAATGGGAAAAGTTTGGACAAACAACGATGAGAAATTCTATGCCAAAAGAAGTTGAGAGAAAAATGGAGAAAGCTGAACTTTTAAAGGGACAAAGGGCTTTAGAGAATAAGCAAATAGAGACAACACCGGCAAGCACACCTGATCCAACGAGATATGATATCAGGAAAGTGCCTGGAAGAAAGGCACGGACAGAAATCTTGAGAGACATTTTCATGCCCAGTTGGTATGTTGAAAGGATGAAGCATATTGCACTTTCTCCTACTCGAATAATACAAGTGGAAATGTCCGGATCATTGATGGAGATGCCTGAGAATCCTCCAGCAAGAAGGAGCTATACAGACGTACTGCGTGACATGCTTGTGAAAGCTCATATCAAAAGAATAAGAGCCAGAAGAAGCACACAAGAAGACAATAACGAATTGAACCATTACCTGGACAGCACAGCACACTTGGGAAACAACATATGGTACCAACATATGAAGGAAGTTGGAAGACGAACTTCAGATGAAGAATGCTTTGTTTGTGCACTCGTACCGTACAGCATGGGGAAGTCAAAAATCTTCATAGCTGTTGAGATAGATGTCAAAACAGCACACTGCTTATCACATATAGCAATGTGCACGACCAGAGGCCAGTTCATGGGAAGTGATGCTTTGCTCAAATGGGCAACTGAAGCAACTGATCCAGATGAAGATGATTATGTCCAAGACATAAATACAAGAAATAATGGCAAAACAAAGAACATTGTGATCAGATATGAGAAACCTGGAGTGAAAGGAGCAGAGATCAGAAGAGAAACACACAAAAAGCTGAACGTCAAAGGAAAATCTACAGAAGACGCTCGAAGGACAGGAAGGACAGAGGTCAAATGCAAATTTGAGGAACAGTGCTTTCACCAGAAGGATGGGAGAAAGGAGTGGTGATCTGCAGAGCATGGATGATCATTGGCTACTATAAAGAAACAATTGAAAATGCACAAATGATTTGCAAACCATTATGGCTGAGGCTTGCAAGACTGCTGACATGGGTCGAAGACAGAGGAGGACCCTTGCAGATAGTGCCCTTGGATAGTGCCAAACTGTGCTTTAGAAACAACGGTACAAGAAAAATGGGAGACAATCAGAACTGTGGCCGAATCTTTGATGCTACAGGAATGATGCATGGAATTGCAGTGATCATGTATCATTATTGGGCGTGTGGATCCAAAGCACATATCACATTGCCAAAGAATTGGGGAGGTATATGTACATTGGTGAATGTCCATGTTCCAGCATTGGTGATTCCAAGAAGTGATCTGAATATTGACAGTTTCCCGAGAGCAGATGCTCACCTGAGGAAGAAGAGATCTGTGGAACTGATAAGCCGAATGAAGAGAGAAAACTACTTCTCTGCCAAATCGATAGAAGCCTTTGATGCAATCCCATATGAACATAGATTGTTCAGCTTAACCTCATCAGTGTTCACAACAATCCTGATGCCAAGAATTCAGGTTGGAGCAAATACTAAATGGTTGCAGATAACCAGATGGGAGTTACTGCAGACCATCAACACGACCATAAAGGGATTTAATGCAATCAAAGAAGAGTTAAGAGCAATTCGACTAATGACGCTCCAGAACAGATATGTCCTAGACATGATCACAGCCATGGATGGAGGTGTTTGTTCAAAAATCGGAGAATCATGTTGCACATTTATACCCTCACACGATGACGAAAATGGAACCTTAACAGAAGCTATAGGTATGCTGACACAACTACAGAATCAGATGATAGATGAATTTGACGAAGTTGATGATGACAGTTGGTTTGGAACACTGTTTTCATGGATTCCCCAATGGATGGCAGATGCATTCAAGTTCCTAGGAGCCCTGTTGGTGATGATATTGCTTGGATTCTGTGTAATCAAGCTAAACATCTCGGTGCGAGAAAACTGCAAGGAAGGCCATAGGGATGAAAATCATGATTGATGTTGAGTTAGGATGGAAGCCCAAGGACCTGACTGACGAAGAAATAAGAGATTTTGTGAAGGCCAGCATTTATGCACCAGAAGGAGCAAAGTTCCTGTATCCTAGAAAACATAAGAAATATGTGGGAAGATGGATCTACTGCAATCCAAGTGCAGAATGTCAACTAATGACATGGAACAAAGATGAGCACGTGAGAACAGCAGGATGCTTGAAGGGAGTCATAAAGATATGGACCCCAAGGAAGCATTTCTTAAGACCTAGATGTCTAGATCCAGAGGATGAAATTAAAGTGGACACAAAGAAGGAAGTGAGAGTGGTCGATGAATCGCCCAGAGGGGAGAGTGAAGAGGAAGTGCCAAGTGTCATCCACACTCCAGCCACCCCCTTCGTAGTACCCGGTACTTTCACGCCAACGTATGTGACGTATGATGAACAAATAAACCAGCAAAGAGCAGCGGTTGGGCTCTGCCCAGTGCCTATCAGAGTAACAGCACCTATTGAAGTACCGACACCTAAGAAAACCTGGACAGTAAGGTACCGATTGAGAAAACCATATCTACAGTCAAGACAGAAGGACAGTTGTCAGAATGGAATACCTGAAGAAGCCAAGAAGATAATAAAGGAAGACAAATGGTGACGTCATAAGAAATCGGACTGACGCACATATAGAAGATATAATGACCTGAGAATACTGACAAAGAGACGAAATACTGTGGACAAGTGACATCTTGAGCCTAAGGTGAAGAAGTTGATGTCAAGATGCAGAAACGTATGCCATATGCACGATGAAGATATTCAGTTAGTTTAAGCGTGTACAGATGCAAGAAACCGCAAGAAGCAAAGAAATTGTGAAACTTGCTTATGCTTAGTAGTAAATAGATTGCAGAAAGCGCCAACATAAACATATATATACCTCAAAAGCACTTTATATATGAGTGTAACTCCACTACATACATGAGCAGAATTGAACAAAGGTTACTAAAGGTCTCAAGAGGAGAGTATTGCAGCAAACAAATTGAGAATTAAGACGGAGCGAAACTCAGCTGAAGGTGACCACGCCAAGAAGCCATGGTCGTATCTGGTTGGAAAAGGCCAACAGTGGATACAATTAAGGAGACAAGAACAGTGTATCCTGTTCAGAAAGGTCAAGATAAGCCACAGATGGTAGAAGACTGTCAGAATTAAATCAAATACACGATAATACATGAAGAAGAGGCCGATTTCACGGTGTCCTAGCCATGTGACAAGGCAGGCTGGAAGAGCAAGACTTTCACACCTATGCATGAATCTCTGCCATGTCCATACGCCCTAAAAATTCTCAGACCAAGAAGCAGACTCGAGGCCAAACTACAAAGCAGTAATTGACACATGAAAACAGAGGTGATGATTGATTGTAACAAAATGGGAAGGAAGCTGGGGTGCAGACTAACTCTCTGCACCTGGCTGGTTGTTCTGCATGTTGCTAGACGTAAGTGGAAAAGTATGAATGGGGTTGATGCCAACCCACTCATAGTGGACCGTGTAATCTAGGGTCCTATACAGAGTAGAGCCAATGGGACGTCGTACTTTTAGTGACGTTCATAGTGGCCATTTTGAAGGAAGGGCTTAGTTGCCCCACCTGACATTGATTGTCCAATCCCTTCTCCCCGTTACCACATACAGATAAGTACCTATGATAAAGTTACCTTCCTATAACCAATCACGTTGCATGTTAGGTTTTTAAGATTGCGTGTCAGTGATGACGAGTTTTTGCTATAAATACTGTGTTTTTTCTGAAATTAAGTTGGAGTTGAAAGAGAGAGAGAAGATCGAGCGGTTGCTGATGTTCGTTGTACTCACCGTTTTATGTACTTATCATTAAACGGACTCCCTTTGCCAAACTATTGAGTTGTCATAATTATTTGATGCATGAGTATGAATCTGCATCCCCATCTATCTCGAGGGTACTGCTGCTCATCTTAAAGGGCTGTTTGGAGATCCCCAGTCAGAGGGCTGGCTGGAGACCATCCAGTTCAGCTTGTTATCAGCATACTGTTTTTTTACTGTGCATCAATTGAACATTGAACTTTGAACATTCTGTTGCGGTTTATAATGCGGTCACGCCCAAGTCAGGGAGCTCCTTTCCCCACAATGAATGTGGCGCTCAATAAAGCAATTTCAGTTTTTCATTCAGGTTCTTTTTGGTGAGGCCTTCAACCTGCCTCGCACCCACCCCCAACAAGTACCCGGTGCCACAATGGACTAGGAACCAGGCTGGTGTGTATTAAGAATATGGATTTATTAATTTATTTGAATTAAATATCACAAATATATGAACATCAGCCACCAATACTGTGGCAACACAAGAACAAAATAACTTCTGTAAAGTACCAACACAGCGATGACACTAAAATATGGCGTTACAATTGTTTCTTTTAAATCACCCACCGATACAGAAAAGAACAATTCAAGACACACAGTGAGTGCAGATTGAAAACACAATGTTATAATACCTTTCCTCCCAGCAACCCTCACCCTCCAAACATTAATTAGGCTTGACTCCTTTGAATGGAAGGCAGTGGCAGGGAGTGGGAACACAGTGGGAAAATTGGATTTTGAGTATTACAGAAACAAAATGGGAGACAGAAAAGTAATGGGAAAATTAATTTTGCTACACCTATCAAGAACAGGTAGGGCTTTAGGGTTTTAGTCAGAGCACAATGGTAAAATCGGTTTTGGGATAGAAGCACAGCTGCAATGTGAAAGAATGAAAAGCAAGAGGAAATTCGTTTTGCAGAGCACAATGGGAACATTGGTTTTGGGATAGAAGCACAGCTGCAATGTGAAAGAATGAAAAGCAAGGGGAAATTCGTTTTGCACAGCACAATGGGTGCTCAGGGGCAATTTCGTTTTGCACCTTGCATATGCACAGGTACTACTAGGCTTCCACTTCTGATTTAAAATGAAGGGGATCAATGGGGAATTTTGTTTTTACACCCTGCGCACACACGTTGAACAGGGCTTTGCGGTTAATTCTTTTGGCAAATCTTTATGACTATACAGGCTCACAACACACTGAGAAGAGTTTATTAGTTTCACATTTATTTATTTATATAGCGCACCAGGCCCGAGGGCATCCGGGCGCATCACTTAGGTTACAACATAGTATAAGCATAACAGTGCAAGAAAGTACGAAGTACAAAGGCAAGGTAGCATTTACAACATTTACAGAATAATATACAACTTCAAATTGAGGAACAGATAATTACATATATACACAAAGAGTTAGGCTGAGGGCAGGAGTATGAGAGGTAGCTAGCGACCGGTCTGATTCAATGGCCGGTCTTGGGCAGACAGCCAGACTTTGGCCTTACTCTTGAAAGCCAGGAAGGAGGGTTCCGCTCTAAGTGGGTTCGGTAGCAAATGCCAACAAACACCACCCATGATTTCTATAGGGGAATTAATTGATGTCCTTTGATTAAATATGCTAGGGATCTACACAGACAAACAGGATATCTTTCTTTGGGGAATGACTAAAACAATGCTGGAAAAATATAGGGCTTACACAATCTATGGCTTTGGGGTAGTTTTACTTACAGGAAAGGCCTGGAACTGGGTATCAGGAGGCAGATGTGGAACAGGTGCAAGTGGATCTAGGTCACCTGGCCTAAGCCCTGCCCACCTGGCACCTTTGAGGTTGCTGCTCTTTTCCCCACTTAGCAAGTCCAGCCTGTTAGTGCCTTCCTGGTTGCTGCTTTTTTATCTACTTAAGGAGCCCTCCAGCCTCTTTTCCTTTGCAGATGGAGAGTAGGTGCAAGTGGATCTAGGTCACCTGGCCTAAGCCCCGCCCATGTGGCACCTTCCAGGTTGCCGTTCTTTTCCCCACTTAGCAAACCCCGCCCACCTGCTGCCTTCCTGTTTGCTGCTCTTTTCCCTACTTAAGGAGCCCTCCAACCTCTTTTCCTTTGCAGATGGGGAGCAGGTGCAAATGGATCTAGGCCACCTGGCCTAAGCACCACCCACCTTCTTAGCCCTGCCTCTTCCTTCCTGCTCTTAACTCTTAGATCAAGGGCATCTCTTGCCTGGGCGTCCGAAGTGAAGGGCAGATGAAGAAAAGGGCAATTCCTGTTTGGACCTGTTCGGACCAGGAGGACCCATGGCCCGACCCCTTGCTAAGACAGCAGGTAAGCATGCACCAACATGTGTTTACTCCCACTGTCCCTGTTCACGAGGAGAGGAAATTACTGACGGGCCCATTGGTCAGCACTCACCCTCGAAAACTAGTAATACAAGATAGCTGCACCATGTGAGGACAGAGTGCAGGATTCACATGCTCCAGCAAGGTTCAATAATCAGGACTTAATAAGTTGGCAAAGGGAAGTCTGTTTAATGATACATACTTCAGCATATGGACATTAGCAGCATCGCGAACACCTGTCTCGCTTCGACTTCCTTGAACTTCATACAAACAGCAATAGTTATAGTACAATCTCGTCATCAATTGACGTGTAACATTCAAAGTTTGTCATGCAATTCTATTGGTTGGGAAAGGTAACTTAAGTATAGGTGTTATATCTGTATATGAGAATAAAGCATTCGGATTGGATAACTCTTATCGGGTGGGCGTCTACGCCCAGCCCTCTACTTCACACGTGATTGACGTCACTACAACTACGACGTCTCATTGGCTACAGTGTCTATAGGATCCTAGATTACATGGTCCATTGTGATTGGGCAAGTTACACCCCTAAGCATAAATCTCCACTTTAATTAGCAGCATGCAGAATAGACACCCAGGTGCCTGGTGTCCCAGGATTCACCCTGCCTCCTTTCCATCAATCAGTAGTTTAGGGCTATGTGTCAATTAGTTGGCTGGGTATGGCCATGAAACTGTAGTCTCTTATCTGGAGAAGTTATGGCAACCTCGGGTTCGGGATGACATCAGTCGATGGGACCTCTTCGCGCCAGGCTGGTCACGTGTCAGTTCACCATGGATTCTGCTTCAATCCTCTTCTTTTCGTGTATTTGATTCTCCTTCGGGCCTCGCCACCTGCCTGGGCCCCTCTTATCTTGACCTTCCCTGGCAGGCTGGTATGCTCTGGAGTTTCGATTCTTCAGCTTTGCCGCTCTCCCCCTTTCCTAGGGTTGACCTCGACTTCCCAGGCTTGAGCTGCTCTTTGTTAAGTTTCGATTCCACTCTTTCTCCTGTCTCTGCCTGGGTTTCGAAACTTGGCCTGTTAGGCCTCTGGCCGCCTGGGTACCTTTCTTCTTTTACAAAATGGAGTCGCACGTGTACATTGTGCTTTATTGAGGTAGATATATATATAGTTGGCGCTTGCCGCTCTATTCTTCTATTAAGCATTGCAAGCAGTATTGATCACTTAGCTTCTTGCATTCCAAGCCTATTTACATACATTAGCTGGTTCGATTCCTTCATCTAGGCTCACAGCTTTGATTCTTCTATGTTTAGGCAACGTTTCCTCTTATGAGTTCATTACATCATCATTCTTTATATTTTGTCCTTATGTCATTTCTTGCTGACATTTTGTTCATCTGTGAGCCTGCTCGGGCCCTCGTGACGTCACCACTCTTCTCCCATTGTGGCTCTTTGGGTCTCTTCGCGGACAGATTGTAGGTAACCTTCATTTCGTGTCTCTCGCATCCATTTTAATGGCTGCTCACACTGGCGTGTTACCTTTTCCATGTGCGAGTCTATCCAGGCCCTTGTCTTATTACCACTTGCCTTCCATCAGGGTCCGTTGAGTCTCTTCGTGTACAGTCTGTAAATACTCATTGTTTCGTATCAGTGGCTGGTAAGGTTGCCTGATGGGGTACCATGTTGCCCAGGGTTGCCTGGTTATGGGCGCTTCAGCAGGTAAAGCTCTTCCGAGGGGCACTGGACAGAGTCCTAATGCTGCTCTGCGTTGGTTCATTCGTTCCTCGTACGCCATGTACCTCAGTATGAACGTTCTCCGTAATTCAGCATGAATGGCTGGAGTGCAGGCCATATCTGGGACCTCCTCTACACTCCCCCTCTGGTCGGTTTATCGACCACTTCTGCTTCCTCTTTTATATTTATTTCTTTTGATTCTTCAGTATTTTGATCATCATCTTCAGGGCTGGTGCAAGATGGTGTGAACATGTGTGTCTTTGGAGTCCATATTTTTATCACACCTTTCAAATTTCCTGCTGTTTTCACATGTTCATCTTTGTTCCAGGTCATCAGCTGGCACTGTCCATTTGGACTGCAGTAGATCCATTTCCCTTCAAACTTTCTTCGTTTCCTGGGATACGTGAATTTTGTTCCTTCTGGCGCAAATTCGCTGGCCTTCACAAATTCTCTTATTTCTTCATCTGTTAGGTCTCTGGGCTTCCATCCTGGTTCGACATCGACCATGATTTTCATCCCAATGGCTTTCTTTGCAGTTTTCTGGCATTGTGTGATGACTATCTTGATAACACAAAATCCTAGCAGTATCATGGCTAGCAAGGCTCCCAGAAACTTGAATATATCTGCCATCCATTGTGGGACCCATGAGAACAGGTTCCCAAACCAGCTGTCATCGTCCACTTCATCTGTTTCCTCAGTCATCTGGTTCTTTAGGGTTGTCAACATGTCTATGGCCTCAGTGAGGGTTCCGTTTTCTTCCTCGTGCGATGGTAAAACTGTGCAACACGATTCTCCGATTTTGGCGCAAACACCTCCATCCATGGCTGTGATCATATCAAGCACATATCTGTTCTGTAGGGTCATCAATCGGATTGCTCTTAGTTCCTCTTTAATCGCGTTGAATCCTTTTACGGTGGTGTTGATGGTCTGTAACAACTCCCATCTGGTTATCTGCAACTATTTAGTATTTGCTCCAACTTGGATGTGTGGTAAGAGTATTGTTGTGAATACCGAGGAGGTGAGGCTAAACAGCCTGTGTTCTTATGGGATGTCATAAAATGCCTCTTCTGATTTGGCAGAAAAGTAATTTTCTCTCTTCATTCTGGATACCAGTTCCGCAGCTCTTCTTCTCCTTAGATGTGCATCCGCTTTCAGGAAACTGTCCAAATTCAGGTCATTTTTTGGGATCACTAGTGGACGTTCACCAGTGTTCATATGCCTCCCCAGTTCCTCGGTAGTCTTATATATGCCTTGGATCCACACGCCCAATAGTGGTCCATCAGGACTGCGGTTCCTTGTACCATTCCTGGGGCTTCATATATTCGTCCGTAGTTCTGATTCTCCCCCATTTTCCTTGTGCCATTACTTCTGAAACACAGTTTCGGGTTTTCCAGTGGTACTATTTGCAGGGGTCCTCCTCTGTCTTCGACCCATGTTAGTAGTTTTACCAATTTTGGCCATAGAGGTGTACATAATCTCTGCGAGTTCTCGATTGCTTCGTGGCAGGCTCCAAGGACCATCCAAGCTCGGCAGATTACTACTCCTTCTTCCCATCCATCTGGGGAAACCACTGACCCCCAGATCTGCATTTGGCCTCTGTTCTTCCAGATTTGAGCCTCTTCTGCAGTCTTTCCTTGGACGTTCAGTCTCAGGTTTATTTCCCATTTTATTCCTGATCCTTGAGCATCAGGGTTCTCGTATCTGATCACGTGGTTCCTGGTATGCGCCCTGTTTCTTGTTTTAGTGTCCTGGATGTAGCCATCTTCATCTGGGTAATCCTTCTCATCGGCCCATATCAGCAAGGCGTCTCTTCCCATAAACTGTCCTCTGGTGTTGCACATTGCTACGTGTGACATGCAGTGTGCTGTGGGGACATCAATTTCTACAGCTACAAAGATCTTGGATTTTCCCATGCTGTATGGTAGGAGTGCACAGACGAAACATTCTCCTTCTGATTGCCTTCGTCCTACTTCCTTCATGTGTTGGTACCATATGTTATTTCCGAGATGGGCTGTGCTGTCCAGGTAATCATTGAGTTCATTGTTGTCTTCGTGCGGGCTCCTCTTGATTCTTAACGTTCTTCTGTAGTTTTCCAGAACTATGTCTATGAATGCTTCTGTGCTGCTTTTCCACACTGGGCCTCTCGGTGGAGCAGGTTCCCTTGGCAGCACTGTTGTGGTGGGAGGGGGTCTTGTGTTTCTTTTTCTCCCCTTGTGCAGTCTTTCGTAGATCTCCTCTACCCACTCTGGACCCTCTAGTCTCCTAATGCGTGGCTGCGTTGTAGGCCTGATGCTTGTTACTTGCATCGGGGCTGGTGTGCTTGCTACTATAGTCTCTGGAGTTCTAACTTTCAGCCCCTCGTGTAGCTTTTTCGCTCTGACTATGAACGGGAACAGATGATTCATTAGCATTTGTGTCTTCTCTGCAAGTACCTTTGTGGCTATTTCTGTCCTTTGGACGGATTTTGAGATGCCCTCTCTCTCTAGTTTTTCGTTAGGCTCTTCCTGGATACTTCCGCTGTTCTCTGGAACTGGTCGCTCGGTAGGCAGTCTCTTATTTTCTGTTGCCATTATTCGAGGTTCCGTAGCCATTGACACTTGCCCTTGTTCGTGTGCACTCAGTGTGTGTGTGTGTGTGTCGTGGTTAGTGCTGCATTATCATTCACTTCGTGCCGACCCTGTCTCCAGCTTTTCTCTACATTTATTATCTCAAGTGGGTTTGCATCATTGCTAATTACATTCAACTTCAGATCATTTGCTTTACCATCAGCTTTTCTTGGAACTGGAATCACTATATAGGGTCTGGGTGATTTTGTGGGACCCAGGCGTTCGTTATCTGATGGGTGCACTGACATTGGGGCGTTTCGTGCACCAATAAGAAATGCGGTTCTAATAGTTAACGACAAAAATACTATAATAATCACAATGCATATACATATGACAGCCTTGAAAGACAGCTGGCAGCATTTCCTTCCAGGGAAGCGGGGGCGTCCCTCTGTCTGGGGTAGAACTAGGTTACTGTTCTGGGCCCCCATGTTGATCAAGTCCATAGTCAGTTATTTATTTCTTCTTCTTACTCTGATCTTGTTGCTCAAAAGTTCAGCAAATATTAAAGTGACAAGTGTTTTTCAAATGTCCCCCTTCATGCGAGTGGTGACGGGAGTCTCTGGGTATACAGTACAGTTCCTTTGCTAGACTACGGAAAAAGGTTAGGCTAGCATCTTTGGCACATCACATTTATTATGCATATCTCTGATAGGTGAAGTCCCAGTGCACGCCTCAAATTTGTCTTGGCCCTGAGGACATGCTGGAATTTTTTTAATGCGAAGGAAGGAAAAGATGGAACTGCTAAAAATCACACAAAAATAGAATGACGTAAAAATAAAAATAAAAATAAAGGTTAACATGAAAAAATAAGAATAACGTTTGGAAAAGCAGAGGTTGAGTCAAAGTTGCAACATAGGATGTTGTACCAACAGGAACAAAAATAAAAGCAGAAGTCAATATGTGAAAAATAGAAAAAATGAGATTGGTGCAGAAAAGGAAAAATACTTTGGCGACGTCCTCGTGTCTGCTCCTTTCGCTTGGCCTTTCTGTGGCAAGTTGAAGTGTTCAGTGTCTCTTTTCTCTCTTTGCTTTACAGTGAAGTGATATTGACAAAGTTCTATTTTGGATTTCCTCCTTCTAAGGCTCTCCTCAGCAATGGAGATCCATAATTGTTTCTCAGTTGCGCTATGATAGCTCTCAGGAGTCTATTGAGTTGTGCGTTTTTGCTGGGTCTCTGAGGAAAGTGGGTATGTCAGTATTGATGGGTCTACCCACTAGTTCTGGAAAGTTCTCGATGAGGTGGAAGAAAACTCGGAATGCGGATCTGCTGTCTCTTGGTGTCAACGACATTAGCTGATTTTCTTAGCGCAGCGCTAACAGTTTTTTTTTAATTTTTTTATTTTCTTCTCCTTGATCTGTCCCACAGCGAAACGCGAAGAACAGTGTCCTTTTCTTCACGATCTGTCCCACGGCGGTAGGTTTCACTGGAATCTCCTTAGGAATTCTGGCTGGAAGTTGGACAGCTCCACCTGGAGCCTGATTTCTTGGAGGAGTGTGCCCATAGGTACGATATTGGCTGGATCTCTAAGGAAGGTGATGACGTCAACATCTGCAGGTCTCCCTACCATTTCTGGGAAGTCCGTGACTAATCGGAACAGGACGTTGTTCGCCAGCTGGGTGTCCTCGGGTGACAGGGGCATTGTCCTGCCTTGTTGGGCTCAGGATTACAGGCCTTTTTTTTTTATTCGAACAGTCTTTACACTTCCCTATTGCGTGGACTACCACTAGGTGATTCAGTCTAGTCCACAGCTGGTTCAACTGTGTTAGGTGTCTTGGGTCTCTGATAAAAGTGCGCGTGTCTGTTGTTCTTCCAATGAGTTCTGGGCACTTCTCGATGATTTGAAAAAACAACGTGAAGGTGATTTCATCAATGTCAACTGGTGGTGGAAGCATTTGTGTCCTTTTCACTGTACTCAGGCAATTCGGCGAAGACTTCTGTGATTGCAGTTAGCAGTTGCCTTCTTACTTTTTTGTTATCTGGATCTCGGATGAATTCGGTGACACTTGTTCCTCTCCCTATGAGTGACGGATGTTTTAGTATCACAAGCTGAAAGTAGGTGAGTACATCCCACTTGAGGCTTCTGCTGGGATGAACCATAAGTCCGTGAACAAAGTCTTAATATTAGATGCTTCCGGATATTATTTTTTTTTGATTTCGGAAATGTCTTAATAGATGCTTATCAGAGTCTTAGAGTTAATGTTCAATGCTTTGTGTGGCTCAGGACGTTTAAGTTACCAGTGTCATTAGAGTCTCTGAATACGTGATTCTTTTCTTTACCCTGCACCTTTAGCTGCAGAGCGTGTTCGATAAATGTCTTCTATTCCCTTTAGTGCTTAGAGGAAAGGTTCAATGTACAGCCACAATTCTCACGAGTCCTTTAGTTTGTCCTTTCTGCTTATGCGTCCTTCTTCCTCGTCATCGATCTTGTCTGCACGTTACAGAAGTCCTTCCCCGTTGTCTGTAGATTCCTCGGCGGTTGATGCAGTAGGAGTGCTCTCTCCCAAGAAGGGCTTTATATCATTCAGGAAGATCCAGGCTCTTCTTCCCTTGAGCTTGACAGCGGACGGGGTGCAGTCCTCTACTATAAAAGGGCCATTAAATCTTGGCTCGTCCCATCTCTTCCTGGTAAAGTTCTTCACCAGCACTCTATCACCAGGGAAGACGAGGGGCGCATGTAGACCTTGTGCGGGGTCAGCTTCAGCACTTCCTGATGTGTTTTGTGCTGCATTGTTCCCCTTTCGCCGTCGCTGCAGCTGGCCTGAAATGACAGAGGTGCTGGATGTCATACAGTTAAGATACTCCTGCATCTCTGTTCCCAGGACCTCTCTAGTTGACTGGGCATCACATCTAGCTCTATCTCGGGGAGTAAGAGGGGTCCTCATCCTTCTGCCTGTAACTATCTCGTGCAGCGTGAGGTGATGGTCGGAGCCGGGTTGGTTCCGAAGAGCATACAATGCCAGTGGTAGGCAGTGCATCCATCCCTTTCTTAATGTGAGTTTCAACTTGGCTATCCTTTCCTTAAGTAAGCCGTTGATCCGTTCACATATCCCATTTCCCTCTGGATGATACGCCGACGAGAACTTGTGTTTTATACCGAGCAACAAGCTAATCTGTTCGAATACTGCATTAACAAAGTGAGCCCCGTTATCTGATCTCATTACTTCACACACCCCCCATCTAGGGAAGACCTCCCTCACCAGGAATTTAGCAGCACAGGCGGCATCGGGGTGTGTACAGGGACCTGCTTCCACCCATCTGGAAAAGGGACACACCACCACAATTAAATACCTGTACCCATTACACACCTGAATCATATCGACATAATCGATATGCAGGTGTTGGAAAGGTCCACTTGGTCTGGGGATGACTCCTCTCACTACCTTTAATGTGTGCCCAGAGGTGAATTGTTGGCAGACAATGCAATTTACCAAAAAGAATGCAACGTGCTCTGCTAAATTTGGTGTGAACCAGTCTTCTGCGAGCGTTGCAGCAAGATTTTCTTTTGTCATGTGGATGGGGTAGTGCAGTTGTTCTAATGCTACCTTCAGGAGGAGCTCCATTAACTAAGACTGCCCCATGTTACTATAGGATTCTGGTGTGGCTTGTGCTACCATCATTCTCTCATGGGTATGTGCCACATCCACATCCATGATAGTTTCACCTTTTGATGCCATGTGCTTGGCTTCCGTGTCTGCTTCATGGTTTCCACGTGACACAAAATCTGTCCCTTTGGTATGAGCGGCGCATTTTACGACCGCTATGCCCACTGGGAGCTGTAGTGCTTTTATCAGCCTGTCTAATAAGGCTGCATGTTGCACTGGCGTGCCGTCAGCTCGGAGGTAGCCCCTCCTTTTCCAGCGCGCTAAACCTGCATGTACTGTGGATGTCACATAGGCTGAGTGACTGTACACAGTTACTTCCTGGTCTGCATGATTCTCAATGGTGAGTATCAGCGCCAATAGTTCTGCAGCTTGCGCAGAATAGTGGGAGGGTATTTCGTGCACTGACGAGTACTCGAAACTCTCCATTCGCTAGGTGCTTTATCACGGCCACGCCTGTATACCTTTGTCCGTCTTCTTGGTCAATTCTTGAAGAACCGTCAATAAAGACAATCTCTCCACTTGCCAGGGCATTTTCTTTTACCCTGGGGATTTCATCATAGAATTCCTCATAGTTATTCTTTTTTTTTTTTTAATTATTATAGTTGTTTTGGTCGCGAAAAATCGAGACCTTTCAACTTAAAATCTTGTTTACAAAAACATTTAAAACAATCTACAAACAATCATACAGAATAAAAAAAAAAAATTAAAATAAAAGGTTACAAAAAAGAAGATAAAAGACTTTAAAGTAACTGTTACAGTTTTGCTATGTTGAGACAGCATACTTTGGTATTTGTATTTGTTGCAAGTAATTAACAATGGCATAGCTCACTGACTTCCTTTTGGTATAATACAATAATGCCCAGAGTTCTTCAGCAGTCGTAATTTCTTGATCCACAAATAAGTGTTTGAAATAAATGCAACGAATTTGTAATAAATTCACACATTCGGTGCACAAATGCTTCAATGTTTCTGCTTGGCATTTACAGAACCGGCAAAGCAGGGGTGTGCCATTTTTGTTGCGGTTATTAGTAACATCATTTGTAAGCCAGAGGTTTAATCTGAATCTCAAGAACCCACTACGATGATTAGAGTTTGGGGATTTTAACAAATAATTAGCCACAACATTGTAGCGCTTTAGTTCAAAGGGGTTAGACTTAAAGTTCTTATAATATGTACATGCCACACGTGTGTGGATCCAGTCTGTTTCCCATATTTTTGTTTTTGCTTTGTCTGGATTTTCTAGCAAGAGCGTACTATTTATTTGCGCTTTATCCAAAAACTTTTGAACTTTCATGCGCCACATTTTCGGAAATATATCCACAGAATTCAACAAGTAAGTTGCTATAATGCTCGTTATTCCTATTACATGCGGATTCATCAAACACTTGCGATATAGGGCACACAGTTTCCATTTGTACATCGCATAAACCGAAATCAAGCCTAGTTCGTATCTTATAAGTGGTAATGGTTGCGAGTTTGGTAAGTTCAGGAGTTGCCTCCAGAAACGACCTTCTCTCACCGACCAATAGGCATATGACATAATTTTTTGAGTTTCTGCACCATACAAAATTACAGGCACCACTTTTAGTTTGAAGTATGAAAGTACCGGTGATATGGAGAATTTACAATAACGTGCTCTGATGATACGTGCTTGTGAGATGGTCATCTGCAGTTTATGTAGACCCTGCATGTTGTATTGGTCCACAGCACATAGATTACAGATCAACATACCCAAATATACATATACATTGGAGACAGTGATTTTACAGTCTTGAAGTGGCCAGTGCAACTGTGTCTTACATTGTCTTCTAGTCCCAAACTGGACAATATTGGTTTTTGCCACATTAATGATTATACCATTAACTTTAGTATATGCATCCAGAGCACCCAGAAGCTTGCGCAATCCTCGTGGAGTATGGGAAAATAACACCACATCATCGGCATACAGTAAACATTTTATTTCAACCCCCACGAGCCTCGGAGAATCAGATATCACATTGCCAAAGGTTCGATTAATATCGGAGATAAAAAAATTGAACAGGGCCGATGCTAACAGGCAGCCTTGTTTCAATCCCCGGGCAGTTACAATCGGTGGTGTTAATAAACCCTCATTATTCAGCCTGACCTGAATCGTAGTGTTGGAATGTAATTGGATTACCCATTTGAGTATGCTCCATGGACAATTTGCATCCATCAACTTTTTGTACAATAGTTCTCTAGGAACAGCATCGAATGCCATTTGAAAGTCGATGAATGCAAGATATAAGGGTTGTTTCCTCTGGTAAGTTCGCTGGATAAGGCTGGATAAAGTGATAATATTTATGCCAGTGCCTATACCTTGCAAAAACCCAGTTTGAAATGGGTCCCTAAGATTGTACTCCTGGAGCCAGTTATTAAATTTCTTCAACAGCAACCTAGCAAATAACTTGCCTGGGCAGTCTAATAAGGCTATGGGCCTATATGACTTTGGATCCTCTCGATCGCCCTTCTTAAATATTGGAATAATGATGAATTTCTTCCAAGTCTCTGGGATGTGACCTGTCTCAAAAATTTGTTTGAAGATGCGACATAGAATACTCGCCCATTCATCCTTGTACTTTTTTAACATTACATTGTTCAAGCCGTCAGGTCCTGTGGCCCGGGAAGAGCTCAGTTTGGAGATACACAGTTTAACATCATCCAAGTCAAAATGAAATTCATCTGATGCAGTAAATCTATGGAAGTTCAACAGCATCTCCGGAAAGGGAGTATGATAAAGTTTTTCAAAATACAGCTGCCATACATCTGATGCAATTGAATGTAGCTGGGTGACCTGCTGATCTGTATTAGAGGTACGATTAAGTAATGCCCATATACCAGCAGTGGATTTTTGGAGGAGCTGTTTTAGCATATCAGCTCCTTCTTGTTCATACAATATTGCTCTCTTTATTTTGAGCCATCTTTTGTATTTTTGTTTTACCGTCCTAATTTCGGTGACCATGTCACTGGAATTTAACTTTCGTAGATAACAAATGGTATGTCTCAGATTATTTTTTTTTGTTTTTATTTCCGCATCATAGACGTGCGTATGTTGCTGTTTCAACAGCCTATTGCCACTAAAAACTCGTGCAGTTGTTTGTAGGGCAGCTGTATAATCTTTACTTATACCATCATGATTCTGATACAGTTCCCATAGGGTTTGGTCCAACTTTGCTAACTTTTCTCAACTAATTCCTCATAGTTCGCGCAGTCATGAATGGGTTCTCCCTCTGTGACTGGCTCAGCAATAAACATAGCAGGGTTCACAGTTTTGCATCGTACCACTTTGATCGATGGGTTAGAGATAATCACCTCATAGGCTGATGCTCTCTGAGAAGTCAGCGTACCCTTTGGCTTCTCTAGTATGGCGAATAATGAGTGTTCAACATATAGGGCCTCATTACGACCCTTGCGGAAATGGAAAAATGATGGCGGAAATGCAATACCGCCATCGAACACCGCTCGTTGCGATTATGACCCGTCACCGTAAAGTACGAAGCCATTAGCGACACCGTAGTGAACGCCAACGCTAACTGCACCAAGCACGCGCGCGCGCGCCATGCCAAACCGCAAACACCACCATGGCGCAAGGGTACGCCAATTCCGACCCTAGCGGACATGTACCTAACGCCATCAGGCATGGCGTAATGTACCATTCCGCCATGGCGAGAAGTACGGCATCGCGAATCAACCGTAAACGGCCCCACTGAGTGCCTGCACACCGCTCCCTGCCCACAAAGTACAACTCCCCGTAGGTGCAATGAAGTCACAATGCAACCATTGAAATGTACAAGTCACCCATGCATGCCAACGAACAAAAGAAACACAAGAGGGGCCAATGGGAGCTGCAGGGCACAGATGGCACGAATACAGAAGCCATCCCAATGGACATGACCACAGTCCCCCACCAAGAAACGCACGCAAACACAGGCACCTGTGACCAGCAATATTCCGAAAATCACATCATTCCACCTGTCCACCTGGCTGACCGGCATCTGTTACACAAAACCCAATCCCCCGCCCCTGAGCATGACAACATCCAAACAGTCATATTGGCAGCCCCCATCCCTGACCTCACTGGGCTTCGTAGGCAAACGCGCCCAGCACAGTACCACGCAACTAAACCCCGAAGCTGGAACCCAATGCAGATCTCCTCACAATACATCGCCCCCCAAATAGGCATATGCCACATCACTTGCAAAGAAAAACGCTACACGGGCCAAATCAGAATAGAAATTTTATGCACATCAAAGTCACCAAGCCCATACAGCCATCAGGCCATGAACTCCAAAACACTAATCACCATTGTGGGCTGCATCCGCAAGAAATGACCAGCCACTACCTGTGTGTCGCCCTGTTCCCCCATGGTACACAGAGCCACATTCACGTACGAAAAGGCAACATGGAAGCGCACAGAACCGCAGGGCCGAGCCAATGGGGAGGCACTAGTCCAGCTGAAAGGCCGAAATGTTGCTCCGAGCCACCAGTACTGCGTAAGGGCATGTGGGCCATTGGCGATCGTCCCATAAGATCGTAATGCTGCTCCACTGATTAACACGAAGCAGCAGGTGTCGGGAGTAAAATCCATCTGCAGGAGTGGCATACAGATGGCAGTGGCAAAAGGGGAGGAGATACCTGTCAACCAAAAGAAAAGAACAAGAACAGAATGGCCATCAGAACTACATTCGAACAACTCACTTCAATGATCACACGAAATCCACAGCCATATGCATGCTAGCCCACTCAAAAGGATCATCACCACCCCAAAACCACTTGCGACTCATAACCATCTATATCGAGGTGCAAACACACCATCACAAACGAGTGTACCTGTGCATGCGTCTGTCAAAACAGAATCCATCAGATGGGAATGTTAACGTGCATGGAAAAAAGTGTCTGAGGGCGCCTCGAGACAGGGAGGGCTCAACAAGGCCAGATAGACGATGGTCCCACTATGGCAGCCCTGCATCACATAGCGTAGGGGAGGCGGATAGATCCCAAGAAGCCCTGTACATGGCAAACTCTGTATCAAATCACCTGCCCATGCATCCATTCATCATTCCCTCATCCCGGGATCAAAACGCCTGAATAATTACTCACATAACATTAGAAACATCCATTGAGTCTGTGCGTTATGCAGCCTGCTAAATCCACAGTGCCCCAGCCCGTAATTCCAGTGTTGTGAAGTAACATGTATTTGGGAACGGTCGGCCTCATCGCCCACGTAGCTATTGCGCATCCCAAACTATTCATATCAATCATTGCTCCCTCGCCATGGGCCCTGTCTCAAGGACATTGAACAATAGAACGTTACATTTGCAGTCAGACCTGTGGGCATCTCCTCGCCGCTAGCTGGAAACCGAAAGCGCCGCCCTTCGAATTCCTCATTTGCAACATCACGTCGAAAAGGCATCTGTGGCCGTTTGAAATCACTAATTATTCCATCGAGTGCGGCTGTGTGTGAAAATGGCAACTGCCTTCACCCACAAATGGGACGCCCCGCCCGTCGTTGCAACTCGGTACAGTGATGCATGAGGGCCCACCGTTACTCGAGTACTACGTTCCACTGACCCTTCACAAGTCTGTTCGCAACTGCACAGATAGTATGGGAAACAATGGGACCACAGCAGAATGAACATATCAACCAATCTTACACGGCCATCGGGTACAAATACATGATTGCAATAGCAAGATACCATTCCCCGAATTGCAGCGTTGTGCGCGGGACGTGCTCGGCCAAAGGGGAGAGCAGTTTGCACAGGTGGAATTAATCACCACAGGTGGAGGCCATACAGCCTGGAAACACATAAATTGCACAGCCAGTCTCCTCCCACAACCACACCGAAAAGCTACCGGCAGGACTCGCGATGTTGGCCCTGGGGGACCTGATAGCACTGCAAGTGCTCTGACTCCAAGAAGAAGACGAACACCAACTACAACCAGCCGCACGGAGGAGACGCAGGAGGAGGAGGAGGCCAAGGCAGGGCCAGCAAGGCCCACCAGCACAGCCACTACCACCACGCAGGCAGCCCGCAATACCATGCCTCCGAGCACATCCGTTCAACCTCACTGATGAGCAGATCCACACCCTCTACCGTCTGGACCGGGACACCATAGCCGCCATTGTGGACATGACACAGGCTGACCTTGTCAGCATGATAGATAGCCCAACCGCCATCCCACCCCTACTGAAGGTGGTGTCTGTACTACACTTCCTGGCCACAGGCACCTACCAGCACACAGTCGGGCAGTTGCATGGCATTTCTCAGCCACTGTTCTCACGGACACTATTGCAAGTGCTCGATGCCCTCCTGCAGCACGCAGACGACTACATCTCTCTACCACGCTCGGAGCAGGAAATTACCAACACAAAAGTGCGATTCCATGCATACCGGGTTGCATTTGTGCCATCGACTGCACCCATGTTGAATTGGTCGTCCCACATGCCATGGAGGCCCAGTACCGCAACCGAAAACAATTTCATTCCCTGAATGTACAAATGGTGTGTGACTCCAACAGGATCATTACACATTGTTGTGCCCGATTCCCTGGATCAACCCATGATTCTATGGTCTTGAGGAACTCTACAATACCACGCTACATGGAGCGACACGCAGGGAACAGATCCTGGCTACTCGGTGAGTCTCATTACATGCATGATTATGTGGGGTATGTGAATTCGCAATGACCTGGCAGGAAGGGGGGGGGTGCGTACGTATCAATGGCATTCCACATCATACGTTTCTCGTCCACATACAGGTGATGCTGGATATCCACTGAAGAGATGGCTCCTCACACCAGTCCGGAACCCACGGGACCAGCATGAGGAGGACTACAACCATGCCCACTCACGTACCCGTGTAGTCATAGAACAGGCATTCGGCCTACTGAAGGGCCGTTTCCGCTGCCTCAGCAGGTCTGGCGGGGCACTCCTGTACCGCCATGAGAAGGTTGCAAAGATGGTCATGGCATGTGTCATGCTCCACAACATGTGCGTACGTAGAAATGTGCCCATGCCCCCTGACGCAGAACTGCAAGCACCTGATGATGGACATGATGAGGGTGGGGCTGTGGCAGCACCTCATGGAGTCTGCGAGGCACCGGAGGCCCGTGACATTCGTCAGCATCTCATTGATGTATGCTTCTAGCACTCACGCCTGGTGGCTGATACATGGACACGGGACTCGTGGCACTGCGTGTGTCTGGGACATGCACAATATGGACTCTACGCCTATGATGGCCTAGTACACAAAGATCAATGTCCACACATCTCATTGGTTTATCGTGCACTTTTTATGGCATATGTGATGTCATGTTGAACACCCTATCGACCCGCCACCCAAGTGAGCCCAACACACCCCCTCCACCCTCCTACCTCCCCCCCGAACACCAGTGTCCAAAGATGCTCATTGTCAGTGGGCTGTCGCTATTGCAAGCCCCCTCTGCGGGTATCAGGGGCACCCCTGCCTGTGGAGCGCAGGTTCCTTCCAGATCTACGTTGGGGGCTGCCCTGGACGGAACTTGCAACGGATGATGTGTCTGCCTGCTCACGTCCATGCATGTCCCTAAGGGTTTGCGAGAGCTCAGTGAGCACACGGCGCACTGCGGCAAGTTCGGCACATACGTCTTTGGACGTCGCATGCAGTTCCCCCCTCAGGCTCTCGGTGCTTCTCTCAATTTGTGCCCTTAGCGTCTCTGTACCTCTCTCCATTTCTGCCCTAAGTGTCTCAGTTGATGTTTCTATGTCTGCCTTAGTGCCCCCACATTCATCGGCATGGTCCTTGAGGAGTGTGGCCAGTTGCTGCTGTTGTTCGATCAACTGGTCGAGGGACTGTTGCCTCTGCTGGGCCATGGCCATTTGCGGGGGTGTCACAGAGGGGCTGTTGTCCTCATGTTGCCTTGCCACGGGGCTTGTGGGGGATGGCCAGTCGTCGTCTTGTGGGTGCCCCTGCGTGGTATCCTCATGTTGTACGGGATGGGACAGACAGGGGGATTGGGACAGGTCATGGATGGATCTGACTTCGGCATCCCCGTTTTCTGTGTCGGAGCATGCTGCCATCAATGGGGTGTCACCTATGGTGCTGCTGCCACCAGAGGCAGTGCCTTCTGTGGCATCCATTGGGGGGACCTGTGGTGGTGGTGTTGTGGCCATGCTGGCTGCTGGGGTGCCTGTTGATGTTCCCTCCTCTGTGCTGCCACCTGATTTGTGCTGCTGCCGTGTCTTGATGCGTGCAGCTGAGGTGGAGGGTCTCTGGCCATTGGTCTTGGCCCTCTTTGCAGGTGTGCTGGTAGGGGTGTCCTGTAGCTCGTCGTTTGGATCGGACCCTGTGGTGGAGTGAAGGAGGGCGAGGGTTATTGATGGGTCTGTGGGAATTGGAATGGCATTGTATCACATGCTTTGGGGTGGTACCTGAGGGTGATTTGGGTCGGGGCCTTGGAGGTGCTTTGATTTGTGTGTGGAGTGAGGGTGCAGTTGTTTGGCAGCCTGCAGTTAGGGTGTGCCTGCTGCACGTGTAGTGCGTGTATTAGGGGTTTTTAATTATTTATGTATTTATTGTGGGTTTTAACGTGCGCTATCAGGCCGATGTGTGTGGACGTTCTCCTGGACATGTGTTTCTGTTGCACTATGTGGACGCATGGTACTTCACATGGATGGACTGTGTGGATTTGGCATTGTTTTATCTGGCCCACCTACCTGAATCTTCGGATGTCTGCACTCCTTTCTCCATCCCTCCGACTCCCTCTATGCTCTCCATTCCGATGGTGGAGGCACAGATTTCTTCCCAGGGGGTCAACTTGATGGGTGATTCAGGGCCTTCCCCGGTGGCTGTGGCAATGTTGTGGTTGGCAGAGAGTATGCTGCGGACGCGTATCCGCAGGTCGTCCCATCGCTTGCGGCATTGCTGTGGGGTGCGGGGTGCGGTCCCCACCGCACTTACCCGCTGTGCCACCAGAGCCCATATGGCCTTCTTGTTCGCAAGTGCCGTCCTGGTCATTTGCGTGCAGAAGACGACGGCAGCATTCTCCTGGAGGGTCTCTGTTAGCACGGTGAGTTCCTCACGGGAGAAGTGGACCTGCCGCTTGCGGTCGCACGCTTTCTTCGCTACTTTTCCCATTTTTCTTGGTTTCGCTAGGGTGGATGACGGGTTGAGGTGTGTCTCAGGGTAGTGTTTTTAGTGGTTGTGTGGTTTTAGTGGTTTTATAGGTGTACAGCGGGATGTTTCCCGTTCCGGGCCCATGTTTTAACTTCCGTTTCCGTATGTTTCCGGTCACCGTACTTTCCGGTAGGCGCACACTGCGGTGACCGCTAAGAGGGGTGGCGGTATTGCACCTAGGGCGCCGTACGGCGGCGGTGTGGGCCGTTTTGGGGTCATTTCCGCCATCGCGGACTTTGCACTTCCGCCGTGGCGTGGTGCTCGTGCCCGATGGGTCGGAATGGGCCGCACTTTGCTCCTTCGTGCAATGGCGGAAACGCTATTTACGCTGTGGCGCTCCGGTCAGTCGCTTTCCGCCTGGGTCGTAATGAGGCCCATAGTGTCATGGAGCACCCCATCACAATGGATGACTCCTTCTCAATGGCGAACGCGGCGGCAGCTGAATTTTGTCCGCACGGGAAATGGCCTTTCATAACTGGGTCCAAACTTCCACTGTAATAAGCTAGGGGTTTATACCCCAGCGAGGTTCGCTGCGCGAGCACTGCCGTCATAAAATTGACATCAATATGAGAAAACAGATAGAATTTCTCAGCATAATTAGGAATCCCAAGGACTGGGGCCTTACAAATTGCCCTCTTGAGTTCTGTAAACCCTTTCTCCACTTCTTCCTTCCATTCAATTTCTACTCTCGTCGCCTGGGCCTTTTTAAGGGCCTGCAACAAGGGCTTGGTATATGAGCTGTAGTCAATGATCCATGTTCTGACATAGTTGCACAGGCCTAGGAAGCTTTGCATTTGCTTTACTGTGCGCGGCTTGGCCGTGTTCATGATGGCCTCAGCCCTTTCTGGGGTTACCTTTTTCCCCTCATGTGAGATCAGTTGCCCTATGTACAACACCTCCGGTTGGCAGTACTGCAACTTGTCCTTGTCCACCTTGTATCCCTTCTCAGCTAATATAGTCAATAGCTAGACAGAGTCATTTCGGCATTGCTCTTCAGTGATGCTGCAGATTAGAATATCATCTACATACTGTAACACAACACTGTTCACCACAATATTGCTTAGGTCCTTTTGCAGGACTCTGTTAAAAATAGATGGAGACTCGCAATACCCCTGTGGCAGCCTCATACTTTTTAGGCGCATTTGTCTGAAAGTAAATGACGTCAGGTCTTGTGAGTCACGGTGCAATGGAATCGAGAAAAATGCATTTTTCAAATCGATCACCGTGAAGTATTTTGCCTCAGTGGGTATGTTGCACAAAATCGTGGATGGATTAGGGACTAGAGGGAATTCGGCTTCGACTATGTCATTCAATGCTCGTAAATCCTGGATTAAACGCCAGGACCCTCCCTTTGATTTCTTGACAAGATAAATCACTGTGTTGCACGGTGATTCTGACGTCACTAGGATGCCCTGCTCCATCATGGCGGAGATTGTCTTTGCGATCCCTTCATCTGCTTCTCTGGACATGGGATACTGCCGTGCCCGTGGCAGAATCGCTCCTGGTTTTAATTTAATTTTAACTTCCCCGGCCCCCCTCAGGAGACCTACGTCATAAGGCCCTGTAGTCCATACATTGGCTGGCACTAGGGCCATGTCATCATTGAAATATTCCAGGCGTACCAGCGCTAACATCATCCTATGTGGCACCTCCCGCTTGATCATTTTGACCCAAAAGATGAGGCTCACTTCCACACGTGTCTCTTCTAGGTCAGGGTGTTCTTCGAACAGATCATCATCGGTGACGTCAGTCACTCGATACCCTTCTTCGATGGCAAAAATCGCACACCATGGTCTGCCCTCGTCATCATATCCTTCGACTAATATTACTTTTCCTCGCACCGCGGCAGAGTGTATCATTAAGGGAAATACTTGTCCCTCCTCTTCGTGCATGGGTATTCGTGGCCTGAATAGAAACTCATCAGGGGTTCTCATAGGTTTATCTGCGAGGCCTGGCAATGCCGCCATAAGCACTCGTACACCATATGCAAAAACTTCTGGCTCCAAAGGTACAGCTCTCATGGCTATGCGTCCAGAGTATGCTCTGATCATTTCACACACGTTTGCATAATGCATTCCTGGGGTGGAGCACACTTTGCCATCTTCAGTGAATGAGATGGTCATATTTAATTTTGTCATCAGGTCCCGACCCATGATATTTACCGGGGACTGGCGCGAATACAATAAGGGTACATTCATGTCGCACTCTCCCACTGAGACTGGGAGTGCGTCTGTAAAGGGAACTCTACTATGAGCTCCAGTGAAACTCTGGGTATCTATGGCCTCGCCGGACAAAGAAAATCTGCTTTCTCGTATGCATGAGCGCGTTGCACCCGTTCAACTAAGAAGGAGAATTCCTTACCCCCTATTTTGACATTTACCCTGGGTTCCCTGTTAGGGTCTGGTGTCACTGATAGGATAGAGCACATCAGAGTCCCCTGTAAGCCGTCCTATTTCATATATAAGTTCGGTCCACTGTATACGTGTGGGTTTCCCCCATTTCCAGGGTTAATTCCCCCTCCAGGATTATTGCCCTGAGACATTTGTGGCGGTGCCTGCTGGGATTGTCCTTGTGGCATATTCCCCATGATCGGTGGTTGAACCACTTGCTGTGCACCTTGCTGCAAGCCTGCTGCCTGCTGTTGCATCGTGTGATTCTGTGCATTGCCTTGTTGCGGGATGGCGGGCTGGTTCACCATGTCTGCCCCCATTCCTTGGCTATTTTGTCACATGCCATGACTTCTGCACATGCGCGCCACGTGTCCAGACAATCCACACAGCCAACATACTGGCGGTGGTCGGGCCATCTATCCGTCTGGCCCAGTTGGATTGCCCATTCGTGTGTTCTGAAACCCACCTCGTCCATTCTGAAACCCTCCTTGGTAACCTTGTAACCCTCCCTGATTATTTTGCCAACCTCTCCTCTCGGGTAAAATCCTGTGTTACCCTGGTTACTCTGTGCTGGGTTCGTCACATGTTGTGCACTTGGCTCGGCTGGGCTGGTGAGCATGGCTCACTCGAGAGCATACTTCGAGAGCTTCTTTTGCACCAGTTTAGCTTCCTCTCCCTTACGCTTTGCCTCTTTCTTCCGATTCTTTTCTTGCAACAGTCTACAATAATGTGCGATTGTCAACTGTATTTCGGCCCATGGTTTGCCTTCGATTCCTACCAATTTCTTGAGCTGTTTTTGCACCGGTTCTGGCAACCCTTGGCACAATATATGGTAGAATACAGGGATAGATTTCGTCCTAGATTCATGAGTTTTTCGAGCACCCAAGCGTCTTGAAAATTCTGGATATAAAGCAACGGATCCTCTGACTCTTTCATTTTTTGAGTCATTATAGCTCCCATATCAGACGTGTCTGGATATAGCGTTCGCAGCGCTTTCCACACTGCTGCTCTACAATTATTAAATGGCGCTCCGTCATGGGACGTGTCGGTTATGGTCACCCTAGGGTAGCCTGCCCTTTTCCACACGTCGTCTGCTCTTTCACCAAGTATAGCCATTAGGAGCCCCTTAATGTCCCCTATGGCTAGGTAGACACCCCCCATCATTTTCTCTAACTCATGTATCCACTTTCCGGCTCCCGAGGTCAGTATCGGAAGCTTATTCTTAAGGTTCTCTCGGTCCATGTGTGGCCATGGAATATATTGCGGTCTTGCTCCCCCTTTTTCCAGCAGTGGGAACTGACGGGCACAGTCTTCCTTTTCCTTCCCCTTAACTTTCCTGTCTACTGCTGGGGTGGCATTCCCGCCTTGCCGTCTTCCTGGCAACTTTCTTAATCTGTCTGCATAGGCAGGTGCTGACTCCCCCCTCTGACCGTGGGGTGCTCCTTTATGTCGGCCGGACTGTCCAGCAGACTTCTGTGTCCTAGTTGTGGACCCGCTAGCATCCTCGCCCCGCCTCCCTTCTTCATGTACCACTTCCTCCGCTTCGCCATCGGAGTCAGACTCTGAATACTCCCAGTTTACACAACTCCTTGCATCAACTTCGTTCTGCCCAATCTCCAGTCTGTCTAGGTGACATCCTCAGTGTCATATAGCTGAGTGCTCTCTAAGCGCTCATCTTCCCTTCCCTCGCGGGTCATCTGTTCCAACCCCATCTCATCGTATATTTGATCGATCGTTTCCCAGATGCTTCTGGTGTCGAAGTCATCTTCAATATTTGTCCCGCTTGTACCTGGTACCGCATCGCTTGCAGGAAAGAATTCTTCTATGTCTTCCCATTCTACAACAGGATTGGGTTTTTTAACTTCCCGCTCCACATGTTCCAGATCTCGTGCCCTCTGTCCGCGCTTACGTTCTATCTCCTCATCGATTTCCTTGCGCTTCCTCGCTTCTTCTCTAGCCTTATCTACTTCCCTCATCCTTTTGTCTCTACGTTCCTTTGCCCTTCTACTTTCCTCGTCTTCTCGCTTCTTTACTTTCCTTTCGTGCACTCTCCTTTCTTCCTCTAACTTTTTCATATTCTGCCTGTACTTCTCATAGGCTGCGTATTGTGTGCGACTGAGCGGTATTCCTTGCTCTTTGCGATATAGTTGTTCTCGCTTTAGCCTGTCCTTCCCTCTTATACTTTCATCCCTCATTTCTTTTTCCTTTCTCGGCACCTCGTCAGACAGTTCACTCGGCCTTGCACCATCACTTCCTTTTCCATCTAATTTCAATAGTATCTGCCCTCCCATCCATTCGTCCTTTACAAATGTTAACTCATTGGTTCCTTTCCGTTTCTTTCCCTCTCTCTCTCTATCGAGAGGTGCACTCGTTTGTGCCTGGTTCTTTCTTTCCTCACCTCGCCTGTCTTTGTCCCACGGGATTGTGGAGGCCGAGTCAATTTCCTGTTCCTTCTTTTTCGTCTCGTCACTGCTACACGTAGGTGACTCATATGCAGGGTTGCTATAACCTGTGGCTGCCTTAAGTTCTCTTAGTGGGAACAGACCCTCCGACTTACTTCCCTCAACAACTGGTTCTGGCGGGGCGCGCGGTAGGCGTCTCACCCCCCTCCGTACATACATTTAATATCCAGTCTGCGGGCTGTTCTTTCTCCTTTGCCTGTTCGAACATTTTCCAAAGCTCGAGAACAGCAAGGTGTTTCTCGAGCTTCTTCCCGCTATATGTGGCATGCAAAAAGGTGGTCATGTGCTGTAAAACAGCCTTAGACAATGACCCATTCTGGGGCCACGGCATAAACATTTTATTTGCGGTGCCCTTAACCCACTCCCGGCTATATTTCTTCAGTTTTGTCGCATGCTTTGGCAACTGTTTGCACAAATGTGCAAGTGGGGTAACCTCCTCCATTCTTAATTTTGTCAGCAACAATGTTCACACAGTTTTTCAAACTTATCACTATTATGAGCGAGCACCACATACGCAAGCTCCAATCCAACTTTTCCACAAAATTTTATACCAACAGTTTACTCAAAACTCATCAATTCAGTGGCGACTCCCTCTCATTTACAGAATCGCGTAAAGCAAAATGCATTGTCATCAAACAATAGTACAACAATTCCACATTCAGCATACACAGGACATATAGGACAGACGCTTGACAGACTAGACTAATTACTACCCTGTCATGGGATTTGAACGAACCCCATTCTTACATCTTTAAACGTAAGCGTAGCCTAATGTCCCCCCTCTGTGGGCTCTGGGTTCACGTTCCTTCTGACCGCTCTTTAAAG
Organism: Ambystoma mexicanum; assembly: GCF_040938575.1. Lineage (NCBI taxonomy): Eukaryota > Metazoa > Chordata > Amphibia > Caudata > Ambystomatidae > Ambystoma > Ambystoma mexicanum. The sequence goes on from NC_090938.1 coordinate 747,432,712, forward strand.
CGCAGGAACAAGGCGAATTTTACAGTTTTCTCTCGGGTGCCCCCCGGTATTCCTTACAGTTTTTACTTCTCGGGTGCTGTTAAGACGGATTTCTGAACTCTGTCCTGGTGGCGCAGAAGTTCAGAAGGCCAACCTAATTACTTGGAACAGGGTAACCTCTGGACGAGCCAGACCAATCAAGGTAGCGATCGCGGCGGTCAAGACTAGATCTCAAGAGGGGTGAGGGTGACTGAAAGCCCGCAATGAGCACACAAAACCAGAACACTTACAAACTACTCCAAACAGGTGTTATATCAAAAATATATACACATTTATTTTAAGGCCTTTAAAACAACGACCGTAGCGAGAAAATCACAATATCACAATATTAAACCAACACATACCATATCAACACAATATATATACAAATACACAGTCGCAAGCGTTTAAAGCACGAAATATGTAGTCCACCTGAAAGGGAAGGAAAACAGGCAGTGCGATAATGCTTTCGACTCAGTTCGCCTTCATAGGCACCTAACTAGATGGAAGTCCGAGCCCTGCGAAGAGTGGAGCCTTGTGCTCAAAGTACCTGCACGCGCTGGTGCCAACGGGCAAAAGGAGAAGCTCTTCGAAGGAAGTCAGGCAGTTCGGGTTAGTGCACAGCAGAAGAAGAACAGGTTCCGCAACTCAAGCGCAGCCTCCACAGCGGGCAGAAGCAGAGCGCGAGTACGGACGAAACGGGTGCTGTTTTACACAGCGGGGAAAAGCAATGGGCTACTGCAGGAGGGCGACCAGATCCTAGCTATGCTACTCACCGGTCCCCGAAGCAAGCAGACCCAGGCTTCTCCACGTTAGTTTCAGCAGCTGGCAGGTTCAGAAGAGCAGGGAACGCCTCGTAGTCGTGTAGAGCAAAAAGACGTCCCAATCGACGAAACCGGCACAGTTTGTTGCCGCAGCAGGACAACGGAGCGGCCGTGCGTATCCAAGTCAAAAGTACACTCCTCCCTTCAGACCTGGGAACGCCAAGTGCACGAAGCGTGGGAGAGTGACAAGGACTTGGGATACGACACAACCTTGCGGCGGTTACAGCACAAGACCCCCGTGTAAGCTGGTCAGTCAACTGGATGGCCCAGAGACGCTTCCGAAGGCTTACTTGGCAGGAGATGCTGAAGATGCCGGGAATAGCTGTTCCTGCTATTCCAAAGGTCGAAGCACCAGTACAGGCCTTCTGGTTCGATCAAAGGAGGACAGGGGCTCACAGGACGACAGCAGTGCAAAGGAGGAGTCCTTCAGCGGGTCACCAGCGATTCCTCGGTCCAGCCTCTTGGTTGCAGGATACTTGGCTCCTGTATTCCTTCGTTCGTGAGAACTCAGGAGATCGACATGGTAGTGGTGTTTCCAGCCTCCTCTTATCCATGGTTCCCTTCGCGCCAAAACGGAGGGGAGCCAATGGGAGATCCGCTCATCAACACACATACCATACGTGGACCAATCACGGACCACGGTGGTCCCAGGCATTCACACCACCCTAGACTCTCTGGCACCCAGGATGTGTATTGGGACCAGACATCCCAGCCCACACCCTGGAGGCACACAAACGACATGTAGAAGCCCGCGAAAGCATCCGTGTTTCGCGGGAAAGTACATGCCCAAATAAGGAAGGTTCTGGGTCGCTGGACCTGGGGAAGGTGAAGGGAGCAAGACGGTCAGTGGACAGGACAAAGGAGCCTCGTGGTCTGGCCATTTTGGGAGCCAGGCCACCATTTTGGGTTCAGTGCAAAAACGTGCTCAGAACGCCAAAAGGAGCTCAAAATATACAAAACGATCGCTGCCACCATTCCAGTCCCTGAATGACTTGCACCGATCAAATACCATCCTAAACGAGTATCTAGGGCCTGTAGAAGGCTAGAGACCCAAGAGAGCTGTAACTTAGCTTACAGTGCCCTCTTGTGTCGTGTTGCACTAAAGCTGCGACACGATAAAAGAAACTACGGGAAACAGCGTTCCCCGGTACTGACTGTCTTAAGGGCATGTCAGTTTCCCCGTAAGAAAGGAGCGAAAGCCCAGAGGAGTGCGGCAGAAGGCTGCACTTCTCTGGCAAAGTCAAGAACAAGGTTAAAAACAATAGCAAAAAGTTTAGGGGTTGCCACATGGAAGGAAGATTACCTACAATTACGAAATCTTTCCTAACACTCGCCCCTCCCAGACTATGGACAGGGGGTACTAATCCACCCCTGGATGAGTCTCATGTTCAGGTCGGTTAAACATTCTGGACAACCCATCAGCATTGCTATGTTGGACACCTGGCCTATGCTCAATAGTGAAGTTGAAGCCTTGAAGACTTATGGACCACCTAAGCAACTTTGGATTCTCCCCCTTCATGTTCATTAGCCACTTTAACGGCTTATGGTCAGTCTGCACAGTGAAGTGGGTCCCATAGAGGTAGGGCCTCAGCTTCCTTAGGGCCCACACAACAGAGAAACATTCTTTCTCTACCGTGGACCATCTGAGCTCTCTGTCCTTAAGCTGGCGACTAATAAAACCGATAGGGTGTTCCTTACCCTTCTCATCTACTTGTGATAGTACAGCTCCTATCCCAGTGTCGGAGGCGTCCGTCTGCACGATAAAAGGTCTTTGATAATCAGGGGCCCTGAGGACAGGGGCCTGGCACAAGGAGTCTTTTAAGCCATTGAAGGCCTTCTCACACTCGTCGGTCCAAGTTACCTTCTTGGGTTTCTTCAGAGTTGTGAGAGCAGTCAGAGGGGCAGCTATGGTGCCATAGTCTGCCACAAAATTGCGGTAATACCCCGTGAGTCCTAAGAAGGCTCTCACTTGGGTTTGCGTAGAGGGGGTAGGCCAGTCTTGTACTGCTTGTACTTTACTGGGTAGAGGCTGTATCCTCCCTCCACCTACTTCATGTCCAAGGTAAACCACTGAGCCTTGTCCAATCTGGCATTTACTAGCCTTTATGGTCAAGTGGGCTTTCTGAAGAGCCTGGAGCACAATCCCGAGGTGTTTCACATGGTCTTCCCAGGTGGCGCTGAAAACTGCTATATCGTCCAGATATGCAAGGCAGAATTCGTCCAACCCATTCAACACATGATTCACAAGCCTCTGGAAAGTGGCAGGTGCATTTTTCAACCCGAACGGCATTACCCGGAATTGGTAAAGGCCGTCTGGCGTAGAAAATGCTGTCTTCTCCCTGGCATGTTCTGCTAAAGCTATTTGCCAATAGCCAGCAGTGAGGTCAAACGTGCTGAGGTACTTGGAGGCACCCAAAGTATCCACCAGCTCATCTGTTCGAGGCAAGGGGTGGGCGTCTGTCTTGGTGACAGCATTCAGAGCCCTGTAATCCACGCAGAACCTCAATTCAGAAGTGCCTGCCTTTGGAACCAAAACCACAGGACTGGACCAAGGACTACTGGAGGGTTCAATCACCCCAAGGTCTAACATTTTGTTGACCTCGGTCTTAATATAAGACCGTACTTTGTCTGACATCCTGTATCCCCTACTTTTGGTAGGTACACTGTCTCCTGTGTCAATGTTATGTTTGCACCAAGGTGTCAAACCAGGCGACTGTGAGAACAGGGGGGAAAACTGCCTAAGCAAACTTTTCACCTCAGCCTGCTGATCAGAAGTCAGGTGAGGGGCCACTCGGACACCCTCAATGGAGCTATCTGAAGGACCGCCTTGGAACAGGTCGGGGAGAGGTTCAGACTCCTCTTCCTCAACGTCTGAAGCCAGTAGCAGTGCTGCGATTTCGACTCTTGGGACGAAAGCCTTCAGCCTATTTACGTGGAACACTTTTGGAGCCTGTCCAGGCCTTCCAAGGTCCACTAAATAGTTCACCTCACCCAGGGGCTCCACCACTGTGTAAGGTCCTGACCATTTGTCCTGTAAAGCTCGAGGCCTTATGGGATTCATGATCAGGACTTGCTGACCAGGTGTAAAGTTGATGAGGGAAGCTTTCTGGTCGTACCAATGTTTCACCAGCGCTTGCCCTGCCTTCAATTTATCACTAGCCAAGCCCATCAGAAGTACCATCCGTTTTCTGAGCCCTAGCACATAATCAACTACGTTGGTAGTAACAGGGGGAGTGGGCATCTCCCATCCCTCTTTGACGATGGCTAAGGGTCCCCGTACGGGATGACCGAACAGAAGTTCGAAGGGGCTGAAGCCAACACCCTCCTGTGGTACCTCTCGGTAGGCAAACAGCAAGCATGGTAAAAGAAGATCCCATTTTCTTCTCTGGGGCTCCTCCAGAGCCCCAATCATGCTCTTTAACGTTCTGTTGAAACGTTCCACCAGACCATTGGTCTGGGGGTGGTATGCAGAAGAGAACTTGTAGGTGACCCCACATTCTTTCCACATAGCCTGCATATACTTCGACATAAAGTTGCTGCCACGATCTGACACAACTTCTTTAGGGAAGCCAACCCTAGTAAATATGCCGAGTAAAGCTTTTGCAACTGACTTGGCAGTTACAGTCTTCAATGGGATGGCCTCAGGATACCTGGTGGCATGGTCGACCAGCACCAGGATAAACCTATTGCCTGAGGATGTTTGCGGGTCAAGGGGACCAACGATGTCGATCCCTACCCTTTCAAATGGTACCCCCACAACTGGGAGCGGTACCAACGGAGCTTGGATTGTCGCGCCAACCTTCCCAGACAACTGGCAGGAGGCACAACTCCTGCAGTGACTTTCTACTTGCACCCCCATCTTGGGCCAGTAGAAGTGCATGGATAACCTTTGCTTGGTCCTCTTCATACCAAGGTGACCAGCAAGGGGAACTTCATGCGCCAACTGCAGGAGGAAGGGCCTAACAGCAAGGGGAACCACCAACCTCCTATGGTCTCCTTCTGTTGACTCTGTGGGCTCACTATACAGGAGTCCACCTTCCCAATAAATCCTATGCGTCCCATGAGGTTCACCCTCAAGCTGGGAGCAGGCCTGTCTCCTTAGGCCTTCCAGAGATGGGCACTCACGTTGGCCTTTACTGAATTCGTCCCTATCAGGACCTCCTTCAACTAACAAGTCTTTTAGTTCAGGATGATCGTTGGGGTCGAATACTTCAGGCATCGCGACCTCCTCGTCAGGTCCGGGCGATTGACCAACTTCCTCCACCACAGTGGTAGGCGAGCTCGGGGGAATATTCTCTTTCCCTCGTCGTGACTTGTTGACTCCTTTCGCCTTGGGTTTCCCCTTCGGCTGGGGCGGCGTATTGGACTTGGCCAATGCTGCCCGTGCTTGAGACCGTGTGTAGGGTCTTTCGGCAGTGTCTCCTACGAGCCCTAAAGCTCTGAGATCATTACCTAGTAAAACCTTTCCCGGGACGTTTCTCTGAATGCTCACTGGAATCCTGACTGCTGTACCATTTAAAGTAAGATTTACAGGGATCACTGGAAACATATGGAGGGGGCCGTCAGCCAACTTAGTGGGCATCAGAGTAGCTCTGGCAACTTCCTCTGAGTCTACCAAGGTAGAATCCACTACAGTGCGACTGCACCCACTATCCCTAAGAGCTGGAGTATCTACTCCATTGATCAGCACACTGTCTTTAAAGTAGTGCTTGGTATTATCTGGAATCCTAGCATAAGCCTCTGCGACTTTAGGCTCCCAGGAACCCAGGGACACTAAAACTACCTCAGCCTCTATTCCGCTGGGAAATAAGTCTGAGGAGAAGGATGCTCCTGTAATCTCTTCTTCCTCGTAGGAGGAGAAGGCCAGATTAGCGGAGTGGACCCCCAAAGGTCTAACCTTACAACGGGGATCCCCCTTCACATGGTCAGTTGCTCCACAAGCAAAACACGATCCAATGGGTCTGTTTACATAGGGAGGCTTATTGTAACCAGAGTTCTGTTTCGGAGGCTGCCCTCCACTACCCTGTGAGTTCTCGTGTGTCTTACCCTTGTTTTTCTGTTTGTGGCCCTTATGGGAAGAAGATTTAGCAGATTCCCCACCCGCCATATCTTTGAACTTTTTCCCTTCCTCCTGCTTACCAGGATGAGTTTTGTCCTTATGGGACACTCGATGTGACACCCATAAGTCTGCTGCAATGGCCAGCTTCTTAGGATCTATCTCCTTCGAATCGGCCAAATGCTGCTTAAGCTCCGGGGAAGAAGAAGCAAAAATGTGTTCCAGCATGACAAGATTTATCATGCCGGCGAAGGTAGAAACCTTATAACCTTCGACCCAGCCAGTTAAGTTTTTCAAGGATTCAGCGACATACGATACCCAAGTACCACCTTCCTTTTTCTTATACTCTCTAAAACGTTTTAAATATTGGGCCGGAGTCTTCCCAAACTTTAAAATGAGAGTCTGCTTCAACATTGCGAAATCAGCTCGCTCAGCCTTCGACATCTCCATAATGGCACTACAGCCAGAATGGGGCAGTCTACTGAGTAACCACGCAATCTTATCAGCATTGTCAACTTTCTGAACTTCGCATGCATACTCAAATGCATTCAGCCAGTCCATAATGTCATTCCGTTCTTCATACACACTGAGCAGATCTTTTGGAAACCGTGGATGAGAGGAGGCCCCAGACCCATGTCCAGGACCCGTGGACCCAGTTGCAACCTGAAGCTTGGCCAGTTCCAACTGGTGATCCCTGTCTTTTTGTTTTTCTGCCTGTTCGATTTTTAGTTTGGCTATGCTGAATTCAAGCTCCTGCTGCCTAAACCGCAGCTCTTGCTTCTTGAATTCAAGCATAGCCTCCCCATCAGCACTGGCAGAGGAAACATTAGACATCTCGTCCTCCCTGTCCTCGTGGTCGCGGTGGATCAGTGCGGCGGCAGAACCGTCGGTTCTACCAGTGAGAGCAGCCCCACCACCTTCCGCACTGTCCTCAGAAGTGATAGCGTCAAGCTGCGCTTCTTGCCACGCCATGATTCTTTGGATCATTTCCAATTTCGTGCCTTGAGAGGAAACCCCTCTCTCCGCACACATCTTTTTTAGTGTTTCTGATTTAGAAGCATTCAAAGTTAACAAGGTACTTGTTTCCATACTGTGTGATAGGACTATGGCCTTTTTAAAGTTATATTACAACAATTCACTACGTGTACTGGTTGGAATAACCTGAAATGCCTTAGTTCGAGCGCAACACTGGATACCTTCAGTCGTATCCCACCGCTGTACACCAATTTGTTAAGACGGATTTCTGAACTCTGTCCTGGTGGCGCAGAAGTTCAGAAGGCCAACCTAATTACTTGGAACAGGGTAACCTCTGGACGAGCCAGACCAATCAAGGTAGCGATCGCGGCCGTCAAGACTAGATCTCAAGAGGGGTGAGGGTGACTGAAAGCCCGCAATGAGCACACAAAACCAGAACACTTACAAACTACTCCAAACAGGTGTTATATCAAAAATATATACACATTTATTTTAAGGCCTTTAAAACAACGACCGTAGCGAGAAAATCACAATATCACAATATTAAACCAACACATACCATATCAACACAATATATATACAAATACACAGTCGCAAGCGTTTAAAGCACGAAATATGTAGTCCACCTGAAAGGGAAGGAAAACAGGCAGTGCGATAATGCTTTCGACTCAGTTCGCCTTCATAGGCACCTAACTAGATGGAAGTCCGAGCCCTGCGAAGAGTGGAGCCTTGTGCTCAAAGTACCTGCACGCGCTGGTGCCAAAGGGCAAAAGGAGAAGCTCTTCGAAGGAAGTCAGGCAGTTCGGGTTAGTGCACAGCAGAAGAAGAACAGGTTCCGCAACTCAAGCGCAGCCTCCACAGCGGGCAGAAGCAGAGCGCGAGTACGGACGAAACGGGTGCTGTTTTACACAGCGGGGAAAAGCAATGGGCTACTGCAGGAGGGCGACCAGATCCTAGCTATGCTACTCACCGGTCCCCGAAGCAAGCAGACCCAGGCTTCTCCACGTTAGTTTCAGCAGCTGGCAGGTTCAGAAGAGCAGGGAACGCCTCGTAGTCGTGTAGAGCAAAAAGACGTCCCAATCGACGAAACCGGCACAGTTTGTTGCCGCAGCAGGACAACGGAGCGGCCGTGCGTATCCGAGTCAAAAGTACACTCCTCCCTTCAGACCTGGGAACGCCAAGTGCACGAAGCGTGGGAGAGTGACAAGGACTTGGGATACGACACAACCTTGCGGCGGTTACAGCACAAGACCCCCGTGTAAGCTGGTCAGTCAACTGGATGGCCCAGAGACGCTTCCGAAGGCTTACTTGGCAGGAGATGCTGAAGATGCCGGGAATAGCTGTTCCTGCTATTCCAAAGGTCGAAGCACCAGTACAGGCCTTCTGGTTCGATCAAAGGAGGACAGGGGCTCACAGGACGACAGCAGTGCAAAGGAGGAGTCCTTCAGCGGGTCACCAGCGATTCCTCGGTCCAGCCTCTTGGTTGCAGGATACTTGGCTCCTGTATTCCTTCGTTCGTGAGAACTCAGGAGATCGACATGGTAGTAGTGTTTCCAGCCTCCTCTTATCCATGGTTCCCTTCGCGCCAAAACGGAGGGGAGCCAATGGGAGATCCGCTCATCAACACACATACCATACGTGGACCAATCACGGACCACGGTGGTCCCAGGCATTCACACCACCCTAGACTCTCTGGCACCCAGGATGTGTATTGGGACCAGACATCCCAGCCCACACCCGGGAGGCACACAAACGACATGTAGAAGCCCGCGAAAGCATCCGTGTTTCGCGGGAAAGTACATGCCCAAATAAGGAAGGTTCCGGGTCGCTGGACCTGGGGAAGGTGAAGGGAGCAAGACGGTCAGTGGACAGGACAAAGGAGCCTCGTGGTCTGGCCATTTTGGGAGCCAGGCCACCATTTTGGGTTCAGTGCAAAAACGTGCTCAGAACGCCAAAAGGAACTCAAAATATACAAAACGATCGCTGCCACCATTCCAGTCCCTGAATGACTTGCACCGATCAAATACCATCCTAAACGAGTATCTAGGGCTTGTAGAAGGCTAGAGACCCAAGAGAGCTGTAACTTAGCTTACAGTGCCCTCTTGTGTCGTGTTGCACTAAAGCTGCGACACGATAAAAGAAACTACGGGAAACAGCATTCCCCGGTACTGACTGTCTTAAGGGCATGTCAGTTTCCCCGTAAGAAAGGAGCGAAAGCCCAGAGGAGTGCGGCAGAAGGCTGCACTTCTCTGGCAAAGTCAAGAACAAGGTTAAAAACAATAGCAAAAAGTTTACGGGTTGCCACATGGAAGGAAGATTACCTACAATTACAAAATCTTTCCTAACAGGTGCCTTCCCGGTATTCCTTACAGTTTTTACTTCGGGTGCCCTCCCGATAGCTTTACAGTTTTTTCTTCGGTCGCCCTCCCGGTATCTTTCCCAATTACTTCAGGTGCTCAGGTCTTTACCCCTTATATATATGCAGTCTTCTCTCCTTTCAGCTGTTTTATTTTTTCTCCGCCACCCTCCGTTACCTTTCCCCTTTACTCTAAGGCCTATGAGACATTTGCCAAGGTAACGAGTTTCGTTATTTCACTCACCGATCGCCTCTTTTCCTCTCTGGAACTTCAGGATCACCGCCCCTTCCTCTTCCTGCATTTAAGGTTTTCGTCCGATCCGCTGCCCGTGTGAATGAGAAGGGTTATGCTCTGAAAGGCGGGTTCCTTCAGACCCACTGCAGATTTTTGGGAATATTTACACTATCATTGTCCACGGGGAGCTTCTCAGCCTACTGAGCCGGAATGGCGAAAGGACTCGTGATGTAACCGGGGAGCTTCTCAGCCTACTCAGCCGGAATGGCGAAAGGACTCGTGATGTAACCGAAGGCTCAGAGTTACTTCGTGCCGTCGGTCTAAAGGTGACTTTTAACTATATCAATCGATAATCAATAATCGATGGCCGAAACCATCCTCACGCTACCAAGTGTTCACGAGGAGAGGAAATTACTGACGGGCCCATTGGTCAGTGCTCCCCCTCGAAAACTAGTAATACAAGATAGCTGCACCATGTGAGGACAGAGTGCAGGATTCACATATTCCAGCAAGATTCAATAATCAGGACTCAATAAGTTGGCAAAGGGAAGTCCGTTTAATGATACATACTTCAGCATATGGACATTAGCAGCATCGCAAACACCTGTCTCGCTCCAACTTCCTCGAACTTCATACAAACAGCAATAGTTATAGTACAATCTCGTCATCAATTGACGTGTAACATTCAAAGTTTGTCATGCAATTCTATTGGTTGGGGAAGGTAACTTAAGTATACGTGTTATATCTGTATATGAGAATAAAGCATTCGGATTGGATAACTCTTATCGGGTGGGCGTCTACGCCCAGCCCTCTACTTCACACGTGATTGACGTCACTACAACTACGACGTCTCATTGGCTACAGTGTCTATAGGGCCCTAGATTACATGGTCCATTGTGATTGGGCAAGTTACACCCCTAAGCATAAATCTCCACTTTAATTAGCAGCATGCAGAATAGACACCCAGGTGCCTGGTGTCCCAGGATTCACCCTGCCTCCTTTCCATCAATCAGTAGTTTAGGGCTATGTGTCAATTAGTTGGCTGGGTATGGCCATGAAACTGTAGTCTCTTATCTGGAGAAGTTATGGCAACCTCGGGTTCGGGATGACATCAGTCGATGGGACCTCTTCGCGCCAGGCTGGTCACGTGTCAGTTCACCGTGGATTCTGCTTCAATCCTCTTCTTTTCGTGTATTTGATTCTCCTTCGGGCCTCGCCACCTGCCTGGGCCCCTCTTATCTTGACCTTCCCTGGCAGGCTGGTATGCTCTGGAGTTTCGATTCTTCAGCTTTGCTGCTCTCCCCTTTCCTAGGGTTGACCTCGACTTCCCAGGCTTGAGCTGCTCTTTGTTAAGTTTCGATTCTGCTCTTTCTCCTGTCTCTGGCTGGGTTTCGAAACTTGGCCTGTTAGGCCTCTGGCCGCCTGGGTACCTTTCTTCTTTTACAAAATGGAGTCGCACGTGTACATTGTGCTTTATTGAGGTAGATATATATATAGTTGGCGCTTGCCGCTCTATTCTTCTACTAAGCATTGCAAGCAGTATCGATCACTTAGCTTCTTGTGTTCCAAGCCTATTTACATACATTAGCTGGTTTGATTCTTCCATCTAGGCTCACAGCTTTGATTCTTCTATGTTTAGGCAACGTTTCCTCTTATGAGTGCATTACATCATCATTCTTTATATTTTGTCCTTATGTCATTTCTTGCTGACATTTTGTTCATCTGTGAGCCTGCTCGGGCCCTCGTGATGTCACCACTCTTCTCCCATTGTAGCTCTTTGGGTCTCTTCGCGGACAGATTGTAGGTAACCTTCATTTCGTGTCTCTCGCATCCATTTTAATGGCTGCACACACTGGCGTGTTACCTTTTCCATGTGCGAGTCTATCCAGGCCCTTGTCTTATTACCACTTGCCTTCCATCAGGGTGTGTTGAGTCTCTTCGTGTACAGTCTGTAAATACTCATTGTTTCGTATCAGTGGCTGGTAAGGTTGCCTGATGGGGTACCGTGTTGCCCAGGGTTGCCTGGTTATGGGCGCTTCAACAGGTACAGCTCTTCCGAGGGGCACTGGACAGAGTCCTAATGCTGCTCTCTGTTGGTTCATTCGTTCCTCGTACGACATGTACCTCGGTATGAACGTTCTCCGTAATTCAGCATGAATGGCTGGAGTGCAGGCCATATCTGGGACCTCCTCTACATCCCCACAGGCCATCTCAACCCCCTGTGGTCCCCCTGTGATGTTCCCTTGTGCCCCCCTTCTCGCACACAGGTGTTGCCTGTTTTGCTTGTTTCTTCTACCCTGCTCCCCCTCCCCCCTCCAGGCTACTTCTGCAGGAGTCTGTCCTGATACATTCTGGTTTCACCATCACCGTCTTGTGGCCAATGCTGGATTTAACTTTTATGGACTTCATTGATTCACGGTGCATCACCCTTTCTCAACTCTCATGCTGGACTTCCTTTGCATCTTGTACTCATGGTGGCCCTGAATCATGCTGTTCCCATCTTCATCTTGTATCCTGGCTTGCAACATTGTGTTACCACTGACTCTGCAATTGTATTCGCTCTCCCCTATTGCTTCTCCACTCTTTTTGACTGCTTACTCTCTGTTCTCTCCTCCTCTCCATTTCTCCCTTTTCCTATCTCCTCCCCTAACTTTCTTCTATTCACTTACTCTATCAGAATTGTCCCTGGACCTAGTATGATAGCAACCTCGTCTGTCTCCTCCCCCCTCTCTTTACTTGTTTCCCGCCCTCCCCCCTCCAGCACTATCTGAAATGTCATCAGGCCTAGTACGATAGTTGCTTGTTTTGTTCCTCCCCTCCCTTAAAGCACCCCTCTCCCTCACCTTTTGTTTTTCTCTGGCTCTACCAGAAATGTCGTCAGACCTAGTACAGTAGTCGCCTGTCTGTTTCCATTTCCTTCCCACTCTCCCCCTCCCTTCCTTATCTAGGTCTTAGCTCTTGCACTATCTGAAATGTCGTCAGGCCGTGTACGATAGTTTATTTCACATCCTTACTGTTCATGGCCTGTAAGAATGTCATGTCTTTTCCCTTGTTCCCTCCATTGCCTTGAAGCGCTTTGAAACACATTGTGTGAAGGCGCTATATAAATAAACAATCATATCATATCACCAAGACACACCCCTGGGACAGCAAGGGGGTCAGTCAAGGATCACCTCTCTTTCCTCCAAGGGGTCCCAGTCAGCTATGTCTCCTGGCTCCTGTCTCCACTGCAAGATTTAGGCCTCTCTGCTGGGATGTTTCTGGCCAGATTCTGGCAGAAGGTCGCCTCTTGGAATTAGTGGAAGAAGTCCAGTTCTCATGCAAACTGGTTTATTTATAGGGCAAATGACATCACAAACTTGTCATGATTCCTGCGAAAGGGATTGGTTAATGTCAGTGGTCGAAGTGGGCAGGAGCTGTCGGGAGCGGTGCTCCTCTACTTCTTTTAATTAAGTTTTACCGTTCCTATACCTTTATTTTAAAAATAAACCGTTCCGGAACGTTTTTGTTTCAAAATAAATATGTAGGAAGAGGTTGGAACTTGCACTTTCAGTGCACTGCAAAGAACGTTTCCTTAAAGAGCAGGCACATGTGTTTTGGGGTTTTTATTGTGCATGGGAGGGTGTGCAGCGATGGGGTCTGTGTGGAGCGGTGTAGGCCAGTAGGGAACATAGTTCCACTACTTCTTTTCGTACACTTCGACCACTAGTTAATGTTCACTACCCACCCCCTCACCCCCTTTGTGCTAATAGGATAAGGTGATGGGGGAATGATTTGGGATAGCTGTGGGAGGAGAAAACGTCATCACCCCACTTTGACAGATGGGCTCACTCTGCATTAAGCTCACAAAATATCTCAACATGGCAAGTACCCTGAATTTTCAAATCTTTACATGTATGAATATATTTTTGAGAACTACATTTTAAAGTGAATGATAAAAGACTAGTCTGAAATCTGCACGCCCTTTCTATACAGAGATACCGTTTTTCTTCATTTACTCAGGAACCATATCAGTGAAAAATATGCCACTCCACAACCCCCATGTTAATGATGACCTGCACGTGCCTACCAACTTTCCCCTCTCTCAGAAACAAGGGAAAATGTAGTTTTGTTTATCACATCAAAATCATTTTAGCAGGGTCACCTTTAGTAAAAATCTGGAATGACCGTTGTGCGATGTACGCTGTCCATTTTATGCGATTCAATGTATTTCTCCCATTGAAATCAAGGTGCAGTTTCACACCTTTTTTAAAGTTTAATTTCTCTTCTTAGGCATGTGACTTAAGCAGAGAGGCCTGTGTCTAGATTCCGCCTCCCCCTCCAATGCCTAAGTGCTGCCAAAACAAACATGGCTAATGTGGTCTTCACCGTGTTTTCAATCTAAAAGTATATTCTTTCTTGTATTTTTAAGGAAGGGCTCTGATTGATGATGACACCCAGGCCTCTCTTCAGGGCAGCAGAGGGAGGTCCTGGAGCTTAGTTTCACATTGGGAGAAATTACCAGCAGCGCAGGGCCTTTTAAACTCACACACAATTGCTTTTAAATGACATCTTATAAGGCACACAATTTCAGCACATATGAGTGTCACTTTTAAATTGTCCTTTGTATAATGCCATATCTGAGAACACCATGTTCACACTTTGAATTTCTCTTAGCATATTGTCAATTTGGAGGGAAAAATGAAAATGACATTCTTTTATTTAATTAACATGTAAGTCTCGGTTTCACTTCAGCTGCTTGGAGCACAATTCTGGTATCCCATTGAAGATACTGTGCACTGCTGTTTCATATGTGTGAGTGCATGAGTCCATGGATGTATCAAAACATCAGTGCCACATGTCTTTCTTTTCCTTCATGAAATGCATTTTGCATATCTTCACATTTTGGGATTGAGGCCCACTTTCTTTCCTTTGTGATTTAGGTTCACTAGGCCTTATGTCCGACATCATTTCTGCACCGCCTTTTATTTCGGTGAGTGTTCACAACTGAATCTGGCCTCTTTATTTCTAGCATCCAGGGGCTATATTTCACCCCACAAAGTCCCCCCTCCAGGCTCTTTGATTCCAATAGACAGAGAGAAGAGCAAGGAGAGAGTGGGGTGTCCGTTTCCTTGTGGCCTGGGTTCGTCCCAGGGATTTCTGTGGGTGCACGTCTGCTCTTTTCCTGTTCCTGAGAGTGTGGCGCTCTGGTCTTCACTCCACTCTTTTCGGATTTTAGGTGTTGGTCCTAGGCCCCTCCCTTTCCGGTAGCTCCACCTCCAGGCTGTAGAGGCAAGGAGTTATTTAATCTGCCGAGAATAAAAGAGAGGTTAAGTATTTCATACAGTACTGATTTCCCAGGATTTATGTGCGAATTGATAACAAAACAATGAGTTACATATCACATTTTTCATGGCATCACTATTCTGGACATGACAATTACACTCAATACCTTCCTAATAAGTATAAGTGGTTCTACTGCCTGTAATTGTGTGATTTTCTCTATCTGGGTTTCCATTCTTCACCTTTATTCTTCAGATGGTTCCTGGGCTCTACCCTCACTGGGTTCTTCAATCAGTCGCAAGCTCTGTGTGGGATGACAGCTTTTCAACTGATTGATGTGAACCCATTTCTCTTCCGTCTGTTCTCCTTTAGGGATGCAGATCTTATAAGCAACAGGTAAGGATTTATCGACAATTTCAAAAGCACCACGCCAGGAGGGGAGGAACTTCCACTCTTTGGTCTGGTTCCTTTGGAAATTGTACAGGTAGACCCTGTCTCCTACTTCGTACTCTCTGGTCCTTATTACGACCCAGGCGTTAACCATGGCGCTATTAGCGCCATGGTTGACGCCGGATTCCGCCATGGTGAATGGCGGAATTACTGCCCCATTCCAAGGTTGGCGGGGCGGTAATTCCCCATTCACCATGGCCCCTCCCCATTCCCATTTTAGCCCCCATAGGGCTCAATGGGAATGGGGAAGGCAGCAATAACGGTACCGCAAATTGCGGTACCGTTATTACCTCTAAAGTCCCTTTGCGGGTCCCGTCCTTAACGGCTGGTTTTACCAGCCGTTAAGGGAGGACCTGCAAAGGGACCTCGTAATAGGGCGGTAAGGGATTACCGGTACCGGTGCCCTTACCGGTACCGGTAATCCCTTACCGCCCGGGTCGTAATGAGGCCCTCTCTTGGTGGTCTTTAAGTCGTAGTGGGTTTTCATCCCCTCTGCCGACTTTTCTAAATTTTGCTGAGCGTAAGCAAAGCGGGCTGAAGGTGTTTTCTTAAATTCTCAATATACTCAAGGGTCGTGGAGGCGTTGATCAGGGTCTGCTCTTGAGTTCTGTAGAGCAGATGCTGAGGTAGCACCATTTTTCGTCCAGTCATGAGCTCGAATGCTGACATTTTTGTCACAGAAGATGGTGTAGACCTGACAATTTGTAATCGGATGTCCCAACTAGGTCCAGAGTCTGCCACAAACTTCTTCAAGATGCCTAAAATTGTTTCATTGTACTTCTCAACTCCCCCACTTAAGGCTAGGGGTAGGCAATGTGGAGTTTTCTCTTTACCCCTAGTATCTCCCATATTTTTGTCATCACCTCACTGGTAAAATGACCTCTTCAGTCCTACTCAATCCTCTGGGGAAGGCTGAAATGAGAGAAGATGTGATTGATCATTAGAGCGGCAGCTGCCTCTGCCTTGCAATTTTGGGCTGGAAGATATTCCACCCTCTTGGTAAACAAGAATGTCACGGTCAACATGTACTTGTTTCCTCTATAGGAGCGAATCACAGGCCCGATGAATTTGCAAGTCCGACCAAGGCAGTGTCATTGCCCTTTTTTGTCGGGGAGCTCTGTGTGTGAGGGAACTTGGCTGATACTGAGCACACACAAGACACCCCTTTAAGTATAGGTCGAGGTCCTGACCCATGTGTGGCCAGTATGCGAACTCTCACAAAATTTCAAAAGTTGTATGAAACCCCCTATGACCAGCAGTGACCGTGTCATGGGCGTGACTTAACATCAGGCTTCGAAACGAGTTAGCTACCACCCACTGGTCACATCCAGATATTGATCTCTGTACCAACAAACCGTCTTGGATTCTGAACATTTGGGAAAACTTCATCAACACCCGGAGATCCTCTTTCCCGATATACTCGGATTCGGTCAGAGGAAAATTCACGGGGTCTTCAATTTGTTGATAAAATTTCCCAATAATCGGGTCCCCTTTTTGTGCATTAATCAAATCAGCATCTGGGGTTTCTTTACTCCACTGGGCAGTTGAGAGTTCAATTTGGGCATGTGTTTGGGACCTGGTGACGGCAGCGACCTGGATTTCCCCCAACAGGGATGCGGTTTCTATGAGGTCCTCGTGGATGGCTCTGGTTTTGGCCAACTTGTCAGCCAAGTTGTTTCCAGTTTTGTCTGGTCCCTCTATTCTGGAGTGACCTTTTATCTTTTTCCAATAAATTGTCATCTCATTCGAGGTGACCAGATAATCAATTGCTTGGATTAATTTCCCATGCTTGAGCGGTTTGCTATTTGCACACAGCATGCCTCGATTTTTCCAATTAATCAGGTGCTCCACCAACCCATTCCTGACATAATCTGAATCAGTGATTATGACCAGTTCTTTGAGTTGGTGTTGCATGACAGTGAGGATGGCTTGATGTACCGCCATCAACTCTGCCACCTGACTACTTCGAGGACCTATCTTGTACCCAGCAGAGGGCTCTGCGGCATCATTCACCCAGGCATTCCCAATGCCAGCCAATAGTTGTTTTTCCCTGTGATTATCAACATGGTAGGGGCACCCATCCACATAAACTGTGGGTATCCCCTGGCACGTGTCTTCCTCATAGACTTTGTGCGGGTAAGTAAGGTACTTTAGACTTTCGTCCTTGAGACAGTTTTCTTGAGCACAGTCATGCAAGTCAGCCAAACCTTGCGCTAGGGTACTCTTCTTGTTTTGGCCATATCTGACCTCCACAGGAAAGCCTTGCATGGACAGAATCCAGGAATTAATTGTGGAATTACTCACGTTCCCTGTTCGGATTCAGTCACTTTGGAGATATTGCAAGAGCTGGGGAGGAGTCTCGACAGTGATGTGCTTCCCCTGGATGAACAGGCGGTAATTCTTCAATGCCCACACCGTTGCCAGGAGTGCCTTTTCGCAATCGTTGAATTTTTCCTCCACGGAGGACAAAGTCTTGCTCGCGTAGGAGATTGCTTTGTTGAACTTGTCGTGCTTTTGGTATGATACTGCTGTTAAGCAAGTATTTGAGAACCCCGTCTCGAAGAAGAACTTATTGTTTTTTTTGGGGTAAGCCAAACAAGGCGTTTGGGAAAGGCTTCTCTTTAGTTGTTTTACTGCCTCGGATTGTTCTGGACCCCACTCCCACTTGACCCCGGCCTTTAATAAATGGACCAAGGGTCACGTGACTTCTGCCTAGTCTTCTATGAACTTTCAACTATAATTCGTGAGTCCAAGAAGGCTTTGTAGTTCTCGCAGAGTACTAGGGTCTTTTCATTTCAATAAGGCTTCCACCTTTTTCGTCTGCAGACTGAGACCCTCAGGGTTGATTTCATGCCCTAAGAAGTTCAAGCGGGTCTTACACCACTGTGCCTTCTAAAAGGACAGTTTCGCTCTGGCTTTCTGCAACTGGGTCAGAACATAGCGTATTCCAGCTATATGTTCCTCCACAGTTGAGCTCTTGATTAAAACATCATCTAGATAGGCTATGTTTCCTCTTTCGCCCAAGTCGGGCATGGCCTTATGCAAAAAGATGTTAAATTCATTGCCAGAGTTTATGTATCCAAAGGGGGTTCGGGTCCACGTGTATTGCTGCCCCTTGAAGGTAAAGGCAAGCTTGTACTGGTCTTCTCTATTCACGGGTACTGTCCAGTAACCATTGGTCAGTTCAATGGCGGTATACACCTTTGACCCTTGGATCTGGGCCAGTCCCAGATCGATGAAGGGAAGGGGCCATCTTGACATGTGGATCTGTTTATTTAACTCCCTAAGGTCTGATCAAAAAATGCATTGGCCATTGGGTTTGAGTATCCCCAGTATCGGGTTATTAAAGGTACTGTGGACAGGACGAATTATCCCATGGGATTCTAAGTTTTTAATAATCTCTGTGAGTGACTCCATAGACGCGAGAGGTAGCCAGTATTGCTTCACAAATATGGGAGCCATCTCAGGGTCCGTTGATATGAGGTTGAATGTTTCTCTGTGCGCCCACAGTCATACGAATCCACAGCAAAGATTTCCTGAAAATCCAAAAACACCTGTTTCAGCTTCTGCTTTTGCTCCTCGGTCTCACAGGCATCAGCAAGATTGATTTGTTCTTCAACTATCTGCTTAAAACCTGGAAATACCTCTGGTTTTGCAATTTCGGTGGTATCCTCCAGTTGGGTGGAGAAATCTCTTGTTATGGTGCTGGCCTGGACATGAGTTTTCAAGGATGGGAGGTAGTCACTGTTGACTTGATATACCACCTCATCCTTCCTGATGTCACAGGTTACCTCTTCCCCACTATAAGGGCAGGAGGAGTACACCAAGAAATTCCCCCTTGCCGGGTGAAAATCTTTTCCAGAGGGATATCGATGTAAAAATTGTAACAGCCGTTTGGAATTGGTCCCATGATCTCATTACCTAAGTCAATAGAATAATGTTGGGCATGAACCGCCATTCCAATAAAGGTGTCTACGCCCAAAGTAATACTTCTGGGGTCGCTGTTATCCACCAATATTCGAATGGTATCATGTTCTAGGTCAACTAGGGGTGTCGGATGTAAATACAAACCTTGCTTTTGGAGGTGATAATTCAAATTTATATAAGCGTCCTTGTTTTTGAGGTTCTGTCCTCGCTTAATTTTTAGGGGAATTGTGAATTGTCGTACCTGTCCTGGGATGGCAGCCTCCTCTCCTATTTGAACTTCAACCGCATACGACAGCAATTGAGCTGACCAAAATGCTTTCTCAGTGTTGTCAAAGGCCATGGGGCTACCCCCCAGTCGGGACCATGCTTTATAATTAATTAGGTCCAAATTAATTGCAAATCGATTCAGAATGTCACTGCCTAAGTAAAAGGCGGAGGGGACAGCTCCCAAAACCCAACAATATGTTTCTATGCTTTTGTTTACCAATGGAAATGTTTGGCATGCACCTGCTAGTAGGAGATGTTTGGAATTTTGAGTTTCCAGGCCCATTTCCCACTTCTAAATCAATTTAAACGTGGAAATGGTCTCATCTTTTGGGAATTTCCTGAATAATGCTTCGCTGATGAAGCGTCTTCCATTATTCAGGCATACTCTGGTGAGAACAGCCCCCCTCGCCCCCTCATTTACCTGAATGGGGAAAAACAGCTGTTCACCCTTTTTCTGGATGTCGGTCAAAATTTGAGCTGGTTTTTCAACATCTTTTATCATGGGATTTGGGTTTTCTTCAGATTGTGGATCGGTATACAATTTCAGAGTATTTCCTCCCAGTGTGGAATGCCACTTAAAACTGGGAGGAAGGTTAATTTTCAAAAATGGAGAAGAGTTCTCATCACCAGTTTGTTCTCCTACAGAGATGACTGTGATATCTGAGACTTGATTGTTCCTAAAGTGGAATTCTATTTTATCAGATTGTTGTTCAATCATGTGGCATGTGCCATTTAAACTCACTTAATGTGTACTTTGTTTCAATTTGATTGACCTGTTAATCTGAGTACAGAGACCTTGTTCACGCAGCCAATCAGGGGTGATACCTCCGAAGGAGGTCATTCCCCAGTAGACAAGGTGTGCCCTGTGGAGTGATGACTATCACCGGCTGTTTCACCCTATGTCGCACAATTTTGATCTGCAGATCCACAGTTCCCACGACGGAAATATCATTTCCATCGATTTTTTGGAGTTGTCCAGAAAGAGGTATGAGGGGAATTTGGTGACTCTCCCACCTGAATTTATTTGGTCAAAGGCCTTTTTGGATAGGAGGGTGGCTTGGGATCCAGTATCTACCAGCTCTCATAATGCCCA
This sequence comes from Ambystoma mexicanum, assembly GCF_040938575.1. Lineage (NCBI taxonomy): Eukaryota > Metazoa > Chordata > Amphibia > Caudata > Ambystomatidae > Ambystoma > Ambystoma mexicanum. The sequence continues at coordinate 747,453,175 of NC_090938.1, forward strand.
TTGACCCTGTACCTTGACAGAGGCATACAATCTCCCATCTCTTTCTTCAAGGGGCAATGAAAATGTGCATTTTGTGCCAGCTTGGCGGTTAATTTTTTTTATTTTGAACTCCGACACTGTGTGATCTTGGACATTTTTCTGTGTCGGAGTCCGGGAATCTGTAAAGAAACTTTCGCACCCAGATATCTGTGGGATTGGGAAATACCCTTTTCCCCTGATTGTTTGCTGTCCCCCTTTTCCTGGAGACAGTTACCCAAACCTGTTTGGAGGGAGGATCATTGTTGGGGTTTAAGAATTTCGTGCTCTGGGTCAGTCGCCATACTTGCCCAGTCTAAATCAGGGTTTTTGGGACCCAATTTTCCTTGGGAGGGATCCTTCCATCCCTGAAAGAGAAGATTTTTTTCCCTGAATCCTCCATGGATTATTTACCTTCAAATGGGAAGATGCAGACTTCCTCCACAGAGTGGGTTTTCTTTGGCCCTTGATTGCTCCTACTTACCCTCTGTTCCATAGGTTCCAGCTTTACGGGGCTAGGAGATTTGGGTTCAGGTTCCCAGGTTTCCAGGTGTTTTGCTTTGGTGAGAAAGGAAGTTTCCTCTAGGTCTTTGCATCTCCCTTCCCCCCGGCCCCCTTCCTCTTGAAACTGTTGGTGGTCAGGGTTTTCTCCCTGGCTTTGCTCTGGGGCACCAGACCTGGGTGTTGAGCTGTTCTGGGTGGCATTTTCCATTTGAGGACTCTGCTGAGCCCTCAATATACGACCCAGGTCTTGTGTCAAATGTAGGACCTGGCGCTCCAGTTGAGACATCCTTTCTGCTTGGTAGGGGGTCTGGATTCATACCTTTCCTGCTCTCAGAAAGGGTAGCTGTCCCTTCTCCCAGAGTAGCTCGAGTATTGAGAGTTTCCCTGATAGCCCTCTGAACCCGAAGGCCCTTTAAGATGAGGTAACACTCTACAGGGTGAATGGGAATGGAGAAATTACTCAAACATCAACAATAAAACCAACTCAGGAAGTTGGCAAAAGACTTGGTCTGTTTTAATAACAATTATCTAAAACAGGAGTACAACGGACATCAACGGATGTCTGGCAGTAAGATCTCAGCACTTTTCATAAAAAACACACTTATATACCAAAAACTCATCATCAGTGACGTCATACTATGTGGCAAACTAAGAAACGTATGTGGGACTGCGATTAGGTAACTAGAAACATCTAGGTATACTTTCTATGAGGGTTGGTGTTGTGATTGGGTCTCTAGTGTCAGGTGGACAACTCTTCCCACCCCTAGTGCAAGTCATTGTGAGCGTCATCAAATACACAACGTCTCATTGGGTCTCTAAACTATAAGGCTCTTTGGTACATGGCCCTTTATAATTGGTTGGCACACTTGTACCCTTCTGGAATATTCCACTCATTAACAGCATGCAAGCTGGTACCCCAGGTAAGCAAACCAAACACTTCCACAAATGGAGGCCAATCAAAAGAGGGAGACGTGGTAGAGGAAGTATTAGAAGAAGAAGAGCCATCCGACAGAGTGAAAACAAGGTCAAAAGAACAACGCAAAAAGAAAATTTGATTCTTAATCTATCAGATAAACCTTGCACAACACAACTCAACTCGGCTCTAATGAAAGGTCTCTCATTTTGTCCGACTCACAAAATGGATTACTTCCAAACAAGAGTGGATCTCTTCAAATTTAGTAGGAAACTAAAACTCAAAAAATATTTTGCCACTGGCATAAAAACATCCAAATCAAGGACAGAAGAAACTGTTGTCCCTTCAGATCTATCAATCATTCATTCCATGCAAAAAGTCGATCTTTTGAATTTATCAGAAGAAGAAAAAATACACACTCTAGAATCATTCACAGCAGATTTGGGAATTACAATGGACTACAGCGAGGCAACAAAACTCAAATCGAAATCAACTTTTTATCCACATCTGTACAGCGAAAACGTGATAGATCTGTTTGAAAAAGCAGTAGCAGAGGACATAAAAGCATTATTTTTGAAATCCACTAAATTCAAAAATACTCATTGTAACCTCACCACAGAAGAAAGAAAAGCGCTAGCGGATCTGCAAAAGGATGAGACGGTTATAACAAAAGCAGCAGACAAAGGAGGCAAAATAGTGTTACTCAACACATCAGATTATATTAAAATGGCAGCCAAACATCTAGATGATACAGACACATATGAGAAACTTGCCAACAATCCGCTTCCCAAATTGGTTACAGAATGGCATCTTTTGAGCAAGCATTTTCTGGAAGAAGAACTGATCACAGAAGATGAACACAAATACATGAATAATCAACATCCTACGCTAGCAAGCATCTATTTCCTACCGAAAATTCACAAAAAATACGAATCGATACCATCTAGCAGACCAATAATTAATAGCATTGGCTCTTTAACAGAGCCAATTTCAGCATATATAGACCAGCATTTACAGCCTCTGGCAGCTGACCTAGCCTCATTCATAAAAGACACAACTGATGTCATCAAATAATTGGATTCAATTGAATGGGAAGAAGACTTTAGATTAGTCACATTTGATGTGACAAGTCTCTACACGAGTATTTTACATCAAAAAGGCATGGAGACTACAAAAGAATTTCTTGATACCAGATCCATTTCATTTAGAAACCAAAATGAAATGCTACTTGAAATGTTGAATTTCACTCTAACTAACAACATATTTCTATTCAATGGAGACATTTTTAGGCAAATAAGAGGTACTGCAATGGGGGCAAAATTTGCACAGGCATATGCCAATCTCTACATGGGATCGTTTGAAAAGCATCATGCATGGAAACACTCAGCCTTCAGTGAACGAAATCAGATAGTGTATTGGAGTCGATTCATTGATGACATTTTAGTAATATGGAAAGGCAACAAACAATCACTCAAAGAATACCATCGGTTTCTAAACAATAATGCGTTCAACTTAAAGCTAACAATGGAAGAAAGCACCAGTCAAATCCACTTTTTGGATTTAGAACTCTACATTCAAAATAATCAAATCAATACTACTCTTTTCACAAAACCAACGGCAGGAAACAGCATCCTTCATGCTGAAAGTTATCATCCACCGCATATAAAAAACAACATTCCATATGGAGAATTTCTAAGAATTAAACGTAATTGCACTGATGATCAAGAAAAGGATAAACACTCCACAACAGCAAAAATTCAATTTCTAGAAAGAGGTTACAAAAAAGATCTTCTTACAAAAGCTTTCAACAAAAGCCAACTACACAACAGAAAGGATCTATTGAGTGGAAAGACAAAGAATAAGAGGAATGTAGAGTCAAAAGAAAGCATAAGATTTATCACCACCTACAACACAGAGGCGAAGCACTTGAGAAAGATACTCAATAAGCATTGGAATATTCTTACTACAGATCAAGACTTCAGACCTGTCATATCAGAAGCTCTGTGTCTCACCGTCAGAAAAGCACCCAATCTTAAGAACATGCTCTGCCCATTGCATTTTGTTGAACACAAGAAAAAGAAAGGCTTACAGCAATTGTGGACGACAGACAAATTAAAAGGTCTCTATAAATGTGGTACCTGTAAGATGTGCAACTATGCTATAAATGGTCTTAAGGAATTCACATTAGCTAATGGTTCATTACATCACATAAAGGACTTTTTGAACTGTAATACTAACTTTACAGTATACGCTATCAAATGCGCATGTGCCAAAATGTATATAGGAAGTTCAATAAGACCTATGAAGACAAGAATTTATGAACATTTACGGTCAATCAAACTACAAGACACACGGTACCCACTAAGCAAACATTTCTTAGAGAATCATCAAACATCAGACATCACGATGATTAGATTCTTTGGTATTGAACAAATTTCGCTTTCTGAAAGAGGAGGCAACAGAGAAAAACGTTTACGTGAAAGAGAAGCATTTTGGATTTTCGCTATGGACAGTATTAATGTTGGTCTCAACTCAGACCATGAACTGTATCATTTCCTTTAAGACTGTGTAATTTATATGGCAATATTCAGCAACACTACCTCAGTGTTTACGAAGTTATATATATTTTTTGAATGGTCCCCCCAGTAGAGAAATATTTCTAACAATGTTCTTCCCTTTCAGATACAACTTAGTCATAAATTGGTTTTTGTCAAGATATATAAAACAAATGTATGTCCTTATTAAATTCAGCTTAAACAGTAATTAGGTTTCTAATACCATTAGATCGTATTGTTATATATAACATTGATCCTAATTATTTTTTCACCTTTCCAAGATGGCGTCTTTACGCAACGTAACCATTTAACAATGGTACGTCAGTCGTCATCACGCCAGACGTCACGCATCAGTATTAGTAACCTCAGTACCACTACGCGTTCTCAAACATTAATATTAGAATTAGAAAGCAGAGTAATGTTATTTAAAATCGAGGTAGAAAACTGCACAACGAATAAAGGTTCACGCAAAATGTCAATATATCCTTAGACCTCGATCAGAAACAAAATGGCGTACACGCGTAACGCGGTCATCACATGATGATCCGCATTACGTCATTACGTCGCCGCAATTGTACAAATAGCGGCCATCTTAGATGATGAATCTAAGCAGCTCTACAAATCGACCAGAATCCGACGTAATCCAGGAACTACAAACAACTAGGTAAGATTTTCTGTCAAGCATTAGCCAAATTGGGCTTTTGCCTTGCGCCTAGAAAGTCCATTTTTGAAACTTGTCTTGACTAAAGACCTATTTTGAGGTCATTTAAACTAGAAATCTCTTTTCACTCATAGGGTCTGCTTAAACATTGACCTAGAAGCAAAGACTTTAAACTTGAAACTAGCAAAACTTGACAAAGACCACAGAATATTTACTTCACAAGGATTTTTCGAAAGAAAACAAGATCACCTCAAATAAAAAGTAAGCATCTTTTTAACTATATAGTAATAACTAAGTAAATTCATATTTTCTTACCAACTGCGCAGTGAAAACTAAGAAGGTGCAGGAAAGCACCTGAAGTTGTTGAATTATTTTTGAAGAAAGTTTTGTAAAATGTTTGACTAAGGTCACTTTAAGAGTCACAACAATTTTGAAGCACAAATGTGGTTATTTAACATGTTGATCACCATAGAATTATATAACAAAAACCTTTGTTTTTCTCTTTTTCCTTATTTTCTTTTCTTGTTCGCTTAGAGATTGAAGAAATGAATGTACAAATTTACCTCCTGATGAGCCACTATATTTATAAGTGGGGAAACACGTGTAGAGGAAAACACTTGTTGCACAAATTCAATAAAATATAAATTGGAGCGCCAGCCAATCAGTGTTTTGGAATTTCTTTAGCTTACCAGGTGCCGGTGGGTTTGGCCTGGTCATGCCTCCCCACCCAATTAGCCCATCATCCATCATCACATAAGCTGTCTGCCATGAGAATAGCCTTTTGAACTTGGCCTTGCAAGTATCACTGCTCCTGGGAATAAAAGGGAGTGCGAGCATAGCTTTATCTTCTGGTCTCAGTGTAGCTTGCCCAAAGTCTATTTTCATCTGACCATGTGACTAGAGACCACGTTTCGAGCTCCTTCATTGTATTTAATGGTATTGAATGAATATGACTTGGCACTCACTGTCCATCCGCCGCACCTTAACAGGAGCTTGCCTTCTCGTTCATTGTATCTATCCATGATAATTAACTAGTTTCTTGGCTGCCTCAATACTTGACACTGTGCCATGCAGACCTCCTTGATTCTTCTTCCATCTTCAGCTGGGCTTATTCTGCTACGCCACACTTTTCAGCCCTCCTATTCATGGGGTCCAATTTGCTCAAATATGATGTGGTGCTTCCAGATTCCTATACATATATATATATATATACCTTGGCGCATCGCCGCAATCTATTCACTACATAGCCAGCCTTATTATTACTTCGTCTACTTGTGTTACTGAATCTCTACAATTATAAAATGGGTGTCATTTTCTTCTGTGTTCTTTACACATGCAACCTTTATTCCGCATATGAAAGTTTACTCGAGTCTCACTTTGTCATCAGATTCTATATGGTCTATTCACCTTCTCTCTTGTCGTCTCTTCTGAGGTGTGTCACTTTCTCCATGTGACGTCACCAGTCTCTCCTTTCATCAGTCTTCACATGTTCTTCAGGGATCTTTCCCAAGAGGCTGTCACCTTTTCTTGGATACATAAAGAATGGTTTCATTATCGATACTTTGGTTCAAAGGCTGCGCGTGTTATAGGCATCATCACAGGTGTTGCCTTTGTCGCTATTTCCAGTTCCCAATATATAGCCAATTTAGGGGTGGGACTTCCGGTAGAGGCTTTTAGCTCCTCCTCTACACTCCCATCTTAGGTTGATTCATCAACCACTCTCTCACCAGTCTCTGCATCTAGACATCCTCTCTTGAAGCAGTGCTTCTTGTGAGTCCATATCTTCATCACACCTTTCAAAGATCCTGTTGATTTTACATGTTCGTCAACGCTCCAGGTCATAAGACTGCATTGTCCACTCGGGCTGCAATAGATCCATCTTCCCACATACATCTTGTGGTCTCTTCGATATAGGAACTTTGTTCCCTCAGGTGCATGGATGCTAACTTTTATACAGTCTCTGATTTCTTCATAAATCAGCTCTTTGGGTTCAAATCCAGATTTGACATAAATCATTATCTTCATTCCTACTGCTTTCTTTGCTGTCTTCTTGCACTGTGTGATTATTATCTTGATCACAAAGAATGCAAACTTTATCATCTGCAGTAATGCTCCAAGGAACTTGAAGATATTCGCCTTCCACTGTGGTACCCATGAAAAGATTGATGCAAACCAGCTGTCATCTGCAATATCTTCTACTTCATCTTCCATCTTGGTATGCAAAGTTGTCAACAACGTTATGGCCTCTGTCAGGGTCCCATTCTCTTCATCGTGAGCAGGTATGAATGTGCAACATGATTCCCCGATTTTGGCACAAACACCTCCATCCATGACTGTAATCATGTGCAGGACATTTCTATTCTGGAGTGTCATCAGTCTTATGGCTCTCAGCTCTTCTTTGATAGCATTGAATCCCTTTATGGTAGTGTTGATTGATTGTCTGCAGGAGCTCCCATCTGTTTATCTGTAACCATTTGGCATTCGTCATCACCTGGATCCTGGGCATGTAGATTGTCGTGAATATTGCTGAAGTCTGACTGAACAACAGTGTATGGAATGGCATCAAAAACGTCTATTGATTTAGCTGAGAAATAGTTCTCCCTCTTTGTTCTTTTGAGAATCTGAAGTGATCTATTCTTCCTTAGATGAACATCAGCCTTTGGAAACTCTCCAATGTTCAAGTCGCTTTTCGGAATCACTAATGCTGGAACATGAATAATCACTATGGAACACAGTCCTCCCCAGTCCCTGGGTAGCTTCATATAAGCTCTGGATCCACATGCCCAGTAGTGGTCCATTATCACTACTGTCCCATCCTTCATTCCTGGTACATCAAAGTACCATCAAACCTAGCTATATTGCTCTATACCATGGCTACTGCCATACAGGTGGACTCTAGCAGCCAAGAATACATTGGTCAGTCACCAGTACCTACCTCAGACCTTAGCCGACTAACCCCCACAAATACTATGCAACCAAATCTCTTCATACTCTACAAGGCCCGAGAGACAATACCCTACGCCTCCTTACCATGCGCCACGTCCAATAGTAATAACAGACTTCGCGCCAGACTAGCCAAATTATATGAACCATTGAGAAGAGCCCTTCCGGCCTCCAACCTCAAAACCAATTACAAACCCAACCTACGACTGTCTAGCCACTCTAAGCTGCCCTCTCCAATATCCACCTTGAATGTAAATACCCTTCAGCTCAATAACCAAAAACCCAAAGTGTGCCTTATCGCTGACAATCCTACCCGAGCCTACAAAACACCTGAGGCCCCCCCTCTCAAAGGAGCGCTTCTCAATGCGAGATCACTAGTCGCACACGCCACCGATATTGCCGACTTAATCACTGAAGGGAACCTGGATTTCCTCGCAATTACGGAAACTTGGCTCCATAATGCAGCAGGACCTGCTCTTATGCTAGCCATCCCTGATGGCTACACCATAGTCAGACAAGACCGCGATAATGCACGAGGCGGCGGTATTGCTATTATCTCTAAAACGGCTCTTGGTCTTAGACTAGTCCCTACCCAGCTATCACAATCATGTGAAATTCTCACTGCCAAAATTCAGATAAACAACTCGCAATCCCTTACTATAGACCTTATATATAGACCACCTGGCCCTCTTGGTAACTTTGAGGAAGACCTGCATAATATAATTATGAATAACCTTAAACCCACCACGCACTACTCCTATTAGGTGACTTTAACTTAGGCTTTAATGACCAAATGGACAAAAACGCAACAGAAATAGCCAATACGATCAAAGCACTAGGCCTCACCCAAAACGTTAATAAACCCACTCACCTTAAAGGAAGAATACTGGACTGGATAGTGGACCTTAACTGTTCAGCCACTATTTCATCCATCCTGCCTTTAGCATGGACAGACCACTCTCTGATCTCCTTTCACCTATCCACTATCAGACCTACCCCTTTGGCTCAACCACTAGCGCCACCATGTTCAACCAGAAGTAAAAAAAGTATTACGGTAGAGAAAGTTATCCCTGCCATACTGCCCACACTCAACGCACTGCCTGAAAATCTTGACCCTAGTAGTCTAGTTCAGGAATTGAATAACATTATGCTCACCACACTGGATAAAATTGCCCCTATCAAACTTAGGCCTAGCAAACAATAGCCCACTTAAACAAATGGTTCACTCCACAACTTAAAGACCTCTGCACCTTAAAGAATAAAAGTGAAACTAATTGGAGACTATGCCCCTCTAGTGAGAACAAAGCCAAATTAACTGCACTTTCCTCACACTACAAGAAGGAAATTTGCCAGGCAAAACGTAATTCATACGACAAACGCATTGCTAACTGAAATTCAAGCATGAAAGAACTCTTTTGCATACTCAAAGAACTAGAGTCCCCTATTGCTATTCCTGATGTCTGCACTAAGGACAAATCCTGGTGTACAGACATCCAACAGGCCTTAGCGAATAGATTTGACACACTCCAGAATAAAATTCAACAAAAAAAAAAGCTCTAAACTTACAGTACTCGCCTAACACTCTCCTGCCCAACGAGTCACCATCGGCACATAATACCACCTTCCATTTTTCCAAAATGTCTACCCTAGAGGTAGAAAAAATTATCCTATCTTTAAAGCCCTCAAATTGTAAAGGCGATATTTGCCCTGCACAGCTAATAAAAGATGCTGCTAGAGAACTCTCCCCATTCATAACCAAACTGATAAATGCCTCATTTGCAACAGGTACCATACCTGCCAACCTCAAACAATCTTGGGTGTTACCACTCCTCAAGAAACAGACATTAGATCCTCTTATTTCCACAAACTACCGGCCCATCAACACGGTCCCATTTCTACTAAAAATATTGGATAAGGCCGCCTACATTCAAATTCAAAAGCATCTAGAATTGCATAAACTGCTAGGCAACAGACAATCTGGTTTCCGTCCACTACACGGAACAGAGACAGCCCTAATCGACCTAAAGTCCCAAATAGACGAGTTGAGAGACAAAGGAAGGACAGTACTCTTGCTCCTACTTGACCTCTCTGCCGCATTTGATCTGGTCAACCACAAGGTCTTATGCCGGCACCTTGACTCTGCAGCTCACTTCTCCACGGATGCCATCAAATGGATTGAGTCCTTCGTGAGTGAGAGAACCATGAGAGTTTTCTCCCCCTCAGCAGCTGCTGACCCTACACCTATCCTATGCGGTGTTCCCCAAGGGTCCTGCGTCTCGCCTACCCTCTACAACATCTTCACTAAGCCACTGTTCGACGATCTGGACCAGCTGGGTATCACCTACACTAACTATGCAGATGATACTCAGATTCTCCTCCCACTTTCTGGGGATTATGGTACGGACATGGGTTTAGTGAATAAAGTTGACCTTATCATCCAAGCATGGATGGCTACTCATGGCCTGTGCTTGAATGATGATAAGACTGAACTTATAATTCTGGGTTCGCAGGCCAATATCAAAAAACTAGGCCAAGAATATTCATCATTTAATATTGATGGCAATACCATTAAAGTTTCCAAGGAAGTAAAAACCCTTGGATTCTATTTGGACTCCACACTGTCCTTTGATAAACAGGTCAAATCCCTTACCTCGGCCACGGCTTACACCTGTAAATTACTCAGAGCTGGTAAACCGTTCCTCTCTGACAATAGCTGTCTGATCCTGGCTAGAGCTCTAATACTCTCCAGAATCGACTATTGCAATGCCCTCTACAGTGGGGCCAATAAATCCACCATTCGAAAGCTCCAAACACTACAGAATAACGCCCTAAGAGCAGCCTTAGGCATAAATAAGAAAACCCAAATCTCTTCCTTGAGACGTCAACATAAATGGCTATCCACATCTAACAAAATACTACTAAAAACGCTTTCCTTGACACATAAAGCCCTTAACAAGCCCTTAACAACGCAGCCCCTAGCTACCTCATAGATAAACTTCAGAGAAGAATTTCTCTCAGACCTACCAGAATTGGGAACACTAATTGTCTGACTATCCCCAAATACAAGCTCACCACCATCGGGGGTAATAGCTTTATTGTTAAGGCAGCCAAAAGCTGGAACTCATTGCCTCAGGAGCTGAGAGCAGACCAACCCTATTCTCACTTCAGGAAAAACTTAATAAAACATATCTCTGCTACGGATCCTTAGTCTCCCATCACCCTGAGGACCTGCCCACTTCTCTAGTGATTTGATCTTCCGGCAGTAACAGCGGACTACTGTATCAACATTGACTTTTGTATTAATCTCTGAAAACCCTGTGCATGGTGATCCACTTGGGAGCCTAGTATCTTACAAAGGGCCCCACGTGGCACATTTATCTCCTGTGCAGGGCCGATTGTTCTTTTATTTAAGTTCTTCGGTTATTCCTTTCTTCATCCTATTTTGCACATTGTATATATCCTGTATTCATGTAAAAACTGTATATCTTGCTATATGTAAATATTGTAACCCGTGTATACGTAACTATGTAAGTTTTGCATTTCCTTATCGCTGCGCCCTTTTACTCACGAGTCTGGTGCGCTTACCAAATGAATAAACAAACAAACAAACAAAGATTTGTCCACATTGTCAGTTTTCTCCAACGTTTTTTTGTGCCACTGTTTCTGAAGCATAGCTCTGCGCTTGCTAGAGGCACTATCTTCACTGGGCCTCCTTTATCTTCGACCCTTGTCAGCAGTTTGGCAAGCTTCGGCCAGAGAGGTTTGCATCCCATCTCTACACGATCAATATCTGGTTTGGGATGTGCTGTTACTGACACTGCTCTGCATACGACTATGCTTTCTTCCCAGCCATCTGGTGAAAGTACTGTTCCCCAGATCTGCATCTGACCTCTCTCCTTGCATCTTCATATTTCTTCATCAGTCTTCCCTTGGCAAATGAGCTTTTTATTGATCTCCTATCTCATCCCTGCTCCTTTCATTCACATGATCTTTGGTGTGTGGTCTTGCTCTTGTTGTCAAATCTTGAACATAATCATCTTCTTCTGGCGCTGACCATTCTGTCACCCATACCAAGGATGCTGTTCGACCCTGGAATTGACCGCTCGTATGGCAGAGTGCAAGGTACCTCAAGCAATGAGCTGTCTGGACATCTATTTCTAGTGCTATGAATATCTTAGAATTCCCCAATGTATAGGGTAGGAGAGCAGAAAAATAGCAGCTCTCCTCAGAGGTTCTTTTTCCTACTTCTTTCATGTGTTGATACCACATATTATTCCCCAAGTGTGCTGTACTGTCTAGATAATTGTTTAACCCATAATCATTCTCTCCCGCACTTCTCTTGGGTCTCTTTTTCTTGTATAGAGAGTGTGCACCCAATGATTATGAAGTAAATCAAAAACTGACATTTCTTCAGGGGGAATCATAGGAACACTTGTCAAAGCGATTGGTGACTTTGCATGTTTCATTGGTGTAGGGATAATCACATATGGTCTTGGCCTTTGTGCAGCAGATATGTCTGTAAGGGTCACTGGTGTGGGAAGGATCAAGGGGACTGCTGCTTTCTTTGGATCAATAAAGTAATAAATCAAAAGAAACAGGAAAGCACAAAGCATAATGGTGCATATGTATATTGTGAACCAACATATTAATCCCCACCACTTGTACCATTCTGGTGTCTCTTGTGCTCGTTCACTTCCCACCATGGTGTTACTCTCAGCATTATTCCTCATTTCCATGCCTGTGTACTATAATTTTTTTTAAGGAAGGAAAAAACCTTTTTAATCAGACAGATTGGTTAAATTCTCAGGCAGTTGCAAAATTTGCTCAATAATGGCTGAGAGTAATCTCCTTATAACTGGACCATTTTTAGGATCGTGCAAGAAAACAGGAATGTCAGTACTTCTCCCCACAAGTGCAGGATATGCCCGAAGAATTAAAATAAAAACAGTGAGCAAGAGCCGGTAAATGATCGATATCAGATAGGACCATTTGGTGTCCAAAGAGAAATGCAGTAAGGAATGAGTCGGGATACTGCTCCCTCTTCCAATTTTTAACCAGATGTTGTCGTTTAGGCATAATCATGATATATCAACAACTTTCTAATGTTCATTTTCAAAAGATTCATGTGGCTCAAGAATGATTGCTTTTGCAGTCCTGCTATAATATCTATAAAGAGTGTCCCATGGGAGCCACAGTCCAAATGCACACTTGCATTTATTCAAACAGTAGTTTCAGCGTACTTCTTCCTTTTCATCTATCGAGTCTGCACATGCTAAACTACTTCGTGTTGACTTGCTTCTGAATCGGGTGGGGGTGTTCCGGTCTCACTAGCATACGGTTTGACGTCGCCCAGTTGGATCCATGCGCGTCGTTTTTGGACCTTTACTGCTGAGGGAGTGACATTTTCTACGATGTAGGGTCCACTGAACCGGGGCTCGTGCCACTTCCTAGTGAAGTTGCGAATTAACACAGCATCTCCCTCAAAAAGCTTAGGCACTGATAAAAGTTCTTTAGGTCCGGTTGCTGAATGGTCTTCATCTGTGTCCTGAGACCAACACCCCTTCCGCTTGAATTGATCTCAAATGACAGAGATACTAGCGGTCATACATGTCAAATAAGCGAGTAACTCATTTCCTAACATTTCTGCTGTATTCTGGGCATCACTTCTAATCCTTGATGGAGGAGTCAGAGGCGTGCTCATTGGCCTCCCTGTTACTAGTTCATGGGGTGTGAGGTGGTGGTCCGACCCGCGCTAATTCCTTGATGCATATTATGCTAAGGGCAAGCAATAGAGCCATCCCTTCTTTGGTGACAATTTCAATTTAGCAATTCTCTCTTTGAGAAGACCGTTGAGTCTCTCACATATGCCGTTCGCTTGCAGGTGATACGCCAAAGAAAACTTGTGTTTTATGTTCAATAACAAGCAAATCTGTTCAAATAATTAATTATCAAAATCTGGGACATTGTCGGATCTCTGCACCTCACATACTACCCATCTTGAAAATACTTCTTGTACTAAAAACTTTGCTGCGCAAGTGGCATCAGGGTGTGTACATGGACTTGCTTCAATCCATCTCGAAAAGGGACACACCAGCACTATCATATACCTGTATCCACTACACACTTGCAGCATGTCAACATAATCGATATGTAAATGCTGAAAAGGACCATTCGGTCGAGGAATCACTCCTCTGATTTGTTCGCAATGTATGCCCAGCAGTAAACATTTGACATACAATGCAATTTACTACATAAAATGCAACGTGATCTAACAAATTTGGCACAAATCAATCCTCTGCAATAGTTGCTGCAAGGCTTTCCCTAGTTACATGCGCGGGGTAGTGCAGCTGTTCAAGCGATACCTTTAATAATTCTACTGGCATTATTGATTTCCCAGTGCTATCTTGCCGCCATAATGCTTTGGAGGGGGATAAGGAACACCCCCTGCATTTCCATAACTCTTGCTCTTCCTGCGGTGCACTGCCTTGAATTTCCATTAACTCTTTTTTCGGCAAATGATTAAAACCTTCCTGCATTATCACAGCCATAATTTCCCCCTTTCTTATATGAGGAGTATCAAAACTCGAGATGTCTGAAGAAGTTGCAACCCTTTTGGCTTCTTCGTCCACAGCTTCGTTCCTGCATGAAAGAAAATCTGTTCTCTTAGTATGTGCTGTGCATTTAACTATTGCAATGGCTGCTCGGAGCTGTAGTGCCTTAATAAGTCTGTCCAATAATGCTGCGTGCTGCACTGGAGAGTCGTCTGCTTGGAGGTAGCCCCTCCTTTTCCAACGTGCTAGCCCTGTGTGCACGGTCAACATCACATAGGTGGAGTACCGTACACCGTCACTTCCTCCCCTTCATATTTCTCAAACGCGATAATAAGCGCCACCAATTCTGTTGATTGTGCCGAAAAATGAGATGGCAGCCTTATGCTTGCCACAATTTTTAAATTCCCCATTTTCTCTATGCCTCACTAGAGCTGGCCCAGTCATTCTTTCTCCATTCATTTGATAAATGTTTGATGACCCGTCAATAAAGAGAATTTCCCCTCCTGACAGCGCGTTTTCTTTTACATGCGGTATGTCGTCATATGAGTCGTCATAACTAGCACAGTCATGCACATGCTCACTCTCTACCACGGGCTCAGATACAGATGTGGCAGGGTTCACTATTCTGCACCTGACTTTCTTAATCACAAGATTAGATATAACAACTTCAAATACAGATGCTCTCTGAGATGTCAACGTACCCTTGGGTTTTTCCAAAATGGCAAACAAAGCATGCTCAACGAATAATGTCATGGAACACCCCATCACTATGCTCGTAGACTTCTCAATAGTGAACGCGGCTGCTGCCAGCGATTGTTCGCAAGGAAAGTGTCCTCTCATAACTGGATCTGAAATCCCACTGTAATACGCCAGAGGTTTTTTCCCCGGTGTAGTCCTCTGTGTAAGCACTGCAGTCATAACTGTCCCATTTGTGTGCAAAAACAGGTATAACTCCTCAGAATAATTGGGAATTCCTAAAACTGCAGCTGTACAAATTGCTTTCTTTATTTCTTCAAACCCCTCCTCCATTTCCTCAGTTCAATCTAATTTATCCTTGTTTACTTGTGTCTTTTTTAGAGCCTGCAAAAGTGGTCTTGTGTATGAACTATAATCAAATATCCATGCTCTAGCATAGTTGCATGGTCCCAGAAACTGCTGCATTTGCTTTATTGTGTGCGGTTTTGCTGTTTTCATAATCGTCTCAGGCCTTTCAGGTGTGACCTTTTTTCCCTCATGTGAAATCAACTGGCCTATATACAACACCTCTTCTTGGCAATACTGTAACTTCTCTTTGTCCACTTTATATCCCTTGTCTGCTAGGATAATCATTAACTGAATTTAATCTTGCCTGCACTCATCTTCTGTCATGCTACAAACCAAAATGTCATCTACGTACTGCAGCACAACACCTTTCAAATCAACATTGCCTAGGTCCATCTGAAGGACCCTATTTAAGATAGATGGAGACTCACAGTACCCTTGAGGTAAACAAGTGCTTTTCAACTTAGTCTGGCGGAAAGTAAATGACGTCAAATCTTGGGAGTCCTTATGCAACGGGATTGAGAAAAGCGCATTTTTCAAGTCAATCACCGTAAAATATCGTGCCTCAACGTGGATACTACATAGTATTGGTGCAGGATTCGGAACTAGAGGAAACTCTGCCTCTACAATCTGGTTAATTGGGCTCATGTCCTGAATTAAACGCCATGACCCTCCCTCGATTTTTTCACAGGGTACACAGCGGTATTGCACGGTGACTCTGATGTCACTAAAATACCCTGTTCCATTAGTGCGGTAATAGTTTTAAAAATACAATCATCCACCTCTCGAGATATTGGATACTGTCTTGCTCGAGGTAAAATTGCTCCTGTTTTCAATGAAATCTTAACTTCTCCTAACCCCTTCAATAGGCCTACATCATAGGGGCCTGTAGTCCATAACGAGGCTGGAACTTTTTCTAAATCCTTGCCAAAATATATTGGACCCTGTCGCACTATCATCATTCGCTGTGGGACCTCTCTTTTCTCTATATTGATCCAATATGTGATATTCATTTACAAAACTACTTCATCATCTGCTGGATTGTCTCTAAACATGTCCTCATCTGTGACATCAGTCAATCTATACCCTTCCCCAATGGCAATCACTGTTCTCCATGGCCTGCCCTCATCAAATCCTTCGAGCATGGCCAATTCCCTTCATGCTATGGCTGCAACTAGTTCTAGAGGAATAGTTTGTCCCCCCTCTTCGTCCATAGGTATCTGTGGCCTGAATAAGAACTCATCAGGTATTCTCATAATCTTTCCCACTAAGGCGGGTAATCATGTTAACAGAATGCGTATCCCATAAAGGAATACTTCAGGTTCCATTGGCACTCCCCGTAGGGCCATGTGCCTGTAAATGCCATAGTACATTTGCCAACGTTTAAATAGTGCATCCCTGTAGTAGAACACACTATGCCATCATCAGTGAAAGAAAAAGTCATATTAAGCTTTGTCATTAAATCTTGTCCCAGAATATAAACTGGTGTCTGCCGTGAATACAATAATAGAACAGACATGTCACACTCTCCTACTGAGACTGGTAATTCATCAGTAAAAGGAACTCTGCTTGTAGCTCCAGAGAACCCTTCAGCATTCATGGCATTTCCTGATAACGGAAATGTTCCCTCTCGTATACATGAGCGAGTTTCATCAGTGTCTACTAAAAAAAAAAAAGATTTGCCCACTATCGTCACATCAACCATTGGTTCCTCTTGAGAGTCGGGTGTTATCGATAGTACTGAACACATCAAGTCGCCCTGAGAGCTGTCCTACTGTGGATATATGCTCATCCGTGTACCTGTGAAAGGACTTCCTCCCACTACAGAAACACTTCCTATCCTAGGAGTTAATAACTACCCTGTGTTTGCGTTCTGCTGTATCTGCATGGATGCATTTTGTGACTGTCCTTGCAGTGGATTCAATGGTGCTTGCTGTGGCTGTTGTGCTTGCTGCATTTGCGGCGCTTGTGCTAGATACACCGTCTGATCTTGGGCAAACCCATTCCTAGCCTGTTGGCTATATGCAGGAGGATAAGCTGTACCCCCTCTTGAGAATTGGGCATTCTGTACATACCCATGGCTTCGACACATGCGCCAATGTGCCCTATCATGCCACATGTCCAACATATAGGAGGTGCTCTTCTTACTTGCCCTCCTTGATTAAACGCTCCTTGCATATTCTAGTTATCGTTCTGCATATTCTGAAATCCACCCTGATTATTTTGAAAATTACCTCTCCCTCTGAAGCCCATTCCTCGGCTTCTCGGCATGAATCCATTTCCTCCTTGGTCCATCTGGCGTTGATTATTTGCTTGTAATGCACCTGCTTCTATGGCGTATTTTGACAATTTCTTCTGAACTAACTTGGCTTCCTCAAGCTTCAGAGCCTCTTCTTTCTTCTTATTTTTCTCTTGCAGTAGTTGACAGTGGTGCACTATGGTCAACTGTATTTCTGCCCCAGGCCTTGCTTCCATTCCCACTAATTTCTTGAGCTGTCTCTGTACTTGCTCGGGTAGTCCCTGACATGGCGCGGCCTTCCATAGACGAAAGCGGGCGGCCCGTGTCACTCTGGAGGCGGAGGTTCAAGAAGCGGAAGCCACCCACAAACTAAAGGGTTGGTCCCCGAGAACATACAGGGCCCTACAGGTGGCAAGAAAAAGATTGGAAGCGCATTATGCCGATGCCACGGCAAATTTATTGTCCAGGACAAAACAATGGTACTACATCAATAACAACAAGGCCAACAAGTTGCTGGCAAGCAAACTGGCCAAAGTGAAGAGACAGAATACCATCCTAGGCCTCCGCGACTCACAGGGAGTGACCCAATTCACGGAACGCGAGAAGCTACGTCTGGCAGTCGCCCACCAATCAGAAATAATGACGGCGACCCCTAGGAACTCAAGCAAACAATAGGCCTACATCCGAGAGGCAGCTCTCCCGCCCCTCGCGCCCACAGCAAGGGAAGGACTCGAAGTCCCCATCACAGGTGAGGAAGTCGACAAAGCCATTAAAAGCCTGAAACCCAGGGCCCCGGGCCCAGATGGTTTTCCACCCGCTTCTACAAACTATTTCGACCACAACTGGTGGCACCATTAATGCGACTATTTAACTCATTTACCGCTACTGGGACCATCACCCCAACCATGCAGGAGTCCACTACAGTCCTCATTCTCAGACCCGGAAAAGATCCCAAGGACACCAGTTCATACAGACCCGTCTCGTTATTAAACCTGGACGCTAATATATATTCCAAGGTCCTGGCCAACCGCCTAGTGTCTATCCTCCCTAACAACATAGATAAGGACCAGACAGGATTTATAACCCATAGGTCGACAAAAGACAACATCCGGAGGGCCCTGGACTTGATAGAGATTGCCAACCAGGAAAAGCAACAACTCGCCCTGCTGGCTTTGGATGCAAACAATGCTTTTGACAAAGTGGACTGGAGTTACCTACGCCTCACCCTCGAAGCCTTTGGCTTTGGCCCGACCTTCCAAAGAATGGTCCTAGCAAACTACCAAGCGCCCAGGACCCGGCTGAGAGTCAACGGTTTCCTATCAGATCCGATCCCACTCACATGTGGAACAAGACAGGGCTGCCCCCTGTCTCCTCTGCTTTTCGCCCTAGCCATGGAGCCCTTGGCCCAGCGGATCCGCCGGAACCCCCAGATTAGAGGCCTACAGGTAGGCCCCGCCCAACACAAAATCGCGCTTTACGCAGATGACGTGTTACTGACCATCACTGACATTGCGGCTTCCATGAAGATGGCCCTAACTGAGATCCAGGGCTTTGGGAGAGTGGCAGGGTTCGCAATCAACTTCGGGAAATCAGTGGCCCTGGGGGTGGGGCTGAGCCCGGGTGAGAGGGAATCCCTAGAGCAACAAAGCCCACTCCAGTGGAGTGCCAAGTCCATTCCATATCTAGGGGTTCAGATCCCCACCCAGCAAAAGCATACCAAACAAACTTTCCCCCCTTTTCGAAGAAATGGAAAGGGACCTCAACCGCTGGCAGTCGCAAGAAATCTCTCTCTTAGGCCGCATCACAGCATGCAAGATGAATCTTCTCCCACGGTTCCTCTACGCATGCTCATCTCTTCCTGTCTCGATTCCGCTCTCCCCGCTGCAGCGGCTCCAATGGAAAATAATTGACTTTGTTTGGAAGGGCAAGAAAGCATGTATCCCTCGAAGAACAATGATGGGCAGCATGAAACTGGGCGGACTGGGTGTGCCGGACCTCCGCAAATATCAAATTGCAGCACAGCTGGCCCACCTTCAGGCATGGGGAATTGCCCTGGGGCGCCCAAAGTGGGTATAGATTGAACAATCCCGCCTCCCTCTCCCCCTCCGCTTTCTACCGTTCATCCCCTCCGCCCTACGCCGGGCTTGGCCAGACATGCTGTCCTCCACAAAACAATCTATTAAGGCCTGGGATTGGGCCCGCAGGCACAAAAGTATCCCAGGGGACCTGAGCCCTCTCTCCCCTACCTCCCTAACCCAGCCTTCTCCCCGGGCACCCACCCAAGGAACTTTAGAAACTGGGTGGCGGGTGGCCTTAAATCATTGGGACAGCTCTTTGAGGGGGCCCCCCCTCACCTTCGAACAATGTAAACAAACCTTCCAATTGGCGGAAACAGACAGGTTCACCTATGCCCAGCTGAGGCACTGGTGCTCCCACCCCTTGACCCATGCGGCAGCTACCCAAACCCATGCCCCGCTGGAACTTACAGTGAACGATCTGCCAGCCCAGGGAAGATCTCGGCCCTCTACAGATTACTACAAGAAGATCCCCTCCGCGCCAGGCCCTCCTATATGACCCAATGGGAGGCGGACCTGGATCACGGCATAGAGGACCATTCCTGGATGGACATCTGGTCAAGGACGCGCACGGCCTCCCCTTGCGTCACTAATCGGGAATGCGCCCACAAACTATTGTTGCGCTGGTACTCCCCCCACCCCTACGCCTTCACCACTTTCAACAAGCTTTGGACCCACAATGCTGGCACCGCTGCGGCCTGCCAGGGTCCTATTTCCATATGTGGTGGACTTGCCCAAAGGTGAGAGTGTTCTGGTCTCAATGCCTCGCTACAATATAGGACATCACTCAAACGGCAATACCACTGGTCCCCGAACAGGTCCTCCTGGGATCCCGATCCCAGACGCCTACCCAAGAACAGGTCGGAGGGCAGCGCTGATAACCCAACTCCTGCTAGCGGCCAAAATCACAGTAGCGCGCACCTGGAAATCCGCAGAGGGCCCTCTGACGACCCTTTGGTGGATCAAAATCTGGGACATCCTCAAAGCTGAAAAGGTCACTGCGGCCAAAGCGGGCCTACTCCACTGCTTTATGAACATCTGGACACCGTTGTTAGACTATGACCAGAACTATCCAGCCCTGACCCGTAAGCCAGGCCTGATCGCGAGAGCCCTCCACTCAACCAGCAAAGACTCAGAGCCGGGCCTGACCCAATGGGACTGAAAGATAAGACCCATCCGGGGACATGAGGGGAGGTGTGGGGGTAATCTCATCCTATGGTTCATTCTAAGGGGTTCTAATCAAATGTTGATGTACATGTTCTCCGATGTGCTGTGTTATAAATAAACAAATAAAAAAATAAAAAATACTGCCACCGATTTCCCCCACGGCTCACGAGTTTCCAAAGTCCACTGTTCCTGAATATTTTGAATGTAAGCAAGCGGATCTTCGCCTTCTTGCATCTTACGTGCCATAATTGCACCCATGTCTGACGTGTCATGGTACTATACCCTAAGAGCTCTCCAAACGTCTGCTCTGCATTTATTAAATGGCGCTCCATCATGAGCTGTATTTTGCACTGTGACACTTGAGTAGCCTGCTCGTGTCCAAATGTCATCAGCCCTTTCCCCAAAAATGGCTGCTAGGAGACCCTTAATTTCCCCTATGGCTAGAGTATTTCCTCCTGTCATTTTTTCTAATTCATAAATCCATTTTCCCACACCCGCCATTAAACTAGGGCGTTTACATCTTAAATTATCCTTATCCATCTGTGGCCATGGGAAATACTGTGGCCTAACT
Organism: Ambystoma mexicanum; assembly: GCF_040938575.1. Lineage (NCBI taxonomy): Eukaryota > Metazoa > Chordata > Amphibia > Caudata > Ambystomatidae > Ambystoma > Ambystoma mexicanum. The sequence continues at coordinate 747,474,410 of NC_090938.1, forward strand.
CCTCCCTTCTCCAATAGCGGGAACTGTGTGAACCCAGTTTCGCAATCAGCTCCCATTGTTTGCCTATCTAAAGCAGAGACAATGGTTCCGCATTGCCTTCTACCTGGCAATGATCTCAACTTGCTCACATATGGTGATGATTCTCCTTTCTCACTATGTGATCGTCCTTTAGGGTGCTCGGAATATGCTATGGGATCTGGCGTCCTATCTTTAGGTTGTTCCAGATCGGATCATCTTACTTCTTTGTCTATCAGCGTGCATCCTTCAGGACCACATGCGCTTTCTCCCTCCTCCCCATGCAAGGTCTCTCTCTCTTCGTCTGACATATCTAGTCCCCAATTAGTATGGCTTTCATCCCTCTCATCTCTGTTCAAAGTCAGCCTGTCTAAAGACAAGGCTCTGTGCTCAAGACTGAACAGGCTTCCTTCTTTGCCTCGCGACCGGGCAACTATAGATCGATCTTCTTTTCCCCTGCTTCCCGATTCACCTTTTGCCCTCATCTCCTGATAATCTTTTTCAATCCTATCTCCGATGCTTCCTAACTCAGAATTATGATCTAGGTTTACTCTAGATGGTCTTGCCATTATTTCTTGGGACGGGAGAAACTCCTCTATGTTGTCCCATTGTATTGGTGGACATGGTTCCAATAATCCCTTTCGAATATGCTCAATGTCGCGTTCCCCCTGCCTCCTTTTTTGCTCCATTTCTTCATCTAATTCCCATTGTTTCTTCACTTCCTGTCTAACCCTTTCCTCTTCTTGTCTTTTTTCTTCCCTTCGTTCGTATGCTCTACGCACTTCCTCTTCTTTTCGTCTTTGCATTCTTTTATCGTAATTTCTGAGCCTCTTCCTGTTCTCTCTTCCTTTCTAGCCTGTCTTGTTCTTCGAGTGCCCTCAGCCTGTTGTCATACTTTCTTTGCTCCTCTGCCCTTTCTTCCTTTCTTTGTTTTTCCTCCTGATACATCTGCTCTCGTCTTTGTCTATTCTTTCTCTTGTTCTCATCTTCCTTCAGTCTCCTTTCTCGTTCGCTGTCTTTTTTATCTTGCCCGTCTTGTTCTTCCCTTTGCCTAACGTCCTCAAGCCTTTTCCCATCAAGCTTTAATAATTCTGTCCACCCATCCATTTGTTCTGTACGAGCGTAATCTCATCAGCGTTGTCCTTTTCTCCTTTCCATCTTTTAATCTCACGTTCTATATCTAAAGATACTTTTGGTCGTTCACTTTTCTCTTCCTTGCCCTGAAAACCGTAAAGATCTCTTCCCTTCTTTTAGTCTCTTCTTGACTATCGTCACTACCATAAGCGGGCGGTTCATATATCAGGTTACTACACCAGGTTACTATCAGGTTACTATTCACAGATCTATCTGTGCGCAGCCTAGTTTACCCCCTTGGGTTTTGACACAACTCCTTGAACTAGGACTGTGGGCTTTTTATGGAACGCTCTTCGTCCAAAACACTTTTAACCCTTGATGCTCCTCGTCTTATGTCAACCAACCCTCTGTTACTTATTTATGTGGTACCACATTACTGTCTACATGACCACTGCATGACCATCTGTAACTGTTTACGCTACATGTCCATCTCTGTAAATATGTTTTCCGTTATCATGCCACTTGCCTGCCTGTAAATATGTTTCCCTTTTTCCATAACGAAAACTACAATTGTAAACTCTGTACCTACTTTGTAAATGCACCCACCTTTGTGTTCTTCTGTATCTACTATTATGTCACTATGTTTCTCATTATGTAACTTGTAAGATTCGCATATACTTTTTACTGCGCCCTGCTACCCCTGGGTCTGGTGCGCATTAGAAATTCTATAAACAAACAAACAAACTCCCACTCCCACAGTTTGCCAGTTCCCTCAATCTACTCACCATTCGCCTTTCGGCTCCGGACTCTCTGGATCGCCCCCCTCCTCCAATCGCCCACCGTCACCTTCGGTCCACTCAGCGCCTGTGGAAACCAGGAGGGATTTCGTCAAAGAGGGGCTCGTCCCACCTGTATCTTCTTTACTTGCAAGTTGTCTATATTGGCCGTTCTCCACAGGAAACTTCGCGTTCCTGCGGCTGGATGGCCGGGGGTGTCCGATGTTCCGACTACTCCAAAGACCTACTTATCGATGGGCCTTTTTAACCATCCCCTTTCTGCTACCACGTAAACCTGAAGGCCCTTTAAGACGAAGTTACACTCTACAGGGTGGATGGTGAAATTACTCAAACATCAATAATAAAACCGACTCAGGAAGTTGGCAAAGATTTGGTCTATTTTAATAACAATTATCTAAAACAGGGAGTACAACGGACATCAACGGATATCTGGCAGTAAGATCTCAGCACTCTTCATAAAAAACACACTTATATACCAAAAACCTGTCATCAGTGACGTCATAATATGTGGCAAACTAAGAAACCTATGTGGGACTGCGTTTGGGTAACTGGAAACATCTAGGTATACTTTCTATGAGGGTTGGTGTTGTGATTGGGTCTCTACTGTCAGGTGGACACTCTGCCCACCCCTAGTGCAAGTCATTATGAGCGTCATCAAATACACAACGTCTCATTGGGTCTCTAAACTTTAGGGCTCTTTGGTACGTGGCCCTTTATAATTGGTTGGCACACTTGTACCCTTCTGGAATAGTCCACTCGTTAGCAGCATGCAAGCTGGTACCCCAGGTGCGGGTGGGTTTGGCCTGGTCATGCCTCCCCACCCAATTAGCCCATCATCCATCATCACTCAAGCTGTCTGCCATGAGAATAGTCTTTTAAACTTGGCCTTGCAAGTATCACTGCTCCTGGGAATAAAAGGGAGTGCGAGCATGGCTTTATCTTCTGGTCTCAGTGTAGCTTGCCCAAAGTCTATTTTCATCTGACCATGTGACTAGAGACCACGTTTTGAGCTCCTTCGTTGTATTTAATGGTATTAAATTAATAAGACTTGGAACTCATTGTCCATCCGCCTCACCTTAATAGGAGCTCGGCTCTCGCCTTCTCGTTCATTGTATCTTTCCATGATAATTAACTAGTTTCTTGGTTGCCTCAACACTTGACACTGTGCCATGCAGACCTCCTTGATTCTTCTTCCATCTTCAACTGGGCTTATTCTGCTACGCCACACTTTTCAGCCCTCCTATTCATGGGGTCCAGTTTGCTCAAATATGATGTGGAGCTTCCAGATTCCTATACATATATATATATACCTTGGCGCATCGCCGAAATCTATTCACTACATAACCAGCCTTATGATTACTTTGTCTACTTGCGGTACTGCATCTGTGCAATTATGAAATGGTTGTCATTTTCTTCCGTGCTCTTTACACGTGCAACCTTTATTCCGCATATGAAAATTTACTCGATTCTCACTTCGTCATCAGATTCTATATGGTCTATTCACCTTCTCTCTTGTCGTCTCTTCTGAGGTGTGTCACTTTCTCCATGTGACGTCACCAGTCTCTCCTTTCATCCGTCTTCACATGCTCTTCAGGGATCTTTCCCAAGAGGCTGTCAGCTTTTCGTAGATACATAAAGAATGGTTTCCAATGGATACTTTGCTTCAAAGGCTGCTCGTGTTATAGGCATTACAGGTGTCGCCTTTGTCACTATTTCCGGTTCCCAACATACAGGCAATTTAAAGCCGGGACTTCCAGTAGAGGCGTATTAGCTCCTCCTCTACACCTCCATCCTTGGTCTCCCTTCTCCCTGATTTGGGTATCTATTGGCCTGAAAGCAGGGAGAGAGAGGAGGATCTTTCTGGAAATTGGAGTTTGAAGGGTATCTGGGAAAGAAACTTAGGTTGGGGGGGTGGATTATTTCTTCCCTCCTGAGGGAAGTTCTGAGGGAGGTTTTGAGGGAGGTTTCCTGGGGCAGTACTTACCTGATTGGATCCCCCCCTTGTGCCGGGGGAGTCCATACAACCCCAAGATGGGTCTGTTGCCCTTGTGCCTAGGGCTGATATAGGTGGCAGGGTCAGGAGGAGAGTTAGTTGGATACCCTGCCTAGCTAACACCCGATTGTGTTGGATCAGAGGGTCTCCTCTGCCTCTCATTCTGCCTATTAGTGGGAGGAATATTTTTAGGCCCCCCCATTTCTAAGTCCAAAATGGGGGTATTTTTCACCTCTGCCACCTTTGCAGCAGCCGTTGTGTTGGATGGTTTGGGGTTTTTGGGGTTATCTTTGTTCTCAGATGGCTTTTGGACTTCATAAATCCGGGTGGCCTGTTCTATCATCCAATACAGGGTCCTACGCTCATGGAAGTCCCTAACCAGTTGGGTCATTATATATTTTGGGAGTGCATGGAAATAAGTATTAATGAACTCCTGGCTATTTGTGCGCACCCGTCTAGAGGTCTGGGCAAATGCCCGCTTCAGCTCTTGCACAAACTCTCTAAGGTCTTGGTCTTCTGCGCACTGCAAGTTGTAGGCTCCTTGCAGGCCTCCTAAGGGTTCCTGTGCACAGAGAAATGGTTTAAGATAGCCGCCTTATAGGTGGACCATCGTTGATGATCTTGATCCTCCAGCCCTGCAAAGAAGCTGGAGTATTCCGGGGAGAATGTCCATTTGACAAACTCCATGGAATTGTGATCATTTTTGATGCCAAATGACGTCATCATCTGGTCATACAGTTCTAGGTGCTCCCAGACAGAGCATTTGGCATTCTTATGATATGGTGTCATAAAGCTCTTGATGGCTTTTATTTGCCGAATTGGGTCTTTTACAAGACCTCTCTTCTGTTTGGCAGCCTTCTTTTTCCGCTGCACCTGAGTCCACTCACCCTCTGACTCAGAGCTGCTACTATTGGTGGTCCACTCCCTGTCCTCTAGGCGCTCCCTAACTATGTGAGACTGGAAATCCCTCCCAGAATGAAGGGGTCTGGTCTCTTCTCTCCTGTGGTACTCTGGGCTCTCTGGCTCACTTCCCCTGGGCTCTCCTTTTCCCATAGGGGAGTACTCATCTTCCTCATCCCTTCTTCCAGGTATGGTGGAGAATTCCCCCCACCTCCCTGAATATGTGAAGGTTTTTAAAATACTCTTTTGAGGGCTGGTCTCCGGTTCTTCTCTGTCTGCAAAGCGGACAAGGTGGTCCCTTTGTAACTTATGTTTCTGCCAGTCTAACTCCCTCATCTTCTCTCCTGGTCAGAAGTACCTGCTAGGGTATTTTTAAATCTGGGTAGAGATACATACCCATCAATGTCTGATAAGGACTGGCCTTCTGGCTCAGTTAGACTAGGCCCAGTTGAGTCCAGCTGCCTCATGTTTCCCTGCTCTTGCAAACTGGCAGCCATGAAGTTGACTGCACTCTGTGTATATAATGTGGTGAGTTGGCTTGAGGTCCCTGGTAAGGGGGTCCTCACTCCATGCTCGGAGGGTGCCTTTCCATACTCTAACTGGTCGGGGTGCCTCAAAGGCTGCGTGTATTTGGAGATTTCGTTTTCCAATCTCTCAGATTTGTTTTTCTCAGCCCCATCTCTTGGTGATGTATAGAGGCCTGAGCTTTCAGCTCTGATATTAGGGCTTGAGTAGCTTCTATTATTTTGTTTTGTGCCACTACTTGGTCACTGAGTCCCTTGTTCTCCTCACAAAGGGACTCATTTTCCTTCTGTGAGGCTTGTATTGTCTGGCAATATTCAGCCTCTTCTTTTGCGTGAGACTAATCTCCTCCCTTTGTGCACTTTTGGCCTGTGTTGCCTGCTCTATGTCAACCTCTACTTGCCTCACATGTTCCCGTACATATTCATTTTCTATCCTCATGTCAGTCAGTTCCTGGGAACATAACTCACTTCTCTCCATGTCTGTCTTTAACTGACACACTTCCTGACACAGGGCACTTTTCACCTGACACAATTTGCTATTCTCTTCCCTGAGGTGTTCTCTCTGTCGTTTCAGAGCGTTCAAATGTTGGCGCTCCCAATCAAATTTCGCCTGGGAATTGACCTCCCTAATGATGAACTTACTATTCTCATCTTTCAGTTGCTTAATCTGCATTTGAAATGCAAAAATGTCCTCTAAACAGGCTCTATTGTGCACCACCTGCTCACTTAATTTTTGTTGACTCTCTCTCAGATTTCTTGACACTCCTCTTTCAGTGCAGAAAATTGGGACTCTCGCCCTAAATTTGTTTGCTGCTGTGCCACTAACTCATTTTTTAGCTGCTGAACAATGTTTTCCAATTTTAACTCAGTATATTGACACTGTTGAACTTTTTGCTCTACTTGCTTCAACTCTCTCTGTGCTTGATCCAAAAGCTCAGATTGGTTTTGCACAGAGGCTACACTAACCTGGTATCTTTCTTCCATGATCATCATTTGGAAGTACATATTTTCTGTGAGCTGAGCCATTTTAATTTGCTCATCTCTGGTGGTCCGTGTCATATAAAAATCTGTCAGGGCCCGATGTAACCGGCCATTATCATGCCACATATCAACATTTACAGAGGTAACCGCCTGTATCATTCTTGATTGCCACGTTTCAGGCTCCTGTTCTACCCATTCACCCTTAATAAACAATTTGGATAGAAGGTGCTTCCTGGCCATATTGATTTCTACGGTGCTCATTATGAATGCTCATTATGAAATGTGTTCTGCACCTAATATGCTCTCTATGCAAGGGCAAAATCTCAACCCTGTTCCTGCCTAGTTTGTATTCACAATGACAACTCAATGATTACTTTTATCTACAAACACCGCCCTGAAACCCAGGGTACAGGTCTGGATGGCGCCTTCACAATGCAGCACAACTTTCTATCCACTAAATGCAATAGCACCTTCAATGAATAGTCTGCTGCTACTGCACTGTCACGAGTGAAAACTATCTACCAATCAGGGCACGAGCCCCCAGTTTTGTCACGGTTTATTATGCGGTCACACCCAAGTCAGGGAGCTCTTTTCCCCACAATGAATGTGGCGCACAATAAAGCTCTTTCAGTTTTTCATTCAGGTTCTTTTTGGTGAGGCCTCCAACCCATCTTGTACCCACCTCCAACAAGTAACTAGTGCCACAATGGACTAGGAGGCAGGCCGGTGTGTATTAAGAATATAGATTTATTAATTTATTTGAATTAAATATCACAAATAGATGAACATCATCCACCAATACTGTGGCAACACAAGAACAAAATAACTTCCGTAAAGTACCAACACAGAGATGACACTAACTTTTGCAGTTACAATTGTTTCCTTTTAAATCACCCACCAATACAGAAAAGAACAATTCAAGACACACAGTGAGTGCAGATTGAAAAGACAATGTTATGATACCTTTCCTCCCAGCAACCCTCACCCTCCAAACATCAATTAGGCTCGACTCCTTTGAATGGAAGACAGTGGCAGGGAGTGGGTACACAGTGGGAAAATCGGATTTTGAGTATTACTCACAGAAACAATATGGGAGACAGTCCCCAAGTGCTGTGGTTGCCAGGGAGGCAGTGCAGGTGTGCAACTGGCGGGAGAGGGGACATGGGCCCGAGATCAGAGGGTAGCCAGGTAACCAGTGCAGTTTCAGTTTCAGCTAGGAGATCAGCAGGGGAGAGGAGGAGAGAAAGCAGAAGCAAAGATGAAGGTCTTGAGGTGCTTCCGGAACCGGAGATGGTTCTCCTCAAGTTTCATAGAGGCAGGGAGGCTGTTCCAAAGGGAGGCACCAGCAGAAGAAAGAGATCTACCACCAACTCGTTGCTTGAAGAAGCGACTGACCCTGAGGGAGTTGGAGACAGATGAGCGAAGAGCTTGAGAAGGAAGATATTTAGGAAGAGAGAGTTGAAGGTATTGAGGCCCTAGGCCCCAGAAAGCCTTGTGGACAATGCAGAGGTTTTTGAACTTAATCCTCGCCGCCACTGGGAGCCAGTGCAGAGATTTCAGTCCTGGAGAGATACGATCCCTGGGCTTGAGGCCAAGGACAAGTTTTGCAGTCCTGTTTTGGATGAGTTGCAGATGGCGGAGAGTAGAGGCAGGCAGATTTAGAAACAGGCTGTTGCAGTACTCCAGCCTAGACAGAACCAGAGCTCTGGCGATAGTGAGCTTCTGGGAGAAGGAGAGGAAAGGAAGAATACCTCTGAGGAGGTGGAGCTGGTAGTGTGATTTCTTAGAGACGTCAGAGATGTGAGGAGAGAAGGAAAGTGTGGAGTCAAAGATGACCCCGAGGTTTTTAGCCTCACAGGTGGGAGCAGGAAGAGGGCCAAGAGAGGCCGGCCAGAGAGTGACAGGAAAGGAGGGAGCAGGTGTGCCGATGAGGAGAATCTCGGTCTTACTGGCATTAAGGCAGAGATCATTGGCGGCACATCACTCCTGGATAGCAGACAGACAGTCAGAGATGAGAGAGGGAGAAGAGGTGACGGAGGGGAGCCTGAACATGAGTTGTGTGTTATCCGCATAGCACTGAAAGTTTGGGAAGAGAGCGGCAATGCAGTGGGCAAGAAGTGCCAGGTATTGGTTAAACAGCGAGGGAGAAAGGTTAGATCCCTGGGGAACACCACAGGTAGAGATAGAGATAGAGGAGAGGAAGGACCCAAGTGGGGCCTGGGAGGGTCGATCGGAGAGGAAAGAAGTCAGCCAAGCCAGGGCCTGATCAGTGATACCCAGGTTATCACAGAGACAGTTGAGCAGGATGGCATGGTTGACTGTGTCAAAGGCAGAAGAGAGATCAAGTAAGATGAGGACACAGGAGGTGTTGGAATCAAGGTTTGAGAGCAGGTCTTCACAGATGTTCAGGAGAGCAGTTTCCGTGCTTCTGGCAGCTCTGAAGCCAGACTGATGTTCATGGAGACAACCAACAGATTCAGTTTGAAGATTAAGCTGGGAGATGGCCAGCTTTTCCAGGAGTTTGCCCGGGAAAGGAGTGATCACACTAACACAAGTGGTCATCCTCTATTATGTTTAATCTAGTCCCAACCAATGCAGAGGCACCATCTAACCCCTTCCTGGACACCCCCATACCTTTTGATTGTGGAGGTGCAACATATCATGGCCTGAACGCACCTATGGTAATTCGCATCCCATGCCTCCCTGGGGTTAACTCACACTAACACAAGTGGTCATCCTGTTTTATGTTTAATCTGGTCCCAACCGAAGTAGAGTGACCATCTAACCCCTCCCTGGACACCCGCATACCTTTTGAGTGTGGGGGGTGCAATATATCATTGCCTGAACGCACCTATCGTAATTTGCATCTCCTGCCTCCGTGGGGTTAATTTACACTAACACAAGTGGTCATCCCGTTTCATGTTTAATCTGGTCCCAACCGAAATAGAGGTACCATCTAGCCCCTCCCTTGACACCCCATACCTTTTGATTGTCGGTGTGCAAGATATCATGGCCTGAACTCACCTTTGGTAATTCGCATCCCCTGCCTTCCTGTGGTTAATTTACACTGACACAAGTGGTCATCCTGTTTTGTGTTTACTCTGGTCCTAACCAATGTAGAGGCACCATCTTGTCCCTCCCGGAACACCCCTATACCTTTTGATTGTGGGGTGTGCAAGATATCATGGTCTGGACACACCTACGGTAATTTGCATCCCCTGTCTCCATGGGGTTAACTCACACTGACACAAGTGGTCATTCTGTTTTATGTTTACTCTGGTCCCAAATGATGTAAGGGCACCATCTAGCCCCTCCCTGGATACCTCCATACCTTTTGATTGTGGGGGGTGCAAGATATCATGGCCTGAACGCACCTATGGTAATTCACATCCCCTGCCTCCCTGGGATTAACTCATACTAACACAGGTCATCATCCTGTTTTATGTTTACTCTGGTCCCAAATGCAGTAGAGGTACCATCTTGCTCCTCCCTTGACACCCCATACCTTTTGATTGTGAGGGTGCAAGATATCATGGCCTGAACACACCTATGTTAATTTGCATCCCCTGTGTCCCGTCAGTTAACTCACAATGACACTAGTGGCCATCCTGTTTTATGTTTAATCTGGTCCCAACCAATGTAAAGGCACCATCTAGCCCCTCCTGGGACACCACTATACCTTTTGATTGTGGGGGGTGCAAGATATCATAGCCCGATTGCACCTATGGTAATTTCCATCCCCTATTTCTCTTGGGGTAATTCACTCTAAGACAAGTGGTCATCCTGTTTTATATTTACTCAGGTCCCAACTAATGTATCAGCACCATCTATCTCCTCCCTGGACACCCCCATACCTTTTCATTGTGGGGGTGCATGATATCATGGCCTGAACGCACCTATGGTAATTCACATACACTGTTTTTCTGAGATTAATTCATAATGGCACAAGTGGTCATCCTGTTTTAGGTTTAATCTGGTCTCACACAATGTAGAGGCACCATCTAACCCCTCCCTGGACACCCCCATGCCTTTTGATAGTGGGGGTGCAATATATCATTGTCTGAACACACCTATGGTAATTTGCATCCCCAGTCTCCCGGGGGTTAACTCACACTAACACAAGTGGTCATGCTGTTTTATGTTTAATCTGGTCCCAACCGAAGTAGAGGTACCATCTAGCCCCTCACTGGACACCCCATACCTTTTGATTGTGGGGGTGCAATATATCATTGTCTGAACACACCTATGGTAATTCGCATCCACTGCCTTCCTGGGGTTAACTCACACTAACACAAGTGGTCATGCTGTTTTATGTTTAATCAGGTCCCAGCCAATGTAGAGGCACCATCTAACCCCTTCCTGGACACCCCCATACCTTTTGATTGTGTGGGGTGCAATATATCATGGCCTGAACGCACCTATGGTAATTCGCATCCACTGCCTTCCTGTGGTTAATTTACACTGACATAAGTGGTCATCCTGTTTTATGTTTAATCTGATCCCAACCAATGAAGAGGCCCCATCCAGCACCTCCCGGGACACCCCCATACCTTTTGATTGTGGGGGGTGCAAGATATCATGGCCTGATTGCACCTATGTTAATTTTCATCCCCTATTTCTCTTGGGGTCAGTCACACGAACACAAGTGGTCATCCTGTTTTATATATACTCAGGTCCCAACCAATGTAGAGGCACCATCTATCTCCTCCCTGGACACCCCTATACCTTTTCATTGTGTTGTGGGGGTGCAAGATATCATGACCTGAACGCACATATGGTAATTTGCATCCCCTGCCTACCTGGTGTTAATTCACACTGAAACAAGTGGTCATCCTGTTTAATGTTATGTTACTTGGCATTTATATAGTGCTTTACATATCATTGGTATAACCTCAAAGCGCTGGTAGGGTGAACGACCTCGGGAACCATAGTCCAGGTCAGTAGAGAGAGATGGAGTCGTAAGGTGCGTGGGTGCACCGGGTATGTGTGCAGCTGGTGTAATTGTCGGATGGTCGCTGCTTCCTAGCGATAGGTGGTGCTGAGGATATCAGTTGGATGTGTGCAGTCTGGTGGGTGGACACCCAGACTGGGTTCTGGCTGCGTTAGGCCTGAGGAACGCTTATGTGAACAGCTAGGCCGGAATGTGCTCGGCTAGTTGCGTTTTATTAGGGTGATGAGGTGTTCATGGGGTCGTATTCGTATGTGAACAGCTAGGCCGAATTATATGGGGTATAGCTGTGTTCTAGTTGAATGATGGTGTATAGTAGAGAGTGAGCGTAGAGGTGTGATATGGTGGTTATCTGTAAAGCGCCCAAGACCAGGCACGTGAAACAGGATGGTGGGGACATAGCGACATATAGATATATAGGGACAGGGGTGATACAGGTATATATGGGGATACAGATATACAGATATATAGCATATATTGGGTGGTTACAGATGTATAGCAACAACACGGGGAATAGGGTGCAGATGGATACAACTCATTCCATTCTGCCCAATTCATTTCGTCCACTCCGTCCATTTCTTCTGCTTCGTTTACTCAATCTATTCCGTCCATGTTATCTATGTCATCTATTCTACCTATTCTGTTCACTCTATTCATTCCATTCATTCTATCTATTCGAGCTATTCTACCGATTCTTTCTATTCCGTCCACTTTGTCCATTCATCAATTCCATCTACGTTAGCCGTTCCATCCACACTAGCCGTTCCATCTGTTCCATCCATCTATTACCTATTCCTTCACTCCTATCTGGTTCATCCATTCAGTCCAGTTCTTCTATTCTATCCAGTTCATCCATTCTATCCCGTTCGCCCATTCTATCCAGTTTGCCCATTCTATCCAATTCATCCATTCTATCTATTCCAGTTAATCTGTTCTATCCATTCCGTCTACTCCATCTGTTCCATCTGTTCTGTCAATTCTATCCACTCCATTCTGTCTATCCGTTCCATCAGCTCCATCCGCGCAGTCTGCTTTAACCGGTTCCGTCCACTCTGTCCAGTTCCATCCATTCTGTTCGGTTCCATCCACTCTGTCCAGTTCCATCTACTGTGTACAGTTCCTTCCCCTTTGTCCAGTCCATCCCCTCTGTCCAGTTCCATCCACTCTGTCCAGTTCCATCCAATATTTACTCTTGTCCGAACAAAAGTATATGCACCATCTAGCCCTTTCCAGAACAACCCCGTACCTTTTTAAACCAGGGATGCAAGATATCATGGCCTGAACACACCCATGATAATTTCAATCCCCTGCCTCCCTGGGTGTAATTCGCAGCAACAGAAGTAGTCATCCAGTTGTATATTTACTCATGTACCAACCAATGTATAGGCACCATCTAGCCCCTCCCTGGACACCCCCATAACTTTTGATTGTGGGGGTGCAAGATATTATGGCCTGAACGGACCTTTGGTAATTTGCATCCCTTGCCTCCCGGGGGTTAACTCACACTGACACAAATGGTCGTCCAGTTTTGAGTTCCTTCTGGTTCCAATCAATGGATAGGCACCATCTAGCCCTTCCCTGGACACCCCCATACCTTTTGATTGTGGGGGTGCAAGATATCAGGGCCTGAACACACCCATGATAATTTCAATCCCCTGCCTCCCTGGGTGTAATTCGTAGCAACACAAGTGGTTATCCTGTTTTGTGTTTACTCTGGTCCCAACCAATGTATAGGCACCATCTAGCCCCTCCCTGGACACCCCCAAGATATCATGGCCTGAACCCACATATGGTCATTCGCATTCCCCTTCCTCCCTGGGATTAATTTACATTGACCCAAGTGGTCATCCTGTTTTATATTTACTCTGGTCCCAACCAAAGTAGCCCCACTATCTAGCCCCTCCCTGGACACCCCATACCTTTTGATTGTGGGGTTGAAAATATCATGGCCTGAATGCACCTATGGTCATTCGCATCCCCTTGCCTCCCTGGGATTAATTTACATTGACCCAAGTGGTCATCCTGTTTTATATTTACTCTGGTCCCAACCAAAGTAGCCCCACTATCTAGCCCCTCCCTGGACACCCCATACCTTTTGATTGTGGGGTTGAAAATATCATGGCCTGAATGCACCTATGGTCATTCGCATCCCCTTGCCTCCCTGGGATTAATTTACATTGACCCAAGTGGTCATCCTGTTTTATATTTACTCTGGTCCCAACCAAAGTAGCCCCACTATCTAGCCCCTCCCTGGACACCCCATACCTTTTGATTGTGGGGGTGTAAGATATCATGGGCTGAACACACATATGGTCATTCGCATCCCCTGTTTTTCTGGGGGTAATTCACACTAACACACGTGGTCATCCTGTTTTAGATTTACTCTGGTTCCCCTTAAGCGATGTATATGCATCCTCTAGCCCCTTCCTAGATGCCCCAAAACCCTTTGATCAGTGAGGTGCACAGAAGGAGGAACCAAGTGCTGAATAATCTGTGGAGGACTTGCATGCACTCTCTGTGGGAGTCGTAACCAGTGACTCCAGAGGGAGCTGTGATTGTGAGTGTATGTGAGATGGAGTGGTAGTGTTGTGGTGTGCAGGTGGTTGAAGAGGGTTAAAGTGGAAATGAGAGGTGAGTGGTAGAGGGAGTAGTGAGTGCTAGAGAGGGCAAAGGATAGGCAGGAGTTGTAGAGGGGCATACAAAGGGGTGGAGACTGTCATAGGTGAAGGAGGGGAGTGTGAGAGATAAAACAGTGAGGAGTTTGAGAAAAGCAAATGGACAGAGGAGGAAAGAGGTGAAAGGAGATAGGGAAAAGGGAGAGAGGAGGAGGAGAGAATGGAAAGTGTGGGTAGTAAGAGAAGGTGGGAGAGTACGGGGGTAAGACTTGTGAGATGTAGAAGACAAAAGTAGAGAGTAAGGAGGCATACGATCATGGAACGGAATGAAAGAGTGAGAGGGAGAGAGTACGGCTACCAAGTTCTATTTTTATGCAAAATATATTTCAATGGATTGCTTTTCTTCTGCAGATTCTGCATCAGATAGATATCCATTCCAGTGTCAGCTGCTCACAAACTTTTCGACATGGGGCGTTAGTGCACCTCGACTTGGCTGTCAATCCCTCTTGACTCGATGCAGCGGTCGTCGACTCCAGATGTGATGTCAGTCGTCCTACATATAACGCGTCACTATGCCCCTGTCCCTCAGTTCCTCCGTTTCTTTTTTCCCACGCGCTCACCATGCTGCTTATCGGTACAACTCACTTTCTCTCAGAGAAATATTCTTTTCAACCTATGAATTTTCATCTTATTCAACGCGGTTTCAACATTATGTCGTCTCCCAAGGTGTCAGGCTTCAAGAGGTGCAAGAACTGTAGTTCCAAGACTTTCATTACCGACCCACACAGTGTCTGTGTGTGGTGCCTCGGCATCGGTCACGTCAATGAGTACTGCGGTTCCTGCATGAAGATGAACCCGAAATCACTGCGGAAGAGGGCTGCGATACTCACTTTAAGTTGACCCCTGTCAAAATCTCTGGCCTGCTTGACCGCCTGGTCGTCGGAGCTCAAAACGGAGGGGCCCACTCCGGCAAAGGATGTTAGGAACCATAAAGAGACCAAAAAGTGTCACATTTGCACAGTCATTCCGCATCCTCCTCTTCCCATAAAAAGAAATGGCGTCATCGACGAATGTACGATTCTGGTTCCTCTGACGTACGCGTTAAGTCGGCTTCAGGACCTACATCTAGGACCGAGTGGGAGGTTTTTAAAGAGCAAATGCTCGACATGTTTTAGAAAGCAGCTGCAGGTACGGGTGACTCCTCGAAGCAGCATGCTCCATCGGCTCCAGTGGTGCCCGGCCCCAAGGAAACAGTGTCGGCACCTGAACCCTCAGCGCCGACTGCTGGCAAGGCATTGACACAGCTATCGGTGCAATCTAGTGTGGATATGCCGGCGTCGATGTTCGACTGATCGTACATGCCTCATTGCTGATCTGATTTTTTCGGCACTATTGTGTCGTTTTCTGTGACGATGATGTCCATAAGCCGTTTGACGTTGATCTCGCATATTCAGGCAATGGAGGCACAGATCTTTTTTCAGATGTGTCTGATTTGATGGCCGTGGCAGAGGGGCTTTGAGATGCAAGTGGCCTTGACACTTCCTCTGATGTGGAGACTCACCAAGCCCGCCCTTATGGCCATGCATGTGCAAAGTATCATTCCACAGTGGACGGGGAGTGGATGTCCTAGGTTGCAGTGCCCCAGTCAGACCTCTGTCAGGATATGATCTGACTGACATTTTGGATTAGGGAGCCCCTACAGAAAGAGCCATGCCTATCAATATGGCCATTGCTGACCCCATCACCATCTTGCGGCAGAAGTCTTGTACCACAGCACCTGTGAATTATTTCTTCACGAAGAACTATAAGCCTGTGAGAGGGGACCCAATATACCTCCCCTCTCATCCTAAACCCCAGTGGCTGGTCGTACAAGCAGACACCGTTAATACTAGACCATCCACATCAACTTCCATTCTCCCTACGGACAGGGAAGGTAAGAAAATAGACACCCTGGCAAAAAAACATACTTTCGACACCCACCGTACCCCAACCCACCCTCTCTACCACCACCCATCCTAACCCCTCCCTCCCTACCACCATCCACCCTACCCACTCTACCCCTACCTTCTCTACCTGCACCCGCCCTACCCCCACACTCTCTACCCCACTTACCCCACCCTCTCTACTCCCAACCACCACTCTCTACCATCTCTGATCGTTCCTCGCACACTCTCGCTTTATTTCTTACCCTCTCACTCTCAACCTTTCACACTCATATCTCATCCTCCTCTGGAACTTTGCACTCTCCTCCTTGCACCCTGATGCCTAGAAATGCAAAATGCAAAGAACAGTAGCAAACGCCTAAATGATTGGCTTTGTCAATGCTTGTTAATGCTTGTTTCATATTGTGCGTGTGTTCGATAATTGAGTCAATGTGATGGATAAAAATGTATGATTTACGGCTCAAAAGAGTGCGTCGCAGTGGGGCGATTTATCACATACACCCACCCACCCTACACCCACTCTCTACCATACCACCACCCACCCTACACCCTCACTCTCTCCACCCCCACCCACGCCCCACCCCACTCACTGTAACCCCACCCCCACCCTAACCCCTCACTATCCTTGCCCCCCACCCCAGCTATTTGTATCCCCCCGCACACACTACCTGTGCTCTCTATATCCTACACATCTACCTCCACCTACCCAATCCCCACCCTCTCTACCAATACCCACCTAGCCCCACCTACCCTACCTCACTCTCGCTACCCCCACCAATCCAACCTACCCCAACTCTCCCAACCCCCTATCTCTACCCTATCCATTCTACCCATGCTCTCTGTGCCCCCACCCTTACCCACGCTCTCTCTATCCCAACCCACCCAGCCCACCCTCACTCTCTCTACCCCACCCATCCTACCCTACTCTCTACCCCACCCATCCTACCCCCACTCTCTCTAACCCACCCAACCTACCCTCTTCTTTCTAAGCCCACCCACTCCATCCACACTCTCCAGCCCACCCTACCCCAACTCCCTGTACCCCCAAACACCCACCCTACCCCACTCTCTAACCCCACTCACCCTACCCCCACTCTCGCTATCATAGCCACCCTACCCCCACCAATCCTATCACGGCTCTCTAAACCCCACCCTATCCAGGTTCTCTCTATCCCAATACTCCCACCTTACCCCAGCTCTCTACTCCCACCCACCAAATCCCCACCCACTCTACCCCTACCCACCCTCTCTAGAAAACCCACTATACCCCTACTCTCTCTACCCACACCCACCCTACCCCAAATTTCTACCCCACCCACCATACCACCACTGTCTCTACCCCCACCCACCCTCCCCCCACTCTCTGTACTCCTAAACATGCACCCCCTACCCCACCCACCCTATCCCCACTCTCAAACCCAGCCAGCCTACCCCTACTCTCTCTACACCCGCCCGCCCCACCCTACCCCTACTCCCTCTACCCACACTTACCCTACCATCACTCTCTACCCCACCCTCCCTACCACCACCCTCCCCTCCCTTGCTCTAACCCTACCTACCCTATCCCCACTCTCTCTACCCCAACCCACCCTACCCCCACACGCTCTACCACCACCCTACCCCTACTCTCTCTACACCCGGCCACTCACTACCCCTACCAACACACCCTGCCCTGGCTCTCTACGACGCCACCCACCCTACCCCGCTCTATCTACCCCACTCACCCACCCTATCCCTACTGTCTCTACATCCACCCACACTACCCCAGTCTCTCTACCCAACCCACCCTACCCCCACTCGCTTTAATACCCCCACTCTCTACCCACACACTCTCATCCCTACTAACCCACCCTATCCTCTCTAACTCCACCCACCCTACCCCCTCCCTCTCTACCACCATCCACCCTACCCACTCTACCCCTACCTTCTCTACCCCCACCTGCCTTACCCCCACGCTCTCTACCCCACCTACCCCACATATCCTACCCCCACCTTCTCTACTCCCACCCAACCACCACTCTCTACCATCTCTGATTGTTCCTCGCACACTCTCGCTTTATTTCTTACCCTCTCACTCTCAACCTTTCTCACTCATATCTCATCCTCTGGAACTTTGCACTCTCCTCCTTGCACCCTGGTGCCTAGAAATGCAGAGAACAGTAGCAAACGCCAAAACGATTGGCTTTGCCAATGCGTGTTTCATATTGTGCGTGTGTTCGATAATTGTGTGATGGATAAAAATGTATGATTTGCCTGATCCACCCAGCCCGGCCCCAGACTTTCCCCTGTCTGCTCCCCCCAACTCCTGCACATCGGTCGCTTCTTTCTCGCGAGACCCAATCCGGGGTCACAGTATCTGCTGTCCGGATAATTATCTACATCTCGTGTGAGCGCACTGGCGCCGGAGATGTGTGGACACTGAATCGCTGATTGCTGGCCCATGCCCAGAGAGAGAGCCCTTGCTTGGCAACTGTGATGCCCGTCACAGAATCTACTTGGAAAGTCATTTTTATATATTAACAGAACATTAACCAAAGAAAAAGCAATCAGAAAACAAAGGTGAAAAGTGGAAAATCAAACAAATATTCTAACATTTGCCACCACTAATTATATGCAAAATATAAAAATGTGAAAGAAGGATTCCGGAATGGTGGTCAAGGTGAAAGCGGCTTGAGTCCTCAGCTCCTGGCCTCCTCCCTGAAGCTGCTTATTGCTGATATGAATACCAAGAAAAAGATCCTGGAACCTGATAATCCTACTTCCAAAAAACAGAAACAGACTGCTGCTGTGATGGATGAGGAAAATCCAAGTATTCAGGACTTGTACAAGCTGATGCGTCAGGTGGCCTTGGGCATGGTTGAGGTTAAGACTACCATGGCTGAATTGAATGGAAAGGTTTCCCACTTGGATACAAGGGTAACTGATTTGGAGAAGAAGGCCACTGATATGGGGTCTGAGATTAATGGAAGTTATAGAGCCTACAAGAATTTGAGAGCTGATGTACAGAAGGGGAAAGATCATCGCCTGGAAATGGATTTAAGACTGCGAGAGAGAAATCTTAGGCTGGTTGGAGTGGCAGAACATTCAGATCCTAAAAGTGAACAGCTGCTGCCATTGATCTTACAGATTTTTAAGGAGTGCTACGGGGTGGCCACTTTGGAAGGTGATATAGATCATGTTTACCGGGTTGGTAAACTTCCAGGCCTGAAGCCTAGACATATTTTGGTGTCTTTCACTCTGGCAAGATTAAAGGAATCTGTATTGGAGGCTTCAAGGGGTAAGGTCTCGGTCATTTTTAAGGGCAAATCAATCTATGTGTTCCCTGATTACCCCAAGGACGTGATGGAGGCAAGAAAGCTGTTTAAGGGGGTGAAGGAACGAGCCAAATCTCTAAATATCAAGGCTTTTTTTAACAGGTTTAATATTTTATCATTGGCTTTGCCTGATGGCACTAGAACCACTTTGGATCCTCAGGAGGCCATCTCGTGGCTGGAAAGGATTGGTGCTCCTGACAACAATATTGTTGATTAGTGCTTTTTTAGATATTTTTTTTAACCTTTTATTGTATTTGTTTTTCAGGTATATATTTAACATGGCTTAAAATGGCACCTAGCAATATTTTCAGTTGCTGCTTCTTCGATTGTTTGAGAAAAGCACCTTCAGCTGGTCCGATCAGCTGACATGCTGTGACGACGTGCGGTTGTTCCTCCAGCTCTGATTGGCGGCTGTGGTGCTTGCTGGATTAGCGCACCATGTATCCCCTCCCTCTCCCTCCACTCCGTGTGACCTGCAATGATTGTCAGCTCGGTGACGAATGCGGAATACAGCGGGATGCTGGACTACGCTGGGCCTGCCTACCACGGAGGCGTCGCGGACATTTGATCCACTTCTCTGGGAATCGGTGAGTGGCTGTGACTTGGATACATTCAGGGCTGGCGCCTCATTTCTCCGCCTTCCTCCGTTGTGGAAGTGGTTGCTAGTGTGCCTTTGCAGACATTTCGGCCCCGCTGATGATCTCGTCTGCCGGCAATGCATTGCCACGTTACCACAGTGCTGCCGATACCCCATACAAAGTCCCTCTTCTTTGCGAGCCACTTACCACACGTTTTCCTGTTGTTTTCAGTGCAGAGCGAGATAAATGTTCTACTGCCCAGGCGCAAACATTTGTCTTTCCTAAAAGTCCATTCTGTACGTGGTGTGGCACTGAACTGCACAGCTCGAGTATGGGTCTGGATCTTTTGAAACATGCTTATGCATTGCACGGTGTACACTGAAGTGCAGGCATGTGTTAATGGGTGTTGGAATTTAATGGGGAGTCAGTGGTGAACTGCTAGAACCTTTGATCTGAAATATTCACAGTGCGACTTATGGGATGCATTCAGAAATTGGCACCTCATTTCTCTCGCCTTCACCGTTGGCATCTTATGTGAGAGAAGTTTGCTTTTGCAGCGGGCGCTGTGTGTTGCATGTATTCGACTCATGGTCTGGCCTGATTCAGGAGCTTTTCAATATGTTTGTTTGTTTGTTTGTTTTAATCACTTTTTATGCGCGCCAGACCCACGGGTAACAGGGCGCAGCAATAAGAAGATGCAAAGCTTACATGGTTGCAACATAGAATGATATGCAGTGTACAATAAAGGTCTCTAGTTCACAAATAATTACAGAATATCCAATGTTCACAGGTAAAGTCAATCGGAGTTACAGAAATATACATTAGAATTTAACGCAAATGATTACTGTGGGAGGTAGGTGACAGAGACAGCTCAGGTCTTTGAAGGTTAGGAGTTGGATGACATTTTTTCTGAAGCGAAGGTAGGGCAGGTCCCCTCTCAGGTCATGTGGCAGTGAGTTCCAGGTTTTTGCAGCCTTTACATAGAAGCTATTTCCACCGATCGTGGTGAGTCTGAAGTTAGGTATTAACAGTTAGAATTGACAGCTCTAATCGGTCTGAGAGAGGTTCTCCTGTGGAATTTGTCTATCAAGTATCTAGGGGCGGAGTTATTGAGGGCTTTATGGGTCAAGGATAGCATCTTGAGTTGTATTTTGTTGTCAGTGGTCAGCCATTTGTGATGGCGTCTGGCAGATGAGATATGGGTTCTTTTGTTTCTGCCTAATGCTGCTCTCAAGGCATTGTTTTGTAATATTTGTAATCTTTGAGTTAATGTTTTGTTGGCTCTCGAATATAGTGCATTACAGTAATCAATTCTGGAGAGTATTAAGGCTCTGGCCAGGATTAAACAACTGTTGTTAGAAAGGAATGGTTTACCGGCTCTTATCAATTTGCAGGTGTAAGCCGTAGAGGAGGCAAGGGATTTTACCTGTTTATCAAGTGAAAGGGTGGAATCAAGATAGAATCCAAGGGTTTTTACATCCTTGGAAACTTGGATGATGTTCCCATCTATGTTGAAGGAGGAGAATTCCTGGCCTAATTTTTTAATATTGGCTTGGGTGCCCAAGATTATCAACTCAGTCTTATCATCGTTCAGACAGAGGCCATGAGTGGCCATCCATGCCTGGATGATAAGATATACCTTGTTCACCAATTCCGTGTCCTTCCCATGATCCCCAGAAAGCGGGAGGAGGATCTGTGTATCATCTGCATAGTTAGTGTAGGTGATACCTAGATGGTCCAGATCATCAAACAGGGGCTTGGTGAAGATGTTATATAGAGTTGGGGAGACACAGGAGCCCTGGGGGACACCACACGAAATGGAGGTAGGATCTGCTGCTGCTGAGGGAGAGAAGACTCTCATGGTTTTTTCACTCAGGAATGACTCGATCCATCTGATGGCCTCCGGGGAGAAATGGGCGGCAGAGTCCAAGTGACTGCAGAGGACTTTATGATCCACTAAATCAAAGGCGGCTGAGAGGTCCAGAAGTAGCAGGAGTACTGTCCTCCCTTTGTCTCTCAGCTCGTCGATTTGGGATTTCAGATCAATTAGGGCAGTTTCTGTTCCATGTAAGGGACGGAAGCCCGATTGTCTCTCTCCTAGGAGGTTGTGTAGTTCTAGATGCTTTTGAATCTGGTTATATCCAGCTTTGTCCAGTATCTTGAGAAGAAACGGTACCGTGGTAATGGGGCGGTAATTAGTAGGGATGAGAGGGTCTAGAGTCTGCTTTTTAAGGAGGGGGAGCACCCAGGACTGTTTAAGGTTGGCAGGGATGGTGCCTGAGGCAAAGGAGGCGTTAACCAGTTTAGAGATAAAGGGAGATAATTCTCTGGCAGCGTCTTTTATTAGTTGTGCTGGGCAGATGTCACCTTTACAATTGGAAGGTTTGAGCGAAAGGATTATTTTTTCTACTTCCAGGGTAGTCATTTTGGAGAAGTGGAAGGTATTGCTGTGCGCCAATAAATTATTAGTGTGAGGCATTTTAGGCAAGTCCTGAATTTTCAGTGTTTCTTTTTTTTGCTGAATTTTATTTTGGAGTGTGATAATTTTATTTGCTAGGTCTTGTTGGATATCTGTGCACCAGGATTTGTCCTTGGTGCAAGTGTCCTGTATGGCAATTGGAGACTCAAGTTCTTTTAGAATGGAAAAGAGCTCTTTAATACTAGAATTGGATTTGGCTATACGATCGTCGTACGAGTTACGTTTTGCCTGGCAAACTTCTTTTTTGTATAGCACAGAGAGGGAAGTTAATTTGGCTTTGTTATCAACTGAGCGGCAGAGCCTCCAAGTAGTTTCGCTTTTTCATTTCAGGATACGTAGGTCTCTTAGCTGTGGTGTAAACCATTTGTTTAGATGAGCTTTTGGTTTGCTAGATCTAAGTTTAAGAGGTGCCAGTTTGTCTAGAGTAGAGAGCATAATGTTATTGAATTCATGCACTAAGGTACTAGGATTTAGATTTTCTGATAGT
The DNA here is from genome assembly GCF_040938575.1 of Ambystoma mexicanum. NCBI lineage: Eukaryota > Metazoa > Chordata > Amphibia > Caudata > Ambystomatidae > Ambystoma > Ambystoma mexicanum. The sequence goes on from NC_090938.1 coordinate 747,497,058, forward strand.
GCGTTGAGAGTGGGTAATATAGCTGGGATAACTTTCTCTGCGGTAATGCATTTTTTATTTCTGGTGAAGCATGGTGGCGCTAGAAGAGGGGCCATGGGGTTGGGTCTGGAGGTGGCTAAGTTAAAGAACACCAGTGAGTGGTCTGTCCAGGGTAGGGGCCTTATGGAAGAAATAGTGGCTGAGCAGTTACACTCTGCTATCCAATCTAGCGTTCTCCCCTTCAAGTGCGTAGGCTTGTCAACTTTTTTAGATAGGCCTAGTGCGTGAATCGTATTGGCTACTACTGAGGCATTAGTATCCGTAATGTCATGGAATCCTAGGTCGAAATCCCCAAGAAGGATTAGTTGAGTGCATGGTTTAAGGTTGGTTGTGAGTAAGTTATGGAGATCCTCTTCAAAGGTGCCTAAAGAGCCTGGAGGTCTATATAATAGGTGAATAGTGAGTGATTGATTATTATTTATTTGGAATTTGGCAGATAAGGTTTCGCATGATTGAAACAATTGGGTAGGGACTAGTCTGAGGGAGAGGCTCGTTTTGGAAATTATGGCGATACCACCACCTCTTGCACCTTCACGGTCTTGTCTGACTATCGTGTAACCATCAGAAATGGCTAGCATAAGCGAAGATCCTGCAGCATTATGTAGCCATGTCTCAGTAATTGCGAGAAAGTCAAGGTTGCCTACTGTGATTAGGTCGGCGATGTCGAGGGCATGGGCGACGAGCGACCTCACATTCAGGAGTGCTCCTGCGATGGGTGGGGTCTTAGTGACATCTGTGGTTTGGAGGGATTTAGTAGTAGATGTATTAGGTGGCTTGGGCTTATTATTATGAATTGGGCCGGCGTCAGAATTAGGTGTGGGGAGTGGCAATATTGGCCTGGTATGACTCGGTTTACTAACCTGCTGATAGTTAGTTTTGATGTTGGTAGGGGGAAGAGACCTACGGAGAGGTTTGTGCATTTTGGTTAGTCTGGCACGAAGTCTACGGTTTCTGCTAAGAGTGGCACATGGTAGTGATACAAAGGTAACTGTCTCAGGGGACTTGTAGCTGGGATCTAAGTATTGGCCAGGAGTGTTACAGTTCAGGAATGTCGCAGACACCAAAGACGGCAGAGTGTGCAGAGTGTGAGGTAGGTTAACATCTAGCATGATGATCCTGTGTAGGATAGTCCTCAGTAGGACTGTGTAGAAGGCTGGCAGATACATAGTTATATGAGGTGGATTAACTAGAATACCATACTGGCTAGTAGGCGGGAACAGTTGGTGACAGGGTTTGTCTGAGTTCGAGGAATAGAATGTGTGCTAAGAGCAGGGTCTGAAAGGGTGGAGCAATTTAGCAGCAAGGGTTCACCTAAATACAAAACACTATTTGGCAGCAGGGTTCACCTAGATGCAAAACACAATTTAGCAGCACAGTTCACCTAAGTACAGAACACAATTTAGCAGCACGGTTCACCTAGATGCAAAGCACAATTTAGCAGCACAGTTCACCTAAATACAGAACACAATTTAGCAGCACGGTTCACCTAGATGCAAAGCACAATTTAGCAGCACGGTTCACCTAAGTACAGAACACAATTTAGCAGCACGGTTCACCTAGATGCAAAACACTATTTGGCAGCAGGGTTCACCTAGATGCAAAACCCAATTTCGCAGCACAGTTCACCTAAATACAGAACACAATTGCACTGATGCACCCCTTTCAATGTCAGTGATGCTTTGATGCTTGGAATTCGTGTGACCAGCCACCAATGTACTTTGCCACGTTACCACAGTGCCAGCCATTTATGACGAGCAATGTTTTAAACTTCTTTTAAGCTTTTTAAAGTCACTCACAGAGACAGGCATTTTATTTATTTTTTGGATGCCTTTGAATCGTTTACTGTTCCTCAATCATTCACCTCTGTGTGGGTGCTCGAGGATTTTTTTTTTTATATTCTGTACAGGGATTTAGGTAATGTGTTGTGACTGGCTCTCGTGGACGGCCTGAATCCTGTGATGGTGATGGTGGACTCAGTATATTTAAAAGTGACAATGAATCTAGATCTCTTTTTGTCAAAGAGCCTATTTGTTTGGTGCAGTTAACTTTTTTATGAATATCTAGGTTTATGACATTGGGAAAGGTTTAACTGCTGACAGATTTTCATATGACATAGCTGCAATCCAATGTATCCATGTGGGTGGGGTGTACTGTGCTTGGTCGCTATGATGGGAAAAACATTTTTCATTGCACTGAGTTGGGATATTTATCACCGTTATCTATGTCTATCTTGCTGTCTCATGTATGGCTATCTTACTTATGACCTTTTTTTTGCAGCTGTTCTCATTGGTTGTGTGCTCCAGTTGCATTGTGGAAAATATTTTTTCACAGGTTTCAAATTTTGGGGTGTTGATCTTTGGCGCTTGTACTTCCATCTAATGTTATTGCTATATGGCTGTCTTTTGGGGGTATGCGATTGATGTTCTTTTTTATGTTAGAATTTGGGGGGTTTGTGGAGTGGGGGTTTGCTGATCTTTTGGATTCTCTGAGTGGGATGGGTTACTGGCCATGAAATGTGTTTGTGGTTTGGCTTGTGTTTCACTAATGGATTTAGGAGGTGTGGATTACCTTGGATTTGGGAGGAGCGCTGGAGCATTGGGTTGGTCTCCTGTACTCCTTTAGCATTGGCGTGCTTGTTCTGTTGCAGGGGGTTTGGGTTTGTTTCTTTTTTGTTTTGGTTTGAGTTTTTTGCTTTTAGTTTTTGTAGACCTCTTGAATTTTCTGTCTTGCCTGCTGCTGGGAACTCTCAGCTTATGATTTCCTCCTGGAATGTTAATTGGAGGACGTTGGGCTGCTGCATAAAAGATGGTTGGGTGATGTTGTTGCTTCCTGTTATTCCTCTGAATCCAGGGGGGTGGCGATTCTTTTACGGAAAGATTTTCCTGTTAAAATTCTGAAGACTACGTGTGATCGTGAGGGGCGGGCTGTAGCTGTGTTGGTGGATATACAAGGTGTCCGACATGTGCTATGCAATGTTTATGCGTCCTCAGTGGACAATGGCTCTTTTATTGGGGAAGTATCACAGATGGTGCTAGATTTGAATTCAGCTAATATCGTTCTGGGTGGAGACTTCAATCTGGTTGATTATCCGTCCATGGATAGCACTGGGCGCTCTGCTATACGGAGGAGGGATGGGCTTTTTTGCTCTTTTCGGGCACTGCTTGGGGATTTTGATCTGAAAGATTGCTGGAGGCTTCAACACCCAGATACCAAGGGATATACGTTCTACTCTGGTGCTCACAATACTTATTCGAGGATTGATATGTTTTTTACAGCTGGGAGAAGGACTACGAATCTTTTCACTAGTCAAATTGGCTGTATAGCGATTACCGATCATGCGCCCATTTTTTTGGGTCTGTCTTTGAACTTTGCACGTTGCAGGACTTTTCAGTGGAGGATGAATACTTCTATATTGCAAGATGAGACTATTTTAGAGAAAATCAAAACAGAGGCTGAATGCTTTGTGAATGAGAATTCTTCAGAAGTTCTTAGTAAGAAGGTGATTTGGGAGGCTTTCAAATGTACTATGAGGGGCGTTGCTTTGGGCTTGTCCTGTGGCAGGAGGAAAAGAATGGCAAAGGTGCAGGGTGAGACTGAAGCCCGCATTGCTGCAGTGATGAGTGATTTGATCCGTGATCCAAATGATGTTGATAAGAGAATGGAACTGAGGAGTTTGAAGAGGAATCTGAATGATATTTTGGGCGCTAGAGCTGAAAAAGATTTATACAGAATCAGGAGTGCTTATTTTGAGAAAGGTGAGAAGTGTGACAGGTGGCTCGCCTACAGGTTAAAGCAACAGATTTCGGAGGGTGCCATTACTTCTGTAAAAGGCCTGGATGGAGCGATCACTTTCGATCCATCAGAGAATAACACTATTTTCAGGGATTATTATACGAACTTGTACCAAAATGAGGCTGGTATTGATGGTGGTGGTGATTGCTTCTTGACTAGTTTGGATATGCCGAGAGTCTCTGATGATAAATTGGTGGGTTTGAGTCAGTTGGTGACTGTTGATGAAGTTAGGGTGGCTATAGCGAGTCTGAATTCTGGGAAAACACCTGGGCCTGATGGTCTGCCGACAGAATTTTATAAGGTTCTTCCTGAAACGGCGTTAGGGCTCTTGAAAGACATGTATGTTGAGTCCAGGGGGGTGGGATCCCTTCCAGAATCTACCATGCATGCTACCATCTCTGTATTTATGAAGAATGGAAAGGATAGTGTTTTACCATCCAGCTACCGGCCGATCAGTTTAATAAATACTGATAACAAGATTCTGGCTAAGGTGCTTGCTTTACGCATTGAGGAAGTGATTCAAAGGCTTGTTCACACGGATCAATCAGGTTTTGTTAAACTTCGTAGGGCATCCAGTAACATTCGGAATCTCTTGTTGACCATGTACCAGGCCCAGAATTTGGAGGATGATGTAGCAGTGTTTTCTTTGGATGCCGAAAAAGCTTTTGATCGCGTTAATTGGCAATATATGTTCACGGTGCTGCGGGCGATGAATCTGGGTGAGGAATACATTTCCTGGGTCTCACTTTTGTATGCTCACCCTACGGCTAATGTTAAGACGAATGGCTTGTTATCAGAAACCTTTAATCTTTGGAGGGGCACTAGACAAGGGTGTCCGCTTTCGCCCTTATTGTTTGTGTTGGCTATCGAGCCACTTGCAATTGCTCTGCGGAATGATTTAACCTTGGAAGGCGTGTCTTTCAATGGGGTGGAGCAGAAACTTTGGTTTTATGCGGACGACCTTTTATTGGTTTTGAGGAATTTGGAAGTCTCTTTGCATTCTTTGATGAATATTTTGGACCAGTTCCATGTGGTGGCGGGATATAAAATAAACTGGTCGAAGTCTGAGGCTTTACCTATCTCGAGGAGTTGTGTTAGATCAATGGTGACTGGTTTTGGTTTTCAATGGTGCACACACAAAATGAAATATTTGGGGATTTGACTGACTCCGGTTGTGACTGATATGGTGGAAGCAAATCTAGGGGAGGCATGTCGTGAACTGAAGTCATCCACGCAGAGATGGTTGGTTTTGCGTTTATCTTTATGGGGCAAGGTGAACGCCTTGAAGATGGTTGCGGCCCCCAAACTCAACTATATTTTAAGTATGCTCCCTTTGAAGATCAGTGCATGTTACTGGAGAATGATTGATGTTGCTATGCAAGCCTTCCTTTGGGACGGGAAGCCTCCTGTGCTTAAATTATGGAAGTTACAGCTTCCTGTTGACAGAGGGGGGCTTGGAGTCCCCAATTTTAGAATATACCATCTTGCCTTCTCTTGTCAGTTTCTACTTCCTTTTCTAGATGTTTCTCCGGGAACTTGGGCTGTGGCGGAAGCGAGTGCTTTGGGTCCTCTTGCCCCACGGGCGGTACTTACGACTGTTAGCAAACGTGGCAGGACACTTCCTTTGACTGGTTTTTTGCGGGATGTGTGGAGGGGCGTCCATGACCTGTGTGGTTCATCTGCTCAGACATCACCCTCGGCTTCGATTTGGTTTAATAAATCCATCACTGAGGCTGGCAAGCCTATTTTTTGGTCAGAATGGTTTATTGGCGGTGTTCAATGGATTAAGGATATTTACAGAGGTGGGAAATGGATTGATTTTGATATGTTATTTGCTGATTTTAATATTGAGAATGTGTCCATTGTGGATTACAGAAAATTGAAAAGGTGCATTGGTGAGATTGATGTGAGTGGACTTGAGGTTTTGGAAAATATGGTGGTGGGTTGTCAGTCTGTTGCGAGCATATTGTATCGCCGGATGGTTGCAATTTACAAAGATAATACGGGTTTGATGGATGAATGGAGCAGACGATTAGGTTGTGAGATTACCATTGATATGTGGAATGAGATGTGTGCGAATGTGCGGCTTTGCTCAGTTAATTTGTGTGAACGATCTAGGCAAATTAAAATTCTAAACAGAGTGTTTTGGTGTCCGGAGAGGCTCAAGAATAGAGGCATGTCTGATTCCGATGTGTGTTGGTGTTGTGGCTTGGAAGTTGGAACTCTTGAACATATGCTCTGGGATTGTGTCAGGGTTAGGGGCTTTTGGCAGGAGGTTTGTACTAGGTGCTTACGAGTCCTGGATTGCAACATTGATTTGGATTTTAAGACGATGGTTCTGGATGGTGGTGAGTAGCTTGGGGATCTTTCTGTGTCTGAGAAAATTTTTTTGTTCAGGGGAGCTTCGGTGTCCAAGAAAATGATTTTGAGGGGTTGGAAATCCCAGAGCCCACCTACAGCGGAAGGCTGGATTGATGAGATGATTTCATTGGCAAATATTGAGAAGGTGATGTACAGGCGGTTGAGGAAATTGCGAGTACATGCTAAGGTGTGGGATGTATTCTTAGATCTGTATTAGTTAGAAAGATGTATATGAACCTGTATTAGCAAGAGGAATGTATATAAAAATTGGGGAGGGTTTTTTTTTTTTGTTTTGTTTTTTTTCTCTTCACACTCTCTCTCTTTCTGTATTCATATATTGTTTGCATTGTTGCTTTTCGCTCGTGCTATGATGTATTTGTTTCCTGATTCAATGCATTCTTGTGTTGGTAAAATGTAAATATACAATAAAAAAAGAAAAAAGAAAATGTGCAACCTATGCCTACTATTCAGACTATCTGGTCCACACGAGCATGTTTCAGCAGAATGATGGAAATGAACCTTGTCCTGCCTCATCAGAGCCCTCTTGCAAAGGTATTCCTTGTCAGACGAGTGGTGTCAAGGAAAGGTCACTGGCACTGGGACCAGGGCAAAGAAAGACACATGTGCAACTCACGTGTGAGCCCCACCTTTGCAATGCCAGCGGGTGGGGGCCTGTCAGGTATGAGCATAGCAAACCATTCAGGCCCGAGTTTATTCTGTGCATTCTGGTACTTGAAGTCTAGTCTTTGCAGTTATGAAAGCATGACTGCAAGTCACGTGGCCCGCGTGAAGAACGGCTGTGCCCAATGCACCAAGGGGCTGGGAACGTGTGCATAATAGACTGCGCAATGTAAGGGTTGGGTGCAGGGGAGCATTTCTGCACATTCCCAAAGCACACCCCGATTTACAGATTGTGCAATTTGGAAGGCCCAAGAAACAAAACCAGAGCCCTGCACCCATTTGCAATGGTGTAAGGAGGATTTGCAGTGCACGTGAAGGTAAGTTCTGTCCCTTGCAGGGACATCGTTTATTTTAATGTTTTATTAAGTGCATATGGTTGAAGTCCACCTTTCACACTACAGTTAAAAACAATGCATAAAAGCATATTACAAACATAAGATAAGTACAATTCCAATGTCCATTTAAACTGAACCAATAAATTAATTCATTAAAAGAGTAAGAGCTCTATATCAAAACGTTATCAGACTAAAATCATTGCTATATGATGATAAAATATCAATTCATATTTATTCAAAAGATTGTCAATTTATCTTTCACAGCCTGCCAAATATTGAATGCCGCAGCGGTTGTGACCAACACCAGCCCCCTGCACCCATTTGGCATAGGTGTGAGGGGGGTTTGCAGTGCACGTGAAGGTCATTTCGACTCCCTTAACGCTTTTTGGTGGCATAAGCAAGCACACATATATCGCCAAAACATTGGTACTATGAGAGAGAAAGGAGAAAGGGGAGTTTGGGAGCAGTGTATGGCGTCCGCATTGGCAACTTGCCTAGGTTTGGTGATGAAATGGTCGAAGCACCAGCTGGGCCTTGCTTTTTCTTGTGCTTCCGCCAATCCACATGCTTTAATGATGTCCTCAAGACGGAATTGCATTTATTTTGCCGTTGAGACGGAGGTGGCTTGTTTATTTTACATTCTGAAAAGTGGTGTCTAACTTGACTAACTCCATAGAGTGTTGCGCTGGGTAGGAGTATTTTGAGGACCCTCGAGCACTGAGGCCTAATCTTGCTGCCTCAGCAGCGTGCCAGCGAGGGGTGGGGACTCGCCAATGGGGGACTCCAAGGAACCGGAGCTCCGTTCCTTCTATTGCTCTGTGTGCCTGGGGGTGCTACGTGTGTCAACAATGGAGACTGTACTGGGATGATGTGGATGACCGTGTGCCACACGGCACGTATCTGCTGAGATGGTCCAGGGCCTATGCCTCCGTTTTAAGGCAACGTGAAAATATGTATGGGTCCAACCACTTGAGAGTGCGCTATGTCCACTCGAAATCAGTGAAGCGGCAAGCTGCGTAACCAGTTCCACAAGGCCTGCCCAA